>NW_027526361.1:215974199-218374199 GCF_048455015.1 Haemaphysalis longicornis
TGCAAACGGAATTGACAACAGTTATTCTGCGTTGTCACCAAAAGTATTCTTGGCCATTGGCGGAAAGTGCCCCCTATGACAATACTTGCAAATAACAAACACGTAAGGCGCACTGTTGTACTGAAAATAAGAGCTGTCTCGTGACGAGTAGCAAGTATACCAAGCATGAAATGGTTTACTAAATTTTTTCTGCTCGTCGTAGCTCTTCTGATGGTGCGGTTACATGCCTTGACGTTTGTTTTTGTGATAGGGGGGCGGTAGTAAACTACGCATCTTGTGATGTAATGAACCAACATGAAATCATTCACCCTACCTAACATTGTGTTGTGACGCCTGCAGAATTGTTGCGTTGACGGCAAGGTAAAGAGCCGTTGGAAGGCCAGACACTGCGTTTTCGTTTATGGATCGGGAGCACTCAAAGAATATCTTACCGTTTTCTCGCGCAGACCGGATAAGCGCTCGACCGTGTAACTTGTAACGCCCTGCATTTCCAGAAAAATTCAGGTTTCGCGGAAGTTCCACCTTTAATCATTATAATATCGTAAATGAAGATCATTGGTCATACGAAATTAAAAAAGTAAGAAAAATATAAAAAATGACGGAAAATGGCGAACCGTAACACCCTGCATTTCCACAATAATGCACATTTTGCGGAAATTTCACTTGTATTCGTTATAATAGCGCAGATGGAGATAATTGGTGGAACAGAATTTCGAACAACTAAAGAACAAGGAAAGTATAAAACTACGGAAAATGCTGAGCCTTGTAACGCCCTTCATTTACAAAAAAAATCAGATTTGGCGCAACTAACACCTGTGATCGTTATAATAAGGTAAATGGAGATAATTGGACGGACAGGACTTAGTAAAACCAAGAAAATTGGCAATAAAGGCTCACACTCAAGAGGAGCGCCATAAGAATTCTGCGCATTAGTATACATTTCTCTGAATTTATGCAATTTTTTAAAGTATCCTCGTTTCATTGGCGCTTCCGTTATTAGCGAGTTTTTATTGTACGCGGAAGCGCAAGGTCGCGGTTCAGAATTTTCAACATTTTCAAGGCAGTTCACCAAAATCATAGCACTTGGGCATGAACGCACCCTTGTGCATCGAACGTTTAGACCATATAAAACAATGCCACAAATAAATGGGTTGCAATGGCTGCAATTGCCCGAAAATATTTTTAATTTGTTCCCTTCTGGTACATCTTCATGACCTCAGTTTTCAGGCAATGAGGTTCTACCTTCAGAATCTCAGTGTTTTGTCACCTGATTTATCATGCCTCAATGCTCATACCACGAAATAAAAAAAACTCCCTATATTCATAATGACATGTTAGAAGCAAATCTGTAAAGCAAGTGTCTGTATACCTTAAACATATCCGGATCTTGAAGTGATAATGTACACATATAAGTTTGGGATACGAACAGAGAACTGAGTTGGGTATGTAAATGTTAGTATTTTGTCATTTTCGAATTCATGAGCATGCACAAGTGTGACATGAAAATTACATGAATGACACCATGTCGAAGGAACGATGTTTTCTTTTTATTTGATATCCAAAATACAAGTGAAGACAAAAGAGTTGTAGTGAAATAACAAATACAAATATTAACAGATTTCCCTTATGGAACACAAATGAATATCTTTTTTTGTGGAAGAGCAAATAACGACCTGCCAAGATAAAATTATTGTTTTCATTTAAGGAATTTTCAGCAGCTTGCTGCTTACAAAACAGGCAGGAGGCTCGTATTTTTTGCAGGCTACTGACTGCATAACGCCCCACGTTTGGCCTAAATCTGACGGCTATCTCCTGTCCTTAATGTAATACATTACCAAAGAAATAAAAAGTACATTCTCCGGGCTTCAATTATGGTTCAGGTACACCACTTCCGATTGTGTAGATGGCCTTTGTAGAATAGCCCCAAGCAATCTTTGGCCCGGCAGCTGCTGCTCCTGGAATTTCGTAGCACTGGAATGGAAACAGCGTTGTAAACATTTAAAAAACGTTGAGTCACGGGTAGCAATCTGTTGTGTTGGCACTGCGTGAAGAAAATAAACGGCAGGTGAATAAGTGACCAGGTGCAAAAGGGTGGCGTTAATTATAAGCGGTAAAACAGTATCGCCTGAAGGGGCGCAGCAGAAGTATCACCAATGCGTTAGCAGATATGTGGAAATATCATAAATCAGGTAAGTGCATCGCTGTAGTTAGGCAATTATTTCTTTCTTACTGCTTGTAGATTCAAACGCTCTCCAAAATGACGTTTTCTTCAGATACGTAGGAAGGCCGAGCTCTTTTTCAGTGCAAAGGCGTGCGAGGAAAACGTTGCCATAATTTTATTTGACGGAGACACGTCAATTGCACGTCGAAAAGAAACTCTGTTCGCTGTCACATGCCGAAGGTAATGTGCCCTAGTTTCTTTTTATTAAACAATTTCCACCAATAGCATGGCGCTAAATATTTGATTAAAGAAGGACCGAAATTGCTAGCAACATCTTTTGCTAAAGCATAGGTAAACTGCGCGCACCGAGCAACAGCCAGTGCATCTGTAACAACATTAGAAGCCACCGCTTCCAGTGACCTCCACGCCGGCGACGAGCCGCGTTCGCACTGCCAATGCTTTCATGTTTCTGCAAACCGCGAGTTGACACTCCAGACAGACGACAGCTGTGGCGAACACAGCAAGATGGGGGCTGGTGTTACTCATGAATGTTGCTTCATGTGAAAAGTTTACTACCTAAACGCACCGTGATGAAGTTTACAAATCGCCACAGAATCCAGACTACTCAAAGCGCCAGAAAAGTTACTAGCCGAAACGACGACGCAAAAACCTAGTTACGAAAAAACGTTACACAACTTTCTGCTACGCCTACCGAAAATAACAAGCAGTAGCCATGGAATATTGGAAAATACAAAATTGAAACTGGGTTTTATGTGCCTCGACTTGGACAATAAAACGCGTGTAAAAATGCAATTTCTTTATGACACCACGGTACTCATTACGGCAACGGAAGCACCTCACATGTGCAAGCGTTTTCATTTTTCGCCTGGATCCCAAAACGGCCGCCGCACAGAAAAACCGAATCCTCTCTATAAGACACGTCAAATTTACCGTACGGCCCCGGTTATAGGAGAACGGTTTTGGCGCGGTCTTCTTACGACGATGAAAAAGGCATAATGCCATGCCCCTTACTAGTTGTCTGTAAACACTAAATACAGTCTGCGCCCCCCCCCTCGAAAAAAAAAGAAATCCAGGGACTTACCTATCCTTTCGTGTTCAGCCGGGCTATGCCCGCAGTACAGACACCAGCCGGCTTGACATGGCACCGCTGCTTGGCTTGCGTGACCGTTGGCCCTAATAAACCCATCGCATTTGCAGTTGTTTCCACTGTTACACTGACCTCGAAGCACACATTTGATGTCAGCGGAAGCAAACGTGGCCAAGAAAGTGTGAATGCTCGGAAGTAAGTATGAACTACACAGAGCAAGAGTCAAAGCGCGGGACCCCAACTTGTTCCGCGGTGAAATTTCTCGCGGTGAAATTGCGCGATAGAAACAAATCACCGTATCACAACTCGCGGCGCGCGAACTTTCTTCCACTCCTACTGCGCATGTGCGTACGAGATATTTTTGAATGTTTGTCGGCTTTCGCCGCGTCGTCGGGCGCGCGTCGTCGGCCACCGCAAAAGACGCTCGCGGGCGATTGTGTAAGGAGGAATATGCGCATGCGCCGCAAGCCACACATATTGCTCGGAGCTTCACGATTGCCCCCCTTTTTTATTTTATTCCTGGCGTCAGGCTGTCTGCTAGTCTATAGCCGTGACACGGGCCGTTGGCGCAGCATATAAGCGTGATGCAACCACCTGATGCTTTGTCACGGAAAAGAAGTCTGTCAGGGCCTCTTATATCATGGTATTGAGACTGCCCACCGCATATAAATAGGACGCCATCCGGGACGCGACAAAGAGTGTAGATGGACAACGTTGGCAATGCTTGTGAGGGCGAGCAGCTCGGCGCCTCTCACTGCCGCTCACTACCTCCTCCTCTGTGCCCGGTACCTGCGGTGAGCGGCGCACCCCTCCTTCACGTTTTGTCTGCCCTCGCTGCGTTTCTTTTGCCTGTCTTGCGGTGTTACAAGTTTTCGGACTCTTCAATGTGCGGTCTACCTTCGGATGCAGTCTCTGCTTAGACAGTGCGTTGCAGCGGCGTTTTTATTAGGATTGCCGTCTAGCCAAGGTAAGCACGATTTACCAGTTGTTTGCGCGTACAGTGTCGCACAAAAATTAATCGATGTATGTTTGCCTTGCAATGAAAGAGTTTTAAAGCCTTTTATTGAATCCGCACGTGGTTGTTAAGCCTTACCTCCTCCGCGAACACGATTTTCTACTGTAACTACTCCGTGCAAGGGAATGTACTCACAAATCAGAGACAGCAAGAAGACGTAAAAAACGAATTTCAGTGCTTTCCTTTTTGCGCCTAATTTTTAGCTCGGGTCCTGCTGAGTGGCCGGGGGCTGTTGCTACGAATTTCCTTGTAGATCCAGTTATTCCGTTCTGAGCTTATTTAGGACTATAACTTGCAGCCAGGAACGTCATAACAGCCAGGAACGTTTTTAGCACAGCCTCTTCACAGAAAGTCCGCCGCCCATGTTTACGCGCTTGAGAAATTTGCGAAGTATATTCGTGCTGAGCACGACGTCGCGGGTTCGATTCCCGACCGCGGCGGCCGCTTTTTTGATGGAGGCGAAAAGCAAAAACGTCCATGTGTACGAGATTTCGACGCACGTTAAAAACCCCCAGGTGGTAGAAATTAATACGGAGCCTTCCAGTACGGCGTGCCTCATCGCCTGTGTAGCGTCGGCGAGTTAAACCCTACAAACAGAGTGTGAGAGGGAAAGAGGTTCCCCGCCCGCACTACATAAGTATCGCACCCTAAAAACACTGAAATCAGTGTATTCAGGGACGCAGCTTTTTAGGGGCGAAGCTCCTTAGGGCGTGGGTCTGTCCATCCTCGACGTATGTATGTAGCCACCTCTAGTTTAGTTCTTGGATTGTTTACTAGATGGCGTGGCTACCTCTAGTTTAGTTATTGGATTGTTTAC
Organism: Haemaphysalis longicornis; assembly: GCF_048455015.1. Classification (NCBI taxonomy): domain Eukaryota; kingdom Metazoa; phylum Arthropoda; class Arachnida; order Ixodida; family Ixodidae; genus Haemaphysalis; species Haemaphysalis longicornis. The sequence goes on from NW_027526361.1 coordinate 215,979,301, forward strand.
TAGATGGCGGGGAGCGTTGTAATAAAATCCGTTCGCTGTTGGCGCGCGCTCGGAGTCGCCCGATGGATAAGGCGGCAGATGTGCGAGCCCGCGAGGCAGAAGCGCTCCGTGAAGCTGCGCGACGCCGCCGCCAAGATCCTGCCGTACGAGAGGGGGAGGCCGAAGCGTGTCGTCTGGCTGCGCGACGACGCCGCCAAGATCACAGCGTTCGAGAACGAGATGCCCAAGCGTCACGGCAACGGCGCGAGGACCCTGCCGTACGCGAAGCGGCACGACTGCGGCGCGAAGAGGATCTCCAAAACGTCAGAGAACGGGAAGCGGCGAGAAAGCGCGCGTATCGGCAGGCAGACCCCGATTCAGTGAGAGCTCGTGAGGCGTCTGCAAAACGCATCAGGCGAGCTCAGCCCCAAGGTGCCGACGCGCGGTTTAAGCGAGACTTTCTAGGCGTTACGTTCGGACACAGATGTAGTGGGCGAACTTTCACTGAAGAGTCACGGTTTTACCGATGATTTCCCCTCAGGAGCTTCGCCCACTCATCATCATTCACCCCGTGGATATGCTGTGAATTTTTTTCTGTTCACAGCAGCCGCTCACAGCTGCGCAGGATCACAGCAGCCGCCGTACAGGGAAGGATCCCAGTTTGTGGCATACATGCATCCGAATAATGCGCATGCCCGGGCCAAACGGCGAGAAGCGGAGCAGCCTTCGGGATTTTTGTCTGTCGCATGTCGCCATTCTGTCAACTAAAGCCATGAAAGAGTTTATGCCCTCAGTTTGGAAGTGACCAAAAGTGTTAAAAGCCACCCGCGTAATCTTCGGTGCAAGTGGCTGTAGGGACACTAAGTGCTTCATGCCTAGGGACTTAAAATGATTTGGTTATCTAAGACAAACTGTATGATAGTAGCCACTAAGTTACAATCAGTTTCCGTTTCTATGGTCACGCAGAACCAAGAACCAGCAAAGGAAGGACGGAGAAGGAAGGAGGGCTGCGAGGGGGGCAACCAGTTCCTGGCACGAGACCCCTCGGTTCCCAGAACGGGCCCCCGGCCGGGTTCGTCTCTTTTTGTGCCTTGGATCGCTCCCCCAAAACTTAAACTTCGTGAAACTTCAGCACGTTCCACCCTTCCTCTTTAGTGTTTCCTAGCAAATTTTCCCCTCCTTGCTGTATTGATTTTGTAGCGTATTCACGAACACGTGTGCGCGTTCCCAGGGGCTCTTAGGTGCTCCTGGGCGAGTGAGAGTTTCAAAAACGTGCTCAAAGGCACCGAAAATCAGCAAGTCTAGAGCGGGTGTGCGTGGGGGTCTTTGCGGTTGTGTGTGTTTAGCAGCCGAAATTGCTCATTTGCGTCTAAAGGGTGTACTTAAAGGAGATTCATTTAGGTGTCTCGAGTATTTATGAAGACACTACTTTTTACTTGATGGTCCCGGACACTAACAGGTGTTTATCTGTTTTTTCTTGTTAACGAAGCGAGCATTTAGAATTTCTTTCCAGTTGCTCCCTAAAATAATGCTTACGCTGTCTGTGTACAGCAAAAAGTATACAATCACCGGTGATGTGCGGCGGAGAGCAAGGAAAGTACATATGTGTGTCAGCAAAAATACTTTGTTCTTGCTTGTGCTTACGCTAATCTAATGACTTTTATGTGACCTTTCTACTACAATCCTGCCCATGCATTTTAAGTGCAATGCACTTCTTAAGCGACCCTGAACCTGTGTCCACCGGCGATGTCCGCATCACATACCCACGTGGGGGATTGGCCAGGAATCGGGCGTGAGAAGGGCGAATGCACCCGCTTAAATGCATCTTTCTTTCTTTGTAGTTGTGTGTGTGTGTGTGATCTCTCTTTCGCGAACATTACCGAACCGCGCAAATTCAACTCGTGCATTCGCACTTTCACATTCTTCCCCTTGGGGAAATACGGGGAATTTTTTTAAACTGTTTCGCTGCGCACTATTTTTTTAGCACGTAATCTCCGAAGAAGTTGACGCCGAAATACGGAACACATAACAATAATTATAGTTAATAAGATTACTATTTATCTTATTTTACTAGGGTCCTGTGAGGTCACAGACCAGGTTTGTCCAAGATAGTTTAAAAACGAGAATGGCCACCATTTCAAGTTAACTCAAGCGCCTAATAAACAGAAGCAGCGTAATGTTGTTGCATGTTTGGTAACGTTGTGAGCTGTCTTTTTTCTCCTAATTTTCGCTAATTATTACCCGTAGACAATCTCCAAACATCAGCCTTCCCCCCAACCACAGATCCAATGTCGCTGCCGCATGACGATATAAACTATGCTTCACACAACATACATTGTCTTACGTCCTTCAAAGGGGAATTGTTGCCATGATGGTTTTTTTTTCTTTGAAGGGTAAACTAAAAACTCCTTGTTCACGAGGAACGTTGGTACGGCTAGAAAAAAGGCCTGATTGATTTGACATTTATTTGCCTCTAAAAAAGAAGTGTTTCCCTAATATTTTCCCCTGTTTTCTTTTCACTTTTCACTGCAGGTGCTGGTGAAATTTCCCGCGAGGAGAATCCGAAGTACGGGGACTCTGATGCACAACGCTGCATCTGCGCAGGCTGCAGAGGTGGCTCAAAGGCATTCATTCCTGCTGCTTAGTAATGGCGAAATTGGCCACTTTGCTGAGGTGTACAATAAACAACTTTCAAACTGCCAATCTGTGCGCATACATGTTGTTCTTTTCGGTCACTTGCTGGCCCACAATCAGAGCATGACCGGTTTACATTTTCACAATGGAGGATATCTTTAGGCAACAGCCTATTTAACTTTTCAAAACCACAAAATGAAGTTTTCTAGTTGAACATTAACAATTCGCCCTACGACACATTGCAAGGCATCTCTCAATCTATGTAGGGTTTTTTTTAGTATACACTAGTACCACATTTAGAGTATATTTGAAGCAGTATTTTCTGTACTTTTAAAATGCATTACTAATTCATTTTGCAAGTATTTAAAATTACATTTTCTGAGCATTATTAATGCATTAAAAATGCATTAAATATATATATTCAATGTTAATCAAAGGTTAACGGTCTGCTGTTGGGCATATATGGCAGCAGCCTTGAGCGGGCTTCCTCCCCTCATAAAAAATCGTGTTGTGTTTTTGATGTATTTCTGTAGAGTTTTGTCTTCCTCTTGTGTAGAGATTTTGTAGAGTTTGTGAAGAATTATTTTGACGAGCTCTCGACGTGTTTCAACAAGTATTTGGCCACGGAGTTTCTGTAGAGAGTTTGACGAGTGATTTTCTGTAGAACTTATGATGTATTTTTGCAGCCTTTTTACGTACATTTATGTGTACTTCTTGATGCACTTCTATGGCTTTTATGATGACATCTCATGTACTTCATGACGTATTCTTACGGAGCTTCATTGATTTCTGCGTACTTCCAGACGTGTTCTTGCCATTTTTGTAATGGGTTTCTTGAACTACATGAATATTTTAGGTCAGCAAATTGGTACATAATTACACATTTTACGCTTTGCTGCAAGTAAGTGTTATTGGGCAAAATAGGGGCATTTTTGGCAGTCACGAGATGTAAATCGGCAGCATTGATAGTCACACATAAATTTAGTCAGACAGCGACAGCTAGCTGAAAGGCCAGCCAGTCAAAGCTACTGAAATATACAAGCAGAGACAAAACTCAGCGACTCACGATCGATTTAATTCTGAGACAGAACTATGCAGCTGACTGACCGACAGCCTTGATTTTCCGTGACACTACGGACAGGAGGGTCGCCTTGATTAGCTGCTGTGGCACGGCAAACTTGGCACATGTGCAGGCTGGAAAGAAAGAAAAAGCAAGCTGATATCAGAATACAACATATCAAAAGTAACATTTTTTTAAAAATATCCTTTTTTTGCTGAAGTTCTGTTTTTAGTTTGACTCTCTTCGATGCTGATATTTAGCCCATTTTTAATTTCCTTAAATGCTAATTTGATGATAAATTCTTAGCAAGAATACACTAATTCTCATTTGAATACTTGTGTCATTGCTTGAATTTTTTAAGGTTGCATGTGTGCTAAATTATTTTTACATGAACCGTACCATCAGTGGTAGTAATTCAAAAGATTTTGCTCACATATACATGATCTCTCAGTATAAAAAGCCACCTCATGTCACCAGACGTTAGGCACCAGCAAAAATGACTGAAGGCTAATAAAGTTTTATCTGAATCCCCAGAATGACAGGTTACCAGCCAAAAAAAGCTATCCTATAAAAGCACCAATGACTTGGGTTCACTTATGAATATTGTTTGGACACCTAAATAGCTTGTGCGCCTGTATACACAGGACACCTATGCGGTTGTCATTCTCATTCTCTGCACATGTCCGTTGTTATGTCGTGTGCAGTTGTAAGTAGCTGGCACACATGAGAAGCCCAACAATTTGTTTTAGGCAATATAGATGTCCACAGGACCACTGCTGTACAAGGAAGGCTCACTAAGTGTAAAAAGTACTGATTATTATTTTGTTGTAAGCAGCCATTATGCAGCTTCGATGTCTGCTCTCTATCAATTATCATCAGCTATTTTGCAATGCCTTGACGCTTTTTTAGCTTTCGAATTCATTCATTGCTGAGACGTGCGAAGGAAAGTTTGATCCCCCGCTTAAGCGGGCGAACATGTGGATCCCCGCTTTGATAGACGAGAAATATCCAAAATACTATCCACATTTAAAACCACTGTTCTGAACGATGTGCAGGAAACAAGTTGCCGTAATTTATGGACAATTTATGCTCAGATGTCAGCTATTTTGAACGCATAGTATTCTATGGCTAGCAACACGTAGTGTTGTACGGCTTCGAGCAAATTTTCATTCATGGTTTTTTACCACAGTAGCTTTTTCCAATGCAAAAAACCACTAAGGACATGCTGGACATTCCATAATAGTTAGCCTGAAGACGAAATACATATAAGCAAAACTCTTCCAACCTACTACCATTGGTAGCGTGGTTCATGTCAACACTGATTAGTATGCCGGCAAGGCGGCCTTGGGCAGACATAAGGAAAAACACAAATTCACAAAGAAAAGTTACAGAGCTTCTTTAAATATATTCGGTTCGTTTCAACGAAAAAATTAGTGCAGGTTAAAGAACTGTTGAAAGGAGGAGAGACTAAGCGGCACAGAAAACGACCTGCCTTGTGCTGCTGTAAAGGGTGCCAAATAGAACAAAAATAAAACAAAGGATGCTGTCCGTGAGGGGAGACATGAGCCAAAGCAGAGCAAAAATAAGCAATGGGGTGAACTATTTTGTCATGAGCAGCGTCAACAAACCAAAATGTACAACTGTAGTAATGTTGGTAAATAATCACCTCCACAGTGCAAAACATACAGAACAAAGGGACAAGAAAACACAGGACAGGCTCTGAAGTTACACAAAAATATGCCCCCAATAGATGCACAAAAACAAAATTTAACCCGATGAAAGCCTCGGGCATTATTGGGTTAAGTTTCTGTCATTTTTTGTATGCATGCTGGGTATACATTTTTGTGCAACTCCAATAAGTTTACTTTAGTTGACATTCAGAGCTTGTCCCATGTTTTCTTTTCCCTCTGTCCTGTCGGTTTTGTGCTGAGGATATAGACATGCACAATTGCAAGAAACGCAATGAAGACGAATAAACTACAATTGCTACACACTACGTGAAAGTCCCTAACAAGGATTTCTGTCCAAAAATTTTTAAGTAAGCATTCAAGCAAATATTTCAAAGCTGGAGCTATACTAACAGCTTACTGTGTATGAAGAGATCTGTGAAGGAAGTTTGAACAACCACAGGTACGGATAATGCATGTTGTCATATTTATAGCTTTAATAGCAGCAAAAAAGACAACAGAAATTTTTTGAGTAATTTTTTAGTTTCAAATGTCCCTATCAACGTGCACGGCTACGGATAAGTCGTCACCTGACAATTATAATCAACCAAACTTCGCACGCCCACAGAATAGTCATCAGGCACAAATATGTATGTGAAATATTTCCTTTTCTTTACTGTTCATGCTCTTATTGGAGCAGCCAAACCTATGCTCTTATTGGAGCAGCCAAACGTACACTGGCACTAAATATTGAGTAGAAAGTGTTCACAATTTACATTAAATACAGTAGTGAATCCCGTCAACCCTAATAAACAGAGCAATAAATCCTTCAAGTAAATTTTGGAAAAAGCCATAACTTTCTACCAAAAGAAGTTTTCTAGCAAAAAAAAGTTTTCTAGCAAAAGAATATGTTACCAGGCAAATTGCCACTTGTAAAACATGAAAAAAAAAACAGCATGAAAATTGGACCTAAGCTCACAATTGCAAAAACACAGGACAAGAACAAGTGCTATTTCTCAGCTGTTCATCAACACAAAGAATGTATATATGCACCGAAATATCGCGCTGGTGCCCAAATGCTTCAATAACGCCAGGCGTTTCGAACAGACTGAACTTCCCGACATCCCTATGTGCATCCAAAAGAAAAAATTTTGTGTAAGGTGTTGAACCAAGATTTATTTTTCTCTCTTTGCATCACACAATGCATTAATGATTTAGCCAACGAAATGGGCACTGACCACTTGCGACAGGTAAAATTGCGATTTGGCCCACTTGCCCACCATTTCCTCCCCATTGTGGGGCATGCAATCGTGACCAGCAATTCAGTGGGGCTAGGATTTTAGGGCAAAGCAGATACCAACCAGCCCACAAGGTCATTAAAGCTTTTATGAAGGGATGCTCAGCAGGGCACTACTGTTAAGTTGAATCGGTCTGAAGTTTTTTCATGCATATTTAAGTTTTTTTTATCATTACGCGCACTGCTTCGGTTGACGAGAGGGATGATCTCCCTTTATAAATCCAACTTGAGGGTTCTACGCGCTGAAGCTATAGCTGGTCTTGAGGGGTGCAGTAGTGAAGTGCCGGCACTTTCGTTTTTTTTTCTTTCATTCCAAAATTGGCTGCCGTGGCCGAAAGAACCTCTTGAAATGGTTGGCATCATTCGAGATTCAGCAGCACATCTGCGTCTCCACAAAAGTTCAGTATATACATACATTTAGTGTGCAATAAACCAATGAGAGTCAGCTCGTACCTTGTGTTGTTTAGATTGTAAATCTACATCAAGCATTCGCAGTGCTACGTTGTGTCGGAAAAAATCTAATCTGCACAAATAGTCACCAAAAACAGCACTGGTGTAAGATTGCTTAAACACCTTCAAAGAGCCCCTAGTGAAAAAACGACTACTTCAGATTACTGAAATTCCGTTGTGCATGTAACAGGAAGACGAGGTCTGTAAAAACCATAAAAGAAACGTGTTCACCCACTTTTGCATAGACTGCCAAACAGTCGGCGGTGCCCGATGAGGAAACAGCCTCGGTCCTTGAAGTAGGCCGCACCAAGAAGTCATTTTGAATGCAAGTTGCACCAGTCAGCAGCCTGCAACATGTAAGTTATTAGCAAACGACAGGCCAGACACCAGAATCATACTCTGCCTTAAACCTGCGAAATCCCAAATGCTGCGTTACTCTGATGACCAAGGTGTGTTGCACACTAAAATTTATTAAGCTGGAAATTCCGTGTGACCCAAATTTAACAGCCATTCTTGAATATTTTTGCTTGGTTCTAAATGGTTAATTTACGTTTGCGATGCTACAGTAAGAGTACGAAGCGCAACCAGCGCTACTCATACTACTGTACCAGTTACGACATGCGTGTAGTTCTGACGTTACAAATAAATTCTGGTTCCATACACTTTGTTCATTCCAACATGTCACGACCAAACTGAGCGTTCAAAAAGATTAATCATTCAATTGAAACGCGAAAAAAACATCCAGATGGCATTCTAATCTATTGCTGTACGCTCGGAAATCACTCGATTTAATATTTTATTCTAATGCTAGACGCACGGCAATAATTCAATTTATTGTGCACGTTTTTTAACTGAAAACTATTATGACGGAAAAAAAACGGCATCTGCAAAATGAAACAAAACCAAGAGTGCATATCATGCTAAAAGTACACGACTTGCGTTTAATGCATACACACTTATTACCGTATCCGCATTCATATTCTCATATTCGTACTCTCCAGCTTCCCTTATTTCATTTCATATCAAAACATTCGGCTAGCAAAACAGAACAGGACACACACACACTTCACCAAACACAGTGCTAGAAATTGCGTGAGAATTGATTCTGTTTACACACGCAACGGCCAGGTACAAAGGTCTACCGACAGATCTGCGCAACGCACAAAGCGAGTCACTGAAATCGTTAGGACTAACCGCTTACGCGGACCGCAGTTCGCGAGCAACTCTGCTACGATAAATACATATGACAAGAAAACAAAGTTCACTAGTACTCACTTACCTTCACTACTTCGCAGTATTTCTTCGTCCGGTAGATAAATCCATGGTAGTCAAATCACCGAAACAACGAAAGTTGAAGGCGTGCACACCCGTGCCGTCAACGGCCAGTAGCGCGCGCACCGATACGGAGTGCAGATAGGACGGTCGGGCTCGCCGCGCAGCCCTTTCCTGTCTCATGTTCGTCCGAGAGAAAAACTAGTTCCTGAAATAACACCCACCTTGAAAAAAACGCGTGGCGAAATAGATGCCCAAGTTATTGGTAAATACAGATATTAGTTGCCAATTATATACAAGAAAAGCTTGAGCGTGGGGGTTTTTTAAAGGAAACAGTAATTGTACCGACAATGTAGATTACGGCATTTAAGGCAATTTCAGGGTCTACGGTGGAAATACAGCTGGCGTGGGGTTGCGGGCGCCGTAATTTTACGGTTTGTTCTGAGGCCGCTACTAAAAACGCCGATCGAGGGACTTTAGCCGCTACCACTAGCAGCGCATTTTCCGCACTTTCGCGCGTCGACATCGCCCCGCGTTGACGGTGTCGGCATATGCACGGCGACGTGAGCTGACGCGGGAGCGCCAGGAAGCATCCGAAAGCAGACGACATCGTCCGGATTCCATGTCCATCTCCTGGTTTGGGGTCATTACTTTCGCAGAAAACAATCAATTTCTTTTTAACCTACGGTAATCGGGTGCCTTGAGGCAAATTACAAGCTATTTCTGTTCGAAAGTGCGCATTCCTTCGTGGCTAGCTTGGCTTCCATCGGGGAGACCGGGCTTTTCGTATAGCTTTTTGTGAGTTAAATACGGGAACTTTGGCTACATCGCCTGTAGTGTTAGCATTATGGGCTTGTCTGCAAGATCGGTGCGTAACGAACAAAGTTTATTAAAGCCAGAAATCTAGCGGCGCATTCAATTTCATTCGCGGCTACCGTAGCTTGCATAGGGAGAACAATGAAGTGCGATTGCTTTTCTTGGCTCAAATAAGGGAGCTTTGGTTACATCACTTGCATTATTAGCATAATTGGCCTCGCCTCCAAGATCGGTGTGGAAGAAACAAGCGTTATCACTGCTGAAATTTGTCAATTACGACCAAAACAATTCACCCGACAATATTCGTTGGCAGCCTCTGTTAGTGTACCAAATTCTTGCGTCGGCGCGTACCTTCCGGCGTGGTCGAGTGGTTAGGAGCTTGGACATCTGCGTTATGTTTTGAAAGTCCATGGTTCGAATCGTGGAAAAGCCCTTTTTTTTGCAGTGAGGGTGTCATAGACAAAAACAAAAGGCAGAGTACCTTGCAGTTTAACCTACAAGTGACGTTCGACGGTAACCTGAGTATCAAGGCAGCCCCGAAATTTGCTTTGCTCACACTTTGAATTCATGAAGCTGCAGTCGGTACATACACTCAGGTTAAATCAAGTAGCAAGTAAAGTTGTGCTAATTGCGTCTTCGTTCATCATCCTATCATATTTTGTTCATATTTGACGACAATGACCCCCCCCCCCCCCCCAAAAAAAAAAAAAGAAACTTACAAGGCTTGTTGGCAACGTCGCTTGTATACGAAGTTCTGCACTAAGTCCCTACCTCCTTCCGTGAGGTTCGGTATTTACTGGGCTACTGTTTTGAAGGTCAAAGGTTCGAATCTTCACACAAAGTGCCGGTTATTTTTTGGTGATAGCTAGATCACCTATTTTGTACTGGCGTAAACAAAGGGTACCAGGACACCTTGCCTTTTAAGTCTGACTAACCTCAGTAGCAAGGCAGCGCTGAAAATTTGTTTTGCTCACGCTTTAAAGTCATCAAGCAGTCTGTACATTACTTCTAGGTAGGACAACAAGTTGTAAGGAATTTGTTCGAAGTGCGTCTTTGTTCATGAGGCTGTGTTGTTTTTTTCAGATTTGACTGTGATAACTTGAAATACATTTTGCAACATTTCAAAAATTGCCTGCAAGCATTCTTGTGGAGCAAAGAAAGTGCATTTTGAATGGCAAATCTAGAATGCTAATTACTGCATTTAAACAATTATAATAACTGCTCATAAACGATCAAAAATAATTTAAAAGTCCTGCAGATCGAGTTCATTGAAACGTACTCAGCAACATTCGTCGACGCAGTGGTTGACGCATGACTTCGCCTGTTCCATGCGTTTGCATGTGGTTGCGGCTTCTTGCAGCTCTCCTGCGTGATGTTGCGGCAACCCCGATCAACGCCGACGCTCGCGCGACGCGTTAATCGCGTGTACGTGTGTGTGCGCGCGTGTATCGTATTGCCTGGATGGAAGGACGGCCGCTGGTACACACGAGTTATGATGGCAAACAATAAAAGTGCTGGGGAGCTGGCTTATAATTGAGTTAAAGTTCACAGAGTTTCTATAGAGAACTAACTGTAGAAATTCTATAGTCTTTTTGGAGGCGCTTAATGAACTTTTATGGTGAAGTCACAACAAAAATTCTACAGAGTATTCATAGAGGCCTTGAGTTGTTTAAGTTCACAGAGCTTCTATGGAGAAGTGACGGTAGAAATTCTACAGAATATTCATAGAGATGTTGAAGAGTTTGCTCTTAATGAACTGTTCTGGGAAAGTCACAACAAAAATTCTACAGTCTTTATAGAGGCCTTCAGTTGTTTAGGTTCATAGAGATTCTATGGAAAAGTGACTAGAAATTCTACAGAATATTTATAGAGGTGTTGAAGAGTTAGCTCTTAATGAATTTCTGTGGAGAAGTAGCTATAAAAATTTTGTAGATTTTTTATGGGGGCAACTCTATAAGCTCACAGTTCCTGATGAGTTTCTGTAGTATTTCTTGTGACTCCATAAGATCTCCATGAAAACTCTTCAGAAATTCGTAATCCATTTTTGTGAGGGATCTGGCCTGCATAGAATAATCTGAATTAGGCCAATGGTAGGCCATACATGCTCGGCCAATGGTAGGCCATATATGCTTGGCCAATAGTAGGCCATACTTCTTAGGCCAATTGTAGGCTACGCGTATTAGGCGATCAGCTGGTCAGGTTGGTCAGCCAATGGTAATAGCGGCCATAGCAGATTGGACAATGAATGACAGCCAAGCTTCAGCCTTACATGGCCAATGCCATTTTGGACTAAGGGCCAAACACGTTGGCTGAAGATTGGCCGGGAAGAAAAGGGCTGGCCAATGTTCTTTGGGCAAAGATTGGCCGCACATTCTCGTGCTGCCTTGGGTAGTCGTCTCGGCAGTTGCGAGAAAGGACCCCTTACACTTTTTCCTTCCCCTCTCATATGCTGTGAGAAGGGAGTGGATCTCCTGTCCGTGGCCGCTGTTGGCAGCTAAAACCGGTCTGAATAAACAAAAAGCCGTGGGGGGATACTACACAAAGAAACGTCGCACAATGGTACTATTCACGGGACATTTTTCCAACAGCCCTCGGGGACAGCGCTGTGGGGTTCCCCTTTTACATTCCGAAGTGAAGACAGCCTTACCTGTTCGTATCGACAAACAGAGTGAGGAGGACCCGCGAACAAGTTTAGCATTATTTTATAAGGCATGACTCTGAACGAGACTGATAGTGATACACGAATCAAGGAACGCTTCATAACGAAACACGAAATACAAGTGGCTACACGTCCAGTTTTATAGTAGTCCGGGGTGTAGGGAACAAATTTGTAAAAAAACACCGAAGACAATTTTTTTGTAAACTAGAATATCGGTATGCAACTTTTCAGCAACAAACGCAACTCAAGGTGTTCAACGAAGTTTGCTCTTCGGCTGATTATCAGGAACGATTGATTGATTGTAGGGTTTAACACGTCGACGAAACGCAGGCGATGAGGCCCGCCGTAGTGGAGGGCTCCGGAATAATTTGGACCACCTGGGGATCTTTAACGTGCGCCGAAATCTCGTACACGCAAGAGTTTTTGCTTTTCGCCTCCATCAGAAAGGCGGCCGCCGTGGCCGGTAATCAAACCCGCGACTTCGTGCTCAGCAGCGCAACGCCTTAGCCACTGAGCCACCGCGGCGGGTTATTATCAGGAACGAATACTTCCTAATCGTCTTTCCCTTGCCTGTGTGAAGAATTCAGACTTTGAGTTATCACATTATCTGCAAGGCACAAAATGGGAAAAAAGGAGTCATTTCAATTACATTTGAACCAGGATGTAACGAACCTCCATGTGACGAATTCCTGAATTTAACAACGTTTTTCAACTTTCTATTGCCAGCCCCATTGAAAACGATGTGTTTTCGACGTGACCTCTAGATAACGAATGCATGGCAACAGTTACACCTTGATGTAACGAATTCGCTACGCTGATGAGCCATTGTTTTTGCCCTTTTGCTGAAAAATTGGCTAGAAATATGTAATAATTTAGCGAACATTGTCCGCACTGCCAACTACCGTGCGTTTCCAATGTGAGTGTGGTGTCGGTTAGGTGCTAGGCCCGGTTTGTATAGTCGCGCGTCTCCACTGCTTTCTCAGGTGTAGGTTCGTTGGGTTTGAGTTCTGCTACTAGAAAACGAAAAGCTTCATCTTTTCAAGACAAGCCCGCAATTTCAGGTGCCGTCTCCGCCTGCAAGTCGAATCAACGTTCTCGTCCGGTACAACATCCCAGCTAGCACCTTTTTAAAATGTTTGAGTGCAGTAATTAAATAGCATCAATTTCGCGAAAAGGCGCCCTTTCAGCATATGTTTGCTCCTTCAAACTGGTTAAGGCAGCGAAGAATGTCAAAAGGCGAAATTGATACTGAAGTTACACTTGCGAATACAGGGGTAAGTGACCTTGATTATTTCGACTGCCGTGTTCTGAAAAACGTCGTGGGAAAGCAGAAGCCGCAAGTAGCGCAATTTTCACTGTAAAATAAATTTTTAGAGGGAGAGTTCACTGTCACTGGTGTCAAGTATTTTGATTTAGTTTCTGCTCATTTACGGGTGCCTTAAATCGAAACTTGCATATAATAAGAAAACCTGCATGTAACGAAAAATTTCAATTTTTATCAACTTCGTTACATCCAGGTTTAACTGTACGCATAACTCCGTATTTCGACGTGGTGCGTGCTTTTACACGGTGGATAAACCTAGACCTGCACTGATTACGTCTGCCGCAAAGAGAAGTTTTCACAGTTTCAATTGCGCCTCCTAAATATTTTTTGAAGTTCCATCAAAGGTAATGCTGTTGTCAAACATTATAGCTTTTGCAGTGAATTAACCAGACTGCAGCAGCAGTCATCAAAATATTAAGGCAGCAACCGTGCTCGCCAGCGCAGCACTATGGGGAGGAATTGGAGCGACAGTGGAGTGCAGTTTATATACGTAGACTTTGAAAGTTGAAATCCCTTCGAGAAATACAGTTATGCGGCTACACAGGAAGGCTGACAGCTTGGTTAGATACTTCGCAAGGTTATAAAAATTGGTCCCGGTGCTTGATTTCGCCGTGGGTCCACCGCCCATCGACATCATGCAGTCGATTTCCTGACTAAACGTATAACCAGGAGGCTTGCCGTTTGTAGCGCGAGCGTGAGCGTAGGGTATCATCGGTTGTGAGCACTTACGCGCTCGTATAGGCTCGAGGCAGGAGTACGGATATATGGTTAGCAACCGCCACCAACATGTTACAGAGAGGAAGACGTGAAACGAAGATGTATTTACAAGGCGTATATACAACCGCCGTGGTGGCTCAGTGGCTAACGCGTTGTGCTGCTGGGCACGAGGATGCTGGTTCGATTCCCGGCCGCTGCGGCCGCTTTTCTGACGGAGGCGAAAAGCAAAAACGCCCGTGCGTACGAGATTTCGGCGCACGTTAAAGATCCTCAGGAGGTCAAAATTAATCCGGAGCCCTCCACTACGGCGCGCCTCATCGCCTGCGCTGCATCGGCGCGTCAAACTCTACAATCCATCAACCAACAAGGCGCATTTACAGGACAGAAGTCCCCGCGCAGACCAAGCACGCCATAGCTTCGTCTACTTCTATGTACAGTCGATCTGAGCGCGCCGAGTGTCTTGTTTTGGCTACAGTTTAGCACATTTCCGAGCAGGCTAGGCACTGGCGTTCACGTCTTCTTCCTCTGTGGCTTATGAACCATGTACTTGATATGGCTGATAGGAAACAAAACGAAACTGAGGTGTCGCAGTTTCGTGTTGCATGTGGAGGGTAACTCTGGCTTTCACTCTAGGTGTGAGTTCGTTCAAAATCTACCAGATCATCCAATGGGTGTTAATTCGATAGCCGCATTGATGTGAACTAGCTCTCACATTTTTGTTTTGTGCTTCAAGAGCGCACATGACAGGGATGCAAAAATTACTCATAAAAGTATCAATTCCTATTCATTTTTCCAGCGTTAGTGTTTTTTAAAATAAATTTAACTTTATGACGCTCACTGAAAATAGTTAAAAGGGTGTTTTCGTGGTTATTTGAAGTAACATGCATTTGACTTGCAAATTGTTTTCCCGGCAACAAGTGTGTCTCTCGCTGAAGCAAAGCACCTTCTGCTGCTCTGTGTTGTCGCTCTTTCTTGTGCTCGGTGCAGATGACAGAAAAGAAAATACCAGGCAGCCTCACGCCGGAATGCAAGACACAAAAACAGGCTTTCGACGCACTTACGCTGCGGGCTGTGAAAGGGTGAGCAAAAAAAAGCCCCCCCCTCCTCCTCGCCCTTCACCGGTGCCGTCCGCATGCAACACTGTGTGCATGCCTTGCACAACGAAAGGAGCGGTGGTGGGCTACACTAGGACTGGTCATGAATGGGACCGGTCGTTGACGGAGCTATTCCTTCAACTAAACTGAGGGAACAAAGGGAACTAAGGGAACAGCAGCCTTTGGCCCCGAGAAATGTTTCGTACGGACTCGCAGCGGCCAAAACCATAAATGATGACACGATTGGCGCTGTAATTTATCCTCCTTAACATGTTGGCCTGCCCATGTCCGCGTTACAGTACATTGGCTGGGCTCATAACACAAAATAAACACGCCCGCATATACACTTACAACCGTTGTCCCAGCACATCTCCGTCGTCAAAATGCAGTTAAGCACTGAAATAACGTGGCTGTGATTTTTAAAAGCACTGGCGTTGCCAGGATTTTATATCGGGAAGGGGGGGGGGGGGCGTTTGTTAGCCTCCCTTTCTGCCCTTACCCGTAAAGCTGACCCCCTAAACCCCCTAAGATGCCTGCTAAGAACAGACAGTTTGGTTTCATTCGCCTAGAGCATCCTTTTTTTTTATTTCAAGCCTAATTCTGGATAGTTGGGTGATTGTATATACTCTTCCAACCGATATAATAATGTAAGAAACGGGGAGCTTATTTCACGTCATAACATAAAGTTACGCCAGGGCTCGCGAGTTGAAGATGCGGAAGAGGTTCGGATACAAGAAGCGCGGCACATTCACGCATTCGGAACAATTTCAAACAGCTGCTTGTCCCTGCACATTGACTATAGCTCTGATCTTTCTAATGTCAGGCCCAAACAGACATCTCTCCTCCTTAATTGTCTCTGGAGTCGTCGCCCAAGGCTTGTGTTACTTTATCGAACCTAGTTTCCATGGCGCAACCCATGCTTTAGGAGCAGTGACGGGAGGCAACGAAGGTTGTGGGAAGGCTGCGGAAAAGATGAAAACGAAAAGCTGAGAGAGGCACGCATCAATCACGGAAAAGAAGATAAAAATGTGGCCCCTTAACTGTTCCGTTTGTATCCTTGGTACAAAAAAATATATACCTGACTGGCTGATTGAGCACGTGGCTTCCAACGGACTGTCAGCTTAAGACTGGTATTATACTAATAGGAATTGTTTGCCAGAGCTGCCAGAGCTGCTCAAACGAGCTGAAAGTTGGCCGTGAAAGACACACCAGAGATGGCAGAATCAGTGGCGGCACGCCGACTGTACGATATGCAAAGTTCTATATATGTGAAATAAGGAAATAACCCGAAATATCCTCCCTCCTTTTAGAATGTCAAAATGTTGAAGAGGGAGCCAAAAGAACCGACCGGTATGCGCTGGAGGCTGGAAGCGTTATCTGGCACGTGCGATTCACGTTCGAGCGAATCAACCGTCCTAGATGCCCCGCCCCCCCTTCCCACCTCCCTCACGAGAAATTTCGGAGGCAGGACATGTTTTGACCTCCTGAACCCCTGAGGACTTTGGTGAAAGCCAGTTGTCGTATTGTGCAATTAGTTTGAACATTTCGTAATGCTTGAAGCATAGCAATACTCTGCCGTTGTAACTTAAATGGTATACCTATGTTCAGATTTAATACGTTACCTTGAACATTGTATTACCTTGAACGTTATACCTTGAACATATTAATAATGTTGCAATAAAGATGTTGCCTATAACGTTGCTTTGCGGTTACCTCTTAACATTATAATAACGTTTACATCTTTACATCCAATTATGTTCTGACGTGAACATGCCCTGAACGTTATTTTATTGTTTGAATTTTTACATTACTTCAATGTTGAGTCCTGAGCATTGTAATAACTTTACTATTTCTAACGCACGTTAAAGATCCCCAGGTGGTCAAAATTAATCCGGAGCCCTCCACTACGGCGCGCCTCATCGCCTGCGTTGCGTCGGCGCGTTAAACCGTACAATCAATCAATCAATCAATTACTATTTCTAACGTTGGTTATAAGTTGTTTCCTGAGAATGCCCTGAACGTATTTAAATGTTTGTGTATTTAAATTACTTTCGTGTTGAGTCATGAGCATTGCAATAACATTCTTATTTCTTACAATGGTTGTAAGTTGTTTCCTAAATGTTAAATAAATGTTGGGAACAAAACGTTAACATACATGTTTGTTTTCAACGTAAAAATAACGTTATTAATATAACATAAACATTGAATGTTTTTTTAAACGTTACAAAAACATTGCCATGTAACATTTAACGTTATTTAAACTTTCACAACTTCCAGATAACGTTATTCGAATGTTCTGTGCTACTTGGGAAACACTGATGGCGTGGTGCCTGTTTGTACGTCAGGGTCAGAATTTTTGTATTTATGTATAACCGCGCGAAACGGGCTTGTGGGTGCGTTCAGTTACAGGAGGGAAAGGGTGGGGGTAGCGTGGAAGGAAATTTCCGAATTTTATTGGACCACCAGCCACATCGTAAACAAGGGGTTTCAGTTAGAGTTGGAACTGCGTCTCACCGCTGCGTCGTAAAATGCGTCGCGAACATGGCTAGAGGTTTTCTTCCTTTTCCCCACCAGAAAAAAAAAGGATGGACGTCCGCATGCGGAAGTTCTTTGCTCGGTGGAAAAATTGCCGAGCAAGTAAAATAAACAAACATATGTCATACCTTACACCTAAATTTTGGCACGTCTATGTCAAGAGCTAAAAAGTGTCACTGACCATCCGCCTTCACAGAGCGGAATGCCTAATGATATTTATACGGAGAAAAAGCACGTATCCCTTAACCCCCGTCTCCTACCTCTCCCCTTCCCTCAGTTTGCATTTAGCCCGACGTTTGAGCCGACGGTACACTTTCACTTCCCGCCCTAAGGTTTTAAACAAGCATATAGTCCCGCACAGAACCGATGTTTCTTATTTCTATCTTCCGAGTGAGGAAAAATCGATAGAAGTAACCGAAAAGCGTTTTAAAACCCCGAAGGTCCGCTAGGCCGGAAATGTTTGGGATAAAATAGGAAGCGACCGGTGCAATAGTAGAGCGCAAGTGGGAGAAACTGGATGGCAGTGACGGAGGCGTAGGGGCAAACATTTTTTTGTTTAGGCAAGAGGCGACCTTATGCCGGATTTTCCTTAAGCAGTGTCACCCGTAACCTCCATTTGTGTGTCGTTCACTTTATAGATGACTTGTCACTGATGATATCGAATATACTATTCAAGTTCTTGGCCAACTGATAGCCTCACAAGGAAATTGTACGCAAGTGACAATTCGTAATGCTCTCGTAATAACTCATTTTGGAGACAGATTGATCACCTCGGCTGCGTAAAAATGGCGGCAGTCAAAATCGTGAAGAAAGCGTTCAAATGCGCTAGATTCGCTACTTTGGAAATCAAAGCCGTGATACATACGCTGCCTGGGTGAGAATATGTTTGTGGTAACGACATGGACAAGATTATTAAAGCGATAATTGAAAGCATGTTATGATGTTGCATGGAAACACCGCGTAACGTTCCTTTAAATCTTCATGTTATAACACACATACACGTTTCATCACACCCACGGAATACATTATTTCCAAATTCAGGAGGCGCCCAGCACGTGATTTTGTACTATGAGGATATTCACAATCGTTGTATGTATAGCTTGGATTCTACAACTTGCGTGCAACCTCTTAACGCTTCTATTATCCTCTGTGCATGTCAGGATAGTTCTTATCACCTGGGTGCCAGAAATATAGGGCTTCGCTACTTCCGTAGTTACCACCATTTTTGCTGAATAACTCACGTCGATTCAGAGCTTTCGCGTTTCATATAAATATATATTAGAGCGTAAAACCTTAGCATTCCCTGTGGTTATCGTAAAACACACATTTGGAATTCTCGAATGGTTTTTTTTGTCCAGATACTGAGTTACATAGGAAATATAACCGAAATGAAGCGTCAAGGATGTTCCACTCACCAATGATGAAACATCGTGTTTTCAGCGAAGCAGCTGGGTCGCAAGAAATTGTTGTACTTCGAAGTATGCAGCCGTGCATAACAGGGCTAAGGGGTATGTTGTTATAACAACGCAAATTTAATATTATTTATTAACGCAGCACGTGAATCAATTGAAAGGCTGATGTGAATCAGCAGCGGCACGTGTATTGGGGCACTGTATGCTAGGAGCATAAGCATGTGCGTGATAGGCTGGGAAAATGAAAATGAAATGACTGGTCTCCAGGCTCATTGCCTGTGTTTGCTTTTATTCATGGGTATCACGTCTAAAGTAACCAGAGTGGCGCGGTGTTTCCAAACACAACACGAGTGCTAGTTAGAGGCATTACAACAGCTGCCGTTTGTTTTTTTCGTTTTTTAAAAAAATAATGCCCTTACGTCGCCTTTGCGGCGCTAACTTAATATCCTCGTATGATGTAAATGTAGCATTTATGTGTACCATTTTGATTAAGCCAGCTTCGGCACGAAAAAAAGTGTTTCAAGTTTGAGTTAGAATACCGCACACTAATATTTCAGTTCAAGCAAGTCTGATGTCAGCAGCTTTACCTGCTTTATAGGCGTATTTACTAAAGGAGAGATTTTGATGCCTATAATTTCCATCATTAGCTGGCCCACAGAAAGGGAGATTCGCAGTAGAGGTCAGTGCCACCACCAGACGCTCGCGAGGCTACATACCATGCTACTGCATGCCATAGAGTCCCCGCGGACAAGCAGCGCGTTCCCCCGCACCATTGCATTTCCCGCCCACTGCGACCCCTCCTTACAGAGGTCGTAACGTACACACGCGCAATTCTCTGTCCGAAGATGTTCGCTAGATGGGTGGCCGCAGCGAAAACGAGTATTCCGCGGCCAGATGCTTGTCATTCGTGTTCGTACCTTCCTTGGCCAAACAGGAAAGAAGTTATTCGTGGCCAGACTGTTGTCGTTCGTGTTCCGACTTCCGCTGGCCAAATGGGAAACGATTACTGCGTGGCCAGGCGCTCTTTGTTCGTCATCAGATGTATGGTGGCCAAGGAGAGAACGTGTACTCCGTGTACAGATGCTTGCCGTTCATCTAGGGACCTAGACTGGCCAAACAGACAACGCGGCCCTCGTGGCCAGACGCTTGCAGTTCGTCTTCCGACCTCACCTGGCCAAAAAGGAAACAAGTAATCTGTGGCCAGACGTGAGTTGTTCGTCGTCGGACGTATGGGGACCAATGAAAAAACATGTTCTCCGTGGTCAGACGCTTGCTTTTGGTGTAATGACCTCGGCTGGCCAAACAGACAACAAGTATTCCGTGACCAAATGCATGCCAAGGAACATAAGTTCTCTGGCAGTACAAACTTTGCAAATGGCCAAGCAGGCCAAGCATGGGCTTAAAATATGCTATAGGCTGGCCACGTTTTCTGTGGTGCCTGGGTAGCTGGTTCTCGCTCCAAACATCGTTTCGGTCTATGCCTTACGCCCACGGCGGTTCACATTAACGAGACTGCGCGGTATTTAGGATAGCAATGGTTCCTGATCTAAAACAGGTTTTCTGTTGCCAATTGTGTTCTAGAAAAAGCACACCCTGATATTTCAAGGGGTGAAATCTAATGTCCATTGTTGCATTTCACCTCTGTCAGTCTCCTGTCAGACTACTGATAGGAATCGCACTTTATTTCAACGTTGTGCCGGTTCTGCCTATTGCGCTATATATTTCCCGGACTCATTAAAAGTGACCGGAAATCACACAACGGCGACAGGTGGTGGTCACAGCGTCAATTACGTTTAGCTTTCAAACTTGAGCTCGTAAACACAACAGCGTAACGCTTCCTTCGGTGGCACTTGCCTGGACCTGCATCGAACTCCATCTGTTCCGCGCGGTGTGCCTTCGAAAAGGTACTGTTCGCACGTGCTGTGTCTGACCGCGGCAGGGCGAGCAGGGGGAAGTTGCAGGTGAGAGCCACGAACCGAGTCCGTTTTGGTGTCTTGCTTCTTTTTTTTTCTTCCTGGACCGGCCGCTACTTGTCAAGCCGTGCTTCTTGGCCGTACTTGCGGAGGGGTTGGAGCTGGGGAGACTCACAAGAAAGCTTCCGACAGCCTCCGATGGTGTATAATCGGCGGATAATGCAGTGATGGGCGACGGTTGGGCGGCGATTGAAGCGACAAATTTAAGCTAAGATTGTTGCGGCGAGGGGCTGGCAGTGCTGCCAGTAAAGGGAATGGCACGTGTTGCTGCTGCTGCTGATGATGATGCCCTCAAAGTTTTTGGCACATACCCACGAGGGGGAATTGGTCAGGGCTTAATCGGTTGATGAAATACGTGAGGGCCTCGAAATAATAATTTATTTCCGGAAGTGCAATATTGGTTATTTTATTTCATAGTGAAATAGTGCGAAAACCCTTTGGATATTGGCAAGTAAGGTACAAATTAGAAGACATAATTAAATGTGGCTTGTCATTTTCTGAGAGAAGTAGTGACGCCTACAGGCGGGGGGAGATAGAGAAAACTGGAGCGCGTGTTGGTGATAATGATTCTCGTAATATAAATGTCCTCTTTGGAGGCCGATGAGGAAGTTGGGTTGGCTTTATTTTAAGTTCTTATAAAGCTCTAGAATAGGCGCCATTATTCAGAGACATATGCATGAAACAGAAATTGATGCAGAACGACATCGTCCCCATTCACACTTTCTCGTGGCAAAGGCAATGATAACACAGCATGCGTCGCGCATGGCAGGGCCGGCGACTTTAATTGCGAATGCACTTTATAAGCGACCCCGAACCTTCCGCCGTCCGCATAGCAACAGCTGCGGGTGCGCGCGCTTTTCGTCTTCCTTAGCAACGGGGGGAGATGGGCGCGCGCTGCCTGGCCGCTGACATGGCACATACCCACGTGGGAGATTGGCCAGGAATAAGTGCGAATGCACTTCTTAAGCGAGCCTGAATCGTCGCGCTCGCATAGCGCCTTCTCTCCCCCCTCGCCTACTCTCCTAAAGCCCCTTTACTACTCTCCAGCTCGCAACACCCTCTCTCGGCGCGCCAGCCAGGCCACTACACTATATAAAAAAAACAGCATCCGGCGCCAGGTTTCGATCTGCGGACTTTGCGGCCGCAGCGCGACGCTCTACCGTCTAAGCCACGGACGCTTTTTTTTTTCTTTATTGCCTGCTTGGCGACAACACAACACGCGCTGTTCAGTACACAAATTACTAGCTCCAGCCACCAATCGGCTGAAGGGAGTGGCTTAAAACATCTTAAATTGCGCTAGAACATCCAGAATGGGTAACCACTCAGGCTCTTCCGGCATCACTCGATAAACTTCTCTTATATAAGCAACGCTTTCAATGAAGTACTCTCGCACTGTGCGAGCATCCTCTTCGGCATTTTGAACCGCCATGCGAGTTTTCCACATAGAATGCAGACTAAGTGCCATGAACATATCATAGGGCACGCCTCCATCATTGTTTACGGGCAAAAAGCGAATGCCATAAGGCGTTAATGGTAAGTCTTTTTTCAGTGTTCGTTGAAGGATGTCCCAGTGAAACACCGCATCCCAACAGTCCAGAAAGATGTGCTCAATTGTTTCCAGCTTTTGGCATAGCCTACAGTTAAGTGTCCATGGGTGTACATATAGTCCTTTTTCCTGCAGCCAGGGTTTTACTGGAAGCGTGCCGCTATGAAGTTTAAAGAAGAAAGATTTAAACGATGAACGTACTGGCATTCGTTTCACTCTTTTTAGAACATTTTTTCCTGAACCCACTGCATATAACTGACGATAAACCGGAACAGGCAGGCACACATCAATCATATCTTTGTACAAACGTTTTCGCGGTACACTACTCAAATACTCCGAGGAAAACCTAACCCTTAAAATCCTAAAAGCATCCACAACTTCCCGCAAGAGCCCACGCACACGTACACATCGCATTTCAGAAGTTGAAACTACATAGTCTGGAATGACATCACGTAGTCGGGCTTGTACCACAGTACGTAGAAAGCAATCTCTCTGATCTCTCAGAAACATAAACCTAGAAACTATTTGTCGGATAAACAAATGTGCCAGTCCCAATCCACCACTTTTCACCGAGCGAAACAAGTTAGTTCGACTCATGTGCTCCCAACTTGAGCCCCACAAAAACACCGCAAACACTCTGTGCAGCTTTTGTATGTTCCTTCTTGACATACAAATCGCCTGTAGGACGTACCATACCTTGGCAACAGCAAACACATTACATACTGATGCACGGGCAAACATTGACAGATCCCTTCCCCCCCATTGTGTTAATTTCTCTCTAACTCTATCAGTTTCTCCGTCCCAGTACTCTCTAGCATCCTGGTAGTTTTCAAGGGGGATGCCCAGATACCTGGCCGGAGTTGTCGTCCAAGGCATGTTCTCGAAAAACACTGGCTTAGTTTGCCAGTCACCATGCCAAAATCGTATGCACTTGTTCCAGTTAACTGCACTGGCAGACAACTCGCAAAATCGCTTTAGATCGTTCACCACCTCCCTCACACTTTTCCTATCACTACAAAAAACAGCGATGTCATCGGCATATGACAAAATTTTAACTTCACTGCAGTGCAAACGGAATCCGTGTATATTTTCATTTTGAAGAATCTTTAAACAAAAGGGTTCAAGATAAATCGCAAACAACAAGGGACTCAAGGGGCACCCCTGCTTCACCGACGACAGTATATCAAAACTTCGTCCCACTTTTTTGTTTACAATAACACGAGCTGAGCACTGCGTGTACGACATCTTTACACCTTCGAGGATGACGGATCCTACGTTAACGTGTTCTAACACTGAGAAAAGAATGTTATGCGCAACACGGTCAAAGGCCTTCTGCAAATCAATTTGGATCATCGCCACGTGGCCCCCTAGAGCGTCGCAACACTCTAATGCACTTCTTGCGACATGAATATTGGTAAAAATAGATCGTCCCTGAATTCCACATGTTTGATGGGTTCCAACAATTGTTTTTATTACTCCTTGCAATCTTCTAGCCAAAACCTTCATGAAAATTTTGTAATCAACATTCGTTAAGCTGATTGGCCGATACAACTCTACCGCCAACAGCTTTTCAGGATCATCAGTTTTAGGAATTAACACAATATGACTATTCCGGAACGAAGGCGGTGTTGTCTTGGATTCATACGCTTCCGTTATGACCCTGTACAAAATTAATGCTATATCTTCTTTGAAGAACTTGTAAAACTCGGTTCCCAGTCCATCTGGCCCCGGTGACTTCCCTATAGATAATTCGTCGATGGCGTTATTATCAAGCCGCTATAACGCTGCTGAGTCGCCAACGCACGCCGCTGACGACGTAGTTTGAATGCGTTAAAGATATAAGGCGCGTTACTAACACTGAAATCAACGTCGCGTCCGTGGCTTGCACTAAGCCACGGACGCGAGTGTTGATTTCAGCGTTAGTAACGCGCCTTACATCTTTAACGCATTCAAACTACGTCGTCAGCGGCGTGAGTTGGCGACTCAGCAGCGTTATAGCGGCTTGATAACTGCGTGGTGTACACGTGATACTACAAACCCGCTAGTTCTGCATTCTCTCACGTGACTGCGCCTCCTCTCCCTTCACTCCGGGCGGCGCTTCGCAGCTGCGGTGCGCTGCGGTGCGGTGCGCTCCTCCTCTCGAACATACACGTTAATTCACCAAGATTTCCGCAGAGGGACAAACGAGGCGTGTTAAGCCGAACGTGATCACGAGGGGGTGTTAATGTAACTAACGGGCAAAATGCCACCAAACTTCAACAAACTCCCCCTCATAGCATCACCCCGTGCTTCGCACTTCCTCATACTCCCCTTCGGGGAAATGCGGGGGAATTTTTTAAAGGAATTGGACGCATTTCCTACAGGTGCATGACTGGAATTTCTCCGTACGGAAGTCACGCGCAATGGACAAAAGACACGAGAACTTGCTGACGAATGTTGACTTATAAGCTGATTGGTGCCTCAGTTTTTTGACTAGCATATTATTCAGTGCTGTGCCCGCCTCTCTACATTACCTGTCCTGGTTTAAAGAAGCCGTGTTTCAAGAAAGAGCTGCTTCGCGTGCGATCCGAAAATGCATCGAACTTGCGCGTAACCCACATCGAACACGTTGGGAACTGAGCTATCGCGGCGACGCTTTAGTCATTTTGCGATAGGGGTTTCAAAATCTTGCACCTTGCCGGGCGCTCTTAAGACGACATCCGCAACCCATGTCAGCATTCGTCTCCGGCAACCGGAGCACATCTTACATAACGCGCCTACAGCGTGCCACGTTGAAGTCTGCAAGGCTAGCATCAACAGCGACTGCCTTACGCAAGCTGGAGGCGGAGTAAACTCGCTCACCGACTGCAACACCGGAAATAGGTCTCCTGTAGTGAAGTTTTTCCCGCGAGTAGCCACACCATTACTAACGCTGCATACGTGATAGCGTAACGCTGTATGAGTGATGGCCGGCGGGCCGCAACGTGCCCCAACTGTTGTGTCACGCCGGTGACCGACAAAGACATCCTTAGGGCGACGAGGATGCTCTTCGCCTCGGTTCCTGCCGCGGCAGAAAGAACCCGTGAGTGTGGTCCCGTTACCCCGGCTTCATTATGACTTGTCTGACGCGTTCGGCGGCGCGAGGCCTAGCTGCTTTTATGTGCTCACTTTCGCGAGCTACCACCTAGGCCCTAGCATCACTCAGACCATTCGGCTTCTGCTTCTGCTACCTGGCTCTCAGCATGGCTCTTTTCGACAGCCTTTTCGGCCGCCCCCGATTCAGTGGCCTGACTGGAAGCGAATGCTTCAGGCCCACGTTCAAGGCGGCCGGTGGCAGCGATTGTAGTGACGCTAGGCGATCGTCCGCGCTCGTTAGCGTCTTGGGACGGGATGGACAGCGGAAGTACTTCGCCGACGCATTAAAAGAAGAAGCCTGATCTGATTCCAGCAACGCGGCGTCTGTGCCCGTGTCTGAGCCCAGGTACATCGTTTCCGGCCATTCCGAAGTACGCGAAACTCGTCGAGCAGCTTGACCGGCTTTTCGCCGCGTCCACGAACACGCTGGTAGAACGTGACAAGTTCACAGTCATATACAGCTGACAGGGTAAAGCTTTCTCGACAATGTGACCATTCTCAAGGAGAAAGCGGTACGTTGCAAGCTTGGCCTGACGTACGGGGAACGCGTCCGTGACTAAATCATCCATGGGAAGTTCAACCCTCAGTTACGAGAGATGCTCCTCGCATATGGCGAAGCTTTATCATCGAAAAAAGCGGAAGAATTTGGCCGAAACTTCGAGGCGTTGTCTGTTGCAAACCAAGCGCTCACCCCCGGTCTGTTAGTCTAGGTGCGCAACATGGCTGCGTGAAGAAAAAAAAATTTCTTTGGCAGTAGGCGAGGCCGTGACGTCAGATCGCTTCCGGTAAGCCAGGACATCATTATATTTCCGGGAAGGCAAGATTTCCGCCGCCAACCGCAACCGTCTTCAGGGACCTGCGTAACCATTCAGCACAACTCTGCAAGCCATTTCCAACTTCAACTGTGCGACCGCTGCGGTAGCAGACGCCACGATTCGACCTTCCGAAACTGTCCAGCCCGAAATCGGCGTTGTAACGCATGCAACACATGGGAACATTTCGGGTCGGTGCGCCGCAAGTGTGCGGCAGTTCAGTGAGTTTCTTCGAGGGAAGATCTTGACTTAGCGTCTACACATCCTCCTGCACAGGTTTAAGCCTCTGAACATATTAACTCATCTTCGAGAGCCTCAGTGTCATCATCTCCGAATGCTCATCCTTCAACATCCGTGCTAACAATTTGCACTTCTTAAAGAAAGGACTTATTCGTCCAAGCTGAAGTCAGCGGTGTTACCATGCAACTCTTGCTTTGTACCGGAGCATCAGTGTCATTGATGGCTGCTGAAGACTTCAAACGTCACTACAGTAAACAGCACGTCTTGTCCAATGCCATCGTCGGCCTGCGGAATTTTTCCAAGCAACGGATCGGCGTCATCTGCTCTTTCCAAGCTCCTGTTTAAGTCTAGCAACGGTCTCGATTTATCAACTTCTACGTCACCGACAAAGGCACATCGCTGTTTGGACTTGACGCCATCAAACAGTTAGGCATCCAGATCGACAGTGCGGCTCCCACTTGTCGGCTGGCATCAGTCTGTTCAGTGCAGTATCCCGTGAACGTGCCTCCGGGCTTCGACCATCTCTTCAAAGACAAGTTAGGTACAGTGAAAGGCTTCATCCATCGTATCCAACGGCGTCCAGGTGCGGCGCCGGTTGCATCCAAGTTGCGGTGACTTCCTCTAGCTCTTCGTGATCAAGTGTCCAACGAGCTGCGATGCCTCGAAGACTCTGATGTCATCAAACGTGTAGAAGCTTTGGAGGGGGTCTCGCCGCTAGTCATCGTCCGAAAGAAGAATGGTGACATCCGTCTGTGTCAAATGGCAATTGCCTTGTTCGACTACCAGAGGTAGTCGAACAAGGCAATTGTGAAAAATGGGTATGCTTTGCCGCATGTTGAGTTGTTGCGAGTATTTCATGGAGCTGTTTGCTTTTCTAAGCTAGACATACCGTCTGCTTATCACCAGCTGTTGTTAGAAGTGGGTAGTAGAGACCTTACTACATTCATAACACATAAAGGATTTTTCAGGTTCAAGCGTGTGTGCATTGGTCTGGGGCCCACGCCTGCAGTTTTCAAAAGGTAATGTCTCAAATCTTAAAGAATTGCAAAAATGTCGTTTGCTATCTTGATGGTGATGATGATGATGGTTGGGTTTTTAGGGCGCAAGGCCGACTAAGGGCAAAGAGCGCCAGAGGAAAGTTTATTTAATGAAGTGAAGTGGTTACCACAAAAAAAAAAAACGTGTCAATCGAACATAGTAAAATCAGTTACAGATAATGGTGATGGCTGGTTTATAGGGCCAGATTTGATTATGCGTGATAGGAAATGAGGTTTAAAAACTTAACGTCTGACAAATACTCAAACACATGTTCCACAGAAACAATGGCTTCGTCTCCTAGAAACAGCGATGGATGTAGTGGGATATGTTGTCTGTAGAGTTCTCTGAAGTGTTTGTGTCGTGTTGTGTGAAGTGCCTTGCATGTGACTCTTGGGAATGCAGTGAGAAGGTGCGAGTGCGTTGCATGAGTGTGCCCTATCCGTAATCTGGCCAAGGCGACTTCAGTGTATCTATTGCGTGTGTCGGTGGTGTATGGTCCCAAGTGTGGTTTTATTACGTGTAACTTGTTGTCTGTCTGTTCACTCCAGTGTGTTTGCCATGTTTTGCGAAGTTGTTGTCTGATGTGCCGTTTCACGTCGGTTTAGGGTAATGTGGTTATGTCTACTGCATTCGAGAGTGTAGCAGCAGCCATTCGATCCGCAGCTTCGTTCCCGGCTATACCACAGTGGCCAGGGACCCAGCAAAGGACTAGTTCAAATTTGTGGACATACACAGACATAATACCCTTGACTATTAAATTCATAACGTAATTTTTTGAATACTTTGTTGAGGACAACGCCCGCACAGCACTGAGAGAATCTGTATATATAATGGATTGTGGGATGTGGCTTTGAAGGATATGATTAACAACCAGAAGTACACTATAAGCCTCCGCCGTAAATATACTTGTATTACTGTTAAGAGTTCTAGTGACACTGAGGCCGGGCCCATGCGCCGCGCAGGACACCGAGGTGGAAGTGTTAGAGGCGTCCGTATAAAATTCAGAACATTGGTACTTCTGCTGCAAATACAAGAAGTGCTGCAGAATTGCAAATGTGGAAGCTCGGTTTTTATCTACATGTGTGAATGATGTGTCACATGAGACAGGGCGGAGATGCGATGGTGCTATGAAATCTGTTACAAAACTTTGGATGGTATCTAAAAAGGAGACAGCAAGCTCTGACGCTTCCTTTCTAACTCTGTAAGAGAAGGGCGCAGTGAACGATGGTAGATTTAAAAGGAGCTCAGTCATGGAGGTATCATGAAAAACTGATTTGAAAGGATGGTGAGGCATGGATGAAATTTTGAAAGCATAAAGGAGGTCTGTGTATGCTCGCTGACGTTGTAGGTTCCATTTGTTGCACTCTACATACAGGCTTTCGACTGGACTAGTCCGAAAGGCGCCACACGACAAGCGGAGCCCTAGATGAAGCACAGGGTCCAGCATTCTGAGGATGTTTTAGTGGCTGACCCATAGACAACGCTGCCATAGTCCAATCGTGAACCTATCAAGCTGGTAAAAACACGCAACAGAAGTTGTTTGTCAGCCCCAAAAGAGATGTGCGAGAGAACCTTCAGGATATTCATTGTTTTTAAGCATTTATGTTTTAGTTGTTTTATGTGTGGGATGAATGTGAGCTTTTCGTCAAAGATTATACCTAAAAACTTGTGTTCCTTTTTTACAAGAATCGAGACACCGTGGAGTTGAATGTCTGGATCCGGTCGGATGTCACGCCTCATGGAAAACAAGACACAAGTGCACTTCCCTGGATTAAATTTAAAACCGTTGCTATCTGCCCAACAAGCTAGCTTGTTAACACCAAGCTGGACCTGGCGCTCACAGACAGACAAGTTACAGGATTTAAAGGAGAGCTGAACGTCGTCTACATAGATTGAACAGGAAATCAACGGTGGCAGCGCCTTCCTAAGGGAATTCATTTTCACAATAAAAAGGGTGCAACTTAAAACTCCACCTTGCGGCACTCCATTTTGCTGCACATGAACACTAGAGAGTGCAGTTCCAACTCGCACACGAAGGGTTATTTGAGACAAGTAGCTGGCAAGTGTGTTCATCATGTTACCTTCCATGCCGAAGGACTTGAGGTCGCTTAGGACGCCATACCGCCACGCGGTATCGTACGCTTTTTCTAGATCAAAGAATACTATCATACAGTACTGCTTATGGAGGAAAGCATCTTTTATATACGCCTCTAATGCAACGAGTTGATCGTTGGTAGGTCGCCCCGCCCTGAAGCCTGTCTGGCAGCTCTCGAGAAGACCATTGTACTCTAAGAAGTACACAAGTCTCCTGTTTATCATCTTCTCAAAGAGCTTACACAGGCAGCTTGTCTGGGCAATGGGAGCATAACTGGTGGGAGAGGAAGGGTCCTTCCCTTCCTTTAGGATAGCCACTACTATGGCCTCTCTCCAAGAGCGAGGAATGTGCCCCGAAAGCCATATGTTGTTGTATAGATGTAGGAGTGTTACAAGAGTGTCTGGGTGTAGGTGTTGTATCATGGTGTATGTAATCTTATCTGCGCCTGGAGCTGAAGGTTTGCACGTGCTCAGGGCAGCCCTCAACTCATAGAGAGTGAATTCAGAGTTGTAAGAAGTTTTTGATTTGTCTTTGTCGTGTAATTGCCTTTTTTCTGCCGATGTTTTGTGTTTCATGAAAGTGTTTGTGTAGTGTGCTGAGCTGGACAAGTGTTCAAAGTGTTGTGCAAGCGTGTTGGCCTGGTCTTCGAGTGTGTCCCCTGTTGTGCTCACCAGGGGCAGGCTGTGTGTCTGTTGTCGTTTTAGCTTGCGTATCCGTGTCCAGACTTTGTGAGTGTCGGTGTATGAGTTGATGGAAGTGAGGAAGGCTCACCAACTCTCTCGTTTCGCCTCACTATGCACACGCTTTCCAAGAGCCTTTGCCCGTTTAAAGGAAATGAGATTATCTGGCGTGGGGTACCGGCGAAGGACACCCCACGCCTTGTTCTGGGCCTCTCGCGCCCGCCTACTGTCCTCGTTCCACCAGGGCCTCCTTGGGTTGCGGGACGCACTGGAGGCCTGGGGCATGGACTTTTCAGCGGCGTCGAGTATGTGTGCCGTGACGAGTTGGGCTGCTTCCTCCACGTGTAGGTGTTTTATGGTTGTGTGGTGTAGTTTAGATGTTTCTGTGAATTTACTCCAGTTTGCTTTTGATTCATTAAACCTGTTCTGGGAAGATGGACTGCATGGGCCTTTACCTATGTACGTTAGGGAAGTGGGGAAGTGGTCACTACCATATGGGTCCGTGCCCACGCCCCACTCAAGACATGGAAAGAGAATTGCAGAGCCAATAGCCAAGTCAAGATGCGAGTATGTATTGTGTCCGAAGTTACGGTATGTCGGCTGTTTTTTGTTGAAAAGGCATGCTCCTGAAGATGTGAGGAATTTCTCTATCAGGCGACCTCGGGCATCCATTCTAGAGGAGCCCCAAAGAGAGTTGTGCGCATTAAGGTCGCCTGTTAGTATGTATGGTTCGGGCAGCTGGTCGACCAGTGCCTCGAAGTCACAGCTCGAAAGTGCATGATCAGGAGAGATGTAAATGGAGCATAGCGTTATCAACCTATTAAATATTATCGTACGGATTGCTACAGCCTCAAGGACAGTGTTCAGAGTGACAGGATGGCAGGCTAAGGATTTCTGGGCGACAATTGCCACACCTCCTGAAGAGTGTGTGCAGCCAACCCTGTCCTTTCTGAATACCATGTACCTATTCAAGAAATTTGTTTGTTTAGAATTGAGGTGGGTTTCCTGGAGACACATGATACTTGGCTGATTGGCATGCAGCATTTCATACACATCGTCAATATTTTTAAGGAGGCCTCTGCAGTTCCATTGGATGATGTTTTCATTTCCCATTATTTAAATTTAAGAATACCTGGAGTGTGTGTGTGTGTGTGTGTGTGTGTGTTTGTTCATGTGTCGTCTTTCGGGGCTGTTATTCTAGGATTTCTAGGCCTTTCTGTCGGCTTGGACATCAGAAGCCGTTCCTTGCGCTGCGTTGCAGGCACGAACGGCGCGACATCCATCTCCTCATCGGATGCCAGAACTGTGCCCGGCGGCCCAGGCCCCTCGGACTTGGCCTCCTTTCGGAAGCCCTTCGTTTGAGCCGCCACCGCCAAGGGCGTCCGGGACACCAAAGGTGGCTCAGGAGGTGCGGTGGCGGTGGGAGCCGATGCGGGGCCCCCGGTGTCCATCCGGTCGGCACCCTCCGACGCACTGGAGGACGGGGAGGTAGAGGCGGGAGCGGCACCGGTCCCTACAGAAGAGGTTGTCACCACAACCGCTGCTGCCTCAGCAAGCGGCGTGGCGACGGATTGGGCTGCCTGAGGCACCCCAGGGGGGGGGGGGGAGGGAGGGACCAGGTCAGACTCGCTGAACTGCGTCCCTGTGGACACCAGACGCCGCTCCACCCCCCGGCGAGCCGCGTCGGCGTACCTCCCCAGGGGGAAAGAAGCGAACCTCTTTCGCGCCTCTGGGAAGGTGATGTTCTCAGTTACCTTCACATTAATGATCGCCTTCTCCTGCTGAAACTTCTCGCACGTTGGAGAGTAGGCAGCATGGGGTCCCTGGCAGTTGGGGCAGGTGAGGGTTGACGATGGACAATTATCAGATGGATGATCATGCTGAGCGCACTTTGCGCAGGTCAGACGACCACGGCAGGAGTTGGTTTCGTGCCCGAACCGCTGGCACTTAAAGCAGCGGCGTGGGTTCGGAATGTAAGGACGAATGGAGCATCGGATGAACCCTGCGTTGATATGGTCAGGAAGTGAGGAGCTGTTGAAGGTCAGGATAATATGTTTCGTGGGGATTATCTTATCATCTCTACGCATCGTGATGCGGCGCACGGCTGTGACACCCTGATCCTTTAGACCTTCAAGAATGTCGGCATCTGTCTCGTTAAGAAGATCTGCCTCAGAGATCACACCCTGCGAGCTATTCAGGCTGCGGTGGGGTGTGACCCTGATGTCCAGATCGACCATTTTCGTCTGACCAAGAAGTGTGGTTGCCTGCTGCTGGTTTTTTACCTCGACGAGCACTTCGCCTGTGCGTTGTTTTTTGGCATTGTAGGTTTTCCCAATTATTCCATCAAGGTATTTTGTAATTAAAAATACTGATTGTGAAGCAAGAGGGCGGGCTGTGTCAAGAGATTCGATAACAAGGAAACGAGAGTATTCGTCTGGCTTTGGGAAGCTCAAGCTTGAAAGTGGAAAGAAAGAGAAAGAAAAGGGACCGATCCCGTTTGGAGGGGGGTTTTGAATTTTCCATACAGCATAGAAAAAAAAGCAGGGGACGGGGGTACTGTCTTCTGAAACCTTACCCTGATAGCCTGAGAGGTGCCGGAGCTCCCTGCCTGGTAAACAGACAGGGAGCCCATCCACCGGAGCTTGACCTGGGCTCCGACGGCCACCATTTGAGGCTTATACACTTCACCTTTAAACACATCACCATGGTAGGTTACAGTTTATGTTGGGGGCTCGGGGTCCGCGGTGTCGCCAACACCGTCACCAAAATTATTCAAGGTGCCCCGTGCGGGGGTTTGCTATCTTGACAATATTGTTGTGTGGGGGAAGTCTCTGTCAGAGCATGATGCTTGCTTGGTTGAAGTCTTGACTTCATAGCCAAATGTGGTATGAAATTGAATTAAAGATGTATTTTGTGTGAAAGAACAGAGTTTTTTGGGGCACTATAATTCAGCTTCGGCATTTCACCTCTTGAAAGTAAAGTAAAGGCTATCGTCAACGCTCCAGATCCTACGAACATCAAGTCTTTACAATCCTTTTTAGGTATCGCAGGATACTATGCCGTTCATTGACCACTATGCAGACCTGGTCGAACCGCTTCGTGTCATGCTCAGACAAGGTAACAAGTTTTGTTGGTCTGACGGCCCAGAGCGCACCTTCAACCAACTGAAAGTTCACCTGTCTTGTTCTACTGCCATTAAGGTCTATAATCCTTAACTGCCTGTAGTACTAAAGACCAACCCATTTGACGTTGGCATTAGAATTGTATTACAGTAGTGGTATGTCACTCGCGTTCCGACAGAGGCCCAGGACCCAGCTCATGCAGTCTCGACCGCGTGAAGATAATACGCTGCGTGTTCAGAGAACAAGGTTATGGTATATGCCCCCGGGCACCTTTTTATTTTTCTCTTTCTTAGTAGGCCACTTGCCCCTCAGCGAAGGAATTCTAATCCCGAAACTTATCGAACGCGTTTTTCTACTGACGAGTGTTTAAAAGCCAACTCAGAAGGCACGTGTGCATTCGCGTTCGCACAGACTCCCGGGACCCAGCTCAGTCTCCGCTGCGGGAAGAAAATGAGCTGCGTGTTTTTGTTACGATATGTGCCCCGGGAAACTTCTTATTTTCCGCCTCGCGTGTAGAAAGACCGTGGTTCGAATCCCGGTGCCGGACAATCCTTCCCAAAACAAAACAAAAAAAACCCCTTGCAATTCTGGAATTGCCGCTGGGGCTTGGGGTGCGGCCTCACCCTGGCGACCATTGCCGGTAACGCACTCCCTCACCAGAGCAGGATTGGCCAACCTGGTGTAGTAACGGCCACAACCTCCCATTAATACACCAATTAACCTACGGCCGTCAGTCTGTAGTGGCTGCGAAGCAACTGACCACGGCGGTCGTCAGACCTGTGACGCAGCAGGGGGTGCCAAGAATACCTAGACCCGGACAGGCCGCCATTCTAATCTGAACCTGGCAACAATTAACATGAGAACCTTATCTAGTGAAGCAAGTGTAGAGGTGGTGTTCGAGGAATTAAATGGCATCAAATGGGATGTCATAGGGCTTAGCGAGGTTAAGAGAACAGGTGAAGCCTCTACGGTGCTGAACAATGGACACGTTCTATGTTACCGTGGTCTAGAGGACAGAAGAGAACTGGGCGTAGGATCTCTAGTCAATAAAAGCACTGCTGGCAACATAGAAAAATACTATAGCATTAGCGAAAGAGCAGCAGGTCTTGTAATTAGGCTCAATAAGAGGTACAAGATCAAGGTGGTATAGGGCTATGTCCCCACATCCAGCCATGACGACTAGGTAGTGGAACTCTTCTATGAAGATGTGGAATTGGCAATGGCTAAAGTAAAAACACAGTAGTAGTTATAGAGATTTCAATGCTAAAGTAGGCAAGGATCAGGCTGGAGACAAGGTAGTTCGGAACTATGGTCTTGGGTGTAGAAATAGCAGGGGGACCTACTAGTTGAGTTTGCAGAACGGAATAACCTACGCATAATGAATACCTTCTGTAAACGTGAGAGTAGGAAGTGGACGGGGAGGAGCCCGAATGGGTACCAAAAAATGAAATAGACTTCATATTATGCGATAACTCTGGCGTTGTGAAGGATGTGGAAGTGTTCGGGAGGGTAAGGTGTACAGACCATCGTATGGTAAGATCTCGAATTAAGCTAGATTTGACGAGGGACCGTAATAAGCTAGTACGAAAGAAGCTGATTAATGAGCTAACAGTAAGGCGTAAATTAGAAGAATTCAGGATCGCGCTGGAGAACCGATACTCAGCTCTTACCGAGGAAGCCGAGCTTACGACACAAGAAGCCAGCGACAAACTTACACGCATTATCACGGAGTGTGCAGTAGGAGTCGGGAGCACGATGGCTAGAAAGGGTACTGGTAAACTTTCCCAGGAGACAAAATATCTAATTAGGAAACGGCAAATCATGACAATCTCCACCCCAGCTGAGAGAATGGAACTAACGGAGCTTTCTAAGTTAAAAAGTGTAAGACTGCTGACATACGGAACTATAATATGGAGAGGATCAAATACGCTGTAAAGAACGGAGGTAGCCTGAAAGCAGTAAAGAGGCGTCTTGGCGTGGGGAAAATCAGATGTATGCACTTAAAGACAAGCAAGGCAATGTCATCACAAATAAGAATAACATTGTCACAGTGGCCGAGGAGTTCTGTAGGTATCTGTGCAGTAGCCAGGACATCTAGGATAATGGCGAACGAGAAAGTAGTTCAGAGGAGATACACATCCCACCAGTAATGACCGAATCAGTAAGGAAGGTTTTGAAAGAAATGAAAGGGGGCAAAGCAACTGGTGAGGATCAGATAACAGCAGACCTCTTGAAAGATGGAGGGAACGTGAACATCTTCCTAATCCAAAAGAAAAGTTACATGAAGGACGTGAAAAATTACAGGCCGATCAGCTTACTGTCAGTCGTCTACAAGGTACTTACCAGGGTAATCGCTAACAGAATTTCTGCAACCTTAGATTTCAGTCAACCTAAAGAACAAGCAGGGTTCCGTAAAGGTTATTCAACAATGGATCGTATTCACACGATCAATCAGGTGATAGAGAAGTGCGCTGATTATTCTGAACCCCTATATATAACCTTCATAGATTATAAGAAAGCATTCGACTC
Organism: Haemaphysalis longicornis; assembly: GCF_048455015.1. NCBI lineage: Eukaryota > Metazoa > Arthropoda > Arachnida > Ixodida > Ixodidae > Haemaphysalis > Haemaphysalis longicornis. The sequence continues at coordinate 216,015,366 of NW_027526361.1, forward strand.
TACGAAACCCTAGCAGTTATTCAGGCATTACGGAACCAGGGAGTAGATGAGCATTATGTAAATATACCAGAGAATATCTACAATGGGTCCATAGCTACCATCATCCTCGACAAGGAAAGCAGTAAAATACCTATAAAAAAGGGCGTCAGACGAGGAGACACAATCTCTCCAATGTTATTCACAGCATATTTAAAAGAAGTATTCAGAACGTTGGATTGGGAACAGGTGGGAGTAAGCGTTAATGGAGAATACCTCAGTAACCTCAGATTTGCTGATGACGTTGCCTTGCTAAGTAACTCGAAGGACGAATTGCAAAGCACGCTTTCCGCACTAGACGAACGGAGTAGAACCATGGGAGATGAGGAAGTAACTTTATTGTGTCCAGAGGAAAGGCCTAGTCATGGCCGGTGTGCTTCAGACGACTGCCAGGATGTCTTGGCTCCTAGCGGTGTCTTCGGCCCTCTGGACGGCCCAACGCTGGTCGACAGGGTCCTCGCTAAGCAGCACGGTCTCCCAATGCTCTTTGGTGTGGATAATAAATGTTACCTCTGTATTTCTGAAGTCTTTCCTTTGTATAGGAGGGCATTCTCAAAGCATGTGTGCCAAACTTGCAAGCTGGGGGCAGTGCGTACATTTACCGTCACGAATTTCTGGGTGGAAGTGCCTGTAGAGGCCTGGGTTGGGATATGTATTAGTCTGAAGACGCCTCCATGCAACGTCTTGTTTTTTTGGTCAGCGAGGGGTTGGATCGCCAATACAGAGGCGATAGAACCGTGGGCCTAGAAAACTAAAGTAATGATCAATAACCTCGGGACAGCACAACAGTTTGGGATAGGGGGAAAAGTAGTGAAATTGGTAAAAGAATATATCTATTTAGGCCAATTTGTGACCCAGGATACCAACCATGAGGCAGAGATAATTAGAAGGATCAGAGATCAGAATGGGGTGGAGTGCATACGGCAGACATTCTCAGATAATGAATAGCAGCCTACCATTGTCCCTCAAGAAGAAAGTGTATAACAGCTGCATCTTACCTGTGCTCACCTACGGGGCAGAAACTTGGAGGCTCACTAAGAGGGTTCAACTTAAATTGAGAACGACTCAGAGGCCAATGGAGCGGAAAATGATAGGTGTAACATTACGGGACAGGAAGAGAGCGGAATGGGTCAGGGAACAAACGCGTGTTAAGGACATACTGGTGGAAATTAAGAAGAAGAAATGGGCGTGGGCAGGGCATGTAATGCGGAGGCAAGATAACCGTTGGTCATTAAGGGTAACAGAGTGGATCCCTAGAGAAGGCAAGCGTAGCTGGGGGCGGCAGAAAGTTAGATGGGGGGTGAGATCAAGAAATTTGCAGGGACAAATTGGTCAGAGTTGGCACAGGACCGGGGTAATTGGAGAATAATGGAAGAGGCCTTTGCCCTGCAGTGGGCGTAAATAAGCTGGTGATGATGATGATGGTTCTAAGCTTGAAACCGCAGTATCAGCGTCTAGAACATTGTCGGAAACGAGTAAAAATACTCTGCGGGGGAACACGAAGCGCTTGCTTGTTTGTTCGTGGTTGAAAATGGCACATTTTCCGGTGGGGTAGACGTTTCACCCTTACAACTGACCATCAAGCTGTCGTTGCTTTGTTAGCCTCAGGAGACTCAGTTTCAGAATTGGACTTTCAGAATTGGATGGTGGTGAGCTGGGCTTCTGTACAATTTTGACATATGAGCCTTTCCTTTCGGCCAAATACTGTTTATATTTTTTTATAATTCGTCGTGACCTGATGCCCAACATGAGGCAAAGGTTGCCCATCACAGGCCAAAGCACAGGCGCTTGAACCTTAACAAGCCTTCCTGTGTTATAAATGTTGTAAAGTCTCTACTGTCCTCTTCCAACAACAGCTGGTAATAAGCAGACGATAAGTCTAGCTTAGAAAAGCAAGCAGCTTCATTAAAAATTTGCAGCAACTCCTCAACATGCGGCAAAGGATACACATCAATGACAAATACCTTGTTCGGCTTTCCGAGGTCCACACACAAACAGATGTCACCATTCTTCTTTCGGACGGCGACGAGCAACAGGCAACGCCTGCAAGTTTCGGCCCCTTTCTTCCACCTTTTTCAATGATAAAGCTTCACCATATGCGGTGACGTCTCTCGCACTTGCAGGTTTGGACGTCCCGTGGATGATTTGGTCGCGGACGCGTTCCGCGTACGTCAGGCGAAGCTTGCACCGTACAGCTTTCTCTTTGAGAACAGTCACGTAGTCGAGAAAGCTTTCCCCTGTTAGCTGTATATGACTGTGAACTCGTGACGTTCTACCAGCGTGTTCGTCGACGCGGCGAAAAGCCGGTCAAGCTGCTCGACGAGTTTGGCGTAGTTCGGAACGGCCGGGTACGATGTACCGGGCTCAGACACGGGCGCGGAAACCGGGTTGCTGGAATCGGATCGGGCTTCTTCTTGTAATGCGTCGGCGAAGTACTTCCGCTGTCCTTCCCGTCCCAATACGCTAACGAGCGCGTACGATCACCTAGCGCCACTCCAATCGCTGCCGCCGGCCGCCTCGAGGTGGGGCTGAAACATTCGCTTCCAAACAGGCCACGGAATCGGGGGCGGCCACGGCAATTCGAGGAACATAGGAAGGCGGTCGAAAAGAGTCATGCTCAGAGGCAGGTAGCAGAAGCAGAAGGCCAAGAGTCTCAGAAATGCTAAGGCCTAGGTGGTAGCTTGCGAAAGTAGGCACACAAAAGGCGCTAGGCCTCGCGCCACCGAACGCATCAGCCAAGTCACAAAGACGCGCAGGTAACGAGACCACAGTCACGGGTTCTTTCTGCCGCGGCTGGAACCGAGGTGCAGCCTCGTCGCCATGATGATGTGTCGTGGCAGTGAAAGACGACAAGGGCCCGGCGCTGGAGCGGGCGCAACGTACGCTGGCACACAAGACCACGGAACGAATTAGGAGTGAAAGACCGACCCGCTTGAGCCCAACCAAACGACTGGCTCGAGAGAGAGAGAGAGAGAGAGAGAGAGAGAGAGAGAGATGGCCATTCGGGTGAAAAGGAAATTAAGTGCACTGAGGATATTATAGAGCCCATCTGGGGGCTCACCTGCATACAACCCAGTGCGGGGTGGTGTAACTAGGAGGGGATGAAAGACTAGAGAGGAGAAAGGGGGCGATAAAAGAGATAGGTAAGCTAGCAAAACAACTGGCCCGACTAGCGACCCATGATGGCACGCATGCACACATGTGACTGGCTAACTCCAATCACGTGTCTTGTTTGACGACGACATCTATCGTACACGGTCGGACACAGCGGTGCACCGAGAGAACGTATGCTGCAAAGGAGGGTCCCACTGCACTACATTACACACACTCCATCTGGGGGAAAGCATTCCGACTTGTCCTGCCTTTCCTCGAGGATATAGACCTCATAAAAAGGCTGTAGCCCAATGGCTGTCAGCCAGTCTTACGAACTCCTGATCTCGTTCTTTCGCTGTCCCCAGTTGTTCTCATCTATCCCCTTTCATTCCCCCTCTCCGCTTACCCCGGACTGGGTTGTATGCTGGTAAATTCCTGAATGTGTTCAAGATACACCCGTCCACTTATTTTTCACTTTGTATTTCAATAAATCTCTCACTCACTGAGTGATGGCCCATCCACATCAGGAATCTACTGAAACAGCTTCGTCAAAACAAGCACATGCGTAGTAATCCATATAATCTTTGGCATGCGGTTGAAATGAATGCAGCCATGGCCATCAAGGTAGAATGTGAAGCTTTGGTGTTTCATGCTCGGTTTTCGCTGACGTCCCTGAGCACTGAAGCCGAGGGCGTTGTTGAGCTTTCCCTCCAGACAGTAAGCGTGCACGTTGCGCTGGCAGCGCTGCGCGGCCGTGTGTAATTGATCCAAGCTGCCGTTTGAGCTCACTGTGCACACGCGGGGGTCTAACAAACCACCTACATTAGGGCCCAGGTTCTGGTTAATAATTACTCGTTACTTTCATTCCAGACTCAGTTATTCAGCATTATAACGAACCACTCAAATGGTAGAGCAATCGAGAAAAGTTGGGTCGTGTAGTGGCGATGGACTTTTTACCTGGCTGTACAAAGTGCGTACGGAAACGGCCGGAATGTCGTTTTGTTTGCAGGTTTCTAACAAATTTATCCTAAAATTGTTTTATCCTGCGAATATACCAGTTCAAGCTCGGCACTACATCAATTGAAGTCTCTGTGTGGCGACGCCACAGTTTGGAATATACAACGACGTTTTGTTTGGAGATTTTTCTGCCCGCTCAAGCAGCACTCTGGCAGTGCCGATTCCCCGGATTGTTTACTAGAAACTTTTAACGTGTTTGAAAACAACCATTCCGAGAGCAGTTGTTCACAAAAAAAATTTATATTGAAATACGAGACACAAAAATCTACAAATTAAAATGGGCGCATTGGTTCGGAGAACTAGACTTTTGAGTTTCCGGCAGTATTTTATTATCTCGAACATCATCTGATGTCGCCTTCTCGACTGACTTAAGTTTAAAGCCAACCTTGGGGTTCCCACTAATCTTACTGGCCTAATAAGTTGCCTTAGGTTATCATTTTCATGCTTCTGATCAACTTTAAAGTCGATTGTGGCCATCTGAAGCCTCTGACTCGTTCATGCTGTGGTTTGAGATTCCCGCTTCCCACGTGGCGCCCTTGTACGATTGATACAGCCCTGCCTAGTTCCCCGCTGCTAGCGTCTCGTTGCCTGCCACCAAGGTGAGAAGGGGCTTCCCTCTCACTGTAGAGGAATTAGGCGACATCGGGAGGGACGTCTCTGCAAGCGGTCGTTCCCAAGCCGCTGAAATTTTAGTTGTGGACTCGTGAAGGCCACGCAGGGTGTGTGCACTTTCGGTCAAGACGCTAGACGCCCACAGTGACATGGTCAGGACGAGGATAAATGTAAACGCGCATATCCCGACAGTGAGAGTCATCGGCACACGTGTTGGAGATATCGGCAGGCGTGAAGGTAGATATACTTTGGACCCCGCGTCGCTGCTGGGGCTAATGGTTCCTTTGGGGCTGACGGTTTCGTTGGGGCTGACGGGACCGACACCGACAAAGTGGTGCGTGGTAGGAGGGTCCCAGGAGATGTGACGTTGTTGCCGCCAGATCCGGCGCAGTGCCTGCTCTGGGTCGTTCGTGCGCCGCTCTTCGGTGACTAGGAAGGAAGGCCTGCGAGGAGCACCGCTCTCCGGCGAGTAGAGCTCAACCTTGGGCTGCATGGACGTCGGGCTGCGGCGGCATCCCGATACGGGCCTTGATGTTCCCGCAATGGCTTGCGAAGGACTTCGTTCGAAGCACCGCTCACGCTGCGGGTCTTGCCGATCATCTTTACGAGACGAAAACTCGGCGTCTGCAGTGTCCGCCATTGTGCTCTTCCTCTTCTTTGCCTTTGAACTTGTTTCGTCTTTCTTGGCGCGGTGATCTCGCCTCATTTAAATTTCTGATTTAACTGTAGACACGGAATTAATAAAGAACGGGTTTTTCGCAAGTAAGCAAGGGTTTATTGCAAGATAGCTCAAGCGGTGTGATACATTGGCGAAGGCGTTCCCGTAGTGAGATCTGGTGCCTCCTTCATGTAGTGGGTGGTGTGGTAACACGCATTTATTTTATGTACAAGGGATACATAGACGCCATGTTACGCTTTAGCGAATTTTTGTGTCTAGGGGGAGGGATTAGGTAATGGGAGTTGGGGAAAAAGTAGGTTACATCCAATGGTACATCCAATTGTGTGTGTAGTGTGGTGGACGAGCGCTCAGCAAAAGACCTGCCTTGCTGTGGACGACAAAAAGCCGTGGGCAATACTTAATTGCTTTACTGCATGACGAGTTGAACAGCGACTTATGCAAGAGCAGCACCTTGGCGTGCTTATATGTCTCGAGCGGAGTAACGCCATGCTGTAAGGTTCTAGCGCGAGGTGGTGGAAAATGAGAGTACCGGTTTTGTAGTACAGCCGTCGGACGATACAACAAACACTGCGATAATTTCAATTACATGGGTACGTTTAAGGGGCGCCAATACCTCCACAACCATGGGCAAAGTACAATGCTTTGTATATCTGTTTTGCAATGATACGAATGAGTTGTCCGGATCACGTGTGTGAAATAATCTAGTAGCTTCCAAGAACAGACTTCAAAAACGCCCGCGTGTCGGTGTTGTGGGCAAGGTAAAGACAGCCAGTTGATCAAACTAAATCAGGGGCCCTGCAGTACGGCGGGCCTCATAATGCGATTGCACGGACCTGCAACGCCAAATTTGGGCCTGTGCAATTTCCGGAATTAGGCACAGGCAGTACTGCCGGCAAACATCTCGACTTTTTTCTCTAATAAAGAGCCTTCTCTCTCTATCATATGGCCAGCAACTTGGCGTTGCAGGCGTCCGCAATTGCACCCGGAATTCAGAAAGCCTGGGCATTGTACGGCTCGGTGCATCCAATCACGAGCGTGAGCTAGAGGAGGATTTTCTGACAAATGAACACGGGGGGTAATGCAGACGTGAACCATCAATATCTTAAAGGATAAAAAAATCGCGTTACTGAATGGAGGTAGGGCCGATGGCTCAAACGATGGCCCATACCCACTCAGGTGGATTGGCCAGTCAAGGGGCCGTTCCGAGAGTAGCTTTAAAGAATTATACATTACTGGCGAAGTTGAAGTAAGCGTTTAGATATAATAAGGATTAATAAAAAATACATAAACTACCCGAAAAAGATGCATGACCGGAAAAACTAATAAAACAACTACAAATTGAAACAAATCAAAAAAGAAAGAAAAGGAAAGTAAGTCTTGAGAAGTCTGTAAAGAAATAGAATAAGAGGAAGGGCTGCAGGACAGGCAGTGAGGGGAAAGCAGTGGTTTCGGGCATGGGGTGACAAACCACGCGTTTGAGGGCGCTGAGGCTTCTTCGGTCTTCTTACGAAGGTATTCCAAAGCATAAACAGTAATTATAAACAGTAATTTTGTAAGCCTAACAATAAAAACAAACCTAAAATAGCAATCGAAGAAATTGGGCTCGGAATAGTCGTATGTGTGCGTGCGCCGTCGTAAGGTGAAAACTATCCAGGGAATTCTTCAAATAAACGTTTGAAATCCAGTGGCTGTCTTTGTGTTCTTTCGTTGCAGCGTCTTTCTTTTATTATTTTTGTATCACTTAACCGTATGCCTTTCACAGATATTTCTCAACAGGATAGTCTGCTGAAATTCCCCACTGTGGGAAGCCTTTAGTCTTTTTCGAGCAACATTTTAAGTGTCCCGTCGATATGTTTACGACATCTTGTTTAATTTGCTGTGTGTTCCCGTGAAGAGATCCTCTTTGAGACGAGAAAGAAGACGTTTGACGCCACGATCTCGAACGCCGGGCTGCCCAGCTGTCTTCAACAAACGTTTTATTGGTTAGCAAAGTTTCTGTCGCTCCTTCATTTGAATGCTTTTTGCTAATTGTTTTACTGGTCTTGTCGCTATCAGTTACGCGCGTAAGCTTTAACGATAACTTGAAGCTCTGTGGTATTCGTCGTACCCTTACGTCTATTTTCAGTCTTGAACGGGAATTAACCGACAGATCGCCTTTGCTGATATCCAGTAGGACAGCACTGTCATACAAGAGAAACAAAGTTCTTGTAACTGACTCCCTATACGTCAATAAATCCATTTATGCTGAAGCATTTGTTATATGGCGGATTGATACACGCAGTATTAAAGAAGGTTTCCCTCTGTTGACTGGAAAAGTCCTATGATGCCATGTGCAAAATTCATGTGTACTCTTAAGAACTGTGAAAGGTCACGCCGTATTGCCCAAATACTTTATATCGTGTGGAGCTCCAAAGCCCAACGCGGTTGCCAATTTCGCTGTGTGTTCACGTGATGGGATCCTCTTTAAGACCAGAAAGGAGAAGTTGCGCGCCATGATCACGAATGATCAGAACAGTCCTTCTAATGAGACAACTGCGGCAACACTAGCCATTCATATCTGGCTGGCGCTTGTGTAGTCGTCCTACTTATAGGAGCGAGAGAGATGAAGCTTGGAGTAGCGGTAGTCCATCCGCTAACGGAACTTGTGAAGCTATAACATTGAAGAAGAAAACCGCTCCTTATTTGCATTTTCGCTGCGCAAGTCGTCGAAAGACAATAGAATTTTGCTTGCCCTGCCACGTAACTCCCACGAGCCTCTTCCCGCACAGCCCTTACAAACTTCGCCGCCCATAACCACCTTACCCATGACAAATGCAACGAGTGTTCATTTACTGCGGCTCAATATTACCGCTTTCACACTGCTCGTGCGCAGCCTGTCCGGACAGCACTCGCACGTCGATTTCTTAATCTTGTTGCTGCTCCTTGGAGAAACTCAACGCGACATGTTTTGCTTCAGTGTTTCATGTATCTAGTCCCTTACCGACACCGTTTTAACAGTGCGTCGTGAGGTCGCAAGCCGTTAGGTCGCCATATAGAAAAAAATACAGCCGTTCCACTTGACGTAAAAGCTGTCAGAAGTGCAGAGCAGTGTTCCGCCATAATGAGCTTCAGCGCCTTTATCCGCTCACTGATGTCACCCTATGCATTTCAAATTTCCCGCCTTCGCAGTGCTTGCGCGCCCTCTTCCTGAAACTCAGTTCCTTTTGCGCTTGCTTTAATTTCGTATGCTGGAGCTGTTTCTGTCATTGGAAACTCGCGAGTCGCAAACACATGGTGTTCAATGGGGCTGGAAATGGCGAATTGAAAAGCTTCGTTAAATCCAGGAATTCGTTAAGTGGAGGTTTGTTACATCCAGGTTTAACTGTGTATACACTAGAGAGGAATCCGGCGGTAGCGTCTATGCGGCTCACGTCAAGGCCGCTGTGTCGTAATGGGCCGCCATTATACCATGTTGTCGCCTCACTTTCTTCATTGGCTTGTATGAGAACGTTTTACTGGCCGCATATCAGAACAGTGCCACAAAAACGTAAAGAATGCCATGCTATTATATAAGTGGAAACTAAAAGAGGCTGTTTTCAAGCAAAGGAAAAAAAGGAAGTAAAGCGTCTTTTTGCTAGAACGGTTCTGCTTACTATTCTGCCAACGGAGCTGGTAGTTAAGAACAATGTTATAGTTTGTAGAGGCTCTTTATTAGTAATTTTACCATTTTTTTCGAATAATGAAGTGTTTGAAGAGATTGGAAATATTTTTGAGCTTGCCTAAAAAACGTGGCGTTCGTGTATAACCGGAGCCCAGCTACAGTTTAACAAACCTGGTTGGTGGGCAAGTTGGTCCATACTTGAAGAAAATGGTAAACGTGGCGTTAAGCAGTCGTCGGCGAAAACGAGATATGGACAGGTGCAGGCTCCCGTGTCAGTCGGATCTGGTCTCCGCCGAAGCACGTTTGCTGTCTTTTTTTCCGTCAGCTACACCTTTTGCGGCGGCATATTACAAGCTCAGTCATACGTTCCTTCCACTCCGGCATGGCCAACGTTAGATACGATTACGGACTGCCTGTTCTTTCACCACGCACGCAGTTGTCACCGCACGGCTACAAAAGGACAAGAAGTATTTCGGCTACCTCGTCGCTCGTAGACGTGCTAAGGCATAGTGAAGAAGGCAAATCCAAAAAACCGCTTGAGAATCCAACTTTCCTGCCAAGCCCAAGCCAGAAGTTTTGGCCTTTCCATTACCTCCCACGACGACATGGATTCCCAGGTGCAGTTTCCTCTCTACTATACTTACTAAGAGATTGTATGACAGAGCCCGAACGATGGGACCGTTTTAGCAGCAACTCAATAGAATAGCACACGCAGTGACATCACAATTGTCACGTGGGACACAGTGCAGCGAAGATTTTGGCAACACGCGGCCGCGCCAAGTGGAATCAGTGATTACCTACAGCCGCTCCGGCATTTATGTCGCGGTTCTTCTACGGTGCAGAGGGCTTGCGCACAGCTACACGAGGGCAAATTAACGAGTGGTGTACGCTATCACGTGTCTTTCTCGTTCCGAGCAAGTGTTTCCACGATACGCTAACGCTGGAGTCTTTTTTGGCCAATGTTGGTCAAAGTCGCTGAGCGGGTATGCTTGGCCTGACAAATCTGCGCTCCAGGCACGCGGCGAACCCCGGATTTTTTTTGTTCAATATAGGCCAGTCTCCCGATGTGGTTATGCGGAGCTCGGTGTGAACGAACGCTCGGCATTAAATCTGCGGATACCATACACAAACAATTTGCTAAATAGCTTCACTGTTAAAAAGGAAAGCATGAAGTGGCGAGCAAGGCTATCATACCTATAGTGGCAAAGGAGCCGATATTTAATCAAATGTCTTCAAAAGCTGAGAAAAAACTTCCTAAACATGAAGGAAGGTCACACTAACACTTACGACGTGAAAGTAGCAAAGCGGCGCGCAACATTCACGACCATCACAACGGTTTAATTACATGAGTGCAGGCAATTTGCGTCTTGCTCGCTGCCGCAAACACCTTTACGCCATCAAGTGTGGGCTTCCTTCATTTTTTGGAAGTCATAATTATTGAGCATCACCTGCGAGGGGCGTGCGCTATGACGTGTCTTTCTGGTATCAAGCAAGTGTTGAAGAAATTACGGCGAACGCCTAAGTTTTCTTTCTATTCGGCAATACTGGCCATTCGCTCTTAGTGGGTATGCGCAACTTGACAAAAGCGCGCAGTGAATGCTGGGGGGGGTAATTGCGAGGGACACATACACAAGCGCTAGGTATTCACTTGGTTTTGCTAAGTTGCGGGCGGTCGCCACGAGGCCAGGGCAGACTTGCGCGCGCTCGGCAATTTCTCGGTATTTCTTGGTATCATGATTTGATAAAGAACTTCGCTCAAAAAATAGCTAGTAAATTTATGGAAGAACCGGGGAAAACTAAAATCGACAACTCTAAACTGTAATTCGATTGATCGGATAGGAAGGTCGTCGTTATAGCGTACGTTAGTTGAGTCGCATATGAATCGCAAAGACGTGGAAGCACCTCAGATTGTGAGCCTTGATATCTTTTACAGAAAAGCTTTCTACCTCTACCAACCAACGGGTCCTTGATAGCATGCGCGATAAGAAACTCCCTATGCGGCTGAGGAGGGAAATGCTGTTTTAACTCACGGAGCACATAGTAGAAAACACCGCGAACGGTCACCCAGCGTTCCCCGCGTGCAGGCGCCTGTGCAACGGCGGGCGCGTTTCGGGAGGGCTTTGTCGTCTGCTTTACCGATGCCTAATTTGAGCTTGTGTTGCTGCACCTTCACGTCCATTGCGCGCTTTCTTTGCACGGCTTGATTAACCTGTTCGGTAAACCGGACCCTACGGCATTAAGTAGTCAGACAGCGAATATACGTTAAGGATTGCTTTGCAGGGCGGAAAAAAAAGTAGAGACCACATACAGAGCCGCTAGAGAAACGCTACCTCTTGCGCGCTGCTTGCCTAGAATGAGACTCCGTTTCTAAATTGATGAATACCAATTCGGTTGCGTTTTAAATGACATAACGCGAAATGGAGCGGCTGGTTCTGACAAACAGCTATTATAAAGCTCCCCCAGCGTTTTCGCAATTCTCAGCTTTCTCGCGATACTGAAACTTACTAAGCTGACTAGTTTAAATTGGTATTAATCGGAACCACTAAGTTCACTTGCCGAATGGTTTTGGTGTCTGCGCTTGTGTCTAGCGATGGTCTAGCCCCAAGCTAGGAGATCTGGACTGCCAGGTTCCCGTGTCTCACCCTTCCAAAGACGCTCCTCTAAGTTTTCGTTCAGCCGACGCACGGCCGGGCTCTACGGGCGGCGTGCGGCGCTATAGCCCGGTCGTGGTCGACGCTGCTGCGTTCGGGATAACACCCCCGGGAATTTCAGGTAACGGCTTGCAGAATCTCTGGTTTCCCTCTTTGCAGAGCCGCGTGCTTGAATTCAATTGACTTTTAATGGGCAATAGTTATGGGTATCGCTTAAAGCTTTGATTTCCACCCAGGTTCTCAACGTGGATTGGAGCCATTTTTTCTCGTTGAGTTGTTTTAAGTGTAAGTTTTAAATCCCTAATTGCCCCGCGTATTCTCTCCCTCCGTTTTTTCTGTGTTACGCGGAGTATCTTTTGCCCAATTATGTGTTTCACTTCGGCGTCCGGTCTTTTATACATGTTTTGACGTATACCTGGTATGAATAGTATCATTCGCCCCCTATGTAATGTCCGTCGGTGCCTTTTAGGGTACTCAAAAGAACTAAAACTAAATAAATCATCTTACCTACCTCATTTTTTGCGCGTGTATCTATGTCCACAGTATTATGTAGAAAAGGTGTGCCCGGAGCCCTCAGGGGACGTTTTCGAACCAAACTAAAGCCCTCAACTTCTAACAGCGGAGCTGTCTAGAGCCACCCCTCCCCACGTGCTCCGTCCTTGTTATCTGCTATCATGCTCGCAACTGCGATCTAGATGACCAAAGCGGTTCTAAGTGTCGACAACGTCATCAAAGATGAGAAAAGCCCCAAGGGCCTTCATAATATGATTTAAGACGGCTCATGTTACCCTTAAAAAGATGTCTTCCCTGTAGTGTTGTTGTGTTTAGCGGTGGTGCCGACATTAAGAAGATGACCCGCCGCGGTGGCTCAGTGGCTAAGGCGTTGCGCTGCTGAGCACGAGGTCGCGGGTTCGATTCCCGGCCGCGGCGGCCGCTTTTCTGATGGAGGCGAAAAGCAAAACGCCCGTGTGTACGAGATTTCGGCGCACGTTAAAGATCCCCAGGTGGTCAAAATTAATCCGGAGCCCTCCACTACGGCGCGCCTCATCGCCTGCGTTGCGTCGGCGCGTTAAACCTTACAATCAATCAATCAATCAATTAAGAAGATGGGTGCTAGCTGGGTGATTTCAGGAAAGATTGAAGAAGGGCTAGCTGGTCGACCTCTTTAATTTGGCGAAGTTTTTGACGTTATTCCCTGGTTATTGTAATGTCAAGTGTAATAATTACAGCGCCGATGAACCCCGTCGGGACGATGGCCCCCTCCCTTCTCGTGGCGTTGTTGTGTCCCCCTCCTTGGGAGGAAGCGATGGGCGGCCTCCGCAGACGCCAGCGAGTCGCAACCCTTTGTATTGGCCTCGCCGGCGGCTTTTTACGCGGCGTCGTTGAAGACTTTCCTGTCTTCCTGACCTTCGTGGACGGACAGAGCGGGAGCGGAGGTCAAAATTCTAATTGGCATGTGCACTACTGCGGGGAGGCGGCTTTGCTGCGCCCTGCTCGCGCTTGCTTCAATGAGTTTGTCGAGAGCTGCAACTGCGAGCGGTCGCACGAAGAGTCGCTCCCATGGCGGTTTCTGGACCCCGGAACCCCGCGCACCTTTCCAGCCAACCGTGCGGCAGTTTGGCACCTTTTTGGCCTCCGGCCCCCACCAGGGATCGTGCCGCGATACCCCCCTTGTGCGCTGCGGCGCCTTTTAATTGTAATCGAGTTTTCCTTTGTCTTATGTTATGCTTCATCGTCCGTGTAAATAAGAGTAAAAAGACTTCTTTTTCTTCATCGCCTACTTGCCTCGTCTCGACATCGGGCCCTTGACCACCCTCCACGATAACACTATGCACCTCAACAACAAACCGAACTTTACTTCAACATTCACCGATATTTTTCTGGAAAAACGTTTGTGTAGCTCTAAAAAAGTTTGCAGCGCAAGAAGATGAACCCCCCGCCTCTACCGTGCCGTGCGCCTCAAACAAATCCAGCGACATCTATCCGGCGACGTCAACGCGGGTGACATCGTGAGTTACTGAAATGCTCTGCATTTAAAACAAGCCCGGTACAAATACGATAAAAAACAAAGCAACGGCAGACAACGTTCCCTGCATCAGTATGGTAGCGCTATCTGAGAAAGCTGACGGGAAGCAGTGCTGCAGCCAAACCACGCAGCGCAATTTCGTTTGTATACGCGTGCTTATGACTTCATTGCTGACGTCCAGAAAACGCACTATTTTGCAGGAGAATCAAAATTTTAACCTAAATTGCCTAATTTCTCAGCGAATACGGCATCATTTTCTGCGGGACAAGTGATAGGAGCATTATAAAACACGAAATCTTTTGAATAAAACAAACTTGTATTTTGTCTAATGGCCCCTTTAACCCCATTGCTGGTAGCGCAGGGCAGCATTCCCATCTGCGCAGAAATAAAAACACAGGAAATGGCTCCATTTCGTGCGCTATCCAAAATATCTAGTAAAACATTATTTAAAACTTCGCCGTTAATACAACTCTACCATTACTCCGATTTCCATTGACTTGTCACGATTAGTTTGTTCACAGGGAAGTCGTAAACGTTACAGAAATACTGTATGCTGTCAATTTATGGTCATCAAGGGAGGGGGTATGGTTACAGAAAATGGCTGTAACTATTGTTTTTTCCACAGTACCACGAAACAAATTATTTCGACAGTTAACCGCTAACACGACTCTAACATTACGCTCAAGAACAACACCGAAGCTAGACGTAATGTTCGTAATTTATTCTGCTCAAAAACGTAATTTATCTTGCTGAAATTAGTTTCATTTCGTTTTTCTTTGCATTTCTAATATCTGTATTGCTTATTGTGTTCTTGCACGTACACCGTAATTTATCTGGCTGATGTTATTTTGCGTTTCGTTGATTGATGTGTTTCTGCTTATAAATGTGTTTCCGTGTCTGTTTAATGAATAAAAGGAGGTCCATTCTTCAGTCTTTGACTCTGGGAGCTCCTTCGGAAATCTTGTATACTACACACTCTGGTTGTAACACAAAATAAATATAAAATAAATAAACTAAATACAACCAACAGGTCCTCTTTTTCAGCAGGTTTTGAACAGGATGGAACTGGCTTTATTTTTATCAATTAACGCAGCAATTTCAATTCAGACGCCTATTCGAATTGCGTAGTGTTTAAAGCAGTGCCGCTATTTTTTACGCAATGAAGCGCTTCGGCCAGCTGTTCGAAATATCAATTAGGCGCGTCCAGACTGACCGGACCACATCATGGCTACAGACTGACAGACTATAGACTACCTACTACAGACTGAAGCTACAGATTGAAGCTACAGACTGACAGAGCCCTGCAAAATAAATAGCATCGTCAGGTAGTTTGTGCACAGAGACGAGCTACCCATGCGTGAGGACCTGATCCAAATTTCGATATGAGGATTTCCTACCTGAGCAGTGGCCATGCCGACTTGCAGGGCGCCCACACAGACGTTTTTCAGTTCTCCGTTCCTTCGGATATTTCTGTATCGTCATCCGGGTGGTGCTTGGTAGGGTGGCTGAGCGGAGAGCATGGGCGTTTGCGAGTGCACCGAAGCCTTGATGCCGCAAACGGACGTATGGTCTGCAGGTTGGTGCCATATTCCCGGCGGAGTATAAGAGTTGGGCTTCGTGTTACAAGACATCCAATTGCAAGCTGTGTCTGGAGGGTCTGAAGAGAACGCCACGAAGACTCGTTGGCTACATTCGTGGACGTTGTATTTTTCTATGTTGTTTAATGCGCTTTCACAGATTAAACTTCTGGCAAGAATCACCACGTCTTCGACTGCGTGCCGTTACGACCGACACGGTTGGAACATGGCCCACACGGCACCTTCGTCGCACCTGATACGCCAGTCTACGGTGGGCGCCATTGACAGTTTTCCGGGAAGAGCTTTGCCCTCTCCCTCCACACAGAGAAAGCAATGCCTGAAAAAGCCTGCTGAAGAGCGCCGGCGTAACGGCGTCACCGCCGAGACATAACGATGGTCGTCATAGGGTAAAAAACACGGTGTTCATTTTTTCATGCCGTTTTTTGGTGGGAAGCTAGCAGTACACAGCCTAAACGAACGTCGCCCCAGGGAGTCAAAAAACGCAGTGCTGCATCAGCAGTCACTACTACAGCAACATGCAAAGCCACAGTAAATTGTTTTGTAACCACAAATTGACTTCAACTTGCTCACAAGGTATGGAAATTACCCGTTTTTTATAAATGACGGGACGAATAAATAGAAACGGGCTGCTTCACAGCATAACCCTGCGGTAAGAAAGCGAAAAATGACAATTCCATAAATTTGACGGACAAGAATCTGCTTTGTATAGTTTGCGGTTGAGGTGATGTATCACGGCTCTGCCAGCATTTTTTCAAAACTGAAAAACGTAGAAGAATAAAGCAATGACATGAACTGCTACTCCAGCAACCCATATGGAGATTTTTTTCACGTACAACTTGGATAAAGCACTTACAAAATTCTTGTTTCTTCCCTCCTCCCCTTTAATGCGTGTTCTGGACTCACTGTGAGCTATAAACACCTTTTGTGTGCACTAAAAATGGCTTACAGAGATGAAAAATGTGGTGTAGTGAAGGTTAAGCAAAGCACCATAAACCACTGTTGAGCATTCGCAGTAAGAACGAGCTCGTAAACGAAAACGTCTGAAGTAGCCGGCAGGCATCAATGATGGCGATGGCTAATAATGGCTAAGATACCGACCAATCATGGTTACGATAATGGCTAAGACCCATGATAGATAAGCACCAATGATGGTTGAGCACCAATGATGGCTAAGACACCGACGCGAGTGGTACCAATGGCAGCAAGGCGAAGTCGCTACAGTGCAACGATTTCTACCCTTTCTTCTTCACCGGAAAGCACCAGTCCATCAGGTCATAAAGTTGTAGGGAATTAACGGTGTTGCAGCCGTCAACACCTGTGTTATGCAGGGCTAGAAAATATCGCAGGTCTACATTGTCAGTTTTTTTCACCTAGCACGACCACTACTCATGAAATTAAAATATGGAACACTTCCTGCAAAATGCCCTGAAGAGAGCCTAAAAAATCTTCCCCCCTATGTTCACCCGTTTACCATGTCAGCACGTTTTTTAATTCGCATGTTCTGTGCGTCAAGTTAAGTGCAAACGCTGCAAAGTAAAACTGAGCGAAATCCTTGCACGGGGCACCTTAAATAATCTTGGTTACGGTATTGGCGACACCGCGGACGCCGAGCCCGCATACTCACGCTGTAATCTACCGTGGCTAAGAGTTTTAAGGTGAAGGGCAGAAACCACGAACGGTGGCCGTTGGAGCCCAGCTCAACCTCCGGCAAATGGGCTCCCTGTCTCTTTACGAGAGAGGGAGCTCCCGGACCTCCTTAGCTATAAAGGTGAGGCTGCGGAAGAAACTGCCCCGTTCCCTGCTCTCTACTATAGCTTATGGTATTGTCAAAACCCCTTCCCAAACCTGATCGGTCCCTGAAAAGGGGACGCACCGAAGTATCGTTTCCACCTCTTTCAACAACCGTCTTTGCAACAAACGTGAACAAATATTCTCGTTTCCTTGTAATTGAGTCAACTGACAGAGAAAGATCTGTCGTTTCACTGTCCATCTTAGTATCGAAGTTCCTGGAAAGTATTATTGGTGAGGCGTACAAAGCCAAGTAACAGAGAACTGGGGAATTGATGCTCGAAGTCACCACGCAGCAGCAGGCAGAAAAACTCTTGAGCCAGATACGAATCGCCAATCTTGACATCACGGACACGCCCCACCGCAGGTTAAACAGCTCAAGGCGCGTGATCTCCGATCCCGATCTACTGAACGAAACTGAAGCCGACCAGCTGGAGGGCGTTTTATAAATGCAGGTTTCATCCGATGATCATTCCGGCCTTACATCCCTAACCCGAGGTGCTATTTTAAGTGCCAACGGTTTGGGCATGTCACTAACTCCTGTCGCGGCCGTCTTGTGCAAAATGCGGCCAACATGACCACCCTTCTGAAAACTGAAACAACCAGAATTTCACCTGCGCCAACTGCCAGGGGCCCTACGCGACATGGTCCCGTACTTGTGAGAATTCAAACAGGAAAAACAAATCATCAATGTAAAGGTCACGGAAAACGTCACCTTCCCAGAGGCGCGAAAGAGGTTCACTTTTTTTAAAGTATATGCCGACGCAGCTCGCCGGGGGGCGGAGCGGCGTCTGGTTTCTGCAGGGACTCAGTACCAGGAGTCGGACTTTGTCACTGCCCCTTCGGGGTTGTCTCGGGCAGCTCAAACAGTCACGACACCGCCTGCCCAGTCAGAAACGGTTGTGCTGGCAACTGAGTCATTTCCTGAACCTTCCCAAAACTCACGTGAGGGTACAAAGGAGATAGAGATGGAGGAGGCTCCGGCAGCTCCCATCCCCGCCGCACCTCCTGGGCCACGTCTGGCACTGCCGGTTCCATCGTGGTCTGCATTGCAGAAAAGAGCACCCACAGGGGTGCCACGTCCAAGTGGCACAATCCATTGGGTACTCCGAGGACGTCCGACGAAGAAATGGACAGTGGACGCTGCCTGTCTGCATCGCAGCGGAAGGAACGGATACCATTGTCCAAACCTCCCGATAAGCCACAAAAAACAAGAGTCGCAGCCCCGAAAGACAATACATAAACACTCATACTCACACATTTTCAGTGGCTACTGCAAATAATGCGAAGGAAAAATAGAGTACAATGAAACTGTAGAGGCCTCGTCAAAAATCTTGACGATGTATATGAGATACTGCATACCAAGCAACGAAGTGTAATGTGCCTGAAGGAAACTCATTTGAGCAGAAAAAACACGAATTTCCTCGATAATTATATGGTATTTAGAACAGACAGTGATGGAAGACACGTACTTCTCGGGTGGTGTGGCTATTGCCGCTCGAAAATGCATTGCATGTAATACCATCTTCGTAAATACCGTCTTTGAAGCTGTTGTGATTCGTTCAATAATAGCGAATAGATTAATAAATATATGCTACCTTTACATTCCTCCTGAATTCCAGATTTCGAGCTCGGATCTCGAGGGGCTGGCAGATCAGCTGCCTGAACCTTACATCTTGATAGGCGACCTGAATGCACATAATTGTCAATGGGGCCCTACCCGCACCAATTCCCGAGGTTGCCCCATTGAAAAATTCTTAACATCGCCGGGAGCATGCCTTTTCAACAAGAAAGAGCCTACATACCATAATACAGGACACAACACCTACTCACACCTCGACCTGACTATTGGATCGGCACTACTCTTTCCGCCTGTTGAGTGGGGCGTGGACACGAATCCATACAATATTGACCGCTTTCCTACTTTATTAACGTAGATAGGCAACGGCCCTACCAGTTCGCCTTCCCATAATAGGTTCAATGAAGCAAGATCGATCTGTAATATATTTACAGAAGCATCTAAACTACGCCACACAATAATTACACACCTACACATTGAAGAAGCTACTCAACTACTGATGGTACACATCCTCCACGCCATCGAAAAGTCCATTCCCTAGGTCTCCGGTGCTCCGCGCAACCCAAGGAAGCCATGGTGGAATGACTGCAGGCGAACGCGCAAGCCCAGAACAAGGCGTGGGGTGTCCTTCGCAGGTGCACCGCGTCGGCTAAGTTAATTTCTTTCAAAAGGGCAAGCGAGTGCGCCGTGATGCAAAACGAGATAGTTGGCGCTCCTTCATAACATCCATAAATTCATACACTGACGCACGCAAGGTATGGGCACAAATACGTAAACTCAAACGACAACATACACACAGCCTGCCCTTGGTCAGCTCAACATGTGTCCAGCTCTGCACACTACACAAACACTTTCCTGAAACAAGTCTCTTGTGAGAAGTCCCTACGCGATAACAACAAATGACAGACGTCTTGCAACTCCTTGCTTTCGCTACATGAGCAGAGGGTTGCTCTGAGCCCGTGTAAGCCTCAGCTCCTGGCCCAGACAGCATCACGTACACAATGATACAACACCACACGCAGACACTTTTCTAGCACTCCTCCACCTATACAACAGAATGTGGATTTCGGGGCACATTTCAAGGTCGTGACTGGAGGCCATAGTAGTTGCTTTCTTGAAGGAGGAAAAGGACCCGTCGTCCCCCTCAAGTTACCGTCCCATCGCCCTGACGAGCTGCCTGTGCAAGATTCTCGAGAAGATGATAACCAGGAGACTTATGTACTTTCTTGAGTACAATGGTCTTCTCGAGAGCTGCCAGGCAGGCTTCAGGAAGGAACGATCCACGACTGATCAACTCGTGGCCCTTGGAAGGTACATTAAGGATGCCTTCGTCGATAAGCAGTCTTGTGTCAAAGTGTTTTTTGACCTCAAGAAGGCGTATGACACCGCTTAGCGTTATGAGATCCTCAGTGACCTGAATTCATTTGGTGTGTATGGCAACATGTTAAACACTCTTGCCAGTTACATGACTGAAAGGACATTCCGCTTCACAGCTGGGTCAGCACTGTCACACGTTCATGTGCCGGAGAATGGTGTTCCTCAAGGTGGGGTCTTGAGCTACATGTTGTTTGTAGTGAAGATGAATTTCCTGCGGTAGGCATTGACACTTGTTCAGTTTATGTGGATGATGTGCAAGACTCGTGTAAATCTTGTAATACGTCCATATGTGAACAACAAGTTCAGATTGGGGTCACCAAACTGGCTCTCTGGGCATTTAAAAATGGGTTTAAAGTTAATCCTCTGCTGTACCTGTGTTGTATTCTCCAAGAGGCGCGGAATCTGCCCCAGCCCTGAGCTAAAATTGAATGGTGACTTCATTCCTGTAAAACAGGAGCACAAGTTTTTAGGTGTTATCTTTGATAAAAAGGTCACATGCATTCCACACCTCAAGCAACGTAAACACAAATGCTTAAAAACAATAAACATCCAGAAGGTCCTGACACACCAGGGCTATGGTGCAGACAAAGAACTCCTCCTGCCTGTCTATTCTGCCTTGGTGGGGTCTAGGCTGGACTATGGCAGTATTGTGCATGGGTCTGCCCGGAAACCAGCACTGGAAATGCTTGATCCAGTGCTGCACGCCGGGTTTCGCCTCGCCTCGGGGTCTTTCCGTACTAGCACAGCGCAGAGCCTGCTTTTAGAAGGCAAGAAATGGTGCCTAGAACATCAACGAATATACATAAATTACTACACGCTTTTAAGATATCAGCAATAAATAGTCACCCGTTTAGGCCTGCTTTTAAAGATGCGTACCTGTCCAACCTTTTTGTAAATCACCCATCTGTTTTTCTGCCTTTTCCGAACAGAGTGAGAGAGGAGGAATCGGCTCTCACCATCTCCCTTTTAGACGTTTTCCACCATGGCAACTTAAGCCTGTATCATGTGATTTATCAAGTATGAAAATAGGGTTCTGAATACTGCGATTCTGCAGCACTTCTTGTCCCTGGAGGTAAATATAAAGGTGCTAAATTTTACAGTGATGCCTGGAAAACTAACTATGGTGTCGTGTGTTGCTCATGGACCCAACTTTATTTCCTGCAGAACCATGAGCGTACACACGACAATCTTCTCAGCGAAATTTTATTACGGCATTTTAATACGGCTTTTATTGATCGTACAACACATTCTTAAAGATGAATTCCTAAGTTAGCCATCTTTGCAGACTCTTCCAGCGTTGTGCGTGCATTGTCATCACACACGCCCAGAATAAACCACATTGTCAATCTAGTTTTTAGTGCCATAATATATGCATATACAAACAATTTTCCACTAGTCCTGTGCTGGGTTCCAGGCCATGCGGGAATCGCGGGGAACGAGACCGCGGATCGAATGGCCGCTCTGCTGCACTTACAAATACAGTGGACATAACAAAAATTCCCTACACCAATCTCAAGCCACAGACAACACCTTCGCAAAACATGGCAAGCCGACTGGAGTAAACAGACATACAACAAGTTACACGTAATAAAACGACACTTAGGACTATACACCACTTACTCACCCAACAGATTCATTCAAGTTGTCCTAGCTAGATAACAGATAGGCCACACTCACGCGACGCACTGCCATCTGCTCACTGTATCTCCAAGACCCTTGTGTAGCAGGTGTGGGGAGGGCCTATCCGTAATTCACATTCGAATTACATGCACAGCTTTTCACAGAACAAGACGCAAACATCTCCCACAACTATACAGACAACACATCCCACTACATCCAGCACTGTTGTTAGCGGATGATCCCATGATTCCTCTACAGCACAGTTTTAAGTTTCTTAGCGAAATCAAATTCTTCACGTCATTTCTTATCCCACATAGTTTTTGCACCTAATTTCATGCCATGCACTATCACAGCCTGGCCGTTTACAACCAGCCACCTCATTGTATTTTACTGAGTTCAATTTTGCCTTTGTTGAGCGATTTTAGAGTTTACATCTTTTTCCGTCATACATAATTATTGTTTTGGCGCTCTTTGCCCTAGTTACCCGTGCGCCATAAGCATAGAAACATAATAAAAAACGAGCGTAATAGTACCTATGGGAGCTGGGGTGAAAGAACTAGGAACAATTCATAATTGTGTGAAGGCTATGAAGTAAAGTTACCATACTACAATTTTACACTGTAGCGCTGCAATATCTAAATGTCGGTTTCTTTGAGTGCATTATACGTGGCTATCCATGGGCATTCAAAAAATAGTTCACCTACTGCAGCAGAATGGAGAGGTGGGATAGTAGAAGTCCAACCCGACCATAACGAACAGCGTGACTCAACGCGATTTGTTCGCTATATGAAGTACTTCCATATAACAGAGCCCACTTATAACAAACTGCAGCATCAAATTCGTAATAAAAATGTGAGCAGTTGAATAAAAATGTGATAACAAAAGGAAGACCGTACCTCACACCATGAATAGTAATCTACTCCACAAAAAATTTAGAGAAATTTACAGTTATTCGCAGTAGGCAGCATTTTTTTCTTGACCAATACGTTTATCACCATCAATGAGAATCGCATTCTCTACACGCGACGCCTTATTAACGTTCTCTAGCCCAATTTGCTATATTTTAGCAAAGCTTGCTGCTGCTTCGCCATCATCTTGCTATGAAGCGCTTCAATGCAAATGCAAAGAAACACATTTTACAGGCGTAATGGCAGATGAACTTTCCCTGTTCGCTATAAAGCACATTTCGGTCTATCCGAATTCGTCATATTGGGGTTTTACTGTATGAATGACAAAGCATTCAAAAGGCACCACACTGAAAAACCTTATACAGACAGAACAACAGGATGAGCGCTACTCTCGACTGAAATTTCAGCAATAAAAACGAGGAATGTATAACCTCCCTGTAAACTTACCACACATGCGTCATAAAAAAACAAATAGGGTCCACCCAAGCAAACACAATCATAACTACTACTAAGTGTGCGACTAACTAGCTGCTAATATAGGCAGTGTCAGAAGGTAGCCGGAGGTGGACAGTTGCCCATGTGGGGGTGCGTGCCACCCAAGAGTTTTCTGCAAGTGAACCGGTAAAATAGCCCGAAGCGTCACATTTAGTGACGACCGAAGAGGAAGAAGAGGAGCAGGTGATTGTGGTGACGAATCAGGGAAGAATCGAAGGAGCCAGGTTTTCGAAGGCTCCCTGCAAGACGCCGGCAGCGGGGCAACCATGGTCTCCCGATGCCGTCGTGGGGACGCCAGGAAGCTCAGCCACGCTGCAGTGCCAGCCGTGTCCACTAGCTGCTCATCGACCCCGCATTGAATCGCAGGCCTCTACTGTGTGACGTGGTGTTCCCCGTGCTGATTTACCAACAGCTACCGACAACCAGGACTGCCCAACACATTCGATTGCAGTGCGCCGTACTACGTGAGACGTTTTATCTATCACGGGCAGGTTGCAAAACTGAACTTGGAACTGTTATTTTTCCTCCCTCCCGAACTTTGTGTCCTTTTTATAGAGTTTATTTTCGCATTCAGTTTGTCGTTGTAAACTCCAGATCGTTAACTTGTCCCGCTTCGATAAATGTTCGTCTCCATCTTGTACGTCCCTTTAAAGAGCCAGTCTCGTTGTCGCAACACGAATTCCGATGACTACCCACTAATACCTTCACAGGCAATCTGTTTCGTGTGTAAGGAAATAGAAGCCTGAACAGCACAACTGTCCCCCCTTCACTTCATTCGAAACGCTTCTGTTACCTCCCTAGTCAATTGGTGCGCATGCTTAAACGCAATTTTTGTGTCACGGGGGTAGGAATGTGTGCAATGTGAACCATTATACTAGGTTTGTGGAGGGGGAGGGGTGCCTTTTATGATGAAGAGAAGTCAGCCTGGTAGCGAGGTTGGCCTTCTACTCCACATGAACATGAGAGGTGCGAAAACAAGGGAAAGCGAAGACACAAAAACTCACACAAAACTCATACACTAACAAACGAAAATAAGCACAGAAACTGACAGGCGGAGGAACACGCACACAGCCCACGCCCAGTTTTAAAGTAAAGGTGAACGTTCAGAGGGTTGCGTTCAGGCAAGTGTCACGGAGAAATAACACCAAGGCCCTTGTACACCGTGCTGCCGGGCAATTGAGTGCCATGGACCAATGACGTCTCCAAGTTTTAGTGGTGCATCAGCACGCAGTCCTAAAGTTGTCTTCAAGGTTAGCCGAGGGTGTCATAAGGGGGACAGACACACAGTACATGTCTATGTCCTCACGAACACTGCAAGCGTGACAGTGAGGGGAGGCAGCCTGGCACGTCTTGTGCAAGTAGTGGCTAATAAAAGCCATGTTGAGGCGAATGCGGTGAACAATTGCTTCGTCGCGCTTTTCCATGGCTCACGGCATTCGGAAAGTGCAGACGGGATGAATACTGTACAATGGCTGAGGCTTTTTGACCCGTCCATACATATTAAGAGTTGTAACTGACGCGCCGTAGAGTACGCAAGCGTCGTCGCGTCGTGTTGAAAGTAGTGAATCGCGATGATGACGCTAGATTGGTTGTGAACTGCGCAGGCTACCGCTTTCCCCTTCACCCCGCAAAATCCAGGTAACCGCTTTAGGACTATGTCGTGAAGCAAGCTGGTAGCCTGTGTATGCAAGGTGGGTATTTCGTGGGCCAGTTGTTCCGGCAGAAATTATGCTAGTGGTTGAAGCGCCGCCTCTCAATATGTGAAAAATCACTCACATAGGAGCTTATCCGCAAGAATATACTGCAAAGCAGACCGCAAAGCAGCACGTTTTGAGGTCGTCGACGCTGTTTTGTAGCCTAATGTCGCCGCAGTTGTTGTCTGTGTCGATGGAACTCAAATTGTGACCGCAGATGAGGTGGCTGCCACCGATTCATCGCTGTAAAATTGCTTGTGGTTAGGGTAGCAATTCGAAATGTGCTTTAGAGTAAAGTAGGTGTGTGTGGAATCGGCAACCAAGATTTACTGCTGATGCCTGGTATTGTGGTGTCAATTTGCAACGGGCATACAGGGCGGGAGATCAAGCGGCACAGGGTACTTCTGCCACAAGGGTGTTAGATTGGATTGGCTAGAAGAAATATTTATTGTGCCGGCAGTAGAAGTCGAAGTTCAGACTTGAGACCTGGCCACGGCCACTGTCGTCCTCACTGTGGCCACCAGGTTTAGAGGCCCCCCGGCCGTTACCGGGCTGCGAAAACTCCTGCCTGGTCTACGCCACGATGACCCGCTGGGGCTCGAACTGGAGGTCTTGGTCGTCAGATCGCTTCGCCTCTTCAAATGCGGGTGGAAGTGCTGCTGATGTAGAATCTTCTGGGAAGTTGAGACAGTACCACGCGATGTGCTCAAGAGACGCGGGGGCGTTGCCACACACCCTGCACGCACCGTCGGGGTGTGCCTCCCGGAAAATCTTGTGCATGAAAGCCGGGCTCATGACCGTTCTTGTTTGGAGCTGCCTATATATGACTGCCTGCTCCCTGCTCAGCCTTTTACAGGGCGGCGGGAGCGCGCGTCTGGCGAGGCGATAGGCCTTGGTGATCTTTTTAAATCTGGTGATTCGGTGTCTTGTGCTGAACCATAAGTGATCACCGTTCGACCCAGCGCGGTCCGTTAGTTTACGCGCGGGGGCGTGTGCGGTTTCATCACGGTTTGCGTTGGTATCCGAGACTTCCCCTGCATGTGCCGGAAACCACTTGATTCTTGCCCTTTCCAGGTGTCAAGGTATCACGTTTAAAATAGTCTTAGCAGCCTTGGGGAAAGTTCCTGATTGCCTGCTGCGAGTCGCTGAGGACAGTGCGGCAGCCCGGGTCTTTGATGGACAATGCGATGGCCAGTTCTTCGGTCTCTTCGGGGGTACTGCTGGTCGTGCTGGCCGCCGCTCTGATTCTCCCCCCGACACCGGTGACAACCACGGCGAAACCTCTTCTGAGCGCCCGCGCCGCCGGGGTGCAGGTCCACCAGCGCCTTGTCCCTGGCCTTGCGTCTGCCTTCATTGTATTTGGGGTGCACGTTACGTGGTAGCGTGTCCATGCAACTTTCGCTCCTGATCTCGCCCGGGACGGGCGTCTTGACTCCTTGTTTGTGATAT
This sequence comes from Haemaphysalis longicornis, assembly GCF_048455015.1. NCBI lineage: Eukaryota > Metazoa > Arthropoda > Arachnida > Ixodida > Ixodidae > Haemaphysalis > Haemaphysalis longicornis. Next base: position 216,041,628 of record NW_027526361.1, read on the forward strand.
CGTATTTCCAGCTTCTCCAGGATTCTCCTATCGGGCTTGGTCATAGAGAGCCTCTCCAGCTGGGCAATACACTGGGCCTCGGCGATTTCGTCGAGGGTGTTGTGGATTCCCAGAGTGTACAACCTCTCCGTGCTGGTGAACTCGGGAACTCCGAAAAATAAATGAAAAGGCAGCCAGGCGCGAAAGATTTTTGGTGCCTGGCTCCCTTTTAATTTATTTTTCTAATCGGCTGCCACCTGTGATAGCTCTCCTGGTGCAGGTTTGTTCCCGTTTTTTATTTTGGGTTGTTTTTATTCTTCAGGAAACATATTTTTTCCCCTTCGGTTGACTACTTCAAGCTTGTTGTTTTCGCCCCTCTTTCATTTGTGGAAGGCGGCCACGTATATCACGTGGCTGAGGACGAAAGAGTGCACGAGCCTCGTGAGGTTCTCCTCGCGAAGTCCCCTCTGTCTGTTCGATGTTCGACACTCGTCTTATTAGTCTGATGGCGCTGGCCGCCTTGCCGACGGCCAGTGTCACTGTTTAACCGTTGCCTCCGTGCTCGTTAATAAGAATTCCCAGAATACGGATGTCTGTGACTGGGTATGGCGGTACCGTCTTTGTTGTAGACGGAGATTTCCTCGCGGTCGCTTCTCTTTTCGGTGCGGGGACCTTCCTTGGGGCTGTACAGCGGCAGCTCGGACTTACTCGGTGAGCAAATGAGGCCGGTGCCCTCGAGCCTTTCCTCGACCGTCCGTACCGCCCGCTGAAGCGCCTCTTCTACTCAAGCATTGCTGAAGCCCTCGACCCACAGCGTGATGTCGTCGGCATATATGGTGTTGCCGACATGCTCCACCTCTGCGAGTCTACTGGTGACCTCGATCACGACTAGGTTGAACAGGAGTGGCGAGATCACCGACCCTTGACGGTTGCATCGGCTGCCGTTATCTTGGGCTTCCGTTGCGAGATCCTCCGCAACGATTTCTGCTGTTCGGCACGTGAGAAAGCTCCTTATGCACTCGTGGGTCCACTTGTTCATGTTCAGCTTAGAGGCTTGGCTTAGGATCGCCAAGTGGTTGACATTGTCGAAGGCCCCCTGTAGGTCCAGGCCCATGACGGCCATTGAGTCTTGGGTGTCCCTGTCGACAATGAGGTGTTTCAGTTGTATCATGGTGTCCTGCGTGCGTAAGTGCTGCCGGAATCCGATCATACTCTCTGGGACAGGTCGTTGTCTTCGAGATATTCTTGCCAGCGCGCTAGTAGGACGCGCTCCATTACCTTGCCCACACAGGATGTGAGCGATATTGGACGGAGGTTGTCCGTGTTCGGCGGCTTCCCAGGCTTTAGTATCAGGATATTCTTGGAACGTTTCCACTCTCTCAGCCCAACTACCGACCTCCAACCCTCGTTGAAGTATTTTGTGAGGGCCATAACCGAACGGTCATCGAGGTACTTGAGTGCTCTGTATGGCACATGGTCGGGCCCGGTGCCGATCTGCTGTTAAGGTCTTGCAGAGCGGTCCGCACTTCCTCGATGTCGATGTCTCTGTCCAACCTGTCGTTTGGGCTTCCAAAGTAATATCTGTGGGTGACTTTCTGCATGGAGGTGATGTATGTCTCCGGAAGTTTCTTCTTCACCGCATCCTCGCCTCCTTCTTTGATTTCCGCATGTAGGATCTTTGCAAGCCTATCCCTCTGCTGAGACTTTGTCTTCGTCTCATCCAGTAGGTGACGGAAGAGGTTCCAAGTCCTGCCATTGCGGAGTTGGCCGTCAGCAGCGTTGCAGAGGTCGTTCCATTTCTGGTTGTTTAGTGCATGGCAGTGCTCCTTAATCTTGCGATTCAGACCTGCGATCTTCTTCCGCAGCCCTCTGTTGAGCCTTTGTTTGTTCCATCGCTCTTGTAGAGATCGCTTCGCCTCGATTAGGTGGGCTAGCCTGCTGTCCATGCTATCGACTTGAACATCCGTGGCGATTTCTCTCGTGGCCGCCATGACATCGCTGACTACGTTTTTCATCCAGGCGTCTATGTCTTGGATGTGTTCGTCTTCGTCTGCGGCCGCGTTTCTTTGTCCTCTGAAGGCTTCCCAGTCGACCCATGTGTGCTTTCGTTCCTGAGGTGCGCTGGCTCCACTCATTTGCACTGTGGTTTTCGCAATCATGTGATCACTTCGAATGTCTAGTCCGGTGTTCTTCCACTCTAAATCCTCCGCCATTATGTTCTTGACAAAGGTGAGGTCGGGGGTGATGTCGCTGGACACCGATTGGCCCGTTCTCGTCGGGTTGGCAGGATCCGTGACGAGGACGTACCCATTGTCGAGCGCATCCTGCGCCAGGTGTCTGCCTGTGGCTTTGCTCTTGACGTAACCCCTGCACGGTGTTGAAATCGCCGCAGGCCAGTAGCTTGGAGCAGCGTGCCTGTGCACTCGCCTTGTGTAGGATCGCGCTGAAGTGCTGCTTGCGTTTACTTGGGTTGCTGTAAACGTAGAGCATATAAATGCTTTCCTTTATTTGCTTGCCTACCACTACTTCCGGAAAGAAGTAATCAATTATAACGTTCGTGAGATTAAGTTCCAGCATTGTGTGCTCCTTCCTGGCCATGACGCATAGTCCCCGGCTGTTGTCGTCGGTAGACCATAGTGCTCTGTAGCCATGTAGGGGGCGACGCACTGCTAAAGTTTCTTGGAGTAGGATTATGTCTGGTTTCCGGTAGCTGTTATCGATGTGTCGCAGTAGAACTGGCCACTTCCTGTCCAAGCCGTGGCAATTCCACTTCCAAACGACTATTGTTGTTTATGGGGCCATGATTGGTCTGTCCCGGTAGTGCCGCCCTGCGGCGCCGTGCGCGGGTACTGTTTTTGGGATAAGGTCTCATAGCTTAGAGTGTGTTGGATGGCTCCGTCTATCTTCAAGAACCGTTCGTGGTCTCTCCTGCTTTTTTAGGCGCTGTCCAACTTGATGGAAAGGTATTAGAGTGTCGTGTACTTCTAAGGCAGAGCCAGAAATAAACAGATTTCCAGTTGCCCTAGTCGCCAGCCGCAGATGTGTGCGAAACTGCTCCTCTTTGACCAGTACACAGGGTGAAAAGGGCATATACTCTGGTATGGGCCCATGCATATAAGTTGTCTTCGGAAGGCTAAGAAAAAACCGCAGAGCGCGGGCCCGACTACTTTCTAACAGTCTTGTGTTGGTCTTGGAAAGGCGGCCGAGTGCCGGGAGGTTGTATGGTAGCGGTGTTTCGCAGAGTGCCGTGTAGAGGCGTGGGAGGGGACCAACAAAACAGGCTTCTGAGCGGCTGGTCAGCATGCGTAACGCCTAAGCAAAAGAGACCACACTATCATTCAGGAGACGAATGTAGGGGGACGACGTCATTGACCTGTCGAGTGTTACGCCAGGGCATTGGTGACTCCACAAAGGGTATGGCGACTCCTGCCGCTTAAAGATAATAGGGGAAGACATCACGCCTGGTAAAGGCTATTTACGCACATTTCCTAGCGGAGATTTCGAGGCCACGCCTTGACAAAAAGTGGCTATTTGATTGGTGGCTGTTTGAAGCCGAGCTCTTAGCCACGCCTGTTGCGGCCAGAGCTCTATATGCAGATATCATCGGCATAGAGCGATTTCAACAGTGTTTGGCACGCACTTCTCGATTCCAGCGAGGCTGATATGAAATATGGTTAGAATTAAAATGCCACCCTGAGGCACACCTCGCGTGACATTGGGAGACGCTGTCTCGCCGTTCTTCATGGCCATAAAGACAGATCTGTGGGAGAGGCAATCGGATATCCATGTATATCTGCCACCTCCGATGCCTGCCGATTCTATCGCAGATGTTATCGCCTCATGTGCCACGCAGTCGAATGCTGCTCTAATGTCAATGAACACTGCTAGAGTGATACGACGTTAGGCGTTTGCACCTTTTATATTACTGAGTCGTTGACAAGGGCAAGGACGTTGTCGATGCTGCTGCGAGGCTGTCTGAATCCAGCCATCTGTGGTTCATACATGTTCACGGTTGTCGAGTTCCAATCTAGGCGAAGAAGTATCATTTTCACCATCAGCTTCCCCGCGCAGCTCAGGAGTGCAATGGGCCGATTAGACGCAATTTCCGTAGGCATTATGTGGGGTTTCAGTACATAAACAAGGTGACCGCGTTTCGGACCAGGTTCGAGGCGGCCTGTTTTCCAGATGTGGTTGTATGTGCCGAGGACGCTGTTAGCTTCGTCTCCAAGGTGCGACAAAGCTGCGTAGCTGATGCCCTCTGGACCAGGTGCAGATGCCTTGTTTCTAGAAGACAAGGCCGCAAGGAATTCTGCCATTGTGAATGACTTGTCTACAACAGTCACATTTTCAGAGGGCAAAGAGACCCAGCTATCAGGCTGGCAGGTAAGGCTAGAGCCGACAAGCGGCGGCTTTGGCACAGAAATCTCCAGCGACGTCTAGGTCACGGCATGTCTGCCGCAGAGCAAGAGTAGACAGGGGGCAGCGAAGTAGGCGGTGCCGGAATCTACGTACTAAGGTTCAAATTTTCGTGAGTGGTTCTCGCGGGCTTAATTTTGAGCAGAACGACCGCCATTCCCGCTGAGACAATTTCTTCATACGTCGCTGTACGTGCCTGTGTGCACGTCGCGCGACTCGTATATCTTCAGATGTTCGCGCTTTACGAGCTTGCCTTTTAGGCATGCTCGTAAAGCGCGCGTAGCGCTGCGACGCACCGCGGGGAGCCTTTGGTACTCCGCATCGACCACAAAGAACCTCCAGTGTAGCCGGAAAGCCTTTGTATAGGAACATCTCGCCCGTGTCGTGGCGTCTATTAGGTTGCTGTAGGATTCAAAATTTCCATCAAGCTCCGCAGATAGAGCAGAGCTCGATGTTCAATTTCTCGGTTCAGTGACCCTCCACATAGACCATTTCAGAAAGATACATGTAGACAGCGGACCGCGTCCATGTGACGATGTCAACCCACGAATGGGCTATTATGAGAGTACGAGAGAGACCATGGTGACATTGAGCATGGTCGACACTGCGCATCGGCTAAACGTGCGCTCACCAGTGTTGATGGCAGCCACACCACTACGGCGAGCCGCGTCGAATAGGCGCCAGCCTCTAACTGTGGTCTTAACGCGGTCTTGTGGTCTTTACCCACAAGACCGCAATAAAGTATTTAACGCGCACCATCCCCAGGAGGGAAGGTGAGCGTTAACATAACCATTTAACACGTGCTGTGCCGGTGAGGATCGTATGATGTCCTGGAGACGATCTACGTTAAATGCAGCATCAGCATCAGCAGCATCAATAAGGGTAAATTACAGCGCAGCACTTTTTGTAGTCACTGTGACATACTACTTCGTTTCATCTGGAGGTGTGGTATGCTCCATGTCCGTCAGGTCGTTCCTGATAACGAGCAGCACTCTTAAAAGAGCCGCACCTGTTGTAGACTGCATAACACCGTAGTCAGAGAGACAGATGTTTGCGCGTAACCGCGACTCAGATATCGCGGTGATTTGAATGCGGTGCTGCTGTATGAATTGTTTAAAGTCTTGAAGGCGGATCCCAAGACTGCAAGTGCGCCATTGAAACACAATGGTCTTGTTCCGTACTTCCAGAGTTTTTCGTGCCCCACCCCCACCATTGAGTGAGGCGAGGCAATACAAGGTAAATAATAGCGCCAATACCCTTGGCCCCTGGAGGTGAGAGCGAAGCCCGGAAAGCTTGAATGGCCTCCACACCTGAAAGGATGACCGTACATATGTTCCCAGGGTTTTGGTAAACACGGCGCCTTGGCCTGTTAATATTGGCTGTGTGGATGTGCTTCCACTTTCTGGCTGTGCGTATTACGTTGGACAAACCAGCAGGCGCGTCATCGTGCCCCTCTGAGAGATTGTATCGTCCTTCAAAGGAGCTACCTCGTCTCCCCTCGCAATGCATTGCAACGCTTCCCGGTTCAGTGGCCGGTACCGTAATATTTTATGTTACACAAAAAATATGTTTAACAAATGCGCCAATCGACGTAGGAGATAGCGGGATCGTTCCAAAAAAGCTGTACAGGTGGCAACTGTATTAGTCACGCTTCCATTTTCTTGCGCGTTGGAGCGAGTGCCTGAATCGCCAGCTAGCGGGTCGCGCACTTTGTAGTAGTTGTGATTGCTTGCTTTTACAGGGGTTGAGTGATATCTGTTTATTATGGCGCATGCGAGGTCTGGTCACTCGGAGATTATATTTTCTTCGTTTTTCTTGATTGAATTTCATTTGAGAGCAGTGTTCTTCCTGTTTCTCGGTCTGTCTTACGTCTTTTCAATGTTGCGCTTTTTGAAAGGTTTGCCAAGCTAAACCACGTTACCGCCTAAATGAGGTCCATCGCACGAGAGGCGGGGAATCCCCGCTGTGGGAAAGAGTTGGTGCGCTTGCGGCTTTGGTTCAGGCGAATGCGCGCACGGTAATGCGACGCTAGTCGTCTGAAACAACCGCTTTCGCGCACCGTAGGTGCCACGAACACCTTACCTACCTAGAAATCGTTTGGCATATTCGTTGGGAGTCTTTAACCAAATGCATCTACAAGGTCACATTAGCCCCTAAGAAAATAAAGGCAGTGATTGACTGCTTTGCTTGCAGTGATGCGGTGTTGAGAGCCCAGCTTGTCCTAAAATCAAAACATTCAAATCCCATTGCACTCCGGGCGAATGGCGCCTAATTCCTTTCCCGTTCTAATCCTCCAAGGGTTGCCTCATTCCATCCCCATGGTTTTCCCGTATTTTTCCTGTTCCAGATTGGCAACTCTGCAACGCTACCTCCTACGACATATACTTATTGCACATGGCCAATTATCTCTTTAACCTGCTCACTTCTGCACGAGCCATTCTTGTGCTACCCCGCCTTACACAATCACTGGTCACTGAACACCGTTTCGGTGTCCTGTTGTTTTGCGACGCCTTGTGTCATAAACAAGCACCTGCAACAAGTACCGTTGCCTGGTCTGATTAATCCAGTCGTAATTTTAACAGCGACGTTGTTTAGCAAATCGTAATTTTTTGTGTCCGCATTTAAAAATACCAACCAATTGCCGATCACCTGAGTGCGGGCCCCACAACGACCACCTAGTGTCCCGGGCGCGTGTTTGCCAAGCCAGGCATACCCCCTTAGGGAGATTGGCCATGATTTCGGCGACTACCCGGCAGTTAAAAAAAACAAGAGAGAGAGAAATAAACGTTTAATAAAAACGAGCAAATTTGGTGCTAGATGGCAGGGGCACCAGCGCTGTGGGGGGCAACCTTAGTCCGGGATGCCCTGGTCCTGGCTGGCTGCCCGGGCTCTAGCGACGACTTCTTGTTGGCGGTTGGCGGAGTTGGGGTGGTTAAGATAGGTGAGGGGTGAGCAGTGGGTGGAGCAAGTGCCACGGCTGACCAGCGTACCTTGTTGGCGGGTGTCTTGAGTGGTGAAGGTTGGGTGGTCTCGTCCAGGGAAGGCCAGCTGTTGGCAGGGGCCAGTCCTTGGTTGGTACGGGCGTTCCTCCGAGGCATTAGGCGAGGGGGTGGTGGTGGTGGTTTTAATTTCTTGCGGCATTCACGGCTGGCCGTAAGGTGGTTGAGTCCACAAAGTTGGCAAGTCGGGGTGCATGGATGTCCGATGGGGGGATCACGTAAGTGGCAGGTTGGGCAGATGATGGCCTCGGGGTTTGGGCAGATGTCCTGCCGATGGCCCATCTCCCCACAGAGAGCACAGCACTGGATAGTTTGACGGTATGGTCGACAGCGTGTGAGGATGCCGTATGCTTTTATGTAGTATGGCACACGGGTGCCTTCAAAGGTAATTACGGCGGCGGTCGACGTGCCGAGTAGTCTGGCGTGTAGAATGCGCGGCCCGTTGGTGGCCAGTATGTGCTGCAGTTGTTCATTCGTAGTCCCCCCGTCTAGGCCGGTGATGACTCCTCTAGTCGTGCCCGGTAGTGGTTTAAGGTAGGGGGTGAGCTCTTGGGTCGTTGCCCCCAGTTGGATGGTCGTCACTTCGCAGAGTGTTAAAGCTAGCGTTTCGTCGGGTGTGCTCGCGACGATCAGGTTCTGTGTAACTTGGGTTTGGATAATTACGCTGGAGAAGAATGTCCGTTCAGGAAGTTTGCTTGCTTGGCAGATGGCTTGTGCAAACTGCCACTCACTCCAAGAAGAAACGCGGAGTCCGGCCTGAGGACGATATACGATCTTGAAATCGTTGGCGGGAAGACGTGGCTTTACATCACCACGGAGGTTGGGCTTGCGGACAGATGCGGGCGGAACCGCTTGCTGCTTTCGATTTTGCCTCTCCCGTAGGATTTGTTGCCATGGGCCGGGTTTGTGGAGAGTGCGGCCGCTTAGCTGGTCAAACTCCATAGTCGTGGAAGAACCCTGCGATGGTGTTGTCATGTTTAGGAAATCTGGAAATCGGGCCGGAGCCCGTCACTCACGGCGGTGGTAATCCCAGCCGAGCAAGGCTGAGCAAGGCTTAGCCGCGCCACCGGTGCGCTCGGGCAGCCGGTGGTCGTTGCGTCTCAACTCCTGGTCCGGCGTGGTCGTGGCTGCGCCCAATCAATGGCGGACGTCGTTAGCAAACGATTGGTAGTGTTTCCAGCGAACCAGGTACTCGGTGTCCGGAAATATCACGCCTTTTAGCCAGAGCCCATCATACTGATCTGGGCAAACAAAGGCCGATGATGATGATTCTCAAAAAAAAAAACAAGAATATGCCGAACGCTCGTGCGCGCGTGCCTCGCGGCGACCCCCCAGCGTCCCCTGTGCGCGTTTGCAAGCTAGGCATACCCACTTAGAGGGATTGGCCAAGATTGGCCAAAATAAAACCCCAGCGTTCGCCGTAATCCTGGCAACACTTGCTCCGAACGAAAAAGACACGTCAAAGCGTACGCCCCTCCAAGGGTCTGTCCAATGATTGTAACAAAAAATGAAGCTCACATTTATAGCAACAATGATGGAGTAAAGGTCGTTGCGGCAGCAAAGAAGCAAATGGGCTGCAATCCCGAACTTAAACGATGGTCATGAAGGTTGCGTACAGGTTCGCTACCTTGAAATCTGATAAGACGTGACTATACGTTTTCTCGTTATTTTGTGCGAGGCGCTGGCACTGTTAAAACTTATTCCTTTAGTAGAGCGGCAATTTCTTCGAATCCCTTTAGTGGGACACGACCCTGCTAGGTTCCCCGTCATCATTTAAAGCCAGGCTTCACGATGCACGTCTTTAAACCATGTGACCTGAGCCTGCCTTTGCTGATTTTGCATGCGCCACCGGAAGTGACCGTGCCTTCTCATTTCGCATGGCAATTCCTATCATTTGACAGCCACACAACGTTATCCTACCTATTTCGGTCTTGGATTTTTCTGAAGCACAACCGCTACGTTTTGGCGTCCTGCAGTCGCGTCCGAATTTGCGCTAATGCCGGCAGTGGGTCTCCGCCCAGCCGGGCCTTCTTTGCTCAAACCTGTTTTTACTATGCCAAGCTTACCACTTCCAAGTATTACTAAGCTTTGGTTGTAGCTACCCCTTCATGCATGTACTGCCCTTGTCCATTGTGATCTTATAATTCGGTACGTGGACCTGCTTTAGGTAAAGGGTACGGCACAGCCCTCCCTATCGCTTACCTGCGTACAGAGCACGCGGTCCATTGTAGTCGGCTCCTGCAGCATGGCGTGTATTTTTATTTCCTGCAGTTGGAATGGGCCCTGCCTGGCCCACTAAGGACGTTTACGGCATGGCCACACAAAGCCAAGGTCCACCTCGCGAGACCGAGAATTATCTAGTATGGCTGTAGCTTCTTGAAAAGACCATGCTTGTCTTGCCAGACATGGCCACTCAAGCCCTGGACGACCTGCAGGTAAGGACTAGGTACTGTCCCACCTTACCCCACATGAAGTCACCATATCTCGCTTTGCGTTCCTTTCGTCCAGTCGAGATTTCTCGTAGATAGATTGTACAGGCTGGCGTGCCTTTCTGGAGGTGCCTCAAGTTACCTGGTCCTGCGTCACTCTACGTGACCATACTGGGCTTAGCTATATAAGGTTGTGAACCACCTGACCTGAGCTTGCGTTGTGTGGTTGTGCTTGTCCTTGGATAAACTGCACCGCCGGTTCGTCCTCACCACTTAATTTAGAACCTTGTGCAGACAAATAGCACACACAGCCTTACTTCGTCTTACTTTTGTCTAGAGCACGAGGTTGGTCGTAGCCTATTCCTGCATACGGGTTTCTATTCCCGAAATCGCGTCGATTAGGACGTAGCATTGCGTTGAATATTCTAAACCTACCTGCTTTAGCCATGTTTTGCTCCCAACTACTGGACTTCACGTGTGTTTGTCTGGTTCCGCCTGTTTTGTTTTATTGGACTGACCGTGCATGTCTCTTATCTGGCCTGGTCATTTAAGGAACAATCATCCTTCAAATTGAGATTTTGTATACTTCTAATTGGGATTGGTACAATGCGACTCTACGTCACCTGGCATTACCTTATTCTCCATCATAACTTATTTTGTAGTGAGAACCTCCAGCCGATTTTCAATTTCCGACATTGCGTGATCTGGAACTGGCCCGGCCTATTCTTCTTTGAACAACCTTACTTTCACATGCAAAACTTAAAACACTTAACGCAGGCCTGCGTTGTCTGGTTCTGCTTGGTTGTCTTGCCAGAATCGTCTTTGTGCTATCTACCCTCAGGTTAAACATCTGTGCCTCCTCCCGGTAGAGATCAAGCACAGTCCGACCTGGGCACACCTCCCTCCGTACCTGGAGCTCGGTAGCCGCCAGGCACGTCAGTCTCGTGTCAATTTTGTGGTATGGCAGGCACCACCCTATACTTTACGGTCCTGTAACTAAACCACGTACCTGCTCATGGCAGCCTTCAGACCTGATCTTGTGTTTTCTGGTGCTGTGTACCTCTTCTAGTCCGGTATATCTTTTTACTATCGGGCTAAAGTTGAGATAACAATGTGAAAAGCCGACGATGACCAGACAAAAGACATACGTGCAAGTCAGACGCTGAGTCTCAACTGTTTAGTGAACACTAAGCATGCTACTTATGCTGCAGGATGGAAAAAGTTCATTGCAGTGCTTCCGTTCTAATTGTGTCAGCCACTTCCAAGACGCAACACGCCAGCCCTTGCCCGCCCATAGCACACCTGGATGATGCTACAATAGTATCCAGGGCCTTCCATTCAAGAAATAACCCACGTATTATGCGCTTTATATAAAAATGCGAAGTGCCACGTAATAGTGACGTCTACACTCTAGGAAAAAAATCACGATACCGTTTTGTCTGGCACGCGCTTAGCGCTGGAATCTTATCAGCGTAGAATTGCAGGGTCAAGGTTTCAGGCTTTCTATCAGGGAGCAAGTTGGTCGAATAATTTTTGGAGCGAAGAACCTTAGGGGCTCGGGCTGCAGGCGTCTCATGTCATCGTCGTCTTCTCATGTTGTCGTATTTCTTGTGGTCCCGGTACTAAAACAACGGGAGAATCGTTTTCCAACGCCTCGGGCTAGAACGTTTCGTCGCCATTGGGCAAAAACGCCTACTAAAAGAACACACCGGGACAATCGTTTTTCGTTCGCGCTTGCTCGCTTGCTTCTATTTCGCTCCGTACTCGCTATAACTTTAAAAGTTGTAGTTCACTGTTTCGAATTTCACTTCTCCTCCGTATTCGAATTGGAATGCCGCGTATATCAACGCGTGCGGTGTGGCAAGAAAGAGACTTACAATCTTTAAATGCACTTTTACCCCTCATACTTTGCCCCTCCCCAGGTTTGGCATTAGTGGAGATGGCACGGATATTTTGTCAATTCACAGCATACTGCCATAAACGGCCATGTAGACACAACGCCGTGCTGGTCTAATAAGGTCCACCCACGCTTCAGAGGGACGTTGTACAGGGCCTGTTACATTTGGTGCATCGAAAAAAGCATCTCGAGGAAGACGACGAACAGTCGCCCGGAGAAGTGTGGTCTGCCTGAAAGAAGAAGACAACAAGGATCAGCGGTTGCCATTGTAGTAGCCAACAGTTCGAATTCAGTCTAATGTAAAATACAGCAATTATTCCTCTTTTCATGGTGTTGGACTCAATTATCGGAGAGGGCCCATGCCCGGAACCCAGGAAGGTGCTGCGATGTTCACCCTGGCAACGTTTCTTCTGCTTGCTGCCTTCTTCATTTTGTGCAGGGGTCCCTCAAACTTGTTTGGTGCAGAGAAAATGATGGCCCTCTTTGAATCTTTAAGAATTATTCCAACTTCTCTTGTTCCCTGAGTTGAAATATCTGCGCATTTTCTGCCTTCAAGCCTATCCTATTCCGCAAATCCCTGCCTGAAGACAGCTTCCGGCCTACAGACGGTCCTTTCGGTATTGAATATTTGCACTATTCAGAATCCCCGTGTGTCGGTCGGCACAAACACGTTGATTCAAAGCATGGCTTAGGATATATCAAGCTTCAGGTGTACCACTAAACCCGCCCCCTTATGCGAAGAATGCTTGTACAACAGTTTGTTTAGGTTTGTGACTACCCACACGTCGGGTAAATTAAAATATAGGTTAGAAGTTCAGAGTTTGTAGAAAAACCAACACAAATAAAAAAAATCACTGCCCAAATTAAGCCGCCTGCTTTCTTTCAACAAAGCTCTCAGCTTCTTTTTCAGCTTGTTCTAGTTTTTTTTGATGACAGATCAAGGACAAAACGCTAGAATATCTTGCTACGATTATCGTCCTTTTTTTATGTACAGGCCCCTTTATAATGAAAAAAGGAGTACTTGGTTTCCTATCGGCGTCACTTTCTGTTGAGATCGTTAGTTTCATAATTTGAAAGATGGTAGTCTTTCTTGGGCTACTTAGACACAGGAATTTGTCTGTCTGTCTGTCTGTCTGTAACTCTCTGTCTGTCTGTCTGTCTGTCGGTCTGTCTGTCTGTCTGTCTGTAACTCCATTCAGCCACCCGGCCGACGTAAACAGAAGCTGCTCGATATGGGTCAATGTTCAGGCTTGTCAACATTTTTGGGCAAGAACAAGACATTAGGCAAAAATACGGCATAAAATCAGTACATAAGTAAAATTTGCAGTGTTTCTTCATTTAAAAATTCATGGATGCTTGGTTTTTGCGACAGCAAATAAAATACTACATCAACTTGTGCTGTGCTCTTTACAGGCTTTTTTGCATTGAATTGTTGAATGCATGCCGATAGTCCCCTACGTCAGTCTCTACGTTTTGAATGGGTCCAGAACTACCCGAAGGCTAGGGACCCATACGTTGTCGTTTGTATTTTGTACCTGTGGAAGGTTCACAATAAACAAATTTCAATTTGAATTTAAAAACTGCAGAAAACATCAAAACATCGTTTGAACTGGGCATCTGCAAGCTCATCGAGCCACCCCCCGTGCTGATCGCCACAACACCTGACGTACGCCTGACCTACGGGATGATGTCGTCAACCAAAGAGCCCATATATGAACCGAATTTGACTTGGTCCGTGAGCGGGCGAGACGGTAGCGCGTCTGCGACCATGTTGACCAAGCCTGCCGTATTTTGTGTGCAGGTTAGTTTCTTGCCTGGCGCTAAAGGCTGCCGTAGCAATAATGTGAACCTTTCGCTGCTGCCTTGCCCCCAGAGCTTAAAGTGTGCTTGCGACGTGGTTTTATCTGTTTTTGTTGATTCACTGAATCTGTGTGGCGACATGGAAGAAAACACAGGGCCCCATACAACTATTTCCACAGATGTGGAGGCCGATGGAGCAGTATGAGTAGCCGACCTGGTGACCGTGACCTTATCCTTACGGTTTTGTCTCGCCAACAAGAAACGCTGAAATGCAAGAATGAGTTTGGCGCTGTGCAGAAAAACATAACTGACACACTTTCCGAAATCAAGAATAGGCTTGAATTGTATCCTTTTTTGATCGCCTTAACTCGTCTCATGATAAGGTTTGCGTCATCGAAAATGAAATGAACGCAATCGAAAAAAGCATGAAATTTTAAGCGGACAAGGTAGAAGACCTAGAAAATCGTAGGCGCCCCAACATTATCATAAATGACGTTGACGAACCTTCAGACGTAACACTGATTACGCTAAACGAAAGTATATCCGAACATTTTTTCAACAGCAAACTAGGTCTGGGCGTAACTGGAATAGAATGGTGCCACATGTTACGCAGTAAACGCCCAAACGAAATCAGGCCTGCAATTATTAAATCGATTTACTTCCGAGGGAAGCTACAGATACTAAAAAACTTTCCAAACTTAGAGGGTCTACCACGACCAGGTCAGCTGGTATACCACCAAATAAGCGATAATTGCGTCAATGGTGCCGATTTTAACCCCTGGTGCTTGGTAGGCGAAACTGTCAAAACCAAGAACAACAAAAAATCGCTGATGCAGCTATGACAACACTTTCGTTGATGCGCGAGGAGGAAACGCCATGCCGCTTCTCGTCTGGTATGGGCTGAACGAGCGCGACTGTCTTCGTGTGCCGCAAGCGTGAACAAACGCCGCTTGCTTTTTTTCTTTTAAGCTTGTGTTGCTGCTGCACAACTTGTTTTCGACACCTTTCAGGTGCTAATTTGCTTTGAATCTCAGCACGTGCTCAGAACATTTTTTTGGAAATGTTTCTTAGTTTATTACGCGGGAGCCTACACGCCCAGAAACGTGAAAATTTTGTTTTTGGAAAAAAAAAGTAGTAGGCGGAAAATGTGGTTTATTCACTTATTTTGTTAGCAACGTATCGCAAGGAAAGCTCAATACATTCCACAATAGCACAAAGCTGTGTATCTTGTAAAGTAAGTACAAATGTCCGCATTCTTTGTCGGTTACACAAACATAAGAGACATTTTCATAGAATTTAATCCTATACAGAAAATTGCGGCAGAGATCACCACGTTCATTTGCTGCACACAATACAATTCTACAGAAACGATGTTTCATAAAAACGCCCTTTCACGAATAATAAAATAACTATGAAATGAGATGACCAGCATATTTCGCCACCCTTAACAACCACTCCATATTCTTATTCTCGTAAACTTGCTAGCCCAAAAAACATTTTATAGCCGCCCAATTTTCTGCCTAATTCAGCCATACATCACACCTAGAAAATGTAAGAAATACTGCCATGGATATCAATAAACAACACGTAAAAGCGAAACAAATATTGAGAGTGCAAACAAGGTACAAAAAATGCGTCCTAGCACAGGTTGAAAAGCAAAGTGCAGCTCGGCCGTCGCGCAGGTAACTCCAACTTCTCGTAACACAGAATGCAAGCGGTCAGCTGCCACGTAAATATTCTGGGGGCTTCTTTCGTAATTATAAGCATTCAAAGGTGGTAATGCCACTATAAGAAACTGATCGTCGGAACGCTCTAAAGCCAAACCAGTTCGTTAAAGAAGAATTTAAGCCCATTCGGCTAATATAATTTCCAAGCTTTTTTTGGTGGAAAGAAGATGAAGAGCAACCGCTCATCAAGCCCATACCGAAGCGAAATTTCCATCTGCGTGTCTGCTGGCATCGAGCAGCCCATGAGAAACTGTCAAGTAGCTTCACATGCTTGCAACAACAATACTGACAAATTTGTTGCACCAAACAAAGATAACTTCACTGTAAAGCAACAGTAGAAGGTTTTTCGGTTTGTCCTGAAGATTTTGTGACAAGGATAGCGCTTGATTCTTCATAACTTTAACTGAAAAAAAGTGTGCTGACCTGCCGTCTGCTGGGCAGCGAAAGCATTTCGCTGTGCTATTCCCTCCCGAGCTGTCGCAGCGCACAGCAGAGCAACATGAGTTCTGCCATTTTCTCAGTTTTTCACACATTTTGAGCCTGTTCGCACTCACCGACACCAAAAGTTTCACCTTCAATGCATACTACCAAACTTCTGTACGTGCACACAGTGAAAGCGGCAGGAGGAGACGGACAGGTAGGGAGCAGAAGAGATAAGAGCGATGAGAGCGCTTCATTCGTTGCGCCGCCCGTCGGCGCAACGAATGAAGCGACCTAACAAATAAATAGGGTGTCAAGAAAAAGGAATAGCCATGAACGCATTTTATTTGTACACATAACAGCATCACTTCACTTTGTTGCTGCGTATGTTGGAAAGATAGACACGTGTGCAAAGGTTGCTGAAGTTTCATTTGGCTACCAGTTTCATGGCGGCATTTTATTTATTCCCAATACCAAAACGTGCCGAAGTTCTCGGCCCCTGGTTCCACTTTATGTGTTACTGAAGACTACTCTTTGAAGGTCCGCCAAACAAGAAATGAGTTATGGCGCAGCATACCCAGCCACAGGAAACAAAACAGCGTCAAAGTAGTGTTTGATAAGATTTATGGAGGTGGGGGAAGCTTTATGGTTGGAATGATCAAGCGAACGATAGAGTTCTTGTTGCGAAGCATGCGCAGACATTACCTAAAGCGTACAGTGATTCCCTGAAGATGTTATATGTTAATTGCCGGACTGTCATAAAAAAAGCCTGGATATTGAACACTTGATAGCAATTCATGACCCCTACCTTGTAGAACTCAGAGAAACGTGGCTCCATGATAGTGTTTTGGATAATATATTTGCGCTGCCAGCGTACTGTGCGTACAGACGAGACCGTGATTCGAGGAGTGGGGGCGTCGCCCCGCTCTTCAAGAGAAACTTGAAGGTAATGCAAATGCTGGATGCTGCAGGTGTTGCGCCGTTATTCTGTGAATTGTTTTGAGATAGCGTCTGCCTAGTAATTGTAGTTGTTTACAGGCCAGCGCGGCTGATCTTATGATGTTAGAAAGCCTGAAGCACCACATTACTTTAATAACATCCCGAACTACACAGGTTATTTCGTTTGGTGATTTCAAATTACCAACAATCAACTGGTCTTCTTTCACCGCCGGTAGCAATAGCGCTAATAATAATGAACACCTCAATGATATTGCATTCAGTTTTGATTTAACCCAACTTATAAATGCTATACCCGGGTACGGGGCTAGAGGAAGTCGATTCTTGACCTTGTGTTTGTTCAGAGCAATATACCAGGTGAAAATGATTGTGAAGTAGTAGATGGAGTTTTAGACCGTTATGCTGCTCTAGTACACTTCAGTTTGATTAAGGCCAACAAGGTTGTTATATCCACTTGTTTACTCGTTTTCTCGTTAGAAAGTACCCGTACAATCTAGAAAGTATCCGTAGGAAGAAAGTACCCGTTTTCTTGAATGTCCGCTTAGAGGCTGTTGTACACCACGTGCTAAACACCACGACAGTCAGTGTACACCGGTTCACCGACACATGAAGTGAGCGAGACGTGAGGGAGGTTCTTGCTAGTGAAGGGTTTGCTGGGTTTGGCGATGAGGGCGTTTATAGAGTACTTCCATCGGGGAGGGAGTGTACCTGTCTTCCAGTTGGAGTTGAAGATTTGCAGATATTTTTGAGCGGCAACGTATTCAGGAATGCGGAAAAGGTTTTTTTGGTACCCGGTCCTTTCTTGGTCTGTGCGGCGGGTTAGTCAGCGGCTTCTTGTATTTCCGACATGGTAGCAGGGGCGCACATGCCTGGATAGCGTTTGCCTGCGTATAATGAAAGTGGCCGATTAGTAGCGGATGTGGGTGCTTCAAGCGGTTGCTGAAACTCTTGCAATAAATCCGGTTCTGTACCCTGGTAATTATGTATAAAATTATTCAGATGGTGTTGCTTGGTGGGTATTGATTCTTTGCTCCCTAGATGAATCTAAGAACCAAATTTGTCGGATACCGGTCATTCTTTGCAGTTTGTTTCAGAACTGAATCCAGATTTTCTGGGCGAAGAGCTTAGCGTAGTCATCTTCCTCTCCAGACGGTAAGTTTTTGCTTGTTTTGTTCCTTTCCAACCTTCGAAACAGGCCTTTCCGTGCATACCGAATATGGGTGAGGTGTGCGTCGGTGGCCGTGGTATTCTCGGGTTAGTGCAATTTACTTGGTATGCTTTCTAGCTGCATCAACAACAGTTGGGCCAAGTCATGTAGTTCAGTGATGGAGTCCACGGGAATGTAGCGGCGATAGTCTTCCCAGTTAGACAGCCTGGCTGTGTTGATGCGTTGATTATCATGTCTTCGGCGTGTAATTTGCAGTTGTATAATATGGTGGCCACTGCCAAGTGTCTAGTCTAGTTGCGTCGAGAAGGCTCTTTTGATATGTTATATGTGGAGGTGAAGTGAGGAGTAGTATCTCGGAAAATGCTGCTGCCATTTCTTGTTGGGAGATCTGTAATGTTGCATCAACGCAGTTGAGTTTTAATATACGAATTGTTTAGGTTTTTGACTGTCTTGGTTTCTTTTCTGTATACCGAGGCCATGTATTGGGAATTGACGTCTACGAGGATGATTTGCTTGTGTGGGCTCATGCGCTGCTGGTAGAAAAAACCAGAAGAATCGAAATCGTCCCAGGAAGATGAAGATATGGTTTGAAGGCTTTGTTGCACATAATGCTGTCTAGGCTTCTCGTGTTATTAAATTCGAGGCGGTTACAACATTCTTCTACATGGACGAGTAGGATTTGGAGGGCCGCAAAGGCTTCATTTGGGACAAACGAAATTTGTTTTCGTGCTGGTGATTTCATTCGGAAAAAAAACTTTATTATTCGTCTAAGCGATAGGAGACTAGGACTTACGCACAGGCGGCCGCCTGACACAGGTCCTCAACCCCCTACAGACTGTGTCAGCAGCGTTGCAAAACCAGAAAAAAAATGCAGAATTTATATAACACTACAACGGTCTGTGTATACAATCAAACAGAGAAATCATTAACGCAGAGGATAAATAAGCAAGCATAATCAAGAAGTCCGAAAGAGAACATGAGAAATGAGCAACAAAAATGCAATGGATTACAACACAAAAGTTTAGAAATAACTCTGAATCATGAATAAAAAGATGAGTAAAAATGGATATCTGCCTACATATACATATATATAGAAACAGACCCACTCATACACAGATAGTTTGACAGAAGACGCGTTCAAGTACTAAGTGCAAGACAAAAAACGGAGGCATGAAAAATTGTATGCATCTCGAAAATCACCAATCGGAAATCATAACTAGGGGCGGAATATCTCCTACTTGCGCGGTAATAAAAAAGCAGAGGAAAATTCTTCATCAGTCTGAGGCAAAAATAAGAAAACAAACACAGAAAAAGTATAAGCCATTCGAAAAACCTTGCATTGTCAGTGCGCAATTTTGTGTAACGTCCTTTTTGAATATTTTTTTGAGAAATGTTAAAACTTACTTCTTATTTTTGTTTAATATTTCCGCCGACAAAAAGGACGTTTTTTGTTATTTGTTCTTGTTTTTGGTAGGTGCCGGTTCTTATTTGTAAAAGCATAGTAAGATATATCGGTGGTTATTGTATTTTATATTTTTTGTTCATGTATGGTGCACAACATGCGTTTGTTCCCTGACCAACTCCGCGCTCTTTTCGTCCCTAAACGTTACACTTATCATCTTCTGTTCGATGGCTCATTGAGTCGTTCTCAATTTAAGTTGAACTGTTTTGTGACCCTCCAAGTTTATTCCCCGTAGGTGGGTGCCAGTGAGGTGCAGGTGAGTACTGGTAATATGGGCGTAGGCGGGGCATGTAATGCGAAGGCCAGATAACCGGTGGCCATTAAGGGTAACAGTGGATTCCTAGAAAAGGCAAGCATGACAGGGGCGGCAGAAAGCTAGTTGGGCAGATGAGATGAAGTTTGAGGGGATAAATTAGTCCCAGTTAGTACAGGACCAGGACAATTGGAGAGCTGTGGGAGAGGCCTTCGCCCTGCAGTGGGCGTAGACAGGATGATGATGCTGATGTGGAAGCACAAAAGCTTGAAACAGTATATCCTATCAGCTTGAAGCATACGTGAGCTCTCAAACAACGGAGCCGTTCGCAGATCTGCATGGTGACCGCAGTAACTGCAACAGAGGAGAAGCATTCGCTTTTGTAGAAGAGTTAGTTTGGCGTAGTGTGCTTTCGTTCTGCTCCACACCAGTGCGCCATAGCCCAGTTTTGAATAGAAAAGTGTGTTATATAACTGTTGCTTCACCCAAAACGGTATCAAGTGTGCAATTATAAATATTACACCGGCACATTTAGACAATTCCCTTTATTGCCGAATGGAGTGTTCAGTCCACATGACATTTTTTCTAAGAAGACGCCCATCAAATTTGTTCCTTCAATTATTCTCTTGTCGCACAATTAAAATCAATGAGAAGTATCTTTTGTACTTGTCACATGGCCTAAATATTCTGTAGATGGTCTTTTTTAAGTTAAGTGTCTCGCTGTTCGGCGATATCCTTATGGACAAACACTGTAAGTATTAAATAACCTCCGATTCTAGTTAAGGTATATATATATATAAAAAAACGTTGTATCCTCAGCGCGCCTAACAAGTTCACACATCTCGGTATACCTATATTTACATTGACATTAATTAGGAGCAACAAGGGCCTAATTTCGATTCTTGTACACCTCGTTGAATACTCAGTATAAGGACGAAACTGTCCGTGTCTGCACATAGTGTTTTCTATTAAATAAGTAACTTCGCAGAAGACTATTTGCCATATCTAGCTTAATTTTCTAGCTTCTCTTCATTAGGGAAATTTTGTGGTCATTGGAATCAAAGGCTTTTTAAGTCAAAAAATAACCCAATCTAATATTTTTGCTATTCTGTGTTTTTAAGTATTTTCTGTTTTATGTTTACAAACATCTGTTTACGTAGATTTGTTTTTCAAAACCTATGAATGCTTTGCGCTATAACGTCATGCGTGTTAAAAAATATCACCAGTCTATCAAAAATTATTTCCTCAAACAGGTTAATGTTAATGTGTTCATTTTGTGTGTGTTTTGTGCGGGGACTGAGTGGTTATTTGTGCGGAAACTGAGAGTGGTGGATTCGGTTGAGTCATTTTGGACTCTTAGCGGGGGTAGTCATGGGGTTCTTGTGTGAACTAGGATGGGATGTCGGAGGAGCTAGTTGAGGGAGGTTCAGTGCGGGTAGGAGGGTTAGAGGGGTGGCTTGTCAGTTCTTCTACCTTTTTATGGAGATCGTCTATTTGGATTGTCAGCCGTTTTATATGTATCTCGAGAGCGCGGATTTGGGTTTGCTGCCTGCTAAGTTCAGATTGCAGGCTTTCGTTTTCATCGCGAAGTTGAGCAAGTTCGGAGGCATTGAAAGTGTGTGTTTGTGCAGTGTCTACAGTGTCTACAACATCGGTGGATGGACAAGCACCGACAGTTGACCCGTTCACCTCATGCGCCATGTTTTTCATTTGAAATCGGAATTTAAAATAATGACCGAACCAAATGTATTTTTTCCAAGCCGCGTCCAAACACTCCATGTCTTTCTCTGTCAGTTTCATTGACAGCTGGTTCACACATGCCTTGTCGAGGTGTTTCGTTAACCAAGACTCAACGCATTTCCTTTCGGTTTCGTTTCCAGTCTGGGATATTATAATGCAATCCTTAAAATTTGGTTCGTACCCCTCTGAGCAGTGAGCGGCTAAGTTCCCACCGTTTCTTTTTTTTACGTCACGCTTGTGCTCGTTAAAGCGCTCGTTTACGCACCTTCCAGTTTGTCCTACGTAATACTTCCCAGAACTTATGGGAAACATGTATACCGCTCCCACAGTGCAGTGTACAGAGATATCCTCGTGGTTCGTTCTGCAGGCATGAGCAGTTCCCGGTCCGGAAAGAGTTTCTTTACTCCAAGCCTGAATAAACCTTGTAACTTGACGTGGTGTTGTATTCTTCGCCCAGCGCTGTACATCACTACGCATTGGAGGTATCCGAAAACTGCCGCATTCCGCAAGCCAGTCTACCATGTATTGTTGTTCCGGCGGGAAATCAGGTGCATTTTGGGCCATGGGTGACAAAAGGTGTAGTTCCGTGAACGTGAACACCTTGTTGAAATATGAGCTGCTGTGGGGCGTGCTGAAGAGCCCAGTATCCTGCAATAAGCATTTTAAATTTTAAGTAACCGCACTACTTACCGCTTCAATTCGCGAAGTATTCATAGGCAAGCATCGCCAACATTCCCTCATGTTTCGTCTTCTTGCTAAAAGCTCACCTAACCGAATGAATTTTTGCGTTTCCTGCAACATCTGTTTCCTTAAAGCAAAAAGAGGACAGGGCACATTCGATAGAAATAAATTAAACGTTGTATTGCAAAACGTACTCTTGCTTGCACAGAAAGAAACTCCTTGGAAGGAACACTAAAGTGAGTGATGAACATTGCATGCTCTAGAATAAGTATAAAATTTAAGGCACTGCTGCGGGTTCTTACTTACAATTCTCACGAAAGGGTGTTCAAATAATTAAGTGCTCGTTCACTCTGTAAATAAGGATGACCAACAAGATGTGCGCGGTGCAAGGAGCGCCAGAAACAAAACAAGTTTGTTTGTTTTTTGTCATTTTGCGCAATTCCAGCTAATTAGTGAATGAAACTTGGAAGGTCTAGAGTTTTGTTGCAGTTTATATGGGTCTGCACGTTGTCCTCCCGCGTCGTAGACACCTAAATGTCTGTTTAATGCACCAAACCAAACAGATCGAACGCGGAACACAACGCTCAAAATCCCACGGGGCTGTGAGGCGTCCCTGTTTAAACCTTCCACCCGCTCAACAGGCACGTCATCGATGAGTGCCTGAAGCTTGGCTGTGCGTGTACGCCCCTGCCCGTTCACCTCCCTGATATACAGACACCTCTTTCCTTCGAAATAAGTGCGCCCAGTATTAAGTCGAACTCTGCCTTGCACAAGCGCACGTTTTATAACGCCGCCTGCTCAGTGGGGAACAAGTGGTCTACGCTGATGCGGCCGATTACCTGAACGGGGAAGCCATGGCCGCCGCAGTCATAGATCGAAAGGGTAGCTCTGTCGTCTCTGGATTATTCTGCTGAATCTACCCGGAAACTCGGGATAAAATGGACATTGCACTCGCACTGAATTCCACATCTGCCAAGAGAATAATCTGCGACTCTGAAACTGCCCTCCAAAACTTCGGTGTGGGTACAATCTCACCAGAAACTCAACACAAAGTTCGGTGATACGTCGGTTCCCACTTACGTCGTGTTCAACTTTACTTGTGCCAGCCAAATCGTCTCACTCACCAGGGTGGCTCAGTGGCTAAGGCGTTGCGCCGCTGAGCACGAGGACGCGGGTTCGATTCCCTGCCGCGGCGGCCGCTTTTTTGATGGAGGCGAAACGCAAAAACGCTCGTGTGTATGATATTTCCCCGCACGTTAAAGATCCACAGGTGGTCAAAATTAATCCGCAGCCCTCCACTACAGCGCACCTCATCGCCTGCGTTGCGTCGGCGCGTTAAACCCTACAGTCAGTCAGCCAATTCGTCTCTGCCTGGAAACGAGCATGCTTTGGTGGCGGCCCGATACTTTAGATGCCGGGAGCACCTCGACTCTTCCGACAACGTGCTCAACGTGGGCAGCAGGCAGACTCTATAGCCGCATATAAGAAAATTTATGCCGCCACAAACACCCGGCGCCACATCACTACCTGACCAGGTGGATATCTTAATCGCCAAATACTGTTTAGCGATGCAGTGTTTTGCGTACTGAGCTCCGGCGGTGTTTCGAGCGTCCTTTACTACTGTAAACGCTGTTGCGATCATATACACAAACTAAAAGACACACGAAGAAACGCCCCTTCGGGGCCAGGGGATTCGGTGTAGGTCAAAAATACGTCCCCAGAATTCCAGCCCCAGGTTCGAATGCCCTCAACATAGTTTCCTGACCGACTCGCCACTGTGGCTCATTGGCTATGCCTTTTGGGACCACGGTACGTAGGACTATATTGTTTTTAAATTTTTGCCATTAGTACCTGTCAGCTACGCACGCTTCTTAGATGCGGAGCATCTCATGATCGGGGCTGTGTCCCTCTTTCCCTCGTATGTCGTTGTCCGCCGTTTGCACTCTACTGCGCATGCGCGTCTCTTCAGCCCCGTCAGTGTTTGGGCTGACGTCAGCGCAATGCACTATAAAAAGAAATAGTTAGGCGGCGCCCGGTTTTGATCCCACGACTCTGGCCCCAACGCGAGGTACGTGGCGCTCTTCCCACTGCGCTACAAACCGGGACGGGAGCGTTTGCGACAAATGCGCCTTATGTCCTCCACTCATTCAAACTTCGTTAAGAAGCTACTGATACAATGAAGGCCCGCGAAGCTGAACGTCAATGAAAGCGACGAACTGAAAACTAATGGGGACTTCAGTCGACCCCATGGCTGCTTCGCATACTGCTCAGGGTTCCCCTACGGGAAGATGGTGTAATTTTTTTCACTTCACCCACGATAATCATCATCGTCAAAAAAGTTGGCTTTCGTGCCGTGCGTTTTCGACGTGGTATGCGCGATCAGTGAGACATAGTTTCGCTTTAGTAACTGTAATTCTGTTGGAAAAAAATTGAAATAATTATGACTTTAGAAGACCATAACCCAGGGGCTCCGGAATGCAAGTCGAACACGCATCTTTGAAGTGAATTTGGCTCGTTTCCTTTTACTGGCTAATGGTAAACCCTAGTGATTGTGTTGTGACATATATGACTTAGAGAACGCCGACGAACGGTACACTCAGTTCGACACACGCTAGGTATGGCGTTTAATAGCGTCAACGTAAGCCCACGTTAACATTGAATAATGGCACAACGAACCCACTAAGGTATATCTGTCCTTGTCAATGACAGCTACTCAGCGGCTTTGCATGGACTCGTGTCACTAGATTAGGGTACAGAGTATTGACACTTTTTTCACCTATTCTTGGGTGCCATCGGAATAATAATTGGTCAGTTCGCATCATGTTTACACTACACCGGCTCATCAACGCCGCCATTTTGCTGCCTATGCGTTTTAGTCGGTCAATTGTGGAAGACTTGGCTTGTCCCCTTTTCTCTGCGGCTGCGCGCGACTGACGTCGTTCCGAACGCACCTCAATAATAACGCCTATACTAGCATTTCGACAGCAGAAGTGTGACCGAATATGCGGTTTTGCTTCATCTTAGGCAGTTTTGTTAGCCGACGACCCGGTCGGAATTAGCGGCCAGGCTGTAGAAGCGGCAATCTCGCCATACTGATAAACGACAAAATGGCCGCCGTTGACGACTTGCGTGTCTCAGTGTCGGTATTGTGATACCTTATCTAGTGACACCAGCGTGGACCCCATTGGTGACATGAGGCTCTGCTTTTTCTTCACGAACTTGGTTCCGCTCGCAGCGAAACTTGACAAGAATGCTCTGGTCCCGGATTTACCTATACCTAGGCTGAAAAAAGTCTTATTTCGATTGCTCTAATTACCTCAGTTAAACAACAGGGGAAAGCGTGCGTCAGTGAAAAATAAATCCTGCGTTCAAATAAGGAAGGAATTGATTGATTGATTGATTGATTGATTAATTGATTGATTGATTCTGGGTTTTAACGCGCTGCCGCTACACCTGGTGTGTGAGGCGCGGAGTAGTGGAGGTCTCGGGATTAATTTTTGACCACGGGTGGAGCTTTAGCGTGCGCCCAAATTTTGGCACACGTGCTTCTTCGGTGTTCGCCTCCATCAGAAAAGCAGCCACCACTGCCGAGATCGGACCCGCGTCCTTGAGCAGGTGATAAGCAAGAAATGGAAGTTGATTTAACAAGCCACAAGCCAGCAACACGAAGACTTTTCCCCTTGACCACAGTTGGAACAGGTGCTCGACAGCCTATTTCTTACCGTTCAAGTGCTTTGTTTTTTTTTCGCTCGAGAAGCAGTCGTCCCGCGTGGAAATGAGTAGCTCAAACGTCGTTTAGCACACTCCGGAATTGGCTCTCAGGGCGCTCACTCAAAGGAATTCTCTTCCCCTCCTCGAATGGCAGAGACCCTGCATGGAGCATAGCGGAAAATTACACTACAGTGAGAAAGAGATTAGAATGATAGTGACGATTTCTAGTTGCATTCGTCCGCTCATACTGACAAATTTTCAATTCCTGTCAGGTATGCAGCCCATTTTATGAAAACAAAACTATCGTTTGTGAGCGTCTCTCGCCCTTATTTCATCACTTTCATATAAACCTGCATACGCTACCTGCCGAAGGATTTTCAGGCAGGGAACTCCTCACTATAGTTTTGGTATTCCTGCCTCAATGACTGTATTCTGTACTTTACAATCTGCCCGGAGAGCAGCTGTTGGAATTCAAAGTTTATGGGGTGGGCTCAACTAATTCCTACGCACTTAAGCCTGGTTGCAATTCACGTACTGCTGCATGCTTGTGATTGCAGCTGCAGGTTCTGCGGGTCATGACCTCTGCCTGCAAGGGGGTCTGTCTATTGGCGTATTGAAAAAGGCGTATTGAAAGAAAGCAAAGCTGTAAACTACATCCACAACGCCTGCCCAAGCGACGTCTCTTAAATTCACTCACGTGGCTCTGCAAATAGTGAAAGCGGAGACAAGTGAAAAGCACTTCACCCCACCATTTATTACTTCAAAGAGATTTTCTTTGCAAAGGTTAAATCAATCTATGATGCATGAATGGTGGTCGGTTGAGTTGTATTGGTGAAGAACATGAGTTGCAACTTTTTGTAAAAATTAAAGCGAGCTCGAACCCGGTGTTAGACGATCTAACTTCCCCGTCTCTGCCGCCGCCGATGGAGGCGACGAGATCGGCGGCAGAGACGGAGGAGAAGTGAGGTGCCATGCATTGGTGCGAGCTTGCTTTATTTTTTGTAACTCCTAGCGCACACACACGGCTGCTAAACGTGCCGTGGGCAAAGCGCACAGCGGCTCGAGAGGTCGCGTGACGCTATAACGTGGCATTCAGCGAGAACACGAGAGTGAACCCGCAGATGGGCTTGGTAAGTGCACTGCGTCTCTTCCACGTCTGCGCATGGGCTCGTAGCTCAATGGGTAAGACAATGTGATCTGGCTCCGTTATTCTATCCGTTCCAGGTGAGACCCCTGGTGGTGCCAGTAACTTCTTTTATTTGATCGCGGGAGTTTCCTGTTGACACCACCGGTTTGCGAAAGTACGCTTGGTGGGTAGAGGTAAAAAGCTTTGCTTTAAAACATCTTGTGAAACTGAAAGGCCCGGTACGTGTCAGGACGGACACCAAGCCTGATAATGAAACAGTTTAAAACCTGCACTTAAAGGGACCCAGAAAAGCTTTGTGAAGGTGGCAATCAAATGCATTCAGGTGGTAGAACACATAACGGGGGATTTTTGAGCCAAATCTGAGCCCCATATGTTGTGCGGATAATTTGTAAACGATTTTTGAAGATAACCTTTCTCAGCCGATGAGCGCGCCGCCTCAGCGAGCCGACCGCGGCTGACGCAACGCCGACCACGGCTGACACAAGGGCGAGGCGCCCCCCTGATTCGGCCGATCGTCAGTCGCCGGCAACGTCACTGCCTTTGGCTTCCAGTTGCTCTTCCTCCTTCCTGGGCGATCCCGAGGCAAAGGCGGGTCAGCAGCGATTGACTCGTTCCTAGGCGCAGGAATGTAGCTAGCGGAGAACGGAAGTCGAGCGTCGCGATGTTACATGGCTATTCCCAGTGTTTCCAGCTGCTTTGAAAGAAGCAGAGAGGGAGGAGAAATCGATCGCCAAGGAGGGAGAGTTGCACTTAATTGCTTCTGGCACAGCTAATACTGAATGTAGATCAATAATTCCAACGGCATTGCATCGACATATTGGTACTACGCGACAATAAAGGCTTTTTGTAACTTTTACAAAAGGCTGTTCTAGTCCCTTTAAAAAGGCCTTTTGTAACTTTTACAAAAGGCTTTTTCTGGGTCCCTTTAAAGAACCCGAATTACCACTTACGCTGGTATGAAAGAAATTCTTTTCTGCATGTTTATAATGAAACCGTTTGATTAGGCAAAACAAAAAAAAATTGAATGAGGGCTCCGAGACAACATTTCAAACCATTACCTTGTACAGACCCTTCTTGAGTATGGAATGCACCATTGTTAACTTTCGCTACACTACGCTGTTTGGGTGAACTTTTAAACGTTGTGCCAATTTCAAAACTCCGAAAGTCGGGTCGCCTTATTCAAGTATCTTGGTAACACAATGTCTGTCAAGCCGGACATCCGCTTACACGTCACACACGAGGGTGGCCGCTTTTATCATTAGCTGCTTTTGGTAGCATTTCGGCTGGCGAAAAAAGCGAAAAAAGTGAAAAAGCGAAAACCACTGCTACCAGCAGCGGTAGCCTTTCGGCTGGCGTACCCGCAAATTTTCCTGCCTTTTTTTCGTGGGGCTACCATGGTTGCCAGACCGGGACTGCCTTTTTTTGATTAGCTCGCATCATCCGTAAAGGCCGCGGATCTGTCAGCCCGCTCTGGTAACAAACTCCTGCGCGCTCGCCGCGCGGGCTCGGGCTCGAGCCCGGGTTTTTTTGGCTTCGTCCCCGCAGGAGGTACTACAAACGTATGGGGCCCGTAAAGGCCGCGGATCTGTCAGCCCGCTCTGGTTACAAACCCCTGCTCGCTGGCGCCGTAGGCTCGGGCTCGAGCCCGGGTTTTTTTTCGCTTCGTCCCCATGGTTGCCAGACCAGGACTGCCCTCCCCTTTACGGACTGCCTTTACGGGCCCCATACGTTTGTAGTACCTCCCGTGGGGACGAAGCGAAAAAAAACCGGCTGCTTATAAGTAACCATGTGCAGAACTTTCTTGTTGCTTCTTTTAAGCACCCCGAAATATTTCTTTTGAAGCGAGCAATTTTAGAAACCGTGAGGACCAGTAACGTGTTGCGTTACCTTTTTAGCGAGATAGGTTGAGGAGAAAATCATTGACACATGGATGCAAAGCCCATTGACATAAAGTGTTTGTCGCGTTCACGTTTTCTACTCTTGTGTCAATGCGTCCGCCTAAACCACCCTTTAAAGTAGGTATATTACCTTGCTGTGCACGCTGGCAGGCAAAAGAAGTCCCAGCAAGCATGCCGGGAATGCCAGCGATTGCGTGGCAGCAATTGTAAAGAACTCAATATTCGTCTGCATTGATTAAAAGAAGAATACAGGTGGCAGAGTTATTACGAAATCGCGATGTATTCACGTGGAAGACAGTTTAGAATGAGCACATGCTTTAAAGGAGCCATGAAGAGAAAACACAAGTTTGGTTCATTCAAAAGATTGTCTCGTTAGAATCATACTGACACCACTTTTAACGTAAACTTCGCTCAAATAAGCTACATAATTAGGAAAAACGGGAATGGTCATGCGACCCACCAGCTCATTTCCCACAACAGAACCTATGTCGTCACATAAGCTAAGCTCTGCGATTGGCGGAGGCTGGACGAAGCAGACGCAAATTAGGTAGAACTTACAAACGAGACGAACGAGCGATGCGGTTAAATTTAGGGCACATTCTTTACAAAGCAATAAGAATGATGGGACAAACAGTGGAAGTTACGAAAGCACATGTAAACATAGAAGTACTGATGCGTTCTGCTGTTCGTACTGGGCACAGCATGCTTGGTTTCGCTGCACAGCACTACGGGGCTTGGGGTTGTCTCAGACGACACTGGCCGATTGACGCAAGCAACGGTGTCTTAAGTGTCCTATTTGTCGAGCGAGCACTGTTTCAGGGAACGAATATTTTCTCCCAGAACATAAACAAGCCAGGTTTAAATGCGGGCAAAAACAAACCAAACGCTTGCCACGGTATGGTGGCGTCATCTAGGTTACGGAACGTAAAGAAACGCGGGAACAAACCAACACCGCTGTATAGGGTGGAGACAACCTTTGAACGGTCCCGTGCCGCCGCAATTGGGCCAACGGGCTCAACGCGTTATTCTTTTCGTTTCCCACGAGACCTAGCAACGCGAAACAGACAATATGATTCAAACTTCTTCAGTAAACCGCGTTGCGGCGATAATTTTAGCGCGGTTTTGACACAATGACTTGCTTCGGCAGCGAGCGAGCAACCGAAAATGGCGGCGCCAGCGTATACGTGTATCTACCCTGTACGGCGGATGCGTGAATGAAGGTACTCTAGGCTGCAGAGCGGTCGGTTTCAGTGATGTCACTTGGGACCACGAAAACGCATGATTGAGCGGGAAAATCAAAATTTTAACCTAAATTGTTTAATTTCTCAGTGAATAAAGCACCGTTTGTATCCGGACAAGCGCTGGGGGCACTATAAAACACGAAATCTTTCGAATAAAACCAACTTGCATTTTCTCTTCATGGCTCCTTTAAAGAGAGGCTACTTGGGTGAAGGCGCAATGTTTTCATGACTGTGCTTCAGATTGTCTTTCTAGAATGTTTCGTATTCAGTGAACTCAACGACGAAAACTTCGCACCCAAGACGAATGAGCAAGCAGAGAGAACCCATAAAGGGAAACATTTTATTCGCAAACTGGAAGATATATATTTCTACAATTATTTTTACGCGGCAACAGGTATGCGACACGAAGTACCAGCGTCATCGGTAACGCTATGTAAACGGAAACAGATGTTAGGAGCCTACGTCTAAAGTCGAGCGCGACGTCGCGTTTTTATCAGCTTTTTTGTAAATGTACACCTGAATTACAATTAAAGCGCAATAAAATAACAGCGAACCAAAAAAATAAGGTGTTAAGAAGGCAACACGTTAAGATCGCGCGATTCTAATCCCTCTCTCTCGCTCTGTGATAACCCAATATCACGTTTTTGTAACGACGTCCAACACGTGGTATCAACGCAATGTCAGATTAAAACGAGGCGTGATGTCAACGAATAATTCAGAAACTGGCTTTAGCGGCATGCATAACGTCGATCGCCGGTAATTTCCATCAGTTCACTCAATCGTTCTCCATTTTTCCATAGTGTAGTGACAAATAGACTAGGACACAGATGCTGCAGACCCAAACCTGTAGCAATATTTTAAATTTAGTATCCTATAATAACGATAAATTGTGGCAGTTTAAATACCGTAATATGAAATGATCTTTATTCCGAGAATGAATTGACAAAAGAATAAACCATGAAGTGCACACATTCCTTTTGCACGAAACTGCATTGCTTTACCTTACAGGTACTGGTGATTTCGTACTGAAAGGAAAATTAGCGCTAAAAGAAATGACACATTGAGAAAAGCAGGCCACTCCCACACTATACGATGTTCTCAGCGCACATCCATTCTGCTTGCTCGGCAGTTTTCAGCTCTATTTTGTTTTAAGGAGTGCACGTTTACAGACTGCCCAAGTCGCTACTTCTGCTGCTACTCATTCCAAATTAAACAGGAGTTCCTCAACAAAGTTCCGTCTCCTGCGGCGCGCGTCCAAGTACGCCTACAGTCTGTGATACAACATGTCATAATATTCCGCAATGTAGCGGGCGGAAAGATGGCCGGAGGTGCGGCTGCACGATGACATTTTCAATGTGACGCACATATCCGAGATAGCTATCGCAAAATGGGTCTTTGTGACCAATGCAATAATGCAATGACTGAGCGCAAACTAAGCCTTACTTCATTATAAAGTTATGGTTAACACCTTCCAAGAGGTGAGAGCAAACGAATCATTCTAGGTGACCAAACAATATAATTTATTGGTTGCATTTCCGTGGACGTTGCAGGATTTGTTTCTTACGCTACAAGTGTTATGAAATGTGCGCCACGTATAATATAGGTTGGTATGCAGATGCACCGGAATGCAGGCCTACCTCTAGGATTTTAACAAAAAAGGAAGAGTAGAAAATATATCACACCGTGCTCTCTATTGGCGGTGGCTTTATGTATATTCGCTAGGACAACATTAGGTCTGAGCGGACAAGTACGTGGTAAATCGTCACTATTGTCTGTGTTTTTCTGATATCTCGTCAAATTGTTTAATGTTTGCCTGGAAAATGCACCACTATTATTGGGAAACATGAGAAGTTGGAGCTTTTGATTGTATGTTGATTTGATTGTCGTTGTAGGCAACTAAATCTTTTTTGCTCATTAACTGATAATTCTCCTCATCGAAGCGGTTCTCAGGCAGCCTCAAGCTTCCGGGCCGGTACTAAGCCGGAGAAAAAGTAAGTCGCCTGAACCCGAACCGTAAACGAACCGGTGTTTTTTTTGTTTTGACAAACTAATATATATATATATATATATATATATATATATATATATATATATATATATATAAATATATATATATATATATATATATATATATATATATATATATATATATATATATATATATATATATATGAGCGAACTGACAAACGGGTAACAAACAAGCTTTATTGACGTTTCGGCCTGGTACAGGTCTTCGTCAGAATAAAACCCAAGTGCACGAGCATAAGCTTATAAGGTTTCGAGGGCCAATCACAGCAAAGAGGGTTACACGTGCTGCGTGGTACGTCAGAACAACTGATAAATCTTTAAAAATGACGTGCGATGCAATAGCAAAATTTAACTGGTTTTCACAGTAACATGTCATTCATGGATGTAGCGAACAAAACAAAAACAGAGAAAAGGAAGAGAGGGCGCAGTACAACAGAACCAGCATTCAATTACAGTGCAAAGTAGAAAGCGAGCAACCGCGACATTCGAACAATGCGTCACTGTTAAGCAATATATGATGGGGCCAAAGCAACTGATAATACAGTAAAAACATAAAACTATACCAGTGAAACTGCGAGCACGCGCGCATTATAATACACGAATGCCCATACACAAAGATGTGTAATCAAGATGTGAAAGTTCACAGAGACCACTCTGAGTGCGCCAAAAAGGTCAGCGCGCCGATGTATTCGTTTAAGCCTGATGTCATGGATTTGAATTTATGAATAAGATAGGATTCTCTGACTTCTCTATCATTGTGCGAACTGAAACCGGATTCAAGAATTGTCACTTTAGTTTTATCAAACGAATGGCCAGCTGCGTTTATATGTTTGGATAACGGCAGATTGGGAAGGGTCCTAATGTGTGACTTATGATTGTTGAAACGTAGTCTGAAAGAGTTGGCGGTCTGTCCAATGTACTGAAGTCGGCATTGTGCGGATTCTAGCAGATAAATAGCATTTTCTGTGTCACAAGTGAAATTTACTTTGATATTAGGCTTGAAATTTGAAGTTGTGCTAGTGGCTATTGTGGTGGTCGTCATTTGGGGGCAAATTTGGCGTCGCGGTTTTTGGAAGGGCCGACAACCGATGTAAGATGGGCGAGTGGTTTTAGATGAAGTGAGTGAATCTCGTAGGTTCGTGGAACGCCGATAGACTACGCCGGGCGGATGTGGAAAAACGCGTTGAAGTTTATGGCTTTGCATGAGAATATTATGGCGTTTTTTTAAGAAATGAAGTAACTTTTGGGACTCGCGGCGGCCGCTTTTCTGATGGAGGCGAAAAGCAAAAACGCCCGTGTGTACGAGATTTCGGCGCACGTTAAAGATCCCCAGGTGGTCAAAATTAATCCGGAGCCCTCCACTACGGCGCGCCTCATCGCCTGCGTTGCGTCGGCGCGTTAAACCCTAAAATCAATCAAACTTTTGGGACTGAGGCTGAATAACTTAGAATCAGATTAGTAGTTGGTTGGGTAAGAGGCGGCCTGGTTGGGAGCAATAGTTCGTTCCGCTCAAGTTTGCTATCGCGTTTTACTGCGTCATCAATAATCTGTGCCGGGTATTTTTGCTTTGTAATTGAGTCACGGAGTACTGCGGAGCAGGGGCGTAGCCAGAAATTTTACTCTGGGGGGGGGGGCTGAGACTGCACCTCGACCCCCTCCATATGATTTTTCAAGGGATTAAAAATATGTTTTTATTTATTTGTTTAGGTACACTAAGGGCCCCGAAGTGAATTACATATTGGGGATCGAAAAAGAAAAAAATATACATAGAATCAGTGTACAAAGAAAACCACGGTAAACAATTATACACATATAAGGCAATAACCCAATTTGTACACTCACTAGTTGCTATCAGCAATAGCAAAGTGGACAGAGTATGTTATAACATAGACAAGGCAATAGAAGTTCATTTACCACTTGGTTTCCGAATTGATAAAGTCCGGTTCCATCCATTCGCGTGAGGTACTCATTTTGAAGATATGATAAATATGTAGAATAAGTATTTATGTATATTATACATAATAAATACAAAACTATTAACTGATAACAATGTATGTTACACGTCGGGGACGAATTATTGAACCCGTCGTACTGTCAAGAACAAGAAAAATAAAATATTTCTTCATAAAATGTATTTGTATGTTCCGAGAATTGCTGCAGAACTGCTATAACTGCATGCAATTTTGTTTTGTCTACATAACAACTAACATTTAAAGAAATATGTAAAAATATAAACAGATATCCTTAACAAACATGAAAGCAAGAGACACAGAAGTAAAGAACTACATTCATCTAAAGATTGCATGCAGTGGATATTATAAACGTGAAAAGCACGAAACAACTTGCGGGCGGACGTTTTAATGTCGCTTTGTCATTCAAGAATTTTTTTTTTCATTTTTGCTGACATGCGACCGTTAGGGACAAATCTGAACGCCGCTGTTTTTTACGCCATTATAAGGCGTAGGAGCAGCTTGTTAACAATCGCGTACAGCGGATAATTCCACCAAGATTATTCACAGAAAAAAAGGAGTCAAAACGTACACTTGTGGAGAAAAAAGCGAGACGATTATATTTGGATGACGGCAACAAAAGTTTCACTGGCAACAAAGTGCACATTTATACAGAAAACCTAGCAACAAGATACTTAAATCGGAAAGCTGCAGTTAACGCACATACTTAAGCAACAGTGACTGTACAGTGTACATATTACATAAAACAAGGCCAACAAAGAATAACGTTCAGCGAGCACATGAGGTTAACCCCACACATAGAAACGCAGTGAACCCAGGCAAAAATAAAACTATTACCCTAGAAATTGTAATGTGCTTTTAGAACACTGGCGTCGTGATGTAACAGGACCACATGGGTAAAATGGGTAGAAGCATAAATGCTTATAATATAAACAAAATGTGTATTTGAAAGGTGCTTTAGTGTGAACACAATTGCGTTGTGCCCGATGTAAAATCAGGCTCTACTTGACATTAATAGAATGACAAAAGACAGAAGTTTAAAAGACAAAAGTTTTACGTAAGTCGCAGACGGTACATTTAGTTGCACATAGCCCATAGAGCAACGGTTTGTTGAAAAACGCCGCGTAAACCAGGTTTTCCAGAGCAAGGTGGGCGATTCGTACTTGACGTGCTTGTTAAATTTTAATTTCCAATTTCGTGATAATCCTAGAATATGATGTGGGCGGTTGCAGTGAACGGAAGCAATCTCTGTGGTTTCTAAAACTAATGTGCAATGATTCGTTACCACAATTACAATCTTATGAAGCAGAACTAACATCGTTTCTTTTACTTGCAATGGTTTCTTACTGATTCTTTATTTAAAGGACAAAGCTTACTCGGCGGGGAAATTTAGCGAAGCGGTCAATGACTTCTGATACGCTGACATCAACGTCTCTGTGAGCGTACAGAAGCGCTAGGCCAACCATGCGTTCCTGGGACATCGTGGAGCGCAAGTAGTTCTTTAACAACCTCATGCTCGAAAATGTTCTCTTTGCGGTGGCAGCTGTCACTGGAAGGGTGACTAGAATGTGAAGCAGTTTGTGCACATTCGGATAGAACTGGCAGTCGCAGTGAGAGAGGGCAGTTATTCCTGTGCTGGGGCGGAGGTTTGCTGCTTTGTTCATCCACTTTGCCCACCAAAGTCGCAGTTCTCCCAAAGCAGCCCTTGCGTCCACGTCCTGTGGAAAACTAGCGACGAGGTTTTCCGCTGCTTTCTCGCGATTGTCTTGCAGTGGTGGTATTGCGGATGGAACAATTACACAAAAACACTCTAATGTTGTCCTGTGCTTTTCGAACCGTTGGTGCAACTGTGCTAACACGTAGTCCATGAATGGAATGAATACGGTTCTTCTAAAATATTGCTCTGGATTTTCTAATGCAACGCCACGACCCTGCTGGCGGACGCCGGCTCGTCGGCTGGTGATTTCGACATTCATTTTGTTTGCCACGGCCTGCACTTGTGCAAATATTTTCCAGAAGGAGGCAGTGGCACTGTCTCGGTCATTCTGAATAGTCTCCTGTACCAAGTGTAGGTCGTCCATCGCGGCGCTCATGTCAATGCTGCTCGACTGCAGCCTCTTTGACAGCGGCAGAGTCAATGCAAGCACATTCTTCGCCACATGCAGGCTCACGAGGAATGCTGGTGACAGAAGCGCCAACGCCAAACTATTCGCCTGAGCGGAACTTTCGCCACTGCCATTGTCTGGAATTTCCTCTAGTGCTGCGATCACCGCTTCAAAAAGACTGAAAAATGAAAGCACTGCATCATGCTTTTCCACCCAGCACGTTTCGCATAACCCCAGAAGCCGCTGCCTTGTGGACTCTGGGCACATCAAACTTATCATTTTTCTCAGAACGTGCGAACGGTTAGCAGATTTCCGAAAAAAATTCGATGTTTCCTTTAGCGTCCCAAAGCAGTTTCGGATATCTGTAATGGAGCAGGCCGCACACAAAACTAGGTTAAGGGAGTGGCTGGCGCAATGTGTGTACAATGCGGTCGGATATTTTTCGCGAACGACGGCTTGCACACCACTGGTTCTACCTGCCATAGAGCTTGCGCCGTCATACAAGGTGTTGCATGTTAATTCCTAGGTCAATGAGAAATTTGATAATTGTGTCGGCAAGGGCTCTGCCGCTTTGGTCCTGTATTGGCACAAAGCCTAAAAACACTCCTTCGATGTTGTCGGTATCCTTGTTCAGGTACCTTGCGCAAACGGTAAGCTGTTCAATTCCAGCAATGTCTGTAGTTTCATCGGCAAGTACTGCAAAGCAGCCTGAGGCGTTTACTTTTGCAACCAATCTTTCTTTGATGACTTCGCCAGAAATTTCTATAATTTCGTTTTGTACCGCTGGGCTTAAATACGAGGCATTACTGGGGCAGCCCTCCAGGTGGTCCTTCAGAGCTGTATCGCCACAATCGGCTCGCATTCGAAGTAGCGCTCTGAAGTTCCCTTCGTTTTCCGCGGAGACGGCGCTCAAGTCCAGAGGACCGCTGTCCCTATGGCCACGCAGAGCCAGACCCTGCCGTGCGCATAAAAGAACTGTCTCAACAACAGGCTGCAATTTTCTTCTGTTTTCTCTTATTTGATTTTGTCTGCCCTGGTCCAGCTGATCAACCACACTAGGTGCGTTTCCTAAGAACGTTTGGATAAAGTTATCAGCCGCCAGTTGGCAATCACGGTGATATTTGGTGCTTTCGTGCGCATCAAAGATTTCGAGAGCGTGCTTCCATTTCTGGAAAGGCTTAGACACGAGGGCTCCAGTGCGTGCATGTTGGCCCTTGCCAACCTCCGGCCCGCAGAACAGGACGCACACTCGACAAAAAGCACCTTGTTTAAGGTCTGAGTAGCTCAACCATCGATATCTATCGAGCCATGCCGACTGAAATTTTCGGTTTTGCTTCAAATCTTTCGTAGATTTGAATCTGTATCCTTGAGGTGGAATCCACGGAGATGTCAGAAGCTGATATCGGGTCTGGTCTTCCATTGTTGAGTAATTCGAGTGCAGCCCCATGTCAAATTTGCTTGTTAGGACCGTTTGCGCATCTGAAAGAGTTAAATATTTGATATCACTATACGTGGTTCGATACATGAGCGATCTGTTTCTAAATTGTGCACAATACCTGAACGAATAAGAAAAATATATGCGAATTCTCACCAGGTGAGCATGTTGAGCCTGTCGGTACAGACGGTACAGACGCATGCTTCTGAGTTTCCAGATGTCGCTCTGGCACCAGTCCTTCGTCTCTTGTGCCAGTAGAGATTTTTTGTCTTGAACCAGTACCTGCGCAAACCACAAGGGAAAAAAAAATACAGCAGCCCTCTCTTGTCGCTATACCCAATGACCCAATAATGCGCCATCTTTGTTTATAAGCTCCTACCGCCATGTATATAAGTAGCATAATGTTAAACTGCCCCTTTGGCCTGCGCGAGCAAGGTGTTTCCTGCAATGCTCAGCGTAACGCGCTGGTTCACCGGTTTGTGACTTAGAAGCTGTTTTCGGACTAAGAAGCGGAATCTATATGTGTTTAGGGGAAACAGCGTAAGATGTGCCACCTAGGCTAAGGGTGCAGTGGCGACAAACTCAATACGAGTTGTAGAAACACCAAATTTTTTAGACTGCGCCTCGTCATAGCTCCGTCACCCCCGTGGTTATCCGGCCTGTTCAATCCTACGCGTGATCAAAACCAGACGTGAAAATTGCATATCAGGGAAGGGGACATTTTTTTTTTAGCGTGAGTAGCGATTTTTTCGATTTTTTATGCAAACCATGGAAGGGAGCGCTCCTCTGTGTTCTTGAAAAGACAGGATTTTTTTCTTTGAAGGGGGAAGAGGGTTGTCTCATCACGCGACTGAAGGACCTACTGAATAAAAAGACAGCGCAAAGCTTGATCCACAGTGCTTTTCGTCCTGCCGGCATCGTCGGCATTGTACGCCGGCGTGGCGAAAACATTTTAAGAAAGGCAGCGACAACATCGAAATAATGATTTCGGAACCGAACATGATTGAATTTCAAGCAGTTGCATGACTGAAGGAAAAAAATAGGACATATACAGAAAAGGTCTCAGTACTAAAAAGAATGCATGCAAACAAATGTCTCCACGAATGAAAGTCAGGAGACCTGACTTTTATGCGAAAGAGTTGCTGTTACATGTTGGTTATGCTAACGCTTACTTTCGCAAACAATGCATCTTATTCCCCTCACTTGACTACTGGTTTATCAGTAATAATGTTGCTATTTTGCAAACGTAGCTGCCAATACCTGTCCCCCTACGAAAACCAGATTCTAGGTTTCAAGATCATGCTTTTTACGCACCATACATTGAACACAAGAAAACCCGTAAAAGAAATAGCATAGTTACCTTTGCTGGCTTCAGTGTCTTGGCACGGACGCTTGGACGTAGGAGGAAAAAATGTCGATATCCTCTTCTGTGACATTGTAACGCCGAATTCCGTGCAGTCGCTACGCGGCATTGAAGGGCAGACAGATGAACTCCGAAGACATATTAAGTTGAATGTTTACACTAAAGGTTCTTCTCTACCCTGATGATCTGACGACGACGATTGTAGGGGAGGTTTCTTTAAAAGTATATTTAAACGAAAGAAAAAATATTTGCAGACTGAAGTTGAAGTTGAGCAGAGTAAGAAGTAAAATAAGCGTATCAGACAGCTAACTTTGTGTGAAACCTTGAGGATCCGACCCCGAGACGTCGTGTCTCGTTGTTTTGATCGGTAACTTAGGCTCCGCCCACGACGCACGTGCCAATCAGCACCTCGTGGCGATCTGGTTGGTTGCATTCGCAAATCCGTGCATAAACTGCAGCGGACAACGCCCCCGTAACCCCGAAATGTTGGTAACTCTCTCCCACCACTAGAAAAAAGAAAAAGACGAAAAACAATGAAGTAAAACACAACAAACGAAACCACGTGCAAATACTTGAGGGCACCTGTTAAGTTCGAGCACCTCTTTTCCTAAAATCGCGAGCTGCTCGTTTATTCTGTCATATGTTCTTTTTTTTCCCGCCGATTGGGATGCGGTGATGAATGGACAGCGCGGAGCGCATACGGAAACGCATTACTTCGCGCCTCTGGGTTTGACGCGGGCGGCCACGGGGCGGGTTCAAAGAAGGGACGCGCGCTGCGCATCGTTTCGTTTGTTTGTAATGTTGCCGCAGCGCCCGGTGTCGGCGCCTCGGTTTGAGGGAAGTGGTAGGCTTGGCCGCTGCTGTATCGGGCAGGTCGACGAACTGCGGCAAGTATTCGCGGGGAGGGCTATGACGAACTAACGAGGCCGTCTGGGTGGCCCTCGTTTTGTGCGATCCCGAGCACTTTGGACCAACCGCGGGTAGAAGGGTTGTTTTCGCCTGCAGGTGTCCCCGCGAGACGGTTGAATGGGCTTCTCCCGCCAGTCATTCTGGGGATGTAGGCTTGGAAACATTGGGTCGCGCAGGTCATTTAGTAGCGTGTCTCGTGCCGGCTACGAGTGGTCTTCTTTCCGGCCTGAAAACGCGACGTCGTCTGGCTGACAATGAGGGCGGCAATAACGGGACGGCGGGGCGCGTGGAACGAGAATGGGGGGTCCGTCGGGAAACAATTAGTCGCCTATCGGCGGCGAAAAAGGGATAAGTGCCGTGCGCGGTGTGTGGCGGCGTGCGCGGCCACAGAGTGGGGTGGGGGGGCGCTCGACAAAGCGACGTAGAATTGTCGGCTTGAGTGTCTGTCGGCGACCCGAAGCGCGCGCGCCGTCTCAAAACTTTAATGACCACCAGGAGGGAAACGGGCCACCGAGGGAGAGCTGGTGCGCTTTCCGGACAGGACTCCTGGGGTTCTGGACAAAATCATAGGATGGTTTCCGGCGCAGGTGGTTGCCTTGGTCGCCGTGCATGACAGCGCGTCAAAATTTCGGGGGGGGGGGAGGGGCTGAAACCCCATAAGCCCCCCCCCCCCCCCCTCCCTACGCCCCTGCTGCGGAGTTTCGGTTAAAGTCGGCTTCTTGCGAGCATACTCTTTTAAAGCGAACCGCCTGATTGTAAGGTATGCTCGTCTTGTTATGCTTTACGTGGCTGCTTTCAAAGTGTAAATATTGATGGCGATCTGTGGGCTTTCTGTAAAGCTTTGTGGTTAATTTTCCGTCATGCAATGACACTGAGACGTCAAGAAAGTTTATTGTTTCAGCCGAATATTGGTGGGAGAAAGAAATTTGTGGGTGGCAGTTGTTGAAATCTCTAATGAATGAAAGAAGTTCTCGTTCGCCGTGTTGCCAAATCAGAAAAATATCATCGATGAAGCGTTTGTAATAGAAAGGTTTAAGAGAACGTTTGTCGAAAAATGCGGTTTCGAGAGAGCACATGAAAATGTTAGCGTAGCATGGTCCGACCCTCGTGCCCATTGACGTTCCGTTGATCTGAATGCAGTGCATATCATCAAATTCAAAGTTATTAAGCTCTAGAATTAGTTTGAGCAGCGTTGGCAGTGTTTCACTCGATGGGATTAGATTCGTGAAAGACGTCATACGTTTCGACGACAGCTCGGACGCCATCGTCGTGATGGATATTGGTGTACAGAGGAGCGACGTCCAAAGTGACGAGTAGTGAGTCGGGAGGGACGCGAAGTTCAGTAATATCACTCAAGAAATGGTTTGTGTCTTTTACAAACGAAGGAAACTTAGTTGGCATTTTGTTTATCAGCGAGTCTACATAACAAGAAAGTTTTTCCGTTACCGTGCCGATGCCGGATACGATAAGACGACCTGGATTATTCTGCTTATGTATTTTGTGTATGCATGTGTATGTGTGTATTTTGTGTATATGTGTATTTATTTATATGTGTATTTGTATGTGTATTTATATGTGTATAGTGTATTGTGTATATGTGTATTTTGTGTATATGTGTATGTGTATGTGTGTATTTTGCCTGTGTATTTTGTGTATGTTTGTGTATGTATTTTATGTATGCAACAAACACTGGACTCCCCCGACTCAGCGCGACAAATACCTAGATATTTATATCTCGGCAGTCACGCGCGACATTCTGGATATATATAAAAAGCAGCCCCCATACCGGAAGAACCTTTCGGCAGAGGAAACCAATGCGCTTAAAAGTCTTGCGACGCGAAGTGACATTGTTATTAAGCAGGCTGATAAAGGAGGGGCAATAGTGTTCATGAACAGAAGTGATTACGTTAATGAAGCCCTCCGACAATTGACGGACAGCTGTTTTTATAAGCGTGTTCATAATGATCCCACAGAACCTTTTAAAACTCTAATTAAGGAAACCCTTCAAACCTTGGCAGAAAGAAAAAAAAATAGCTGCTAATGCAGTAAAATCACTTGTCCCTCTTAGTCCTGTCACCGGTAGGTTTTATTTATTGCCCAAAATACATAAGCAGAATAATAGAGGTCGTCCTATCGTATCCGGCATCGGCACGGTAACGGAAAAACTCTCTTGTTATGTAGACTCGCTGATAAACAAAATGTCAACTAAGTTTCCTTCGTTTGTAAAATACAGAAACCATTTCTTCAGTGATATTATTGAACTTCGCGTCCCACCCTTCTCACTACTCGTCACTTTGGACGTCGCTTCTCTGTACACCAATACCCCTCACGACGATGGCGTCCCAGCTGTCGGCGAAACTTATGACGCCTTTCACGAATCTAATCCCATCGACAGTGAAACACTGGCAACGCTGCTCAAACTAATTCTAGAGCTTAATAACTTTGAATTTGATGATATGCACTATATTCAGATCAACGGAACGTCAATGGGCACGAGGGTCGGACCAAGCTACGCTAAAATTTTCATGTGCTCTCTCGAAACCGCATTTCTCGACAAACGTTCTCTTAAACCTTTCTATTACAAACGCTTTATCGATGATATTTTTCTGATTTTGAAACACGTCGAACAAGAACTTCTTTCATTCATGAGAGATTTCAACAACTGCCACCAACAAATTTCTTTCTCCCACCAATATTCGGCTGAAACAATAAACTTTCTTGACGTCTCAGTGTTATTGTCTGACGGAAAATTAACCACAAAGCTTTACAGAAAGCCCACAGATCGCCATCAATAATTACACTTTGAAAGCAGCCACGTAAAGCATAACAGGACCAGCATACCTTATAGTCAGGCGGTTCGCTTCAAAAGAGTATGCTCGCAAGAAGCCGACTTTAATCAAAACTGCGAGTACTCCGTGACTCCCTTACAAAGCAAAAATACCCGGCACAGATTATTGATGACGCAGTAAAACGGGCTAGCAAACTTCATCGGAACGAACTATTGCTCTCAACAACGCGGCCTCTTGCCCAACCAACTACTAATCTGTTTCTAAGTTATTCAGCGTCATCCCCAAAAGTTACTTCAATTCTTAAAAAAACACCATAATATTGTCAAGCAAAGCCAAAAACTTCAACGCGTTTTTCCACATCCGCACCGCGTAGTCTATCGGCGTTCCACGAACCTACGAGGTTCACTCACTTCAGCTAAAACCACTCGCCCTTCTTACATCGGTTGTCGGCCCTGCCAGAAACCGCGATGCCAAATTTGCCCCCAAATGACGACCAGCACAATAGCCACTAGTACAACTTCAAATTTCAAGCTTAATATCAAAGTAAATTTCACTTGTGACACAGAAAATGCTATTTATCTGCTAGAATGCGCACAATGCCGACTTCAGTACATTGGCCAGACCACCAACTCTTTCAGACTACGTTTCAACAATCATAAGTCACACATTAGGACCCTTCCCAATCTGCCGTTATCCAAACATATAAACGCAGCTGGCCATTCGTTTGA
Source organism: Haemaphysalis longicornis (assembly GCF_048455015.1). Taxonomy (NCBI): domain Eukaryota; kingdom Metazoa; phylum Arthropoda; class Arachnida; order Ixodida; family Ixodidae; genus Haemaphysalis; species Haemaphysalis longicornis. Next base: position 216,084,880 of record NW_027526361.1, read on the forward strand.
TAAAACTAAAGTGACAATTCTTGAATCCGGTTTCAGTTCGCACAATGATAGAGAAGTCAGAGAATCCTATCTTATTCATAAATTCAGGTCCATGACATCAGGCTTAAACGAAAACATCGGTGTGCTGACCTCTTTGGCGCACTCATAGTGATCTGTGTGAACTTTCATATCTTGATTACACATCTTTGTGTATGGGAATTCGTGTATGATAATGCGCGCGTGGTCGGAGTTTCACTGGTATAGTTTTATTGTTTTTACTCTATTATCAGTTTCTTTGGCCCCATTTTATATTGTTTAACAGTGACGCATTGGTCGCATGTCACGGTTGCTCGCTTTCTACTTTGCACTGTAATTGAATGCTGGTTCTGTTGTACTGCACCCTCTCTTCCTTTTTTCTGTTTTTGTTTTGTTCGCTACAGCCATGAATGACATGTTACTGTGAAAACCAGTTATATTTTGCTATTGCATCGCACATCATTTTTAAAGATTTATCAGTTGTTCTGACGTACCACGCAGCACGTGTAACCCTCTTTGCTGTGATTGGCGCTCGAAACCTTATAAGCTTATGCTCTAGCGCTTGGGTTTTATTTTGACGAAGGCCCGTCGCAGGCCGAAACGTCGATAAAGTTTGTTTGTTACCCGTTCGTCTGTTCGCTGTCCGGTATTTTCACCTGGCGCATTGCATCATCTTCTGAAGTGTGTATATATATATATATATATATATATATATATATATATATATATATATATATATATATATACAGGGTGTTTCCCCTAACTTTTGCCAGAGTTTAAAAATATTTCCATGCATTCTAAGACCACGAAACCAAATGCATGTTGCAACCTTTTCTTTGTAGTTTCTCACGCTATTTTTTGTATTTGCTGAATTAGGTAATTAGCCAATTTTAATTAGCTAACTTTCGAACCAACGAAGCTAGCCAAAAAATCCCAATTAGAAAGTTGTAGAGCGGTATTCTAAGCCTCAGAATAAACACTTTCTGTCATTATATTCATTAGGTATTAGTGTTTTCAGCGTATTCAATATGCCCGTGAAATACAAAAAAATACCACGTGACGTGCCGGCTCGCGCGTCTTGATAACCGCGCTTCCAAACGTTGCGCTCATGAACTACCACAGGCAAACCTCCGCTTAAAAGGCGGCAGGGCAGCAACGTAGGCGTTGGATGTGCCATTTGCGCCAGCGATGTGCTTCTCTCGCGACAGACGGCCAATAGCGATTAGCAGACGCCGCGGTTATCGCTTGTTCTGCCAGAATCAACAGGCTGGTCATCTTCGCTGTTACTTTTAAATGCAGAGGATTTCCTAGCCTCGCCTCTTCCTGCGTCGGACGGCGTCCACAGCTCCGCGTCCTAAGCAGGTGCGCCTCTCCTGCTTCCCTCCTCTTTCTCAACAGCAGCTGGCGCTCGCATGCCTCGTCGTCAGCCCGTTCGCTTCGTCGCCGTCTCGGCGTAACAGGTAAGTGATAGCAGCGCGGTGGGGCGTGGAAGGGCGCGCGCTGCTTGCGCATGCGCGCTCTCCCCCCCCCCCCCCCGTACTGCTCTCCCTCTACTGCGCGCGCTGCAAATATAAAGCGGCTAGCGGTCGCTCGTGCTTCAGTCACTGCGTTGCTCCTTCCTTCCTTGGTTGACGCTCGCTCCCACGTTTACTCGTGTCTGCTACTCCAGCATCACGGAAGAAGCCATGGAAGCAACACTGCCTTCAACCAGTACTGAGGCCCCAACGCTCTGCATTTACTCGTGTTCCCCTCGCGGGAAGGCGCGGGATTTTTTGAAACGGCGGAGCGCCGATGGTAGTTTGTGCGCGCAATGTTTGGAAGCGCTGTTATCAAGACGCGCGCGCCAGCACATCACGTGGTATTTTTTTGTATTTCGCGGGAATATTCAATACGCTGAAAAACACTAACGCCTACTGGATATAATGACAGAAAGTGTTTATTCTGAGGTTTTGAATACCGCTCTGCAACTTCTTAATTGGGATTTTTTGCCTAGCTTCGTTGGTTAGAAAGTTGGCTAATTAAAATTGACTAATTACCTGATTAGGCAACATACAAAAAATAGCGTGAGAAACTACAGAGAAAAGGTAGTAACATGCATTTGGTTGCATCATCTTTGAGTGCATCAAACTATTTTTAAACTCTGGCTAAAGTTAGGTGAAACACCCTGTGTGTGTATATATATATATATATATAAAGCAGTAAAAGAAAACTTCTCGAGGAGCCAGAAAAAATACTTGAGAAAATGGTAGACGCACTATTAAAAACAAAAACAGTGGTTTACTGACGTTTCGACTGCGGCACCAGTCTTCATCTTGAGTAACATACAACGTTGGAACACGCACGCTTATATAGGTGCAGAGGGTGTGCTGCAGTGTACCCTTTTTTTAACAACATTGGCGGGTTTGGGCCGAGGGAACAGGGAAGGGAGGGCACTATACATGATGACAAACTCTTTTCTAAAAAGCCCAGCAATATTCAACTTCGTCCATTAAAAAAAAACAGGGTAGGGACCTGTTCAAATACACTTTTCATACGAATTACACGAACAAATGGATGGTGCAGGGAACGTCTCGACACACGAAATGCAAAGTACACGAACAACAAATAAATACAGAACAGAAGCCGCCGGTGACGCATCCATTCCTGAAAACACCAATTTTTTTCCTGAATACACCCTGTTTTTTTTTAATGGATGAAGTTGAATATTGTTGGGCTTTTTAGAAAAGAGTTTATCAACATGTATAGTGCCGCATGTATAATGCCCTCCCCGAATTGGTAAGGCATTCGAGATCTAATCGAAAGGCGTGGGTTCGGTCCCCACTCTGGGCGCGTGTTTTTCTTTCTTTCTCACGTAAATAATAATAATAATAAAAAAAAATGTAACGTCATTAACGGTAAAAAAAATCTAACCATTCCCATATGCATTCTTTGGCGTTGTAGACTGCCGGCATTTCTTTCTGTATATATATATATATATATATATATATATATATATATATATATATATTTATATATATATATTTATATATATATATATATTGTAGTGAAGAATATTAGCTATGTTCCACAAAAGCATCAGAGTCGTCATTACCCAGAATGGGTCATGTTGACCAGTGTGAGCAGCGTCAGCATCAGCGAAAAGACTGTCGGTAATCCTCATCGCCATCGCCTAGAACGACGGGGTTCACTTGGACTGCTTCGATCGGCTCGTGACTGCTTTCCTGATCGCGATTCCTTACCTCTCGCCTTCAGAAAGATCTTCCTCAATAAATCGATTGATTGATTGATTGTGGGGTTTAACGTGCCGACGCAACTCAGACGATGAGGCGCGCCGTAGTGGAGGGCTCCGGATTAATTTTGACCACCTGGGGATCTTTAACGTGCACCGAAATCTCGTACACACGGGCGTTTTTGCTTTTCGCCTCCATCAGAAAAGCGGCCGCCGCGGCCGGGAATCGAAACCACTTCGTCAATTAATCACCTTTCACAATATATACAGTCGAACACGGGTATATCGAACACGGGTATGTCGAATTATTGTCTATATCGAACACATAAATTATCCCCTCGAAAATTCAGTGTAAAAGTATAGAAATTATTTTTTTTTATATCGAACGGTATTTTCCCCGTCATTGGCTATATCGAATGCCACGTGAGCTGGAAGGTGGTGTTTGGCAGTCGCTTAGCGGGCGACATCGCGCCCTCGCCGGTACCCGACAGGGACAGAAGCCCGAAATGCCAGGAAAATGCCACAGTGCGAGGTAGGGATGCTCCGACTGCGCTACGACTTCACACGTTCTCCGAAATGAGGAACAGCTCTTTTTTTCGGCTAGCTAACTGCCCAGGCTTGCCGAAAATATTTTTTTCTCTCTCTGGGTCTGTCTTCCCCCGATGTCGCCTCAGAAAAGGGAAGAAAAGGAACGAATGCGCTGGCGGCCTCCTCCTCCTTTTGCATTTTGCTGTTGTTGCTCTTTCGAGAGTTGTCCCGTACCTTCCGTAGATTGCTGTTTCTCTTGGAGGTGACCATCGCGAGCGCTTTTTGGAGAACGTTCAGAGAGCCTGGGAATCGTTACTATCAAAGTTCTTGTGTTGCGTGCGCGTTGTTCTTCTTTTGCGTGCGTGTTATTTGTGCATGGTGTGCGAAGGCGCAGCGAACGGCTGGAATTTTGGAGTTGGGCAGGCGTCGTGTACGTGTCTCACGACACGTGTGACTGGGTGAGGGTGAACCCACGCGGAAGCAACGGCCGCTACAACTGCGGCCAGCGTAGAGGAGCGCAAGAACCTGGACTTTGCGACAAAGCTGAAAGCCATTGAGCGGGTCGAGGCGGGAGGAAAAAATTCGACGGAATGTCTGCCGACGACTTATTGAACGCTGACAGCAATGTTCAGGCTGTTTCGAGCCTTGGTGACGAGAATATCGTAGCTGCGGCCGCAGTAGCCCAGGCTGATAAGCTCGAGTGGCGCAAATCGTCCGGACGAGGAGGCGGCTGCGCGATTGTACTCCGCCGGTGAAGTGGCGGCTGCGTTCAGCTTGATTCGCCATTGTTGCGGCGACATGAAAGGAACTGGGCTGTCGCACCTGGATAATCTCGAGAAGATCGAGACCAGCGTCTTGAATTTTCTTTCCAGGACGAAGCTGGCCAAGATCAGTGATTTTTTTTCACGCAAATAAAGCACCCTGTTGCGTCGTGAGTTTGGAATTAGTTGTTATTCTTCAATGCGCAGATCGGTAAATGATCGTCCACCACAGGTGAGGTCTCAGAGCCCATATTGTTTTATATCGAATTTTTCATATATCGAACTATTTCGGGATCCCCTTGGAGTTCGATATATCCGTGTTCGATTGTATATATAGTGTCTGGAAACAAAAACTCACACAGAGCGCGAAAAAAATAGGGTAAGTTGAGAGAGAGACAGGAGAAACATATTAAAAAAATAAAGGTTTACTGACGTTTCGGGAAGAGGACTTCTTTTTTCAGAGACTTCCTTTCTTCACTCTGAAGAAAGGAAGTCCTCTTCGTGAAACGTCAGTAAACTTTTATTTTTATGTTTAATGTCTTTCTCGTTTGTCTGTGTCTCTACTTATATATATATATATATATATATATATATTAAGGATTATGTTTGCAGATTGTCTTTGAGGGCTAGGCAGGATTAGATTCCGTTACACGGGCTATTTTTGATTCGCATTCGGAACGACGTCAGTCGTGAGCCACCACAGAGGAGGGAGGACAAGCTATGCCTACCAGAGTTGACCGACTAAAACGGATAAACACAATGGCGGCGCTCACGCACCGTCGCAGTGTAAACACATGTCAAGTAATGCGAAGTGACCAATGATCATGGTGACGGCGCTGGCCAATAAGAGAAAAGAGTGCCGATACTGCGTACCCTTATCTAGTGACGCTAGAGTAGCCTAGCGCAACCGACAAGCCCCACGAAACGACAAGAAATATTTCATACCCTCCTTCATTACCATGTGTAGTGGCTTACCACAGCTTTGCTGGACATCCACTTTCGCAGGACGGCATGACAATTTTTTGTCCTTTTTTGGATACGTTAAAAACGGGAACTTCTTCGTCCTCCTCATCTTCATCATCATCAGCCCACTTAGGTCCACTGCAGGACGAAGGCCTCTCCCATTGACCTCCAACCGCCCATGTCCTGTGCTGCTCGCGTCCATATTTACCCCCGAATTCCTCTTTTTCATCCCGCCATCGGGTTAATGGTCTTGCTCTTCTTCCAGAGCCACCTCTTGGTGTCCACCAGGTTGCCCTAAATGTTATCCACCGGCTGTCGGTTCTTCTCACTACATGGCCAGTGCAGGTCCATTTCTTTTGGATACCTTCTAATGTATTTCTCCTATCCAGGTAGCTCGTTTCCTGTTCCTGAGTGCTATTCCTAACATTACTCGTTCCATGTCCCATTGAGCCGACCTAAGTTTGCTTTTTAGGGGCGAAGCTCCTAAAGCCGTGGGTCTGTCCATCTCTTGTGCCTCGTGGTACGTGACCACCTAGTTCGATGATTCACTCGCAGGTGGCGCTACGTGACCGCCTAGTTCGATGACTCACTCGCAGGTGGCGCTGGTGTGAGTGACGTCATGATGACGTCACTCGCACGTGACTGACACTATAAAAGGCAATCGCTGTTGATGCGCTTCTTCTTTCGCGCTTCCTCACCGGATGGAGGAGGTGGTTGTTGACAAGGCTGCGGAGCGGAGGGCGCGCAGAGCGGCAGCAGCGCGCGCTCGCCGACAGGATCCCGCCGTGCGCGAAAGAGAGGGCGAAGCATCTCGTCTAGAAAGTCGCGCTTAAACCGCGCGTCGGCAGCTTCGGGCTGAGCTCGCTTGATGCGTTTTGCAGCCGCCTCGCGAGCTCTCACTGCATCGGGGTTTGCCTGCCGATACGAGCGCTTGCTTGCAACCTCACGAACCCTACAACAACAACACCAAACGAACAAGAACAAAATAAAAGAACAAAATAAAAGTTCATTTGTACAATGTACGCACAGTCTTACGTCTTTCTTAAAGGAGCCATGAAGAGAAAACACAAGTTTGGTTCATTCAAAAGATTGCCTCGTTAGAATCATACTGATACCACTTTTAACGTAAACTTCGCTCAAATAAGCTACATAATTAGGAAAAAAGGGAATGGCCATGCGACCCACCAGCTCATTTCCCGCAACAGAACCTATGATGTCATTCGAGCCAGCTCTGCGATTGGCGGAGACCGGCACAAGCAGACGCAAATTAGGTAGAGCTTACAAACTAGCCGAACGAGCGATTTGCGCTTAAATTTAGGGCACATTCTTTACAAATCAATAAAAATGATGGGACAAACAGTGGAAGATACGAAAGCACATGTAAACATAGAAGTACTGATGCACACTGCTGTTCGTACTGCGCATAGCATGCTTGGTTTAGCTGCACTGCACTACGGGGCTTGGGGTTGGCTCAGACGACACTGGCCGATTGACGCAAGCAACGGTGTCTTACGTGACCACATTTGTCGAGCGAGCACTGTTTCAGGGAACGAATATTTTATCCCAGAACAAAAACAAGCCAGGTTTAAATGCGGGCAAAAACAAACCAAACGCTTGCCACTGTATGGTGACGCCATCTAGGTTCGGGTAACGTAACGAAACGCGGGAAAAAACCACAACCGCTGTACAGGGTAGAGACAACCTTTGAAAGGTCCCGTGCCGCCGCAATTGGGCCAACGTGCTCAACGCGTTGTTCTTTTCGTTTTTTACGAGACCTAGCAACGCGATAGAGACAATATGATTCAAACGTCTTCAGTAAACGGCGCTGCGGCGATAATTTTAGCGCGGTGTTGACACAATGACTTGCTTCGGCGGTGAGCGAGCGTCCCAAAATGGCGGCGCCACCGTTTACGTGTCTCTACCCTGTACGGTGGACGCGTGAATGAAGGTATTCTAGGCTGCAGAGCGGTCGGTTTTTGTGATGTCATTGCAGACCCCGAAAACAAACGATTTAGCGGGAAAATCAAAATTTTAACCTAAATTGTTTAATTTCTCAGTGAATAAAGCATCGTTTGTATCCGGACGAGCGCTGGGGGCACTATAAAACATGAAATCTTTCGAATAAAACCAACTTGCATTTTCTCTTCATGGCTCCTTTAATGATGTAATGGGCGAACTTTCACGGGAGAGTTACGGTTACCGATGATCTCCCCCTCTCGAGCTTCGACCCATAATCATTCATTCCGCGGATATGGCGTGATTTTTTTGTTGTTTAGGAAGGTTCCAAGTTTCAACTCCGTATGTCATCATCGGCACTATGCACTGGATGTAGATATTTCTTTTCAGTGATAAAGGTAGCGTACTTTTTATTATTTGGGAGTGCTTGATGAGGGATCTCAAGCCATACCTATTCTGCGCCGCATTTCTCTCTCATGCTTGGGGTCAGCAGTAACTATGTGTAAGAGGTAGTTATATTTTTTACTTCTAGCTTTTAGTTTCCTAAGCTGAAGAGGATGGTTTTGGTAGACTTATTGGTCATTACTTTAGATTTGCTCTTATGAATGTTTATCCCGAAAAGCCGCGCTTTCTGATTATAGGCTTCTCCTATATCCTATATATTCTCCTATATATGTGGAACTATAGTTCCACAAGCATTCTTTTAATGTGATCTACAGTCTCACTCAGCGAGACTACGTCATCCTCAAACTTCAAATGGCTTAAGTGTTCCCACTTTATCCTTAATTCTATGTTTTCCCAGCCAAGCTTTTTAAAAACCAGCTCCAGACATGCTGTGAATAGTGTTGGCGAGATGCTACTCCCTGTCTTTCTCGCTTTCGGATCGGAAATGTATCACTTTGTTTGTGGAGGGTTCTCCTTCCCGTGTATCCTTTATATATGTCTTCTATAAGTCCTATAGAAGATCTCCTCTATTCCCTCGTCTTTTAATACTTCAAGCATGGCTGCGGTGAGCGCTGAAACGCTTTATCGTAGTGTATAAATTCCATGTAAATGTGGTTAGCTTTATGGAATTTTCTGTCACTTGATTGACGACATGGATGTGATCCACGGTTGAGTACCCTTTCCTAAACCCAACCTGCTGTCTGGGTAGCTGGAAATCTAGGTTGTCACCTATACCGCTAACTATAAGTTTGGTAAACAGCTTGTATACAACTGAGAATGGGCTGATGGGTCTATAATTTCTAGGCCCTTAGGATCTCCCTTCTTATGAATCAGAATAATGTTCGCGTTTGTCCAGGCTGTGCGCACTTTTTGAGTCTTCAAGCATTTCAAATATAGTGCTGCAAGCTTTTTCCGGCACAATATCTTCTCCCTCCTTCAAAAGATCCACGGTTATTTTGCAATCACTTGCAGCGTTTCCTATTTTCCGGCCTTTGCCAGGCTTTCCAACATAAATATAGTTACTTGAGGGACATCGCAAGTCGGGGTTCTACTCTCAGTAGCTGCTGTAACGTTGCTGTAAAACACCCTTATGTAGAATCGTTCTGGTGGACGAGGTAATAAAGCTGGCAGAGCAATTCTCCTCTCTACGGGTCCTCAAATACTGACGATTATCCCAGCCACCACAGCGTTCCCTGCCTTCGCAGTGGTGACCCGTTTGGTTGTGAAAGGCTGGACAAAGAAAGGGACGCATACATGAAAACATTTCTCTTGGTGCTTTGCTTATTCTATGACCGAAAGCAGCTAAAAAAAGACTGAATTTTTCGTGTGGGAAATCGGCGCGGAATAATTTAAAACCATGTGGTGAGTTCCTGTCTTTTTTTCCCTAGAAACCTGGCCCCTTCCCAAGAAATATTGATGTATTGATGCCTCCAAGCTGCTACTCAGGCCTGTGTTATGAGGCACACCGTATATTGCAGGCCGACGAAGCAATTAAACTGCCAGGAGATCTTTAAGGTGCGCCGAAATCTCGTCACATGGGAGTTTTTGTAGCTCGTCTGCATAAAAAAACTGCCGCTGGGTGCAGTTTGTTTTTGAAAAAAAAAACCCACGACCCCCAGAATACGCGTCTGTTGCGAAGACGCATATTCTGGAGGTCGTGGGTTTGGATACCCCCTAACGAGCATATTTTCTCCACTTTCTTTCATTCTTTCAAATCATTATCTGAGCTATCACATTTTCCGCTTGCTTTCCTTGGCTTTCTTGACTGCCTGCCCTTATTTCTGTATTCATTCAACAGGCCCCTCCTTTCTCATTGTAATTCGCTATATGCATTGCGAGGGTCTCTGTTCTAGTACTTTCGCTGCCTTAGGTAGCTTAAAAGGGTTTAACGCCGGTCGACCACTCCCGACGTGTCGTTGATGCTCGAGTCACGGCCCGGGGGTTAAAAAGAAGGTCCCCTTCACCCCGAGCAGTCGAAGTGGCGGTGTCCACTACCCCCAAGAACAGGAAATAATTTCCCTGAGATAAGTACCCAGGAAAGTGGAGGGTAGAACAGCCCCGACGCTAGCGTAGTGGTCATCGCACGATACGCGTATTCTGGATGTCGTGGGTTCGGATCCACCCGGCAGGCATTTGTGCGTTTCCTAGTCAGTACAGCCAGCTATCACCGGAGGTTGCTTATGGGGGTTATATCACAGCATAAACGTACCTAAAGCATAGAGAACCACCTGAAGTGAAATAAATAACAGCGAAAACGGACCTGCAATGGTTGAAAACCGCGGTGTGGAAAAATATTCAACAGAAATAACCTAAACCGACTTGAAAGGGGAAAACCGGCAAGAACGTACAAGGAGCAGTAGCTGAAACTCACCAAAAGGCAACAAAAATACCTTAAATCCTATTTATAATGCATGAAGATGTCATAAATAGATTATATGCATGATAACAAATAAATGCTAACCCTTACAAATAAAAAAAAGCGGTAACGGGATTTGAACCCGGTTTAGGATGTTCACTTCGCAAGAGCCGAACCACTATCCTACGAGAACAAGCGGTTCTGAGCGATTAAACTGAGGGCCACATGCAAGTAGACATAGCTTCAAACATGCGCGTAGACGGCGCCATGCGTCGCTTGGCTGTGCTGACTAGGAGAAGCCTATACGCCACCTGGCGGGCATCTTTTCTCCACTTTCTTACACTCAAAAAATAAATCTGACCTACCACATTGTCCCTCTTGCTTTCTTCGGCTGTCTTGGTTGCCTATTCTTATATATATATATATATATATATATATATATATATATATATATATATATATATATATATATATATATACAAGGAAATGAGGGGCTCGTTGAGGAAATACAGAAACATAGGTCGGCAGTCTGCAACGCCAAAGGAGGCATAGGGGTGTGGTTAATCTCTATTTCTTAATACGGTTATGAAGTTAAGATTTTTTTTTAAATATAAGGAAGAAAGAAAGAAAGAAAAACACGCGCCCAGAGTGGGGACCGAACCCACGCCTTTTGATTAGATCTCGAATGCCTTACCAATTCGGCTATCTGGGCGACTGTGTTCTCCTTCACTTTCTTGGCTATTTATATTTACTAGAAGTGTATCTGACGCTTGAGGGTGGTAGCCAGCGCCACTCTGACTACACGGGGAGAAGGGGACCTTCTTTTCAACCCCCGGTGCGTGACTCAAACGTCTACAGCCTGCCATGAGTGGGTAACTGGCGGGAAGCCCTCTTATGCTACCTAGGCATCAAGGCTGCCAGAACCGAGACCCTCGCTAGGCTTTCGCAGAATAATATAGTACGGAAATGAGGGGCTCGTTGAGGTAATACAGAAACATATGTCGGCAGTCTACAACGCTAAAGGAGGCATAGGGGTGTGGTTAATGTCTACTTCTTAATACGGTTATGAAGTTAAGATTTTTTTTTAAATATAAGGAAGAAAGAAAGAAAGAAAAACACGCGCCCAGAGTGTGGACCGAACCCGCGGCTTTCGATTAGATCTCGAATGCCTTACCAATTCGGCTATCTGGGCGACTGTGTTCTCCTTCACTTTCTGGGCTATTTATATTTACTAGAAGTGTATCTGACGCATGAGGGTGGTAGCCAGTGCCACTCTGACTACACGGGGAGAAGGGGACCTTCTTTTCAACCCCCGGGGCGTGACTCAAACGTCTACAGCCTGTCATGAGTGGGTAACTGGCGGGAAGCCCTCTTATGCTACCTAGGCATCAAGGCTGCCAGAACCGAGACCCTCGCTTGGCTTTCCCAGAATAATATAGTAAGGAAATGAGGGGCTCGTTGAGAAATACAGAAACATAGGTCGGCAGTCTACAACGCCAAAGGAGGCATAGGGGGGTGGTTAATCTCTATTTCTTAATACGGTTATGAAGTTAAGATTTTTTTTTAAATATAAGGACGAAAGAAAGAAAGAAAAACACGCGCCCAGAGTGGGGACCGAACCCACGCCTTTCGATTAGATCTCGAATGCCTTACCAATCCGGCTATCTGGGCGACTGTGTTCTCCTTCACTTTCTGGGCTATTTATATTTACTAGAAGTGTTTCTGACGCTTGAGGGTGGTAGCCAGCGCCACTCTGACTACACGGGGAGAAGGGGACCTTCTTTTCAACCCCCGGGGCGTGACTCAAACGTCTACAGCCTGTCATGAGTGGGTAACTGGCGGGAAGCCCTCTTATGCTACCTAGGCATCAAGGCTGCCAGAACCGAGACCCTCGCTAGGCTTTCGCAGAATAATATAGTAAGGAAATGAGGGGCTCGTTGAGGAAATACAGAAACATAGGTCGGCAGTCTACAACGCCTAAGGAGGCATAGGGGTGTGGTTAATCTCTATTTCTTAATACGGTTATGAAGTTAAGATTTTTTTAAAATATAACGACGAAAGAAAGAAAGAAAAACACGCGCCCAGAGTGGGGACCAAACCCACGCCTTTCGATTAGATCTTGAATGCCTTACGAATTCCGCTATCTGGGCGACCACCCTCAAGCGTCAGATACACTTCTAGTAAATATAAATAGCCCAGAAAGTGAAGGAGAACACAGTCGCCCAGATAGCCGAATTGGTAAGGCATTCGAGATTTTATCGAAAGGCGTGGGTTCGGTCCCCACTCTGGGCGCGTGTTTTCCTTTCTTTCTTTCTTCCTTATATTTAAAAAAAAATCTTAACTTCATAACTGTATTAAGAAATAGAGATTTTAACCACACCCCTATGCCTCCTTTGGCATTGTAGACTGCTGACCTATGTTTCTGTATATATACATATATATATATAAATATATATTTATATATTTACACAAACACACACACACACACATATATATATATATATATATATATATATATATATATATATATATATATATATATATATATATATACTCTGAAAAGATAAAACTCACACAGAGCGCGAAAAACATAAGGTTAGTAGAGACAGAGACAAACTAGAAATTCGTAGAAAACAAAATAAGTTTTCTGACGTTTCAGGGAGAGGACTCCCTTTCTTCAGAGTGACTCTGAAGAAAGGGAGTCCTCTCCCTGAACCGTCAGTAAACTTATTTTTTTCTACGTATTTCTCGTTTGTCTCTGTCTCTACTAACCATATATATATACAGGGTGTCCCAGCTATCATGCAGCAAGATTTTAAAAAAGAGTAAGGGCGTAACTCGAAGGAAATCAGGTGCATATTGTTTGCAGTACTGTGAAGAAGCGGACAGTATTTTTTTCTTTAATGAGACTTAATTAACTAATTGCAATTATTTATCTAATTCGACAAATACTGTCCTAATCACTAAAGTGTCAATGAGGCACTTGTGGGTAACCACGAGGGGCATCTAACCGCGGCATTTTCAGCGATGAACTAATTGCGTACACATTTATTCTGACTGATAAAGGAAACCCGCGAAATACTAAAAATACCACGTGACGGCGCCTCCGCGCGCAGTGTAAAGCAACGCCCTCAAACAGGCTGCCTCTGAGTTAGCCAGAATGAAATAGACAAAAGAAAGAAAGAAGAAATCGCGACCGAGTTTCTTCCTTATCTGCACACGCGTCCCGCGAATCTTGGTGCTGCTGCTCCTTCCATGCATGCTATTATCAAGGTGATGCGCTGTCTCTTCGGGCGGGTAACACGCGAAGCAGTTGCTTTCAATCAGCTTTGTTTGGGGACGCTGCTTTACAATGCGCGCGTAAGCGTCGTCACGTGGTATTTTTCATATTTCGCGGGCTTCCTTTATCAGTCAGAATAAATGAGTACGCAATTAGTTCGTCGCTGAAAATACCGCAGTTAGATGCCCCTCGTGGCTACCTACAAGTGCCTCATTCACACTTTAGTGATTATGACAGTATTTCTCGAGTTAGATAATTAATTATAATTAATTAATTAAGTCTCATTAACGAAAAAATTACTCTCCGCTTCTTCACAGCACTGCAAACATTAGGCACTAGGTGTTCTTCGAGTTACGCAATTTCTCTTTTTTTAAATCTCGGTGCATGATAGCTGGGACACCCTGTATATATATACAGAAAGATAGGGCAGCAGTCAACAACGCCGAAGGAGGCATAGGGGTGTGGTTAGGCTCTTTTCTTTTTCACTACGGTTAATGAAGTAAACATTTTTTTTAATATACAGAAGAAAGAAAGAAAGAAAAACACGCGCCCAGAGTGGGGACCGAACCCACGCCTTTCGATTACGTGTCGAATGCCTTACCAATTCGGCTATCTGGGCGACCGTGTTCTCCTTCACTTTCTAGGCTATTTATATTTACTAGAAGTGTATCTGATGCTTGAGGGTGGTATCCAGCGCCACTCTGACTACACGGGGAGAAGGGGACCTTCTTTTCAACCCCCGGGGCTTGACTCGAGCGTCTACAGCCTGTCATGAGCGGGTAACTGGCGGGAAGCCCTCTTATGCTACCTAGGCATCAAGGCTGCCAGAACCGAGACCCTCGCTTGGCTTTCGCAGAATAATATAGTAAGGAAATGAGGGGCTCCTTGAGGAAATACAGAAAGATAGGGCAGCAGTCTACAACGCCAAAGGAGGCATAGGGGTGTGGTTAGGCTCTTTTCTTTTTCACTACGGTTAATGAAGTAAACATTTTTTTTAATATACAGAAGAAAGAAAGAAAGAAAAACACGCGCTCAGAGTGGGGACCGAACCCACGCCTTTCGATTACATGTCGAATGCCTTACCAATTCGGCTATCTGGGCGACTGTGTTCTCCTTCACTTTCTAGGCTATTTATATTTACTAGAAGTGTATCTGACGCTCGAGGGTGGTATCCAGCGCCACTCTGACTACACGGGGAGAAGGGGACCTTCTTTTCAACCCCGGGGCTTGACTAGAGCGCCTTCAGCCTGTCATGAGCGGGTAACTGGCGGGAAGCCCTCTTATGCTACCTATATATGTGTATATATATATATATATATATATATATATATATATATATATATATATATATATATATATATATATATATATATATATATATATATATATATATATATATATATATATATATATATATATATATATATTTATATATAGCGAATCAGAAAATGGGAAATGAGGACTCCGTGAAATAAAACAGAAAATAAGGGTTGGCAGTCAAGAAAACCTCGGAAAGCAAAGGGGAGGTTGTGGTGGGCCTTAGAAACAGATGAAGAATTTTTTCAGTCGAAAAGAAAGTGGCAAAAAATGCCCGCCGGGTGGAATCCGAACCCACGAACTCCAGAATACCGGTCTGGTGCGATATATATATATATATATATATATATATATATATATATATATATATATTTATATACAGTTATACCTCGTTAACTCGAACTCGCATATCTCGAAAAATCGGCTGTCAGAATTTTCCGCGGCACCGAACATTTTCCTATACGTCCCATATATAATTTTCCCTTTATCTCGAATTATTTTTCGGTCGGATTGCGGGTAACTCGAAATCTTGACTTGGAGTGGAACGAAAATTCCGCCGCCGGATCATTTCACAAGATTCGTGCGATGCTGCCGCGCCTGTAGTCCGTCGATTTTTTTCTTATTTAGCCGCGCCTGCCATACGTCACTGCTTTCCGCTAACGTAGGGGACGGCGGAGACGACGGCGATGACGAAGCACCTCGAGAGGTGCCGATATCTTCTGAGGCGAGAAATTTGCTGCGCTTGCTTCGAAATACGGTCGAGAGCAGCGGCGGGGGAGATCGACTGATGCGATGCGTCAAGCAGCTGGAGGACGCCTTCTTAGGCCCGAGTACGACCGCAAAGCAGACGAGCATTAGGCAGTTTTTCTCTGCTAAATAAAATGGCAGTGCGGCAAAACCCAGCCGGTTAAAGTCTCTTGTATGTCATTTTTTTCTCTTTTAAACCTGCACGAGAAGAAAGATTAGAAACTGCCACTGAACAGCCGGTAGGTAGTAGTGATTTTTATGAAGAGCACTCATTTTTCCCGGCGATTAGCGCAACTTTGCTTATCTCGCAAATCCTGTTTATCTCGAAATTTTCCCTGGTTTTTACGACTTGGAGTTAACGAGGTATTTCTCTATATATATATAAGGAAGACCATCACCAGTGGCATACTGATTTAAACAGTCGAGAAGCGTAGACAACGCCGGTCATTCGCCATGAATGGGTATGCGACAAACAAGCCACAGCCACCCCGACATACACAGAGAAGAGGGAGCACCTGCTGGAAGTTGCATCGCCATCGCTGGGACAAAGAAGAAGTCGCGTCGCGTTGGCTCTCTCCCTGGACTGACTGAAGAGCGCGACTTGGTTATAGCTTTTCCATTAAAGGAATAACGCCTGAAAACCTTTGAAGTGCCTAGTTAACGCGTACTCAGATATCTCGTAATATCGAATAAGTCGAAAAATTTTTCCTCGTGCATTTACCTCCTTTAGGTGCTATTTATTTCCCACTCTTTATCACGAAACGTTCTTCCGGCGAGCCACGGATATCTCGAAATGTTAACAGAGAGAACACAAAGCAAAGTCGGTTACAGGCAGCTGATAAGGTCTCAACCTACACGCCGAAGGCTGTCGTGAACGGCAAATTTACGTGGAGTACGCGCTGGGCGAGGCCGATGTTTCCGTTACCGGAATATTTTCCTGCAGCTGCATAGTTCAGATAGATGTAGACGACCCAGCTGATCATTAGGACGACGAAAAGCCTTGAGAAGTGCCTACAACGGCAGAAACAAGAAACATGCTGCGCCAGGTAGAATGTAGCGGTGGCGACCAACAATTGAGAAGCTCGAGAACGCTTTTCTTGGACCAGACTCAGAAACGCCGAAGAGGCGAGCTTCACGCAGTTCTTTCCATCACACTAGTAATATTTATTTTGCCTTGTGAATTCTCCTGCATTTATTAAAAAACATCTATGCGACGTGGAGCGTTTGTTACAAGCACTATCTCTGAGTTCAGCGAGTAGGTTCCAAATTTCGGCATTTTGTTTATCTGGAAACTCCGATTATTTCGAAATTTTAGGCGTATTTTACGACTTCGTGTAAAGAATGGGTACCTGTATACAATATGTACATATTTCATATGTATATGTATATCTTACACAACAAACAGCAATCTAACAACCATGCCTGTACAAGCAATCAGTGGTATAAAAAACCCATGGCCAAGGTATTCCACAAACCGTTATTCCAGCACCAAACAAAATTTCTACAAGTGAATTGAAGGAGAGAGAACCTGAAGTGATGGCTGCGATGTCGCCCGGCAACAAAACAGGATAATAATGGAAACGACAAGGTAGTACTCACTGTGAGACAATCGGCCAGCTGAAAAGCAAGAAGCAGCAGGCACCTACACACTGGGAGCGAGCGACCAATGAGTTTCGTGCTCCTAGTACCAGGAGCTTCGGACTAACGCCAGCCCGGCAATACTATTCAAAGATGCCACAGTGCCTTGAAAAGATTCATTTTGTATCATAGCGACGCCACTCAGATAAAAACTACATTCAACGCCTCCCAGATTACTTATCTCTCCACGTTACAACTACTCAGCGCATTGCAAAGTCACGGAGTTCACGTAGGCTGAATACATTAGACAGTTTTAGCTGACAGTATTTGACGCTCCGCTGTGCTCCCGACAGCCCGCTAAGCACAACCGCAGCGTCAGCGGCAGAAAGGCTTTTAGCTAAGCGATAACCGTATTGCCCTCGACGGGGAATGTTTCGCGTCACTGGTCGTGCCCTGTGCGTGTGCAAACCGAAACGCAATGCCAAAGTAAAGATACGAATTGAAATTTGGTCGCTAAATCAAAGTAAAATACCGGGTTAAGTGCTTCATTCCACCTTTATAATAATACGATGTAGTCGCTTACACGGTGTAATGGTTCTACATAAATTTAAAGAAGCCGATAAACTTAGGAATATAGCCAAGACAAGGCTGTCTTTCTCGGCGCTTTATAGCAGCAGCTTCGCGCTTCGGTCGACATTTTTCGCTTCCGTTCTAAACTCGTTGAGGAGTGTGGCACGTTTGCCTATTCGGAAGCGCTTTCGCGATTTCGTCACTCGTGTTTCAAATGAAGAAACGCAGTTCGAGGGAGCGCACTCGCATCGCGGGGCAACCATGTTGGAATTCCGCGCGGTAGCGTAAGCTAACGCGGCGGTCCGCTAAGACGCCCCTGTTAGCGGAGCGGAGCCCCGCTCCGGTATCGCCGCTAGCGCCCTAGCGCGCTACGCATGCGCAATGGCGCTCCCGCTAGCTATCGGAGCGGAGCGGACCGTCAGAAACGGTCATCTAAAACTCTCTATTATGCTCAGGCTCCCCTTTTACCGAGAACCGTGCATTGTCAGATTTATCAGATTGCGGCCATACTTGTAGTGATTGCGGAAGGCGTTTCGGTCTTAACGGGAGGTGATCTTGGTCTGCGAACAAGGTCGATATATGCCACGACGAAGCTAGACCCACATGACGTCGGGCACGCAGGAGGAATCCCGGCACGCGGCCTTGGAATTAGGAATATTCTCGACGTGCAATACTAAAGCAATAGACGTGTTGCTCGTCAACTGCTGCCGTGGTGCATCGAACCTTTACCAGTTTCTGTAGTACTTGCTCGCATGATACGTGTGCTCTCTTTAGCAGAGCCAATGGATAAAAGGAAAGTGTTATCTTGTTATCTTGACATAAAAATAGTTGGATTTGTTGGCTTCAAGAAAACCTGTAAGTTGTTCAAGTATTTCTTAATTGTTACTTTGATGCAGCGTTCGAAATATACAGGTGGTGCTGTTTTCCTATACCGAAACACTAAGAGAACCGGCCCTTTTTTTTACTGTTTTGTTTTTCACAATAAAAATTTTGCATCATTTCTCCTGGTAACTTCAGGAAGGCTTGCTAGACAATGCGGAGTTTGTTTGTTTCTTTCACATAAAGCGGCACTTCGGGTAGCAGTGGTGAGGAACAGCGCAAAAAAAAAGACAGTACGAAATTACAAATTATCACCATCTACCCGTAGGGGAACCCTGAGTAGTATGCGAAGCAGCCATGGGGTCGACTCAAGTTCCCATTTGCATATAGTTTCTTACAATATACACTAGAGAGGAATCTGGCGCTAGCGTCTATGCGGCTCACATCAAGGCCACCTGTGTCGTCATGGACCGCCATTATACATCGCGCTCGCCGGATTGAAACGTTTTATGGACTGCCAATTTAAACAAAGTGCCACAGACACGCGAAGAATAGTGTGCAATTATGTAGGTGGAAGATAAAAACAGGCTGTTTTAAACCTAAGCAAAAAAATCGCGCCAATCCACCCTGTGAATGTGGTTGGAAAGCAAAGCTGTAAACGGCACCCACAACAATTACCCATGCGACGTCACTTAAATTCACTCACATAGGTCTACAAATAGTAAAACCAGAGAGAAGTGAAATGCACTTAACCACACAATTAATTACTTCAAAGAGATATTCTTAGTAAGGGTAAATCAATGCAGTATGCATGAACGGTGGTTGGTTGAGTTGTATTGGTGTAGCACAAGAGTGGAAACTTTTTTTATAAAATTAAAGCAAGCTCCAACCCGGGGTTAGACGATCTGATTTCTCCGTCTCTGTGCCGCAGACGGAGACAACGAGATTTGCGGCAGAGGCGGAGGAGCAGGAGCCGGAGGAAGAAATACTTCTGTTCAGATTTCTGAACGGCCCAGAGTGCAGCCCAGGGGAGTGATACCTTCTTCTGTGGGGCCCATATGCAGTCCGTGCGGCCTCTGTTCTGTCCACCCGCTGAAGCTGGGTAGGTAGAGAGGGCCTGGACAGCAGCATCTCCCATTGCTTTTGTTGGGCAGTTGAGGGAAAGAGAGGAGGGTGCTCAGGGCTAAAGTTGCACACCCCGATTACGGGGCGGAGTGTTCCTACTTCTGAGAAAAATTTACATTCAGCGTCGTAGCGATTCGTATGCATTAAGTGAAGACGCGTAGGCTGTGGGAAGGAGCCCGGATTGTATGAGCCGTAGGGTAGTTTGTTGTTCTCTGGAAAGGTCAGGGTAAGGCGAAGGTACGTTCTGTCTCAGAAGGCGATAATGCTGAGTTATCTCCCTGAACGTGACAAGCGGGTGACAGTCCTCGTGCAGCTCCATAGCACGAGAGGCAATAGCGCAGGCTTGTTGGGTGGGCGTATTCGTTTCCCTCTATGGATTCGTGAGCAGGTGTCCAGATGAGCTGAATGGAACCGTTTGGGAAGTGGTTTTTAGCACGCGCAGTGCAGGTCAGGACACCCAACCCGACTGATAATTCCAGTAGGCTTGCGGGGAATCGGTGACTACCCTCCGAACCCCTGCTTGAGTGAGAGCCAAGGTGATGGCTGCCTCTTTTGCTGCCGTCATTTCTTGGGTCCTAAGCGAGGTACACGCAAGGAGGTTGGTTCTGGAGGTACCCACGATGATGGCGTATTGCTGCCCTGGATTGTTGGAGGCGTCTGTGTGGATAACTGTAAGATCCCCACCGAAGGTGGTGTTTAGCGCTTGAGCTCATGCTTTCCGTTGACCCTCGTCATGTGAGGGGTTCATATTTCTAAGCGAAGCGAGCATCTTTAGTTTTAGTCGCCAAGAGTCTGGGAGTACGTCAAGCGGAGTGACATTCTGGGCTGCACAGCCAATCTGGTGAAGCATGCGGTTACCTACGCAGTTCTGAGTCGGACCTTCTGGTTAGAAAGACGGCCTTCTATCAGGTCTTCAACCATGTTGTGGAGCCCCGTGCAAAGCAGCCTCTGTTTTAACGCGCTCATGGGAAGACCAATGGCCTGCTCGACCGCCTTTCTAATCATTATATAAAGCATCTCTATGTCCTCCTTGTCGAAAAGAAGACAGGGGGTTGACGTAAGTGACTCTCGAGAAGACAAAAGCTTCAATTATTCGAAAGGTAGCGGATTCCTTTAGGCCTCGCGTCTTGGCGGCAACTCGCCTGATCATGTGTATGATTTGATTAATGCTGCTTTTCAGGCGCTGCAAGGAGAGGTCACTCTTGGTGTTAGTCTGGAGATGTAGGCCCAGGATCTTGAAGCTGGGGCTTAGAGTGATGGCCTTGCCATGAAGGAGTACTTGAATGTATTCCTGAGGGGGACGACAAGGAGCGGTGATTTCTTACGTGAACACAGGCGGCCACAGGCTTTAGCACATTGGCGTACTAGAAATGAGATTCCATGCATTGGTGTGAGCTTCCTTTAATTTTTGTAACTCTTAGCACATGTGTAAGGTGCGCTCAGGGCCGCTAGATGGGCGTGAGTGGTCGCGTGAGGCTTTCACGTGGCATTCAGCGAGAACGCAGGGGTAAAACCCGTAGATGTGCTTGGTGAGTACACTACCTGTCTTCCCCGTCTTCGCGAGGACTCGTAGCTCAATCGGTAAGACAACGGGCCGTCTGTTTGTTACTCTATTAGTTCGAGGTTCGATTCGCGGCGGTGCCAGTAAATTCTTTATTTGTTCGCTGGAGTTTTCTGGTGACACCGACGATTGCGAAAGAACCCTTGGGAGGGGTAGAGGTAAAAAGCTTTGCTTTAAAAAGAAGTAAAGCTTATTTTTGCCGAAACGGTTGTGACCGCTATTCCGCAGGCGAAAGTTGTTGTTGTGAACAAGCGTAATATTTGGTGGGGAAACTCATTAGGGACTCTGATTTTAATAATTGTACAAGTATTGCAAATATTAGGTTGCTTGAAAAGTTTGCAAAGTGTTTTGAGGGTGCGTAATAAAACGTTGCCTTCGTGGTGATCCGGTGCACCGACCGCAAGCTAGTTTAACAAGACAAAAGAAAACGTGGCGTTAAACATTCGTGGACGATTGCAAGATAGGACGCATACAAATGTCCGTGTCTGTCGTATCATGTCTTCGTCGAAGTTTGTTTTGTTACTTCTTTTCGTCGTCTACAAATTCCGCGGCGGCAC
Source organism: Haemaphysalis longicornis (assembly GCF_048455015.1). NCBI lineage: Eukaryota > Metazoa > Arthropoda > Arachnida > Ixodida > Ixodidae > Haemaphysalis > Haemaphysalis longicornis. The sequence continues at coordinate 216,106,686 of NW_027526361.1, forward strand.
ATTACCCGCTCAGTCATAAGTCCTTCGATGCAGCATGACCAACGTCAGACGGGACCACGCACTGCCTTCTGTTTCACCGAACACGGCTACGGAAGATTTCGGTTTCCTTGGAGCTCGTAAACGTGTTAATGCAAACTGAAGAAAGCAAATCCCGAAAACCGCTTAAGAATCGAATTGTCATGCCAAGCCCAAGCCAAAAAGGGGGGGTCTTCAAATGAACCCCACGACGACATGGCTTACGAGGCGCAGTTTCCTCTCTATACTCGGTTACAACTCAAGAACCGCACCACTTCATGTAGTGTATCACTCCGCCAAAGCGCCGGACCCGTGACGTCAGTGCGCGCGCGTTTTGAAAGGGGTTTGCTATGAATGCGTGATATCGTCTGCCTTGTCTCACGCAGTTTTTTTTGTCGTCATTGGAGTCGTTTAGAAGCATATTAAGTCCAAAAAATCACGGGAACGGCTCACGCCATGTTCAAAATATCCCCCAGTAACGCCCTACTTGCGCCGCGCGGAGAAACATCCGGCTACGGTGATCAGGCACAGCGGCAACTTCCGGTGCCGTTCTTAAGTTGTCATCGAGTATAGTATAGTTACTAAGAAACTCAATGTCCGTTTGTTTCCAGTTCGATCGCGGCGTTGCGGGAGGAGAATGAGGGGAGCGGAGCTATAGACCTTATGCAAAAGTGCCGCCATCCACCGGAAGAAAAATGAAACGAGCACGCGGCGCCGTGTTGGGGGATGGCTGTCGCGGGATTGCTTGGTACTGAGCGTGTGAGGGGCTTTCTCGGCTTGGCGATCCGTTTATTTTCAGATTTAAGCGCAGCAAAATGAACGACGAGTGATCTGTGGACCGTTCTCTGTTGTCCACAATTGCGGGCGACTTCGTAATTACGCATTATGCATCGAAAAAGCAGTCAGGGAGGCACCGGCAGGGAAGCTGTTGGAGGCTGTCGCGTTTCTTCGCTGTTTCTTTTTTTTTTTTTGCTTTGAGAACGCAAACATTGGAAGTACTTCCGTGTTGGTTCGCATCCTCCGGGTTTCTCAGGAGGTCATACCTGAAACGCTTCGAAACTTGCGGGCTCTCCTGAGGTTGAAATGGGGAAGGGGGGCACTCGCGATATAGCTATACGCCGAGGATCCTCTGGGACGCAGAGGAAAACCTTAAAAAAAAAACACTTAGCAAAATAAATTTGCTACCTGGCATTCTTTATCATCGGAGCTGTTGTAGCTGGCCGTCATGTGTAGCGCGTAACGCGTGTGGCGTGGAACGCGTTAAAAATTATCAATAAATTACCAATAAATTGCCAATGAATAATTAAATTACCAATAATTTGCCGAGCGCTGGTGAGTGCGTGCCTCGCGGCGACCGCTGAGCGTTCTTTGCTGGCGCCGTCGACAACAAAACTGGGTGCACACTACCGCTTACAAAATTCCCTTCGAAAAATTTGATCTTGGGAAAAGAGGCTATACGGTCGAACAGCAGGTGACGAGCGGTAAATGACCGATACACGGAATTACTACGTACGTTACTTGCGCTACTCCTTGCTCTACGTGAAGGTTGCAACTCTCGCGGATCCCTTATTTTCTGTAACGTTTGGCAAACGAACGAATGTGTAGTACTTCCATAAAAGCCTACCGCACGTCAAGAATAAAAAAAAAACGCGGGCGCAGACTCAAAACGCTACCCGCACGATAAAGCACGAGCTGACCGATGCAGTGCGCCTTAATTACCAGCAGGGAGGAGTGCTCCACGGCAAATACAGGGATAGAAAATAGCTCACTTTGGGAGCTTTTTAGTCCTGCACATATTATTCGTTTCGTGACTATGCATGCGATCTATTTATAATATTACTGCGCGAAGGGGAGTCAACACCAGCAAGCGACTTAACGCAGGGCTCGAGTAATGCTTCCGTTGAGAGAGAAAAAAAGATGTGTACGTTATTTCCGTGGTTGTCCTTGTATCATTTTTGTGCACAGCAAGTTACACGGCAGTATTTGGGCATCTTGGACAACGATAAATGCCGACGTGCGCGTCGCTAACCCCGGGGTATCATTTACACAGCGCTATCCGGAGAGCCGGGAATCCCCCAACATGGCGGAAGCGCACGTGGTTCCCACAAGAGGACGCCAGTTTTTGCCTAAACTTTATATCGCGGAGCTACAGTGGCGCCCCCAGCGGAGTATGGAGCGGCTACCGTCGCGTCTCTAACCCTAAGCTGCTTCGCATTATCGCGCGCAAGCCGCAGGTGTTGCCATTCGTTGCGCAATCCCGGAGAGGAGCGGAGCTTCGGAGAGCAGAGGAGGAATGCCGAAAAGGAGAGGAGTGTTGGAGAGGAGAGGAGGAATGCATCGCATACTACTCAGGGTTCCCCTACGGGAAGATGACGACGGTGGTTGAAGGCGAAGCTATCTCGTGATTGATTCTTTGGTTGGCCAATCCCTAGGGGCATCCTGCCACAATCACCATCAGCGGTGCCTGGCCAGGCATGCGCAGTGGGGGTGTGGTACTCAGGGTTCCCCTACGGGAAGATGACGACGGTGGCTGAACGCGAAGCTATCTGGGGATGGATTCTTTGGTTGGCCAATTCCTAGGGGCATTCTTCTACAATCATCATCAGCGGTGCCAGGCCAGGCATGCGCAGTGGGTGTGCGGACGGCGGACAACAACGTGAAGGGATGGAGGGACACAGCCCCGGGCATGGGATGCTTCGCATCTAAAACACACAAAAGTTGTGTTGTCGTCTTATTCTTCACTTTTCCAGCCTCATTTGCCCTGGATTAGGCAAGAAATACGTGTGCCCTTTGCCATTAGGCTCTTTAGCTCATATCAGTTTACGCGCTATCAAGTTCTTATTAATTAAAACGAAGGCTTTTCAAAAATTAAGGTCGCGTTTAGTCGAGATAATCTTGTTTGTTTGAAACTTGCAGTAATAGACGCATACTCACCGTTCAAGGCGATAACAAGAGTGTTCTCCTAATTGGTGGGGTAAGTGGCTACACGAGGTGTCTAGTCTTACTGCGTATCTGTGCGAGATTTGCACTTTCTTCCTGGCACATTCTCTCTACGACCCGGGCTAGCAGTTTAATGCAATCGGCATTGCGAAAAGCAATTATTAAGGCGACAGCTTTCTACGTCTCGTCGTTGAGACGACCTTTAACATTCTTGAGCGGAAACTGGTCACCACTGTAATGAAGGATTCTCCTTTGGAAGCGGCCCATCAATAAAAAAAGATTCTCATTGGGAAACTTTCCGCAGCGTGAGGCATTCCATAGCGCGAGATAAAGTCGGCCCTAGTGAGAGGCTACCGGCCACGCCAGTCCACCGCAGATCAAGTGAACGGAAGAGCGCAGCCGGACTAACGAACTTACTTAGTAAAGCTAATAATGCAAACTAATTAAAGGCCACCTGCACTCCAAATTTCGACCGCGCGAAAGCACTGTTCCTACGTAGTATGACTAAAAAGACCGTTATGTACGAAGCATGCCGCCTAAAATGTGGGTATTACGGCGCGAGCGACCAGCAAAAATCGACGACTTTGAAACCGAAACTGGGCAAAACGCGGCCATTACCGGCAGGCGGAAGTGACGTATCTGCAGTATCAGCCGTCGGCGCGAGCGGCTTGACGGCCTGGTATGACTGCGCGAGCTAGCTATGGGGACCGGCCGGTGCGGCCGGCTCAGCCAGCGAGGAAGAAGGAAGGAAGGAATACATTTTTTCGTCCATCGGGATCAGGTGTTGGTGGTGGAGGAGGCCCACAGGGCAGCCACGACCGCCAGGGCCCGAGAGGTGAACAGGACTTTGCCTGACTACCCCGGGTCACGCAACATCTGCTTACAGAGGTGAGGGAAGGCAAGGGGGGGGGGGGGGTACGGGTCTGCGGGGCATTCGCAGAGGGAATGGTAGTGAGTGTCCAGTACCCCGCATGCTGGACAGGTAGGGTCTGTAAAGAGGTGTGGATGACTGTGTTTCAATTGCGTTCTGTGTGGGAAGGTGTGTTTGTAGGATGCGCAGCATGTGGCCTGCCTCCAGAGAGAGGTGTGGGTGGCGGGGGTGGGTATCGGCGGTGGAGAAGGCGGTAGTGCAGGGCAATATCCCTGTATTGCAGGAGAGAGGTTGGCTTAGCTGCAGGGGCATGACGTGTAGGCGTAGTGAAAATGGCGACACGACGATTAGTCCGCGAGCACGCACGTGCACCACTTTATTAGCGCCTACGCCTGTGTTGGCTGGTGTCCACAGGAGGGTCACGATGTCGGATAGAGGATTTTTAAGTGCGAAGCACTTCTTAATTGGGCCTACTCCTGCTTCCACCGCCGTCCTCCGTCCGCAGCCTAGCAACGGAGCTAGCTACCGTGCCTAGCAACGGCGCCGGATTTCCGACGCGTGAGGGCGCTCGCATAGCGCCTCTTCTCCCCCCTCGCCTACTCTCCTAAAGCCCCTTTACTACTCTCCAGCTCGCAACACCCTCTCTCGGCGCGCCAGCCAGGCCACTACACTATATAAAAAAAAAACAGCATCCGGCGCCAGGTTTCGATCCGAGGACTTTGTGGCCGCAGCGCGACGCTCTACCGACTAAGCCACGGACTTTTTTTTCTTTTTTTCTTTATTGCCGGTCATTTATAAATAAACACTCACGGTACAGACAAGAAAAAGTACCAACAACGAAACCTGGTACAAAACATACAATGCATAAGGCGGCCAACCGTAACGCCGGCTTGGCCTTGTCCTTGTTTTCACAACTGCGTGTAGTAACGGTCGTACACAACCCTTACTCTCACATTTTCTTTCTGAGCCTGGTTTGATCTAACACACCGTAAAAACTCTTTAGGTTGGCCTAACAACGCTGCCGAACCTATAGTGGGTAGTTAATATTTGTGGGCCTTAATTACGCTTAATGCACTCATAAGCGACAAAACCTCATCATCATATTCGCGACGCTGATATCAGTGTTAGTAACGCGCCTTATATCTTTAACGCATTCAAACTACGTCGTCAGCGGCGTGCGTTGGCGACTCAGCGGCGTTATAGCGGCTTGATAACTGCGTGGTGTACACGTGATACTACAAACCCGCTAGTTCTGCATTCTCTCACGTGACTGCGCCTCCTCTCCCTTCACTCCGGTCGGCGCTTCGCAGCTGCGGTGCGCTGCGGTGCGGTGAGCTCCTCGTTAATTCACCAAGATTTCCGCAGAGGGACAAACGAGGCATGTTAAGCCGAACGTGATCACGAGGGGCTGTTAATGTAACTAACGGGCAAAATGCCACCAAACGTCAATAAACTCCCCCTCATAGCATCACCCCGTGCTTCGCACTTCCTCATACTCCCCTTCGGGGAAATGCGGGGGAATTTTTGGAGAGAATTTGCAATGCCATGAGCGAGATGTTACCGCGAATAAAATTGCGTATGGCCTCGTGACAGTCAGAGGACGAATTCGGGGGTGGGGTGATGGATGAGCGTGAGGGAAATAGCTGCCTACTCCGCCGTGGTTGTGTTGCTAGTTAGGATGAGAGCCACCGCGACGTTTGGTGGTGTATGTTGGCCAACAACCGCTACACAGTGTGCAGGTTTGTGAGGGTAGGGGGTGGCAGCAGTGTATAGTGTGCATGGTGATGGTGGGTATAGTTTGGTGTGGGCGTTGGCTCGTGCTAGTCGCCGCTCTGCATTGAAAGTTGGGTGCATGTGGCGAGGAATTGGGCGGATTCGGATGCTGTTACAGACGTGAGGTGGAACTGGGAGGGGGGGATTGGGATGATAGGTGGTAGTACATTTATAGAGTTGAGAATGCAGTGCCTGGTAGGGGAGGACGCGAGGAACGTGAGTTGGGAGATGTGGGGGGCGTCTAGGTGCTCCCGTATGGTGTTGTGTATGCCGAGGTCGAGTAAGTGATGCGTTGGTGCGTATGGGGGAAGCACGAGTGCATGCCTATACGGCTTCCAGACGAGGGCATCAAGGGATTCGAGTTGGGTGGATGTGAGATTGAGGTATGGTAGGTGGTACAAAATACGGTTGACTAGAACACTGTGTACGAGACGGAGGCGGTCCTGTTCCGTGATGCTGCCGTGTTTGCTGGCGATCCGTCTAATTAGATGCATGGTTTGGGTAACGTATTTCTTTACGTGCTGGATGGTGAGTGCGGGTGGTCAGTTGTGTGTTAGGCTGTGGCCTAAGATTCTGAGTGGCTGTGTGTGGGGTATTGGGTCAGACTGTATAAACAGTTGAGTGGGGGGTTCGAAGGGGGTTTCTGTGAGGGGGCGTGAAAGTTAGGAGAGCAGATTTTTGTGGAGAGCACTGCAGCGCAAAAGGTTCGATTTGGTCTAAGAATTGGTTGAGGCCGTATTGGAGTGTTGTTTAAATGTGCTGGTCGGAGCCAGAGTGAACTTATAGTGCAATGTCATCTGCATACAGTGTGTTGCGTAGTGTGGGTATGATGAGGGGAAAGCGGGAAAGTGAGATTAGGGCGAGGTTAAAGAGCGTGAGCTAGAGGACCGCTCCTTGTGGCGTTCCGTGGTCTGCATGTTTAAAAGATCAGACTGGACATGGCCAAAGCGGATGGCAGCAGTACGCTGTGTAAGGAAGGTAGAAATATAGTGATAGAAGTGTAGACCCAGGGTTTGGGATGAAACTGCCTGAAGGATACTATAATGTGAGACATTGTGAAATGCTTTTTGAATGTCCAGTGAGAGAATAGAGGTGTGGTCTTGTTACGGGGAAGTTGGTGAAATCATGATGGTACTGTATAAGGGCGTCTTGAGTGGATAGGTTGGGTCGAAAGCCGACTCTGTTAGGGGGGTAGGCTTGAGTGTGTTCGAGGTGTGCATTAACACGATTTTGCAGGACGTGTTCGAGAAGTTTGCCAAGGCAGGAGGTGAGGGAGATAGGGCAAATGTTGTGTATGGAGAGGGGTTTTCCAGGTTTGGGAGGAGGGTGATGTTGGAGTGTGTCCAGGTGGAGGGGAGGGTATGGTTAAGCTTGTGTTGGTTAAAGAGTTGCACAAGGTGTTGGAGGGCCCCCTCGGATAGGTTTCATAAGAGGGCATTTGTGATGTCATGTACTGGCGAAGTGTTACATTTCAGGGCTTGGATCACCGCATGTAGCTCTGCAAAGGGGAAGGGGCATCGAGCTGTGGATTGGGGTTGGCAGTGTATTGTGGGGAACCAACAGGGTGTGGTGAGGGCGGTCGGATGTAAATGGAGCGGAGGCTGTCGCATAGGGCAGTTGGTCAGAGTTGAGTGTCCGCTATCAGTTCTGTGCTTTGATTCCGAGATTGTGTTTTAGTAGAGCGCAGTTCGAGTAAGGTACGGAGGAGAGACAGAGAGAGAACAATCTTTAATGAAAACTGGCGATGTCAGCCCAGCTAAGATGCCTGGCTTGCTACGGAGGATGTGCCAAACTTTCTTAGTAGGGAGCTGGCCTCGCAGTTCGCCGCAAATGTTATTTCATGGGTTCTTTGCTAAGGTGAGTGCATGTGCCTCGATCTTTGTACAGAGGGTTTGTAGTTTGAGGCGAAGGTTGCGTTGGTGTTTGTTTCCGCCAGCACTTCTCTATGCTGGTGTAAACCTCCCAAAGGTAACGGAGGTGCGTGTCTACATATTGCACTGGAGGAGCAGGGTCGATGGTTTTCCTTGCAAAAATGTTTAGCAGAGAGAAGGTTGGTCGTCCACTGTTCTAGGTCGGAGTCGCAGGTGGTAGTTGGCGGGAGGGGGCATTCAGTACGGAAGAGATCCCAATCTGTGCATGTTCGTGGTGAGAGTGGGAACGTTGTGGTGTTGCCCTTAGGGTAAGAGATGTGCTTTCTAACATGGCCAATGGTAGCGCACAGCTTGCATGTGGGGATGTTGTGGTGGTAGAAGAGTGGGCATGAGACCCAGCCTTTGTTGAGGTGTCAGCTGTTTCAGTTGTCTGTAAAGGAGGATGGACGTGGCTGTTGTGATGATTCGTATTCCGTTCCTGTTTATGTTGTCTGACGTGATGGTAATGTCTTGCGGTGTTTCTTGGAGGCGAGTGTTTTGTGTGAGAATGGAGTTGGTGATGTCGGCTGCGGGGAGCCCAACCGGAATGCCAACGATTCGAAACATCGGTTTTTTGGGGGCCAGGATGTACATGCTGTAGCCTTGTGCCCGCGGGTCTTGTTCGATAGATTCTTTTAGGCGAGTAATTCCTTCCATGCTTGAGGATGAAACCACCACCGTGCTGTTTGTAACCTTAAGGCCTACGTCTACTAACCCCAGTTGTTCTGGGTTGAAGTTTGTGGTGAGAAAGTTCGCTATGTTGTTTGTATTTACACCTTTCTGGCTGGTTCCATTGATAACCAATGCACTCGTTGGTATGGGGGTCTGGGGTTGCTTTTGGGATTGTGGATGATGTTTGAGTTTGTTTGTGGAGGTATTCGAAGGAGTGGGTTGGGTTGTGGGGTTTTGAGTTGGTGACGGTACGAGGGGTTGGTAACGTGAGTGTTGGGAAGCAGGAAAGGTTTGGACACGTGGTGGCGGCTCAAATGCCAAGCGGTTGCGAAGGGGTTGTTTGGGAGGCAGGGAGGTGAGTCGAAGAGCGGGTTCGTTGGAGTGGGTGGGGGTGGTTCTGGGGATTTCGCGTTTGCCTTGCAGGAGTGGGAAGTAGGGGCTGTTTTCAGAAGATGGTTTGAGGGCAGGGTTGAAGAAGGTAATGGGGTTGAATGGTAATGGGTTTGAGAGGGACCTGGTGAAGTGGGTGGGCTGGAGGGGTTTGGAGATTCAGGTGGTTGGGACGAGAGTTGTTCAGGATAGGTTGGGGAATGAACGAGTAGCAGTCCGTCTTCACTACGTGGTGTTAAGCATTTATGCTCAGAGGTTCGTAGAGAGAGAACCAACAGAATGCCTTTTGTCTTTTGGAAAGCATCCAACAGGCGTTTACTTGTTGTTCCCTGAGGCCATCCCGTTGAGCCGCAATCAGTGCACTCATGAATTCTGTGTCGCTGCGAATGGTGGCGTCTAGGACAGAATCACGTGGTTTTGCACGCATGTGGACGGTTGCGGCATTGGTGTGCGAGGGTGCAGGGGAAAGGGTCGTTTAGACCTGTGTCAAAATTTGGAGGGGGGATGCTTGGCTTTGTTGGTTTAGGGGAGGGGGGAGTGGCGACCGTGTGGTGGGTCTTGATCTGGTACGAGTGTTTTCGATTCCTTGGTGGTTGAATGCGCGAGGAGGAGGATTGGTGTTTAAGATGGTGTGTGGGAGCGGCGAACGTGAGAGCGATTGTGATGAAGAGGATGCCAGAGTTTTTGGACTTGTATCTTCCAGGTAAGGCTCAGTTGAGCGTGCTGACGAGGAGTTGGTGTTAGAACTCGGCTGGTCAGGGTCGACGTCTTCGACCGAAGTCTCAGGTTTCGTACTTGAGCTCTGAACCACACGCTGGCCTCGAATGGAGGACCTCGATTGTGCTCTGGGCGTTCGTTGAGGGCTCAAAGCGGGTTTTGTGCGCTTCGAGCAAGACGTTGGTTCATGTTTGTTGGTTGTCGTGGTCGGAGAAGGAGGGGGTTCAGAAGACAAGAGGCTGGAGAAAAGGTCGTGAGGCTCATGTTTTAGGGGTGCTTGTTCCCATAGAATTTTTCTTCGCATTTGGGTTGGTCATGTTGGGAAAATATGGCTCCAAACCCTGCTTGGCAAAGTGCCGACTGGAGGCTGGAGGGTTGGAGTACCGAGAACGCGTTGGTTACTGAGACTGTTGGGGTAGCGAGAACTCGTGACGGGATGGGGCCGTACGTGATGGCAGTGGTGTCAAGTAGTGATGTTCGTGTTGGCTTAGAGCGTACTACATGAGGTCCTGCCGTAGCATTTCTGGCAAAGAAAATTTCAATGTTTAGTGCAAGCTGGAATCGTCGAAGTCTAAAAGTTAAAACTACTGTAAAAAACCCTAACTTGCTTATTCCAGTACCATTTTATCGGTTTGTGTGTCTCTCTGTTCTCCATGGGATCGCAGTTAGTGCTAAGCTCCGCTTTTCGCGCTGAGTTGTTGTCGAGCAACGTTAGCTCCCCGAGATGGGTCCGCAACGCTCTGATTCTAAGTGAGTTTCCAATTTTAAATTCCAGTCAAAAATGGATAACTGCGTTATTTAGGAAGTGCCAGGAAATACCATGCGCCAGGAAGTGATATTCGTACTGGTTAGGAGCGGATTGGATGAGGTCCTACCCCAGCATGTCTGGTCAAAAAACTTTCTCTAGAAAAACCTTATTTGCTTATTTACAGTGTGAGTTTAGTTTTCAGTGTGTCTGTGTGTTCGGCATAGTCTTGCAGTGAATGCTGTGCTCCGATTTATGAGCAGAGGTGTTGCGGGGCCGTGGTAGTACCCAGAGATGGGTGCGCAAGGCTCTAGGCTGTAAGTGAATTTCCAATTTCAAATTCCACATTATCCAGGATCTGACGCCCATGCTGTTTGCATGACTTGTGAATGTGAAAGGAATAATGTCCAACACAACGCCGCTGAGTATCCACAACTGAATGCCGCGCTGGGCCAGTGGTGTCTGGTGCGCGATTTGGCGAAAGGAGATAAATCGGCAGTATTTCGAAGATAAACACCCGACGTGCTTTATTCAAACAGGCTTAACTAGATGTTCCCGCCGTTTATTCACGTGCTACTCAAATTCCCGAGCACTGCTTTTCCCAGGGTTTCATTGATGATGGCTCGGTTTAGAACGGGTCGCAGATACTTTCCGCCATAATTTTCTTTTCGTTATATTTATGAAGCAAGCCTAATAAGATACGTTGCAGCCAATGGGTGCAGCTGGATTTCTTTATGATTTTTCTAAGCAGGCGCAATAGGACTCACCGCAGACAATGAGAAAGCACCCTCGTCTCCAAATATATATCTCGGTATTAAGTAAGTTCACTATACAAGATACATTATTTACATTCACGCATACACACCTTGGTTATGCCAACTTTCATGAGCAAGCGCAGCAACAGCGGCGGTGAAGGAGCGCTGCCTTATTTTCTCTGCTCGACAGTCGCAGGTGGCAAGATTGCAGCGGGAACTGTGGAGCTCTGTAGACCTGTGTTCTCGCTTGCAGATGGCTGACCGTCTGTCTCGCTGGCGATCGCGGTTTTCGTGGATGCGGCTGGCAGAGCCGCTTTTCCAAACACTGGATGAATGCCGCACCACGTGACGCTGGGGGTGGCATCACGTCTTCTCCTCGGAGTGCCTCGGCTGGCGATACTTGGGCATGCGGTAGCGGCGGCTCTTCAGTATTTGGTTGGCCGTCTTCACCTACAAAGAACCAGGGTCGGCGAAAATGTACTGGCTGTGAACAAGGCGACAAAGGTGGGCAAGTTGGTACGTGCCGATGCTGAGCTACCCAGGCAGCACGAGCAAGTGCGGCCAATCTTTGCCCAAAGAATATTTGCGAGCCCTTTTCCTCCAGGTCAATCTTCGTCCAAAGTGTTTGGCCGTTATTCTAAAATGGTCCTTGGCCTTGTAATGGTGGAGCTTGGCTGTCATTTATTGGCCAATCTGCTTTGACCGCTAGTGACATTGGCTAACCAACCATTGGCCCAATACGTATGGACTACAATTGGCCAAAGCAGAATGGAGTACTATTGGCCAAGCATATATGGCCTACTATTGGCCAAGCATGTATGGCCTAGCATTGGCCAATATGTATGGCCTATCATTTGCCAGTTACAGATTATTCTATGCCGGCCAGAGGAAGCCAGCACAAGGCTGCTGCCATGTATGCCCTACAGCAAGCCATTAACCCAGGCCCTGTTAATGGCGCAAGGTGTTAGATAAATGAAACACAAACCAAAGTCAGTTTTATGTATTTATTTGTTCCTACACAATGCCTGCAATTTCTTTTTGTTGACTTTCAGTCACCTAGATGACGTTCGTAGAGTATATTTATGAATTTCCTCATAATCAGCATAGTTTAGCGTCATGCTTGTTTTATTATTGCCTTTCTATCTCTGTCTTCGTATTTCCTTGCGTTGTTTTGCCATGAATTCTTCATAATGGCTGTCCCAATTCCCTTGTTGGCTTCTTGGTCTGGCTTTAATGGTCCTGGAAATGAAAAATGAAATAAGCATGAAACAAACAAACGAAATCAAAGCCATAAGCAGACCTGCCAGCTCCCCCGGACTGTTCAGGGGACCCTTGAATTTCAACCCGATCATGATTGTACAAATGGCATCTCGAATCTCCCGAAAGGTGGCCGCCGCATCACAGAGGCTGCTTTTTTTAAATGAAGCGTGCACGTCAGTTCTTGCTGCTGCGAAAAACATCTTATACACACACCCCCTCGCTGTACGAACAACTCGTCGTTAAAAGATACGAACATAGACTGCAGATAAAATTGAAATAAACAGTCAAGCCGCAAGAATTCTGGAAAGAAACAACGTTGCCCTCTTGAATGCAATCTCTTACAGCAAGGAAGAATTCTTTGTGCGGTATAGAATAAAACAAATCGGTCACATCCACCGAAACCGCAAATCCGACAGGCGCGCCTTTCAGAAACGAGACAACCTCCAACGAATTCTTGGTCGCGAAAGGATCCTGCAACTTAAGTGCACTGAGGTGTCTCTGCAGAAACCGGCTCACGTGGCACTGTCAGACCTAAAAGGGAATTCATCCTTATGGGTCTTTACAGTGAAAAAAATATTAAGGCTACCGCTCTTGCACCCATTGATCGACTTTGCAAGCTTATCAAGAGTCAGGTCCAAGTTTACTTACATAATGAAGGGAACCAAAGTGGGAACTCATAAACGAATAACTTCGATCCTAGTGTTTCTCAGCACTGAAAAGAATTGTTTTACATGTTATAATACATGCTTGGAACATGCAAGGGAAAGAAAGGAGTTAGGATTTGAGCATTTTACAACAGCCAGGGCACTCTTTTTTTGTCTGCACGAATGTAGGAAGGTTCAGCTTTGCAGTAACTAAATTTGTTAGCGTTCACTTTACCATAGTTTTTGTTTTTTTCACGCTCGGCGTTGTTACCTCGTCATACGAAACGCACCCTGGAATTAATCACTGCTGAGAATCGACTGGCTTTGTCGAGAGTTGGGAAGTGTGCCTGGCACCACGGAAGTAAAAACCGTTGATTCAAGGTGTTCAAAACCGCACCACCAATGGACAGTACTAGAACTAGCATTTTTGCTCGAAGCATGTCGGTTTAATTCGGGCGAACGACGGCTGTGCATGATCAATACGGCCCCAATGAAAGCGTGTTGGTTCCAAACTTCTGATAAAGTACGCGCAGTAGACAAAATTCTGTATCCAGAGTGACCTCTTTTTGGACGGAACGGCTCCCTTCGGAAGGTGTTGGCAATCGCTAGCATGACCAAGTACCTCCCACACCTCCTACCCCCAATTCCCCTCTTCGGAACTTTATAGGCTTAGTTGAATGTTGCACCTGCCCTGGTCATTCCAGCTCCTGTTGTGCTGTGCGTTATCGTTCAATTCGCTTTTCCATTTTGATTCACTAAACCCGCTAGCCATTTACACAATTGAGCAATATATATTTACCAATTTCTACAGTATCGGGATTGGCCCTCATCGTCGATGAAGTCCGCGGCTTTCCCCTCCTTACCAGCTGCTATTTATCAGCATTTCTGGGTGCATTTCTCCAACTCAAAAACGCGCTGTGCTGCTTAATGCATTTCAAGAATGTAAGTCACAAACAAATGTATGTACTCGAACAGCGCACTTTTTCCCACCCTCTGTGACACCTTCAGCCCTCAAAGTGCCCCTTTTTAACAAAGTTGCCTATATAGTCACGCAGGTTGTCTGGTTGCTTATCGGAAGCGAAGAGAGCTACGACAAAAGGCTCAGGTTTGCAGCTTTTAACAAGAGCCCAGAAGTTTGACGAACTTTTTGCGATAGATACACCATCATACCGTCTACGTTAACTAGCAGCAAAATAGGCTACCCAGGGGTGCATTCTGACCTGTTCATTTGCATTCGTGTGGAATATATCCCGAAGCAGCTTGCACCCCCCCCCCCATTTTTTTTACGTTAAAGAACCCCGGCGTTTTCAACATGATTACCGCATCGCCAGGGAATTAGGGGCAAACGTAATGCTTTTTTTCAACATTTTCGCACAGCGAACATACGTGAGACCCACATTATTTTGTTTCGCGTGCCCAAGCCGCTACCTCACTTGCCAGAGTGAAGTGAAAATCATTTGAGTGTGGGCGAGTTTAGTTTTCAGAATTCACTGTGCACAAGGCGCGCAAAAATCGTTTCCATGCAACGAACCCGTAGCAACGATTCTTCCACCAATACTGCCTAGTATATTTCAACAAACATATAAGGCCGGTTCACATTTGCGATGGAGCGACGCGATTTCTGGCGCTTTATACACCCGGCGATCAGTGTTGTCGTTTGGTATCGGCCAATTTGTCGCCGCGACAGATATCGCGTTGTTTTGTCCCAAGTGTGCACTGGCCTATAAGCAAGAAAATACTCACGAGCTGCTCCTGCAAACCTTCCGCGATTCTTGTTTTTTCGTTGTATGTCGCTCACATTTCCAAGGCCACCTTTGGCGCTTCGTTTTGAATATCCAGCGATAAAATGGTTCTCGGTTCGGCAGACCACCGAGAAAGATATAACTCCGTGGAACAGACTACGATTGAATAAGCATGCGCTTGCGCATGCCGGTGAGCGATCCGGTCCAATGACTGGAGCTGGGCCAACCTTTGCCCAACGTTGGCTTATTTTTGGCCTATGCTTGGCCTATTTGGCCATTGGCAAGGTTTCGAATGCAAGATAACTTATGTTCTTTGGCATGCATTTGGTAACGGAATACTTGTCTGTTCGGCCAGCTGAGGTAGTTACACCAAAGGCAAGCATCTGGCAACCAAGAACATGTTTTTTTTCATTGGTCACCATACGTCCGACGACGAACAGCACGTGTCTGGTGACAGATTACTTGTTTTCTTTTGGGCCAGGTGAGGTCGGAAGGCGAACCGCAAGCGTATGGCCACGGGGCCGCGTTGTCTGCTTGGCCAGTCTAGGTCCCCAGATGAACGGCAAGCATCTGCCCACGGAGTACACGCTTTCTCCATCGCCCCCATAAGTCTGATGACGAACAAAGAGCGTCTGGTCACGCAGTAATCGTTTCCCATTTGGCCAGCGGAAGGTGGAACACGAACGGCAACAGTCTGGCCACGAATTACGTCTTTCCTGTTTGGCCAACAAAGGTCCGAAGACGAACCTCAAGCATCTGGCCGCGGATTACACGTTTTCTCTGTGGCCACCCATGTAGAAAAGATCTCCGGACAGAGAATTGCGCGTGTGTACATGAAGACCACAAGAAGTAGGGGACGCGGTGGGCAGAAAACACAATAGTGCGGGGGAACGAGCCACTTGTCTGCGGGAACTCTATGGCATGCCGTAGCATGGTATGTAGCTTCGCGAGTGCCTGGCAGTGGCAGTGACCTCTACCGCGAATCTCACTTTCTGTGAGTCAGCTAATGATGGCCATTATAGGCAGAAACATCTCTCCTTTAGCTCTGATAAAGCAGGTACGGCTGCTGACATGAGACTTGCTTAAACGGAAATATTAGTGTGTGGGATGCTGAATTCAACTTCAAACATTTTTTTGCGCCGAAGCTGGCCTAAACAAAAACGCACACCTAAATGCTACATTTACACCACGCGAGGATATTAGTTAGCGCCGTAAAGGCGACGTAAGGGCATTCTTTTATAAAAAATAAAAAACGGCAACTGTTGCAATGGATCTAACTAGCATTCGTGTTGTGTTTGGAAGCACCTCGCCACTTTGGTTAGTTCAGGCGTGATACCCATGAATAAAAGCAAAAACAGGAAATGGGCATGTAGACAAGGCATTTAATTTTCTTTTTCCCAGCCTACCAAGCACATGCATATGCTCCTAGGAAACAGCTAAGGGCCCGTGATACACGTGGCGCTACTGATTTACATCAGCCTTTAATTTGAGACATGTGCTGTGGTAATACATAATATTAAATTTGCGTCATAATAGCACCATACCCCTTAACCCTGCTATGGACGACTGCATACTTCGCTGTGCCACAATGTCTAATGACCTGCCGCTTCAACGAAAACACGATGTTTCGTCATTGGTGAGTTGAACATCCTTGACGCTTCATTTCGGTTATATTTCCTATAGAATTCAGTACCTGGACAAAAAAAAGAACCCTTCGAGGATTCGAAATATGTATTTAACGATAGCTACAGGCCATGCTGAGGTTTTACACTCTAATGTATATTTATATGAAACGCGAATGCTCTGAAACGACGTGAGGTATACATCAAAAATGGTGGGAACCACGGAAGTTGCGAAGCCCTATATTTCTGGCACCCAGGGCATAAGAACTCTCCTGACATGCACAGAGGATAATACAAGCCTTACGCGGTTGCACGCAGGTTGTTAAATCGAAGCTATACATACGACGATTTTTACTACCTAATAGTGCGAAATCACATGCTGGGCGCGTCCTGAATGTTGAAATAATCTATTCCGTGGGTGCGATGAAACGCGTATGCGTGTTAAAACATGGCGATTTAAAGGAACGTTACGCGGTGTTTCCCTGCAACGTCACAGCATACTTACAATTATCGTTTTAATAATCTTGTCCATGTCGTTACCACAAATATATCCTCACCCAGGCAACGTAGGTATCACAGCTTTTTTTTTCTAAGTAGCGAATATAGCGCATTTGAACGCTTTCTTCACGATTTTGACTGCCGCCATTTTTACGCCGCCGAGGTGATCAATCCGTCTCCTAAATGAATTATTACGAGAGCATTACGAATAGTTACTTCAGTACAATTTCCTTGTGAGGCTATCAGTTGGCCAAGAACTTGAATAGTATATTCGATATCGTCAGCGACAAGTCAGCTATAAAGTGAACGACACACCAATAGAAGTTACTGGTGACACTGCTGAAGGAAGATCCGGCATGAGGTCACGTCTTGCCTAAACACAAAAATGTTTGCGCCTACGGCTCCGTCACCCCCATCCGGTTTCTGCCACATGCGCTATACTCGTGCACTGGTCGCTTCCTATTTTTTCATGAACATTTCCGGCCTAGCGGACCTTTGTGGTTACTAACACGCTTTTGAGCTACTTCTATGGATATTTCCCCACTCGAAAGACAGAAAAAAGAAGCATCGTTTCTGTGCGGGACTATATGCTTGTTTAAAAACTTAGGGCAGGAAGTGAAATATTACTGTCACCCGCCACGATGGGTCGGTGGCTAAGGCGTGTCGCTGCTGAACACGTGGTCGCGGGTCCGATTCCCAGTCATGGCGGCCGCTTTTCAGATGGGGGCGAAAAGCAAAAATGCCCGTGTGTACGAGATTTCGCAGCACGTTAAAGATCCCCAGGTGGTCGAAATTAATCCGGAACCTATCCACTACGGCGCGCCTCATCGCCTGCATTGCATTGGCACGTTTAACCCTACAATCAATCAATCGAAAGTCTATTGTCGGCTCAAACGTCGGTCTGAGTGTAACTGAGGAAAGACGAGGGCTAGGAGAGGGAGGATAAGGGCTCTTAGCGAAAAGTAATACATTTGAAATAAATACGAGTATGCTTGAAGTGCACTTCAATATTTTTTGTATTTGTACATGTACTTCAAGTGCATAAAAAATTGCATTTTCTCAAGTTTTAGTAAATATTTAAAATACATTATTAAAAATGCGGAAAAAATAGTTTTTATGTACACCACAAATAGCTGAAGAATGCACTGCACCTGACGATTGCGTGCTTAAAGGATTCAAAATATGTTGAAAATGTATTTCTTCTCGCAAAACGATCACGGTGTAAATGCGCTGTAAATATTATAGAAATACGATTACCTAACTAGATTTAGCGCAGCCCTCTGAGTATACTTTAAAAGTGTACTGAAGCATGGAAATATACTCCGAATATATTCGAAATATATTTAAAATGCATTTTACTTTTGTGGAACAAACATGGTAAGGTACACTATCAATGTAGGGAAAATATTTTCCGAAAATACATTATAATGTATTAAAAAGCTTTGCCGAAATACATTTCGAGTATACTGGAGTGGCTGCTTCAGTTGCTGAATCGTAAGATTCATGAAAAGCATATCGTAAGTGCCGGATAAAATACATCTCAAATGAATAAACGTACTGAAAATTTCTCCTCGATGTTTACTTATAATAGAAGAAACTGAGGGAGATACTTTCACTTACTGCGCTGTCTAAGGCAGGCATACATATTAACTCTCCATTTTAGAGAGAAACTCGGCATACAAATATGTAAGCGGCGGTGTTCCAACGCAATCGCCAAAGCAAAAAACATCTAATTCAAGGAATATATATATGTATGAAAACACCTGCACTTTGCCAGAGTTGTTACGACGGTATCGCTGTGGACGCTTTGAAAATTTTTTTTTCTGTAAACTATTGGCCTTACACTCTTAGTCAATTCCTGGTTATACGACCCGCATGCAGGTGGGCCGCCGCGTCAATTTAAAGCCGCTTATAAAGCGAAGGTTCAGGCGGCCTCGAGCGCAAGCGGCCCGCCAAACACGTGGCCAACCGAACACGCGGCCCGGAGTTTAAGCGGCCCTCTTGAGGGCCGCCTAACCAGAGGGCCACCTAAACCCCGGGCCGTGTGTTGGGCGGGCCGCTGGCCGTAATTTTTCTACGCGGCCCGTTATGCTATAATCTTTTCCCGCTTATAAAGCGGCCCCCAAATCATACGGCCTCTCAAATGAGCGGCCTTTTTGGCTTTTCACCAAAAAAAAAAAAATACCCATATGGCCAGAATTGCTTCTTGACATTTTTTTTCGCTCGCATTGACAGGCCAACGTCAACACCACTTGACGAATGCTCTAACATATGCTACATCATGCGAGACATGTAAGAACATAGACGTAACCCTACGGAGAATCGAACCTGGGTCTACTACAACACATCAAAAGGCGGATATCATAACCACTGCGCCACGACCCACGGGCTGCTGGGGTGTGCAAACATGGGCTTATAAGTATTCTGCATGCTGTTGCGCGTCAAGCAGGAGTCTTAAATAACACATCCGTCGGCGAGTGGCTTTCTTTAGACCACCGTTTTTGAAACTCCCTACCAAAGAGGCATAATATTACGGTTTGGGGGAATTTAAAGAGGCCCTGAAAGGCAATTTGAGCACACTAAATGAACTAGCGCAATCGCTAGATTGGGTCGCCAACGTCACCTGTGCCAAGTATTACTCTTTTACGTGCAGCGGAAAGCTCACACTTTTCTTGCAAAGTTTGTCGCTTTTTTCTCACCCTTTCCTTCGTGTTTTTGGACGCCGCCATCTTCACATGTCTACATCATCGATTCCCAGATGTTCATCATGAGCTAGACATCCTGCTATTGGGCGGCTTTTTCACGCACTTCCGGCAAAGAGATGAGTCGTCTGCTCAGCGTCGGCTCGCCGGCTGATCTGCCAGCGTAGTGCTGGAGTGCTTTGACATTTTACGACAAACGAAACAAGTGTAAACAAACGCTTAACCGTTTGTATTGAATGCAACACGGCCATAACACGACGTGGATTTTATCTTACGTGAGTACGTACCATAAAGAAAGTCCCGTGGCACTTCTTTGGTGCAATCGCAGAGAACGCCCTGAGCCGAATGCCCGGGTTTGACGCGTACATTTGATTCAACTTCAAAACAATCCAGAGATGCGTTTCGAAAGAACGCAACGTCACAACATGCGTTGCAAGTCTGAACCGCGATTGACAGACGATGAGTTGCCTCCTCCTGCCCGTCGTAAATACGGCACTCAGCTCACACCCGGTTTGCGGGGACGAGCAGCAAGTCACAACTCTGGCGCGCAAGCGAGAAGGCTTTTAGCCAGGCACACTGCACATACCGCATGCGAGGTTGAGTGGTACGTCGTTCGAGAAAGATAATCCAGACCATGGGACGCACTATCCACCCGCAGAAGTACAATGTCGCATTTCATCGCGAAACGAACGCGTCCACAACACACAGGAGGCGATGCACACACACACACACAGCTTCGGTCGCTGCATTGGCTTAGCTGCAAGCTTCGTTCGGACAATCAGCGATGCTACGACGATACAGAGCTGCGTGAGGACGACGTGCTAACCACTTCACGTATTTAAAAACACAGGGGCAAAGAACTAGGTTAATCGGAAGCAAAAAATCTTTCCTCCATTATAGTGCCTCAAATATACTGGCTAGTGTGCCGAGGGCGGGCTCCAGGCGGGCGCCGAGAGCGATGTACGCGGCCGTCTGCCGCTTGGGGCGCTGCCGTGCGGGAGTGTGCGCGTTCATCCGGCCCGAGCAGATCGCGCGGTTACCTCCGAGCTGCGTAGCAGACGGCAGCGGCAGAACTTTCCATTCCCGCTTGCGGCGAAAGCGAGCGAAAGCGACGGGAATTCTGTCGCGCAACCAAAATTTGTCCCGACCATTCGACAAAAACGATCGTCGCGCGACAAAGCGACGGAATTCCTGCCGCTCTCACTCGCTTTCGTCGCAAGTGCGAACGGGCCTTTATGCGCAATCTCCGCCCCACATAAAACAAGCTCTTGCTTGTCGCCTGAGCATACGGTTGATATCTGACTACGTTACACTGTGCTTGCCAGTGTATTTAAACGATGTGACTAGGTTTGAAACGTACGCGCTCGGCGTGCAGCTTTGTAAACGCAAGCGGTTTCACATACGCACGCTATTTTGCTGCTAATAGAGTTTTAGTACAGCGTTTGTGGCCTTTGCATACGCTAAACGCTAAATTTTGCGTCCAACGACCCGCTACGTTTGCGTTTGCGTTTGCGTCCTGCTACGTGACACCGCGATGGGAGTTTTAGTAGAGCGTCTCATCAGTTTTGCGTAGTGACACTAATGCATACGGCGCCATCTGTCAAATGTTTCCGAAATGTCTCGCAGGCTGATCTGCTAGCGGAGTGCCGGAGTGTTTGGACATTTTACGACTATCCAAACAAGTGCAAACGAACGCTTTCCCGTCAGTGTTGAATGCAACACATGGGTGCAGCTTGTCAGAACACGGGTTCTCGCTGATCGAGTGCAGCGTTGGTTTGCTCTTCGCCTTCACGTTCATCGCCCCTGATAAAGCGATCCGATCCGGCGCGTTTTGTGCACGGGTTCTGTGTCGGTTGAAAATATCTTTTTTCACATGCCGCCGGTAGTAGGAATTACAACCACCGCAAAATAACACCCGGCACCAGCGGGGCCACATCTGAGACCGCGCTTTTTGGATAAACAGTGCGCGGTGCACCAAAGGGAACGAGCGCACGATTCTCCCCACGCGGCTGCGAGTTCGCCGCCGATACCAACTGCAGCCCTGCAGCTACGTACACCGCGAAAGGGCAAGGCCAGGCCGCACACATGCGGCCAGGTCATTCGTTCGCTTTTCCAGCCTGTGTCCATGGTGTCTACAGAGATGAAAAAGCCAAAAGAGCTGGCCCGTAGCAGACGGCAGTCTGTGGGAGCGCAATAGCGGAAGTACGTCACCGCTGAGGAGCGGAGCATCATGGGAGGGGAGGCTAACAGCGAAGAAACAGTTGAAAGGAGGAGGAAATACAGCGCGACGATAATTAGCGGTTTTTGATTTACGATTTCTCAGCTAATACTCATCGCTTTAACAAAATTCTTGCAGGAGGAGATTGCTAATACATTGCTTTATTTGGTTACATATACATCCATGCATCGGCGGAAGGCATTTCAGGACCCCTTTAAGTACACTGTTACGAGCGGAAACCTTTTGTCATGCTCTGTGCCCGTTCCATCAGTATGATGCGCACTGCGGGGAGGTATTCCATCCATGCAAACGAAATTGACAACAGTTATTCTGCGTTGTCACCAAAAGTATTCTTGGCCACTGGCGGAAAGTGCACCGTATGACAATACTTGCAAATAACAAACACGTAAGGCGCACTGTTCTACTCAAAATAAGAGCTGTCTCGTCACGAGTAGAAAGTATACCAAGCATGAAATGGTTTACTGAATTTTTCTGCTCGTCGTAGCTCTTCTGATGGTGCGGTTACATGCCTTGACGTTTGTCTTTGTGATAGGGGGGCGGTAGTAAAATACGCATCTTGTGATGTAATGAACCAATATGAAATCACTCACCCTACCTAACATTGTGTTGTAACGCCTGCAGAATTGTTGCGTTGACGGCAAGGTAAAGAGCCGTTGGAAGGCCAGACACTGCGTTTTCTTTTATGGATCGGGAGCACTGAAAGAATATCTTACCGTTTTCTCGCGCAGACCCGATAAGCGCTCGACCGTGTAACTTGTAACGCCCTGCATTTCCAGAAACATTCAGGTTTCGCGGAAGTTCCACCTTTATTCATTATAATATCGTAAATGAAAATCATTGGTCAAGCAAAATTAAAAAAATAAGAAAAATATAAAAAATGACGGAAAATGGCGAACCGTATAGCGCCCTGCAATTCCACAATAATGCACATTTTGCGGAAATTTCATTTGTTATCGTTTTAATAGCGCAGATGGAGATAATTGGTGGAACAGAATTTCGAACAACTAAAGAACAAGGAAAGTATAAAACTACGGAAAATGCTGAGCCTTGTAACGCCCTTCATTTACAAAAATTTCAGATTTGGCGCAACTAACACCTGTGATTGTTATAATAAGGTAAATGGAGATAATTGGGCGGACAGGACTTAATAAAACCAAGAAAATTGGCTCTAAAAGACTCACACTCAAGAGGAGCGCCATATGAATTCTGCGCATTAGTATACATTTCTCTGAATTTATGCAATTTTTTTAGGTATCCTCGTTGCATTCGCGCTTCCGTTATTAGCGAGTTTTTATTGTACGCGGAAGCGCAAGGTCGCGGTTCAGAATTTTCAACATTTTCAAGGCAGTTCACCAAAACCATAGCACTTGGGCATGAACGCACCCTTGTGCATCGAACGTTTAGACCATATAAAACAATGCCACAAATAAATGGGTTGCAATGGCTGCAATAGCCCGAAAATATTTTTAATTTGTGCCCTTCCGGTACATAAGCATGACCTCAGTTTTCAGGCAATAAGGTTCTATCTTCAGAATCTAAGTGTTTTGTCACCTGATTTATCATGCCTGAATGCTCATACCACGAAATAAAAAAAAAACTCCCTATATTCATAATGCCATGTTAGAAGCAAATCTGTAAAGCAAGTATCTGTATACCTTAAACATATCCGGATCTTGAAGTGATAGTGTCCACATATAAGCTTGGGACACGAACAGAGAACTGAGTTGGGTATGTAAATGTTAGTATTTTGTCATTTTCGAATTCATGAGCATGCACAAGTGTGACATGAAAATTACATAAATGACACCATGTCGAAGGAACGATGTTTTCTTTTTATTGGATATCCAAAATACAAGTGAAGACAAAAGAGTGCTAGTGAAATAACAAATACAAATATTAGCGGATTTCCCTTATGGAACACACAAATGAATATCTTTTTTTGTGGAAGAGCAAATAACGACCTGTCAAGATAAAATTATTGTTTTCATTTAAGGAATTTTCAGCAGCTTGCTGCTTACAGAACAGGCAGGAGGCTCGTATTTTTTGCAGGCTACTGATTGTATAACGCCCCACGTTTGGCCTAAATCTGACGGCTATCTCCTGTCCTTAATGTAATACATTACCAAAGAAATAAAAAGTACATTCTCCGGGCCTCAATTATGGTCCAGGTACACCACTTCCGATGGTGTAGATGGCCTTTCTAGAATCGCCCCAAGCAATCTTTGGCACGGCAGCTACTGCTTCTGGAATTTCGTCGCACTGGAATGGAAACAGCGTTGTAAACATTTCAAAAACGTTGAGTCACGGGTAGCAATCAGTTGTGTTGGCACTGCGTGAAGAAAAGAAACGGCAGGTGAATAAGTGACCAGGCAAAAGGGTGGCGTTAATTATCGGCGGTAAAACAGTATCACCTGAAGGGGCTCAGCAGAAGTATCACCAACGCGTTAGCCGATATGTGAAAATATCATAAATCAGGTAAGTGCATCGCTGTAGTTAGGCAATTATTTCTTTCTTACTGCTTGTAGATTCAAACGCTCTCCAAAATGACGTTTTCTTCATATACGTAGGAAGGCCGAGCTCTTTTTCAGTGCAAAGGCGTGCGAGAAAACGTTGCCATAATTTAATTTGACGGAGACACGTCAATTGCACGTCGAAAAGATACTCTGTTCGCTGTCACATGCCGAAAGTAATGTGCCCTAGTTTCTTTTTATTAAACAATTTCCACCAATAGTATGGCGCTAAATATTTGATTAAAGATGGAGCGAAATTGCTAGCAACACCTTTTGCTAAAGCATAGGTAAACTGCGCGCACCGATCAACAGCCAGCGCATCTGTAACAACATTAGAAGCCACCTCTTCCAGTGACCTCCACGCCGGCGACGCGCCGCGTTTGCAATGCCAATGCTGTCATGTTTCTGCAAACCGCGAGTTGACACTCCAGACAGACGACAGCTGTGGCGAACACAGCAAGATGGGGGCTAGTGTTACTCATGAATGTTGCTTCATGTGAAAAGTTTACTACCTAAACGCACCGTGATGAAGTTTACAAATCGCCACAGAATCCAGACTACTCAAAGCGCCAGAAAAGTCACTACCCGAAACGACGACGCAAAAACCTAGTTACGAAAAAACGTTACACAACTTTCTGCCACGCCTACCGAAAATAACAAGCAGTGGCCATGGAATATTGGAAAATACAAAATTCAAACTGGGTTTTATGTGCCTTGACTTGTACTATGAAACGCGTGTAAAAATGCAATTTCTTTATGACACCACGGTACTCATTACGGCAACGGAAGCACCTCACATGTGCAAGCGTTTTCATTTTTCGCCTGGATCCCAAAACGGCTGCCGCACAGAAAAACCGAATCCTCTCTATAAGGCACGTCAAATTTACCGTACGTCCCCGGGTATCGGAGAACGGTTTTGGCGGGGGCTTCTTACGACGATGAAAAAGGCATAATGTCATGCCCCTTACTAGTTGTCTGTAAACACTAAATACAGTCTCCGCCCCCTGCCCCCCCCCTCGAAAAAAAAAGAAATCCAGGGACTTACCTATCCTTTCGTGTTCAGCCGGGCTATGCCCGCAGTACACACACCAGCCGGCTTGACATGGCGCCGCTGCTTGGCTTGCGTGACCGTTGGCCTTAATAAACCCATCGCATTTGCAGTTGTTTCCACTGTTACACTGACCTCGAAGCACACATTTGATGTCAGCGGAAGCGAACGTGGTCAAGAAAGTGTGAATGCTCGGAAGTAATTATGAACTACACAGAGCAAGAGTCAAACCGCGGGACCCCAACTTGTTCCGCGGTGAAATTGCGCGATAGAGACAAATCACCGTATCACAACTCGCGGCGCGCGAACTTTCTTCCACTCCTACTGCGCATGTGCGTACGAGATATTTTTGAATATTTGTCGGCTTTCGCCGCGTCGTCGGGCGCGCGTCGTCGGCCACCGAAAAAGACGCTCGCGGGCGATTGTGTAAGGAGGAATATGCGCATGCGCCGCAAGCCACACATATCGCTCGGAGCTTCACGATTGCCCCCCTTTTTTATTTTATTCCTGGCGTCAGGCTCTCTGCTAGTCTATAGCCGTGACACGGGCCGTTGGCGCAGCATATAAGCGTGATGCAACCACCTGATGCTTTGTCACGGAAAAGAAGTCTGTCAGGGCCTCTTATATCACGGTATTGGGACTGCCCACCGCATATAAATAGGACGACATCCGGGACGCGACTAATGGCGTATTCGGTTGGGCGTTTACGAGCGCTCTGGAGTGCTCTGAAAAGCGGCCGCGCTTTCGGTTGGTAGAATTCGAGTGCTCGAACTTCCTTCGGTTGGTTCTTTCTGAGCGTCAGCCTTCGACTCAGAGCGCTCCCGACCGCTCTGACTTCGAAGTGAGAGCGTGGCACGATTGGCACGATCTGGTCGGGAGGATGGGTCACGTGACACAAAACGGCGCAGTTTACCCGGCGGCTTCCCCCTCTGGCTGCGCGGTTGTGCTGCAGGCGCGCTGCTTCGAGATCGGCGATGCATTCTGTTGGTACGCTGCCTCTCGCGCTCTGATTGCGAGCCGCCTTGGCATCTGGCGACTCCGAGCCAGATGGCCGGAGCGGCCAACCGAATACGCCATAAGAGTGTAGATGGACAACGTTGGCTATGCTTGCGAGGGCGAGCAGCTCGGCGCCTCTCACTGCCGCTCACTACCTCCTCCTCTGTGCCCGGTACCTGCGGTGAGCGGCGCAACCCTCCTTCACGTTTTGCCTGCCCTCGCTGCGTTTCTTTTGCCTGTCTTGTGGTGTTACAAGTTTTCGGACTCTTCAATATGCGGTCTACGGGCGGATGCAGTCTCTGCTTGGACGGTGCGTTGCAGCGGCGTTTTTATTAGGATTGCCGTCTAGCCAAGGTAAGCACGATTTACCAGTTGTTTGCGCGTACGGTGTCGCACAAAAATTAATCGATGTATGTTTGCCTTGCAATGAAAGAGTGTTGAAGCCTTTTATGAAATCCGCACGTGGTTGTTAAGCTTACCTCCTCCGCGAGCACAATTTTCTTCTGTAGCTACTCCGTGCAAGGGAATGTACTCACAAATCAGCGACAGCAAGAAGACGTAAAAAATGAATTTCAGTGCTTTCCTTTTTGCGCCTAATTTTTAGCTCGGGTCCTGCTGAGTGGCCGGAGGACTGTTGCTACGAATTTCCTTGTAGATCGAGTTATTCCGTTCTGAGCACATTTAGGACTATAACTTGCAGTAAAGACATAACAGCCAGGAACGTTTTTAGCACAGCCTGCTCACAGAAAGTCCGCCGTCCATGTTTACGCGCTTGAGAAATTTGCGAAGTACATTCATGCTGAGCACAAGGTTGCGGGTTTGATTCCCGGCCACGGCTGCCGCTTTTTTGATGGAGGCGAAAAGCAAAAACGTCCATGTGTACGAGATTTCGACGCACGTAAAGACCCCCAAGTGGTAGAAATTAATCTGGAGCCTTCAAGTACGGCGCGTCTCATCGCCTGTGTAGCGTCGGCGAGTTAAACCCTACAAACAGAGTGTGAGAGGGAAAGAGGTTCCCCGCCCGCACTACATAAATATCGCACCCTTCAAACACTCAAATCAGTGTATTCAGGGACGCAACTTTTTTTTCTGTTCTCAGCAGCCGCTCACAGCTGCGCATCTTCACAGCAGCCGCCGTACAGAGAAGGAACCCAGTTTGTGGCATACATGTATCCGACTAATGCGCATGCCCGGGCCATACGGCGAGAAGCCGAGTAGCCTTCGGGATTTTTGTCTGTCGCATGTCGCCATTCTGTCATATAAAGCCATGAAAGAGTTTATGCCGTCAGTTTGGAAGTGACCAAAAGTGTTAAAAGCCACCCACGTAACCTTCGGTGCAAGTGGCTTTAGGGACACTAAGTGCTTCATGCCTAGGGACTTAAAATGATTTGGTTATCTAAGACAAACTGTATGAGAGTAGCCGCTAAGTTACAATCAGTCTCCGTTTCTATGGCCACGCAGAACCAAGAACCAGCAAAGGAAGGACGGAGAAGGGAGGAGGGCTGCGAGGAGGGCAACCAGTTCCCGGCACGAGACCCCTCGGTTGCCAGAACGGGTCCCCCGCCGGGTTCGTCTCTTTTTGTTCCTTGGATGGCTCCCCAAAACTTCGTGAAACTTCAGCACGTTCTACCCTGCCTCTTTTGTGTTTCCTAGCAAATTTTCCCCTCCTTGCTGTATTGATTTTGTAGCGCATTCACGAACACGTGTGTGCGTTCCCAGGGGCTCTTAGGCGCTCCTGGTCGAGTGAGAATTTCAAAAATGTGCCCAAAGGCACCGGAAATCAGCAAGTCTAGAGCGGGTGTGCGTGGGCTGCTTGGCGGTTGTGTGTGTTTAGCAGCCGCAATTGCTCATTTGCGTCTAAAGGGTGTACTTAAAGGAGTTTCTTTTAGGTGTCTCGAGTATTTATGAAGCCACTACTTTTTACTTGATGGTCCCTGACACTAACTGGTGTTTATCTGTTTTTTGTTGTTAACGACGCGAGCATTTACAATTTTTTTCCCATTGCTCCCTAAATAATGCTTACGCTGTCTGTGTGCAGCAAAAAGTATAAAATTACGGTGATGTGCGGCGGAGAGCAAGGAAATTACATATGTGTGTCAGCAAAAATACTTTTTTCTTGCTTGTGCTTACGCTAATCTAACGACTTTTATGTGAGCTTTGTACTACAATCCTGCCCATGCATTTTTAAACTGTTTCGCTGCGCACTATTTTTTTAGCACGTAACCTCCGAAGAAGTTGACGCCGAAATACGGAACACATAACAATAATTATAGTTAATAAGATTACTATTTATCTTATTTTACTAGGGTCCTGTGAGGTCACAGACCAGGTTTGTCCAAGATAGTTTAAAAACTAGAATGGCCACCATTTCAAGTTAACTCAAGCGCCTAATAAAGAGAAGCAGCGTAATGCTAAGAACTCTGTTGCATGTTTGGTAACGTTGTCAGCTGTCTTTTTTCTCCTAATTTTCGCTAAATATTATCTGTAGACAATCTCCAAACATCAGCCTTCCCCCCAACCACAGATCCAATGTCGCTGCCGCATGACGATATAAACTATACTTAACACAACATACATTGTCTTACGTCCTTCAAATGGGCATTGTTTTCATGACGGTTTTTTTTTCTTTGAAGGGGAAACTAAAAAATCCTTGCTCACGAGGAACGTTAGTACGACCAGAGAAAAGGCCTGATCGATTTGACATTTATTTGCCTCTAAAAAAGAAGCGTTTCCCTAATATTTTCCCCTGTTTTCTTTTCTTTTCACTCTTCACTACAGGTGCTGGTGAAATTTCCCGCGTGGAGAATCCGAAGTACGGGGACTCTGATGCACAACGCTGCATCTGCGCTGGCTGCAGAGGTGGCTCAAAGACATTCATTCCTGCTGCTTAGTAATGGCGAAATTGGCCACTTTGCTGAGGTGTACAATGAACAACTTTCAAACTGCCAATCTGTGCGCATACATGTTGTTCTTTTCGGTCACTTGCTGGCCCGCAATCAGAGCATGACCGGTTTACATTTTCACAATGGAGGATATCTTTAGGCAACAGCCTATTTAACTTTTCAAAACCACAAAATGAAGTTTTCTAGTTGAACATTAACAATTCGCCCTACGACACATTCCAAGGCATCTCTCAATCTATTTAGGGTTTTTTTAGTATACACTAGTACAACATTTAGAGTATATTTGAAGCAGTATTTTCTGTACTTTTAAAATGCATTACTAATTCATTTTGCAAGTATTTGAAATTACATTTTCTGAGCAATAATAATGCATTAAAATGCATTAAATATATATATCCAATGTTAATTAAAGGTTAACGGCCCGCTGTTGGGCATATATGGCAGCAGCCTTGAGCGGGCTGGCCTGCATAGAATAATCTGAATTAGGCCAATGGGAGGCCATAGATAATTGGCCAATGGTAGGCCATACATGCTCGGCCAATGGTAGGCCATATATGCTTGGCCAATAGTAGGCCATACTTCTTAGGCCAATTGTAGGCTATGCGTATTAGGCGATCAGCCAGTCAGGTTGGTCAGCCAATGGTAATAGCGGCCATAGCAGATTGGACAATGAATGACAGCCAAGCTTCAGCCTTACACGGCCAATGCCATTTTGGACTAAGGGCCAAACACGTTGGCTGCAGATTGGCCGGGAGGAAAAGGGCTGGCCAATGTTCTTCGGGCAAAGATTGGCCGCACATGCTCGTGCTGCCTTGGGTAGTCGTCTCGGCAGTGGCGAGAAAGGACCCCTTACCCTTTTTCCTTCCCCTCTCATATGCTGCGAAAAGGGAGTGGATCTCCTGTCCGTGGCCGCTGTTGGCAGCTAAAACCGGTCTGAATAAACAAAAAGCCGTGGGGGGATACTACACAAAGAAACGTCGCACAATGGTACTATTGCCGCGAACCATACATTGGGTTTGTTTATTTGTGTTTTGCTTTTACCGCCCGGCTGCGCCGGTCTGCGTTATCTCTGCGCCAAGGGAAGCGCGTGTTCCATTCTTTCTTTTTGTGCCGCATGTGTTATCTGTTGTGATAGGGAGAGCATTCCGATCTAACGTGAACAGCCCAGAATAATCTTCTTGGATCTACTATGTTCTCGATGCGAATCGACGTTTCGAGAACCACGCGCGCCGAAAGATAAAAAGCCTGCAGTGCAGACGCCGGGACATTCGATTCGACGACACTCGCCTGTGCAAGTCACTTTTTTGACCGCTGCTTCGCCGCCTCTGTATTCTTTTGAGTTGTTAGGGGAGCACAAGTTCGCTCCAATAAACGTATTTCTCATTCAAGACAACTGCTTCGTCCTTGTCTTCGTGACATCTGGTGGAGGTGCTGGGTACGCACCCTTCATGCCCACTACAACCTCTGGAAGCCGCCAAGCCAGTCCAACAAGAGCCAGCCTCCGCGTGCAAGATTTACCACCCGAGTTCGGTCTACTACCGGAGAAGACGAAGAAGAAAGACGTCGCAACCAGCACCATGCTCACCCAAGCCAATCCTCCTGTCGTTCTGCAGCAGCCACGGGAACCGCCATCATTCCGAGGAGCCCCCGCAGAAGACCCGGAAGAATGGTTGGAAAAACTGGAGCGCGTCCGGAAATTCAACAGGTGGGACGACGCAGAAACGTTCCGGCACGTTTTCTTTTACTTGGAAGATTCGGCTCGCACTTGGTTCGAGAACCACGAGAGCTCCTTGACAAACTGGGCTCAGTTCAAAAGCGAGTTCACTAAGACCTTCACTACCGTGGTCAGAAAAGAACGCACAGCGCTTTTACTCGAAACTCGAACGCAGCACCCCAACGAAGGGGTAGTGATCTTTGTTGAGGAGATGAAGAGGTTGTTTCGACGTGCGGATCCGGAGATGACAGAAGAAAAGAAACTAAGGTTTCTCATGCGAGGGGTAAAGCAGGAGCTTTTTGCTTCCCTTGTCCGCAATCCTCCAAAGACGGTGGCCGATTTCGCGTCTGAGGCGGCCGCGATGGAGAAGACGCTGGAAGTTCGAACGAGGCAGTACGATCGCCCAGTCAACGTGATGGTTTCCGAGACGATCCGTGCCGGGGCTACAAGCTCCGACACACTGCGTGAGACCATCCGAGCAGTGGTCAGGGAGGAGCTTCGGAAGCTTTTTCCGACGACGCCGCAACCTCAAGTGGCTTCCCTGACTGACGTCATCCGCGAAGAGGTTCAACACGCTTTCGGCACTTCTATGCCATCCGAGGCACCCCGCGAGCCACAGGCGATGACCTATTCTGCGGCTGTTCGTCGACCCCGCCCTGCTCCAACCCGTCTACAAGAAGCTCCACCGTACCGCCGTCCACTCTCGCCGCCGACGACCGTACCGCCGTACACAGCCCAAACCCAGACGTCGAGGAAGACTGACGTTTGGCGAACGCCAGATCATTGTCCGCTGTGCTACCATTGCGGAGAGGCCGATCACATCTATCGTCGCTGCCCGTACAGGGGACTCGGACTGCGTGGTTTCTCCGTCGACGCCCCACGCCCCCGACCCGGCCAGCGCCCTACTGAGATCGACGAATACCTGTCCAACACCAAACGAGGACCAGCCCGCCCACACCGATCGCCATCGCCCAACCCATACCAGTCGCCTAACCGCCGTAGCAATGCTGATTTCGCACGTGGCAAGTCCCCCAGCCCAAGCGGGGGAAACTAAAAGCAGCAACTTCTGGAGGTGAAGTTGCTCTACGGCGAAATACTGGAAACCCTCCAACGACGCAAGGACGCGCCGAAGACAGTGATTCACGACATCCCTCATCCCGACGACCCGACCCAGCCCTGACGAGACTCCTGAACACGACGACAGCTACACGGCGCGACGCGTACCCGACCTGACCGAGAAGTCCGTTGAGAAGACGACGACAACGACGATGCACAGTGCCCGACCGTCAACACGTACAAGCAGAGATACGACGCCCCGACGAACCCGGAACTCGAGGAAGACTGCTTCTGACGTCAAGGTGTCCATCGACGGCTTTGACGTAGTCGCCCTCGTAGACACGGGAGCTGACTATTCGGTAATGAGCGGACCATTTGCGTCTAAAGTGAAGAAAGTTATGACCAGATGGGACGGTCCGCATATACGCACAGCAGGAGGCCACCTCGTGACGCCAAGTGGAACGTGCACATCGCGCGTCACCATAGACGGCACGACGTACCCTGCCGCGTTCGTCATCTTGCCTAACTGCTCCCCCGACGTAATTCTCGGAATGGACTTTTTGACGGACAACGGCGCAATAATTGATCTGCAGACCAAGTCGATAACTTTTTCCTCCGATCACTCCATGACGCCGGAACCGAACCCCGAACACCGTGCAGCTGTAAGGATAGCCGATGATCATGTCACCCTGCCACCCCGCGCAAGTTTGATGATCACCGTCTACTGTGAAGGTGCTGCTCTTGTGATTGACGCTATCGTGGAGAGTGACAAAAGGTTGCTTCTCGACCGTGGTGTGTCTGTCGCAAGAGGCATTGCGCGCTTCAAGGAACACCAATCCCACATTTTGGTTACTAATTTCACCGAGGATTACCAGCATTTAAACAAGGGCGCGGCAATTGCATTCCTCGAAGAAACGCAAGAAGCAAGTGACGTGATCGCAGTCGCCGACTTTGAACGCACCCCTGTAGAAACCTTCAAGCTCCCGCAGCCCTTCGACATGAATCCGGCGCTACCTCAAGAACAACGGAACAAATTATTGGCTTTGCTGCGTCGCTATAGCGAATGTTTCTCGTCGAGCGCAAAACTACGTCAGACCCCTCTAGCGAAGCACCGAATAATAACCGAAGATGGAGCCCGACCTACCCGACAGTCACCGTACCGCGTCTCTTCACACGAACGGGAAGCCATCCGGACTCAAGTCGACGACATGCTCAGCGACGACATTATACAGCCATCGAAAAGCCCCTGGGCTGCGCCCGTCGTACTCGTAAAGAAAAAAGACGGCACATTAAGGTTTTGTGTTGACTACCGGCGACTGAACAAAATCACGAAAAAGGACGTGTACCCCCTCCCCCGAATCGACGACGCCCTCGACCACCTCTGCCACGCGAAGTACTTCTCATCGATGGACCTGAAGACCGGGTACTGGCAAATTGAAGTGGACGACAGAGACCGAGAGAAGACTGCATTTATAACCCCAGACGGCCTATACGAGTTCAAGGTGATGCCGTTTGGGCTGTGCACAGCACCAGCGACGTTTCAAAGAGTCATGGACACTGTGCTAGCTGGCCTTAAGTGGCACACCTGCCTGGTATACCTCGACGACGTAGTGGTATTCGCCCGGACTTTCGACGAACACCTTGAAAGGTTGGAGTCTGTACTCGAGGCCATTCGTACGTCGGGGTTGACGCTGAAGCCTGAAAAGTGCCGTTTCGCATACGAGGAACTCAAGTTCTTGGGCCACGTCGTCAACGCCGCGGGAGTCCTACCTGACCCGGCAAAAACTTCAGCTATCGCGAACTTCCCTAGGCCGAAAGACAAGAAGGGCGTGCGAAGATTTCTCGGGCTGTGCGCATACTACCGGCGCTTCGTCGCAAACTTCGCACGCATTGCAGAGCCACTCACGCGCTTGACGAAAGACAGCACCCCTTTCAGCTGGGAAAACGACCAAGAAAAAGCATTCTGCGAGCTGCAAAAAGGCCTGCAAAGCCCGCCCGTGCTCGCTCATTTCGACGAAAATGCCGAAACGGAAATGCACACGAACGCCAGTGATATAGGCTTGGGTGCCGTCCTTGTCCAAGAGCAAAGCGGCTGCGAAAGGGTAATCGCCTATGCCAGCCGTGGTCTGTCGAAGGAGGAGAAAAACTATTCTGCCTCTGAGAAAGAGTGCCTGGCTATTATATGGGCGATTTCAAAATTTCGCCCATACGTGTATGGAAGGCCATTCAAGGTTGTAACAGACCACCATGCGCTCTGTTGGCTCGCCAATTTGAAGGACCCCTCTGGCCGTCTTGGGCGGTGGAGCTTGCGCCTGCAGGAGTTCGACGTTACAGTCGTTTATAAATCCGGCAGGAAACACTCCGACGCCGACTGCCTGTCCCGCGCCCCCGTCGACCCACCACCACAAGACTCTGATGAAGACAGCGCGTTCTTCGGGATCTTGACGGAGAGCGACCTAGCCGCCCAGCAGCGTGCCGACCCCGACTTACGCGTTATAATCGAGTACCTCGAGGGATGCAACGTTGCCGTTCCTAGGACCTTCAAACGCAGCTTACCAGCATTCAGCCTGAGAAACTCCGTCCTCGTGAAGAAGAATTTCAGCCCCGGAACAAGAGCGAATTACCTTCTCGTCATCCCCGCGGACCTTCGTGACGAAATTTTGGAAGCGTGCCACGACGACCTGACTTCCGGACATCTCGGCACAGCTCGGACTATTGGAAAAATCAAGGCGAGGTACTACTGGCCCGGCCTTACCTCTGACGTCACACACTACGTCCGGAGCTGCCGTGACTGCCAGCGACGAAAAACGCCGCCGACAAGACCCGCCGGACTTCTGCAACCGATCGCCGTCCCATCGAGACCATTTCAACAGATTGGAATGTTCCTTTTAGGCCCGTTCCCTACGTCACGATCACAGAACAAGTGGATTGTCGTAGCGACAGACTACATGACACGCTACGCAGAGACCGCCGCTCTTCCGAGGGGGACTGCAAAAGAAGTGGCAAAGTTCTTTATAAGCCAAGTTGTGCTGCGACATGGAGCCCCGGAAGTACTAATCACAGACCGCGGAACGGCATTTACTGCGGAGCTGATGCAAGGAGTATTACGCTACAGCAACACGGATCACCGAAGAACGACGGCGTACCACCCCCAAACGAACGGACTAACAGAACGTCTGAACAAGACAATCGCAGATATGCTGTCAATGTACGTTGACGTTGAACATAGGACTTGGGACGAAGTGCTCCCGTATGTCACGTTTGCGTACAACACGGCTATCCAGGAGACGACGCAGCTGACGCCGTTCGAGCTTGTCTACGGTAGAAGGCCGACTACGATGCTCGACGCCATGCTTCCGCACGTAGAAGACGACGACCTCAATGCCGACGTCCACGGATATCTTCAACGTGCGGAGGAGGCCCGCCAGCTCGCTCGAGTTCGTATAACGGACCAGCAGCTGGTGGATTCGGACCGCTACAACCTCCGACGCCGAGACGCCGAGTACCAACCAGGGGATCGTGTGTGGGTTTGGACTCCCATCCGACGACGCGGACTCAGTGAGAAGCTCCTGCGACGCTATTTCGGACCCTACCAGATTCTACGACGTGTTGGCCAACTTACCTACGAAGTGATCCCTGATGGTGACTCCGGCACATCACGACAACGCAGGCGGCCTGAAGTCGTCCACGTGGTTCGCCTAAAACCTTTCTACGGACGATGACGAACTTTTATTTTCATTTGTTCGGACTGTCGCTTATGTTAGCATCGGGTCGATGCACTCTTAGAGGGGGGGTAATGCCGCGAACCATACATTGGGTTTGTTTATTTGTGTTTTGCTTTTACCGCCCGGCTGCGCCGGTCTGCTTTATCTCTGCGCCAAGGGAAGCGCGTGTTCCATTCTTTCTTTTTGTGCCGCATGTGTTATCTGCTGTGATAGGGAGAGCATTCCGATCTAACGTGAACAGCCCAGAATAATCTTCTTGGATCTACTATGTTCTCGATGCGAATCGACGTTTCGAGAACCACGCGCGCCGAAAGATAAAAAGCCTGCAGTGCAGACGCCGGGGCATTCGATTCGACGACACTCGCCTGTGCAAGTCACTTTTTTGACCGCTGCTTCGCCGCCACTGTATTCTTTTGAGTTGTTAGGGGAGCACAAGTTCGCTCCAATAAACGTATTTCTCATTCAAGACAACTGCTTCGTCCTTGTCATCGTGACACTATTCACGGGACATTTTTCCAACAGCCCTCGGGGACAGCGCCGTGGGGTTCCCCTTTTACATTCCGAAGTGAAGACAGCCTTACCTGTTCGTATCGACAAACAGAGCGAGGAGGACCGGCGAACAAGTTTAGCATTATTTTATAAGGCATGACTCTGAACGAGACTGATAGTGATACACGAATCAAGGAACGCTTCATAACGAAACACGATATACAAGTGGCTACACGCCCTGTTTTATAGTAGTCCGGGGTGTAGGGAACAAATTTGTAAAAAAACACTGAAGACAATTTTTTTGTAAA
The DNA here is from genome assembly GCF_048455015.1 of Haemaphysalis longicornis. Lineage (NCBI taxonomy): Eukaryota > Metazoa > Arthropoda > Arachnida > Ixodida > Ixodidae > Haemaphysalis > Haemaphysalis longicornis. The sequence continues at coordinate 216,142,930 of NW_027526361.1, forward strand.
CTAGAACATCGGTATGCAACAAACGCAACTCAAGGTGTTCAACGAAGTTTTCACTTCGGCTGATTATCAGGAACGATTGATTGATTGTAAGGTTTAACACGTCGACGAAACGCAGGCGATGAGGCCCGCCGTAGTGGAGGGCTCCGGAATAATTTTGACCACCTGGGGATCTTTAACGTGCGCCGAAATCTCGTACACACAGGAGTTTTTGCTTTTCGCCTCCAGCAGAAAGGCGGCCACCGTGGCCGGGAATCAAACCCGCGACCTCGTGCTCAGCAGCGCAACGCCTTAGCCAGTGAGCGACCGCGGCGGGTTATTATCAGGAACGAATACTTCCTAATCGTCTTTCCCTTGCCTGTGTGAAGAATTCAGACTTTGAGTTAGCACAGTATCTGCAAGGCAAAATGGGAAAAAAGGAGTCATTTCAATTACATTTGAACCAGAATGTAACGAACCTCCATGTGACGAATTCCTGAATATAACAACGTTTTTCAACTTTCTATTGCCAGCCCCATTGAAAACGATGCGTTTTCGACCTGACCTCTAGATAACGAATGCATGGCAACAGTTACACCTTGATGTAACGAATTCGCTACGCTGATGAGCCATTGTTTTTGCCCTTTTGCTGAAAAATTGGCTAGAAATATGCAATAATTTAGCGAACATTGTCCGCACTGCAAACTACCGTGTGTTTCCAATGTGAGTGTGGTGTCGGTTAGGTGCTAGGCCCAGTTTGTATTGTCGCGCGTCTCCACTGCTTTCTCAGGTGTAGGTTCGTTGGGGATGAGTTCTGCTACTAGAAAACGAAAAGCTTCATCTTTTCAAGACAAGCCCGCAATTTCAGGTGCCGTCTCCGCCGGCAAGTAGAATCAACGTTCTCGTCCGGTACAGCATCCCAGCTAGCACCTTTTTAAAAAGTTTGAGTGCAGCAATTAAATAGCATCAATTTCGCGAAAAGGCGCCCTTTCAGCATACGTTTGCTCCTTCAAACTGGTTAAGGCAGCGAAGAATGTCAAAAGGCAAAATTGATACTGAAGTTACGCTTGCGAATACAGGGGTAAGTGACTGATTATTTGGACTGCCATGTTCTGAAAAACGTCGTGGGTAAGCAGAAGCCACAAGTAGCACAATTTTCACTGTAAAATAAATTTTTAGAGCGAGAGTTCACTGTCACTGGTGTCAAGTATTTTGATTTAGTTTCTGCTCATTTACGGGTGCCATAAATCGAAACTTGCATATAATAAGAAAAGCTGCATGTAACGAAAAATTTGAACTTTTATCAACTTCGTTACATCCAGGTTTAACTGTACGCATAAGTCCGTATTTCGACGTGGTGCGTGCTTTTACACGGTGGATAAACCTAGACCTGCACTGATTACGTCTGCCGCAAAAAGAAGTTTTCACAGTTTCAATTGCGCCTCCTAAATATTTTTTGAAGTTCCATCAAAGGTAATGCTGTTGTCAAACATTATAGCTTTTGCAGTGAATTGCAGCAGTGCTGCTGCAATTCACTGCTGCTGCACGATGACTGCTGCTGCAGTGAACTGCAGCAGCAGTCATCAAAATATTTAGGCAGCAACCCTGCTCGCGAGCGCAGCACTATGGGGAGGAATTGGAGCGACAGTGGAGTGCAGTTTATATACGTAGACGTCGAAAGTTGAAATTCCTTCGAGAAATACAGTTATGCGGCTACAAAGGAAGGCTGACAGCTTGGTTAGATACTTCGCAAGGTTATAAAAATTGGTCCCGGTGCTTGATTTCGCCGTGGGTCCACCGCCCATCGACATCATGCAGTCGATTTCCTGACTAAACGTATAACCAGGAGGCTAGCCGTTGGTAGCGCGAGCGGGAGCGTAGGGTATCATCGGTTGTGAGCACTTACGCGCTCGTATAGGCTCGAGGCACGAGTACCGATATATGGTTAGCAACCGCCACCAACATGTTACAGAGAGGAAGACGTGAAACGAAGATGTATTTACAAGGCGTATATACACCCGCCGTGGTGGCTCAGTGGCTAACGCGTTGTGCTGCTGGGCACGAGGATGCTGCTTCGATTCCCGGCCGCTGCGGCCGCTTTTCTGACGGAGGCGAAAAGCAAAAACGCCCGTGCGTACGAGATTTCGGCGCACGTTAAAGATCCTCAGGTGGTCAAAATTAATCCGGAGCCCTCCACTACGACGCGCCTCATCGCCTGCGCTGCATCGGCGCGTTAACTCTACAATCCATCAACCAACAAGGCGTATTTACAGAACAGAAGGCCCCGCGCGGACCAAGCACGCCAGAGCTTCGTCTACTTCTATGTACAGTCGATCTGAGCTCACCGAGCGTCTTGTTTTGGCTACAGTTTAGCACATTTATGAGCAGGCTAGGCACTGGCGCTCACGTCTTCTTCCTCTGGGGCTTATGAACCATGTACTTGATATGGCTGATATGAAACAACACGAAACTGCGGTGTCGCAGTTTCGTGTTGCATGCGGAGGGTAACTCTGGCTTTCACTCTAGGTGTGAGTTCGTTCAAAATCTACCAGATCATCCAATGGGTGTTAATTCGACCGCCGCATTGATGCGAACTAGCTCTCACATTTTTGTTTTGTGCTTCAAGAGCGCACATAACAGGGATGCAAAAATTACTGATAAAAGTATCAATTCCTATTCATTTTTCCAGCATTACTGTTTTTCAAAATAAAATTTAACTTTATGACGCTCATTGAAAATAGTTAATAGGGTGTTTCCTGGTTATTTGAAGTAACATGCATTTGACTTGCAAATTGTTGTTTCCCGGCAACAAGTGTGTCTCTCGCTGAAGCAAAGCACCTTCTGCTGCTCTGTGTTGTCGCTCTTTCTTGTGCTCGGTGCAGATGACAGAAAAGAAAATACCAGGCAGCCTCACGCCGGAATGCAAGACACAAAAACAGGCTTTCGACGCACTTACGCTGCGGGCTGTGAAAAAGACAGCAAAAAAAAAAAAGCCCGCCCTCCTCCTCGCCCTTCGCCGCCGCCGTCCGCATGCAACACTGTGTGCATGCCTTGCACAACGAAAGGAGCGGTGGTGGGCTACACTAGGACTGGTCAATAATGGGACCGGTCGTTGACGGAGCTATTCCTTCAACTGAACTGAGGGAACAAAGGGAACTAAGGGAAAAGCCGCCTTTGGCGCCGAGAAATGTTTCGTACGGACTCGCAGCGGCCAAAACCATAACTGATGACACGATTGGCGTTGTAATTTATCTTCCTGAACACGTTGGCCTGCCCATGTCCGCGTTACAGTACATTGGCTGGGCTCATAGCACAAAATAAACACGCCCGCATATACACTTACAACCATTGTCCCAGCACATCTCCGTCGTCAAAATGCAGTTAAGCAATGAAATGACGTGGCTGTGATTTTTAAAAGCATTGGCGTTGCCAGGATTTTATATCGGGGGGTGGGGGGCATTTGTTAGCCTCCCTTTCTGCCCTTACCCGTAAAGCTGACCCCCTAAACCCCTTAAGATGCCTGCTAAGAACAGAAAGTTTGGTTTCATTCGCCTAGAGCATCCTTTTTTTATTTCAAGCCTAATTCTGGATAGTTGGGTGATTGTATATACTCTTCCAACCGATATAATAATGCAACAAACGGGGACCTTATTTCACGTCATAACAAAGTTACGCCAGGGCTCGCGAGTTGAAGATGCGGAAGGGGTTCGGACACAAGAAGCGCGGCACATTCACGCATTTGGAACAATTTCAAACAGCTGCCTCTCCATGCACATTGACTATAGCTCTGATCTTTCTAATGTCAGGCCCAAACAGACATCTGTCCTCCTTAATTGTCTCTCCAGTCGTCGCCCAAGGCTCGTGTTACTTTATCGAACCTAGTTTCCATGGCGCAACCCATGCTTTAGGAGCTGGGATGGGAGGTAACGAAGGTTGCGTGCAGGCTGCGGAAAAGATGTAAACGAAAAGCTGAGAGAGGCACGCATCAATCACGGAAAAGAAGATAAAAAGGTGGCCCCTTAACTGTTCCGTTTGTATCCTTGGTACAAAAAAATATATACCTGACTGGCTGATTGAGCATGTGGCTTCCAACGGACTGTCAGCTTAAGACTGGTATTATACTAATAGGAATTGTTTGCCAGAGCTGCCAGAGCTGCTCAAACGAGCTGAAAGTTGGCCGTGAAAGACACACCAGAGATGGCAGAATCAGTGGCGACACGCCGACTGTACGATATGCAAAGTTCTATATATGTGAAATAACGAAATAACCCGAAATATCCTCCCCCCTTTTAGTATGTCAAAATGTTGAAGAGGGAGCCAAAAGAACCGACCGGTATGCGCTGGAGGCTGGAAGCGTTATCTGGCACGTGCGATTCACGTTCGAGCGAATCAACCGTCCTAGATGCCCCCTCCCTCCACACTCCCCCTCTCCTCACCTCCCTCACGAGAAATTTCGGAGGCAGGACATGTTTTGACCTCTGAACCCCTGAGGACTTTGGTGAAAGCCAGTTGTCGTATTGTGCAATTAGTTTGAACATTTCGTAATGCTTGATGCATAGCAATACTCTGCCGTTGTAACTTGAATGGTATACTTATGTTCAGATTTAATACGTTACCTTGAACATTGCATCAACTTGAACGTTATACCTTGAACATATTAATAATGTTGCAATAAAGATGTTGCCTATAACGTTGCTTTGCGGTTACCTCTTAACATTATAATACCGTTTACATCTTTACATCCATATATGTTCTGACGTGAACATGCCCTGAACGTTATTTTAATGTTTGAATTTTTACATTAACATAATGTTGAGTCCTGAGCATTGTAATAACTTTACTATTTCTAACCCACGTTAAAGATCCCCAGGTGGTCAAAATTAATCCGGAGCCCTGCACTACGGCGTGCCTCATCGCCTGCGTTGCGTCGGCGCGTTAAACCCTACAATCAATCAATCAATTACTATTTCTAACGTTGGTTATAAGTTGTTTCCTGAGAATGCCCTGAACGCTATTTAAATGTTTGTGTATTTACATTACTTTCGTGTTGAGTCATGAGCAGTGAAATTACATTAGTATTTCTAACATTGGTTTTAAGTTGTTGCCTAAATGTTAAATAAATGTTGGGAACAAAACGTTAACATACATGTTCGTTTTCAACGTAAAAATAACGTTATTAATATAACATAAACATTGAATGTTTTTTTAAACGTTACAAAAACATTGCCATGTAACATTTAACGTTATTTAAACTTTCACAACTTCCAGATAACGTTATTCGAATGTTCTGTGCTACTTGGGAAACACTGATGGCGTGGTACCTGTTTGTACGTCAGGGTCAGAATTTTTGTATTTATGTATAACCGCGCGAAACGGGCTTGTGGGTGCGTTCAGTTACAGGAGGGAAAGGGTGGGGGTAGCGTGGAAGGAAATTTCCGAATTTTATTGGACCTCCAGCCGCATCGTAAACAAGGGGTTTCAGTTAGAGTTGGAACTGCGACTCACCGCTGCGTCGTAAAATGCGTCGCGAACATGGCTAGAGGTTTTCTTCCTTTTCCCCATCAGAAAAAAAGAAGGATGGACGTCCGCATGCGGAAATTTATCTTCTTTGCTCAGTGGAAAGATTGCCGAGCAAGTAAAATAAATAAACATTTGTCATACCTTACACCTGAATTTTGACACGTCTATGTCAAGAGCTAAAAAGTGTCACTGACCATCCGCCTTCACAGAGCGGAATGCCTAATGATATTTATACGGAGAAAAAGCACCTATCCCTTAACCCCCGTCTCCTACCTCTCCCCTTCCCTCAGTTTGCATTTAGCCCGACGTTTGAGCCGACAGTACACTTTCACTTCCCGCCCTAAGGTTTTAACAAGCATATAGTCCCGCACAGAACCGATGTTTCTTATTTCTATCTTCCGAGTGAGGAAAAATCGATAGAAGTAACTCAAAAGCGTTTTAGAAACCACGAAGGTCCGCTAGGCCGGAAATGTTTGTGATAAAATAGGAAGCGACCGGTGCAAGAGTAGAGCGCAAGTGGGAGAAACTGGATGGGAGTGACGGAGGCGTAGGGGCAAACATTTTTGTGTTTCGGCAAGAGGCGACCTCATGCCGGATTTTCCTTAAGCAGTGTCACCCGTAACATCCATTTGTGTGTCGCTCACTTTATAGATGACTTGTCACTGATGATATCGAATATTTATTTATTTATTTATTTGTACAATACTGCGGACCTTGAGAGGTCCAAGCAGGAGAGGGATGTACACATCCAGAAGACATGCGTACGGATACAAGATCAATCATGAACGTGGGGATACATAATCAACAGGTAAGTATGCAATCATTATACATTGGATGACCGCAAGGGTGAACACTCTGGCAAAACATTCCAATCGGAAACAGTTCTGGAAAAAAATGAATATACTATTCAAGTTCTTGGCCAACTGATAGCCTCACAAGGAAATTGTACTGAAGTAACTATTCGTAATGCTCTCGTAATAATTCATTTAGGAGACGGATTGATCACCTCGGCTGCGTAAAAATGGCGGCAGTCAAAATCGTGAAGAAAGCGTTCAAATGCGCTATATTCGCTACTTAGAAAAAAAAGCTGTGATACCTATGTTGCCTGGGTGAGGATATATTTGTGGTAACGACATGGACAAGATTATTAAAGCGATAATTGGAAGCATGCTGTGACGTTGCAGGGAAACACCGCGTAACGTTCCTTTAACTCTCCATGTTTTAGCACGCATACGCGTTTCATCGCACCCACGGAATAGATTATTTCAACATTCAGGACGCGCCCAGCATGTGATTGCGTACTAATAAGGTATCACAATCGTCATATGTATAGTTTGGATTTAACAATCTGCGCGCAACCGCGTAAGGCTTGTATTATCCTCTGTGCATGTCAGGAGAGTTCCTATGCCCTGGGTGCCAGAAATATAGGGCTTCGAAACTTTCGTGGTTCCCACCATTTTTGATGTATAACTCACGTCGTTTCAGAGCATTCGCGTTTCGTATAAATATACATTAGAGCGTAAAACCTCAGGATGGCCTGTACCTATCGTAAAATACATATTTCGAATCCTCGAAGGGTTCTTTTTTTTGTCCAGGTAATGAATTTATAGGAAATATAACGGAAATGAAGCGTCAAGGATGTTCAACTCACCAATGACGAAACATCGCGTTTTCGGTGAAGCAACAGGGTCACTAGACATTGTGGCACAGCGAAGTATGCAGTCGTGCATAGCAGAGCTAAGGGGTATGTTGCTATTACGACGCAAATTTAATAGTATTTATTACCACAGCACATATCCCAAAATTAAAGGCTGATGTGAATCAGTTGCGCCACGTGTATCACGGGCACTTAGCTGTTTGCTAGGAGCATATGCATGTGCTTGGTAGGCTAGGAAAAAGAAAATAAATGACTTGTCTACATGCCCATTCCCTGTTTTTGCTTTTATACATGGGTATCACGCCTAAAGTAACCAAAGTGGCGAGGTGCTTCCAAACACAACACGAATGCTAGTTAGATCCATGGCAACAGTTGCCGTTTTTTTTGTTTTTTATAAAAGAATGCCCTTACGTCGCCTTTACGGCGCTAACTAATATCCTCGCGTGGTGTAAATGTAGCATTTAGGTGTGCCTTCTTCTTTAGGCCAGCTTCGGCGCAAAAAAATGTTTGATGTTGAATTTAGCATCCCACACACTAATCTTTCAGTTAAAGCAAGTCTCATGTCAGCAGCCGTACCTGCTTTATCAGAGCTTATAAACTAAAGGAGAGATCCTTATGCCTATAATTTCCATCATTAGCTGGCCCACAGAAAGGGAGATTCGCAGTAGAGGTCAGTGCCACCACCAGGCGCTCGCGAAGCTACATACCATGCTACTGCATGCCATAGAGTCCCCGCGGACAAGCAGCTCGTTCCCCCGCACCATTGCATTTCCCGCCCACTGCGACCCCTCCTTACAGAGGTCGTCACGTACACACGCGCAATTCTCTGTCCGAAGATGTTCTCTAGATGGGTGGCCGCAGCGAAAACGAGTATTCCGCGGCCAGATGCTTGTCGTTCGTGTTCGGACCTTTCTTGGCCAAACAGGAAAGAAGTTATTCGTGGCCAGACTGTTCGTGTTCCGCCTTCCGCTGGCCAAATGGGAAACGATTACTGCGTGGCCAGACGCTCTTTGTTCGTCATCAGATGTATGGTGGCCAAGGAGAAAACGTGTGCTTCGTGTACAGATGCTTGCTGTTCATCTGGGGATCTAGACTGGCCAAACAGACAATGCGGCCCTCGTGGCCAGACGCTTGCAGTTCGTCTTCCGACCTCACCTGGCCAAAAAGGAAACAAGTAATTTGTGGCCGGCCGTGAGCTGTTCGTCGTCGGACGTATGGTGACCAATGAAAAAACATGTTCTCCGTGGCCAGACGCTTGCTTTTGGTGTAAAGACCTCGGCTAGCCAAACAGACAACAAGTATTCCGTGACCAAATGCATGGCAAGGAACATCAGTTCTCTGGCAGTAAAAATTTTGCCAATGGCCAAACAGGCCACGCATCGGCTTAAAATATGCGAAAGGCTGGCCACGTTTTCTGTGCTGCCTGGGTAGCTGGTTCTCGCTCCAAACATCGTTTCTGTCTATGCCTTACGCCCACGGCGGTTCACATTAACGAGACTGCACTGTATTTAGGATAGGAATGGTTCCTGATCTAAAACAGGTTTGCTGTTGCCAATTGTGTTCTAGAAAAAGACCACACCCTGATATTTCAAGGGGTGAAATCCAATGTAGATTGTTGCATTTCACCTTTGTCAGTCTCCTGTCAGACTACTGATCTGAATCGCACTGTTTTCAACGTTGTGCCGGGTCTGCCTATTGCGCTATATATTTCCCGGGCTCATTAAAAGTGACCGTTAATCACACAACGGCGACAGGTGGCGGTCACAGCGTCAATTAGCTCGTAAACACAACAACTTCAGCTCGCAAACACAACAGCGTAACGCTGCCTTTGGTGGCACTTGCCTGGACCTGCATCGAACTCCATCTGTTCCGCACGGTGTACCTCCGAAAAGGTGCTGTTCGCACGGGCTGTGTCTGACCGCGGCAGGGCGAGCAGGGGGAACTTGCAGGTGAGAGCCACGACTTGAGTCTGTTTTGGTGTCTACTTCTTTTTTTTCTACCTGGACCAGACGCTACTGGTCAAGCCGTGCTTCTTGGCCTTGGTTGCGGAGGCGTTGGAGCTGGGGAGGCTCACAAGAAAGCTTCCGACAGCCCCCGATGGTGTATAATAAGCGGATAATGCGGTGATGGGCGACGATTGGGCGGCGATTGAAGCGACAAATTAAAGCTACGCTTGTTGCGGTGAGGGGCTGGCAGTGCTGCCAGTAAAGGGAATGGCGCGTGTTGCTGCTGCTGCTGATGATGATGCCCTCAAAGTTTTTGGCACATACCCACGAGGGGAAATTGGTCAGGGCTAAATCGATTGATGAAATACGTGAGGGCCTCGAAATAATAATTGATTTCTGGAAGTGCATTATTGCTTATTTTGTTTCATAGTGAAATAGTGCGAAAACCCTTAGGATATTGGCAAGTAAGGTACAAATTAGAAGACATAATTAAATGTGGCTTGTCATTTTCTGAGAGAATTAGTGAGGCTTACAGGCGGGGGGAGATGGGGGAGAACTGGAGGGCGTGTTGGTGATGATGATTCCCGTAAAATAAATGCCGTCTTTGGAGGCCGATGAGGAAGTAGGGTTGGCTTTGTTTTAATTTCTTAAAAAGCTCTGTAATAGGCGCCATTATTCAGACATATGCATGAAACAGGAATAGACACAAAACGACATCGTGCCCATTCACACTTTCTCGTGGCAAAGGCATGGTAATACAACATGCTTCGCGCATGGCAGGGCTGCCGATTTTAAAAGGAATTGGACGCACTTTCTGCAGGTGAATGACTGGAATTTCCCCGTACGGAAGTCACGCGCAGTGGAAAAAAAGAAACGCAAACTTGCTGACGAACGTTGACTTATAAGCTAATTGGTGCCTCAGTTTTCTTGACTAGCATAATATTCAGTGCTGTGCCCGCCTCTCTACATTACCTGTCCTGGTTTAAAGGCGCCGTCTTTCAAGAAAGCTGTTTCGCGTGCGATCCGAAAATGCATCGAACTTGCGCGTAACCGACATCGAACACATGGGAACTGAGCTATCGCGGTGACGCTTTAGTCATTTTGCGATAGGGGTTTCCAAATCTCGCACCTTGCCGGGCGCCTTAAGACGACACCCGCCACACATGTCAGCATTCGTGACCGCCAACCGGAGCACATCTTACATAAGGCGCCTACAGCGCACCACGTTGAAGTATGCAAGGCTAGCATCAACAGCGACTGCCTTACGCAAGCTGGCGGCGGAAAAAACTCGCACACCGAATGCAACACCGGAAATAGGGCTCCTGTAGTGAAGTTTTTCCCGCGAGTAGCGACACCAGTACTGACGCTGCATACGTGATAGCGTAACGCTGTATGAGTGATGGCCGGCGGGCCCCAACGTGCCCCAACTGTTGTGTCGCGGCGGTGACCGACAAAGACAATCTTAGGGCGACGAGGATGCTCTTTGCCTCGGTTCCGGCCGCGGCAGAAAGAACCCGTGAGTGTGGTCCCGTTACCATGGCTTCATTATTTTCTGAAGCGTTCGGCGGCGCGAGGCCTAGCTGCTTTTGTGTGCTGACTTTCGCGAGCTACCACCTAGGCCCTAGCATCTCTCAGACCCTTCGGCTTCTGCTTCTGCTACCTGGCTCTCAGCATGGCTCTTTTCGACAGCCTTTTGGGCCGCCTTTCTTTTCGGCCGCCCCCGATTCAGTGGCCTGACTGGAAGCGAATGTTTCAGGCCCACCTCCAAGGAGGCCAGCGGGAGCGATTGGAGTGACGGTAGGCGAGCGTCCGCGCTCGTTAGCGTCTTGGAACGGGAAGGACAGCGGAAGTACTTCGCCGACGCACTACAAGAAGAAGCCCGATCCGATTCCAGCAACGCGGCGTCTGTGCCCGTGTCTGAGCCCGGTACACCGTTCCCCGCCGTTCCGAACTACGCCAAACTCCTCGAGCAGCTTGACCGGCTTTTCGCCACGTCCACGAACACGATGGTAGATCGTGACAAGCTCACAAGTCATCTACAGCTTCCAGGGGAAAGCTTTCTAGACAACGTGACCGTCCTCAAGGAGAAAGCGGTACGGTGCCAGCTTGGTCTGACGTACGCGGAACGCGTCCGTGACCAAATCATTCATGGGATGTTCAATCCTCGGACTCGACAGAAGCTCCTCGGACATGGCGAAGCTTTGTCATCGAAAAAGGCGGAAGAAAGTGGCCGAAACTTCGAGGCGTTGTCTGTTAGAAAGCAAGCATTCGCTCCCGGGCTGTAGGTCTAGGCGCGCAACATGGCGGCGCGAAGAAAAAAAATGGCTTTGGCAGTCGGGGAGGCCCTGACGTCACATCGCTTCCGGTAAGCCAGGACGACATTAGATTTCTGGGAAGGCAAGATTTTTGCCGCCAACCGCAACCATCTTCAGGAACCCGCGGTACAATTCAGCACTACTCTCCAAGCCATTTCCAGCGTCAACTGTGCGACCGCTGCGGTAGCAGACGGCATGATTCGACCTTCCGAAACTGTCCAGCCCGACATCGGCCTTGCAACGCATGCAACACAAGGGGACATTTTGCGTCGGTGTGCCGCAAGTCTGCGTCAGTTCAGCGTGTTTCTTCGAGGGAAGATCTTGACTTAGCGTCTACACATCCTCCTGCACAGCAGTAAGCCTCTGAACATATTAACTCATCTTCAGAGAGCCTCAGTGTCATCATCTCCGGATGATCATCCTTCAACATCCGTGCTATGAATTTACACTTCTTCAAGAAAGTACTTATTCGTCCAAGCTGAAGGCAGCGGTGAGTGAGTGAGTGAGTGAAAAGACTTCATTCGATCATCCGGCGGACGACTATCCTAGCCCCACGTGGGGAGGGTAATCGCGATGCGGCCACACATCATCTCGGCGTGGTGTCCTTTACTCAGCTAGCAGCCCTCACTACTCCCGCCTTCTGGCACCCGCGCCTGCCCCTGTGCTGGGGTGGTAGTGAGCACCTGGCGCTTTTGCTCGGGCGCTGCTTTTCGAGGGCAGCCGAAATCCACTGGACGGCCCGTGTCTGTTGTTCCCGTTGGTCGCTTCCCGCAGCGGCCGCAAGCCACGGCGGGATCGTCGTCACTGTCCGTGCCTCCCTCGGATTTTGTGCACAGTCCCACAAAATGTGGGCCGCAGTAGCCCTTTCCGATTCACACACGCGACACAAGTCACTCACATATACGCTAGAGCACACGTGTTTCATGAGACCGGCGTGGGTAGCGACCCAGTCTGCAATTGCCGGAACGTCACCGCCTCGCTTCGGGTCAGGCCCGGGTGAGGCGGGGGCATAGTCCTGCGCCCTAGTCTATACCAGTTCAACACTTCACTATACTCCGTCATCCTGTCTTTGGCTTCGCACCACCATTCCTTCGTCGAGTCGGCCGGTTGGGCGGGGCGGTATGTGAGACCTCGCGCCGCCTCGTTGGCCGTCTCGTTGTGGTTTGCGTTGCCTCGGGCTGACACGTCCCTTCCCATGTGGGCCGGGAACCACTTGATAGTCACCGCTCTGTTCGTTGGGTTCACCGCGCGCAACACCCGCACTGCTGCCACACACACACTGCCTCTGGCGTAGTTCCGCACCGCGGTCCTGGAATCGCTCAGCACGGTCGTGCATCCGGGGTGGGCGATGGCCAGGGCGATGGCTACCTCCTCGGCCTGATGCGCCGACCGTGTCCACACGCTCGCCGCCGCCTTCGTCTCGCCGGTGACCGCACTGACCACCGCCGCGGCGAAAGCTCCCCTCCTGTCCTGATATTCCGCCGCGTCCACATATACGGCACCGCTGTCTCTGGCGTGGAGGTCGATCAAGGCCCTGGCCCTTGCCGCCCTCCGCTCCCTGTTGTACTGAGGATTTACGTTCTTCGGTATCGGGCACACTTGCACGTGTCTCCGCACACCCTCTGGTACCTCCGCTCCTTCCGCAATCTCCTCGTCCGCTCTCCTCAGCTCCACACCTAGGTTACGGAGCACCTGCCGGCCGGTTCTCGTGCCAGAGAGCCGCTCCAGCTGGGCCGTTCTCTGGGCTTCTGCAATCTCCTCGAGAGTGTTGTGCACCCCCAGTGACAGGAGCTTCTCCGTGTTTGCACAGTCGAAAAGCCCGAGTGCGGCCTTGTAGGCCCTTCGTATGAGCGCGTTGATCCTGTTGCGCTCGTGTACCTTCCAATTGTGGAAGGCCGCCACATAGGCATTATGGCTCACGGCAAAGGACTGGACCAGCCGCGTTAGGCTGGCCTCCTTCATGCCTTCGGCCCTTCTGCTCGATACCCTCTTTATGAGGCGTATGGCCGTGTTGACTTTGGCCGTTAGGCGGTTGATGGTTTCGCCATTGCCTCTGCCTCGCTCTAGGAGCATGCCCAGCACCCGGATCTTTTCGACGTGCGGGATCACCTGGCCGCCGCTCGTTCGTATCGTGATTTTCTCGCTGTTCCTTCTCGGGTCTCGCTTCTTCTTTCTCACTCCCTTCGGTGGCACCACTAACAACTCCGACTTGCTCGGTGAACACACCAGCCCCGAGCCGTCCAGTTGCTCCTCGATGGCGTCCACCGCCGCCTGTAGCGTGTCTTCAATGTGGGCGTCGCAGCCTCCCTTTACCCAGAGCGTGATATCGTCGGCGTAGATGGTGTGCCTGACCCCGCTGACGCGCAAGAGCCGTTCAGCCACTCCGATCATCACTAGATTAAACAGCAGCGGCGAAATGACCGACCCTTGCGGGGTCCCCACGCTGCCAAGCTTCTTCTCCGGTAGCTCAAGGTCGCCAGCGTGTATTTCAACCGTGCGACCCGACAGAAAATCTCTGATGTATCTGTATGATCGCTCGCCCATGTTCAGCCTCGACACCTGCGCCAGGATCGCAGAGTGCGTCACCTTATCAAAGGCGCTCTGCAGGTCCAGGCCGAGCACGGCACGGTTGTCCCTCGTCCTGGTGTTGTCGTCCAAAATTTCGCTCTTGAGCTGGATCATAGCGTCCTGGGTGCCTAGCTTGCTCCTGAAGCTGATGACCGTATCCGGGTAGAGCCCCGACTCCTCCAGGTACCGCTGCCACCTGTTCATCAGGACGTGCTCCAGCACCTTGCCCACGCAGGACGTGAGCGAGATGGGCCGGAGGTTTCCAATGTCTGGCGGCTTGCCCGGCTTGGGGATCAGGATGGTTTTGGCCGCTTTCCACTGCCGGGGAAGAGTCCCAGCCCGCCAGCAACGGTTGTAGTAGTCCGTCAGGCTCACGATCGCTGACTCGCCGAGATTCTTCAGCACCTTGTTCGTCACTCGATCTGGTACTGCCGCCGATCTGGTATTGAGGTCATGCAGGGCCGCTCGGACCTCCCATACCTCAATGTCTCTGTCCAGGTTCGAGTTGGCCGCACCCTGGTAGTCCGGGTGATGCACCGTCGGGGTGGCCGGCAGGTATTTGGCGTCCAGGCGCCTTCTCACCTCGTCCTCCCCGCATTCCGTGACCGCTGCGTGCATGATCCTGGTTAGCCGCTCTCGCTGGTGCGACTTGGTCCTGGTTTCGTCCAGGAGGTGCCGCAGCAGGGTCCACGTCCTGCCGCAGTGCATCTGCCCGTCCGCCGCGCTGCAGATCTCGTGCCATCGCTGGGCGCACAGGGTTGTGCAGTGGGCCTCGATTACTCGGTTTAGCTCCGCGATCTTCTTGCGGAGCTTCCTGTAGGTGCGCTGCGCTTTCCACCTCGTCAGGAGGGATTTCTTGGCCTCGATGAGGTGGGCCAGTCGGTTGTCCACTCGCTCGATACTGGCATCCGTCTCAATCTCTCTGGTCGCTGCCGCGGCCCGCTCCATGAGCCCCGCCGTCCACTCCTCGATGTCCTCGATCGCCACCGTCGCGCCCGGTAGGGACCCTCGGAAGGCGTTCCAGTCGGTGACTTTGTGCGCCCTGACGCAGTTTCTGGAGTTGGTGGCCGTGTCGCCGCTGCTGAGCGGGACGGCGATCTCCACGATGTAGTGATCGCTGCCCAGCTCGTGCCCCGTGTTCCGCCAGCCAAAGTCCCCTGTTTCCGCATTGTCGCTGCCGCCGCTCCGAACGAACGCGAGGTCCGGCGTCGTGTCTCGGGTGACCGAGTTGCCGATCCGCGTGGGGTCCGCCGGGTCGGTGATCAGGGTCAGCCCAAGGTCGGTCGCGTCCTGCAGGAGGTCCCGGCCCTTGACCAGTGTCCTGCTATAACCCCAGGCCTGGTTCGGCGCGTTAAAGTCTCCGCACACGACCAGTCTGTTGCTCGGGCCGGCGATGCGGTTAGCCTTGTGGAGCAGAGCCTTGAATTTCTGTTTCCTGTGTGCCGGGCTGCTATAGACGTTTAGTATGAATGTGCTTTCCTTCCTACTTTTCTTCCCGGTTACCACCTCGACGAAAGTGTTCTCAATCAGGCTGTTCACGCCGAGTACCTCGTGCTCTAGGAAAGTGATGCCCTTTCTCACCAGGGTGCAGGCCCCTCTGCCGGTGCTGCCGGTAGTGTCCCGCAGGCTCGGAGGGCTCACGCTCGCCTTGTAGCCTGGGAGCTTGACCTCTTCGGTAAGGGTCTCCTGCAGTAAGATGACGTCGGGCCTCACGGTTGCCTGTTCCAGGTGTTGTTGCAGGACTGCCTTCTTTCTGACGAAGCCGTTACAATTCCACTGCCAGACTAGGAGGCCTCGCGTGGTCCCTACTGCTGTAGCTGATGTTGTTGCTGCTCTATCCATGCTTGCGGTGGGTGGTGTTGCTGGCTTGGTACTTGTACTCCTGACGCCTGCAGCGCCGCCATGATTTGTTGTAGAGCAGTGTCAATGTTCGCAAAGTGTTCGTTGAATGCACTGATTGTCAAGTTGTGTTGCTCTTCCATTTTGTTGAGCCTCTCGTTGATTCTCAGCTCTTTGAGGCTTTCGGTGGCTCTCTTCTTGGGCACCGGTCCCGCCGCCACGGTCGTCGTCTCGTCTTCCACAGTCTCCTCTTCCATAGCCTGACGGGCTGCGGCAGCCGGGGTTTGCGCCCGCTCCGCCTGTTGATGCGGCGGCTGCTGTTGTCGCCGCTCGCATTGCCGCTCCTCCGCCAACTGCTGTGTCGGCGTGGGTCGTCCCGGAAGACCCAGCTTGAGCACCATCACTTCCTTGTTGGACTTGTCCAGCGCTGCCACGAGCTCCGCGTCTTTTCTGTTGAGTAACTCGTTCGCTCTGGTAAGCATGACTACGTTCTTCTTGAGTAGCTCCATCTCCTCGTCCCTCTTGTCGCCTTTCTTGACCCCGCTGTTACCTCCACCGCTCGGCCCTGGGCTCTGCTGCAGTGATGGACCCCTCTTCCTAATTCCTGCTTTGGTGGCGTCCGCCCAGCTTACGCGCTCTCCTGACATGGATCTGCCGCGCTGGCGACTCGCGCTTCAGCCCCTGCTGTTCTTCCTGGAACGTGACGTGCTCCGCTCGGTAGCAGCTGTTGTTGCTCTCTCCACTGGCGTC
The DNA here is from genome assembly GCF_048455015.1 of Haemaphysalis longicornis. NCBI lineage: Eukaryota > Metazoa > Arthropoda > Arachnida > Ixodida > Ixodidae > Haemaphysalis > Haemaphysalis longicornis. The sequence continues at coordinate 216,159,501 of NW_027526361.1, forward strand.
CTCAGTTCCGGGAACTCGTCTGGGTTCGGCAGCTGCCGTCTTGCACGCTGCTCCTCCATCTTCCTTTCCCACTGCCGCCGGGTCACCACGTAAGGTACCTTGTACCGATGCTTGCAGTCGCGATCGCCTGTTGGGTGTGGCCCCCCGCAGATCCTGCAGTTGACCTTACAGTCGTGCCCCTCGGTCGGGTTGCTAACGCGGCAGTCGAAGCACACTTTAGCACAGGGATTGGGGCATACGTGCCTCCTGTGTCCGACCCTACCACACTGTCTGCACACGTCAATGTGCTTGCGGTACAGGCTGCACCGGAGGAGTACCGTTTCATAGCACACATAATTGGGCACCTTCAGCCCCTCAAAGGCCACGATCACCGTTGTCGTATTTCCAATGCGTTGCGCTCCGCGAGCCAGCGGGTTGCGCGGGTGGACGATGTTCCGGTGGATTTCTGAAGGCGTGTCCTCCACTGGAACTCCTCGTATTATTCCCTTCACCGTGCCGTCTGGCGTAGTTTGGTATGCTCCTACCTCATGTACGCGATCTCCAATGCGGATGGACTGAATTCTGGCGTAGGCCCGGGCTCGTCCCTCATCTGGGGTGCTCACCACCACGATGTTCTGGTGTACATTCGGGCAAAACGTGTCTGCCGCGCCGTCTTCCCTTGAAACCCTCGCTGCCGCGCGAATGGCCGTCGCCACGGTCGCCTGCAGCTTGGCAATGTTTAGGCCTCCCCGAGGCCTGACGACAATTTTGATGTCCTCGCTTGGTAACACATTCGGCATTTTAGACGCCCTTGCCGTGGAGGCGATGACTCTCTTGGCGTACTGGTTCCTTTCTCGAGGCCGAGATTGCCGCTCTGGTGACGCCGGCCGCGCAGCCTCCTTGCCTTGGACCTTAGGTTTTCGGACCACTTCCGTCCAGCCGGAGCCTTCTTGAAAATCCTCGGTTGTAATTTCTTCTCCCTCCACTTCTACTTGCATCTGACTAATGCCGGGGCCAGAAGCCGCAAAATCCTCCACCGGAGACGCCGTCTCCCTCGTAGAAGAGGAAGCCATTACGTAACCACCGCTGGCCGGCTAACCCTTGATTTAGGGTTACCGTGGCGGCCGCCGCTTCGGAACTTCCCAGGGTCGTAAAATGAGAATTAATGGCTTGCCTGGGGAAAATCTGGTCTCCCGGTGATCGCGTGGAGAATCTCTGTCGATTGGTACCAGTTTCGTTGGCCTTGAATGCATTTGGCGCGTCAGAGGACCGGTATTTGCTGGAGCCGACGTGAAGCACGACTGCATCGGTTGGCCCCCTGGTGGCTTCTCAAGGCAGCGGTGTTACCATGTAACTCTTGGTTGATGCCGTAGCATCACTGTCATTGATTACTGCTGTAGACTTCAAACATCACTTCAGTAAACAGCACATCTTGTCCAATGCCGTCATCGACCTGCAGAAATTTTCCAAGCAGTGGATCGGCGTCATCAGCTCTTTCCAAACTCCTGTCGAAGTCTTGCAACAATCTTGCTTTATCATCTTCTGCGTCACCGATAAAGGCACATCGTTGTTTGGACTTGATACCACTTGCAGTTAGGTATCCAGATCGACGGTGCGTCTCTAACTTGTCGGCTGGCATCAATCTGTTCAGTGCAGTGTCCATTGAACGTGCATCCTGGCTTCGAGCATCTCTTCAACGATGAGTTGGGTCTCGTCAAAGGCTTTTTCTATCGTATCCAACGGCGTCCATGTACGGCTCCGGTTGCATCCAAGTTGCGATGACTTCCTCTAGCTCTTTGTGATCAAGTGTCCAACGAGCTGCGACGCCTCGAGGACTGTGATGTCGTCGAACGTATCGACGCTTCGGGGCGTGTCTCGCCGCTCGTCGTCGTCCTAAAGATGAATGGTGACATCCGGCTGTGTCGAACGTCAATTGGCTTGTTTGACTACCTCCGGTAGTCGATCAAGGCAATTGTCATTAATGAGTATGCTTTACCGCATGTTGAGTTGTTGCAAATGTTCCATGAAACTGATTGCTTTTATAAGCTAGATTTAGCGCCTCCTTAGCATCAGCTGTTGCTGGAAGAGGGCAGTAGAGACCTTACTGCATTCAAAACACGTGAAGGCTTGTTCAGGTTCAAGCGTGCGTGCTTTGGTCTGGCGTCCGCGCCTGCAGTTTTTCAAAAGAAGATGTCTCAAATCTTGAAGAATTGCAAAAAATGTCGTAGGCTATCTTGACAATATTCTTGTGGGGAGGAAGTCTCTGTCTGAGCATGATGCTTGCCTGGTTGAAGTCTTAACTTGCATAGCCTACTGTAGCATGAAGTTGAATGACAAATGTCTTTTTTCTGTGAAAAAAACACAGTTTTTTGGGACACTAGATTTCAGCTTCGGGCATTTCACCGTTTGAAAGTAAAGACTATCGTCAATGCTCCAGATCCTACGGACATCATGTCTTTACAATCCTTTTTAGATCTCGGAGGATACTATGCAGAGTTCATTGACCACTATGAAGACCTCGTCGAACCACTTCGCCTCATGATCAGGCAAGATAACAAGTTTTGTTAGTCTGACGAGGCAAAGCGCAGCTTCAACCAATTGAAAGCTCACCTGTCTTTTTCTACTGCCATTAAGGTCTATTATCCTGAACTGCCCGTAGTACTCACGACCGACGCATCTGACGTTGGCATTGGAGCTGTATTACAGCAGGGATATAGTTCTAAGATTAAAACCGTAGCATTCGCTTCAAGAACTTTGTCGGAAACGGATAGAAAATACACTGCGGGGGAATGCGATGCGCTTGCTTGTTTGTTCATTGTTGAAAAATTGGCAAATTTTGCTGTGGGGTAGACGTTTCACCCTTAGAACTGACGATCAAGCTGCCGTTGCTTTGTTAGCCGTAGGAGACTCAGATAGGAGGCCATTGAGAATTTGACGGTGGTCAGCTCGACGTCCGTACAATTTTGACATATGGGCCTTTCGTTTCATCAAAATACTGCTTATATTTTTTCTCCTTCGTCGCGACCTGATCCAGAACATGATGCAAAGGTTGCCCACCACACCAAAGTACACTCGCTTGAACCTGACCAAGCCTTCTTCTGTTATGAATGTCGTAAGGCCTCTACTGTCCTCTTAGAACAACAGCTGGTGATAAGGAGACGATAAGCCTAGCTTAGAAAAGCAAGCAGCTCCATGAAATATTTGCAACAACTCTTCAACGTTTGGCAAAGGATACCCACAAATGACAATGACCTTGTTCGGCTTTCGCAGGTGCACACAGCCGGATGTCACCATTCTTCTTTCCGACGGCTACGAGCAATAGGCAACGCCTCGAAGTTTCGGCCAATTTCTTCCACTTTTTTTCAATATTAAAGCTTCGCCATACGCAAAGTCCTTCTCTCGTACTTGAGGGTTGGATGTCCCGTAGATGATTTGGTCGCAGACGCGTTCCGCGTACGTCGGGCGAAGCTTGCACCGTACAGCTTTCTCTTTGAGAGCGGTCACGTAGTCGAGAAAGCTTTCCCCTGCAAGCTGTAGAAGACTTGTGAACCAGTCACGTTCTAGCAGCGTGTTCGTGGATGCGGCGAAAAGCCGGTCAAGCTGCTCCACGAGTTTGGCGTAGTTTGCAAAGGCCGGGAACAATGTACCGGGCTCAGACACGGGCGCAGACGCCACGTTGCTGGAATCGGATCGGGCGTCTTCTTGTAATGCGTCGGCAAAGTACTTCGGGTGTTCTTCCTGTTTCAAGACGCTAACGAGTGCGGACGCTCGCCTAGCGCCACTCCAATCGCTGCCGCCGGCCTCGTCGAGGTGGGGATGAAACATTGGCTTCCAATCAGGCCACTGAATTGGAGGCGGCGCTGACAATTCGACGAACACAGGAAGGCGGCCGAAAAGAGCCATGCTGAGAGGCAGGTAGTAGAAGCAGAAGCCGAAGAGTGTGAGAGATGCGGGGGCCTAGGTGGTAACTCGCGAAAGTCAGCACACAAAAGGCGCTAGGCCTCGCGCCTCCGAACGCGTCCGCCAAGCCACAAAGAAGCGGAGGTAACGGGACCACACTCACGGGTTTTTTCTGCCGTGGCCGGAACCGAGGGGAAGAGCATCCTCGTCGCCATGATGATGTGTCGCGGCAGTGACGGACTTCAAGGGCCCGGTGCTGGAGCGGGCGCAACGTACGTCGGGCCACCAGAGCACGGCACGAATAAGGGGTGTAAGACCGACCCGCTGGGGCCAACCAAACGACTGGCCCGACTAGCGGCGGTTTATTCCCGATGACCCACGACGACACGCCTGTACACAGGTGATTGGCTAATTCCAATCACGTGTGTTGTTTGGCAACGTCGTCTATCGCACACGGTCCGACACAGCGGCGCACCTAGAGCTCGTACGCTGCAAAGGAGGGCGCCACTGCACTACATTGCACATGCTCCATCCGGCGGGAAGCATTCCGACTTTTCCAGGCCTTCCTCGTGGAGACCGACCTCATAAAACGGCTGTAACCCAATGGCTGCCAGCCAGTCTTACGAGCTCCTTATGTCTTTCTTTCGCTGTCCTCATTTTCTCTCATCTATCCCCTTCCACTCTCCCTCTACCCTTTCCCCGGACTGGGTTGTATGCTGGTAAATTCCCGAATGTGTTCAAGATATCCCCAGTCCGCTTATTTTTCACTTTGCATGTCAATAAATCTCCCACTCACTGAGTGATGGCCCATCCACATCACGAATCTAGTGAAACAGCCTAGTCAAAACAGGGTCATGCGTAGTAATCCATTTGATATTTGGCATGCGCGTGAAACGAATGCTGTCATATCCACAAAGGTGGAATGTGAAGCTTTGGTGTTTCATTCTCGGTCCCCGCTGACATCCCTGGGCACTGAAGCTGAGGGCGTTGTTGCGCTTTTTCTCCGGGCAGTAAGCGTGCAGGATGCGCTGGCAGCGCTGTACGGCCATGTACGCTTGATCCGAACTCCCATTTGTGCTCACTCTGCACACGCGGGTACTAACAAACTAGGGTCCAGGTCCTGTTAATAAATTATTCGTTACTTTCAGTCCAGAGTCAGTTATTCAGCATTATAACGAACCACTCCAATGTTATTGCAATCGAAAAAAGTTGGGTCATGTAGTGGCCGTAGACGTGTTACCTGGCTGTACAAAGTGCGTAGGAAACGGACAGAATGTCGTTTATTTTGTAAGTTTCTAACCAAATTACCCTAAAATTGTTTTATCCTGCGAATAAACCAGTCCAAGCTCGGCACTACGGCAATTGAAGTCTCTATGGGGTGACCCCACATTTTGGAATATACAACGACGTTTTGTTTGGAGATTTTTCTGCCAACTGAAGCAGTACTCGGGCAGTACCGATTCTCCGGATTTTTTTCTAGCTATTTTAAATGTGTTTGAAAATATTCACTCCGAGAGCAGTTGTTCATAAAAAGGATGTATATTCAAATACGAGGCACAAACACCTACAAATTAAAATACGCGCATTGGTTCGTAGAACTAGACTTTTGAGTTTCCGGCAGTATTTTATTATCTTGAACATCATCAGATGTCGCCTTCTCGACTGACTTTTAAGTTTAACGCCCCCCTGGGGTTCCCACTAATCTTACTGGCCTAATAAGTTACCTTAAGTTATCATTTTTATGCTTCTGATCAAGTTTAGAGTCCATTGTGTCCATCTGAAGCCACTGACTCGTTCATGATGTGGTTCGAGATTTCCACGGAAAAGTCGGTCGCATTCTCCGCTTCAGACGTGGCGCCCTTGTACGATTCATACAGCCCTGCCTCGTTCCCCACTGCTAGCGTCTCGTTGCCTGCCGCAGAGGTGAGAAGGTGCTTCCCTCTAACTGTGGAGGAATTAGGCGACATCGGGAGGGACGTCTTTGCTTGCGGTCGTTCCCAAGTCGTCGCAATTCCCGTAGTGGCCTCGTGAAGGCCACGCAGGGTGTGTGCACTTTCGGCTAAGACGCCAGACGCCCACAGTGATATGGTCAGGACGAGGATAAGAGCAAACGCGCATATCCCGACAGTGAGAGTCATCGGCACACGTGTGGGAGTTATCGGCAGGCGTGAAGGTAGATATACTTTGGACCCCGCGTCGCTGCTGGGGCTTATGGTCCCAATAGGGCTGGCGGTCCCGTTGGGGCTGACGGTCCCGGGGCTGACCGGTTTGACACCGACAAAATGGTGCGTGGTAGGAGGGTCCCAGGAGATGTGACGTTTTTGCCGCCAGATCCGACGCAGTGCGTGCTCTGGGTCGTTCGAGCGCCGCTCTTCGGTGACAAGGATGGAAGGCCTGCGAGGAGCACCGCTCTCTGGCGAGTAGAGCTCAACCTTGGGCTGCATGGACGTCGGGCTGCGGCGGCATCCCGATACGGGCCCTGATGTTCCCGCAATGGCTTGCGAAGGACTTCGTTCGAAGCACCGCTCACGCTGCGGGTCTTGCCGAGCATCTTTACGAGACAAAAACTCGGCGTCTGCAGTGTCCGCCATTGTGTTCTTCTTCTTCTTTGCCTTTGAGCTTGTTTCGTCTTTCATCGCGCGGCGATCTCGCCTCATTTATATGTCTGATTTAACTGTAGACATGGAATTACTAAAGAACGGGTTTTTCGCAAGTAAACAAGGGTTTATTGCAATATAGCTCAAGCGGTCCGATACATTGGCGAAGGCGTTCCTTTACTGAGATCCAGCGCCTCCTTCATGTAGTGGTAGCGTGGTGGACGATCGCTCAGAAAAAGACCTGCCTTGCTGTGGACGACAAAAAGTCGCGGGCAATACTTAACTGCTTTACTGCATGACGAGATGAACAGCGACTAATGCAAGAGCAGCACCTTGGCGTGCTTATATGACTCGAGCGAAGTAACGCCACTCTGTCAGTTTCTAGCGCGAGGTGTTGGAAAACGAGAGTCCCGGTTTTCTAGTAGAGCCGTCGTACAGTATCACAAACACTGCGTTAAATCCAATTACATGGGTACGTTGAATGGGGCGCCAATACCTCTACAACCAGGGGCAAAGTACAATGCTTTGTATATCTGTTTTGCAATCATACGAATGAGTTATCCGGATCACGTGCGTGGGATAATCTAGTCGCTACTGGGAACAGACTTCAAAACACCCGCGTGTCGAGGTTTAGGGCACGGTAAAGACAGCCAGGTTGTCAAACTAAATCAGGGGCCCTGCAGTACGGCGAGCCTTATAGTGCGATTGGATGGACCTTCAACGCCAAAATTCTGCCTGTGCCATTCCCGAAATTTGGCACAGGCAGCAGTTCCGTCAAACATCTCGACGTTTTCCTCTAATAAAGAGCCTTCTCTCTCTCATACGGCCAGGAACGTGGCGTTGCAGGTGTGCGCAATCGCACCCGGAATTCAGAAGGCGTGGGCGTTGTACGGCTCGGTTCATCCAATCACGAGCGTGAGCTACAGGAGGATTTTCTGACAAATGAACACGAGGGAAAATGTAGACGTGAACCATCAATATTTTAACAGTTGAAAAATCGCGTTACTGAGAGGAGGTAGGGCCAATAGCTCAAACCATGGCTCATACCCACTTAGGTAGATTTGGCCATGCAAGGAGCCTTTCCGACAGAACCTATGCTGAGAATTTAAAGAATTATACATTATGAGAGAATTTGAAGTAAGCGTTTAGAAAAAATAAGAATTAATAAAAAATAAATAAACTGCCCGAAAAAGATGTATGGCCGGAGAAGTATAAAAGCAACTACAAATTGAAACAAATGAAAAAAAGAAAGAAAAGAAAGAAAGTAAGTTGTGAGAATTATGTAAAGAAATTTAATAAGAGAAAAGGGTGTAGGAGAGGTAGTCAGGGGAAAGCACTGCTTTTGGGCATGGGGTGGCGAACGACGTGTTTGAGGCCGCTGAGGCTTTTTCGGCCTTCTTATGAAGGTATTCCGAAGCGTAAACATGGTAATTATAAAAAGTAATTTTGTAAGCCTAACAACAAAAAGAAACCTAAAATAGCAATCGAAGAAATTGGGCACGGAATAGTCGTGTGTGTGCGTGCGCCGTAGTAATGTGAAAACTATCTAGGGAATTCTTCAAACAAACGTTTGAAATCCAGTGGCTGTCTTTGTGTTCTTTCGTTGCAGCGTCTTTCTTTCATTAGTTTTGTATCATTTAACCCTATGCCTTTAACAGATATTCCTCGACAGGGTAATCTGCTAAAATTCCCCACTCTGTGAAGCGCTTAGCCTTTTTCGAGCAGTATTTTAAGTGTCCCGTCGATATGTTTACGACATCTTGTAGAATTGGCTCCCGTTACGGGAGTTCCCGTGAAGAGATCCTCTGTGAGACGAGAAAGAAAAAGTTTGACGCCACGATCTCGAACGCCGGGCTGCCCAGCTGCCTTCAACAAACGTTTCATTGATTAGCAAAGTTTCTGTCGCTCCTTCTCTTGAATGCTTTTAGGGGCGAAGCTCCTTAAGGCGTGGGTCTGTCCATCCTCGACGTATGTATGTAGCCACCTCTAGTTTAGTGCTTGGATTGTTTACTAGATGGCGTGGCTACCTCTAGTTTAGTTCTTGGATTGTTTACTAGATGGCGGTACTTGTATATGATGAAAAGATGCGCTTGGATTGTTTACTAGATGGCGTGGCTACCTCTAGGTTAGTTCTTGGATTGTTTACTAGATGGCGGGGAGCGTTGTAATAAAATCCGTTCGCTGTTGGCGCGCGCTCGGAGTCGCCCGATGAATAAGGCTGGAGATGTGCGAGGCCGCGAGGCAGAAGCGCTCCGTGAAGCTGCGCGACGCCGCCGCCAAGATCCTGCCGTACGAGAGCGGGAGGCCGAAGCGTGTCGTCTGGCTGCGCGACGACGCCGCCAAGATCCCAGCGTTCGAGAACGAGAGGCCCAAGGGTCACGGCAACGGCGCGAGGACCCTGACGTACGCAAAGCGGCACGGCTGCGGCGCGAAGAGGATCTCCAAAACGTCAGAGAACGGGAAGCGGCGAGAAAGCGCGCGTATCGGCAGGCAGACCCCGATGCAGTGAGAGCTCGTGAGGCGTCTGCAAAACGCATCAGGCGAGCTCAGCCCCAAGGTGCCGACGCGCGGTTTAAGCGAGACTTTCTAGACGTTACGTTCGGACACAGATGTAGTGGGCGAACTTTCACTGAAGAGTCACGGTTTTACCGATGATTTCCCCTCAGGAGCTTCGCCCACTCATCATCATTCACCCCGTGGATATGCTGTGAATTTTTTTGCTAATTGTTTAACTGGTCTTGTCGCTATCAGTTACGCGCGTAAGCTTTAACGATAACTTGAAGCTCTGTGGTATTCGTCGTACCCTTACGTGTATTTTGAGCCTTGAGCGGGAATTAACCGACAGATCGCCTCTCCTGATATCCAGTAGGACCGCACTGCCATACAAGAGAAACGAATTTCTTATAACTGACTCTCTATACGTCAATAAATCCAATTAGGCTGAAGCATTTCTTCTATGGGCGGATTGATACACGCAGTATTAAAGAAGACTTTCCCTCTGTTGACTGGAAAAGTCCTGTGATGCCATGTGCAAAATTCATGTGTACTCTTAAGAACTGTGAAAGGTCACGCCGTATTGCCCAAATACTTTATATCGTGTGGAGCTCCAAAGGCCAACGCGGTTGCCAAATTCGCTGTGTGTTCATGTGATGGGATCCTCTTTAATACCAGAAAGAAGAAGTTGCGTGCCATGATCTCGAATGATCAGAACAGTCGTTGTAATGAGACAACAGCGGCAACACTAGCCATTCATATCTGGCTGGAGCTTGTGCAGTCGTCCTACTTAGAGGAGCGAGAGAGATGAAGCTTGTAATAACGGTAGTCCATCCGCTAACGGAACATGTGAAGCTATGACATTGAAGAAGAAAACCGCTCCTTATTTGCATTTTCGCTGCGAAAGTCGTCGAAAGACAATAGAATTTTGCTTCCCCTGCCACGTAACTCCCACGAGCCTCTTCCCGCACACCCCTTACAACCTTCGCCGCCCATAACTGCCTCACCTATGACAAATGCAACGAGTGTTCATTTACTGCGGCTCAATATTACCGCTTTCACACTGCTCGTGCGCAGCCTGACCGGACAGCACTCGCACGTCGATTTCTTAATCTTGTTGCTCCTCCTTGGAGAAACTCAATGCGACATGTTTTGCTTCAGTGTTTGCATGTATCTAGTCCCTTACCGACACCGTTTTAACAGCGTCGTGAGGTCGCAAACCGTAAGGTCGCCGTATAGAAAAAAATACAGCCGTTCCACTTTATGTAAAAGCTGTCAGAAGTGCAGAGCAGTGTTCCGCCATAATGAGCTTCAGCGCCGTTATCCGCTCACTGCTGTCACCCTATGCATTTCAAATTTCCCGCCTTCGCAGTGCTCGCGCGCCCTGTTCCTGAAACTGCGCCGGTGGGAGTTCAGTTCCTTTTGCGCTTGCTTTAATTTCGTATGCTGGAGCTGTTTCTGTCATTGGAAACTCGCGACAACACGCCGACAGGCAGGTCTAGCACTTAACTGACGCCGGATGGACACTGGAAACGCATGGTAGTTTGCGGTGCGGGCGAAGCTCGCTATGTTATTTCGTTTTAAAGCCTACTTTCCAGAATAAGTGCAAAAAACAATGTATCATCAGCGTAGGGAATTCGTTATATCACGATTAACCGTCGAAATGCCTTCGTTAGATAGAGGTCGCAAACACATGGTTTTCAATGGGGCTGGAAATGGCGAATTGAAAAGCTTCGTTAAATCCAGGAATTCGTTAAGTGGAGGTTCGTTACATCGAGGTTTATCTGTGTATACACTAGAGAGGAATCCGGCGGTAGCGTCTATGCGGCTCACGTCAAGGCCGCTGTGTGGTAATGGGCCACCATTATACCATGTGGTCGCCTCACTTTCTTCATTGGCTTGTATGAGAACGTTTTACTGGCCGCATATCAGAACGGTGCCACAAAAACACAAAGAATGCCATGGTAATACATAAGTGGAAACTAGAAGAGGCTGTTTTAAAGCAAAGGAAAAAAGGAAGTAAAGCGTCTTTTTGCTAGAATGGTTCTGCTTACTATTCTGCCAACGGAGCTGGTAGTTAAGAAAAATGTTATAGTTTGTAGAGGCTCTTATATTATTAATTTTACCATTTTTTTCGAATAATGAATTGTTTGAAGAGATTGGAAATATTTTTGAGCTTGCCTAAAAAAACGTGGCGTTCATGTATAACCGGTGCACAGCTACAGTTTAACAAACCTGGTTGCTGGGCTAGTTGGTTTATACTTGAAGAAAATGGTAAACTTGGCGTTAAGCAGTCGTCGGCGAAAACGAGATATGGACAGGTGCAGGCTCCCGTGTCAGTCGGATCTGGTCTCCGCCGAAGCACGTTTGCTGTCTTTTTTTACGTCAGCTACACCTTTCGCGGCGGCATACTACAAGCTCAGTCATACGTTCCTTCCACTCCGGCATGGCCAACGTTAGATACGATTACGGACTGCCTGTTCTTTCACCACGCACGCAGTTGTCACCGCACGGCTACAAAAGGACAAGAAGTATTTCGGCTACCTCGTCGCTTGTAGACGTGCTAAGGCATAGTGAAGAAGGCAAATCCAAAAAACCGCTTGAGAATCCAACTTTCCTGCCAAGCCCAAGCCAGAAGTTTTGGCCTTTCCATTACCTCCCACGACGACATGGATTCCCAGGTGCAGTTTCCTCTCTACTATACTTACTAAGAGATTGTATGACAGAGCCCGAACGATGGGACCGTTTTAGCAGCAACTCAATAAAATAGCACACGCAGTGACATCACAATTGTCACGTGGGACACAGTGCAGCGAAGATTTTGGCAACACGCGGCCGCGCCAAGTGGAATCAGTGATTACCTACAGCCGCTCCGACATTTATGTCGCGGTTCTTCTACGGTGCAGAGGGCTTGCGCACAGCTACACGAGGGCAAATTAACGAGTGGTGTACGCTATCACGTGTCTTTCTCGTTCCGAGCAAGTGTTTCCACGATACGCTAACGCTGGAGTCTTTTTTGGCCAATGTTGGTCAAAGTCGCTGAGCGGGTATGCTTGGCCTGACGAATCTGCGCTCCAGGCACACGGCAAACCGCGGATTTTTTTTGTCCAATATAGGCCAGGGTCCCGATGTGGTTATGCGGAGCTCGGTGTGGACGAACACTCGGCATTAAATCTGCGAATACCATACAAAACAATTTGCTAAATAGCTTCACTGTTAAAAAGGAAAGCATGAAGTGGCGAGCAAGGCTATCATACCTATAGTGGCAAAGGAGCCGATATTTAATCAAATGTCTTCAAAACCTGAGAAAAACCTTCCTAAACATGAAGGAAGATCACACTAACACGTACGACGGGAAAGTAGCAAAGCGGCGCGCAACATTCACGACCATCACAACGGTTTAATTACATTAGTGCAGGCAATTTGCGTCTTGCTCGCTGCCGCAAACACCTTTACGCCATCAAGTGTGGCCTTCCTTCATTTTTTGGAAGTCATAATTATTGAGCATCACCTGCGAGGGGCGTGCGCTATGACGTGTCTTTCTGGTATCAAGCAAGTGTTGAAGAAATTACGGCGAACGCCTAAGTTTTCTTTCTATTTGGCAATACTGGCCATTTGCTCTTAGTGGGTATGCGTAACTTGACAAAAGCGCGCAGTGAATGCTGGGGGGGGGTAATTGCGAGGGACACATACACGAGCGCTAGGTATTCACTTGGTTTTGCTAAGTTGCGGGCGGTTGCCACGAGGCCAGGGCAGACTGGCGCGCGCTCGGCAATTTCTCGGTATTTCTTGGTATCATGATTTGATAAAGAACTTCGCTCAAAAAATAACTAGTAAATTTATGGAAGAACCGGGGAAAACTAAAATCGACAACTCTAAACTGTAATTCGATTGATCGGATAGGAAGCTCGTCGTTATAGCGTACGTTAGTTGAGTCGCATATGAATCGCAAAGACGTGGAAGCACCTCAAATTGTGAGCCTTGATATCTTTTACAGAAAAGCTTTCTACCTCTACCAACCAACGGGTCCTTGATAGCATGCGCGATAAGAAACTCCCTATGCGGCTGAGGAGGGTAATGCTGTTTTAACTCACGGAGCACATAGTAGAAAACATCGCGAACGGTCACCCAGCATTCCCCGCGTGCAGGTGCCTGCTCACAACGGCAGGCGCGTTTCGGGAGGGCTTTGTCGTCTGCTTTACCGACGGTTAATTTGAGCTTGTGTTGCTGCACCTTCACGTCCATTGCGCGCTTGCTTTGCACGGCTTGATTAACCTGTTCGGTAAACCGGACCCTACGGCATTAAGTGGTCGGACAGCGAATATACGTTAAGGATTGCTTTGCAGGGCGGAAAAAAAAGTAGAGACCACATACAGAGCCGCTAGAGAAACGCTACCTTTTCCGCGCTGCTTGCCTAGAATGAGACTCCGTTTCTAAATTGGTGAATACCAATTCGGTTGCGTTTTAAATGACATAACGCTAAAAGGAGCGGCTGGTTCTGACAAACAGCTATTGTAAAAGCTCCCTCAGCGTTCTCGGAATTCTCAGCTTTCTCGCGATACTGAAACTTACTAAACTGGCTAGTTTAAATTGGTATTAATCGGAACCACTAAGCTCACATGCCGAATGGTTTTGGTGTCTGCGCTTGTGTCTCGCGATGGTATAGCCCCAAGCTAGGAGATCTGGACTGCCAGGTTCCCGTGTCTCACCCTTCCAAAGACGCTCCTCTCAGTTTTCTTTCGGCCGACGCACGGCCGGGCTCTACGGGCGGCGTGCGGCGCTATACGCCTCGAGCGCGGCCTGTAGGGGCGCCACTGAAATCCCCCTAGCGGCCCGTTTCGAAAGCAGGCGCGGGAGTCGCCGGCCCGCTCCCCCCTGTCGCCGTTGCTTTTGGGGCTCGTTCAAGACAGCGATTTACCGTTTGTCCGCGTTCGAAATACCGAATAACGTGGAGCAGGCACTCTGTTTGCAAGCGTGGTATGTTCACGAGAGTATAAACGTTTATGACGCGATCTTAGTGAGATCTATATGAGCGCCGGGCGTGTGTCACAGTCCGGCGTCCCGAAGCCAGCATTTGCATGCAGCTGATTGCAATTCCGCTGCCCTGAAATTTAGTGAATGTGTCTCCGTAAGCAGTGTTTCCTCCGATGGTCATGTTGCGGCCATACACACTATGATGTAAATCGACTTTGTACACTTACAAAATCTAGCGGAGCACTCATACCTGACAGCACGCAAGTTACGCCTGCCAATATCACATATCAGATATTGATCAGTACCATGAACAAGCCAATGCGGCATAAATTTCACAAACATTGTACCAAAGAAGTACGATGGATAATGCAAAATTACACTCCGGAGTCAGCACACGACGACCAATTTAATGCTGGCTCGTCTTGTCCCGAGGTGAGCGCTCGCAAAGATTCATCTGTTACATTTATCCTCCACGAGAAGCGCGAAGATGGGCTTATACAGTAATCCGCGTCCGTGACCAAACTCTTCTTCGAAACACTGTCATATGAGTCATGACACAGGGAGACTGCAGAATCTAGCATAAACCGAAATCAGAGACCCTTATCAGATACGACGACACTCTTCCAACGAGCCCGTGTGTACGAGGTTTCGGCGCGCGTTAAAGCTCTAGGTGGCCAAAATTAATCCGGAGCCCTCCACTACGGCGTGCCTCATCGTCTCCGATGCGTCGGCGCGTTAAACCCTGCAATCAATCAATCAATCAACTCTTCCAACGACACCTCGTATCGCTTGGGAACTGCCTACCCTGTATTCTTCAAAAAATGAGTCCGCCGAGTGATCAGCCGTTTTTCAAGGCGAAAAACAAACGAAAAGTGAACACGCAGCTTGTGTGTGTGATTACTAAAACGTTCATTCGTTGATTTCGCTCCGCATTTGTAGACAACGATAGTTGAGCGTCCTCCTCCTCACCCCCCCCCCTCGCATGTCTAGCGAAATATCAGTGCATATCGCATCTAGTTGGTCTGGTGAATACTACCTTGCTCAAACAAACGTCTTTAGCATTTCAGAAGCTGCACTCGTTTTTTTTTCATTCCCGTACGACTATTCTATTTATTCCTTACTTGCAGACCATTCATTTTCCCGTGGTTTCATTGACATACACCTTGGGTCTTACTATAAGGCATGAGTGGGCACATATCTGACTTAACATTTTTTTTTCTGTACTTAACATTTTCGCGTGGCTTATATTCCCATAAAAGGCACAAGTTTTTGTCAGCTATTGGGTTATCACGTCCCCGAAACATATTTTTCTACGACGTACATATTCGAAGCAAAGCCTCATTTGTTGTCTGCGCTGCAAAACGAACCAACCTCTTACAGTGCCAATATCAGGTCTAAACGAGGCGACAATAAATAGACTTCACTTGTGCTGACGTGTTCGAAGGTGACAGCGGTGATATGCTGCTGCCATCGCAGACGCCCGCAAGAGCGGCCAAGAAGCGCGCAGAACCGCCTCCCCGGGTAGCTCTTGTTGGCGTTAGAGCGCTCTACCAAGACGCAGCTGTTTTTTTTTTAAGTGCCCTAAACGTGCAGTTAGCTTACAGACGTCACCATAACAAGTTGTTTAGAGCGCGGAAAGGCAAAGAGAAGCGAAAGAAAACCAAAACACTGCATGACCACCTATCAGCCACGCAGCGCTAATCCCGCAAACGCCGCGAAGAAGCGGCGGCAGGCGGCGCAGCGATCGCGAATCTCGAGGCGTATAGCCCGGTCGTGGTCGACGCTTCTGCGTTCGGAGGAGGAGGAGGAGTACAACTTTTATTGCTTCGAAAAGCCTTGTGGGTGGAGCCCTCAGTCCAGGGCACCATTGGAGCAACCCGCCGTCTTCGCCCGTTCGATCAGCTGCAGCTGTCTGCTGGGGCAAGAGCTAGCGAGTTCTCTCTCCCACTGCTCTCGGGAGGGGTGTGGGATGGGGTCAATGTGAATAACACCCCCGGGAATTTCAGGTAACGGCTGGCAGAATCTCTGGTTTCCCTGTTTGCAGAGCCGCGTGCTTGAATTCAATTGACTTTGCATGGGCAATAGTTATGGGTATCACTTAAAGCTTTGATTTCCACCCAGGTTCTCAACGTGGATCGGAGCCATTTTTTCTCGTTGAGTTGTTGGAGGCCTGCAATGTAGACAATAGTAAAACTGGAAAATCATGGGGGAAAGGGGATATTGATGGCGCGCTGGACTTCAAGGCTTTATTTATAATTTGTATGATTCCACGTTTTCATATATAACGGCTCGTAATGCGTAGGCAGAGATGCAGTATTTTACCCCGCCCCTGGATTTTGCTCTCATGAGGAAACCGTTCGATTAAGGCTTTGTTTTCTCACTCGATAAGTCTATCTTCTCCTCCGGCACTCCGCGGTGCACCTGCAATTTCACTGGGTCATCTTCGTTCGGGAGAGGGTTGACCGGGTGCGGCTTACGGTGGTGGTGGAACCTGTGCTGCCCGCCAACAGCGGCCGAGTGCTGGTAGTCGGTTTCGGGAGGAGGCGGTTGGACAGTCAGGAGCTCGCCGTTGGCGGCTGCGGCTTGGCGAAGCCGGTGAGTGACAACCGCGCTTGCTACCATGTAAGATGCGCAGAACGAAATTGTGGACGCGGCCGCTAGAGCCAGCATGAAGAGCCATCCCCTAAGAGCTCCGGTGGACGGCAACCGGAAACGGGCCATCCTGCTGGTCTTGCGTAAAGCTCTCGTTTTCTGCTCAATCAGTCGCGCCGTGCTGCGGTAGTAATGCGCTGCCCCCGTGTTTGGAGTGTGACGACCGCCATTACAGGGCAGAGATGACAGAACGGGGACTCCGAGGGGCCGGCTGAAATTCGCGTCGCGATTCCACGACGACCATCTGACAGTAGGAGTCGTCGGCTGAGGCCCCTCAGGGACTGGGGCTCCTGCTAACTTGTGAAGCGGGTGCCAGTGCAGACGTTCGTCGAACTCGGCCGTTGCGTGATGCTGCCATACCTCGTACCCCGGGCGTCGGCCGGCATCACCTCGAGGCGACATCCATCCGTTGGCAGGGGAATGCTCGCTAAGGCCGCTCCTCTATGCGCTTTGGCTGTGACTGGCCGCGGCTTCAGCGGCGGCTCATTGATGGGGGCTCCCAAAAGCTGAAAGGAAGCGGTGCTTATGCTGGTAGCATTGCCGAGAAACAAGCCGAACTGGGATTCGGTGGGTAGCGCAGGCATCGTTTCTTGGGAAGCCATTCTATAGCCAGCGGCCCAAACTTCCGAAGCGGGAACTGGAGTGTCAGGTCCGAGGCCGATGGCGGCGCATGCACTGGCCTGATGTGAAAGCGCCGATGGGGGCGGTCCATCCCTTTCCAAGGCGACTTGGCGCCACTGTAGTTCCTGTTGCTGTGCTCCTGGGGCTGACTGACATTTTACGGGCGTCGGATACGTGGGCGTCACGGGGCTCCGAAATGCAATCGGCTCCGAAGTGCATGGCACTGCGCCCAGGGCCGGCATCTTCCTTGCCGTTAACTGTGACCGATGATGAGGATGGTGGAACGCCATAGTGGATGGAAAGTGCATTTGAAAAATAGGGGTACTTTTGATGACAAAAATCGTCCGTGATCTACAATGTTCTGGATGTGAATCGACGGTTCCAGAAACACTCGCGCCGAAAATTAAAAACATCCCCCTCGCGAGGGGCACGGTCAAATGCCGAGCATTTTCGGGGGGCGCACGACGCTAAGTAGGTTAGGTTACGTTAATGTTGTTGCAGTTGTTGCTGTTGGTTGTTATTGTTGTTGTTGTTATAATTATTATTGTAATTAATGAGGAGTCGTAATTAAGTGGTCACGTGACATCATTTATTAGCAGGTGAGCATGATTATTATCTGGCTGGAAAGAAATTGACAGCGAGAGCGAACGCCGAGAACCGCCCCATCACGGCATGACCACGCCCCGACCACGTCACGACTACGTCACGATCACGCCACAACTGTTGTTGCTCCCGCGCCAAACTACGACGCATGCGCGCCCCACCTATTGCTGAATGCGATCCGAGCACGCAGAGAACACGCGAGGAGCAGCGGAGAGCAGGCGAGAAGGAGTGGGGTAGAGGGCGCACCTGGAACGGCTGTTGCGGACGCCGAGGCACGCCAACG
The DNA here is from genome assembly GCF_048455015.1 of Haemaphysalis longicornis. Taxonomy (NCBI): domain Eukaryota; kingdom Metazoa; phylum Arthropoda; class Arachnida; order Ixodida; family Ixodidae; genus Haemaphysalis; species Haemaphysalis longicornis. The sequence goes on from NW_027526361.1 coordinate 216,177,603, forward strand.
CTGACAACGCCGGGTGACATCGTGAGTTAAAGAAATGCTCTGCATTGAAAAGAATCGCCACAAATTCGCATTGATGAATGAATCAACGAATTAAGAAATAACAGGTTATTTGTCGTGGAAGATATCTATGACGTATTTCATATTTCATATTTATTACAATATTTTGCGCATTACAAATATGCAACAAGATGTTGGGTCCATAGCCGAAGCTAGTTGAGGCCAAGATAAAGATAGACAGCAGGGAAAACAAACTTAATTAACAATTACGCGAAACAAGTGCAATACTTAGTGACGCGGAGTGTGTAAATACAGGACGCTCAATGCATGATACTATTGAGCAAACTGCGTCACCAAGAAACAACCTGAATATACTTTTTGCAGTGCATAAGTTAACTCTAACAAGAACAATTATTTTTTAGTGGCAAAGACCAGCATTTTGTGACAGCTTCGCATTGTTCACACCGCATTGAAAGACTAAGAAGTATTGCGCACTGAAATGCTAGAAATACTAATGCAATCTCGAGCTAGAAGATACCAGTTCACAAGATTGACGACCGATGGAGGAATTAGTTTTATATTATTTGCGGAGTCATGGCAAATGGGGGTCTTCTCAGTCAAGAAATCCCTGGGTGGTTGCTGCCAAGCGGGCCCTTTCAACCAGACGTAGCGGATCACCGGTGTCCGGGCGGTAGTAGTAGTAGTAGTAGTAGTAGTAGTAGTAGTATGCATTGTTGAATGAGGCGGACTCAGCCTTGCATAGCTTCCGGCCATTGCTCCGCCTAGTGCTTGCGGGCAGTGGGCACAGACCCTTGGCCTGGTGCGAACACGCGTTTTACGATACACGCAAGAGTGAGGCAAGCTAAAAATATGGGGAAACGCGCACGGCATTTGAGCGTCTGCGGTGACGCGGAGGGCGTTCATCCACTGCGTAGGCCTCGGCTAGTGATTGCTACGATTTCAAGCCCTCCTGGGAGGTTTATCTTAGGCATTTTACAACCGGCAGCATGGCAGAAGCGCGGTGCGACGATTACTAAGATATCGAGAATGCCCATCCAACGATGCGTCGGATGTCAAGCGTGTTGTTGTACAGAACGAAAACCGAAACTTGTTTGAATGCTAACCATTAACATCGTCTGATCAAGGGGCATCTCCTCCCGTCGTGACAGACTTTAGTTGGTGCGGCCAACACAGACCACTAAAATAACTACCGACTTATGAAGCGAATACACGATGAAAAGTGTGTTAATTTGAGCCAGTCTACGCAGTGCGAGCTGAACCGAGAGGTTGACAAATTCCCTTCAGTGTGCCTTTAAGGAAGTTGGCCTGTAGTTCCGAGAGTAGTATGTATCACCGGCCTTGTGGACTGGGACAACCTTCCCAGCCTTTCAATCCATGGGCACCGCAGCACACAGCAATGACTGCGAAAGGGTATAGGACAAGACTAAGGAGGAGTACACGAGCGTGCTTTTAAAAAACTTGTGATGATTACCATGTATGCCCGCGGGGGATGAAACTTTGGCCTTATTTACCAATTTAGTGATGCCCACCCAGTCGATGATAATAGAATCGATTTCTGGTTAGAGGAAACCAGCGGAATCCGCAAGGACCGTAGAAGCTGTATTATTGAAAGATGTGGAAAGTGTTATTTAAATGTACGCAGCACTCGTCATGTGGAAACTAATATCGCTTGCGGTTGTTTTCTTGAAGACACGCCAGAATGGAGTTGGATTGGTTGATAACAGTGAGGGTAGCGTATCATGAAAAATTGCTTGTTTCGCAGCAATGAGAGCACGTCTGTATTCATTAGCAGCTGATTGATAAGCCGTTGACCTTTCGCGTGAGGTGGATTGTTTACATTTACGAAATATGTGTGTTTTCTTGTTAAGCAAACGTTTCAAGTAAGTATTAAACCAAGGTGCTCTCTGGGATGTTACTCGAACTAAGGGGATATACTTGTCCGTAAGTGTCTTAACTTTTGTTTTGAAGATCGTCCAATTGTTGTCAAGAGAGCGGTCCCAAAATGAGGGGGAAAATCTATCTGAAAAAGAAGTTCTTCACTGATGGCCTCAAAATTCACTTTTTTGTAGTTTCTACTATCTTCTGTTTAGGATTGCGGGGTAGGCGAGATGACATTGCGAAACAAACAGCAGAGTGATCGCTTACACCCGGAAGAATAGTTAGTGACGAAACAGTTTCAGGTCGTTTTGGTAATAGCAGGTCAAGAATGTTCGCTCTATAGCTAGGTATACGAGTGGGCTCTTTAACGAGTTGAGACAAGTTGAAAGTTGAGCATATATCAAGAAAGGCATTCGGCAGACCCAGTTGTGACGATGAAGCCAGAATCTTGCTGCAAAATGTCGGGATATTTAAAATCCCCCAGAAGAAATAATGAGGCTCTCGGAAACGTAACAGTGACGTTGTTTAGGCAGTCGTGAAATTATCACAAAAAGAGTCCTCAGCGTTAGGGGGACGATAGCGCACAACAGAACATTGTATCACTATGATTAATGCGTATTTCAATGGATATAAATTCAAGGGCTTATAATGGCAACCATGTATGATTCTATTTTTCTAGATACAGCTATCAACACGCCACCCCCAATGCGTGTTCCGCGGTTACATCGATAAATGCTGTACTCGTTCTTGCACAGAAATAGCTCACCGTTGTTTACTTTTGGGGATAACCAAGTTTCAGTCAAAACAACGATGTCCGGGTCACACGCGTAGATCAGAGCTGATAATTCATCTCGTTTATTTGTGATGCTTCTGATATTTGTGAACAAACAAGCAGAGCTTCGCTGTTTTTGTGCCTGGACGGCCGCGAATGCCTATGTGGTAGCAGCAAGCGATTGTGATCGAGAGAGGCTATGTGCACCACTATCAGAAACATGTGCTTTAGACACTTCAACTTCACACAAAATATCAGTTTAATGGCAGTACACGTCGCATTTTTTGTTCACAAGAAGTCTGTTGTAGCGCAAGCTGTAGGACTACCATATGGTTTTCCGAAATGCAAAAGTTTCTTTCTTGTTAGCCGTGTCACCTTGCAAAAGCGTCCTTGTACGTTAACGCTCGTATTTTTAAGTTTTGTTTTTTGTGAGAGCACCCTTTCTGAGTTTTTAAACCAACTGAATTGTGATGCTATTATAAAATTTAAAAAGAATAAAAAAAGCTACTATCCTCCGTTCATTCATACTTAGTTGACGAGGCCACATTGCCGTCGTGATTCTTTTGTTAAACCACTCAACACGACTATTTTGATCCACACGGGAGTTCCCTGCGTAAGCAGTCTATTGAGCATCGAAATTAGTCAGCAAAAAGCCACAAAAAGTTATGCACCTCAGCGCCTAACGACGACTATGGTTGAATGCTAAGCTTTCTCATGGGGGATTGTTGGAATATCGCTGAGTTGGGATTTCGACTTGCAGATGGCGTGGAATTTGAGTGGTTAGAGCTTTGACTTTGACTCGCGCGCGGTTAGGACGCTTAATCGAAGCGGTTGCTCTAACTCGTCCCCATTTGATAGTTGGTTGGTTGGAGCCATAACAAAAATGACGCGTACCTACCCTGGGGCGTTGTGCAAGTGTGACTGAGGTCTCTTTGCTGAAGAAGATCACTAATTAAAAATAAGTGAAATTAGCAGTCAGATCATTGTGGTGAAAGTGATTTTAACAATTGAGAAACCTAATGAAACAGAAAAAAATGTTTAATACTGCTCTGACAACAGCTATTTTGTTATTGAGAAGAATATTTGGTTGATACGATTGACTAAGAACGTCAGCGACCTGATTCAGCAATAAAAGCGCGAAGAGTGCGAAAAACATCCCCATTGCACCAACCAAACCCCAATGTCCCAAATGACAATAAATTAGGCCCCCACAAGGCAAAACCAAGGCGTTCGATGGGAACCCCTAGATAACAATTTCTAATCAAGAAGAACCGCCGGCAAGACAGCGGGAAATGGTCAATTGTTTCCTCCTCTTGACAAACGTCGCTCACGGCCGATGGCGCCATGCGTGCGCGGCGTAGATAAATATTACAAAAGGGCATTCGGAAGCGAAAGCTTGTTTATGTGACCTCCCACAGTCCAAACTGTGCAAAGGCACACTTCAAAGAGTACAGAAAATGCTCAGTGTTGGGGCAGCCAGAGATACTGTCTGGTGGAAAGCTGTCTAGCGAATGGCATCTTCAAAACCTATTTGCAACAACGTAGGCAGACGGAGGCACATGAACCAGACGGCATTCAGGGCTACTCCATCAAAGGTAATCAGTAGCTCCGTTAATTTAGAAACCTCTTTGTCCTCAGACCCAGAGCAGACGGATTTCCCTGATATATGCCGGTATCGATGAAGTGGAGTATCGTTGCCGAAGATACAATGGAGCCGACCGAAAAAGAATCCCTCACAACGGTCACGTGGGAACGTTCTTCTGTGAGTTTTCAAAGAGCGAGCGCCATCTCCAGAAATTCTGCGAAATAAATTCACGTTCAATTGGGAAGACGCAGAGGAAATGCCCAGTCTACAGCAGATGAAAAGATACTGCCGCGAACCATGCATTGGGAGTGTTTATTTATGGTTTATTTTTACTGCCTGGCCGCGCCCGGCTGTGTTATCCCTGTCCCAACGGAAGCGCATGTTCCATTCTTTATTTTTATGCCTCACGGGATGTCGCATACAGATAAGGAGAGCGTTTCGTCCTTACGTCGCTGGCCTGGAATAATCGCCTTCGTTCTGGCTGCAAATCGACGGTACGAGAAACACTCGCGCCGAAAGATAAAAGCCTGCACAGCAGACGCTGCGTCATTCGAACCACCCACGGTCGCTTACGCACGTCACTTTGTTGATTGCTGTTTCGCAGCCTGTGTACTTTTTGAGTTGTTAGGTTAGCACGAGTTCGCTCCACTAATCTTGTTTTTCCTTCAAGACGACTGTGTCATCTTTGGCTTCGTGACAATACCTACACCAGCTTTCGCCTCCCGAACAGAAGCATCTGTGACCACAACCAGATGTGTGGGAACTCTTCCAGGTGGTTTGCTAAAAGGAAAGATGTTGTCGTCTGCGCCATGCATTAGGCATTTGAAAGAAAAATGTTGCCAACGTCCATGCCCACCATCGCATTCCTTTAGTCAACTCTACGCACAGAAAATATGTTGATATTTTAAAAGGGCGAGCCAAGACTGGACAAACACCACCTGCGGAAACTCATTCGTCAGCCATGGCGGGGTAAAAAAGGACGCTGGGCAGTGTACAAAGACCATTTGTGATAGTGACATTGCTAATTCCAATGCACGAAGGTATGCCTCTGCAGTCAACACCTCGAAGCGAGAAATCAGATGAAGAATGCGAGCTTCGTAGTACAGTACCCGGATGGGAACCTACCTTGGCCATATTACGCCCAATCGCAAAGCTCGTCTTTCTAGAGTAATCAATGGCAGATGCTTATAAAACGGATAATTGGTAAAGAGCATGCCGAAGAATTCCAGAATAAGGCGTGCGCACAGGCGGTTGATCATACAGAGGATGTCTCTGAGCATACCCGAATTCTTGTTGCAAAATCTTAACAGCGAAACCGCTCGGCCCCACTTTTGTCTCAATGAAGTCAATATAAGGACGCCAATTCAGAGCACTTTCATACATAACTCATAGATATTTCAGAGAGGTTACCTCTGGTGTTATATACCGACGGTATGTCAGACAAATCGAAAGTGGGTCTTGCACCGAGTATGCCTAGTGGGCTCAGTTGTCGACATTTGATGATAGGCAGATGCCATCCAGCTATGATTTTAAGGTCGACAGATAAAGCGACAGTGACCGGAACAAAGAATGTATATTGCTTGAAGAGCTAAAAATGCCAGACCATCAGTATACAGGTATGACTATTTATGAAATGACGGGAAGATCGCTAAAAAGCACATTAAATAAAACAGGATACAGGACGGATCGTGGAAATAAGCGTCGCGTTTAATTGTAATTTGAGGAGGTAACTCCGCGCTTGGCAGTTAAGAATTTGCGACCTGGTAAAAACATCCTTACCCGCGAAGTAATATATTCCCTGTTAACTGCCCAACTGTTCACACCACAATCCCGACAGTGGCAGAAGAGGCGGCAATAGCATTCGCACTAACGACTCCGCCATCAGCCAAAATTATAATCATAGATTCGAAAGCGGCCATTCAAAACTTCGCCCGCGGGTACATATCGCCCTTGGCGTCCAAAATTATTCTTCGAAATCCGCCGACCTCCCTGGTAGACATCGTCTGCACCCCGGCGCACACCGTTTGAGGAGAAATTCGGGAGCAAACAACGCAGCACGAGGACTTACTATCCGTGCCGGTGCCAGCCTCGTTCTCTACCACGGTGCCAGGTCAGCCGGGGATCACTTAATCACTTACCAAGATATCACTGCGCATTACCGCCCCGCTCACCGTAAATACCCTCCTGCCCACCCTGAGCTAACCAAAACGACCATGAGCGCTTAAGGTGACTCCTGGAGATGCACACTTTGGCTTGCCGAGCACCTCTTCAATGAATTCACACCTCGTAATTTCCCTCGCCTAATTGTCCACTCTGCGGGTCCTAGCCACGCTGGTCCACTGGATGTTGGCCTGTCCTCAAGACGGCTTTCCACTCATAGTAAATGAAGAGAAGTGGGAGGGAGCCCTGGGCAGATCGGACCTAGAGATCCAGATACTTGTGGTCACCCGTGCTGGCAGCGTCGCTGCCGGCCTGAAACCGGCCGGCACATAATTTCCTTAAACCAGCCTACGGCTCAATGAAGTCATTTCTCCTCTACCTCCTACTACGCCCCCTGATACTTAAGAAACTTTATTTGCACCAGTCAAAAGCACAGAGTAACCTCCGTGGCCCCCAAAAAACATTTTCAAACCATCATTATGAAAGTATGCAGTGTTCCACGCAATCATAAGCTTCGGCCAAATCCAAATTCACAAGTCTTACTAGCACGTGTTGTTGTGTCACAGGTCTGACCGTCGATAAACTCTGTTCGACTAATTTTCATTTACCTTATTACAGTAATTAGTGGTGGAACTTCCGCCAGACCTGCCTTTTTGGTTGAATGAAGGGTTTTTCACGGTTCGCCACATTTTGCTATCAGGGGCAAATCCATTAAGGTGCTCGGGCCGTCAGCGTCTTTTCTCGTAGTCGTAACCATCGTCTCGTGTAGTCACGGCGCTGAAATATCGGGACACTCGTTTACGCCCCGTGCTTCACCGTAACGAGCAGTAAAAAACACCCAGGCACTTTTTTATGTCTCCGGTGTTATAACGAGAAACGGCGGAACTTCCGCCAAATCGTTATTGTTGAGGGAATGCAAGGCATTTATTGGGTTCGTCACTTGCTGCTGTGTTTATCTATTTTTTGTAATTTTTGGTTTCTCAAAATTTTGTTCCAGCAATTATCTTCATGTACGCTTTTATAACGAGAACAGGTGGAACTTTCAGAAAATCTGCATTTATGGAAATGCAGGTGCTTGCACGTTCTTAGATAGGGAGGGGGCGGTACTCAGCAATGATTTAGGGCCTTATAAGAATTGTAGTGTTGGGTCTATCCAGTTTCGCAGTGTTATCTAGTTTCACAGTGTTGTTCGTGGTGCTTATTGTTTCTATCTTTTGGCGTATATCTTGCGAATTTTCAGCATCCTTTTGTGTGACGCCTAATAATTAAATTATGTGTAACCGATGTGACTGGGCGTATTCCATTACCTTTCTCAACTTACAAAACTGCAAAACGGGGCGTTGCTTATGGCTTAGTATTTCCCGTCATTGTGCCATTGGCAGTGCGTAGGCAGACTTGATGAGCAGTGGCTTAGACACAGCGGTGTCGTTTTTCTGGCATTTCAGTTTGAAGAAACAGGTGACAAAGGTGCTTGGGCACCCAAAAAACTTTGGTACAGGAAAAAGTTCACAGAAAACAGTCGCGACTCCGCAATTGTAATACTTTTTTGTTTATCTGGGAGCACATTAAATTGGGCATAGGGGAAAGCATATGTGTCATTACCAAGAAGCGAACCCACGAAATATTGAGCTCTGCTTCGAAGCAATGAGTTTCACAAATAATTTGGAACTGCGCATTTCGGGACATGTCAGAACTCTTTACATGACGCGATTAAGAAATTCCATCACCCGTACCTGAACGCCATTATGTAATCGATACAATGTCTGTTGATCAGGCTCGCGAGGCGCTTTTCAAACAAAGCTTTACTACTTTAATCCAGAGGTTTAGCCACGAATACGCAAGTTCACCTTTTGACTACAGACCCCCTCAGCGACACACCCGTCGGAACGCATCGCGTGATTCTCCTTGCCCGCTTTCGGCGCTGCGCACTAGGCCTGGTTTTCAGTCGTTTTTTGCAACAAGCGGCGGCCGCCACCACAGTTGCGGGCGCTTAGCTGATCGGCAGCCGGCCAACACCGCCGCATCCCACGCATGCGGCGCTGGGTTATCTCGGGCTACCTGACTTCACTTGCGCGCGGCGAAGATTAACAACGCGTTCGCCGTGAATGAACCCGAAGTGAGGCCTTTTCCCGTGAGCGTTGCACGGGTCCTAACCGGTTTCAGCCGTTGTCGGCAACGCGGCTACATGAAAGGGCTACATCAAAGTCGGGAAGATTACGTACAGCTTCGATACCTTCAGGTCGTACGCGTTATTGTGAGCTTCCTTCATTTTCAAACAGAACAAAATGTGCGGGGCTGACGTCACGTTACGAGCCCTAGCCGCCTGGAAATGTTGCAAGAGGTGTTGCACGTACAGATTTTTCGTAAGTCTGTTGTAGGTCCCGCGTAAAGCAAGGATAGGAGCAGGTTTGCAGACACGCCGGCCGCTCTATCGTTGGGTCTGGGTACATTGAGGTGGTTGGCAGGCCCACCGAGAAAGGTGGCAGTATCTGGAAGGGCCGGTTTCTATCGGCGCTAAAGTTTAGCAGCTCATTATATTGCCGGAACCGCAGTATTTGAGCAGCAATGGCGCTGTGGTTTTCGGGCCAGTGCCCGTTTAGGTTGGACCCACCACAAGGGAAACACAACTCCGCTATCTCAGCAAATTTCACACTGGGTAAAATGGGCTTAATATACTCGTTGAATACCCGGGAGGATTTAACGGAACTGTTCTTAAGGTTAACTACGCGGAGCTGTGTACCTTTTTTTCGGCAGAGCGGCGTGAGTGACGCGAATCAAGATGATGCTTGTAGAAATAGTTCCAGAAAGCCACAGTGCTGGCCGAATTCGATTAGGAAAAGTTGTAAAACGCTGCTGTTTAAACTCTCGTCGAACGTTTCTCGCTGATGGCATTGTATACGTTTGCCTTCTGAAAGCGATACTTTTCCGTTCAAAAACTACTGATGTAGCAAGCTAAAGAAGTGTCTGAGACTTTTGCGAGAATCAGGTAATTTTTTTCACGTTTTTTGTTGAATGTAGGAAAGCATTTGCAGAAAAGCCAGGGCTTACTTTCTGTTCACATCAGTCGGTTGGACGACCGCGTCGGGCAACTGTTGCGTTTCAGGCTGTTGAAAAATAAAGTAGAAGTAACCATAGTTCAGGTTTAAGATTGCCATTGAAAACTACGTAACCGAAAGAACTAGCAGTTTCACATTCTAAGAGAAGGCGCTGTTCGTTACCATACAATGAATCATCTGGAAAAAGTGGAAATGAAGTGACAATTTCCCTCAATGAATACCGCTTAGCTTTTGTAACCTTTTTGTGTTGCACGCGCGTACTGATAATAACGTCCACGTTTGAATGTGCTTGCAACCATGAAGGTTAGACGATGTTCATGTTTAGGAGTATTTCTTACATACCCAAGCTCTTACGTTGCTGGCTTGGTCATCATCACTATAGATAGAGCGTCCCCGGAAAATTCTGTGTTGTCGCCGATTTGCGCAATCTTTTATATGCCCTGGCCTAAAACTTTTCATCACCGAACCGAATGTATGCTCGAACGACACTTCTTCCAAGGCATAGGTATCTTTGAAAAAGTTCCCCTTAATACAGCCTTAATATTAGGCAAAATAACCTTTGCCAAAGCCAAGGAGTAATACATCCGACAGAGAGAGAAGGTAACATGCGAAGGTAAGGTAAAATGCGAACATGTAACATGTAAGGTAACAAGCGAACTAGTGAGCTCACAGTAACAGAAGCCTATATAACTTAGAAAAATTATTACAAATACTTGAACAGTTTATGAAACATACTTTTACAGATGTCAAAAAAGGTACAGACAAGAGATAGCCCTAAATTGCTTCCTGCAATTTTTTGTCAAGGTTACTTCGTGTGTGCCAGTTCAAAACAGCGCCTCTCCTTCGTTACACAGAAGAACAGCTGGCACTTCGTACAAAAGAACTTTGTCTTCATACTGCAACCCTGAAGCCTGCAGCGGGCAGCGTTTGCAGTATCTGCTAATCTCGGCAGGTGATGCGTGGAACCTGTACTTGTAGCACGCTTCGATGACGGAGCCCACTCAGCGTCGCTGTCGCTTTCTTCGTTGTCAACCTTTTGGCCATGATCAACGAGTGTTTCAGCAATTTCAAGACGAAACTCCAGAAAGTTTGGTATTTCTTTTGTCCTCTTCTGCTGTGCGCGCAGGTCTTCTGTGTACTGCCTCCATGAGTTGGCCAGAGCGATGTCAAAGAGGTGAAACATGCTACGGATGGTCCACTTGTTTACGCGTGCTTTGATGCGGTAGTAGCTGATTATTGTGTCAGCCAGATCGACGCCGCCCATTTTGAGGTTGTACATTGCAATGATGTATGGCCGTGGTACATCAATGTACTTATTTTCTTTGCGCGACCATCGACGGCATGTGTCTTCCGGCTCCTGCCCATGGATTGACGACAGCATTGTGATGGCCTTATTGTCATACCATCGTAGCACCACCTGGCGCTTGTCGGTGCGTATCCATTCTTCTGACGCACCTCGCCAGTGTGCCTTGAATTCTTTTTCGCTAGAGAGCTTTAGGCCTTTCGGTAGCCGACTGTTCATTACTGGCCCAGTGGCAGCAATCCCCTTTTGCTGAAGTTTGTCAAGGAGAGGGCCTGAGGTAAAATAACGGTCGAAATACAACTTGGTCCCAGGCTCAAGCGATTCCGTCAAGCGCAACACTGCCGACTCAGCAATTCCCGACGCCCCGGAACACAAGCTCGCCTTCTTACCCTGGTAAATGTCAAAGTCGAGAATCAGTCCATTTCGAGCAGCAAGGACAAAGTTTGTGAGTCCTTCAGGGTTTGGTTTCCGTGGTACGTACTGTTTTAGTTGCGTTGACCCTGTAAATGGGATCATTTTTTCGTCGATGCAAACGTGCTCTGGGCGAGGAATCATGCGACATCCTTCAAGCAGACAGCTGACGAGTGGTCTTATGCGCCAAAGCAGGTCTTCTTTCTTTTCGTCGTCAGAAATGTCGAGTTCATTGACAATCTGAAGCCTACAGCGCAGCTTAAAATACCTATTCCGCGCCATACTATTCGCGATAAGGGGCACTCTCGTCTTCTTTTTCCAATACATCTGGATCTGGGGGTACGCCAGGCAAGACATAGCCAAAGATATCCTAAAGAAGGTTTTCAGTTCTCCGGCCGACACATTTAAAGAACGCCCTGTCTGCTCGACGTGGGTCCTCTTCATTGCATACGCCATTTTTTTCATAGACCTCTTCGGGCACGTATTGATGCAAGTAGTCGCAGGGAGTCCACGACACCCGTGTTTCATCGGAATCAGCAGAGCTAGGGTGAAAATCTGGAACCCACCCCAGGAGGGGCTGCAATAAAAAAAAAGAGCTGCCGTGAGCGAAAGCGTCGTACTTTATCTGTACACTTGCATGAACATTGACCACGGAGATACAACACTTCACCCCACAATACTTACCCTTTCTGCCGCTTCCAGGACACCCCAGTTGACTTGCTTCGACTTGTAGACGGCCAATAATCATGCCCGCTTTCGTCCTCTTCCGAGCTGACACCATGAAGGGGCGCAGAAAAACTTGGATCCGCGATGGTATCGTCGTCGCTGCTGTCAGACAAGTCAATGTCCGACTATGTTCCCTTGGCAATTCGCTGGAGAATTAGTTCAGCAGTTTCGTCCGACACGCCAGACCGGTCCCCTGAATGAAAAAGCAGCGATTTAATCTAAACACGGCACCAGAAAATTTATCAAGAAAGCTAAATAAATTCCGCTTAACAAAATGAAGGCGCGTTTAACGCACTGAAGTGCATAGTCTATTCGAAAGACCGCCTTGAGCGCCCGTGTCCAACGTATTGGACATGCAAAATAAAATCACAAGCAGAGAAACGCTAGCGTGCGCTCAACTAAACTTTCTTGCTCTGCATGTTCCCTGTAACATTACCTTTTCAGTGCATCATAGATATTACGTTAAAACGGTCACAAAATACTGTGAAAAGCACTTAATTCTCCGGTGGTCGCCGTAAAACACCTCCTTGCTGAGCGCCGCCATGTCGTTTCTCTTCCTTCGTTCTCTCTTGGCTTGTTTTCAACGAAACTTCACAGAGGGCGCTAAGAGGCGTCCAATATATTGGACAACTGTATTTTAAATGCAGAGCATTTCAGTAACTCACGATGTCACCCGCGTTGGCGTCCGTAGTCCGCACGCTCACTGCGCATGCGCGTCGAGTCGAGGCGAAAGCGAACACATTTCTCGCGAGGGGCATTAGATTGGATTCGAACACTCTCTCGCGAGGGGCATTGGATTGGATTCGATTGGATTGGCTTGGATTGGATTGGATTGGCTTGGCTTGGCTTGGATTTGATTTGGATTGGATTGGATTGGATTAAAGTGGATTGTGTTGGATTGTGTTGCGTCATAGCCGCGGCACGTTGCGTCATAGCCGCGGCAGACGCGCTTGGGCCGGAGCATGTGCAGTACTCTCTCTTCCGCGGTTTCCTCTCCTTCGGGCGCGCTGCGCATATAACCGGTGTGCCGTTCTCCGGCCAAGCAACATCCGCGGTTGGCTCAAACACCTAGAGTCCACGCCGCTTTACAAGTACGCCAACGTCGTCGACTGGGACCGGCTTACGCAGTCCCCTCAACGTATATAAGCGGCGGAGCGCGCGTTCGGAATTCAGTCAAGGGCGTCTTTGCATGGCTTACGCTTGACGTGACGCTTTGCTTGACTCGAGTAGATGCGACGCATTTACTCGAGTTCCCCCCGTGGGAAGATGCGGGCGGCTTTACTGGCAAAAATATACCGAAGTCGGCATAGTATCGTGATACTTGATGTCCAATATATTGGACAAATCTCCATAGCTGGAACTCAGGAGACAATTCCCGTCAGCATGAGAAGATCAAGAAAGAGCATATACTCCAAAAACTTTCAGTAGCCAAGCAGGTAAGCTAGTCCTGGTTATTCAGTATGACAGCCGGCAGTGAACACGACTTCGCACCTTCTTGACTGCAAACTTCTCAGGTAAGATAAGGGCGGACACATCTCAGAGTAGTGGCACTTACCTTTTCCGTCCTAGTAGTAAATTACTATATAGAAGAGTTTTTTTATGTTCAGGCAGCGCTGAATATTTGAACGATCCGTGAAGATCACGCGGTAAATATTGTGCTTCGAGGCTAAGTTGAGCGTGGGAGGCGGGAAGGCGGAAAAAAGCCGGTAAAACAAAGTTGCCAGTCGTTAGCCAGTTGCGAGATAAATGCTAAAAATATTCCCATGCTGTGTCTGTTACAATTTATTTTACAATTTTTTACGCTTAGCGATTAGAAATAATACCAAGCATTCTTTTTTATCTGCAGTAAGGTTTCTTCGGCGCGCATTGCTCGCGATGAAAAAAAATAAAATGTTTATTTGATTAGAAAAACACAGGTTACATATATATCAGGACAGAGGAAGGAAACGTCTGACGCGGTGCGCTGTCGTAGGGCGACTTACTGCGCGAAGGCACTACATGTGAGAGAGCGAAACAGAACGTAACCACTCGCGTTGCATCTGGCGTCTCCTCTTGTTTTTGGAATAAAACAAGGAAGTCTAGGCCGGGTCGGGCTCAGGGTAGCTCGGGACTTGTCGGTGCGGCCGTGGCCGTAAACTGCGATTTTGTGCGTGTCTTTGGGCGGCAGCTTTTGTCGTCCGTTTTCGTTTCCGGGCGCGCTGATACTCTCGAAATCGTGCTCCAAATCTGAATTAAACGTTCGCGTAGATTGACGTCCGTTCGTATCCAGATCACTGTCCGCTTATTCACAGATGCTCGATGCTGGGGTTTGTTTTATTTTTTATTGTTCCAGATACTAGAAACTTTGTTAAAAGGGTGTTCGTCTCGTTGAGTTTCGGTGAATTTCAAATCTGCTTGATTTTATTGTGTGGGTGCCATGGGATTGCCTTCGTCAGACCTGAACTTGACAGTGTTTACGGCGTTGCGTTATCCGCGCCGCTTCCGTCGGTGATTGTGTTCGTGTAGCTCGTCGCGTGCTTGATGCATGTGGGGGCGTAGACGTCCGGCTTGTCCGGTGGCGAGCTGCGTTGTGTAGGGATGGCATAGTTCGGCGCGTTGAGGACATTGCTTGAATTGTCGTGTGCGTTGCGTATGGTGCGGGAGCCGTTTCGCTTTTCGTTTAGTGTGCGGTAGCGTAGCGTTTTCGTAGGCTGGCATGTCTGATTGGTCAAGGTCGTTGCGGCTCCGTGCTCGCAGTCGAAGTGGTTGTTTCGGAAGTGAAACCGTTGTGGTGGGGAAGCAGGCGTGGTTCATGCCGCCCGTTCGGTCCCTCATTTCTTGGCGTCGCAAGCGTGACTTCATCGTTAGGGCATTCGATGCCTTCGTCTGGATCGGGTTCATTTGTTTCCGTTCTTGCAGTGTGCGCGTGGTCGCTCAAGCCCTCGTCTTTTGCCCGTTGTTTCAAGAATGCTATAACCGCTATCTCTCCCATACAAGCAGGCTCCGTTCGTCCCGAGTCCGCTTGCTCGCAGTTGCGTCCTCTTGTACGAAATGGTGTTTGTCGTGTGAGTCTCGGTCGGAGCGTGGGTGCCGGGGATCTTGTTCGTTCTAACTCGGACATGCCGCATGCGCTGGCCGTGTCGTTGCTCGTTGACGGACCTACCTGCACGAGTGTTATGTCGTTCGTCCGCTGGACATTGGGCTGGAGCAGCGGGTGTGGAGAGCTCGTACGTTCCGGTAGAGTTGAACTGCGTGTGCTGGGTCTATTGTTGCTTGTGGCGAGGTGATTTCTGCGGTTGTAACATTCGCCGGTCAAGTCCGGGCAGCAGTGGGAGCGGACAATGTCGCGAATAGTAGTTTCCTGCGTGTGTGCTGGCTTGGTGGCGTTCCGTGCGCTGTGCATTTCGTTCGCCGTGGTCAGCTCCACTGGTTCAAGTTGGATGTCATTCGTCGCCTCTGGTGCGTTTCGTGCGCTGTGCGTCTCGTTTTATCTAGTAAACTCCCCTATAATTGGTGTGCGGTTCTTCGCCACGTATGGTGCATTTCGGCCGCCGTGTGTCTTGTTCGCTTGTCGTGGCCATATCCACCAATCCGAATGTGATGTCGTTGGTTGCATGGACCGGCGCCGGGACAGCAAGAGCGAAAAATGTACGTACTGGCTCCATTGTGTTCCGTGCTCTCAGCGTTCCGTTCGTGTACGTCTGTACCGGAATAGCGGGTGCCAGGAACGTGGTGCCTTCTGGCTCGTCCACGCTGCGTACGTTGCGCGTTTTGTTGCTCGTTGCTGGAATGACCTGCGCGTGGGCGATGTAGCTCGTGGGCGAAGTAGCAGAGCAACGTGTGTTCGTTATCTCGCCAGAAATGCACTGACCTTTGATGCGTTTCCGTGATCGTGGCGATTAGCTGGGAGAGGTCCGGTGAGCACGCAATCACAATTTTGCATGCGTCGTCTCGTTAATGTGCTTGCCGTCGTGCATTCTGCCTGTGTCCGGATCTCGTGCAGCCAGGCACCGTGGGAAACGTGCGGCCGGTTCTCGCCAGTTGTCTCTGAAAACTTTCTCGTTCATCAAGCACTCTTAACAACTGACCTGATCATATTGCCGCAAACCAGGCATCGTGTTTTTTTTGTGTTTTGCTTTTACCGCCCGGCTGCGCCGGTCTGTGTTATCTCTGTGCCAAGGGAAGCACGTGTTCCATTTTTTCTTTCTGTGCCGCATGTGTTATCTGTTGTGATAGGGAGATCATTCCGATTTAACGTGAACAGCCAGAATGGACTTCTTGGATCTACAATGTTCTAGATGTGAATCGACGGTTCGAGAAGCACACGCGCCAAAAGATAAAAAGCCTGTAGAGCAGACACCGGGGTATTCGACTCGCCGTAGCTCGCAAGCGTACGTCACTTTGTTGACTTCTACTTCGCCGCCTGTGTATTCCTTGAGTTGTTAGGGGAGCACAAGTTCGCTCCAATAAACGTGTTTTCCTTCAAGACAACTGCGTTGTCTGTGGCTTCGTGACATCTGGTGGAGGTGCAGGGTACGTTGTTTTGCCTAACTGCTCTCGCGACGTAATCCTCGGAATGGACGTTTTGACGGACAACGGCGCAATAATCGATCTGCAGACCAAGTCAATAACATTTTCCTCCGATCACTCCATGACGCTGGAGCCGAACCCCGAACACCGTGCAGCTGTAAGGATCGCCGATGATCATGTCATCTTGCCACCCCGCACAAGCTTGATGATCACCGTCTATGATGAGGATGCTGCTCCTGACGTCGACGCTATCGTAGGGAGTGACCAAAGGCTGCTTCTCGACCGCGGTGTGTCGGTCGCAAGAGGCATTGCGCGGTTTAAGCAGCGCAAATCCCACGTTTTGGTAACCAATTTCACTGAGGAGTACCAGCGTGTAAACAAGGGCGCTACAATTGCGTCTCTCGAAGAAAACCAACGAGCTAGTGACGTGATCGCAGTCGCCGACTTTGAACGCGCACCTGAAGATACCTTCAAGCTTCCGCATTCCTTTGACATGAATCCGGCGCTACCGCCAGAAGAGAGGAACAAGCTATTGGCTTTGCTGCGTCGCTACAGCGAGTGTTTTTCGTCGAACTCAAACTTACGTCAGACACCTCTGGCGAAGCACCGGATAATAACCGAGGATGGAGCCCGACCTACCCGACAGTCACCATACCGCATCTCTTCACACGAGCGAGAAGCCATGAGGGGTTAAATCGACGACATGCTCAGCGACGACTCTATACAGCCATCGAAGAATCCGTGGGCTGCGCCAGTCGTACTCGTGAAGAAGAAAGACGGCACGCTGAGGTTCTGCGTTGACTACCGGCGATTGAACAAGATCACCAAAAAGGACGTGTACTCCCTGCCACGAATCGACGACGCTTTCGACCACCTCTGCCACGCGAAGTACTTCTCATCGATGGATCTGAAGACAGGCTACTGGCAAATTGAAGTGGACGAGAGAGATCGAGAGAAGACTGCATTCATAACCCCGGACGGCCTATACGAGTTCAAGGTAATGCCGTTTGGGCTATGCATGGTGCCAGCAACGTCTCAAAGAGTCATGGACACTGTGCTAGCTGGCCTGAAGTGGCACACCTGAGTCGTATACCTCGACGACGTTGTAGTATTCTCCCGGACTTTCGACGAACACCTTGCAAGGTTGCAGTCTGTTCTCGAGGCCTATCGTACGTCGGGGTTAACGCTGAAGCCTGAAAAGTACCGTTTCGCGTACGAGGAACTCAAGTCTTTGGGTAATGTCGTCAACGCCGCGGGAGTCCTGCTTGACCCGGTGAAAACTTCAGCCATTGCGAACTTCCCAAGACCAAAAGATAAGAAGGGCGTGCGCAGATTTCTCGGACTGTGCGCATACTACCGTCGCTTCGTCGTAAACTTCGCACGCATTGCAGAGCCACTCACGCGCTTGACGAAAGATAACACCCCTTTCAGCTGGGAAAACGCCAAAGAAAAAATTCCCGCGCCTTCCCGCGAGGGGAACACAAGTAAATGCAGAGCATTGGGGCCTCCGTACTGATTGAAGGCAGTGTTGCTTCCATCGCTTCTTCCGTGATGCTGGAGTAGCGGACACGAGTAAACGTGGGCACGAGCGTCAACCAAGGAAGGAAGGAGCAACGCAGTGACTGAAACACGAGCGACCGCTAGCCGCTATATTTGCAGCGCGCGCAGTAGAGGGAGAGCAGTACGGGGGGGAGAGCGCGCATGCGCAAGCAGCGCACGCCCTTCCACGCCCCACCGCTCTGCTATCACGCACATGTTACGCCGAGACCGAGACGGAGCGAACGGGCTGACTACGACACATGCGCGCGCCAGCTGCTGTTGAGAGAGAGGAGGGAAGGAGAGGCGCACCTGCTGCGGACGCTAAACTGCTGACACCGTCCGACGCAGGAACAGGCTAGGCTAAGAAATGCTCTGCATTTAAAAGCATTCTGCGAGCTGCAACAATAGCTGAAAAGCCCGCCTGTGCCCGCGCATTTCGACGAAAACGTCGAAACGGAAATGCACACGGACGCCAGTGATATAGGCTTGGGTGCTGTCCTCGTCCAAAAGCAAAGCGGTTGCGAAAAAGTAATCGCCTATGCCAGCCGTGGTCTGTCCAAGGAAAAAAAAAAACTACTGGGCCTCTGAGAAAGAGTGCCTGGGGATTATATGGGCCATTTCGAAATTTCGCCCCTACGTGTATGGAAGACCGTTCAAGGTTGTGACAGACCACCATGCGCTGTGTTGGCTCGCCAATTTGAAGGACCCCTCTGGCCGTCTTGGGCGGTGCAGCTTGCGCCTGCAAGAGTTCGACGTTACAATCGTCTACAAATCCGGCAGGAAACACTCCGACGCCGACTGCCTGTCCCGCGCCCCAGTCGACCCGCCACCAGAGGGCTCCGATGAAGACAGCGCGTTCTTCGGAGTCCTGACAGAGAGCGACCTAGCTGCCCAGCAGCATGCCGACCCTGACTTGCGCGTCATGATCGACTACCTAGAAGGACGCAACGTCGCCGTGCCGAGGGCGTTCAAGCGGACCTCACCAACATTCATCCTGAAAAACTTCGTTCTCGTGAAGAAGAATTTCAGCCCCGGAACGAGAACGAATTATCTACTTGTCATCCCCGCAGACCTTCGTGACGAAATTTTGGAAGCGTGCCACGACGACCCGTCTTGCGGACATCTCGGCACAGCTCGCACAATTGCAAAAATCAAGGCGAAGTACTTCTGGCCCCACCTTACATCCGACGTCACCCACTATGTTCGGAGTTGCCGTGACTGCCAGCGACGAAACACACCGCCGACAAGACCCGCAGGACTTCTGCAACCGATCGCCGTCCCGTCGAGGCCATTTCAACAGATTGGAATGGATCTTTTAGGCCCGTTCCCTACGTCACGATCACAGAACAGGTTGATTGTCGTAGCGACAGAATACACGACGCGCTACGAAGAGACCGCCCCTCTTCCGAGGGGGACTGCACAAGAAGTCGCCAAGTTCTTCATAAACCAAGTTGTGCTGCGACATGCAGCCCCTGAAGTCCTAATCACGGACCGCAGAACGGTCTTCACTGCGGAGCTCATGCAAGGAATCTTACGCTATAGCAACACGCATCATCGAAGAACGACGGCGTATCACCCCCAAACGAACGGACTAACGGAACGTTTCAACAAGACAATTGCGGATATGCTGTCCATGTACGTCGACGTTGAACATAAGACCTGGGAAGAAGTGCTCCTGTATGTCACGTTTGCGTGCAACACGGCTATCCAAGAAACCACGCAGATGACACCGTTCGAGCTTGTCTACGGAAGACGGCCGACTACAATGTTTGACGCCATGCTGCCGCACGTAGAAGACGACGACATGAACACCGACGTCCTAGGATGCCTTCAGCGTGCGGAGGAGGCCCGCCAGCTCGCTAGAGTTTGTATAACGAACCAGCAGCTGGTGGATGCCGGCCGCTACAACCTCCGACGCCGAGCCAGCCGCCGAGTACCTCCCAGGAGATCGTGTGTGGGTTTCGACCCCCATCCGACGACGCGGACTGAGTGAGAAACTTCTGCGACAGTATTTCGGATTCTACGAGATTCTACGATGTGTTGGCTCACTTACCTACAAAGTGATCCCCGATGTTGACTCTAGCACATCACGACGACACACGCGGCCCGAAGTCGTCTACGTGGTCCGCTTAAAACATTTCTACGGACGATGACGAACTTTTATTTTTATTTGTTCGGACTGTCACTTATGTTAGCATCGGGTCGGTGCACTCTTAGAGGGGGGTAATGCTGCGAATCATGCATCGTGATTATTTGTGTTTTGCTTTTACCGCCCGGCTGTGCCGGTTTGTGTTATTACTGTGCCAATGGAAGCACGTATTCCATTCTTTCTTTCTGTGCCGCATGTGTTATCGGTTCTGATCGGGAGATCATTCCGATTTAACGTGAA
The DNA here is from genome assembly GCF_048455015.1 of Haemaphysalis longicornis. NCBI lineage: Eukaryota > Metazoa > Arthropoda > Arachnida > Ixodida > Ixodidae > Haemaphysalis > Haemaphysalis longicornis. The sequence goes on from NW_027526361.1 coordinate 216,197,949, forward strand.
CAGCCTAGAATAGCCTTCTTGGATCTGCAATGTTCTAGATGTAAATCGACGGTTCGAGAACCACGCGCGCCAAAAGATAAAAAGCCTGCAGAGCAGACGTCGGAGTATTCGACTCGCCGTAGCTCGCATGCGTACGTCACTTTGTTGACTTCTGCTTCGCCGCCTCTGTATTCCTTGAGTTGTTAGGGGAGCACAAGTTCGCTCCAATAAACGTGTTTTCCTTCAAGACAACTGCGTTGTCTGTGGCTTCGTGACAATATTGTCAAGTTTCTTAAGATCGTTTTGTCGTACCTTGAGATTGGGCACTGCATATGTTATGCAGCTGATGGCGAAGGCCTGCACTAGGCGGCGCGTCTCGCATTCTTGAAGGCCCGCGTGTTTGCCTGATACTCGACCGATCATGCGGCTGATTTGTTCACACGTGGATGTAAGTTTGTTAAGGGGAATGGCGTCATTTCATTTGTTATTACTCCCTTCTAAAGCGTCCACCGGACTTTTACACAGCTCGGGATGCACAATACGATCACTGAGCTCATAGAGGCTCAGTACACGAGTCAAATCATGCGACTGTCAATGACAACTACTGACGGGCAGGTCCTTGAAGATCTCCGCATCGCTCGACCCCCTAACACTGAAGACAGAGCGGCCATCCCTCCCCCTTGGCGCCGCAAACTAATCGTTAAACCTCTGCCCCGTAATATGCATCCTGACCGAAACTCAGGAAGAAGGCAAGCCCTAGCAACAGCCATAACAATACAATATGGCACCCGTAAAGGTGTGTATTGTGTAGACGCAGCGGGGCCCACATCGGAGGGCATCTGTAAGGTTGCGGTCCTGCATGAGGGAATACAGGTAGGTGAACTATGGGTGAAAACGAGTAAAATTGAGTTTGCTAAAGATGCGGCTACAGCTTTGGCCGCCACTCACTCTGACGCAACGCACATAATTTCTGATTCGCAACAAGCTTGCCGAAATTTCATCAGGGGTCGGATAGCACTCCTAGCTAGAAAAAAAATCCTCACAAATGCCAATCCAGAAATATCCGACACCATATAACAACTTGTATGGGTACCTGCACACCAGGGAGTAGAGGGGAACGAGGCTGCGCACACAGCCGGCCGAGCGTCTCTCCCCCGGAGTTCCTCTCACTTCCCAGGCTCTGACCGTACACTTGTACCTTACCCGCTAACCACATTCTCTGAGGTCACAACATACCTGCGCCACGGTAGGCGGGCGTTCCTGGTACCCGCCAAGGGCCTGGATAGAATTGAGGAGCGCCATCTTCGCCGGCTGCAGACGGGCTCATCCTACAGCCCCGCAATGCTAAAAAACATCACCCCGTTCTTCTCGTGTTCGTGTAACTTCTGCGGTCAGTGGGCAGACACGTATCATATGGTATGGGCCTGCCAGTATAATCCAGGGTTAAAAGTGAAAGTGAAGCCAACGAGGGAGGGCTAGGAGGCGGCCCTGTCCGGCTGCTCGGACCTAGAGTTGCAGCGGGCTCTCGTCCAGCGGGCACGGGCGGCGGCCTCAACCAATGGGATCTCGGACAGAGGAATACCACCAACGCAAGAAAGGCCTAACCGCCTCTACTTCTCTTTAACTCTGTATTGTACATTAAGAAAGTTTTTCCTCCTGCTTCTCCTCCAGCTCCTCCTCACGCAGCCTCCTGCTCTCAAACAGGGGCGCTTGCAGGGTCCTCTGCCGTTTGGTGTCGGAGGCAGCCTGAAGTAGCATTGGCACATTCGTTCGTTTGGAGAGATGGCGACGTTCTTCGGTGCCCTGTAGAAGACGCAAGACGATGTCGTCCTTACGGCCAGAACAGGGTAGCCTTCGTAATCGTAGTGCGCTCACGAACTGCTGTTTCTTCGCAGAGCATAGGACGTAGCGTTCCGTTGAAGACAGCAGTGTGTCGACCACCACTGACATGGAGTCCGTCGATGCCTCACGTCTGCATGCCGCACTCTCGTAGTCGTGGTGCGGTTCGTCCACGTTGTTCGTCTCTTCGTCCGTTCGTCCACTCATGGCCTCAAATCCTGATCCTGTCGACTGCAACATCTTAGCTAGGTCGTGGCTCGAATGAAAGGCTAAACAGAAAACAATAAATGTTTAACTAATTATGCGAGGCTAAACAAGGCGTCGCACGTGTTCAACTGGATATTATGATGTCCGGTTCACAACTCACAAACGTGCTTAGGTGTACTCGGATATTTTATTTTCATTGCTGGGGCAAATTCCACCGCCGCGCCTGTACGGTGGGGCTATATGCTGACTTATAAACGGTACTACACGATATCATATTGCTAGCGAGCTCTGAGCAAAATGTTTCAGAACGGGAACCCAATAAAACCATATGGGCGCACGTACATCAGCCAAATTGTCACTTGAATACGCACAGCGGAATGGAGCGGACAATTTCGGTGAGACAAACGTTACAAACCACGCAGTCGGTTTGACGCGAGTTACCTAAATTAACTGCGACTGTTGAAATGAGCGGTTCGGCTCACGAAACGACTAAACAGCGTGACATGCGTCTACGGAAACTTCTGAAGACCGAAAAAGAGGGACTTCACTACGCCTAGCGCTTGCATTGTTAGCAGCCTCCATCGCCTCTCCCCTAAAACAACTGGAAGGGAGCAAGCGCAATGAAATCGCCACGCGTTCACAGGCCACGTCAACAAAAATAACTGTGGCAGTGAACAAGTGCCATAAGAGAAGAGCAACTGCGGCCGCGTTTCCCGCCGGGCCCTCCCCCCCTGTTTTTCCCTCTTCACCGTGACCCCTTTGCGAGCGACCGCCTACAAACGCTTACAGTGCCAAACAGGGACCGGGATAGGGAGGAGGTGCAGTTTTCCATGTCTAATTTTGCCATCCTTGACTGTTAAGCTGCACCGCAGCACCGCTAAATGTTTGCGACTCGTACACGCGCGTCCGGACTCGAGCTCGTGATAAAACTTGTTTGCACTACTGTACTCACGAGTGCATATACTCAAGAGTGCAAGCACTCGCAAAACCAGTATTCATGCATATTGTACTCATGAGTACTGTGTACTAATGAGTACTGTGTACTCACGAGTACTGTGTACTCATGAGTACTCATACTCATTAGAACTCATGAGTACTCATACTCATGAATAATGTACTCTTGAGTACTCATAATCATGAGTAGTGTACTCTTGAGTACTGTACTCACAAGTAGTGGGCTTACCCCTGTACTCACTCGTCATCATACTCACCTTTTTTTTTCTGAGTGTGTACTCAATCATCATCGTACTCACTCGTGAGTTTGAGTACAAATGAGTACAAATGAGTGTACTCACGAGTGAGTACGCCGACCTATGCTCTTACCTTTCATTTATTTTGTATAAAAAATGTTACGCTTTCCGCTTTCTGTTTTCTTCATTCTTGTGATGTAATTGAAATGTTGTGCATAATAACTGTATCACCTTCCCCTCCTGCTTTGGCCTCTGGCCAGCAGTATTTGTAAATAAAAAAATAAATAAATAAATAAATAAATGTCAATTGAGCAGTTGAGGCTCTTACCTCTACTTCGAGCATTTTTCCCATGAGAGCTTCTTTGACGGCGAACAATATGCTTGAATGGAAGCACCTTGCGGTGGAAAAAAATTCAGAAATATAATGCATCAAGAAGGTGCAAGACACCAATGGTTGTTCTGGTGTAAAGTGAGCATGGAATATTTTCTGGTACCTGATTATCCGGTGCACTATTTCTAATTGCAGCATGAGAAAGTATGTGTTATGAGCCTAATATATGTTATTTTGATTTTGTAACGTTAATTTCACACCGACAGGTTATCGTGAGACCATAAATATTACATTTACAATTCAGGGCTATGCACATATTTTGATTGGTTTATATTTTTTTTGGCTGTTTCTGTTTTTGTCCAGGAGCTATTAGCTATCTTTTACAAGTGCCATCAAAATCAGATGTGTATACAACTTTACGCTACTATCTCGTAATCGTTTCGTTGTCATGGGACCCCATTATTCATTGCAAATATGTCTTAAGATGAGCGTTTATTCGTTAAGATATGCCGACCGGAATTTTCTCCTTCAAACATTTTTCATTTTAAGTTACCTTGGTTTATTCTTACAGTCGAATTTGTAACGAGCCGAAAAAACATGTAGTTATCACTTACACTACCATTAACCTTTCGGGTGCCGGTTACATCCTGCCGTTATTGATTACTGAACGTAAAAATCATCAATTACGGCTTACCATTGCATGGTAGCTTGGTTAAACATGCAGACTAAACGTTCGTAGCCAGACTGACGTACGCGAAGACGAAAACAAGAAACAATTACTGCAGTTGGTTCCTCCTTTCGTCCACCTTAATTTAGCTCCAGAACGTTTTCACTTGAGCCGGGAACGAACAAGCTCAACAACCAGTTCGTTCAATTAGTCGAACAGCAGTTAAGAGCTTGAAAACTAATTTAGAATGGTTATCTTCTGTTTTCTGCAACTAATTCAGAATGGTTATCTTCTGTTTTCTGCAGCTCCTCCATCACTATGCCGAGGTGGGACATCGAGGTGTGCAACCTGGACTGGCCTATCAATTGGAAAAATCTTGCAGAGCTATGAGGCGCCTGACTCGGATTACCTGCAAAATGTGGTGCTTCTCCGTTGCCGTGCCCGCATCTGCCTGGTGCTAGGGATCTGGCCTTACGTTCCTACCTGGAGGGGCCTTGCCATGCTGTCCCTGAAAACGCCTGGGTTGGTTCCATTACCACTAAAAGCATCTTGTTTCTTCGCCGACAAACCACCAATGCTTTTTCTGGCCTTACCTTTCATGTACCGAAGATAACGTAAGGATCGCAACCACCCCCATTTGTGATGATACGACAAAACTATGTTTAATGGCAGCATCTTTGTGTGGACCGCCAGCTCTGGCGAAGCCACTTCCTGCAGCGGCACGTCAATTCGTGCTATTACTCAAGCAAGACTTAACCCTCCCTAGCCCGCTATGACCATATCTGAGTTGGCCATGCCAGGCTTAGAACCGACTGACCTAAGATTCTGTGTCTGCCTCTGCCTGCGTCTGCGTGTAAATAGAGGGCCTGTGAAACCTGGCGTGACCCATAAGAGATTCCACCATTTGCAGGAAGTGGCTTCGTTTGGAGTGCCAGCTTTGCCACACCCAGTGCTGCAGATCGGGCATCCTAATTCCATCCCAACTCCATTTAGGGGAATCAAACCTTGCCACAATTACATTCTATTCAGTTCCTTGTAATAATAAACTCAGGACATTAAAACTCTTGAAATTGACGTCGGGCAGGTCAATTCTACTCTAATTATTAAACGTAGAAGCTGGTTTTGATTCTATATTGAGTTACTGAGCAACACAGCGTTGTCATACACGTTCAGAAGTGCAAAAATATGCAAAACGTCTCACCCGTCACCGAAGGTGGGTGGTTATATTCGCTTGGTGACACATTTCGTGCAGAACATATGCACAAATGGGCAGTATCCCTGATATTGGTTATATAAATTGAAGATTGCGCGTGTGTTAGTGGTTTGCTCTCGAGTGGCACGAGAGGAAGGAACTAATACTTTATCGTCTGTATGCTTTGTTTTATTTCGCAACCTTCCACGTGCTATTTTGCTATCTGCTTCGTGTGCCATCACACCAGCATTAGTCTGCTGTAGCTAAATTGGAGGCCGGTGGAGCGTGTGTTGCTCATACCTACATGCACTCTAAATCCTTCTTGTTTCAGGTGCATACTGAGGGGTAATGCTATAGTGCCAATGCAAGAGACGGTAAGGCAGCGTCACGGCACAGTGCTAACAGTTTGCGTTCAGCCTACGAATGTCGCCACAGCGTCCACATTGGCGCCCATTCCACAGGTCCATTGTCCTGCCATTACCTCGACACTACACGCTAGATAACTAATTACAAAATCATATTAGAATAAATGAACTGCATGTAAATGGGATCGCGTGCTCTTTTTAGAGCGAGTTTAACAATCATACAACCAATGGAAATTGGACAGTGTTGCGTGACTTCCTCGAGAAAATCTAAAATACGTGTGGTTCCCTTCACACAACCAACAAGAGCGCCTTGATTCAAACAAAAGGGAAAATTTTGTGTAATTAAAAAGAAAGAGCGCACAAAAAGGCTTTAGACAGCAACACTCACTGCACTTGGAATAAATATGGAGAGTTAGTTCACGAATCAGAAAAAGTCATTTAACAAGACAAGCATTGTTATTTAAATTATACGGTGCCCAAGTTGTTAAAATGCGATACAAAAAGTATTGGCATGTATTTAACACTAAAGATACGGACAGTGTAATAACAATAAAGTACGCAAACTATTGCAAAGTGCTCCCCGGAGATTGTGATCATGCTTTAAACAATCTTTGAGGGAAGTTTTGACTGACAAAGCCCCACTCTGCTACACCTGTACCGTCGCTCCTACTACGATAACCTGTCCAAAAAGCGAGCCAATCGTCGTTAGCGAATGGTGTATTCCGGACCATTGCTAGGCTTGTGCTTTGCTCCAGCCCTGCACCTTACAGCATCAGCCCAAAACTGCTACAATTACCGGTCACGTATTGTCGTTTTTATGGTCCTTAATTTTTCAGCTATCGCTTCAACAGGGTGCGTTCCTGACAATTCGAAATATGGTCATGTCAAACCCATTGATACATTTCGTGAACCCTCATCTCCAAACAATTACTGCCCGGTTTCCCTCACACAGTTTGTTAAAAACTCCTTAAACACATAATTTACTCCCAAGTTAAGCGATATCATCATGGATGCCAAAATCATCATGGATTCAGGTACAGGGGCACTGCCAAAAGAATGGTGTTGAATTATTGAACGGTTTACTACTCTGCACAAAGTGAATTACACAGATGCAGCATTTATCGACTTCTCGAAGGCATTCAAACTCGTACCCTCGAACGGCTCATTCGAAAATAAACTGTCTAAAATACGGCATAAAAATATTACCTACTGGAACAATGAGTTGTGATGTGGTCGTTCTCAACAACTATAAATATTAATCTCTCAAGTTGTGTTAGGTAAGGGGACGTCGTAGACAAGGGCTAGGGCCTTTATTATTATACTTATATAGATATATTATTGACCTTGCGAATAACATAGCTGCAATATTACGGCTGATTGCACATGACTCTAATGTATAGGCAGATCACCACCCTTGTTACGTAGTCATTTTTCAAACTATTAAATACCCTAGGATGTTTTCACGAGAGGTGAGGGAGGTGTCTCCGGTCGACATCTTTAATTTTGACGAAAATTTTGTACATAGCTCCTTTTGCAGAGGGGCAAAGATATGTGAAATTATTTTGTCGAAAAACAGTTTCCCTTCCTAAAAAAAATTCGCAAAGCCGGCTCGGGTTACTGGCGCGTTGAGCGTCTCGCGGCAAATAGAAAACGTCTACAGCTGCAAAACAAAAACTACCGTATGTATCGCCGTTGTTATTTTTATTTAAAGACTTTGCATACTCTCAAATGATTCAGCGTATTCGTTGTTTGCTTTTAGAGAGAAGTTATTTTATTATAAATTCTCAAATTGAAAAACGTTTTCGAAATTGCCCAAATGTGGGGCCTTTTTTTGGAATCCAGACATCCTAGGCGGTTAAACATTTTCAGTGCAATTTTTCTACCCTCGTTTAATCTTTATGCAAATTTTAGTTTATGTGCACAAGACAGCTTAATTTGAAAAAAAAGCACTGTACTGCAGCTAGGTAACACATTTTGGTATATTTTGAAAGCCAATTAAGGAAGGCTATCCTTAACCTTTTTCCAGCTTTCACAAATTAATTAATGGTTTTAATGGTTACTGCTGGTGAATGTGTACATGTTGTGAAATTGCTTTTGTTAGGAGGTGACGTTGAACTGAATCCTGGTCCTCCAAAGCCAGACCCCAAAGTGCAGGATAATGAAGTCCTTTTAGCTATAGGTCGCCTAACGGAGCACCTCGATGAGCGTCATGACAATCTTCTGGCATCCATTGAAGAAGTCGAAAATAACCAAAAAGTTCTTGATAACAAAGTGTCCGACTTAACAACACGTCTAGCAAATCTTGAAGAAAAGGTGAATGCTTTTGAAAATGTGTCCGAAGAATCGCGTTTAGATTGTTCGGTTGCATCAGCGATTCGTAGTGAGAATGCTGCTCTGCGAGCCCGACTTGACGGCTAGGAAGACCGATCGCGACGAGACAACTTAATCTTCCACGGAATTAGTGATACCGCAGCCGAAACATGGTCAGACACAGAGGAAAAGGTTAGGGAAATTCTTTCAAGTTCCTTCGAGATGCAGCTCTCAGACGACGCGATATCTCGAGCCCACAGACTAGGGGCTTTTGTAGCAGACAAGTGCCGCCCTGTTGTTGTACGGTTTGCGTCATTCAAAGTTAGAGATACCATCGTTTCCCAAAAAGCAAAGTTGCGCAATACAAACATTAACATTAACGAATACTTCTGTAAAGCCACACGGACAGCCAGGAAAAAACTAACTGATTTCGGTAAAGCCAGCGGTCAAAAGTATTCAGTAAAATATAACAAGGTTGTTATTAACAAGAAAAGGTATGCGTACTGCCGAGTCACCGACAGTGTGTTGCCGGTTGATCCAGTTGACGATAACAACGAAAACGACACTAACCTAAACCCAGCTAGCTCGTCGGTCCAAGCGTCTTCGTAGCAAAAAACAAATCCACGACGTGGTACTGTCAACACAATTGTTCCTTTCTGCTTAGTAATGTGAGAAGTGTAATGGGCAAGCGCGACGCTCTGTCATCTCTGATTGACACCTGTCTTGCAGCCGTCGTCGTATTGACAGAGACGTGGCTTTCCGCGAAAGTTGACAGCTCTAAAATTCTAAATTGCGAAAAAAAATACAAGTTTTATCGATGCGACCGTGGATCGCGTTCCGGAGGCGGAGTTTTCATAGCTGTTGCAGCCGATCTGGTGTTATCGCACGTAGCTCTCGCTTGCCCTCTAGAATTCGTGTGCGTTAGTATTCGTTTACACAATAAAGACGCCCTCGTTTGTGCGTGCTATCGTCCTCCTAATGTTCCTGCTGGTTTTTCTTCAGATTTGTACGATGCCCTTAACATACTTCATGCTAGGTTTCAGGCCTCGCATATTATTCTTTTAGGCGATTTTAATTTCCCTGACATCCATTGGAACTTGCCTTGTACCATACCTGGCTCCAGTAATTCCGAGTCCACCTCTTTCATTAATACATGCTTAGAGTTTAACCTTAGCCAGTTGGTTAACACCCCAACCCGTGTCACTCCTACTAGTTCTACTATATTAGATTTGGTTTTCACAAATAACCCTGACCCGCCGCGGTGGCTCAGTGGCTAAGGCGTTGCGCTGCTGAGCACGAGGTCGCGGGTTCGATTCCCGGCCGCGGCGGCCGCTTTTCTGATGGAGGCGAAAAGCAAAAACGCCCGTGTGTACGAGATTTCGGCGCACGTTAAAGATCCCCAGGTGGTCAAAATTAATCCGGAGCCCTCCACTACGGCGCGCCTCATCGCCTGCGTTGCGTCGGCGCGTTAAACCCTACAATCAATCAATCAATCAAATCAATCAACAAATAACCCTGGTCTCATCCAGTCTCTGTCAGTCGTACCAGGTCTCAGCGATCACTCAGCCATTCACTTTCTTGTACCGAACACGCCGTCCAAAATTAGTAAAACCACAAAAGTAATCACCCAGGCAGCACAGGACTGTTCGGCCTAAAACAGGCCGGTGTACTTTGGCCGGTGATTTTCTGTCCGGCCGTTTTCCGGCAGCCATGTTCGGCCCGTGTCCAAATGTGGGCCTTTTGGCCGTATACGGCCGTACTCCCATGGCTGTCCAACGGCCAGTGTCCGTGGGCCAGTCGACCGGCTTACGGTCATACGGCCAGATTTCAGCCGTAGGGCTCCGGCCATTCCAAAGCCACCCATGTGCGGCCGAAGTACGGCCGCCGGAGGACAGCCGAGATGCGGTCGTCGAACTCCAGCCGGACTACAGCTACCGGAAATGCGGCCGTGCTACGGGCATTGGAGTTCAGCCACAGTACGTTAACTGTACTGAGGCCGGCCACGGCATGTCGCGCAAGCAGATGACTCATTCGCGCAGTGCAGAAGCAGCACAAACCCAGCATTTTGGGTCCAATGCAGCCACATCAAAGTGAGCTCGCGCGCAACCACCAGCCGTCAAGCTTTCAGCGCAGCCTTGCTTAATTAACCGCCTCAGTTGACAGCAAAATTCATTTATTAAACAGTGCTCACAAATTGTCGTTCCTTTAATTGCTGTGCCTCATTTACTGCCGAACACCGAAAATATTCAGTTCTCTGTAGAGCTTGAATAGATGTATTGTCCAGGTCCTGATATCCTCTGTGGGGCGGCTTACCTGTAATAAACGGGGACAGAGGAGGGGGGGGGGGCGGCGGAGGGCGCATGCTTTAGTGGGTTGAATTTCAGAGAGGTAAATTGCGCTGCTTTTAGCCAATTTTTTTTAGGGCAATATTCCGGAACACTCATGCTATGACTACATAAACTATTTTTATAACAGTTGCTTGACCAATTTTGATGTATATAAACCCGGCGTGAATGCGTTTACGAAGCGTTTTGCTTCTCAACAATACACTCAGGATCATTAATTATAACTCCTTCACAAAAAAGTATGTCCAGTTTTTGCCCATTTTTCTTGCAAAGACATTTTCTACTCGATCAACTTTTCTGATGATCTTGCGCAGGGCTGATCCTAAGAAGGAGCGAACAGGTACTTTCATTTTCAATGTATTTTAATGAGTTACGTCCACACCACTTAATAGTCCAAAAGAACTTAATTTTATTCTAATGCCATACTACGTTCAAAAAATTCTAGACGCGTTGCGAATGACGCCCTGCTTCAGGTGGCTGCAGTTGTATCCCTCTGTGTTCACGCAAGGAAAGGCGTAAAATTAGAGTTACATAATTTGTTTCAAACCAATAACATAGCAATGGTAGCATGCATACAGGAAACCTTGCATACTGCAACGAATAGGGCAACAAATATTTTATTGTTCAAGGTTGAATGCGTAGGGTTCTCAACCCGTCGGAGGCAAACTTGCGCCTCTGAGGGTTTATTTATTTATTTATTTATTTATTTATTTATTTTTATTCATTTATTTATTCATTGTTTTATTTATTTATTTATTTATTTATTTATTTGATGCCTGCTTGCCTTTGCATGCATTACAGAAGCGAGATACCTAACACTAAGCATTAAATATGAGACAAAATAACAAAATATTTCTACAAAGCGCGCTGAAAACCGTCAATATAAACAGTTAATGCAATCATACGTGGAAGATAATTACACTGCAGTATTGATGTAAAATAAAATGAATCGCGCAAGGCGTCACCTTTAAAGGAAAGTTAATAATTTGCTTTAAGCTAGCGGTCCCACTTTGCGATATGTAGAATGGCGCTCTGACATACTTCTCCCCTTCTACTCCAGTTTTCGAATGATAGATATTACGAAAAAAGTTCAATTTGCGGTTTCGTCTGTGATCTTTCACGTCCTGCCATTTCAGTTTACTTTTACTTTCTCTCATGCTAAGTTGAGCGTGCCAATTACCTAATACGAATCGCACTGACATATTCTGTATGTTTTCGAGCGTATCAACCAGCTTTTCGGTGTAGGGATCCACGAAAACACATGCCTACTCCAAGATTGAGCGCACATGAGTGAAATGCGGTTGTTCTTTTCGGTTAGATGGAGGTTCACTGAAATTTCGTCTCAGAAAGCCAAAAACATATGCAGCCATAACTTTTATGGTGTGAACCTGCCTATTTTACCTCTAACCACTCCCTAAATAAACTCCTAGGTATTTATATTCCTCGGCCGTTGTCACAGCAGCATAATTTACGGTATACGTATTCAATTGGAATGACGGTTTTCTTGTAAAGGTACCGTTAACACACTGTTTAACATCCAAAAACTTTTCTGAATCAGCACACCAGGATGTTATTAAATTCGAATAAAGCTGCAGGTATACGGAATCACGTTCATTCGCTATAGTCCGGTAAACTACACAGTACTTTTGAACAAAGCTATAGGGCCAATAGTAATAACAATGCAAAAACCGATTCATTCAGTTAATAGGATGAAATGTACTACGCAGAAGGTGATATGGAACACCATTATTTGATTTTTTGCAGTCGAAGAATATACAGTCAACCACTTTAAGCTTATCTATTGCAAGAGCCAAATCGTACGGGAACTCAACAATCTGCGTTGAGCAAGAAAATCCTGACAAAATCCGTGTTTGCTATGATGCTGGCGATTATGTTTAACCAAATGAGTCATATTCCAAGAGTAGCTAAGCTCATCTTCAAACATCGGAACTAAATTAACAGCTAGGCTTCGTACAAGGCTCTGTTGTTATCGCAAATTTAAAATATTTTTTTTTCTAAATAGGCAGTCGTAAAATCCCATGAAGTAACATAGTGCAGGGCATGAAGTTGATCCTACCAATGCACGAGCGAGTCTCTTCTACGTTTATCACCAACAACATAGTGCAACATTGCTTGTCGCAGTTTAATTGTAAGCAGAATAACTTGCGCTTTTGCTCGCACTTGCCTTTCTTTGGTGGGGAGTCCTTGACATGGTGGCGGTTTAGCTCCTGCGTGGTGGCCGCTTGCTCGACGCCCTTCAAGGCCAGTTATTTTGGTGAACCATCTCCATCTCGGATCGGACATCTCTGCCGGGTCGATGTCTCCAATGTTCTCCATTTCCTGAGAGGGCGAATAGCCTCGAGCTGATGCGTCGACGAAGCCGGCGGCAGAGGCGTGGTAGCGGCGATGACTGGCGAGGCTTAGCTCGCCCGTCGGTGTGGCACAGTCTTCTTGTGGCAATAAATTACATTTAGATGGCCTAAAAGGTTCCCTGCTAATGTCCAGTGAGTCCTTGCACCTTGCCCGTTCACCGAGAACACACATTACTGTTTGACAAACGATGTTCATTCATTTAAAACGTAGAAACACGGAGCGGATGAAAAACGCGTCCCCGTCGTTCGGCTCCCTAACGGCTTTTTCTCCCCCCAGGAAAAAAAACGGTCGGTCTCCTTCCAAACACGTCTGTGCATGAATTCTCGGCACCCAGGCGCGAGCCGTTGTTCGGCTGTATGCCGTTTGCCGAAAAAATGACGTATAACCAGATACCTTACGTAGGCCGGTCTCCTCTTGAACACCGGTTGCCAAATATTCTGTGGCCATTCGCTTGCCGTAATTCGGCCGAGGACAGCTAACCGAATGAAAAACGTATATTCTGGGGCCGTACGTCGGCCGGATTCCTTCATAACACTGGTTGCCGGAAGAAAACGAATATTCTACCGCCGGACGCGCGGTTCATCGTTGAAACAACGAATGCACGGCAGCCGCGCTCCGGCCGGTCTCCTTTCGAACACCAACTGCCGCAAGTATACGCATATTCTGTGGCCGGTCGCTTGCCGTGCTTCGGCCGATTACCGCTTTCCGAAGAAAAAACGGATGCCCTAATGCCGTACTCCGGCCGATTTCTTTCTCAACATCGGCAGCCGAAAGGCAACTGAATATCTGGCTGCCAGTTAGCTGCCGTTATGCGTCCGGACACGGGCGGACGGAAAAGTGCCGAAGCGCTGGTTGCCGAATGTTGGCCGTTCAACGCATGATCAGTGGCTGCCAGAACCTCGATGCTGGCCGGACATGCCAGAAAGCGGCCATAGACGGGCCGGTCTTGGGGCACACTTTCTGTGCCGCCTGGGCAGAGACTACGGACGAGCTGACTACACGTTAATTAATGCTGAACTGGAGACATTTTCACGCGAATTTTTTTCTAGCTTTTCTGAACACGCGGTAAACGAAAACTGGCTACGTTTTAAAGCTAAAATCGCGGAACTTACCGACCGCTTCATACCGCTCCGTAAAATAACCGATAACAATCGATCTGCTTGGTTCACGCCAACTTTAAGGCGGCTACTTAATAAAAAGAAGCGAATCTTTCGAAGTGCAAAGCTCTCGGGCAACATCAAAAGATGGGATGATTATCGCCGTGTAGCCGACGAGTACGCACGCGCACTCTCACTTGCCAAGCACTCATATTTTGAACAAACGTTGCCTTCCTTGTTAGTAAATAATCCTCGTAGATTCTGGCAGGTGATCGGTGGAAATAACCAGAAACAAATTGACCTAGTTTCTGGGAGCGAATCATTCATTCCAAGAGAAAATTGTTGCCTAGCTCTTAACAGTGTATTCGCATTATCATTTGTAAACGTGGCGCCTACCTCTGTTCCTAACTTGTCTACTCACAACTATGATCCAATGGAGCCAGTACACATTGATTGGGAGGGCATAAGGAAATTAATTCAAAATCTCAAGCCTTCTTCTTCCCCTGGAGAAGATGGAATTAACCCCAAGTTTCTAAAAAACACCGCATTGTTTTTGTCCTTAATACTGTCCAGAATTTTTTCACAGTCTTTGGAATCAAGTACCCGGCCAAACGACTGGAAATTGGGGAAGGTGATTCTGCTTCACAAGTCAGGTAACACCAATGATCCCCACAATTATAGGCCCATCTCACTAACTAGTGTGCCATGTAAGCTATTAGAAGACGTCATTTACTGCAACTTAGTTAACTTTCTTGAGAGTAATTCTTTTTTTAGCAATTTGAGCATGGTTTTACAAAAAGTTACTCCTGTGAAACCCAGCTTTTATGCTTTACTAATGATTTGTTCTCTGCTATTGATCGTGGTGCTTTTATTGATTGTGTATTTATTGACTTTTCTTAAGCATTTGACACAGTTTGTCACGAATTACTACTTTTAAAGTTGAGTAAACTAAGTCTTGACCCACACATCTTAAAATGGATCGAGTGCTTCTTACATAACCGCGAGCAATTTGTGACTGCTAATGAATGAACTCTCCTCCTACTGCCGTAACCTCGGGTGTGCCCCAAGGCTCTGTTTTGGGTCCCTTACTTTTTTTAATATATATTAATAACTCGCCTCGTAACATTTCCTCTTCCATTAGGTTATTTGCCGACGATTGTGTTATTTACCGTGAAATTTTGTGCTGTAACGATACTGACACCCTGCAATCTGACCTGGATAATATTTCTTCGTGGTGCAATACTTGGCTAATGAAACTTAACACAAATAAATGCAAATCAATGAGGATAACTCGTAATCTGTCAAAAGTTGCGTCCCCCTCGTACCTACTTAACAACACCCCCCTAGGCAACGTTTCTTCTTACAAGTACCTCGGTGTTAACATCTCTAACAACCTGTCATGGCAGGCTCACGTTGATTACATAACATGCAACGCTAACCGAACCCTTGGCTATTTACGTCGAAAATTTTCTCTTGCTCCAATTAACCTAAAGCTTCTTCTGTATAAAACATTAGTGCGGCCAAAACTCGAATATGCGTCATCTATCTGGGATCCTCATATTCACATGCTCATAGACAACATTGAATCCATTCAGAACCGCTCAGCACGTTTTGTATTGTCTAATTACTCTCGAACTGCAAGTGTCACATTAATGAAGGCTCATCTCAGTTTGTCTAACCTCTCAATACGACGCAAAAATTCACGTCTCTGCCTCTTTCATAAGATCTATCACACTAACAGAACCCTTTCTGATTCACTGTTTTTTCCACCAGCCTACATATCAGCACGCAATGACCATCGATACAAGGTTGGCGTTCCCTTCTGCCATACGAACCAGCACTTCAACTCTTTCATCCCTAAAACATGTACTGACTGGAACCACCTTCCCGCATCGATCGTTTCAATCATAGACGCCAACGCGTTCAAATCAATCATTTCTGAGAGTGCATTGTAATTTGTTCTAATCCTGCTGTTTTGTTTTACTTTATGTTTGATATTAGTTGTCCCACTCCTCTCTGTAATGCCCAGTGCCTTGAGAGTAAATAAATAAATGAAATGAAATGAAATGAAAATCAAGGTTGCTCTTAATCACGTACATAAAAATACGTTGCACTGTTTTTGTTGTTTTGGAGCTAAAAAACGCGAAAGATGGCCTTGTTAGCAGTACTGCGCTGACATACTCAAGTGGTTTGTAAGAAGCTTATGATCACAATGTAGGGCGTTAAATGGCCGTTACAAAAATAAAATCATTAAATATACGTTGCAGTGAGCATTCTTTGTTGAAATAAACCGTGTACAAATTACCCAGTATTTTAACAGGTGGTAGAAAGGCACCCCGAGTGAATTGTTCACGCTAGCACACTCACTCTTCTGGATACACGTCTTTATGCACTGCTTGCACCTCTGGATGCACTGTTCAGTGTTTTTGTGTTGACGTTGTGCAGCCCCGCGCAGATACAGAGACGGTAAAATGAGATTTCGACCTCTCAAGAGCGACCGGGTAGCACAGGCTATGCCGGAGCTGAGTCTAACTTGCAGCGTCGGGGGAAGCGTTCCGGCAATAAGTAAGTAGTGAGGAGAGGCGGCTGACAATTCTGCTTAGTTTCAGTAAGATATAATATCATGCTTCCCAGCAAAACTAAAAGTAGCAAACAAAACATATAACTTTGACCTTAGCCGCCATGAGCGAGAACAGAAGGCGGCTTGAAAAAGAACTGCCTCAGCTAGAACGAGTTTCTGCCTGATCACCACTTGCGGCGATTGACACACATCGACCAGCCACAGGAGGCTCAAAGGGCGAAGAGTAGGGGAACGCGTGATTTTTGCTGATAATTTTAGAGGCCATAAGGAAAACTTGTCTCAAGATGGAATTTCCGCAGCGTGAAAGATCTGGACACGGGGACAAAAGATTTCGTGCAGCCGACTAACCAGCATGTACATCCTGTCCTATATTTAATGTCGCTAGACGGCTGTAACCCTGACACTCTTATCATCTAAAATGCTTTGGTTGCGGCTAACCTGCTATTGACCGCTTGGATCTGCCACAGTGGCCTTCTGCTTCATGCTCAAAGAAACGACAGTGAAGACGTACGGCCTCGTCTCTGCTAAGTGCTCTGCAGTAGCTTATGGTGCCACAGAGATTCTCGGGAACAAGTTCATGTGTACTCAAAGTTTCAGCGAGCAGACAATTTCATACGCTCTCTCCCAACCTAAGGAATTGCAGGCGTGCTATTCCGTAAGTTTGAAGACAGCGTGAGTACCAGATAAGTCAATTGAAACGCATGTAGTTCGGATATAAGAATGATTTCCAGTTTTGGTAGATTGAAGAAATTTTTGTATCACTCCGTGACTCCATTGTGTTTCATTCAAAATATTACAACAATCATTTAAAGCCCAGGGACCTTACAAGACCAGATCTTGAATTGGGCGGTTGAGACGCAACCAGTCGATATTGAAACACGACAAAACATGGGCTTGGAAGCCAAGGCTTTACCATAGGATTTAGGTGTAATGTACTCGATCCGCGTCCCAAGTCAATGAAGCATGTTCACCCAAATGTTCCTTTAATGATTTTCGCTCTGTAACGGCCATTCCATGGCCTATGTTGCGGTCATAAGCGTCTTATAAATCACTTGAGTATGTCAGCGCAATACTCTACAATGTCATCTTTGGTGCTTTGCAGCACAAAGCAAAAATAGGACAACATGTTTTTGAGTTAGGTGATAGAGAGAAACCTTGGCTTTATTTCGCGCAAGGCTGAAAACAATCGGATATGGCCTTTTTTTACTGGTTTTCAAGCTATACGAAAAAGCTTTTAGTAGCTGCAGTTCAGCGCTTTTATAAATTGAGCCGTCTTGACAACGCAAATATAAAATTGTGTCTAAGATTTAGCAAGGATGTAAGAATAACAGCAAAAATGTTCAAGAACCCTGCTTGTTTAAATCTCGAGAAAAAGGGCGCCCCATTTGGACAATTTTAAGAACATTTACCGATTTGTGAATTTATAATCACGGGAATTCACTCTGCAAGCCGAACACGAAATCTTAAATAATTTGAGAGTATGCAAATTTATTACATCAAAAGAACTGCAGCCATAGCTGCAGTAGTTTTTGTTTTACAGTGACAGAAGTTTCAAATTTGCCGCGAGCCGCTCAAGGCGCCAGTGATCCGAGTTAGCTTTGGGAATTATTTTGAGACACGAAATTTTCCGGGCGAAGCCCCTTAGGTGCTCGGGCTGTGGCCGTCTTCAGTCGTCGTTGTCTCCTCTTATCGTCGTTGTAGTCACGGTACTAAAACACCACGACACTCGTTTTCCAACACCTCGCCCAAGAACGTTTCATCTCCTCGGGCAAAAACGCGTACTAAAAGAACACACCGGGACACTCGCTTTAGAACTCCTCGCGCTTGAATTGTTCGTGCTTCAAAGACACGAGATGTTTACAGCAAAGCTGTATACCTCTACCCCCCGACGGTTTCATCTCCATGGGCAAAAATGCCAAGGCGCTAAGAATAGAGTTATACACTGCAGGCTCCGCCCCTCCCCTGGTTTCAAGTTAGTGGAGATGGTACGAGATGTTTTCCACAAAATATCTTCTCATCTCTTTTCCCCTGTGCACAAGGAGCTAACACATCTGTCCCATCTCTCGGGAAAACACCCCCCATAGCTCAGTGGTGCCGCGTGTGGAAAATGGAAATTATTGCAAAAACAACAACGGACATGACATTTTCTTTCAACTGAATTAACACCGTCTAATCAATACATGTTAGGCAGTTCTATACCTGAAATAACTCATTATTTTAAGTATCCTGGTGTGATCTTTGCTCCTGATTCAAACTGGACATTGCATATTGAACACATAACATACGAAGCACTGGAAACAACTTGTGCTTGTAAAGCCCCGTCTATGTCTGGCAAAGATTGACTCAAGACTTTGAGCATACGTTTTCCTCATCCGAGTGACCCTAGATTAGGCTTTATTATTTGAAACCCTACCACAGATGTTCTGACTGACTGCTTTGAATCAATTCAAAATTTCCCGTTTGATTGAGCGCTCGTACTCGCCATACCAAAGTGTATCAGCATAAAAAGATTCTCAGTCTTCCCTACGTTAGCACCTGGCGTTAATTCTTCCGTTTGACTACTTTTCGCTCTTGTATTTATGCAATACATTTTTTTCACGTGTATTATGTAATACATTTTTTTTCACGTGCTTATACTTTTCCCGCCTATTATCTTTTCTACCGCGCTTACCACAAATTTGAAGTGTCTTGTATATTTCTCAGGAACAAAAATATCAGAAATCCGTCTTTGTGTTGCCGCTAAATCAAAGGAACGAGCTACCCGCGTGATTGAGACGAGAACCAACCCGTCTGCCCTCCAATCGGCCTGCGCATATTTCTGGATTTATGAAACTTCAACTGATATTTCTTGTGAGCCCTATGCTAAATTCGTTTACCAGTGTAAGTTTTAAAACCCCAAGTGCAATGGGTGTTTCTTTGGAGCAAATGTGAAATGTTAATTGCGCCGCGTATTCTCCCCCTCCCTTTTTTTCTGTGTTACGTTGAGTATCTTTTACCGAAATGAGTGTTTGAATGCGGTGTCCGGTCTTGTTTACACGTGTTGATGTATTCCTGGTATGAATAGTATTCTCCCCCTCCCTTTTTTTCTGTGTTACGTTGAGTATCTTTTACCGAAATGAGTGTTTGACTGCGGTGTCCGGTCTTGTTTACACGTGTTGATGTATTCCTGGTATGAATAGTATCCCCCCCTCCCTTTTTTTCTGTGTTACGTTGAGTATCTTTTACCGAAATGAGTGTTTGACTGCGGTGTCCGGTCTTGTTTACACGTGTTGATGTATTCCTGGTATGAATAGTATTCTCCCCCTCCCTTTTTTTCTGTGTTACGTTGAGTATCTTTTACCGAAATGAGTGTTTGACTGCGGTCCCCGTCTTGTTTACACGTGTTGATGTATTCCTGGTATGAATAGTATCCCCCACTCTCTATGTAATGTCTGTCGGGGCCTTTAGGGTGCTCAAAAGAAATAAAAACGAAATAAATTATTTCATCAACCTCACTTTTTGCGCGCGTATCTGTGCCAACAGTATTATGCAGAAAAGGTGTGCCCGGAGCCCTTAGGGGCCGTTTTCGAACCAAACTAAACCACCACCACCACCACCAACCAAAGGAGGCGGGCCCCGAGGTCTGGGGACACACAAGGCACCAGCGGCACTGCCCCGTTGGCCTCCTCAAGCAGCCGACGCGGGTGCTCCTGGACAACAGCGGCTCCGCTCCGCTGGCGTCAGCAACGGCTTGCACAGGCGCACACGCACCAGCGGCTTCGTCCCACTGGCTCCGTCACCATCCTCACGGTGCTGCGCTCAGGGAGCCACCTCAGCGACAAGTGACACTCGACTGCCGCAACGATCCGGTGCAACGGAACGACAAAACGTGCGGGAGGAAAATGGCCTTTAAGAACCTGTAGGGGCCAATAGATATAGCGTGAGGACACTACTGTGGTTTCAGAACTGAAAGCCAGTTGGTGGTTTTTGTGTGTAATGTATTTCCAACACTTTTATTGACTATTTTTCTTACCTTCTCGATACCTTCACCTACCTTAAAGTCTCGTCTCAACTTGATCCCTTTGTGTGCGTTAGTCATTCTTTTACCAAAGTGACGCGTGACACCTGTCAATGGATATAACGAACTACATAAGTCTCCCCGCTCTAAAAAACTCGCCCACGGTGCGTGAAGTATTTCGCGGAGTTCGACACTTGTTCGGCGCGGCAGTTATAAAACTCCCGAGTCGACCTGTCGGCTATGCTCATCCACGCTGCGCGCGGCCGAGTGAGCCATCTTCCCCGCTCAGCCAGCGGGGCGGAACAAGCAGGGAGACGGCGATGTCGTTGCGGCCAATGACTTTTTTTGCGATTATGTCAACGGCGATGCCGACGCGGTCACTACGGAGGAACCGATCGACCATGATATTGTATATGTCACCGGACCAGCCGATGCAAGCGACGAACACGCTTTGGTGTCCCATGCACACACGTTCGACGTGCCAACGTCATTCCAGGCACATGATGCGGTTCATCTTGTACGGCGTTTCTTCGGCGCTCATAACGACGGCCAAAACGGCACCAACGCGGTGACCAGCGCTGAAAAGAAGTCTCGCTTGCGATGTCCGAAATAAAAATGCATCATGGACGTATTGTAGCTATGTCTAGCGGACAATAAATTAGGCAGTGAGGGCATTGAGCAACCAACGTATTTGTCTGCGATTCAATTTCGGTCGCATACGTGTTCACGTAGCGGTGCAGTGGGCAGCGAGGCGGTTTCGTTTTTTGCATTCTTATAGCCGTGCACCTAAGTGACCGTACATTTCCTTGAACTGTTATAATTGATATAATGAAATAATCGATATAACGAAATAATTGCGACTCCCCTTCAACTTTGTTATAACGAGGCTTCAGTATTTTCAAAGGTACCCAAGGGGCAACCTTAACATTTTATTCAAGTGGGCTGCGTACACTTGTACATCAACACGCGAGAATATTTAAATTATACAGAATACGGAAGACGCAACAGGCTACATTGAAAAGACCCCAAAAAACACTAAAGCTACGAGTTCAGACGCCGAGTTCAGACGCGAAGTTCAGAGTCCAAATAATCTTAAATTTTTCGGGAATTCTGCCCCGATGTCGGCCTTCACATGTTTTTTTCACATTCAAATTCACATGTTTCACATTCATCGTCAAAAATATGTTGTCGAAGTTTGTTCGTGAAGCGCTTACGGCGCGACAGAGGAGCCTTATCCGCCAGGCTGTCCACGCCGTACTGCAGTGATAGCAACTACCCCCAAATGTGTGTAAATTATGTATGATTCGTAAAAAAGGCACATGATCTCTCAGCGGGTAATATAACTGAGAATTCCACAGAGAAAAATGGCATTTTGTATGTCCACGTGGGTACAACAACAAACAATCTGCGCTCGTAATTCGCGGAGAAACGACAAAATTCATTGGTTCACCACAGATGAAAACAAAACCCTCTTGCATTTTTTCGTGCAACTCTCCAAAGATGTTTGCTACTGAATTTACATCGGTTAGAAAAAGAAAACCTTGTATCATTACGATCATCAAGTGTGTATGGCGCGGGAATTCAGCCTTTAACAGAACGTGCTGTTCTCATCCTCGTCTTTTTTGCGCTAAGCCTCCTAATTCAGCCTTGTCTGCCGTGCTCTTGGCGGGGTGCTTAGACAGGAAGCAGTGATGTAGCTACGTCCGTTTGATTTGCATAGACGTGAATTTTTTTCGTACAAAATGCAAAAGATCACAGCTGAGGTGAAAGTGTGCAGAATACAGTATAAGAATGGCACTTCCAAAGTAAACGTTTGACGACCTACACAATCGGCAGCCATTCGAAATCGTCCAGCGGTGTAGCACAGAATTAGCTGCCTAGCTAAAGTTGCTTACCATGTATGTATTAAAGTGTCTTTAAGTACAGACAAGCCGTTCCAAATGTAGTCCACATGTACCAGCGGCCGAATACTTAAATGTTCATGTTCGTTTCTTTATTTGCGCCACATACGTTGGGACTGAATGCCGGGAACACATGAACTGGTTTTCAGTACTTCTTTTTTCGTGCCATGTTAGATAAAAACCTCATTTTGCTCTATGTATGGGAAATCTATGCAATTCACGTTCTTAGACAATGCAGTTGCTATAGTTATGGCCGTAAGAACGGCAGTTTTTGAGAGCTTCACCAGGTTGTAAAATGTAGCCTGGTGTTAAGAGGTACCTCCAACTACACCACATGCATTTCTTGCAAATACAACCGAGAGTTCTTTAAAAACTGCTAAAGGTCTTTCCTTACAAAACCACCTGGCTCCCACGTGACAACCACCGTCATAACCACGTCTCTCTCCGCGTGCCTACCTTCTTCAGGAATATTCAGTTTTTTGAGCACGAGAGAATTGCGTTTTGTGGACTGGTCCCATTCCGGTCAATAGCATTCATTTGATGGGGCACTGTGAATGAATTCACAGTTCAATTCACTCGCATATACATTGGAGTTCCCGCTATTTTCCGCTTGTGCAACATAAACGGGCTAGCTGGCACAGTACGCGGGGAGCAAATTTTTTTTGCTCTAGATTGCGCTTAGTCGTCCCTATTGCAAAGCGTAAAGTAATAAACGTAATTACCCCAGTGCTGTTGTAAATGTAGTTTCGCTTGTACACGGATGAATTATTCCCGAATTACCCTTTGAAGTGTTTTCAAAGAGCTTCCTCGCCATCACATAGAAATGAGATGACGTTTTTCTGACTTTTCCTTGAGAACTCCAGCTCATCAATTTTGCAGTATCCTTGCGCCGGCGATTTGCAGTATCCAACCACTCTTCTGAGCGCCTCACTTAGTGTTAGTGCGTGCGAGTAAGCGAGAAATGGGTGGCGCTACGTGGATGCAGAGTTCTTCAACGCTAGGTTAAGCACACAGTATTGCCGACAAACTAAAGAGCAAAAGTATGTTCAAGTTCTCGTATTGTGAAATACTTGATTCTGTAGAGCGAATACAGCGCATTTAGGATTATAGCATGCACTGACCCGGGGTGTTGGCGATAATAATTGGGTGGGTAAGGCAAATTAGTGCATGAAGAGAAAGGCTCATCTTTTTAACAAATCCAGACGAAGCTCTAAAAAATTGAACTTGGAGAATACGTTTCCCTTCGTGGAGAAGTGCGCGCTTTTCCAGAGTACGTTTCTGCAGGGCCGTCTTCGCCGAAAAAGCGTTCTAGATTTTCCGTATTTTCAAGATGATGCAAGGTGTTTTTACTTCTAACCAATGTAAATTTACCCGTCAACATCTTGGAAGAGTTTCATAAAAAATTGAAAGGGCGCTTCTAAATTATGGCGCTAAACCTAACAGTATTGCCGTTTCTCCCATTTTAGGTACACTTTAGATCCGGCGCATATTGGTTGTTATGGTGCCAACGTGAAGAATTAATATGTGAGTTGTTTATGTTCCATTATCACTAATTCTATAAGTGGGCGGATCATTTGCCTTTTATACAAAACATAACTAATTTATAGAAATTTGGGGGGGGGGGGGGTAGCCCTCAGTACCGTACGTCGCGGAGAGCCCGGCGGATAAGACTACTTTCTAGCGCTGTAGAGCGAATAGAGCGAATTTGTGTTCGCTGTAGAGGGAATTTTGTTCGCCAGCTCTATGAACAATATGATGAAACATGTTTTTCATGATATCACAAGTACATGTAAAGGCATGCACATCTGGGGGAATTTAAAAAAAAATCCAACATGCGTGCTTTTGTACTAGCCTGTGAAATTTGTGTTCGCCAGCTTTTTTCTTCAAACATGCGCCCCCATTACGTCTTAACCGTATTTTATACAATTATGATATCCAGTGTGTTTGTATATAAACGTAAGGAGCAAACTTGAGTAAAATTCGAATGTTTTAAATGAAGTACTTTTTGTGATATTTAAGCTCATATTTCTTTAAAAAATGTGGTCACTGAGCCGACTTTGACATTTTATTGCGAAAAAATGTATGTTCTGGTCAGCCACAAACGCCTTTAAATAAATGTACACCAGGCGTGAATTGAGCATAAAATTTATGAATTGCCTCTCAAAGATATTTTCGTTAAATACATTTCGCTAGATTCTGCCGAGGCACGCGGGCAAGCAGGGCGGGGGTCCACCTTGTCACGCTCCAGAAAGTTTAGTTAGAAAAAAATTCCCTGAAAAAATATTGGTGAATCTGGACATTACAATTATCATGGAATGAAAAAAAAATTCAAGCATATTGAAGAGGCCGACCAGCCACCCTTTGTTTGATCTTATTTGATGTGGCTTAAAGGGGCCATGAAGACAACACACAAGTTTGGTTCATTCGAAAGATTGCCGAGTTAGAATCATGCTGACACCACTTTTGACACAGAATTCGCTCAAATAAGCTATATAATTAGGAAAAAAGGAATGGTCATGCGACCCACAAGCTCTTTTCGCGCAACAGAACCTATCGTGTCATACCAGCCAGCTCTGCGATTGGCGCAGGCCGGCGAAAGCAAACGCAAATTAGGCAGAGCTCATCAGCTTGCCGAACGAGCTATTTACGCTTAAATTTAGGGCTCTTTCTTTTTATAGCAGTAAGAATGGGGAGATAAACAGTGGAAGTAACGAAAGCACACGTGAACGTAGAAGTACCGATGCCTTCTGCGGTTGGTACTGCGTGCACTATGCTTGTTTTAGCTGCACAGCAGTCCGGCGCTTTCGAGTTGTCTTACACGCAGTGGCCGATTGGCGTAAGCGACGTTTTCTTACGTGACCTTGTTTGTCGAGGATATTTCATGTTTCACGAACCGTTTACTTTCTACAGTAGCAAAAAACAAGCCCGGTACAAATGCGACAAAAAAACAAAGCAACGGCAGACAACGTTCCCTGCATCAGTATGGTAGCGGTATCTGAGAAAGCGGACGGCAAGCAGTGCTGCAGCCAAACAACACAGCCCAAGTTCGTTTGTATACGCGCGCTTAAGACTTCATTGCTGACGTCCCGAAAACGCACTGTTTGGCGGGAAAATCACAATTTCAACCTAAATTGATTAATTTCTCGCGAATACGGCATTATTTGCTGCCGGAGAAGCGCTAGGAGCACTATAAAACACAATCTTTCGAATAAAACAACTTGTATTTTGTTCTCAAGGCGCCTTTAACCCCATTGCCGGTAGCGCAGGGAAGCATTGCCATCTGCGCAGAAATAAAAACACAGAAAATGGCTCCATTTCAGGCGCTATCCAAAATACCTCGTAAAACATTATTTAAAACTTAGCCGTTAACACAACTCTACCATTACTCCGATTTCCATTGACTTGTCATGATTAGTTTGTTCACAGGGAAGTCGTAAACGTTACAGAAATACTGTATGCTGTCAATTTATGGCCATCATGGGAGGGGGTATGGTTTCAGAAAATGGCTGTAACTATTGTTTATCCACACTATCACGAAACAAATTATACGGCAGGTACCCGATAAGGCGACTAATGACAGGTACCCGATATTACGACAGGTACTACGACAGGTACCGCATAAGCCGAAGCTAATGGTAATGTTCGCAATTTATTCTGCTCAAAAACGTAAAATATCTTGCTGATATTAGTTTTGTTTTGTTTTTCTTTGCATTTCTCATATCTGTATTGCTTATTGTGTTCTTGCACGTACACCGTAATTTATCTGGCTTATGTTATTTTGCGTTTCGTTGATTGATGTGTTTCTGCTTATAACTGTATTTCCGTCTGTTTAACGTATAAAAGGAGGTCCACCCTTCAGTCTTTGACTATGGGACCTCCTTCTAAAATCTTGTATTGTACACACTCTTGTTGTAACACAAAATACATCAATGAAAATAAACAAACTAAATACAACACACAGTTCCGCTTTTTCAGCAGAGTTTACACCGGATGGAACTGTCTTTATTTTTATCAATTAACGTAACAATTTCAATACACACACCTACTCGAATTGCCTGATGTTAGAAGCAGTGCCGCTATTTTTTACCCACTGACGCGCTTGCTTCAGCTGTTCTAAATATTAATTAGGCACCATAACGTCCAGACTGACAGGACCACATGGCTACAGACTGAGACTACAGACTACAGACTACAGTCTGAAGCTACAGATTGAAGGTACAGACTGACAGAGCCCTGCAAAATAAATAGCATCGTCAGGTAGTTTGCGTATTGAGACGAGCAACCCATGGATCAGGACCTGATCCAAATTTCGAACTGAAGACTTTCTACCTGAATAGTGGCCATGCCGACGTGCAGGGCCCCCAAAC
The DNA here is from genome assembly GCF_048455015.1 of Haemaphysalis longicornis. Classification (NCBI taxonomy): domain Eukaryota; kingdom Metazoa; phylum Arthropoda; class Arachnida; order Ixodida; family Ixodidae; genus Haemaphysalis; species Haemaphysalis longicornis. Next base: position 216,224,690 of record NW_027526361.1, read on the forward strand.
AGACGTTTTCAGTGCTCCCTTCCTTCGGATATTTCTCTATAGTCGTCCGGGTGGTGGTTGGGAGGGTGGCTGAGCGGAGAGCATGGGCGTTTGCAAGAGCACCGAGGCCTGATGCCGCGAACGGACGTACGGTCTGCCGGTTGGTGCCTTATTCCCGGCAGGGTCTAGAAGTTGGGCTTCGTGTTACAAATAGGGGTGTGCGAATATCAATTTTTTTAAATTTCGAAGCGAATTCGAATAATAAAAACAAAGTTCGAATCGAATCGAATATTTTTCGAATATTTTTCGAATACGAATACTTATTGTTTTTTTGTAAAATTGTTTTCACCATCTAGAGACACAAAAACTACAACTTTATGGCACAACAAATCACACAAAGTAAAATTAGGAAATACACAATACTATTGCACTCAGCAGGTTAAGGTCTGCACTCACTTAAATGTTCATGGAGAAAGGTTAACTGCTCGACATGTTCGGGGAGCAGTGACAACCTCCTGCTCGTCACCACTTTACCAGATACCGAAAACAGCCGCCACTTGAGACACTAGTAGCTGGCATGCCCGAGCCCGTGCACATTGCCGCGCGCTGATACAGTAAAATCTTGATACTAATCTCGCGGGACTGCGAAAAATATTCGTATCATCCGAAATTCGTATGAACCAACACAGACCAAAAAATTTAGCGCTGAAAAAAGTTTTCGTTTATTTCTTTTCCTACTTTCGCGTGAAAAAATTCGTGATTTTTTCTGCTTTTTTTAACCCCCGTGTCGCAAAGCAGTCCTTGCTGGAGCACGTAAAGCTTCGCACTCGTCTCATCTCTCGCTGTGCCCAAGCTCGCTACACGCCGCAACAGCCAAGCGCGAACCGCATGGTGCGTTTTTGCACGCGATTCACTCGCCTCGGCTCTGCGAGCGCTGTATTTTCACGCCCACATCGACGATTTCGCGGCCGCGGTAGCGCCTACCGCGGTCAGAAAATGACGCACGACGCGCGCGGCAGAATGGAGGAGCCTGACTACTTGCGATGAGATCGAGACAGCCGGCTTGGCTCCGCCGGAGATGGTTAGGCTTAGCACCCCCGCAAATATTTTATGGACGCTTTCACTAGCGGCGCGGATGATGTTTTATAGTACCGTTTTCGCATGCATTATCAGCTCCTTTACCGCACAAGCAACTTCGTGTCTCCCTTGAGCCGCATTTTAAAGGGCGGTTAGAAGCGGTCGCACGAGCGCCCGCACCGCTTCGCGGCTGGAGCCGACGCCATGTTGACGCCGCCGGCCGCGCCGCGCGCAGCGTGGGGGTGGTTTCGCGGCGGTGTCAGCGCGTTGGGCGTGCGCAGAGCATTTTCGCGAGCAGAAAACAACAGCCCGGCCGTTTCTGTAGAAAGAGTGACAAACAGGGGAGCGAGAGCCGTCACTTGCTCGTTCGGCAGTCGGGTGCCTCGCCGGTTCGTTCGTATCTTCCGCCGGGCCGCGCAGGTCCGTTCGTAACAGCCGAAATTTTTCCCATTGCAAACGATGCAATTTAGCCGGGACTTTTCGGAAATTCGTATCATCCCGAAATTCGCACCCCCAGAATCGTATAATCGAGAGTCCACTGAAAATAAACACCGATAAAGACACGCTCTGATTTTTTTTTAGTTTTGGGTGGTTCGAATATTTAGAACAATAAAAGTGTCGTTCGAATCGAATCGAATACCAAAAAATTCGAATCGAATATTCGAAGTTTCGAATATTCGCACGCCCCTAGTTACAAGACTTCCAATTGCACGCTGTGTCTAGAGGGTCTGGAGAGAACGCCATTAAGATTGGTTTAATACATGCGCGGATGACGTTGTATTTTTATGTTGTTCAATGCATTTTCACAGATTACACTTCTGGCAAGGATCACCACGGCTTCGACTGCGTGCCGTTATGACCGATTGGAACACGGCCCACACGGCGCCTTCGTCGCACCTGATACGCCCGTCTACCATGGGCGCCATTGACAGCTTTCTTGTTAGAGCTTTGCCCTCTCCCTCCACACAGAGAAAGCAAAGCCTCGAAAAGCCTGCTGAAGAGCGCCGGCGTAACGGCGTCCCTGCCGAGGCATAATGATGCTTGTCACAGTGTGAAAAACGCGGTGTTCATTGTTTCATGCCGTTTTTTGGTGGGCAGCTAGCAGTCCACAGCCTAAACGAACGTCACCCCAGGGAGTCAAAAAACGCCGTGTTCCATCAGTAGTCGCTACTACAGCAACCTGCAAAGCTACAGTGAACTATTTTGTAACCAAAAATTGACTTAAAGTAGGTCACAAGGTATGGAAATACCCCCGCACAGGCAAATTGGAGCACGTCCAGGAACTACCCTTTTTTTGTGATTGCCGGCACGGCTAAATAGAAACGAGCTGTTACGCAGCGTAACCCTGCGGTAAAAAATTGAAAAATGGCAATTCGATGAATTTGATGGCGCTGCCAGCATTGTTAAAAGTGAAAAATCTAGAAGAATAAAACAATGACATGAACCGCTGCTCCATCAACCCATATGAAGATTTTTTTCGCATACAACATGAAAAAGGACATCACAAATTCTCGTCTCTTTTCTCCCCCGCTTTAGTGCGTGTACCGGACTCAGTGTGAGCTATAAACACCTTTTCTGTGCACTAAAAATGGCTTACAGAGATGCAAAATGTGGTGTAGCCAAGGTTAAGCAAACTACCATAAACCACTGTTGAGCATTCGTAGTAAGAACGAGCTTGTAAACAAAAACTTCTGAGGTAGCCGGCAGGCACCAATGATGGCGATGGCTAATAATGGCTAAGATTCCGACCAATGATGGTTACAATAACGGCTAAGACCCATGATAGATCATCACCAATGATGGTTGTGCACCAATGATGGCTAAGACACCGACGCGGGAGGTATTACTGGAGGCAAGGCGACGTCACTACAGTGCAACGGTTTCTACCCTTTCTTCTTCCCCCGCAAGTACCAGTCCATCAGGTCTTCAAGCTGTAGAGCATTAACGGTGTTGCAGCTGTCAACACCTGTGTTATGCATACAGTACGATCAGGGCTAGTAAATATCGCAGGTCTACGTTGTCAGTTTGTTTTCACCTCGTACGTCCACAACTCATTAAATTAAATAATGGAAGACTTCCTACGAAATGCGCGCAAGAGAGCCTAAAAGAAGCCTCCCCTCATGTACACCATTTCACCATGTAAGCACTTTTTTTAACCCGTATGTTCTCTGCGTCCGGTTAAGTGCAAACGCTGCAAAGTAAAGCCGCGTGAAATCCCCGCACGGGGCATCTTGAGTAATCTCGGCGACGGCATTGGCGACACCGCGGACCCCGAACACCCATACTCACGCTGGAATATACCGTGGCTTCGAGTTTTGAGGTGATGGGCAGAAACCACAAAGGGTGGCTGTCGGAGCCCAGGTCAAGCTCCGGCGGATGGGCTCCCTGTCTCTTTACCAGGGAGGGAGCTCCGGGACCTCTTCAGCTATCAGGGTGAGGCTGCGGAAGAAAGTGCCCCGTTCACTGCTCACTACTATAGCTTATGGTATTGTCAAAATCCGTTCCCAAACATGATCGGTCCCTGAAAAGGGGCCGCAACGAAGTATCTGTTCCACCTCTTTCAACAACCGCCTTTGCAACAAACGTGAACAAATATTCTCTTTTTATTGTAATTGAGTCAACTGACAAAGAAAAATTTGTCGCTTCACTGTCCGTATTAGTATCAAAGTTCCTGGAAAGTATTATTGGTGAGGCGTACAAAACGAAGAAGCAAAGAACTGGCGAATTGCTGGTGCAAGTCACCACGCAGCAGCAGGCAAAAAAACTCTTGAGCCAGACCCGAATCGCTGATCTTGACATCATGGTCCCACCTCACCGCAGCCTAAACAGCTCAAGGGACGTGATCTCCGATCCCGATCTACTGAACGAAAGTGAATCCGACCTGCTGGAGGGCCTTCGAGGTCAGGCCATAACTGGGGTCAGGCGCATAAACATAAGTAGAGAAAAGAAAGAAACCCAAACGAAGCATCTCATTCTAACCTTTGACAGGTCAACACTCCCTGAGTTTAGAAATGCAGGTATCATGCGATGCCCAATCCAGCCTTACATCCCTAACCCGCTGCGCTATTTTAAGTACCAATGGTTTGGGCATGGCAATAACTCCTGCCGCGGCCGTCTTACCTATGCTAAATTCGGCCAACATGACCACCCGTTCGAAAACTGCAACACCCGGAATTTCATCTGTGCCAACTGGCAGGGGCCCCACGCGGCATGGTCCCGCAGTTGTGAGAAATTAGAACAGGAAAAACAAATCGTCAATGTCAAGGTCACGGAAAACATCACCTGCCCAGAGGCGCTAAAGAGGTTCGCCTCTTTCCCCCTGGGAAAGTACGCCGACGCAGCTCGTTGGGGGGTGGAGCGGCGTCTGGTTTCGGCAGGGACTCCGTACCGGGAGTCGAACTTTGTCCCACCGCCGCCCCCCCCCCCCCTGGGTTTCCTCAGGCAGCCCAAACAGTCACCATTACGCCTGCCCAGACAGCAACGGTTGTGATGGCAACTGAGTCAGTTGGAGGCGCCGCTGAATCCACCATTTCAAATCAAATCAAATCATGCTTACTTTTTCAAAGAAAATTTAGAAGGAGGCCCAAACAATAAGTGGAGGCTGGTACACTTGACAAGTGTTGGGGCCCACTTTCCATGGCACATTGAGAGTAAAAAATCTACAAGCAAACATACAGCAGAACTAAGTGCACCGAGAAAAATAGCAGGCCCAACAGCGGAATCAATAACCAGAGCAAAATGATAACTTATTCACTATACCAGTGCCATACAAATAAAAAGAAAACATTTCATCAACATATGAATTAATTCAAAATTGCTTTCAAGATATCATTCAGCATGTACAAAAAATGTCCGCAGTTTTGCTTTACTAGTATTTTCTAGTGTTATTGTCTGTTTGTGCAGGTAATTTATGAGCGTAGGGAGAGAATAGCAAAGCATTTGTTCCCCATTGGAAGTTCCCAAAAAAGGTATTAGGTAAGGTTCTGTATTACGGTTTGTATATGGGCATCCAGTTTCTCAGATCTGCAACGAACGCTAATAAAGTTTCAGGGTTATTAATGCTTTGCTTGTATCATCGCTAGATGATATGAGTAAAGAGTGCGAGTAGAAACTAAATTAAAACGTCGGAAAAGCGGTTTAGTGTGCGCGTGGTAATCTTCGAAGCTCACGTGAGGGTACGAAAGAGATGGAAATGGAGGCGTCCGAGGCAGCTCCCACCCCCGCCGCAACTCATGTGCCACCTCTGGAACTGCCGATGCCATCGGGGTCTGCATTACAGGAAAGAGCACCCACAAGGGTGCCAGGTCGAAGGAGCCCAATCCGTTCGGTACTCCGAGGACATCCGACGAAGACATGGATGTTGGACCCTACTTGTCTGCATCGCAGCGGAAGGAACGGGTACCACTGTCCAAACCTACCGATAAGCCAAAAAAACCAAGAGCAAGAGTCACAGCCCCAAAAGACAATACATAAACAATCGCCTACATCATCAAGCAACCAGCACGTCAGTGGGCAATTTTGACGAATTCTCGGGCGGCCCTTCAGTGCTTAAAATCATACCCGAAAGATCAGCTTGTTTTCGACATCCATGCATGCATTGCACTTACAAGCTCTAAATGCACACTATCATGTAGAGTTTCAGTGGATTCCTGCCCACTGCGGTATAACTGGGAACGTCAAGGCGGACACTGCGGCATCGATAGCCCATGATCTGCACGAGCCAGTGATACCGATACCATTCTCCAGAAAAGATGCTTCTGCCCTTGCGTCCAAGGCTGCCTAGAGATTTCAGCGATCTATGTGGGCTGTTCTGCCGCAAAATTACGCACCGCTTCACTCCATAGACCCGCACGGGACTTTTAGTATGCCTGATAGACTTTCTAAACATGACGAAGCGGTTCTTCACAGCGTGCGGCTAAATGTCGTTTACACAAGTTATTTTCGATTCAAGATGAAACAGGCGGCTTCCCCCTTCTGCACTCTTTGTGACGTGCGCGAGGACTTGAACCACGTATTATGTGAGTGTGCGAGGTATAGAACAGCTAGAACGGCCCTTTCAGTGTGCTTGGGTCTTCCGATTTTTAGAGGACTAACTCTACGCCACGTGCTAACCCATTGGTCGAACTCTAAACGAGCATCTCGAGCAACAAAAGCTTTATTGTCTTTCCTGCGAAGCACAGGATTTGATCAGACTCTTTGAACAGGACTCTAGTAATGAGCGCATCATCTTTATCACAGTCATTATCATCATCTCTTCATCGATTTCATTTTTTCATACATCTGGTGTAGCAAACTAGGCGCCTTGGCCAGGCTAACCTCACCAGTATCATTAAAGACTTTCTCTCTCTCTCATACTCACACATTTGCAGTCGCTACTGCAAATAATACGCACGGAAAATATAGTACAATGCAACTGTAGAGACCTCATCAAACATCTTGACGATGTATATGGGATACTTCATACAAACGAACAAAGTATAATGTGCCTGCAGGAAACTCATCTGAGCAGCAAAAACACGAACTTTCTCAATTATTATATGGTATTTAGAACAAACAGAGATGGAAGTCACGGACTTCTCGGGCGGTGTGGCTATTGTCACTCGAAAATGCATTGCATGTAATACCATCTCCTTAAACACCGTCCTTGAAGCTGTTGCGATTCATTCAATAATATTTAATAGAATAATAACCGTATGCTACCTTTACATGCCTCCTGACTTCCAGCTCTCGAGCTCGGATTTGTAGAGGCTGGTAGATCAGCGACCTGAACCTTACATCTTGATAGCCGACCTGAAGGCACATAATTCTCTTTGGGGCCCTTCCAGCAACAATGCCCGAGGTCGCCTCATTGAGAAATTCTTAGCATTGCCGGGAGCATGCATTTTCAACTAGAAACAGCCTACATACCATAATACAGGACACAACACTTACTCACACCTTGACCTGACTGTTGGATCGGCAGCACTGTTTCTATCTGTCGAGTGGGACGTGGACACGCATCCATACAATAGTGACCACTTCCCTACTTCATTAACATAGATAGGCAAATGCCCTACAGTTCACCTTGCCATAATAGGTTCAATGAAGCAAGAGCGATCTGTAATAAATTTACAGAAACATCCAAACTGCGCCACACAACCATTACACACCTACACGTTGAAGAAGCTACCCAACTACTCACTGCAAACATCCTCCACGCCGCCGATAAGTCCATTCCCCAGGTCTCCAGTGCTACGTGACACCCAAGGAGGCCATGGTTGTATGAGGACTGCAGGCGAGCGCGACAAGCCCAGATCTGGGCATGGGGTGTCCTTCGCAGGTACCCCAAGTCAGCTAACCAAATTTCTTTAAAAGGGCACAGGCTTTGGGAAAGTGCGTGCACCATGACGCAAAACAAGATAGTTGGTGCTCCCTCATAACATCCATAAATTCATTCACACGCAAGGTATGGACACAAATACGTAAACTCAAAGGACAACATACACATAGCCCGCCCTTGGTCAGCACAACAGGGGACACAATAGAAGATCAGGCTAACACACTTGCACAGCACTTTCAACGTGTGTCCAGCTCTGCACATACACAAACAAAGTAGCTTGTGAAAAAAAGTCCCTACACGACAACAACAAATCACAGACTTACAACTCCTTGTTTTTGCTACATGAACTGAGGGCTGCTCTGTGCACGTGTAAGCCCTCAGCTCCTGGCCCAGACAGCATCACGTATACAATGATACAACACCACACGCAGACACGTTTTTAACCCACCTCAATTTATACAACAAGATATGGCTTTCGGGGCACATTTCATGGTCATGGCTGGAGGCTATAGTAGTGGCTGTCTTGAAGAATGAAAAGGACACGTCGTCCCCCTCAAGTTACCGTCCCATCACCCTGGCGAGCTGCCAGTGCAAGCTTCTCGAGAAGGTGATTAACAGGAGACTGATGTACTTTTTAGAGTACAATGGTCTTCTCGAGAGCTGCCAGGCAGGCTTTAGGTAGGGGGATCCACGACTGATCAGCTCGTGGCCCTTGGAAGGTACATTAACGATGCAGTAAAGTTTGATTCATAGTTGAAGGTGATTGGTGTCGTCGTGGAGGGTAGTGAAGGACCCGATGACGAGACGAGGCAAGTAGACGATGAAGAAAAAGTCTATTTACAATGATATTTACAGCAGACGACGAAACATAGCACAAGACAAAACGAAAACTGTATTACAATTAGGAGGCGCCGCAGCACACAAGGGGGGGGGGGCTTTCGCGGCACGATCGCTGGTAGGGGCCTGGAGGCCAAAAAGGTGCCAAACCACCGCACGGTTGGCTGAAAGGTGCGTGGGGTTCTGGCGCCCAGAAACCACCACGGGAGCGAGTGTTCGTCCGACCGGTCGCAGTCGCAGCTCTCGACAAACTCATTGAAGCACTCGTGAACAGGGCGCAAGCCAGCCGCCTCATCACAGCAGCGCACCTGCCAATTAGAGTTTGACCCCTGCTACCCCCCTGTCCGCCACCCCCGAAAGTCTGGAGGAAACGAAAGCCTTCCCCACAGCTGCGACGAGGATCGCCGGCAAGGCCGTCCCAAAGGGCTGCCACTCCGCCGACGGATGGGGGGACAACAAAACCAGGAGAAGGGAGGAGGGTCATCGTCCCGACGGAGTGTATCGGCGCTGTCATCATTACAGAAGCCTTCGTCCATAAGCAGTTTTGTGTGACAGTGTTTTTTGACCTTGAGAACGCGTGTGACAAAGCTTGGCGTTATGGGACCCTCAGCGACCTGAATTCATTCGCTGTGTATGGCAACATGTTAAACACTCTTGCCAGTTACATATCCGAAAGGACATTCCGCAGCAGTTGGGTCAGCACTGTCACACGTTCATGTGCAAGAGACTGGTTTTCCTGAATGTGGTGTCTTGAGCTGCACGTGTTTCTAGTGAAGATGAATTCGGTTCGGAAGGCATTGCCATCACCAATCTCTTGTTCAGTTTATGTGGATAATGTACAAGACTCGTGTAAATGTTGTAATATGTCCATATGTGAACCACAAGTTTAGCTTGGGGTCACCAAACTGGCTCTTGGCAGATAAAAAGGTTTTTGAAGTTAATCATCTAAAGAGTGCGGGTGTTGTATTCTCCAAGAGGCGTGGAATCTGTCCCAGCCCTGAGCTAAAATTGCCTGGTGACTTCATTCCTGTAAAACAGGAAGACAAGTTTTTAGGTGCTATCTTTGATAAAAAGCGCACATTCATTCCTCACCTCAAGCAACTTAAACACAAGTGCTTAAAAGAACATCCTGAAGGTCTTGTCAAACCAGTGCTATGGTGCAGACATTGAACTCCTCCTGCGTGTCTATTCTGCCTTGGTGGGGTCTGGATCCGCTGGACTATGTCAGTGTTGTGTATGGGTCGGCCACGAAACCAGCACTGGAGATGCTTGATCCAGTGCTGCACGCAGGGCTTCGCCTTGCCTCGTGGTCTTTCCGTACTAGGCCAGCGCAGAGCCTGTACGTAGAATGCAAGAAATGGTGCGTAGAACATCAACGAATAAGCATAAATTACTATACGCTTTTAAGATCTCATCAAAAATAGTCACGCGTTTAGGTTAGCTCTTACAGATACGTCCCTGTTCAATCTTTTTGTAAATCGCCCATCTGTTTCTCTGCCTTTTTCGAACAGAGTGAGAAAGGAGGAATTGGCTCTGACCATCTCTATTTTAGACGTGTACACATGATCAATTATTGACATTGTGCCACCATGGCAACTTCACTCTGTATCATGTGATTTATCATTTAAGAAAACAGAAAAAAACAGGGTTCCGAAAACTGCGATTCTGCAGAACTTCTTGTCCCTGCAGGATAAATATAAATGTGCTGAATTTTACAGTGATGCTTCGAAAACTAACTATGGTGTCATGTGCCGCTCATGGTCCCAACTTTAATTCCTGCAAAACCATGAGCGTACACACCACAATCTTCTCAGCGAAATTATATTACGGCATTTTATTAGGGCATCTTATTGATCGTATGGCACAGTCTTAAAAAAACAAATGTCTAAGTCAGTCATCTTTGCAGGCTCTTTGAGCATTGTGCGTGCATTGTCATCACACAGACCCAGAAAAAACCACATTGTCAATCTAATTTTAGTGCCATAATGTCTGCATAGATAAAAAATGTTTTAACTAGTCCTGTGATGGGTTCCAGGCTATACGGGAATCACGGGGAACGAGACCGCGGATCGAATAGCCGTTCTGCTGCACTTAAAAATACAGTGGACATAACAACGATACCCTACTCCCACTGCAGACAACACCTTCACAAAAAATGGCAAGCCGACTGGAGTAAACAGACAGGCAACAATTTATACGTAGTAAAACCACACTTAGGACGATACACTACTGACTAACCCAACAGATTCATTCAAGTTGTCCTAGCTAGATTGCGGATAGGCCACACTCACGCGACGCACTTCCATCTGCTCACTGGATCTCCAAGACACTTGTGTAGCAGGTGTGGGGAGGGCCTATCCGTAATTCACATTTTAATTACATGCAAAGCTTTCCACAGAACAAGACGCAAGCATTTCCCGCAACTATACAGGCAACATATCCCACAACCAACAGCACTGTTTTTGCGGATGATGCCATGATTCTTCTACTGCACACTTTTGAGTTTCTTAGTGAAGTCAAGTTTTTACACCTGATTTCCTACCCCACATAGTTTTTGCACCTAATTTCATGCCATGCACTATCACACCCTGGCCTTTTACACCAGCCATCCTCATTGTCTTTCAGTGGTTTTAATTTTGCTTTTGTTGAGCGATTTGTGAGTTTACATCTTCTGCCGTCATACTTAATATTGTTTCGGCGCTCTTTCCCCTAGTTGGCCTTGCGCCATAAACATCGAAACCTCATCAAAACCACGCGAAATAGTACCTATAGGAGATGGGGTGAAAGAAATAGAAACATGCCATAATTGTGTCAACGCTATGAAGTAAAGTTACCACACTACAATTTTACACTGTAGCGCTGCGATAATCTCTAAATGTCTTGCTAAACCAAAAAGGTCATGCATAGCACCAATTCTGAGCGATCTTTTCTTAGCCCACCTACATAAACTGCTGCATGATAAAGTACAGAGTTCAAGTGTAACCAGAATCTTCCGATATGTAGATGATTTTTAGGTAATTCTTAATACTGACGAGGTGGGTCTCGAACCGGTATTGTTTCAGGTTTTACACCAGTTTCGTGAATGTTATAAGCCTCTTGTTTTAACATTTGAATTACCAGTGGAAAAAACAATCAGGTTTTTAGACCTCAAGCTTCGGTTTTCGCCAAATCACATCTGCTGGGCGTATGATCCACGCGCCAGCAAGCCACTTCTTCCGTTTCAGTCATCCCATTCCAAGCTGGTAAAAAGGTCAATAGTTACCACGTGCTTAAAAATGCCTTAAACAAATCATGTATTCACTGTATGCCTGACAGTTTTATTAGGCAGATGGACAGACTTCAGATAGCGGAGTACCCAAAACAGTTGCTATCATCCATAGCGGAAGCGTTTCTACAAAAATTAAAAGGAAACACGCAGGACAGCCTACCAGTATTAGATCAAAACAAAAGCAAAAAGATAACTGTGATTCCCTACTTGCATCGAATTGCGCATAACTTGAAAAAAATAGGCAAACGCGCTAACGTGGAAGTAGTAATTTCCGCCCCCAATAAATTGTCAGCCATGTGCTCAAGAGTCAACAAAACAGCAAGAAGAATGCAGTCTTGCTCAACAAAGCATGAAAATCGGTTTGTAGACTGCATAGAAGGTGTAGTATATTCAGTTCCGCTGTCCTGTGGTAAACAATACATAGGGAAAACAGGAAGGTGCTTAAATGAAAGGCTAAAAGAGCACCACTACAAAGTAACCAAGGCAATCAGTGGCCACCTGGGCCTCCACTGTAGGGACTGTAGCGTTAACGGATGCAGCCCTATTTTTTCAAAAACAAAGGTCATAGCAAAAAATAAGCATAAAACCACCAGAGAAATAATTGAAGCTGCCGAAATCGCCCGCCTAAAAGATAAATGCGTAAGCATGCCCTCTCTGACCCTCTCCCAAAAAGAATTAGATTTTTTGACCCCAGGCTAGTGCAGCACGTGTTTTTTTGTGGCGCAGGGTGAATGGTGATGTGTGACGAGCAATGGTGATAAGAGACACTATCGTGTTAGTCTTGCTTTTCCATGTATTTTTAACCGGGGTGGTATATATGTGCCCGAGCGGTAAAGAATAAACTGTTGTAAGTCAGCGCTGTGCGTGTCGTCTCCTTCTTCTCGTGTCTGTCAAATTTGCGCTGTTCCCCTCCTTTTAGTCATGAACCAACATACCCAAGCCTCAGTCCTTGCTCTAAATGTCATTTTCTTTGAGTGAGTTATGTGTTACTAACCGCGGGCATTTAAAAAATAGCTCATCTACTGAAGCAGAATGGCGAGGTGGGATAGTATAGGTGTATAAGTTCAACCCGGCCATAACGAACAGCGTGACTCAACGCGATTTGTTCGCCATACGAAGTACTTCCATTTAACAGAGCCCGCTTATAAAAAACTGCAGCATCAAGTTCGTCATAAACAATGTGAGCAGTTGATTCAAAACGTGATAACAAAAGAAATACCGTACCTCCCACTATGAATAGTAATCTACTCCCCAAGAAATTTAGAGAAATGTACAGCTATTTGCAGCAGGCGGCACTTCTCACCTGAACAATACGTTTACCACCATCAATGAGAATAGCATTCTCTACACGTGACGTCATATTCACGTTCTCCTGCCAACTTGGCTATATTTTGGCAAAGCTTGCCGCTGCTTTGCCGTCATCTTGCTATAAAGCGCTTCAATGCAACTGCACAGAAACACATTTTACAGGCGTAATGGCAGAGGAACTTTTACTGTTCGCTATAAAGCATATTTCGGTCTATTAGAATTCGGTATATTCGGGTTTTACTGTATGAATAACAAAGCATTCAAAAAGCGTCACACTGAAAAAGGTTATACAGACAGTACAACAGGATGAGCGCTACTATCGACTAAAATTTAAGCAATAAAAACGAGAAACTTATAACCTCCGTGTAAACTTACCACACATGCGTCATAAAAAACAAATGGGGTCCACCGAAGTAAACACAATCACAACTGCTACTAAGTGTGCGACTAACTGCCGATATAGGCAATGTCATAAGGTAACCGGAGGTGGACAATTGCCCACGTGGGGGTATGTGCCGCCCAAAATTTCACTACAAGTGAACCGGTAAAATAGCCCGAAGCGTTACATTTAGTGACGCCCGATGAGGAAGAAGAGGAGCAGGTGATTTCGGTGACGAATCAGGGAAGAATAAAAGGAGCCAGGTTTTCAAAAGCTTCCTGCAAGACGCCCGCAACGCGCAGCCATGGTCTCCCGAAGCCGTCATGGGGACGCCAGGAAACTCAGCCACGCTGCCGAGCCAGCAGCGTCTACTAGCTGCTCATCGACCGCGCATTGAATCGCAGGCCTCGACTGTGTGACGTGGTGTTCCCCGTACCGATTTACCAACAGCTACCGACAACCAGGACTGCCCAACACATCCGATTTCAGTGCGCCGTACTACGTGAGACGTTTTATCGATCACGGGCATGTTGCAAAACTGAACGTGGAGCTGTTATTTTTTTCTTCCTCCCGAACTTTGTGTCCTTTTTATAGAGTTTATTGTCGCATTGTGTTTGCCAGTGTAACCTCCACCTCGCTAACTTGTCCCGCTTCGATAAATGTTCGTCTCCATCTTGTACGTGCCTGTCAAGAGCCAGTCTCATTGTCGCAACATGAATTCCGATGACTAGCCACTAATACCATCACAGGCAATCTCTTTCGTGTGTAAGGAATAAGAAGCCTGACTAGCACAACTGTACCCCCTTCATTTTACTCGTGACGCTTCTTTTATCATCCTAGTCAATTGGTGCGCATGCTTAAACGCAATTTTTGTATCACGGTGGTAGGAATGTGCGCAATGTGAACCATTATACCAGGGTTGTGGAGGAGGAGGGGTGCCTTTATGAAGACAAGTCAGCCTGGCATCGAAGTTGGCCTCCTACTCTAAATGAACATGAGAGGTGGGAAAAAAAGAAAAGCGAAGACATAAAAACGCATACAAAACTCATGCACTACGAAACACAAATAAGCACAGAAACTTACAGACGCAGGAACACGTACAAAGCACACGTCCAATATTAAAGTTAAGGCGAACGTTCACAGGGTTTCGTTCAGGCCAGTGTCACGGAGAAATAACGGCAAGGCCCTTGTACACCGTGCTACTGGGCAGTTGAGTGCCATGGAGCAATGACGTCGCAAAGGTTTAGTGGTGCATCAGCACGAAGTGCCAAAGTTGTCTTCAAGGTTAGCCGAGGGGTGTCATAAGGGGGACACACACACAGTACATGTTCTATGCCCGCACGAACACTGCAAGCATGACAGTGAGGGGAGGCAACTTGGCACGTTTTGTGCAAGTAGTGGCTATAAAAAGCGATGTTGAGGAGAATGCGGTGAATAATTGCTTTGTCGCGCTTTTTCACGCCACACTGCATTCGGAAAGTGCAGGCGGGATCACTACTGTAGAATGGCTCATGCGTTTATGACCCGTCCATACATAATGAGAGTTGTATCTGCCGCGCCGCAGAGTACGCAAGCGTCGTCGCGTTATGTCGAAAGTAATGAATCGCGATGATGACGCTAGATTGGTTGTGGGCCGCGCAGGCTACCGCTTACCCCCTCATCCCGCAATATCCAGGTAGCCACTGTAGGACTACGTCGTGAAGCACGCTGGTAGCATGTGTATGCAATGTTGGTATGTCGTGGGCCAGTTGTTCCGGCAGAAAGGGTGCTAGTTGTTCAAGCGACACCTGTGAATATGTGAAAAATCAGCCACACAGAAGCTTCTCCCCAAGAATATACTGCCCAGCAGATCGCAAAACAGCAAGTTTTGAGGTCGTCGACGTTGTTTTGTGGCTTGATGTCGCCGCAGGTGTTGTCTGCATCGATGGAACCAAAATTCCGACCTCGGATGAGGTGGACGCCACCGATGCCTCGGTGTAAATGTGCTTTCGGTTAGGGTAGCAATTCGAAATTTGCTTTAGAGTAAATTACGTTTGGGCTGGAATAGGCAAACTGAATTTACTGCTTATGCCTGGTATTGTGTTGCCAATTTGCAATGGGCATACAGGGCGGGAGATGAAGCGACACAGGGTACTTCTGCCACAAGGGTGTTAGAGTGTAGTGTACCTCTAAGGCATAGCTAAACTAAACAGATGTCCAGTTGCCCTGGTCGCCAGCTGCAGATGTGTGTGAAGCTGCTTCTCTTTGACCAGTACACAGGGTGAAAAGCGCATAGATTCTGGTATAGTCCCAAGCACAGAAGTTATCTCCGAAAGGTCAAGGAAAAACCGCAAAGCGCGGGCTTGCATACTTTCTAGCAGCCTTGTGTTGGTCTTGGAAAGGCGGCAGAGTGCTGGGAGGTTGTATTGGAGCAGTTTTTCGCAGAGTGATGTGTAGAGACGTGGGAGGGGACCAACAAAACAGCCTCCTGAGCCGCTGGTCAGCATGCGTAACTTCTGAGCAAAAGAGCCCAAATTATCATACAGGAAACGAACCTAGGGGGACAGCGTCATCGACCTGTCGAGCATTTACGCCAGGGAATTGGTGTGACTCTACAAAGGGTAAGGGGACCCCTGCCGCTGAAGATGATAGCGGGAGACATCACGCCTGGTGAAGGCTATTTACGCACATTTTCTAGCCGATATTTCGAGGCCGCGTCTTGACATAAAGCCAGCTGTTGAATTGGTGGCTTTTTGAAACCGAGCTCATAAAACTCTCCTGTTGCGGCCAGAGCTCTAGATGCAGATATCATCGGCATAGAGAGATATTTCAATAGTGTGTGGTATGCACTTCTACATTGCGATGGGGCTAAAAAATAAATAGGGTTGGACTTGAAATGGGCACACCTCGCATGACATTGTGAGATGCTGTTTCGCCGTCCTTCGTGGACAATCTGTCGGAGGGGCAATCGTATATTTCATGTATACATGCGACCTCCGATGCCTACCGATTTCATCGCAGATCTTATGGCTGTATGTCCCACGCAGCCAAATACTGCTCTAATGTCAATGAACACTGCTAGAGTGATGCGACGCTTGGCTTTTGCACTCTTTATGGCACTCAGTCGTTGACAAGGACAAGCACGTTGTCAAAGCTGCTGCAAAACTGTGAATACAGCCATCTGTGGGGTATACACGTTCCCGGTTGTCAAGTCCCAACCTGGGCGAACAAGTATCATTTTCTCCATCAGCTTTTCCCCACCGGTTACACTCAGTTTTAGCAGGGATTATGTGGGGTTTTAGTACAGAAACAAGACGACCGCGTTTCCGGCCTGGTTCGGGGCGGCCCGTTTCCCAGATGTGGTTGTATGTGCCGAGGACACTGTTAGCTTTGTCTCCAAGGTGCGACAAACCTGCACAGCTGATGCCTTCTGAACCAGGTGCAGAAACCTTGTTTTTAGAAGGCAAGGCAGCAAGTAATTCTGCCATTGTGAATGACTTGTCTATGACAGTCACATTTGCAGAGGGAAAAGAGACACAGCTATCAGGCTGGCGGGTAAGGCTGGAGCTGGTAAGCGGTGGTTTTCGCACAAAAATATTTAGCGACGTCTTGTTCACGGAATTTCTGCAGCAGAGCGATAGAGTACAAAGGGGGCCGCGAAGTAGGCGGTGGCCGTAATCTACGTACAAAGGTTCAAATCCTCGTGAGTGGTTCTCGCGGGACTACCTTTCAGCAGAAGGACTGCCATTCCCGCTGAGACAATTTCTTCATATGTCACTGTACGTGCCTGTGTGCACGTCTAGCGACTCGTATATCTTCAGATGTTCGCGCTTTACGAGCATGTCTTTCACGCATGCTAGTAAAGCGCGTTTCAGCGCTGCTGCGCACCGCGGGGAGCCTTTGGTACTCCGCATCGGCCACAAATAACCTGGAGTGTAGCCGGAAAACCTTCGTACAGGAACATATCGCCCCTGTCATTGCGTCTGTTAGGTCCTGTAGGATTCAAATTCCCATTGAACGTCGCAATTAGAGCAGAGTAGGGTGAAGAATTTCTCGGTTCAATGGCCCTCCACATAGACCATCCAGCAAGATATTGTGTAGGCAGGAGATCGTTTCCATTGGACTTGTTGTCAACGTACCAATGGGCACTATATGACAGTCCGAGGGAGACCATGGTGACATCGAGTATGCTCGACACTGCTCCTTGGCTAAATGTGCGCTCACCGGTGTTAATGAAAGCCAAGCTACATGGGCGAGCCGCGTCGAATAGGCGCCTTCCTCTTAGTGTGGTATTAATGCAGTCTTTTGGTCTTACCCACAAGACCACAATAAAGTCTGAAACGCGCACTATCCCCACGAGGGATGCAGG
Organism: Haemaphysalis longicornis; assembly: GCF_048455015.1. NCBI lineage: Eukaryota > Metazoa > Arthropoda > Arachnida > Ixodida > Ixodidae > Haemaphysalis > Haemaphysalis longicornis. The sequence continues at coordinate 216,242,205 of NW_027526361.1, forward strand.
CGTTAAAATCACCATTTAACACGTGCCGTGCCGGTGTGGATCGTACGATGTCCTGGAGACGATTCACGTTAAATGCGGCATCAGGTGGAATGTATGCAATGATAAGTGAAAATAGCAGTGCCACTCATTTAATAGTAACTGTGACATACTGTTTTGTTTCATCTGGAGGTGTGGCATGCTCCATGTCCATCAGGTCATTTTTGATAGCGAGCAGAGCTCTTGAAAGAGCCGCACCTGTTGTAGACTGCAGAACTGTGTAGTCAGAGAGAAGGATGTTTGCGGGTAACCGTGACTCAGATATTGCGATGATTGGAATGCGGTGCTGTTGCATAAAATATTGGAAGTCCTGAAAGCGGCTCCGAAGGCCACAAGCGTGCCGTTGAAAGGCAGTGACCTTGTTCCGTATTTCCAAAGTTTTTCGTGCCACAGCCCCATCATTGAGTGTGCAGAGGCAATACAAGAGAAATATTAGCGCTAACACCCTTGGACCCCGGAAGTGAGAGTGGGGCCAGGAAACCTCGAATGGCCGGCACTACTGAAAGGATGACCATACAAATGTTTCCAGAGTTTTGAAGAACACGGCACCTTGGCCTGTTAATGTTGGCTGTGTGTACAGGCGGTCACAGAATAAACCGGACCAAGCGTGCGGTGCGCGAAAACTATCGGCGCGACACCTTCCGGCCCAGCGCCTGCTGTCGAGATAGCGGAGGGCGCATGCGTGTCCCTCCCTACAGTTTGTGCATGTCAGTTTCCTTGATTTCGGCTGCAGCACTTCGTTCCTGTCGAATGCGACGCGCGGTGGCGCCTTTCCCGGCGCACCTACACAGCGGGCGTGATGCTTGGCAGCAGCCGGCAGCGTGCGACATGCGCTGATACCGCGTAACTGTGCGTTCATCTGAAAATGTTCGTTCGGCGCTCTTTTTATCATTTTATTGACTCGAACGCTAACTGGCGTTGAAGAAAAGCTGCGATAAAGATTCACACATGACTGAACCAGTGCTGGTCGTTATGCGACGAACACACAGTTGATAGCAAGAACTGAAAACAGCGATGGTTTATTCGCTTCGGAAAAATAGACCGAAATACACAACTATCGGTGTGAGTGAATTGCTATCGAAAAGCAATTAGGCGTTTCCTTCTATGTCACCCATTGCACAGTGATGGCTACGAAGCGTATAAAGCACGTAACCCGTCCTGCATGGCCATATTCATGAAGAATGCCGTCCCGCGTTCCAATCGAGCAACGGACGCACATCGTGCGACTTTTCATCGAAGGGACGACCCGTCTCCTCCCGCCGGACAAATAAAGTCATTTCTCTCTCTCTCTCTCTACTCAGCGGGAAATTTGCCGCGTCACCGGGAGGACTAGGACTTCTGTAAGCCGCATTATTCAAGCCTACCGCGATGATCAGGGCAGACTTATTGACGCTGAGCGCAGCGGGTGGCCTTAAAGTCACCAGTGAGGAGCAGGAACTACTGATTGTCGCAGCCGCTGTGGCAGATCCCTGCCTGTCTGCAAAAGAAATTTGACAGGAGCTGTCATTGAATGTCTCTTGCGAGACAATTAGAAGACGACTGAAGGAGGCGGGACTCAGGAGTTGCGTGGCAGTGCAGAAACCACACTGCCACGCAACTCCTGAGTCCCGCCTCCTTCAGTCGTCTTCGAATTGTCTCGCAAGAGACATTCAATGACAGCTCCTGTCGAATTTCTTTTGCAGACAGGCAGGAATCTGCCACAGCGGCTGCGACAATCAGTAGTTCCTGCTCCTCACTGGTGACTTTAGGCCACCCGCTGCGCAGAGCGTCAATAAGTCTGCCCTGATCATCGCGGTAGGCTTGAATAATGCGGCTTACAGAAGTCCTAGTCCTCCCGGTGAGGCGGCAAATTTCCCGCTGAGTAGTCCCTTCGATGAAAAGTCGCACGATGTGCCTCCGTTGCTCGATTTGGACGCGGGACGGCATTCTTCACGAATATGGCCATGCAGGACGGGTTACGTGCTTTATACGCTTCGTAGCCATCACTGTCTAATGGGTGACATAGAAGGAAACGCCTAATTGCTTTTCGATAGCAATTCACTCACAACGACAGTTGTGTATTTCGGTCTATTTTTCCGAAGCGAATAAACCATCGCTGTTTTCAGTTCTTGCTATCAACTGTGTGTTCGTCGCATAACGACCAGCACTGGTTCAGTCATGTGTGAATCTTTATCGCAGCCTTTCTTCAACGCCAGTTAGCCTTCGAGGCAATAAAATGATAAAAAGAGCGCCCAACAAACATTTTCAGATGAACGCACAGTTACGCGGTATCAGCGCATGTCGCACGCTGCCGGCTGCTGCCAAGCGTCACGCCCGCTGGGTAGGTGCGCCGGGAAAGGCACCGCCGCGCATCGCATTCGACAGTAACGAAGTGCTGCAGCCGAACTCAAGGAAACTGACATGCACAAACTACAGGGAGGGACACGCATGCGCCCTCCGCTATCTCGACAGCAGGCGCTGGGCCGGAAGGTGTCGCACCGATAGTTATCGCGCGCCGCTCGCTTGGTCCGGTTTATTCTGTGGACGCCTGTACGTGATTCCTTATTCTGGATGTGAGAGTACATTTGACGAACTAGCAGGCGCGTCGTCGTGCCACTCTGACAGCTTGAATTTTCCTTCAAAGGAGCTACCTCGTGTCCCCTCGCAACGCATTGCAGCGCTTCCCGGTTCAGGGGTCGGTACCACACTGTTTTTGTGGCACAAAAAATGTGTTTAATTGATGTGCCAATCGACGTAGAAGATAGCCGAAGCGTTCCAGATAAGCGGTAGAGGTGACGACTGTGTTAGTCACGCTTCCTTTTCTTACGAATGAGAGTGATTTCCTATATTGGAAGCTAGTGGGTCACGCACTTTCTAACAGTTGTGATTGTTTTTACTGGGGTTGAGTGATATCTGTTTATTATTGCACATACATGGCCAGGTCACTGAGAGAATATATCTTCTTCGTTTTTCTTGATTGAATTTCATTTGCGAGCAGCGCCCTCCCTGTTTCTCTGTCTGTCTTACGTCTTTTCAATGTTGCACTTTTTGAAAGTTTTGCCAAGCTAACCTAGGCTACCTACTAAATGAGACCCGTGGCACGAGAGGTGGGGAATCCCCGCGGCTAGGAAGAGTTGGTGCGTTTGCTGCTTCAGTTAAGGCGAATGCGCGCACGGTAATACAATGCTAGTCATCTGCAACGACCCCTTTGGTGCACCGTAGTTGCCACGAACACTTTACCTATCTAGAAATATTTTGGCATATTCGCTGGGAGTATTTAACCAAATGCATCTACAAGGTCACATAAGCCGCTAAGAAAATAAAGGCAATGATTGACTGCTTTGCTTGCAATGATGGGTTGTTGAGAGCCTGCTTGGCTGCATCCCCAGATTGTCCAAAAATCAAAACATACTATTCCCTATGCCTTCCGGGCGAAAGGCGCCTAATTCCTCCTCTTAGCGTCGCCTCATTCCATTCCCATGCTCTTCCCGTGTTTTTGCTTTTCCGGATTGGCAACTCTGCAACACTACCTCCCACGACACATTACTTATTGCACATCACCAATTATCTCTTTGACCTGCTCACTTCTGTATGAGCCATTCTTGTGCTACCCCGCCTTACACAATCACTGGTCACTGAACACCGTTTTGGTGTTCTGTTGTTTAGCGACAAGTACCGTCGCCTGGACTGATTCTTCCAGTCGGAATTTTAACAGCAAAGGTGTTTAGAAAATTGTAATTGTTCGTGTCCTCCGTTAAAAATTACCAACAAATTGCCGAGCACGTGAGTGCGGGCCCTGCGACGACCGCCTAGGGTCCTGGGCGCATGTTTTTTTCCAGCCAAGCATACCCCTTAGGGAGATTGGCAATGATTACGGCGACTACCCGGCAGTTAAAAAAAACAAGAATATGCCGAACGCTCGTGAGCGCGTGCCTCGCGGCGACCCCCCAGCGTCCCCTGTGCGCGTTTGCAAGCTAAGCATACCCACTTAGAGGGATTGGCCAAGATTGGCCAAAATAAAACCCCAGCGTTCGCTGTAATCCTGGCAACACTTGCTCCGGACGAAAAAGACACGTCATAGCGTACGCCCCTCCAAGGTTCTGTTCAATGATTATGACAAAAAAATGAAGCTCACACTTATAGCAACAATTATGGAGTAACTCTCGTTGCGGCAGCGAAGAAGAAGCAAATCGGCTGCAACCATGAACTTAAACCATGGTCATGGAGGTTGCGTACAGGTTCGCCGCCTTGAAGTCGTTGGCGTTGGTGCAAGCTTCCTTCATTTTTTTCCTGATCGTAGTTACTGGAACAGGTCTATCTGGCTGAAAAGACGTGACTATACGTTTTTTTGTGATTTTGTGCGAGGCTGGCGAACTTTAAAAAAATTACGTTTTGTTTTTCTTCGCAATTAGGGAAGTTCAGTTCTTTATGCACATTTTTCATATTCACACTTGCCCTAAAAGTCCTATTTCTCCCTAAAAAACAGTTTTCCCTTGAGCAAGTCGTAAGTGCCCACATCGTCTTTAAGTATGTTCTCAGTGTTTATTGTCATTTTTTTCATCAAAAAACCTCCAGTCCAGATCATAACGCTTTTCTGGAACCAGTTGTATCTAGAAAAGTATCTTAGCAACCATTGCATAGCTGATTTTTCAGCGAGGGCAATCCAAAGGCCCTGGTGCACGTTTTTTCCACGTTTTCTCTTCAAAGCCGCGCACGAAAAAACATCTTTTTTGGGCTTCACACTCTCATGATTGCAACATTGGATGCTGTTATTTCATTAAATGATGATAGCAACGCATGAGCCACCATTTTGAAATCATTCAGACCAAAAACTGGGCGCAACACCACCATAAAGTGGCTTAAAGATGTTGACCACAAGCGAAATACGAAAAAACGGGGAAACCATCCCCGTTATGAGACACGCCTTAATGAAACTTGGTATATACCGCACGCACGTACTAACTATGGCACCCAGATGTTGAGCTATGCGTTACCATTTTTACTGAATTCGCTATAACTTTGAACGTAAAACTTCAGCGTTACCTGTATGAACTCCACCTGTATTTCTGATCATGCAATTTTTCGATGTGTTATAGTGTATTATAATTTCATATTTCGCCTGACTAGCACTATGTACAAAATGTGTTCAAACAATTTCGCAATGCTCCAGTTGTGCATTGCCCCATTCTCTTATTCTAAACGTTGTATAATAACCAGATTGACACTATTCTTGTTGCCGTTTGCTTTAGTTTTATTTGTTTTTTTTTCTATGTTCTCTTTTATCTCTGTTTCCTCTCTCTCTTTTCCACCACTCTTTGTTTTCCATCTCTCTCTTTTTATCTTGCTACATGATGCAGCAATGTATTACTATTACGGGGGCGCAGACCTTTGTCAAGCCGCGTATCGCAGGCTTTTTGTCTGCCCCCTGGCACCTGTATGAACTTGCAGTTGTCAAATAAAAATTGATTGAATTGATTGATTGATTGATTGATATGTACGATGTTGCACAAAAATAGTCAAAGAAGGACAGAAAAGCGGCTGAAAAGCAAAAAATGACTTCGATGGTGATTACGGAGCTGGTGCTTTTTAAATAAATGGCCCCAGTAGTGTTTTTAGCAAAAAAGTATTGTTTTTCACCTCTTTTTCAACTTTAAACTCAATTATGTCAAAACAATGTTTTTATTACATAGGTACCATTATTTCCTATATCTTCCTGGACAACAAGCTGATTTTCCCCCTGTAATCTACGTAACTTGTCACACCTGCTGAACTAGAATTGAAAATATGCACGCACCAGTTTTTTTTGTTACACAACTTTTAATACTAAAATAATGCCAAAAGTTAGGTACTAACGAACAAAGATTATAAAAACTGATTTTTTAAGGATGTTCATATTTATGGTTCAGTTAAAAGAGCACAAAATTGAAAAGAAAATGATATATACGGTTTTTAAATATCGTTATTAGAAGCCGAGAAAAATGTACCTGAAAATGGCCAAAAATGTATTGAAAGTATAGGGCTTACCCTGTGCCCTTAAAACTCATTCCTTAAGTATGGTGGCAATTTCTTGGAATCCCTTTAGTGGGGCACGACCCTGCTATGTTCCCCGTCATCATTTAAAGACAGGCTTCACGATGCACGGCTTTAAACCATGTGACCTGGACCTGCCTTTCCTTATTTTGCATGCACTACAGGAAGTAGCGCATTCCTTCTCATTTCGCATGGCAATTCCTACCATTCGACAGCCACACAACGTGATTATACCTATTCCGGTCTTGGCGCTTTCTGAAGCCCAAGTGCTACGTTCTGGCGTACTTCAGTCGAGTGCGAATTTGGGCTTATGCCGGCAGTGGGTCTTCGCCAAGCCGGGCCTTCCTTGCTCAAACCTGTTTTTACTATGCCGAGCTTACCACTTCCAAGTATTAATAAGCATTGGTTGTAGCTACCCCTTCATGCATGTACTGCCCTTGTCCATTGTGATCTTATAATTCGGTACGTAGACCTGCTGTAGGCAAAGGGTACGGCACAGCCCTACCGAGCGCTTACCTTCGTACAGAGCACGAAGTCCATTGTAGTCGGCTAATGCAGCATGGCGTGTATTTTTGTTGCCTGCAGTTGTTACGGGCTCTGCCTGGCCCACTAAGGACGTTTACGGCATGGACACACAAAGCCAAGGTCCACCTCGCGAGACCAAGCATTATCTAGTATGGCTGTAGCTTCTTGAAAAGACCATGCTCGTCTTGCCAGACATCGCCACTCAAGCCCTGGACGACCTACAGGTAAGGACTAGGTGCTGCCCGACCTTACCCCACACGAAGTCACCATACCTCGCTTTGCGTTTCCTTCGTCCAGTCGAGATTTCTCGTAGACAGATTGTGCAGGCTGGCGTGCCTTTCTGCAGGTGCCTCAAGTTACCTGGTCCTGCGTCACTCTACATGACCATACCGGGCTCAGCTATATAAGGTTGTGAACCACCTCACCTGAGCTTGAGTTGTGTGGTTGTGCTTGTCCTTGGATAAACTGCACCGCCGGTTTGTCCTCACTACTTAATTTAGAACCTCGTGCAGACAAATATCACACACAGCCTTACTTCGGCTTACTTTTGTCTAGAGCACGAGGTTGGTCGTAGCCTATTCCCTGCATACGGGTTTCTATTTCTGAAATCGCGTCCATTAGGACGTCGCATTGCGTTGAATATTCTAAACATACCTACCTAAGCCATGTTTCACTCACAACTACTGGACTTCACGTGCGTTTGTCTGGTTCTGCCTGTTTTGTTTTATTGGACTAACCGGGAATGTCTTCTGTCTGGCCTGGTCATTCAAGGAGCAATCATCCTTCAAATTGAGGTTTTTTAAACTTCTATTTGGGATTGGTACAATGCGACTCTACCTCACCTGGCACTACCTTATTCTCCATCATAACTTATTTTGTAGCGAGAACCTCCAGCCGATTATCAATTTCTGATATTGCGTGAGCTGGAACTGACGCGGCCTATTCTTCTTTGAGCAACCTTACTTTCGCATGCAAAACTTAAAACACTTCACGCAGGCCTGCGTTGCCTGGTTCTGCTTGGTTGTCTTGCCAGAATCGTTTTTGTGCTGTCCACCCTCAGCTTGAAGATCTGTGCCTCCTCCCGGGTGAGATCAAGAACAGTCCGACCTGGGTACACCTCCCTCCATACCTGGAGCTTTGTAGTCGCCCGGCACGGCAGTCTGGTGTCAATTTTAAGGTATGGCAGGCACCACCCTATACTTTACGGTCCTCTAACTATACCACGTATATGGCCATGGCAGCCTTAAGACCTGATCTTGTGTTTTCTGGTGCTGTGTACCTCTTCTAGTCCAGTATATCCGTTTACTATCGGGCTAAAGTTGAGATAACAATCGGAAAAGTCGACGATTACCGAAAACAATACATACGTGCAAGTCAAACGCTGAGTCTCAACTGTCTAGGGAACACTAAGCATGCTACTTATGCTGTAGAAAGGCAAATGTTCATTGCAGTGCTAACGTTCTAATTGTGTCAGCCATTTCCAAGACGCACCACACTGCCCTGGCCCGCCCATAGCATATCTAGATGATGCTACAAGAGTATCCAGGGCCTTCAATTCAAGAAATAACCCACGTAGTATGCGCTTTATATAAAAATGCAAAGTGCCACGTAATAGTGACGTTTAAACTCTAGGAAAAAATTCACGATACCGTTTTGTCTAGCACCCGCTTAGCGCTGGAATCTTATCAGCGTAGGATTTCAGGGTCAAGGTTTCAGGCTTTCTATGAGGGAGCAAGTTGGTAGGATAATTTTTGGGGTGAAGAACCTTAGGGGCTCCGGCTGTCGGCGTCTGACGTCGTCGTCGTCTTCTCATGTTGTCGTATTTCTTGTGGTCCCGGTACTAAAACAACGGGAGAGTCGTTTTCCAACGCCTCGCGCTAGAACGTTTCGTCACCATGGGGCGAAAACGCCTACAAAAAAAAACACACCGTGACAATCGGTTTTCGTTCGCGCTTGATCGCTTGCTTTTATTTCGCTCCGCACTCGCTATAACTTTAAAATTTGTAGTTCACTGTTTTGAATTTCACTTCTCCTCCGTATTCGAATTGGAATGCCGCGTATATCAACACGTGCGGTGTGGCAAGAAAGAGACTTACAATCTTTAAATGCACTTTCACCCCACATACTTTGCCCCTCCCCAGTTTTGACGTTAGTGGAGATGGCACGGCTTTTTCGTCAATTCAAAGCATACTGCCATAAACGGCCATGTAGACACAACGTCGTGCTGGTCTAATAAAGTCCACCCATGCTTCGGAGGGACGTTGTACAGGGCCTGTTACATTTGTTGCATCGAAAAAAGCATCTCGAGGAAGATGACGAACAGTCACCCGGAGAAGTGTGGTGTGCTTGAAAGAAGAAGACAACAAGAATCAGCGGGCGCCATTGTAGTTGCCAACAGTTCAAATTCAGTGTAATGTAAAATACACCAATTATTCCTCTTTTCATGGTGTTGGACTCAATTATCGGACGGGGCCCATGCCCGGAACCCAGGAAGGGGCTGGGATGTTCACCTTGACAACGTTTGTTCAGCTTGCTGCCTTCTTCATTTTGTGCAGGGGTCCCTCAAACTTGTTTGGTACTGAGAAAATAGTGGCCACTTCTTGCATCTTCAAGAAATCTTCCAACTTCTATTGTTCACTGAGTTGAAATATCAGCACGTTTTCTGCCTTCAAGCCTATTTTATTCCGCAAACCCCTGCCAGAACACTTAGCTTCCGGCCTACAGACGGTCCTTTCGGTATTGATATTTGCACTATTCAGAATCCCCGTGTGTCTGTCGGCACGAACACGTTGATTCAGCATGGCGTAGGTCATATCAAGCTTGAGGCTTGCCACTAAACCAGCCCCCTTTTGCGAAGAATGCTTGTACAACAGTTTGCTTAGGTTTGTGACTACCCACACGTCGGGTAAAGTGAAATATTGGTTAGTAGTTCAGAGTTTGTAGAAAAACCAACACAAATAAAAAAAATCACTGCCCAAATTAAGCCGCCTGCTTTCTTTCAACAAAGCTGTCAGCTTCTTTTTCAGCTTGTTTTCGCCTTTTTTAATGAACAGATCAAGGACAAAACGCTAGACGTTCTTGCTATGATTATCGTCCTTCTTTTTATGAACGGGCCCCTTTAGTATGAAAAAAGGAGTACTTGGTTTCCTATCGGCGTTACTTTCTGCTGAGATGGTTAGTTTCATCATTTGAAAGAGTTGAGATCGTTAGTTTCATAATTTGAAAGATGGTAGTCTTTCTTGAGCTACTTAGACACAGGAATTTGTCTGTCTGTCTGTCTGTCTATCTGTCTGTCTGTCTGTAACTCCATTGAGCCACCCGGCCAACGTAAACAGAAGCTGCTCGATATGGATCAATCTAAAGGCTTGTCAACATTGTTGAGCAAGAACAAGAGATTAGGCAAAAATACGGCATAAAATCAGTACATAAGTGAAATTTCCATTGTTTCTTTATTTAAAAATTTATGGATGCTTGGTTTTTGCGACAGCACATAAAATACTACATCAACTTGTGCTGTGCTCTTCAGAAGCTGCCTTTACCATTATACCTTTTTTGCATTGAATTGTATGCCTGCCGATAGTCCCCTACGTCAGTCTCTACGTCTTGAATGGGTCCAGAACTAGCCGAAGGCTAGAGACCCAGACGTTGTAGTTTGTATTTTGTACCTGTGGATTGTTCACAATAAACAAATTTCAATTTGAATTTCAAAACTGCAGAAAACATCAAAACATCGTTTGAACTGGGCGTCTGCAAGCTCATCGAGCCCCGCACCATGCTGACCGCCACTCACCTGACGTACGCCTGACCTACGGGATGACGTCGCCAACCAAAGAGCCTATACATGAACCGAATTTGACTTGGACCTTGAGCGGGCGAGACGGCAGTGCGTCTGCGACCAAGTTGACCAAGCCTGCCGTATTTCTTGCGCAGGTTAGTTCCTTGCCTGGCGGTAAAGGCTGCCGTAGCAATAATGTCAACCTTTCGCGGCTGCCTTGCCCCCAGAGCTTGAAGTGTGCTTGCGACGCGGTTTTGTCTGTTTTTGTTGATTCACTGGATCTGTGTGGCGACATGGAAGAAAATACAGGGCCCCATATAACTGTTTCCACATATTTGCAGGCCGATGGAGCAGTATGACTAGCCGAACTGGCGACCATGATCTTATCCTTACGGTTTTGCCTCGCCAACAAGAAATGCTGAAATGCAAGAAGGCAAGAATTGTATTCTTTTTTGAGCGCCTTAACTCGTCTCATGATAAGGTTTGCGCCATCGAAAATCAAATGAACGCAATAAAAAAAGGCATGACATTTTAAGCGGACAAGGTAGAAGACCTAGAAAATCGTAGCCGCCGCAACATTATCATACATGACGTTGATGAACCTTCAGACGGAACACTGATTACACTAAACGAAAGTATAGCCGAACATTTTTTCAACAGCAAACTAGGTATGGGCGTAACTGGAATAGAATGGTGCCACAGGTTACGCAGTAAACGCCCTAACAAAATCAGGCCCGCAATTATTAAATCCATTGACTTCCGAGGGAAGCTACTGATACTGAAAAACTGACCAAACTTAGAGGGTCTAACACGGCTAGGTCCGCTGATATACCACCAGGTAAGCGATAATTGCGTCAATGGCGCCGATTTCCCCCCTGGTGCTTGGTAGGCCAAACTGTCAAAACCAAAAACGACAAAAAATTACTGATGCAGCTATGACAAAACTTTCGTTGATGCGCGAGAAGGAAACGCCGTGCCACTTGTTGTCGGGTATGGGCTGAACGAGCGCGACTGTCTTCGTGTGCCGCAAGCGTGAACAAACGCCGCTTGCATTTTTTCTTTTCAGATTGTGTTGCTGCTGCACAACTTGTTTTCGACAGCTTTCAGTTGCTAGTTTGTTTGGACTCTCAGCACGCGCATGGAACATTTTTTTGAAATCTTTCTTAGTTAAATACGCGCGAGCCAGCACGCAGCGTGACAATTTTGTTTTGGGAAGAAAAAGTAGTAGGCGGGAAATGTGGTTTATTCACTTATTTTATTAGCAACGTATCGCAAGCGAAGCTCAATACATTCCACAATAGGAGACGGCTGTGTATCTTGTATACTAAATACAAATCTCCGTATTCTGTGCCGGTTACATAAACATAAGGGACACCTTCATAGAATTCCTCATATACAGAAAATTGCGGCAGAGGTGACCACGTTCATTTTCTGTTCACAATACAATTCTACAGAAACGATGTTTCATAAAAACACCCTTTCATAAATAATAAAATGACTATGAAATGAGATGACTAGCGTGTTTCGCCACACTTAACAACCACTCCATATTCTTGTTCTCGTAAACTTGCTAGCCCAAAAACCATTTTATAGCCGCCGAATTTTCTGCCTAATTCAGCCGTACGACACACCTAGAAAATGTAAGAAATACTGCCATGGATATCAATAAACAACATGTAAATGCGAAACAAATATTTAGACTGCAAACACGGAAAAAAAAATGTGTCCTAGCACAGGTTGAAAAGCAAAGTGCAGCTCAGCGGTCGCGCAAGTAACTCCAACTTCTCGTAACACAGAATGCAAGCGGTCAGCTGCCGTGTAAATTTTCTTGGGGGCTTCTTTCGTAATTATAAACATTCAAAGGTGGTAATGCCACTATAAGAAACTGATCTTCGGAACTCTCTAAAGCCGAACCAGTTCAATAAATAAGCATTTAAGGCCATTCGGCGAATATAATTTCCACGCGTTTCTTGGTAGAAAGAAGATGAAGAGTAACCGGTCACCTGACGGATACTGAAGCAAAATTTCCGTCTGCGTGTCCCCTGGCATCAATCGGCCAATGAGAAACGGTCAAGTAGCTTCACATGCTTACAACTGTACTAACAAATGCGTTGCACCAAACAAAGACAAATTCACTGTAAAGCAACAGCAGAAGGTTTTTCGGTTCGCCCTGCAGATTTTTTGACAAGAATAGCACTTGATTCTTTATAACTTTGACTAAAAAAAAGTGTGCTGACCTGCCGTCTGCTGGGCAGCGAAAGAATTTCGCTCTGCTATTCCTTTCCGAGCTGTCGCAGCGCACAGCAGAGAAGCATGAGTTGTGTCATTTTCTCAGTTTTTCAGACATTTTGAGCCTGTTCGCACTCATCGACACCAAAAGTTTTACCTTCAATGCATACTACCAAACTTCTGCACGTGCACACAGTGAAAGCGGCAGGAGGAGACGGACAGGGAGGGAGCAGAAGAGATAAGAGCGATAAGAGCGGTTCATTCGTTGCGCCGCCCGTCGGCGCAACGAATGAAGCGACTAAACAATAAATAGGGTGTCTAGAAAAAAGGAATAGCCATGAAAACATTTTATTTGTACACATAATAGCATCACTTCACTTTGTTGCTGCGTATGTTGGAAAAATAGACACATGTGCAAAGGTTGCTGAATTTTCACTTGGCTACCAGTGTCATGGCGGCATTTTATTTATTCCCAATACCAAAACTTGCCGAAGTTCCCGGCCCCTGGTTCCACTTTATGTGTTACTGAAGACTACTCTTTGAAGGTCCGGCAAACAAGAAATGAGTTATGGCACAGCATAGCCAGCCACAGGGAACAAAACAGCGTCAAACTAGTGTTTCGTAAGATTTATGGAAGGGAGGGAAAGCTTTATGGTTGGAATGATCAAACGAACGATAGAGTTCTTGTTGCGAAGCATGCGCAGACATTACCTCAAGGGTGCAGTGATTCCCTGAAGATGATATATGTTAATTGCCGGAGTGTCATAAAAAAAGCCTGAATATTGAACACTTCATAGCAATTCATGACCCCTACCTTGTAGAACTCAGAGAAACGTGGCTCCATGATAGTGTTCTGGATAATAAATTTGCGCCGCCAGCGTACTGTGCGTACAGACGAGACCGTGATTCGAGGAGTGGGGGCATCGTCCCGCTCTTCAAGAGACACTTGAAGGTAATGGAAATGCTGGATGCTGCAGGTGTTGAGGCGTTATTCTGTAAGTTGTTTTGAGATAGCGTCTGCCTAGTAATTGTAGTTGTTTACAGGCCACCGGGGCTGATCTTACGGTGTTAGAAAGCCTGAAGCACCATTTTACTTTAATAACATCCCGAACTACAAAGCTTAATTTATTTGGTGATTTCAAATTATCCACAATCAACTGGTCTTCTTTCACCACCGGTAGCAATAGCTCTAATAATAATGAACACCTCAATGATATTGCATTTAGTTTTGATTTAACCCAACTTATAAATGCTATACCCGGGTACGGGGCTAGAGGAAGTCGATTCTTGACCTTGTGTTTGTTCAGAGCAATATACCAGGTGAAAATGATTGTGAAGTAGAATATGGAGTTTTAGACCGTTATGCTGCTCTAGTACATTTCAGTTCGATTGAGGCCAACCAGGTTGTTATATCCACTTGTTTACTCGTTTTCTCGTTAGAACGTAGCCGTTAGAAAGTACCCGTACAAACTAGAAAGTATCCGTAGGAAGAAAGTACCCGTTTTCTTGAATGTCCGCTTAGAGGCTGTTGTACAGCACGTGCTGAACACCACGACAGTCAGTGTACACCGGTTCACCGACACATGAAGTGAGCGAGACGTGAGGGAGGTTCTTGCTAGTGAAGGGTTTGCTGGGTTTGGCGATGAGGGCGTTTATAGAGTACTTCCATCGGAGAGGGAGTGTACCTGTCTTCCAGTTGGAGTTGAAGATTTGCAGATATTTTTGAGCGGCAACGTATTCAGGAATGCGGAAAAGGTTTTTTTGGTACCCGGTCCTTTCTTGGTCTGTGCGGCGGGTTAGTCAGCGGCTTCTTGTATTTCCGACATGGTACCAGGGGTGCACATGCCTGGATAGCGTTTGCCTGTGTGTAATGAAAGTGGCCGATGAGTAGCGTATGTGGGTGCTTCAAGCGGTTGCTGAAACTCTTGCAATAAATCCGGTTCTGTACCCTGGTAATTATGTATAAAATTATTCAGATGGTGTTGCTTGCTGGGTATTGATTCTTTGCTCCCTAGATGAATCTAAGCACCAAATTTGTTGGATACCGGTCATTCTTTGTAGTTTGTTTCAGAACTGAATCCAGATTTTCTGGGCGAAGAGCTTAGCGTAGTCATCTCCCTCTCCAGACGGTAAGTTTTTGCTTGTTTTGTTCCTTTTCAACCTTCGAAACAGGCCTTTCCGTGCATACCGAATATGGGCGAGGTGTGCGTCGGTGGTCGTGGTATTCTCGGGTTAGTGCAATTTACTTGGTATGCTTTCTAGCTGCATCAACAACCGTTGGGCCAAGTCATGTAGTTTAGTGATGGAGTCCACGGGAATGTATCTGCGATAGTCTTCCCAGTTAGATAGCCTGGCTGTGCTGATGCGTTGATTATCATGTCTTCGGCGTGTAATTTGCAGTTGTATAATATGGTGGCCACTGCCAAGTGTCTAGTCTAGTTGCGTCGAGAAGGCTCTTTTGATATGTTATATGTGGAGGTGAAGTGAGGAGTAGTATCTCGGCAAATGCTGCTGCCATTTCTTGTTGGGAGATCTGTAATGTTGCATCAACGCAGTTGAGTTTTAATAGAGGGAGCCCGAGTAGTCCGAGCGGGGCCGGGCCACGGTAGCCTCGGGACCTAGGCCCGACACACGCCTATGGGACTGTAGACGTAGTGTAAGACGGGGGAGCACCGCGCCCTGCGTGGCCGGATTTGCTCCCTCCCATGCAGGATGCTTTGAATAAAGTCTTTTCTCTCTCTCTCTCGAATTGTTTAGGGTTTTGACTGTCTTGGTTTCTTTTCTGTATACCGAGGCCATGTATTGGGAATTGACGTCTACGAGGATGATTTGATTGTGTGGGCTCATGCGCTGATAATAGAAAAAAGCAGAAGAATCGACATCGTCCCAGGAAGATGAACATATGGTTTGAAGGCTATGTTACACATAATGCTGTCTAGGCTTCTCGTGTTATTAAATTCGAGGCGGTTACGACATTCTTCTACATGGACGAGTAGGATTTGGAGGGCAGCAAAGGCTTCATTTGGGAGAAACGAAATTTGTTTTCGTGCTGGTGATTTCATTCGAAAAAAAAACGTTGTTATTCGTCTAAGCGATAGGAGACTAGGACTTAGGCACAGGCGGCCGCCTGACAAAGGGTCCTCAACCCCCTACAGACTGTGTCAGCAGCGTTGCAACGCCAAAAAAAATGCAGAATTTATATAACACTACAACGGTCTGTGTATACAACAAACAGAGAAATCATTAACGCAGAGGATAAATAAGCAAGAATAATCAAGAAGTCCGAAAGAGAACATGAGAAATGAGCAACAAAAATGCAAAGGATTACAACACAAAAGTTTAGAAATAACTCTGAATCATGAATAAAAAGATGAGTAAAAAGGGATATCTGCCTACATATACATATAAATAGAAACAGACCCACTCATACACAGATAGTTTGAGAGAAGACGCGTTCAAGTACTAAGTGCAAGACAAAAAACGGAGGTATGAAAAATTGTATGCATCTCGAAAATCACCAATCGGAAATAATAACAAGGGGCGGAATATCTCCTACTTGCGCGGTAATAAAAAAGCAGAGGAAAACCCTTCATCAGTCTGAGGAAAAAATAAAAAAACAAACACAGAAAAAGTATAAGCCATTCGAAAAACCTTGCATTGTCAGTGCGCAAATTTGTGTAACGTCCTTTTTGAATTTTTTTTTTTGAGAAACGTAAGCTTACTTCTCATTTTTGTTTAATATTTCCGCCGACAAAAAGGAAGTTTTTTGTTATTTGTTCTTGTTTTTGGTAGGTGCCGGTTCTTATGTGTAAAAGCATAGTAAGATATATCGGTGGTTATTGTATTTTATATTTTTTCTTCATGTATGGTGCACAACATGCGTTTGTTCCCTGACCAACTCCGCGCTCTTTTCGTCCCTTAACGTTGTACTTATCATCTTCTGTTCGATGGCTCATTGAGTTGTTCTCAATTTAAGTTGAACTGTTTTGTGACCCTCCAAGTTTATTCCCCGTAGGTGGGTGCCAGTGAGGTGCAGGTGAGTACCGGTAATATGGGCGTAGGCGGGGCATGTAATGCGAAGGCCAGATAACCGGTGGCCATTAAGGGTAACAGTGGATTCCTAGAAAAGGCAAGCATGACAGGGGCGGCAGAAAGCTAGTTGGGCAGATGAGATGAAGTTTGAGGGGATAAATTAGTCCCAGTTAGTACAGGACCAGGACAATTGGAGAGCTGTGGGAGAGGCCTTCGCCCTGCAGTGGGCGTAGACAGGATGCTGATGCTGATGTGGAAGCACAAAAGCTTAAAACAATATATCCTATCAGCTTGAAGCATACGTGAGCTCTCAAACAACGGAGCCGTTCGCAGATCTGCATGGTGACCGTAGTAACTGCAACAGAGGAGAAGCATTCGTTTTTGTAGAAGAGTTAGTTTGGCGTAGTGTGCTTTCGTTCTGCTCCACACGAGTGCGCCATAGCCCAGTTTTGAATAGAAAAGTGTGTTATATAACTGTTGCTTCACCCAAAACGGTATCAAGTGTGCAATTATAAATATTACACCGGCACATTTAGACAATTCCCTTTATTGCGGAATGGAGTGTTCAGTCCACATGACATTTTTCTAAGAAGACGCCCATGAAATTTGTTCCTTCATTTATTCTCTTGTCGCACAATTAAAATCAATGAGAAGTATCTTTTGTACTTGTCACATGGCCTAAATATTGTGTAGATGGTCTTTTTTAAGTTAAGTGTCTCGCTGTTCGGCGATATCCTTATGGACAAACACTGTAAGTATTAAATAACCTCCGATTCCAGTTAAGGTATATAAAAAAAAACGTTGTATCATCAGCGCGCCTAACAAGTTCAGACATCTCGGTATACCTATATTATCATTGAAATTAATTAGGAGCAACAAGGGCCTTATTTCGATTCTTGTACACCTCGTTGAATACTCAGTACTAAGGACGAAACTTTCCCAAACTGCACATAGTGTTTTCTATTAAATAAGTAACTTCGCAGAAGACTATTTGCGATATATAGCTTAATTTTCTAGCTTCCCTTTATTAGCGAAATTTTGTGAAGTCGAAAAATAACTCAATATTATATTTTTGCTATTCTGTGTTCTTGAGTATTTTCTGTTTTATGTTTACAAACATCTGTTTACGTAGATTTGTTTTTGAAAACCTATGCTGGCTCTGCGCTATAACGTCTTGCGTGTTTAAAAATATCGCCAGTCTATCAAAAATTATTCCCTCAAACAGGTTAATGTTCATGTGTTCATTTTGTGTGTGTTTTGTGTGGAAACTGAGAGTGGTTATTTGTGCGGAAACTGAGAGTGGTGGATTCGGTTGAGTCATTTTGAACTCTTAGCGGGGGTAGTCATGGGGTTATTTTGTGAAGTAGGAGGGGATGTTGCAGGAGCCAGTTGAGGGAGGTTCAGTGCGGGTAGGAGGGTTAGAGGGGTGGCTTGTCAGTTCTTCTACCTTTTTATGGAGATCGTCTGTTTGGATTGTCAGTCGTTTTATCTCTGTCAGGAGAGCGAGGATTTGGGTTTGCTGCATTCTAAGTTCAGATTGCAGGCTTTCGTTGTCGTTGCGAAGTTGAGCAAGTTCAGAGACATCTAAAGTGTGTGTTTGTGCAGTGTCTTCTTGTGTGGGAAAGGTTACAACATCGGTGGATGGACAAGCAGCGACTGTTGGCCCGTTCACATCACGCGCCATGTTTTGCATTTGAAATCGCAATTTAAAATAACGACCGAACCAAATGTATTGTTCCCAAGCCGCGTTCAAACATTCCATGTCTTTCCATGTCAGCTTAATTGACAGCTTGTTCACATGTGCCTTGTCGAGGTGTTCCGTTAACCAAGACTCAACGCATTTCCTTTCGGTTTCGTTTTCAGTCTGGCATACTATAATACAATCCTCAAAATTTGGTGTGTACCCCTCTGAGCAGTGAGCGGCTAAGTTCCCACGGTTTTTTCTTTTTACGTTATATACGTTACGCTTGTGCTCGTTGAGGCGCTCGTATACGCACTTTCCAGTTTGTCCGACGTAATACTTCCCAGAACTTATGGGAAACATGTATACCACTCCCACAGTGCAGTGGTTCGTTCTGCAGGCATGAGCAGTTCCCGGTCCAGAAAGAGTTTGTTCGCTCCAAGCCTGAATTAGCCTTGTAACTTGTCGTGGTGCTGTATTCTTCGCCCAGCGCTGTACATCACGATGCATTGGAGGTATGCGAAAACTGTCGCATCCCGCAAGACAGTCTACCATGCGTTGTTGTTCCGGCGGGCAATGAGGTGCATTTTGGGCCATGGGTGACAAAAGCTGTAGTTCCGTGAACACGAACACCTTGTTGAAATAAGGGCTGCTGTGGGGCGTGCTGAAGAGCCCAGTATACTGCAAAAAGCATTTTAAATTTTAAGTAACCACACCACTTCGCCAAGTATTCATAGGCAAGCATCGCCAACATTGCCTCATGTTTCGTCTTCTTGCTAAAAGCTCCAACCTAACCGAATGAATTTTTTCGTTTCCTGCAACATCTGTTAAATTAAAGTAAAAAGAGGACAGGGCACATTCGATAGAAATAAATTACACGTTGCATTGCAAAACTTACTCCTGCTTGCACAGAAAGAAACTCCTTGGAAGGAACACTAAAGTGAGTGATGAACATTGCATGCTCTAGAATAAGTATAAAATTTAAGGCACTGCTGCGGGTTCTTACTTACAATTCTCACGAAAGGGTGTTCAAATAATTGAGTGCTCGTTCGCTCTGTGAACTAGGATGACCAACAAGATGTGCGCGGTGCAAGGAGCGCAAGAAACAAAACAAGTTTGTTTGTTATTTGTCATTTAGCGCAATTCCAGCTAATTAGTGAATGAAACTTGGAAGGACTAGAGTTTTGTTGCAGTTTATATTGGTCTGCACGTTGTCCTCCCGCGTCGTAGACACCTAAATGTCTGTTTAATGCACCAAACCAAAGAGATCGAACGCGGAACACAACGCTCAAAATCCCACGGGGCTGTGAGGCGTCGCTGTTTAAACCTTCCACCCGCTCAACAGGCGCGTCATCCATGAGTGCCTGAAGCTTGGCTGTGCGTGTACGCCCCTGCCCGTTCACCTCCCTGATATACAGACACCTCTTTCCTTCGAAATATGTGCGCCCAGTATTAAGTCGAACTCTGCCTTGCACAAGCGCACGTTTTATAACGCCGCCTGCTCAGTGGGGAACAAGTGGTCTACGCTGATGCGGCCGATTACCTGGACGGGGAAGCCATGGCCGCCGCAGTCGTAGATTGAAAGGGTAGCTCTGTCGTCTCTGGATTATTCTGCTGAATCTACCCGGAAACTCGGGGTAAAATGGACATTGCACTCGCGCTGAATTCCACATCTGCCAAGAGAATAATCTGCGACTCTGAAACTGCCCTCCAAAACTTCGGTGTGGGTACAATCTCACCAGAAACTCAACACAAAGTTCGGTGATACGTCGGTTCCCACTTACGTCGTGTTCAACTTTACTTGTGCTAGCCAAATCGTCTCCCCCACCAGGGTGGCTCAGTGGCTAAGGCGTTGCGCTGCTGAGCACGAGGACGCGGGTTCGATTCCCGGCCGCGGTGGCCGCTTTTTTGATGGAGGAGAAACGCAAAAACGCTCGTGTGTATGATATTTCTCCGCACGTTAAAGATCCACAGGTGGTCAAAATTAATCCGCAGCCCTCCACTACGGCGCGCCTCATCGCCTGCGTTGCGTCGGCGCGTTAAACCCTACAGTCAGTCAGCCAATTCGTCTGTGCCTGGAAACGAGCATGCTTAGGTGGCGGCCTGATACTTTAGATGCCGGGAGCACCTCGACTCTTCCGACAACGGGCTCAACGTGGGCAGCAGGCAGAGTCTATAGACACATATAAGAAAATTTATGCCGCCACAAACACCCGGCGCCATATCACTACCTGACCAGGTGGAAATCCTAATCGCCAAATACTATTTAGCGATGCAGTGTTTTGCGTACTGAGCCCCGGCGGTGTTTCGAGCGTCCTTTACTACTTTAAACGCGGTTGCGATCATATACACAAACTAAAAGACAAACGAAAAAACGAAGAAATAGTTAGGCGGCGCCCGGTTTCGATCCCACGACTCTGGCCGCAACGCGAGGTACGTGGCGCTCTTCCCACTGCGCTACAAACCGGGACGGGAGCATTTGCTACAAATGCGCCTTATGTCCTCCACTCATTCAAACTACGTCAAGAAGCTACTGATACAATGAAGGCCCGCGAAGCTGAACGTCAATGAAAGCGACGAACTGAAAACTAATGGAAACTTCGTCGACCCCATGGCTGCTTCGCATACTGCTCAGGGTTCCCCTACGGGAAGATGGTGTAATTTTTTTCACTTCACCCACGGTAATCATCATCGTCAAAAAAGTTGGCTTTCTTGCCGTGCGTTTTCGAGGCGGCATGCGCCATCAGTGAGACATAGTTTCGCTTTACTAACTGTAATTCTGTTGGAAAAAAATTGAAATAATTATGACTTTAGAAGACCATAACTCAGGGGCTCCGGAATGCAAGTCGAACACGCATCTTTGAAGTGAATTTGGCTCGTTGCCTTTTACTGGCTAATGGTAAACCCTAGTGATTGTGTTGTGACATATATGACTTAGAGAACGCCGACGAACGGTACACTCAGTTCGACACACGCTAGGTATGGCGTTTCTTAATAGCGTCAACGTAAGCTCACGTTAACATTGAATAATGGCACAACGAACCCACTAAGGTATATCTGTCCGTGTCAATAACAGCTACTCAGCGGCTTTGCATGGACTCGTGTCACTAGATTAGGGTACAGAGTATTGACACTTTTTTCACCTATTGTTGGGTGCTATCGCAATAATCATTGGTCAGTTCGCATCATGTTTACACTACACCGGCTCATCAACGCCGCCATTTTGCTGCCTATGCGTTTTAGTCGGTCAATTCTGCAAGACTGGGCTTGTCCCCTTTTCTCTGCGGCTGCGCGCGACTGACGTCGTTCCGAACGCACCTCAATAATAACGCCTATACTAGCATTTCGACAGCAGAAGTGTGACCGAAGATGCGGTTTTGCTTCATCTTCGGCAGTGTTATTAGCCGACGACCCGGTCGAAATTAGCGGCCAGGCTGTAGAAGCGGCAATCTCGCCATACTGATAAACGACAAAACGGCCGCCGTTGATGACTTGCGTGTCTCAGTGTCGGTATTGTGATACCTTATCTAGTGACACTAGCGTGGACCCCATTGGTGACATGAGGCTCTGCTTTTTCTTCACGAACTTGGTTCCGCTCGCAGCGAAACCTGACAAGAATGCTCTGGTCCGGGATTTACCTACCCCTAGTCTGAAAAAAGTCTGATTTCGATTGCTCCAATTACCTCAGTTAAACAACAGAAGAAAGCGTGCGTCAGTGAAAAATAGACCCTGCGTTCAAATAAGGAAGGAATTGATTGATTGATTGATTAATTGATTGATTCATTAAATCTGGGTTTTAACGCGCTGCCGCTAAACCTGGTGTGTGAGGCGCGAAGTAGTGGAGGTCTCGGGATTAATTTTTGCCCACGGGTGGAGCTTTAGCGTGCGCCCAAATCTTGGCCCACGTGCTTCTTCGGTGTTCGCCTCTTTCAGAAAAGCAGCCACCACTGCCGAGATCGGACCCGCGTCCTTGAGCAGGTGATCAGCAAGAACTGGAAGTTGATTTAACAAGCCACAAGCCAGCAATACGAATACTTTTCCCCTTGACCACAGTTGGAACAGGTGCTCGACAGCCCATTTCTTACCGTTCAAGTGCTTTGTTTTTTTTCGCTCGAGAAGCAGTCGTCCCGTGTGGAAATGAGTAGCTCAGACGTCGTTTAGCACACTCCGGAATTGGCTCTCAGGGTGCTCACTCAAAGGAATTCTCTTCCCCTCCTCGAATGGCGGAGACCCTGCATGGAAATAGCGCAAAATTACACTACAGTGAGAAAGAGAATTAAATGACTGTGACGATTTCTAGTTGAATTCGTCCGCTCATACTGACGAACTTTGAATTCTTATGAGGTATGCAGCCCATTCTATGAAAAACAACTATCATTTGTGAGCGTCTCTCGCCCTTATTTCATCACTTTCATATAAACCTGCTTATGCTACCTGCCGAAGGATTTTCAGGCAGGGAACCCCTCACTATAGTTTTGGTATTCCTGCCTCAATGGCTGTATTCTGTACTTTACAATCTGCCCGGAGAGCAGCTGTTGGAATTTAAAGTTTTTGGGGTGGGCTCGAATAATTCCTACGCACTTAAGCCTGGTTGCAATTCACCTACTGCTGCATGCTTGTGATCGTAGCTGCAGGTTCTGCAGGCCATGATCTCTGCCTGCAAGGGGGTCTGTCTATTGGCGTATTGAAAGAAAGCAAAGCTGTAAACGACACCCACAACGACTGCCCAAGCGACGTCACTTAAAGTAACTCACGTGGCTCTGCAAATAGTGAAACCGGAGACAAATGAAATGCACTTCACCCCACCGTTTATTACTTCAAAGAGATATTCTTTGCAAAGGTTAAATCAATCTGATGCATGAATGGTGTTTGGTTGAGTTGTATTGGTGAAAACACGGGTGGAAACTTTTTTTTGTAAAAGTAAAGCAAGAAGCTCGAACCCGGTGTTAGACGATCTCACTACCCCGTCTCTGCCGCCGCCGACGGAGGCGACGAGATCGGCGGCAGAGACGGAGGAGAAGGGAGATGCCATACATTGGTGAGAGCTTGCTTTAATTTTTGTAACTCCTAGCGCACGCACACGGCCGCTACACGTGCCGTGGGCAAAGCGCACAGCGGCTCGAGAGGTCGCGTGACGCTATAACATTGCATTCACCGAGAACACAAGGGTGAACCCGCAGATGGGCTTGATAAGTGCACTGCGCGTCTTCCACGTCGGCGCGTGGGCTCGTAGCTCAAAGGGTAAGACAACGTGCTCTGGCTCCGTTATGGTATTCGTTCCAGGTGAGACCCCTGGTGGTGCAAGTAACTTCTTTTATTTGTTCGCGGGAGTTTCCTGTTGACACCAACGGTTTGCGAAAGTACGCTTGGTGGGTAGAGGTAAAAAGCTTTGCTTTAAAACATCTTGTGAAACTGAAAGGCCCTGTACATGTCAGGACGGACACCAAGCCTGATTATCACACGGTTTAAAACCTGCAATTAAAGAACTCGAATACCCATTTACGCTGGTATGAAACACATTCTTATTTGCATGTTTATAATAAAGCCGTTTGATTAGGCAAAACAAAAAAAATTGAATGAGGGCTCCGAGCCAACATTTCAAACCATTAACTTGTACAGACCCTTCTTGAGTATGGAATGCACCATTCTTAACTTTCCCTAAACTACGCTGTTTGGGTGAACTTTTAAACGTTGTGTCAATTTCAAAACTCTGAAAGTCAGATCGCCTTATTCAAGTATCTTGGTAACACAATGTCTGTCAAGCCGGACATCCGCTTACACGTCACACACGAGGGTGGCCGCTTTTATTATTAGCTGTTTTTAAGTAACCATGTGTAGAACTTTTTTGTTGCTTCTTTTAAGCGCACCGAAATATTTCTTTTGAAGCGAGCAATTTTAGAAACCGTGAGGACAAGTAACGTGTTGTGCTACCTTTTCAGCGAGATTGGGTGAGGAGAAAATCATTGACAGACGGATACAAAGCCCATTGACATAAAGTGTTTGTCCCGTTCACGTTTTCTACTCTTGTGTCAATGCGTCCACCTCAACCAAGCTTTAAAGTAGGTATCCTACCTTGCTGTGCACGCTAGAAGGCAAAAAAAGTCCCAGCAAGCATGCCGAGAACCCCAGCAATTGCGTGGGAGCAATTGGAAAGAACTCACCATTCGTTTGCGTTGATTAAAAGAACAAGGGTACAGGGAGCAGGGTTATTACGAAATCGCAATGTATTCACGTGGAAGACAGTTTAGAATGAGCAGATGCTTTAAAGAGATGCTGCTTGGGTGAAGGCGCAATCTTTTCTTGACAGTGCTTCAGATTGTCTTGCTAGAATGTTCCGTATTCAGAGAACTCAACGACGAAAACTTCGCACCGAAGACGAATGAGCAAGCAGAGAGAACCCATAAAGGGAAACATTTTATTCGCAAACTGGAAGATATATATTTCTACAATTATTTTTAGGCGGCAACAGGTATGCGACACGAAGTACCAGCGTCATCGGTAACGCTATGTAAACGGAAACAGATGCTAGGAGCCTACGTCTAAAGTCGAGCGCGACGTCGCGTTTTTATCAGCTTGTTTGTAAATGTACACCTGAATTACAATTAAAGCGCAATAAAAGAACAGCGAACCGAAAAAAATGAGGTGTTAAGAAGGCAACACGTTAAGATCGCGCGATCCTGGCCTTCTCTCTCTCGCTCTGTGATAACCCAATATCACATTTTTGTAATGACGTTTTAACAAACGGATTTTAACAAAAAAGGAAGAGTAGAAAATATATCACACCGTCCTATCTCTTGGCGGTGGCTTTATGTATATTCGCTAGGACAACATTACGTCTGGGTGGACAAGTACGTGGTAAATAGTCACTACTGTCTGTGTTTTTCTGATATCTCGTCAAATTATTTAATGTTTGCTTGGAAAAGGCCCCACTATTATTGGGAAACATGAGAAGTTGGAGCTTTTGATTGTATTTTGATTTGATTGTCGTTGTAAGCAACTAAATCTTTTTTGCTCATCAACTGATAATTCCCGGCATCGAACCGGTTCTCAGGCGGCCTCAAGCTTCCGGGCCGGTACTAAGCCGGAGCAAAAGGAAGGCGCCTGAACCCGAACCGTAAACTAACTGGTGTTTTTTTTGTTTCGACAAACTAGTATATATATATATATATATATATATATATATATATATATATATATAGGAAATGAGGGGCTCGTTGAAAATAACACAGAAATAAGGGTTGGCAGTCGAGAAAACCTCGGAAAGCAAAGGGGAGGATGTGGTAGATCATTGAAACAGATTAAGAATTTGGAAAGAAAGAAAGAAAGTGAAGAAAAAATGCCCGCCAGGTGGGATCCGAACCCACGACCTCCAGAATACCGGTCTGGTGCGATAACCACTACGCTACCGGAGGGGCGATTTTCCCATTCACTTTCTGGGGTATTTATGTTAGGTATGTTTGTTTCCTGTGCTTGGGGGTGGTAGCCAGCGCCATTCGGACTAATCGGGGTGAAGGGGACCTTCTTTTTAACCCCCGGGTCGTGACTCGAGTGTCTACGACATGTCCAGAGTGGTCGACCAGCTTTGAACCCTCTTAAGCTCCCTTTGGCAACAAGACTGCCAGAACAGAGGCCCTCGCTATGCATGTAGCGAATCAGAATAGGAAATGAGGGGCTCGTTGAAAATAACACAGAAATAAGGGTTGGCAGTCGAGAAAACCTCGGAAAGCAAAGGGGAGGATGTGGTAGATCATTGAAACAGATTAAGAATTTGGAAAGAAAGAAAGAAAGTGAAGAAAAAATGCCCGCCAGGTGGGATCCGAACCCACGACCTCCAGAATACCGGTCTGGTGCGATAACCACTACGCTACCGGCGGGGCGATTTTCCCATTCACTTTCTGGGGTATTTATGTTAGGTATGTTTGTTTCCTGTGCTTGGGGGTGGTAGCCAGCGCCATTCGGACTAATCGGGGTGAAGGGGACCTTCTTTTTAACCCCCGGGTCGTGACTCGAGTGTCTACGACATGTCCAGAGTGGTCGACCAGCTTTGAACCCTCTTAAGCTCCCTTTGGCAACAAGACTGCCAGAACAGAGGCCCTCGCTATGCATGTAGCGAATCAGAATAGGAAATGAGGGGCTCGTTGAAAATAACACAGAAATAAGGGTTGGCAGTCGAGAAAACCTCGGAAAGCAAAGGGGAGGATGTGGTAGATCATTGAAACAGATTAAGAATTTGGAAAGAAAGAAAGAAAGTGAAGAAAAAATGCCCGCCAGGTGGGATCCGAACCCACGACCTCCAGAATACCGGTCTGGTGCGATAACCACTACGCTACCGGCGGGGCGATTTTCCCATTCACTTTCTGGGGTATTTATGTTAGGTATGTTTGTTTCCTGTGCTTGGGGGTGGTAGCCAGCGCCATTCGGACTAATCGGGGTGAAGGGGACCTTCTTTTTAAAC
Organism: Haemaphysalis longicornis; assembly: GCF_048455015.1. Taxonomy (NCBI): domain Eukaryota; kingdom Metazoa; phylum Arthropoda; class Arachnida; order Ixodida; family Ixodidae; genus Haemaphysalis; species Haemaphysalis longicornis. The sequence goes on from NW_027526361.1 coordinate 216,268,947, forward strand.
CCCGGGTCGTGACTCGAGTGTCTACGACATGTCCAGAGTGGTCGACCAGCTTTGAACCCTCTTAAGCTCCCTTTGGCAACAAGACTGCCAGAACAGAGGCCCTCGCTATGCATGTAGCGAATCAGAATAGGAAATGAGGGGCTCGTTGAAAATAACACAGAAATAAGGGTTGGCAGTCGAGAAAACCTCGGAAAGCAAAGGGGAGGATGTGGTAGATCATTGAAACAGATTAAGAATTTGGAAAGAAAGAAAGAAAGTGAAGAAAAAATGCCCGCCAGGTGGGATCCGAACCCACGACCTCCAGAATACCGGTCTGGTGCGATAACCACTACGCTACCGGCGGGGCGATTTTCCCATTCACTTTCTGGGGTATTTATGTTAGGTATGTTTGTTTCCTGTGCTTGGGGGTGGTAGCCAGCGCCATTCGGACTAATCGGGGTGAAGGGGACCTTCTTTTTAACCCCCGGGTCGTGACTCGAGTGTCTACGACATGTCCAGAGTGGTCGACCAGCTTTGAACCCTCTTAAGCTCCCTTTGGCAACAAGACTGCCAGAACAGAGGCCCTCGCTATGCATGTAGCGAATCAGAATAGGAAATGAGGGGCTCGTTGAAAATAACACAGAAATAAGGGTTGGCAGTCGAGAAAACCTCGGAAAGCAAAGGGGAGGATGTGGTAGATCATTGAAACAGATTAAGAATTTGGAAAGAAAGAAAGAAAGTGAAGAAAAAATGCCCGCCAGGTGGGATCCGAACCCACGACCTCCAGAATACCGGTCTGGTGCGATAACCACTACGCTACCGGCGGGGCGATTTTCCCATTTACTTTCTGGGGTATTTATGTTAGGTATGTTTGTTTCCTGTGCTTGGGGGTGGTAGCCAGCGCCATTCGGACTAATCGGGGTGAAGGGGACCTTCTTTTTAACCCCCGGGTCGTGACTCGAGTGTCTACGACATGTCCAGAGTGGTCGACCAGCTTTGAACCCTCTTAAGCTCCCTTTGGCAACAAGACTGCCAGAACAGAGGCCCTCGCTATGCATGTAGCGAATCAGAATAGGAAATGAGGGGCTCGTTGAAAATAACACAGAAATAAGGGTTGGCAGTCGAGAAAACCTCGGAAAGCAAAGGGGAGGATGTGGTAGATCATTGAAACAGATTAAGAATTTGGAAAGAAAGAAAGAAAGTGAAGAAAAAATGCCCGCCAGGTGGGATCCGAACCCACGACCTCCAGAATACCGGTCTGGTGCGATAACCACTACGCTACCGGCGGGGCGATTTTCCCATTCACTTTCTGGGGTATTTATGTTAGGTATGTTTGTTTCCTGTGCTTGGGGGTGGTAGCCAGCGCCATTCGGACTAATCGGGGTGAAGGGGACCTTCTTTTTAACCCCCGGGTCGTGACTCGAGTGTCTACGACATGTCCAGAGTGGTCGACCAGCTTTGAACCCTCTTAAGCTCCCTTTGGCAACAAGACTGCCAGAACAGAGGCCCTCGCTATGCATGTAGCGAATCAGAATAGGAAATGAGGGGCTCGTTGAAAATAACACAGAAATAAGGGTTGGCAGTCGAGAAAACCTCGGAAAGCAAAGGGGAGGATGTGGTAGATCATTGAAACAGATTAAGAATTTGGAAAGAAAGAAAGAAAGTGAAGAAAAAATGCCCGCCAGGTGGGATCCCAACCCACGACCTCCAGAATATATATATATATATATATATATATATATATATATATATATATATATATATATATATATATATATACCGTTGAGCGAACAGACGAACGGGTAACAAACAAACTTTATTGACGTTTCGGACTGGGACAGGCCTTCGTCAGAATAAAACCCAAGCGCACGAGCATAAGCTTATAAGGTTTCAAGGGCGAATCACAGCAAAGGGCCAATCACAGTCCTATCGTAACCGGCATCGGCACGGTAACGGAAATACTCTCTTGTTATGTGGACTCGCTGATAAACAAAATGCGAACTAAGTTTCCTTCGTTTGTAAAAGACACAAACCATTTCTTGAGTGATATTATTGAACTTCGCGTCCCACCCGACTCACTACTCGTCACTTTGGACGTCGCTTCTCTGTACACCAATATTCCTCACGACGATGGCGTCCGAGCTGCCGTAGAAACGTATGACGCCTTTCACTAATCTAATCCCATCGACAGTGAAACACTGGCAACGCTGCTCAAACTAGTTCTAGAGCTTAATATCTTTGAATTTGATGATATGCACTATATTCAGATCAACGGAACGTCAATAGGCACGAGGGTCGGACCAAGCTACGCTAACATTTTCATGTGCTCTCTCGAAACCGCATTTCTCGACAAACGTTCTCTTAAACCTTTCTATTACAAACGCTTTATCGATGATATTTTTCTGATTTGGCAACACGGCGAACAAGAACTTCTTTCATTCATTAGAGACTTCAACAACTGCCACCCACACATTTTTTTCTCGCACCAATATTCGGCTGAAACAATCAACTTTCTTGGCGTCTGAGTGTCATTGCATGACGGAAAATTAACCACAAAGCTTTGCAGAAAGCCCACAGATCGCCATCAATATTTACACTTTGAAAGCAGCTACGTAAAGCATAACAGGACCAGCATACCTTACAGTCAGGCGGTTCGCTTCAAAAGAGTATGCTCGCAAGAAGCCGACTTTAACCGAAACTGCGCAGTACTCCGTGACTCCCTTACAAAGCAAAAATACCCGGCACAGATTATTGATGACGCAGTAAAACGCGATAGCAAACTTGAGCGGAACGAACTATTGCTCCCTACCAGGCCGCCTCTTGCCCAACCAACTACTAATCTGATTCTAAGTTATTCAGCCTCAGCCCCAAAAGTTACTTCAATTCTTAAAAAAACACCATAATATCCTCATGCAAAGCCATAAACTTCAACGCGTTTTTCCACATCCGCCCCGCGTAGTCTATCGGCGTTCCACGAACCTACGAGGTTCACTCACTTCATCTAAAACCACTCGCCCATCTTACATCGGTTGTCGGTTCTGCCGAAAACCGCGATGCCAAATTTGCCCCCATATGACGACCACCACAATAGCCACTAGTACAGCTTCACATTTTAAGCTTAATATCAAAGGAAATTTAATTTGTGACACAGAAAATGCTATTTTTCTGCTAGAATGCGCACAATGCCGACTTCAGTACATTGGCCAGACCACCAAGTCTTTCAGACTACGTTTCAACAATCATAAGTCACACATTAGGACCCTTCCCAATCTGTCGTTATCCAAACATATAAACGCAGCAGGCCATGCGTTCGATAAAATTAATGTGACAATTCTTGAATCCGGTTTCCGTTCGAACAATGATAGAGAAGTCAGAGAATCCTATCTTATTCATAAATTCAAATCCATGACACCAGGCTTAAACGAAAACATCGGCGCGCTGACCTTCTTGGCGCACTCATAGTGGTCTGTGTGAAATTTCACATCTTCATTACACATCTTTGTGTATGGGCATTCGTGTATGATAATGCGCGCGTGCTCGCAGTTTCACTGGTACAGTTTTAATGTTTTTACTCTATTATCAGTTTCTTTGGCCCCACTTATATTGTTTAACAGTGACACATTGGTCGAATGTCGCGGTTGCTCTCTTTCTACTTTGCACTGTAATTTAATGCTGGTCCTGTTGTACTGCACCCTCTCTTCGTTTTTTCTGTTTTTGTTTTGTTCGCTACAGCCATGAATGACATGTTACTGTGAAAACCAGTTATATTTTGTAATTGCATCGCACATCACTTTTAAAGATTTATCAGTTGTTCTGACGTACCACGCAGCACATGTAACCCTCTTTGCTATGATTGGCCCTTGAAACCTTATAAGCTTATGCTCGAGCGCTTGGGTTTTATTCTGACGAAGGCCCGTCGCAGGCGGAAACGTCATTAAAGTTTGTTTGTTACCCGTTCGTCTGTACGCCCTACGGTATTTTCACCGGGCCCATTGCATCATCTTCTGAAGTGTATATATATTTTAATGAAGAGAAGTGAAAGGACTAACGGACCTCGATCGTCCAATCCCTGCTCGGGTATGTGCCGGAAGCATCAAGCTGGCATCATATCTGTGCGTCCTCGTGGTCAGATCAGCGATCCCCTATCCGGTTCACCTGGAACAGACGGCGCTGCTTCCCGCCTCTTGCTTTTACTGCTTGTTAGCAATTAAACCGCCTTTCAATATATATATATATATATATATATATTGTAGTGAACAATATTAGCTATGTTCCCCACAAGCATCAGGGTCGTCATTACCCAGAATGGGTCATGTTGACCAGTGCGAGCAGCGTCATAATCAGCAAAAAAGCCGCCCGCATCTTCCAACGGGGAGAACTCGAGTAAATGCGTCGCATCTACTCGAGTCAAGCAAAGCGTCACGTCAAGCGAAAGCCAAGCAAACACGCCCTTGACTGAATTCCGAACGCGCGCTCCGACGCTTATATACGTTGAGGGGACTGCGTAAGCCGGTCCCAGTCGACGACATTGGCGTACTTGTAAAGTGGCGTGGACTCTAGGTGTTTGAGCCAAGCGCGGATGTTGCTTCGCCGGAGAACGGCACACCGGTTATATGCGCACCGCGCCCGAAGGAGAGGAAACCGAGGAAGAGAAAGTACTGCACATGCGCCGGCCCCAGCGCGTCTGCCGCGGCTATGATGCAACGTGCCGGGGCTATGACGCAACACAATCCAACACAATCCACTTTAATCCAATCCAATCCAATCCAATCCAAGCCAAGCCAAGCCAATCCAATCCAATCCAATCCAATGCCCCTCGTGAGAGAGTGTTCGCTATCGCCTCGACTCGACGCGCATGCGCAGTGAGCGTGCGGACTACGACTACGGACGTCAACGCGGGTGACATCGTGAGTTACTGAAATGCTCTGCATTTAAAAGACTGTCGGTAATTCTCATCGCCATCGCCTAGAACGACGGGGTTCACTCGGACTGCTTCGATCGGCTCGTGTCTGCTTCCCTGATCGCGATTCCTAACCTCTTGCATTCAGAAAGATCTTCGTCAATAAATCACCTTTCAATATAAATACAGTCGAACACGGGTATATCGAACACGGGTATGTCGAATTATTGTCTATATCGAACACATAAATTATCCCCTCGAAAATTCTGTGTAAAAGTATAGAAATTAGTACGTTTATATCGAACGGTTTTTTTCCTGTCATTAGCTATATCGAACGCCAAGTGAGCTGGAAGGTGGTGTTTGGCAGTCGCTTAGCGGGCGACATCGCGCCCTCGCCGGAACCCGACAGGGACAGAAGCCCGAAATGCCAGGAAAATGCCACAGTTCGAGGTAGGGATGCCCCGACTGCGCTCCGACTGCACACGTTCTCCGAAATGAGGAACAGCTCTTTTTTTCGGCTAGCTACGTTCCCAGGCTTGCCGAAAATATTTTTTCTCTCTCTCTGGGTCTGTCTTCCCCCGATGTCGCCTCGGAAAAGGGAAGAGAAGGAACGAATGCTCTGACGGCCTCCTCCTCCTTTGGCATTTTGCTGTTGTTGCTCTTTCCAGAGTTGTCTGGCACCTTCCGTACATTGCTGTTTGTGTTGGAAGTGACCATCGCGAGCGCTTTTTAGAGAACGTTCAGAGCACCTTGGAATCGTTACCATCAAAGCTTTTGTGTTGTGTGCGCGTTGTTCTTCTTTTGCTTGCGTGTTATTTGTGCATAGTGTGCGAAGGCGCAGCGAACGGCTGGAATTTTGGAGTTGTGCAGGCGTCGTGTACGTGTCTCACGACACGTGTGACTGGGTGAGGGTGAACCGACCCGGAAGGAACGGCCGCTACAACTGCTGCCAGTGTAGAGAAGCGCAAGAACCTGGACTTTGCGACAAAGCTGAAAGCCATTCAGCGGATGGAGGCGGGAGGAAAAAATTCGACTGAGTGTCTGCCGACGACTTAGTGAACGCTGACAGCAATGTTGAGGCTGTTTCGAGCCTTGGTGACGAGAATATCGTAGCTGCGGCCGCAGTAGCCCAGGCTGATAAGCTCGAGTGGCGCAGATCGTCCGGACGAGGAGGCGGCTGCGCGATCGTACTCCGCCGGTGAAGTGGCGGCTGCGTTCAGCTTGATTCGCCGTTGTTGCGGCGACATGGAAGGAACGGGGCTGTCGCACCTGGATAGTCTCGAGAAGATCGAGACCAGCGTCTTGAATTTTATTTCCAGGACAAAGAAGCTGGCCAAGATCAGAGATTTTTTTTTCACGCAAATAAAGCACCCTGTTGCGTCGTGAGTTTGGAATTAGTTGTCATTCTTCAATGCACAGATCGGTAAATGATCGTCCACCACAGGTGAGGTCTCAGAGCCCATATTGTTTTATATCGAATTTTTCATATATCGAACTATTTCGCGATCCCCTTGGAGTTCGATATATCCGTGTTCGACTGTATATACATAGTCTGGAAACAAAAAACAAAAACTCACACAGAGCGAGAAAAAATAAGGTTAGTAGAGACAGAGACTAACGAGAAACATATTAAAAATAAAAATAAAGGTTTACTGACGTTTCGGGAAGAGGACTTCTTTTTTCAGAGACTTCCTTTCTTCACTCTGAAGAAAGGATGTCCTGACGCTCTTTAGGTTAGACGCTCTTTAATTCGTCCACAGCAGTACTCCCCTCCGCAGGTTTTGCTGTTTCCTCAAATCACCTGTCCGCTCACTATTCTGTAATTGCTTCTTTTAATACATGAATTGCATTTTTTCAGCCTCGCCGAACGCACTGTTTTTTTTTTTTCAATTATCGTACCAATGCCGTCTTTTCACGTGGTGTGTCTGAGGGCTATCGAAAATGTCATATGCCCTTTCCATTGCTTTGTCGTTTTTTGAACATTCCATTCCCGCTTGTGTAAAGTACTTGTGAGTGCCTTTTTCTGAATTATTGTAATAATGCAGTATTTTTTCGTGGCATGTCTTCAGCTATTTGAAATGTATATATGCGTTCTCTTATAACTTGCTTTCTTGCTTGCTGATAAGTACTTCTTGTGACTGCCTTTTTGTACCCCCCCCCCCCCCCCCACTGTAATGCCGCAAGGCGCTGTGGGTACTAAATAAATAAATACATAAATAAGTAATAAACGAGTTGCAGTAGAAATAATGTAGCGAGTTGGGCAGTCGGTACAAGTGCACCTTCGAAAAAAAGCAGATCCTAAAGAGGCAAAACTGCATCAGCAGCACGGCTTTGCCACTGAGCAGCTTCTGCGGTCACACTTGTCAAGTATTAACAATTTGCAGGTGTGGGACCTTTTAAACAAATTATGAAACGCAAAAAGTGTGCACAGATCGGGTGTGGGCTTTCGCTGTTGCGGAGTGGAGCACTCCTGCAGCCTGATTGCTCCAATAAAGTCGCAGCTACGGAAGGGGAAAGTCGTTTTTTATCCCCTTCAAGCTGCCAAGAATGACATTTCATTTGGTCAGCTTGCACTGCGCTCGCGCTTCCAGCAGCAACTGACCATTGCTGCATTGTTGCTCATTCATTTCCCCTGTTGTTACATAAAGCGTGATAGTAGAGAGTTTTAGCTGACCGTTTTTGACACTCTGCTATGCTCCCGACGTCCCTCCCAGCACAACCGGAGCGTCAGCAGCCGAAAGGCTTTTAGCTAAGCGATAACCGTATCTCCCTCGACGGGGAATGATTCGCGTGACTGGTTCGCGCGAATCATTGGCGTAACCTAACCTAACCAAAACTTCAACCTAAAGGAAACATAAAAATTTGTATTTGGTCGCCCAAACAAATCAAAATAACGTGTTTCTTGCCCTCATGAAACCTTTTTTTTGTATTATGTAGTCATTGACATAGTATAATGTTTCTAAATATCAATAAACAAGCCGATAAAATTTGGAATAGCCAAGCCAAGGCGGTCTTTCTCGGCGCTCCATAGAAGCAGCCCCGCGCTTCGGTCGACGTTTTTCGCTTCCGCTCTAAAGATCTTTGAGGTGTATTGCTCCACAGCCTATTCGGACGCGCGTTCGCGGCTTCGTCGGTCGTGTTTCAGCTGAAGAAACGAAGTTCGCCGGAGCGCGCTCGCATTGCGGGCGCAGCCAGGCTAAAATTCCGCCCGGTAGCGTAAGCTGCCGCGACGGTCCGCTAAGAGGCCCCGGTTAGTGGAGCGAGGCCCCGCTCCGGTATCGCCGGTTGCGCGCTAGCGTACCACGTATGCGCAATGGCGCTCCCGCTTGCTATCCGAGCGGAGCGGACCGTCAGAAACGGTCAGCTAAAACTCTCTAGTGTTCAATTGTCTGGAGGGGAAAGTGCGCGAGCGGGTACGAAGTTGAATGTACGTGAAAGAAAAAAAAAGCCTGAATTGCATTGACTCTGCAATATCAACCGCGGAGGGTCGAACCGTTTCGGCATAAACCGGTAACCATTATTTGTTTTTTCGGTTCAGTTCCGGTTCGGGTTCAGCCTCCTAAAAAAAAAAAACGGTTTGGGTTCGGGTTCAGTTCCGGTTCGACACCCTGATATATATATATATATATATATATATATATATATATATATATATATATATAAGGTTAGTAGAGACAGAGACAAACGAGAAAGACTTAGAAAATAAAAATAAGTTTACTGACGTTTCAGGGAGAGGACTCCCTTTCTTCAGAGTACAAAATAAGTTCGTTTCAGAGCTATATATACAGAAAATGTAGCAAGCGCGAGGGCAAGGTAAGAGGAGGGAGAGTTTGTACAAATTGATTCATGGTTGGTGGGTAGCAAAAGAATGAAGGGAGAGCGGGAAAATTAATTACAACAAGGATAATAAGAACACACAGTCACGCGGTACGAACTTGGAAAAAAAGAGAGAGAGAAGAACCAAACACAGAGAAAAAAATAATACATAATTAAAAAATAAAAAAATAATAATAAATAACAAGGTAATTTTCCTCCCCCGTGGCAACGGGGGTGAAAGAGGGGTCAAAACAAGATAGGCCCATGCCCGTGTTTGACATGGGCAAAAAGATTTTTCACGCGGAACGAAGACGTTCCAAAGAAGATATGCACACAAAGGGCGAACATCTGCCCATTCACACCCGTTTTAGGAATCCAAGTAAGGTCATTGAAACAAGAGACACGTGGCTTCTGTTGGTGGGGGTCGCGCCCAAAAGCAGTAGGACAGGCAGTTTCGACAGGAAAGAGTGTACATTGGTATACAAAGAGCGAAAAAAATAAATAAATAAAACATAACCAGGTAATTTTCCTCTCCCTTGTGGCAACCGGGGTGAAAGAGGGGTCAAAACAAGATATGCCCATGCAGGTGTTTGACATGGGCAAAAAGATTAGTCACGCGGATCAAGGAAACGAAGATATGCAAATGCACACAAAGGATGAACATCTGCCCATACACACCCGTTCTAAGAATCCTGGTAAGGTAATTGAAACGTGAGACACGTGGCTTCTGTTGAAGGGAGGCGGGGGTCGCGCCCAAAAGCAGTAGGATAGGTAGTTTCGACTCGAAATGAGTGTACATTGATAGGGGAAAACAGACAAGGTCAAACAAGTCATGACAAAAAAAAAAACAGGCAGGTGCACGCGCATGACGCGGCAGCAAGTGGTATTCATCCTCCCGGCGCATGGTGCCAGTTCAGGGAATGCCGAGGCGGTCAGCAACGAATATTAGAAAACAACAATACAAAAAAGAAAGAGAACACGAAAACAATCACACACGCTCGCGTTCACAAATTAATTGCAAGGTGAGAATATCACAGCTAAAAATGGTACTGCAGCCTTCTACCCAGAACACAATGTCCAGACTTGTTCATCAAATTTGCTTCAGTGAAGCCATTGTGCTAAAAAACGTCGTGCTAGCACGAAACTATACCCAACTACGAGAGCTCGCCAACTAATGGGAGAATATTATTGAGGGAACGAAATGAACAGGCATAACACTAGCCTGAGAAATGCAGCCGAAATTTTAATCGGAGGAAAGACAGGTTAATTTCCCATAACTTTCATTTATGCCAAACGACGCTGATTTAAACTTATAGATAAGGTAAGACTCACGAACCTCGCGATCGTGATGCGTTTTAAAACTAGATTCAAGAATTGTGGCCTTCAGTTGTTCAAAAGAATGACCAGGAGTGTTAACATGCTTTGATAGGGGCAAAGAAGGGCAGGTTTTTGCATGGGAGCGGTGATTGTTAAACCTCAAACCAAAGGGTGTTTCAGTCTGGCCAATGTATTGTTTGCCGCAGAGGGTGCATTCCAGCAGGTTTACGACGTTGGTGGAATCACAGTTAAAGTTCCCTTTTACATTAACATAATAGTTTGAAGCTGTGCTGGCGGCGCGCTGTGTGGTGGTCATTTGTGGGCATACCTTACACCGTGGTTTGTTACAGGGCATGCAACCAGTAGTCTGTGGTCGGCTGATGCTGGATTTAGTGAGAACATCACCCAAATTTTTGCTGCGTCTATAAACAACACGTGGTGGCTCGGGGAATATTCTCTTTAGGCGTTCACTTTGAGCGAGGATATTGTGATGTTTCCTTAGTATGGAAGCAACTTTCCGAGAAGAGGCCGAATGGGTCAAAACGAGGTTGGTTTGTTGAAAGGGTTTTGGAGCTTTTTTTCGGAGAATTTCGGTGCGGTTCAACTGGTTAGCTCGTGTAATCGCGTGATCGATGACGCGATTACACGAGCTAACCAGTTGAACCGCACCGAAATTCTCCGAAAAAAAGCTCCAAAACCCTTTCAACAAACCAACCTCGTTTTGACCCATTCGGCCTCTTCTCGGAAAGTTGCTTCCATACTAAGGAAACATCACAATATCCTCGCTCAAAGTGAACGCCTAAAGAGAATATTCCCCGAGCCACCACGTGTTGTTTATAGACGCAGCAAAAATTTGGGTGATGTTCTCACTAAATCCAGCATCAGCCGACCACAGACTACTGGTTGCATGCCCTGTAACAAACCACGGTGTAAGGTATGCCCACAAATGACCACCACACAGCGCGCCGCCAGCACAGCTTCAAACTATTATGTTAATGTAAAAGGGAACTTTAACTGTGATTCCACCAACGTCGCATACCTGCTGGAATGCACCCTCTGCGGCAAACAATACATTGGCCAGACTGAAACACCCTTTCGTTTGAGGTTTGACAATCACCGCTCCCATGCAAAAACCTGCCCTTCTTTGCCTCTATCAAAGCATGTTAACACTCCTGGTCATTCTTTTGAACAACTGAAGGCCACAATTCTTGAATCTAGTTTTAAAACGCATCACGATCGCGAGGTTCGTGAGTCTTACCTTATCTATAAGTTTAAATCAGCGTCGTTTGGCATAAATGAAAGTTATGGGAAATTAACCTGTCTTTCCTCCGATTAAAATTTCGGCTGCATTTCTCAGGCTAGTGTTATGCCTGTTCATTTCGTTCCCTCAATAATATTCTCCCATTAGTTGGCGAGCTCTCGTAGTTGGGTATAGTTTCGTGCTAGCACGACGTTTTTTAGCACAATGGCTTCACTGAAGCAAATTTGATGAACAAGTCTGGACATTGTGTTCTGGGTAGAAGGCTGGAGTACCATTTTTAGCTTTGATATTCTCACCTTGCAATTAATTTGTGAACGCGAGCGTGTGTGATTGTTTTCGTGTTCTCTTTCTTTTTTGTATTGTTGTTTTCTAATATTCGTTGCTGACCGCCTCGGCATTCCCTGAACTGGCACCATGCGCCGGGAGGATGAATACCACTTGCTGCCGCGTCATGCGCGTGCACCTGCCTGTTTTTTTTTTTTTGTCATGACTTGTTTGACCTTGTCTGTTTTCCCCTATCAATGTACACTCATTTCGAGTCGAAACTACCTATCCTACTGCTTTTGCGCGCGACCCCCGCCTCCCTTCAACAGAAGCCACGTGTCTCACGTTTCGATTACCTTACCAGGATTCTTAGAACGGGTGTGTATTGGCAGATGTTCATCCTTTGTGTGCATTTGCATATCTTCGTTTCCTTGTTCCGCGTGACTAATCTTTTTGCCCATGTCAAACACCTGCATGGGCATATCTTGTTTTGACCCCTCTTTCACCCCCATTGCCACAAGGGAGAGGAAAATTACCTGGTTATGTTTTATTTATTTATTTTTTTCGCTCTTTGTATACCAATGTACACTCTTTCCTGTCGAAACTGCCTGTCCTACTGCTTTTGGGCGCGATCCCCACCAACAGAAGCCACGTGTCTCTTGCTTCAATGACCTTACTTGGATTCCTAAAACGGGTGTGAATGGGCAGATGTTCGCCCTTTGTGTGCATATCTTCTTTGGAACGTCTTCGTTCCGCGTGACTAATCTTTTTGCCCATGTCAAACACGGGCATGGGCCTATCTTGTTTTGACCCCTCTTTCACCCCCGTTGCCACGGGGGAGGAAAATTACCTTGTTATTTATTATTATTTTTTTATTTTTTAATTATGTATTATTTTTTTCTCTGTGTTTGGTTCTTCTCTCTCTCTTTTTTTCCAAGTTCGTACCGCGTGACTGTGTGTTCTTATTATCCTTGTTGTAATTAATTTTCCCGCTCTCCCTTCATTCTTTTGCTACCCACCAACCATGAATCCATTTGTACAAACTCTCCCTCCTCTTACCTTGCCCTCGCGCTTGCTACATTTTCTGTATATATAGCTCTGAAACGAACTTATTTTGTACTCTGAAGAAAGGGAGTCCTCTCCCTGAAACGTCAGTAAACTTATTTTTATTTTCTAAGTCTTTCTCGTTTGTCTCTGTCTCTACTAACCTTATTTTTTTCGCGCTCTGTGTGAGTTTTTATCTTTTCAGTCTATATATATATATATATATATATATATATATATATATATATATATATATATATATATATATATATATATATATATTTATATATATATATATATATATATATATATATATCAAGGTTGCAGTCGTCATTGCCAGTGCTATTCGGCTTTTTCCGAAATATATAATAGGGCCGAATGACGTGTGCTTGTCACGTTTCTTTGATTCATTGATAAATAAGCGAAAATATAAGTCGAGAAGTTCGGATATGCCAATTTCGGATATGCCAGCTCGGAGAAGTTCGGAGAAGTTCGGATATGCCAGCAGTTCGGATATGCCAATTGCTAACCCCGACCTCTGACCACGTTCTACGTGGCGGCCGCTGGGAAAGAAGACGTTCTACGTCTCCCGCGGTAGTCGAGGGGCGGCGCTAGTTGACCGGCCTCAGAGCTCTTGTAAATATAAACCCCCGCTTTAAAGTCGAGAGAGAAGCCGCTGTGGGGATAGCGTAATTGGTTAACGCACCGCACCGGTTATGCGGAGATGTGGGTTCGAGTCCCGCTCCCGGAAAACGGCGGATTTTTTCTCGACTTATATTTTCGCTTATTTATCAATGAATCAAAGAAACGTGACAAGCACACGTCATTCGGCCCTATTATATATTTCGGAAAAAGCCGAATAGCACTGGCAATGACGACTGCAACCTTGATATGTATCTTTACCGAGTCCCTCGTCCCGTATCTCTCTGTTCTGCTATATATATATATATATATACATACATATACATATTAAGGATTATGTTTGCAGATTGTCTTTGAGGGCTAGGAAGGATTAGATTCCGTTACACGGGCTATTTTTGACTCGCATTCGGAACGACGTCAGTCGCGAGCCGCCACAGAGGAGGGAGGACAAGCTATGCCTACCAGAGTTGACCGACTAAAACGGATAAACACAATGGCGGCGCTCATGCACCGTCGCAGTGTAAACAAATGTCAAGTAATGCGAAGTGACCAATGATCATGGCGACGGCGCTGGCCAATAAGAGAAAAGAGTGCCGATACTGTGCACCCTTATCTAGTGACGCTAGAGTTGCCTAGCGCAACCGACAAGCCCCCCGAAACGACAAGAAATATTTCATACCCTCCTTCATCACCATTTGTAGTGGCTTACCACAGCTTTTCTGGACATCCACTTTCGCAGGATGGCATGGCGACCAATTTTTTGTCCTTATTTGGATACGTTAAAAACGGGAACTTCTTTGTCCTCCTCTTCATCATCATCATCAGCCCACTTAGGTCCACTGCAGGACGAAGGTATCTCCCAGTGACCTCCAACCGCCCATGTCGTGTGCTGCTCGCGTCCATATTTACCCCCGAATTCCACTATTTCATCCCTCCATCGGGTTAATGGTCTTCCTCTTCTTGCAGACCCATCTCTTGGTATCCACAATGTTGCCCTAAATGTCCACCGGCTGTCGGTTCTTCTCACTACATGGCCAGCGCAGGTCCATTTCTTTTCGATACCTTCTAACGTATTTCTCCGATCCAGGTAGCTCGTTTCCTGTCCCTGAGTGCTATTCCTAACATTACTCGTTCCATGTCCCATTGAGCCGACCTAAGTTTGCTTTTTTGTTGTTTAGGAAGGGTCCAAGTTTCAACTCCGTATGTCATCAACGGCAGTATGCACTGGATGTAGATATTTCTTTTCAGTGATAAAGGCAGCTTACTTTTTATTATTTGGGAGTGCTTGATGAGTGATCCCAACCCATACCTATTCTGCGCCGGATTTCTCTCTCATGATTGGGGTCAGCAGTAACTATGTGTAAGAGCTAGTTATCTTTTTTTACTTCTAGCTTTTCATTTCCTAAGCTGAAGAGGACGGTTTTGGTATACTTATTGGTCATTACTTTACATTTTCTCTTGTTAATGTTTATCCCGAAAGGCCGCGCTTTCTTTTCCAAGCATTCTTTTAATGTGATCTACAGTCTCACTCAGCGAGACTACGTCATCCGCAAACTTCAAATGGCTCAAGTGTTCCCCCTTTATCCTTAATCCTATGTTTTCCCAGCCAAGCTTTTTAAAAAGCACCTCGAGACATGCTGTGAATAGTGTTGGCGAGATGCTACTCCCTGTCTTTCTAGCTTTCGGATCGGAAATGTATCACTTTGCTTGTGGAGGGTTCTCCTTTCCGTGTATCCTTTATATATGTCTTCTACAAGTCCTATGTAATATCTCCTCTATTCCTTCGTCTTTTAATACGTGAAGCACGGCTGCGGTTAGCACTGAAACGCTTTATCGTAGTCTATAAATTCCATGTAAATGGGTTTAGTGTACACTTTGGAATTTTCTATCACATATGTGATCCACGGTTGAGTACCCTTTCTTAAACCCAACCTGCTGTCTGGGTAGCTGGAAATCTAGGTTGTCACCTATGCCGCCAACTATAGGTTTGGTAAACAGCTTGTATACAACTGAGAATAGGCTGATGGGTCTATAATTTTTAGGCCCTTAGGATCTCCCTTCTGATGAATCAGAATAATGTTGGCGTTTGTCCAGGCTGTGAGCACTTTTTGAGTATTCAAGCATTTCAAATATAGTGCTGCAAGCTTCTTCCGGCCAAATATCTTCTCCCTCCTTCAAAAGATCCATGGCTATTTCGCAATCACTTGCAGCGTTTCCTATTTTGCGGACCTTTGCCAGGCTTTCCAACATAAATATAGTTATTTGAGGGACATCGCAAGTCGGGGTTCTACTCTCAGTAGCTGCTGTAACGTTGCTGGAAAATACCCTTGTGTAGAATCGTTCTGGTGGACGAGATAATAAAGCTGGCAGAGCAATTCTCCTCTCGACGGGTCCTCAAATACTGGCGATTATCCCAGCCACCACAGCGTTCCCTGCCTTCACAGTGGTGACACGTTTGGTTGTGAAAGGTCGGACAAAGGAAGGGACGCATACATGAAAATATTTATCTTGGTGTTTTCCTTATTCGATGACCGAAAGCAGCTAAAAAAAGAATGAATGTTTTGTGTGGGAACTCGGCGCACAATAATTTAAAACCACGTGGGGAGTTCCTGTCTTTTTCCCTAGAAACCTGGCCCCTTCCCAAAACATATTGATGTATTTGATGCCTCGAAGCTACTCATGCCTGTGTTATGAGGTATACTTATAGTGCAGGCCGACGAAGCAATTAAACCGCCAGGAGATCTTTAAGGTGCGTCGAATTCTCGTCACATGAAGTTTTTTTGTTCGTCTGCTTAAAAAAACTGCAGCTGGGTGCAGTTTTTTTTTTTGAAAAAAACCCACGACCTGCAGAATACGCGTCTGTGGCGAAGACGTGTAATCTGGAGGTAGGTCGTCGGTTTGGATACCAACTAACGGGCATATTTTCTCCACTATCTTTCATTCTTTCAAAAAATATCTGAGCTACCACATTTTCCGCTTGCTTTCTTTGGCTTTCTTGACTGCCTGCCCTTATATCTGCATTCATTCTACAGTCACCTCCTTTCCCATTGTATTTCGCTATATGCATAGCGAGGGTCTCTGTTCGGGTACTTTGGGTGACTTAGGTAGCTTAAAAGGGTTTAACGCCCGTCGACCACTCCCAACATGTCCTTGACGCTCGAATCACGGCCCGGGGGTTAAAAAGTAGGTTTCCTTCACCCCGAGCAGTCGAAGGGGCGCTGTCCACTACCCCCAAGAACAGGAAATAATTACCTTGAGATAAGTACCCAGGAAAGTGTAGGGTAGAACAGCCCCGACGCTAGCGTAGTGGTCATCGCACGAGACGCGTATTCTGGATGTCGTGGGTTCGGGTACACCCGGCAGGCATTTGTGCGTTTCCTAGTCAGTAGTCAGCTATCACCTGAGCTTGCTTATGGGGGTTATATCGGAGTATAAACGTACTTAAGCATATAGAACCACCTGAACTGAAATAAATAGCAGCGAAAACAGACCTGGAATGGCTGAAAACCGCGGTGTAGAAAAATATTCAACAGAAATAACCGAAACCGACCTGAAAGGGGAAAACCCGCAAGAACGTACAAGGAGCAGTAGCTGAAACTCACCAAAAGGCGACAAAAATACCTGAAATCCTATTTATAACGCATAAAGATGTCATAAATAGATTATATGCATGATCACAAATAAATGCCAACCCTTACAAATAAAAAAAAAGCGGTAACGGGATTTGAACCCGGGCTAGGATGTTTACTTCGCAAGAGCCGAACCACTACCCTACGAGACCAAGCGGTTCTGAGCGATTAAATTGAGGGCCAGATGCACGTAGACATAGCTTCAAACATGCGCGTAGATGGCGCCATGCGTCGCTTGGCTGTGCTGACTAAGAAAAGCATATACGCCACCTGGCGGGCATTTTTTCTCCACTTTCTGTCACTCAAAAAATAAATATGACCTACCACACTGCCCCTCTTGCTTTCTTTGGCTGTCTTGGTTGCCTATTCTTATATATAGTCTGAAAAGATAAAACTCACACAGAGCGCGAAAAACATAAGGTTAGTAGAGACAGAGACAAACTAGAAATTCGTAGAAAAAAAATAAGTTTACTCTGAAGAAAGGGAGTCCTCTCCCTGAAACGTCAGTAAACTTATTTTTTTTCTACGTATTTCTCATTTGTCTCTGTCTCTACAAACCTTAAATATATATATATAGCGAATCAGAAAATGGGAAATGAGGGGCTCCATGAAATAAGACAGAAAATAAGGGTAGGCAGTCAAGAAAACCTCGGAAAGCAAAGGGGAGGTTTTGGTGGGCCATAGAAAGAGATGAAGAATTTTTTTAGTCGAACACAAAGTGGTGAAAAAATGTCCACCGGGTGGGATCCGAACCCACGACCTCCAGAATACTGGTCTGGGGCGATATATATATATATATGTATATATATAGGGTTTGTAAATGAGGGGCTTCCTATATATATATATATATATATATATATATATATATATATATATATATATATATATATATATATATATATACACAGTAATAATCTCGTTAACTCGAACTCGCATATCTCGAAAAATTGGCTAAGTCGGAATTTTCCACGGCACCGAACATTTTCCTATACGTCCCATGTATATTTTTCCCTTTATCTCGAAGTATTTTTGGGTCGGATTGCGGGTAACTCGAAATCTTGACTGGGAGTGGAACGAAAATTCCGCCGCCGGACCATTTCACAAGATTCGCGCGATGCTGCCACGCCTGAAGTCCGTCGATTTTTTTTTCTTATTTAGCCGCGCCTGCCATACGTCGCTGCTTTCTGCTAACGAAGGTAACGGCGGAGACGACGGCGATGACGAAGCACCTCGAGAGGTGCCGACATCTTCTGAGACGAGAAATTTGCTGCGCTTGCTTCGAAATAAGGTCGAGTGCCGCGGCGGGGAAGATCGACTGATGCGATGCGTCAAGCAGCTGGAGGACGCCTTCCTAGGCCCGAGTACGACCGCAAAGCAGACGAGCATTAGGCAGTTTATCTCTGCTAAATAAAATGGCAGTGCGGCAAAACCCAGCCGGTTCAAGTCTCTTGTATGTTATTTTTTTCTCTTTTAAACCTGCACGAGAATAAAGATTAGAAACTGCCGCTGAAGAGCCGGTAAGTAGTAGTGATTTTTCTGAAGAGCGCTCATTTTTCCCGGCGATTAGCGCAACTTTGCTTATCTCGAAAATCCGTTTATCTCGAAATTTTCCCTGGGTTTTTACGACTTGGAGTTAACGAGGTATTACTCTATATATATATATATAAGGAAGACCATCACCAGTGGCATAGTGATTTAAACAGTCGAGAAGCGTAGACAACGCCGGTCATTCGCCATGAATGGGTATGCGACAAACAAGCCACTAGCCACCCCGACATACACAGAGAAGAGGGAGCACCTGCTGGCAGTTGCATCGCCATCGCTGGGACAAAGAAGAAGTCACGTCGCGTTGGCTCTCTCCCTCGACTGACTGAACAGTGCGACTTGGTGCTAACGTTTCCATTAAAGGAATAAAGCCTGAAAACTATTGAAGTGCCTAGTTAACGCGTACTCGGATATCTCGTAATATCGAATAAGTCGAAAAAGTTTTTCCTCGTGCATTTACCTCCTTTAGGTGCTATTTATTTCCCACTCTTTATCACGAAAGGTTCTTCCGGCGAGCCACGGATATCTGGAAATGTTAACAGAGAGGACACAAAGCAAAGTCGGTTACACGCAGCTGATAAGGTCTCAACCTACACGCCGAAGGCTGTCGTGAAC
Organism: Haemaphysalis longicornis; assembly: GCF_048455015.1. NCBI lineage: Eukaryota > Metazoa > Arthropoda > Arachnida > Ixodida > Ixodidae > Haemaphysalis > Haemaphysalis longicornis. Next base: position 216,287,959 of record NW_027526361.1, read on the forward strand.
GGCAAATTTACGTGGAGTACGCGCTGGGCGAGGCCGATGTTCCCGTTACCGGAATATTTTTCTGCAGCTGCATAGTTCATATAGATGCGGACGACCCAGCTGATCATTCGGACGACGAAAAGCCTTGAGAATGCCTACAACGGCAGAAACAAGAAACATGCTGCGCCAGGTAGAATGTAGCGGTGGCGACCAACAATTGAGAAGCTCGGGAACGCTTTTCTTGGACTACACTCAGAAACGCCGAAGAGGCGAGCTTCACGCAGTTCTTTCCATCACACTAGTGATATTTATTTTGCCTTGCCAATCCTCCTGCATTTATTACAAAACCTCTATGCGACGTGGAGCGTTTGTTACAAGCACTATCTCTTAGTTCAGCGAGTAGGTTGCAAATCTTCGGCATTTTGTTTATCTCGAAACTCCGATTATTTCGAAATTTTAAGCGTATTTTACGACTTCGTGTAAAGAATGGATACCTGTATAAAATATGTACATATTTCATATGTATATGTATATCTTACACACCAAACAGCAATCTAACAACCATGCCTGTACAAGCAATGGGTGGTATAAAAAACCCATGGCCAAGGTATTCTACAAACCGTTATTCGAGCACCAAACAAAATTTCTACAAGTAAATTGAAGGAGAGAGAACCTGAAGTGATGGCTGCGATGTCGCCCGGCAACAAAACAGGATAATAATGGAAGCGACAAGGTAATACTCACTGTGAGACAATCGGCCAGCTGAAAAGCAAGAAGCAGCAGGCACCTACACACTGCGAGCGAGCGACCAATGAGTTTCGCGCTCCTAGTACCAGGAGCTTTGGACTAACGCCCGCCCGGCAATACTACTTAAAGATGCCACAGTGCCTTGAAAAGATTCATTTTGTATCATAGCGACTCCACTCACATAAAAACTACATTAAACGCCTCCCAGATTACTTATCTCTCCACGTTACAACTACTCAGCGCATTGCCAAGTCACGGAGTTCACGTAGGCTGAATACATTAGACAGTTTTAGCTGACAGTATTTGACGCTCCGCTATGCTCCCGACAGCCCGCTAAGCACAACCGCAGCGTCAGCGGCAGAAAGGCTTTTAGCTAAGCGATAACCGTATCGCCCTCGACGGGGAATGTTTCGCGTCACTGGTCGTGCCCTGTGCGTGTGCAAACCGAAACGCAATGCCAAAGTAAAGATACGAATTGAAATTTGGTCGCTAAATCAAAGTAAAATACCGGGTTAAGTGCTTCATTCCACCTTTCTAATAATACGATGTAGTCGCTTACACGGTGTAATGGTTCTAAATAAATTTAAAAAGCCGACAAACTTAGGAATATAGCCAAGACAAGGCTGTCTTTCTCGGCGCTGCATAGCAGCAGCCCCGCGCTTCGGTCGACATTTTTCGCTTCCGTTCTAAAGATCGTTGAGGAGTGTGGCACGTTTGCCTATTCGGAAGCGCTTTCGCGATTTCGTCACTCGTGTTTCAAATGAAGAAACGCAGTTCGAGGGAGCGCACTCGCATCGCGGGGGCAGCCATGTTGGAATTCCGCGCGGTAGCGAAAGCTGCCGCGACGGTTCGCTAAGACGTCCCTGTTAGCGGAGCGGAGCCCCGCTCCGGTATCGCCGCTAGCGCCCTAGCGCGCTACGCATGCGCAATGGCGCTCCCGCTAGCTATCAGAGCGGAGCGGACCGTCAGAAACGGTCAGCTAAAACTCTCTATTATGCTCAGACTCCCCTTTTACCGAGAACCGTGCATTGTCAGATTTATCAGATTGCGGCCATACTTGTAGTGATTGCGGAAGGCGTTTCGGTCTTAACGGGAGGTGATCTTGGTCTGAGAACAAGGTCGATATATGCCACGACGAAGCTAGACCCACATGACGTCGGGCACGCAGGAGGAATCCCGGCACGCGGCCTTGGAATTAGGAATATTCTCGACGTGCCATACTAAAGCAATAGACGTGTTGCTCGTCAACTGCTGCCGTGGTGCATCGAACCTTTACCAGTTTCTGTAGTACTTGCTCGCATGATACGTGTGCTCTCTTTAGCAGAACCAATGGATAAAATGAAAGTGTTATCTTGTTATCCTGACATAAAAATAGTTGGATTTGTTGGCCTCAAGGAAACCTGTAAGTTGTTCAAGTATTTTTTAATTGTTACTTTGATGCAGCGTTCGAAATATACAGGTGGTGCTGTTTTCCTATACCGAAACAATAAGAGAACCGGCCCTTTTTTTTACTGTTTTGTTTTTCACAATAAAAATTTTGCATCATTTCTCCTGGTAACTTCAGGTAGGCTTGCTGGATAATGCGGAGTTTGTTTTTTTCTTTCACATAAAGCGGCACTTCGGGTAGCAGTGTTGAGGAACAGCGCAAAAAAAAAAAGACTGTACGAAATTACAAATTGTCACCATCTACCCGTAGGGGAACCTTAGTAGTATGCGAAGCAGCCATGGGGTCGACTCAAGTTGCCATTTGCATATAGTTTCTTACAATATACACTAGAGAGGAATCTGGCGCTAGCGTCTATGCGGCTCACATCAAGGCCACCTGTGTCGTCATGGACCGCCATTATACATCGCGCTCGCCGGATTGAAACGTTTTATGGGCTGCAAATTTAAACAAAGTGCCACAGACACGCGAAGAATAGTGTGCAATTATGTAAGTGGAAGATAAAAACAGGCTGTTTTAAACCTAAGCAAAAAAATCGCGCCAATCCACCCTGTGAATGTGGTTGGAAAGCAAAGCTGTAAATGGCACCCACAACAATTACCCATGCGACGTCACTTAAATTCACTCACATAGGTCTACAAATAGTAAAACCAGAGAGAAGTGAAATGCACTTAACCACACAATTAATTACTTCAAAGATATATTCTTAGTAAGGGTAAATCAATGCAGTATGCATGAACGGTGGTTGGTTGAGTTGTATTGGTGTGGCACAAGAGTGGAAACTTTATTTATAAAATTAAAGTAACCTTCAACCCGGTGTTAGACGATCTGATTTCTCCGTCTCTGTGCCGCAGACGGAGACAACGAGATTTGCGGCAGAGGCGGAGGAGGAGGAGCCGGAGGAAGAAATACTTCTGTTCAGATTTCTGAACGGCCCAGAGTGCAGCCCAGGGGAGTGATACCTTCTTCTGTGGGGCCCATATACAGTCCGCGCGGCCTCTGTTCTGTCCACCCGCTGAAGCTGGGTAGGTAGAGAGGGCCTGGACAGCAGCAACTCCCATTGCTTTTGTTGGGCAGTTGAGGGAAAGAGAGCAGGGTGCTCAGGGCTAAAGTTGCACACCCCGATTACGGGGCGGAGTGTTCCTACTTCTGAGAAAAATTTACATTCAGCGTCGTAGCGATTCGGATGCATTAAGTGAAGACGCGTAGGCTGTGGGAAGGAGCCCGGATTGTATGAGCCGTAGGGTAGTTTGTTGTTCTCTGGAAAGGTCAGGGTAAGGCGAAGGTACGTTCTGTCTCAGAAGGCGATAATGCTGGCTTATCTCCCTGAACGTGACAAGCGGGTGACAGTCCTCGTGCAGCTCCATAGCACGAGAGGCAACAGCGCAGGCTTGTTGGGTGGGCGTATTCGTTTCCCTCTATGGATTCGTGAGCAGGTGTCCAGATGAGCTGAATGGAACCGTTTGGGAAGTGGTTTTTTAGCACGCGCAGTGCAGGTCAGGACACCAAACCCGACTGATAATTCCAGTAGGCTTGCTGGGAATCGGTGACTACCCTCCGAACCCCTGGTTGAGTGAGAGCCAAGGTGATGGCTGCCTCTTTTGCTGCCGTCATTTCTTGGGTCCTAAGCGAGGTACACGCAAGGAGGTTGGTTCTGGAGGTACCCACGATGATGGCGTATTGCTGCCCTGGATTGTTGGAGGCGTCTGTGTGGATAACTGTAAGATCCCCACCGAAGGTGGTGTTTAGCGCTTGAGCGCATGCTTTCCGGTGACCCTCGTCATGTGAGGGGTTCATATTTCTAAGCGAAGCGAGCATCTTTAGTTTTAGTCGCCAAGAGTCTGGGAGTACGTCAAGCGGAGTGACATTCTGGGCTGCACAGCCAATCTGGTGAAGCATGCGGTTACCTACCCAGTTCTGAGTCGGACCTTCTGGTTAGAAAGACGGCCTTCTATCAGGTCTTCAACCATGTTGTGGAGCCCCGTGCAAAGCAGCCTCTGTTTTGACGCGCTCATGGGAAGACAAATGGCCTGCTCGACCGCCTTTCTAATTACATAAAGCATCTCTATGTCCTCCTTGTCGAAAAGAAGACAGGAAGTTGACGTAAGTGACTCTCGAGAAGACAAAAGCTTCAATTATTCGAAAGGTAGCGGATTCCTTTAGGCCTCGCGTCTTGGTGGCAACTCGCCTGATCATGTGTATGATTTGATTAATGCTGCTTTTCAGGCGCTGCAAGGAGAGGTCACTCTTGGTGTTAGTCTGGAGATGTAGGCCCAGGATCTTGATGCTGGGGCTTAGAGTGATGGCCTTGCCATGAAGGAGTACTTGAATGTATTCTTGAGGGGGACGACAAGGAGCGGTGATATCTTACGTGAACACAGGCGGCCACAGGCTTTAGCCCATTGGCGTACTAGAAATGAGATTCCATGCATTGGTGTGAGCTTCCTTTAATTTTTGTAACTCTTAGCACATGTGTAAGGTGCGCTCAGGGCCGCTAGATGGGCGTGAGTGGTCGCGTTAGGCTTTCACGTGGCATTCAGCGAGAACGCAGGGGTAAAACCCGTAGATGTGCTTGGTGAGTACACTACCTGTCTTCCCCGTCTTCGCGAGGACTCGTAGCTAAATCGGTAAGACAACGGGCCGTCTCTTTGTTAGTCTATTAGTTCGAGGTTCGATTCCCGGCGGTGCCAGTAAATTCTTTATTTGTTCGCTGGAGTTTTCTGGTGACACCGACGATTGCGAAAGAACCATTGGGAGGGGTAGAGGTAAAAAGCTTTGCTTTAAAAAGAAGTAAAGCTTATTTTTGCCGAAACGGTTGTGACCGCTATTCCGCAGGCGAAGGTTGCTGTTGTGAACAAGCGTAATATTTGGTGGAGAAACTCATTAGGGACTCTGATTTTAATAATTGTACAAGTGTTTCAAATATTAGGTTGCTTGAAAAGTTTGCAAAGTGTTTTGATGGTGCGTAATAAAACGTTGCCTTCGTGGTGATCCGGTGCACCGACCGCAAGCTAGTTTAACAAGACAAAAGAAAACGTGGCGTTAAACATTCGTGGACGATTGCAAGATAGGACGCATACAAATGTCCGTATCTGTCGTATCATGTCTTCGTCGAAGTTTGTTTTGTTGCTTCTTTTCGTCGTCTACAAATTCCGCGGCGGCACATTACCAGCTCAGTCATAAGTCCTTCGATGCAGCATGACCAACGTCAGACGCGACCACGCACTGCCTTCTGTTTCACCGAACACGGCTACCACAGAACAGGGAAGATTTCGGTTTCCTTGGAGCTCGTAAACGTGTTAATGCAAACTGAAGAAAGCAAATCCCGAAAACCGCTTAAGAATCGAATTGTCATGCCAAGCCCAAGCCAAAAAGGGGGGTCTTCAAATGAACCCCACGACGACATGGCTTACGAGGCGCAGTTTCCTCTCTATACTCGGTTACAACTCAAGAACCGCACCACTTCATGTAGTGTATCACTCCGCCAAAGCGCCGGACCCGTGACGTCAGTGCGCGCGCGTTTTGAAAGGGGTTTGCTATGAATGCGTGATATCGTCTGCCTTGTCTCACGCAGTGTTTGTGTCGTCATTGGAGTCGTTTAGAAGCATATTAAGTCCAAAAAATCACGGGAACGGCTCACGCCATGTTCAAAATATCCCCCAGTAACGCCCTACTTGCGCCGCGCGAAGAAACATCCGGCTACGGTGATAAGGCACAGCGGCAACTTCCGGTGCCGTTCTTAAGTTGTCATCGAGTATAGTATAGTTACTAAGAAACTCAATGTCCATTTGTTTCCAGTTCGATCGCGGCGTTGCGGGAGGAGAATGAGGGGAGCGGAGCTATAGACCTTATGCAAAAGTGCCGCCATCCACCGGAAGAAAAATGAAACGAGCACGCGGCGCCGTGTTGGGGGATGGCTGTCGCGGGATTGCTTGGTACTGAGCGTGGGAGGGGCTTTCTCGGCTTGGCGATCCGTTTATTTTCAGATTTAAGCGCAGCAAAATGAACGACGAGGGATCTGTGGACCGTTCTCTGTTGTCCACAATTGCGGGCGACTTCGTAATTACGCATTATGCATCGAAAAAGCAGTCAGGGAGGCACCGGCCGGGAAGCTGTTGGAGGCTGTCGCGTTTCTTCGCTGTTTCTTTTTTTTTTTTGCTTTGAGAACGCAAACATTGGAAGTACTTCCGTGTTGGTTCGCATCCTCCGGGTTTCTCAGGAGGTCATACCTAAAACGCTTCGAAACTTGCGGGCTCTCCTGAGGTTGAAATGGGGAAGGGGGGCACTCGCGATATAGCTATACGCCGAGGATCCTCTGGGACGCAGAGGAAAACCTCAAAAAAAAAAAAAAAACACTTAGCAAAATAAATTTGCTACCTGGCATTCTTTAACATCGGAGCTGTTGTAGCTGGCCGTCATGTGTAAGCGCGTAACGCGTGTGGCGTGGAACGCGTTAAAAATTACCAATAAATTACCAATAAATTGCCAATGAATAATTAAATTACCAATAATTTGCCGAGCGCTGGTGAGTGCGTGCCTCGCGGCGACCGCTGAGCGTTCTTTGCTCGCGCCGTCGACAACAAAACTGGGTGCACACTACCGCTTACAAAATTCCCTTCGAAAAATTTGATCTTTGGAAAAGAGGCTATACGGTCGAACAGCAGGTGACGAGCGGTAAATGACCGATACACGGAATTACTACGTACGTTACTTGCGCTACTCCTGGCTCTACGTGAAGGTTGCAACTCTCGCGGATTCCTTATTTCCTGTAACGTTTGGCAAACGAAAGAATGCGTAGTACTTCCATAAATGCCTACCGCACGTCAAGAATAAAAAAAAAAAACGCGGGCGCAGACTCAAAACCCTACCAGCACGATAAAGTACGAGCTGACCGATGCAGTGCGACTGAATTACCAGCAGGGAGGAGTGCTCCGCGGCAAATACAGGGATAGAAAATAGCTCACTTTAGGACCTTTTAAGTCCTGCACATATTTTTCGTTTCGTGACTATGCATGCGATCTGTCTATAATATTACTGCGCAAAGGGAAGTCAACACCAGCAAGCGACTTAACGCAGGGCTCGAGTATTGCTTCCGTGTAGAGAAAAAAAAAACGATGTGTACGCTATTTCCGTGGTTGTACTTGTATCATTTTTGTGCACAGCAAGTTACACGCAGTATTTGGGCATCTTGGACAATGATAAATGCCGACGTGCGCGTCGCTAACCCCGGGCTATCATTTACACAGCGCTATCCGGAGAGCCGGGAATCCCACAACATGGCGGAAGCGCACGTGGGTCCCACAAGAGGGCGCCAGTTTTTGCCTAAACTTTATACCGCGGAGCTACAGTGGTGCCCCCAGCGGAGTATGCAGCGGCTACCGTCGCGTCTCTAACCCTAAGCTGCTTCGCATGATCGCGCGCGAGCCGCAGGTGTTGCCATTCGTTGCGCAATCCCGGAGAGGAACGGAGCTTCGGAGAGCAGAGGAGGAATGCCAAAAAAGAGAGGAGTGTCGGAGAGGAGAGGAGGAATGCATCGCATACTACTCAGGGTTCCCCTACGGGAAGATGACGACGGTGGTTGAAGGCGAAGCTATCTCGTGATGGATTCTTTGGTTGGCCAATTCCTAGGGGCATTCTTCCACAATCATCATCAGCGGTGCTAGGCCAGGCATGCGCAGTGGGTGTGCGGACGGCGGACAACAACGTGAAGGGAGGTTGGGACACAGTCCCGGGCATTGGATGCTTCGCATCTAAAACACACACGAGTTGTGTTGTCGTCTAATTCTTCACTTTTACAGCCTCATTTGCCCTGGATTAGGCATGAAATACCTGTGCCCTTTGCCATTAGGCTCTTTAGCTCATATCAGTTTACGCGCTATCAAGTTCTTAATAGTCAAAACGAAGGCTTTTCAAAAATTAAAGTCGCGTTTAGTCGAGATAATCTTGTTTGTTTGAAACTTGCAGTAATAGACGCACACTCACCGTTCAAGGCGTTAACAAGAGTGGTCTCCTAATTGGTGGGGTAAATTGCTACACGAGGTGTCTAGTCTTACTCCGTATCTGTGGGAGATTTGCACTTTCTTCCTGGCACATTCTCTCTACGACCCGGGCTAGCGGTTTAATAAAATCGGCATTGCGAAAAGCAATTATTAAGGCGACAGCTTTCTACGTCTCGTCGTTGAGACGACCTTTAACATTCTTGAGCGGAAACTGGTCACCACTGTAATGAAGGATTCTCCTTTGGAAGCGGCCCATCAATAAAAAAAGATTCTCATTGGGAAACTTTCCGCAGCGTGAGGCATTCCACCGCAGATCAAGTGAACGGAAGAGCGCAGCCGGACTAACGAACTTACTTAGTAAAGCTAATAATGCAAACTAATTAAAGGCCACCTGCACTCCAAATTTCGACCGCGCGAAAGCACTGTTCCTACGTAGTATGACTAAAAAGACCGTTATGTACGAAGCATGCCGCCTGAAATGGGGGTATTACGGCGCGAGCGACCAGCAAAAATCGACGACTTTGAAACCGAAACTGGGCAAAACGCGGCCATTACCGGCAGGCGGAAGTGACGTATCTGCAGTATCAGCCGTCGGCGCGAGCGGCTTGACGGCCTGGTATGACGGCGCGAGCTAGCTGTGGGGACCGGCCGGTGCGGCCGGCTCAGCCAGCGAGGAAGAAGGAAGGAAGGAATACATTTTTTCGTCCATCGGGATCAGGTGTTGGTGGTGGAGGAGGCCCACAGGGCAGCCACGACCGCCAGGGCCCGAGAGGTGAACAGGACTTTGCCTGACTCCCCCGGGTCACGCAACATCTGCTTCCAGAGGTGAGGGAAGGCAACGGGGGGGGGGGGGGGGGGTACGGGTCTGCGGGGCATTCGCAGAGGGAATGGTAGTGAGTGTCCAGTGCCCCGCATGCTGGACAGGTAGGGTCTGTAAAGAGGTGTGGATGACTGTGTTTCAATTGCGTTCTGTGTGGGAAGGTGTGTGTTTGTAGGATGCGCAGCATGTGGCCTGCCTCCGGAGAGAGGTGTGGGTGCAGGGGGTGGGTATCGGCGGTGGAGAAGGCGGTAGTGCAGGGAAATATCCCTGTATTGCAGGGGAGAGGTTGGCTTAGCTGCAGGGGCATGACGTGTAGGCGTAGTGAAAATGGCGACACGATGATTTAGTTCGCGAGCACGCACGTGCAGCACTTCATTAGCGCCTACGCCTTTGTTGGCTGGTGTCCACAGGAGGGTCACGATGTCGGATAGAGGATTTTTGGAGAGAATTTGCAATGCCATGAGCGAGATGTTACCGCGAATAAAACTGCGTATGGTCTAGTGACAGTCAGAGGACGAATTCGGGGGTGGGGTGATGGATGAGCGTGAGGGAAATAGCTGCCTACTCCGCCGTGGTTGTGTTGCTAGTTAGGATGAGAGCCACCGCGACGTTTGGTGGTGTATGTTGGCCAACAACCGCTAAACAGTGTGCAGGTTTGTGAGGGTAGGGGGTGGCAGCAGTGTATAGTGTGCATGGTGATGGTGGGTATAGTTTGGTGTGGGCGTTGGCTCGTGCTAGTCGCCGCTCTGCATTGAAAGTTGGGTGCATGTGGGGAGGAATTGGGCGGATTCGGATGCTGTTACAGACGTGATGTCGAACTGGGAGGGGGGGATTGGGATGATAGGTGGTAGTACATTTATAGAGTTGAGAATGCAGTGCCTGGTAGGGGAGGACGCGAGGAACGTGAGTTGGGAGATGTGGGGGGCGTCTAGGTGCTCCCGTATGGTGTTGTGTATGCCGAGGTCGAGTAAGTGATGCGTTGGTGCGTATGGGGGAAGCAGGAGTGCATGCCTATACGGCTTCCGGAGGAGGGCATCAAGGGATTCGAGTTGGGTGGATGTGAGATTGAGGTATGGTAGGTGGTACAAAATACGGTTGAGTAGAACACTGTGTACGAGACGGAAACGGTCCTGTTCCGTGATGCCGCGGTGTTTGCTGGCGATCCGTCTAATTAGATGCATGGTTTGGGTAACGTATTTCTTTACGTGCTGGATGGTGAGTGCGGGTGATCAGTTGTGTGTTAGGCTGTGGCTTAAGATTCGGAGTGGCTGTGTGTGGGGTATTGGGTCAGACTGTATAAACAGTTGAGTGGGGGGTTCGAAGGGGGTTTCTGTGAGGGGGCGTGAAAGTTAGGAGAGCAGATTTTTGTGGAGAGCACTGGAGCGCCAAAGGTTCGATTTGGTCTAAGAATTGGTTGAGGCCGTGTTGGAGTGTTGTTTTAATGTGCTGGTCGGAGCCTGAGTGAACTTACAGTGCAATGTCATCTGCATACAGTGTGTTGCGTAGTGTGGGTATGATGAGGGGAAAGCGGGCAAGTGAGATTAGGGCGAGGTTAAAGAGCGTGGGCGAGAGGACCGCTCCTTGTGGCGTTCCGTGGTCTGCATGTTTAAAAGATCAGACTGGACATGGCCAAAGCGGATGGCAGCAGTACGCTGTGTAAGGAAGGTATAAATATAGTGATAGAAGTGTAGACCCAGGTTTTGGGATGAAACTGCCTGAAGGATACTATAATGTGAGATATTGTGAAAGGCTTTTTGAAGGTCCAGTGAGAGAATAGAGGTGTGGTCTTGTTACGGGGAAGTTGGTGAAATCATGATGGTACTGTATAAGGGCGTCTTGAGTGGATAGGTTGGGTCGAAAGCCGACTCTGTTAGGGGGGTAGGCTTGAGTGTGTTCGAGGTGTGCATTAACACGATTTTGCAGGACGTGTTCGAGAAGTTTGCCAAGGCAGGAGGTGAGGGAGATAGGGCAAATGTTGTGTATGGAGAGGGGTTTTCCAGGTTTGGGAAGAGGGTGATGTTGGAGTGTGTCCAGGTGGAGGGGAGGGTATGGTTAAGCTTGTGTTGGTTAAAGAGTTGCACAAGGTGTTGGAGGGCCCCCTCGGCTAGGTTTCATACGAGGGCATTTGTGATGTCATGTACTGGCGAAGTGTTACATTTCAGGGCTTGGATCACCGCATGTAGCTCTGCAAAGGGGAAGGGGCATCGAGCTGTGGATTGGGGTTGGCAGTGTATTGTGGGGAACCAACAGGGTGTGGTGAGGGCGGTCGGATGTAAATGGAGCGGAGGCTGTCGCATAGGGCAGTTGTTCAGAGTTGAGTGTCCGCTATCAGTTCTGTGCTTTTGTTCCGAGATTGTGTTTTAGTAGAGCGCGGTTCGAGTAAGGTACGGAGGAGAGACAGAGAGAGAACAATCTTTAATGAAAACTGGCGACGTCAGCCCAGCTAAGATGCCTGGCTTGCTACGGAGGATGTGCCATACTTTCTTAGCAGGGAGCTGGCCTCGCAGTTCGCCGCAAATGTTATTTCATTGGTTCTTTGCTAAGGTGAGTGCATGTGCCTCGATCTTTGTACGGAGGGTTTGTAGTTTGAGGCGAAGGTTGCGTTGGTGTTTGTTTCCGCCAGCGCTTCTCTATGCTGGTGTAAACCTCCGAAAGGTTACGGAGGTGCGTGTCTACATATTGCACTGGAGGAGCAGGGTCGATGGTTTTCGTAGCAAATTGTTTAGCTGAGAGAAGATTGGCCGTCCACTGTTCTAGGTCGGAGTCGCAGGTGGTAGTTGGCGGGAGGGGGCATTCAGTAAGGAAGAGATCCCAATCTGTGCATGTTCGCGGTGAGAGTGGGAACGTTGTGGTGATGCCCTTAGGTTAAGAGATGTGCTTTTAATATAATGATCGTTGCCGAATTTGTCTCGTGCCCTGAAGATATGATGGGTGAGTTTTCCGGTGGTAAAGGAAAGTTCGGGAATGGTGTCGCGCTGGGCAATGTTGCCAATGCGTGTGGGGGAGGAAGGGTCAGTGTGGAGTGTGAGTTGAAGGGAGTGGACAAGTTCAGATAGTAAACGACCTTTGCGAGTTGTGTGAGAGTAACCCTACTCCACACTGGGGGCATTGAAGACTCCTACAATTATGAGAGGGTCCCGATTAGCGAGAGAAAGGGCTTGGTGAAAGATGTGTATGAAAGAGATGTGTTTGGATTTAGGGGGGCTGTAGATATTGAGAACGTGCAGGCGTGTGACCGAGGATTTGGGAAGGTGGAGAGTAGTGAGTATGTGTGGGATTGGTGAGGCGAAAGTTTGATGCTTGGTGGAAATATTTCAGTGAACAAGGGTGGCTATCTAGGGGAAGTCTGGCGGGGAGTGAGATGTATAGTCTTTTAGCTTGGGTGGGTGTACGTTTCCTGTAGTGCCAGGAAAATGGGGGGGTTGGGTATGGCTGCGATGTGAGCTTGTAGGTTGGCTCTTTTAGTTCATGAACCACGGTAGTTCCACTGTCGGATGTGTTGAGGGTTAGAGGACCGTGTCATTTTCGGGATTAGAGGTATGGTGCTGCGTGTGAGCTTCGCTTGTGTTATGGATATTGGTATTGAGGCTTGGTTTGGCTGCTATAGTTCGAGCGTGCCTTCTCTCGTGCGATCCATTGCTGCCGAATTGGACACTCTGGTGCGAGGACATCGTGTGGCGCTTCCATACCAGCTGTCCAACCGGACGGTCAGAGAGGATTCTCAGTAGTCCCCCGGTAGAGGCACTGGTCTACTGTGTGTGGCTCAGCGCACTACACGCAACGCCTGAACTGGTTGCGGCAGTGCTTTCTAACATGGCCAATGGTAGCGCACAGCTTGCATGTGGGGATGTTGTGGTGGTAGAAGAGTGCGCACGAGACCCAGCCTTTGTTGAGGTGTCAGCTGTTTCAGTTGTCTGTAAAGGAGGATGGACGTGGTGTTGTGATGATTCGTATTCTGTTACTGTTTATGTTGTCTGACGTGATGGTAATGTCTTGCGGTGTTTCTTGGAGGCGAGTGTTTTGTGTGAGAATGGAGTTGGTGATGTCGGCCCAACCGGAATGCCAACGATTCGAAACATCGGTTTTTTGGGGGCCAGGATGTACATGCTGTAGCCTTGTGCCCGCGGGTCTTGTTGGATAGATTCTTTTAGGCGAGTAATTCCTTCCATGCTTGAGGATGAAACCACCACCGTGCTGTTTGTAACCTTAAGGTCTACGTCTACTAACCCCAGTTGTTCTGGGTTGAAGTCTGTGGTGAGAAAGTTCGCTATGGTGTTTGTATTTACACCTTTCTGGCTGGTTTCATTGATAACCAATGCTCTCGTTGGTATGGGGGTCTGGGGTTGCTTTTGGGATTGTGGATGATGTTTGAGTTTGTTTGCGGAGGTATTCGGAGGAGTGGGTTGGGTTGTGGGGTTTTGAGTTGGTGACGGTACGAGCGGTTGGTAACGTGAGTGTTGGGAAGCAGGAAAGGTTTGAACACGTGGTGGCGGCTCAAATGCCAAGCGGTTGGGAAGGGGTTGTTTGGGAGGCAGGGAGGTGAGTCGAAGAGCGGGTTCGTTGGAGTGGGTGGGGGTGGTTCTGGGGATTTCGCGTTTGCCTTGCAGGAGTGGGAAGTAGGGGCTGTTTTCAGAAGACGGTTTGAGGGCAGGGTTGAAGAAGGTAATGGGGTTGAATGGTAATGGGTTTGAGAGGGACCTGGTGAAGTGGGTGGGCTGGAGGGGTTTGGAGATTCAGGTGGTTGGGACGAGAGTTGTTCAGGAGGGGTTAGGGAATGAACGAGTAGCAGGCAGTCTTCACTACGTGGTGTTAAGCGTTATGCTCAGAGGTTCGTAGAGAGAGAACCAACAGAATGCCTTTTGTCTTTTGGAACGCATACAACAGGCGTTTACTTGTCTGTTCCCTGAGGCCATCCCGTTGAGCCGCAATCAGTGCACTCATGAATTCTGTTTCGCTGCGAATGGTGGCGTCTAGGACAGAATCACGTGGTTTTGCACGCATGTGGACGGTTGCGGCATTGGTGTGCGAGGGTGCAGGGGAAAGGGTCGTTTAGACCTGTGTCAAAATTTGGAGGGGGGATGCTTGGCTTTGTTGGTTTAGGGGAGGGGGGAGTGGCGACCGTGTGGTGGGTCTTGATCTGGTACGAGTGTTTTCGATTCCTTGGTGGTTGAATGCGCGAGGAGGAGGGGTGGTGTTTAAGATGGTGTGTGGGAGCGGCGAACGTGAGAGAGAATGTGATGAAGACGATGCCAGAGTTTGTGAACTTGTATCTTCCAGGTAAGGCTCAGTTGAGCGTGCTGACGAGGAGTTGGTGTTAGAAGTCGGCCGGTCAGGGTCGACGTCTTCGGCCGAAGTCTCAGGTTTCGTACTTGAGCTCTGAACCACCCGCTGGCCTCGAATGGAGGACCTCGATCGTGCTCTGGGCGTTCGTTGAGGGCTCAAAGCGGGTTTTTTGCGCTTCGAGCAAGACGTTGGTTCATGTTTGTTGGTTGTCGTGGTCAGAGAAGGAGGGGGTTCAGAAGACAAGAGGCTGGAGAAAAGGTCGTGAGGCTCATGTTTTAGGGGTGCTTGTTCCCATAGAATTTTTCTTCGCATTTGGGTTGGTCATGTTGGGAAAATATGGCTCCAAACCCTGCTTGGCAAAGTGCCGACTGGAGGCTGGAGGGTTGGAGTACCGAGAACGCGTTGGTTACTGAGACTGTTGGGGTAGCGAGAACTCGTGACGGGATGGGGCCGTACGTGATGGCAGTGGTGTCAGGTAGTGATGTTCGTGTTGGCTTAGAGCGTACTACATGAGGTCCTGGCGTAGCATTTCTGGCAAAGAAAATTTCAATGTTTAGTGCGTGCTGGAATCGTCAAAGTCTAAAAGTTAAAACTACTGTAAAAAACCCTAACTTGCTTATTCCAGTACCATTTTATCAGTTTGTGTGTCTCTCAGTTCTCCATGGGATCGCAGTTAGTGCTAAGCTCCGCTTTTTGCGCTGAGTTGTTGTCGGGCAACGTTAGCTCCCCGAGATGGGTCCGCAACGCTCTGATTCTAAGTGAGTTTCCAATTTTAAATTCCAGTCAAAAATGGATAACTGCGTTATTTAGGAAGTGCCAGGAAATACCATGCGCCAGGAAGTGATATTCCTGCTGGTTAGGAGCGGATTGGATGAGGTCCTACCCCAGCATGTCTGGTCAAAAAACTTTCTCTAGAAAAACCTTATTTGCTTATTTACAGTGTGAATTTAGTTTTCAGTGTGTTTGTGTGTTCGACATAGTCTTGCAGTTAATGCTGTGCTCCGATTTATGAGCAGAGTTGTTGCGGGGCCATGGCAGTACCCAGAGATGGGTGCGCAAGGCTCTAGGCTCGAAGTGAATTTCCAATTTCAAATTCCACATTATCCAGGATCTGACGCCCATGCTGTTTGCATGACTTGTGAATGTGAAAGGATTAATGTCCAACACAACGCCGCTGAGTATCCACAACTGAATGCCGCGCTGGACCAGTGGTGTCTGGTGCGCGATTTTGCGAGAGTAGATAAATCGGCAGTATTTCGAAGGTTAACACCCGACGTGCTTTATTCAAACAGGCGTAACTAGATGTGCCCGCCGCTTTTTCACGTGGCTGCTCGCATTCCAGAGCACTCCTTTCCCCTGGGTTTTATTGATGATGGCTCGGTTTAGAACGGGTCGCAGATACTTGCCGCCATAATTTTCTTTTCGTTATATTTATTAAGCAAGCCTAATAAGATGCGTTGCAGCCAATGGGTGCAGCTGGATTTCTTTACGCTTTTTCTAAGCAGGCGCAATGGGACTCACAGCAGACCATGAGAAAGCGCCCTCGCCTCCAAATATATATCTCGGTATTAAGTAAGTTCGCTATACAAGATACATTAATTACATGCACGCATACACACCTTGGTTATGCCGACTTTCATGAGGAAGCGCAGCAACAGCGCCGGTGAAGGAGCACTGCCTGATTTTCTCGGCTCGACAGTCGCAGGTGGCAAGACTGCAGCGGGAACTGTGGAGCTCTGTAGACCTATGTTCTCGCTTGCAGATGGCTGACCGTCTGTCTCGCTGGCGATCGTGGTTTCCGTGGATGCGGCTGGCAGAGCCGCTTTCCCAAACACTAGACGGATGCCGCACCGCGTGACGCTGGGGGTGGCATCACCTCTTCTCCTCGGAGTGCCTCGGCTGGCGATACTTGGGCATGTCGCAGCGGCGGCTCTTCAGGATTTGGTTAGTCGTCTTCACCTACAAAGAACCAGGGTTGGCGAAAATGTAGTGGCTGGGAACAAGGCGACAAAATGGGCAGGTGGATACGTGCCGAAGCTGAGCTACCCAGGCAGCATGAGCATGTGCGGCCAATCTTTGCCCAAAAAACATTTGCCAGCCCTTTTCCTCCCAGCCAACCTTCGTCCAAAGTGTTTGGCCCTTAGTCCAAAATGGTCCTTGGCCGTGTAAGGCTGGAGCTTGGCGGTAATTTATTGGCCAATCTTTTTTGGCCGCTAATGACATTGGCTAACCGACCATTGGCCCAATACGTATGGCCTACAATTTGCCAAAGCAGTATGGTCTACTATTGGCCAAGCATATATGGCCTACTATTGGCCAAGCATGTATGGCCTACCATTGGCCAATTATGTATGGCCTATCATTGGCCAGTTACAGATTATTCTATGCAGGCCAGAGGAAGCCAGCACAAGGCTGCTGCCATGTATGCCCTACAGCAGGCCATTACCTCGGCCCTGTTAATGGCACACAGGTGTTAGATAAATGAAACACAAACCAAAGTCAGTTTTATGTATTTATTTGTCCTTACGAAATGCATGCAATTTGTTTTTGTTGGCTTTCAGTCACCTAGATGGCATTCGTAGAGTATATTTATCAATTTCCTCATAATCAGCATCGCTTAGCTTCGTGTTTGTTTTTATATTGCCTTTCTATCTCTGTCTTCGTCTTTCCTTGCGTTGTTTTTCCACGAATTCTTCATAATGGCTGTCCCAAATCTCTTGTTGGCTTCTTGGTCTGGCTTTAATGGTCCTGGAAATGAAAAATGAAATAATTATGAAACAAACAAACGAAATCAAAGCCATAAGCAGACCTGCCAACTTCCCCGGAGTGTTCAGGGGACCCTTGAATTTCAGCCCCATCACCATTGTACGAATGGCTTCTCGAATTTCTCGAAAAGTGCCCGCCGCAGCACAGAGGCTGCTTTTTTTCAAATGACGCGTGCACGTTAGTTTTTGCTGCTACGAAAAACATCTTATACACACACCCCCCGGCTGCACGAACAACTCGTCCTTAAAAGATACGAACATAGACTGCAAGAAAATTCAAGTAAAGTAATAAAACTCTCTACAGTCAAGCCACAGGCATTCTGGAAAGAAACAACTTTGCCCTCTTCAATTCAATATCCTACAGCAAGGAGCAATTATTTGTGCTGTATAGAATAAAACAAATCGGTCACATCCACCGAAATCGCAAATCCGACAGGCGCGCCTTCTTTCAGAAACGAGACAACTTCCTGCGAATTCTTGGTCGCGAAAGGACCCTGCAACTTAATTGCACTGAGGGGTCTCTGCAGAAACCGGCTCACGTGGCACTGCCAAGTGCCTCTTCCGCTAACAATAGACCTGTAGAGGCCTCTTCGTCGTCAAAGCATGCGCCCACTATTAATACCATGTGCCACTGTGACAGCGTCAGCAGCGCGTGGCCACGACACGCACGACGAGCCCCGCGCCAGAGAACACCCAGGATACTGCGCTGCTCAGGCGCGTTACATGGGCGCTCCCCGACTCGCGGGGCTTTTTCTGCCACCGAATCCTCCTCTGGAAAATAATGTAGGGCCAGCTGCACGGCCACATAGGCGCCCACATTAATTGGTGATCCGGACGTCGGCAGTATGGAGCCCCATTCCGCTTGCCCGCTGCCGCCCTACCCGGCCTTCGAGCGACGCCACCCACGAGCTTGGTTCCTCAAAATGGAAGCGCACTTCTTCATCCGCCGCATCGACTCACAGACCGACCGCTACCGCATCACCAGCGCCCTGCTTCCGGCCGACCTACGCTGTGAGCCGCTAAAACACGGCGAGCGGCCGTACGACACGCTACAGGCCTACGTAATGGAGAGCCTGGGCTTGAGTCTTTCCCTCCACAAGGACGCTGCATCGCCCCCTTCGACGGTTACCTCGCGCGACGTACCGCACAATGGAATGGGAACCGTTCTGACCCGCCTGCAGCCTCCCTCACGCCCTGAAGACGACTCTCGGACCCAAGAGCGAAGAGACGTTCTACCACCTCCCGGCTTCACTGAACGTCATTCTACGGGCCACTCCAAGCCAGCTGTGCCCACCCACTCCACTCAAAATGCCTCCGCCACGGCACTCAGTGCAGCAACCTTGCCACCCCGCCCACCGTTCTACCCCAAGAACCCCGAGGTGTGGCTTTTGCAGATGGAACATTTTTTCGACCTGTACCACGTCACAGCCCAGGAGGACCGTTACTCCCTAATGTACAAGCTCCTACCATCCAGCTTGGCCTCCACCTTGCCGTAGCCTAAAGCCCAACCGTACGACGAGCTCAGGGCAGTCCTCCTTACGCAGTGCAATCAGTATCAAAAACCACCCGCGCCAGCCACCGAGCGTCCCACCTCGCCTATGGAAGATCACCTACCTCACACCACGAGTGGCATCGACGGGTCCACTCTGTGACAACCCGACGACTACTACGGCCACGCTTTGCCCCGCGGATTTCAGCCCAAGAGCACCGACAATGAAGGACTGTACGTCACACCCTAGCAGTTCGTCACCCTGTGTATCGGCGCTGCTTCCCCGCAGCACTCAAGCCCCGGGGTGGGCCCTGACGCAACCTCATTTACCACCTTTCGTGCAAGCAGCTCCTGTCGACCCAAGTGCAATTTCGGCAACCGCTGCATCATTTTCGTCGACGCCGCCGAAGGCACCAGTCGAAGACACCGCTTCACGACGCATCTCGACCATCTGTGATGTGGCGGACGCGTCTACTCCAGCTCCGCTGCAGTCGCCGTATAGTACGCTCGAGAAGCACACTATGGTACTCGTTACCGACGACGATGAAAGACCATCCTCTGACGAGCTGCTGTCCCAATTTCGCGTGACCGGCCGTTACAACAAAGCCGACGTCAAGCTTAAACGTCGCCGCCGAAATCGCAAGTGCCGCCCACGACGACCGCCTTCTACGAGGGCGAAATGCCAAGTTAACCGTTTGCTGCGACTACGCCGGCGCCCATGGTGCCTGCGATGGACCCGTCATCGGTTCTGCCCGAGTCGTCGCTTACTTTTGGTGACATCCCCACCACGCGCATACTGCGGACCTCCTCGGCGTCACCTCCAGATTTCGCGTCAAGCACACTCACACATCTTGCGCCCAGCTCTATCCCCTGAACTTCCACTTGGGCAGCTTAGGCGTGCTGCTAATGGACGGGCACACTCAGGTCGTGGGACGCTACACGTTATTACGCCCGCTTTCCCAGACCCCTCCTACCACCTACATTAATGTGAACACCCGCGAACGCCTGACATCGGACCAGCCGATTCATGCTCAAGCTCGTCCAGTACGCCACTCCCAGCCCAGACCACCGAAGGCTACAATGCCCTCCGAAAGCCCTTAAGCTGACGACGTGGACTGTTCAAGGACCTTGACCGTGGGAACACCTTCTACATTTACTTATGCAGTCTTCTTCATGCTGGTGATACCCTGTGTCTAATTTATTGCTCATGTTCTTTTTTCCTTTTGCCGCGCTCCGCGCTAGGGGGGGGGGGGGAGCCCTGTAGCAGTCTCTTCGTCGTCAAAGCATGCGCCCACTATCATCACCATGGGCCGTTGTGCCAGCGTCAGCAGCGCGTGGCCACGACACGCACGACGAGCCACGCGCCAGAGAACACCCAGGCTACTGCGCTGCTCGGCCGCGTTCCACGGGCGCTCCCGACTCGCGGGGCTTCTTCTGCCCCAGAATCCTCCTCTGGAAAATAATGTAGGGTACGCGACACGACCACATCGGCGCCCACAGACCTAAAAGGGAATTGATCCTTATGGGACTTTACAATGAACAAAATATTAAGGCTACCGTTCTTGCACCCATTGATCGACTTCGCAAGCTTATCAAGAGTCAGGTCCAAGTTTACTCAGATAATAAAGGGAACCAAAGTTGAAACTCATAAACGAATTACTTCGATCCTAGTCTTTCTCAGCACTGAAAAGAGTTGTTTTACATGTTTTAATACATGCTTGGAACATGCTAGGGGAAAGAAAAGAGGAAAGATTTCAGCATTTTACAACAGCGAAGGCATTCTTTTTTTTTCTGCGCGAATGTAGGAAGGTTCAGTTTTCAGTCAAAGCCATGCGCATCATTGCAGTAACTAAATTTGTTAGCGTTCACTTTACCATGGTTTTTGTTTTTTCACGCTGGGCGTTGTTACCTCGTCATATGAAACACACCCTGGTATTAATCACTTCTGAGCATTTACAGGCTTTGTCAAGAGTTGGGAAGTGCGCCTGGAACCACGGAAGTAATAGCCGTTGATTCAAGCTGTTCAAAACCGCACCATCGGTGGACAGTACTAGGGGTACGGCGCCGCATCTGGGATGGATCACTTACGCCCACTGATGTTGCAGGCTGCGGTCACCTGGGCTGTCTGCTCCTGGGTCCCCGGATCCTGCGAGCTGACTGCTTCCGACCGTCTGCCTCTTGCTTGGCCGACTTCAACCCTCCCGATGCCAAACTTCGACGAAACGAGCGCTTCAATCTGGCAACGCGGAACGTCCATATCAGCACGTGACGTCACCGGGGAAGCATATAAACGCCAGCCATCAGCCGCCTACTTTGGGTACGGTGCCGCATCTGGGATGGATCACTTACGCCCACTGATGTTGCAGGCTGCGGTCACCTGGGCTGTCTGCTCCTGGGTCCCCGGATCCTGCGAGCTGACTGCTTCCGACCGTCTGCCTCTTGCTTGGCCGACTTCAACCCTCCCTGTGCCAAACTTCGACGAAACGAGCGCTTCAGTCTGGCAACGCGGAACGTCCATATCAGCACGTGACGTCACCGGGGAAGCATATAAACGCCAGCCATCAGCCGCCTACTTTGGGTACGGCGCCGCATCTGGGATGGATCACTTACGCCCACTGATGTTGCAGGTTAGTTACATGAAGGGTGCTTCCTGTACCTCGTGTAGTCATCCATGTCTTATTGCGGTGTCGTGCCCACCAGAGTTTTGCGACATTTTGAAGCGATTACTGCGTGTATCTTACCTGTGTTCTGACGTCTTGAAAACATTGCTCATGCTTTCGGGCGATGTCGAATCGAACCCGGGGCCAATGAGCAAAGCCGAAGCTGATGCCTTTACTTCAGCATTAGAATCATTGAAAAAACTTGAAACTGACCACGCTGCGATGTCAGCTGATATGAAGCGGCTAAGCGGCGAGCAAGAAACTGCTAAAAATGAAATCAAATTACTGAACGCTAAAATCGCTGCCCTCGAGGCAACGCTAGCTTTGCGAAAGAACAGCGAAGGACCCAGTGAAAATGCTCTTCTTAAAGTGTCCGATCGGCTGACTTAAATCACTTCTAGATGTGACGATGCTGAAAATAGGCAACGTCGTTCACATCTTCTTTTCTTTGGGATTGACGATAGCGATGCGGAGGAATGGGACGAGGCAGAGGAGAAAATAATTACCTTCTGCTCTGAACGACTGGAAGTTCAGACGACCAGTCAGCAGTTTGAACGCGTCCACAGGCTCGGCAAGTTTACAGAGGGTAAAACTAGATCCATTATCGCAAAACTAACTTTCTTCAAAGACAAACAACAGATATTGTCCTCTGCAAAAAAAACTAAAAGGAACGACTTTTTCCATAGGCGAAGATTTTTCGCTGGCGACGCGACAGGCTAGGCGCAAATTGGTGGGGTTTGCCAAGACCCAAAACAAGCCATTCATAGTAAAAGTTGACCGCCTGCACATTGATAAAAAAACTTACGTCTATGACATCAACGCTGATGCAGTTGTACTAACAAGTAGATAGCTAGATCTGAACAAGTGCATGCAAGATCCGAATGAAATTCCACTTCAAACCGTTCCAACATTATCGATATCATCTACTAATATACGTAGTCTAATGCCGAAACGGGATCTAGTCTGTTCGTTCCTAGACGACAGTGAATGCGACATTCTTGCCCTTACCGAAACATGGCTTCACCCTGATATCACTGATAATGAAATTTTTCCTGATCATAATGACTTCCACATTTACCGAAACGACCGTAAAAATCGACGTGGCGGAGGTGTACTTCTTGCAATAAAAAAGACTGTGCAATCATATGCAATAAATGTACACTCTGACATAGAAATTATCTGGGTAGCCTGTGTTACCAAGTTCACCACCTTACTTATCGGCAATTGCTACCGTCCACCTGATTGTAGCCATTCATTTGTTGACGACTTGCGCAGTAGCTTAACCGAGGCCACAAAGTTATGTCGCTCCGGTGCCATTTACATTTTCGGTGACTTCAATTTTCCCGCAATAGATTGGAATCAGTTGTCTTCCTCTTGCAGCTCTTCTACAGAATTCATCAATCTTGCCTTAGATTTTTACTTATATCAAATTGTGAATCAACCTACGCGTGGTTCCAACATCCTCGACCTAATTCTTACGACGGCTCCTGAAACGGTAGGTCCCGTACAGCACATAGATGGTTTCAGCGAACACAGCCTCCTTCAAGTAACCCTCAACATTCCGCTACCGTTCTCCGGTACTGACCACAAAAAAATTCGCGATTATAGCAAAGCCAACTACAACCAAATTAACGCCGAACTCGAAACATTTTACACTGACACATTCCTACCATTTTTCGACCATCGTTCAGTAAATGATAACTGGGTGCTGTACAGAGATAAATTATGTGCTTTGACTAATCAGTATGTGCCGCTCATCAAAGTAAAAAATGATAAATCGAACCCCTGGTTCACGAAATCTCTCCGGCAGCTTAGAAATAAAAAGAAACGTTTATACCGCGCAGCTAAATGCCATAACACGCCTTCTGCATGGCAAGCATATAAAAACTTCATGAAAAACTACTGTTCCTCCGTACAGGCTGCCAAACATAAATATTACTCTGTCGATTTACCGTCCATTTTGAAATCAAATTCTAAAAAGTTCTGGTCCCTTATTTCCCCTGAACATGATGGCCAAGAAATATCCCTGCTAGACGATGACTATGTTCCCCTCTCAGATAGTCATTGCACATCAGCATTTAACGCATTTTTCTCATCTGTTTTCACCCTCGAAGACCATACTAACGTACCATACGTTCCAGAACTTGACACCGCATACATGGAACCAATTGAAATAACTGCCGAAGGTATTTCGAATCTAGTTAATAATCTCAAACTGTCCACTTCAGCAGGTATTGACAATATACATTCTAAAATTCTTAAAAACACTGCCTCTGTTTCTGTTAACATTTTGTATCACCTTTTCAAGCAATCCTTAGCGACAGGTCAACTCCCCTCCGACTGGAAAATTGGTAAAATAGTGCCTGTTTTTAAATCTGGTAATAAGCATTCACCCGAAAGTTACCGTCCAATTTCTCTAACTTGTATCTGCTGCAAAATTCTTGAACATATAATTGCTTCGCATGTTTTCCGACACTTAGAATCTAATAAGTTCTTCTTTCACAACCAACACGGATTTAGGAAAGGTTTCTCTTGCGAAACGCAGCTTCTAGAACTAACAACAGAATTGCACTCCAACATGAACAATAACCTTCAGACTGACTGTATTTTTCTCGATTTTTCCAAAGCTTTCGATCGTGTAGCGCATTTTCGTCTAATTTCTAAATTATCTGCCCTTCGATTGGACTCTTTAACCCTATCTTGGCTTCGTAACTTTCTCTTATTTCGACAGCAGTTTACTGTAATTAACAATTCCCCCTCCTCTCTTTCCCCCGTAACTTCTGGCGTACCACAAGGGTGCGTTCTCGGCCCTCTACTGTTCTTAATCTATATAAATGATCTGCCAAGTAACGTTTCATCCTGCATGCGAATTTTTGCAGACGATTGCATAATTTATCGTCCTATATCCTCCCCCGATGACCACTTAGCACTGCAAAACGACCTTCATCAAATTAATGACTGGTGTAAAAAATGGCTAATGTCACTGAATAAGGAAAAATGCCAAATAATCTTCTTTACGCGCAAGCAAAACATTTCTAACTATCGCTATACTATCAATAACCACCCACTGTCACAGGCATCTTCCTATAAGTACCTTGGAATCTATCTCACTCCCAATCTCTCCTGGTCTCACCACATTGCCACCATAAGCGCAAAAGCTTCCAAATCTTTAGGATATCTTCGCCGTAATTTACATAGCTGTCCCCCTCACGTCCGTCAACTAGCGTATCAAACCTTCGTCCGCCCACAGCTAGAATTTGCCGCTTCTATATGGTCCCCTCCCCACAACTACTTAAATAATATGCTAGAAGCGATTCAGAATAGGGCGGCCCGTTTCATTTCACGCAATCATGACTACCACAGCAGCGTAACTCAAATTAAGCACAACCTTTCACTTCAACCGCTCAGCACTCGCCGCGACATTTCCCTTCTCTGCCTCTTTCACAAATACGTATACAGCAATAGACAAACCCCACTTCACCTTGATGTTCCTTCTGTTACTTCACGTAGGTTGCATAATCACCTCAGTTTCACGCGGTTATATGGCTCAACTGATTCGTTCAACTCATCTGCTCTCCCTCGCGCCATACGTTTGTGGAATGATCTTCCAGACAGCATCGCATCAGTATCAGACAACAATACTTTCCGTCAATTACTGCTCACTCACTTTTTCAATAAGGTCTTGCCACTGTTTTCGCATTTTTTTTTCTGCCGTGTCCTGTATCCCTTTTTTTTTCCTCCATTTTTTTTTCTCTGCTGGAAGACCAAAACAATCTGTCTTAGCTTAGGCTTTCTATTTTGCTTTCTTTCTTTTTTTTGCCACTGTCGCACTTTGTGCCTGAGTACGAACATTTCATGCCGACAATGTCTCTTTACGTGCGCAAGTATTGTTCTGCGTTTTTTCCTGTTATCTTTCCATTGTGCATACTCGAGACTGCAGAAACTGATTGGTGCTATTCGTCTGTGCATATTTGGGTATCTTTGGTTGTTCTCCTGTTTACCTACTAGCGTGTTAGCATTCAGTATACTTGCAATGTTTGTGCGCAGTTTACGTGTGTGCGATATGATATTGACTTTTCCTTTTCTTGTTATCGTTTTCGAACTTGCACGTGTATTGCGAACCTTGTCATAAGTTGTTCTGATGTTTTTTTAACTCGTGATTTTGTGATGATTGATCTGTAACTTTTTCCTTTGTTACCCCCCTTACTCAATGCCCTGAACAGGGGCCTGTAAGGTATTTTAAATAAATAAATAAATAAATAAACTAGCATTTTTGCTCGAAGCATGTCGGTTTTATTTCGGCGAACGACGGCTGTGCATGATCAATACGGCCCCAATGAAAGCGTGTTGGTTTCAAACTTCCGATAAAGTACGCGCAGTAGACAAAATTTTGTGTCCAGAGTGACCTCTTTTTGGGTGGAATGGCTCCCTTCAGAGGGAGTGGGTGGTCGCTAGCATGACCAAGTACGTCCCACACCTCCTACCCCCAATTCCCCCCTTCGGAACTTTATCGGCTTAGTTGAATGTTGCACCTGCCGTTGTCATTCCAGCTCCTGTTGCGCTATGCGTTATCGATTCAATTCGCTTTTCCATTTTGATTCACTAAACCCACTAGCCATTTACACAATTGAGCAATATTTACTTACCTATTTCTACAGTATCGGGATTGGCCCTTATCGTCGATGAAGTCCGCGGCATTCCCCTCCTTACCAGCTGCTATTTACCAGCCTTTTGGGGTGCATTTCTCACAACTCAAGAACGCGCTGTGCTGCTTGATGCATTTCAAAAATGTAAGTCGCAAACGAATGTATGTACTCGAACAGCGCACTTTTTCCCACCCTCTGTGACACCTTCAGCCCTCAAAGTGCCCCCGTCTAACAAAGTCACGCAGGTTGTCTGGTTGCTTATCGGCAACGATTCGAACTACGACAAAAGGCTCAGGTTTGCAACTTTTAACAATAGCCCAGAAGTTTGACGAACTTTTTGCGATAGGTACACCGTCATACCGTCTACGTTAACCAGCAGCAAAATAGGCTACCTAGGGGTGCATTCTGACCTGTTCATTTGCATTCGTTTCGAATATATCCCGAAGCAGCTTGCACCCCTCCGTTTTTTTGCGTTAAAGAATCCCGGCGTTCTCAACATGATTATCGCATCACCAGGGAGTTAGGGGCAAACGTAATGCTTTTTTTCAAAATTTTCGCGCAGCGAACATACGTGAGACGCACATTATTTTTTTCGCGTGACCAAGCCGCTACCTCACTTGCCAGAGTGAAGTGAAAATCATTTTAGTGTGGGTGAGGTTAGTTTTCAGAATTCACTTTGCACAAGGCGCGCAAAAATTGTTTCCATGCAACGAACCCTTAGCAACGATTCATCCATCAATACTGCCTAGTATATTGCAACAAACATATAAGGCCGGTTCACACTTGCGACGAAGCGACGCGATTTCTGACGCTTTTGCCGCCCGGCGATCAGTGTTGTCCTTTGGTCTCGGCGAATTTGTCGCCACGACAGGAATCGCGTTGTTTCGTCCCAAGTGTGCACTGGCCTATAAGCAAGAAAGTACTCCTGAGCTGCTCCTCCACACCTTCCGCGATTCTTCTTTTTTCCTTGTATGTCGCTCACATTTCCAAAGCCACCTCTGGCGCTTCGTTCTGAATATCCAGCGATAAAATGGTCGTGGGTTAGACAGACCACCGAGAAAGATATAACTCCGTGGAACAGACTACGATTGAACAAGCATGCGCTTGCGCATGCAGGTGAGCGATCCGGCGCAATGACTGGAGCTGGGCCAAACTTTGGCCAACCTTTGGCTTATTTTTGGCCGATGCCTGGCCTGTTTGGCCATTTGCAAGGTTTGGACTGCCAGATAACTTATGTTCTTTGGCATGCATTTGGTCACGGAATACTTGTCTCTTCGGCCAGCTGAGGTATTTACACCAAAGGCAAGCATCTGGCCACCGAGAACATGTTTTTCTTCATTGGTCACCATACGTCCGACGACGAACAGCACGTGTCCGGCCACAGATTAATTGTTTTCTTTATGGCCAGGTGAGGTCGGAAGACGAACTGCAAGCGTCTGGCCACGGGGGCCGCGTTGTCTGTTTGGCCAGTCTAGGTCCCCAGATGAACGGCAAGCATATGCCTACGGAGTACACGCTTTCTCCATCGCCACCCTACGTCTGATGATGAACAAAGAGCGTGTGGCCACGCAGTAATCATTTCCCATTTGGCCGGCGGAAGGTGGAACACGAACGGCAACAGTCTGGCCACGAATTACTTCTTTCCTGTTTCGCCAACAAAGGTCCGAAGATGAACGACAAGCATCTGGCCGCGGATTACTCGTTTTCTTTGTGGCCACCCATGTAAAAAAATTCCCCCGCATTTCCCCGAGGGGGAGAATGTGAAAGTGCGAATGCACGGTTGTCGGCCCGCTTGCGGCGCTTGCGCTCGGCCCCCGCAGCCCACCGCCTCGCCGCCTTCTCTTCCATCTCTTCCATCGGGTTTGTAGTATCACGTGTACACCACGCAGTTATCAAGCCGCTATAACGCCGCTGAGTCGCCAACGCACGCCGCTGACGACGTAGTTTGAATGCGTTAAATATATAAGGCGCGTCAACACTGATATCACCGTCGCGTCCGTGGCTTGATCGGTAGAGCGTCGCGCTGCGGCCGCAAAGTCCGCGGATCGAAACCTGGCGCCGGATGCTGTTTCTTTATAGAGGAGCACTGCGGACGCCGACGCCGCCGCCGGCGGTGGATGGTTTGGGGTCGCTTATCTCCGGACAGAGAATTGTGCGTGTGTACGTGACGACCACAAGAAGGAGGGGTCGCGGTGAGCAGAAAATACAATGGTGCGGGGGAACGAGCCACTTGTCTGCGGGGACTCTATGACATGCAGTAGCATTGTATGTAGCTTCGCGAGTGCCTGGCGGTGGCAGTGACCTCTACCGCGAATCTCCTTTTCTGTGAGTCAGCTAATGATGGCCATAATAGGCAGAAACATCTCTCCTTTAGTTTATAAGCTCTGATAAAGCAGGTATGGCTGCTGACATGAGACTTGCTTTAACTGAAATATTAGTGTGTGGGAGGCTAAATTCAACTTCAAACATTTTTTTTCGCGCCGAAGCTGCCTTAAACAAAAAGGCACACCTAAATGCTACATTTACACCACGCGAGGATATTAGCGCCGCAAAGGAGACGTAAGGGCATTCTTTTAAAAAAACAAAAAAAAAACGGCAACTGTTGCAATGGATCTAACTAGCATTCGTGTTGTGTTTGGAAGCACCTCGCCACTTTGGTTACTTTAGGCGTGATACCCATGAATAAAAGCAAAAACAGGAAATGGGCATGTAGACAAGTCATTTAATTTTCTTTTTCCCAGCCTGCCAAGCACATGCATATGCTCCTAGAAAACAGCTAAGTGCCCGTGATACACGTGGGGCTACTGATTCACATCAGCCGTTCATTTGAGACATGTGCTACGGTAATAAATATAAAATAAAATTGCGTCGTAATAGCAACATACCCCTTAGCCCTGCTATGCTGGACTGCATACATCGCTGTGCCACAATGTCTAGTGACCCTTCTGCTTCACCGAAAACACTATGTTTCGTCATTGGTGAGTTGAACATTCTTGACGCTTCATTTCGGTTATATTTCCTATAGAATTCAGTACCTGGACAAAAAAAAAAGAACCTTTCGAGGATTCAAAATATGTATTTTACGATAGCTACGAACATGCTGAGGTTTTACGCTCTAATGTATATTTATTCGAAATGCGAATGCTCTCAAACGACGTGAGTTATTCATCAAAAATGGTGGGAACCACGGAAGTTGCGAAGTCCTATATTTCTGGCACCCACGTGATAAGAACTATCCTGACATGCACAGAGGATAATACAAGCGCTTTGCGGTTGCACGCAGGTTGTTAAATCCAAGCTATACATACAACGATTGTGAACACCTTAATAGTAGGAAATCACGTGCTGGGCGTGTCCTGAATTTTGAAATAATGTGTTCCGTAGGTGCGATGAAACGCGTATGCGTGTTAAAACATGGAGAGTTAAAGGAACGTTATGCGGTGTTTCCCTGCAACGTCACAGCATGCTTCCAATTATCGCTTTAATAATCTTGTCCATGTCGTTACCACAAATACATCCTTACCCAGGAACGTATGTATCACAGCTTTTTTTTTCTAAGTAGCGAATCTAGCGCATTTGAACACTTTCTTCACGATTTTGACTGCCGCCATTTTTACGCAGCCGAGGAGATCAATCTGTCTCCTAAATGATTTATTGCGAGAGCTCGTACACTGGTACGAGCGGAAACCTTTTGTCATGCTGTGTGCCCGTTCCAACGGTATGATGCGCACTGCGGGGAGTTATTCCATCCATGCAAACGGAATTGACAACAGTTATACTGCGTTGTTACCAAAAGTATTCTTGGCCATTGGCGGAAAGTGCCCCTATGACAATACTTGCAAATAACAAACACGTAAGGTGCACTGTTGTACTGAAAATAAGAGCTGTCTCGTCACGAGTAGCAAGTATACCAAGCATGAAATGGTTTACTGAATTTTTTCTGCTCATCGTAGCTCTTCTGATGGTGCGGTTACATGCCTTGACGTTTGTTTTTGTGAGAGGGGGGCGGTAGTAAAAGACGCATCTTGTGATGTAATGAACCAATATAAAATCACTCACCCAACCTAACATTGTGTCGTGACGCCTGCAGAATTGTTGCGTTGACGGCAAGGTAAAGAGCCGTTGGAAGGCCAGACACTGCGTTTTCTTTTATGGATCGCGGGCACTCAAAGAATATCTTACCATTTTCTCGCGCAGACCGGATAAGCGCTCGACCGTGTAACTTGTAACGCCCTGCATTTCCAGAAAAATTCAGGTTTCGCGGAAGTTCCACCTTTAATCATTATAATATCGTAAATGAAGATCATTGGTCAGACGAAATTAAAAAAAAAATAAGAAAAATATAAAAAATGGCGAACCGTATAACGCCCTGCATTTCCTCAATAATGCACATTTTGCGGAAATTCCACTTGTAATCGTTATAATAGCGCAGATGGAGATAATTGGTGGAACAGAATTTCGAACAACTAAAGAATAAGGAAAGTATAAAACTATGGAAAATGCTGAGCCTTGTAACGCCCTTCATTTACAAAAAATTGAGATTTGGCGCAACTAACACCTGTGATCGTTATAATAAGGTAAATGGAGATAATTGGACGGACGGGACTTAGTAAAAACCAAGAAAATTGGCTCTAAAAGACTCACACTCAAGAGGAGCGCCATAAGAATTCTGCGCATTAGTATACATTTCTCTGAATTTATGCAATTTTTTTATGTATGCTCGTTTCATTCGCGCTTCCGTTATTAGCGAGTTTTTATTGTACGCGGAAGCGCAAGGTCGCTGTTCAGAATTTTTAACATTTTCAAGGCAGTTCACCAAAACCATAGCACTTGGGTATGAACGCACCCTTGTGCATCGAACGTTTACACCATATAAAACAATGCCACAAATAAATGGGTTGCAATGGCTGCAATTGCCCGAAAATATTTTTAATTTGTGCCCTTCTGGTACATCTTCATGACCTCAGTTTTCAGGCAATAAGGTTCTACCTTCATAATCTCAGTGTTTTGTCACCTGATTTATCATGCCTCAATGCTCATACCACGAAATAAAAAAAACCTCCCTATATTCATAATGCCATATGTTAGAAGCAAATCTGTAAAGCAAGTATCCCTATACCTTAAACATATCCGGATCTTGAAGTGATAGTGTACACATATAAGCTTGGGACACGAACAGAGAACTGAGTTGGGTATGTAAATGTTAGTATTTTGTCATTTTTGAATTCATGAGCATGCACAAGTGTGACATGAAAATTACATAAATGACACCATGTCGAAGGAACGATGTTTTCTTTTTATTTGATATCCAAAATACAAGTGAAGACAAAAGAGTTCTAGTGAAATAACAAATACAAATATTAACAGATTTCCCTTATGAAACACACAAATGAATATCTTTTTTTTGTGGAAGAGCAAATAACGACCTGTCAAGATAAAATTATTGTTTTCAATTAAGGAATTTTTAGCAGCTTTCTGCTTACAAAACAGGCAGGAGGCTCGTATTTTTTGCAGGCTACTGACTGTATAACGCCCCACGTTTGGCCTAAATCTGACGGCTATCTCCTGTCCTTAATGTAATACATTACCAAAGAAATAAAAAGTACATTCTCCGGGCTTCAAATATGGTCCAGGTACACCACTTCCGATGGTGTAGATGGCCTTTGTAGAATCGCCCCAAGCAATCTTTGGCACGGCAGCTACTGCTTCTGGAATTTCTTCGCACTGGAATGTTAACAGCGTTGTAAACATTTCAAGAACGTTGAGTCACGGGTAGCAATCTGTTGTGTTGGCACTGCGTGAAGAAAAGAAACGGCAGGTGAATAAGTGAGCAGGTGCAAAAGGGTGGCGTTAATTGTCGGCGGTAAAACAGTATCGCCTGAAGGGGCGCAGCAGAAGTATCACCAACGCGTTAGCAGATATGTGAAAATATCATAAATCAGGTAAGTGCATCGCTGTAGTTAGGCAATTATTTCTTTCTTACTGCTTGTAGATTCAAACGCTCTCCAAAATGACGTTTTCTTCATATACGTAGGAAGGCCGAGCTCTTTTTCAGTGCAAAGGCGTGCGAGAAAACGTTGCCATAATTTTATTTGACGGAGACACGTCAATTGCACGTCGAAAAGAAACTCTGTTCGCTGTCACATGCCGAAGGTAATGGGCCCTAGTTTCTTTTTATTAAACAATTTCCACCAATAGTATGGCGCTAAATATTTGATTAAAGATGGAGCGAAATTGCTAGCAACATCTTTTGCTAAAGCATAGGTAAACTGCGCGCGCCGAGCAACAGCCAGCGCATCTGTAACAACATTAGAAGCCACCGCTTCCAGTGACCTCCACGCCGGCGACGCGCCGCGTTTGCACAGCCAATGCTTTCATGTTTCTGCAAACCGCGAGTTGACACTCCAGGCAGACGACAGCTGTGGCGAACACAGCAAGATGGGGGCTGGTGTTACTCATGAATGTTGCTTCATGTGAAAAGTTTACTACCTAAACGCACCGTGATGAAGTTTACAAATCGCCACAGAATCCAAACTACTCAAAGCGCCAGAAAAGTCACTAGCCAAACGACGACGCAAAAACCTAGTTACGAAAAAACGTTACACACCTTTCTGCTACGCCTACCTAAAATAACAAGCAGTAGCCATGGAATATTGGAAAATACAAAATTCAAACTGGGTTTTATGTGCCTTGACTTGGACAATAAAAGGCGTGTCAAAATGCAATTTCTTTATGACACCACGGTACTCATTACGGCAACGGAAGCACCTCACATGTGCAAGCGTTTTCATTTTTCGCCTGGATCCCAAAACGGCCGCCGCACAGAAAAACCGAATCCTCTCTATAAGACACGTCAAATTCACCGTACGGCCCCGGTTATCGGAGAACGGTTTTGGCGCGGGCTTCTTACGACGATGAAAAAGGCATAATGTCATGCCCCTTACTAGTTGTCTGTAAACACTAAATACAGTCTGCGCCCCCCCCCCCCCCCCCCTCGAAAAAAAAAAGAAATCCAGGGACTTACCTATCCTTTCGTGTTCAGTCGGGCTATGCCCTCAGTACACACACCAGCCGCCTTGACATGGTGCCGCTGCTTGGCTTGCGTGACCGTTGGCCCTAATAAACCCATCGCATTTGCAGTTGTTTCCACTGTTACACTGACCTCGAAGCACCCATTTGATGTCAGCGGAAGCGAACGTGGTCAAGAAAGTGTGAATGCTCGGAAGTAAGTATGAACTACACAGAGCAAGAGTCAAAGCACGGGACCCCAACTTGATCCACGGTGAAATTTCTCGCGGTGAAATTGCGCGATAGAGACAAATCGCCGTATCACAACTCGCGGCGCGCGCACTTTCTTCCACTCCTACTGCGCATGTGCGTACGAGATATTTTTGAATGTATGTCGGCTTTCGCGGCGTCGTCGGGCGCGCGTCGTCGGCCACCGCAAAAGACGCTCGCGGGCGATTGTGTAAGGAGGAATATGCGCATGCGCCGCAAGCCACACATATCGCTCGGAGCTTCACGATTGCCCCCCTTTTTTATTTTATTCCTGGCATCAGGCTGTCTGCTAGTCTATAGCCGTGACACGGGCCGTTGGCGCAGCGTATAAGCGTGATGCAACCACCTGATGCTTTGTCACGGAAAAGAAGTCTGTCAGGGCCTCTTATATCACTGTATTGAGACTGCCCACGCATATAAATAGGACGCCATCCGGGACGCGACAAAGAGTGTAGATGAACAACGGTGGCTATGTTGTGAGGGCGAGCAGCTCGGCGCCTCTCACTGCCGCTCACTACCTCCTCCTCTGTGTCCGGTACCTGCGGTGAGCGGCGCACCCCTCCTTCACGTTTTGTCTGCCCTCGCTGCATTTTTTTTGCCTGTCTTGTGGTGTTACAAGTTTTCGGACTCTTCAATGTGCGGTCTACGTGCGGATGCAGTCTCTGCTTGGACGGTGCGTTGCAGCGGCGTTTTTATTAGGATTGCCGTCTAGCCAAGCTAAGCACGATTTACCAGTTGTTTGCGCGTACGGTGTCGCACAAAAATTAATCGATGTATATTTGCCTTCCAATGAAAGAGTGTTAAAGCCTTTTATGAAACCTGCACGTGGTTGTTAAGCCTTACCTCCTCCGCGAGCACGATTTTCTACTGTGACTACTCCGTGCAAGGGAATGTACTCACAAATCAGCCACAGCAAGAAGACGTAAAAAACGAATTTTGAGTGCTTTCCTTTTTGCGCCTAATTTTTAGCTCGGGTCCTGATGAGTGGCCGGGGGACTGTTGCTACGAATTTCCTTGTAGATCCAGTTATTCCGTTCTGAGCTTATTTAGGACTATAACTTGCAGTAAAGACATAACAGCCAGGAACGTTTTTAGCACAGCCTCTTCACAGAAAGTCCGCCGTCCATGTTTACGCGCTTGAGAGATTTGCGAAGTATATTCATGCTGAGCACGAGGTCGCGGGTTCGATTCCCGGCCGCGGCGGCCGCTTTTTTGATGGAGGCGAAAAGCAAAAACGTCCATGTGTACGAGATTTCGACGCACGTTAAAGACCCCCAGGTGGTAGAAATTAATCCGGAGCCTTCCAGTACGGCGCGCCTCATCGCCTGTGTAGCGTCGGCGAGTTAAACCCTACAAACAGAGTGTGAGAGGGAAAGAGGTTCCCCGCCCGCACTACATAAGTATCGCACCCTAAAAAAACTGAAGTCAGTGTATTCAGGGACGCAGCTTTTTTTTTCTGTTCGCAGCAGCCTCTCACAGCTGCGCATGTTGACAGCAGCCGCCATACGGGGAAGGAACCCAGTTTGTGGCATACATGCATCCGACTAATGCGCATGCCCGGGCCATACGGCGAGAAGCGGAGCAGCCTTCGGGATTTTTGTCTGTCACATGTCGCCATTCTGTCGACTAAAGCCATGAAAGAGTTTATGCCCTCAGTTTGGAAGTGACCAAAAGTGTTAAAAGCCACCCACGTAATCTTCGGTGCAAGTGGCTGTAGGGACACTAAGTGCTTCATGCCTAGGGACTTAAAATGATTTGGTTATCCAAGACAAACTGTATGAGAGTAGCCGCTAAGTTACAATCAGTTTCCGTTTCTATGGTCACGCAGAACCAAGAACCAGCAAAGGAAGGACGCAGAAGGAAGGAGGGCTGCGAGGGGGGCAACCAGTTCCTGGCACGAGACCCCTCTGTTCCAGAACGGGACCCCGGCCGGGTTCGTCTCTTTTTGTGCCTTGGATCGCTCCCCCAAAACTTCGTGAAACTTCAGCACGTTCCACCCTTCCCCTTTTGTGTTTCCTAGCAAATTTTCCCCTCCTTGCTGTATTGATTTTGTAGCGTATTCACGAACACGTGTGCGCATTCCCAGGGGCTCTTAGGCGCTCCTGGGCGAGTGAGAATTTCAAAAACGTGCCCAAAGGCACCGCAAATCAGCAAGTCTAGAGCGGGTGTGCGTGGGCTGCTTGGCGGTTGTTTGTGTTTAGCAGCCGAAATTGCTCATTTGCGTCTAAAGGGTGTACTTAAAGGAGTTTCATTTAGGTGTCTCGAGTATTTATGAAGACACTACTTTTTACTTGATGGTCCCGGACACTAACAGGTGTTTATCTGTTTTTTCTTGTTAACGACGCGAGCATTTACAATTTTTTTCCAGTTGCTCCCTAAAATAATGCTTACGCTGTCTGTGTACAGCAAAAAGTATACAATTACCGGTGATGTGCGGCGGAGAGCATGGAAAGTACATATGTGTGTCAGCAAAAATACTTTGTTCTTGCTTGTGCTTACGCTAATCTAATGACTTTTATGTGACCTTTCTACTACAATCCTGCCCATGCATTTTTAAACTGTTTCGCTGCGCACTATTTTTTTAGCAAGTAATCAGCGATGAAGTTGACGCCGAAATACGGAACACATAACAATAATTATAGCTAATAAGATTACTATTTATCTTATTTTACTAGGGTCCTGTGAGGCCACAGACCAGGTCTGTCCAAGATAGTTTAAAAACGAGAATGGCCACCATATCAAGTTAGCTCAAGCGCCTAATAAACAGAAGCAGCGTAATGTTTAGAACTCTGTTGCATGTTTGGTAACGTTGTCAGCTGCCTTTTTTCTCCTAATTTTCGCTAATTATTATCCGTAGACAATCTCCAAACATCAGCCTTCCAACCCAACCACAGATCCAATGTCGCTGCCGCATGACGATATAAACTATACTTAACACAACATACATTGTCTTACGTCCTTCAAATGGGCATTGTTTTCATGACGGTTTCTTTTTCTTTGAAGTGGAAACTAAAACATCCTTGCTCACGAGGAACGTTAGTACGGCCAGAGAAAAGGCCTGATTGATTTGACATTTATTTGCCTCTAAAAAAGAAGCGTTTCCCTAATATTTTCCCCTGTTTTCTTTTCTTTTCACTTTGCACTACAGGTGCTGGTGAAATTTCCCGCGTGCAGAATCCGAAGTACGGGGACTCTGATGCACAACGCTGCATCTGCGCTGGCTGCAGAGGTGGCTCAAAGGCATTCATTCCTGCTGCTTAGTAATGGCGAAATTGGCCACTTTGCTGAGGTGTACAATGAACAACTTTCAAACTGCCAATCTGTGCGCATACATGCTGTTCTTTTCGGTCACTTGCTGGCCCGCAATCAGAGCATGACCGGTTTACATTTTCACAATGGAGGATATCTTTAGGCAACAGCCTATTTAACTTTTCAAAACCACAAAATGAAGTTTTCTAGTTGAACATTAACAATTCGCCCTACGACACATTGCAAGGCATCCCTCAATCTATTTAGGGTTTTATTTAGTATACACTAATACCACATTTAGCGTATATTTGAAGCAGTATTTTCTGTACTTTTAAAATGCATTACTAATTCATTTTGCAAGTATTTAAAATTACATTTTCTGAGCATTATTAATGCATTAAAATGCATTAAATATTTATATTCAATGTTAATCAAAGGTCAACGGCCTGCTGTTGGGCATGCATGGCAGCAGCCTTGAGCGGGCTTCCTCTGGCCTGCATAGAATAATCTGAATTAGGCCAATGGGAGGCCATACATAATTGGCCAATGGTCGGCCATACATGCTCGGCCAATGGTAGGCCATATATGCTTGGCCAATAGTAGGCCATACTTCTTAGGCCAATTGTAGGCTACGCGTATTAGGCGATCAGCCGGTCAGGTTGGTCAGCCAATGGTAATAGCGGCCATAGCAGATTGGACAATAAATGACAGCCAAGCTTCAGCCTTACACGGCCAATGCCATTTTGGACTAAGGGCCAAACAAGTTGGCTGAAGATTGGCCGGGAGGAAAAGGGCTGGCCAATGTTCTTTGGGCAAAGATTGGCCGCACATGCTCGTGCTTCCTTGGGTAGTCGTCTCGGCAGTGGCGAGAAAGG
Organism: Haemaphysalis longicornis; assembly: GCF_048455015.1. Lineage (NCBI taxonomy): Eukaryota > Metazoa > Arthropoda > Arachnida > Ixodida > Ixodidae > Haemaphysalis > Haemaphysalis longicornis. The sequence goes on from NW_027526361.1 coordinate 216,325,193, forward strand.
ACCCCTTACACTTCTTCCTTCCCCTCTCATATGCTGCGAGAAGGGAGTGGATCTCCTGTCCGTGGCCGCTGTTGGCAGCTAAAACCGGTCTGTATAAACAAAAAGCCGTGGGGGGATACTACACAAAGAGACGTCGCACAATGGTACTATTCACGGGACATTTTTCCAAAAGCCCTCGGGGACAGCTCCGTGGGGTTCCCTTTTGACATTCCGAAGTGAAGACAGCCTTACCTGTTCGTATCGACAAACAGAATGAGGAGGACGCGCGAATAAGTTTATCATTATTTTACAAGGCATGACTCTGAACGAGAATGACCGTGATACACGAATCAAGGAACGCTTCATAACGAAGCACGAAATACAAGTGGCTACACGCCCGGTTTTATAGTAGTCCGGGGTGTAGGAAACAAATTTGTAAAAAAAAGCACCGAAGACAATTTTTTCGCAAACTAGAATATGGGTATGCAACTTTTCAGCAACAAACGCAAGTCAAGGTGTTCAACGAAGTTTGCACTTCGGCTGATTATCAGGAAGGATTGATTGATTGTAGGAATTAACACGTCGACGCAACGCAGGCGATGAGGCGCTCCGTTGTGGAGATCTCCGGAATAAGTTTGACCAACTGGGGATCTTTAACGTGCGCCAAAATCTCGCACACACGGGAGTTTTTGCTTTTTGCCTCCATAAGAAAGGCGGCCGCCGTGGCCGGGAATCGAACCTGCGACCTCGTGCTCAGCAGCGCAACGAGCAACCAACCATTCCAACCAATTTATTAATGGTTCGGACACATGAAGCGCGGCACGTTTACGCATTCGAAACAATTTCAAACAGCTGCCGCTCCCTGCACATTTACTAGAGCTCATCTTTCTAATGTCAGGGGCAAAAACAGACATCTGCCCTCCTTAATTGTCTCTCCAGTCATCGATCAAGGCTTGTGTTACTTTATCGAATCTAGTTTCCATGGCGCAACGCATGCTTTAGGAGCTGTGACAGGAGGTAACGGTAGTTGCGTGAAGGCTGCGGAAAAGATTAAAAAAAAAGATGAGAGAGGCACGCGTCGATCGCGGAAAAGAAGATAAAAAGGTGGCCTCTTAGCGGTGCCGTGTGTATCCTTGGTACAAAAAAATATATACTTGGCTAGTTGAACGAGCATGTGGCTTCCACCGGATTGTCTGCTTAGGACTGGTATTATACCATTAGGAATTGTTGGCCCGAGCTGCCCGAGCTGCTCAAATGATCTGGAAGTTGGCCGCGGAAGACACGCCAGAGATAGCAGAATCAGTGGCGACACGCCGACTGCACGAGATGCAAAGTTCTATATATGTGAAATAAGGAAATAACCCGAAATATCCTCCCCCCTTTATGTATGTCAAAATGGTGAAGAGGGAGCCAAAAGAGCCGACCGGTATGCGCTGGAGCCTGGAAGCGTTATCTGGCACGTGAGATTCACGTTCGAGCGAATCAACCGTCCTAAATGACCCACCCTCCCCACTCTCTCTCCCCCCCCCTCTCCGCCTCCCTCACGAGCAATGTCGGGGGGAGGACGTGTTTTGACCTCCTGAACCCTTGAGGATTTTTGTGAAGGCCAGCTGTCGTATTGTGCAATTAGTTTGAACAGTTCGTAATGCTTGAAGCATAGCAATACTGTGCCGTTGTGACTTAAATGTTATAGTTATGTTGAGATTTAATACGTTACCTTGAACATTGTATTACCTTGAACGTTTTACCTTGAACATTGTAATAATGTTGTAATAAAGATGTTCCGTCTAACGTTGCTTTGCGGTTACCTCTTAACATTATAATAATGTTTACATCTTTACATCCCATCATGTTCTGCCATGAACATGCCCTGAACGTTATTATAATGTTTGAATTTTTACATTACTTTAAAGAGGCACTGACACAAAAATTTTGCATCTTGTTTTTTTTGTTGCGATAAGTAGCTAGTGACCTACTTATAACCTGTAGAAACCTCATTTGCTTCAACGTGCGACGGTTGTTTAATTAGAGGCATTTTCAATGCGGCCAGTCGCAGTTCCGGTTTCAGCGAGTGCCGCGAAACGATGGATTTTGTGGATTTTGTGTGAATAAAGCTGACCACGTGACCGTCGGAGGGATATCACAGAGCAGAGCCGCCGTAGCACTGTCGAATCTGCATCGACGGCAGTTTCTGCGAATGCCCCCACGTACTGATCTCGTGAGGCGCTTAATTAAAAAGCGACCGTGGATGTGACGCAGGCGCTGCGAGTGCAAATGCTACCGCGGCTAAAGAACGACGCGCGACCAGCGCGACGCTCGAGACGGTGGGTGGCAAGACGCGCACTGGGAGCAGCCGGCCGGTCTGCCTACAGGTCCGCCTACAGATGTGTTCGGCTCAGCACTGCGGCGGATATTCGAGTGCCGCTCTCGTAAGCGGTGCAGATGACAATTTTTAATTCAACCCGCCATCGCATCATTAACTCCTTTCTCATGTAAGCCACCATGGTCAGGACTTGGGGACAATTTCGTGCAGCGGTAACAAGCTATCACTCGAGCTACTTGCGCAGGCCTGGGCCACTTCGCGGCCGTGGCCGCCGCCTGCACAGCGACCGTGCGGCTAGCTCAGTGAGCTGTTCGTGCCTTCGGCGCGTTTTCGCTTCCAATGGTAATAAACAGTAATAGAAACAGAGTGCCTGGAATCGCTGTAGAACTTTGGTCGCGGCCAGCTGCCCGATTAGCTTACGAAATCACGGCGCCTCCGCTGCCTCCGCCGCCAACGATCGGGTCGTTCGTTCTCGAGAGCAGAAGCTCCGCCCCCCCGGCCCTCCGATTGGAGCGGCGAGCCGGGCGAGCCAGCTAAAAACGCCGGTAGTGCGGAAGCCGCAAACACAAACTCGTGACGTGTTTGGATGTTGTTTATTTACAATTGCGCGTGGTCCTCTGCTGGCTGCTCGGTTGCGTTTCGCACACTTCAAAATTGATTTTAAATATGTTGTAGGCTGTATTCGCCGCTGATATTTTGCAGATGATGTATATGTGTTCCCACCAATCTATCTCCGAAGTTATCTCGCCTTCAAAATTTTGTGTCAGTGCCCCTTTAATGTTGAGTCCTGAGCATTTTAATAACGTTACAATTTCTAACATTGGTTATAAGTTGTTTCCTGAGCATGCCCTGAACGTTATTATAATGTTTGTGTATTTACATTAATTTTGTGTTGAGTCATGAGCATTGTAAAAACATTAGTATTTCTAACATTGGTTTTAGGTTGTTTCCGAAATGTTAAATAAATGTTGGGAACAAAACGTTAACATACATGTTTGTTTTCAATGTAAAAATAACGTTTGTAATATAACATAAACATTGAATGTTATTTTAAACGTTACAAAAACATTGCCATGTAACATTTAACGTTAATTAAACTTTCACAACTTCCAGATAGCGTTATTCGAATGTTCTGTGCTACTTCGGAAAAACTGATGGCGTGGCTCCTGTTTGTACGCCAGGGTCAGAAGTTTTGTATTTATGTACAACCGCGGGAAACGGGCTTGTGGGTGCGTTCAGTTACAGGAGGGTAAGGGTGGGGGTAGCGTGGGAGGAAATTTTCGAATTTTATGGGACCACCAGCCGCATCGTAAACAAGGGGTTTCAGTTAGAGTTGGAACTGCGACTCACCGCTGCGTCGTGAAATGCGTCGCGAACATGGCTAGATGTTCTCTTCCTTTTCCCCATCAGAAAAAAAAAAGGATGGACGTCCGCATGCGGAAGTTTATCTTCTTTGCTCGGTGGAAAGATTGCCGAGCAAGTAAAATAAACAAACATTTGTCATACCTTACACCTGGCTAAGGCGGTGCGCTGCTGAGCACAAGGTCGCGGGTTCGATTCCCGGCTGCGGCGGCCGCTTTTCTGATGGAGGCGAAAAGCAAAAACGCCCGTGTGTACGAGATTTCGGCGCACGATAAAGATCCCCAGGTGGTCAAAATTAATCCGGAGCCCTCCACTACGGCGCGCCTCATCGCCTGCGTTGCGTCGGCGCGTTAAACCCCACAATCAAATCAATCAAATCATACCTTACACCTGAATTTTGACACGTCTATGTCAAGAGCTAAAAAGTGTCACTGACCATCCGCCTTCACAGAGTGGAAGGCCTAATGATATTTATACGGAGAAAAAGCACTTATCCGTTAACCCCCGTCTCCTACCTCTCCCCTTCCGTCAGTTTGCATTCAGCCCGACGTTTGAGCCGACAGTACACTTTCACTTCCCGCCCTAAGGTTTTAAACAAGCATATAGTCCCGCACAGAACCGATGTTTCTTATTTCTATCTTCCGAGTGAGGAAACATCAATAGAAGTAACTCAAAAGCGTTTTAGAAACCACGAATGTCCGCTAGGCAGGAAATGTTTCGGATAAAATAGGAAGCGACCGGTGCAAGAGTAGAGCGCAAGTGGGAGAAACTGGATGGGGGTGACGGAGGCTTAGGGGCAAACATTTTTGTGTTTATGCAAGAGGCGACCTCATGCCGGATCTTCCTTCAGCAGTGTCACCAGTAACTTCCATTGGTGTATCGTTCACTTTATAGATGGCTTGTCACTGACGATAGCGAATATACTATTGAAGTACTTGGCCAACTGATAGCCTCACAAGGAAATTTTAAGGAAGTAACTATTAGTAATGCTCTCGTAATAATTCCTTTTGGAGACAGATTGATCACCTCGGCTGCGGAAAAACGGGAGCAGTCAAAATTGCGAAGAAAGCGTTCAAATGCGCTAGATTCGCTACTTTGGAAAACAAAGCCGTGATACATACGCTGACTGGGTGAGAATATGTTTGTGGTAACGACATGGACAAGATTATTAAAACGATAATTGAAAGCATGCTATGATGTTGCATGGAAACACGATGTAACGTTCCTTTAAATCTCCATGTTATAACACACATACACGTTTCATCACACCCACGGAATACATTATTTCCAAATTCAGGAGGCGCCCAGCACGTGATTTTGTACTATGAGGGTATTCACAGTTGTCGTATGTATAGCTTGGATTGAAAAACCTGCGTGCATCGTCGTAACGCTTGTATTATCATCTGTGGATGTCAGGAGAGTTCTTATCCCCTGGGTGCCAGAAATGTAGGGCTTCAAAACTTCTTGGTTACCACCATATTTGATGAATAACTCCTGTCGTTTCTGAGCGTTCGCGTTTCATATAAATATACATTAGAGCATAAAACCTTTGCATAACCTGTAGCTATCGTAAAATACACATTTGGAATCCTCTAAGGGTTCTTTTTTTGTCCAGGTACTGAGGTATGTAGGAAATATAACCGAAATGAAGCGTCAAAGATGTTCCACTCACCAATGATGAAAAATTGTGTTTTCAGCGAAGCAGCTGGGGCGCAAGAAATCGTGGTACTGCGAATTATGCAGTCGTGCATAGCAGGACTAAGGGGTACGTTGTTATAACAACGCAAATTTAATATTATTTATTAACACAGCACATAAATGGAATGAAAGGCTGATGTGAATCAGTAGCGCCACGTGTATGACACACACTTAGCTGTATGCTAGGAGCATAAGCATGTGCGTGGTAGGCAGGGAAAATGAAAATGAAATGACTGGTCTCCATGCTCATTGCCTGTTTTTGCTTTTATTCATGGGTATCACGTCTAAAGTAAGCAGAGTGGCCCGGTGTTTCCAAACACAACACGAATGCTAGTTAGATGCATTGCAACATCTGCCGTTTGTTTTTTTCGTTTTTTTTTAAATAATGCCCTTACTTCGCCTTTGCGGCGCTAACTTAATATCCTCGTGTGATGTAAATGTAGCATTTATGTGTACCATTGTGTTTAAGCTGGCTTCGCCGCGAAAAAAAACTTTGAAGTTTAAGTTAGCATACCACGCACTAATGTTTCAGTTAAAGCAAGTCTGATGTCAGCAGCCCTACCTGCTTTATCAGAGCGCATTAACTAAAGGAGAGATCTTGATGCCTATAATGGCCATCATTAGCTGACCCACACAAAGGGACATTCGCGGTAGAGGTCAGTGCCACCACCAGGCGCTCGCGAGGCTACATACCATGCTATTGCATGCCATAGAGTCCCCGTGGAAAAGCAGCTCGTTTCCCCGCACCATTGCATTTCCCGCCCATTGCACCCCTCCTCACAGAGGTCGTCACGTACACATGCGCAATATTCTGTCCGAAGATGTTCTCTAGATGGGTGGCCGCTGAGAAAACGAGTATTCGTGGCCAGATGCTTGTCATTCGTGTTCGGACCTTTGTTGGCCAAACAGGAAAGAAGTTATTCGTGGCCAGACTGTTGTCGTTCGAGTTCCGCCTTCCGCTGGCCAAATGGGAAATAGTTACTGCGTGGGTAGACGCTCTTTGTTCGTCATCAGATGTATGGTGGCCAAGGAGAAAACGTGTACTCCGTGTACAGATGCTTGCCGTTCATCTGGGGACCTAGACTAGCCAAACAGACAACGCGGCCCTCGTGGCCAGACGCTTGCAGTTCGTCTTCCGACCTCATCTGGCCAAAAAGGAAACAAGTAATCTGTGGCCGGACATGAGCTGTTCGTCGTCAGACGTATGGTGACCAATAAAAAAACATGTTCTCCGTGGCCAGACGCTTGCTTTTGGTGTAAAGACCTCGGCTTTTGGTGTAAAGACCAAACAGACAACAAGTATTCCGTGACCAAATGCATGCCAAGGAACAGAAGTTTTGTGGCAGTACAAACTTTGCCAATGGCCAAACAGGCCAAGCATCGGCTTAAAAAAGCCAAAGGCTGGCCACGTTGCACTGTATTTAGGATAAGAATGGTTCCTGATCTAAAACAGGTTTTCTGTTGCTAATTGTGTTCTAGAAAAAGCACACCCTGATATTTCAAGGGTGAAATCCAATGTAGATTGTTGGATTTCACCTCTGTCATTCTTCAGACTACTGATCCGAATCGCACTGTAATTCAACGTTTTGCCGAATCTGCCTATGGCGCTTTATATTTCCCGGGCTCATTAAAAGTGACCTGAAATCACATAAACGCGACAGGTGGCGGTCACAGCGTCAATTACGTTTAGCTTTCAAACTTCAGCTCGTAAACACAACAGCGTACCGCTGCCTTTGGTGCACTTTGGTGCACTCCACCGGTTCCGCGCGGTGTGCCTCCGAAAAGGTGCTGTTCGCACGGGCTGTGTCTGACCGTGGCGGGTCGGCAGGGCGAGACGGGAGAAGTTGCAGGTGAGAGCCACGACCCGAGTCCGTTTTGGTGTCGTGCTTCTTTTTTCTTCTTGCTGGAACGGACGCCACTGGTCAAGCCGTGCTTCTTAGCCGTGCTTGCGGAGGCGTTGGAGCTGGGGAGGCTCACAAGAATGCTTCCGACAGCCTCCGATGGTGTATAATCGGCGGATAATGCGGTGATGGGCGACGAATGGGCGGCGATTGAAGCGACAAATTTAAGCTATGCTTGTTGCGGCGAGGGGCTGGCAGTGCTGCCAGTAAAGGGAATGGCGCGTGTTGCTGCTGCTGTTGATGATGATGCCTTCAAAGTTTTTGGCACATACCCACGAGGGGAAATTGGTCAGGGCTAAATCGGTTAATCAAATACGTGAGGGCCTCGAAATAATAATTTATTTCTGGAAGTGCATTATTGCTTATTTTGTTTCATAATGAAATAGTGCGAAAACCGTTGGATATTGGCAAGTAAGGTACAAATTAGAAGACATAATTAAATGTGGCTTGTCATTTTCTGAGAGAAGTAGTGAGGCTTACAGGCGGGGGGAGATAGGGGAGAACTGGAGGGCGTGTTGGTGATGATGATTCCCGTAAAATAAATGTCCTCTTTGGAGGCCGATGAGGAAGTTGGGTTGGCTTTGTTTCAAATTCTTAAAAGCTCGAGAATAGGCGCCATTATTCAGAGACATAAGCATGAAACAGAAATATACACAAAACAACATCGTGCCCATTCACACTTTTTCGTGGCAAAGGGGATGGTAACACAGCCTGCGTCGCGCATGGCAGGGCCGGAGTTTTTAAAGTAATGGGACGCATTTCCTCCAGGTGCATGACTGGAATTTCCCCGTACGGAAGTCACGCGCAATGGAAAAAAAAGAAACGAGAACTTGCTGACGAAAGTTGAATTATAAGCTAATTGGTGCCTCGGTTTTCTTAACTAACATATTATTCAGTGCTGGGGCCGACATCTCTACGTTTCCTGTCCTGGTTTAAGGCACCGTGTTTCAAGAAAGAGCTGTTTCGCGAGCGATCCAAAAATGCATCGAACTTGCGCGTAACCCACATCGAACACGTGGGAACTCAGCTATCGCGGCGACGCTTTAGCCATTTTGCGATAGGGGTTTCAAAATCTCGCACCCTACCGGGCGCTCTTAAGACGACATCCGCAACCCATGTCAGCATTCGTGTCCACCAACTGGAGCACATCTTACATAACGCGCCTACAGCGCCCCACGTTGAAGTCTGCAAGGCTAGCATCAACAGCGACTGCCTTACGCAAGCTGGCGGCGGAGTAAACTCGCACACCGACGGCAACACCGGATTCAAAAAAATTAAAAAGAGAGCGCAAAGGACGAGGACAAAGAAACACAGTAGACGGGAGCGCGCGTCCCGTCTACTGTGTTTCTTTGTCCTCGTCCTTTGCGCTCTTTTTAATTTTCTTGAAGCCATGAAGCATTTTGAAGTCCCACGTTTTTAACCGGTTTAGCCCTGGCCAATCCCCCCTTGTGGGTACGTGCCAAAAAATGTGAGGACATCATCATCATCATCATCATCATCATGAACCAACTCGCCCAACAATCCATTTTATTAAGGCAACACCGGAAATAGGGCTCCTGTAGTGAAGGTTTTCCCGCGAGTAGCGACACCAGTACTAACGCTGCATACGTGATAGCGTAACGCTGTATGAGTGATCGCCGGCGGGCCCCAACGTGCCCCAACTGTTGTGTTGCGGCGGTACCTACAAAGACATCCTTAGGGCGACGAGGATGCTCTTCGCCTCGGTTCCGGCCGCGGCAGAAAGAACACGTGAGTGTGGTCCCGTTACCCCGGCTCCATTATGACTTGACTGACGCGTTCGGCGGCGCGAGGGCTAGCTGCTTTTGTGTGCTGACTTTTGCGAGCTACCACCTAGGCCCTAGCATCTCTCAGACCCTTCGGCGTCTGCTTCGGCTACCTGGCTCTCAGCATGGCTCTTTTCGACAGCCTTTTCGGCCGCGCCCGATTCAGTGGCCTGACTGGAAGCGAATGTTTCAGGCCCACCTCCAAGGCGGCCAGCGGCAGCGATTGGAGTGGCCGTAGGCGAGCGTCCGCGCTCGTTAGCGTCTTGGAACGGGAAGGACAGCGGAAGTACTTCGCCAACGCATTACAAGAAGAAGCCCGATCCGATTCCAGCAACGTGGCGTCTGTGCCCCTGTCTGAGCCCGGTACATCATTCCCGGTCATTCCAAAGTACGCCAAACTCCTCGAGCAGCTTGACCGGCTTTTCGCCACGTCCACGAACACGCTGGTAGATCGTGACGAGCTCACAAGTAATCTACAGCTTACAGGGGAAAGCTTTCTAGACAACGTGACCGTTGTCAAGGAGAAAACGGTACGGTGCAAGCTTGGCCTGACGTGTGCGGAACGCGTCCGCGGCCAAATCATTCATGGGATGTTCAATCCTCAGACTCGACAGAAGCTCCTCTGATATGGCGAAGCTTTGTCATCGAAAAAGGCGGAAGAAATTGGCAGAAACTTCGAGGCGTTGTCTGTTACAAACCATGCATTCGCTCCCGGGCTGTAGGTCTAGGCGCGCAACATGGCGGCGCAAAGAAAAAGAATGGCTTTGGCAGTCGGGGAGGCCTTGACGTCACATCGCTTCCGGTAAGCCAGGACGACATTAGATTTCTGGGAAGGCAAGATTTTTGCCGCCAACCGCAACCATCTTCAGGAATCCGCGGCACAATTCAGCACTACTCTCCAAGCCATTTCCAGCCTCAACTGTGCGACCGCTGCGGTAGCAGACGGCATGATTCGACCTTCCGAAACTGTCCAGCCCGACATCGGCGTTGCAACGCATGCAACACAAGGGGTCATTTTACGTCGGTGTGCCGCAAGTCTGCGTCAGTTCAACGAGTTTCTACGAGGGAAGATCTTGACTTCGCGTCTACACATCTTCCTGCACAGCAGTAAGCCTCTGAACATATTAACTCATCTTCAGAGAGCATCAGTGTCATCACCTCCGGATGATCATCCATCAACATCCGTGCTAACAATTTACACTTGTTCAAGAAAGTACTTATTCGTCCAAGCTGAAGGCAGCGGTGTTACCATGTAACTCTTGGTTGATTCCGTAGCATCACTGTCATTGATTACTGCTGAAGACTTCAAACATCACTTCAGTAAACAGCACATCTTGTCCAATGCCGTCGTCCACCTGCAGAAATTTTCCAAACAGTGGATCGGCGTCATCAGCTCTTTCCAAACTCCTGTCGAAGTCTTGCAACAATCTTGCTTTATCATCTTCTGCGTCACCGATGAAGGCACATCGTTGTTTGGACTTGACGCCATCTAGCAGTTAGGCATCCAGATCGATGGTGCGTCTCTAACTTGTCGGCTGGCTTCAATCTGTTCAGTGCAGTGTCCCGTTAACGTGCCTCCTGGCTTCGAGCATCTCTTCAACGACGAGTTGGGTCTCGTCAAAGGCTTTATCCATCGAACCCAATGGCGTCCATGTACGACTCCGGTTGCATCCAAGTTGCGATGACTTCCTCGAGCTCTTTGTGATCAAGTGTCCAACGAGCTGTGACGCCTCGAGGACTGTGATGTTATCGAACGTGTCGACGCTTCGGGGTGTTTCTCGCCGCTCGTCGTCGTCCGAAAGATGAATGGTGACACCCGGATATGTCGAACGTCAATTGCCTTGTTCGACTTCCTCCGGTAGTCGATCAAGGCAATTGTCATTAATGAGTATGCTTTGCCGCATGTTGAGTTGTTGCAAATGTTCCATGAAACTGATTGCTTTTATAAGCTAGATTTAGCGCCTCCTTAGCATCAGCTGTTGTTGGAAGGGGGCAGTAGAGACCTTACTACATTCATAACACGTGAAGGCTTGTTCAGGTTCAGGCGTGCGTGATTTGGTCTGGCGTCCGCGCCTGCAGTTTTACAAAGATGTCTCAAATCTTGAAGAATTGCAAAAAATGTCGTTGGCTATCTTGACAATATTCTTGTGTGAGGAAAGTCTCTGTCTGAGCATGATGCTTGACTGGTTGAAGTCTTAACTTGCATGGGCAAGTGGAGCATGAAGTTGAATGACAAATGTCTTTTTTTGTGAAAAAACGGTTTTTTGGGGCACTAGATTTCAGCTTCGGGCATTTCACCGCTTGAAAGTGAAGACTATCGTCAATGCTCCAGATCCTACGGACATCATGTCTTTACAATCCTTTTTAGGTCTCGGAGGATACTATGCAGAGTTCATTGACCACTATGCAGACCTCGTCGAACCGCTTCGCCCCATGCTCAGGCAAGGTAAGAAGTTTTGTTGGTCTTACGACGCAGAGCGCAGCTTCAAGCAATTGAAAGCTCACCTGTCTTGTGCTACTGCCATTAAGGTCTATTATCCTGAACTGCCCGTAGTACTAACGACCGACGCATCTTACGTTGGCATTGGATCTGTATTACAGCAGGGGTATAGTTCTAAGATTGAAACCGTAGCATTCGCGTCAAGAACTTTGTCGGAAACGGATAGAAAATACACTGCGGGGGAACGCGATGCGCTTCCTTGTTTGTTCATTATTGAAAAATGGCAAATTTTGCTGTGGGGTAGACGTTTCACCCTTAGAACTGACGATCAAGCTATCGTTGCTTTGTTAGCCGCAGGAGACTCGGTTAGGAGGCCTTCCGGAATTGGATGGTGGTCAGCTCGACGTCTGTACAATTTTGACATATGAGCTTTTCCTTTCATCAAAATACTGCTTATATTTTTTCTGCTTCGTCGCGACCTGACCCTGAACATGATGCAAAGGTTGCCCATCACAGACCAAGGTACACGCGCTTGAACCTGAACAAGCCTTCACGTGTTATGAATGCAAGAAGGTCTCTACTGTCCTCTTCGAACAACAGCTGGTGATAAGCAGACGATAAGCCTAGCTTAGAAAAGCAAGCAGCTCCTTGAAACATTTGCAACAGCTCCTGAACATTCGGCAAAGGATACCCATCAATGACAATGACCTTGTTCGGCTTTCGCAGGTGCACACAGCCGGATGTCACCATTCTTCTTTCGGACGGCAACGAGCAATAGGCAACCCCTTGAAGTTTTGGCCAATTTCTTCCACCTTTTTCAATAATAAAGCTTCGCCATACGCGAAGTGCTTCTCTCGTACTTGAGGGTTGAATGTCTCATGGGTTACTTGGTCGCAGACGCGTTACGCGTATGTCGGGCGAAGCTTGCACCGTACAGCTTTCTCTCTGAGAGCTTTCACATAGCCGAGAAAGCTTTCCCCTGCAAGCTGTAGGTGACTTGTGTACTCGCCACGTTCTAGCAGCGTGTTCGTGGATGCGGCGAAAAGCCGGTCAAGCTGCTCCACGAGTTTGGCGTAGTTTGGAACGGCAGGGAGCGATGTACCGGGCTCAGACAGGGGCGCAGACGCCGCGTTGCTGGAATCGGAACGGGCGTCTTCTTGTAATGCGTCGGCGAAGTATTTCGGCTGTTCTTCCTGTCCTAAGACGCTAACGAGTGCGGACGCTCGCCTAGCGCCACTCCAATCGCTGCCCTAGGCCGCCTCGAGGTGGGCCTGAAACATTGGCTTCCAATCAGGCCACTGAATCGGAGGTGGCCCCGACAATTCGAGGAACACAGGATGGCGGTCGAAAAGAGCCATGTTGAGAGGCAGGTAGCAGAAGCAGAAGCCGAAGAGTCTGAGAGATTCGGGGGCCTAGGTGGTAGCTCGCGAAAGTCAGCACACAAAAGGCACTAGGCCTCGCCCCGCCGAACACGTCCGCCAAGTCACAAAGAAGCGGAGGTAACGGGACCACACTCACGGGTTTTTTCTGCCGTGGCCGGAACCAAGGGGAAGAGCATCCTCGTCGCCATCATGATGTGTCGCGGCAGTGACGGACGACAAGGGCCCGGTACTGGAGCGGGCGCAACGTACGCCGGCTCACCAGAGCACGGCACGAATAAGGGGTGTAAGACCGACCCGCTGGGGCCAACCAAACGACTGGCCCGACTACCGGCGGTTTATTCCCGATGACCCACGATGACACGCCTGTACGCAGGTGATTTGCTAATTCCAATCACGTGTGTTGTTTGATAACGTCGTCTATCGCACACGGTCCGACACAGCGGCGCACCTAGAGCTCGTACGCAGCAAAGGACGACGCCGCTGCACTACATTACACATGCTCCATCCGGCGGGAAGCATTCCGACTTGTCCTGGCCTTCCTAGTGGAGACCGACCTCATAAAACGGCTGTAGCCCAATGGCTGCCAGCCGGTCTTACGAGCTCCTTATCTCTTTCTTTCGCTGTCCTCATTTTCTCTCATCTATCCCCTTCCACTCGCCCTTCCACTCCCCTTCCACTCTCCCCTTCCACTCACTGAGTGATGGCCCATCCACATTAGGAATCTAGTGAAACAGCCTCGTCAAAACAAGCACACGCGTAGTAATCCATTTGATCTTTGGCATGCGGTTGAAAGGAATGCTGTCATACCCACCAAGGTGGAATGTGAAGCTTTGGTGTTTCATTCTCGGTCCCCGCTGACGTCCCTGAGCACTGAAGCTGAGGGCGTTGTTGCGCTTTTTCTCCGGACAGTAAGCGTGCAGGATGCGCTGGCAGCGCTGTACGGCCATGTACGCTTGATCCGAACTCCCGTTTGTGCTCACTCTGCACACGCGGGAACTAACAAACTAGGGCCCAGGTCCTGTTAATAACTTATTCGTTACTTTTATTCCAGACTCAGGTATTCAGCATTATAACGAACCACTCCAATGTTATAGCAATCGAAAAAAGTTTGGTCATGTAGTGGCGGTAGACGTTTTACCTGGCTGTACAAAGTGCGTAGGAAATCGGCCGGAATCTCGTTTTGTTTGCAAGTTTCTAACCAAATTACCCTAAAATTGTTTTATCCTGCGAATAAACCAGTCCAAGCTCGGCACTACGGCAATTGAAGTCTCTATGGGGTGACCCCACATTTTGGAATATACAACGACGTTTTGTTTGGAGATTTTTCTGCCCGCTAAAGCAGTACTCGGGCAGTACCGATTATCCGGATTTTTTTCTAGCTATTTTAAATGTGTTTGAAAATAATCACTCCGAGAGCAGTTGCTCACAAAAATAATTTATATTCAAATACGAGACACAAAACTCTACAAATTAAAATACGTGCATTCGTTCGGAGAATTAGGCTTTTGAGTTTACGGCAGTATTTTATTATCTTGAACATCATCTGATGTCACCTTCTCGACGGACTTTTGGTTCAAAGCCAACCTTGGGGTTCCCACTAATGTTACTGGCGTAATAATTTATCTTAAGTTATCATTTGCACGCTTCTGATCATCTTTACAGTCGATTGTGTCCATCTGAAGCCACTGACTCGTTCATGCTGTGGTTTGAGATTTCCACGGAAAAGTCTGTCGCATTCTCCGTTTCCCACATGGCGCCCTTGTACGATTCATACAGCCCTGCCTCGTTCCCCACTGCTAGCGTCTCGTTGCCTGCCGCCGAGGTGAGAAGTTGCTTCCCTCTAACTGTGGAGGAATTAGGCGACATCGGGAGGGACGTCTTTGCTTGCGGTCGTTCCCAAGTCGTTGCAATTCCCGTAGTGGCCTCGTGAAGGCCACGCAGCGTGTGTGCACTTTCGGTCAAGACGCGAGACGCCCACAGTGATATGGTCAGGACGAGGATAAGAGCAAACGCGCATATCCCGACTGTGAGAGTCATCGGCACACGTGTGGGAGTTATCGGCAGGCGTGAAGGTAGAGTTACTTTGGACCCCGCGTCGCTGCTGGGGCTTATGTTCCCAATAGGGCTGGCGGTCCCGTTGGGGCTGACGGTCCCGGGGCTGACCGGATTGACACCGACAAAATGGTGCGTGGTAGGAGGGTCCCAGGAGATGTGACGTTTTTGCCGCCAGATCCGACGCAGTGCGTGCTCTGGGTCGTTCGAGCGCCGCTCTTCGGTGACAAGGATGGAAGGCCTGCGAGGAGCACCGCTCTCTGGCGAGTAGAGCTCAACCTTTGGCTGCATGGACGTCGGGCTGCGGCGGCATCCCGATACGGGCCCTGATGTTCCCGCAATGGCTTGCGAAGGACTTCGTTCGAAGCACCGCTCACGGTGCGGGTCTTGCCGAGCATCTTTACGAGACGAAAACTCGGCGTCTGCAGTGTCCGCCATTGTGTTCTTCTTCTTCTTTGCCATTGAGCTTGTTTCGTCTTTCATCGCGCGGCGATTCACCTCATTTATATGTCTGATTTAACTGTAGACATGGAATTACTAAAGAACGGCTTTTTCGCAAGTAAGCAAGGGTTTATTGCAATATAGCTCAAGCGGTCCGATACATTGGCGAAGGCGTTCCTTTACTGAGATCCAGCGCCTCCTTCATGTAGTGGTGGGAGCGTGGTGGACGATCGCTCAGCAAAAGACCTGCCTTGCTGTGGACAAAAAAAGCCCTCGGCAATACTTAACTGCTTTACTGCATGACGAGATGAACAGCGACTAATGCAAGAGCAGCACCTTGGCGTGCTTATATGACTCGAGCGGAGTAACGCCACTCTGTCAGTTTCTAGCGCGAGGTGTTGGAAAACGAGAGTCCCGGTTTTCTAGTACAGCCGTCGTACGGTATCACAAACACTGCGTTAAATCCAATTACATGGGTACGTTGAATGGGGCGCCAATACCTCTACAACCAGGGGCAAAGTACAATGCTTTGTATATCTGTTTTGCAATCATACGAATGAGTTATCCGGATCACGTGCGTGGGATAATCTAGTCGCTACTGGGAACAGACTTCAAAACGCCCGCGTGTCGAGGTTTTGGGCACGGTAAAGACAGCCAGGTGGTCAAACTAAATCAGGGGCCCTCCAGTACGGCGAGCCTCATAGTGCGATTGGATGGACCTTTAACGCCAAAATTCTGCCTGTGCCATTCCCGAAATTTGGCACAGGCAGCACTTCCGGCACACATCTCGACTTTTTCCTCTAATAAAGAGCCTTCTCTCTCTCATATGGCCAGGAACTTGGCGTTGGAGGTGTGCGCATCGCCCCCGGAATTCAGAAGGCGTGGGCATTGTACGGATCGGTGCATTCAATCACGAGTGTGAGCTACAGGAGACTTTTCTGAGAAATCAACACGAGGGAAAACCCAGACGTGAACAATCAATATTTTAACGGATAAAAAAATAGCGTTACTGAGTGGAGGTAGGGCCAATGGCTCAAACCATGGCCCATACCCACTCAGGTGGATTGGCCAGGCAAGGGGCCTTTCCGAGAGAAGCTATGCTGAGAATTTAAAGAATGATACATTATGGGCGATTTTGAAGTAAGCGTATAAAAAAAATAAGATTTAATAAAAAATAAATAAACTGCCCGAAAACGATGTATGGCCGGAGAAAGTATTACAGCAACTACAAATTGAAATCAATGAAAAAACTAAAGAAAAGAAGGAAAGTAAGTCGTGAGAAGTAAATAAAAAATAGAATAACAGCAAGGGGTGTAGGAGAGGTAGTCAGGGGAAAGCACTGGTTTCGGGCATGGGGTGGCGAACCGCGTCTTTGAGGCGCTAAGGCTTCTTTGGCCTTCTTAAGAAGGTATTCCGAGGCGTAAACATAGTAAATATAAAAAGTAATTTTTTAAGCCTAACAACAAAAACAAACCTAAAATAGCAATAGAATAAATTGGGAACGGAATAGTCATATGTGTGCGTGCGCCGTCGTAAGGTGAAAGCTATCTAGGGAATTCTTCAAATAAACGTTTGAAATCCAGTGGCTGTCTTTGTGTTCTTTTGTTGCAGCGTCTTTCCATCATTAGTTTTGTATCATTTAACCGTATGCCTTTTACAGATATTTCTCGACAGGGTTATGTGCTAAAATTCCCCACTGTGTGAAGCGCTTAGCCTTTTTCGAGCAGCATTTTAAGTGTCCCGTCGATATGTTTACGACATCTTACTCAATTTGCTGCCGTTACGGGAATTCCCACGACGGAATCATCTGTGAGACGAGAAAGAAGAAGTTTCACTCCTGGCTGCCCAGCGGTCTTCAACAAACGTTTTATTGTTTAGCAAAGTTTCTGTCACCCATATGTTTGAATGCGTTTTGCTAATTGTTCAACTGGTCTTGTCGTTATCAGTTAAGCGCGTAAACTTTAACGATAACTTGAAGCGCTGTTGTATTCGTCCTTCCCTTACGTCTATTTTGAGCCTTGAGCGGGAATTTAACGACAGATCGCCTCTCCTGGTATACAGTAGGACCACACTGCCATACACACTGCCATACTGCCATACGTCAATAAATCCTGTTATGCTGAAGCATTTCTTCTATGGACGTAACGATGCACGCAGAATTAAAGAAGACTTTCCCCTGTTTACTGAAAAAGTCATATGATGTCGTGTGGAGACTTCAGGTGTACTCTTAAGAACTGTGCACGCACGCCGTATTGCCAAGTACTTTATATCGCGTGGAGCTCCAAAGCCCAACGCAGTCGCCAATTTTCTGTGTGTTCGCGTGACAGGATGCTCTTTAAGACCAGAAAGAAGAAGTTGCGTGCCACAATCTCGAGAAATTAGAACAGTAGTTCTAATGAGACAACAGCTGCAATACTAGTCATGTATATCTGGCTGGCGCTTGTGTTGTAGTCCTACTTAGAGTGGCGAGAGAGATGAAGCTCGGAATAATGGTAGTTTTTCCGCTAACGGAACATGTGAAGCTATAACATTGAAAAAGAAAACCGCTCCTTATGTGCATTTTCGACGCGCAAGTCTTCGAAAGACAATAAAGTTTGCTGCCGCTGCCACGTAACTCTAACTCTCTCGCCCTCTCCCCTCCTTACAACCTTCGCCGCCCATAACCACCTCACCCATGACAAATGCAACGAGTGTTCATTTTGCGGTTCAATATTACCGCTTTCACACTGCTCGTGCGGAGCCCGTCTGGACAGCACTCGCACGTCATTTTCTTCATCTTCTTTCTTCTCCTTGGAGCAACTGAATTGGATGTTTTACGTTAGGGTTTGCACTTATCTTGGCTCTTGTACGAGGCGTAAGTTCGTCGTTGCAGGCATTATTAAATCCGTTCCCCTCAATGTGAAAGCTGTCGGTAGCGTAGAGCAGTGATTCGCCATAATGGGCTGCAGCGCCGTTATCCGCTCACTGCTGCCACCCAATGCACTTCAAATTTCCCGCCTTCGCAGTGCTCGCGCGCCCCCTTCCTGAAACTGCGCCAAGGGGAGTTCTGTACCCTTTGCGCTAGCTTTAATTTCGTATGCTGGAGCTGTTTCGGGCATAGAGTTTCTTTGTACGTATTCTAGAGAGGAAAGTGCGCCTTGTAAGCCATGTCGTAGTGGGGATTCATGGGAAGAAGCTTGGCATGACCATTGGATTCTTAAGCGGTTTTGGGGATTTGCTTTCTTCACTACGCGTTAACACGTTTACCAGCTACAAAGAAACCGAAATCCTCCCTGTTCTGTGGTAGCCGTGCTCGGCGGAACAGCAGGCAGTACCTGATCGCACCTGGCGTTGCTCATGCCGCAGTCGAAGTACGCATGACTGAGCGGGTAATATGCCGCCGCGAAATTTGTAGCCGACGAAAAGAAGAAACAAATCGTACTTCGACGAAGACAGGATACGACAGATACGGGCGCTTGTATACGTCCTACCTGTGATCGTGCATAACTGTTTAACGCCACGTTTTCTTTTTTCTTGTTAACCTAGTTGGCGGTCGGTGTACAGGTTCACCACGCAGGCAACATTTTTATGGGCACGCTCAAAAAACTTTCCAAACTCTTCAAACAACTTTTATTTGAAATATTAGTAAAAGTAATAAAATCAGAGCCTCTAATGAGTTTCCCCAAATATTAACATTGTTCATAACTACAACCTTGGCTGCAGAATAGCAGGCACAACCGTTCTGGCAAAAATACACTTTACTTCCTTTTCTCTTAGATTTAAAACAGCCTGTTTTTATTTTCCAATTACATAATTGCACGCCATTATTCGCGTTTTTGTGGCACTTTGTTTAAATTTGCAGTCACTAAACGTTTCAACCCAAGCCAATCATGAAACTAAGGCGATCGCGATGTATGATGGCGGCCCATGACGACACATACGTCCTTGATGTGAGCCGCGTAGACGCTAGCGCCAGATTCCCCTCTAGCGTATATTGTAAGGAACGCTATGGTTTCTGGTTGTTTTGAACGCATATTTTTTTTCTTTCGCGGCTGGAGCCTTTCTGCAGCATTTCGAACGCGCCATTCTTTTCTTGTGCCGCTGGAGCCTTTCTGCGTCATTTTGAACGCACCATGTTTTACCTGCGCGGCCGCATTTATTGCTTACTATCGTAAAAACCAACCCAACGAGCGTTCCTAACTAAATGAACGCGGGCGCTGCCGGTTACATACCGAGATTTTGCCTCAAATGAACCTGAAGTTTTCTTTGCGCTAAACAACGGGGAAACGTATAATAAATAAGCACGAGCGGTTCACGAGGTTCGAACGTTATGACTATATAAACCGCGTGGTTTTTCGAAGCCTCGGCGTTACTCCCTGACGCCTGTACAGAAAGCTCTAGTTGCGTCCGTTATCTCGCTGCGCTGCATGATCCCGGCAGTCGTATCGACCGTTAGCGAGCTAAGACGACAAGGGGAGCCCTCCACCTAAAAATACAAAGAACATGCCGAGCACTTGTGAGCGCGTGTCTCGCGGCGATCACAGAGCGTCCTCGTCATGTGCAGTGGCCATAGCAAAAAACTCGCCATACCCGCGAGCAGCGAGAAAATGTAGAGCGCTCGTGAGAGCTCCTGCGGAGCACATGCGCGCTGTGTGCGCCTGTGCGTTGAAAGTGTCTGATAGATATCTTTGTTAAACGACACACGTGATTGGAGCTATTACGTGCTTGATGGAGAAAGCATTTGATTGAGAAAGTCAATGAGAAAGCATTTGACTGTGTCGAAACCTCAGCAGTCATCAAGCATTCGGAATCAGGGTGTAGGCGAGCATTACGTAAGAATACTAGAGGACACTGCAGCGGTGGCGTAGAAGGAAGGAAGGAAGTAAACTTTATTTACCTGAGCATCCTTAGTCCAGGGCGCCGTCTTGGGAAGCCGTGGCCATGACTTCCTCCGCTCTGGACGTCAGCAGGAGCTGTGTCGCAGCGCTGGGGTCAGCCAGACTTGCCTCCCAGGATGCTAGAGTTGGATTCGGGAGGGGGGTCAACTTTGGATGTCGATTACAGGCCCATATTGTGTGGAATATGTTTGGGTAACCTCCGCAGAACGAGCAAGTAGGGGTGCCAGGTAAATTTTGAAAGCGATGTGTGAGATGTTCAGTGGGTAATGTCTTTGTCTGAATCTGTCGGAGGAGGACGGACTGCCGCCTTGTGAGTGTACGATGGGGGGAGGGATGTACTTTGCGCTGCGCTCGAAAAGACGCGAGGTATTCGCACGGGCTGAAAGACGGCTGTGCATCACTTAAGGACAGCTGTGTACCGCTTGAGGTTGATGAGAGCTGGTCAGGTGCCCGGTAAATAGTTGCTCGGGCGAGCGTATGTGCCCGCTCATTTCCTGCCAAACCCTCGTGCCCAGGAATCCAAATAATGTGGAACTTGTACGGTTTGTAGTCGAGCGCGTCTTTGATAAGGCGGGCTGTGCGGTTGTGCAGATCATTTCTGATCAATTGTCTGCAGGCGGCTTGCGAATCGGTGACGATGATTATGGGTGTTTGCGGACGAACTAAATGGGTGGTAGCGGCGTATATGGCTCGTGCAATAGATCGAGTTTCCAGGTCGTCTATATCATGTACATCTGGTTCAAGCGTGACTAGTTCGTAGTTGAGGGGTCCGACGACAGCCGTGATGCCTCCCTCATCTTCCCCAGGATGAGCGTCAACGTAGTAAACGTGCTTGACGGGGCCGAGGCGCTGCAGCGTTTTCGAGAGGACGTTGGTCCTGATGTGGCGCCGTTCAGCATGCCGGTCGGGGCCCATGTTCTTTGGCAGGGGAGCGATGGTGATGCTGGCTCGGTGTTCAAGGGAGAGGCATCTTTTTTCCTGCGATGCGGATGATGGTGGGTCTGCAGAGTAGCCAAGATCCTGCAGGATGGCCCTGCCTTGGTCGGTGCTATGGAGTCGGTGGACCTGTTCTAGGCGCTGCGCACTTAGGAGCTCCTCCAGTGTGTTGGTGACTCCGCTGGCCTGGAGAGCTGGCGTCGATGTATATTGCGGCACTCCTAGTGCTTGTTGTAAGGCCTTCCTTCGAACTACATTTATGCGTGCGAGCTCTGTCTTCGTGGGATTTTGATATGGGAGGGGATACAATATACGGGAGTCAATGAGCGCTGCGCTGAGTCGCACAAGGTCGGCCTCTCGCATTCCCCTGTGTCGACCGGCTATGCGGCGTAGCATATGTATCACCTGTGTCCCTTGATCTAGCAACTTCCGAATGGTCATAGTTGCTTTGGCATTACTCTGGATTGTGAGACCCAGAACCCTGATGTGAGAGCGTTGGGGAATTGGTCTGCCTTGTATGGTGATGTGCAGTTCTTCTTGTTTCTGATGCGCCGTGTGCTTCGTGACCACCAAGAATTCGGATTTCTCGGGTGAGCAAGAGATGCCGTCCCGGGTCGCGTATCTTGCGGTTGCATCAGCAGCTTCTTGTAGCGCCTGCTCTATTTCAGCCGGGGATCCTTCCTTGGTCGATATTGTTATGTCGCCCGCATAAATGGCATGTTTAACGCCACGTATGCGTGCGAGCATTTTGGGCAGATCTTTCATTGCAAGATTGAAAAGCGTTGGAGACAGGATGGAGCCCTGCGGTGTGCCTCTGTTTGGGGGTTGTTGGATGCTCAATTCATAAGGTCCGAGGGTGAGCGTTATGCTGCGGTCTCGAAGAAAATCTCTAATGTAATTGTACATTTTCTGGCCACAATTCGTGCTTTCTAGGTTCTGTAGGATGAGGTCATGTGTGACATTATCAAAAGCTTTACATAGGTCTAATGCCAGTATTGCCCGCATCTGCGCTGAGCTAGGGTCATCCAGGATGTCCTCTTTGAGCTGCAGGAGACAGTCTTGTGTAGATATAGATTTTCGATAACCAATTAATGTGTGAGGGAAGGCTTTTGTGCATTCTAGATGTCTGTGGAGCCGGTCGAGTACTATCTTCTCCAACAGTTTGCCGAGGCAAGACGTGAGGGATATTGGTCGGAGATTGTCTAAGCTAAGCTTCTTCCCAGGCTTTGGGATGAGGACTACCTTTGCTGTTTTCCAGGCTTGGGGGAGTTGCCCTGTCTGCCAGGCGCTGTTGATATACCCCGTTAGTGTTTCGCAGTCCTTGTCCGTTAGGTTGCGGAGTAATTTTGTCGGGACCTGGAGTAGTGTTGCGCCTTAGCTGCTGTAACGCTGCTCGGACTTCCGCTACCGTGATGTCGGCTTCGATTTCTTGGTCGTCTGGCTGGAGTCCAGTGTAGTCACTGTAACGTGGCGCGTCTGCGGCAGGTAGGTATTTGGCAGCGAGCTGTTGGAGCAGCACATCGGGCGGTACGCCCTGCTGACGCAAGAGACGGAGGACGGCGTTGGTTTGATCCGCCTTCGTCTCATTAGGTTGTATGAGAGCCGGTAGGAGAGCCCAAGTGCTGCGCATTCCAAGTCTCCCACTGAGACGTTCGCACAGTGAGTGCCAGTTGTTTCGTGTGAGAAATTGAGCGTATTGCTGTGCTGCAACAGATAGTTTAGCTATTCTGGCTTTGAGCTTGCGGTTGTGCGGTGGCGTAGAGGTAGAGTATCCGTCTTGCGTGCAGAAGGACCACGGTCTGAATATTGGTGCCGCACAATGCCCACCGGGTTAAAAAGATTCCCCGGGCTGATGGAATTGCAGGAGGAGGCTTGGGGTGCGGCCTGATCTCTGCGACCATTGCCAGTAACGCACTCCCTCACCAGAGCAGGATTGGCCACCCTGGTGTAGTAACGACCACAACCTCCCATGAATACTTCAATTAACCCACGGCCCTCAGTTGCCAGTGGCTGCGAAGGAACTAACCACGGCGGCGGTCAGACCTGTGACGCAGCAGAGGGTGCTAAAATCCCTGGTTCGGCACAGGCCGCCATTGGAGTCTCATTCTGTCGACGTTTAACACGAGAACTGTATCTAGCGAGGCGACTCTAGACGTGTTGTTCGAGGAATAAAACGGCACTAATTAGGATTTAAGAGGGCTTATAGAGGTTGGGAGGACAGGTGAAGCCTTTACAGTGCTGAAAAATGGACACGTCCCATGTTACCGTGGTCTATTGAACAAAAGAGAACTCGCAGGGAGATTTGTAGTTAATAAAATCTTGGCTGGCAACATAGATTAATACTATAGCAATAACGAAAGGTTAGCCGGTCCTGTAATTGGGCTCAATAAGAGGTAAAAGTAAAGTAGGTTCAGAGCTCGGCCCAACATACAGCCTCAATTACCAGCTGGTTGAACGCTTCTATGAAGATGTGGAATCATAAATGGATTAAGTAAAAACAGAGTATACCGTAGTTATGGGGGACTTCAATACTAAAGTAGGCAAGAAGCAGGCTGGGGACAAGGCAGATGGGACAGGGCAGATGGGACAGGCCGCCAGCTGGTTGAACGCTTCTATGAAGATGTGTAATCATAAATGGATTAAGTAAAAACAGAGTATACCGTAGTTATGGGGGACTTCAATACTAAAGTAGGCAAGAAGCAGGCTGGGGACAAGGCAGATGGGACAGGGCAGATGGGACAGGCCGCCAGCTGGTTGAACGCTTCTATGAAGATGTGGAATCATAAATGGATTAAGTAAAAACAGAGTATACCGTAGTTATGGGGGACTTCAATACTAAAGTAGGCAAGAAGCAGGCTGGGGACAAGGCAGATGGGAACTATGATTTGGGTTTTATAAATACCAGAGTGGACTTACTAGGCGAGTTCGCCGAATGGAATAATCTACGCATCATGAACCACCTTCTTCTGCAAACGGGAGAGCCAGAAGTGGACGTGCAGGAGCCCAAATGGGGACCAGAAAAATGAAATTGATTCCATACTATACGATAACCCTGGCGTCGTGCAGGACTTGGAAGTGCTCGGAGAACTATTTCACAACCAGACAAATATTTCACACCGTGAAAAAATAGGTAGGTAGTGTCTACTATCACGGGAACCCTGAGAATTACCTACAGAAATTTCTCCCGGCAGTTGCCTCCGATTGGCTAAGCAGGCTACCCGGAGATCATAAGGGATACGTATCCCCTAAAAAGCCGTGCTTGTTGATGCCCCTGCAGCACTGTGGTATAGTACCGGCTTTTAAACCAGAAGGTTGATGTCGAGTCCGACATTGGGGGTTTTTTTTGCCGTTGGGAATTTTTCGGTAATTGTAATATTGTTAAGGCTTTTTTTACTCTAGCTCTTACTATATCAAGATATCGACTCACACAACTTCTAGAATGGATTGGATTACGTTTAATGCAGGTTGTGATCTGCGTCGCTTGGCTGGGTTAGATTAGGTTTGTTGCAGTTGGGCTGGATGTGGGTAGGTTATGGTGCGTTCGGTTAGGTTACGTTAGGTTCGGTGATGTGATGTTATGTTAGGTTACGTGGCGACGTAATAATATTCAGCGAATTTTAGGCCAGTCAGCTTTATGGAAACTGCCGTAGGAATTTTCTGGGGGTAATTCTCACGGCTACCGTGAGATTAGACGCAGCCTTAAAAATAAACCCTGCCATAGACGTGTTCCAAGGAACTCCAAATTTGAGAAATTTCCGAACGCATTGCCTCTTTTCTGCATGCGGCATTTCTTAAATTTATAAATATCTTTATTTTGAGCACGGAGGAGCGCAGTGAAATATTTCTTGTGCTATTCCTAAATTGTTTAGGATCGTTGCGTCAGCTAACTCGTGCTTTGGAACATTCAGTGAAAAAGAAGCTGCGGGCAGAAAGACGAAGCAGAGAAAACAGCGAAGGGCTGACGTGTCTATCAGCGTGGTCACTTGCTTTTAAGCTTCTTGGTTTTTCGCTTTCCTGGTCCAGGTGATAGGCCAACCTTCAGACAAATTAGCGGTTGTTTCCCGCCCTTCTTTTGGACATTTCTTTTCTTCCAGGTTGCTGGTTTCTGCGCCTAGACACATAAGATATTCCTAAATTCCGCGTCACCTCGACGGCAACAAATTCTTCTTTCAAAAACAACACGAATTCCGGCCCGGGCTTTCATGTGAAAGCGAACGTTTTGAGTTCACTACTGACCTTCACCTTAACCTTGACTCGTCAGTTCAAAGTCAAGTCATTTACCTGGACTTTTCTAAAGCTTACGATCGCGTTCCCCATCAGCGCCTACAAGCAACACTTTCTAGCCTTAACCTTCACTCCTTAGTACTATCAGAGATTCGCTCTTTTATTACAACCCGCTCCCAGTTCACTGTAATCGGATCCTACCACTCAGCCTCAACCAAAGTTATCTCTTGAGTTCCTGAAGGTTCGGTACTAGCCACTTTACTCTTCCTAATTTTCATAAACGACCTGCCTAACAGAATTTCATCATCAATTCGCCTCTTCGCGGACGAATGCGTTTTTTACCATCGGATAGAATGCAACACCAATGTAGAACTGCTTCAACACGAACCTAATGAAATAGAAAGGCGGTGCTCACGAAATTTAATAGCTAAACATTCATAAGTGCACGCTCATGCAAATAGCACGAAAACGTTACAGTATAACCCATGCATTTACGTTAAGCTCTCTCACCATCTCTTCAACAGAATCATACCGTTATCTGGGAGTTCTCATAACAAAAAACTTATCATGATCCGAACACATCGAAAACCTTTCTGCTGATGCATCCAAATCCCTCGGCTTTATCTGAAGATCTCTTGCCTCATGTCCTTCATCTACCAGGTAACTCGCCTATGAAACGTTCGTCAGGAGCAAACTAGAATATACATAATCCATCTGGAACCCTCGCCAAGCGTACTTAATCCACTCGCCCGAAACTGTGCAGAATCGCGCCGCTCGATTTATCGCTTCCAAATATATCCCTCACCACAGCATCAGCAACATCAATGCATCCCTTGGAATCCCCGCACTGATACTCCGCCGCAAGATCGCTGGACTTTGTCTCTTCCAGTCGCTTTTCTTCAATTCCCCAGACCTCCACACCACACTCCTGATACCCCCAACCCGTTCGTAGCGGCGCCTTTTTAACACCCACAGCCTTCAGTGATTAGATGGCACCACTAGTTCCTTTAACAAATCTTTCTAACCCGCAGCAATTGAGGCTTGGAATGCCCTACCCGATGCAATTGTAAATGAGCGCGATTCACAGAAAGTTCGGCAGCAATTAACCAATTTTTCTCGCTCTTAACCAGACCTGTTGTCTTTTCTTCTTTGTGCAATCGCTTATAGAACCAACACTATATACGTAATTCACTGCAATGCTTATCTTCAATCTTTCTTTGTATAGCAATTACCGCTTAACAAGTGGAAATATGCCCTTTGTATGTTTATGTGTCAATACCGCCTAAAATGTAAAAAATGTGCCTTTTTGGTTTCTGTGTGTCAATCATGTGTTTTTTGTGTCCAATACCTCCTAAAATGTAAAAAAATGTGCCTTTTGTGCTTTTGTGTGTCCATCGTGTGTTTTATAACCATGTTTTACGAACCTCCTTACTGAACTCTGCCCCCCCCCCCCCCCTTATGTAATACACCGAAAGAGGCCTTTAAGGGAAAAACAGATGATGAAGATGAGGTTGAGCAACCTTTCTGAAAATGAAGGAAGGTTCCACTAGCCCGTACGACTTGAAAGTAGCAAAGCGGCGCGCAATATTCAAGACCATCACGACGGTTTAATTACACGATTGCAGGCAATTTGCGTCTTGCTCGCTGCTGCAGAGACCTTTACGCCATCAATGTGGCTATAAGTGTAAGCTTGCTTCATTTTTTGGAAGTGATAATGACTGGACATCACCTGTGAGGGGGGTACGCTATGATGTGTCTTTTTGGTATCGAGCAAGTGTTGAAGCAATTACGGCGAACGCTTGCTTGAATTTTCTTTCTGTTGTCCAATACTGGCCATTCGCTCTTAGTGGGTATGCGTAGCTTGACAAAATCGCGCAGTGGATGCTGGGGGGTCATTGCGAGGAACGCACACACGGGCGCTAGGCGTTTACTTGATTTTGTTAAGTTGCGGGTGGTCGCCACGAGCCCCGCACAGAAATGCGAACGCTCAGCAATTTCTCTGTGTTTTTAACTGCGGGCAGAAAAAAAATCATGATTTGATAAAGACCTTCGCTCAAAAATTAACTAGTAAAAATATGGTCGAATCAGGGAAAACTAAGATCGCAACTCTAAACTGTAGTTTTATTGATTGGATATAAAGCTTGTCATCGCGCACGTTAGTTGATTCGCATGCGAATGGCAAAGACGTGGAAGTACCTCCATTTGTGAGCCTTGATATCTTTTGCAGCAAATCTTTCTACGTCTACGAACCAACGAGTCCTTCCTAGCATGCGCGATAAGAAACTCCCAACGCGGCTGAGGAGGGGAGGGCGGTTTTAACTCACGGAGCACATAGGAAATTACACGGCGAACGGTTACCCAGAGTTCCCCGCGTGCAGGTGCCTGCTCAAAACGGCGGGTGCGTTTGTGGAGGGCTTTGTCGTCTGCTTTTGCGACGGTTAATTTGGGCCTGTTTTGGAGCACCTTCGCGTACATTGTGCGCTTCCTTCGCAGGGATTTTTCAACTTGTTCGGAAACTCTGACTCTACGGAATTAGGTGGTCGGACGGCGAAGATACGTTAAGCATTGCTTTGCAGGGCGAAAAAAAAAAGGTGGAGACCACATACAGAGCCGTTAGAGAAACGCTACCTTTCCCGCACTGCTTCCTGGAATGGGACTCCGTTTCCAAATTGGTGAATGCCAATTCAGTTGTGTTTTAAGAGGGGTTACAAAACGCGAAAGGAGCAACTAGTTTTCAGACACAGCTATTCCAAAAGTTCTCTCAGCGTTCTCGCAATTCTCAGCTTTCCGCGATACTGAAACGTACTAAACCGGCTAGTTTAAATCGGTATTAATCGGAATCACTAAGCTCACGCGCCCAATTGTTTCGGTGTCTGCGCTTGGGTCTCGCGATGCTGTAGTCCGAGCTAGAAGAGCAGGATTGCCATGTTCCCGTGTCTCACCCTTCCAAAGACGCTCCTCTCCGTTTTCTTTCTGCCAACGTATGGCAGGGGCCCACAGGCGGCGTGCAGCGCTATACGCCTCGAGCGCGGCCTGTAGGGGCTAAGGTCCCTGAAATTACGAAGGTAGCGCCATCTTTAGATCTCGCCGCCTTTCGCCCTCGCCCGCGCTCCCTTCGTCCTTCGTTTTTTGACATTTTCTTTTTCGCCGGCGAACGCCGCGCGCCATTGTCGAACGGCCAGTGACGTATTACCTCGTCCCCGCTTTGTTTGTTTTTTCTGCTCTTCGCCGCCACTGTCCATTTCAATTCGCCATTTTAGGCTCAGCTGCCTCGTTTGTCGCCCGCAGTTGAGTGTTGGGAGCCATTGCAGGATCCCATCGCATGTGAAGTTGTCGGATGCTCCTGCACATCCAGGGAGAAAACGTTACTAGGAGCATAATATTACTGGAATGAATTTTGCATGTGTTATCAAGTATCTATTTTTGATCTGGATGATCACGTTCTGTGTTCCACGAATGCCGTTCATGCGGAGAGGTTAAAGGTCGGTGATTGCTTCGATGCGGCGTGCATTTGTTCTTGAAGTATTTTGCTCATAAAAAAGCGAGGAATATGCGAGGGCGCAAGTTGCACAAACTTCTGAAGTTCGACAATGAGAGTGATATCGCCGCTCTTTTATTTCGATGTTACTTTTGATCCTCAGAATGCTTGTTAAAAATAAAGCATTTCTACTCAACTTAAAGCGTTG
The DNA here is from genome assembly GCF_048455015.1 of Haemaphysalis longicornis. NCBI lineage: Eukaryota > Metazoa > Arthropoda > Arachnida > Ixodida > Ixodidae > Haemaphysalis > Haemaphysalis longicornis. Next base: position 216,354,278 of record NW_027526361.1, read on the forward strand.
GGAAAGTGCCGAGCCCGACAAAAGGTGCTGTGGTACCCTTTCTTGACTAGTTTCAGTATCAGCGTGGCATTGATATTGAAAGTAGCGAAGACGAGGCTCCGGAGCCACTAAAAGTCAAATATAGTGACACTGAAATTAGCTTACAATATATTTGTGGGGTAATTGTTGCGTAAGTCTTCATTGTTCCCTGAATTTATATTATTGTGTACTTATTTGCGGCCTAGCCACAGCAGCGTTTGCCAGAACTGAACTGCGGAAAGATCCTCCCCAACACTTTGCATATAAGAAAGTTGGGCTCTGTGGCCCAATGGGATTAGGAGTGGCTTCAGAATGCGACTGACCAAGGTTCGGTCCCGACCAGGCGAAGAGGTTTTACTTACGAAGCATATGTTTGGGTGCCTGACGCCGTGACGCCAGCGCTGGTTGGGTGCTTGACACCGGGCGAGCTACGATGACAAGCGAAGCCGCTAAGGTGCCCCGCGCTTAAAAGTTGACGAGAGACCTAGGTGATTTCTGTCAATATTCAAGGAAACTTTGTTGGTGATGTTGTGTTATTCGCGAGGCTAGCAAGGATTCCTGGAGTTCTTGCAATGGGAAGGGAGCGTGGAGGACAGGATTTGGTTTTTCATGATTCTGACAGCGGCGGTGACGAGCAACGTGCCTCAATTTAATTCGCCCGTACGCGTTTCACAGGATTCAGTGGCCGGCGAGATTCCTGGAGCGACAACATTGCGGAGTTTGAGCGATCTGCGTTAGCGTCACTCCCCCGATTTTAAGCCAGTCTGGAAGCGGCGGTGACGAGCAACGGTGCCGCTTTGGTTCACCCGCATGCATTCCACAGGTTTGATCAAAGGCACGGTCGTTTAATTTTTGTCTCTTTTTTGCTTCACGCGGCCTTCAAGGCAAACTGAAGGTTAAGAGATAGCCATTGCGCTCTCTCTTAGCTCCACGCGTCGCGACTACTTGACAGTAATCACGGACTCCCAGGAAGCCTGCCTGCATCTTCAAAAAGGTCTACTTCCTCGAACTGCCCTACACATCATCGAACACTCCATTTACTTCCCCGAGCAGCGCCACATTCTATGGACTCCTGGCCGTCGTGGGTTGGCTGGCAATAAAGCGGCGCACGACGCGGCAGAAGTGATACACCGGGCCATGCCCCGACCCCCCTCCTCCCACCTTGGATGCCTACCCCCTACTCACCTACAAGTAATTCTCACACATTATAAGCTGTCTCGCCGCACCTCCCCCCCACCCCTCCCCTCTCTAAAGAAAGGCATAAGAAATCACCCTCCCCCAACTTCAAACCCGGACCTTCCCTCAGAATACACTATGGCATTTGATCTTCCCAACCTCTCAGTCACCACAGTGCAAGTTTTTCCCCGAAAGAGGTACAATTTACCACATCGTATGGGAAATTCCTACCCTTCCCCTTCACAGTGGGCGGCGCAGCTGTCTAGCTCTGAACCTGGCTCCCAGCTTAACCTGGTTGGACGGGCCCGGATGGCCAGCCAGAGCCAGGGACTCCTGGACTAAGGAGTCTCCCCAGTGTTCTGCCTCCACACACGGAGTCGGATTGGGATTAAATAAATGTTTATTACTCCTCCTATTTTTTGCTCACGCCTCTGCTGCTGCGAGACTTTTCATTGCTTCAGCTGTGGATGAACTGTGTTGTGTGATGTTGAAGCAGAAATTGGACTTGCCTGCAATAAACCCATAGACAAGGCATACAGTTTAATAACGTGCATAGAATTCAAGTACTCATACAAGCTGGTAGGCTGCTCCGTCATTGGGGAAAGCAAGAAGTGCCAGCGCTCACACAGTATCTCCGTGCACATCCTGTAAAGTGGCGTCTTACCGTTCAGGCTCAATGCCCGAGGCCAAAGAAACCTTCAATGTAGTCACGGTATTTGCGGAATTGAGTAAAAAGCTCTACCTCTTCTGTCCCTGAGAGGGCAGGTAAACAAAATTGTATAAATCATGCAGACCATGTCCGACCACTTCGATGAAATAATAGAGCGCCTTGACACTCACGACGAAGAGATTGCCCATCTTCGCTAAAGGGTTGCAAATATCAAAATCGCGCGACCAAACAAACAGCTTCTTAACTTGAGCGCTGTCTTGGATGCACTTGAATTTTGTAGCCGGAAAAAAAAAACTTAGAAATTCATGGCGTGGTGTTCTCAGGAAAAGAAGACCTCATTAGCAAGGTTAATGAAGTGGCCCACGTGATTGACGAAGACGAAATCAGTCACTGTAACATTGAGGCTCGTCACAGGCTGCTGGTAAAGCCTAACAAAGTGTCAAGCATTTTATTTCGGTTCGAAAGGGAGGCAGTGAGAGACCGATGGCTCCGTACGAAAAGCGCATTAAAAAAAAAAAATATTTACACCTGTGAAAATGTGATCCGGAGAGCGAAAGAGCTGCTTTACATGACCACAGAATGGGCCAAGCCAATTGCTGGAAATACGTATGGGATGCAAACGGAAAGCTTCTGCTTCGCAAGAAGCAAGGTGACACTGGGCGTGGGATTAAAGGCGTGTGCGTCTTAGCGAGACGTGCATCCTAACCATTAGTTTTATTTATTTATTTATTTATTTTCAAATACCCTCAAGGTCACTGGGGACATTACAGAGGGGAGTGGGGAAAATTGTACAATAAACAAGTAGCACAGCATATGATGCGGACATAAGACCATGTCCAAAACAATCAAGAGAATATTACCGTTTTAAACATGAAAATCAGACCTATGAAACATCAGAAAAATGCGCAAGAAGGGCAGCTTTGAATAGCTCGTTATCATGTATTGACACTAGCGGTTCAGGAAGGCGATTCCATTCATTCACCGTGCGGGGTAAAAATGAATGATAAAATACGTTTGTTTTGCAGGAGAACGGCGCAACTTTGTGGCGATGATCGACGCGGCGTGATATGTAAGACGGGGCAGATAAAAGAAAATTGCGAAGATGAGCGTGGAAATAAATTTTGTGAAACAGAGATAATCGAAGCATGTTGCGGCGCAACGACAGGTTGGGCAGAAACAATATTGATTTCATAGAAGACACACTAGCAGTGCGATGACAGTTCGACAGTATGAAACGAGCCGAGCGGTTCTGGAATGCTTCTGCCCTGGTAACTAGAAATTCGTGGGCTGGGTCCCATATTGAGGCCGCATACTCTAGCTTTGGGCGAATAAGTGTTTTATAGAGTTGTAGCTTGAGGCTAGAAGAAATTGACGAAAAGTTGCGCTTCAAGTACCCTAATAGGCGGTTAATTGTTTGTTACATACGTAACGTGTGGATCCCATGAAAGATTATTTGAAATATAGACTCCTAGGTACTTGTAAGAGGTTACGACGTCAAGAGTATGTTTCTGTAGGGTATAGGTTGAGGAAGGTGCATTGGTGCGTGATACATGCATTACTTTGCATTTATTAATGTTCAATGTCATCACCCATTCGCTGCACCATGAAGATACAGCGTTTGGGTCTGACTGGAGTGCTAGAGAGATAAATGACACAGTCATCAGCGAAGAGGTTAATAGAAGAATGCACACGAGATGGGAGGTCGTTAATATAAATTAGGAAAAGGAGCGGACCAAGGACCGACCCCTGTAGGACTCCCGAAAGAACTGGGGACAAAGAAGAGTCGAAGTGATTAACGGTTACAAATTGAAAGCGGTTAGTAAGAAAACAACGCAACCAGGCAAGTACACTAGTATCAAGGTTTAGCTTACTTAATTTCAGAAGCAAAAGCTTATGTGAGACCTTGTCGAACGCTTTGCTGAAGTCAAGAAATATGCAGTCAACTACAGCGCCACGATCAAGAATGCTATGGAGGGAATGAGTAAAGCATGCTAGCTGAGTTTCGCACGAATAATGTTTGCGGAAGCCATGTTGTGATCTGTGGAAAAAGGAATGACCGTCCAAGTGTGCCGCAATTTGCGATGATATAATGTGTTCAAGGATTTTACATGAGATGCAAGTTAGAGAAATAGGTCGGTAGTTATTGATGTGTTGCTTAGAACCGGATTTATGAACCGGAATCACCTTTCCGATTCTCCAATCTCTTGGAAGAATGCCACGTTCGAGAGATAATTGAAACATTTTAGTCAAGATAATTGATGAACACATTTTGGTGTTTTTGAGAAACTTTGAATTGATATTATCGACACCGCAAGCAAAAGACAGCTTTAAGGTATCAATCACTCTAGAAACACCAACTGGGTCAATAACAATAGGAGGCATTGAACAAAACTTAGAATCACTAACATTTGCATCAGCAGAACAATCGCTAACTGAGAAGGATTTCGAAAAAAAATCATTAAAAGCAGAACAACAGTCAGAAGCAGGCAAGGTGTCGCCATCAACAGGACTGATAGTGATATCGTCCTCCTTTTCCCCTCCCATAACACGCCAAAATTGGCGCGGATTAGTACGTAGCGTCGACGGTGATGTTCGTTTAAAGAAGAAATCTTTAGCTTCATGCACAACATGAATGTAATTCGAGTTGGCGCGGCTATAAGCTCGCCATCGTTCCGGCTGGTGTGGGCGCTTGGCAACGTGAAACATTCGTTTTTTCTTGTTGGCGAGTTTAGATAGTGTCCTATTGTACCAGGGTGCTCGATTATTTTTTATCGTGCGCATAGGAACATACTTATCTGTTAATTGAAGTACTTTTGCTTTGAAATTATTTCAATTTTCCTCTACAGAGTGATTTGTGAAATGTTCCAAGAATTCGTCAACGAAGAACGATAATTCCGCGTTAATCGAGTCGTAGTCTGCTTTTGCGTAATCACGGATGTACTTTACACGCTTTTTTAAGCGTGACACTGGAAAAGTTAAACTAAACTGGATCAGTGAGTGATCACTGATTCGCGGTAAAACTGACATAGAGGTGACCGCATCAGGAGACGATGTCAGAACAAGATCGAGAGTGTTAGCGGAATGTGCAGTACACCTGGTGGGTTGAGTGATCATTTGAGTGAAGTGGAACTCAGGACAAAAATCGACGAATAGCTGTGGTTCGGAAGCTCTAATGTCGGAAACGGGGCCATCAACCGTCCAAGTTATGCTGGGATAGTTGAAGTCGCCTAAGAGAAAAATCGGTGACTTAGGGAAGCGGACGGAAATGAGGTTTACAACATCATGAAGGTTGTTAACAAAGGAATGGTCACTGGATGGGGCTCTATAGCACGCTCCGATTACGATTTTACGATCCTTGAGGGCCAATGTTGCCCATGTGATTTCAATATTTATGAGTACCTGAACCGATGATGATGCTATACTTGAGTCGACTGCTATTAGATCACCGCCTCCCGATCTAACGTCTCGGTCAAAGCGGTAAAACTTATATTTCTTCTTACATTCAGGAATTTCGCTGTCCCTTATTTTATTAGATAACCATGTTTCCGTTAATACAATAACATCTGCTGAGCACGAATCAATTACTGCGCTTAAGGATTCCCGATTTTTTAACACACTACGAATGTTTGTGAACACAACCGATAGTTCGATGTCTGCACCACTACCCCCCTGCCTGGCCTATGTTGAAGATTGAGACGTGTTGGAAGGATGAAAAGATGGTTCTTCAGCACCAGTTCAGGAAGGATGAAAAGATGGTTCTTCAGCACCAGTTCCGGACTCAATTTCACAGACACTGTCAGATGCTGGCAGGTACATATAAGATTTCTTTTTGATTATTAGTTTGTTATAACGCACAGAAAATTGTTCACTGCTAGCTTTCCCGAACTCGATAAGTTTCTTGCGTGCAGTGCGAGTAGAAATGCAGAAGTCATCGCTTACAGTGATACCTGCTATTTTCAGTTGAGATTTCGGGACAAAAATTTCGCTTTTTACTTTAGAACTGTTGAACTTTGCTATTATTGGACGGCATTTATTTGGAAAAAACTTTTCTAGCCTGTGGGCACGAGATATGGCTTCGTCCGAAGTTTGATTTTGAGCGCAGAGGAAATTATGTCGCGAACTTTCTTTTCAGAAGCCGCCCACGTTTCCTTCTGCTCGTCAGCGAACCCATAAAATATCAAGTTATCGCTCCTTGATCTATCTTCAAATTCATCCAAACGGTTATGAATGCCGGCGGTTTATTTATCTACAACTTCAGTTACCGCACGTGCGATTTCAATCTCGGCACAGTTTTCATGAGCTGCCAGTTTTTCTTCAACAGCTGACAACCTGTCATTTATATCGGCCATCTGCTTCTGTAGATTTACCTGAATTTCTTTCACTGCATTAAGTTCTGAGAGTACTTCCTCGTGATTTTGGTTTATTTTAACATTAATAGATTTCATCAAAGAAAGAAGCTCATTTGAGCCCTTATCCTCCTTCTGAGGCCCGGGGTTCATTTCCACATCCCCCCCCCCCCCAACAACAAAAGCCTGGTGACATGCACACAGTCACAAACAATGCTAAACACTGTGATGGGGCAGGGAAAGAGCAGCAAGCAAGTATTGCTGGATCGCTTACAATGCAGGGCAGGGCTGGGACTGACCTGCATCGAGAGGCAAAACTAGTCTTGGCAGGTCTGCATGGCTGCTGCTCTCTCCTGCCCACTGACGAAGAACGATGAAGGTCCGCTTTTTATAGGCGACATATTTGGTGATGTCAAAGTCGATGCCGATGTTGGAACCACTGGGGACGAGGCAAAGTTTCAAGGGCTTTCGGTCGATGTGGCTGGGCAACGTTGTTCTGGCTGCACCGCTGGACTGCGCACGCTCGAACGGCACCAAGGGTGCTATGAATCCAAATAGCAGGACCTCATCTTGTTATGTCTTCACACCGATACCCCTTTCCTTGTGAACTTCAACTGAACCCAAACAATGGTTGCGTCCTTCAATATTCAAATGTTTTTATTTGAATGCACGCTCAATAAACAACAAGTACTATGATTAAGGTGTACTCTTAAATAGCTTAGATTTTTGTTTGATGTTTAATGATACCTGAAAGGTGGTTAGATTCTGATATTGATTTTTAGCAAGCCTTGTTTTCTACTTTTATTGTAATAGAAGTGCATGTCGTGGTGCCGGTGCATGTCTTCTGCTTAGCAACAATTTAAAGGGGATATGATAAAAGTGTATTGTAATATCGATCCCAAAGTTGAAGTCTTATCTGGAGTAAGTAGCAACACAATGATATCTGTGTGCTACAGACCCCCCAGGGGTGATACTTCTTCGTTCTTGAAGTTTATGGAATCCCATTTGAGCTTCATTACTCAGTAATAATATGAAGCCATCACAAGTGGTGATTTCAGTACACAAATGTTACGTAGTACCCCGGTTAGTACAAGTTTTGATGTGCTATTGAAATGTTATGATTTCCACGTTATATCTAAGGTGCCCACACATATTACTTTGACGACGGAAACACTCATTGATTTATCTATTACAAACACTGACCCCTTCCTTGCACGGTCTGATGTTACATGCTGCGATCTCAGTGACCACATGGGTATTTATGTCATATGCAATAAATTTATCCGCAAGCTTAAACAATGGAATGTATACACAACTCAATGTGTTACACTCGAGAACTCGCGTAGAATTCGCTTAGTGGACTGAAATGACGTGTACAATTAATCAGACGCAAACAAATCTTGTGAAATATTTATGTCAATTTTTATCAAGATATACAGCGAACACATTGTCAATGAGAACAATTTTTTTGCGATGTAATGCCCGTTGGCATAAAAATTAATTATTTACAAATATACATGGGCCCCCGTCTCTCGAAGGAAGTCAAGAAGGGAGCGGTGGTGGGGCCCCCAGAGCCACCGCTGAAGGTCGGGGGGTCTTCCAGGATGGAGGCCTGTGCCTCTCAGGTGTCGCTTTCTGGCTGAGGCCAGTGAAGGACACGCCCATACGAGATGGTCCGCATCAGTTTGTGCTGCCGGAATTATAGAAACCACGAATGTCGTGTGATTTATTACCCGCATCAAGCGAGAAAACAGGCTATATCAATTATTCATTAAATCGAGCAATGCCGAAACCCTAAATGAATTCAGAAAAAAAAACAAATAACTCGCGACCTACACAATCCAAGAAAATGCTTTTATGAAAAACCATTTGAATTACTTAGTGGACCTGATCAACTGTGCAGGAAGATCCGTTCGTTAAATGCGAAATCCACTCATAACGTACCTACTGATAAAAAACATGTACTGGGATTGAATACACGGGCTGTAAGCTCGCTGTTGCTTTCAACATCTTCAATCCTGAATCTACCCCAGTCACAAATCAGTTTAAGTGTTCTTTACAAAGTTTCTCTGACACTACATTTCTAAATCCTGTTTGTGAAAGCGAAATCATATCAACACTATCAGACTTTAATAACAGTTTCGGTCGAGATGCCCACAATATTCAAGTTCGGCCTGTTAACCACGTGATTGACACAATTGTGATTCCACTTACTTATATTATCAGTCTATTTACAGAGACCACGACCTTTCCTTCTAGTATGCAACTAACAGAACTAACGGTTCTTTATAAAAAGTGTGATAAAAATGATTTCGGGAATTATAGACCCATTAGCATTCTACCAGTATTTTCAGAAGTTTTCCTGAAGATTACGCTTAGAAGATTCGATGCATTTCTGAGCTCCCGCGATGTGATTACTGATTGTCAATACAGATTGAGGAAGGGTAGGTTCATAGAGTTCGCACTCATCAATAAAACAGGATGCATAATAAACAATTTCAAACACAGAAATATTGTAATCGGAATTTTTATAGATTTTAGTAAAGCGTTCGACCGTATAAACCATGAAAGTTTGTTTTATAAGTGAGAACAGTAAGGTATAAGGGGCCAAGTTTTTTTTTTCCTATTTATTATACAAGAAGTAGTACGCCCAAATGAATAACTTAAATTCCAATACAAGACCTACCGTTTGCGTTGTTCCTCAGGGAAGTATTTAGGCCCAATAATATTAACCTGTATATTAAGTACATATTAAACCATGAACCCAACGCTTGTTATTTAATATACGCGAATCATACCGGTATTTTTCTGTCGGGGGATTCAACAGATTCATATTCCCGTTCGAACGCAATATTGAAAAAATAAGCAGCCTGGTCAGACGCTCACTTGCTTCAAGTAAACATTTTGAAGGCAATAGCGGTAATTTTTCGTCCGGAAAGTAAACTAATACATTCAAACACTCCACTATGCTATAAATACAAACAATTGAAATAGTAAATCCTTCAGAACATTGGGCGCTGTTTTCTCAGAAAATATGCTTTGGGATGATCACATACTCCACATAACGCTAAAAGCTTCGATGTCTACTGGATTTATTCTTCGCCACAACTACATCTTGCCACAAAACGTCAAACTACTAGTACACCGGGCTCTTTTGTGCTCTTACTTCAACTATTCCATACATTTAAGGGCAACAACTACAACTTCAAATCTAAACAAACTAGTCGTTCTTGCAAATAGTGTGCTGCACATTGTTCTTTACTTGCCGTACCGACATATAACACAAGAATTATTTCAGAAACATGACATCCTAAATATTCAACCTTTACAAATACGGCTTGATCACGAACTACAAACGCGAAAAAACAAGATGTCTAACTTTGCTTTCCAGTCCAGCAACGCTATATTGTACGACACTCTTTATCCACAGCGCCATTACCCCTTTGGGCATTGACCCAAGTTCATACAAACTATGGTCATAAACTCCTATTATATCAACTACCGACCACATTAAACACACTCACTGATGAGGGTATCGATATTGATCAGTTTTGCTACCATTTTTATGCAGTTATCTTGCGACAATCCAAATTCTGCATAAGAATGTATTGTTTTTGTTAATATTGGTATCAGTGCTATTTAACGTGGAGGGTCTGTTTAGCAAAAAAAGCTTGATGTGTTTTATGAATTTGTTTTTGAGTAGTCTTGAATTGTTTGTGCGTTTGTGCGTATTTGTTTGTCTGTTTGATTGGTTATTTTTATTTTTTAGTCTACTACGCGGAGGGAAGTAGAATGTATTTTTTTTTCATTATTTCTTTTTTTACTATGCACAACCCAGTGTTTTTTTCGTATTTTTTTCTTTTTTTTGTCTTTTTACTACGCAGACCGTAGTGCAATGTTAAACTCCGCCCTTTATTGTCGTTTGCTGTCGCTGCCAGCGGCGAGGGTGGTGGGAGCTTCGGCCAGCAATATTTGCTTTTATTCACATCTCCTCCATCACTTAAATTGATAAAAATAGAGACTATTTTGAGTGTTACCTAGACGCAGAATAAAGGTGGGCCGAACTATAGCATATGGTGCATGGCGGATGTATAAACAAGGCGATGAGAACTATTTACACGTGGCCACGGCAGTCCAGTCGAGGCTGCGTGCCAGCCCCGCCTTTTTCTTCGTCCGAAAAAGGAGCAAAGCGCTATGCGCCACAATCCACTTTGTGGTCGTCATGAGGTGTCATGTCCCCACCATCGAGGGAGACGGTGGTGGTCAAAACTGCAGTAGGTAGGCGATTACGTAGTAACGAAACTGGACATAAGCGATAACATGACCTTATGCCGTTAAGCGACTTTAAAGCATCACACATTACGGCCACACTGGTTCCCTCTATGGTGCTGTCCACCATCTACAGACCAGAGCAGCAGTTTATAGCATGGAAATAGTTATATTTTTTAGTCATAATTGACAACACCCATCTGAATTTATTTAGTAATAAGAGACATAGAAATAAGAATGACTACGAAAGGAAGGATAACACCGAGTGGTTAACGCCCTAAGTTTTACCAGGAAGTCATTTTAGGTAAACGGCCCGGAATATGATAATGGTATTTCTGCAAACAACCGCAGAGGAATTTCACACTGGAAGAATAAACACTTCGTCTTCTTCTTCGCAGCGAACTTCTACCACAAACTTCCGGTATTTTTATAGTTTATATTTTAACGTTTCTCAATCGAATTCGAATTCTTGAAAACATTTTGCACGAAAAGAAATCGTAGCAGCAATTAAAACAAATTTCTTATCAGAAACATGCAGCAACACAGTTTGAGGGTACTCCAAATTTGTGAAATTGTTTAATACAGTGCCTCTTCCCAGCATGCTCCGTTTCTGAAGTTTTATGAACTTGTGTTTTTAGCAGTTAGAAGCAGAATGATAGATTTCTTTTTGGGATATTGGAATATTATTAGGATCGTTGCGTGAGTTAACTCGCGCTTTGGCGCGTTCAGCGAAGAAGAAGCTTGGGGCCGAAAGCAGCCACCGATATGGATCCGTGACCTCCAATTCCTGGTCGTCGCAAGTCTACGGATGGGAGCCAAACCCTGGATCTACAGAAACCTCCTCCACCGCCCACGGCTAAGGAGCGGGCGCATAACCTGACGCCAACCGATGTGTACTGGGATCCACGCTACAACAAGTACTTCTACTCCGGCTTCATCCAAACAGAAGGTGGCACCATTGCTGAGGCCATAGTGCCGATTATCGAGGTCCACCCTCCCTCCGCCGACAACACCGTGAGGCGCACAATCCTTATCCAGAGGTATGGTTTCACTTCGCTGGGGCGTTATTGCCGAGTGTTAAGTATCTATGGCATGTTGTTTTAAAAGAGTTGATTTGTTTGAAGTAGACATACGCAACGTTTAATTACAAAATTTCGCGACCACAAACGCTATATGGTACATTTGATGAGTATATTTGTAATGCTCATTTCGGGACACGATTCTATTCCTGGCTCACTGAATTGTAAAGCAGCAGGACTGGTTAAACACTATTCGGTCCGAAAAACTAAGCTACGCAAACTTTCCTGCAATTAATCACAAGGGTAGCTTTGAGGTAACTCTGGATCATATAAGACAGACAAGCATTGCGTCCGTTTGAGGTACGTGGCTACTCGGCGCTGTTAAGATTCCACAGGCTTGAGTAAAAAAATTGATGGTGCTGGCGGTGTTAAAAGCGCCATTTTCTCGCGTTCTTCAGTACCTGACTTCCAGTAGGTAAGAAAATAATAACCAATGATATTGTGCTCGCAGTACTACCATAGACTGAGATTTAATTACGGTTGCCATATACAAAGAGTTATTGGAAGGAGAGGTATGACCACGCTTTTTATTCAGGCTAAATACGCATGGAGACGCACACATTCATGAAATTTGTCACAATGCATAATTTGAACCGAACGTAATTACCCGAGAGTAATTCGCACGTTTGTACTCTTCCCAAGGAAAATAAGCATATTCATTGTCGGCTACAGACACGCAAAGGGATTGTTTTTATTTACCAAATGATCTCAGCAAGCCCATTTCACAAAAATACTATTTTCGGTGTGGCGAATTCTTTGGCCCACTTACTGTCTTGATCGTTTGCTGTACCAGAGTGCAGTTTTAAAAATAGATCTGCGTTGACATCGCATGCGATCGATGCCAGGTATTCAACAATACTGGGCATAACACCAGCGTGCACTTCAGCTACGATGGCGTATTGAAATTCTCGTATAAACCAGACGATGTCAGTGTTGCCTTGCGATTTTTAGCTTCATTCCAAGTTGCCTGCGTTCGACGTTTGAAAATATCGCTCACTGTGAGTGGTAAACTAGGCCTGGCCTTTTGTATTGGGTTATAATTTTGTATGACAAGCCGTTGGAAAGATTTAAACAAACATTTGCAGCCGAGGGGATTTGCAGCAGAGTGACCGCAGCTCATGCATGTTTTTCACGTTTCGTAGGCACTGACTTCAAGAAGCGAGCCGACACGAAGACTGCAACGATCCCAACTGATAGCTGGTCATCGCGTCACCTGCTGAGCTGCCTCGTGGCTTCAGCCTGATCGCCTACCATCGCGCAAGCGATCCGCGCCACGACCCACGTGGGAGCTACAAACATCGCAGGCCGCGCCCTCCCTCGAGCGCCTACAAAAGGGACCGCCAACAACCACAGAACGGGATTTGCAGCCGAGTGACCGCAGCTCATGCGTGTTTTTCACGTTTCGTAGGCACTGACTTCAAGAAGCGAGCCGACACGAAGACTGCAACGATCCCAACTGATAGCTGGTCATCGCGTCACCTGCTGAGCTGCCTCGTGGCTTCAGCCTGATTGCCTACCATCGCGCAGGCGATCTGCGCCACGACCCACGTGGGAGCTACAAACATCGCAGGCCGCGCCCTCCCTCGAGCGCCTACAAAAGGGACCGCCAACAACCACGGAACGGGATTTGCAGCCGAGTGACCGCAGCTCATGCATGTTTTTCACGTTTCGTTGGTGAGTGGGTGCAGCCCAGAGCTTTTTTGGATACTGTTTTAGGCTGCCAATCCCAAGTGTCGATTGATTCAGAATGGGCATTGATTTGTGTGCATACCGAGCGCGGATAGGCTGTTTTGTGGGGCGTGGCGGTTCACCACAAAACAGCCTATTCATGGTTCACCAACGTCATGGTTCACCAGTATGGCTTGGGCCTGCGTTGGTTTCTAGTTGCTGGCGCACGGGAGGACGATGTTTCCTGGTTTTGTTCTGTATTGCCCATTTGATCATTTTCGCCGGCGACGTGGAAACAAACCCAGGCCCTGACAAGCTGGATCAAATTCTTGGGCTTGTTAAGGAATTAACCTTATCACATGAAAAATTTCACAAAGAGACATCAAACAAACTAAAAGAAATTCAAACAAACGTCACAAACATCAAAAGGCGACTCAGCGGTGTCGAAAACCGGTTAAATGCGATTGATAATCTGTGCCATGACGTCACCACGGTTAACTCAGTCGTTAAAGAATCACAAGAACAGCTGAAGACCATAGAAACTAAGCAATTGGAGCAGGCCAATCTAGTTGTTGATGACCTAAATAACCGAATGCGCAGAAATAACCTCATATTTAAAGGAATTCCGGAAGAACCCCAAGAAAAATGGGGTGATACTGAACGAATCATCAACGAGTTTGTTTCCACCAATCTAGGCTTGAAGGCAGGCGAAATTGAGCGAGCCCACAGAGTAGGCCGACCTAAAGCAGATCACATCCGGCCAATTGTCGTGAAATTTCTGAATTTCAAAGACAAGAGCACCATCTTAAAAAATGCTTTCAAGCTGAAGGATCTGGAAAACCCTCGTGTGTGGATTGAAGAGGATTTTTCTGCCCGAATGCAGCTCATCAGGAAAAACCTGAGAGATTTCGCTCGCAAAGAACGTAAACCAAATGAGAAATATACTGTTATTTATGATAAACTTCTCCTCGGAAACAAATGTTATACTTTTGATTCCTCAAAAAACCAAGTAACCTGTTTCCCACGGCGCGATGAAGCCGAAGTCTCTGCGCTAAATGAGCAAACTGACGTTAGCACACAAGGGGACGACATTAGCAAGGATGATTGACGCATAAATGTTAATCAAGAAAATTTATTGTCACTCTTAGTGTGCAACTTTCGAAGCATGTTCCATAAACAAGATCAGCTATGTACATTTACTGAAGCGTGTTCTGTAGATATTGTCCTGGGTACCGAAACTTGGCTTTCACCCGATATTGAAGACAACGAGCTATCTCTCTCTAAGGACTTTGTTATATTTAGAAAAGATAGAGTGGGCGCACGGGGAGGCGGAGTCATAGCAGCCGTGAAATCTAATCTATGTGCCCGCGCTATTGATACAAAGTCAAATGTTGAAATTTTGTGGATTTCACTTGAGTTGTGTTCTTCTGTGACTTGCGCAGTCGGAGTGTGTTACCGTCCGCCTGATTCCAGTGCTGAATTTATTGACAGCCTAAATGACTCTTTAACTTTAATTCAAAACATGCATCCAACGTCACCAATAATCCTTGCTGGTGATTTCAACTACCCCGCTATAAACTGGCAGACGTGCACACCCCAAGGCTGCGCAAAGAAAAGCGAATGCAGGGAATTTCTTGATGTTCTTTCGTTATTTGATCTGCACCAAATGTTTTGCAAACCAACACGAGGAAGTTCTATTCTTGACCTCGTCCTGACAACGGAACCAGAAAATATGCTTGTTCAAGTTTTAGAATGTATTAGCGACCACAATGTCTTTTGAAAAAAAAGTAAACATGAAACGGCAACAAAAACAATTTTCGATTACTCCCGTGCAAAAGTCGAGGAAATTCTTGAAGAGTGATCGTCTTTTTCTGTATGGTTCATGCAAACCATGGCTTACCGAAATACAAATGATAACTGGCTTGCTATCCGAAGGAAGCTTACTGAATTGAAGCAAAAGTACGTTCCCAAAATTGAAATCGTCTCATCAACACACAGCACATGGTTAACGTCCCAAGTGAAAAGAGCTATCAATAAAAAAAACGACTTTATTTTAAAGCAAAGTTGTCAAACTCGGATGGCGATTGGCAGCGCTATCGTGAACAAGCAAATAAATGCAAAGCGGAAATTGAAGCGTCCAAAGATAAGTTTTTTAATGGTGACATTGTGAGCATGTTAACAAACAACCCAAAAAAGTTTTGGAAAGTAATTAATCCCAAACACTCTTCTCAATCCACTTTACCAATCGTAAATAACGGTATGCTTCTCTCGCCATCTGAAGCGGCAACAGAATTAAACTCCTTTTTCAGCTCTGTATTCACGAAAGAAAAGCCCATACCACCTGATCTTGCATGTACTTCAATTAACTCGTCTATGAATGACTTCAAAATCACTCCTGAAGGAATCGAAGCGGCCATAAATCGCGTTTCCAATAACTCATCCCCTGGTCCAGATGGAATTTGCCCAAAGATACTGAAAATGACTAAGCCCATAATATCTCTGATTTTGCCGCGCTTTTCCAGCAGTCTCTAGATACAGGAATAGTGCCAGATGATTGGAAGATCGGTTTTATCACTCCCATTTACAAATCAGGTGACCGTTCAATGCCCTCAAATTATAGACCGATATCTTTGACTAGTATTCCAGGTAAATTACTTGAACATATAATATCTTCCGCAGTGATGAAATATTTAAGTAAGCATAACTTTTTCTTTAATAATCAGCATGGTTTTCAGCAAGGCCACTCTTGTGAAACACAATTATTTTAACTCATTACGGATCTTCATCAAGCTGTTCACGAGTCAATAAAAATTGAGGCTATATTCATTGGCTTCAAGAAAGCATTCGATAAAGTTCCTCATGCCCGTCTATTGATGAAGCTTAGCCGGCTTAACATCCATAGTACCATTATAATTTGGATTACAAGTTTTTTAACCAATCGCTACCAGTTTGTTTCAGTAAGCGATCAGTCTTCTGCTTTAGCAAAAGTTACATCTGGCGTCCCTCAAGGCTCAGTACTTGGACCAATTTTATTCCTAATTTACATTAATGATATCTGTAAAAACAAGTCTTCAACAGTTCGATTATTTGCGGACTATTGCGTTCTCTATAGACAAATCAAAACCTCCGAAGATTCTAATACTTTACAGGCCGACGTAAAAAAATCTCCCTTTGGTGCGAGAACTGGCAAATGGAAATTAATGTTTCTAAAACAAAAGCAATGACATTTACCAGATCTAGTAACGTTCAGTTCACTTCGTATTTTATGAATAACTTGTGCATAGAAAATGTGACTACGTTAAAATATTTAGGAGTTCATTTAAGTTCTAACCTAACATGGAATGATCACATTGATGAAATAATTTCGAAAGCAAATAAAATACTGGGATTCATTAGGCGCAACTTGTATTTAGCAAATCAGTCAACTAAACTATTAACTTACACAGCTTTAGTTCGTTCAAAAATGGAATATGCTTCTATAATATGGAATCCAAATCAAACGTACCTAATAAACAAGCTCGAGTCGTTACAAAATAAAGCAGCTCGTTTCATTACCAAGAACTACTCCAGAACATCCAGCATCACGGCTATCAAAGATTCCCTCCAATTACCCTCCCTAGAAAAACGGCGTCTACTGGCTCTGCTCTCGCACTTCCACAGAATGTATCATACCCCATCATGCTTCACTGCATCCCATATCAAGCCGCCTCATCAAATTTTTCCGCGCCTCGGCCATCCCTTCAAAGTCCGCCCCATTTTCGCACGTACAAATCTCCTTCGCCAATCACCGCTCTTTCTGGCCATTTACCACTGGAACAAGCTGCCTAAAGAAATTGCTGCTATTCGTGATCACTACTCATTTGTTGCACAACTGAAGCGCAATATGAACGCGCATGTCTTGTAAAAACAGAACTGTGTGCTTTTAGCAACATGAACTGAATTTACAGGTTTTGTATTGAGTGTTTTTAGTTGCACCCATTTCTTTTTCCTGATTCTTCTGTTCTTTCTTTATTTCTTTATTGTTTGGTAACCTGTAATATGTAATAAGTTGCATTTCTCTGCGAATTGTGTTTAAATGTTTGAAATATCTCGTTGTAATCCCCCCCCCCCCCCTATGTAATGCCCGCAAGGGCCTTTAGGGTATCTGAATAAAAAAAACTGCCAAGTATATCCCATTCATACTAGTACCAATTGCAAATTTTCTATTCAAGGTTACTTTCACGAAGAGTGCGACGCCAGGTTTCGCCGACCGGAAACATCACAGTTTGGTTTCCCATTCCTGCTCGAAGAAGCCTACGCGCCATGTACGCCACCGGTGCAGCTGTAAAACCATACCAGGCTTTTCAACCGAAGCTTTCTTTGCCTCTCGCCCAATTTTCTGAGAGGCTGCGGCTGCTGTTGCTGCTGCTGCTGTTGAAAACTGGTTGGGTGCGTCCGTGAATGTGATCTTAAAGCAGATAATGATGGGCTCCGTGAATGGTACCCGGGCACGGAGGGACGCGCCCGCGGGTGTGCGGCCGGGGAAGCCCCATCTCATGCGTGCAGGACAATTTGTGCGATTCGAGCTGGTGGCGTCAAAACAGCGTTCTGGTCAGGAAAATTCTGCTACTATGAGGAAATATTGAACCTCTCTTAACTTCGCTGCACCGTTACTCAATTCTGTCAAAAAGGGTGGTCAGCTTTGGAGGATGGGGTGGCGTGTTCACTGGGCATGTACTTCAGCTTCGCTCGAAATTGCACTCGGATGTACACTTTTTATGGTTCGGGATAATACTGTTCGGCCGTGTCGCTTGTACGAGCTGAAACTTCAACCTTGCTATGTTGCACCCAACCTAACTAACGTTTGGGTTTGGGCTAGTTCATAATTAAACTTTGTTCGGTGCTTAACCTGCTGCTTGACGCTGTTCACGGCTCCTAACACAGATGCTGGCACTGGGGTCACCTTTATATCGAGAGTGCTAGTGCGCTAAAATTTTCAAGGTCATTCATCACGTCGCAATACCTTCATCAGCCGGCGCGCAAGCTCCCCAATACTTTCTGATCGCTTCCGTCACACGAAGAGGAGAAAGGAGCTAGAGGATAGTTGATGTCTTGGTCTCTCACTTCACTATAACAGGCGTTGGGGTCGTCCATAATCTCTCGCTGCTTAAGAGGGGAATGCGCACGCGCCAAGTGTGAGGAAGCAAGTGAAGAAATAACGTCGCATAGGATGAACGCAGTCGCTAACAGTGCCAAAAGCCCGCGCACCGCCACCGTGTCCCAATACTATGGAAGATCGAGCATACTACTCCGACCCCAAGCGTCAACGTCGGACCGATTGTGTAGCCCGTCCCTTGAATGTGCTTTTGCGCAGCCGGACCGGCAGCCTTTAGATTAGCATTGCGGTAAACCAAGGTCGACGTTTCTATCACTTCATTTCTACACTATTCACTGGCCTAAACTGAGACGAAATTTCGTAACACAATTCAGACACCCTTTAGAGTGTAGTGTGTTTAACATTAGGAAAACACATTAACCGGTACTTTTGAATTTTGCTGGTTGACCATCAGTCTCTCACCTCACAGAATCTGAAGGCCTCAAGATATGTTGTTTATCAATGTATTTATATGGTGCCAGTCTGTGAATTTGAGGTATTCCCTGTACCCCGGTGAAATAGGTCTTTTACTACGTTACGGCGCAGGGACACCCACGGATGAACGCTGCGCTCTGAATTTTTTTCTTGAGGAAATATTATTCGATCATGGCGACCACAGAGTTCCCCATAACTGAAGTTCGAAACATGGAGTGTTGCTACTGAAGATTTTTGCGCCGTCGCATCTAAGGACAGGGATGCCAATTAGTGTTATTGTGGTACAATGTTTTCCGTACGAGTATTTCGGGTGTTTTACTGTGCTTACTAGCCAATTGGTATTTTAAAGCCACCTTGATCTGGATTCGTTTATTCTATCATCCCAGCCAGCGCCAAGGACCGCCACGATCAGACCGCCGAATCGCGTGGACTGAGGAACCCTTAGTGAGGTCGTTTGGCCACACCCATTGGACTACCCCCCCGGCGAGTGCACCCCTTCCTGGCCCCGTCCCGTTGGTGGAACCCGGTGTTGGAGGGCGGTGTGGCCAGTGGACCTGCCGCTCCCTGTGCCTGGCTATGTGCATTTCCTCCATGCTGTTGCTGCTAACAGTGCTGCTGACGCTTTGGATCTGGAAGTACTTGGACGAAGGAGCGTCTGAAAGCGGCGAAGACCCCGGGCGGTACGGTGCATTCCGCCAGACAAGAACCGAGCAAGCGACGCTCGGGCCTCTTGATGGCGACCCCAGTCCAGTTTACAGCATTCCGAAGAACACGGAACCGAACGGTAGGAGGCACGAAGGAGCGTTTTTGTTATTTTAATTTGTTTTGTGGAATCATATGTGGTGCCTAGAATTGCTGCGTTTCGTGATGTTCTGGCAGTGGCCTAGATGAAGTTCATGGCTTAGAGAAGCCTTAGGGGCTAATGCGCATGCGTATAGCTAAACACTATACCAGAGGTGACTTTCGCCGAAGTCCTGATAAAGCGGGTAGTCAAAAAAGCTTGACAAGTTGCAAGCAATCAAACCCTTTATATCAGAAATACTTTTTAAGAAAGAATGATTTCGGTGTACGTAATTATGCCTAGTGTAGGACCTGGCGTATCTTCGAGCTGTAATCTCTGAAGCATGCCGAACCATGCGTGTACGTAGCGCACAGGGTAATGACAGCTAGCTTATGTACGGGTATAAATATTTATTGCTATAGTTACAGTAACTCACAAGGTTGACCCTTAATTAGTTCTATAAAATAGGTATATTTTAAACGATTCTGAAAGTTTGCTGTCAGTAAAACGTGCGCGAGATTTTTCCTGTGGAACATCTGTTTTGTGTAAAAAGGAATTTGGTTTGTTATATGAGCATTTTAGGTCTCCTTTATAATAAATGCAAGAAACAGTAAAAAAACTCGTATTTTTTGTGTAATAATCAAAAAACAGGCCGATAAGAGACCAGCTGGGAAACATAGAAAATTTTATCCGAATACTGTAAAATAATTGGCTCCTTTCCGGGGCAGAGTTCGAGGGATCCCAGGTGTTTCCACGATCTGCCTATCTCGACTGCTGATAAACGTACGCTTGACCGTTATGTTCGGATTAGCTAACACTCGGCATCTCTTTCTCTCTCTCTCTCTCTCTCTCTCTCTCTCTCGGGACGTCCCTTAATCTTCTCTACGTGCGTAGTGCAGTGAATGAAGTACGCACAGAGAGCTGTCACTAAGGGCCATCTTCTGGTCAATGAGCCGTCCCAAGGTGTGTGGCGAACGCCTCTAATATTCACTGGCAAACAGACAAGGGCTTTACGGGCAATGGGAATAGCGATCTTTCCACGGTCAGTAGGAAGATGACAGAGGGGCTTTATTCCTGATTCCGAGGGAACACTCCAGGCATAGCGTGCTGCGGAACTACGTGGCAGGAAGAGCGAAGCCGTGACGGCAATTACAACTCTATCTCCGTCGCCGAATCTCTTGAGCCGGGCACTTCCGCAGAATTCACGGCGTCCGCTGCATACTCAACTAATAAAAGTTGTCATTCTCTACTTTCGCCACCACATGCAATCCAGGAAAGTGGCGGCATTTTATAATGTCAGTCGCCTGGATTCAGCTTCCAGTAAAAATGATAACCTGAGCAATTATGCCTCGTTCGTTGTTGAAGAGGACGCCCTTCTCTTAAATGTGGTGGGTGGGGGCGTCCTCCAAACATTGTTTGGGGCAAGGCAACGTCGCAACAGTGGTTACAGCTGTGGGAGGGCCGCGTCGCAACAGATGCTGGCTTTTCAGCAGCAAACCGAAAATCATCTTCTTCATTATCATCATGATCCAACTGCTGTTAGAGGCTTTGCCCGTTGTTTCTAATGTTTTGGTCCGGTTTGGAAGTGGTGGTGTTACTTTCTTACGGCATTCAAGGCTTGCAGAAAGGTGGTTAGAATGCACACCTTTTACTGAGATGTACAGAAGCGACGATGACGGCAGCACACAGTTGGCATGGGTGGCGTATAATAGGGTCAGGTATAGGGCACATGTGCTGCAGTCGCCTGTATCCCAGCAAAGGATGAAGCATTCGGCAGCCTGGTGGTACGGTCGGAGGTGCGTACAGCATCGTATGCATTGATTTTGTAACGCAAACACGTGCCTTCAAAGGTCTTACTGCGGCACTCAATCTGCCGAGTAGTCGGACATATAGGATTCGGGACCCGTTATGCAGTTTATGAGTGGGAGTGTTTGGCTCTTTCCAAGTCCATTCCTGTAATCACTACTCTGGTCGTTCTAGGAAGTAGCTTGAGGTAATAAACAGAATCTTGGGTCTTTACTCCGAGTTGAAAGGTAGTCACTTCGCGGAGGGGTAGACATACCGTATCAGTGGCTGTGATCAGGACGATGAGGTTCTGCTTCGCTTTGGTTCGAATTAGTACGCGGAAAAAGAACTTATTGTCCGTAACTTAGCGTCTTTTGTTACTTACCGGTAACTCTAGGTAACAACATGAAGCGCCGCTTGACGTCGGTGTATAATCATGAAATCATTTCCTCGCCATGGGCAAGGTTAAGTGTTAGTGGGGCCCCGGAGCTCGTCACTCTGTATGGTCGCGTAGAGAGCTACGGGGATGGCGTCATGTGTGGGAGCGAAAAGTGGGGCCGAAGCCCGTGACTCTTAGCGAGCTAATTCCACAAGCGTTAGGCTTAGTGGCGAATCTCGGTGTTTTTAGGATACCAGTTGCCACTAAGTCGCAACCGCTATATGCGGCAATGGTAATAAGTGGGTTCAATCGATGGCGGTTGTCGTAAATAACCAGTTGGTAATGTAAGTGACCCGGGTACTCATCAAGCAATGGCAGGAGTTGAGTATATCATCTTATTATTGTAGACAAAGGTAGCTGATGATGATGATTGATTCTCAAGAAGTATTATGTTGTTTTTCTATACTAATGAACCGGTTGAAGAAAATCGGGGATGTTTGCTGAAACTTAAAATTCTTATTACTGGCCAGCAACATTGGAGAAAATAGCAGAGTGATAGTGTTCGGTTAATAACACATTAACGCAACATGAATCAAATTTGATTCATTTCATTATGCCATTCCTACAGAGTGCTTTATTTTCGACAAACGGAAATACAGCGGTCCTCATTAATAATTGGCTCCAGGTTTTTTCCATCCACTAAAACTCTGCAAGCCAAACCAATAAGTAATTGATATCTGCCGTTTTTTCTTATTTTCGTAATTCCACGAACACGCTCGACCTAACGCACGTAAAGGGTATCTCCAGATACTTCTTAGTGTATTTAAAACCCTATTTATTATTTGTGGCTAAAATCAGAGGCATTGAAGGACTCTGCTAAAATAATTCATTCCTTTCTTTTGGGAGACGGAACATCTATCAACTTATTATTGACACGCAATTTTGGTAATTATGTGGGCTAGTTATGCGTTTGTGAATGGTCAAATTAGGTTGCCGAAAGGCTCATTAAGAGAGGTTTTGCCGATACAAGGGTATTCACGTTTTCAGGTCAATCAATGGCATAATAATCGCCTCACAACGATTTTTTTGAAGAGATGATTATTAGTGGAGTTGTTGCAAATCAAAGCGTCGCATTTTCTCTCGCTCCGGGCTTCTCCCTCGTTTCGTTCCCCTCACACCCCGTGAGCGAAACTGCTTATGATGCGTCGCTTTTCGGTGACGTCTGTAAGAACATCCGGTTGCGGGGTCGTCTGCTACTTCGATATTATGCGCCGCAGCATGGCTCTGGGACGCAGCCATTTGGCTTTGTGCGTTCCATTGCGGCTGTTTTTTTTATCATTTTGGTTATAAATCTTTCACTCCGCTGACGGCGTCGATAGCTGATTGAACCTTACAGTCAGTGGTATTGGCTGTAAGATTCGTAAACTGTAAACCCTGGGCATATTTGAAGGGAGGAGGACTTTGCCACCCTATCACCGCGCATTTGCGGTGACGTCAAGTCATGGTACACATGTTAGTTTAAACTATAGAAGAGGATGAAAAAAGAATTTCCCGAAAATTTTCAAGAGTGAGCACTTACTTACGTTTTGAACCGACGTCGGTTTATATATTAAGGGGGCTCTCGTTCGCGACAATGTCGAGCGTGGTCGGGTTCTGGTGACGCCATGTTCACGCGTACAGAGGCAGATATGGTATTTCATTTTATATCTATCGGTTCTAAACATTGATAACAATAATAAAAATGTGTTTGATGCCTCTTTCATAGGAATCGGCAAAGCACGAAAGTTAAATGTGCCTTCAGATGAGCATTTAACTGTTTATTGTGCTTCTATATGAGCGTGTACATTGCTGTTTTTATTACGTCGGTATGGCGCCATTAGACGCATGAACATGAAACACCGGATTGCAGGCGCAGGAACACTATGTAAATCCTGCTCGAATCACAGCCCCTTGAAAACCGTGCGAAGAAAACGAATCGAAACCGAAACCGAAAACGGAAGCAGTAGGTGGTCCCGTGCACACAAAGTCACGTAAGGCCTGTAAATGTACTTAGGTAGCACCAACCACTCCCTCCTCCTTCGCCGCTCTCCTCTTTTTCTCTGCCCTCAGCACGGCGCCGCGCGCCCTTGAACTCGGCGGCTGTGCGGCCATTTTTGTTGGCTGCTTCAGAAAAGACGCCCTCGCAACTATACCCGACGCTCACTGAAGTTTTTCGTGCTGTTTGCTTTGGTTGTTTTGTTTTATAAGTGAGTTTGTTTTCTTTTATATTTTTGTCTACATCGGGATATTTGTGCGGAGTGGAGGTCGCTGACACGTATACGCACAGCGCGGTGTTTGTTTATGCCTGGGGCATGCTTGTAACATCTCAAGATAGTTCGTTAACATGAAAGGATCGAACGTGCACATTTCGAAGGCCCTGTTACGGTAATTTTTTTCTTCCAATCGCGTGAGTGTGGGCAAGCCATCACTGCACAGAGGGCTTGCAAACGGTTCGCGCTGCTGTACAGAGCACTTCATGCGCAAAGGCCATCGTTAGAGCGCTGCACTGGCGTGCTTGCATTTGCCTTTTTTATGACGGTGGTGAATCATTAGCGGTGTTCAGTGTGCCCCCGCTTTTACTACTCACATACATCGTAACCTAATTGCCCACAGTTTAGAGTGCTTTGCCGTTTTCGTTGAAATGTTTCTTTCACCTCCATGACGTTATAGGCTGCTGTGACTAGATTTAAAAAATACGCACATGCTGTCGTGCGTGCGTGCTAGTACAGCGACGCGAAAAATCCCGGCTTCCCGACTTTGCAGCCGGATACACTAAACTTCACTTGCGGCCGTATGTTCATGTGCAAACCGAGTGAAAAACGTAGGCTTATAAATCTGGGAATAGGCGTCAGAGAAGACTGCGATAAATCGATCGGGTAAGCTGAAATTACAGATTTGTGGCCTCTTATTTCTCATACGAACCAGAGCGAGTCCCTCTAGGTACAAAAAAAAATGTGCATATATAAACGGCTCATCTAATTACGACAGCTAATTAATCATTCACTACGTTTTTTACTGGGCGCGGCCGTTTACAGCCGTTATTAATGGAGGCACTTGGACTCAATTGTTTTATAATGGGATATATTCTGGTATATTTGTACATGGCACTAACACAGGAATACACCAGAAAGGAATTCGAAAGAGAACCGATATCACGACAATTATCACGAGAAAACAATAAGGTATATCACAAAAATGAATTGGTGCCAGCAAATGGATATTTTGTTGGAAGAAACGTCCGTGATGACGTCGTGCAGGTGGCTTGTGCTGCTGGCGTGGCTTCCTGTGAGAAGAAACGCTGGGAGTGGCATTTGGGTTCAGTTTTTTAACGCCAAGCCTCTCCAATATCCGTTGCTCAAATTGGTCCGTGAAATAATCCTATTGAGAAGAAAAAGAATGTCACCACCGGGTCTGAGATTCGCCACAAAGACGCCGCAAATATAGGCAATAATGCATTGCAGAAGTGAGTTGGTGACCGTTCTACCGTAGCATGGTCAAATTCATTTTCGCACATCTGCTCATCGCGGTGTCCACGCTCAACGTGCTTACACTAAATGCGTTCAGAAAGCGTTGTGCTGACAAAAATAGGCCTACTGAGAAAATTATACTTGCCCAATGTGTTTTGGTTCACATCGCAATGACTGGATACGCTGCACCGTTGACTACTAAGATAAAGTAAGCGCGCACTCTGCAAATGTATGGCGTAACGCGTAAAGGAACCGTTAAGATGTAATTAACGTTCCTCTGTGCACTGTGCATACACGAAAGGGCATACAGCCGTTGCGGTGCGAATATGCATTTCAAGTGCCCATTCAAACGCGCGCGAATTTAGCAATGCGATAACAGATATTGCGAGTCAGACGTACGTCAACGGCGCGGTCCCTAGATTAGCTGGCCTTAAATTGTTTTACCTAGCCGCAATTTTTTTTCTCTTTACAGCCTCAATTTGCGCCTCACAGACCAAACACATATTACGCAGAAAATCATTCTAATGTCATAACAATGGGAATATAATGCTATCCGGGTCGCTTACACACAAAACGTGACTTCACGCCACAAAGAGCTTACACCCAATCGGAACGCGCACGCTACATGGTTAGACGCAAGCTGCTGTCAGTCAAAACAGGCGCGAATTCAGGCGAACAATTCTGGCGTCACAAAAACCTTACGACAACCGGCTGAACATGCTACGCCGCTTAAAATTATGCTGGGATTTTAGCGGGCACATGGCAAATACACGGCCTCTTTTCCAAAGCAAAGCTTACTACGTGACGAACTCGTCGCTGCGCGCAATGTCTACTCAGAACACAGGGTGGACGACGGTTGCGGAAGGAATACGCATTTCTTTTTAAGTGACAGCTCAAGCTTGCGCAGAATTTGCGAACGCGAAAATAAGCATTCAGAAACTTACCTCGCAAAAGAGTGATGGCAGTGTCGGCTTGAAGTATGCTCGTTAAAATCTACGCAACCAAACTTTTCTCTTTCCTGCGTCGCGGATCCCGGACGCAATAACGAAGTCTTTTGCACTCCCTGTCCCTATCCGCGCTGCCAACAACACATCGGCACCGCGATGCAACATAAACTGACACCGATGCGACATTTGTTCGGAACGAGCAGATATTTCTACTTTGCTATTGGCTGGTGCCTACGATAAAGCAGGCACTGAAGTTGTGCGGCCAAACATGGGCCGCACCGGCGGCATTGCGCAATGTCCTGTCCGGCAAGCCGACCCAGCTGCGGAGGCAGAAGAAAAAAACGACATAGCTACTACGTGACTTTTCTTTTGTAGAATGGCGGGCGGCGCTGGCCGGAGATTCTGAAAATAGCAAAACATGGAAGAGGGAAGGAGCGCGGGTAAGGGCGAAAGGTGGCGAGATCATAAAATGGCGCTATGTTATTCATTTTAGGGGCCTTAAAGACGCTGGCATTCAGGCGCCAACAATCGTTGCTCATTAGCGTCATGATGAAATACTTGGCTTTGCCCCTCGTAGAAGACAGCACCATCTGAAGGAATAAGGAATATTAAGGGATCTGAATAAGGAATCTGAAGGAATATTTTGCGGAAATAACCGGTTTAATACACTGAGACCCACCCTTTGTGTAACACCAATGTTTTCGAACTGATTTCAAGGATTCGTAACTGGTTAACTGAACATTTCTTGAAAAACAGTCGCACAGTATAGCTTCCAAAAGCCTCCACCATAGCCGATTCCCACCAACAGCACTGATTTCGCTGTGGGAATAGTGTTTGCCGCAATTTTGGTTTAGGCTTTACGCTAAAAGCGTTGGTCAATATAGCTGCCCTATTCCATAATAACCCTTCCATGACTCCGCTTTTGCGCTTAAGTGAGATTATATTTTCTACAAGCGTTGATGGTCCCCCACGAATATGCAAATGGGGACTACGTCAAAACGAATTGTGGTCAAAGCAAATGACCGAAGTGTCGTAAGCCGAAATACAATTCGCATTAGCGCTACTGTTGAGTTGTATAGAGTTCATAGACCTTACTATATGTTTAGTGTGCTCTAGGAAGTGACGGAACAGAACAGCATTCATTTACGCTACGGATGTATTCAGGGCGCAGTTTTCGTTTCCCGATCGATTCCCGCAGACCGTACTGCCGATGGGTATTCTTGGCGTTTTTGGTAAGCAAGCCAGTCACACCACGCGAACTTTCGATCGACCCGCGCCTACGTGTCGAAGTCAGCATCGTGTGACAAGGGGGCCTGCCAACTAGGAAGTCGGCGTCACCGTCGTGTCGGCCCAGCGAACGCGCCTGGTCTTAGATGGATAAGCGTGTTGCGGGAAGCGCTAAATAGCAAAGGCGCCGCTGCGTCAAGTCGACGCCGAGCAGACGACACATCTGTTCGCGGAAGGCACCGAAAAAGACGTCCAAATGTAGGACTTTTGCTTCGTGACGCACATGGTAGAATTAATGACTTACATGCAGGAAAGTGGCAGAGGCCAAAAAACACGAAATAAATAGCGGAAATGCGGCAACAAGCTTTGAAACAAAAGTGTGAGCGCTCCGCTGGACGTAGGAATGTTGTACTTGGCCCAGCTGACGTTGACCACCCAACCTATCGATTGGGCTAGTTCATTCTGTGTGCTCAAAACGCCTTTGCGGCACCCCTTTAACCCTCATGCGAAGTTGTGGCGACAAAGTATTGTGAACTGGCCACTTACGTGTGACCGATGACAAGATACAATGAATTGTCTCCAATCCACACTATGAAGGTGGTTGGAAAGCCAAGCTGTAAACGACACAGTAAAGATTGTTGTGGTTCGTTTCCCCGAAGTCCGGTGTCGATCACGAACCCAACGCCTGGGCTCCGGTTGACTTGGCAGGGTGCTGGCAGGGCGATGGTGTCGAAGTTCTTGGAGACGGCGGTCGAATTGACGAACTCGAGGCGTTGAGATTAAGTGAAACGAAGAGTTTATATACTGCTATTTACAGTAGGAGAACTGGGTACATGAGAAATAAAAGGAAAAAAACTTCAAACTTCACCTAGACGCTAGCTCCGAGTGCGCACAAATCACTCGAGCTCCTCAACTTCGTCTAACTCTCTTATTCTCGGAGCGTACACAAAATGCTCAAGAAACGACGGCCGAGACTGTCTCGCCGCAAGATCCGTCTAGTTGCCCGGTACGGCGCTGTACCCTAAACCTCCGACGCGATCTTAACCTCTAGCCTGGGGGGCTCACAAATCTCAACCTAGCTTTAACGGTCGAGACTCCTTGTCCCGCCGGGAACAGCCCAGCTCGGCGCTGAGACAAGAACGATTTCTAACGGCCAAGTTCGGCCTTATAACACCTCGAGATCACCCTCTCTCGGGAACGCCCCTGTAGCGTTCGTACACGCGTAAGGGAGTGTCCAAATTCACGTAGACAGCTGTCACTCAGCACGCTACGGAATATTCAATGAGGCGCCGCCATTTTTGGGTCAATGGCACGCTGGCTGACGAGCAGGTGCGCTCGACCCCCCGGGGTGAAGGCGAAAGGCGGCAACGGTGCACTGTACCGGCCGGGGCGCGTTAACAATGGTGTCTCGCGCGGCGCGCGCTTCGACGCCGGTAATCCCACCACCTCCGCGGGTCACGTCGTCGGTTCCCGGAGCCCGGCGGCGCCATCTGCGCTCTGAAGGGGGGATCATCCCCGCGGCATTTGGTGGGCCAGACAATCCGTCTCCCGTTCTCGCCGTGACGAATTGGCGACGGCTGCGGCGTAGAGTCTACAGTGCTGAGCCCCCAGACAGAGTGGCGGGCTCTCACGCGCAGCGCGGGCGCCTGGCCGCTGATCTCATAAGTGGACCTTACAGACACCCACAAAAATTGCACATGCGATGTCACTTCAATTCACACACCTGGCTCTACAAAGAATCATACCAGAGATCTTGCCTTCCGTTACCTAGAATTCGCAGGATCGGCATCCCAAAACGCAGAAGCTTCGGCCACGGCCGGGGTACAGCTGCGGACGCCGCCGCTGTAGCCCGGACGGTTGTCGGGAGAAAGAAAACGGTGAGGAGAGTCAGTCAAATGGTGCAGCGGAACCTAGCTGTACTGATTTGCTAGCTCGGGGCAACAACACCCCGCGACACAAGAGCGGACAGCGAAACAATTCGGCTTGTGAGCTTAGTGATTCAAATTTATGCCGATTTAGTCAGTTATACGAGTAATACCCACTAGTTATTTTGGCAATTTTGAGAAGTGCAAGAAAGCTGAGAGAACTTTTAAAATATCTATTAGCCAGAACCAGTCTGTTTTCGCCTTTTGTAGTACGTGTTCAAAAACAACCAAATTGGTGTTCACCAGTTTAGGAAATGGAGGGGAATTCGTGGCAAGCATTCCGCAAAAGGTAGGGTTTGTTTAGCGGCCAGATGTATGTATGTGGTCTCTGCATTTTGTTTTCGTGCCATTTCCGTATCTTTGCCGTAGGACCACTTAATTCCCTCGTGTCCGGGTAGACACAGGAGGT
Organism: Haemaphysalis longicornis; assembly: GCF_048455015.1. Taxonomy (NCBI): domain Eukaryota; kingdom Metazoa; phylum Arthropoda; class Arachnida; order Ixodida; family Ixodidae; genus Haemaphysalis; species Haemaphysalis longicornis. The sequence goes on from NW_027526361.1 coordinate 216,384,032, forward strand.
GCTTTTGAACAATTTAATCAAGCCGTTGCGAACGAAACACGCAATGGAGGCGTAGCTGCACCTATACAGGCCCAAAACACCCGTCGCTACAGCAGACGACAAAGCCGGGTCGCGCCGATGCGCCCGCCGGCGTCATAGCGCGGGGAACGCTGGGTAAATTTGCCGCGCCATGTACACTGCGCTCCATGAGTGAAAACTGCCCTTCGCTCCGCAGTCGCGTTGGAAGTTCCTTGTCCCACAGGCCACAAACGAACCGTTGGCTGATAGAGATACGAATCTTTCCTTTTAAACCTTATACCCTCTTCGGTAAAATACAATTGCTTATGCACGAGAGGAATTATAGGATTCTGGTGTTGCACCCCTGTGATATCTACACTTTTTGCGGATACCGCACGTGCAGCGCCGGTGTGAAGCTCTTCTTTTTTCTCGACAATTCGCAATTTGTTCACCAAGCCATGTATGCATTTTCCTCTTAAGCATAAGCGAAATAAAAACCAGTGCCCTTCCGCTCTGTGAAGAAGGATGACCAGGAAAGCTGGGCGAAGTCCACTTCATAGGCTGCACGAAACAAAACACGATAGTTTGCAATTTCCGATTGAGCATACTTCCTACCCTATTGATCAGGATCTCGACCTATATTCTAGGGGACAAAATAGGTCCGATCCCTTTTCTTCAACTTCGAAGGCAGCTTAATTTATGTGTGACACACCGATTTAAAACACTCCGCCTCGGAAGATAGCAGACGGGACGCGTTGATTCGTGAGCCCTGAAAGTTATAATCTCCAACCTGATTACGAGGTATGTCCGTGGTGATGGCATGGATGCTAGCTGCGTGAGCAAGCCCTTCTCCCTCCCTCCATCTCGCATCCGGTAAAGCATAAAACAGCAGATGGTGATGTGCGCGTGCTGAGACCTCAAACGAACCGGCAAAATGCCCCTCCGAAAGCCAGGAAGCTGAACAAAAGTTCTTTGCACGCGCGAGCGTTTGAAGAGGTAAACATCAACGATATTCGACGATTTTTGGTATATACAATGTAACTTTATATATACACTTTAAACATAGGTCATTTTTAAATGTTTAAATATACATTTAAACATAGGTCACTCTTAAGTTGCGTGGGGTAATCTGGTTAGCTTAGTGAGGCTATTTCCGCGGACTCGTGCTCCATATTATTAGGGATAAGTGTATCCACACGCGGGCATGGTACGCTTATACTGTACTCGTGTTTTAATCCAGAAGGAAACATGACTTTTGATTTGCCGAGACATAAACGGAGGCAGACTTTCTTAGGGGGTTAATTTGAAATGTTTCTTATTATAATACAAATGCATCCCAACAATCCTAGTAATTTCGTAGACTCCTATTTCTTTACCAGTATCGAACGTTTTCCTGATGCAGACAATCATGCTGGCTTCGAGACCGCAAGCACAACCAATCCAGACTCCTTGCCGCTTCCTGCCACCCAAGAGCTGCTCCACTTGCCACAACACAGCCGTAGCCATTCTCCTCCGTTAAGCGACGTCTGCCTCTACACCTATCGGGAAACAAACAACACCAGCAATGCCACTGGCTTAAACCAAGCTTCACCTGGACAGGGCCACGATAGCGGCTGCGAAGTTTTAGTCGAATGTTGCGCCCTTCTGGGTGACGACATGAGGCTGACTCTGGAAGACCCGCTGCTACACAGTGAAGACAAATCGACGCCGTTACAGCTAGAACTGCTAAAGAAATGCAATGTCTCACAGTATAGCCCCGGCATGTTGCTCCTCATGGTTCATTCGAGGTACTCGACGTTCCGCGGGCTTCTTGAACACAGCCCCAGAACTGCCAGTGTATTCATTCAAGACGCACTGCGCATGGCACGAAGGAACCACTATGAAGGAATTCGTTTCTTGTTGCACGATTTCGAGAGCAAAGTACTCGCCTTCCCTCTACTCAACGCTATTAGAGAATTGGCGGCAAGGTTACGGAAACAAAACTGCAGTCTCGGATTCTTTCTCCATCACCCAGAAGCGACGCAAGTGGGGTACGTGAAACGACTGCGGCTGTTAGAAGGATTTCTGAATGCCCCTCAGTCCATACTATTGTACCACGACGCTTTTGGGTTTCCGAACAAGAAAACTGTGCTCACATCCAAGCGCAATCAAACGGCGTTCAAGTCTAGAACGTCTGTGTGCTACATCTTCCACTCTGGAGTGGCCACTTCAACCGACCAAGCAATGCCCGCGCCATGTGACGGCCCCACGCCTCCCTTAGGATTCCGTGCAATGTTACTCGAACATGGCGGCCTCACTGAGCTCTGTCGCTCTTGGAACAGCTCCTCGAAATCTCCGTCGAATTGTTATTACAGCTACATGTGCAGTGGGAACAAAAAAGAACTAATTCAGACCCCCGACGAAATAACGAGGCTTCGCAAGGAGCTTCACAGCCGTTCTGGATCTGATTGTTTTGGAACATTTAGCGGTGCGCGTAATTTTTCAAGCGCCTGTTATAAATATGCGTCGCTGTTTGAAGAATCAAAAAAGTTTGTTCAATGAATTGTAGTAATATTGCACCACCTAATGTAACCAAACGTCTGTGGGAGCATTTTGTTAACTTTGCGTCAATAGAAACAACAGAATGAATTATGTTGTGCTGTGGACCACTACAAAATAAATGGGCTTTTCCCATACGTCGATTTCTTTATTTGTGTTTATCCCCATGAACGTCAAGGCGGCTACTTTTTATTCAAAAGTTTAGGCGTTGGGTTTTTTTTATGTGGGTTCGAATAACTGTTTTTCTGTGGGTATAATTTTTCTTGGTTGGGGATCTTCCTTACCACATGAAAACTTATTGTACAAATTATGTACGTATGGGTATACAAATATAATGTTATAATTCAGGCTCGTGAGTATCTTTACATGAAGGGGAAAATACAGTCTAGGAAATTTTATGGTTGCATTCATTTTCGAGTGTTGGTGAGGAGAGAGGGAATTTCGCAGAAACAAGACTTGTCGATGCAGAAGCTCTTTTATAGGGGCATTTATTTCGAGGCGAACCAGAAAAGCTTCGTATATATGATCGCGTGAAAGCTCCTGCTTGAAGTCATAGGACCCAAAAATGCGCGAAATTGCAATTTATTCATTTGTTTGTTTAAGCGATATGCATATCATTGCCTATTGCAAAATTGTCCCGATTGTAAGAGGAAGTAAGTACAATTACAGTGGCTCAACGTACAGGGTGCATTCGCACTAGACGTGTAATAGTCTCTAATTGATAATAAAGTGTGAAAGAGAGCTAGAAATGGGTTTATTTGGTGCGAACGAATAACACAGAGAGAGATTTATCCTCTTAGGTTTAGGAAGGCGCGAGCCAGCGAGATCACTAGGGCTAAGTTAATTTTCGCCACCAAGGTGATCTGCGCGACCTTCTAGTGCTTCAGTGAAGGGTCGGAGAAGAGCGGAATTTTGTGTGCGGAAATCGACTGGGTGGCATGTTGCGAGGGGGTATTTGAAGCTGGGTAGTTTTACTGGGTGAAGGAAGAGTAAATATGTGATAATATAGCGCACCCGAAGAATGTACCATTCTAATTTCAGCAGCGGATGTGAGCTTAGTAGCTGATTGGAGACGTCCGCGGCATTTCAATGTTTAATTCACCAGAGTCGTTGAAGGAGCGCTGGTTACGCCCCTAAGCTCAACGCCGAGTTCAATGGAATGGAGGTCAGAGCACCATGTAATTGGGAGGAATAATGCTGCTGAAACAACTCGGCCTTTCCAGCGTGAGACGCGCTATTCGAAAGTGGTTGGTTTCATTCCCACATTAAACACGCATGTGCCGTCTTTACATTTTGAATTGCTAAGGCATTCGTCATATCGGCATATTTGAATGCAAACTCTCTTTGCTGCGTTCAATGCTTGAATCTTTAGATTTTATATGGGAACAAACGCCAGGGGACACCAACATTTCGGCGTGTTTTTCATCGAAGCCGTCTTCCTTTAGTGTGTGCATTATTTTCCTGCATGCCTTTCCTCATAGAGTACACGGGCAAGGATAAATCCATGTAGTGATATTGTACTAATGTGAGCGGACAAAGAGAGGAGGTGACATTGCACGCGCTGTTACAAAGCACCGGTATTTATTTTCCGCGTCTTCAGGTGCGTATCGCAAGTTGAAGATTTGCGCGTTCAGATGTCGTGAGTTGAGCAGAGTGCACTGCGAGTAGGTCTGTTATAGCACGTGACATTGCATCGTGCAATAAAGCCTGCTTACGTATTGAACACTACTTAACGCATACTTGCGTCTTTTAAATGCAAAGCATATCTTACTCTCGGGTCTGTCGTCCGTCGGCCGTCCACCCACCGGTCCACGAAGACACCGGCAACTCTGCCGCTCGAGGTGCTCTTTAAGCGGAAGCGAGCTCGGCTCGTGCCGGCCCAGGAAGACAGCGGCAACACTGCCGCTTCAGCATCTCATGGTCGGGGCTATGTCCCTCCCTTGTTGTGCGCCGTCAACATCACCACTGCGCATGCTCGATTCATCTAGGGCCGGCCCAGGAAGACACCGGTAACACTTTCGCTCCACTAGCCATTAAAGGGTAAGACACCACCGGGTGTTCAGCAAGCCGAGCATGCTCAGTGGTAGTGTGGACAACGCAACAACGACAAGGGGGGGGGGGGGACATAGCCCCATCGCATCTAATAAAATTACACCATCTTCCCGTAGGCGAACCCTGAGTAGTATGCGAAACAGCCATGGGCTCAATACAATTTCCCATTTCGTAGCTCCGGTTAGTGAAAAGTGCGGTAGTTACCATGCAAACCAAACTGTAAATATAACGGTAGCCACGTACCTCAACCTAACGGATCCGACGAACTGAAAACTAATGGGCACTTGAATCGGCCCCACGGCTGCTTTGCATACTACTCAGGGTTCCCCTACGGGAAGATGGTGTAATTTGTTCTGCCATCTTTTATTTCTTTGTCTTTTCGCACGACATACTTCCCGTGGCTTCTTTTCTGTTATCCCGCGTTTCGGTAAGTTTATTATTTTTCATTTCCTAAAAAACCACGTCGATAAGAAGACTGCCATACTCCACAGCCTGCGTAGATTCGGGGTTCTGTGAAGCTGGTATACACCCTTCCTACTCCCGTGCCATCACGTTTAGGTGTCACGCGGTACGCACTATTTTGCAACTTTTACTTTTCACATTCAGAATGATGAATTTTGCGATGCGGGCATGTTACCTCCTCAAACCACCCATGTGCGCAAAAATCCCCCAAGTAAGAACGTGCCACGATGCAGCGAATGCCAGCAACAACTTTTCAGATTTGTTTGCTTTATTTCCTTTTGCTCATCACCGCTCCTGTTTGACGAAGCTCTCTATAGTAGAATTTTTTTTGGTAGCGCAAGCTACACTACTCTACCTTGGGCAGTATTCGCTGGGTGACCAGTTTTACACTTGAGCTCTAGATATCAAATCACACGCCTTTCTCCAAGCGCCCGGCATGAAGCAGCAGCCCAATGGCGGGGAGAGATAGGCTTATTCTTGGAGGAAACCAGCGCGAACCTAAACTAAGACAGAGTTAGTAGACCGCAAGGATAGCTGCAGGTATAAGAACTACAGTTTAATATAGGGAAGGGCGAATTCAAAGACAAACCAAAACGAAAAACAAAGCGCCTCAGCAAAACAAGTTTACAGAAGCCACGGTGAAAAGGCGACTACCTAGACAGCGGCTATACTCAAGGCCCACGCAGATATACAATCTCTTTGGGATGAGGACAGACGCATGTTTGGCTGGCACACTTGTCTGCTCTTTCTGCTATGCGGAACACTTGCGGAATTTCGCGGGGTGTTTGTTCACAGTGCCTATCCGCAGCACTTCGTACAAGTAAATAGTGAAGAAACATAGCATGATTGGGGGCTTTTTAATGATAATTCATGCTCTCGCTAAACTTTGTTCATACAACATGTATACCGCTGCCTTTGTGTTTGTTTGACTTCGTGCAGGTTTCATACAAGCACGTCTTTCCAACTCTTGGCGGTTGGCGCGAACACAGGCGGCGCTGCGAAGCGCGCCTTCGTGACGTCAGCTTAGGGATTCTCGCATTTGTCATCTGCTTCACTCAGGATCGCTCTCCCTGCTGTTTCTTTGCGCTCGGTCAACGTCTGATGCTTGTCCGCACCAGAATTGGCGTGTGGGTAACTTTTTATCATAATAATAGGCTTAAAATCGCATAAACTAGCTCATGGTGTCAATTAAAGTATAGTTTTGGATACCGCTACGGGAGAAACATTGCCGGCGCCACCCCATTCCTTGCGAAGCCGGTCCTGTGCGGAGCGCGAAGAGTCGGAGCTAGGCGTCAGCTTCTCATGTAAGCATTCGAACAAAAGGAACAGTCAGCTGCTAATAACCGACAACAGCGAAAATGGAAGACCAAAACAAATTCTAGGCCTTCAGGGTTGTCGGCTTTAACAGAAGGCATCACGATTCCCAATAATCATATTTAAGGTAAAACAGTTTTTGCAACCTTGCCGAACGCTCGATCGCCTTTTGTCACATCACTTTACGTTGTCAAGGCATGAAAGTTTGCCGACCTGCACTATAGATTGCAAAAACTGTAGGTTGAGCTCCAAATAACCCAGTGTGTAAATACGCGCGTGCTGATTCTATACCAGTCATCTAAACAGTATGGAGGTTTATTGAGCAAAACGAGTCACGTCTTCGTTAAATTTATAGTAACACATATATGTTTGTTAAGACCTGGAGGGATATTTCGGAACATTTTGCACAGCCATATCTTCCCGATATTCCGATATGCGTTATAGGAAAACTGCACTCAAGAGGAGAAGAGTAAGGGGAAGAGGGGAAAACTTTGTTTAAAGGGGCACTGACACAAAATTTTGAAGGCGAGATAACTTCGGAGATAGATTGGTGGGAACACATATACATCATCGGCAAAATATCAGCGGTGAATACAGCCTAGAACATATTTAAAATCAATTTTGAAGTGTGCGAAACGCAACCGAGCGGCCAGCAGATCCACCCGCGCAAGTGTAAATAAACAACATCCAAACACGTCACGAGTTTGTGTTTGCCGCTTCCGCACTGCCGGCTCGCCGCTCCAATCGGAGGGCCGGAGGGCGGAGCTTCTGCTCTCGAGAACGAACGACCCGATCGTTGGCGGCGGAGGCGCCGTGATTTCGTCAGCTCATCGGGCAGCTGGCCGCGACCAAAGTTCTACAGCGATTCCAGGCACTCTGTTTCTATTACTGTTTATTACCATTGGACGCGGAAACGCGCCGGAGGCACGAAAAGCCCACTGAGCAAGCCGCACGGTCGCTGTGCAGGCGGCGGCCACGGCCGCGAAGTGGCCCACGCCGGCGCAGGTAGCTCGAGTGATAGCTTGTTACCGCTGCACGAAATTGTCCCCAAGTCCCGACCATGGTGGCTTACATGAGAAAGGAGTTAATGATGCATTGGCGGGTTGCATTAAAAATTGTCATCTGCACCGCTTACGAGAGCGGCACTCGAATATCCGCCGCAGTGCTAAGCCGAACACATCTGTAGGCGGACCTGTAGGCAGACCGGCCGGCTGCTCCCAGCGCGCATCTTGCCACCCACCGTCTCGAGCGTCGCGCGCCGTTCGTTAGCCGCGGTAGCATTTGCACTCGCAGCGCCTGCGTCACATCCACGGTCTCTTTTTAATTAGGCGCCTCACGAGATCAGTACGGGGGGGCATTCGCAGAAACTGCCGTCGATGCGGATTCGACAGTGCGTGCTACGGCGGCTGTGCTCTGTAACTGTGATATCCCTCCGACGGTCACGTGGTCAGCTTTGTTCACACAAAATCCACAAAATCCATCGTTTCGCGGCACTCGCTGAAACAGAAACTGCGACTGGCGGCATTGAAAATGCCTCTAATTAAACAACCGTCGCACGCTGAAGCAAATGAGGTTTCTACAGGTTATAAGTAGGTCACTAGCTACTTATCGCAACAAAAAAAAAACAAGATGCAAAATTTTTGTGTCAGTGCCCCTTTAAAATTACATTGATCTGGTTAGTGGGCCGGGTCCTCAGGCCAGGACAAGAGAGTAAAAGTAATTTTCTTCAAATCATAGAACGCCATCCCGAGTAGAATAGGATCTGTTCTTCGCGCCTGGAAGGGTTGAAAAGCAATAAAGAGCTACTTGGAATTCTTCTTTGGTTTCGAGTCTTGTAATATATGCAGGTATACTATTTATTACGTTAGTTAGCGAGTATATTATGCCTTCAACACCGTAATCATGTCATCATTGTTATAGTTGAGAGTCAGTTCGTTATGATAACGATATAATTACGATAGAAATTCGGAGCACAAAAGCCGCCTTCGAGTACTGTGGACCACGTTGTTTAGGGCGCGATCGAGGTGGCGTAGCACAAACCTTCTCATTGTATTTGCATGTGAATAAACAAAGCACGCTGCGGATATGCACCTTCTTGCACGCAGCCGTAATGAAAGCCAATTTGTTAAGAAGGGAATGTATGCCATACAAAATGAAGGAAATATCCACACGACCTTTGTGAGGCTCCCAGACATCCCGAAACCTCCTATTAAGAACTTGGTGACGGCGCAGAAAAATTAATGCGTTAGGCAGAAAAAAAAGCAAGAAACATGAATCCGATACAAGACAACAACGAAAGAAACAGAAGAAAGCCGCTTTATTTCCTGCTGTGCGATGAGCGTGTAGAGGCCGCTGCTTGGTACGTAGTATTAGACTGTTGAATCTTCATAGGAGCATCTCAAAAATACTGCAGGGAAGCCAACGCATTTTGAATACTTATCGAGAAGCTCTGATCGCTGATCCTCGCGAATAAGCAAGAAAGGACGAGTTACACACGATCTTCTGACCGATACTCTGAAGAAAGTTGTTCTCTATCTCTTCGTGTGTTGCAAACTTGTGGGGGATACAGCTTCAAATTATTCAAATGCCTCAGAAGCTGGCAAAATGACTCAGTCGCTAGAAATACGCTTTTTAACGCACTACAGAAACGAAGCGGGCGATTTCTAGCCCAGGCACTGTTGCCCTTACAAGCGGAGTGTAGCAGACGGCAGCGGCCCGAATCCCTAAGCCGACGTCAGAGCCAGGGGGCGCCACTCAAAGATCCTACCGCCAATCCCAGCTTGCAACATTTCTGGTTGAAATAGGCGAGGAGGAAACGAAGACGCGCGCCGTACCCATAACGCCACCTGGCGGAGCACCCGGCACGGAGCTGCGGCTTGATGGCGAGGAGAGATAGGCGGCAGGGGGGAGATGAACAAGGAAGGGACTCAGACATGCGCAGACCCCGTGCAACTTGCAAATGCCAAGTCTGCAGACTTGGAAATGCCAAGTCTGCAAAAGAACTGACAAAGGCAGCAATTGTCTCCCAAATCGGTGCAATCCGGGCGGATATCCAGCAGCTTCGGAAGGCGAATCAACAACTCCGAAATAAAAATCGCGAGCTTGAACACCAGCTAGACAGCAAAAAAATTCCAAGAGCATTGGAACGTATACTTTTAGTGTATAGAGAGAACGTAATGTTTTGTCAACTGTGCAATGCTTCATGAATTGGTTGCTAGCGACCTCTGTACTAAAGCGTTGGCAATTGCGATAAAAAATGCTGTACAAGCATGTGTCGAACAGTGGCGCGACAAGTAAGTGTGTGGGATGTAACTTGGGACAGTGCGCTTGTCCTTATGCTAGCTGAAGAATATTTAAATTCTTCTAACCATGCCGTATGCCTAATGAAACCGCTGTTTGATCAAAGTGTAATGTCTGCATGTTTATGACCAAGGACGAAGGCACTGTTCACGTGCACCAGCGATCGTCGTGTTTTCATAGACAAAAATAACGTCTTATAGCTACCTTTCTTTGTTCTAGCTGCCTTATGATTCATACGTGTTTATAAACATCCCATGACGTGAAGTTATTACGCAACTGTCAATACCTCGGTGTTTACAAATGAAATTCAGCTCGTCGCGTGTGCACAGCAGCATATCATCATAATCATCGTCATCATCGTCATCATTATCATCATTATCATCATCGTCACGTTCATACAATTCAGTCTACGCCCACTGCAGTGCAAAGGCCCCTCCAATTCATCTCCAATTATCCTGGTCCTGAGCTAACTCCAAAATATTTATCCCCGCGATCTTCTTGATCTCATCTGCCAATCTAACTTGCTGCCGCCCGTGCCGCGCTTGCCTGCTCTAGAGATACACTCTGATTAATGGCAAACGAAACCGAAATACCCGGTATTTCGGTTTCGTAAATATTGGCCGCTATATTGATAACTATACAAAGTTAACTGCATGTGTTTAGAAATATAGACGCAAAGATAAGTTATAAATGGAGATAATTATGTTGCAACATGCACGTTACACGTTCACAAAAGTTCAAAATGTAAAACAGTTAAGGATTGTTTGTAATTATTAGTATCCCACATCCAACAAAACGTCTCCAGCCTGTTATAAAGCCGATATCTTCTAGACGTATTCCACTCGACGACGGGAAGATTCCTTTGATACTTTGATTTCTAACACATCTATTAACAATGTTTCGAAGACATTTGCATGATATGTAGTGTAGCCATCCCCCAAAAAAACGTTTTGTAGGCATCAAACGTTAATCAGCTAGGACGAACGTTTTCTGCACGTTTAGTTGCGGATGTCTTATAGCTATCTTCGGTGAAACAACTTGTCAACATCTTACAAAGCTTAGGACGTCTGTGATCTTAAAAAGATGTCCTCTAGCGGTCTACTTGAAGGCGTCTTCAAGTTACACAAAATGGTAACTTTTCAGACTAACTTTTCAGATTAATAGGTAACGTTTTCAGACCAAGAAGTCTTGAACAATAAAAGACCATGACAGATGTCTCCGAAACGTTTTGTACTTTGTGGGAGCGAAGGTGTGGCAATGGAGAGAGAGCAGGCCCAGGCACTAGGGACAGACTGCGGTCAGAGAGTCCCTGTCCGTTCTGCATTATACTTGGCGCAGCTCGCTCTTCATGTGGTGGTTCAAGGGTATAGCGAGTAGCGTTCCGCTAACATGTAGCAAACCCTGGAGGAAGCCGAGGACCTTACGGCCGGTGCCGCCAACAGAATTGAGAAATATGGCCGCATAGACCATTTTTCTGGCAAGTAGGGCTTTGCGTTGACCCAATATATGCGCTTTCGCTGGTAATGAGCTCCTGGAGCGGTAGTCGCCGTGGCGTGGCCGGTTGGACACTTGGTATTACCCAAAGCAGGGCAGCCTAGCCAAAGATAGGAACAAGGCAGCCGTCCCCGAATAATCGTGGTAGTCATGCCATCGCTCTCTTGATCTGCCCGGATCAAGCCTTAGCAGGATCACGTGAGGAGTGCTCCTGCTCGATGACGCACTGGCCGTACATTGAATTGGGCTCGATGCAAGGACGTTGCCTTGGGTTGGTGCTCACCTCATGGAACAGCTGGCCAAGCTCTGACCTAATGCTTTTGTGGACAAGCACGGCGATGTCTTCTGAAGAGCTGGTATCAGTGCTGGCAACGCTAACTACGTTCGTTGAGGTGGACAAATGTCGCTGTAATTTGCTGAGTTCTCAGGGCGTGAAATCCGTGGCAATGGCGCGTCACATCAGTAAGCGAGGCTATATCTTCTTGTGATATCAGGAAGTTGTACACACCTTTGGCGCCGCCCTTTAGAAGGTGACCGCTTTATTTTCATCCCACATTTTGGGACTAGCAAGGCTCCACAGCCTCAGCACTTCTATGTAGGTTGGGTAATTTTTACCGGGATTTCTGCTTGTTGCGCCAAGGTTCGCTCTGCCGAGTTTTTCTCGACATCAAGTCACCAAAGCAGTTTTTATCTCGTCGAAAAAGTGCTCGAACGATGTAAGCGCGGCCTCATGATTCTCAAACCATGGTAGGACGGTACCATCAAGCGAGAAAAAACCTTTGCCAGTTGCATCGCCTGATTCCACCGGTTCTACTTGCTAACCCTCTCGACGCCGTCGTTGGCCTTACTTTAAAATGTGCGTGGTGCGTGCTCGTGAGGCCAGGCGAAGGCAACTGTAGAAGTAGTACGTCAATTCATGACAAAGAATTGGTGATGTGTCGTTATAAGAAAGGGTGTTCGGGCTTCCGTTACTTCAGGTGCTTTGAGGGTCAGTTCTCAAGTTTCTTGGATTGTGTTAGTTAGTCTTGGATTCTGTTAGCAATCGGCAGGCAACCACAGGATCCTAACTCGTGAAATCGGATGATGACATGTAAAGAAGCAAAGTGTTACGACATTTAAGGAAGCATAGTGTTACTTTCTCGTCACCGACTGAAGACGTCTGAAGGCTTATTGTGACCCTGCAACTTTGACTTTGCTTGACTTCTCCGAAAGGGCATTGGGAGCACCGTACTAACTTCTTTGAATGTCAAGAGCCCCGCTACCTCCCATGCATATGTTAGAAACGAACTGTGATGTTCGTTTCTAACCTATCTCCTCATAATTAGTTGCAAGAGTTGTGCGTTTCTTACTGTTGATTAAGAAATAAAGTGATTAATGAGTGTGTTGTTTTGGTTTGAATTGGTATTCATCTCTTATTTACTATTTTGTGCTAGGGTCGCAAGAAAAGCCCCTCGAGTAGTCTCTCTCTGCCATCGTTGACGATTGCCGTTGTAATTACGTTCCTACTCGCCTGTGAAAACTTTGTTAGCAGTTTGGGGCTTCATTTCATCATTCTCTCCTCACTGCTGAGTTGGAAAGGCTGGCGTTAAAAACTACCTTTTTTTAAAAAAACAATATTGATAGAGAAATTACATTCATTACGCTTGCCGCCCACACCGCCGCCGCAACCCATCAGGTGTGAACGAGTTTAGCTCTAATTTGTCCTATGTATTTCCACCATTTTTAGCGCACAGCTCAAAAGTGCTCTGTTCCTTGCAATAATTTTCGAAACTAACAGTGATAATTCCGTTGCCTTTTATTAGGGCCACACTTGTTTCTGCAAATATTAATCCCCACAGTACTAAGAAACGTACGTTTCCATTTGGTGCGCTTATGGGAATGGCACTAGGGCAGTCATGACAAAATATGGGGTTGTAATTTGGGATATTTTTCGCAAGCCCGACGCCTTGCTTCCATAATTGCGCCCATTGCGACCGACAATGCGCAGATGTATTCACAGTATTCACAAGAGCTGTTTTAACAGAGGGCGCTTAAGAAACCCCACTCACGTACACGACCTCCCTAAGCATTGCAATTGGTGTTCGTTGCTAGAGCTACAACAATTGATTTCGAGACATTACCTTCCGAGTATAATTCAACTTTCTAAGACAATCTCTTTGACTACATGATGCGCTCCGCAGACATGGAATTTGAGTATGGTCGTGCTTTCTTCAGCGGTGAGAAATTTGCTGCATGTTTTGAAGTGAAAGTTTTATGCTTACCCCGGGCGATCCTTATAACAAGCGTCTTTGCTGCTACACAGAGCAGCCGTAATTTTTTGTCTTTTAGGTATTTTCCGACTTCTGGCTTACAAAAACGTCGGCAGGAAGATTGGCAACCACACGCCACGCCTTTACCGGAATCAGAGTTCGACTGTTCTACTCAAGTACTTCCACGTTCACCTGTAATAGAATGGGATATCTAAGAGCACAGTGTAGACAAACAGTACTTAGGCGCTAGCCCAGTAATAACGCAATCCTCAGCCAGCAAGGAAGCCCGGGTTAAATTTCTACATTAACTGGAACGGTTTTTCAACAGCAAAACTTTTGCACATGCCGTAATTTCTCCGTTGAAGAAAAATACAACAACAGAATTCCGGGTGCTCGTTTGCGCGTGCCTCGCGTCGACTGCCTCGACTTTGACTCGCGTAGTGGCTTTAGGCAAAATACTATAACGCTGTTGTCAAGCGCATCCGCGCACGTAATGCAAAAGCTCCAGCACTAATGCCAAAGCTGCAAAAACACCCTGCTTGGTGATGTCTCCGCAGCCGCCGCATTATATCTAAGCCATTATGGACAATTGGAGACAAGGCTGTGAGTGTGCTACTCCTTCCCGTGACAACTTACAGATCCCGCCACCTCTGCCTCGAGTCAATGACGAAAAAGCTGGTGGAAGTCTACAATGCTTAGGATAACTTCGTATCCACCACTTGCTGCGAAGAAGAGCACGACCTCTTCTATGCCTATGACGACGAATACTAGTACCGTAAGTATGCAAGTAAACAGGGATACTGAAACGTAGCTATGTGTCTCTACAGCGGCTTCGCCATGCAAGAAATCCTCCGTGTGAGTGTAAGCTTTCCTGAATATTTTTCTGCACTGTTTGGTGCCGATGGTGGTGTTTCTACTGAACAACGACAACCACAACAAAACACATCACCGACAGTTTCTCGCAGAGGGGTAGCCGTAGGTTACGCCTTAAAAACCATGTATATTTTTTCTTTGCTCCAATTAAACTGTCGTTAGCCGGTATACTTATCGCATTACTTGGCGCGAATAAAACCTGCCGCCTACTTCGAGAAAAGGGGTTGTATATAGGCGGCAGGAACCACATTTTTTTTCAAGAACCAACTCTGCTTTCATTAGTTTAATTGGGGTGAAGGAGTGATAAAAAAACTGGAACAAAGAAAAGGCAGAGATGGCTGCAGCTTTCCTCAGCTAACCTTGGATATGCCAAGACAAAGTTCGGCTTAGTCAGGTTGACTCTTGTATCCGCTTTGTGAACCTTTGATGTAGCTGTATTGCCGGACACGGCTTAAAGCCATTCGTTTCCGTGCAAGGGTCGCAGGATTTGGCCAGGCCTCGCTTTCAGTTCCGACGGACGCGGCGCTCATCTACGCTGCCGCGAAACGAGTCACGTAGACCAAGACAACCCAGCGGCGCACGCGTGGGATCAGTTGAGCGTCCGCATACGTGGCGGTCGTTGCCGCTAGCTGAGCAGAAAGCCTGAGAATGGGGCTTGTACGGAGCGCCGAAAGCGGGAACCGCAAATCAAACGATCCGCTTCGACGGGTGTGTCGAGGAGTGTTGTGCGTGTCTGCGGTCAAAAGGTGAACTTACGCATCAACGGCAAGACCGGTGGACGAAAGTAGTAAAGCTTTGATTTAAAAAAAAATCAGCAAAAAGGCGCGTAGTGTACGAAGAGATAGCACGCACGCAGCGCGAATTGCGAACACTTTTGCTGACCACTGTACTGAACAAACCTTGAAACCTTGGTTGTTTTATTGCAGATTGAAGTGAAGGGCGAAGAATAAACAGAGAGATAGACCTTCAATGAGTGACAGCTCACTATCGTCTTTCTACGACATTTTTAGTGAAGCAAGCCCATTAGTGACCGATTTTTCACTTTGGTTTTCGAAAGAGGTATTTCGTGGGAGACTCGGCCATTTCTTGGTAGATGTCATTTATTTCTTTTGTGTTTTTCCCTGAAACAAAATTAGCGGTTTGCTTTACGGAGAGGTTTGAAATATCTATGATTACTCCTAATAAATGTACCGTTGTCGAGTTCTTTTATTGCATTTTTTGCGGGAGTTTGCCAAATAGCGTAAACGTCCTCATCGCCACGTGAATAAACAGGTTTTTTTACAAAGTAAGAAAAGATGGCACTGAGGGCCCGATATCCAACAATTGGGATACGGGTCCCTCTCAACATAGAGCCTTGGGTCCAGGGACCCTGGGTGCTGCTAGTGCAACGGTTGGAAAGCATGGGATTTTTGTTCCACTTGAAGGCATACGACTCTGGTCCTGCAATCAAATCCAGGGGTTGTTCTAGGTGTAGAGACTTTTGTGTGTTAGAAACACAAATCATTTCTTGGTCGGCTGTGGTCTTTGTCACCTTTGGTGTTCTCGTCCCTGTGTATAGTGTGTGTAAAAGTTGCAGTTATTTGATTTATATCTGTGTTTTTGGTAATAGGGCAGGCTGGGTGCTATATCATGGGTAAAAACCGGGCCGTAACAGTCAAGTCCGTCATTTGAGGAATTAACCAAATAGCACCAGAATGGGTTTTTCAGTTTATTGGGCAGCAAAAAGTTTTATTAAGTACCAACATTGTAGAAAGTAGGAAAACTGCCATTAGTTGAATCAGTCCCATATCCCAAATGCTGGATCATTGGTACGTATTCCGAAGGCGACTGCTTCTCGGCTGAAATGAAACCAAAACGAAAAACAAACCAATAAATCTGAGGCACATTCTGGTTACGTAAACGCCTCCTTTATTTAAGCTGTTGCGACATAACCTCCGGGAAAGAAAACAAATGTTTTCTCAATAAATACATATCAGAGCAATGCCGCTGATTTTGCGTCTAAAATCTTTCTGGGACGTTATGGCACACATTCTATATGAAGCCGTAAATTCTACGACACTATCTTTTACAACTGAGGGAACGCAGAAAAGACTCGAGGAAGAATGAGAGCGCGGCCGAGCGCAGCGATGTATACCTAATGACGATAGCGAAAAGAGTGCGGTGAACAAAGTGGACGGACGTGCTGTCGAGAGACATTCAAATGTACGAACAACGGGGCACACAGCTGGGAGTACGCGGGACCCATCCGACCTTCAGACCTTGTAAGCCCAGTACAAATAATTCGACCTTCAGACCGTGTAAGCCCAGTACAAATAATTTACGGCAGTTCTCGTCCACCCTCGGAGTGGACAGACCATTCTTCGGCCTGTGAAAATCGTGAGCTTATTTGCCAAGACAGAATTTTCCTTCGTTGTCCTGAGTTTCGGCATCATGCTTTGACAACAGTTTGTCCTAAAGTATCCTTTTGTGGCATAACATAACTTTAATGTTTCCGCACTGAAAGTTCTACAACAACTGCCCCCGAATTGGGGCACACACACAGTTTTCTTGCTTCTTTCGGGCGAGAGTGTTCTTATCGCCGGCGCCCGTGTTTAGAGGTATCGACGCGACGCGCAGGCGCAGAAGCGGCGCCGAACCATTTCGC
Source organism: Haemaphysalis longicornis (assembly GCF_048455015.1). Taxonomy (NCBI): domain Eukaryota; kingdom Metazoa; phylum Arthropoda; class Arachnida; order Ixodida; family Ixodidae; genus Haemaphysalis; species Haemaphysalis longicornis. The sequence goes on from NW_027526361.1 coordinate 216,400,955, forward strand.
CACACCACCGTCCCACGCAGATAGGAGCCGTCAGGGTTGAAGAGGTTTGGGGACCTGCACCTGGCGTCCAAAGCGGGTGGTGTAGGGTCTGGGCCTAGGCTTGGCGAGCTGTTGTGGGCGAATTACGGGAGGCGTGCGGGAGTTGGTGGTCTCCTGGGAAAGGATGTATGATGGCTTTAGGTGGTCGATGGAAACGCGAACGTCCTTTCCACTGATTTGCAAGGTGAATGTTTTGTCGTCGCGAAGAATGACTTTATATGTTCCAGAGTAAGGCGGTTGGAAAGGTGCCCGTACAGTGTCGTCGCGGAGGAAGGCATGCGAGCATGTTGCCAAGTCCTTAAACACGAACGGGGTCGGCTTGGTGTGGCGTGCCGCTGGTGACGGGCGCAGCGCGCCCATTGTGCGACGGAGCCGAGCGACGTAGTCTGCAGGGTCCGAGCTGGTTACGTCAGTAGTCGGAGCGGAGAGGAGTTCTCCAGGTAGTCGAAGCGGCTCCCCGTAGACAAGTTCCGCGGGCGTGGCTTGAATGTCCGGCTTGAAAGTTGCGCGCAGACCAAGAGCGACGGCGGGGAGAGCTTCGAGCCAGGTTGAGTGAGGGTGACACATGATGGCTGCCTTGAACTGCCGGTGAAACCGTTCAATCATTCCGTTGGCGCAAGGGTGGTAGCTAGTTGTCCATGAACGTTCGAACCCGGTGGAGAGCCCGAGGAGCCTGAAGAGTTGTGATTCGAATTGCCTTCCTTGATCGGTTGTGACTCGACGAGGAGTGCCGAAGCGTGAAATCCAGCCGGCGATGAAGGCTGATGCGACGTCTTCGTCGGTGATCCTTTCGAGCGGCCACACCTCGGGCCAACGAGTGTAACGATGAATGGCGGTGCGGCAATAAGGGTAAGGGCCGGCCGGTGGGAGGGGTCCAATGATGTCGATGTGGACGTGCTGAAACCGTTCCGGCGGGAGGGGGAATTCTCCGAGTGGCGAGGTGACGTGCCGAGTGATTTTGGCGCGCTGACATTGAATGCACGTGCGTGCCCAGGTGCGGCAGTCCCGTTGCATTGAGGGCCACGCGTACCGGTCAGTCACAAGGCGTGTAGAAGCTCGGATGCCGGGATGACTGAGGTTGCCTAATTGGTTGAAGATGCTTTGGCGATGCAAACAAGGGACGTATGGTCTCACTCGTCCTGTTGATATGTCACAGTAGAGAGCGTCCGTCGACCTAGGAATGGTAACTTTTTGAAGTTGGAGGGAGGATCCATTCTCGAGGAGCTGCTGGAGTTCGGTGTCCATTTTCTGAGCTTCAGCGAGGGCGTCGGTCGTAACGGTTGGTAGCTCGACAGCCGAGACGCGGGAAAGTGCGTCGGCAACCACGTTTTCCTTTCCGCTGATGTGTTGGATACCTGTGGTGAAGTGAGCTATGAAGGACAGTTGGTTCTGCTGGACCGGTGGAAGCTTTTCGCGGCGTTGGGAGAAGGCGTAAGTGATAGGTTTATGGTCGGTGTATATGGTGCAGTGCTGTGCCTCGAGGATGTGGCGAAAGTGTTGGACTGCTTCGTAGATGGCAAGAAGCTCTCTGTTGTAGGCTGGCCAGGTCGTCTCCGCAGGGGGCGAGGTTGCATCGACGATGCTGCCGGAAGGCGGGGGCGGCTTCGGGGAAGAGAGTTTCTTCGAGAAGAACGCCAAGGGGCGCCAGTTGTTTCCCACGCGCTGCATGAGAGAGGCTCCGACGGCGGTGCTAGAGGCATCTGTGAAAAGACCCAGGGGCGCATCTGTCCTGGGATGGGATACCAGCGTAGTGTTGCAGAGGGCAGTTTTGCAGTCTTCGAACGCTTGCGTTAAGGCTGGAGTCCAAGTGCCAGGATGGTTGCCGCGTTGGCCGGCCAACGCATCATTGACAGGGGCCCGATATGTGGCCGCTTTAGGAACGAAGCGCCTGTAAAAGTTGAACATTCCCAGGAAACAGCGGAGGTCTTTCGCCGTGGCAGGCAGCGCGTAGTTTTGAAGGGCCAGGATGCGGTCAGGCAAGGGTCTAGTTCCTTCTGAAGAGATTTCATGGCCAAGAAACGTGATTGCGGGGGCGCCGAGCGTGCTCTTCTGAACGTTTATGAGTAATCCGTGTTCGTCGAGACGCTGGAACAGTTGACGAAGGTGTTAGCGATGTTGCGTTTCGTTGCGGGAGAAGATCAAGATGTCGTCTAGGTAGACGAAACAGAAGTCCAGGCCGCGGACGACGTCGTCGATTAAGCGTTGAAAGGTTTGTCCCGCGTTGCGGAGACCAAAACTCATGAAAGGGAATTTGAATAGGCCGAAGGGCGTGATAATTGCGGTCTTTGGGACGTCATCCGGGTTGACAGGAATTTGTGTGTAGGCCTTGACGAGGTCCACCACTAAGAAGATAGTGCTGCAGTGTAAGCGGTGAGCAAAGTCTTGCATATGACGGAAGGGGTACCTGTCGGGGACGGTGCGGGCATTGAGGGTGCGATAATCTCGGCAGGGGCGCCAGCCATTGGTCTTCTTTGGTACCAGATGAAGCGGTGAGGCGTAAGGTCCCTCCGAGTGGCGGGCAGGCAGTACCTTCGCGGAGCATGGCTTCGAATTCGGCCTGTGCGATTCGTAGGCGGTCCGGGGCTACGCGACGGGCGCGGCATGAGACCGGGGGGCCGGGAGTAGTGCGGATGTAGTGCACGGTTGAGTGGCGCAGCTCTCGCGGACGCCCGCTAGGTCGAGTCAGGTCGGGAAATTCTGCGAGGATGGCATGGTACGGCGACTGGTTCCCAATGGTGAGTGCCTTGACGTTAGGCTGTTGGGTGGTCACACGTTGGTCCGGCGTGAAGAGGCCTGTTGTAGCGTCGATAAGTCGGTCATATCGGCAGTCAGGTAGAAGATTGTAGTACGCCAAAGAGTCGGACCGATGTTCGGCTCTGCGACGTCGGCGATGACGAAATTCCATGGGAAATCCCGACACAGGTTTTTGAAGTTGATGTTAAGGCGGAGCGAGCCGTAAGTCTTGATGCTCGAATGGTTCGTCACACTGAGCTCAAAGGACGTGCAAGGACGCCTGTCGTGCAGGAAGGTTTGGGGAAAGCAACAGATGTTGGAGCCGCAGTCAACGAGGAACCGCCGCTTAGTGAATTGGTCGGTGGCAAATATGCGACGACCTCTAAGTTGGCAGCTCACAGCCGTCTCTACGGGCTGCCGTTGAAGTTTCCCTGACGTCCAGCTGAACAAGGGGGTTGACATTTCCGGGCTTTGTCCCCGAAGCGGCGATGGTAGTAGCAGGGGCTGTTATTTCTGTGCGATGAAGCGGCATTGTTGTCTTGGCTTTGGGGTGTTTTTGTGGACGCAGCTTCGGGGTGCCTTTGAATTGAGTCTAGCTGACGGGTGATTTCGTCGATACGGCGCGCCAGCTCGCTGCTGGACTGTCGGGTGTCAACGGCGTTGACGGTGAGAGGCGATGCTGGCAAAGAAATCTTGACGACTTGGTCGGCGATGTGAGAGAGCTGGTCCAGCGGCAGATTCGGCTGCACCTGGAGGATGGCCTGCGCATGTGAGGGTAGACGCTGAAGCCAGATGATACGGAGGAGGGAGTCGTCGACCGGTGTGCTGCCCAAGAGGTCACGCATGTAACGCAGGAGCTGCGAGGGCTTGCGGTCACCGAGTTCTTCGTGCTGGAGTAGGTGACGCACCTTTTCGTCTTGTGAGGGTGAAAGCCGGCGGATCAGTTCCCTCTTCAGGTGTAGGTATCGGTCATCAGCCGGGGGATTTCAAGGATATCGTGAACCTCAGTCGCGTAGCGAGAGTCTAGATGGGCGACGACGTAGTCGTAGCGCGTCCGGTCCTGGGTGATCCGTGCCGTAGAAAACTGCGCCTCGACTTGAGCGAACCACACGTCAGGCGCCTCTGCCCAAAACAGTGGAACTTTGACGGCGACACGACAGACGTCCGTGTGTGTGGCGGCCGCAGCAATGGAGGCGCCCAAGGTGGCAGGGACCGCTGGAGCGAAGTTTTGGGGGGCGTGGCCCAAGCGGGGCGGTGCACGGTCGTCGGATGAGAGCGCTTCATTTTGATTGCGCTGCTGCTGTTCCCGGAGCTGCTGCTCTTGGTTCTGGATCACTTGCTGTTGGGCCTGCAGTTGTTGTTGCAGTTGTTGTACTTGTTGTTGAAGGGCAGAAAGGGTTTCCTCGTCGGCCATGGCGGTACGGTACGTTCGTTTTCCGGGTCACCAGATGTGGGATAACATAACTTTAATGTTCCCGCACTGAAGGTTCTACAACAACTGCCCCCGAATCGAGGCACACACACAGTTTTCTTGCTTCTTTCTGGCGAGAGTTCTTATCGCCGGCGCCCGTGTTTAGAGGTATCGACGCGACGCGCAGGCACAGAAGCGGCGCCGAACCGTTTCGCCACACTTTCCTTTAGGGCGCAGCCGTTTGGCGCCCGTCCTTTGGCGGATCCGTGTCGCCGTCGCCGTTCGCGAAACAACGATGGTAAGACCGAATAATGAACGAAAGGAAAGCAGAGACTGTCGCGAAATTGGGAGGGGTTCGGAGTTGCGGCGCGAGACGCTTCTTCCAAAGTGGAGGGGAGGGGGCCGTATGTTGTGCCCACTCGAGGCGTTCGACTGCGCTACATTTGGCGAAAACGTGACGGGGCGTGCGCATGACTTTGATGTGTGTTTTGAGTTTGCGGTCCCTTCCTGAGACGCACTTCGCGCTCCCAACGCAGAGGCTCATCATAGCTGCCGTCTAGATAACCCAAAAGTGAGTACTGAATCAGCGCACTGCAACCATCAGGAGTGAGTGCTAAACTGCGAGGGAAGCAACCGGTAGTGCGTATCGTCAGCGGATGCAGCTAAACGAGCTGCCAGAGTGGAGGTCCAGCACAACCTCTGCAAGAACAACGAATGAGCGCTGAATAATAAGCGAGGCAACCGGTGCATGTGCTTCGTCAGCCACTGCAAATACAACTTTTCTGTAACCATACAAATATGTCCGTCGGAAATTCAATGCCCCAACATATTCTGCACCGACAAGATTGCTGGACGGTTCAGCCCAAATATCGTAATAGGGAGTATCGTGTTTGCGAGCAAATATTTTTGCGAGGCCCTTCTCAGCCTCAGTCTTCATTGAGGCGCTCAACCCGAGAGTAAGTTCATTTTTCTTCACAAAAAGTAACTCTTTCTTTTTCTCCCTCCATTTCTATCTCTCTTTCGGAGAGCCTGACAGCCCTGCGCCATTCTACACAGGCAAAGTATACACCATCACGGCCAAAGCCTTACGTCAAGCCCCGCCGACACTCGCACGCAATGCTTGACAGAACGTATAACGTGGGAAGTAGACAGCCGGCAAAGTCTACGCTCCCTCACCCCCGTTTCCTTCGCACACGAGAAGAGCACAAGAGGTATCCCGCGGTGTCTGCTATACCGGGATGCCTCTGCCACGGGCTCGCTATCTCAGACAGGCAAGGGACAGATTGGTCACATATCGCGATATGTGGACACTAATCATGACTCAAATATGTGTGGAGGAAATGTAGTGTTGCCGCAACAACGCGTTCATTGCTATGCAGGTTCGCCATTAATTTCATGGTTGTGCGTCTTTGGGAACGATTCTATTTCACTGTGACTGAAAGCTTGCCTGAGGTATTTGGGATTAGTGTACACACTTCACAATTTTCGGACTAAAACATACCCCAGTTATTCTAATCTACTGGCGTTATCTGCTGAATAACTATTATCGCCATGCAGGTTCACTGCTGATCAAATTCCAAAACTTGCCCTAAAGCATACGCCAACTTTCAGGTAACTTTCTATTATGAAGGGCATGACATCAAGAAACGCGAATCAATTTCGCGGTGACCTGAATATCGTTCTATCGAACCAGGTGGGCTTCAGTAACCGTTGGGTATACTGAGGAATTGTTGGCAGAGGAGCCGAGAAAGTACAAGCGGTGCCATCCCGCTGACAACTAGTTTGTGCTCCTGAAGTTTGGAAAGTGAAGGCTTCAATGTTGCTTCGTTGACTGTGTGGAATTAGTTTCTTAAATCTGTTCACTGGACCTGATCACTACGTCTGGCTGAGAGTCTGAAGGTTTGTGTATTGTGTACACAGCTTTTGGGACTGTTCTGCAGTGGGGCAATTTCCAGTGTACTTGCAGGCGTATCTGCCGGCCATCATAAGCATCAGGATTTATGGCGGCCTTGGCTCTACAAAGAGTACTAGTTTACAAAGCATATTTGTATTTAGCATCAAAAATTTCTAAAAGGAAAATACATCCGGTGATTTAGGTAGAAAGAGAGAGAGAGAGAGACAGAGATAGAGAGAGAGATGAAGGGAAGGCAAAGGAAGGGAGGGAGCAGGAAAGGAAGGAGGAAGGGAGGATAAACATTCAGTGATGGCAACAGATGGGCTGGTATGGAGGCCGGTAGAAGTTGCTGCCCATTTTTTGCCTGGAGGATTTATGGCTTCCTGAGATCTATAAAGGATAATAGTTTATGTAGGGTGTTGTATTAGGCATTGGTAACTTTCGAGGAAACAAATTGGCCCAGTAATTTATACCCAACGATGGACCACTGTTTATGTTTTTACTGCTGTCTCCGAGACCACGTTCATTACCTCGTCTAGTCCGTCCACTGCTTGGAGTTGGATGTTCACTGTGTCATTCGGTTCAGTTGCTCAATACCAGCATCGTCGGAGCCGCCGCCTTTTTGGTAATAACAGTAGTATTTATAGTACAGAGTAATAACGCACTAAAGAACAAAAACTTCTAAGGCCAAAGTTCCCGCTAGAGCTTGAGATGTCTGGATGTAAGCTTAACCAAAAGAGAACAAATACTGAAATAAAATAAAACTTGTTTATGGCACCTTTTTTGAAAAGGAAGTCATTTAAAATGCATAAAACACCCGCAACGTATCTCCATGATGGTTCATCAATCTTGCTGATGAATAGGTGAAGCATTGACCATAGCAAACACGTATAGTAATATGTGTTGAAGAATACCTTTTGTGAGTTAAAAAAACGCGCCCGCATCTTCCCACGGGGGGAACTCGAGTAAATGCGTCGCAGAGTGGTGTGGGTATCGCGTGAATGTTGCGTAGTTGGGTACGGTTTGGGAATGCTTAATTGTTATTTCGGCTTGAATATTCTTATTTTTAAATGAAGGAGAAGCGAAGGCAAGGAGTGTAAAGTTAAAGTCTGTCTTTATTGCCTGGTGCCGTCGTTGTATTGGACGCAGAGGATGACTGCTTTGTGGTCGCGAAAGTGCACTGTCAACGGGTCTTTGAGGAGCGGTCGTGCGATTGCGTAACTGGTGAAGACGTTGCTTCAATCGCATCTACTCGAGTGAAGCAAAGCGTCAAGTCAAGTGAAAGCCAAGCAAAGACGCCCGTGACTGAATTCCGAACGCGCGCTCCGCCGCTTATTTACACACCGCCGGCGTTTGAGGGAGAGGAGTACGGGGGAGAGACGCGCATGCGCACACTTCCGCACACAAGCGCGCGAACTTTCCACGCACCCACCACGCCGTTATCACGTGTACACGCACTGCCGCCGTTACTGTTCAGCGTGACGCAGCGCACGGGTAGCAACGACGCATGCGCGTACAGACGCGCTCCCCCCGCACCGCCGCAGCTGTTGTTGAGAGCGACGGAGCGCACGAGGTACACGCGCTCCTCCCGCACTGCCGCACCTGTTGTTGTTGAGCGCGAGGAGGGTACGGGGGAGAGATGCGCACCTGCGCCTCGACGCGACGCGCATGCGCAGTGCGCGTGTGGACGGCGCCGACGCCGAAGCGCGACATCGTGCGACTAAGAAATGCTCCGCATTTAAAAGTGATTTAGGTGAATGCAGCTGAAAGAAACAATGCGTCTTTTAGACCCTTGAAGTGTATATTCCTGTGCAGATTTTTTATCCTTATAGACTGGACTTTGCTGTCCAGATCATGCAGAGCTTCAAATAAAGGTTCGAGCAATCGGCTAATGGCTTTCCGAGCAGTTCTCTGCATCAGGAGGTTTATATAGGTAGAGCGGGTGGCCACTGTTTGCTGAGGTATATACCGCTGGTTTGACCCTGTGAGGCCCCAATAATTGAGGCAGGTTTCTGTATTCCCAATACTGAAAATTCTAGAAACAAAATCGTCAGGACGAATCATACACGGCAATGACAGCTGTCACAGAGGTAACCCATGGTTGGCGGAAAATTTCGGGTTGACTTACTGATTTCGTTCATCGAAACTGCAGTAAGTTGTGAAGTTTCTACGCAGCCTCCAGCCCTGATCGTCGCGACCAGTTTCGTAGAGGTGGGCGTGGTCGAAGCCGCGGCGGCCATACACAATAGCAGTAATGCTAGTCTCGATATAAAATACCAAACTAAGCAGGAAGAGATCTCTAAAATAGATATTGCAACAGATCTTGGGAGAAATAAAGGCAGGCACAGTCCAAAAAATGAAACGAATTCGGCTAAAAAGGATATGCACATGTGAAAAAAGATGCGTAAAAATAGAACAAAAAACCTGCATAAGGTCCTCTTTGAATGCGCTGTATTACCAGAAGCACTGACCTTTTACAGTAGGTTTACTGGTAGGGTTGAAAAAAATCTATAAAAAACGTTTTCGATGTCATTGGTGCTGAGATGAAAAAAGACACTTTTCTAAAAGACAGCCCTTCCGGAAGGAATGCTCGAGGGGCGGTGCGCTGAACAACCTGCATGGCTTAGGTACCGCTGATTCAACCAGCTTCGAAGGTTCATGTATTATCTCAGAAGTTTTTTTGAATGCGCGAGGAGGTCTTTGAGATCTGGGACATCACTCGGCATTTATACATTGTCGAAACGTTAAATTCGGTACGCTGACAACCAGCGTCATCCCGCTTTTGAATTTATGGTCGGCAGGGGAGTTATATATTAAGGGGCCATAGTCTCGCCCACACTTTTTAAAATGCGGATTGCCAACACATGTCAAGGACTCTCGCATCAACTGCCAACACAGATGAGTAAAACTATGGGACATTTCACTAAAAGGTATCACCCAAAAGTCACTGTGGACTAGGTTTTGACGCTGTCTTCCAACATAACCAATTAACGAGCATCAAAGTGTCTGTAACATGTAATATTTCGGCATTCAGGGATTTAAAGTGCAGCCAGCCGAAGTTCACTCGCCCTAAATAGGAACGCGATACCGCGACTGAGAGATTGCCAGATCAACGTTCTTGCCGTTCCTTTACACCGGAAGGGCACTCCTAGCCAGTAGGTGTCCCGGATCTTCTTGTCGGGGAAGTCGATACACCACGCTGTACAGAAGGGCGGTAACAGCGCTGGCAGTGCGTGCACCGAAGTGTAGATGCTGGTGGTCACCGTCCTAACATCAAAAGTGTTGTACGCAGCAATGACCTGACCATAGACCAAACCAAGCAGAAACGCAAAGTTAGAATCTTTCACAGAGTGTTCTTTCATGTATTCACCGGCCACCCATGCCACGCGAAGACTGATGAACTGCATGGATGTGTTTCACTGGCTCCCGTGTGCCCCTTGCTAATAAATGGGCTGTTGCAACCTGCCCCGCGGCTGGGCCGCGCCCGGAAATGCACGAACAGAGTGGCCAGGGCAAAAAGAGGACGTTTATTGCCCGGCTTGGGTTTTTATAAGAACGAAAGGTGAGGAAGGGGAAGAGGGAGAGAAGATTGAAGGCGCGCGCAGCGTAGACTGGCAGCGCTTGTTTAGCGGTGGCCAACAGTTCGTGGCATTCCTTCTTCCTTAGATTACATAACGCTCCACTGGCTTCTTCATACGTGTGGAAGGTCGTAGCTCTGGGGGCGGGTGGCCCGGAAGACCGGGGGCAGTAGCCGTTGGAGCTTCTCGGTCTTGTCCTGGCGGGTCCGGGCTTATCTGGGGGCTAGCGAGAGCCTCTGGACTCGAAGGTTCTTCGATGCTTCTCCGCCTGAGCTTGTCCATGTGCCGGTCATCAACCCTGTTCTCCGTGTCGACAGACACGATGCGTGCATCAGAGGTTGACCGGACCTTACAAGGTGTCCACTTGTCACCACGGCCGTAATTGCGAAGGTACACAGGATCTCCCGGTGCGAAGTTCCATCCGGCGCTGTCAGCAGAGTGGACATCCCCGGTTGCTAGTCTCCTGGGAGGAAAAGACATGTCTAATCGGGTGCGGAACCGGTAACCCAACAACATTTCTGATGGTGAGCGTCCGGACAGGAGCAGCGTGTTTCTATAACGGCACAGGGTTCTAGCCAGCGTCTTTGACAAGTCTGCGTCCCCACACTTCTTTAGTCCGTCTATGATGGTTCGCACCGCACGTTCGGCGAGTCCATTACTCTGTGGATGGTAGGGGAGTGCCCGCACGTGAACTACCCTGTTCTGTTGCAAGAACTCGTTGAACTCCCACCCGGTGAATGGCGTGCCATTATCAGACACTATTGTGTGTGGCAGACCGAATCTACTGAACAGCGTTCGCAGGGCATCAACTGTGTTGCGCGAGGTCGCGTGAGCCAGGGGAATGGCTTCAATCCATTTACTGTGAGAGTCCACGACGACAAGCATCATCTTGTTTTGGATCGGGCCCGCGAAGTCGACATGCAGTCGCGACCATATTTCCTGCGTCACTGGCCAGCGGATGGGTGCTTGCGCGGGTGGCATGGGCAACGCCTGTACGCAGTGCTGACACACCGCGGCTAAGCGCTCAATATCGTGGTCCAAGCCACGCCACCAAAATTTTGACCGTGCAACTGCCTTCATTGCAGAAACTCCTTGATGAGCTCCATGTAATGACTTCAGTAGCTTCTTCCTGGCTTCCGCCGGAACCACAACACGATGGCCCAGTGAAGCAAGTTATACTCCACGGACAGCTCGTTCCGCCTTTTGTGGTACTCCCGCATCTGTGCCTTCCTCAGCAGTGCGTTGTGGCCAACCTTGGATGACGTACCTGCACACACTTGACAGTACGCCGTCTGACTGCGTGAGGGCTTGAAGCTCTTCCATTGGCACCGCAGGCTCGTCCCACTGGTCCACGACGAGGACGTACTCGGCCGTATCCTCGGCGTCCTGCAGCTCCTGTTCAAGAGATTGGGGTAACCGGCTTAATGCATCCGCGTTGAGCAAAAATTTTCAAGGCTTGTACTGCAGTTTATACTTGTATGCACCAACTAGTAGCGTCCGTCTTTGGATTCTAGCTGCCGCCATGACGGGGGTCTGACTGTCGTGCCTTAACAGGCCTAGCAACGGCTGGTGATCCGTAACCAGAGTGAACTCTGGCCCCAAAAGGTAGTCCCGAAACCTAGTAACACCAAATATCAAGGCTAACGGCTCGCGCTCGATCTGAGAGTACTTTCTTTCGGCAGTTGTCAGCGTTCTCGATCGCAACCCTACGGGTCGCTTCTCGGCTTCGGTGTGATGAAAAAGTGCAGCACCAACTCCGTATGGAGACGCATCACACTCCAAGAAGAGCTCACGGTTCGGGTCAGAATGAGTCAGTACGGGTGCCGCGCACAACGCATTTTAAAGCAAAGCTTTTTACCTCTACCCCCAATGGTTCTTTCGTGACCGTTGGTGTCACCAGAAGACTCCAGTGAACAAATAAAAGAATTTACGAGCACCGCCGGAGATCGAACCTGGAACTACTAGACTAACAAAGCGAGAGCCCGTAGTCTTATCGATTTACCTACGAGCCCACGCGAAGACAGGTGGTGTACTCACCAAGCACATATGCGGGTTTACCCCCTGCGTTCTCGCTGAATGCCACGTGAAAGCGTTGCGCTACCACTCACGCCCGTCTAGCGGCCCTCCGCGCACCTTGCTCATGTGCTAAGAGTTACAAAAATTAAAGAAAGCTCACACCATTGCATGGAATCTCACTTCTAGTACACCAATGTGCTAAAGCCTGTCGCCTCCAGTCCACCGAGCGCTCGCACCTGCGGGCGCGGAGCGGCGCAGGGCGTGTGCACCTTCGTCCGGAAGGGCATCGCGTTCATCAAACACTACTCGCTCATGGGCAGCCGTGGCAGCGCGATCGAACTGTGCGCGACAGAGCTGACCGTGGCCACGGGCAAGCACAAGGACAAGAGCACGAGCACGACCGTGATGGTGGTCAACGTGTACAGTAAGCCGCAGCAAAACCAACAAAGGTTCAAGACGTTACTGCATAGAGCACGCGGGGTGGTCTCCGCATGCGACGGCGCCATCGTCGTCGCGTGCGGGGACTTCAACGCACGACACAAGGAACTCGGCCACGCCGCCACGACGGTCAAGGGCCGAGAACTGCTGGACGACGCCGCCGAGGCGGACTACGTTCTCCTCAGGGACCCGGTACATCACACGCGCATCGGCACGTCCGTCGTCAAAGACACCACTCCGGACCTGGCGTTTCTTCACCTGCCCGACGACCGGTCGGCGAGCTGGAGGAACACGGGAGTGAACCTGGGTAGCGACCACTACATCGTCGAAGTCGTCGTCCCGCTCCGACCCAACGGCAGAAACAGCGGCGACGCCGGAGACGGGCGCATCAAGCACCGACTCACGAATTGGCACGAGTTTCGCACCGAAGACCTGGGCGAGATTAAGGACATCGAGGAGTGGTCGCGCAATATCGTCGCGGCCGCGGAGAAGGCGACGTCCGTTACGGAGACGTCCGAGGAGACCACGCGCATGGACCCCCGGCTCGCGCACATGCTGGAGGCTCGAAGCTCGCTACAGCGACGGTGGAAGCGGCAGCGGCACAACCGCGCCCTCCGCAAGCGAATCTCGACGCTCGGCCGAGAGATCGAGAAGTACCGCCGCCAGCTGTGCGCGCAGCAGTGGTTCGAGCTGTGCAACGAGGCCGACGGCCAGCTCCACCGAGGGGGCACGTGGAAACTCCTGCGCCACCTGATGGACGAAAGCCAAAGCAAGGAATACCAACGACACCGGCTCGCGCAGATCATGTACGCGGCGACGAAAGAGCTCGGGGAGCGGGAAGTGCACAAACGCCTCAACGAGCGCTACCTTCCCGAGACCGCGAGAGAACAGCACGGAGAGTACGCCGGCCCGCCCAACCCCTCGCTCGGCCGCGACATCGAGGAGTGGGAGGTCCGGCGCGCCACCCAGGCCCTCAACTGCCGGTCGGCGGCGGGTCCGGACCGCGTCTCGAACAAGGCGCTGCGCAACCTGAGCGACGCGGCCATAACATCGCTCACGAAGTACTTCAACGAGCATTGGCGAGGCGGCAGCCTCCCGCGGCAGTGGAAGACGGCCAAGACGATACTCATACCCAAGCCCAACAAGCCGCCGGGCATAGAGAGCCTGCGCCCCATCTCCCTCACGTCGTGCGTGGGGAAGGTGCTGGAGCACGTCCTCAACGACCGGTGGCAGCGGTATCTCGAGACCAATGGCCTGTACCCCGACCCGATGCTGGGCTTCCGCTCGCGGCTGGGAACGCAGGACGCGATGTTGCTGCTGCAGCGCGAGGTGCTGGCTCCGCCGACGAGACCGACCTCGGACAACCGCGCCATCCTGGGCCTGGACCTGCAGAGCGCCTTCGACAAGGTGAAGCACTCGGCGATCCTGGCCCAAGTGTCCCGGCTCGGCGTGGGACAGCGTTCCTACAATTACATCCGGACCTTCCTGACCGGTCGCACGGCCCGGTTGGAGGCGGGCCAAACTCAACTCGAGGAGCGAGAGCTGGGCAGCGTCGGCACGCCGCAGGGCTCGGTGATCTCGCCGCTGCTATTCAACTTGGTAATGATCGGCGTGGCCCGTCGCCTGGACGAGCTGCCCGATGTGCGCTACACCGTCTACGCCGACGACATCACGCTGTGGGTGCCGGGCGGCAGCGACGGCCACATCGAGTCGGCGCTGCAGGAGGCGGTGGACGGCATTGAGGAGAGCCTGCGCGGCACGGGTCTCCGGTGCGCCCCGCAAAAGTCGCAGCTCCTGATCCTGCCCCCAACGGGACGTTACCGCAAGAAGACGTCGGCCGAAGCGGAGCGCAGCATCGTGGTGCGCGGGAGCGACGGCACGGCGATTCCCGAAGCGACGAGCATCCGCGTCCTCGGCATGCACGTCGACGCGAGCCGCCGCTTCAACAAGACCACGGTAGAACGACTGGTAACGAAGATGGGCATCGCTACGCGCCTCGTCAAGCGACTCGCAACGCGCGCGCGCGGCATGAGAGAGGCGAGCCTGCTGCGCCTGCTGCAGGCGTTCGTGGTAAGCCAGGTGGCCTACGTGGGAGCATTCCACGACTGGCGGACCCCGGAGCGAGCCAATATCGACGCGGCGATCCGCAAGTCGTACCGGGCGGCCCTGGGCCTACTCAACAGCACGAGCAACGCGGCCCTCGCGTCTCTGGGAGTGCACAACACGCTCTCGGAGATCAGCGAGGCGCAGAGAACGTCGCAACTGGAACGCCTGGGGTCGACCCGGACGGGCAGAAGGCTGCTGCTGCGCGTGGGACTGAGCTGCCCCTTCGACGAGGAGGACGAGCTGGTCCCGCTGCGCGACGATATCGCCAACAGCTTGGTGGTGCCGCCACTCCCGAAGAACGTCGCGCCGGGACGGAACCCGGAACGGAGAATGGCGCGGGCGTGCGCGCTCGCCAAAGAGTACAACGAGAGGAGCGACGCCGTGTACGTGGACGCTTCCAAACGTCGCGACAAGGAAGACGCCTACGCGGTGGTGGCGGTGCGTGCCGCCACGGGAGAACTGCTGAGCTCGGGCAGCGTGCGCGCCAAGTCCGCCGGACAGGCGGAGGAGGCGGCGATCGCGCTGGCCCTGCTCCACCCCGGGACGAGGACGGTGTTCAGCGACTCTAAGTCGGCCATCGCCAACTTCGCCAGGGGCACGGTGTGCAGGACGACGATGCGCATCCTTTCCGGCATCGGGGAGGGAGCTCGCACGAACATCGCAACGACCGTACGGTGGTTCCCGGCCCACATGGGACGGGAGCTCCGCAACGGCCACCGAAACGTCAACGAGGCAGCCGACGCTGCGGCCCCTTGATCTCGCCGCGTGCCGGGCCGCGCCAGCGACGGACGCCGACGACGACGAAGACTCGAGCAACGACGAAGAGGACAACGACGCAGAACCCCTGACTACGTACGGTGCGACGCTGTGCTGGTACAGGACAGGGAGGCAGGCCTACCCTCCGCCCCACCCGGGGCTCGTGAGGAGGGAGGCAGTGCTTCTACGACAGTTGCAAACCGGGACGGTGCTAACGCCGGCGCTCGCGCGCCACGTGTGCCCGGACATGTACGAAGACGCGGTGTGCAGTGTTTGTGCGCGTGTGAATGGGGACTTGGCCCACTTGATGTGGGGATACGACGAGCACGACCCGAGTGACGGGAGGCCGATCCTCCCTCCGGACGTTACGAACTCGATCCGCTCCTCGGAGCGCGAAAGCCAGCTGAGGGCCATCCAGCGGCTCGAGGCTGCCCTGGGCAAGCAACGGCGAAAGGGGAACCCGCACTCCTCTCGGCCTCCTCCCGCGGGAGCGAGGGCTAGGGGCGATCGCGGTGGCACTCCGAGTAGCCCGCGCCGACCGGACGCAGTCCTCGGGGTCGGCCCGACGCCGCGGTGAGCGGAGAAGACTACGGGACGGTGAAGCCCTGCGCGGCCTGATCCGTCCCCGACTGCAGGAATCTCAATAAAGTCCTTTCTCTGTCTCTCCAGTGTTCACGTAAACAATCATTGATTGATTGTGGGGTTTAACGCGCCGACGCAACGCAGGCGATGAGGCGCGCCGTAGTGGAGGGCTCCGGATTAATTTTGACCACCTGGGGATCTTTAACGTGCCCCGAAATCTCGTACACACGGGCGTTTTTGCTTTTCGCCTCCATCAGAAAAGCGGCCGCCGCGGCCGGGAATCGAACCCGCGACCTCCTGCTCAGCAGCGCAACGCCTTAGCCACTGAGCCACCGCGGCGGGTCACGTAAACAATCACAGCTCCTTGTCGTCCGCCCTACCGCCAAACCAAGGAATACATTCAAATACTCCTTGATGGCCAGAACATCACTCCAAGCCGCAGCATCAAGATTCTGAGGCTACATCTTGAGGCTAACACCAAGAGTGACGTCTCATTGCAGCGCCTCAAAAACAGCATTAATAAAATCACACACATGATCAGGCGAGTTGCCGCCAAGAAGCGAGGCCTAAAGGAATCCGGTACCCTTCGAACAATTGAAGCTTTTGTCCACTCGAGACTCACTTACGTCAACCCCTGTTTTCTTCTCGACAAGGAAGACATAGATATCTTTTATATAATGATTAGAAAGGTGGTCGAGCGGGCCGTCCAGACAGAGGCTGCTTAGCACGAGGCTACACAACACGGTGGACGAGCTGAGAGAAGGCCATCTTTCTAACCAGAAGGTCCGACTCAGAACTGCGGTGGGTAACCTCATGCTTCACCAGATTGGCTAGGCAGCCCTGAATGTCACTCCGCTTGACGTACTCCCAGACTCTTGGCGGGTAAAACTAAACCTTTGCTTAGAAATATGAACCCCTCACATGACGAGGGTCACCGAAAAGCACGGGCTCAAGCTCTAAACACCATCCTCGGTGGGGGTCATGCAGTTATCTACACAGACGCCTCCAAACATCGAGGGCAGCAATACGCCATCATCGTGGCTACCTCCAGAACCAACCTCCGTGCGTGTACCTCTCTTAGGTAGGACCCAAGAAATGACGGCAGCAGAAGTGACGGCTCTCGCTCAACCAGGGGTTCGGAGGGTAGTCACCGATTCCCAGCAAGCCTACTGGAATTAGCAGTCGGGTTGGGTGTCCTGACCTCCACTGCGCGTTCTAAAAAAACACTCCCCAAACGGTTCCATTCAGCTCATGTGGACACCCCTTCACGCTGCAATGGAGGGCAACAAATACGCCCACCCAACAAGCCTGCGCTTTTACCTCCCGTGCTTTGGATCTGCACAAGGACCGCCACCCGCTTGTCACGTTCAGGGAGATAACCCAGCATTCTCGCCTTCTGAGACAGACCATACCTTACCCTGACCTTTGCAGAGAACAACAAACTACCCTACGGCTCATACAATACGGGCTTTTTCCAACAGCCTACGCGTCTTGAGTTAATTTATCCGAATCGCTACGACGCTGAATGTAAATTTTGCTGAGAAGTAGGAACACTCCGCCCCTTTAATCGGGGTGTGCGACTTTAGCCCTGAGCACCCTCCTCTCTTTCCGTCAACTACCCAACAAGAGCATTGGAAGATGCTGCTGTCCAGGCCCTCTCTACCTACCCAGCTTCAGGGGGTGGACAGAACACAGGCCGCGCGTACTGCATATGGGCCCCACAGAAGGAATCACTCCCCAGGGCTGCACTCTGGGCCGTTCAGAAATCTGAACTGAAGTATTTCTTCCTCCTTCTCCTCCTTCTCTGCCACAACTCTCGTCTCCTCCTGTCCGCGGCGCAGAGACGGAGAAGTCAGATCGTCTAACACCGGGTTGGCGCCTATTTAATTTTATAAAAAAATGTTTCCACTTTTGTGCTACACCAATACAACTCAATCAAACATCGTTCATGCATCATGCATTGATTTAACCTTACCAAGAATATCTCTTTGAAGTAATAAATGATGTGGTTAAGTGCATTTCACTTCTCTCTGGTTTTGCTATTTGTGGAGCGATGTGAGTGAATTTAAGTGACGTCGCATGGGTAGTCGTTATGGGTGCCGTTTACAGCTTTGCTTTCCAACCACATTCACGGGGTGGATTGGCGCGATTTTTTTCACCTGGACAAACGCTTTTTTTGCTTTTGAGCTCCACGTCCACTTAGCGCCCTTTTCCAGCAGTTTGTACAACGGTGCTAGAATGGTAGACAAGTCGGGCATAAACTTGTTATAAAAGGTTCCCATGCCCAGAAATGAGCGTAGCTCGCCGACGTTCTGTGGAGAGGGGGCTAGCCTGATAGCATTTGCATTCTTTTCCATGGGATGCAGTCCGTTCGCGTCAATACGGTGACCTAGATATGTAACAGAGGGCTCGCTAACGCGGCACTTATCAGCACGAAGCTTAATTCCATGTTCACAAAAGCGCTCGAGCACAGCCATCAAATTGCGGTTTTGACTGTCACCCTCTTCCGCTATCAACACGTCATCGAGGTACGCTTGCACCCCAGGCAAGCCCTGCAGGATTGATCCAATCCGCCTTTGAAATATCGCCGGTGCCGAAGCAATCCCAAACGGGAGGCGGCTGAAGCAAAAGAGGCCCTTGTGGGTGTTTATCACGGCCAATTTGCGAGACTCTTCGTCCAGCGGGATCTGGTTGTAGGCATCGCGCAAATCCAAAATGCTGAACCGCTCCCCCCCCCTAATTGCGCAAAAGTATCCTCGATAAGAGGCACCGGGTATTGTTCCAGCTCGTATACTAAGTTCAAAGTAATCTTGAAGTCACCGCAAATGCGAACTGTGCCGTCTTTCTTTAAGCCTGGAACAATGGGCGTAGCCCATTCCGAGTGCGTCACTGGTGATGTAATGCCAGCTGCCACGAGTCGATCTAATGCCTCTGAAACTTTATCCAACAGAGCGTAGGGTACCTTTCTTGCCTTGAACTTTGGCGTCACTCCAGGCTTGATGTGAAGGCGCATCGGTGGGCCTTTCATGAGTCATTCGCCCTCCTTGCACAGGTCGGAGTAGCGGTACAACACCGCAGGCGCTGGCGGAGACTCCGGGCTCGACCAGAGTGGTGGCACAGCTACGTGGATTACTGCTGCGCCCTGCTCTTGTATTTTCTGCAACAAATCACGACCGCACAGGAGAGGACCTTCGCAGTCCAACAGGATTAGGTTACAATCAATCTTCGTCGATTTGTGGTATACACGCATTGACAGTAATCCGAGTACGGGTAACTTCCCCAAATAGCACGCCAGCTTTATCTTCGGCTCCTGCAACTTCGGCCATTGATGACGGTGGGCTTTGTAGGTTGCTCTAGGAATGGCGCATACGAGCGAGCTGGTATCAACGTCCATATTCAGCTTTACGCCGTTCCACGTGGATGTTTCCTGAATCGGTGGCACCAATGAATTCTTCGAAGTTACGGACCAAAGTTGCGACGCGCTGCTATCACTGTTGTCGGATTGGACTGGTACATTCAACGCGTTGTCGATCCTTTGGCACATTCGTGCCAAGTGCCCATGTTTTCCACATTTATAACAGTGCCTCCCACGCATTGAACAGGTCGCGCGCTTATGAGTACGCTTTCCGCAGCACTCGCATGGCTTTGCGCCATCGTTTTTCTTCTGGCCTCGCGGCACCCATCGTTGCTCCTTCATTGCCGACACTGTTACCGGGGACGTTTCGCGATTTATGTTCTCCGCATCTAACTCTGCACTTTCTGCCGCTAACGCAAGTGCCTCTGCGTCTTGTAATGTGAACTCAGGTTTCGCGAGCAGCTGCTTTTACAAATTTCTTGAACGTACCCCGCACACGATACGGTTCTTTAACATCCTATCCAGCATGGACGAGAAGTTGCAGTTATGCGCTAGGCGCCGTATTTCCACAATGAATGCGTGAACAGACTCTCCTTCTTGCTGGTTTCGGTGAAAAAACTTGAAGCTTTGAGAAATTTCATTTGGTCGTGGGTAATAATACTCGCTTAAAACTTTCACGACCGCATCGTAGCCGAGTGCGTTTGGCTTCTGCGGTGCCACTCTACCGCATAGCACATCAATCGTTCGCGACCCAAGTGCGGCGACCAACAGGGCTCTTTTCCTGGCATCGTTAGTGACTTCGTTTGCTTCAAAATATGCCTCAACCTTCACGAGGTACGCTTGTCACTTATCTGTGTCGACGTTGAATTCCGGGAGGCGGTGACTCATGCCTGTCGTTGGGGTGGCTGCTTGCCCGCCTTCAGGAATCAGCTGGGTCTCGTTCTTTGTTGAAATACTCGTCGCCACTGTTGCATCCTGCCCCGCGGCTGGGCCGCGCCCGGATATGCACGAACAGAGTGGCCAGGGCAAAAAGAGAACGTTTATTGTCCGGCTTGGGTTTTTAAAAGAACGAAAGGTGAGGGAAGGGAAAGAGAGAGATAAGATTGAAGGCGCGCGCAGCGTAGACTGGCAGCGCTTGTTTAGCAGTGGCCCACAGTTCGTGGCATGGGCCATGCCCGAGCTTCATCCACTGCCGCCAAGATGCCAACATGAAATGGCACTCTCCTTATACGACCAGTTCAGAAAGAATTCTCAAGGTGGGGTAAGTTTCTGCGAGAGGAAATGTGACGTCAATCTAAAATTCGACTGAATGCACAAAAATAAACCTTATTTTTTTTTAAAACCTCGATGCTGAAATGACATTCTGGATAAGGGTGACTTTGCTTCACCTGCAGAGTTTCTGACAAGGGTCTGAAATTTCATTACGTGCGGCTGCGTTTCAGAAGCTGATGAAACTTGTCTCTTGAGGCACACTTGATACTTCATTTTGCGAACTACCAAGCAGACGCATCAAGAGGAAATGTGCGGAGGAATGGAAGGCGCTTGAGAAATGAACAGAATCACCTAATTCAAGACCGTGTCTGGGGGAGGTTGAGGCCACTGGAGAAAGAGGGTGCTACACACACACCAGGGCGTGTGTGTTCGGAACGCAGGAAAATTCAGTTCGGGCACTCGCAGATAAAGTAAATGTGGGTCTAATGGGTGCTACGGGGTGAGCAAGCCGGGAGGAGAGATGGTGTGTGAGTTGAACAGGCTGGCTATGCAGAAAAAGGACTGCGTATAGATGGGGCGCCAGGGGCTAGCATCCTGCTGTGTAAAGTTAGGGTAAGGGAAATATTAACTATCGAGGTGTGGGTACCACCCTATGTTCCTTGCCAGGGAGTGAGGCGTGCCCGGAGTTGGGGCTGCCATAATTGTGCTGACACACAAAGCCTGCTCATGCAGTCGTTGCTCAACTCTTTGAAGCTTTTCCTCTTTGAAGCTCTTTGAAGCTTTTCCTGCGCTGACGGGGACACCCCAAACGGAACACACTAATTTGCTTCATTTTTATGTAAGGCATTTTTATACAAAGCAATCCGAATCTTTAACGTAGATGCTTCGGCTCGTATGGCATCATTTAAGCATTAACTTTGTGACCAACTGCATAGCATTTTGACAAGGATGCACGAACAAAAAAAATACACAATGTGGTGAATACCGGTAATATCAGGAATGACAAGTGCCAGATTCTTGAAATCAGAACAAGGATGGAGGCTTTATATCAACCCCGCGCGCAAATATTTTTGGACGCTCACCACCAAGGAATTCCTTGGGGGGCGTGCAGCAATGAACACTTGGGGAAGGACTCTTCTAGATTTGATACAAAGCAAATGCCGAAGACATCCACAAGTTTTGAATGAAGAGTTATATGCCCCATCTCTGCGCTGGAGCTGTAAGACGAAGCAGAAGCAAACAACTGCGACTGAACATGACACACTGGTGAACTGATATGTGATCGTCACCTTGTGGCTTAGGAGCCCTTGCGAGCGCAGACGCGCTCACCTAGTGCACACGAGTGCGACAGGCCAAGCACAAGTATAAACGCAAAACAAACCCGCATGTAGTGTGCCTGCCACAAGAGCTGCGGTGGTGTCGGTTGGAGGTAGTCTTACCTGCACAGATCTTCTGCGTCTTTTAGTGCCGCGCGGTAATAGGGTTTTCTTCCAACCAGCGCCATTTTTATTCTGTCGTTACCGCGGACCTATTGGTAAACTATTCATAGCCATGCTCAAATTACTCAACTAAGCGCTCACTGATGCTATTTCTCTTCCTATTTTTTCTATATGGTTTTCTTCCTGTACAGTAATTTGCTTTTTATAGGCAATGGAAATAGGCGGTTGAGTGATCGCCTTGTTTAGCGCTAGCCATAGCTATTATACTATACAAGCTTTGCTACTTTTTTTAACCTATGCTCAAAATACTCACACAGGCCTCCGTCTCATTTTCCCAGTCATGATCATTTCCTATTGTTGTCAATTTATTTTGCTCATTCCTTTCCGTCTTTTCTTCTAGGGTGACGTAGCACACCGGCGGGGTTGGAGAGATATCTTTTCTTCATTTTTCTGTTCCCTTGTAAGTTCTGCATATTTTCTGTAAGCATAAACGTGTTTGTCAACTTTTGGCATTATCATGGTGCAATTGGTGTTGTAGGAATCAATCCATGTCCTTATCGTGCGTCGCTAAGTCGGTAGCCACAGGCAAAATAACTTGATAACTTTTTGTTTTTATCAGCTTGGACATGGCTGTGGTGGAGAGGATGTGTCCCGAAATACTTTTCTGTGCATTCTGGTTAGAAATCTATAACCAATCTCGTTTGGTTCCAATCTATAACCAATCTCGGTCGAGTGCTGTGCCTCGAGGATGTGGCGAAAGTGTTGGACTGCTTCGTAGATGGCAAGAAGCTCTCTGTTGTAGGCTGGCCAGGTCGTCTCCGCAGGGGGCGAGGTTGCATCGACGATGCTGCCGGAAGGCGGG
The DNA here is from genome assembly GCF_048455015.1 of Haemaphysalis longicornis. Taxonomy (NCBI): domain Eukaryota; kingdom Metazoa; phylum Arthropoda; class Arachnida; order Ixodida; family Ixodidae; genus Haemaphysalis; species Haemaphysalis longicornis. Next base: position 216,423,376 of record NW_027526361.1, read on the forward strand.
GGCGGCTTCGGGGAAGAGAGTTTCTTCGAGAAGAACGCCAAGGGGCGCCAGTTGTTTCCCACGCGCTGCATGAGAGAGGCTCCGACGGCGGTGCTAGAGGCATCTGTGAAAAGGCCCCGGGGCGCATCTGTCCTGGGATGGGATACCAGCGTAGCGTTGCAGAGGGCAGTTTTGCAGTCTTCGAACGCTTGCGTTAAGGTTGGAGTCCAAGTGCCAGAATGGTTGCCGCGTTGGCCGGCCAACGCATCATTGACAGGGGCCCGATATGTGGCCGCTTTAGGAACGAAGCGCCTGTAAAAGTTGAACATGCCCAGGAAACAGCGGAGGTCTTTCACCGTGGCAGGCAGCGCGTAGTTTTGAAGGGCCAGGATGCGGTCAGGCGAGGGTCTAGTTCCTTCTGAAGAGATTTCATGGCCAAGAAACGTGATGACGGGGGCGCCGAGCGTGCTCTTCTGAACGTTTATGAGTAATCCGTGTTCGTCGAGACGCTGGAACAGTTGACGAAGGTGTTGGCGATGTTGCGTTTCGTTGCGGGAGAAGATCAAGATGTCGTCTAGGTAGACGAAACAGAAGTCCAGGCCGCGGACTACGTCGTCGATTAAGCGTTGAAAGGTTTGTCCCGCGTTGCGGAGACCAAAACTCATGAAAGGGAATTCGAATAGGCCGAAGGGCGTGATAATTGCGGTCTTTGGGACGTCATCCGGGTTGACAGGAATTTGTGTGTAGGCCTTGACGAGGTCCACCACTGAGAAGATAGTGCTGCCGTGTAAGCGGTGAGCAAAGTCTTGCATATGACGGAAGGGGTACCTGTCGGGGACGGTGCGGGCATTGAGGGCGCGATAATCTCGGCAGGGGCGCCAGCCATTGGTCTTCTTTGGTACCAGATGAAGCGGTGAGGCGTAAGGTCCCTCCGAGTGGCGGGCAGTACCTTCGCGGAGCATGGCTTCGAATTCGGCCTGTGCGATTCGTAGGCGGTCCGGGGCTACGCGACGGGCGCGGCATGAGACCGGGGGGCCGGGAGTAGTGCGGATGTAGTGCACGGTTGAGTGGCGCAGCTCTCGCGGACGCCCGCTAGGTCGAGTCAGGTCGGGAAATTCTGCGAGGATGGCATGGTACGGCGACTGGTTCCCAATGGTGAGTGCCTTGACGTTAGGCTTTTGGGTGGTCACACGTTGGTCCGGCGTGAAGAGGCCTGTTGTAGCGTCGATAAGTCGGTCATATCGGCAGTCAGGTAGAAGATTGTAGTACGCCAAGGAGTCGGACCGATGTTCGGCTCTGCGACGTCGGCGAGGACGAAATTTTATGGGAAATCCCGACACAGGTTTTTGAAGTTGATGTTAAGGCGGAGCGAGCCGTAAGTCTTGATGCTCGAATGGTTCGCCACACTGAGCTCAAAGGACGTGCAAGGACGCCTGTCGTGCAGGAAGGTTCGGGGAAAGCAACAGATGTCGGAGCCGCAGTCAACGAGGAACCGCCGCTTAGTGAATTGGTCGGTGGCAAATATGCGACGACCTCTAAGTTGGCAGCTCACAGCCGTCTGTACGGGCTGACGTTGAAGTTTCCCTGACGTCCAGCTGAACAAGGGGGTTGACATTTCCGGGCTTTGTCTCCGAAGCGGCGATGGTAGTAGCAGGGGCTGTTATTTCTGTGCGATGAAGCGGCATTGTTGTCTTGGCTTTGGGGTGTTTTTGTGGACGCAGCTTCGGGCTTTGATCCAGGTGCCTTTGAATTGAGTCTAGCTGACGGGTGATTTCGTCGATACGGCGCGCCAGCTCGCTGCTGGACTGTCGGGTGTCAACGGCGTTGACGGTGAGAGGCGATGCTGGCAAAGAAATCTTGACGACTTGGTCGGCGATGTGAGAGAGCTGGTCCAGCGGCAGATTCGGCTGCACCTGGAGGATGGCCTGCGCATGTGAGGGTAGACGCTGAAGCCAGATGATACGGAGGAGGGAGTCGTCGACCGGTGTGCTGCCCAAGAGGTCACGCATGTAACGCAGGAGCTGCGAGGGCTTGCGGTCACCGAGTTCTTCGTGCTGGAGTAGGTGACGCACCTTTTCGTCTTGTGAGGGTGAAAGCCGGCGGATCAGTTCCCTCTTCAGGTGTAGGTATCGGTCATCAGCCGGGGGATTTCAAGGATATCGTGAACCTCAGTCGCGTAGCGAGAGTCTAGATGGGCGACGACGTAGTCGTAGCGCGTCCGGTCCTGGGTGATTCGTGCCGTAGAAAACTGCGCCTCGACTTGAGCGAACCACACGTCAGGCGCCTCTGCCCAAAGCGGTGGAACTTTGACGGCGACACGACAGACGTCCGTGTGTGTGGCGGCCGCAGCAATGGAGGCGCCCAAGGTGGCAGGGACCGCTGGAGCAAAGTTTTGGGGGGCGTGGCCCAAGCGGGGCGGTGCACGGTCGTCGGATGAGAGCGCTTCATTTTGATTGCGCTGCTGCTGTTCCCGGAGATGCTGCTCTTGGTTATGGATCACTTGCTGTTGGGCCTGCAGTTGTTGTTGCAGTTGTTGTACTTGTTGTTGAAGGGCAGAAAGGGTTTCCTCGTCGGCCATGGCGGTACGGTACGTTCGTTTTCCGGGTCACCAGATGTGGGATAACATAACTTTAATGTTTCCGCACTGAAGGTTCTACAACAACTGCCCCCGAATCGAGGCACACACACAGTTTTCTTGCTTCTTTCTGGCGAGAGTTCTTATCGCCGGCGCCCGTGTTTAGAGGTATGGACGCGACGCGCAGGCACAGAAGCGGCGCCGAACCGTTTCGCCACACTTTCCTTTAGGGCGCAGCCGTTTGGCGCCCGTCCTTTGGCGGATCCGTGTCGCCGTCGTCGTTCGCGAAACAACGATGGTAAGACCGAATAATGAACGAAAGGAAAGCAGAGACTGTCGCGAAATTGGGAGGGGTTCGGAGTTGCGGCGCGAGACGCTTCTTCCAAAGTGGAGGGGAGGGGGCCGTATGTTGTGCCCACTCGAGGCGTTCGACTGCGCTACATTTGGCGAAAACGTGACGGGGCGTGCGCATGACTTTGATGTGTGTTTTGAGTTTGCGGTCCCTTCCTGAGACGCACTTCGCGCTCCCAACGCAGAGGCTCATCATAGCTGCCGTCTAGATAACCCAAAAGTGAGTACTGAATCAGCGCACTGCAACCACCAGGAGTGAGTGCTAAACTGCGAGGGAAGCAACCGGTAGTGCGTATCGTCAGCGGCTGCAGCTAAACGAGCTGCCAGAGTGGAGGTCCAGCACAACCTCTGCAAGAACAACGAATGAGCGCTGAATAATAAGCGAGGCAACCGGTGCATGTGCTTCGTCAGCCACTGCAAATACAACTTTTCTGTAACCATACAAATATGTCCGTCGGAAATTCAATGCCCCAACATATTCTGCACCGACAAGATTGCTGGACGGTTCAGCCCAAATATCGTAATAGGGAGTATCGTGTTTGCGAGCAAATATTTTTGCGAGGCCCTTCTCAGCCTCAGTCTTCATTGAGGCGCTCAACCCGAGAGTAAGTTCATTTTTCTTCACAAAAAGTAACTCTTTCTTTTTCTCCCTCCATTTCTATCTCTCTTTCGGAGAGCCTGACAGCCCTGCGCCATTCTACACAGGCAAAGTATACACCATCACGGCCAAAGCCTTACGTCAAGCCCCGCCGACACTCGCACGCAATGCTTGACAGAACGTATAACGTGGGAAGTAGACAGCCGGCAAAGTCTACGCTCCCTCCCCCCCGTTTCCTTCGCACACGAGAAGAGCACAAGAGGTATCCCGCGGTGTCTGCTATACCGGGATGCCTCTGCCACGGGCTCGCTATCTCAGACAGGCAAGGGACAGATTGGTCACATATCGCGATATGTGGACACTAATCATGACTCAAATATGTGTGGAGGAAATGCAGTGTTGCCGCAACAACGCGTTCATTGCTATGCAGGTTCGCCATTAATTTCATGGTTGTGCGTCTTTGGGAACGATTCTATTTCACTGTGACTGAAAGCTTGCCTGAGGTATTTGGGATTAGTGTACACACTTCACAATTTTCGGACTAAAACATACCCCAGTTATTCTAATCTACTGGCGTTATCTGCTGAATAACTATTATCGCCATGCAGGTTCACTGCTGATCAAATTCCAAAACTTGCCCTAAAGCATACGCCAACTTTCAGGTAACTTTCTATTATGAAGGGCATGACATCAAGAAACGCGAATCAATTTCGCGGTGACCTGAATATCGTTCTATCGAACCAGGTGGGCTTCAGTAACCGTTGGGTATACTGAGGAATTGTTGGCAGAGGAGCCGAGAAAGTACAAGCGGTGCCATCCCGCTGACAACTAGTTTGTGCTCCTGAAGTTTGGAAAGTGAAGGCTTCAATGTTGCTTCGTTGACTGTGTGGAATTAGTTTCTTAAATCTGTTCACTGGACCTGATCACTACGTCTGGCTGAGAGTCTGAAGGTTTGTGTATTGTGTACACAGCTTTTGGGACTGTTCTGCAGTGGGGCAATTTCCAGTGTACTTGCAGGCGTATCTGCCGGCCATCATAAGCATCAGGATTTATGGCGGCCTTGGCTCTACAAAGAGTACTAGTTTACAAAGCATATTTGTATTTAGCATCAAAAATTTCTAAAAGGAAAATACATCCGGTGATTTAGGTAGAAAGAGAGAGAGAGAGAGACAGAGATAGAGAGAGAGATGAAGGGAAGGCAAAGGAAGGGAGGGAGCAGGAAAGGAAGGAGGAAGGGAGGATAAACATTCAGTGATGGCAACAGATGGGCTGGTATGGAGGCCGGTAGAAGTTGCTGCCCATTTTTTGCCTGGAGGATTTATGGCTTCCTGAGATCTATAAAGGATAATAGTTTATGTAGGGTGTTGTATTAGGCATTGGTAACTTTCGAGGAAACAAATTGGCCCAGTAATTTATACCCAACGATGGACCACTGTTTATGTTTTTACTGCTGTCTCCGAGACCACGTTCATTACCTCGTCTAGTCCGTCCACTGCTTGGAGTTGGATGTTCACTGTGTCATTCGGTTCAGTTGCTCAATACCAGCATCGTCGGAGCCGCCGCCTTTTTGGTAATAACAGTAGTATTTCTAGTACAGAGTAATAACGCACTAAAGAACAAAAACTTCTAAGGCCAAAGTTCCCGCTAGAGCTTGAGAGGTCTGGATGTAAGCTTAACCAAAAGAGAACAAATACTGAAATAAAATAAAACTTGTTTATGGCACCTTTTTTGAAAAGGAAGTCATTTAAAATGCATAAAACACCCGCAACGTATCTCCATGATGGTTCATCAATCTTGCTGATGAATAGGTGAAGCATTGACCATAGCAAACACGTATAGTAATTTGTGTTGAAGAATACCTTTTGTGAGTTAAAAAAACGCGCCCGCATCTTCCCACGGGGGGAACTCGAGTAAATGCGTCGCAGAGTGGTGTGGGTATCGCGTGAATGTTGCGTAGTTGGGTACGGTTTGGGAATGCTTAATTGTTATTTCGGCTTGAATATTCTTATTTTTTAAATGAAGGAGAAGCGAAGGCAAGGAGTGTAAAGTTAAAGTCTGTCTTTATTGCCTGGTGCCGTCGTTGTATTGGACGCAGAGGATGACTGCTTTGTGGTCGCGAAAGTGCACTGTCAACGGGTCTTTGAGGAGCGGTCGTGCGATTGCGTAACTGGTGAAGACGTTGCTTCAATCGCATCTACTCGAGTGAAGCAAAGCGTCAAGTCAAGCGAAAGCCAAGCAAAGACGCCCTTGACTGAATTCCGAACGCGCGCTCCGCCGCTTATTTACACACCGCCGGCGTTTGAGGGAGAGGAGTACGGGGGAGAGACGCGCATGCGCACACTTCCGCACACAAGCGCGCGAACTTTCCACGCACCCACCACGCCGTTATCACGTGTACACGCACTGCCGCCGTTACTGTTGAGCGTGACGCAGCGCACGGGTAGCTACGACGCATGCGCGTACAGACGCGCTCTCCCCGCACCGCCGCAGCTGTTGTTGAGAGCGACGGAGCGCACGAGGTACACGCGCTCCTCCCGCACTGCCGCACCTGTTGTTGTTGAGAGCGAGGAGGGTACGGGGGAGAGACGCGCACCTGCGCCTCGACGCGACGCGCATGCGCAGTGCGCGTGTGGACGGCGCCGACGCCGAAGCGCGACATCGTGCGACTAAGAAATGCTCCGCATTTAAAAGTGATTTAGGTGAATGCAGCTGAAAGAAACAATGCGTCTTTTAGACCCTTGAAGTGTATATTCCTGTGCAGATTTTTTATCCTTATAGACTGGACTTTGCTGTCCAGATCATGCAGAGCTTCAAATAAAGGTTCGAGCAATCGGCTAATGGCTTTCCGAGCAGTTCTCTGCATCAGGAGGTTTATATAGGTAGAGCGGGTGGCCACTGTTTGCTGAGGTATATACCGCTGGTTTGACCCTGTGAGGCCCCAATAATTGAGGCAGGTTTCTGTATTCCCAATACTGAAAATTCTAGAAACAAAATCGTCAGGACGAATCATACACGGCAATGACAGCTGTCACAGAGGTAACCCATGGTTGGCGGAAAATTTCGGGTTGACTTACTGATTTCGTTCATCGAAACTGCAGTAAGTTGTGAAGTTTCTACGCAGCCTCCAGCCCTGATCGTCGCGACCAGTTTCGTAGAGGTGGGCGTGGTTGAAGCCGCGGCGGCCATACACAATAGCAGTAATGCTAGTCTCGATATAAAATACCAAACTAAGCAGGAAGAGATCTCTAAAATAGATATTGCACCAGAACTTTGGAGAAATAAAGGCAGGCACAGTCCAAAAAATGAAACGAATTCGGCTAAAAAGGATATGCACATGTGAAAAAAGATGCGTAAAAATAGAACAAAAAACCTGCATAAGGTCCTCTTTGAATGCGCTGTATTACCAGAAGCACTGACCTTTTACAGTAGGTTTACTGGTAGGGTTGAAAAAAATCTATAAAAAACGTTTTCGATGTCATTGGTGCTGAGATGAAAAAAGACACTTTTCTAAAAGACAGCCCTTCCGGAAGGAATGCTCGAGGGGCGGTGCGCTGAACAACCTGCGTGGCTTAGGTACCGCTGATTCAACCAGCTTCGAAGGTTCATGTATTATCTCAGAAGTTTTTTTGAATGCGCGAGGAGGTCTTTGAGATCTGGGACATCACTCGGCATTTATACATTGTCGAAACGCTAAATTCGGTACGCTGACAACCAGCGTCATCCCGCTTTTGAATTTATGGTCGGCAGGGGAGTTATATATTAAGGGGCCATAGTCTCGCCCACACTTTTTAAAATGCGGATTGCCAACACATGTCAAGGACTCTCGCATCAACTGCCAACACAGATGAGTAAAACTATGGGACATTTCACTGAAAGGTATCACCCAAAAGTCGCTGTGGACTAGGTTTTGACGCTGTCTTCCAACATCACCAATTAACGAGCATCAAAGTGTCTGTAACATGTAATATTTCGACATTCAGGGATTTAAAGTGCAGCCAGCCGAAGTTCACTCGCCCTAAATAGGAACGCGATACCGCGACTGAGAGATTGCCAGATCAACGTTCTTGCCGTTCCTTTACACCGGAAGGGCACTCCTAGCCAGTAGGTGTCCCGGATCTTCTTGTCGGGGAAGTCGATACACCACGCTGTACAGAAGGGCGGTAACAGCGCTGGCAGTGCGTGCACCGAAGTGTAGATGCTGGTGGTCACCATCCTAACATCAAAAGTGTTGTACGCAGCAATGACCTGACCATAGACCAAACCAAGCAGAAACGCAAAGTTAGAATCTTTCACAGAGTGTTCTTTCATGTATTCACCGGCCACCCATGCCACGCGAAGACTGATGAACTGCATGGATGTGTTTCACTGGCTCCCGTGTGCCCCTTGCTAATAAATGGGCTGTTGCAACCTGCCCCGCGGCTGGGCCGCGCCCGGAAATGCACGAACAGAGTGGCCAGGGCAAAAAGAGGACGTTTATTGCCCGGCTTGGGTTTTTATAAGAACGAAAGGTGAGGAAGGGGAAGAGGGAGAGAAGATTAGAGGCGCGCGCAGCGTAGACTGGCAGCGCTTGTTTAGCGGTGGCCAACAGTTCGTGGCATTCCTTCTTCCTTAGATTACATAACGCTCCACTGGCTTCTTCATACGTGTGGAAGGTCGTAGCTCTGGGGGCGGGTGGCCCGGAAGACCGGGGGCAGTAGCCGTTGGAGCTTCTCGGTCTTGTCCTGGCGGGTCCGGGCTTATCTGGGGGCTAGCGAGAGCCTCTGGACTCGAAGGTTCTTCGATGCTTCTCCGCCTGAGCTGGTCCATGTGCCGGTCATCAACCCTGTTCTCCGTGTCGACAGACACGATGCGTGCATCAGAGGTTGACCGGACCTTACAAGGTGTCCACTTGTCACCACGGCCGTAATTGCGAAGGTACACAGGATCTCCCGGTGCGAAGTTCCATCCGGCGCTGTCAGCAGAGTGGACATCCCCGGTTGCTAGTCTCCTGGGAGGAAAAGACATGTCTAATCGGGTGCGGAACCGGTAACCCAACAACATTTCTGATGGTGAGCGTCCGGACAGGAGCAGCGTGTTTCTATAACGGCACAGGGTTCTAGCCAGCGTCTTTGACAAGTCTGCGTCCCCACACTTCTTTAGTCCGTCTATGATGGTTCGCACCGCACGTTCGGCGAGTCCATTACTCTGTGGATGGTAGGGGAGTGCCCGCACGTGAACTACCCTGTTCTGTTGCAAGAACTCGTTGAACTCCCACCCGGTGAATGGCGTGCCATTATCAGACACTATTGTGTGTGGCAGACCGAATCTACTGAACAGCGTTCGCAGGGCATCAACTGTGTTGCGCGAGGTCGCGTGAGCCAGGGGAATGGCTTCAATCCATTTACTGTGAGAGTCCACGACGACAAGCATCATCTTGTTTTGGATCGGGCCCGCGAAGTCGACATGCAGTCGCGACCATATTTCCTGCGTCACTGGCCAGCGGATGGGTGCTTGCGCGGGTGGCATGGGCAACGCCTGTACGCAGTGCTGACACACCGCGGCTAAGCGCTCAATATCGTGGTCCAAGCCACGCCACCAAAATTTTGACCGTGCAACTGCCTTCATTGCAGAAACTCCTTGATGAGCTCCATGTAATGACTTCAGTAGCTTCTTCCTGGCTTCCGCCGGAACCACAACACGATGGCCCAGTGAAGCAAGTTATACTCCACGGACAGCTCGTTCCGCCTTTTGTGGTACTCCCGCATCTGTGCCTTCCTCAGCAGTGCGTTGTGGCCAACCTTGGATGACGTACCTGCACACACTTGACAGTACGCCGTCTGACTGCGTGAGGGCTTGAAGCTCTTCCATTGACACCGCAGGCTCGTCCCACTGGTCCACGACGAGGACGTACTCGGCCGTATCCTCGGCGTCCTGCAGCTCCTGTTCAAGAGATTGGGGTAACCGGCTTAATGCATGCGCGTTGAGCAAAAATTTTCAAGGCTTGTACTGCAGTTTATACTTGTATGCACCAACTAGTAGCGTCCGTCTTTGGATTCTAGCTGCCGCCATGACGGGGGTCTGACTGTCGTGCCTTAACAGGCCTAGCAACGGCTGGTGATCCGTAACCAGAGTGAACTCTGGCCCCAAAAGGTAGTCCCGAAACCTAGTAACACCAAATATCAAGGCTAACGCCTCGCGCTCGATCTGAGAGTACTTTCTTTCGGCAGTTGTCAGCGTTCTCGATCGAAACCCTACGGGTCGCTTCTCGGCTTCGGTGTGATGAAAAAGTGCAGCACCAACTCCGTATGGAGACGCATCACACTCCAAGAAGAGCTCACGGTTCGGGTCAGAATGAGTCAGTACGGGTGCCGCGCACAACGCATTTTAAAGCAAAGCTTTTTACCTCTACCCCCAATGGTTCTTTCGTGACCGTTGGTGTCACCAGAAGACTCCAGTGAACAAATAAAAGAATTTACGAGCACCGCCGGAGATCGAACCTGGAACTACTAGACTAACAAAGCGAGAGCCCGTAGTCTTATCGATTTAGCTACGAGCCCACGCGAAGACAGGTGGTGTACTCACCAAGCACATATGCGGGTTTACCCCCTGCGTTCTCGCTGAATGCCACGTGAAAGCGTTGCGCGACCACTCACGCCCGTCTAGCGGCCCTCCGCGCACCTTGCTCATGTGCTAAGAGTTACAAAAATTAAAGAAAGCTCACACCATTGCATGGAATCTCACTTCTAGTACACCAATGTGCTAAAGCCTGTCGCCTCCAGTCCACCGAGCGCTCGCACCTGCGGGCGCGGAGCGGCGCAGGGCGTGTGCACCTTCGTCCGGAAGGGCATCGCGTTCATCAAACACTACTCGCTCATGGGCAGCCGTGGCAGCGCGATCGAACTGTGCGCGACCGAGCTGACCGTGGCCACGGGCAAGCACAAGGACAAGAGCACGAGCACGACCGTGATGGTGGTCAACGTGTACAGTAAGCCGCAGCAAAACCAACAAAGGTTCAAGACGTTACTGCATAGAGCACGCGGGGTGGTCTCCGCATGCGACGGCGCCATCGTCGTCGCGTGCGGGGACTTCAACGCACGACACAAGGAACTCGGCCACGCCGCCACGACGGTCAAGGGCCGAGAACTGCTGGACGACGCCGCCGAGGCGGACTACGTTCTCCTAAGGGACCCGGTACATCCCACGCGCATCGGCACGTCCGTCGTCAAAGACACCACTCCGGACCTGGCGTTTCTTCACCTGCCCGACGACCGGTCGGCGAGCTGGAGGAACACGGGAGTGAACCTGGGTAGCGACCACTACATCATCGAAGTCGTCGTCCCGCTCCGACCCAACGGCAGAAACAGCGGCGACGCCGGAGACGGGCGCATCAAGCACCGACTCACGAATTGGCACGAGTTTCGCACCGAAGACCTGGGCGAGATTAAGGACATCGAGGAGTGGTCGCGCAATATCGTCGCGGCCGCGGAGAAGGCGACGTCCGTTACGGAGACGTCCGAGGAGACCACGCGCATGGACCCCCGGCTCGCGCACATGCTGGAGGCTCGAAGCTCGCTACAGCGACGGTGGAAGCGGCAGCGGCACAACCGCGCCCTCCGCAAGCGAATCGCTACGCTCGGCCGAGAGATCGAGAAGTACCGCCGCCAGCTGTGCGCGCAGCAGTGGTTCGAGCTGTGCAACGAGGCCGACGGCCAGCTCCACCGAGGGGGCACGTGGAAACTCCTGCGCCACCTGATGGACGAAAGCCAAAGCAAGGAATACCAACGACACCGGCTCGCGCAGATCATGTACGCGGCGACGAAAGAGCTCGGGGAGCGGGAAGTGCACAAACGCCTCAACGAGCGCTACCTTCCCGAGACCGCGAGAGAACAGCACGGAGAGTACGCCGGCCCGCCCAACCCCTCGCTCGGCCGCGACATCGAGGAGTGGGAGGTCCGGCGCGCCACCCAGGCCCTCAACTGCCGGTCGGCGGCGGGTCCGGACCGCGTCTCGAACAAGGCGCTGCGCAACCTGAGCGACGCGGCCATAACATCGCTCACGAAGTACTTCAACGAGCATTGGCGAGGCGGCAGCCTCCCGCGGCAGTGGAAGACGGCCAAGACGATACTCATACCCAAGCCCAACAAGCCGCCGGGCATAGAGAGCCTGCGCCCCATCTCCCTCACGTCGTGCGTGGGGAAGGTGCTGGAGCACGTCCTCAACGACCGGTGGCAGCGGTATCTCGAGACCAATGGCCTGTACCCCGACCCGATGCTGGGCTTCCGCTCGCGGCTGGGAACGCAGGACGCGATGTTGCTGCTGCAGCGCGAGGTGCTGGCTCCGCCGACGAGACCGACCTCGGACAACCGCGCCATCCTGGGCCTGGACCTGCAGAGCGCCTTCGACAAGGTGAAGCACTCGGCGATCCTGGCCCAAGTGTCCCGGCTCGGCGTGGGACAGCGTTCTTACAATTACATCCGGACCTTCCTGACCGGTCGCACGGCCCGGTTGGAGGTGGGCCAAACTCAACTCGAGGAGCGAGAGCTGGGCAGCGTCGGCACGCCGCAGGGCTCGGTGATCTCGCCGCTGCTATTCAACTTGGTAATGATCGGCGTGGCCCGTCGCCTGGACGAGCTGCCCGATGTGCGCTACACCGTCTACGCCGACGACATCACGCTGTGGGTGCCGGGCGGCAGCGACGGCCACATCGAGTCGGCGCTGCAGGAGGCGGTGGACGGCATTGAGGAGAGCCTGCGCGGCACGGGTCTCCGGTGCGCCCCGCAAAAGTCGCAGCTCCTGATCCTGCCCCCAACAGGACGTTACCGCAAGAAGACGTCGGCCGAAGCGGAGCGCAGCATCGTGGTGCGCGGGAGCGACGGCACGGCGATTCCCGAAGCGACGAGCATCCGCGTCCTCGGCATGCACGTCGACGCGAGCCGCCGCTTCAACAACACCACGGTAGAACGACTGGTAACGAAGATGGGCATCGCTACGCGCCTCGTCAAGCGACTCGCAACGGGCGCGCGCGGCATGAGAGAGGCGAGCCTGCTGCGCCTGCTGCAGGCGTTCGTGGTAAGCCAGGTGGCCTACGTGGGAGCATTCCACGACTGGCGGACCCCGAAGCGAGCCAAGATCGACGCGGCGATCCGCAAGTCGTACCGGGCGGCCCTGGGCCTACTCAACAGCACGAGAAACGCGGCCCTCGCGTCTCTGGGAGTGCACAACACGCTCTCGGAGATCAGCGAGGCGCAGAGAACGTCGCAACTGGAACGCCCAGGGTCGACCCGGAGGGGCAGAAGGCTGCTGCTGCGCGTGGGACTGAGCTGCCCCTTCGACGAGGAGGACGAGCTGGTCCCGCTGCGCGACGATATCGCCAACAGCTTGGTGGTGCCGCCACTCCCGAAGAACGTCGCGCCGGGACGGAACCCGGAACGGAGAATGGCGCGGGCGTGCGCGCTCGCCAAAGAGTACAACGAGAGGAGCGACGCCGTGTACGTGGACGCTTCCAAACGTCGCGACAAGGAAGACGCCTACGCGGTGGTGGCGGTGCGTGCCGCCACGGGAGAACTGGTGAGCTCGGGCAGCGTGCGCGCCAAGTCCGCCGGACAGGCGGAGGAGGCGGCGATCGCGCTGGCCCTGCTCCACCCCGGGACGAGGACGGTGTTCAGCGACTCCAAGTCGGCCATCGCCAACTTCGCCAAGGGCACGGTGTGCAGGACGACGATGCGGATCCTTTCCGGCATCGGGGAGGGAGCTCGCACGAACATCACAACGACCGTACGGTGGTTCCCGGCCCACATGGGACGGGAGCTCCGCAACGGCCACCGAAACGTCAACGAGGCAGCCGACGCTGCGGCCCCTTGATTTCGCCGCGTGCCGGGCCGCGCCAGCGACGGACGCCGACGACGACGAAGACTCGAGCAACGACGAAGAGGACAACGACGCAGAACCCCTGACTACGTACGGTGCGACGCTGTGCTGGTACAGGACAGGGAGGCAGTCCTACCCTCCGCCCCACCCGGGGCTCGTGAGGAGATAGGCAGTGCTTCTACGACAGTTGCAAACCGGGACGGTGCTAACGCCGGCGCTCGCGCGCCACGTGTGCCCGGACATGTACGAAGACGCGGTGTGCAGTGTTTGTGCGCGTGTGAATGGGGACTTGGCCCACTTGATGTGGGGATACGACGAGCACGACCCGAGTGACGGGAGGCCGATCCTCCCTCCGGACGTTACGAACTCGATCCGCTCCTCGGAGCGCGAAAGCCAGCTGAGGGCCATCCAGCGGCTCGAGGCTGCCCTGGGCAAGCAACGGTGAAAGGGGAACCCGCACTCCTCTCGGCCTCCTCCCGCGGGAGCGAGGGCTAGGGGCGATCGCGGTGGCACTCCGAGTAGCCCGCGCCGACCGGACGCAGTCCTCGGGGTCGGCCCGACGCCGCGGTGAGCGGAGAAGACTACGGGACGGTGAAGCCCTGCGCGGCCTGATCCGTCCCCGACTGCAGGAATCTCAATAAAGTCCTTTCTCTGTCTCTCCAGTGTTCACGTAAACAATCATTGATTGATTGTGGGGTTTAACGCGCCGACGCAACGCAGGCGATGAGGCGCGCCGTAGTGGAGGGCTCCGGATTAATTTTGACCACCTGGGGATCTTTAACGTGCCCCGAAATCTCGTACACACGGGCGTTTTTGCTTTTCGCCTCCATCAGAAAAGCGGCCGCCGCGGCCGGGAATAGAACCCGCGACCTCGTGCTCAGCAGCGCAACGCCTTAGCCACTGAGCCACCGCGGCGGGTCACGTAAACAATCACAGCTCCTTGTCGTCCGCCCTACCGCCAAACCAAGGAATACATTCAAATACTCCTTGATGGCCAGAACATCACTCCAAGCCGCAGCATCAAGATTATGAGGCTACATCTTGAGGCTAACACCAAGAGTGACGTCTCATTGCAGCGCCTCAAAAACAGCATTAATAAAATCACACACATGATCAGGCGAGTTGCTGCCAAGAAGCGAGGCCTAAAGGAATCCGGTACCCTTCGAACAATTGAAGCTTTTGTCCACTCGAGACTCACTTACGTCAACCCCTGTTTTCTTCTCGACAAGGAAGACATAGATATCTTTTATATAATGATTAGAAAGGTGGTCGAGCGGGCCGTCCAGACAGAGGCTGCTTAGCACGAGGCTACACAACACGGTGGACGAGCTGAGAGAAGGCCATCTTTCTAACCAGAAGGTCCGACTCAGAACTGCGGTGGGTAACCTCATGCTTCACCAGATTGGCTGGGCAGCCCTGAATGTCACTCCGCTTGACGTACTCCCAGACTCTTGGCGGGTAAAACTAAACCTTTGCTTAGAAATATGAACCCCTCACATGACGAGGGTCACAGAAAAGCACGGGCTCAAGCTCTAAACACCATCCTCGGTGGGGGTCATGCAGTTATCTACACAGACGCCTCCAAACATCGAGGGCAGCAATACGCCATCATCGTGGCTACCTCCAGAACCAACCTCCGTGCGTGTACCTCTCTTAGGTAGGACCCAAGAAATGACGGCAGCAGAAGTGACGGCTCTCGCTCAACCAGGGTTTCGGAGGGTAGTCACCGATTCCCAGCAAGCCTACTGGAATTAGCAGTCGGGTTGGGTGTCCTGACCTCCACTGCGCGTTCTAAAAAAACACTCCCCAAACGGTTCCATTCAGCTCATGTGGACACCCGTTCACGCTGCAATGGAGGGCAACAAATACGCCCACCCAACAAGCCTGCGCTTTTACCTCCCGTGCTTTGGATCTGCACGAGGACCGCCACCCGCTTGTCACGTTCAGGGAGATAACCCAGCATTCTCGCCTTCTGAGACAGACCATACCTTACCCTGACCTTTGCAGAGAACAACAAACTACCCTACGGCTCATACAATCCGGGCTTTTTCCAACAGCCTACGCGTCTTGAGTTAATTTATCCGAATCGCTACGACGCTGAATGTAAATTTTGCTGAGAAGTAGGAACACTCCGCACCTTTAATCGGGGTGTGCGACTTTAGCCCTGAGCACCCTCCTCTCTTTCCGTCAACTACCCAACAAGAGCATTGGGAGATGCTGCTGTCCAGGCCCTCTCTACCTACCCAGCTTCAGGGGGTGGACAGAACACAGGCCGCGCGTACTGCATATGGGCACCACAGAAGGAATCACTCCCCAGGGCTGCACTCTGGGCCGTTCAGAAATCTGAACTGAAGTATTTCTTCCTCCTTCTCCTCCTTCTCTGCCACAAATCTCGTCTCCTCCTGTCCGCGGCGCAGAGACGGAGAAGTCAGATCGTCTAACACCGGGTTGGCGCTTATTTAATTTTATAAAAAAATGTTTCCACTTTTGTGCTACACCAATACAACTCAATCAAACATCGTTCATGTATCATGCATTGATTTAACCTTACCAAGAATATCTCTTTGAAGTAATAAATGATGTGGTTAAGTGCATTTCACTTCTCTCTCGTTTTGCTATTTGTGGAGCGATGTGAGTGAATTTAAGTGACGTCGCATGGGTAGTCGTTATGGGTGCCGTTTACAGCTTTGCTTTCCAACCACATTCGCGGGGTGGATTGGCGCGATTTTTTTCACCTGGACAAACGCTTTCTTTTCTTTTGAGCTCCACGTCCACTTAGCGCCCTTTTCCAGCAGTTTGTACAACGGTGCTAGAATGGTAGACAAGTCGGGCATAAACTTGTTATAAAAGGTTCCCATGCCCAGAAATGAGCGTAGCTCGCCGACGTTCTGTGGAGAGGGGGCTAGCCTGATAGCATTTGCATTCTTTTCCATGGGATGCAGTCCGTTCGCGTCAATACGGTGACCTAGATATGTAACAGAGGGCTCGCTAACGCGGCACTTATCAGCACGAAGCTTAATTCCATGTTCACAAAAGCGCTCGAGCACAGCCATCAAATTGCGGTTTTGACTGTCACCCTCTTCCGCTATCAACACGTCATCGAGGTACGCTTGCACCCCAGGCAAGCCCTGCAGGATTGATCCAATCCGCCTTTGAAATATCGCCGGTGCCGAAGCAATCCCAAACGGGAGG
Source organism: Haemaphysalis longicornis (assembly GCF_048455015.1). Lineage (NCBI taxonomy): Eukaryota > Metazoa > Arthropoda > Arachnida > Ixodida > Ixodidae > Haemaphysalis > Haemaphysalis longicornis. Next base: position 216,439,917 of record NW_027526361.1, read on the forward strand.
CGGCTGAAGCAAAAGAGGCCCTTGTGGGTGTTTATCACGGCCAATTTGCGAGACTCTTCGTCCAGCGGGATCTGGTTGTAGGCATCGCGCAAATCCAAAATGCTGAACCGCTCCCCCCCCCCCTAATTGCGCAAAAGTATCCTCGATAAGAGGCACCGGGTATTGTTCCAGCTCGTATACTAAGTTCAAAGTAATCTTGAAGTCACCGCAAATGCGAACTGTGCCGTCTTTCTTTAAGCCTGGAACAATGGGCGTAGCCCATTCCGAGTGCGTCACTGGTGATGTAATGCCAGCTGCCACGAGTCGATCTAATGCCTCTGAAACTTTATCCAACAGAGCGTAGGGTACCTTTCTTGCCTTGAACTTTGGCGTCACTCCAGGCTTGATGTGAAGGCGCATCGGTGGGCCTTTCATGAGTCATTCGCCCTCCTTGCACAGGTCGGAGTAGCGGTACAACACCGCAGGCGCTGGCGGAGACTCCGGGCTCGACCAGAGTGGTGGCACAGCTACGTGGATTACTGCTGCGCCCTGCTCTTGTATTTTCTGCAACAAATCACAACCGCACAGGAGAGGACCTTCGCAGTCCAACAGGATTAGGTTACAATCAATCTTCGTCGATTTGTGGTATACACGCATTGACAGTAATCCGAGTACGGGTAACTTCCCCAAATAGCACGCCAGCTTTATCTTCGGCTCCTGCAACTTCGGCCATTGATGACGGTGGGCTTTGTAGGTTGCTCTAGGAATGGCGCATACGAGCGAGCTGGTATCAACGTCCATATTCAGCTTTACGCCGTTCCACGTGGATGTTTCCTGAATCGGTGGCACCAATGAATTCTTCGAAGTTACGGACCAAAGTTGCGACGCGCTGCTATCACTGTTGTCGGATTGGACTGGTACATTCAACGCGTTGTCGATCCTTTGGCACATTCGTGGCAAGTGCCCATGTTTTCCACATTTCTAACAGTGCCTCCCACGCATTGAACAGGTCGCGCGCTTATGAGTACGCTTTCCGCAGCACTCGCATGGCTTTGCGCCATCGTTTTTCTTCTGGCCTCGCGGCACCCATCGTTGCTCCTTCATTGCCGACACTGTTACCGGGGACGTTTCGCGATTTATGTTCTCCGCATCTAACTCTGCACTTTCTGCCGCTAACGCAAGTGCCTCTGCGTCTTGTAATGTGAACTCAGGTTTCGCGAGCAGCTGCTTTTACAAATTTCTTGAACGTACCCCGCACACGATACGGTTCTTTAACATCCTATCCAGCATGGACGAGAAGTTGCAGTTATGCGCTACGCGCCGTATTTCCACAATGAATGCGTGAACAGACTCTCCTTCTTGCTGGTTTCGGTGAAAAAACTTGAAGCTTTGAGAAATTTCATTTGGTCGTGGGTAATAATACTCGCTTAAAACTTTCACGACCGCATCGTAGCCGAGTGCGTTTGGCTTCTGCGGTGCCACTCTACCGCATAGCACATCAATCGTTCGCGACCCAAGTGCGGCGACCAACAGGGCTCTTTTCCTGGCATCGTTAGTGACTTCGTTTGCTTCAAAATATGCCTCAACCTTCACGAGGTACGCTTGTCACTTATCTGTGTCGACGTTGAATTCCGGGAGGCGGTGACTCATGCCTGTCGTTGGGGTGGCTGCTTGCCCGCCTTCAGGAATCAGCTGGGTCTCGTAAATATCCAGCAAGGAAGGCAGTCCTCATCCCTCACCCGCTCCAAGCATCGGTCGTCGGTCATCGGAGCGAGTCAAGATCGTCCTCTCGGCTCGCGCATCAAAAGAACATCATTATTTCGTCTCCATCAGTTCGCCAAGAAGATGGAGAGGCGAAATTTAACTAGCGCAGTCGACAGGATGACCACGACCATGGGCTGGAGCTGGTGGGGCATTGCGAAGAGACTTCAACGCAAGGTTCGGCTCCGGCTAACGACGAGCCAGACTCCAAGCATCGACGGGGCGACACCTCAGCGGGAGGCCTCGAGAGTTCCGGCTCAGTGCGGCAGCAGCCGCGATTCAACGGCAACGGGGCGATACCTCATCGGGAGGCCTCGTGGGCTCCGGGCCAGGGCGGCGCAAGCCGCGGTTCAACGGGGCGACACCTCAGCGGGAGACCTCGTGGGCTCCGGCCCAGGGCGGCGTAAGCCGCAGTTCAACGGGGCGACACCTCAGCGGGAGGCCTTGCGGGTTCTGGCCCAAGGCGGCGGAAGCCGCGGTTCAACGGGGCGACACCTCAGCGGGAGGCCTTGCGGGCTCCGGCCCAGGGAGCACGGCCCCATCCCAGCGGCGAGAGCGGCGCATCGGGTCCACGAGCTGCTGCATCAGCGACACTGCGACCCGGCCGAACCCGGAGCGAGCACAGGTGGGCCCTGATTTGTTTTCTCCGGGTTCACCATGGCCACTATGCTAACGGGATGTCGCGGCACCGGCCGGAAGGTTAGTGCCACTGTGCTCGAGATTGAGGAGTTGAGAGCGGAGATAGCTCTCAAAAATGCGCAGCACGCTTTCGAAAAAGCAAGGCTAGCGGGTAGCACAGGCGTGGGTGCTGTTCCGAATGGACAGCTGAAGAGCGTAGCGCTCAATTAGCCCAAGGGAGAGCGGAGATCGCTTACGGAAAAGCGAAGCTTCGCAGGATTGGTAGACTCGAAGACGATACCAATGTTTTTACAGTGTTTGTTCCCTCGTGGGCGCTTCGAGCGCCACGGGATAAGGAGATTGGGAATGTAATGGAGGTGGCCGAAGCCACCGCTGTTGTTGGGCAACACGTTAGCGTTCACACTGCTACAGATGAGATTGTGGAATCTCGTGAGACAGATGTCTTAGCTGCAGCAATTCTGTCTGTTGCGGCGGGCAGTGTTTCCGTGGCCACGCAGGAAAATGTCGAGAGTACCACCGCCCCATGCGCCGACATAGATTCCGCGACCGACCGCGAGGAGCCCCTCGTGGATGAGCTAATTCAGAGATCGATCGAAGGTGCAGAAAGCATTCTCATCTCGGAGGAGGCAGAGGAGGCGCAGGGGTCGGGCAAGGGCAGCGGATCGGCGCGCCTAATTGTGGAGCTTCCGTGCGCGAAGCATGAATGCGCAGGGGGTCCGCGGCGTCTAGCGCGTAGGTCGATTCCGACAGGCCCGGGAACACGGAAGGCGGCGACAGGTGTGACGGCGCAGGCGCGACAACGTCGTACGCGTTACCGCCGCGTAGGGTGTTCCTTTTCTCCCGGGAGCACGGGGCACCGCGAGCCACACCAGGGTTTGTTTAGTATCAGCTGGTGGTGCATGAAACGAAATCAGCTTCCGTGCGACGGTCGGTGTGTGCCGCCGTGGAAAGGGGTGTTAGCGCTGAATAGTGTGCAGTGCTAGGCAGAACGGGTCAGTGTTGTTTGGCTCACACTTAGTTTTTTTTTGTGTGTTTTGCTTAGTGTGTGTAGGGATCGCTCAGATGAGGATTATTGTTAGTTTTACCGGTACTGCCGTTCTCCCCCTTTTTGTTATTTGTTTCTGTGTGCAAGGGTTGGGTGCGTTCAGCTGTCGTAAGTCGTGTGATTTGCGAATAGCCCAGCTTGGCAGATTTAACTCTGTCTTCTTGAGGACTAGAGCCGCTGTTACAGCACGGTAGGGAGTTTACCTTTGGGTACAAAGACGAGTGCCTTCCTTTATTTGTAAGCACCCATATATGCTGGCGCACGTGGCTGTAGGTAGGTGCATTGACGTCACCGTCTCTATCTGACCAACGCGAACAGAGACTGGATGTCCGACCAAGTCGTGCAAACCGACGCCCGTGACATGGATGAGGATTTCTAAAGCTAAAACAAACATAACTTGCCCACCGTGACAAAGTCCATCCTGCAGACGCTAAACTAAGCCGAAGCAGTTGAAGCCATTGATCGTTCCTGCACTCAACACCAGGTCCTTCGTGAAACACGCGGAAGGCGCCGAGTACGACGTGATCTTCTGTTCGGTAGGTTTACTCAGCTTCTCAGAAACGCGGAGCGGTAGTAAAGCTGAACTCGATTGATTTAATGATTGATTGATTGATTAATTATTTATTTGATTGATTGATTGATTGATTGATTGATTTTTTGATTGACGAAATATCACTCCACCACATTTATACTTGCCTTCACTTTGGCCCCGTTTGAAAGTGCTTCATTTTAAAGAGTAAAATCGCTTTGGATTATACCATTATACTGTACTTCACCTATCCTGATGTCTGTTATGACATTTTGTTTCGCCAGTGGCGAATGCTGTGATCACAATGCAAACACAGCTCTTTTGTACCTACCTGAAGAAATGGAGAAAATGGGAACAATGTAGCGCTCATTTCTTTTTTTGTGCGCTTCGCACACGCGTCAAATACGGTTTTCGAGAAATAAAGTCGCCACCTAGAAGTTGCTTCCAGGTGTAAAAAAAACACCATTCTTACTAAATCTCGTTGATCTTAACCATCACATTTTCAGCCAGCTGATTAAAATCATCATCATGGTTTGTTTTTTAGGTATGTCCCGCTTCATAGGGTAACGAACTGCAAGAACAAACCAGCGTGCGCTAACACTTCCTTATTTCGCATTTTGAATGTTATACGGTTTTCCTAAAAAAAGTTGCATTACAGTTTACGAGTAGGCAGCGCTGACGTTTAACTAAAAATTTCTAAGAGCCTGAACGGCAACAAAGACTTCTTGATTATGGAGTTTACGTTTCTATGACGGATGCAGCGAATTTGATATTGTCGTTCTTTACAGAACCGCATTACCTCTTGGTGTCATAAACGAGCTTGCTATGGAGAAATTTTATGCCACTGTCCTCATATGCTCCACTTCAAAAAATCATGAGCTGTGAATATGGCGAAATCAGTGTGCCGAACAAAAATTGAACCGTTATTTTCGCAGGAACTGAACCCGAATCTTTGAACCGGAACTTAACCGAAAAAAAAAAATTAACGATTAACAGTTCACGACGAAACGGTTTCACTCCAAACCAAGCCCCCCTCCCCGCCCCCCCCCCCCCCCCCGCCCCCCCCCCGTAATTGTTAATGCGGTTAATGTTATTTAAGGCTTTCCTCGTTCACGCGAGAGCAATTTCGTAACTTCTCATCCACTTTCTCTATCACAACAGTAACAACACTTTCAGCGCTTCGTGAGTGGTGGCCACGTGAGTGAAGGTATTCCGGCAGTGTTTCAAAGGAATGCGCTGATGGTCGCGCGTGCAGAGTGCAAGGCTGCATGAGACACTTTCAGTATACTGCAGGCGATATGAAACGTTGACTTCAGCTTTCTGTAACCTCGACGGTATAGAAGCCACCAGGCTGCAAGATTGTTGCACTGCGCAAAGGTGAAGGCCCACACCCTAAACGGTACTCCTTGCTGCATTTCATAATTTGTTGGAGAGGACCCACACATTAAATGTAGAAATACTGGAGAAGTTTTACTTGCAGGATTGATTCAGTGGCTGAGCCACAGGAGAGGATTTCCGCCCCCGGCCGCTGATGTTATGTTTAGACGAAAACAAATAAAAAACAACGTCTCTGTGGTGATATTTCGATGCAGGTTAAATATTCCCAGATGCTCAAAATGTTTCTGCGCAAAGCTATACAGGGCCGCCAAATAGCGCAGGCATAGCTTCGGGGCCACAAACACGCAACAATTTTAAAAATGTCTTCGCGCGGGAAAATCAAAAAGAAAAACCCTGTCACTTAGGTGTAAATTATTCCGCGTAGATTTTAAACAGGAATGGATTCTGCTCTTTGTCGTTGCCTTCAACCGTCGCACAAGCACAAAATCAAGTGGTGTATTAGGAGCTCGTGCCGTCGGCATCTCCGGTCGTCATCGTCGTTTTATGTAGTCGCGGTACTAAAACACAGGGACACTCGTTTTCCAACGCCTCGCTCTAGAAAGTAACGACTACTAAAACAACACGCCGGGGCGGCCGTTTTACAATGCCTTGCGCTATAAAGCGTCATCTCCTTCGGTGGGTTGAAACGCGCCCTAAAAGAACACACCGGGAATCTCGTCTAGCAACACTTGCGCGAGAATGCTTCGTGCTTCAAAGAGACACGTTTCTACAGCAAAGCTGTGTACGTCTACACCCATTGGTTTCACTTTCTGGGATAAAAACGCCAAGGTGCAAATAATACAATTATACACTGCATGCTTCGCCTCTACCCAGGTTTCACATTAGTTTAGATGGCCAGGAATTTTGCTCTCTAGACCTCCGTAATTTGTCCGTGTTCGCGACGCGTGAAGCAGAAAAGTTTGTACCGGCCATTTGCCGTCCTACGTTGACATCATAACCCCTCAGATACCTACGGAAACCACTCTAGGATGCCACCGCCATACATCCAAGAAATTCGTATGTTGACCTCTGTAGCTACAATTGTACACATAATGTGAGACATGTCTTTCAGGCATATGATAAAGAACAACTTGATATTTCTGAAAGTAGGAGAAACCCGATACGGCGTTTTTAATTGGTTTCTAAATTATAGCCATATTTCTGGCAAATGCTATGCAGGGGATTTTTGAAATAATTTATTCTTCATAAACTAGGATTGGCTTAATAAACAAGAACTTGTTGGTGAATAATGCTACGACATTGAACTCCCTAGCTGGACAAGATGCAGAAACACGGGACGTAAGTTCTTAGCAATTTTTTCAAGGTCGGCCATTGTTGTTAGTTCTTAAGAGTTCATTTCCTCAAACCAAAAAAAATAACTTCGCCCCTTTAAGAGGATGCATAGTCTGGAGACAAAATGGCCTGCTGCGATAGAGGTAATGGTATGTGTTTTAGACAGTCAAAGGGACGATTTTTGAGTGATTTGTTCAATGTGAATGTGACCCAAAGCCGTCTGTGCAATTTTATTGCAAAGGAAAAGTTTGTTTCCTGCAAAATAACTTCTGAAATTGTATGCATTTTATGAAGAATTAAAATGACGGTATAAAACGTCCAGGAGACACACTAGTCCCATATTTCTAGAAAATGGTGCACCCTACAATCTCAATGATGACAAGGCCTGGTCGAGAAAAGTGATAGTGAATTGCATTACTGCATTTCGTTCACCTTATATCCGGCCCAATTGTTTAGAGCTCGGTATGGAAAACGCACCTTTGTTACTGTAAAAAAAGCAGTGTTTTGAATGTTTGCTAATATTTTGTTTTTATGCTCGCTTTAAACTTGAAAATGCTTTTCCTGGCACCATTGATAACTGAACATAACCGGTTTGCGAACCGATTCAAACTTCCGTACCGGTTTGCAACCGGTTCAACCTTTCCAAACGGTCGGTTCGGCCACATGCTTTGTAGAAGGAGAACTGAACCTGAACAAAATTAATTCACGCGAACCCGAACCGCAATCGAACCGGTACTTTTTTCGCATCGACGCCCTTGCACCGCGAAATTCAGATCGATGGATTATATTGTCCACAAGAGTGAAGGAAAGTCTAATAGGCGTCCGCGGCACGCTTGCCTGCCACAGGATGATGGTGTGGCCGAGTAAAGTGCTCCCACGGCGCGCACGCCTGCGCTCTTTAGTAGTTGCACGCTCCCTATACGAAACACACATTCTATGTTGCGGTTCACAATAGCCGGGCCAATTTTTGTATGCTCCTGTATTCTTGTTAGAAGTGTATTGTGCGGATGGTGGCATGTTTGGCGATTACCCGAACACTGCCGCTGTAGTTTGTTCTGGAGTAAAGCAAGGTTGAAGGTTATGAGTTATCGACTTCAGTTAACGAGTTATCGAATTGAGTTATGGAACTCTGAGTAATCGAGGGTTATGAGTTATCCTTAAACTTTAGAGTTCCTAATTTTCCAAGAAATTTCCAGTCGCTTTCATTGTGGTCCAACAGTCGATAGAACATTTTTTATTTCTTTTTGGTGTTCATACAACAGCTGCCTTTTTACACATATCATCTATATATTATGTACAGCAATTCTCTTTTACACCTCTTACAGAAACGAAGCACGCATTTCCAAACTCCCCTTCTCCTCAATACATTGTTTTCAGTGTATCTTCCTATTCCCTATACCACTCCACCCCAGGCAACCTTGTTTATGGCTGTAGAATTGTGAACTGCCTTACAGTATACACTCCTGGGAGAGAACTGTATGTGGCTCCTTTTTGGTGCTGAAATATCTCAGGTATCATATTTCAGGCCGTTTTAAAACGCTGATGATTATAAGCCCGTAGACGACAGCAACAATGAGAGTGTCCCTGCCCTTGAACGTAAGAAAACGAAAAGGTACTCCAACGCAAGTACACATCACGTAAGTGTTGCCTGAAGACTGAGAGCCACAATGGGATCTTAGCCTGTGGCGTAAAAGCATATCGAACCATAGGGAATGCGCCCTCAAAGCAACTGTGAAAACACCGAGGTGAAAAGAGCCAAGATTCACGGCGAGGAATTCCTTCCTCCCATAGACCCGAAAAGTGGGCAGGAGATCACTTAAAAGTTATGTGTGAGAGTGAGGTCCAACTGACTCCCGGATCAGTATTTGACCAACGTGGTCGTCTGGACACGCTTCACATGCGGTTGCTTTTTACGTCGTACTTGGAAGAATCGCAAACTATTCGGCATGCTGGTATGCTGAAGGAACCTTTTCGGTACCTTCAGCCTAATAGGTCCATTCGCTGATAGAATGAAAGATGAAATTAATAAATACCCGGACAAACATTGGGATTACAACGAAATGGTTGCGTTCATAAAGGGTAAGATGAATGAAGCAAAGCAACGAAAGCGATGGAAAGGAAAGAGAAAGCTGGGAAGCTGGCTGAATAAGGAAATAAATGATGGTATTGACAACCAAAGAAAGGCGTAGAGAGAACACAGAGAAGCAAAAAGGACTGGTATGGAACCCGAGGTAGTGAACGAAAAATGGGATAACTACTGGGGAAAAACTAGAAGTGCAGAAAATGGTGCAAGCAAAGGCAAAGATCAAGCAGAATAGCGTACAATAAATAGCAGTAATACGAAAGGACAAAAGTGCATCCAGGAACCTATAGAACCATGTAAAATTACTAAGCTCCAAAAACCATATCCCCCCAAATTTTGATTGATGTGGAGGGAAAACATTCGGGAGAGCCCGCGTTGGCGCATATTCATCTAGTGATTAGTGAGAACTTTGGGCAATAGTGGTAGGGCAGCCTGCACTGATAACATCAGCACCACAGAAGACTGCGGAAAGTGAAATAAGCTTGAACAACCTTGATTAGAAAAAATCAAAGCACAAGATTTTCCTCCAGACAGCAGTGGGCCCAGACGGAATACCAATGCAACTGATAAACCTGCTTGGACCTAGAAGTAAGGAATCGTTTATGCGGGCAATAGATAAGGTTATACAAATAAAGCAAATACCAGAGGACTGGCTAGAAAGTAGGGTAAACTTATATATAAAGGCAGAGGCAACAATGCCAGTATTGATTCATACAGACCACTCACAGTAACGTCAGGGGTGTACAGATTCGTAATGAAGGCGATGAAACCAGAAATTCAAGCATGGATTGAAGAAAATAAAATATTTTGGTAACTGCATGATGGATTTAGACAACCCAGGCGATTGGATGATAATTTGTTTGTGGTAACGCAATACATTACAATTGCGAAAGCGCAGAATAGACCATTATGGAATACGTTCTTGGGCATTATAGGGGCATATGACAACGTAAAGATAGAACTGCTGTGGAGAATGCTTACACTCCAGGAATTAGATGACGAGTTAATAGAATTCTTTATAGCAATCTATAACGACAATAGAATGCACCTTACATGAAAAGGACAGAAATGCGCCCAGCAGGTCGACACTCATCGGGGACTGAACTAGGGCAAGCTTTGAGCCCAATACTATTTGTGGTTTTCATAAAAGGGTTTGAAAAGAAAATGGAAGAAAGTCAAGTAGGGTTCAGCCTGACCCATATGCTGCAAGGCGAAGTGGTACAAGAGCGTATTTCGGGAATGGTATACGAAGACGACATTGCTCTTTTAGCTGATAACCAGACGGATATGCAACGGCTCATAAATATTAGCGTCCGTGAAGCCACCGACCTCGCGTTAAATTTTATCGCATAAATTCGGGAATAATTGTTTTCAAGGACGCTACCACTAACACAATTTCTGTCCAGAAAGGCGAATTACCCAGAGTGAAGTAATATAAATATTTGGGAGTGTGGATAAACGGAGGGGATAACTGCTTAGGAACTCACAAGAAGCAACTTAAGGGCAAGGGAAAGCAAAACACAGCTATAATGAAGCATAGAGGTGTCTGGGGTATAACAAATATGATAGCAGTAAGAAGAATGGGGAAAGGAGTAATGGTTGCGGGTCTCACATTTGCGAATGGTACCTTCTCCTTAAAATCAGACGTTCTATCCGGCCTTGAAGATAACTAGAGAATGGTAGGAGGTTTGGCCTCAGGCGCGCATGGAAAAACAACTAACGGAGCAGTACAGGGAGATATGGGCTTGGCGTCGTTTGACGTTCGAGAAGCACAGAATAGATGAGGTTGAGAGAAAGGGATCAACGAAGGTTGGCAGCTAAGGTTTTTATGTACCCATACTTGAAAAGCGTGGACACGCAGTAGTTAAGGAATACTAGAAGGCTAACGATGAAATAGGAAAAGAACAGTGGAGAATCCAAAACAGCCAAGGTAATAAAAAAAGGCAAGGTAGATTGAAAAAAATAAATTGACACCAAGCATGAAAGCTAAAATGTCGTTAGAGATGTACAGGGCCGAAAAATTGAACATCAGAAAGGAACATTTCTACGATAATTTCCAGGGCAGTGCTTTACTTTTCGAGGCTAGAGCAGGTTGCTGGGAACTAAGAGCTTTGTGGGAAAGTACTCACAAAATGACGGGGTATGCGTCGTCTGAGGAAAAGAAACAGAAACTATGCGGCACATAGTGTTAGAATGTGAGGGTATCCATCCAAATCTACATGAGGGAAATATTCAGCTTCCAGAAGCCCTAGGATTTAAGGATAACCCAGAGGAAGGTAACTTCAAGGCTGTCGAGGTGAGGAAATGAAGATTAGAATGCTGGTGGATGAAAAGCAGAGAGGGGAATATTTCCTACGACAGTTACCACCTGTAACAAAAAAGTATTTTGTGCCTGATAAGCTTTTTGTGCATGGCCTAAGCAGAGCTAGTATAAAACCAAGAGTATAAAACATAGGTATACTAGTCCTTTTTGGTAAGATGACATGTCATGCATTTCATCACTTCGATACAAAGGGGAAACCGATAGCAAACATCAATCATCATCGGGTGCCAAACTACCTGTTCTTGTAAAAAATTGCGCAGAATTGAACTAAAGATAATGTTGCAATAAGAACATTGCTTTTCTTCGTTAAAACCAAATTTGAAGCACTGTGGCATAAACCGCGGCCGCTAGCATGAAGGCCCATGACTAGGACTTGTCCACTGAAGCCGAACAGGCAAGCAATTTTAGCAGTTGCTCTGGACAAAGAAAGAAGTGGTCAAATCAAACCTGTAGATGACACTTGGGGGGGGGGGGGGGTCGCCTGCGCTGCGAGGTTTGTAAAACATGCTCAGGGATTCGGACAACCAATTTTACTTTGGTAAACCCGGTCCCGGCAGTCGTCGTGGCACATCACGCGGCATGAAATTCTCTATCGATATAACCTAACCCAATTTACTCCGACTCTTGCCTAACCGAAACCCAGCCTAAGACAGATCTATACCTAACCAAATGTAGTCTGGCGTAATCTAGCTAGCGTTCCTTCACAGTTATTTCACTCAAAAAGGGGTGAGGCCCGAAAACCTGCGAAAAGACTCTGCCTTTTATACCTAGTAAACTTTGGTATTACCGACTATATTTAACAAGCGCAAAAATAGATGAGGACGAAGAAGAAGCACAGAGGGCGCTCCCTATATGTCAGGTGAAATGTTTCTTCGCGTATATAAAACGAAAACATAACCCAAGTTCAGGAAAGCTTACACTTGCACGTAGGACGAATTGCGGACCTTTTTTTAAATCAGTACTGCCGGACTCATAGATAAGTTTCTGTGTCATTGTTTCTGTGCATATATTCCGCGCTAGTAGTGGTTGTCATATGCATCGAAGAGGTCGTCGTCTTTTTCGCTGCGAGTGGTGGATGGAAAGTCATATTCAGCAATGCAGACGTCCACCAGCTCAGCTGGCGAAGCTTGTCGCGCACGGCTTCAACCACAACCTTGTGACGTGAGTTCTTTATACGTGAGCTCTGAAGAACACATCACAACGCATTTGTGCAGGTTTCCAGTTTATTGCATGTCACGTCGTTGCCTTCTTCTCTGCTATCAGTAGTCATCATCATATGCAGCGGTATCGTCGTGTTCATCATGTCAAGCATTACATGCGCAGTAGCGCTTGAGAACAGCGTGGGTGCAGTGGCGCCACGTACGCGCAGGACGCCTGCGCGGCGTTCCGGTAGTGGCTGCGAAGTTCCGTGAGGCAGGTGTTGCGCCAGCTGTGGCGGTGTTGGTTGCTAGGGAGCTCTCGGTGCTCCTCGGTGTTTTAGCCAGTTCCTTTTTTCACTAACGCCACTTCTCGAGCGGGTCACAATCAGCGGTCGCCGCGAGGCGTGCGCTGAGCAGCACTTCAGATTTTCTTGGTATTTGTTCCTGAAACGGCGAACTTACGTGTTGTACGAGCTTTCCACGGTTGAAACTAGACCTATTCCCGCCACATCTGCTCACCACTGAGCCTGCGCCAACCTACATATCGCGCATACGCCCTCGTAAAAAGCATAACTCCTTTTCAGCAAGGGCAATAGAAGGCGTGCTCACATAAATTGTCTACTTTGCTGTAGATATGACAGGCCTCGTTAATTTCCCCACGGGTTTGGTTGATTCTACACCATCACACAGGTGTGTCATGAAACACTGGGATGCGCCATGGCGCCACTTACAATGGTCATCCAGGTGGCCTCCCGCCGTGAGCGAGCGTCCTCTTTGCGTCTTTTTCGCGCTCCTCTCTTTTCATCATCACCAGCCTTTCTACTAATATGTCTTTTCTACTAATATGTCTTTAACACCAGTTTGCTCCCTGACCCACTCTGCTCTCTTCTTGTCCCTTAATGTTACACCTATCATTTTCCGCTCCATTGCCCGCTGAGTCGTTCTCAATTTAAGTTGAACCCTCTTAGTGAGCCTCCAAGTTTCTGCCCCGTAGGTGAGTACCGGTGAGATGCAGCTGTCATACACTTTCTTCTTCAACGACAATGGTAGGCTGCTATTCATTATCTGAGAATGTCTGCCATATGCACCCCACCCCATTCTGATCCTTCTAATTATCTCTGCCTCATGGTTGGGATCTGGGGTCACAACTTGGCCTAAGTATATATATTCGCTTACCACTTCCACTGCCTCGCCATCTATCTCAAACTGCTGTGCTGTCCCGAGGTTATTGATCATTACTTTAGTTTTCTGCATATTAATTTTCAGGCCCCCGGTTCTACTCTGTTCGCCTAGTGCGGAAAGCATGCTTTGCAATTCGTCCCCCGAGTTACTTAGCAAGGCAACGTCATCAGCAAATCTGAGGTTACTGAGGTATTCTCCTTTAACCCTTACTCCCACCTGTTCCCAATCCAACGTTCTGAGTACTTCTTGTAAGCATGCTGTGAATAACATTGGAGAGATTGTGTCTCCTTGTCTGACACCCTTCCTTATAGGTATTTTACTGCTCTCCCTATGGAGGATGATGGTAGCTGTAGACCCATTATAGATATCCTCTAGTATTCTTACATAATGTTCATCTACCTCCTGAATCCGTAATGCCTGAATGACTGCTAGGGTTTCGACCGAGTCAAATGCTTTCTCATAATCTATGAATGCTATATATAGGGGTTGAGTATACTCAGCGCACTTCTCTATCACCTGATTGATCGTGTGAATATGGTCCATTGTTGAATAACCTTTACGGAACCCTGCTTGTTCTTTAGGTTGACTGAAATCTAAGGTTGCAGAGACTCGGTTAGCGATTACCTTGGTAAATACCTTGTAGACGACTGACAGTAAGCTGATCGGCCTGTAATTTTTCAAGTCCTTCATGTCGCCTTTCTTATGGATTAGGATGATGTTCGAGTTCTTCCAAGATTCCGGTACCATTGCGGTCATTAGGCATTGCGTATACAGGTTTGCCAGTTTTTCAAGTACAATTTCTTCGCCATCCTTCAAGAGGTCTGCTGTTATCTGATCATCACCAGGTGCTTTGCCCCCTTTCATTTCTTTCAAAGCCTTCCTTACTTCTTCGGTCGTTACTGGTGGGATGTCTATCTCCTCTGAACTACTGTCTCGTTCGGCCTTATCCTGTATGTCCCGGCTACTGTACAGATCCCTATAGAGCTCCTCGGCCACTGTGACTATTTTATCCCTATTTGTGATGACATTGCCTTGCTTATCCTTAAGTGCATGCATCTGATTTTTCCCCACGCCAAGACGTCTCTTTACTGCTTTCAGGCTACCTCCGTTCTTTACAGCGTATTCGATCCTCTCCATATTATACTTCCGTATGTCAGCTGTCTTGCGCTTATTGATTAACTTCGAGAGCTCTGCTAGTTCTATTCTGTCAGTTGCGGTGGAGATTCTCATGGTTTGCCGTTTCCTGATTAGATCTTTCGTCTCCTGTGAAAGTTTACCAGTATCCTGCTAGCCATAGTGCCCCCGACCTCTACTGCACACTCCGTGAGAATGCGTGTAAGGTTGGCGCTGGCTTCCTGTGTCGTAAGCTCGGCTTCCTCGTTAAGGGCGGAATATCGGTTCTGCAGCGCGATCCTGAATTCTTCTACTTTACGTCTAACTGTTTGCTCATTTATCGGCTTCCTTCGTACTAGCTTGTTGCGGTCCCTCCTCAACTCTAGCCTAATTTGAGATCTTACCATACGGTGGTCACTACACCTTACCCTTCCGAGCACTTCCACATCCTGCACGACGCCAGGGTTATCGCATAATATGAGGTCTATTTCATTTTTGTGCTCCCCATTCCGGCTCCTCCAGGTCCACTTCCGACTCTCCCGTTTACAGTAGAAGGTATTCATTATGCGTAGGTTATTCCGTTCTGCAAACTCATCTAGTAGGTGGTGGTGGTGGTGGTGGAAAAACATTTATTCAAGCCAAAGAGGTTCGCGCTTGAAAGCGGGAGAAGCCCTCAGTCCAGGGCCCCTGCGGCGGCTGCGGTTCTGCGTGCCCGGTCCACCAACTGTCGCTGGTCCTCAGGGTCCGAACTGCACAGCGCGGCCTCCCACTGCTCGAAGGTGGGTGTGCGAATAATGGGGGCTGCTTGTGTGTTTTGGCAAGCCCACGTGGTGTTGTACAGTGTTGGATGTTCGCTGCAGTGTGGGGATGTTGGTGGATACATTGTGGGGTGTATGATGTGCAGGAAGCTAAGGTGGGGGTATGTGTTTGTCTGTAGTTGCCGCCAGGCTACAGCCTCCTCTCGGGTGAGCTTCTGGTGCGGTGGTGGGTAGGCACATCTGGCAAGGCGCTGGTGTTGCAGAAGTGTTCGGTACTGCTGCTGGACAGGCTCTGGGTCACGGAGCGACTGGTGCGGTGCCCGGAGGGTGCATGCTCGGGCTGTAGCGTGTGCTCGCTCATTTCCGTCAAGCCCTGCGTGACCTGGCGTCCATATTAGTACAGTTGGGTTTAGGGTGTCCTTGTGCTTTTTTAGAAGTCGGAGAGCGCATATTGAGATCCGACCGTTGCCGCAGTTTCTGCATGCCTGCTGGCAGTCGGTAATTATATGAAGTGGGCTATTCGAAGTTCGAGACGTCATCGGCAGTGCGATGGTCGTTTCTTCGGCTTCAACAATGTTTGTAGTGTTTGCGGTCGCAGCGCGAACGACATCGCCCGAGCCGTCAGTGACACTAACTGCTGTGGTCCCCCTGCTCTTTCTACAGCCCAAACCATAGTTCCCAACTGCCTTGTCTCCAGCCTGATTCTTGCCTACTTTAGCATTGAAGTCCCCCATAACTACAGTATACTGCGTTTTTACTTTAGCCATTCCCGATTCCACATCTTCATAGAGGCGCTCCACTACTTGGTCGTCGTGGCTGGATGTGGGCGCGTAGCCCTGCACCACCTTGAGCTTGTACCTCTTATTGAGCCTAATTACAAGACCTGCTGCCCTTTCGTTAATGCTATAGTATTTGTCTATGTTGCCAGCTATGCTTTTATTGACTAGAAATCTCAATCCCCGTTCTCTTCTGTCCTGTAGACCACGGTAACATAGACGTGTCCATTTTTCAGCACCGTAAGGGCTTCGCCTGCCCTCCTAACCTCGCTAAGCCCTATTACATCCCATTTAATGCCCTCTAATTCCTCGAACAACACCTCGAGACTTGCTTCGCTAGATATGGTTCGCACGTTAAGCGTTGCCAGGTTCAGATTCCATTGGCGGCCTGTCCGGATCCAGGGATTCTTAGCACCCTCTGCTGCGTCACAGGTCTGACCACCGCCGTGGTCAGTTGCTTCGCAGCCGCTGGGGCTGGGGGCCGAAGGTTAGTTGGCGTATTCATGGGAGGTTGTGGCCGTTACTACACCAGGGTGGCCAATCCTGCTCTGGTGAGGGAGTGCATTGCCGGCAATGGTCGCCGGGGACAGGCCGCACCCCGAGCCCCTTTGTGCAATTCCATCAATACGCGGATTTTTTTTAATCCGGTGGGAATTGTCCGGCACCGGGACTCGAACCACGGTCCTTCTGCACGCGAGGCGGGTGTTCTGCCTCTACGCCATCGCTGCCCGCTCTTTTATTGGTAGTTAAATGCAGTCAGAGAATAACCAACTAGCCCGAATCGATCGCTTATTCTAAATAACTGTCATTATATTCCCCCCCATCATCGCCACCATCCTCATCGCCATGGGGCTATGTCGCTGGCTGAGTGCAAAAGTGAGAATGGAAGAGTTTCAACATCGCGATAAATGGCTGTATCTGTGTCCATTGTCACACGCTCCTCACAGGCATAATTTTGCAACCTTATGTTTTCTAAAATGAGCAGCTCGCATTTAAACTACTAGAGTGCGATGTAAGCTAGACTATGCGCGCTGCCAGTGACTTTGAATGACCTCATGAAATACTAACGCTGAAACATGCCGATTTAAACGCTGCAATGTTGAAAGTATTCACTCGCCATCTTTGAGACATTCTGCAGAGCTACGCGCCCAAAAGCAGGTATCCCTCTTATATTGATTGTGTTTGAGCTGCAACACTACTAGATTTTACTAATTCGCTTTGCACATTCTCACAAAAAATTGGTGACACAATGAATCGTTTGTGGCAACTGCTTTTCGTAGTTTTTTTCTGCTTCACCTAGCACTGGTTCACCTAGCGACGCCAAAAAACACAGAAGACATTAGGGAGAAAAGTGTGTAATTGCCTACAGCGGCAGATTTGGACAGCCGTAGATCCAGTATGGGTGATATCAAGTGAAGGCGTGCTATCTAACAGTGCAATGGTACTCTTTCAAACAGTACTGCCGGGAATTGCTTAGACGAGAAAGATGTAGCTCCTGGCACATTGCGCACGTCTATCATCATCATTGGAAATCAGTCTGTTATCTCTAATAAAGGTGTCTAAGGCTTCGTACTCTGGGGCCCATCCGCAATGAGGTGTCCGCTTCACGGTATACGGTGCCGGAGCGGGTCGCAGGAGGCATAGCCGAAAGAGATTATGGTAGCGTTTCACCGACACGTCCGCCTCTAAGCGAAATTAATGGCCGCGGTATCATATTCTTCTGGGCAGAGAGACGTCACGGCTAGCTAGCAAGTGCAGCAACTCATGCGGTACACTTAGCTCAAGCTCGAGTCTAGAAAATAATGTACTGCAGTAGGGACTTCCACCGATTCGGTTAACACACTCGAACGTAACGTCCAATCCACCTCGGCACACCTCGCAAGACGCAATGCCCAAACGAAACGACTGCGTTTACAAATCAGAAAAGCACAACATCTAGGCGTGAAGACTTCGTTGAGCATCGAATACAAAAAGAAGCGGCATTGAGAGAAGAACTGATGCCACAGATGCAGATTGGTAGGCGATAAATCAAAGGAGCAACGGCGAAATATATCCTGCAGGATGCGCAATGAAAGGCACGCTACCGTCATGTGCGACCCTAGCTACAAGGCTACACAAAACGATGTCCAAAGCGATAGAACCTCCGATTTCCCGATGCAGATGCAGTCCATGATGTTGGCATCTCGCGCTCTCACTAGTTGCCAGCAGGGCGTAGGAGTGCACCTCCAGGCATTCAGCTCATGGGTCACAGGTCCCAACGGCGCAAGTTACCTACGGGGTATTTTGGAGAGTGGCAGCCAGTGAACTTAAAACTACCACCTCGTGGTGAAATTGTGGCCAAACACGTGGGATAGGTAAGCCTACCTGTAAATATACTTGCTTCCGCAGTCCCTCCAGAAGCACCACGATATAGAATAGTCAAGCTGCAACTGCGGAGCTAGTTAGGCTAGAAGAGCATGGCTTTTAGGCTATTCCTGTACAAACGATTAGCGCGAATGCCCCCAATACGAGTGCCCCAACGGTGCTTTCGTGAAAAACATACGAACGTTAAGCTTCGACTACACAGTAAACTGACCGTAGAGAACACCTCTATGATTAGTGGGGAAATTCGACTTACTCGCTTGGACGAAGTAGACATCAAAAATGCTTACCCTACAACACACCCTACGTTTTTCTCTTACGCTACAAAATCTATGCTATCGTTGAAGAGGATATTAAGGAAGAAATATGCCGATGCCAGGGCACATTTTTTTATTTCCCCCAAAATCTGCAACAACTCGCATATGCGCATTGTGAACAATTTCTTCTTTAGTTCTTTGCGTAGATCTTCAAGAAGTGAATGTCATGCCATTCGGTAACAGAAAGCGGTATATTAAATTTTTATTGCAAGCGCGTATTCATTTTCTAAGTTACTGTCGGCGAAGTCATCCTTCGAGTGTAGAAATCAGGGTCGAGTCTGTGCTATTATCGTCGATTGTTGTTGACTGGTTGCTCTCGGGAATGTCGTTCTCTTTCGGAGAGCCTAGTAGAAGTCCCACGATGAGGAGCACAGAGGCGACGACCACCACGACGATGCCGACCGCGTACCGTCGCAGCACCCTGAAGAAAGAACTAGAAAAGGAAGGCACTGACTAACAAGGGCATTGAATCCGAAAATGGGCAAGCAACAAGACTTTTGCCGCATTATGTCTGAAAAGGTTGCTGTAAAATTGTATGCCAGAAATTGTTGCAACGGAATAATGCAATAAACACTTTTGAAACTTCCGTGAAAATCATTGTGGGCCTTTGGCGACTGTGGAAAGATTTCGCAAAGGATTTCAGCAATCGCAAGACAGACTTTCCTACTAGCAGTAACGTATTGGACTGTACTAGATACTAAACAGCAGCCGGAAATAATTGCTGCCCCCTCCATTGTCTGTGCATGCATTTTTGTTCCTAGGACATTTTTAAACTCATGAAACGTTCACGGTATTAGCAAAGGTTTGTAGCGCAACGCAGTCACTTTTTATGTTCAATATTCATTATTAGTATGCTCTCAGTTTCATTTATTCAGGGGACCTGCATAAACAGGCAATTTGTGGAATGTTTTTGGCGACCATAAAATATACAGCGGTGATTGATGCCTAATGCGAGCATCTCCTTTTGCCAGATCAATCTATTCTCCTGTCAGAAGCCCGAACTTCTTACTCAAACAACAGTGACAAGGATGTTCGGCAAAAAATGGATTCTTGTCAGGCGGTTCGCATAATGTTACGGAGGAACTGTTAAAGCTAAGATATCGGTAGCCAGGAAACATCCGCGTAAACAATATCTGTGATCACAGTAGACGGAAACGTACCCAGAAATTTAAGAGTGAATTTAGATTCTTTTTCCAATAACCGATATTGCCCTGATAGAGATACGTTGCCTTGCTTTCGGAGAAAAGCCTAATATACGGCGTCTCGTTACCGCTGAAGACGAAACACGGGCCTGTGCCGCTTTCTACGACTTTGTATGAGCAACACATGAAAACACATTATTGTATGTGTAAGGTGCTTCGAGAACTGTACGCGAGGAGTACTTACTGAATCGTCAATCTCTACCTGCTGAGATGCCAGAAATAAATTCAGCTTCTTTTTCGGAGTTCTTCCTTTATTCCTGTACAAAGTAACATGTGTATTCCAAGAATTTATTATGGAGAATTTACTGATGCCCAAGCATTTTGGGCAGAGAGCGCTTTGTTGGTCATCACTTCTATCTCTATTTCGATATTGTAACCTATTTGTAAATGGCGCAAATTATACAGTGCAATCAAGCAGCGTAACAGACAAAACATAGGAGTTTCTCACACAGCTAAGGCAAGCCAATGACGGAAAATTGTTGAAATGACAACCTTACTCTGGTAGAAGACACAAGCCTAAAAACCTAGCAATTATTGTATTGCCTTCCGCAACTAACAAGTTGAACAAAGGGCAGACGTGACCACTCTGATGAATTTTTTATCACTTGCTAGTTGCTTTATTTATCTATACTCTGCAAAAACAGCTGTAATAATTTGTCTTCGTTTCAATGTGATCTGCTACTCCACTGTACATGTGAAGTAAAAAAATGAGTTGAATGCGACCTTCTTCTTCTACGTTGAAACACAAATAATGCAATACATTTTTTCTTTCTACAATACACAGTTATTGAGCGCCATTGAGTGCAAATATCACTAAAGTTGATAAACATTGTTTTTTGACTTTGAACGGTAGCCCTTTTTTTACAAATTTTATTGTTTTGTCCCCAATTTACGAAGCAATACTTTGGAAATCTTCTTTTGTAGAGCAATGACCATTGAATGAAGTGTTTAGTAGCCCCTCGTAAAGATGATCAAAAAATGAGACAGTTTTGCCTTTACGCCGATATGTAAAGAAACGTTTTTAGTATCCCGACTTTGAATAGAGTTGCTCTCGCTGCAAAGAGAGGAATATGTTCTGAAAAATATAAACATGATGTCTTTAATTTTTTGAATGAGGCAGGAAAGTTTGCAAATATCTGGCCAAACATTCTAGGAAGATAAAGAAAAATATTCACTTTGTTTTACAAGTTCCCGAAATGGCAACACCAAGCAATGAGGAAAATAACCCTGCCCCATCGGGTTCTAAATATTTTTTAAAACAAACTACAGTGTTTCTCACTAAAACAATGCCAGTTCCATGGTGAGGATAGAGCGTTCTATATCATAATAAAGTTTCCCCTGAAACAAAAAATGGTCATGGTACCACTTTGGCTGCTCTTGTCTGAACCCACCCCTACTATCTTCATTAACGCTGTTTTAACAATTCGAGGTGGAACTTCCCCTAAATCTGCATTTTTGTAGAAATGCATGGCTTCACACGGTTCCCCACTTTGCGCATTTTTTCCTCTTTTTCTTAATTTTGGATATAAGCTCTTTTCGAATAATTTTCATATACGCTATTACAGAGATTACTGGCGGAACTTCCGCCAGACCTGCCTTTTTGGTGGAATGAAAGGCTTTGCACGGTTCGCCACAATTCGCTATTAATGGCGAAGCCCCTAAATTGGTCGTGCTGTCAGCGTCTATTGTCGTAGTCGTTACCGTGGTCTTATGTAGTCACGGCGCTGAAATACAGGGACACTCGTTTACGCACCGTCCTTGACCGTAACGAGCAGTAAAAAACACTCAGGCACTTTTTTACGTCTCGCGCTGTTACGCTTCATAACGCGTTCTAAAAAACGTCGGGACACTCGCTTACGCCTCTCCCAGAAGGCTTCGTGCTTCAAAAGCGGGAGAATTTTTATGAAAAGCTGTATAGCTCTACACCCGAATGGTTTCATTTCTGTTGGCGAAAATGCCAAGGAGCCAAGAATACATTTCTACACTACATGCTTTGCCCCTCACAGTTTCAATTTAGTAGAGCTGGCCCGGTGTTTTATTAATCCGATATCCTTTCTTGGGCTACTTAAATGCAGAAGTTTTGGTCTTTCTGTCTGTATGTCTGTTTGTGACTCGATGCAGCCAGTCGAGCGAAGTGAAACAAACGCTGACCAATAGTTTTATATGCCCAAAGCCACATTGAAACGTCCAAGCCCGGTTTTAATGTTCATACCTGTCCACATTATTGAACAAGAACAAGTCACTACGCCAGTATAAGGGCAAAACAAAATTATCTCTCAGTGATATTAGCAGTACTCCTTTTTTAAAATTTATTATTGCTTGGTTTTTGTGATAGCAAATGAAATACTACATGAACTGCAGCACATCGTCGCCTGCAATTACCCGCGCTACTGTAGATCCTTGTGTCATTTATTAATCAAACGGCAAAAATAGCAAAAGGTTCCACTAGAGTGGTTTCCCGTTCCGCTTGAAGCGTTGTAGTAGGGTGCCTTGATTGACGCGTACCTCCCCTTTACGGGAGCGCTGGGATCGAGGCACCCGACTGGGAGCAGTGGAACGTGGTAAATTAAAATTGACTAGAGCAAAACTGTAGCGTGTGATCTTGCGCGCAACGAGACGGGAGGCATTTACGTGGTGGCAGGGTCCCCAGTCGACTATCGTCTTTCGTCGACATTTCCAACAAAAAGTACAGATACGCGACAACGTTTTATATTTTTCCTATTTTGTGGTTTTTCCGAAATTCTTTTCACCGAATATTTTCATTTTGGCTGGTATAACAATCTAAGATGGCGGAAAATTTGTAGAAATGCAAGTTGTTACAGGGTTCTCTAGTCCTCGCTATTTTTCTCCTTTTTTCTTATTGGTTTTATAATTGTATGGAACCAATCACCTTCATTTACGGTATTATAACGATTACAGGGGAACTTCCGCGAAATCGTTATTGTTGAGGAAATGCAGGGCAATAATAGGTTTGTCACTTGCTGCTGTGTTTATCTTTTTTTTATTTTTTAGTTTCTCAAAATTCTGTTCGAGCATCGTCACTTGCTGCCGTGTTTATCTTTTTTTTGTTTCTCAAAATTCTGTTCGCGCAATTATCTCCATTTATGCTTTTATCCGCATTTATGGAAATGCATGTGCTTACATGCTCTTAGATGGGGGGCACTCGGCAATGATTTAGGGCCTGATAAGAATTCTAGTGTTCGACCTATCCACTTTCGCAGTGTTCACAGTATGTAGTTTCACAGTGTTGTTCTGGGTGCCTATTGTTTCTATCTTTTGGCGTATGTCTAGCGAATTTTCAGCAGCCTTTTGTGTGACGCCTAATACTAAATTATGTGTAACCGATGTGACTGGGTGAATTTTATTACCTTTCTCAGCTTACGAAACTGCAAAACGAGGCGTTCCTTAGGGCTTAGTATTTACGTTATTGTGCCTTTGGCTGTGCGTAGGCAGCCTTGAGGAGCAGTGGCTTAGACACAGCTGCGTCTTTTTTCTGGTATTAGAGTTTGAAGAAACAGGTGACGAAGGTGCTTGGGCACCGTGGTAAAATGCCACAAAAAAAAATCGCGACTCCACAATTGTAATTCTTTTTTTGTTTATCCTGGAGCACATTAAATTGGGCATCGATGAAAGCCTAATTGTCATTAGCCAGAAGTGAAGACACGATATATTAAGCTCCGCTTCGAAGCAATGAGTTTCACAAATAATTTGGAAACTGCGGATTCCGCGACATGTTCAAAACCGTTTACACGACACGATTAAGAAATTCCATCACCCGTACTTGAACGCCACTTTATGTAATCGATACAATGCATGTCGATCATGCACGAGTGGCGCTTTTCAAGCAAAGCTTTACTACTTTCATCCAGCGGTTTAGTCGCGAATACGCAAGTTCACCTTTCGACCACAGACACCCTCAGCGACACACCCCTGGGAACGCATCGCGTGATTCGCCGGGCACGCTTTCGGCGCTGCGCACAAGGCCTGGTTTTCCCTCGTTTTTCGCAACATGCAGTGGCCGCCACCACGGTTGCGGGCGCTCAGCTAATTGGCAGCCGGCCAACGCCGCCGCATCCCACGCATGCGGCGCTAGGTCACCTCGAGCTACCTGACTCATCTTGGGCCCTGCGAAGAGGCACAATGCGTTCGCCTTGAATGAAAGCAAAGTCAGGCCTTTTCCAGTGAGCGTTGCACGGGTCCTAACAGGTTTCAGCCGTGGTCGGCAACACGGCTACATCAAAGGTTAACCAAGCGAAACCAAGCCTTAATCAGGCTAAGCCGAGCGTTTACTTTGCATATACAACGTTAGCTGAGCTACGCCGCTGACATTTTTAAAAAGCTTTCAGCCATCTCTGTCCACAAATACAAATTTAAAAGAAACTTGTGAAGGGGCGCAAAGAATTGGCCAGGTTAGATTCAGGACTGCATATACGGGCAGCGCAACGGCCGAACATAAAAGTAGAAATGAATGAATGAATGAATTTATTTACAAAGGAGAGGTCGAATGCCTCTTGCAGGGGAAGGAGACAAAGAGGGGAAATGAA
This sequence comes from Haemaphysalis longicornis, assembly GCF_048455015.1. Lineage (NCBI taxonomy): Eukaryota > Metazoa > Arthropoda > Arachnida > Ixodida > Ixodidae > Haemaphysalis > Haemaphysalis longicornis. The sequence continues at coordinate 216,464,338 of NW_027526361.1, forward strand.
CCAGCAGGGAATGGGGTTCACTTATAACACGTGTCCGCCCCGCATATGGACCACTCGATTTAGGTCATTTTCACCAGACCTTTACGTCCAGTAAAGGTCTACAGGGTCGTTAAAGTTTCGTTCACGTCGTTTGAAGGCGTTCTCCATTCTTGAAGAGACGTGACGTGAGGAGGTAGGCACCTAAGGCGTTCCTCGGAGAGTCCGGCACAGTCTCAGAGAAGGTGGTTTATGGTGGGTCGGTGGGCATTGCACATGGGGCAGGGAAGGGTAGAAGGGGGAACAGGTGTGGAGCCATCTGGATCCTTTCTGCCGAAGCGCCGGCACCACGTCCGCCAGTCGCGTACGTCAGGAATGACGACTGTGCCGGAGCGGGCCTTGTGTAGAAGGACCTGGAGGCCTCGCGGGATGTCCTCGGGAACTGGTGGGTCTGGCCTTGGGGTCGTTTCGTTGAGGTGACGGCATCACCGCATTTTGCGGATACGGCACTTCGGATACGAGCAGCGCCCTGCTTTGGCCAATTTCTTCGTCTTTTATTCTGGCGGGAGGGGAGTTGGGGCACGACTGCGTCTCGTGTTTCGTCGAGTCGCAGAAGAAACACGTCCTCGCCAGCTCGGGCTGCGTGTTAAGTACCGCGGAGCTCGGCGCGCGTTGCTGTTTAATTTTCGCACCACGGTGTGGAACTTTGGGCGGCTTCGGTGCACGGGAGCCTTAGGTGCATCTTTCCCTGCTTTCTATCTCGACGAGAAGAAAGTCAAGTATGTGCGACAGCCAGCTGTGTGCACCCGACGCCGAAGAGGCGGCCGACTCATACGGCGACTGATTGGTGGGAGCTTCGGCTCCTCTGTGGCTCGGCTCAATTCCCTATGGTAGTCTACGAGTATTTCTTTTGAGAGGCCTGAAAGTAGGACGCCGCTAAGCATTGCCGAGTAGGAAGACATGCTTATGCCGAGTCCTTTAAGTCCACGAATGTGGGCGTGCACGTGATCATACAGTCGGCGCAGCCCGCGTACGTCCTCGGACGAAGCTATGCTGGGAAGGGTTCTCAGTTGGACCAAAAACTATTGTTCCATTCTTGCTTTGTCACCAAATCTTCGCTGCAGTATCTCTACAGCATCATCATAGCATTCCTCTGTCGCTTGAAGCCCTCTTACTTTTGTCATGGCTGTTCCCGTAAGCAGCGATCTTAAATACTGAAACTTCTCTGCCTTTGAGAGATCTTTGTTGTCGTGCACTACCTTTTGGAAAGATTCCGAAAAAGCTCCCCATGCCGACAGCTCACCGTTGAAAGGTTCCAAGCGCAGCTTGACCAGCTTCAGTCCTTGTTGTCGAGCCTGGGCAGGTAGTTGAGGCTGTGATGTTGTGACGCTGTTTGCGGTGTTGGTACGCACCTACAGTGCCGCGATCTTCGCTTTGAGCAGGCCGATGGCTTGGTTTGCGCGATCGTCGTACTCGATTGTCTCCACGTACTCTCCCTCGAAGGCGCCCTCTGGCAGGCCATCGTCGATTGCTTCGTTGATTTTCCGAAGTTCGTCGTTGTTTAACTCCAATCATTCTAAAATTGCCCCCCCATTGTTCCACACCCGCGTCTTGCAGCTCCATTGTCGCCTCGTTGATGATGACGCTGTTCTGTCGTCGTCGAGTGGGTCGCTTCAATTTCAGCTGCTACATCGCTTTTGTCTTTATCCCTACTCTCGACCTTTGTATACCTCAACTTTGAGGTCGACACGAGAGTAGGGGGTTAAATATAATGAAAAAACTGTATTATTTTCACTCGTACAAAAACAACATCTCTTTTTTGGGCTAAGTCACAATGCAGGGTACCCCCAAAACTTCTCTTCACGGGTGAGGGGGAAGCTCTCTCTCTCGGGCTGGGTCCGACCGAGCCGGCGCTCCGTGGTGCGTCTCGGGTTTCGGCTTTCTCGGGGAGCCTGGCTGTCTGTTCTTTTTTTTTTGTTGCCATTGGTTTTGAGGTGATTTCTTACAGTGGCATCCCTGCCAAGTTGTGACTCATGGGTTTTACACACCTTAATATTTTGCATACAAACAACTCACGTTCATTCCACGTGTAATTGTCAAAGAAAAAGGCCTAAATATTGCACTTTCGGCTCTAATGCAAGTGGCCTACATTTAGATGATCTGCATTGTGATGTATGCATGCAGACAAACAGACTCTGATCCAGACTAACAGACAAACAGTCTGATCCCGACAAACAGCTTTACGCGGGTTCCTGAAGACTTCCAATGTTGTTCTCTGGAGATGTACGAAAATTGAATTGCAAATCGGAAGGAATGTAGCTGAGGTGCCCACAATTTAAATGTGTGGGCACACATTGGCAAAATATCAAAATATCGCGCGAAATCTGAGGACACGCCACAAACAATGGGGTAAACTAACAAATTCGGGCCAATAATACCAAGTGACCAAGGCGAAAACGGTTATATGGCCGGAAATAAGAAGAAAAAAGTGATTTTTAGTCAATGAAGTATGCCAGGGAGGGTAATATAGCGTTATTCAGGAGGGAGTCCGCTGATTTTTTAAGCCCGAGTGTCTAATTCAGGAAAAGGGCCAATGTGGCGAAAACATGTGAGAAAATATTCTTCGCCGGATGCGGCGTGTGCATGCTGCGGAAGAGATAGAGAACGAACCAAAAACACGCATATGCTATGCCAAAGTGTCGACCCTGTTTGAAATGAGGAAGGTCCAAACACTCAGAAACTATACACAGAAAGAGCAAGGAAAGTTTAACAAGACGAGATACCGACTAACAAAGAATTGTTGTGTCCCCGTGAACGACAACTGGACAAAGTGCTCACTACCAACAACATTGTTTATTTCCTTGTCAAGGAGCACGTTTTCCTGCTGTTCTTTTTTCCACCTATCCGCCCGCTGTTTCCAAAATTTTGAAGCGTACGAATAACCCCGAATTTCAACTTGGTTGAAAAGGAAAACGTCCAGCTTTCAGGTGTTCTGGTTTAGAGTGAAGCTGATGAAAACACCAAATTTTTGAAATACATTCGAAGAAAACGAAGTTGATTATTCGTGTATAAAACCAGGGGACAGGGCGATAAATGGCCTTCACTACCACGGCTAGCATAAGCGCATAATCGAAAACCAAAGACGAATCTTATTTTAGAAAAGAAAAGGTAAGTAGTTTTAGAAAAGTATCTTGCACAGACGGGCCTTTAGTAATTGCAGCAGAAAAGACGGAGTAACACAAGCCAGGAAAACCAGTAAGCTCATCGACCGACCGGCTACCTGCCGTGTCGCTTCCGTTGCGGACTTTTCACACACGTCGTCATAATCGTCCTATGCAACGGTTTCTACGACTCTCGATGCTACCTGTCACAGCTTGTACGCATCCTAAAAAGAACTATGATGCGGCTGCACGGCCGAATAGGTGACGAAGTATGATTCTAAAGGAATGCTCAAAGGCTGGCACACTGGTGAGAAAAAAAGGGGGCGGCGGGAAGCTGAGGCCACAAGGTGTGCTTTCCGGGCCCACCGAGCCCGACTTGGCGAGGGAGAGGGACGTGTTGGCCGCGTATTTTACATCATCTTGTAATATCTTCTGTCACTCACAACAAAACATTATAGATCAAATTTGGTACCACGTTCCGACCGCTTGTGCAATTTTTTTCCCTTGAAAGTTTGCCTACACTTACTTTTAGTTAGCGCGGAAAGGCAATATATGGGTCTTTGATGCGCCTAAATGAAGGAGTTAAGCTCTGGTGTTATTGCTCATTTGCATACTTGAAAAAATGGTGATATCAGCGGGTCTTCATACCGCTCTGATGTTATGACAGCACAAATATTTTCTTGACAGAAGACAGCAGCATACAGCTAAGAAAACGGATCGAGACCGCCTACTAGTTGTAGAGAGGATGGACACCAATGTCTTTGGAGCCTGACGACCCCCTATTGTGCTGCCTAAGGGAATATGTAAACGTTAGCTCAGCGCATGCTAAAAAGCTTAACGAAGCACCAGCCTTCTAACCGCGGAGCTGTTTAGCAAATCGTAATTTTTCGTGTCCGCATTTGAAAGTACCAAGGAAATGGCGAGCGCGAGCAGGTGAGCGAGGGCTTCGCGGCGACATTCCGGCAGTTACCAAAACAAGAAAATGCCTAGCGCTCGTGTGTGTGTGCCTGGCGACAACCGCCCAGCGTTCCGAGCGCACGTTAGTCGAGCCAAGCATACCCACTTTGAGAGGTAGCCCAAGATTATCAAAAAACAACTCCAGCGTGCGCTGTAATCGTGGCAACACTTGTTATGAATGAGAAACACACGTCATAGCGTACACCTCAGAAATGTGTTGCCGAATGAGTATCACTTCCAAAGAATTAAAGCTGTTCCATTCACTGTGAAAGTAGCCGGAAGATAAGAGAAGTGATTCGCCGTAATGGGCTGTAGCCCCTTTATCCGCTGACTGCTACCCCCAATGCACTTCGAATTTCCCGCCTTCGCTGGTCTCGCGTGCCCACTGCCTGATACTGTGTAAACTCAAGTTCTATTCTGTTTGTGTTGGCTTTTCCTCCCCCTCGTGCCGGCGTTACACAGCCACTTTTTTCGCTTAATATCGTGAAAACCAACCAAGCGAATGGGCCTAACTAAATGAACGTACGGGGTGGCGATTAATTACGTATATTTTGTCTCAAATGTACCTGTACTTTTCTTTGCTCTTACCACCTGAGAGATTTGGACTAAGCGTCAGTGGTGCACGAGGTTCGAATGCTTTTACTATATAAATGACTTTGCTTTTGAATGCTCTCGTATACGCCATGACGACGGACCTCCGTGTGGCTCTACTTGGGTCCATCGAGCGAACTTACGATGACAAGCCGAGGCCCTAAAGTGTTCTGTGCTTAAAAAATGAATGAAGGTCACAGTTATAGCAACAACGATGGATTGAAGGTCGTTGCGGTAGCGAAGAAGAAAAAAATTGACCGCAATCGTGGACTTAAACCGTCGTGATAGTCGGGAAGATTGCGTACACCTTCGCTACCTTCAGTCCTTACCCGTTATTGTGAGCTTCCTTCAATTTGAAACTGAACAAAATGTGCGGGGCTCATGACACGTTACGAGCCCTCGCCGCCTGGAAATGTGGCAAGAGTTGTTGCAGACAGAGGTTTTTCGCAGGTCTCCTGTAGGTCCGGCGTAAAGGAAGGATAGGGGAAGGTTGGCAGTCACGCCGGTGGCTCTATCGTGTCTGGGTACATTGACGTGGTTGGCAGACCCACCGACAAAGGTCGCAGTAGTCTCGAAGGGCCGGGTTCTATCGGCGCTGAAGATTAGGAGCTGATTAGTTTGCTGGAACCGCAGTATTTGAGCAGCAATGGCGCTGTGGTTTTCGGGCCAGTGCCCGTTTAGGTTCGACCCACCACAAGGGAAACACAACTCCGCTATTTCAGCAACTTCACACTGGGTGGAAATTGGCTTAATATACTTGTTGAATACCCGGGCAGATTTAACGGAACTGTTCTTAAGGTTGACTACGCGGAGCTGTGGGCCTTGTTTTCGGCAGAGCGTAGTGAGTGACGCGAAGCAAGATGATGCTTGTAGAAATAGTTCCAAAAAGCCACAGTGCTGGCCGAATGCGATTGGGAAAAGTGCCAAAACGCTGCCGTTTTACCTCCCGTCGAACGAGTCTCGCTGGTGGCGTTGTAGACGATTGCCTCGTGAAAGCGATTAGTTTCCGTACAAAAACGCTTGATGTAGCAAGCTGAAGAAATTTATGAGGCTTTCGGGCGAATCCGGTAATTTTTTTCACGTTTTTGGTGAATGTAGGAATACGTTTGCAGAAAAGCCGGTGCTTACTTTCTGTTCACATCAGTCGGTTGGACGACCGCGTCGGGCAACTGTTGCGATTCAGGCTGTTGAAAAATAAAATAATGCACATAGTTTCTATTTTTTCATTGCTAGATGAAAACCATACTGTAAGTTTAAGATTTCCATTGAAAACTACTCTAACCGAAAGAGCTAGCAATATCAAATTCTAAGAAAAGGCGCAGTTAGTTACCGTACAATGAATGATCTTGAAAAAGTATAAATAAACCGACAATTTCTCTTAATGAATACAGCTTAGTTTTTGTAGCCTTTTTTTGGTGCACGCGCGTACTAGTAATAACCTCAACGTTTTAGTGCGCTTGTATCATGAAGGGTAGACGATGTTCATGTTTAGAAACATGTCTTACATTCCCAAGCTCTTACGTTGCTGGCTTGGTCAATACCACTATAGTTAGAGCGTTCCCGGAAAACGCAGTGTTTTTGCCGACCTGTGCAATTTTATATGCCCTGGCCTAGAACTTTTCATCACCCAACCGAATGTATGCTCGAACGTCACTTCTCCCATGGCATAGGTATCTTTGAAAAAGTTCCCCTTAATACAACCTTAAAATTTGGCAAAATAACCTTTGCCAAAGCCAAGGAGTAATACATCCGACAGAGAGAGAAGATTCTACAAGACCGGCTAATAGAACTACTCGGGCTATGGCTTAAAAGCACGCTAAAATCTACCAACACCTTATAAATGCTCCTAGAAGACCACAGCGCAAAATAAGGGGAATATACATAACGACAAGTATAACTCTAAAACATCGAGCAGGTGGGCTTCACCACAACACTAAACAATAGCCCATTAACATGACGACATGTGGAAATTTGGCCAATGACGAGGCCCAGCATGCGGGTAGAGCAAAATATCGTGTATGCACTGTGAGAACAGCCCAAGGCATGCTTCAGCGCTGCGGTAGTTCAGTACTGTTGTGAAACCTAATCGAATTGCAGCACGCAACCGCCAAAGGGTGCGGAAACAATGGAAAAAGCTTGTGCCTTATTCTGATTTACATGGCATTGGTTTTCGCTAGCACTTGAAGAACGGTGGACAAGCGCGAGTTATGATTCAAGAGCCGCCAATTAGCGAACCCATGATGGCCAAAATTAAAATAAACTGTACTGTGTTCGTCTTCTCTTCGTCACAAATAAGTTCATTACCAGAAGGTGACCGTCAAACCTCGCATGAATTGGGCACTGTGTCGGTAGGTACCTTTATGGTCTTTGCATGTTGTCCAAAAACGGTACTTACAGGCTTTGCGGTACCCGGTGGAAGGGAAACACGTTTTTTGTCGGGATCGTTGGCAGAGGATGAAGAAGCGCCTTCCAATTTAACTCCAGAAACAGATGTTGAGCGCCGCCTCCTCTCTCCGGACTTGGCCGCAAGTGCATCCTTCCCGGAGCTGCTGGACACAGACCTGCAGAACGGGCGTTCCGGAAAATGACGGTTTCTTGCCCTGGGCATTACATTCCTTACGCAGAACGTCATTTCCTCTGCGTGCCTTAAGATATTCCTTGGGGCCTTTATTCCACCTCTCAAAAATAGAGGCTTTGGCCGTACCTCTCATTATAGTGGGCAAATTATATATTTCAAATCGTCTTCGCCTCGTCATTATTCAGACGGCCAGGGCGACATGACCGGTTGTGGGGGGGGGGGTAATTGCTTGAACGCATTTGTTGGCAGGACTTGTAAAGTTTTGCTTTTATTGTATTCCTCGCCAGCAATGACAGCTCAGGGCAGACTCTGCCGACTTGCCGACTTCTGGTCTTCTCTTTTACCTCGCCTTTTTTGGTGCAGTGTTTGCAAAGAAGGCATTTTTCGTGCCTTTCTTCCACGTATTTGGTTCTGGAAGCTGGATTTGCTAGACATTACTAATTTTGTTGGTCGAGTTCTATGTTTTTTATACATAAATATTTAGTGAAAGGGAATTGTTACTTTCCATTTTGCAGAAGCTACTATATCTTCAGTAAACTTCTTACTCGCTCTTACGTTCTCTCCCTGCATCTGCTCACTTCCTGAGCCAATTCTCTCTTCTATCTGGGAGATGGCATACCTCTTCACTGTTCATTGTTCGCACAAGGCGTTTTTTGTCACAGCGGCAAACTTGTCACGTGCGTCCAAGGAGGGAAAAGGTACAGCAGTTACAATGGCGGTAAAATGATTGAAACGGCCGCCGGCGAACGCTGCTCAAAGCTGCTGAAGCTGCGGAACATCGTATGGCAAGCTAGTGCAGAGGAAGGTGGAAGAAAATGGTCCATTTTTGGTGAGTTGGCATTTTGAAAACGTCATCTTTCAGTAAAGTCAGGCGATGCCACAGAATACCGGAAGTGTACATGTAGAAGGCTCGATAAGTTTGAATTTCTGTTTTCCGAAGAAAAAGCGTGGAGTATGGCAACTCAAACAGCGCATGTACCCCATTGTAGATAACGCCTATGACCCTTGATACCGGGAGAAGATAAGAGAATTGATGACAACACACAATTAGTAGTCAAACGTACCATCACTCACATCTGAGTAGTAAGTGAAGAAACGAATCCGATTAACCGGGCGGAAACGTAACGTGTGACTGGTACTTTAAAAATGCAAACCGGGAAGGGAAAGAGTTAAATAATTAAGGCTTGGGTTTGGGCAAGTTGGCAACACATCATTAGAAAAAATAGCGCAAGGACGCGGAAGACAGAACGTAAAAGAGACGCTACAAGCGCTTGTACTGTCTTTTTTACGTTCTGTCGTCCGCGCCCTTGCGCTGTTTTTTCTAATGAAATAAAGAGTTAACGATTACAACACCTTTAACGCATCGAAATTACTGCACGCGGGCAATAAAATGGATGTACAACTTCTCGCCGTGGGGAAAAAACTGTGTATACTGTGTAATAAAAACGCATGAAAACTGTCACTGACTGTCAAAGACTTCCTTCAGGCCGAAATGTAGAGACATTTAACTTTCAATACAACATCACAGTCTGTGAAACGAGAGAAAGCTCATATTAAGAGCGAATGCTCTTTATAAGCGACCCCAAACCATCCACCGCCGGCGTCGGCGGCGGCGTCCGCAGTGCTCTTTAAAGAAAAAACAGCATCCGGCGCCAGGTTTCGATCCGAGGACTTTGCGGGCCGCAGCGCGACGCGCTACCGACCAAGCCACAGACGCGACGGTGATATCAGTGTTAGACGCGCCTTATATCTTTAACGCATTCAAACTACGTCGTCAGCGGCGTGCGTTGGCGACTCAGCGGCGTTATAGCGGCTTGATAACTGCGTGGTGTACACGTGATACTACAAACCCGATGGAAGAGATGGAAGAGAAGGCGGTGGGCTGCGGGGGCCGAGCGCAAGCGCCGCAAGCGGGCCGACAACCGTGCATTCGCACTTTCACATTCTCCCCCTCGGGGAAATGCGGGGGAATTTTTTTATGAATCATTACCTATGTAGGTTGAAAATTCGGCACCCTCTTGGGACAAACATTGCCTGACCGGTAGCGCAAAAATGGCGGAATTTGATTAAGAAAATGGCTGACTGCTCACAGAATAAAAACAAGCCAATGAATGCTTGAAATGACGACACACTCCCCAAGGGAAGCTGAAAAATAAAATAAATAATGGGGTTGCAAAAAAAATTGCGTAACTTTTGTCCTGGGTGTAGTCCGAACCGTCACAACGGTAATGCGAAACCTACCTCAGATGGATTGGCACTACAAAGCTTGATGATTAAAGCTTGACATTGTGAAGTGATTGCGGCCTTCGACTCAGAAACGTGTTAGGTATCCCTGCACCTGAAGGAACAATTTCTGAATGTAAGTAAAGAAGCAGCAAGTGGTAAATAAACTGACGCCTTCTCACTAACTGCAGTACCACAGTATATTGCCCCAGCACCTGGGCTGTTGTAACGCACACTGGAAGGCGACGACTCAGGTGAAAGGCGAGAGCCAAACACAATGATGGTAAAAATAAAATGAAGTCTTAACATTTGAAATGTGCAATCAAGGCCAACAAGATGGTAACACCACTGTCGACAACGGCTCATTCTGGCAGAATAAATGAGCGTGCGTCCTCCCTTTCGACACATGTTATGAATCATTGATTGGTGCAGTATACACGGACGATGGACTCGCCAAGCCCTCAATCAGCAGCATCTGTTAAAAGAGGTCGCTTGGAGGTAAAGCAGAGCCGCACCACCGGAACATAGTAAGGAGAGCTATACGGCAGGCACACCCAGAAAAAAATAACATGAAATCACGCACCACGCATAAAACGAGAGCGAAAGAGCAGAGTCGCCGGGAATGGAAGAACCAGGAGAGGCCACAGGGCGGAAGCTGATGCTGCTACCGTGGTGGACTGCAAGGCGTCTACCTCCACAGCAGCTGTGCAAAATCGGCGATCGTATGGCGCTACCCCACTCGATGGCGCGCACGTAGTACCCTCCACAAGGCGAATGATCCCGCCACGACGCCATCCGCTATACATCATAGGGGCGCACGAAATGGAGGGGTATTAGTGCGAAAATTCAAGTCTGGGGGTTCGAATCCGGAGCACTTCTCAGGGCTGTATATTTTTAAGCGGTAATAACCTTCTCAGGCTTCTGAAAAGCGGGTATTTCCCCGATTATTTTTCTATACAGGAATACAACAGCATCTATTGATCTATAATCCCAAACAATTTCACTTTCTATACAAAAAATATTTCGGAGTGCGAGTACGAAAAGTGCATTCAGCCGTGGATGACACCCTACAAAACCTAGACAGTGTTCATTGGACCACAACTGCGAGAAGCTAGATGGATGAAGGGACACAAAAAAACGCCCTATTTATACTAAACGCCGCCAATACTAAGGAAACCCCAAGAACACCCACTCTACTATACTAAGGACACTCCAATTCCTTTCAGGGTTAGTGCATTTAATGGTGAAATGTCGACTCTTTCAGAGTGTTTCCCACAATGGACTGCTTCATTTACGAAAAAATGAACAGTGATAGGTACGCAGCCTTATAAACATATTTACGTTCGGATACTTATATTTGTATTACAAATCAGTTTGTACATTCTTTTGTAAATAAAACCTAAAATAAAAACTTTCAAAATATTTCGATGACATCTCCCGTTCACACTTTTATAGGCACTCCTCGAGGTCTGCTCATGCCCTCCACGCTTTCATTATAGGCTTACATTTTAGGCCACGAGATGACAAGTACGTCCATAGTTTGCTGACTTAGCTTTTTAAATTGCTATAACAGGCAACTGAAAAACCTAATTCACATTTTTATAAGGATTTTTTGTACTGCTAAACGACAGCGCTGTGTAAGCCTTGCACCCTCGGTGTGTGTGAAGAGACTAAAGGCTTCCGCAAAGACAACGTTTTAACAGAGCAAGTTAGGCTCAGTAATATTGTACGTTTAAAAAGCTCGAATACTTGGCATTTAACGCGCCGAAGGTGCAACTGGGCTATGGGGTGAGCCGTAGTGGAGGGCTCCAAATAATTTCGACCACCTGGTGATGTGTGACGTGCATCGAACCCTCCACATACGGGCGTTTTTGTTGTTGTCCCGCATCCAGAAAGTGGCCACTTGGGCTGAAATTCAAACCCGGGCCTTTTGTCACAGATAAACAACGCCTTAGCCACTGCGGCAGCGCGGTGCACCTAACACTCCACGTTGGAACAAAACGCTAGCGCAGTTTACAGTGATTATCACTTGCGCTAATGTTAGTCTGCCATTCTGGAAGATGAGAAAGCGTCCTTGCTTGTATACAGACAACGCCTGTAACCTTATTGGGGCTATACCGGGAGAAGACACCTTGGGCCGCTTATGGCAGCCCGCCTAAGGCGAATTACTCAATTTCGCCGCTCAGTGGTTTCATGAGAGCGCCGTCCCTTGTTGCCACTGCTTGACTTGCCGCTGCCTTTGCTTTGTCGCTTCTCACCACGGGACGTCCCCGGCTCCTCAGATCCAGCTTGAGCAGTACGCTTTGTTACGTTCATGGCAACGTTCTTTTTCTTCTTCTCAGCACGCGGAAAGCACCGTTGTCGTTGTTCCTCCTGGCCCACACAAAACGGCACATACCCACTCTGGGAAGATGGGTGGCGTTGGGATGGTGAAGGGGAAGCGAAATTCCGATACTGACGTCACGCCAATAGATTATAGCTGGTACTGACGTATCTATCTCAAGAATTATGCAATAAGTATATATAATGAGCGTAACCTATAGTACGCATTTCTTGAGCTGTTCCGCTTTTTATTATAAACGTTGTATGTGATGTTGCTGTAATGCTCCAAAGTGCATTCGGGTGTGCAGCTAGGTCAGTATATGTCAATTTCTGACAGCATGTACCGCTCGCACCCAGCGTGATGTACTTCACGCGAAATGCAAATATACACAAACGAACAAAACAACCAAACAAGTCAGTGACGGCAAGATACATCATTTACACCTAGCGTTGTGTAATGGTTAACATTCAACATTGCCGAAATGTTTGCGATCAGTTGTTACAATAGGATAGCTATGCTGCCTCTGCGGCCAACCGGTTAGTGTCACGGCTTCTAACACTGATATCTTGGGTACAAGCCCGAACACTACAATATGTTTCTCTTAGTTCAGGGATTTTTTTATGAGGAAAAAAATCTCCCGCACATCAGTTCTACTCATTTTTTATAAGAGTATTTTAAACGTTTTAGGTCAGTTAACGCACGTAGGGAAGTCACTCACCACGTTTATTCGAAGGCATGCACCACAACGAAAAAAAAATACCCTCTTCCGTTGATTCGGGAGCGGAATGTTGCGAAAGCTAGTGGTGCCTAGAAAATAACACGATGCCTGACATGGAACATGGAAACACTGACCTGGCCGCACTAATTGTTTTTTGGTATCAGACTTGTTCGATGGCGCATTCCCCCGGGCTGGATCCAAGGAATGCTTCACCGCAACCTATTACTCTTCGATAAAAATTTCAAACGATGATAGTGTTCTGACCTGGAACATTAGGAGACATTTAGGACTCCTTTGGTGCATTTGATTTAAGATTGAAGGTGACCAAGGGGTGCTTAAAAACCCAGTTTTGTTTCTGTCTTTTAAAGTGATGCCGACTTTTAGCTGATCCAGCGTAACATGCGTTTTTGCTGAAGGATGGGGATGCTAGAAAAAAAGCCTTAGAAAAGGGCGGGCAAAAAAAAAAAACTGGTTAGAGATATTTAAGCCTCTTTCGGAGTGAGACTACGCCCGCGTGAAAAGACCATTTGGTTCAAGCGGCAGTTGCCCTTCACAATACTTATCTCGAGTGAGAATTGCAGGAACACACACTGCGAAACTATGGTTTGACACATCCTTGTGTTTACGTGCCAGTGAAGCAGCCCGACTGGCGTATCTTTGAGATCGCGCAAGCCAGGGAGGCGTTGCACGATCAATTCTACGCTTAACTGTGCCCGGTGGCAGGGACAATTGTTTATTGCGGAAGTGCGTGCCGCCTGCGCGGGGGCTCTTTTCTTCCAGGAACAGCTGCTCACGATTGCCCCGCGCCCCCTTCCCTCCTCGGCCACCCCCGCAAAGCACGCGCTACGAACGGGACCTGGCTCCGCTTGAGCCTCTTGCAAGAAAGCCCGCGTTTTAGGGGGTCGTCTTCGGCACCGCTCTGGCTGAGCCGTGCGAGGCGTGGTAGATGGGGCCCGTCTTCACGCACAGTTCCTGACAAGAGCACCGGTGTCCGCAGCTGTCGGCACCCGGCGGCAGCGGTGAACGCGCCTCCACCGATAATTCGGAAAGAACTACTCGGTCTTCGAAGACCGTCGCGGGCTCCCGTATTCAATCGGCACGCATAAACAGTTGTGAGTGGCGATAAAACCGCCGCGTTGTTTAATCACTGCTTCAGCAATCGTGCGTTGCCGGCCGCAGCAAGGCCAAACTGTTTCAGTATGTAAGAATTCCTTTCTGTATGTTGATCCAGCAGCTAAGAGGAATTCAAAAATCGGCGTGCTCTCCGGACGACCACTCCTCGTTAGTGGGGGAATGACAATCAGGTAAGGGGAATGTTTCCATCGTAACCGAACGGGCATTGGTTAGGCAGCAGTTTTGTCTGGCGACGTTTCGTTTCCAAGTTGGTACAAGCTGTCACCATCGGCGTGCTCCAAAAGCATACTGAGCGTAGTGCTCGGCAGTGACCCTCTTCCTAATCGTCTCAAAAGATGCCAAACCACTCAAGTATGGAAAAAGAATTTGCAAAGAAATATAGAATTTTACAGTGACAAAACTTACCAGACATGGCGAAACATTACACTGGCTCCTTTGAATTTTCAAAATACGTGAATGCAAAAGCCAAATTTGTTATTCTATTGATTCGCTGGTAAAATGTCTGTCACCTGCACCCTTCACCACAAGGCCAATCCCTTGTAGAGCGCCTTCGGAAGTTCGTGCCTCCATCTCACCACCGCGCGAAGCCACGTGTTATGCTACATCGGTAGCGTTAACTCTGGTCGATCCGGACCTTGGACACCAGCAAGACCTGGTTAAGAGGGCATGGACGGCAAGTCGCAGCCTGGGTATCCCGGAATAAGGATGCCCTCCACGGGACGAGTGCACTGCCATCAGCACTTATGCTCAATAAATGTTTATTCTCCTCCTCCTCTTCAGGTGATTCGCATTATATGTAAGGCAGCGGTTTCTTTCCTTTCACGCTACTGTTTCTGTTTCCAATTAATATCTGCCTCGCCCGGTCTCAGAGCCATACTTCGACATTCCTCGGCCCACGCGGTTTCACTTTCCCAGGGCGCAATACCTGGCCCATGCTCCCATTTTTTGAGCGAATTGTTTACGTGACAATGATTTTTCTTCCTCACGTCTTCCATGATACAAAGAGATCTTAAGCTTTTCTGGTAAAATATTTCACACCTTTTGTCCTAGCCCCCGTTGTTAGCTAGGGAATCCACTAGTCTACCTGACTATTAGGGAGGCTCTACAATAGCTGAATTAGAGCTATTGCCCCTTTGCAGGCAACAATGACGCTAGGTTGGGGCCTACGGACTTTCGTAGACAAAGCATAGCCGTCTACCCAGCCACATTACAATTCAGAGAGATGGATACGGTAGGCCATCGTATACCTTCATGTGGAGCCATTGGGATGGCAACTTTGGCTGATTTGGTTTAACTGACCCCTTCTGAGATATTTGGTTCCACCGCAAGCACTAAGACGCGACCGACATCGCTTAAGTGGAGGCCTTGTTTACGGCTAAAATGTCCAGTAAGGCTACCCCCTCTAAAACAATTCGGGGTAATCTACCTTCTTAGGTTGCAATGTTAGTGAAGCTGTCCATGTGTTCACCATTCGGCCCCCACTCATGCAATCCCCAGCAACGGCAACCAACTTGAACGAACCAAATCTCTTTGTTAGAAATTAGTGATGTCGCATATTTTTAGTTTATGAGTTGAATTAAACTTTGGAAGAGGGAAAGTAGTACCTAACCAGACAAAAATGTTGATGTAAGTTTCCCTCCTGCAGATGCCCAGTGAAATTACAGTATTGGAAGAGTCAGCTGTGATGCTAATGGTCACATTATTTGTTGAGATGCAGTTTTAATAAAAGAATTAGTGTAGTTATTCGTAACCACACTTCTAACCTAATGGCCCATGTATTCACAGCACGTGGAAATTTTATAAAGGTCACAATTTCACTGTGCGCTCAGTAAATCTAGCATGTAATTCAAACAGTGGTGTAATACATACACGTTAGAAGTCAACCATGTAAAAACGTTTGGTGGAAGGTTTTGGTAAAAAGCGTGTTATAGCCATTTTCTGCGTGTGTGTGCTTTTCCTGTAATGAAATTTCGGTTGCAAGTTAAGTAGGATCCAAATTGTTGACCAAGTTCCCAATTGTCCCTTACACGAAGTCTCAAGGGTTGGGTTGCAGCTGTCAAAGAACAGAAAAAAACACGTGTTTACTTTAAAAAGGTGGGAAAAAAATGTACAGCCACCACTTCATCAGTATAAAGCTTTTATTGCAATCGCTTTTCTGTGTGGCCTCCTAGCCTTCATATATTCCTTGGGATATCATAAGAAAGCGTGATACTTGTAACGTCCCACGCCTAGGTACGAATAGCGTAACGCGATGCTTTTATCGCGGTATACCTGGGTTGAAATAAACCTGCCTGTGAGATTTTCTTGTTGTTGTCGGGTTAGTGTAGTTACTTTTCAGAACAGTGAATACTGCAATTGCTCCGAGAAACGCAAATCTTTACAAGGAACGCTAAACGTCTCAGTGTCCAGACGAAGACGCCACCAGCTCTATGCCCAGAAATCCTGGTACAGGCAAGAAAAAGAAAAGCGTAATCTCGTGTCATTCACTCATGCTTCCCCAAGGTAGTCGGTTTGACGTCCCTGCAGGCACCACGCACGCAAATCCGCAATCTATACCTATAAAATGAAGTGGCCGACAGACTGACTGATTGCCTGGCTGACTCATCAACGCCCACCAAAAACCGCTGCATCTAGAGACTTGAAAATTCCGGAGTATATTTGGGACACGGCGTAGAGGCTTACTAAGGGAGGATTTTTGAAAATTTTACTTCTAAGGAAGGAAAATGAGGAAATTGTGTTTTCTTAAATTCGTGATTACCTTCTTCACCTGTTCATACTTTCAAGCGCTTTTTGCTGATATCTGTACCCCTTAGGAATATATAAAAGTAGTTTCTGGATTTCGCCTTAACGAATACTATTGAGGTGATTCCGCATTGCGGAAAAAATAGTGTTCTTAAAGATTCTCAAATAAATCTTTTAAACATTCATTTATCCAACTGATTTTTGCTAGCTTATATTACTCATACAAATGCAGAGAACTATTTTTATGGATTCCGCCCTGCGACACCACTAATGGGGCCAAATTGTATTCTACAAATGACACGGCTGACGAGCCAAAAACGCCTGCCACGTGATGTCCACGCGTAGCCAACCAGCTCTTTCAAACGGCTTCAGATTTTATGAGCACATTGGGATTACGATGTTGCAGGTCAATATTGCGCTTTTATCATTTTCTTAGTACTTACAATATGTCATTCTTTTTACTGAACAAAATTTCTATATTATCCTCATAATCGCTATACAGACCTTGCACCTGACTGGCAATAGGGAAGCCCAAAAGGTCTGTCGCAAGCTCCCGTGCGTGCGATCTTTAAATAGTTTTTGTTCTGTTGCTAGAATAAAGCTAGTCAATCATGAGAATGACACTAAAGAGCCATGCAGACAAAACACAAGTTTGTCTCATTCAAAGGATTGCCTAGGTAGAATCCTACGGACAACCCTTTTAATGTAAACTTTGCTTGAATAAGATATATAACTAGGAAAAAAATGGAATGGCCATGAGGTTCACCAGCTCATTTCCAGCACTGAAACGTAGCATAAATTATGCAAAGCCGTGCAAATGGCTGGGGCTGGCAAAAGCAAATGCAAATTAGGCGGGGGTTATAGGCTTGCAGAAACAGGTATTTTCGGCTACATGTAATATATATTGATTTGACATCAGTAAGAATGGCGAGGTAAACGATGATAGTTACAAAAATACACGTAAACATAGAAGCACGAGTGATGCTGCTGGTTGTTCTGCGCGTACTTTGCTTGTTTTAGCTGCACAGCAGTCTGGCGCTATCTCAAACGACACCGCCCGATTGGCGGAGGCGACATTTTCTTACGTGGCCGTGTTTGTCCAGCATACGCCACGCTACACGAAACGATTACTTTCTGCCGTAGGAAACAAGCAAGGTGCGAATACAGTACAAAGCGAAGCAAAGGCGGACAGCGGGCGTGTGTAGTATGGTGCCCCATTTCGAAGGACTGACGGTATACAGGGCTCTGCAGTCCGCTGCAGAGCCTAAGAGCGCAGTATCGGTCGCGTGAAGACCTGTACTTGTTACGTATTTGGAAGTGTCAAAAAACCCAATGATTCGTGGGGAATCAAAGTTACAAATAAATGGATTAACTTCTAAGCGAATAAAGAATCGTTTGCTGCCTCACAAGTGTTGAGGGCGCTATAAAACGCCAGATATGTCGAATAAAAAAAGTTGTATTTTGTCTGCATGGCACGTTTAATGCACGAAAGATGGACTCTGAAAAAGTGCACCGCTTTTTGATACAGTTTTTTTTGCTATCCAATTTGTTTTAAAATGAACCTTTTTACAACAAAGTAACAGCATTGCTTTTTTAAATAAAAGGGGCGCCGCATTTCAACACGGTCCGCTACAGGGATTAAACCTTCCCAAGCAAACCTACGTACATGTGGTTCTGAGGCGAAGAATGACTGGAAAGTACGCTTCAGCACTACCCTAGGCTTTGCAGAGGATTTTTCTGGATAATTTTGTTCTTTCGTTTCTTCTGATTTTTTTTTGTTCTTTTGAGGATGGAAAGCCATTTCCCAACCTCCATAAAATGGTGCTTACGCCATTCTTCCTAAGTGCATCACATACGAACAAGGCAGCGTGTTTTGCTAGCGTGACCTCGCACCAGAAGACAAACATCTCTTTCAACTGCCTGACACCCAGATACGGAGTTATTTGGCTGGGCAGGGATGACTTGAGGAGACACCGAAACGCTGTGAAAAGCTGCAATAGGCAGCGGCCTGCCGCAACGTATTCAGCCTATGTGAAGCCAAACCACTTTCCGAACCCACGTTATGAGTACGTGCACTATAATAAACTAGAAGAAAGGGAAATCATCGCCGTTAATGAGATTTTTATCACACGAAAGAATTCGATTTGGCAACAATGTGTTGAGATGCTTCAAAAAATAGGCGCTCGAACAGAATACTGCAGGACCGTCTAAATAGAATTTTCAAATTTCCAAAAAGATGTTTTAAGGTCCGCCATCAGTATCGTCTTTATTTCTATCATTTAGTGTACCACGTTTGTTTAGGCTTCAATAAAAACGTCCCGCAGCCTTGAAACAAACATCTTATCATTGCTTTGAATGAAATTATAGAAAAAGTCTTAGATGACCAGCGAAGAGATGTGCGCAGCGATAGAGCGGTAAACATTTGCAGACGCTTTTCATAGATTTTCAATTGATTAGGGGAAGCACATATCTAAACTTTTGTTTGTCAGGAACGGAAGACGGTTGAATGTCTTGGTTTGCACCCGGTGTTGTCTTCCATTTATTTATGCGCTCCACTGTGCACCAACCCGTTTCGTGTCGGATTTACGCTCTCAAGTAAGTTGTTGGTGCACCAGGAGTCCAGTGTTTTAAGAAAATATCAAGTCCTATCCCACAGCTGGAATATATTTTGATAATACACAGAAACACACATTCTAGCTGGCGGAGTTAACTCCTGTGCAAGCCATCGCAAACCGTTCTGGTTATTCCGAATCGACGGATGTGTTCGCCAGCCCTGGTGAGAGCTGCTGTTTTGGTCGCCCTCATGGCAACGTCAATATCGGGTACTGGAAATGCTTCATCTCGAGCTCCTACGTTGCAGGGATTTGTAGCAGATGGTGCAGATGTCATATTTGTTATCTTTTCGAAAGACCTGCTGCATGTTTCTTGCTACAAGCTAAATACATAAAAATATACCATTTGGAGATTCAACGATTTCGGACTGTCAGGCCTTCTTTGTAAAAACATAATTCCGAATACGAACATGATAGTGTTTGGCGCAGTTCCGAGCAGATATGTAAAACGCGTCATAGACGCTTTTCCCTGTCCGAATGTTATCGTCAGGCTGGTGCAGTGGGTTCTTCTCCTCAACAGAGGAGACTTCTATTCTCATGCTAAGCGATTGTACAAATCTGCGATTCCTGTAGATGTCACCGCCGCCTAGCTTGATGAAATCGGTTTTCTAAGTTTCTTTAGTGGTAAACACGTGCTTCATGACTGAACCATTTTTTGGGGGCACAAAAGGTCCATCGATACTTACTCACACTTTTTTTCAGGTGAAATGACAAGAATCGGTGGTTTGATTTTTAGGTAACACAATACGTGGACCACTGAGTATAACGTACCAGTGATAAGACTACTTTCTGAAATTAATTTAACACTTAAACTGGTCACGTATTGTTGGTCTGATGCTTTATATCTGGGTATATATGCTAATAAGATAGACCTCGAGCACGTAAAAACTATTTTAGGGGAGCATACTCTCGCATCGTTATCCTTTGGGACATGCAGTTTTACTCTCATTTTTTCTATGCACTTAAAAAACAGCACCCGTGTGATATCACTTTTTGTCGCCTTTCTAGTGTAATCGGGGAATCTTCATTTTTGTATGCATAAGTTCATGCGCTCTAGCTATTGCTGTAACTAGACGGCAACGTCCGTTTTTTTTGCATATTTGCAATTTGTTTTAATGAGGCATTTTCTTGTTGGCGCAAATTTTGGGCACTGCATCGGAGCTGCGGCTGACCCAAGGGACGTCTCACGGCAGTGCTTTGGCGTATTTTGTTTGGATTCAGCAATACGTCCATTTTCAGTCTACATCTGGAGTATACTTATGTCTTTTCTAGCGGAGCGTCGCCCGGCAGAAGTTCTGGATGCGTTAATTGAGCTCTAGAACGCTCTTGACCTCGGCACGGTGCTACCTTGTGTAACCAAAGGAACTACTGTGCACACAGATTTAGAGGAAACGTTGAATAAAGGGGGTGCCCTGCCTAGGAAACTTCGAGTGGCTTATCCGCACCACACGGAAAATAGTTTATTTCAATCAACTTTAACTGACTGTTTCCGCTGCAAAATGAACGAAATGGAGTTTGCTTTACCAAACGATATCCAATTTGCGCTGTTAAAAATAAAGTTAGTCAGACCGGAGAATTCAAAGAGAATTTATAGGTGGATTTATGGGTATGTCCCATGAGCAAAGATTCGTAGATTAGACGCGGCTTCACACATTTTATGCATTGGGTTAACGAAGTGTCGCTGCTCAGCTTCCCTTCACATTGATGCTGCAAAATTCCTCTATCGGAAGTACCACAGACGCCCTCTTTCTTTTCTTTGCAAATTGGTTTATTCTGCTTTGCATGTCTAGCGTAGTTTTCGCTGCACATGTGTTTCAGTTTTAGTTTCAGTTTCAGTTCCACGTTTCTGCCCTGAAACCTAAATCTGTGCTGTGGTCTTCTTTTTCTCGATCACGTGTCTATATTACGGTCTCCGAGACTTTGTTGATGTCCCAGTGAACGGAATGGCACTTTACAACAGTCCTGCTTAAGCGCGTAGAAATACCCAGGAAAGCGGCGCCTCATTGTTCATGTGCAGCGTAACCATGCTATTTTTATTCCAAAGACAATGAGCTGCTCTTGCATCCGCGTAGGAGCGTAAATCTTAACAAATAATTTACCACGCTGTTTTTATTTGTCCAAATCATTATTAAGGACCTCCCTTCGTTGGACCAAATACATTATATTCTATTCGCAGGGTTAGGATAGTTCTATTTTGCTGTGCTTCTGGGAAGGCAATATCAAGAATGACTAGGTTTTTTTCTCTTGCTATCTCAGTGCGAAGCACCAATGTCGGACGTGCATTTCACGAAATGCGGTTTCTAAGCCACTAGGGGTCCGCGTTTATGGTGCACAAATCACTAACCATAAACGCCCCTTTTTCACTTCAGAATTGTATTAGTAATCGCCTTGTGAACTTGCGAATGGCCGTGTCTTTTTTGCTTCTTGCATTGCCCATGTACGGTGTTTACTGTATTCAATAAAGTGTCGTGATGGTGTTTACCAAAATGTTTCTGGCGCAAGTACTGCTTACATGTTTATAATCAAGCGGTAGCTTCTCAACAACAGCGCTCATAAACCAGCATTTTCTGATGGTGCTGAATTTAGGCTATAAAAGCGCCCACACCAAAGGAAGACCATTAGCGCTGAAAATAAACTCGCGCTTGCTGAAGACAGCAAATACCACCGAGTACATTAAAGTATGCGAGTAACCGTTTGTGCTACTTGTCTTGCTACTGTCCTTGTCTACGGCAATAAATTGATGTGTTCCTACTATCGGGGCTTCCTTTACCCTAACAACCGATAATTTCAGGGTGAGGTAGGCGTGGTGAGTATATACACTAATGCCACGAACCATGTATGGGTTTGTTTATTTAGTGTTTGTTTTTACTGCCGGGCCACGCCCGGCTGTCTTATCTGCGTTCCAAACAAAGCGCGTCTTACATTCTTTAATTTTTTTGCCGCACGGGCTATCACATTCAGATAAGCAGACTGTTTCGCCTTAGCGTCACCAGCCCAGAATAATCTTCCGTGATATGCAATGTTCTGGATTTGAATCGACGTTTCCAGAAACACTTGCGCCGAAAGATAAAAGGCTGCAGAGCATGATGATGATGATGGTTGGATGTTAATGGCGCAAGGCCAACTGGGCCGAAGAGCGCCAAAACAGTGGTTAAATATGAGAGGTGAGAACGTAGACACTGAAATCAGTAAGCAAGAACAAAGGTACAATCAATAAAAGACAGTGAGAATGGCTGGTGTAAAAGGCCAGGTTGTGATGGTGCGTGGCATGAAATAAAGCTTTAAAAACTACGCGTGATAGGAAATGAGATGTAAAAACTTGATGTCACTGAGAAACGTAAAAGTGCGTTGCACAGGAATCACGGGATCATCCGCTAGAAAGAGTGCTGGGTGTAGTGGAATGTGTTGTCTGTAGAGTTGAGGGAAGTGCTTGCGTCTTGTTGTCTGGACTGCTTTGCATGTAATGAGGATGTGAAGTACGGATAGGCCCTCCTCACACCTGCTACACAGGGGTCTTGGAGATCCAGTGAGCAGATGGGAGTGTGTCGCGTGTGTGTGACCTATCCGTAATCTAGCTAGGGCAACTTCAATGAATCTGTTGTGTGAGTCACTAGTGTATTGTCCTAAGTGTGGCTTTATTATGTGTAACTTGTTGTCTGTCTGTGTATTCCAGTCGGCTTGCCATGTTTCGAGAAGGTGTTGCCGGATGTGTGGCTTGAGGTCAGTGTAGGGTATTGTTGTTATGTCCAGTGTGTTTGCAAGTGCAGCAGTGGCGGCCATTTCATCTGCGGTCTCATTCCCCGCGATTCCAGCATGGCCTGAAACCCAGCACAGGATTAGTTGAAAATTATTTGCATATATAGACATTATGAAATTAAAGACAACATTGACAATGTGGTTTTTCCTGGGTCTGTGTGAAGACAATGCACGCACAACGCTCAAAGAGTCTGTGAAGATGACGGACTTAGGAATTTGTTTTTTAAGAATGTGCTGAACGATGAGTAAGATGCCATATGCTTCTGCAGAAAAAATAGTGGTGTGTACACTCATGGTTCTGCAAGCAATAAAGTTGGGACCATGAGCGGCGCACGACACTGTTGTTGAAGTTTTCGAAGGATTGCTATAGAATTCGGCACATTTATACTTATGCTGCAGCGACAAGAAATGCTGCAGAATCGCAGCTCTCGGAACCCTGTTTTTATCTATTTTCATGAAAGAAACATCACAACAAACAGGCTGCAGTTGCCATGGTGGTATAACGTCAGAAAATGATGATGATGTACAGACATCTAAAAAGCCAACGGAAATACCTGAAGCTTCCTCTCTCACCCTCAGAGATTAGGGCAAAGGAACAGATGAACGATTTGAGAATAGCTGGGTTGTAGATGTATTGTTGAGGACAGGTTTAAAAGGATGGTTTTTGAATGATGATACCTTAAAAGCACATAATAAATCTATGTACATTCGTTGATATTCCAGGCACCATTTGTTACTTTCAGCGTACAGACTCTGGGCCGGGCTAGTGCGGAACGGACCACACGCAAGGCGCAGGCCCAAATGGAGAACTGGGTCAAGCATTTTTAGTGCTGTTTTTGATGCCGACCCATACACAACACTACCGTAGTCTAGCCGAGACCCGACTCAGGCGGTAAAGACGCGAAGAAGGAGTTCTTTGTCTGCACCATACGACTGGTGGGAGATGACTTTGAGAATGTTTAGTGTTTTCAGGTATTTATGTTTAAGTTGTTTGATGTGTGGTATGAACGTGAGTTTTTCATCAAATATGACACATAAAAACTTGTGCTCCTTTTTTACAGGGATAGAAGCGCGATGAAGGGTGATCTCCTGGTCTGCCTTAATCCCGCGCTTGCGGGAGAACACAACACAAGTACTCTTTCCAGGGTTCAGTTTAAAACCGTTTGTGTCCGCCCAGCCAGCAAGTTGGTTCACCCCAAGCTGGACTTGGCGTTCACAAACTGAAAAGTTACAGGACTTAAAAGATATTTCAACGTCATCTACATATCTAGAACAGGAAATGATTGTTGGCAATGCCTTCCGGAGTGAGTTCATCTTAACAATAAACAGTGTGCAGCTCAAGACACCGCCTTGAGGGACGCCATTTTCCTGCACGTATACATTCGAAAGGGCACGGCCAACCCTCACTCGAAAGGTCCTTTCCGACATGTAGCTACTGAGCGTGTTCAGAATGTTGCCGGAAACACCAAACGACTTGAGGTCACACAAGATGCCGTACCGCCAGGCCGTGTCATAGGCCTTCTCCATATCGAAGAAGACTGTTATACAATACTGCTTATGAATGAAGGCATCTTTTAGATATGTTTCTAATGCAACCAGTTGATCATTGGTGGATCTCCCAGCCCTGAAGCCAGCCTGGCAGCTGTTGAGAAGACCGTTGTACTCTAAGAAGTACATGAGTCTCCTATTGATCATCTTCTCGAACAGCTTACACAGGCAGCTTGTGAGGGCGATGGGACGATAACTTGCTGGAGAGGAAGGGTCCTTCCCTTCTTTCAGAAAGGCCACTACGATGGCCTCCCTCCATGACCCTGGGAGGTGCCCCGAAAGAAATATTTTGTTATAGAGGTGAAGGAGGGTTTTAAGTGTGTCTGTGTGCAAGTGTTCAATCATAGTGTATGTAATGTTGTCTGCGCCTGGAGCTGAAGGTTTACAAGTACGTGCGATCTTCAGCTCATGCAGTGAGAAGGGGGTGGTATAAGATGAGGTCGACTTATTACTGTCTCTCAAGGACTTCTTCTCACAGGATGTTTTGTGTTTTATGAAAGTGTTGGTGTAGTGCGCTGAACTGGACACTTGTTGGAAGTGTTGTGCAAGTGTGTTAGCCTAATCTTCCAGTGTGTCCCCTGTTGTACTAACCAGGGGCAGGCTGTGTGTCTGTTGTCCTTATAGGTTATGTATTCGTGTCCATACTTTTCGCGTCTCAGTGTACGAATTGATGGAAGTGAGGAAGGTGCGCAAACTCTCCCTTTTCGCCTCACGGCGCACTCGCTTCCCAAAAGCCTTGGCCCGTTTGAACGAAATGAGATTATCTTATGTGGGGTACCGGCGAGCGACACCCCACGCCTTGTTCTGGGCCTCTCGCGCCTGCCTACAGTCCTCATTCCACCACGGCCTCCTTTGGTTGCGCGGAGCACTGGAGGCGTGGGGAATGGACTTTTCGGCAGCGTCGCGGATGTGTGCCGTGATGAGTTGGGATGCTTCCTCTACGTGTAGGTGTTCTATGGTTGTGTGGTGTAGTTTAGATGTTTCTGTGAATATACTCCAGTTTGCTTTTGATTCATTAAACCTGTTATGGGAAGATGGACTGCATGGGCCTTTACCTATATATGTTAGGGAAGTGGGGAAATGGTCACTACCATATGGGTCAGTGCCCACGCCCCACTCAAGACATGGAAAGAGAATTGCAGAACCAATAGCCAAGTCGAGATGTGAGTATGTATTATGTCCTAAGTAATGGTATGTAGGCTGCTTTTTGTTGAAAAGGCATGCTCCTGAAGATGTAAGAAATTTCTCTATCAGGCGACCTCGGGCATCTGTTCTGGAGGAGCCCCAAAGAGAGTTGTGTATTAAGGTCGCCTGTTAGGATGTACGGTTCGGGAAGCTGGTCGACCAGCGCCTCGAAGTCAGAGCTGGAAAGTGCATAATCAGGACGAATGTAAATTGAGCATACCGTTACCAACCTATTAAAAATTATTGTGCGTATTACTACAGCCTCAAGGACGGTGTTGAGAGTGATAGGGTTGAATGCTAGGGATTTCCGGGCTATTATGGCTACACCGCCCGAAGAGTGTGTGCAGCCATCCCTATCCTTTCTGAATACCATGTGCCTATTTAGAAAATTTGTGTGATTGGGATTCAATTGCGTCTCCTGAAGACACATCACACTTGGCTGGTTCGAATGCAGTATCTCATGGACATCATCAAGATTTTTAATGAGGCCTCTGCAGTTCCACTGAGGAATATTTTCTCTTCCGATTATGGAGCTTTAGAAGCTACTGAAGTCTGTGTGTATGTGTGTTCATGTGTCTTTCGGGGCTGTTACTCTAGGATTTGCTTTTTGGGCCTTTCTGCTGCTGGCTTGGGCGTCGGAGGCCGCTCCTTGCGCTGTGTTGCAGGCAGGAACGGCCCGACATCCATCTCATCGTCGGATGTGGGAGGGGTGCCCGACGGACTTGGCCCCCATTCGGGAGCCCTTCGTTTGAGCCGCCACCGCCGCGGGCGTCGGGGATGCCAAAAGTGGCACAGGCGGTGCGGTGGCGGTGGGAGCCGATGCGCGGCCCGTGGTCTCCATCACCTCGGTACCCTCCAACGCACTCGATGACGGGAAGGCGGAGGCGGGAGCGGCACCGGTCCCTACAGAAGAGGTTGTCACCACAACCGCTGCTGCCTCAGCAAGCGGCGTGGCGACAGATTGGGCTGCCTGAGGCACCCAAGGGGGGGGTGGGCCGGAAGAGGGACCAGGTCAGACTCTCTGAACTGGGTCCCTGTAGACACCAGACGCCGCTCCGCCCCCCGGCGAGCCGCGTCGG
Organism: Haemaphysalis longicornis; assembly: GCF_048455015.1. Taxonomy (NCBI): domain Eukaryota; kingdom Metazoa; phylum Arthropoda; class Arachnida; order Ixodida; family Ixodidae; genus Haemaphysalis; species Haemaphysalis longicornis. The sequence goes on from NW_027526361.1 coordinate 216,490,921, forward strand.
CGTACCTCCCCAGGGGGAAAGAGGCGAATCTCTTTTGCGCCTCTGGGAAAGTGATGTTCTCAGTTATCTTGATGTTGATGATCTTTTTCTCTGTGTGAAAATTTTCACATTTGCGGCCCCCCGCTGTTCACACACGTGAGGGTGTCGGATGGGCAGTTGTCACTGGGGTGATCGTACGCGGCGCATTTTGCACAAGTTGTTCGGCCACGGCAAGAGTTTGTACTGTGCCCGAACCGCTGGCACTTGAAGCAGCGGCGCGGGTTCGGAATTTAAGGTCCAATGGAGCATCGGATGAAGCCTCCATTTATATATTGTGGAAGTGCCGAGCGGTCAAAGGTCAGGATGATGTGTTTGGTGGGGATTATCTTGTCGTCCCTGCGCATCGTGATGCGCCGCACAGCTGTGACGCCCTGATCCTTTAAACCTTAGAGAAGGTCGGCATCTGTGTCCGTCAGGAGATCTGTCTCAGAAATCATACCCTGAGAGCAGTTTAGGCTCCTGTGTGGCGTGACCCTGATGTCGAGATCATGGATGCGGGTTTGTGCAAGAAGAGTGCGGGCTTGTTGTTCCGCATTGAGTTCTACAAGAATTTCTCCGGTCCTGAGCTTTTTAGCTGAATATTTTCCACCTATGGTGCTTTGCAGAAACTTAGACATCAAGAATACGGACATGGAAGCGACAGGTCTTGCTGAGTCAGCTGACTCAATCACAAGAAAACGAGCATGGTTATTCACGGTTGTTGACAAGACAGTTGTTGAAAGGGGTGGGAACGAAACTTCGGTGCGGCCCCTTTTCGGGGGCCGATCACGTTTGAGGGGGGGTTTGCAAAATGCCATATGATACATTGGAAAGCAGGGAGACGGGGGTACTTTGACCTTACCCTGGTAGTCAAAGAGGTCCCGGAGCTCCCTGCCTGGTAGACAGACAGGGAGCCCATCCGCCGGAGCTTGACCTGGGCTCCGACGGCCACCATTCGTGGTTTCTAACCCTCCACCTATAAACACATCGCCACGGTTGGATCCAGCTTATGTTTGGGGGCTCGGGGTCCGCGGTATCGCCACTACCGTCACCAAGATTGCTCAAGGTGCCCCGTGCGGGGAAAGGCTGCAGAGCAGATGCCGCGGCATTCATTCGACGACACTCCCCTGTGGTAGTCATTTTGTTGACCGCTGCTTCGCCGCCTCTGTATTCTTTTGAGTTGTTAGGGGAGCACAAGTTCGCTCCAATAAACTTGTTTCTCCTTCAAGACAACTTCGTCGTCTTTGGCAACGTGACACTATGTACAAATGTGGTAGAGACACTGACTCGGGCACACAGCAGCTCTCCGAGCTCCTCTCGGCGATGGGCGCTGTACCTTCTGCCACTATTGTCTTTATCTTCCTTCAAACTGGAGCACGAGGGGAAGTAAAAAAATCGGTTTCAATCTACGCTGTGACGGTGGTTTGAAAGGAAATCTGTTAACCACACCCACAACAATTGCCTACGCAACATTCCTTGAATTCACGCACGTGGGCCTACAAAGAGTCAAACCAGAGATTCTGCCAGCCATTACATGGGATGCGTGGAGGCGGCATCCCTTACTCAGCAGCGTGGCGCTCGCCGAGCGGCAGGAGCCGCTGTTGTAGCCCGGCCATGCATCAGCCAAAAAAAACGGAGAGGACCATTTTTATAAGGGTGAGACAGCCTTATCAAGTCATACTGATTTGCTAGATTGGCGCTACACCAAAGCGCGACAGCAGAGCAGACATGGAAACCAATTCCCCGTGGCAGCTTAGTGATTCCAATTTACACCGATTTGAACTTGTTCCATAAGATTGAGAATTTCGATAAAACTGAGGGAACTCTGATAGTCGATATTTATCGGAACACGTTCGTCCTTTCGCGTTTGTATTACCTGTTGAAACACAATCGAATTAGTATTCATCAATTTAGTAAACGGAGTTCCAATAGTGTCACCAGTGCGCAAAAGGTGGCATTTCTCCAGCAGCCACATGCTTGTAGGTAGTACAAATATTTTGTTTTTTCACCCGAAAAACCAATCCTTAAAATATCATTGCCGTACGACCACATAAATTCTGTCGAATCCGGGTTAACTAGGAGGTGCTGTCGAACGAGTTAATCAATCCTGGTGAAGGAAGCGCGCAATGAACGTGAAGCTGCGCCAAAACAGGCGCAAAACAACCGTCCCTACAGGAGACAAACGATCCGATGGAAAGGTCCCGGCGACGCGCCGAGCGGGGTGAACACAGGGACCACTGCGTAGTAGCGTCCATTCGCCGTGCCATTGGCACAATCCTCCGTGAGTGAAAAGCGCTCTCCACCTCCTCAGCCGCTTTGGGCGTTTCTTGTCCACAACACCGCGACGAAACCATTTCTGGTAGGCAAAGATAACTTTGGTTTAAAAAGCGATCTACAAAACAGCCCACTACAAACGACCATCCAGATAACACTAACCATCCGCACACTAAAAAAGATATTAACAATCTTGATAGAGTCCAAAGATTAGCGGTTCGGTTTATCTACAATCGCTTCTGCCAGACTGACTTTCCGACAGAACTAATGATTAATAACAAAATTCCAACTTTAGAATCCCGAAGGAAACTAGCGAGACTTAAAGTTCTTTTTCAACTATCCAGGAAAAACAGCATCATGGAACTTTCGCACGTCCTAACTCCGTTATCTTCACGCCCTACTAGAGGATACCATTCTTACAAATTCACACCTATCTTTGCACGCACTAGCAACTTCAAGTACTCTTTTTTCCCACGCACAATAACAGACTGGAACGAACTGCCGCACCATATTTTTGAGTCTGGAAATGTACTAAAATCTTTGGAAAATTATTTTGAAGTGTGATTAATGTTACTTGTGAATATTTTGTATACCTGTCTGTTTTTCCCGTTTTTTTCTCTTTTTTTTCTCTACACCTGTACGACTGTGTAATTGGTCATATCATTATCGTTGTACCACCTCCCACTCCTGCTTGGGCCATTTTTATGGCCTGCAGTATTTCATAAATAAATAATAAAATAAAATAACCGCACATGCCATAATAGCACCGTGACAATAGCTCTGTGCGCCAAGGCACCAAGTGACAAACAAGAAGTTTTTTAAATTGCACTACAAGCTACACTATTCACATTTCTACCGAGCAAACAAAGTTTTTTGAGTCTCAAAAACTCATATAAGGAGTTTATGTCGAGGTTATGTTTTTCTTTCTTCAAAAACAATCTTCAGATTTTGTCGCCTTCAGGAAATCTGCTAATAACTATGCCCGTTGGTGCACATATGACGAGCTCTTAACAAAATATGCTTTCTGTATATAATTTTTACATTTTACATTTTACATAATTTTACAGGCAGGCAAGAATGGCAAGAATGGCATGCAGAGACTACATTACCTACAGAACTGTCCGCAACCTATCTGCCGACACCCTTGAAGACCTCCTCAAGTATTACAACAGCCACTGGGAAGCCGGGAGGTACCCCTCACAATGGCGCCACTCAGGCACAACCCTTATCCCCAACACGTCAAACCCGTCTCCGCCACCACCCTCCTACCTATCGCCCTCACCTCTTGCCTCGGCAAGATCTATGAACACCTAGTTCACCACCGCCTCGCCACCTCCCTCGAAGGCACTAACCTGTACCCTCTTACCATGTTCAGTTTCCGACAACATCTCTCCACCCAAGACGTCTTTATACAAATAAAAGAACAGCTACTCGACCACCTCAGCCAGGACACCCCCAAAACACTCCTCACCCTCGATGCCAAAGTGGCCTTTGACAACGTTACGCACCAAGCCATCCTCGGTAACCTCAAAACACTGGTTGCGGCCACCGCGCCAACAATTCGTCTCCGCGTTCTTCCGCGACCGCACTGCCACCCTCCGGCTCGGCCATTTCCAATCCCCTAGCTTCCACTCCCTTGCCAAAGGCACACCGCAAGGGTCTGTAATTCCCCCCTTACTCTTTAACATCGCCCTCCTCGAGCTCCCCAGTGTCCTGAATGTCATCCCCGGTATCCACCATGAGCTTTATGCCGATGACCTACTACCAGCGGCTCCAGCGACGCGCAACAAGACGCCCTCTATTAAGCCATCGACACCACCGTCGCCTACCTCCACCTCAGAGGCCTAACGATCGAAGCAAACAATTCAACCCTACTCGTTCACCGACCCTGCACCCGCCGCCGCCCCACACAACGCACCCCGGACCCACAAGTGACCATCCAAGGCACTCCTATTTCCCAAATGACCGCTCTTCGGGTACTCGGAGTTCCTTGTCACTACGACAGCTCCGCCGCCATTCCTCGCCCACAGCTCCACAAAACAATCACCCAACTTACACAACTCCTCATCTGTCGCCTTACATACAGCTGCCCTTTCGTCATCCTCAAGACACTGCAAGCTAACAAGTTGGACGCTCTGATCCGCTAGACCTACAAAGCAGCCTTAGGCCTCCCTACTTACACCTCCAACACACGCCTCCTCAAGCTTGGCCTCTACAATACCCTCACAGAAATCTTGGAAGCCCATCGCACCTCCAACTTGCAGCGAATCTCCCTCAAACTGGCTGGTCGACGGGTACTTGAGGTCGTCAGACGCACGGCCTCTGCAACCCCACACGCACCCCAACATATTCCCCTCTTCATTCGTCAACGCATCCACGTACCTCCCGTCCCCAACCGTATGCATCCCTTCTATAACTAAGGCAACCGCAATGCCCGTGTCCGATTCCCTGAAAAACGCTACGGCACGGATACCAACACACGCTATACCGACATAGCACAGTCCTTCACCCGCCACACCACCACCATCGCAGTCCTCAACAACGAGGGCCGTTCCCCACCGCGGCCTCCTACCGCCACATCCCCACGCTCACCGGCGAGCCCCTCGCCATCTCCCACGCTGCCCTGACCCACTGCCACCAACCCTACCTGACCATAATTACCGACTCGCTGCAAGCATGCCGCCTCTACAAAGCCGGCCGCATGAGCCATCAGCCATTCACATCTTTCAACGCCTCTCTGAAGACATTGACCTCTCCATTGTCTGAACCCCCGGCCACTCCTCCCTGGTAGGGAATGAGGCGGCCCACGCCGCAGCGCGCCCACTCATCACCCGGGCACTTCCCTCGCCTAGCCTCGACCAAATAACTCCCTCTCCTCACCGACCCAGCAGCCCTGACACCTCTCGACCCAACGTACAAATCCATCCTCTCCCACCACACTAACCCCCGACGGCGATCCCGCCCCCCCCACCCTTCCCTCATCGCGCAACAGGCCTACATCCTCCGCCGAATACATAGCCAAACCTACTCTAACATCTTTCTATCCCTCAGTTCCACTTCTCTCTTTGCATCTTTCTATCCCGCATTTCCACTGCCCACATTGCATTGTCACATCCCTCTCAACACATACACCTCGTCTTCTCCTGCTCCCAACACCCATATCCCCACTCCTCAAGTTCCCGTGAGCCGTGGGAGTCCGAGCTGAACAGCTCCGCACCGGAGCGCCAGGTCGCCCTGGTGCGGCGCGCACTAGAGGCAGCCCGGACAAGAGGCCTCGTGGACTTAGGAGGCTAACCACACCCTTGTACCCCTTCTCTTTGGCTCAATAAACATTTTGCCTCCGCCTCCATTTAGCTATTTAGGGGCATAAACAGCTTCTAATGTCTTTCCTCTGAGTGTGAACCATCAGGTTCCTCAATCTCGAGCCGCTCGTTGTAAGATGACACCTCTTTTATTTTTGTGATTTCACTCTAATATAGTTGCCAATTTTTATTGTGAATGAGGGCATATTCCTCTGCGGAGATGAACACTTGTGCAGCGTCACTCAGCGAAACGAATACATCCATGTTTCTCCAGAAGGTAATGTTTTAGTCTGGGTGTGACGGCCTAATGCGTGTGCCGTCGTGATGGTGGCCGCGCATCCCCGTTGCTAAGCCTTACACATAGTTGCCGCAATGCGCTCCACACCAGTGAGTACAACCTATATTTTGCCCCCAATCGAATGATTAAGCTTTCTTGAGTGCACGATCATCTCAATACATGTTTGATTATCTTAAATGGCTCGACCGAAGTGTGGTCGATCTCCAAAAAGAAAACGGAATTTCAGATATATTCGAAAATAACTTTAACACAACATCAAAAAAGGCTGTAAAAAGTTTATTCTCGCTGAAAAAAGACTGCACCAAAAAAAACACCAATGTTTCAATGTCAGCCTTTATATACGTGCTGCAGTGAGAGCACTTCTAACTGTAAATTCATCACGCTACAACTACGTGCTCCAATACTTTTTCTCTCTTTAGTCATTCATAGAAACGAACTGCCAGGGTTGAGCATACAGTCAAGAAAAACATTCAGTATTGGGAGATTTTAGACACTAATTAAAGACGACAAAAACGCTGGTTTCAATTCTGCGAACAAACAACTTTAATGTTTTTGGGAGACCTATTTAAACTTCCCACTTGGAACGGTAGAAAAAAATTGGAAATTTTTCAAGAATAATGCAAATTTACTCCACTTAAAACAATTATCTTTAGTTTCAGGTCCCCCTGGTTCACGTGAGCAGTTAATAAGCTCTCCAATGAAAAAAAACGATATACGGTTCTACCGTACCTATCAGACAGGAGTATAAGGTGGTAAGCTTATCATAAATCAGCGACCGAGTACAGACATGCACTTAAGTAAGAAAAGAAGAAGCATTTTTCTCTAAAACCCGTTCTTTCTTGTTACGAACAAACCCTCAGAAATTTTAGAAAGTTGGAATGAACCCACTACGCAAACGATCACGCTACCCGACGAAGAAGGCAGTGTATTATCAGAAAATGACTGTTGTGATGTACTGGAAGAGTACTTCACTCTTTAATTTATAATGACGTTTTATCAGCAGAGCCAAACACCAGTGAAAGCGTGCTGCAACCCCCTCCCTTCAGAAATTAGATTGGGATAGCATTTGCATATTAGTTGAAATCCTTGAACCCACTTAGCCGGCTAGGTGCGAATTTAGGAGCAACTTTCCCGGTTGCAATTCCGGCGGGAGCCCACAAGTCTTTTTCAACTTAAAGGTCCTTCCAAGCGACTTTTTCGCCGGTGTATCTCGCACCTAGCTACGCGCCCATCATTTATGCGTGCACGGGGTGGAGGGTAGGGATGAGAAGGGGGAGCAGTGAGATGTGTACGCACAGCTGGGCTGAATGCCGCTACCGATAATCCCACTGTGCTGGTTCAAGAGTTAACCGTGTTGGTGTGTAACACAGATCGCAGGATGCCTACGACGACGGAGAGGAACCGGGAGTCACATACTGAAACAAAACTGAACGGTGGGCTTGTTTGTAAAGCATGTCTTACGAAAAAAATCCCGCCATCTCCACCAAGTGAATGATGATGAAAGGGGCGAAGCTGAATTGCTTATCAGTGAAACTGTGAAACATTGTTATAGGTCTTCTTGACGGCGCGCACGATCTCAATGAGTAAAACACATAAGGCGCGTTCGTAGCCATGCCAGCGTCTCGGTTTTTTAGAGCAGTGGAAATTGCGCCACCTACATCCCGTCGCGGCCAGAGAGTCGTGGGATCAAAACCGGGCGCCGCCGCGTCAAGACTACCACTCCTCGCTCAAAAAAGCTTGAGACTTCCAACCGCTCCGCTGACAAGCCCATCGACGACGTCGATGTCTGAGGATTATGTACGGCTTGTTTGTGACGATGAAAATCTCCATGGGTAAGTTGTCAAATTCGGTGTGTGACATTTTAGCCACCTTGGCCGTCGCATTCTGCAGAGCGTCTTGTGTCGCGTACCCTGGTACGTGTCCTGAGGTCGCAGGTGATGAACGACAACCTCTTCTTCTTGCTCTCCTCCTTGTTGTGTAGCAACAAACGCGTTAACCGTTTTGACTTATTCGGCTAATCTTTGTTTGGCCAATCCCTTGGGGGATCCTGCAACAATCACCATCGTGGTGCCGTGTACAGCAGCAACGAGGGACGGGATAGCGAACACTGAATGAAGCGAACACTGACGGGACGAAAGAAGCAGCGCTTGTGTTTTGTAGGTTCCTTAATTTGTTTCACCCTGCCCATTTTCGTGATGTTATTTTGTAAGACATGCTTTACCAATTAGTCCACCTTTAAGTTTTGCTTTAGGTTATTTTTGCGCACAGCACTTAGAGTGCGCTCCTTCATTTTTTTCGTACCGAACGTTAGCCCGCTGTTTTTTTGCAGGATCCTGATATGTTTCTGCGTCAGAATAAAGTGCGAGACTTTCCAGCTTTAATTCGCTATGGGACGGATGCTTGTCGTTCGGTTGGAACAAGAGGGGGTATTGAAGAAGCCTCGGTCCAAGCAGAAGCACGAATAGTTGCAAAAACAATAAAAAACCGCTGCCGCTGCCGTTGTGTCCTGTAGTATTAGCTTGTCAAGTTGCTGTGAATCCCTCCCCGATGACCGACAACTTGCCTGCTTGGAACGCCTCCGTGGGGTTGTATTACTTGTTCAGTTAAAAGGGGTTTGAGAGCAATATTTTCGACTGTTTTTTTTTCACTTAAGTGCCCGCACATAACCGGTTGCGGCGAGCACTGGTTTGTGAAAGGGGTGGGGCGTGCTTTTGATACTATTGGCTTCATGGTTTTACTGATAGAATGTGCGATGTGCTGGTGGGAGGTTTAAACATGCACCTCAAACAGCCCAATGCGACTTGTCCGGTGTCATCTCGGTGGTCGAGCGGATTGAGTTGGTGTGTTACACAAACCGTAAGATGCCTAGTACGCTGGAATAAAACAAACAGCGTCGCGTTTGTCCGCGAAACGTAGCCTCGTGTTCTTCCATGTTTCATTCAGCAAATGTCTAGAAAGTATGCTCAATCGCGAATTACGAAAAAACGTGTTTTCTTTCGGGTCCACAGGGCAGTGCGTCCAGCTTCGCAGGTCATCCTTCTTGACAGAGCGGGAGGGCAGTAATTTTTAATGGTAGCCACTCCGCTCGCCATCAACAATAAATTTCTTCATCCAGCAGATGTTGCAGCTTGTAGTTTTGCGTGAACCAATACCTTTAAAATGCGGGGATGGAATTAGTGTGAAATATTATGCATTCAGGAGGGTTGAGGGTGGTTGGACGTTTGCGTGCATGTTCAGGCAAGGCAAAAAGGATTGTCCTCTGCTCTCAGTTTGGCTGGATAGTTTGTCTCGGTGCAGATGTGGATTTACGCTTCGTCCCTCGAGGCTGTACCAGAAGAGCGAAAAGCGGTAGTGCTCTACGTTTGTGTCTGCGCAGACATGCAGAATACAAAGTGCTGGGTTGCCTCGGTCTCCCTTGGGCAGTTCTAGATAATGATCCTGTAGGGAAAGGGGACAATTGAGTGGTAAAAGTTTGCCTGTAACGAGATATTACAGTGCTGATATTGTAAAAAAGCCATTCTCCAAAGAAGCTGTTCTCTAGTAAGGCAAATAATGCCAGAAGCAAGAAAACAGGTACCAACTCCCCGTACACTTTTGTGAACGGCTAGAGCTTATTGGTGAATCACCTATAAAGGTTTCCGTGAAACAAATACATCGTAAGTGGTTGTGCACATGAAGCAGTTTTAACGAAAAGTTTTCGTGAGCTAATCTCTCTTACAAAGACTACAGCCTCCGTACGCTGTCAGACAGGCTGCTCCGCATGCAGCTTCCATTGCGCCTCAGATACTTATTATTCTTTCAGCTTCGTTTTTTGAAAAAAGCATTCGCACATTCGCACATTAAATTTTTTTTGGCATGGAATGATGAGGATGTTGGTTGGTATTTAATGGCGCTAGGCCAACAAGGGAAAATAGCACCAAACAAGGAAGTATCTCGAGTGATGTGCCGCCTAAATACCAAAACCTGTGAGTAAAAGTAAATCATGAACAAAATAAAAGAGAGCGAAGATTGCTATGTATATGGCCGGGGTGATTATGCATGTTATGACAAGTGCTGAAAAAACTTATATCTGCGAAAACCTTAAACACATTATACAGAAAAGTTTTGTTCTTCGGCTATACAATTATGGGTGCAGCGCAATTGGTCGTCTGAACATGTCACGGAAATGTTTGTGTAGTGGTTTGTCGACTGACTTAAATGTGATTAGGATGTGGACTAAGGATAGGCCCTCTCCACAACTGCTACCCAGGGGTCTTAAATATCCAGTGAGAAGGAGGGAAATCATTATCTGTGTTGGACCCATCTGTGGCCTATACAAGGCCAATTCTGTTTGGCAGTTTAGTAAGTCAGTTTGGTTCGCCCCCTGCAAAAGAGACAGCAGAAGCGGTTTTCGAAGTGTCGCTGAAAAATTCGGCGCAACTGTACATGTCCGACACGACCAGAAAGTTCTGCAAAAGCGCTCTACTCGGCACCCTATTTCTTTTACTTGCGTAAATGATAGGTCTCATGACATACAGCGCGGATGCCATGGTGGAATGAGATTATTGATGGGGGTCTTTTGCGCATCCGCAAGGGGTATTTCAGTTGTCGTTAATTATAGGATTGAAAGGACGCTTTGTGAGAGGCGCAATTTTGGATGCATGAAGCAAGTCAGCACGCTCTCGCCGATGCCCTAAGCACAATTTCTCACAATCTAAATGCAGACTTTTGACAGTGCTAGTGCGGAAAGGTTCACAGGAAAGAAAATGCGAGGCCCCAGCTGCAGCACAGGGTCGAGCATTTTTCACGCTGTTTATGTGGCTGACCAATACACGATACTCGCGTAGTCCAGCGGTAATTCTATCAAGGCAGTATGGATACGCAAAAGAAGGTGCTTTTCTGCCCCGTAGAATTTCTGTGAGAGTACTTTAAGAATATTCATTGCTTTTAGGCACCTTCTTTCAGGTTTTTTTAGGTGTGGTATGAATGGCCTTCTGTTATAGAGTACAATACCTAAAGACTTGTGCTCCTTTTTAACAGGAACTAACATTCAATTTGTATTATAGACAGGGCCGAGATGGATCCCAAACAATCGGGTGAACATAACGCAAGTACTTTTAACAGGGTTGAGTTGAAAACCATTTGCCTCCGCCCAGTCAGCAAGTGTGTTCACCCCCAGCCGCTTTTCAAGTTCACAAATTGGCATAATGCATAATTTCAAAGATATTTGAATCTTTTCTATATACACAGAAGGGAAAAGGGTTGGTGGGAATGCCTTCGAAGCGAGTTATTCTAACTCTAAATAGTGTGCAGGTGAAAACACTGCCTTGAGGCACGTCATTTTCCTGAACACACACAATGAAAAGGGCTCTACCGATCATTACACGGAACGTTCCTTCCAACATGCAGCTAGAAACCTCAGTTAACTAAGGATGTCGTACCACCTGGAGACTGTGTAGGTCTTTTCCTTGTCAAAGAAGATTTTGATGTAGAAATGTTTATGAATGAAGCCATTCTTTATGCAGGAATAAAACGCAACATCTTGATCGTTGGTGGGTCTCACCCTTCAGAGTGCCTGGCAGCTCTTGAAAAGACCATTGTACTCTAAGAAATACACAAGTCTCATGTTAATAATCTTCTCAGAAAGCTTGCACATGGTCTCTTAGGAAAATTGGACAATAACTTGCTGTGGAAGAAAGGTCCCTGCCATCCTACAAAGAGGCCAATACAATGGCATTCCTCCAAGACATTGGAATATGGCCAGAGAACATATTTTGTAGTGAAGGTGGAGCAGTGTTAAAAGCGTGTCTGCGTGGATGTGCTGTGTTTTAGTATATGTGATGTTGTCTGGGGATGGAGCTGAGGCTTTCCACATCCTCGGAGCAGATCTGAAGTCACGAAAGGAAAACTCGGAGTAGTAGGATGTGGTTGACTTGTTGTTATCACGTAGAGGGTTCTTTTCTGGCGACAGTTTGCGTATCTTGAAAGTGTTTCTGTAGTGTTCAGAACTAGAGTACTGTTGGAAGTGCTGTGTAAATTTGTTAGCCTGGTCTTCTAGTGTGTCCGCTTGTTACGCTGACGAGGCGTAGGCTACGTCTCTATTATCCGTTAAGTTTACGTGTGCGTTTTTATACCTTGTGTGTGTGTGTGTTTGAGGTAATTGATGTGATGTAGGAGGGCTTTTAATTTGGCCTCACGGCGAACTCGTATTCCGAGAGCCTGCCATTTTTAGCAAAACGAGGTCATCAGACGTGGGGTACCGACAAAGCGTACCCCACTTCTTGTTCTGATCCTCCAGCGCTAGCCTACATTTTTTTCCGCTACGGCCTCCTCTGTTTGCACGGGGCACCACAGGCGTGGGTAATACTATTCGGCGGAAGCTAGGAAGTGCGCCATGAGGACCTGGGATGCCTCTCCAATGTGTAGGTGTATTGTGAACGTGTGGTGTCGTTGAAGTGTCTTAGTGAATGCACTCCAGTGTGCTCTGGCTTGGTTACACTTGCTACAAGAAGTTAAAGTGTTGTGGCCTTTACCATGTACTGTGTTTGGGAAGTGCTCCCTACCATATGTGTTAGTTCCAACATAATCCCCAAAAGATGGAAAAAGTACTGCAAATAGAACAGCCAGGACGAGGTGGGAGTGCGCATCGTGTCCGTTATCATGCTATGTGCGATTGTTTTTGCTGAATTGGCGTGCTCCTGAACATGCTCGGATTTATTCAATATGGCGACCTTGTACATGCCTGCGGGAAGATCCCCATGGAGAGTCATGTGCATTGAGGTTGCCAGTAAGAATGACAGGTTCGGAGAGCTAATCCACAAGGACCTCGAAATGGGAGCACTTTAGGTGCTTGTTAAGAGATTTACAGAAAGCATTCCATTATATGCCTATTAAATATTATGGTTCGAATGGCAACAGCCTCAAAGATGGTCTTCAAGTGGATAGTGTGACGAGCGAGATTTCCTGGGAATTATGGCAACTAACCTGCCTTCCTACAGACTGTGCAACGATTCAATGAATTTGTGTGGCTGACGAAAAATGCAATACCTCGAAGAGGTCGTCAAGTCTTTTAAGGAGGCCTTCGTAGATTTATTCATCATATTTTCCCTTCTCATTACGGGCGTATAAGAGCTAATGCACCTGTGCATGCACGTGTGCGTGTGCGTGCGTGTGCGTGTGCGCGCGCGTGTGGACGGGCGTGCGTGCGTGCGCGGGTGTGTGTGGGTGTCTGCGTGTTTATGCGTGTGTGTGTGTCTGTATGTGCTTGTGTGTGTCTGTGTGTGTTTGTTGTTGTGTGTGCGAGTCTTGTGTTGTGGGGCTTGTATGCTCAGAGGGAGCGTTTTTGAGCCTTTCGAATACTTTGGATGTCGTAGACTTTTCCTTGCTCTGCAATGCAGGCAGGTATTTCCCGACATCCATCTCATCGCCAGATGTCGCGGGTGTGCACGACACACTGGTCATCCAGGACCAGGAGGTAGCCATATGGGCGCTTTTCAATTAAGCCACCACTGCCGAGGGAGTCGGGGGTGCAATAGGCACGGCAGGTAGCAGCCCAGGATTGGAGCGGGCGTGGTCTCTCTGCGCCCATTTGCTCGAAGGCTTGATGTCTGCTGAAGGCTTGGGAGGAGAAAACAGGAGATCCGCAGATTTCCTTCTTAAGGGTCGCAAACTGAACCACCGCCAGTTTGAAAAGTGACGTTGCAAGTGGTTTGCGCTGCCTCAGCCACCCCAGGAGAGGTGGCGTTGGCGGGAAAAAGGCTGATTTGTGGTACTAAGTTCCTGTCGAAACCAGAGGACGCTCCGCACCCATGCGATCTGCGTCTGAGACATTTACCAGAGGGAATGAGGCAAACGTCTTTCGCGACTCTGAAAGGTGTTCTCGGTTACTTTGACATTGATTATTTTCTCTTTTTGTTGAAATTACTCGCTGCTCTGTGAATACGACGCGTACCCGGCAGTACCTGGCAGTTATGAGCAAATGTATATTACTTACAGTTAGTGCGGTGATCATGTGTCGCGAAAATCGGAAAGGCCGTTTTCCCACGGCAAGAGCTTGTACCATGCCCGAACTGCTCGCACATGAAGATGCGGCGCGGGTTTGATATGTAAGGGAAGACGGGGCATCTGATGAAGCCTGCATGGACTGACTCATGAATCATGGAATGGTAAAATGTCAAGATCAAGTTTCTTGTACGTATTTCATTTTTGTTTTGAGGGATGGTTCAATGCATGGTTGCCATGGTTATCCATCGTTAGCTGCTAAACGTATGCCTGCGGTTGGCAGGTTGAGTCATCGTACTAATTACTTTGTGTTAACATGGCGCAGTTTGTCTCTAATAATCAGCAAGATCTGTTTTTCGTACACCACTGCCCGAGATCTTTTTGTGCATAAAAAAGTCCAGTACAAACCTTTCTTTCTTCATTATGCGTGGCGATGTCTTTTTCTCTTCAAAGGAGTACTTGAATATCGAGCAACGCTCGTGACATCCTTTCAAAAATGCAAGGCTACCACCATCCGGACGGCTCAACGGTATCTTCCAAGGTCACTTGACTTCCACTTAGCAAGATTATTACCTATGTTATGCAAAATACTGAATGAGTGAGTGAAGTTGAGGTTTAACGGCGCAGCAACCTTTCTGGTATAATGCGCCAAACACAAGGTAAGAAGATATCAATGTAAGTAAATGTTTTGTTGAAAGTATCAGAAATATATAAATCATTATTTTTAAAACCTGTTTCATTAGATGAAGCAGCTAAAACTGGTGCAGAAAGCCAGTGTCTCTAAAAAATTCAAAAACAATATACAAAGGTACCATTGGTTCATCACTAAGTAAATGCATTGGGTGTACGGGTATACAAAAGGTGTATAAAGCTTTAAAATGTCTAATGCGGGCTGCTTCTACGTATGGAGAACTTATTAGGATATGTAGTACAGTAAGAGATTATCCGCAGTGCTCGCAAATGGGTTCCTATTCTTTTTTCAGCAGGAAGCCATGTGTCAGCATAGTGTGACCTATACGCAGCCGGCAGAAAATAACCTCGAAGAAACGATCTCGGTGTCTACAACTTTTCCATTCAGATACGTAAGGTTTGACTAGATGTAATTTATTTCTGGTTTGTTTATCCCATTCAGACAGCCAGTACAACTTAATTGACTTTTGTATGCTGTTTTGAAGGTCCTGGTAGGGAAGCTTTAACTCTGTTCTTTCAAGATGCTTGGTCTCATATGCTGCTTTATGAGTGGTTTCATTTTCTGGGATGCCGATATGGGATACCCAACAAAGGACAACTCTGACCCCTGCTAATGTAGGCAGCGCAGTCGGTTTTTTAGCTCACCTACAGCTGCATTCTTTGAAGGGACAAGGGAGGTTACAGCATGTATGGCGCTCAAAGAATCTGTAAAAATCGCCACTTTTCGTACTCCGTTTGCTACTACATCTTCAATAGCTGAGGTTATACCAAGAATTTCCGCAGTGAAAACACTACTCTCATCAGCAATCCTCTTTGCTACTGTCACCGGTGGATTGAAAACAGCAAAACCTGCATGAGAGGAGGTTTTTGAGCCATCAGTAAAGTAGTGGCAATAGCTACTGTACTAGTCTTTAAGTTCGTAAAAATCTTGGCGCAAACACCTATCACGCGGGGTACGATATTGCGGAGACTGCCAGACTGCTACTCGGCAGTTTGACAGGCGCCTGTTTTATGTCCGTGTTGGGCAAACAAAACGAGGTGTAAGGGGTGTGTCAAGCATGTGGCGCCACCCCCAAACTAATTTTCGTCGACCGCCAGGTTTGGTGGCCCCGCCAGCTTGGGTGGGCAACATTGTTTTCTGACCACCAATAAAACAGCGGCCAGCACAGCTTTTCGCGGACAGTCGTCGTCACAACAAGAAGGCGTCAGGTTGACACTCGGCTGGAGGGCACCACGACCCACCACGTTCTCAAATGCGGGCGAAATCATGACACCTATCATTAATTTCGGTTCTGGAATTCGGTTGGTAAGAGAATTAACCCTAAATATTGCTGGGTTAGGTCTCTCCACCACAATTCGGGGTATAAATATAAAAGAGTCTTTTCACAATAGTTCTAGTGTTCTAGTAGACTACGGACAAAAACACCCGCAGCAGAGTAGCCAACGTCTTGGTGAGTGTTGTCCTCCAGACTCCTGTAGTGCGTGAATGACTACAGACGCACTGTATCATGTGCGGTGGTTCCTTGTAAGACCCCACGGGAAATCTTGGGGTGCCTTGAGGAACCAAGGTAGGCTTAAGGGTAACTTTGGGGGGCAAGGCCGCCGGTTCGCATTGGCGTAGGCTGCATGTTGTACAACTCGTACACACGTTGAGCGTTCAATATGGGCATCCTCGACTTACCAGACTTGGAAGCGGTCCGCGGGCACCCCGAGGATAGCGTTCGGACCAACAATCCTATATGAACACCTAGAAAAATCGTGTGTCGGATCGCTCGTCGGGGTAGCACGCGGACCACCCTGAGTGATAAGCCGACTCACCTTGGCGAAGGCTGCGTGTTGTACAACTCGCACACATGTTGAGCGTGCAATATGGGCATCCTCGACCTACCAGGCTTGGAAGCAGTCCGCGGGCACCACGGGGATAGCGTTCGGACCAACAATCCTAATGAACCCATAGAAAAATCGTGTGTCGGATCGCTCCTCGGGGTAGCACGCGGACTACCCTGAGTGATATTTGAGGAGGCAGATTGACAGGGTCAAGGTACACCGGACTTTTTTAGGTTTTTTAAGCTGCCGTGTATGGAGTCTATCTAAGCGTATGCATACTTCGCGCCTTGAATAAGGCATGCAATGAAACACATTGGAAGGAAGGACCATGGGTTCGAGTCAGTTCGGCAATCACAAGGCTTAATCGCCACCACAGCAACCCAACACCACCTGTATTGGGTATGAGCAGTAGCGGCGACAAGGAATACACACAGGGTGCGAAGATAAGAAGCTCAGCTTAGGCCACCCTCCATGTTACATGGGTTTCATGTAGGCACTTCCCCTTTGGCGAAAAAGCAACACGCGTCACCCGCAAGTCTGCCCGTTGTTTCCCCACAGAACAAGGGGGCTCTACAGTCAGCACAAAATCAGGTTCTCAGCGCATGGTTGTGCACGCGCGTCATTACGCTGGCAAGACTGAATTGCCGCAGTGACGAAGATGCGGTGCGTCCGCAAAGAGATGCGTACCGCACTGCGTGATCTTCAAGTATTAGGTACAGCCGGTTGTAAACGTAGGGACAAAGAAGCAAGCTACTGGTCGGCCGAGCAACCACAAGGCCTTATGGGCTTTCGACAGTGCAACAGATGTGCGGCCGTACGGTACAGAAACCGTCACATACATTCCGCCGGATCGGCCCCCTGGACAGCGTATTCCAGACCCATAGCTTACGCTGGGCACGGATTACGCGTCCCGGCGAACGGGGGTTTGGATCTTGTTCAAAAAGTGCCAATGAGGCATAGGCGAGGGCGGAGAGGCTGTCGCACTGCCACTATTTACATTGTGGTAAGGGTCGCTAGAACCTGCACATCATGCAGGACCTCGAAAAGTTCGCTGTGTACACAGTTGCATCTAGACGAGCTGGCATTTCACAGGGACGCCGGTACCAGTTTTATACGACCGTGCCTTAGGTGCCTCGTCTGCTGCGCCTTCTCTGTTGTAGCATCCACGCTGTGGCACCCATCTTATGTACTCACAGAATATGTATACATGTGATGTTGCTCATTTTATGTTTTGTTTACTTTTGTGATCTTTCCTCGTCCTACGCTGCCTGTGAGGTAAACTGTTATGATTTCCTTTGTGAATTTTCGTATGCCTGCTTTCTGATTCGGTATTTTGTGCATACCCCACTCCTGCGATATCCCTAAAAGGCTGCAGGTTCTTAAAAAAATATTTTTGGGAAAAGTTGCCCGTGGCAATTACCTTCGGGTCTTAAGATGTACGACGCGATAGCGTTACTTCGACTCACAGGCAGCGCTTTTGAAACCGGTTGCTGTATTTGCGTTCGTTGTTTCACAAGTGCTGTAGGTTAGCGCTGTCGAAATACTAGCAGCGAAGGGTTTTAATCGACGTGGTACAAAAGAGAGAAAGTCCTTCTGGGCTTCTGTGCCGTATGGTGTTACGGTCAGAGGTTGTGGCTCCTGGGTGTTGGTCTGTTTGAGCGAGAATGTGTCAGTGGCAGTGCTTAGTTTGTTATTTTGTGACGTATAGCCCGGATTGAATGCTCTTGCTTTTTGCGTAAAGAGAGAGAATGAAGATAAAGATTTCGTAACCTATCTTACAGAAGAACTATTTGAGGTATAGTAAAAGGGGTAAAGATTTGTTGGGGAGCTCATGGGTGGAACCCGATTTTTCGAGCACCGAATGCAACGGCTCCTTCCCTTGCCCTCTCATCACCTGGCGCTGTTCTTGAGGTAACGACGTAGTCAAAGCTCCTCGCACGCCTCAATAGAAGTACATTATCTTGTCTTTTAGTTTTGTCCCCTGAGCATACCGTTGGACATTGCTAAGTTTCTTGGAAGAGGGAGATCATTTACAAGGTTTTAAGGGAGTTTTAACTTATTGTGTGATGTTCTCACCAAAAATGGTCACCCACATAGATTCGTACATAACTGTGCTCGTTTATCCTCCCCAGAGTTTGCGATTCTACCGCCCTGACGCTTCCCTGTAGCAAGGGGAAATATCGTGTTCCTAGGAGTAGGATGAGCAGATGTTATTAGCGGTTTCCTTGGAGGGTAGTGGGGCAGTTTTGGTAATAAGAAGTACGGTACGCGAATTCGCGTGAATTTTGGTCAGTGTCTATTTCTCTTTTAGAAGCGAATCTCTTCTGCAATTCTGGGATGGTGGCATTCTCTGTTACCTTGAAATTAATAATTTTCTTCTCCAGTTGAGCTTTCTCGCTGGCCCGAGAGTATGCCGCTTGCGGTCACTGGCAGTTAGGACAAGTGTAGTGGAGGGAAAGTTGTCAGTGGGGCGTTCCTGTGCAGCGCACTTTGCACAGCTCGCTTTTCCACGGCAAGAAATAATACCGTTCCCAAATCGCTGGCACTTGAAGCAGCGGCGCGGGGTTGGTATGTAGGAACGGACTGCACATCGGATAAAGCCTGCATTGATGTGTTCGGGAAGGTCGGATAGGGTGATGGTCAAGATTATGTGCTTCGTTGGGATTACCTTATCTTCTCTTTGGTTAGTGATGCGCCTGACGGCCGTAACACCGTGCTCCCTCAGGTCTTCAAGCAGGTTGGCATCAGTTTCGGTCAGCAGGTCTGGCTCAGATATTCCACCCTGGGAGATGTTCAGGCTCCGGTGGGGTGTCCCCGATGTCCAGATCGGGGATGCGGGTTTGAGCAAGGAGGTTGTCGGCCTGTTTTCCATGTTGACCCCAACAAGGATTTCTCCCGTCTCGAGTTGTTTAACCTCATACTTATCACCGAGAATGATATGCAGGAATTATGAAATCACGAATCCAGAAATCGATCCTACAGGTCTTGCTGAGTAAGTTGACTCAATCACTAAAAAATGAGAATAGTATGGGGTTTGGATAAGTTGCTTGTTGAGAGTGGTAGAAACGATGCTTGGGTGCGGCCCCTTTTTGGGGACGGATGATGTTTGGAGGGGGGTTTAGAAGATAATACAGCTGGTATTAGAAACAGTGGACGCAGGGGACTTTTTTCTCAAACCTTACCCTGACAACGTGAGAGGTCCTGGAGCTCCCTGCGTGGTAAACAGACAGGGAGCCCTTCCGCCAGAGATTGACCTGGGCTCCGAAGGCCACCATTTGCGGTTTCTTCCCTTCACTTTAAAAGTCCTAGCCAAGGTATGGTGCAGCATGCGTATGGGGGCTAGGGATCCGCGTTGTCCCGAATACCGTCAGCAAGATTACTGAAGGTGCCCCGTGGGGGGGGGGGGGGGGTGGAGTCATTACGAAATGTGGAGTTGTATTTTGGGAAAGATTTTGCAAGCCCAATACCTCCGTTCCACAGATGCGCCTATCGCGACTGCCAATGCGCATAGGTATTCACCGCATTCAGAAGTCCTGTTTTAATAGAGCCCTCTCAAGAAACGCCACTCACATACCTGACCTCCTAAACCATTGCCATTGCAGTTCGGTGATAGAGCTGCAATAATTGCTTTTGAGATTATACCGTCAGAGTGAAATTCAAGTTTCTAAGACATAATCTCTTTGACTACATGATGTGCTCCTATGACGTGGAATTTGACTATGGTCGTGTTTTCTTCGGCAGTGAGAAATTTCCTGCGTTTTTTTTTAAGTGAAAGTTTCATGGTTACCCCTGGCGATCTAAAGAAACGTCTTTGCTTCTACACAGAGCAGGCGTCATTTTCTGTGTTTTGGTGTTTTCCGACATTTGGCAGAAAAAAACGCCCGCGGGCAGATTCACAAACACAGAGGTACAGTTCGACTCAACTACTTCCACGTTCACCTGTCATAGAAAGTGATATCTAGGAGCACAGTGTACACAAACAGAACTTTAGCTTCCCAGACCAGAGCGAGCACAATAATAACGCACTCCTCTGCAACCAAGGAAGCCGGAGTTCAATGTCTACATTAATGCGCAAGTATAACACAAGCTCTAGTGCTAATTCCAAAGCTCAAAAGACATCCTGCTTGGGAGAGGTCACGGCGGCCGTGGCAATTCTGTAGAAGCCATTGTGGATAATTGGAGATAAGGCTACGAGTGTACCAGTCCTTCCCGTGACAACTTACAAATTCCGCCACCGCTGCAACTTCTTATCGAACCTTTGCCGCGAAGAAGACCACGACCACGTCTATGCTTATGACGACGATTACTAGCACCGCAAATATGCAAGTAAACAGTGATGCTGAAACGTAGCTAAGTGTCCGGCAGAGCTCCCTACAATAGCTTCGCCATGCAAGAAAAAAGGCCTGTATTGAACCAAGAGATAACACGCACGCAGTGCGAACCCTTTACTGCTTAGCACGGCCGAGTGCTAACACTTTTGTGGACCACTGTACTGGGCAAACCTTCAAACCTTCCTAGTTTTATTACAGATTGAGAGAATAACCACAGACATATACCTGCTATGAGTAACAGCTCACTATCATCTTTATATAAATTTTTAGTGAAGCAAGCCAATTTGTGACCGATGTTTTACTGTGATTTTTGAAACTGGTATTTCGTCAGAATTGCGGCCATCCCTTGGTAATCGTCACATATTTGTTTTGGGGTTTCTCCTGAAAGAAATGTAGCGGTTTGCTTTACGGGAAGCTATGAAATATCTTTGATTACTTCTGATAAATTTACCGTTGTCACGCTTATTATTAACCTTTTTTTGCGGGAGTTTGCCGAACAGCGTACAAGCCCTCATCGCCACGTGAATAAACAGGTTTTTTTTACAAAGTGAGAAAAGATGGCCCTCAGGGCCCAATATCCCGCGATGGAGATATGGGTGCCACTCAACATAGAGCCTTGGATCCAGGAACACAGGGTGCTGCACGCAGAAGGTTTTGAAAGCATTGGATTTTTGTTCCACTTGAAGGCATACGCCTCTGGTCCTGCAATCAAATCGAGGGGTTTTTCTGGGGGTAGAGCCTTTTGTGTGTTAAAAACACAAATCATTTCTTGGTCGGCAGTGGTCTTTGTCACTTTTGGTGTTCACGTCCGTGTGTATGGTGTGCGTAAATTATGCAGTTATTTGATTTATATCGGGGTTTATGTTAAAAGGGCAGGCTGGGTGCTATATCATAGGTAAAAACCAGGCCGTAAAACGTAAGTGCGTTATTTGAGGAATTAACAAAACACCACCGGAATCGGTTGTTCAGTTTAAGAGACAAGAAAAAGTTCTATTAAGTACCAAGATTGTAGAAAGTAAGAAAACTGCAATAAGTTGAATCAGTCCCATATCCCGAACGCTGGATCATTGGTACGTAATCCGAAGCGACTTCTTCACGGCTGAAATAAACCAAAAAGTAAAACAAAGCAATAAATCTGAGGTACATTCTGGATACGTAAACGCCGCCTTTATTTGAAGATGTGACATAATTATATTAAGTAAAAATGAAACTATGTTAGGAGTAGGATGTACACTGAGATATATATTAGAGCGGTTATAAGGACTGCCTACCTATTTGGACAACAATATGATAAGGCTTATCTTAAATGAAACATGGAAATGGAACAACAGGGAAAGCCTTACTCACCAGTTATTGTAATCTACTCGCATTGTTTGTGTAGTAAGTACCGTATAAACCGGATTATAGGTCGACCCGGTATATAGGTCGACCCCCTACCTTGAGGTGGGAAAAGTTGACAAAAAACTAATTCGGCACAGAAGCGCTCTCACAATGTCTATATTTATTTTCGACGCCCGTCCGTCACTGCCACTTACTATGCATGCCGAAGTCACTCGTCTGAGCTCTCAGAGTCGTCCGAGGATGACTGCTTCGCACTGTCATCTTCCATGCTATCAGGCGCGTTGCTGATGGAGCACTTCCTGAACGCTCGTGTAACCATGTCGTCGGGCAGCGACTGCCCAGAGGACACCCAGCTTGATACGGTCGCAACCGGCCCGTATAGGTCTTTTTGTTGTCGCCGGCTATCCACTCATTGTACAGTTCGCGGAGCCGGTCCGCGCATGGCCTCCGGAGCGATCGTGAGCGAAGTTCCCGGACAAAGTTCCCGGACGAAGTCCGCCACTTTGTTCTCCAACTCGGGGTGCACCGCTTGACGTCCACAGAACGATCGGTTTCGGGGGTTGCACGCGCACAGCTTAGCTTTCTGGCTCCGCCAGTACCGCACACTTTTCTCTGAAACGCCTAACTGGCGTTACGCCGCCATATTCCCATTCTGCTCGGTGGCTCAATCGCCGTCAGCTTAAATGCCGCGGTAAACTGGCGTCGACTGCCGCCACTTATCTCGGAACAGAGACGTACAGAAATGTACGTACGCACGCGTAATAGACGAGTAAAAGACGAAAAACTAGAGAAAAGCGAAATCAAATAAAGGCCTGATAGAGCAAGAGAGCAGTCCGACACGAATGGCGATTCAACGTGGAGCAAATGTCAATGCTTATTCTAAAGCATACGCCCATTTTGAGGTAACTTTCTATTATAAAGGGCACGGCATAAAGAAACGCGAATCAGTTGCGCGTGACCCGGATATCATTCTATCGATCCAGGTAGGCTTCAGTAACCGTTGGGTACAATCAGGCATTGCCTCGCAAGGGGCACCTTGAGTATTCATGGTGACGGTGAGCCGCGACACCGCGGACCCCGAGCTTCCATACATAAGCCGTGTCCACCCGTGGCGAGGTGTTTAAAGGTGAAGGGTAGAAGCCGTAAACGGTCGCCGGCGGAGCTTTGGTCAAGCTCCGGCCGATGGGCTCCCTGCCTGTCTACCAGGCAGGGAGGTCCAGGGGCTCTTTGACTACCAGGGAAAGGTCAAATGAGAAAGTACCCCCGTCTCCCTGCTTTATACTATGCCGTATGGTATTTTCGACCCCCCCCAACCGTGACAGGCCTCCTAAAAGGGGCAGCACCCAAGTATCGTTCCCCCCATTGCCGTCTTCGACATTTCCTGAACCAGATCATTACTCTCGATTTCTTGTCATTGAGTCCCTCAATACAACCCTACCTCTTGCATCTCAGTCAGTCTTTTTTATCGCCAAGTATCTTGAAGCCATAATAGGAAAATTGTATAAGTGCAAAAAACAAAGGTCTGGTGAACTCCTAATAAAATAACTGACAAGCAGCAGTCTGCAAAGCTTCTAGCTCAGACTAGACTGGCTGATCTCGACATCAGGATCGCACCAATCGGAGCCTCAACAGCTCGCAGGGTGTGATATCTGAGACAGATCTCCTGAACGAAACGGATGCGGATCTTCTTGCCGGATTGAAGCATCACGGCGTCACTGCCGTGAGACGAATCACTATCCGCAGAGACGACAAGGAGATTCCCACCAAGCACATTATCTTGACTTTTGAGCACGCAGTTCTTCCACAACACATAAATGGAGGTTTTATCCGTTGCTCCATCCTTCCGTACAGCCCGAACCCGCGGCGCTGTTTTAAGTGCCACCGGTTCGTGCATAGTACAAACTCTTGCCGTTGCCGAACGACGTGTGCGAAATGCGCGGCGCATGATCATCCGAGCGACAATTGTCCCTCCGATACCCTGTCTTGTGTGAACTGCGGCGGGCCGCATGCAGCGTACTCCCGAAAGTGTAAAAAATTCGAACTGGAAATAAAAAAGATAATCAACATCAGGGTAACAGAACATCACCTTCCTGGAGGCGCGAATGAGGTTCGCCTCTTTACCCCTGGGGAGGTACCCTGACGCGGCTATTCGGGGGGGGAGCGGCTTCTGGTGTCCACAGCCACCCAGTTCAGCGAGTCTGACCTGGTCCCTCCTTCGCCCCCCGCTGGGTTGCCTCACGCAGCCCAACCCAGCACCATGCCGCTTGCTGAGGGAGCAGCGGTTGTGGTGCAAAAAACTTCTGTCGGGACCAGTGCCGCTCCCGCCTCCCCCTCCTCGTCCTCCAGTGCATTGGAGGGTGCCGAGGGGATGGACACCACGGACCCCACATCGGCTCCCACCACCACCGCACCACCCGTGCCACCTTTGGCGCACCTGTCGGTGGCGGCTCAAACGAAGGGCTCCCAAAAGGGGCCAAGTCCGGGGGGCCCGGTTCGACGGGCACCCCCTGGACATCTTAGGACGAGATGGACGTCACGCCGATCTTGCCTGCAACGCACCGCAAGGAGCGGCCTCCGACAGCCAAGCCAGCAGAAAGGACTAAAAAGCCCAATATAAGAGTAACAGCCCCGAAAGACGACACAGCAACACACACGAACACACACACTTCAGTCATTCTTAAATTTAAATAATGGGAACAGAAAACATCATCCAATGGAACTGCCGAGGCCTCCTTGAAAATCTTGACGGTGTGCATGAGATTCTGCATGCCAGTCAGCCAAGTATCATGTGTCTCCAGGAAACCCGCCTCAATTCTAAACAAATTTCTTAAATAGGTACATGGTATTCAGAAAGGACCGGGTTCGCTGCAGCCTCTCTTCAGGAGGTGAGGCCATTATCGCCCGGAAATCATTAGCATGCCACACTATCTCTTTAAACCCTGTCCTCGAGGCTGTAGCCATCCGTAGAAATATATTTAATAGGTTGATAACGGTATTTTCTATTTACATCTCTCCTGATTTTGCACTTCTGAGCTCTGATTTCACGGCACTGGTTGACCAGCTGCCCGAACCATACATACTAACAGGCGACCTTAATGCGCACAACTCACATTGGAGCTCCTCAAGAACGGATGCCCGAGGTCGCCTGATAAGAACTTTCTTACATCCTCTGGAGCATGCCTTTTCAACAAAAAACAGCCTGCATTTCATAACTTAGGACACAATGCATACTCCCATCTTGACGTGGCTATTGGTTCCGCAGTTCTCTTTCCATGTCTTGAGTGGGGTGTGGGCACAGACCCATATGGTAATGACCATTTCCCCACTTCTTTAACGTAGATAGGTACAGGCCCGAGCAGTCCATCTTCCCATAAAAGGTTTAATGAATCAAAAGAAAACTGGAGCACATTCACACAAACATCTCAACTACACCACACATCCATAAAACACCTACACGTGTAGGAAGCCGCCCAACTCATCATGGCGTACATTCTCTACGGCGCCGAAAAGTCCATTCCCCAGGCCTCAAGTGCGTCCCGCACCCCAAGGAGGCCCTGGTGGAACTAGGACTGCAGGCGGGTGCGAGATGCCCAGAACAAGGCTTGGGGTATCCTTCGCCGGTACCCAAGGTGAGATAACCTGATTTCTTTTAAACGGGCAAATGCTTTTGGGAAGCGAGTGCGTCGTGAGGGGAAAAGGGAGAGTTGGCGCACCTTCCTCACTTCCATCAACTCATACACTGACACACACAAAGTCTGGACACGAATAGGCAAACTAAAAGGACAACAGACACACAGTCTGCTCCTGGTTAGTACAACAGGGGACGCACTGGAAGACCAGGCTAACTCCCTCGCCCAACACTTCCAAAACGTGTTCAATTCAGCACACTACACAAACACTTTCATGAAACACTAAACATCTGTAGAAAAGAAGTACCTTCGTGATAACAAGTCGCACACTTCTTACAATTCTGCTTTTTCAATAATTGAGGTAAAGGCAGCGCTGACCACATGTAAACCTTCAGCTCCAGGTGCACACAAAATCACATACACCATGATTCAGCACCTACGCTCAGACACCCTGGAAACACTTCTACATCTATGCAATAGCATACGGCTTTCGGGGCACATTCCTCGCTCTTGGAGGGAAGCCATGGTAGTGGCTATCTTGAAGGAAGGGAAGGACCCTTCTCCCGCCAGCTATCGGCCCATCGCCCTTACAAGCTGCCTGTGCAAGCTCCTCGAGAAGCTGATAAACAGGAGACTTGTGTACTTTCTTGAGTACAACGGTCGTCTCGAGGGCTGCCAGGCAGGCTTCAGGGCGGGGCGATCTACAAATGACCAACTTTTTGTTATCGCCCTTGAATCATCCCTAATGAACGCTTTCATTCACAAACAGTTTTGTACAACAGTGCACAACACCCTTGTTAGTTATTTGTCCGTAAGAACGTTTCGCGTGAGAGTAGTTCGCGCACTCTCAAGAGTTCATGTGCAAGAAAACGGCGTTCCGCAAGGTGGAGTTCTAAGCTGCACTCTGTTCATAGTTAAGATGAACTCCCTTGGGAAGGCATTGCCACCTACAATTTCTTATTAAATGTATGTAGACGACGTCCAGGCATCTTTTAAATCATGCAATATGTGCATTTGTGAGGGTCACTTCCAGCTCGCTGTAAAAAAACTTGCCAGCTGGGCAGACAAGAACGGTTTCAAACTTCACCCTGAAAAAAGCACCTGTGTTGTCTTCTCCTGGAAGCGTGGGATCCACTTGGACCCAGACACTACCCTTAATGGCATATCGATTTCTGTGAGGAAGGAACACAAGTGTTTAGGTGTGGTGTTGGATGAGAAACTCACGTTCATCCCTCACTTTAAACAATTGAAACATAAATGTCTAAAGGCTCTCAACATTCTTAAAATCTTGTCCCGCCAGTCCTATAGAACGGACAAGAAAGTCTTGTTACGCATTTTCACAAGCCTAGTGGGGTCTAGATTGGACTATTGGAGTGTTGTGTATGGGTCAGCCACGAAAACAACCCTTAAAATGCTCGACCCACTTCTTCACTTGGGGCTTCGCCTCTCTTGTGGTGCATTCAGTACGAGCCCTGTACAGAGTCTTTATGCAGAGTGTGACAAATGGTGCTTATCACACCAGCGAACCTATGTTGACTTGTTATATTCCTCTAAAATTTCATCATTGGGCAACCATCTTTTTAAACCGGTTTTTAAAGATACATTCACATCACAACTCTTTTAAATTGCCCATCCATTCCTGTTTCCTTCTCGCAGAGAGTGAGGGACGAGGTCACTATTCTTGAGGTCTCCTTTTTAGACACATTCAAATCATCTCACACTGATCTTGTTGCACCATGGAATCTTCGTCGTGTTGCATGTGACTTGTCTTTCTTCAAACACAATAAGAACAGGACACCAAGAATTGCGATTTTGCAGCATATCATGTATGTGCAGGATAAATACAGGGCTGCAGAGTTTTTCAGTGATGCATCTAAAACGTTCACTGCAGTGTCTTGTGCTGCGCATGGTCCCAATTTTGAAGCCTATATAACAATGAATGTGAAGACAAGTATTTTGACGGCAGAATCATACAGCATTTTTCTGGTTGTAAGTCACATAGTTGAACATAATATTCGTAAATCCATCATTTATACAGATTCACTGAGTGTCGTTCGCACATTGTCATCCGGGAAGTCCTCGAAGAACCATTTAGTTAATCTAGTCTTGAAATCAATTTTGCTGGCGTATTCTTCAAACCTTGAGGTGAGTGTGTGTTGTGTGCCAGGCCACTCTGGCATCGGCGGAAATGAACTGGCGGATGAAATGACCGCCAATGCTGCACTCCGAAACACAGTAAACCTAACAACACTACCTTACGCAGACCTCAAGCCACACGTAAACAGCTACTCCGTAAAACTTGGCAAGCAGACTGGAGCGAACAGAAAGAAAACAAACTACACGTAAAAAAACTACACTTGGGACGTTACACAACTGACTCGCACAACAGACACATTGAAGTTACCTTAGCTAGGTTGCGGATAGGCCACACACATGTAACCCACTCACACCTGCTAACTGGCTCTCCAAGACCCATGTGTAGCAGGTGTGGGGAGGGCCAATCCGTAGTGCAAATCCTAATCACATGCAAGGCACTCGACACAAGAAAACACAGACACTTCAAGGAACTATACAGACAACACATTCCGCTACACCCTTCCTTGATTTCGGCGACAATGCCATGGCCTCTGTGCAACGCGTTTTTAAATATTTGCCTGATGTTAATTTTATAACCTCATTTCCTATCATACGTATTCAAAACTGACCCTATACACCAGCCATCACCATTGCCGTTAATTGATTTTATTTTTATTCTGGCTTTTGCAGCCACTATTTTCTTCTAGATACTTTTGGTTGGCGCTCTTTGGCCCAGCTGGCCTTGCGCCAAAAATCGCAAACTCCAACCAACCACTCAGGCATTGCTGGCAGAGGAGCCGACAAGGTAGAGACGCTGGCAGCCCGCTGACAACTTGTCTGCGCACCCAAAGTTAGGAAAGCAAAGGTTTCTTTTCGCTCCGTTGACTGTCCAGACTTATTTTCTGAAACCTGCTCACTGGACCTGATCGCTACGTCTGGCATGGCGTACGTCTGAAGGTTTGTATATTTTGAAAGCAGCTTTTGGGACGGTTCTGTATTGTCGTAATTCCGGTGTTCTTGCAGGCGTAGCTGCCGGCCATCATACGCATCAGGATTTACAGCGGCCTTGGCTCTATGCAGAGTACTAGTTTACAAAGAATACTCGTATTCCGGATCGAAAATTTCTAGAAATGAAATACTTCCGGAGATTAGGACAGGAAGAGAGAAAGAGTGAGTAAGGGAAGGGAAGGGAAGGAAAGGAAGGAGGGAAGGAGGATAAACGTTTATTGATGGCAATAAATGGGCTGATAAGATTATAAGATATTGTAACAGATCATAACACATTTTAAATTTAAAGCTGAGAAAACGTATTTGGTAATATCTGTGCACATATTAACCAATAAAGCTTCTGCAATGCTACGATACGGCAACCCAGAAGATGCAGGTGACATCACCTAAATGTGATCATACAATTTACCGTTTGAATATTATATGGTACCAAAGATATCAAAACAGATGGACAATTTTATTCATAACACTAAAAATATTATTTCCCATGTGTATTTCACAATTTCGTAATCCCAGGCTCCCGGAATATCGACAAAATATCAGTGATTCGATACCCCAACACCCAGCCTATCACATCAGCTCTTCCTCCGTTAGTAAGGCCGATTTGTGCTTAGCACTTTTTGGGACCCATTTCAAGAATCGTTTAGCGAATTACAATTTTTTTCCAGAAAATTAAACCGTCTTAGAAACCTTTTTGAGGTTTTGTGATTATATTGTCAGAATTAGAAATAATAAATACCATAAAAGAACTTTATGATTTAATAACGTAATAATAAAGCAAATACCACGACTGATGGTTCCTTTCACTTGCCTTGCAGACCTGGCAAGCATTGTTATAATATTTACTGCGGCGCTGGAAAGAAACCACAAAAAAATTAATATAAGGGAACTGTGTTTGTGCATACTTATTTATATGCTATAATTGCTTGCATCACACGCAATCAGTCCAGGGTCAAGGAATCACGTGTACGAAGCTGATATTCAAAATTTCACCGTACCGCCAGCAAAGCATGCAGATTGGCGAAACATGTTTTCCCCGTAATGAAAATGCTGCAACCAATACTATTTGTCTTTCAACAGTAAAAGTTCTGGAAACAAATAACAGACACGTACATACACAAAGCACATACATACGCATAACACATACAAATAAAAATGAATCACTACTGGCACACTATCTTTTACAGTGCGGGTCTTTGGCCGTCAAGCCTGTGTTATTACGCGTACACATCGCTGTTGTCGCCGTTATGTTAAGCAATGAGTAGCGTAGTTGGTGACTGAAGGGTGCAAACACGGAGATATTTGTAGAGCAGTGGAGAACGCATGATAAAGAGAGCGAACATAACGGGATGAGAATGTTGAAAATGACTATGACCGAGGCAACGGAAGAAAGTAAAGGAAGATATTTGGCAAAAAAGCCAACAGAATGCCGGGAGAAACAGGCTATACGGCATCCACTCTCTTAGACGTAGCTCAATAGTAGCATAGTACAGTTTTCGCCATTAACTTCATTAGTACGTCATTGGGTGAGAATGTCTACGAGTGCAATTATGGGAACCAATGCAATTTTTAAAATTTTCGCGTTATATAGCCCAAGAAAGACAGTATGTCAATATATTACTATAACTTACCCTCATAACGTTCATTTTGGTAGAATCTACTCATCTGATCTGAAATATAATAAAATGAGATCTCTGACGCGGGACTGCAGTATTGTTTCCCCCGGGGCCGGTGGTTTTTAGTACATAGTCGGTCCACGCTGGAAATGTTGGCAGCTAAAGCCGAGAAATTACAAACATTGCCGGCAAGATGGACTTTGCGAATTCAGAAACGTTGACGTTAAGCTACAACCTCCGCACAGTCACTTTTATGCGTTATTTAGATATTCCTGCCGGATGGACCTTGCTCGCACATTAGGCAGATCGTAGACTGTTAGCTCCGATCATGGCTCGGAGAGGTATTGGTAGTTTTGTTGTGACGTCACTTCCGGTCGCACGCTCACAGAAAGTCGGCGAGCCATTCTTTGCTGCGCAGTTTATGGCCCCTACGACGCATTAAACGCTGCCACTTAACGAAGCGGGTTATATTCAGCGTTAGGAGATTTCTCGAAAGAGAATCTTCACGTGCACGCTTAGGGGGTTGTGAGCCCCTCTCTCTTTCTTATAATACAAGCTTTGTGATAAATTACAGGTGCGTTGGAGATGTGTTCACAGAGAGCAGATTTCACCCGAACTTTACAATCTTATCTGGTGTTCCCCGACTACCCGTAGTGTACCCATGGTGGCTTCCGATCACCTTTAAGCGAGGGTTGACGCAGGCAATGATGAGGACAGTGTTTTTGACGAAATGATATCCTACTCTTTTTCCATTGTCATAAGTATGTAAAAACCTTTGCAAGTTTTTATCGTGTATACGACGGTAAGGCCACCTTAGACTGCTCCACATCAGACACCCCAAAATATTTCCACAAGCATGACAACTGCAGTGAATATGCAACACTGTACCATATCACACGGAATTGCCTGAAGATATCAGCACCACCCTTTATTCGCACCCCCACCTGCAAGACAATTAGCAGAAATGTATGAACAAAAGTTTACTTGTATCCCTATTGAATATAATTACATACGTTGTCGCAGAGATAAAGGCGATGACGTCCCCACAACATCCGCAACCTGTGAAACAGCCTTTTCAATTATCTTTTATCATAGACTATCCTAAATTAAAACGGCGAAATATGGTGCTATCTCTGCATATTCACACGACAGCAGCATTACAAGGGACAGGTTGGGCAGAAAGTGATGCGTTCGAGGGGTTTAAGCCAACAAAATTGTGGTATTGTTGCCGAACAGCATTGATATTTTAGAAGTTGCTCGAAACAATAAAACGAGTGAACAAGCGAACCACTAGATGGTGCTCGAATGTGGCCGGTACATTGGACATCCTCAAAGGCGTTAAACATAAATTCAAACACGCATTTTGTTGTCACCAAGGATGTCTGCTCTTCGTCCATCGGATACATTGTTATCAGTCTCAACCGGAGCGGAGATAAATAGATAAGGATGATGCTGAATGGAGGCAGATATTCGCTTCATCTTTACGGAAGATATGGTTTATATCTTTCTTTGTGGTTGCATACAGGCGACGGTAATCCACCCAGGATATCCATCAGCCATCCGTCTTCCTCACCAGGACCACAGGGGCTGCACACGAGCTGGAAGACGCCCGGATAATAACCTTAACCAGCATTTCTTGCATTAGCTCAGTTACGGATACGTGTTCTGACGTGGCCAGATTACATGCTTTTTCCCGAATTGGTGTGGCATCTACTGTGTTAATTCGGTGTTTCATGTGAGAGGCTCCGAAGTAGCGGACATTGCCAAGCCCAAGCATTGGAAATCGTCAGTGGCCAATCTGCCCGAGCTTGGCAACAACTGGGTCGCCATTATTGGCAGGTGCTTTGGGAAGCTGAGAAGCCAACAATTGGGAAAGCTCTCGAAAGCCAATATTGGACAACGCTTGGCAAAATATGTTGCCATGATATTGCCTATGGGTGGAACCCACGCTATGTCCATGCACATTTTTGGCTTTGTGGCGAGACCTTATGCCAATGCCTATTTTATGAGTTGCCTCCCGGCCCGATTTCTTCTTTATACTTGCCATTATACAGGAAATTATTTAACGAGTGCCCAATTATTTATTTAATGCCCATTCGTTGAATATTTTTCTTTACAATGGCATGTATAAAACGGAAATCGGACCGCGAGGGACAAGAAACTTCAACTTTGCGAAGCCATACGTGACTTGCCAAAAACAATGGAGCAACACAAAACATCAGGTCTTTTTTCTTTCTTTTTTATTAAGCACACTAAATTTACAACGAGAAACATTGCTTTAACAGCAGCAAGAATGCAAAATAAGCTTGTTCAAAACAAAAACACGAAAGCAGACACAAACACAATAGTCGCGAAAAATAAAAACGGCTGCTCATGACGCGCGAACCGATCTATGCGTCCTTTAACTGTTTGACATGCTTTCAAAGCAGAACCATTCAGATCAACGTAAACAAGACCCTTCTCCCCAGTAATTCGCCGACCTGCCAAGATCACAGTATGTAGTTCAACAGCACTATTGTAGAATAGCCCAGCTTAAAGACTTGTTCTCTCTGCTTCGTCCTCCACTTTTCCACAGAAAACACCTTTACGTTGTAGCGCCTGTAATAAGAAAAAAAAGTCAGTTCACTACAATGGTAAATAGACGCTGTTTACTAAATACAACACCTAGCGTCATCTTTAAGGAGTACACGTGCGAAAATATTCAGCCTAAAAGTCTAGTTGGTTAACACTCGCTATAAAACATGAAACGAACTGCCCATTTTTTTTCAAAACTGCGCTTTACGGTAGCAGTTAATTGGCTTGTTCTTGAAAAGAGAGTCCGAAATTTCACCGAAAATGGGCTTCACGCGTATTGCGGTAGCGCAAAGTAATATGAAAAAAGTCCAATAAACAAAGCCACACGCCAGTGGTTCCTTGAAATTTGGTTGTGGCTACTGTAGTCACATAAACAATTAATCACGACTGAAATGTCGTGCCGTCAACGTTTTATTAGCGCAAGGTTTGTTTTCTAACTACGCGGAATCAGACTACAACGCAATGCACTACGCAATGGGTTCGGAACGCACGAATGTTCACGTGTTTTTTTGCAAGACATCTATGCCAACTTGGAGGTAGATGAGAAGGCTTGTAACTTTCCACGTGGCTATATTTTAAGAGGTAACTAAATAAAGCGATCACTAAAGCGACGCTACAAACCTAACTGAGTGGGTATTAAACTGGTTATGGCGTTGCTGTCGCCTTCGCTCACTTCTGCATCGTTGGACACGTCAGATGCAAGTGGAATCGACACAGAAGCCAAGCAGCAGTGTAATTACTTGGTCACTTGACAATATCTTTAGGTTTCCCAAGAAAACAATAAAACAAAATCTTCATTTATACGTAGACCTTATTGAAGCCAGCTTAATACATCCCTAATGGTTTTAATGCACACGAGTCTTGCTTCAACGCACGCTCAAGGTTGTGAACCTGCAGTGGGAGCATGGCCGCTTGTTCGCAAAAGACGAAGCCGAAAGAGGATAGCTGGAACTGGCGTCCCACAAGTGGAACCACATGTATGTGACCACCTAATTCTTCGCAACAACGAACACTAAGCAGCACTCACGTGCACCAATTGTTATAAACGACAGCTAGGGTTTTGGCGGTAACGAGCGCGAGCTCTCCCGTGCCACGCAAGGAAAAATGAAATGGTGTCTCACGTTTCCAGCGGCCGGCGGCAGCAGGCAAACGATGTTGCTCCACCAGTAAGGCGTACTTCAAACACCACCACGGACACCTATACGCGCATCACAAACACCTGCAGGAGTAGTACGGCAGTTTCAATGCCAAAAGGAGACGCAGACGTCGGAGAGAGGCGACGAGGCGACCATCAGCCAGCCCAGCCGCGGAGAAAAAGAACGCGCAAAGGCACAGAGCTCAAGTAGCCCGACGGACACCGTTGCTTAATGTCACGCAAATCACCCATTCCTAGAAAATGTGTAACACTGTCTCGCACGCTATTTTGAATACGCTGTACTTTAATTTGAGTACGCTTTGTTTCGAGGCGCGGAGCTGTGGCTTTTTAGGTGGGTACTTTTTGCTGCGTTGTGGCCTGTCCACTGCGCTTACCGTCGCCGCCACGGGCACGAAAAGCGCAAGGACAAAATCCGCATTTATACGTCTGCTGAAGCTCGGCCCCCGATGTACTTTCAGTCTGACGTTGCTTCCGGTCGCGGTTTGCATGGCGCTATATCAATCTCTCATCCGAGTTACTGATGAGTGGCCGATAGCTGGGAAGCCAATGGGGACAAATGGGGTTTCCAATCATTGGCAATCGGCCTGTGGCACTTGGGCTGGTGGAGGTAGTGGATGTTCTTTATGCACAAATTCGAACAAAAGTATGCACTGGGCCGGAGCGCTTTGTAGGGCACGCTGCTTGCCGGAAGGGAGGTCTTGTTCATCATGCTCCGCAATTCATCAGAATAGCCTTCCTCATCGATGGTAAACTTTGAGCCAACACTGACTGCTTGAATTATGACTTTGACTTGCACATCGAACTTGGCGAGCTTTAATCACAAGGCGTTAGCGCAGGTTCAGCAGAGGCGTTTAGTGTCCAGACGTGCGTATAAACATCGACAGCCTGAACCAATGCCCGTTAAACGAAGACGTTCATCTGGATGCGGTTATTGCTTTGGGTTCAACTAGTACATGACGGTGAGAGTCGTCCAGGTCCGGAGTGGTGAAGGGTACGAGCACAGCACTCAGGGCTGGTACAAGCACGTCTTTCGTGGGAAAGAATACTCTGGTTTCGCGTTCGTGCTTCACATCTTCTGCAATAGCTGATAGATCCCCAACATGAAAGCAAATCTCACTGGATCCACAGTCCACAGTAGCGGCGTATGCACGCAAGAAACTAGTACGAATGATGACATCGTCTGTTTCATCTGCAAAACAATGAACTCTGTCCTAGTCTTTTGCACCACGCATAACCGTCGCGAACAAATTCCTACAGGAAGCAATGACTCCACCACCAACGCCACGAAGGTGCATATTTCAGTCAGATGCCAACAATACTTTCCATGTCAACCCATTTTTAAGGGCAATAATTATCACATAAACAGTTGCTCCAGTGTCTCCTAATGCAATAGTATTCACAGTATTCATAAAAACTTTAACCCTGTTCAGAGACATAGTAGTAGGAAAGACAATTTTTGAAACTGACCACGTGGCGGCCAACAAGTCCCAGAAGCTACTTTCCCTGCGC
Source organism: Haemaphysalis longicornis (assembly GCF_048455015.1). NCBI lineage: Eukaryota > Metazoa > Arthropoda > Arachnida > Ixodida > Ixodidae > Haemaphysalis > Haemaphysalis longicornis. The sequence continues at coordinate 216,526,550 of NW_027526361.1, forward strand.
CGGCGGGCTATGGCGATGGTGTGGGAAGGGCGAGGAATCAGGGCGAGGCACTTGCGATAGACTGCGGCCAGATATCTGCGAACCGTGCCGCGTTATGCCTCGCTGAGCTGGCTTCTTATGTGGTCGTGCAGGTAGATAGTGAGGGGTGTTCCGCCCACCCCTAGCAAACCGTGGCAGAAGCCGAGGACCCTGCCGCTGCTTACGGAGACAAAATAGAGAAATGTGGCCGCGTAGACCACTACAGTCAAACCTCGGTATATCGAACATGGGTATATCGAATTATTGTCCATACCGAACACTTTCTATATCACGCGGAAGATTACATGCATTTTTAATTTTTTATTTCGAACTGGGACGGACATAAAATGGGTATATGGAACTCCGCCACCCCAGACTGCCCAGACCGCTCGCGCTCTGTGGACAGGCGGCAAGCTATCCCGCAGCACCCTCGAGGATAGCGGTGGCGCGATGGGCGTTTCCGACTGCTGCGCATCGGTTGGACCGAAGCAGAATTGGACGGTGCAAAAGAAGAATGCGAGCTTGAACAAACCTGGGTCCAGCTGGAGCTCTTTGTTGGTCCTGAGCCACGAAGCATGTGCATTGATGACTTTGTTGCGGTGACGACAGCACCGGAACGACGGTGGAGCTGACGGATGTAGAGATCCTGGCGGGGGTTACTACTGAGCTCACAAACGAAGGCGCTGCCGAGGTTGTACCCGCAAGCGCTGATAGTGCCCCGCTCCCGACTTCGACCGAGGCTTCAGCGGTTTCGGCCCTACCGCACCGCTACTGCACCGCTATAGAAGGCACCGCCCTGTCGCTTGTGGAACGTTTGGACTACGTTGAGGAAGTCGTGTATAAGACGCCAGGCTACCTTGCTGCAGTATTTTAAGCCAAAAGAATAAACACTTTGAAGCACCAAGTGAGTATTTACTGCACAATATGTTAATGTATTGATTTGTACCAGTTTATGACGCGGGTTTTACGTGATTTTATATATTGAATTCTGGTTATATCGAACTATTTCGCGGGCACTGCACTGTTCGATATATCGAGGTTTCTCTGTATTCTAGCACCTAGGTTCTTGCGTTGAATCAATTGATGCGCTTGAGTTGGTGACAAGGTTCTTGAAGAGGTAGCCGGCGGGCGTGGGCAGTGGGGCTATTCTTCGTATTCAGAGTGTGGTCTACCTAGCCAACGGTTAGAAGGAGACAGCTGTCTCAGAGCTGTCAGGATAGTCTTTTCAGCGAGCCCTGTAGCTTCCCGGATCAAGACTCAGCAGGCCCATGCCTGGGAGGCTGCTGCTGCACGACGCTCTTGTGGTGCATTGAATCGTGCCAAATACAAGGATGTTCCCTTGGGTTGGGGTTCACCTCTTGAATTGGCTGCCCAAGCTCTGACCTTATTGTGTTTGCGGACAAGCCCTCCGATGTCTTCTGAAAAGGTGGTGTCCATTCTGGCAAAGGTAATCGCGTTCGCAAGGCGGCCAAATTTCGGTGTAATACGCCGAGTCCTCAGCGCGTGGAATGCGTGGCAATGGCGCATCACATCACTTGCCGAGGCTATAAGTTCCTTGGTGATGAGGAAGTTGTAGACACCCTTGGCGATGCCCTTTAGGACGTGAACCGCCCTATTTACATCAGACGGATAGGGAGTAGCAAGGGAGAACAGCTTGGGCACTTCTTCTGTATAGGTCGTGCTCGTTTCACCGGGGATCTCTGGTTGTTGCGCTAGGGTCTGCTCCACCTTTTTATTCCCCAAAATTGAGTCACCAAAGCATTTCAGTATCTCATCGATAAAGTGCTCGCACGTTGCAAGCGACTCCTCATTATTCTCAACACATACAAGGGCGGTGCCACCAAGCCAGGAAAACACATTTGCCAAATGCATCGGCTGATTCCACCGGTTGCACTGGTTAACCCTCTGGCCTCTTTAGCCTCTTCTTGACGTATTCGTTGGCCTTACCAGAAAGTGTGCGTTATTCGCGCTGGGGAGGCCAAGCAATGGGGATTGCAGATGTGGTACGTCTGTCAAAGCTGTTCTACACAGTCGCGGCGCGATCTTGAGGGGAACAATCAATCAGCTCTGGAAGAAATCTGGTAATGCCCCTGTTGTGTCTACGCTCTGACGCATGCAGGACCTAGGTCATTAGTACCCCACACTATCACCAATTGTTGTGGGTGTAAGTGATGGAATCGATATATTTAGAGCGAAGGGGCGACGATGGAGACACTGGTGAAATGTTGGCTTGCTAGAGATCGAAGCGGCTAAACCTCGACCTCTTCTTTCTAACACAGCGCGACTGGCGTTATACAGCGGCTATTATAGCCACTTATACTTCTCGTAGTTCTCTACAATATCGTGCGGCACAGCACGAGCTCCTTCGTTTCAGTTCGGTCGCGTCGTCACGGTATGATTTTTGTTAAGGTATTACGTGGGTAGTGGCACGATCAGATTGGTAATGTCTCTTTATAAGAAATGGTGTTTCGGCTACCGTTACTTTAGGCGCTACCTGGGCTAGTTCGCAAGATTCTTAGGTTGCGGTAGTTGCTTCCCCTTAGATAGCTATCGGCATGCGTACACGCGATCACAACTAGGGCAGTTGGATGTTGAAATGTATTGAGGCACAGTGTTACAACCTTCGGTACCACCTGAAAATGTCGGAACTGTGGTTGTGAACCTGTCATTTTGTCTTCGGTTGGGTTGTCCCAAACAGTTTTGTTAAGCGCCGTACAACTGCGTTGAAAAAAATGCTTCGAGAGTGCCGTTACCTCCTATGCCCTCAACTTTCATGTTCGTTCCTAACCTATCAATTATTAAGTAGTTGCAAGACTTCACTTGCAAGGGTTGCAAGAGTTCTTGAGTTGCAAGAGTTGACTTGAGTCGCAAGAGTTTCAAGAGTTGACTTGAAAGTGACGTGATTTATGACGGCGTATATTTGGTGAGACGTTTTATTGGTCTGTCCTTTATTATTTTCGGCAAGGGTCACAAGGAAGTCCCTGGAGTAATCTGTATGCGTATGTGCTGATGATTGCCCTTAGCAGTACGCTGTTTGTAGCCCGTGAAAACACTTGTAAGCAGTTTGGGGCTTTATCTCATCCCCTCTTCGCTGCTCACATGGAACGTTTGGCATCAAAACCATCCTTCTTTCAAGATAAATTGATGCAACTATTACATTTATGACTTTGGCATCCCCGCCTCCTGAAAAGCTATCAACGACTTTCGCTACTATATATATGTTGATATAGTTCCGAGCTTTTTTTGCGCAGAGCCGAGAACTGCTCTGTTCGTTGTAATGATTCTAAAACCTATCCGTCATAATTACGTCGCCTTTCAAGGCAGCACACTTGTTCCTGCAAGTATTAAATCCCCACAATACTCCCCCCGGCTAGCAGATAGCTCAATTCGGAGTAGACGGACATCAACAACCGTTCTCTCTTGGGTTCAAATCTGCCCGCAAAATGACCGTGGAATAGAAGAAACCTGCATAAGAATTGTAAACCACATATATAAAGAACTCACCCGAATGATAACCTTCCACAAGAAAGCGATAAATATCCGACCAGAAAGGAGTAAAGAGGGAGATGCCATCTCGCCAAAGCTGTTCCAACCATGTGAAAATGGGGTATTCAGAAAGCTCAAGTGGGAAAACATACGATTAAGAATAAACAGGGAATGCTTCAGCTATGTGCGGTTTGTGGATGATAAATTATTGCTGACTGATACAGGAGAATTCCTGCAAACAGTGATTGAGCAACTATAATCAGAAAACACCTCCATATTGCTGAAATAAATATGAATAAATCTAAAGTAATCAGGAAGAAGCCATATAAAAACGTCCTCTTCAGCTGAGGAAAAGAAATGCTAGAAGAAGGAAAAGAATATAACGCCCTTGGACCAATGGTTAATGCTGATGTTTACCACTATAGCAAAATCAGCCACGGAATAGGGATGGGTTGGGGAGTCTTGGCGAGCATACCAAATAATGAAGAGTAAGCTACCTCTGTCACTAAAAAAATCTACAACCTGTGCATAATGCCGGCTATGACATCAGGAGCGGAAACTTCGCACCTTACTAAACAACTAGAAATGAAACGTAGGTCGGTTCCACGGGCCGTGGAAAGAATAATGTAAGGAACAATACCCAGGGGCAGGAAACGAGCTACCTGACTCTGCGAATAAACTGGAGTAGAGGATATTACAGTTTATATAACGAAAAAGGAAACGACTTGGTCTGCCGATGAAGTAAGTAAACAGACAACCGGTGAAGAATTAGGCTGACTGGCTGGATACCAAGAGATGTGCCTAGAAGAAGGAGAAGGCTATTAAGCTGATGGAGTGATGAAATAAAAAATCGGAGGCAAACTGTGAACTCGAGCAGCAGAGGACAGGAGTGGTTGCAGGTGAATGGGAGAGGGCCTTGTCCTGCAGTGGACCTCAGAAGGCTGATGGTGAGGATGAGCAATTTCCTGCACGGTGAGTTCTTATGGAATGATTTCACGCCAATAATGCTGGTGCGAAGGTGACAAAATCGACCGCCGGGGAAAACTAATCTAAAAGTCAGTGACTGCTCACAGTGTTGTTCCGTATAATAATAGAGACGACAAACGTTTTTGGGGCACTGGATGGTTTGGCGCATCATACCTTTGTGTTGCGTCGCCAGAGATCCAGACGGAGTTTGACCCACCGTTAGTGGCTCAGTGGCTAAGGCGTTACGCTGCTGAGCACGAGGTCGCGGGTTCGATTCCCGGCCGCGGCGGCCGCTTTTCTGACGGAGGCGAAAAGCAAAAACGCCCGTGTGTACGAGATTTCGGCGCACGATAAAGATCCCCAGGTGGTCAAAATTAATCCGGAGCCCTCCACTACGGCGCGCCTCATCGCCTGCGTTGCGTCGGCGCCCTAAACCCCACAATCAATCAATCAATCAGACGGAGTTTGAGTAGAGTGCAGTACGCCATCCACATGAAAAAGACCCGTTTGCAGCCGTTTTTGCCAGAAGTGCAGCTCTTCGTGCCATCAAATGGTGTACACCCTAATCGAGGCTTGAGAAAGCAAATTCCGAAAAATTTAACGCTCTGGTGCCTTCTGGGGGATTTCAGTCTGTCTAGTTTCTCTCTACCAAATGCTTTTTAATAAATTACGGTTATAGAGTGTCACGTTAAAAGCTGTATATATATGGGATAGGGATAGCCTGTTCCCGGTCCCTGGCTACTCTAACGATGGCCTGTCGCCCGCAATAGAGCGGAATTACAAGAGAGTTAAAAATGTGCCCGTGCAACCACGGCGATCTTTCTTTTTCAAACATGATTTGTGGTGATATATGCCTTAACGAGCTGCGGAATATGTACAGTTTTAATGGTAAACGGTTTGAATAAATAAACATTTCTTGAAAACAGTACACGCCAACACATTCGGTAACTCATATTTGACGACTCCATCTTTCGAATAAGTCTTGCGTGAAAGCATATGTACTCATAAGACTTTTCGCAATAAGTTTCCCCCCTTTCGGAATTTTGCTGCTGACTATCAGCAGCAGCTCCCTTTTCTTTTTTGTTCTTTGTGTGTTTTCGTTTGCGCGGACAAAATTTTTGTGCTCCCACTGTCTTCAAAATGGTGTGACCTTTTCGATGCTTTAACACATGGATGTCCCTGGCGAAAGAACACTGCACTTATTTTTCCGAACACCCTCTTCTCGTAATCGCCTGTGTCGACCCTCGTTAAAATGTCGACCGGAAGACGCAGTGGCGAGAACAATGGATGTAGGGGCTGGGCGGAACGAGGTTGTAAAGTGCGCTTGGAATCATGTTCCCTCGTGAAGACAAATTTTTAGCCCAACTATAATTTATGCCATACATGTCCATTTAAATAAATATAGTTAACCTCATAACACTATACGCGTTTTCGCGCAGATTCTCTTTCTAGAAACTCCTCAAACCTGTGCATAAAGCTCCTCGTAAAGAAGAAGCGTTTATTGTGCCGATGCAGCCATAAACTGCACCTCGAAGAAAGGATTGCCGGCCTTCTCTGAACATTTGGCCGGAAGTGACGCCACCAAGAATCAGTAAAGAAGCCTCTTAGTGACGTTTACGGAACTTACAGCTTACGCTCTGCCTATTAGGCGAGCAAGGTTCATCCGTCCGGTTTACCGAAAAATACATAAAAGTAATACTTGTTGCGCCAGTACTTGAGTGTTTGAGTTTCACAACATCTTGTTTGGCGGTAATGTTTGTAATTTGCGGGCTTCAATTGCCAACCTTTCCCGCGTCGAACAAATATTTACTATAATCCATCTCCCCAGCGAAATAATCTGCAGTCCCGCGTAAGATATCCTAATATTTAGTTATCGCTATTCCGATGACGATACTCTCATAAATAAAACATGACTGTAAGAGAAGCGCTTCATCTTTGTTAGGGAATATTGTAGCCAGAAACCAAAGATGCAATATTTGAAATGAAAGCCGGTGGACGTTTACAAACAAAGACTGGGACGTTTATTTATGATCTAAAAATATTAAGGCCGGCTTTACCCAAAAACCGTTGAGGAGACGCTCAGTTCCCGCGCGTCAGCAAAAAAAGGGGTCGTAAGAAGCGCAGTATCTTTATTACCTAAGTCGCGTGATACCAATTGTTGTGTAAAGGCGATTTTTCGCACCACAATACCTGCGTTTTACTCAATTTAAACGCAATGTAAGAAAGATGCTGCCGAAAAAGCCGGTCTATTGGGAGACCAGAATGCCGCATACGATTACAGTAGAGGAAAGCTTACCTGGCGTTTTGAGCCACGCCAGTTTGACGTAGCGATTGGTGAGTCTCGTATTAATGTTAACGGTAAACTCTGTAGGTGTGCCATAAAAAATTCGACCGCTGATTTCGTTAATAGAAGCTCATCCAAAGCTGGAGGGCTTGAGCGCAGAGAGTTCCGTAGCGTTATCTGCTATCCGAAACAGTCGTTTCTTGTGGTCGCCGTTCGCTTCTGCTGACGTTTAACCGAATGCGGTGGAGCAATGAAGTTGCCAAAAAGGAGAATGAATTTGGCCAATTGCGTCATATTGCTGGTGGGATGCCGGTGAAGTTTTAATAGTTTACCTATTCTTTGAGAAGCACCGATAAAGGAAGATAGTCCTTCGATCTTGTTTTATGATACAAACATAGAGTAGTAACATTTTGGTTGGTTGATTATTGCCAGCACACCTATGACTAGTACTGTACAATACCTACTTGACATTTCATAAACCTTTACATTGTTTAAAATGTTCATCAAACTGTAACAGTTTGCTTGTAAACACCTTTCCGGCAGTGACTACGTTCGCTAATGGCGTTTTAAAAGATTGGAACGGACTACATAAAAAGGGGGCTTCGCCTACCGGCAGCTAAGCGATGCTTCTTATTTATATACAGTAACTCCTCCCTCTTACGAAATCGCTTTACTCTAAATATCACTTTATTCGAATGTTTCCTGGTCCCATTCTAAGCCCGTGCATTTTATCCCGCATTACTCGAAGCGCACGAGGAGCTTGACTCGCTTAGAGCGAACCCGCGACCGGAAGCGTCGCTCAGCAGCGACGACCCAGCAGCGAGTCAGGCTGTCAACATGGCGGGTCAACGCAAGCAAGTGTTTGCCCGGTGATTCTGTCGAGCTGGTCGTGCCCGATTCGCGCAATCCGACTTTAGAGAAACGGTCCAAATGCGTTGCAGGGCGTTGAGTTTTGTCCCTTGACATTGGTCAATGGCGTGGACGTGGCGGTGAGCAAACATCCACACTGGAACCGTACAATTAGCACTGTCGTCGAGAACGGGACGCCGAAAAACGGTTGTCTTGAAAACTACAGGGCTTCACGCATCAGGGAAAAATTGCCTAGTGATCATGCAAAGTACCTAGTGCAAAAAAAGTCACTTTTCATGATTGCACTGGGTGCCCACAATGAGAGCCTATTAGTTTTTTCAGCTCAAATACAACCTCACACTCGAGTCATGGCATTTTCAGCGCTTTCGAACGCGAAACTCTGAGCGTTCTGTGACACCCGCACCAACCCCTATAAAAGTGCCCACTGCCTTCCCATGCTCATTCACTCTGAATGCACTGTATTCGGTCTCAAAACGCCTGTAGGAGCCGATGTGGTCGTGTGGCCTTGCCTACATTTTTTTGCGGAGAAGATTCGCTATCAGCAGGAGCTAGAGACCAGAGGAGCGCCCGTAGAGTGCGGCCGAGAGGCGTAAAAGGTGTTCTTTCTCTGGCGCGTTGGTCGACCTCCGTGCTGAGGCCATGCGCTGCTGACGCAGGCACAGCGGCCAATGATGATAATAGTGAGCGCTTGCGGTTGTTGACAAAGTGAACGTTACAGTGTTCGCCCCTAGCCCGGAGCGCTACAAAAGGAAAGCAAGAACGTGAGCAACTGCCTAGCGAGGGAAGCTATATACAGGGTACCACGGAGATGACAAAGGCTACATAAGTGCATGTACAAGGTGTGTCCGCGGTCAGAGGTCCTTAAGTACTCCAATGAAAAGGTATGCATGATGTTAGAGTGGTTCTGGTTAGTCGCGTGATAGGGTCCGGTGACAGTCCCAGTCGTCGTCATGAGGGCCTCCAGAGCACATTATACCTTCCGGTGGCCTGAGCTGGGAGTGGAGGAGAGGACGAGCTTGAGCACGAATCGGCTGCTCCAATGTCAGGCTGTCGCGGCTGTCCACATAAACGTAGACGATTGGACGGGTATCGAAGAGTGAGCACTGCAAGTGCAGCGTTCGACACCGTGATTGCCCGCGTAGCAGCACACCTGATCTGTCGAAGTCGAGGTGGAGAGGGTACAGTCGGGCGCATCATTGAGGCGGATGCTTTATTTGGAATCGGGAGACGACGCCAACGATGACCGTGGCACTTTCGTTGTGTAGAATTAACCCAAACAGGTGATGGTGAACGCAAAAAATAAAACGGATCCAGCGCGTTCGCCTCGGACGTTCGTAGTGCCGGATCAGGTGGCTAGCCTGGAGATCATCCTGCCCTACCAGCCCAGACGACCGCACTCGTGGTCGGCGCTTGCGACATCGACGGCCGTGTTTAAGCCCGACATCAAAAATGAATTATGACGGGGGTGGCTTCAAGTCTGGTCAGGGCTGATTTGTGGGGCGTGCAGGACGTTTGACCCGCCGACTGTGCGTCCACTCAGTCACGGTGGTTTGGTCGTCGGATGACGGGCTTCCTTCAAGGCTGGTAATGCGTGCCACAGTGTGCACCTCATGCGTGATATGCTGCCCCTGCAGTGGAGCTGGAGTGGACGCCTTAGCCACCTTACAGATGGTCGAGATGCGTGGTGAAGGAGCTTCTCCGACTGGCATATCCAAGTGTGTGCACATGTAGGGCGTGCCTTCCGAAATTGCGCTTGGGTCGACAGGAGCCGCTTGCACGAAACGTGGTAAATGAAGTTTCTTCAGGGGCCAGCCCGGAGCTTGAGTGCTGCGGGGAGGCAGCGCAGATACATTGGGCGACGGACTGCTAGGGTGTCAGGTGCAGTCCTTTATTGTCGCTGCTTCTGGGCTGCCATCCACGAGAGATAGAGTGGTTGCAGTGGCCGTGGTGTCACGGGCCAGCATGGCGGTGCGAGGCTGGAAGACTCTATATGGGTGGTAGGAGGCTCTGTGGCTGGTGAGGGTGGTTTCACATGGAAACCATAGCGCGCGAGGAGGAAGGCCCTGAGCACATCGTAGGGCTGGGCTCGAGGCTCCGTCAATATGGAGGTGAAGCTGGATGTTAGGAGCTTGTACATCAGTGAGTAGGGTTCTTGCTGCGCTGTGACGCCGTACAAGTCACAAAAGGACTCGATCTGGCAGAGGCATACTTCGGGGTTGTTCGGGTAGAATGGTTGGCGGGTGGAAATGGCGCTGGATTGAGTGGAGTGGTGTGACCACGTTGAATCAAGTGGCTGGGCGCATATGGCAAGGAATGGCCGAAGGTGGATGTGTAACGTTCAGTGAAGACAGCTGGTGGTGAAACGTTCCTTCGCTCGCGTGTCAGAAATTCTTTAGGGCACGAGCGGTGCTGCAAGCTGGATAGCACCGTTCCCTGCCCATTGTGTAAAAGAAACCGTGGAAGGGGGCGATGCAGCGTCCTTGTGGCGGGAAAGACTCGAGCCGAGCCGCGCCATCACGTAGACCTGCAGCGTGTCGGAGCGCCGCTCACCGTCTTTTAGGAGCTCACAGCGTAGGTCGGCCAGAGCAGGGTGGTGAAGATGCGGTAGAACTCGGTCTGGGAGTCGATGCAGCGTAAGACGCAGTGCGCTTCCGTTTTGAGGAACCAGGCTCGTGCGTAGCGCTGCTCGAAGGCCGGGTAGGGCGGCAGCAGGCAAGCGCAGCGGGGCTCCATGCTGACTACGTGCGGGTCACCAGTAATTGTAAGAACCTGTGTGGTCGTGCGGCAGGGCCTACATTTATTTGCAGAGGAGATTCGATATTAGTAGGAACCCGTGACCCGAGGAGTGCCCGAAGAGTTGGCAGAGTGGCGTACAAGGTGTTCTTTCTCTGGCGCGTCGCTCGTCCTCCGTGCCGACTCGACGCGCTGCTGACGCTGGCACAGCGGCCCATGATGATGATAGTGGATGTTTGCGGAAGACAACGAAGTGGCCGCTCCACACTGAATACATTGTGTTTTGATTCCGCGCAGTTGTGGCGCATAAAGCTAAACTGCTTTATATTTCCTCGAGTGCTAGCTTATATCAAAGTACCGCTTATAACCAAATTATCAGCGTCCCACAGACTTTGTTATAACGAGGGATTACTGTACTTGCGGGAAACCCTGGTGTGTAAGAGCTAGTTTTTACTAATCTGGTTAAGGGGATAGAAAATCTCGAGATCGTGATGTTGCTCGGGATTCGGTTTGTATGTTCTGTTTAAAGCGGAAAACTATACATACGAACACAATACTTTTAAACACTGTGTTCTTTTGCCGCATAAGTTGTTCCGATTAATGTGTGAAAAATTCAGGTGTTTCAATTTTTCAATATTGAGGCATATAATTTTTCAGAGCATCTATATACTGCTCTATATGGCTTCGCTGTTCGAAAGAGACCTCGCTATCAAAGTGCTGAAATTCCACTGATAGTATTAGTGGACGCTCTCACCCAATAAAACCGATTAATTCAACTTCGAAACATGTATCATGCATTTAATGAGCCCCCTCAAAGAGAGCGGACGCTGTAGAGCCCGTTTCTCCTGGCGTTCTGATTATCTGGTGGATGGTGGGCGATCATAGTGCATGCTCGCTTCACTATACGTAATGACGCAAACCAGTCGACTCGCCGCTCCACGTCTACCCGTATGCCTCCACGTTCCGCAGGCCTAGCTTGGCGGCTTCGTCCATCGGCCGTTACATGGCGGCGTGGGCCGGACTGCTCGGGTAGCGACCATCATCCCATTTGCCTTGACCTTTCGTCTACTTCGTAAATGATATATCATCAAGTGGAACGAGTTTCAGAAGTCCACTAGTCAAATATCAACGTTCAAAGACTACCCTGCATCATCCATACGAAGTGCTCTTGAATATTCTGCATCCGTAAACTGGGCTGACAAGAGCCGCCCTAACCCTGAATTGCGCCTCCTTGAGCTGTGGGCGCAGCGCAGCCAGGCGGAAGTGTTTGCTTGTCGTAACCCCACTCTCCGACATGCCAACTCCGCCTTAAAGTGCCCACAGCTGCGGCTCGTCGCCATGAGCTCGGGCTGTCCCGCCAGCACTGGCTTGATATGTGCGCTCGTTAGTGCCTCCGTCTAGACTACGCTCCATATGACGCGTTTTTCATTCTTTGGAGCGATTACCACGATCCCCAGATCCTGCTGTGTGAGCGTTCTTCACGTCGAACCAGACTTCGTTGCAATTTGCAGATAAGCTGGCTCATACTTTATACCGGGATTTTTATTTAGACCCAGCCATCAAGCCCCCTCCGTTCACTCTTCTCCCAGTCCTGGTACGCCGCCATCGGAAGCCGCAACCAAGGGTATACTTTTACCATTTACAATTGCGGAAATAACCGAGGCCTGTGACATGGCTGTACTTCGCAAAGCTCCCGGCTCTGACGGAGTAACATTTGAATATTTCAAGCACCTCTTCGTACTTCTGTGGAGGGACTCCTAGAGGCGTACCCTTGGTGGGGCTTACGTGTACGATCCCCAAGCCTGGCTTCAAGCGGATGTAATCCCGAAACCCGGTAAGCCGAGTACAGAAATCCGCAACCTCCAACCAATAGCACTCCCGGCGACCATTTTGAAGCTGTTGGAACGAATGATTGCCACACTGCTTCAGTGGTTTCTCGACGAGTACCATCTATACCACCCATGCCAAACTATATTTCGTCCCCACTTTGGTGCCGAGGATGGTCTGGGGCACCTCTCTGAGAGTATCCTGATTAGGAGCCAATCCGCCCGTGTTCTCTTTGTGCTAGGCATGGACCTTAACAAAGAGCACGACCACCTACGCCATGCTGCCGTCATTGCGATACTTCATCTCCTTCACCTGCCATCCCGCCTATTAGATTTCATTCGATCTCCCATAGATTCCTTCCAGCCCCCCAGGGGTGTGCCTCAGGGGTCTGTCCTGGCCCCCTTGCTTTTTAACGTAGCCATTATACCTTTTGCCTAACGACTTGGTGCTGTTCCACACATCTACAGTAGCAGCTATACAGACGACATCAAGGTATTGTTCATTCACCAGGACCTTCATGTCCAAAGTTTTTGCCTGGAACAACCTCTAGATGAAACCAATTCTTGGTGCAGGTATCTTGGCCTCACGCTCTGTCCTAAAAAAACAGCACTTCTCACCGTGATCAACCCATGGGGCCGTTGGCACTTGGTAGCCTCCCCTATCCGTCTTTCTGTTCAAGGCACGCCTATACGAACAGCCTAAGGGCGTTGGGCTTGGATATTACGACCAGCAGTTCTGCAAAACCTTGGATTTGCTTTGCAAAGCATCAAACGTCACAATCGCTGCATCTATGTCCCCTCGCATGTCTCAAAAAGCCGGTGGTGCGGCCTCCCAGACGGCCCGCATGCTTGTCCGAGCAAATTTTCAGCCTCGCGTAATTTATAAAGCTCAATTCCACGTCTTTACAAAGGCAGACGGTGCGCTACTCGAATCAATAACAATTCGGCTATACGAGCTTTAACTGGTATTCTAACCCTCACCCGTGTTCCTATTCTCCAACAAAAAGCACAGCTCAACACATGTGATGAGCTAGTGCATGAGCGTCGACAAGCCGCTCTCCAAAAACAAGCCCTTAAACCAGATTTCGCCGCTCTTGTAGCGTATTTGACCGGTTTACCACCAGCCCCACCACTATCAAACACCAATATACGGTTCCCATGGAAGTTCCACCAATTAATGGATACACGATGTGTTGCCGGTATTCATCCCCGAGCATTTGGTACTCCGATTCCGCCGTCTATGCGGATTGCTAGCCTTTCCTCTACGCTGATGTTTGTCGACACGAAAGCTTTTTAATACCTTACTGGATACCGCTCTACATTGGCGACTGTTGCTCCCGATCCAATGACCTGCACTTATATAACAACAGAGAAGTGGCCATCAACCCAGACAGAACTCCTTGCAGTACGGTTTCCTCTGCTACACACATCGTTGATAACCAATCACGCTTCACCACAGTGTACAATTTACACTAATTCGTTGGAAGCTGTACCAGAGATTTGTAAAACTATTACGTCCAATGAACTTCTGCTAGAAATCCAGAACAAAGTGGACGCCTATCGTTGTCGTGTGCACGTGTAATGGCGCCAATGGAACAGCCACCCCACAATGCAGGCTGCAGAGGCCGGAAAACATGCCGTGCGTGTGCAATATAGAGCTCCTTTTGCACCTTCGTCAAACGGTGTTCGAACTTGCAAGTGAAAAAGAACGTCTACGGCACACCGCGCCCGCTCTCTTACCCCCGACAGGTACAGACCTCCCTGGCAGGTTGTCTCACCAAGATGAGCTCCTGCTCAGACGTCTTCGCCTGGGAGTCGCCTTCATGCCAGCTCTGACGAGTTCCTGACCACCTCAATCTCATGCCCTGTTAAACTCCAAGTGCCCCTGTTGCCCCACTCCTGTTGACCAGGCTACAGCACAGCACCTGGTGTGGAGTTGCCCTGATCTGCGAAGCGTACGCGTTGTGCCTATCGCCACCTGTGGCCAGAATTAATGGCGTGGATGCAAGGTCCGCATCCCGGCTCCCGTACTCCGGCGTGTATCTGTACATTTAATTTCCTCTTATGCTGAATGGAAAACTTCCGCAATAAAAAAACAAAAATACCTGTTTCACCCCGCCCTGGTTATAACAAAACCCTGAAGCCCCATGGCCTTAGAAAACGCCGGCGCTCTGTTGAGGTAAGTCCACCCCAACCTGGCACCACCGAAACTTTTATTATGGCAGATAACATGCGGGGATGTTTGGCATTCAAAGGCGGGTGTCTCGGCTGCCCGCAGTTCTGTACAGTCGGTGATCGGCTCAACCCTAATAAGGGCTTCTGAGGCGCGAGGTGACCATCTGATGCTAATTTGCCTATTGGACACATCCAATCGCAGTTTTTTGTATCTTACTTGACTTGCCAATGTAGCCTACATATGCGCTATAAAAGTGCAAATAGATCATTTGTGCTTTGTTTGGACATCCTGACGTTCTGTATTTCCGAATTTGCAGACGTCCTTCCGCGAGTGCCCATGGCGGCTTGCCCTTCATTTATTTCCTTGTTGGTGACCGCTCTAAATCAATTTGCGTGCGGGGCTTAATCAAGGTATTCTTATATTTTTCGACTTCCTGAATCGTGGATTTACCGTTACTGATTTTACCGTGATGAAACACATTCTTGCTTTCTTTAACTTTCGTTCTTTCTTGCTTTCTTTAACTGGCGAAAACGCTACGCACTTTGTCTGACTAATAATGCTTAAAAAACGCCCCATCGATCAGAAAGATCTGCGTGAAAGGTTCGGTTGTCTTGCTTGAAAAACGCACTTCTCAAAAATCGACAAAAGTTTGCCCTATTTTTAGGGTCCGTGCCTGCGCACGAATAAGCTCCAACAAGGCTGCCAACTGATAAGCGCGAGCTACGGCTGCCCGACCTGGCTTCTTGCGTCAGCATAGTTCTCTCCTGGTATGCTGTTATCAAGAAAACCATCTGTTGAAAATATTAGAAGAGAAATAGGTGGCTATTAGCAGCTGCCCTTAACTATCACCATCATTGTAAAGGTCCATCCGCCATTAAAGATTCACCCACGCACCGCGGTCCCCGCCTCGGTTCTTTAACAAAATGGTGCCGTGACCAGGATGGGAAGATCTACACAGTTGGAGAACGGAGTGTGCGGACCGCCATCAACGGTGACGCGAGTGACACGGCTGCGATGGGACTGAACGGTGACCGCTGACCACGGGCCGCAGGCGGACGTGACTACGCACGGATCAATTGAGGACTCACCAAGCAACTAACGTCCAGGCACCCTCACCAACGTAACCGAATGGACGTCTGCGGGGACCAACGGAATGAACGGCTTCGGTTTCTTGCCTACCATGACTCTTCTCGATGACCTACAGATATTAACGACGCCGAGCATCGACATTGACGCCCTGTCCGAACGAAGAAACCTAATCCGGAAAGACGCCACCACACTGATCAAAGATATAAAATCACGGATGAACGCCGAGGCGCTATCAATCGGTAAGCTAATTTGCCTCAAGAAGAGCCTGATGGAAAAATATGAAATACTAAAGAAACTGGACAGCGAAATTAAAGAGCTCGTCGAACTGGATGATTTAGAAAAAGAATATGAAGCCGCCTATGAATTCGAAGATCTAATCCTGTTGACCAAATTTAGAATGGAGCGATTGTTCTCGCAATTGGAAAAGTATTCTCCCGATGACATTGTTACAATAGCCCTGGAAAAGCAGGATGGTATCGTAAACATAAACGAATCGGCTTTGGAGAACAGTCACCTTATGAATGAAAAGAGCAATTTGAGGACGCCTCTGAAAGAACATCATCAGCCAGAAGTCAGGGAACAAGCTGTTTCCTTCAAGCAGGAGACTAGTTCAAGGAATAACCAAGTGGAGGAACCCGTTCCTGTTGCTCGCTCAGACGACTGCAACCCGAACGATAAAATTTCTCGATTACAGGCAACAAAAAGGACGAATAATTTGATCAACGAGACGGCTGTGCAGGAACCTGCTGATCGATGTTGTGTACAAAGTTTTAGAGACAAGACGACGACATCAATGCGCAAGAAACGGCCTAATGAAAAACCACAGGTTAACGCAGAAGCACAGCAGAGCTATCCAAACCACAGAAGAAACTCAGGCTCACCCATGGAGACGCCGGATAGATGTCACCTTTGCTGCAGCAAAGGTTTGAAAAGGATTTTACTGGCCCAGGTAAAACGTGGAAATGTGAAGACGCCGACGTTCATACGAAGACCACAAAAACAGCGAAACGCCGGGGCCCCACTATGCACACACGCAACTAAGAGAAATAAGGTTTTCCCAAAGCACCTGAACAACTGGCGTCTGATTGACATAACGAGAAAGGAAAGGTGTGCGATGAACATCCGGACGAAAGGACCCAACCGGCACAGTAGTTCCCCCAACACACGACAGGCTGTCCGATGCGCATTCAGCAATATGCTTCCGCGGGACTCGTTACGTGGTTATCGAGGATGACCGACGCTCCAGACACACCGCTTAAGACGGTCTGATTCCACAGAGCGGCTGTGCCACCGACGCTGGAAACACAGGTGGAAACAGAAGTATGGACTGTTCCGGTGCAGCTACCACGGACATTATACATCGATTTGATTCATGGACTGATTAATGAACAATAATGACCTTTGCTGTTCGATACAACGAATGGAGCGACGCTAAATTGCCACTGAAAACTCTAGTTTCAGCATCTCGCTGTGCTAAACGCGCGGCCGGAGGATGTTAAAAATATTAGAAGAGGAAGAGGTGGCTATTAGCAGCTGCCCTTAACTATCACCATCATTGTAAAGGTCCATCCGCCATTAAAGATTCGCTCACGTCCCGCGGTCCGCGCCTCGGTCCTTCAAACCCGTCTTTTTAAAACTTCATCTGACCACCCTTATCTGGACAACGTGGATATACGGAAAAGTCCTGTTTGGTTCGTGATCTTCTGGTTTTGTTTGATGTGTAAGATACGTAACGCTCAGTCACATTTTTCTCAACAGCCGACATGACATCTATATTAGCACGCTCTTTACAGAACCTTAAAAAATCCCCCTGAGACGACTCATGGAAATCACTTCTGTAATTGAACGACACTAGACAGCTATTGCTTTGTATTACTGTGTGGCCTACACGCCCGACTAGTGTGATATCCTAATTTCTAAACTACAGTAATGGGCGTCTCTTCCACATTTTTAACGACTAGAAACTCATCTTGGGACCGATGGGTCATGCAGTGTGCGCTTTTATGAACCGATTTTACATACCGCAGGGTGCAGCCGAATGTACACTTTTTTCATGGTAAATGGGTTGAATAAATGTTATTTCAACATCTTTATATATTACTGCACTCAAACTCATTCGATACCTGATATGTCACCACTCCATCTTTCGAATAATCTTTACCTGAAAGCAATGCCCTAACAAGACACTTCGCAATAATTGTCCTCCGTTTCGCAAGTTTATGCCGACGGTCATCTGCAGCTCACTTTTATTTTTTGTCGTTTTGTCCTTTCCGGAAGCACAATTTCAGCGATCTCACTGTCTTCTACATGGTGTGGACTTATGAATGCTTTTACATTTGTATGTGCCTGAAAATGGAGAGTGCAGTCATTTTTCAAACACCCTGTCCTCGTCATCGCCAGTGCCGATCTTCGCTGATTGTCGACCGCAAGGCGCAGAGGCGAGAGCAATGCATGTAGGGGTGGTGCGAAACATAAAGGGCATGCGAATCCTGTTTCCTCGTCAAGATACATTTTTGACCCAACAGTAATCAATGCCAATGGTTCACAACAAAATCAATGTATGTTGTCTCATAACGCCATATGCGTTACGGTGCGGATTCTGTTTCTAGAAACCTCCCAAGTTTGAATAACCCTCTTCATAAAGTAGCAGCGTTTAATGCGGCGAAGCAGCCGTAAACTGTGCAACGAAGAATGGCTTGGCGGCCTTCTGTGAATATATGGCCGGTAGTCACGTCACAACAAAACACTACAGAAGCCCCTTTGGGCCATTTTCAGAACTTCCATTCTACGCTCTGCCTATAGGCGAGCAAGGTCCATTCGGCAAGCTTGTCTAAAAAACTCATAAAAGCAAGGGTGGACGTGGCCTTGTCCGAAGCTGAAAGGAATCTGGCTTGCCAAAATTGTTCGTTATTTCTAGGCGTCAGTTGCCGAAATTTCCCACGTGAACCAAAAATTTACCATAAACCGACAGTCCTGGTTAACAATACTGCGGTTCCACGTACGAGATTTCAACATTTAAAATTTTTCATTCAGATTAGGATATTCCCGCAAATTAAACGTGACCATACAGGTAAGTGATGCAATTTTAGTGTTATATCTGTGAAGGGGGTATATTAACAAAATCAAACCCGCAACATTTCTAAAGAAAGACCGCAGACGTTTTGAAAGAAAGGCTGTCGGCTTTAATACTGACCGAAAAAATATTCGTGTCGGCTTCGTGCCCGGCAGCATAATAAGTGGCCTTACGTAGTACGGTAACTTTAGTAGTCAAGTCGCTGAATAGCCATTGTTGTGTCAATGAGGTTGGTATTGCACCAGAATATCTGGGTCACACTCAATGAGGGCGCAAAAACAGAAAGACACTGCACACAAAGCCTGTCGGTTAGGAAACCACAATTCCGCATTGCTATTCCAAGATTGAAAATTTTCCTAGGGTATTTGAGCCACGCCAGTTCCATGAAGCAATTGGTGATTGTCAGTTTGATATGGTAGGAAAACTCTGTGGAGGTGCTATAAATGAAGCTTACGATTAGTTTCGTTCCCATACGGTATTGCGATGCTGTAGTACTTGCGTGCAGATAGTTTTGTTGCGTTATTTGCTCCCCGAAACAGTAATTTCTTCTGGTAGCCGTTTTCTTCTGGTGTCGTTTAGCCGAAAGCGGCGGCGCAATGGACTTTCCAGAAAAAAGGAATATGGCCAAGAGCGCCTTACACCTGGTGGGAAGCCGTTTAGGTTGAATATTTTGCTGTTATTTGAGAATAACCGATAAAAAAATAAAATCTATTTCAGCTTGTGTTTTTCATACAAGAGTAGAGCAGTAATTTTTTGTTCGGTTCACTAGAGCCAGCTGAGCAATGACTGGTACTGTAC
Organism: Haemaphysalis longicornis; assembly: GCF_048455015.1. Taxonomy (NCBI): domain Eukaryota; kingdom Metazoa; phylum Arthropoda; class Arachnida; order Ixodida; family Ixodidae; genus Haemaphysalis; species Haemaphysalis longicornis. The sequence continues at coordinate 216,545,869 of NW_027526361.1, forward strand.
ACACAACACATTTTAGAAACATCCGAGTTGTTGAAATTGTTCATCAATATGTTCCTTGGTACTTAAAATCACCGTTCGAACTGTCAATAAGTTTACAGATATCGTTTTGAAAGATCGGTATTGATAACCTAAACAGGTGGCTTTGCTTACCTGGAGCTAATCGATGCTTCAAAAAGCATTTAGTTTGGAAGAGGACGAGGAAAAAACTTTATTCGAACGCAACCATAAGCGTCGAGAATGTCCAGGGCCAGGTTCACCAACGCCAACTGCTCCGTGAGCTTGTTCGAGGCTAGCTAAGTCCGCCACGTTGAAGCACAAGGATGGGGAAAATGTGGCGTTTTAAATCCAATTAAGCGGGGGAGAAAATTCAGTGTTTTAATTTAGCGTAGAGTTTGGGACAATTGAGACATGCTGGTGAGTGTCGGGGACGGTAGAGGAAAAAACGAGCAGGTGTAATGAGGGTATTTAACTGTATGCGTCGCAGAGTGCGTAGTTGCGTGGTGGATAGAGATTTGTCTGGAACAGGAAATGTGCAGAGAGTTTCCTGATGTTTTTGTACTGAACGTTTTTTTCTTGTTTGTAGTCGAGAGTAGTGTCTGACGCAGGTGGATAAGGCCATGCGCCCTGTGCAGAAGGTCGTGGGCGAGGCTATGCACTACCTTATTTCCTGGTATGTAGGCATTACCAGGAATCCACCTCAGCGTGGCAATGTGGGGACGAAGCTTTCTTATGGGTTTCCGTGGATCATACTGCAGTTCTTCAGGAATCCTGCCCTTGTGAATGGCGCGAAAAGGTTGCCTTCAATTGGTATATATGGTATATCTTGAGGGGTTTGGGGGTGCTAAGAAGGAGTCCTGAATACTGGAGATTTTTGGGACGATCTCTAGAGTCGCTGTAGGCAGGGGATTAGTGAAAGGACCAAGGTTGTGTGTAACTACTGTATTGCCAGTTGTTGTGAAATAGGCGGCTTCTCCGACTTTTGTCCGTGATGCATTCCTGTCTACGATCGTAGAATGAATAGGTTGGACAAGATTGACAACACCAGCACACTGTCTCCCAGGATTGGTATTAGCTGCAGCGTTTGTTGGGATGAGAGCTGTCCTGAGGTTATCTGGGAGCTGTGCAGGAGGAGTGATAGGGAGGTCAATAGGTTGAAGAGAAAATTAGAGAAGGACCCTGTGTCCTTGTTTTGTGCTAGAAAATGCGCCATTTGTGGGTTTTTTGTTGCTGTAAGATCTCCCAGGGGCAAGAACAGCCCCGAAGAGTATAGACTCTGAGTAGACGTATTAACGGGAACGTTGAGGGCGATTTTAAAGAATCTGAGCAGCGCAATCCTAATCTTATGTCTTTTGTGAAAAGTGAGAGAGGTATATAGAATTGTGTAAAGAATGTTACCTAGAGCGAAGGCATGTACGGCTGCCTAAGTTGACCCTGATTTAGCCCCGCGGCCTTGTAGACGATGCGGTGCACTAGATGCGGAAGCTGATGGCTAACTTTAACTGTTGTAGCCACATTAGCCTGATTAGATGATTCATGGATATGGCGCACAAGAATTAAGCAAGCTATTACGCGAAGGATGGGTTGACCTACCTTTTTGAGTTTGATGAGGTGGTTGTGTTGGCGCTCATAGCGATTTTCGCAATGAGCAGCAATTCGGTTTTTTCAGGCGCGGGATACAGGCCTACTATGTCGAGATACCTAGTTACTGCCTCGATTCCCTGCTGCAAGGTGTCCTGCACTGACACAGGAGGCCCAGATGTGCACCAAAGGTCGTCTTCGAAGAATGTATGTTTGGGGTTCGTGATCGATGCTCCAATAAGATACAGGGAGGCCATTCTGAGGTTAAAAAGGCTGGGTGCAAACATAGCCCCCTGTGGAGTACCACGCGTAATGGGAAAAAGATCGAAGACCGAATCAGGGAAACAAAACTTCGCCGTGCGGTCGGGCCGAAATGCAGCGACGTAACCATGCATTTTTGAACCAGAGCCGGTAGAGGCAAGTATATTTAGGAGGGGATCATGGGAAGGTTATGGAGGGCTTTAGGGATATGCAGGGTCACTGTGGCCTGTATCTGGGAACTTGGGAGAGGGTCAGAGTCTGGAGCTAGGAGGAAAAATGGGTTTTGGGTAGACACATCCTTGCTGAAGCCCATTTTTGAACGGGGAAAGAAATCCGCGGACTCAAAATAGGCCTCACGTAGATTGGGAACCAACCTTTCCATTATCGTTCGCAGGCAAGAGGTTAGACAGATTAAGCAGAGATTTTCAAGAGCATATTTTTTGCTTGGCTTAGGTAGTAGGGTTATAAGGGACTAGTTTCAAAATAACGGGAGGGTGCCTTTTTTGCAGTGGGAGTTTATAATGTCCAGAAAGCGTTCCTTCTCCTGGTTAAATAGGTTTCGTATAAATGTATGCTGATCCTCATTTGGGGCCGCCTTCCGATTTAGTTGTTCGAGCGCCCTCTCAAGATCCCAAATGGTGAACGGATCATCAAGATCTGCATTGGAGGCGGCCATGTACGGAGGATAAGTCTAGCTAGAGGAGGAGGAATATAAATGTCGCGGAGCAGGGCTGCTAGGGCGTCTGTTCTAAGCAGGAAATTAGGCTTCTCGAGAGTAGGAACCGGAGCTGGATGAAGCCCAAGGAGCTTTCTATGTAGGTTTTAGGTTCTTTTCTGGTCCAGGCTGCCGTTGATAGCCTTACAATTTTAATTCCATTGATTCCTGCCCAGTGTAGCACAGTGCTCTTTGACGTGTTCCGTTAATTCAGAGATGTGCTCGGCAAGCCAACTAATATTTAGTTGGGTGCGTAGGGCGGGCAAGAGCCGTTTTCTGCTGTTCCAGAAACGGACATGCGGCTGAAGCAAAACATTCCTGCGTGGCTTGTTTATGAGCCTGTTTGAATGCTTTAGTTCAGTTCTTGAGATTCCCATTACTTTGAGAGCTGTCACGAATATCGCGGAAGGTTTTCCAGTTTGCGAGTGAAATTTTACGTTTAAGCGATCAGGTACAGGTAGGAATAGTGATTTAAATAATGTAATGATGGCTTCGCAGTCTTTCATCTGTAACATTCTAGGTGACATCGTGCACTTCCCGGCCTGCCGTGAGGTCTGGCTTGGTCGAATGTTGATGTTTGTAACCCTCACGGGTTTAAATCGGGGTTGTTAAAACTGTTATTCGAGCTTCGTTTAAAGTGTCGTTATGTATGTAGCCAGATCGTAGTTTCAAGAAACGTTTGAAGAATTGTTTCAAGAAAAGGTGGCACGATGGAGGTCACATAGGGTAGTAGAGTTATGTTCACAAAACCTCGAGATCGTTGTGGTTGCTGGGAAATTTAAAATATATGTTCTGTTTATGCACAAAAACGTATACTTAAGGTCACAAAACTACTCAATACAGAGTTCAATTGCAGATTAAGATTTTTAATCAATGTGTGAGCATTCAGGTTTTTGGATTTTTTCTATGTTAAGGGATATAATGACATAGGTGTGGCAATGTTCTGAGCTACAATTCTTCACAAAGTGCTGTGGTACCACCGTTGGTATTGGTAGACGTTCTCACTACATAACTTACACACGAAGTAAACGGGTAAAATTGTATCATGCAACGAATCAGCCACATCTTAAGCAAGAGGACGCTGTAGAGCCCGCTTCTGCCGGCGCTCTGATTAGCTGCCGGCTGTTTCGCAAAAGTATCTTCCTGCTCCTTTCTTTCTTGTCTTGGCCTTAGCCTTTATAGCTTCCTTATCCCACTCTTTTCACTATCTTTATCATGCGTTTTCTGCTGCTCTACACTGGTGTTGGCGTTTTCTCCGTTCAATCATCAGGAACAGCGCTCATGCTATGATGCGAACGACGTCAAATGCGAAGTGTACGTGTAATACACATGGTTTCGACTCAACAGCGGCGTTGTAAAAAAGCGTGTAAGTGGCATTATGGCTTCATTGTTTGATGTGTCAAATATACTTGCACTGATAAAACCAAATTTTATTTCCTGCTGCCTGTTTGCAATGAGAAAAGTTTTCCCAGTACTTTGAATACTTCAATATCAGTTGGAGTTTGATTTCGCCGTTAGCTTCAGTATGCACTGACTCCACGTAATGGCAGGAAATGTCATCGCTGTATACTTATGCACGAAGAAAGTTAATCTGTTTTGAATAGTGTTTTTCTCTGGTTTTGTTCCAGGCCAGCAAAAAACATCGTCAAAATGCGTACCAAATCTGCAAGACAAGTTTCCAGAGCACTGCGTAATAGGACTCTTTGATTGCATTGATGACTGCATCGGAACACAATAAAACGAAATGCCGTAAAAATATTCTAAGCTGGTTCCTTTTATGAAAACTAAATTGTTATTGCCTAAATAGATCACAAAACCGATCTATAAAAAATGAGCGCTAGTATTACCTACTAACAGAGAAATCTGATAAAATACCCTTGGCATTGTGGACCTGCAACTTAGACCTTTCTAGTATAGTTTGGAAGTCATCGATTACAAAAAGTGAGAATTACGCATACAAAATTTGTGTTATTTTATTCCACTAAAGAGTTGCAACTCTCAAAACACCTTCTTAAGCATACCCTAGCCAAAAGGTAAATTTTATTAACACCTGCGTGTGGCTTCACCTGCATCATTTGGTCGCCTTAGGGTAGCATTGCTTAAGCTTCATTATCTAGCATATACACTGTGATGCCAAAAATATCCTCGCATATGTTAATTAGGAGCCTATTATAGTGACACATCTAAATTATAACAAGGGTGATAAAGTCTGAAGTTGTATTGCGGGTGACATTCATCCTACTGAACATCAGGTGTTGGCAAATAAAAAGATTCTCAACATTTTATTACTACAAGATTACTGTTTTATTCCTCTGTTGAGTACGAAAGGAAAGACGAAAGCGCTTTCATAGAAACTCTATTTACTTTGGGCAAGTTGTGTAGTTTTAAAAGCATTGGAGTCACTGCACGGGGCCGCGTAGAATGATATGCTCATATTGAGTTTCTCAAAAAAGTGCATGCCTTCGTATTGCCAGCAGCGCAGACAGAATAAGGGAGCAAGAAGTAATGAAGTTGGGTTAAGGACTTCTAATGAGTTGGCACGGAATCCCATTTAAGGTGTATCTTCTGCATCATCCTAACGGCTTGCATTTGACGAAGAAATGGTTGAACTAGTGAATTTCTTGTGACTTGCGTCTTAGCAACGTATGGTAATGGTACAGTCAAAATCTGAAAAGCACGTTCGCCCTAACAGGGAATGTGTAGAACTTTTAGTGGGGAAAACAAAAGCAGAGAGAAAAAAAACACTCCACCTTCATTGGTATTCGCCTACATCCTGAAATAGGAGAACAAAACTTTAAAATCATAAAATAGAGGAGGGAAGAGAGGGTTAAAAAGAAGACCACCGTTAATCCCCGGTAACGTCTTTTTTTTTCAAGTTTCGTTTCGGGGCACTAATACTGTAGAGCTCGATAAAGGAAAGATCTTTAGAGACATCATGCGGTACTGACTACACAATTATCAAACAACCAGATAAGGTAGGGGAGGGTTTCTCACACCTTTGGATACGGGGACGCTTCTGGGATTTGATGATAAGAACATTACACAAATAAGAAATCTCAAAGGGTATTCGGGACTTTTTCACAAACATCTAGGAATGGTTTCTCTACGACATTGTGATGCTTCTGGACCTGAATGGCTTCCGGCGTCCACGTACGAATTAGCACCACGGCTACATGAATGTTCGCCCGAGGCAGAAATTTCATCGGGACATCGTTGCAAAATTACTGTTGTTGTTGGAGCAGTGATTGTAGCTACCTAAAAACGTAAAAATCAAACGCCAGCGCCAAGGCAGAAGTATGGCTGGGTGCTAAATATTTGCGCCTGAGGTATTTTTTCTGTTGAAAAAGTAGCTTTATGTCAAAACTCGGCAAAAAAGTCGAATACACACCAGCGTCGGCAGCACCAGGCGCCACTACTGTGGAGTCCCAAGTGGACTCTGGTTACTTGACAAGCCCTTTCCATTTAGTCTCCCTGCGCGAGCCATTTTGTTGACCGGAGAACCACAATAACTTTGCCCGGTTCGCGTAAGATGGGGCACCTAAGGCCTTTGCCTTAATTACGGGTGGATTAGAGAAGTTTGAGGAGGAGCTGAATACACTTCAGCGACCCTTCTTTACTCTTTGCGTTTCCTACAATTCAATTACCTGCTTTGCCATGCTCTTCAAGGGCAATTTTAAAGCAGTCATACTTTCAACAAAAACGCCGCTGTGTGCATTAACCCCTCGCAGTGTACAACTGCCAGCGCAAAAATATTACAATGCGGAGTAATTTTTACGGTAGATATTTATGCGAAAACCTGTGAGGCACGGCAGGATTGCCGAAAAAAGGCATAACTCAAACCGCAATACACCACTGCTAAGATGAGAAAAAAATGTGTACAGAATAAGAAAACAGTTGCAGCATAAAAACTAATTGCACACCCACTGCAGACAATATTTACGTAAGGATGCATCATGAGGATATGTTAATATGTCCCTGGTAATTTTGGAGGATAATCTAGGGTTCAGACAATAATGATGTGCGCATCTATCTTGAAAGTGAAATTCACTCCGCAACAACAAATGGCACCGCATAACAAGGGGCAGAATTTCAAAAGCATCACGGTGACATCCACGCCCGCCCTGTAATTTACTTAAGGCAAAAGAAGTAGTGTATAAATGCGCACCCGAGAAGACCACAGCTGTCCGCAGCCCCGGCAACGATTGCGATGCACCCGCGTGCGGCCCACCCTGGTTCTCTGGCGCCTGTTCAATTCCTGGTTCAGGCAAAGGGGCTTCTCTGTTCTGTTGTCTAGGTTCGGACAATTTTACAGCCTGGAGCTGACACACTGTTTCTTTCTTGTGTTTTGAAATATTGTCGCGTTTACAAGATAAGTCCTAGCTAATGGGAACCAGCCTCAGTGCCTCAGTGATTAAGGTGTTGTGCTGCTCAGCAAAGGACGGCGATTCAATTCCCAGCAATGGTGGCCGCGTTTTTGATGGAGGGAAACAGCGAAAACGCTGGTGTGTTCGAGATTTCTACCCGGAGTAAATTTCGCGAGGCGGCCAAAATAATACGCCGCCCTCCACTACCCTGCGCTTACTTACCTCTGTAGCCTCGGTGAAATAAACCCCACAATCGATCAATGAATCATTCTAAAATTCACATTATCGGACTGGCTGATTCGCGGTTCAATACTCTGTCTTGACTCAGCGACCTACAATGTTATCGCAATATCCGAATCAATTCTTGGTGCAATAATTGAAAATGCCCACGTAGGAATTGAACCCAGGCGCAGACATATTGACCACCCGATTAGGATTCTCAGTTATAAGTAGGCCCGGAAAGAATAGAAGTATTAGGTATGATATTGTTGCACAGTTTCAAGGTGGTTGCCCAGCAACCCTGCATAGACGAACTGTTAAGGTGATGTTTCAGCATCTGCGGGGAGGTGGTTCTCTTTAATCAATCAGTCGCACACTTCGCAGGTCTAGCCGAATTCATCAAAAAGCCTTTCTGAACACTGCCTTGACCGGCCTTGACTTATACGAAGTTGTTGGTGCTTTCTTGTGCCACATAAATTGAAGTATTCTTAACTTTGTGACATGGTTTTTAGCGGTTCCACTGTTCATCGTGTGGAGAAAATATACAATACTGTTACGGGGACGTTTTTCTCTTTACAAAGATATTTCAAAGGTAAGAGCCAGAGCATAGTGCCCAGAGGGACGCACAAGCATCACCGACTCTGGGAGTATTCAACTTCTTGTTCTTCTATCTGCTGAGCACTCAATATTTCATGTTCCCGGTACATGGAAGCACGAGCGACACATACCCGTTCCGCTCAGTGGAGAGCCCAACAGCCCGGTCACTTAGCCCCGGTCAGAGTAGCACCGATTCAGTGGTGTCTAAGACGTTGTGTCCAAGCTGGAAGAGTTGTAGGGCTTTATTCACATTACGTGAACGTTGTCATTCTTCCGCTTGGGAAGGCGATAGAGTGGAGCAGCCATATATATAGCTCAAAACCCTGCTTGCTAAATTGCAAGCTGGAGGCTGGAGGGTTGGAGTACTGAGAACGCGTTGGGTACCGAGACTGTTTGGGTAGCGAGAACTCGTGACGAGATGTGGCTCTGCGTGATGGCTGTGGTGTCAGGTGTTGGCTTAGAGCGTAATACATGAGGTACTACGGCCGCATGTCTGGCAAAGAAACTTTCAATGTTTAGTGTGGGCTGGAATCGTCTAACTATAAAAGGTATTACTACTGCAAAAAACTCTAACTTGCTCATTGCAGTACCATTTTATCGGTTTGTGTGTCTCTCTGCTCTCCATGCGATCGCAGTTAGTGCTATGCTCCGCTTTTTGTGCTGAGTTGTTGTCGGGCACCCCGAGTTGGCACCCCGAGATGGGTCCGCAATGCTCTGGGTTCGAAGTGAGTTTCCAATCTCACATTCCGGTGAAAAATGAATAACTGCGTTATTTAGGAAGTGCCGGGAAATACCAGGCGCAAGGAAGTGATATTTGTGTTGGTTAGGAACGAATTGTATCATGTCCTACCGAAGTTTTATACAGCCTCCTTGGTCCTACCCCAGCATGTCTGGTGAAGAAACGCTCTCTAGAAAAAATCTAATTTGCTTATTTACAGTATGGTTTTAGTTGTCAGTCTGTCTGTGTGTTCATCATGGTCTTGCAGTTAATACTGTGCTCCGATTGATGAGCAGAGTGGTTGCGGGGCCGTGGTAGCACCTCGAGATGAGTGCGCACGGCTCTACGCTCGAAGTGATGTTCCAATTTGAAATTCCACATTATCCAAAATATGACGCCCATGCTGTTTGCATGACTTGTGAATGTGAAAGAATTAATGTCCAATACAACGCTGCTGAGTATACACCACTGAATGCCGCGCTCGACCGGTGGTGTCTGGTGCGCCATTTGGTGAAAGAAGCAAAATCGGCAGTATTTTGAAGATAAACCACAGTCGTGCTTTATTCAAACAAGCTTAACTAGATGTGCCCGCCGCCTTTTCACGTGGCTGCTTCCATCCCCGAGCACTCCTTTTCCCTGGGTTTCATTAATGATGGCTTGGTTTGGAACGGGTCGCAGACAATTGCCGCCATAATTTTATTTTCATTATATTTCCTAAGCAAGCCTATTGAGATGCGTCGCAGCCAATGGGTGCAGCTGGATTTGTTTATACTTTTTCTAAAGAAGGCGCAATGGGACTCACCGGAGACAATGGGAAAGCTCCCTCGCATCCAAATATATATTTCAGTATTAAGTATGTTCGCTATACAAGATAGTGTTTTTATACACGCATACACACCTTGGTTATGCCGACTCTAACGAGGACGCGCAGTAACAGCGGTGGTGAACGTGCGCTGCCTGATTTGCTCTGCTCAACGGTCGCAGGTGACAAGGGTGCAGAGGGAACTGTGGAGCTCTGTAGACCTGTGTTCTCGCTTGCAGAAGGCTGACCGTCTGTCTCACTTGCGATCGGAGTTGTCGTGGCTGCGGCTGGCAGAGCCGCTTTTCCGAACACTGGGCGGATGCCGCACCGCGTGACGCTGAGGGTGGCATCACCTCTTCTCCTGGGAGTGCCTCGGCTGGCGATACTTGGGCACGTGGCAGCGGCGGCTCTTCAGTATTTGGTTGGCCGTCTTCACGTAAAAAGAACCAGGGTGGGAGTAAATGTACTGGCTGTGAACAAGGCGACAAGGGTCGGCAGGTTTGTACGTGCCGATGCCGAGCTATCTGGTTCTCGTTCCAAACATGGTTTCGGTTTATGCCTTACGCCCACGGCAGAGCACATTAACGAGACTGCAGTGTATTTATGATAGCGATTGGTTTCTGATCTAATCATGTTTTCTGTTGCAAATTGTATTCTATTAAAAGCACACCCTGATATTTGAAGGGGCGAAATCCAATGTAGATTGTTGCATTTCACGTCTTTCAATCTCCTGTCAGACTACTGCTCCGAATCACACTGTAAGTCAACGTTGTGCCGGCTCTGCCTATTGCGCTTTATATTTCCCGGGCTCATTAAAAGTCACCTGAAATCACACAACGGCGACAGGTGGCGGTCATAGCGTTATTACGTTTAGCTTTCAAACTTCAGCTCGTGAACACAACAGCCTACTTAGAAAGAACAGCACCAAAAAACGATACGACAGAGAGGAAAGACAAACACTGTGCTGAACTGCCAACTGAGGTTTATTTAGAAGAACAATGAATATATACTAGAAATAAAAACAGCGGGGAGAGAAGAAAATTTATACAAACAAAAAAAATGGAAGTTGAGTGTGGAAATTAAAGCAGCCACGAGTAATGCGTTGATCATGATCCTAGTTATCTTATCTCCCTGTCGTACAACTCGACAGAGGGTGTGCTCACACACCTATCTCGCATTGTGTGGATGGTGAAAGCCTCGTGAACCTCCCTCGTGCGCTGATCGCGGATGATGTGAATCTTATTTCGACCCAAGCTAGGCGAGTCACGAGTGCTGTCATGCGACATAGTCACCACCTTCGAGAGCACCCTTCGCGACTTCACCTTAACATATGAGCTCCAATCAGAAAACAGCCTTAGGTTTCGTGATCGAGTGCTGTACTTTAGCCATGATCATGTTTGCTGGAAATATGCACCTGGTTCAAAGAAGAGCCTGCTTCCGTAAACATCAGCCCATTCCAAGTGAGTGAAGCGTGGCATTGCTCTCTCGGCAATGCGGAATGCATTAGAGAGGTCGTGCCCTCAGGTGTGCAGGACAGTTTTGGGGACCAGATAGAAAGGGTGACCTAGTTTCACTAGATAAGGTATAAGAGTAGGGGCACTCAGGCACGTAAGTCAGCAACGGCGGCCATTTTGGTGTTTATCAGTGTTGCGAGATTGCCTCTTCTACGGCCTGGCCGCTAACTTCTACCAGGGTGTTTGTTAACAACACTGCTAAAGATACAGCAAAACGACATCTTCGTACGCACTTCAGCTGCTGAAATGCTGCTACAAGCGTTATCTTTGATTCGTGTTCGGGACAACGTTAGTCGCGCGCAGCTGCAGAGCAAGGAGGACAAGCTAAGTCTTCCACAGTTTACCGACTAAAAATGCACAAGCAACAAAACTGCAGCGCCCATGAACCGTCGCAGTGTGGAAAAGTATCACGCGAGGCGAACTGACCATTGATCATGGCGGCGGCACAGAACAATAGAACAAAACAGTGCCGATACTCTGTAACCTTATCTAGTGACACTAGGCTGACCGATGCAGGTTTTCCGCGTGAGCTGCTCAGCGCTGTAGCGGAGGCTTCGATTTCGCAGACCCACAAGGGGCCCCAAGAATGGCGCTGATACCGTATGTGCATAGCGTGTCCCATCGGATTAAGAAGGCGGGTGGTCACGCGGGCGTGCGCGTTGTTTTTTCGGCGCCTAGAAAACTTAGCGGTATGTGCGGCCGGGGGAAGCCGGGGCCGGTAAACAGCAAAACATGCAGCAAGAAACGCGCCAATCGGTTCAGGGAGTGTATAGAAGGTGTGGTGTACCAGATTGAGCTCTCGTGTGGCAAAAGCTATGTCGGGCAAACTGGCCGCGGCTTTAATGACCGTCTCAGGGAGCACGCAAACACAATACGGACAGGCACTGGCAGCAATCTAGCTGCACACTGTGCAAAGTTCCAGCAATGCAAGATATCCCCACCAGCATTTGACCGCACCGTCATCCTGAAGCGGAATCGCGAGGGAAATTCACGAGGCTTTTTTCATCCACACAATGGGAGATAGGTGCGTGAGCACACCCTCTATCGAGTGGTACGACAGGGAGATAACATACCTAGGATCACGATCAACGCATTACACGTGGTTGCTTTCATTGCCACAATCAACTTCAATTTTTCTGTGTTTGTGTTATGGATTTCCTTCTCTCCTTCTTGTTTTTAATTCTAGTATATATTCATTGTTCTTCTAAATAAACCTCAGTTGGCAGTTCAGCGCAGTGTTTGTCTTTACTCTATGTCGTATCGTTTTTTGGTGCTGTTTTTTCTATGTGGCATCATGCACCAACTAGCCCGTCTCAGTTCACTTGTGCACAACACCGTAATGGTGCCGTTAGTGGCACTTGCCTGGACCTGGATCGAACTCCATCACTGAAAAGGTGCTGTTCACATGGGCTGTATCCGACGGCGGCGGGTCGGCAAGGCGAGCAGGGGGAAGTTGCACGTGAGAGCCACGACTCGAGTCCGTTTTTCTGTCGTGCTTCTTTTTTCTTTTTCCTGGACCGGACGCTACTGGTCAAGCCTTGGTTCTTTGTCGTGCTTATGGAGGTGTAGGAGCAGGGGACGCTCACAAGTAAGCTTCCGACAGCCTACGATGGTGTATCATCGGCGGACAATGCGGTGACGGGCGACAATTAGGCGGCCATTGAAGCGACAAATTTAAGCTACGCTTATTGCGGCGAGGGGCTGGCAGTGCTGCCAGTAAAAGGAATTGCGCGTGTTGCTGCTGCTGCTGATGATGATGATGCGCTCAAAGTTTTGGCACATACTCACAAGGGGAGATTGGCCAGGGCTAAATCGGTTGAGGAAATACGTGAGGATCTCGAAATACTAATTTGTTACCGGAAAGAGGCCGTAAAATAAAACGTCGGTTTGAATAAAACCCGAATTACCCATAATTAGCCCCCTTCAGCAAATGAAACGACCTGAAGCAAAAAGAAAATCTTGAATGCAAATATACGCATCCCTGTTTGCATTCTCCAAATTTGTTGCTCCAATAGATATTATAAGTGGAATCGATGGAATCAACCCCAAACGCCCAATTAGGTCCTTCAAAAGCAGTTTTCTAGCTGCTGAGAAAAGGCGATGGTCGAGAAGAAAAATTCCGATTGTTTAAGGGACCTGACACCACCCACAGAGTTCTGTAGATGAGAGCCGTGATCTGAACAGATAGAAATTTAGCCTTCGAATTCTCCAGCGTGACTCGCTGAAGGTCACTTCGCATTGCCGAGGACCACAAAAATGAGCATTTCACCCTAACTTTAAATGTTGATACTCTTCAAATGATACAAGTGAGTCTGAACCAGTAGCGTCTCAATGCCAATATCGTCTTAATCCTGAAGATGCAAAAAGAGCCGAATTAGGTGTGCCGAATCGAACGGCAGCTGTGACAGCGAGATTTGCTAAATGGTCCTCTGGCTCGTTGCCCTTGATGTCCGTATCCCAGGGACCCAAGACAAACGTATCTCCTTCGCGTGCCTTCGAAGAAAAAACAATAGTGTGCGGTACAATGGAGAGTCGGAAGAGGAAGTTATTGCCGATATAACTGCCATCGAATCGGATAACATGATAATTTCTGATACGTGCTGCGGTATTTTGCATAAAGCGAGACCTATTGCCAAAAATGTTGCCATAAAATTGGGTGTGTAATCGGGAATTCGTAGCAAATAACTCCAATCTAGAGATTGTGGAAAAATACAAATTCCAGCTGTATCGCCATTTTAAGATGCATCAGTATAAATCACAGAAGAAGCAGGATAATTGGATAAATATTCATTTAAAACAGCGGATAATAGAGAGCGTGGGAGAAGTTTTGCAGTCGAAGGGAAGGGGTTTTGAAAGAAAAACTCAGTTTCTCGCTCAATTGTGGATACCAAAATGATTTCATATTGTTTAACAGAAATACAATGCAGGCATGTTTGAAGAAATAGCACTAGGGGGGGAAATACGTTAGGCCATGGAGATGTAAAAAATAAACTCGGATCACAAATAAATACAGGCTTGGCAGCTCCAGAGGGGGCTTCGTACATGCGGAGGTAAGTTTTTTATTTTTTTATTTATTTATTTTACCCTCAGGGCATACCAGCATTGTAGAGGAAAGGGGCTTACATAGAAGCAAAAAACGACGTCAAAAGCATGCGACAAAATTATAAGGATTGTACACACAAAAATATCAAACAATGTTTAAGAAACTGGTAAAGCAAATGCTATAACCGCAGCCATAAACGAAATCACACTCGGAGCAAAATAAAAGCAAATGGTAAGCGCACATCATTCGCCGTAAAAGAACACAGTAACGGCGCATCGACAGAAGCACACAATACACTAAGAAGTAAAAAAAAGAAACAATGAACAACGAAAAACAAAAATCTTAAATTTCTTGGGCAAAGAGTGGACTATAGACAAAAAAATTCCCCCGCATTTCCCCGAGGGGGAGAATGTGAAAGTGCGAATGCACGGTTGTCGGCCCGCTTGCGGCGCTTGCGCTCGGCCCCCGCAGCCCGCCGCCTCGCCGACTTCTCTTCCATCTCTTCCATCGGGTTAGTAGTATCACGTGTACACCACGCAGTTATCAAGCCGCTATAACGCCGCTGAGTCGCCAACGCACGCCGCTGACGACGTAGTTTGAATGCGTTAAAGATATAAGGCGCGTCTAACACTGATATCACCGTCGCGTCCGTAGCTTGGTCGGTAGAGCGTCGCGCTGCGGCCGCAAAGTTCTCGGATCGAAACCTGGCGCCGGATGCTGTTTCTTCTTTGAAGAGCACTGCGGACGCCGCCGACGCCGCCGCCGACGCCGCCGCCGCCGGCGGTGGATGGTTTGGGGTCGCTTATAAAGAGCATTCGCTCTTAAAAAAGCACTCCTTACTAGAAAGTACTGGGAAAAAATTCACAGCAAATCAGAACTTGACAATGCTTCCCGGAAATGGTTAGGGTTAGTATAGCAAGCTAATGAAGCAGGCAGGTGGTTCCACTCACGGCACGTTTTCGGCAAAAACGAATGAGAGTAGGTGACAGTGTTTTGGCGACGCGTTAGTCATTTTGCAATAGGGGTTTAAAATTTCACTCACTGCCCGGTGCTCTTGAGACGACAGCCGTCACCCATGTCAGCTTTGTTGCCGCCTACCGGAGGATAGCTTACATAACGCGCCTACTGCGCGCCGCGTTGAAGTCTGCAAGGCTAGCATCAACAGCGACTGCTTTACGCAAGCTGGCGGTGGAGTAAACTCGCCACACAGACTGCAATATCGGCAATAGGGCTGCTGTAGTGCAGTTTGTCCCGCGAGTAGCGACACCAGTACTAACGCTGCGTCAGTGATAGTGTAACACTGTATGAGTGATGGCTAGAGGGCCACCAACGTGCCCACACTGTTGGGTCGCGCCGGTGACCGACAAACACAACCTTATGGTGACGAGGATGCTCTTCGCCTCGGTTCCGGCGTCGGCAGAAAGAACCCGTGAGTGTGGTTCCGTCACCCTGGCTTCTTTGTGACTTGTCTGACGTGCCTTTTCTGTGCTGACTTTCGCGAGCTACCACCTAGGCCCTAGCATCTCTCAGACTCTTGGGCTTCTGCTTCTGCTGCCTGCCTCTCAGCATGGCGCTATAAGACCACCTTCCTGTGTTCTTAGAATTGCCGGGCCCCCCCCCCCCGACTTAGAGGCCTAATTGGATGCGAATGTTTTAAGCCCAACGCGAGGCGGCCGGCGGCAGCGATTGGAGTGGCGCTAGGCGAGCATCCACGCTCATTAGCGTCCTGGGATGGGAAGGAAAGCGGAAGTACTTCGCCGATGCATTACAAGAAGAAGCTCAATACCATTCCAGAAACGCGTCGTCTGCGCCCGTGTCTGATCCCGGTACATTGTTCCTGTTCTGAGCCCGGTACACAGTTCTGAGCCCGGTACATAGTTCTGAAGTACGCCAAACTCATCGAGCAGCTTGACCGGCTTTTCACCGCATCCACGAACACGCTGGTAGGACGTGACGAGTTCACAAATTATCTACACCTTCCAAGGGAAACATTTCAAAACAACGTTGCCTTTCTCAAGGAGAAAGCGGTACGGTGCAAGCTTGGCTTGATGTACGCGTAACGCTTCCGCAACCAAATCACCCATGGGACGTTCAAACCTCAGGTACGAGAGAAGCTCCTCGTATGTGACAAAGCTTTATCATCGAAAAAAGTGGAGGAAATTGACCGAAACTTCGAGGCGTTGTTTGTTTCAAACCAAGCGTTCGCTCCCGGGCTGTAGGTCAGGGCGCGCAACATGGCGGGGTGAAGAAAAAAAAATGGCTTTGCTAGTCGGGGAGGCCGTGACGTCATATCGCTTCCGGTAAAGCAGGACGTCATTAGATTTCCGGGATGGCAAGATTTATACCGCCAACCGCAACCATCTTCAGGGACACGAGGTACTATTCAGCACGACAACTCTCCAAGCCATTTCCAGCCTCAACTGTGTGACCGCTGCGGCAACAGACGGCATGATTCGAGCTTCCGAAACTATCCAGCCCGAAATCGGCGTTGCAACGCATGCAATACATGGGGACATTTCGCGTCGGTGTGCCGCAAGTCTGCGCCAGTTCGAGGAGTTTCTTCGAGGGAAGATCTTGACTTAGCGTCTACACATCCTCCTGCACAGCTTTAAGCCTCTGAACATATTAACGCATCTTCGAGAGCCTCACTGTCATCATCTCCGGATGATCACCCTTCAACATTCGTGCTAACAATTTGCACTTCTTAAAGAAAGGACTTATTCGTCCAAGCTGAAGCCAGCGGTGTTACCATGCAACTCTTGGTTGATACCGGAGCATCATTGTCATTGACGACTGCTGAAGACTTCAAATATCACTTCAGTAAACAGCACGTCTTGTGCAACCCCGTCGTCGACATGCGGAAGTTTTCCAAGCAACGAATCGGCGTCATCGGCTCTTTCCAAGCTCCTGTCCATATCTTGCAACGGTCTTGCTCTATCATCTTATATGTCATCGACAAAGGAAAATCGTTGCTTGGACTTGACGCCATCCAACCGTTAGGAATCCAGATCGACGGCGCGTCTCTCACGTGTCGGCGGGCATCAGCCAGTTCAGTGCAGTGTCGCGTGAACGTGCCTCCGGGATTCGAGCAGCTCTTCAACGACAAGTTAGGTACCGTCAAAGGCTTCATCCATCGTATCCAACGGCGTCCAGGTGCGGCTCCGGTTGCTTCCAAGATATTCGTGATCAAATGACCTCTAGCTCTTCGTGATCAAGTGTCCAACGACCTGCCACGCCTCGAGGACTGTGATGTCATCGAACGGGTCGACGTTTCGGAACGGGTCTCGCCGCTTGTCGTCGTCAGAAAGAAGAATGGTGACATCCGGCTGTGTCGAATGTCAATTGCCTTGTTCGACTGCCTCTGGTAGTCGAACAAGGCAATTACCATTAATGAGTATGCTTTGCCGCATGTTGAGTTGCTACAAATGTTTCATGTAGCTGTTTGCTTTTCTCAGCAAGGCTTAGCGTCTGCTTATCACCAGCTGTTGTTGGATAAGGGCAGTAGAGACCTTTCTACATTCATAACACATGAAGGCTTGTTCAGGTTCAAGCGTGTGGGCTTTGGTCTGTCGTCCGCGCCTGCAGTTTTTCAAAAGATGATGTCTGAAACCTTGAAGAACTGCAAAAATCTCGTTTGCTATCTTGACAATATTCTTGTGTGGGAGAGGTTTCTGTCTAAGCCATGATGCTTGCCTCGTTGAAGTCTGAACTTGCATAGCCAACTGCGGCATAAAGTTGAATGACAAATGTCTTTTTCCTGTGAAAGAACACTTTTTGGGGCACTAGATTTTAGCTTCGGGCATTTCACCTCTTGAAAGTAAAGTAAAGGCTATCGTCAATGCCCCTGATCCTACGGACATCAAGACTTTACAATACTTTTTAGGACTCGCAGGATACTATGCAGAGTTTATTGACGACTATGTACACCTGGTCCAACCACTTCACCTCATGCGGAGACAAAGTAACAAGTTTTGTTGGTCTGACGACGCAGAGCGCAGCTTCAAGCAATTGAAAGCTCACCTGTCTTGTGCTACTCCCATTAAGGTCTATAATCCTTAACTGCCTGTAGTGCAGTCGGCAAAATGCTTGTCTATAAAGCGCGAGCGGCGTGCTATGGACTGCGCAGGAGACATCTAGGGATAACGCCTGGTTTGAGACCGGCAGAATGTGAGCATGCGGGACCCCCATCAGCGTGATGGCTGTTTCTCTACGGAAGCCAAAGTACGGAAGCCAAGTGCCCATAGCCTTGGCTTCCGTACCTTCGCTCGGCGTGAGAAGCGCTGCCTGCGCTGCCCTGCCGGGAAACAATGGTGGAGATTTGCGATTGTTAGTACAGCGTTGGCTGCGTTTAATTACGTGCGACGCTTAATATTCGCGGCGCCCAACGCACGTCAGACAGGAGTTGTTCTTTTTTTTGTATGAAAGAATACGAACAATCACCGAAGACGCATCGCTGCCGGTGTTCTAGAGTGACTAGACACAGGCCTGTGATCGCTTACAGAGTGTATTAAGTATTGTGGCGTTAGCCCGTCAGCAGTGACGTGGAAATCCGAGTGCAAAAAACAGATAGTAGCGCACGCGGTACTCATGCAGCTTACTCTCAGAACGATGCCGCAATGAAGAGTTGCGCGCCAAAGCTAATGCAGACGAAAAAATTACGCCCATCTCCCGTCGCGGGAACCCTGGTGTGACGCGACTCTGAAGGGGGTTCCGTTGGGTGTTTCCGTTGGGTCGATTAGGCGAACTGCGTGAAACGTGTAGTGAACGGGAATTGCGTTTCAATCACATCGTTGGGTTCCACGCGAGGGGATGCGGGCGTAATTTTGAGCATAATGAGAGACGTTGTTGTTGTCGTTTAGACGGAGGCTGCTTCGCGTCGCCGGAGCTCGGCGTCGGCAGCACGCTTTTCACGCACGGCAGCGGCGCGCAGCGCACCTGAAGGAGAGGAGACCGCGGAGACAGAGAGTACTGCACATGGGCACAGCGCGCAGCGCCGCACACCGGCGGAGTGAGAGTGCGCTGCGCCACGCGCCCGCAGATGTTGGGCGAGAGCGTTCGCTATCGGAAAGAGGAGAGGGGGTGAGCGGAGGAGAGACGCAGCTGTGCGGACGCGGACGAGGACGACGACGACGACGACGACTCACGCAGGACAAGGCCGCAGGCAAGAGATGCTCCTCTCAGCGTCTCATCTAAAACTTGCACATCGCGCGCTAAGGCGGGTAATCTCGGCTCTCGTTTCCTGTCCCGGCAGCGCAGGCATGCAGCGCTTATTACGGTCAAACAAGGTGTGCAAGCCAAGGTGACGGGCACAGCGAGGAGGGACAAAGCCATCGCGCTGATACGGGCCGCGCATGCTCACATTCTACCTATCTCAAATCAGGCGTTATCACTAGGTGTCTCCCACGCACTCCGGAGCACGCTGCTCGAGCGTTGTAGACAAGCATTTTGCCGAAGGTCTAACGACTGACGCATCTGACGTTGGCTTAGGAGCTGTATTACAGCAGCGGTATGTTTCTAAGCTTGAAACAGTAGCATTCGCGTCTAGAACTTTGTCGGAAACGGGGAGAAAATACTCTATGGGGGAACTCGAAGCGCTTGCTTGTTTGTTCGCGGTGGAAAAATGGCTCATTTTTTGTGGGGTAGACGTTTCGCCCACACAAATGACCATGAAGCTGTCGTTGCTTTGTTAGCCGCAGGAGACTCAGTTAAGAGGTCTTTGAGAATTTCACAGTGGTCAGCTCGACTTCTGTACAATTTTCACATGTTAGCCTTTCCTTTCGTCAAAAGAGTGTTTATATTTTTTCTGCTTCGTCGCGACCTGGTTCCTAACTTGAGGCAAGGATTGCCCATCACAGACCAAAGCGCACGCGCTTGAACCTGAACAAGCCTTCATGTGTTTTGAATGTATTAAGATCTATACTGTCCTCTTCCAATAACAGCTGGTGATAAGCAAACGTCAAGACTAGCTTAGAAAAGGAAGCAGCTCCATGAAACATCTGCAACCGCTCTTCAACATGCGGCAAAGGATACCCATCAATGACAATTACCTTGTTCTGCTTCCGGAGGTCCATACAATGCCGGATGTCACCATTCTTCTTTCAGATGGTGACGAGCAACAGGCATCACCTCGAAGGTTTGGCCAATTTCTTCCACTTTTTTCAATGATAAAGCATCGCCATATGCGGCGAGCTTCTCTAGTACTTGAGGGTTGGACGTCCCGTGGATGTATTGGACGCGGATACGTTCCGCGTGCGTCAGGCTAAGGTTGCACTGTACCGCTTTCTCCTTGAGAACGGTCACGTTGTCGAGAAAGCTTAACCCTGGAAGCTGTAGATGACTTGTGAACTCGTCAAGTTCTACCAGCGTGTTCGGGGGCATAGCGAAAAGCCGGTCAAGCTGCTCGATGAGTTTGGCGTAGTTCGGAACGGCCGGAAACGATGTACTGGGCTCAGACACAGGCGCGGACGCCGCGTTGCTGGAATCAGATCGGGCTGCTTCTTGTAATGTGTCGGCGAAGCACTTCCACTGTCCTTCCCGTCCGAATACGCTAAGGAGCGCGGACGCTCGCCTAGCGCCACTCCAATCACTGCCGCCGGCAGCCTCGACGTGGTCTTGAAACATTCGCTTCCAATCAGGCCACTGAATCGGGGGCGGCCCCGGCAATTCGAGGAACACAGTAAGGCGGTTGAAAGGAGCCATGCTGAGAGGCAGGTAGCAGAAGCATAAGCCGAAGAGTCTGAGCGATGCTTGGGCCTAACTGGTAGCTTTCGAAAGTCAGCACACAAAAGACGCTAGGCCTCGCACCGCCGAACGCGTTAGCCAAGGCAAAAACAAGGCTGGGTGACGGGACCACACTCACGGGTTCTTTCGGCCGCGGCCGGAACCGAGGCGAAGAGCATCCTTGTCGCCATGATGACGTGTCGCGGCAGTGACGTACGACAAGTTCCCGGCGCTGAAGCGGGCGCAACGCACGCCGACACACCAGACCACGGCACGAATAAGGAGTGCAAGACCGACCCGCTTAAGCCCAACCAAACGACTGGCCCTACTAGCGGCGGTTTATTGCTGATGACCCACGACGACACGCCGGCGCACACGTGATCGGCAATGAATCTATATATTCTTTGGCATGCGGTTGAAAGGAATGCTGTCATACCCACCAAGGTGGAATGTGAAGCTTTGGTGTTTCATGCTCGGTCTCCGCTGACGTCCCTGAGCACTGAAGCCGAGGGCGTTGTTGAGCTTTTTCTCTGGACAGTAGGCGTGCACGCTGCGCTGGCAGCGCTGTACGGCCGCGTGCACGTGATCCGAACTGCCGTTTGTGCTCACTCTGCCCACGCGGGAACTAACAAACAACCTGGACTAGGGCCAAGGTCCTGTTAATGAATTATTCGTTACTTTCATTCCAGACTAAGTTATTCAGCATTATAACGAACTACTCCAATGTTATAGCAATCGAAAAAGGTTTGGACATGTAGTGGCCGTAGACGTGTTACCTGGCTGTGCAAAGTGCGTACGAAACGGGCACAATGTCGTTTATTTTGCAAGTTTCTAACCAAATTATCCTAAAATGGTGTTATCCTGCGAATATACCAGTTCAAGCTCGGCATTACGGCAATTGAAGTCTCTGTGGGGCTACGCCACATTTTGAACTATACAACGACGTTTTTTCGAGATTTTTCTGCCAACTGAAGCAGCACTCTGGCAGTGCCGATCCACCGGATGTTTGTCTAGCTACTTTAAATGTGTTTGAAAATATTCACTCTGAGAGCAGTTGTTCATAAAAAGAATGTATATTCAAATACGAGACACAAACATCTACAAATTAAAATACGCGCATTGGTTCGTAGAACTAGACTTTTCAGTTTCCGGGAATATTTTATTATCTTGAACATCATCTGATGTCGCAATCTCGACTATTTTTTAAGTTTAAATCCAACCTTGGGGTTCCCACTAATCTTGATGGCGTAATAAGTTACCTTAAGTTATCATTTTCATGCTTCTGATCATCTTCGCAGTCGATTGTGTCCATCTCAAGCCACTGACTCGTTCATGCTGTGGTTTGAGATTTCCACAGGAAAGTCGGTCGCATTTTCCGCTTCCCTCGTGGCGCCCTTGTACGATTCATACAGCCGTGCCTCGTTCCCCACTGCTAGCGTCTCGTTGCCTGCCGCCGAGGTGAGAAGGGGCTTCCCGCTCACTGTGGAGGAATTAGGCGACGTCGGGAGGGACGTCTCTGCTTGCGGCCGTTCCCAAGCCGCTGCAATTCCCGTTGTGGCCTCGTGAAGACCACGCAGGGTGTGTGCACTCTCGGTCAAGACGCTAGACGCCCACAGTGACATGGACAGGACGAGGATAAGAGTAAACGCACATATCCCGACAGTGAGAGTCATCGGCACACGTGTACGTTTTATCGGCAGGCGTGGAGGTAGGGATACTTTGGACCCCGCGTCGCTGCTGGGGCTAACGGTCCCTTTGGGACTGATGGTCCCGTCGGGGCTGTAGACTACACCGACAAAGTGATGCGTGGTAGGAGGGTCCCAGGAGATGTGACGTTTTTGCCGCCAGATCCGACGCAGTGCGTGCTCTGGGTCGTTCGAGCGCCGCTCTTCGGTGACAAGGATAGAAGGCCTGCGAGGAGCACCGCTCTCTGGCGAGTAGAGCTCAACCTTGGGCTGCGTAGACGTCGGGCTGTGGTGGCATACCGATACGGGCCTTGCGTTTCCCGCAATGGCTTGCAGAGCACTTCGTTCGAAGGACAGCTCACGCTGCGGGTCTTGGCGAGCGTCTTTACGAGAAGAAAACTTGGTGTCTGCAGTGTCCGCCATTGTGTTGTTCTTCTTCTTTGCCTTTGAGCTTGTTTCGTCTTTCTTCGCGCGGTGATCTCGCCTCATTTATATGTCTGATTTTACAATAGACACGGAATTAATAAAGAACGGGCTTTTCGCAAGTAAGCAAGGGTTTATTGCAAGATAGCTCAAGCGGTGTGATACATTGGCGAAGGAGTTTCCCATAGTGAGATCCGGCGCCTCCTTTATGTACTGGGTGGTGGTGGTACACGCATTTATTTTATGTACAAGGGATACAAAGACGCCATGTTACGCTTTAGCGAATTTTGGTGTCTAGGGGAGAGGGATGAGGTAATGGGAGTTGGGGAAAAGTAGCTTACATCCAATTGGGTGTGTAGTGTGGTGGACGAGCGCTCAGCACAATACCTGCTTTGCTGTGGACGACAAAAAGCCGTGGGCAATACTTCACTGCTTTACTGCATGACGAGATGAACAGCGGCTAATGCAAGAACAGCACCTTGGCGTGCTTGTATGACTCGAGCGGAGTAACGTCATGCTGTAAGGTTCTAGCGCGAGGTGTTGGAAAATGAGAGTACCAGTTTTGTAGTACAGCCGTCGGGCGGTACTACAAACATTGCGATAATTTCAATTACATGGATACGTTTAAGGGGCGCCAATACCTCCACAACCAGGGGAAAGTACAATGCTTTGTATATCTGTTTTGCAACGATACGAATGAGTTGTCCGGATCACGTGTGCGAAATAATCTAGTAGCTACCAAGAATAGACTTCAAAAACGGCCGCGTGTCGGTGTTGGGTTCACGGTAAAGACTGCCAGGTGATCAAACTAAATCAGGGAGCCTCCAGTTGATTGATTGATAGTAGCGTTTAACGCGCCAACGCAACGGAGGCGATGAGGCGCGCCGTAGTGGAGGGCTCCGGATTAATTTTGACCACCTGGGGATCTTTATCGTGCGCCGAAATCTCGAACACACGGGCGTTTTTGGTTTTCGCCTCCATCAGAAAAGCGGCCGCCGCGGCCGGCAATCGAACCCACGACCTCGTGCTCAGCAGCGCAAGAGCCTCCAGTACGGCGGGCTTCATAATGCGATTGCACGGACCTGCAACGCCAAATTTGGGCCTGTGCAATTCCCGGAATTAGGCACAGGCAGCACTTCCAGCAAACATCTCGACTTTTTTCTGTTATAAAGAAGAGCCTTCTCTCTCTCTCTCATATGGCCAGGTGTGCGCAATCGCACCCGGAATTCAAAAAGCGTGGCCATTGTACGGCTCGGTGCATCTAATCACGAGCGTGGGCTACATGACGATTTTCCGACAAATGAACACGAGGGGTAATGCAGACGTGAACCATCGATATTTTAACGGATAAAAAAATCGCGTTACTGAGTGGAGGTAGGGCCAATGGCTCAAACCATGGCCCATACCCACTCAGGTGGATTGGCCAGGCAAGGGGCCGTTCCGAGAGAAGCTATGCTGAGAATGTAAATAATTATACATTACTGGCGAAGTTGAAGCAAGCGTTTAGATATAATAAGGATTAGTAAAAAATAAATAAACTGCCCGAAAGAGATGTATGGCCGGAGAAAGTATTAAAGCAACTAGAAATTGAAACAAACGAAAAAAAGAAAGAAAAGAAGGAAAGTAAGTCATGAGAAGTAAATAAAAAATAGAATAAGAGCAAGGGGCGTGGGAGAGGTAGTCAGGGGAATGCACTGGTTTCGGGCATGGGGTGGTGAACCGCGTGTTTGAGGGCGCTGAGGCTTCTTCGGCCTTCTTAAGAAGGTATTCCGAAGCGTAAACATCGTAAATATAAAAAGTAATTTTTTATACCTAACAATAAAAAGAAACCTAAAATAGCAATCGAAGAAATTGGGCACGGAATAGTCATACGTGTGCGTGCGCCGTCGTAAGGTGAAAGCTATCTAGGGAATTCTTCAAATAAACGTTTGAAATCCAGTGGCTGTCTTTGTGTTCTTTTGTTGCAGCGTCTTTCTTTCATTAGTTTTGCATCGCTTAACCGTATGCCTTTTACAGATATTTCTCGACAGGGTAGTCTGCTAAAATTCCCCACGGTGGGAAGTGCTTAGTCTTTTTTGAGCAGCATTTTAAGTGTCCCGTCGATATGTTTACGACATCTTACTCAATTTGCTGCCGTTACGGGAGTTGCCGTGACGGGATCATCTGTGAGACGAGAAAGAAGAAGTTTCACTCCGGGCTGCCCAGCTGTCTTCAACAAACGTTTTATTGTTTAGCAAAGTTTCTGTCACCCCTATGTTTGAATGCGTTTTGCTAATTGTTCAACTGGTCTTGTCGCTATCAGTTAAGCGCGTAAGCTTTAATGATAACTTGAAGCACTCTGGTATTCGTCCTTCCCTTACGTCTAGTTTGAGCCTTGAGCGGAAATTAACCGACAGATCGCCTCTCCTGATATCCAGTAGGACCACACTGCCATACAAGAGAAACGTACTCCCTATACGTCAATAAATCCTGTTATGCTGAAGCATTTATTCTATGGGCGGATTGATCCACGCAGAATTAAAGAAGACTTTCCCCTGTTTACTGGAAAAGTCCTATGATGTCGTGTGGAGACTTCAGGTGTACTCTTAAGAACTGTGCACGCACGCCGTATTGCCCAAGTACTTTATATCGCGTGGAGCTCCAAAACCCAACGCAGTCGCCAATTTTGGTGCGTGTTCGCGTGACAGGATGCTCTTTAAGACCAGAAAGAAGAAGTTGCGTGCCACAATCTCAAGAAATTAGAACAGTAGTTCTATTGAGACAACAGCTGCAATACTAGCCAGGTATATCTGGCTGGCGCTTGTTCTGTAGTCCTACTTATAGTGGCGAGAGAGATGAAGCTCGGAATAATGGTAGTTTTTCCGCTAACGGTACATGTGAAGCTATAACATTAAAAAAGAAAACCGCTCCTTATTTGCATTTTTGCCGCGCAAGTCTTGGAAAGACAAAGTTTGCTGCCGCTGCCACGTAACTCTAACTCTCTCGCCCTCTCCCCCCCTTACAACCTTCGCCGCCTATAACCACCTCACCCATGACAAATGCTACGAGTGTTCATTTTGCGGTTCAATATTACCGCTTTCACACTGCTTGTGCGCAGCCTGTCTGGACAGCACTCGCACGTCGTTTTCTTAATCTCCTTTCTTCTCCTTGGAGCCACTCAATGGGATGTTTTACGTAAGGGTTTGCACTTATCTTGGCCCTTATTGCCACCGTCTTAACAGCGGAGCTGTTGTACGAGACGTAAGTTCGCTCTTGCAGGAATTATTAAATCCGTTCGCCTCAATGTGAAAGCTGTCGGAAGCGTAGAGCAGTGATTCGCCATAATGGGCTGCAGCGTCGTTATCCGCTCACTGCTGCCACCCAATGCATTTCAACTTTCCCGCCTTCGCAGTGCTCGCGCGCCCCCTTCCTGAAATTGCACCAGGGGGAGTTCAGTTCCCTTTGCGCTAGCTTTAATTTCGTATGCTGGAGCTGTTTCGGGCATAGAGTTTCTTTGTACGTATACCAGAGAGGAAGTGCGCCTTGTAAGCCATGTCGTAGTGGGGGTTCATGGGAAGAAGCTTGGCATGACCATTGGATTCTTAAGCGGTTTTTGGGATTTGCTTTCTTCACTATGCGTTAACACGTTTACGAGCTACAAGGAAACCGAAAGCCTCTCTGTTCTGTGGTAGCCGTGCTTGGTGGAACAGCAGGCAGTACCTGATCGCAACTGACGTTGCTCATGCCGCCGTCGAAGGACGCATGACTGAGCGGGTAATATGCCGCCGCGAAATTTGTAGCCGGCGAAAAGAATAAACAAATCGTACTTCGACGAAGCCAGGATACGACAGATACGGGCGCTTGTATACGTCCTATCCTGTCATCGTGCACGACTGTTTAACGCCACGTTTTCTTTTTTCTTGTTAACCTAGTTGGCGGTCGGTGTACCGGTTCACCACGTAGGCAATATTTTCATGGGCACGCTCAAAAAACTTTCCAAACTCTTCAAACAACTTTTGTTTGAAATAATGGTAAAATTTATAAAATCAGAGTCTCTACTGAGTTCCCTTGCCTCCCAAATATTAACATTGTTCATAACTACAACCTTGGCTGCAGAATAGCAGGCACAACAGTTCTGGCAAAAATACACTTTACTTCCTTTTCTCTTAGATTTAAAACAGCCTGTTTTTATTTTCCAATTACATAATTGCACGCCATTATTCGCGTTTTTGTGGCACTTTGTTTAAATTTGCAGTCACTAAACGTTTCAACCCAAGCCAATGATGAAACTAAGGCGATCGCGATATATAATGGTGGTCCATGACGACACAGACGGCCTTGATGTGAGCCGCATAGACGCTAGCGCCAGATTCCTCTCTAGTGTATATTGTAAGGAACTCTATGGTTTCGGGTTGTTTTGAACGCATATTTTTTTTTCTTTCGTGGCTGGAGCCTTTCTGCAGCATTTCGAGCACGCCATTATTTTCTTGTGCCGCTGGAGCCTTTCTGCGTCATTTTGAACGCACCATGTTTTACTTGCACGGCCGCATTTCTTGTTTACTATCGTAAGAACCAACCCAACGAGCGTTCCTAACTAAATGAACGCGGGCGCGGCCGCTTACATACCGAGATTTTGCCTGAAATGTACCTGAAGCTTTCTTTGCGCTAAACAACGAGGAAACGTATAATAAATAAGCACGAGCGGTTCACGAGGTTCGAACGTTGTGACTATATAAACCGCGTGGTTTTTCGAAGCCTGGGCGTTACTCCCTGACGCCTGTACACAAAGCTCTACTTGCGTCCGTTATCTCGCTGCGCTGCATGATCCCGGCAGTCGCATTGACCGTTAGCGAGCTAAGACGACAAGGGGAGCCCTCCACCTAAAAATACAAAGAACATGCGGAGCACTTGTCAGAGCGTGTCTCGCGGCGATCACAGAGCGTCCTCGTCATGTGCAGTGGCATTAGCAAAAAGGGCCCGTCTCCCCGCAGGGGGACTCGAGCAAATGCGTCGCATACGGGGTGGGTGTATGGCGTTGACGTTTATTGCTTAGTGTTTGGGGAGTTGGTGGTAGTGAATGCGTTGTATCAGCAGCTTCTTGACGTAGTTTGAATGAGTCAAGGATATAAGGCGCGTTCGTAGCCTTTGATTCTGTGTCGGTTTTGTGGCGCAGTGGGAAGACCACCATGTACCTCGCGTTCCGCCCACAATTAGTGAATGCGTTGTATCAGCATCTTCTTGACGTAATTTCAAGGATATAAGGCGCGTTCGTAGCCTTTAATTCTGTGTCGGT
The DNA here is from genome assembly GCF_048455015.1 of Haemaphysalis longicornis. Classification (NCBI taxonomy): domain Eukaryota; kingdom Metazoa; phylum Arthropoda; class Arachnida; order Ixodida; family Ixodidae; genus Haemaphysalis; species Haemaphysalis longicornis. Next base: position 216,573,780 of record NW_027526361.1, read on the forward strand.
TTTGTGGCGCAGTGGGAAGAGCACCATGTACCTCGCGTTCCGCCCACAATTAGTGAATGCGTTGTATCAGCAGCTTCTTGACGTAGTTTAATTGAATCAAGGATATAAGGCGCGTTCGTAGCCTTTCATTCTGTGTCGGCTTTGTGGCGCAGTGGGAAGAGCACCATGTACCTCGCGTTCCGCCCACAATTAGTGAATGCGTTGTATCAGCAGCTGCTTGACGTAATTTGAATGAGTCAAGGATATAAGGCGCGTTCGTAGCCTTTGATTCTGTGTCGGTTTTGTGGAGCAGTGGGAAGAGCACCATGTACCTCGCGTTCCGCCCACAATTAGTGAATGCGTTGTATCAGCAGCATCTTGACGTAGTTTCAATGAGTCAAGGATATAAGGCGCGTTCGTAGCCTTTGATTCTGTGTCGGTTTTGTGGCGCAGTAGGAAGAGCACCATGTACCTCGCGTTCCGCCCACAATTAGTGAATGCGTTGTATCAGCAGCTTCTTGACGTAATTTGAATGAGTCAAGGATATAAGGCGCGTTCGTAGCCTTTGATTCTGTGTCGGTTTTGTGGCGCAGTGGGAAGAGCACCATGTACCTCGCGTTCCGCCCACAATTAGTGAATGCGTTGTATCAGCAGCTTCTTGACGTAGTTTGAATGAGTCAAGGATATCAGGCGCGTTCGTAGCCTTTCATTCTGTGTCGGCTTTGTGGCGCAGTGGGTAGAGGACCATGTACCTTGCGTTCCGCCCGCAGGGTCGTGGGATCGAAACCAGGCGCCGGTAAGTATTATTTTCCTATATAAAGTAGGGGGAGGGGTGCGGACCTGTTGTTGAGAGCGAGGAGGGTAGCGTGATGCGGGAGAGGAGGAGTGGGGGAGAGGGCGCACCTCCGGGCTGAGCTGTTGCGGACGGATGGCGGACGCTACATGTGAGTTAACGAAATGCTCTGCATTTAAAACTCGCCATACCCGCGAGCAGCGAGAAAATGTAGAGCGCTCGTGAGAGCGCGCCTCGCGTGTGGTGTAGGTCAGTGGTGCCGTCCTGCGGAGCGCATGCGCGCTGTGTGCGCCTGTGCGGTGAAAGTGTCTTTTAGATATCTTTGTTAAACGACACACGTGATTGGAGCTATTACGTGCGTGATGGAGAAAGCATTTGATTGAAAAAGTCAATGAGAAAGCATTTGACTCTGTCGAAACCTCAGCAGTCATTCAAGCATTCGGAATCAGGGTGTAGGCGAGCATTATGTAAGAATACTAGAGGACACTGCAGCGGTGGCGTAGAGGTAGAGCATCCGTCTTGCGTGCAGAAGGACCATGGTCTGAATATTGGTGCCGCACAATGCGAACAAAGTTAAAAAAGATTCTGCCGGCTGATGGAATTGCAGAAGGAGGATTGGGGTGCGGCCTGATCCCTGCGACTACTGCCAGTAACGCACTCCCTCACCAGAGCAGGATTGGCCACCCTGGTGTAGTAACGACCATAAACTCCCATGAATACTTCAATTAACCCACGGTCCTCAGTCGCCAGTGGCTGCGAAGGAACTAACCACGGCGGCGGTCAGACATGGGACGCAGCAGAGGGTGCTAAAATCCCTGGTTCGGGACAGGCCGCCATTGGAGTCTGATTCTGTGGACGTTTAAGACGAGAACTTTATCTAGCGACGGGACTCTAGACGTGTTCGAGGAATAAAACGGCATTAAATAGGATTTAAGAGGGCTTATAGAGGTTGGGAGGACAGGTCAAGCCCTTACGGTGCTGAAAAATGAACACGTACTCTGTAACCGTGGTCTAGTGAACAAAAGAGAACTCGGAGGGAGATTTCTAGTTAATAAAATCATAGCTGGCAACATAGATGAATACTATAGCATTAACGAAAGGTTAGCCGGTCCTGTAATTAGGCCTAATAAGAGGTAAAAACTAAAGTAGGTTCAGGGCTCGCGCCTTCATACAGCCTCAATTACCAGCTGGTTGAACGCCTCTATGAAGATGTGGAATCATAAATGGATTAAGTGAAAACAGAGTATACCGTAGCTATGGGGGACTTCAATACTAAAGTAGGCAAGAAGCAGGCTGGGGACAAGGCAGATGGGAACTAAGATTTGGGTTGTAGAAATACCAGAGCGGACTTATTAGGCGAGTTCGCCGAATGGAATAATGTACGCATCATGAACACCTTCTGCAAACGGGAGAGCCAGAAGTGGACGTGCAGGAGCCCAAGTGGGGACCTGAAAAATGAAATTGACTCCATACAATGCGATAACCCTGGCGTCGTGCAGGACGTGGAAGTGCTCGGAGAACTATTTCCTAACCAGACAAATATTTCACACCGTGAAAAAGTAGGTATGTAGTGTCTATTATCACGGCAACCCTGAGAATTACCGACAGAAATTTCTCCCGGCAGTTGCCTCCGATTGGCTAAGCAGGCTACCCGGAGATCATAAGGGATAAGTATCCCCTAAAGAGCCGTGCTTGTTGATGCCCCTGCAGCACTGTGGTATAGTACAGGCTTCTAAACCAGAAGGTTGAGGTCGAGTCCGACATTGGGAGGTTTTCTTTGCCGTTGGGAATTTTTTGGTAATTGTAATATTGTTAAGACGTTTTTTACTCTGGCTCTTACTATATCAAGATATCGACGCACAGAACTTCTCGCTTGGCTGGGTTAGATAAGGTTTATTGCAGTTGGGCTGGATGTGGGTAGGTTATGGTGCGTTCGGTTAGGTTACGTTAGGTTCGGTGATGTGATGTTATGTTAGGTTACGTGGCGACGTAATAATATTCAGCGAATTTTAGGCCAGTCAGCTTTATGGAAACTGCCGTAAGAATTTTACGGGGGTAATTCTCACGGCTACCGTGAGATTAGACGGAGCCTTAAAAATAAACCCTGCCATAGACGTGTTCCAAGGAACTCCAAATTTGAGAAATTTCCGAACGCAATGCCTCTCTTCTGCATGCTGCATTTCTTAAATTTATAAATATCTTTATTTTGAGCCCGGAGGAGCGCAGTGAAATATTTCTTGTGCTATTCCTAAATTGTTTAGGATTGTTGCGTCAGCTAACTCGTGCTGTGGAACATTCAGTGAAAAACAAGCTGCGGGCAGAAAGATGAAGCAGAGAAAACAGCGAAAGGCTGACGTGTCTATCAGCGTGGTCACTTGCTTTTAAGATCCTTGGTTTTTCGCTTTCCTGGTCCAGGTGATCGGTCAACCTTCAGGCAAATTAGCGGTTGTTTCCCGCCCTTCTTTTGGACTTTCCTTTTCTTCCAGGTTGCTGGTTTCTGCGCCTGGACACAAAATATATTCCCTAATTCCGCGTCACCTCGACAGCAACAAATTCTTCTTTCCCAAACAACACCAATTCCGGCCCGGGCTTTCATGTAAAACCCAACCTTTTTGAGTTCACTACTGACCTTCACCTTAACCTTGACTCGTCAGTTCAAACTCAAGTCATCTACCTGGATGTTTCTAAAGCTTACGATCGCGTTCCCCATCAGCGCCTACAAGCAAAACTTTCTAGCCTTAACCTTGACTCCTGAGTACTATCAGAGATTCGCTCTTTTATTACTACCTGCTCTCAGTTCACTCTAATCGGATCCTACCACTCAGCCTCAACCAAAGTTATCTCCGGAATTCCTCAAGGCTGGGTACTAGCTACTTTACTCTTCCTAATTTTCATAAACGACCTGCCTAACAGAATTTCATTATCAATTGGCCTTTTCGCGGACGACTGCGTTTTTTACCATCTGATAGAATGCAACACCGATGCAGAACTGCTTCAACACGACCTTAATGAAATAGAAAGGTGGTGCTCACGAAATTTAATAGCTAAACATTCATAAGTGCACACTCAAGCAAATAACACGAAAACGTTACAGCATAACCCACGCATATACGTTAAGCTCTCTGACCCTCTCTTCAACAGAATCATAGCGTTATCTGGGAGTTCTCATAACAAAAAACTTATCATGGTTCGAACACATCTAAAACCTTGCTGCTGATGCATCCTAATCCCTCGGCTTCATCTGAAGATCTCTTGCCTCATGTCCTTCATCTACCATCAACTCGCCTATGAAACGTTCGTCAGGAGCAAACTAGAATATACATCATCCATCTGGAACCCTCGCCAAGCGTACTTAATCCACTCGCCCGAAACTTTGCAGAACCGCGTCGCTCGATTTATCACTTCCAAATATAGCCCTCACCACAGCATAAACAACATCAATGCATCCTTTGGAATCCCCGCACTGATACTCCGCCGCAAGATCGCTAGATTTGTCTATTCCAGTCGCTTTCTTTAATTCCCCAGACCTCCACACCACACTCCTGATACCCCCAACCAGTTCGTAGCGGCGCCTTTTTAACACCCACAGCCTTAAGTGCTTAGATGGCACCACTAATTCCTTTAACAAATCTTTCTAAGCCGCAGCAATTGAGGCTTGGAATGCCCTACCTGATGCAATTGTAAATGAGCGCGATTCACAGAACATTCGGCAGCAATTAACCAGTTTTTTTTGCTCTTAATCAGACTTATTGTCTTTTCTTCGTTGGGCAATCGCTTATAGAACCAAAACTATATACGTAATTCACTGCAATGCTATACGTTCAAACTTTCTTTGTATAGCAATTACCGCTTAACAAGTGGAAATATGCCCTTTCTATGTTTATGTGTCAATACCACCTAAAATGTAAAAAATGTGCCTTTTGTGTTTCTGTGTGTCAATCATGTGTGTTTTGTGTCCAATACCGCCTAAAATGTAAAAAATGCGCCTTCGGTGCTTTTCTGTGTCAATCGTGTGTTTTATAGCCATGTTTTATGAACCTCCTTACTGATCTTTCCCCCCCCCCGTATGTAATACCCCGAAAGAGGCCTTTCAGGGAAAAACATGATGAAGATGAGGAAGAGCAACCTTTCTGAAAATGAAGGAAGGTTCCACTAGCACGTACGACTTGAAAGTAGCAAAGCGGCGCGCAATATTCAAGGCCATCACGACGGTTTAATTACACGATTGCAGGCAATGTGCGTCTTGCTCGGTGCTGCAGAGACCTTTAAGCTATCAATGTGGCTATAAGTTTGAGCTAGCTTCATTTTTTGGAAGTGATAAGGACTGGACATCACTTGTGAGGGGCGTACGCTATGACGTGTCTTTTTGTTATGGAGCAAGTGTTGAAGCAATTACGGCGAACGCTTGAGTTTTCTTTCTATTGGCCAATGCTGGCCATTCGCTCTTAGTGGGTATGCGTAGCTTGACAAAAGCGAGCAGTTTATGCTGGGGGGTCATTGCGCGGCACGCACACACGGGCGCTAGGCGTTTACTTGATTTTGTTAAGTTGCGGGTGGTCGCCACGAGCCCCGCACAGACATGCGAATACTCGGCAATTTCTCGGTATTTTTAACTGCGGGAAGAAACAAAAATCATGTTTTGAAAAAAACCTTCGCTCAAAAAATAACTAGTAAAATTATGGTCGAATCGGGGAAAACTAAAATCGACAACTCTAAACTGCACTTTGATTGATTGGAGATAAAGCTTGTCATTATCGCGCACGTTAGTTGATTCTCATGCGAATCGCAAATACGGGGAAGTACCTCCATTTGTGAGCCTTGATATTTTTTACAGCGAAGCGTTCTACCTCTACCAACCAACGGGTCCTTCGTAGCATGCGCAATAAGAAACTCCCAATGCGGCTGAGGAGGGGAGGGTGGTTTTAACTCACGGAGCACAGCTATAGTAGATGATACGGCTAACGGTTACCCAGCGTTCCTCGCGTGCAGGTGCGTGCTCACAATGGAGGGCGCGTTGGGGGTACGGCTTTGTCGTCTGCTTTAGCGACGGTTAATTTGGGCCTGTTTTGGATCACATTCGCGTCCATTGCACGCTTCCTTCGCACGGCTTAATTAGCCTGTTCGGTAACCCGGACCCTACGGAATTAAGTGGTCGGACGGCGAAGATACGTTCCGCATGGCGGAAAAAAAAGGTACTGACCACATACAGAGCCGCTAGAGAAACGCTACTTTTTTCGCACTGCTTGCCCAGAATGCAGAATGAGACCCCGTTTCTAAATTGGTGAATACCAATTCGGTTGTGTTTTAAAATGTATTACATAACGCGAAAGGAGCAGCTGGTTCTGATAAACAGCTATTAGAAAAGTTCCCTCGGTGTTCTCGCAATTCTCAGCTTTTTTGCGATACTGAAACTTACTAAATTAACTAGTTTAAATCGGTATTATTCGGAAGCACTAAGCTCACGCGCCCAATGGTTTCGGTGTCTGCGCGTGTGTCTCGCGATGGTGTAGCCCCGAGCTAGGAGATCTGGATTGCCAGGTTCCCGTGTCTCACCCTTCCAAAGACGCTCCTCTTCGTTTTCTTTCTGCCGACGCCCGGCCGGGCTCCACGGGCGGCATGCGGTGCTCTAGCCCGGCCGTAGTCGATGCTGCTGCGTTAGGGATAACACTTTCGGGAATTCCAGGTAACGGCTGGCAGAATGTCTGGTTTTACTGTTTGCAGAGCCGCGTGCTTGAATTCAATTGACGTCGCATGGGCAATTGTTGTGGGTGTCGTTTAAAGCTTTGATTTACAACCAACTTCTCAGCGTGGATTGAAGACATTTTTTCTAGTTGAGTTGTTGGGGGCCTGCGATGCTGAGAATAGTGAAACTGGAAAATCATGGCGGAAGGTGCTACTGACGGCGCGCTGGAATTCGAGGCTTTATTTATAATTTGAATGATTCCACGTTTTCACATATAACTGTTCGTGATGCGTAGGTGGAAATGTTGAATTTTACCACGCCGCTCGATTTTGCTCTCAGGAGGAAACTGATCGATTAAAGATTTGTTTTCTCACTCGATAACCTTATCTTCTTCTCCGGCACTTCGCGGTACACGTGCAATTCCACTGGGTCATCTTCTTTTGGGAGAGGGTCGACCGGGTGCGGCTTACGGTGGCGGTAGAACTTGTGTCCGCCAACAGCGGCCGAGTGCTGGTAGTCGGCTTCGGGAGGAGGCGGCTTGACAGTCAGGAGCTCACCGTTGGCGGCCGCGGCTTGACGAAGCCGGTGAGTGACAACCGCGCTTGCTACCACGTAAGATGCGCAGAACGATATCATGGACGCGACCGCTAGAGCCAGCATGAAGAGCCATCCCCCAAGAGCTCCGGTGGACGGCAAGCGGAAACGGGCCATCCTGCTGGTCTGGCGTAAAGCTCTCGTTTTCTGCTCAATCAGTCGCGCCGTACTGCGGGCATAATGCTCTGTCCACGAGTTTGGACTGTGACGACTGCCATTACAGGGCAGAGATGAGAGAACGGGGACTCCGAGGGGCCGGCTGAAATTCGCGTTGCGATTCCACGACGACCATCTGAAAGTAGGAGTCGTCGGCTGAGGCCCCTCAGGGACTGGAGCTCCTGCGAGCTTGTGAAGCGGGTGCCAGTGCAGACGTTCGTTGAACTCGGCCGCTGCGTGATGCTGCCATACCTCGTACCCCGGGCGTCGGCCGGCGTTCACCTCGAGGCGACAGCCATCCGTTGGCAGGGCAATGCTCGTTAAGCCCGCTCCTCTATGCGCTTTGGCTGTGACTGGCCTCGGCTTCGGGGGCGGCACATTGGTGGGGGCTCCCAAGAGCTGAAAAGAAGCGGTGCGTATGCTGGTAGCATTGCCCAGAAACAAGCCGAACTGGGTTTCGCTGGGTAGCGCAGGCATCGTTTCTTCGGAAGCCATTCTATAGCCAGCGGCCCAAACTTCCGAAGCGGGAACTGGAGTGTCAGATCCGAGGTCGATGGCGGCGAATGCACTGGCCTGATGAGAAAGCGCCGATGGGAGTGGTCCATACCTGTCCAAGGCGACTTGGCGCAACTGTAGGTCGTGTTGCGGCGCTCCTGGGGCTGACTGACATTTTACGGGCGTCGGATACACGGGCGTCACGGGGCTCCGAAACGCAATCGGCTCCGAAGTGCATGGCAGTGCGCCCAGGGCCGGCATCGTCCTTGCCGTAAACTGTGACTGATGATGAGGATAGTGGAACGCCATAGTGGATGGAAGGTGCATTTGAAAAATAGGGGTACTTTTCATGAAAAAGAATCGCCACAAATTCGCTTTGATGAATGAATCAACCAGTTAAGAAATAACATAGGTTATTTGTCGTAGAAGATATCTATGACATATTTCATATTTTATATTTATTACATAATTTTGCGCATTACAAATATGCAACAAGATGTTGGGCCAATAGCCGAAGCTAGTTGAGGCCCAGATAAAGATATACAGCAGGGAAAACAAACTTAACAATTAAGCGAAACAAGTGCAATACTTAGTGTACGCGGAGTGTGTAAATACAGGACGCTCAATGCATGATAGTATTGAGCAACCTGCGTCACCAAGAAACAAACTGAATGGACTTTTTGAAGTGCATAAGTTAACTCGAACAAGAACAATTATTTTTAGTGGCGAAGACCAGCATTTTGTGACAGCTTCGCATTGTTCACTCCGCATTGAAAGACTAAGAAGTATTGCGCACTGAAATGCTAGAAATACTAATGCAATCTCGAGCTAGAAGATACCCGTCCACAAGATTGGCGACCGATGGAGGAACTAGTTTTATTTTATATTACTTCTGGAGTCATGGCAAATGGGCGTCTTCTCAGTCCAGAAGTCCCTGGGTGGTTGCTGCCAAGCGGGCCCTTTCAACCAGACGTAGCGCATCGCCGGTGTCCGGGCGGTAGTAGTAGTAGTAGTAGGAGTAGTAGCAGTAGTAGTAGTAGTAGTAGTAGTAGTAGTAGTAGTAGTAGTAGTAGTAGTAGTAGTAATAGTATGCCTTGTTGAATGAGGCGGACTCAACCTTGCATAGCTGCCGGCCATTGCTCCACCTAGTGCTTGCGGGCAGTGAGCACAGACCCTTGGCCTGGTGCGAACACGCTTTTTACGATACAGGCAAGAGTGAGGCAAGCTAAAAAACTCCCACCTCCCCTCGCGGGAACCCCTGTGTAGATGCGACGCATAGGCGGAGCGGCGAAGGGACTGCGTTTTATAGCGCGCATAACGTTGAGGGGACTGCGTAAGCCGGTCCCAGTCGATGACGACGTTGGCGTACTTGTAAAGCGGCGTGGACTCTAGGTGGTTGAGCCAAGCGTTGATGTTGCTTCACGGGAGAACGGCACACCGGTCATATGCGCAGCGCTCCCGAAGGAGAGGAAACCGCGGAAGAGAGAGTACTGCACAATCGCCGGCCCCAGCGCGTCTGCCGCGACTATGACGCAACGTGCCGCAGCTATGACGCAACGTGCCGCGGCTATGAAGCAACACAATCCAACACAATCTAACACAATTTACTTTAATCCACTCCAAATCCAATACAATCCAAGCCAAGCCAATCCAAGCCAATCCAATCCAATCCAAGCCAATCGAATCGAATCCAATCCAATGCCCCTCGCGAGAGAGTGTTCGATATCGGAGAGGAGAGGGGGTGAGCGGCGGAGAGCGCAGATGGCGCGGCGAGGAGAATAGGGGAGGGGTCGACAACGCCGACGACAACGACGACGACGACGGCAGAGGGACAAGGCGAGTGAATCAGATGCTCTGCATCTAAAATATGGGGGAAAAGCGCACGGCACTTCAGCGTCTGCTGTAACGAGGATGGCGTTCATCCACTGCGTAGGCCTCGGCTAGTGATTGCTACGATTCCAAGCAGTCCTCGGAGGTTTATCTTAGCCATTTTACAGCCGGCAACATAGCAAAAGCGCGGTACGACGATTACTAAGATATCGAGAATGCCCATCCAACGATGCGTCGGATGTCAAGCGTGTTGTTTTACTGAACAGAAACCGAAACTTGTTTGAATGCTAACCATGAACGTTGTCTGATCAAGGTGCATCTCCTTCCGTCACCACACCCTTTAGTTGGTGCAGCCGCCACAAACCGCGCATGGTAGTTTTAGATGCGACTTCATCTCATTCAGTCCCCTTGTCCCTCCATACGGCGTTGTTGTTGTCCGTCCACATTCCTCTCCCATTCTCCTCGCCGCGCGAGCTGCGCTCTCCGCCGCTCACCCCCTCTCTTCTCCGATAGCGAACACTCTCTCGCGAGGGGCATTGGATTGGATTCGATTCGATTGGATTGGCTTGGCTTGGATTGGATTGGATTTGGATTAGATTGGATTAAAGTGGATTGTGTTGCGTCATAGCCGCGCCACGTTGCGTCATAGCCGCGGCAGGGGGTTCACGGCACGTTTCACGCGATGGGAGAATCAACCTAATGGAAACAACAATGGAACCCCCTATGCGTCGCATCCATACAGGGGCTCCCGCGAGGGGAGGTGGGAGTAATTTTTTTCTTCATTCGGGCTTTATAAAATAACTCCCGACTTATGAAGCGGATACACGATGAAAAGTGTGTTAATTTGAGCCCGTCTACGCAGTGCGAGCAGAACCGAGAGCTCGACCAATTCCCTTCAGTGTGCCTGTAAGGAAGTTGGCCTGTAGTTCCGAGAGTAATAAGTATCACCGGCCTTGTGGACTGGGACAACCTTCCCTGCCTTCGAATCATGGGACAGCAGCACACAGCAAGAAGAAGAAAAAAGAACGGAAAGGCCGGGAGGTCAACCAGGTGTAGAGCCCGGTTTGCTACCCTGCACTGGGAGAATGGGGTTCAGGGAATAAAAAGGGGGGGAGAAGAGGAAGAGATAGGAGTGGGAAAGCGCGCACTCTAGTCCCGTTTCGGGCACTATAGTCTTTCACGCAAGTTCGTTTCACTCAGGAAACGTAAAAGGGCTTTCGTCGCCTTCTGCGAGGTCGATGGTGAAGACCGATGACGTAAAATAGTTTCCACCGTAAACCGTAAATGGTCGATTGTCCAATCGGCTCTGACTGCGAAAAGATATAGGACAAGACTAAGGAGAAGTACACGAGTGTGCTTTTCAAAACCTTGTGGTGATTACCATGTACGGCCGCGGGGGATGAAACTTTGGCCTTATTTCCCAATTTAGTGATGCCCACCCAGTCGATGATAATAGAATCGATTTCTGGTTAGAGGAAACCAGCTGAATCCGCAAGGACCGTAGAAGCTGTATTATTGAGAGATAATGAGAAAGTGTTATTTAAATGTACGCAACACTCGTCATGTGAAAACTGATAGCGCTTGCGGTGGTTATCTTGAAGACACACCAGAATGGAGTTGGATTGGTTGATAACAGTGAGGGGAGCGTGTCATGAAAAATTGCTTGTTTCGCAGCAATGATAGCACGTCTGTATTCATTAGCGGCTGATTGATAAGCCGTTGACCTTTCGCGTGAGGTGGATTGTTTACATTTACGAAAGATGTGTGTTTTCTTGTTAAGCAAACGTTTCAAGTAAGTATTAAACCAAGGTTCCCTCTGGGATGTTACTCGAACTAAGGGGATATATTTGTCCGTAAGTGTCTTAACTTTTGCTTTGAAGATCGTCCAATTGTTGTCAAGAGAGCGCTCCCAAATTAGGGGAAAAATTCATCTGAAAAAGAAGTTAGTTCTTCAGTGATGGCCTCAAAATTCACTTTTTTGTAGGTTGTAATATGTCTGTTTAGGATTGCGGGGTAGGCGAAATGACATTGCGAAATAAACAGCAGTGTGATCACTTACACCCGGAAGAATAGTTAGTGACGAAACAGTTTCAGGTCGTTTTGTTAATAGCAGGTCAAGAATGATCGCTGTATAGCTAGGTATACGAGTGGGCTTTTGAATGAGTTGAGACATGTTGAAAGTTGAGCATATATCAAGAAAGGCTTTCGGCAGACCCAGTTGTGACGATGGAGCCAGAATCTTGCCACAAAATGTCGGGATATTTAAAATCCCCCAGAAGAAATATTGAGGCTCTCGGAACCGTAACAGTGACGTTGTTTAGGCAGTCGTGAAATTATCACAAAAAGTGTCCTCAGCGTTAGGTGGCCGATAGCACACACAGAACATTGTATCACTATGATTAATGCGTATTTCAATGCATATAAATTCAAGGACTGACAAATGGCAACCATGTATGATTCTATTTTTCTAGATACAGCTATCAACACGCCACCCCCAATGCGTGTTCCGCGGTCACGTCGATAAATGCTGTACTCGTTCTTGCACAAAAATAGCTCACCGGTGTTTACTTTTGGGGAAAACCAAGTTTCCGTCAAAACAACGATGTCCGGGATCAGAGCTGATAATTCATCTCGTTCATTTGTAATGCTTCTGATATTTGGGAACAAACAAGCACAGCTTCGCTGTTTTTGTGCCTGGACGGCGGCGCATGCCTATGTGGTAGCAGCAAGCGATTGTGAACGATAGGAGATATGTGCGACACTATCGGAAACATGTGCTTTAGACGCTTCAACTTCACACACAATATCAGTTTGATGGCAGTACACGTAGCATTTTTTGTTCATAAGAAGTCTGTTGCAGCGCAAGCTGTAGGACTACCATATGGTTTTCCGAAATTCAAAAGTTTCTTTCTTGTTAGCCGTGTCACCTTACAAAAGTCTCCTTGTACGTTAACGCTCGTATTTTTAAGTTTTGATTTTTGTGAGAGCTCCCTTTCTCAGTTTTTAAACCAACTGATTCTTGATGCTATTATAAAATTTTAAAAAGAATAAAAAAAGCTACTATCCTCCGTTCATTCATACTTAGTTGACGAGGCCACATTGCCGTCGTGATTCTTTTGCTAAACCACTCAACACGACTATTTTGATCCACGAGGCAGTTCCCTGCGTAAGCAGTCTATTCAGCATCGAAATTAGTCAGCAAAAAGCCAAAAAATGTATGCACCTCTGCGCCTAACGACGACTATGGTGGAATGCGAAGCTTTCTCATGGAGGATTGCTGGAATATCGCGTGAGTGGGGATTTTGACTCGCAGATGGCGTGAAATTCGAGTGGTTAGAGCTGTGACTTTGACTCGCACGCGGTTAGGACGCTTAATCGAAGCGGTTGCTCTAACTTTTTCCCATTTGATGGTTGGTTGGTTGGAGCCATAAGAAAAATGACGCGTACCCACCCTAGGGGGTTGTGCAAGTGTGGCTGAGGTCTCTTTGCTGAAGAAGATCACTAATTAAAAATAAGAGAAATTAGAAGTCAGATCATAGTGGTGAAAGTGATTTTAACAATTGGGAAACCTAATGAAAGAGAAAAATTTATTGCTACTCTGACAACAGCTATTTTGATATTGAGAATTATATTTGGGTAGATAGGATTGACTAAGAAGGTCAGCGACCTGATTCAGCAATAAAAGCACGAAGAGTTCGACAAACATCCCCATTGCACCAACCAAGCCCCAATGTCCCAAATGACAACAAATTAGGCCCCCACCAGGCAAAACCAAGGCGTTCAATGGGAACCCCTAGATAACAATTTCTTAGCAAAAAGAACCGCCGGCAAGACAGCGGGAAATGGTCAATTGTTTCCTCCTCTTGACAAACGTCGCTCACGGCCGATGGCGCCATGCGTGCGCGGCGTAGATAAATATTACAATTGGGCATTCGGAAGCGAAAGCTTGTTTATGTGACCTCCCACAGTCCAAACTGTGCAATGTCACACTTCAAAGAGTACAGAAAATGCTCTGTGTTGGGGCAGCCAGAGATACTGTCTGGTGGAAAGCTGTCTAGCGAACGGCATCTTCAAAACCTATTTGCAACAACGTAGGCAGACGGAGGCACATGAACCAGACGGCATTCAGGGCTACTCCTTCAAGGTAATCAGTAGCTCCGTTAATTTAGAATCTTCTTTGTCCTCGGACGCAGAGCAGACGGATTTCCCTGATATATGCCGGTATCGGTGAAGTGGAGTATTGTTGCCGAAGATAGAATGGAGCCGAGCGAAAAAGAATCCCTCACAACGGTCACATGGGAAAGTTCTTCTGCGAGTTTTCGAAGAGCGAGCGCGATCTCCAGAAATTCTGCTGAATCAATTCACGTTCAATTGGGAAGACGCAGAGGAAATGCCCAGTCTACAGCAGATGAAAAGATACTGCCGAGAACCATGAATTGGGAGTGTTTATTTATGGTTTATTTTTACTGCGTGGCAGCGCCCGGCTGTGTGATCCCTGTCCCAAGGGAAGCAGATGTTCCATTCTTTATTTTTATGCCGCACGGGGTATCGCATACAGATAAGGAGAGTGTTTGGTCCTTACGTCGCTGGCCTGGAATAATCTCCTTTGTTGTGGCTGTAAATCGACGGTACCAGAAACACTCGCGCCGAAAGATAAAAGCCTACAGAGCAGACGCTGCGTCATTCGAACCGCCCACTCTGGATTACGCACGTCACTTTCTTCATTGCTGTTTCGCCGCCTGTGTACTTTTTGAGTTGTTAGATGAGCACGAGTTCGCTCCAATAATCTTGTTTTTCCTTCAAGACGACTGTTTCATCTTTGTCTTCTTGACAATACCTACACCAGCTTTCGCCTCCCGAATATAAGCATCTGTGACCACAACCAGATGTGTGGGAACTCTTCCAGGTGGTTTGCTAAAAGGAAAGATGTTGTCGTCTGCGCCATGCATTAGGCATTTGAAGAAAAAATGTTGTGAACGTCCATGCCCACCATCGCATTCCTGTTGTCAACCCTAGGCACAGATAATATGTTAATATTTTAAAAGGGCGAGCCAAGACTGGACAAACACCACCTGCGGAAACTCATTCGTCAGCCATGGCGAGGTAAAAAAGGACGCTGGGCAGTGTACAAAGACCATTTGAGATAGTGACATTGCTTATTCCAATGCACAAAGGTATGCCTCTACAGTCAACACCTCGAAGTGAGAAATTAGTGGAACAATGCGAGCTTCGTATTACAGTATCCGGATGGAACCTACCTTGGCCATCTCACGCCAAATCGCAAAGCTCGTCTTTCTAGCGTAATCAATGGCAGATGCTTATAAAACAGATAATTGGTAAAGAGCATGCCGACGAATTCCAGAATAGGGCGTGCGCACAGGCGGTAGATCATATGGAGGATGTCTCTGAGCCTACCCGAATTCTTGTTGCAAAATATTCTTAACAGCGAAACCGCTCGGCCCCAGTTTTGGCTCAATGAAGTCAATATAAGGACGCCAATTCAGATCACTTTCATACATAACTCATAGATATTTCAGAGAGGTTACCTCTGGTGTTATATCCCGACGGTATGCCAGACAAATCGAAAGTGGGTCTTGCACCGAGTATGCCTAGTGGGCTCAGTTGTCGACATTTAAGGATAGGCAGATGCCATCCAGCCATGATTCTAAGGTTGACAGATAAAGCGCCAGTGACCAGAACAAACAATGACTATTGCTTGAAGAGCTAAAAATGCCATACCATCATTATACAAGTATGACTATTTATGAAATGACGGGAACATCGCTAAACAGCACTTTAAATAAAACAGGATACAGGACGGATCCTGGAAATAAGCGTCGCGTTTGATTGTAATTTGAGGTGGTAACTCCGCGCTGGGCAGTAAAGAATTTGCGACCTGGTAAAAACATACTTACCCACGGAGTAATATATTCCCTGTTAACTGTCCAACTGTTTGCACCACGATCCCGGCAGTGGCAGAAGAGGCGGCGATAGCACTCGCACTAACGACTCCGCCATCAGCCAAAATTATAATCATAGATTCGAAAGCGGCCATTAAAAACTTTGCCCGCGGGCACATATCGCCCTTGGCGTCCAAAATTACTCTTCAAAATCCGCCGACCTCCCTGGTAGACATCGTCTGCACCCCGGCGCACACTGGTTGGGGGGAAATTAGGGAGCACACAACGCAGAACGAGGACTTACTATCCGTGCCGGTGCCAGCCTCGTTCTCTACCACGGCTGGCAGGTCAGCCGGGGATCACTTAATCACTTACCAAGATATCACTGCGCATTACCGCCCCGCTCACCGTAAATACCCTCCTGCCCACCCTTAGCTAACCAAAACGACCATGAGCGCGTATGGTGACTCCTGCAGACGCACACTTTGGCTTGCCGAGCACCTCTTCATTGAATTCACCCCTCGCAATTTCCCTCGCCTAATTGTCCACTCTGCGGGTCATAGCCACGCTGGTCCACTGGATGTTGGCCTGTCCTCAAGACGGCTTTCCACCCATAGTAAATGAAGAGAATTGGGAGGGAGCCCTGGGCAGATCGGACCTAGAGATCCAGATACTCATGGTCACCCGTGCTGGCAACGCCGCTGGCGGCCTCAAACCGGCTGCCACACCATTTCCGTAAACCAGCCTAAGGCTCAATGAAGTCATTTCATAATCAATCAAACATAATCAAACCATCATTACAAAAGTATGCAGTGTTCCACGCAACGATCAGCTTTGGCCAAATCCAAATTCACAAGTCTTACTAGCACGTGCTGCTGCGTCACAGGTCTGACCGCCGCTGTAGTCAGTTTCTTCGCAGCCGCTGGGGACTGAGGGCCGAGAGTGAATTGGCTTATTGATGAGATGTGGCCATTACCAGATCAGGGTAGCCAAATTAACTCTGTTGAGGGAGTGCGTTACCGGCAGTGGCCGCCGGGATCAGGCAGCACCCAAGCCTCCATATCTACTTAGGCCAAGTAGTGTCCCCAGACCCCAAACATGAGGCGGAGATAATAACATGGATAAGCATGGGGTAGAGTGCTTTCGGCAGGCATTCTGAGATAACGCATGACAGCCTACCATTGTCCCTGCAGAGGCGAGTGAATAGTATACTTTGATCCACCTGGGTGCAAGAAGTCACTGAATTTTTGTACTCTGGCCACTTGAGGGAGGTTGTGGAGGCTGACTTAATGATCGGAAGGGGGGGGGGTGGGGTTGTTTGGGATTCTCTGCCGCAATTGTGGGGACCTAGGAAGAAAATGGGGCACTGCTGGGTAGTATTAGCTCCACTGTTGGAACCAGCGAAAACAGGCTGGGAATGCACAAGAAGAACCTGTTATAAACCGGAGTATGACGTGGTCGGTAGAGAAGCGTGGTGTAAATTAAAAATTAAAGCTTTCCCACTCAATGTGAAAGCTCGCAGAAGTGCGGAGCAGTGATTCGCCATAATGGATGGTTGCTTCGCTATCCGCCCACTGCTGCCACCCATCACGCTCTTCGCCATGCTGTCTCACTTATCTCTTGGTGAATATGCAATTTCAAAGTTCCCGCCTTCGCAGTGCGCGCGCGTGCCCCCTGCCTGAAACTGTGGCAGTGGGAGTTCTGTTCTTTATATGCTTGCTTTTTTTTCGTATGCTGGAGCGGTTTTACGTTATTTGGAAAGCCTAATTGTTTTTGCCGTGGCTGGAGCCTTTCTCCGTCATTTCGAACGCGTCATTTTTTTCTTGCGCAGCTGGAGCATATCTGCTGCATTTCGAACACGTCATTTTTTTCTTGCACACCTAGAGCCTTTCTGCGTCATTTCGAACGCGTCATTTTTTTCTTGCGCAGCTGGAGCCTATCTGCGGCATTTCGAACACGTCATTTTTTTCTTGCACACCTAGAGCCTTTCTGCGTCATTTCGAACGCGTCATTTTTTTCTTGCGCTGCTGGAGCCTATCTGCCGCATTTTGAACGCGCCATTTTTTTCTTGCATGGCTGGAGCCTTTCTGTGTCATTTAGAACGCGCTATTTCTTTTTTGCTCGGCTTCTTTTTTCACTTGATATCATAAAAAGCAAGCCAACGAGCGTTCCTCACAAAATGAACGGGGGGGGGGGGGGGTTCCCGGTTATATACACACATTTTGCCTGAAATATATCTGCAGTTTTCTTTGCGCTAAACAACGGGCAGATGGATGACAAGCGCCAGTGTTTCACGAGGTTTTGACAGATAACTATTTTAACCGCGTGGTTTTTGAAGTTTCCGCATGACTCCTGACTACGGTACACCAGACTCTTCTTGGGTCCGTTATCTCGCTGCGCCGCCTGGTTACGGCAGTCGCTCGACATCGAACGGTAGCGAGCTACAACGAAAATGCGAGCCCATGAAGTGATAGGCACTTAAGACACATGAGGATGTAGCAAATTGTTAGATAAGCGTGATGTTGAAAAGGTCGTAAAGACATCCTGGGCCATCTCTACGAACGTGAAACTTGAGGACGGTCGAAGCATGCAGGGCAAAAGTGTGCTCTTGGCGCGTTGGCGTTGTTGCCAACGGAAATAAAACGGTACGGAGTAGAAATATACATCTTTGATGTAAATGTCTCGCGACTTTGAAGCACGAAGCGTTCTTGCGTGGTTCGCAAACCGGCTTCCAGGTGTTGTTTTAGTGCGCGTTACGAAGCGTTCTAGCGCGAGGCGTAAACGCGTGTTCCGGTGTTTTAGTACCGTGACTGCATGAGACAACGCTTACGGCGACGATATTAGACGCCGACAGCCCGAGCCCCTAATGGTCTTCGCCCTTAAGAGGCGGAAGCTTGGGCCGTTGCATTGGCAGGTGTAGGGAAGCAGCGGAAAGAAGGGGCAGAAAACTCAAAGTGCCTGTTTTATTGGTAGCAAAGCCCGGCGAAGCTGAGGTTGTCGCCCGCAGTGGATTGTTTGGAGCCATTGCAAGATCATTGCAAGTTTGGAGCCATTGCAAGATTAGAAGAGTTTATTTGGGAACAAACGCCAGTGGACACCAACAGTTCAGCGTGTTTTCCGGCAAAGCTGTCTTCCTTTACTCAGTGCATGCTTTTCCGACATGCATTCCCACAAAGAGTACCCGGCCACGGATATGTCTAAATTATTGTACTAAAGTGTACTAAATTATTGTAATAAATATTGTACTAAAGTGAGTGGGCAAAGTGAGCAGGTGTCTTAGCACGCCGTGTTCTAAAGTACCACTATTTATTTCCCGAGTACGTCTTCAGCGGAGTATCGCAGATGAAACATTTTCTGGTTAAGATGTCGTAAGTTGTACAGAGGAGGTTTGCGAGAAGAGGCTTGATCAGAGGAGCTCTCCTAGGAGGTTAATTATAGCACAAGACATTCCATGGTGCACTGAAGTCTGCTTACGTGCTTTGAATGCTAAAGCTTGGCGATACCTACTAACAGCTTTTTTACATTGCACTTGCATTTTTTCGCTAGCTTTTATTTTGGTCTTTTGGTGCAAATTTCTTCAACTGGCTTCTTTTATGCTATACCGCGTTTGGTTTACTTTATTTTTTTTCGTTTCGTAGTGGACTACGTCATTAAGGAGACTGCCATACGCCAAAGCCTCCCTAGATTCTGAATTCAGCGAGGTTGGTATACACCCGTCCTTCTCCCGTGCCATCACGTTCAGGTGTCATGCGGGACGTACTATTTTGCAACTTTTACTTTTCACATTCAGAGTGATGAATTTTTGCTCCTTTTAGCACGTTAGCTCCAGAAACCATCTATTTCCACTCCAATCCCCCAAATGAGCAGGGGTATAGGGCAAGGAATGGCAGCAATGACAACACCTTTTCAGAGTTGTTTGCTTCATTTCCTGTCGCTCTTCACTGCTGTTGATCGACGAAGCTCTCTATAGTGGATGTTTTTGTAGCGCAAGCTACACTTCGCTACCTCGGGCAGTCTTGCTGGGGTGACCAGGTTGGGCGTTGAGCGCTAGATATCAAACCACACGTCTTTCTGCAAGCGCCCTGCACGAAGCAGCGGCCCAATGGTGGGAATAGATATTCCACAGGGGACAGGTACACTTATTCTTGGATGAAACCAGCGCGAACTTAACCAAAGCCAAAGGATGTAGAACGCAAGGATAGGTGCAGGTATAAAAACTAAAGTTTAACACATAGGAACGCGAGTTTAAACACTTAATACAAAACAATAAAAACAAAGCGCCTGAGCAAAACGAGTTTACAAAAGACACGGTAAAAAGGAAACTAGAGAGACACCGGCTACACTCCAGGACCACGCAGATATGCAATCTCTGTGGGATAAAAAAGACGGTTGTTTGGATGACACACTAGTCTACTCCTCCTGCTATGCGGAACACTTCCGAAATTTTGCGGTGCGTTTGTTAACAGTGCCAAAATAAAATATCAGTGGGAGGAAAATTAAGTTTGCATCCACGGCGCTTAGCCCCCGTCATACCATCTTTCTTCACATTGTGCTAAGTGCTGCGGTCTCAGCGAAAACCTTTCCGCGGTTGAAACTACACCTATTCCCGCCACATCTACTCACCACTGAGCATATGCCAACCTTCGTATTGCGCATGCGCCCTCTTAAAAAGCCAAAGTCCTTTTCTGCAAGAGCAACAAAAGACGTGCTCACAAAAATTGTCTACTTCCCTGTATGTATGACCGGCCTCGTTAATTTTCCCGCTGGTTTGGTGTATTCTACACCGCAATACAGGTGTGTCATCGAACACTGGGATGCACCACTGCGCCATTTACAGTTGACATCCACATGGCCTCCCTTCGCGAGCGAGTGTCCTCTTTCCGTCTTCTTTGCGCTCCTCCCTTTTATCCTTAGTTAGTTGCAGTAAGAAAGTAACCAAGTAGCCCAAATTTATCGCTTTTTCTATATAACTGTCATTACATCCCCCCTCATCACCGTCACCATCCTCATCGCCATAGGGGTGTGTCGCGTGCTCAATACAAAATTTACAACACAATAGTTTCAACATCGCGATGAATGGCTGTATTCGTGTCCATTGTCACTCGCTCCTCACAGGCGTACTTTTGCAAACTTGTTTTCTAAAATGAACAGCTCGCACTTAAACCACACAGAGGCTTACACGTTCGGAGGCAACATTGCTGCACCGCATCCGAACGGGCTCAGGTGAGACCACAGCATGGCTATTAAAGGTGGGATCGCCTCTGTGTTTGTCATATGCAGTAATAGAGTATGTACAGCACTACGTAATGTGTTGCCCAGAGCATGATGTCGAGCGGATTGCAATGCTCTCAGCGATTCGAAAGCTGGCAGTCCCACACAGAACTGTGGACCACATCGTCTTTCCAAAAGGACATTGGATGCTGCGAAGAGACGTGCAACGCCTTATCCTAAGATTCCTTGAGGAGACGGAGCTGGCAATCTTGTGGTAAAAAAAGGACACTAACATTGGCTAATAAGGAGGAACTTGGGCGGAGCAATTGCCGGCATATCTAGCCAGGCTAACGCCGCCTGATCCCACAACAACCACCACCATCACTACCACCAGAGTGCGATTTAACCTAGACTATGCGCGCTGCCAGTGACGTTTGATGACCTCATGAAATACTAACGCTAAAACATACCAATTTAAACGCTGAAATACTGAACGTACCCACTCGCCATCTTCGAGACATGCTGCAGAGCCACGCGAACCACAGAAGGTATTCCTCTCGCATTGATGTCATTTGAGCTGCAACAGTACTAGGTTTTACTCACTCATTCGCTTTGAACATTCTGACAAAACTTCGGTGACAATATGAATCGTTTGTCGCAACCGCTTTTCGTAGTTTTTCTGTTTCACCTAGCACTGGTTCACCTAGCAACGCCAATAAACACAGGAGGCATTGGGGAGAAAACTGTAATTGCCCACAGCAGCGCAATTGGAAAGACGTAGATCCAGCATGGGCGATATCAAGTGAATGCGGGATATCTAACAGTGCACCGGAACCCTTTTAAACAGCACTGCTGGGAATTGCTTTGACAAGGAAGGCGTAGCTCCTGGCACATTGCGCACGTCTATCATCATCATCATTGGAAATCGGTCTGTCACCTCCAATAAAGAAGTTGGATCTGGATCTCAAGGCTCCATACTCTGGCGGCCCAGTCGCAATGAGGTGGCCGCTCCACGGTATACGGTGCCGGAACGGTTTGCGGGGGGCATACCCGAAAGAGATCATGGTAGCGTTTCACGAACACGCCCGCCTCCAAGAGAAATCAATGGCTGCGGTATCATATTCTTCTGGGGAGCAAAACGTCACGGCTAGCTAGCAACTGCAGCAACTCATGCGGTACTCTTAGGTCAAGCTCGAGGCTGGAGAATAATGTACTGCAGTAGGGACTTCTACCGATTCGGTTGACTCCGTCGAACGTAACGGCCAATCCACCTCAGCACGCCTCGCAAGACGCAATGTCCAAACGAGCGCTTCGTTTGCAAATCAGAAAAGCACAACATCAAGGCGTGCAAGACTTCGCTGAGCATCGAATACAAAACGAAGCGACATTGAGAGAAGAACTGATGCCATAGATGCAAGTTGGGGGCCACAAATCAAAGGAGCAACGACGAAATATATTGTCAAAAGTGAAGCACGACGCAGTTGCTTCAATGAAAACGAGTTTATTGGAGCGAACTTGTGCTCCTCTAACAACTCATACAATACACAGGTGGCGAGACAGCAGTCAAAAAAAGTGACGGGTGTCGGCGAGCGTCGGTGAGTGGAATGGAATGCGGCGGCGTCTGCTCTGCAGGCTTTTTATCTCTAGGGGGAACTTTTCTCGAACCATCGATTTACATCCAGATCAAAGAAGATTATTCTAGGCTGTTCAGGGCAGTTGGGAACGCTCTCCCTATCAGAAGATATAACACATGCGGTATAGAAAGAAAGAATGGAACACAAGCTTCCCTTCGCACACAGATAACACAGACCGGCGCAGCCGGGCGGTAAAAGCAAAACATAAATAATCAAACCTAATACCTGGTTTGCGGCATTACCCCCCTCCCTCTAAAAGTGCATCGACCCGATGCTAACGTAAGCGAGAGTCCGAACAAAGAAAAAATAAAAGTCCGCCATCGTGCGGAGAAAGGTTTTAAGCGTACCACGTGTACGACTTTAGGTCGCGTGCGTCGTCTTGATGTGCCGGAATCACCATCGGGGATCACTTCTTGGGTAAGTTGGCCAACACGTCGTAGAATTTGGTGTGGTCCGAAATCCCTTCGTAGAAGCTTCTCACTCAGTAAGCGTCGTCGGATGGGAGTCCAAATCCACACACGATCCCCTGCGTGGTACTCGGCGTCTCGGCGTCGGAGGTTGTAGCGGCCCGCATCCACCAGCTGCTGGTTCGTTGTACGAACTCGAGCGGGCTTGCGGGCTCGTCCGCACTCTAAAGGTATCCTTGGACATCGGCGTCGAGGTCGTCGTCTTCTACGTGCGGAAGCATGGTGTCAAGCTTCATAGTCGGCCGCCTTCCGTAGACAAGCTCGAACGGTGTCATCTGCGTAGTTTCTTGGATAGCCATGTTGTACGCAAACGTGATATATGGGAGCACTTGATCCCAGGTCTTATGTTCAACATCGACGTACATGGACAGCATATCCGCAATCGTCTTCTTCAAACGTTCCGTTAGTCTGTTCGTTTGGGGGTGGTAGGACGTCGTTCCTCAGTGATCCTTGTTGCTGTAGCGTAAGATTCTTTGCATCAGCTCAGCAGTAAAGGCCGTTCCGCGGTCCGTAATTAGAACTTCAGGGGCTCCATGTTGCAGGACAAATCGACTTATGACGAGCTTTGCGACTTCTTGGGCAGTCCCCTCGGAAAAGCAGTTGTCTCTGCGTAGCCCGTCATGTAGTCTGTCGCTACGACGATCCACTTGTTCTCGCATCGTGACATAGGCAACGGGCCCAAAAGGTTCATTTCAATCTGTTGTAAAGGCCTCGATGGGACGGCGATCGGCTGCAGAAGTACGACGGGTCTCGTCGGCGGCGTTTTTCGTCGCTGGCAGTCACGGCAGCTCCGGACGTAGTGGGTGACGTGGGATGTAGGGCGGGGCCACTAGTACGTCGCCTGATTTTTGAAATTGTGTGAGCTGTGCCGAGGTGTCCGGAAAACGGGTCCTCACGGCACGCTCCCAAAATTTTGTCACGCAGGTCTGTGTGGATGAGACAAACATAATTCGTTCTTGTTCCGGGGCTGAACTTTTTCTTCACGGGGACGGAGGTTTTGAGGCTGAATGCTGGTAAGTTTTGTTTGAACGCCCTAGGCACGGCAACGTTGTGTCCTTCGAGGTAGTCGGTCATGGCGCGCAAGTCGGGTCGGCACGCTGCTGGGCGGCTGGGCCGCTCTCCGTAACGACTCCGAAAAACGCGCTGTCTTCATCGGATTCTTGTAGTGGTGGGTAGACGGGGGCGCGGGACAGTCAGGTGGCGTAGTACTGTTTCCTGTCGGATTTCTAGACGATTGTAAATTCGAATTCCTGCAGGCGCAAGCTCCATCGCCCAAGGCGGCCAGAGGGGTCCTTCGAATTGGCGAGCCAACACAGCGCATGGTGGTCTGTCGCAATCCGGAACGGTCTACCATACACGTATGGGTGAAATTTTGAAATGGCCCATACGATAGCCACGCACTATTTCACAGAGGCAGAGTAGTTTTCCTCCTCTTTCGACAGACCACGGCTGGAATAGGCGATTACCTCTTCGCAACCGCTTTGATTTTGGACTAGGACGGCACACAAACCTATTTCACTGGCGTCCGTGTGCATTTCCGTTTCGGCGTTTTCGTCGAAATGACGAGTACGGGCGGGCTTTGGAGGCGTTTTTGCAGCTGAAAGGGCTGCTATCCTTCGTCAAGCGCGTGAGTGGCTCCCTAATGCGTGTGAAGTTTGCGACGAAGTGCCTGTAGTATGCGCACAGTCCCATAAATCTTTGCACGCCCTTGTTGGCTTTGGGTGATGGGAAGTTGGCTATGGCTGAAGTTTTCGCCGGCTCAGGCACGACTCCCGCGGCGTTGACGACATGGCCCAAAAACCTGAGTTCTTCGTACCCGAAACTGCACTTTTCAGGCTACAGCGTTAACGCCGACATAAGAATGGCTTCGTGTACAAACTCTAACATTGCAAGGTGTTCGTCGAAAGTTTGGGAGAATACCATAACGTCGTCGAGGAATACAAGGCAAGTGTGCCAATTCAAGCCAGCTAGTACAGTGTCCATAACTCTTTAAAATGTTGCTGGCGCCGTGAACAGCCTAAAAGGCCTCACCTTAAACTCGTATAGGCCGTCCTGGGTTATAAATGCAGTTTTCTCTCGGTCTCTCTTGTTTACTTCAATTTGCCAGTAGCCGGTCTTCAGGTCTATCTACGAGAAGTACTTGGCATTGCAAAGATGATCGAGGGCATTGTCGATTCGTGGCTGATTTTTGCTAATTTTTTTGAGTCGCCGGCAGTCAACGCAGAACCTTAATGTGCCGTCTTTTTTCTTTACGGGTACGACCGGCGCAGCCCAGGGGCTTTTCGATGGCTGTATAATGTCGTCGCTGAGCATGTCGTAGACTTGAGCCCGGATGGCTTACCGCCCGTGTGAAGAGACGCGTTACGGTGACTGTCGGGTAGGTCGGGCTCCATTTACGGTTATAATTGGGTGCCGCGCTAGGGGTCTGTGACGTAATTTTGAGTTCTGCAAAAAACACTCGCTCTTGCTATGCAGCAAATCCAGTAATCTGTCCCGATTTTCTTGCGGCAGCTCCGGGATCACGTCGAAAGGATGCGGCAGTTTCGAAGCATCTGCGCGTGCGAGTTCAAAGTTGGCGACCGCCATCACTTGACTTTCTTCTTGCGTTTCTTCGAGGAAAGTAATTGCAGCGCCTCGTTTAGATGCTGGTACTCCTCGATGAAATTGGTGACCAAAACGTGGAACTGGCATTGCTTAAAGCAAGCAATGCCTCTTCAGATGGAGACACCGCGGTTGAGAAGCTACCTGTGGTCACTCTGTACGATAGCGTCGATGTAAGGAGCAGCATCCTCAGAGTATACGGCGATCATCAAGCTTGCGCGGGGTGGCAAAGTGAAGCCATCGTCGGTGATCCTTACAGCAGCCCGGTGATCGCGATTCGGTTTCGTCTTCGTGGAGTGATCGGAGGAAAAAGTTATCGACTTGTTCTGTAGATCAATGATTGAGCTGTTGTCCTTCAAAAAGTCTATTCCGAGAATTACGTCAAGGGAGCAGTTGGGCAAAATGACGAACTCAGCAGGGTACGAGGTGCCGTCTATGGTGACGCGGGATGTGCACGTTTCACTTGGCGTTACGAGATGGCCTCTTCCTGTGCGTATATGCGGACCATCCCATCTTTTAACTTTCTTCAGCTTGAACGCAAATGACCCGCTCATTACCGAATAGTCGGCTCCCGTGTCGATGAGGGCGACTACATCAAAGCCGCCGATGGACATGTGGACGTCGGACGCTATCTTCCTCAAGTTCCGGGGGCGTCGGGGCGTCGCACCTCGGCTTGTGCTTGTTGACGGTCGCGCACTGTGCGTCGTCGTTGTCGTCGTCTTCTCGGTTGCCGTCTCTGTCATGTTGGGTATACGTTGCGCTGTGTAGCTGCCGTCGTGTTCGGGAGTCTCGTCAGGGTTCTGTCGGGTCGTCAAGATAAGGGCATGTCGTGAATAACGGTCTTCGGCGCGACCTTGCGTAGTTGGAGGGTTTTATGTTTTTCGCCATTGTGCAACTTCACCTCCTGAAGTTGCTGCCTTTAGTTTCCCCTGAGTGGGCAGGGGGACCTTGCACATGCGAAGTCAGCATTGCTAAGGCGGTTTTGCGGCGCTTAGAGGTAGGGCGAGGGCGAGCAGTTGAAATGGGCTAAGCAACGGCTGGTTTGAGATAGGTAGTCGTCGATCTCACATTGTCGTAGGCCAGGGAGAGGGGAGAAACCACGCAGTCCGAGTCTCCTGTATGGGCAGCGATGGTAGGTGTGGTCGGCCTCTCCGCAGTTGTAGCACAGAGGAGGATTATCGGGAGTTCGCAATACTTACGTCTGCCTCGGCGTCTGGTTTCGGACTACAGGGGTAGGGCGGGCAACAGTGCGTGGCGGTACGGCGGGGCCTCTTGCGATGGGTTGGAGCAGGTTGGGGTCAATGAACAGGCGTGTAGTAGGTCATCGCTTGTGGTTCGCGGGGTGCTTCCGACGGCGTAGAAATCCCCTGTGCGAGTTGGACTTCTTCTCGGATGACGTCGTTCATTGAGGCAATCTGGGGTATCGGGGTGGTTGGGAAAACCTCCTCAATTCTTCGCCAACGACGGCGCGGATCGTTTCTTGCAAATCTTCCGTCGCGAATCTAGGGAAATTGACGGGGTTAGCCAAAAACGCGTTGAGTGGTCGATCGTATTGCCTGGAACCCTCTCGATCGTCGAAGCCTCGGTCACGAACTCAGCGACGGTTTTGGGTGGTTTGCAAATGAGTCGAGCAAAAATATCTTGTTTAACTCCCCACATCAGAAAGCTCACCTTTTTCTCTTCTGTCATTTTGGAATCAGCTCGTCGGAACCGGATGTTCATCTCCTCAACGAACACCACAACACCTTCGTTAGGGTGTTGGATTCGCGTCTGCAACACCACCTCAGCTGGTTCTTTCCGTACGACAGTTGTGAATGTTTTCCAAAATTCCGCTTTGAACATGCTCCATGATGTTAACGAGCTCTCGTGATTTTCAAACCAGACTTGAGCCGCGTCTCCGATGTAGAAAAACACTTGCCTCAGAGTTTCTTCATCATCCCATCAGTTGAACTTTCAGACGCTCTCCAGCTTCTTTAGCCACTGTTCCGGGTCTTCATCCAGGGATCCTCGGAATTATGGGGGCTCCCGAGGGTGCTGCAGAACGACGGGAGGATTGGCTTGGTTGACCATGTTGCTGGTTGCGACGTCTGTCTTCTTCGCTTTCTCCGGTAGTAAACCGAGCTCGTGTGGAAAACCTTGCAGGTGGAGGCTGGCTCTTGTTGGATTGTCTAGGGGGCTTCCGGAGGTTGTAGAGAGCATGAAGGGTGCATACCCCGCACCTCACCAGACGTAACGAAGTCAAAGACGAAGCAGTTGTCTTGAAGAAAACGAGTTTATTGGAACGAACTTGTGCTCCCCTAACAACTCAAAGAATACGCAGGCGGCGAGACAGCAGCAAAAAATAGTGACGTGCGTCGGCGAGCGTCGGAGTGTGGAATGGAATGCCGCGGCGTCTGCTCTGCAGGCTTTTTATCTCTGGGCGCTGCTGTTTCTCGAACCGTCGATTTACATCCAGAGCAAAGAAGATCATTTTAGGCTGTTCACGGTAGTTCGGAACGCTCTCCCTATCAAAAGAGAAAACACATGCGGCATAGAAAAAAAGAATGGAACACACGCTTTCTTGGTACACAGATACCACAAACCGGCGCAGCCGGGTGGTAAAAGCAAAACAAAAATAAACAAGCCCAATACATGGTTCGCGGCAATATCGTGCTGGATGTGCAATGAAAGGCACGCTAACGTCATGTGCGACCCTGGCTACAAGGGTACACAAAATGAGGTCCAAAGCGAAAACACCTCCAATTTCCCGATGCAGATGCATGCCACTATGTTGGCATCTTGCGCGCTCACTAGCTGCCAGCACGGCGAAAGATTGCACCTCCGGGCATTCAGGTCATGGGTAACCGGTCCCAACAGGGCAAGTTACCTCGAAGTATTTTGGACAGTGGCAGCCAGCGAACGTAAAAGAAACACCTCGTTGTGTAATTGTGACCAAAAAAAGTAGGAGAGGTGAGCCTAGCTGTAAATTTATTTTCTTCGGCAGTCCCACCAGAAGCGCGACGATATAGAATAGTCAAGGTGCAACTTCGCAGCTAGTTAGGCTAGAAGACCATGGTATTTATTTATTTATTTATTTATTTATTTATTTATTATTCATTTATTTAGTACCCCACAGCGCCTTGCGGCATTACAGTGTGGGGGGGGGTGTACAAAAAAGCAGTCACAAGAAGTACTTATCTGCAAGCAAGAAAGCAAGTTATAAGAGAACGCATACATACATTTCAAATAGCTGAAGACATGCCACGAAAAAATACTGCATTATTACAATATTTCAGAAAAAGGCACTCACAAGTACTTTACACAACCGCGAATCGAAGGTTCAAAAAACGACAAAGCAATGGAAAGGGCATATAACATTTTCGATAGCCCTCAGACACACCACGTGAAAAGACAGCATTGGTATGATAATGGGAAAAACAGTGCGTTCGGCGAGGCTGCTAAAATGCAATTCATGTATTAAAAGAAACAATTACAGATTAGTGAGTGGACAGGTTATTTGAGGAAACAGCAAAACCTGCGCTGTAGCAACCACATGACAAGGTTAGTTTAGGCCTTCGAGTGACGTATCTGTGGACAGGAACGTGTTACTAGAATGGTGTACCAACACGTAAGAAGGTAATCTGTTGCACTGACGAATGGTTTTAGGAAAAAATGAGTGAAGCAACGCACTAGATTTACAATCTATCTCACGAACTTAATAAATACAGTCTATGCGGGCGGATATGTGATGAGGCGGGAGAATGTACGATTCGCGCGGCATACCATTCTGTGAAAAATAAACTTCATAAAATAATTTTAAGCGAAATACAGTTCTGCGATGCTCAATTGATTCCCAATTCAGTAAGTTCAAGCTAGTATTTCTACTAAAACTTGTCTCTTTTGCCAATTTTCGTAACACATACCTGGTGGCGAGGCTTTGAAGTTTTTTCCAATTTAGCTTTATAAAGCAGGGTTGGCGGGTCCCATACCGTGCAAGCATATTCGAGTATAGGCCGTATGTTTGTTTTGTATAATATTTCTCTGGCAGTTTGCGGAAAGGTGCTTGTGTTGCGGCGCAGAAAACCTAATGTCATAGAAGGCGTACGGGTAATATAATCGATGTGTCTGTGCCAGCACACTGTTAATGTAAAGTAAACTCCTAAGTATTTAAATTCCCTTACACACATTATTGAGCAATCTCTTATTTTTTAAGTTGGGTAGTGGACATTTTCTTTTCGGGTAAACCTAATAAAGACAGTTTTTTCTAGGTTTAATGATATGCCCCATTTTTCGCACCAAGTATTAATCTTTTTCAGATCTTTTTGAATTACGTGGGTATCACTTTCACAAGAAATTTTCCTGTACAACACAAAATCGTCATCGAAGAGTCTCATGGATGATGGAATGGTATCACTGATATTATTTATATAAAGCAGAAACAACAAAGGCCCCAAGACCGATCCATGGGGCACCCCTGACGACACAGCTGAGGTATGAGAGGCGGCACCATTGATGATTACATATTGTTGTCTACCGGTAATGTACGCTGAAAGCCATGACAAAGTCTTAAGGGTGATACCATTAAAGGACAGTTTTCCAATAACAGTTTATGTGGTACTACATCAAATGCTTTTCTAAAATCTAAGGAAATGCAATCAACAGATTCACGAAAATCAAGTGTTTGTGCGATATCATGCGTGAACTGTATTGGTTGAGTGACGCAAGATAAACGCTTCCGGAATTCATGCTGCGATGGGTTAAACAAAGCGTTATTTTCAATGTGTTTTACTATGTTGCTATACAAAATATACTCTAGGACCTTGCAGCACACACTAATTAGAGAGATGGGGCGGTAAGTTGATACAACAGAGGCAGTTTATGTACAAACGATTAGTGCGAACGTCGCCAATACGGGAATAAACGGTGCTTACATAAAAAATCTACGAAAGTTAGACTTCGACTACACAGTAAACTGACCATAGAGATCAACTCTATAGTTTTTGGGGAAATTTGAATTACGCACTCGGACGAAGTAAAGCCTTCAAAACGTCTGACCGTATAACACACCCTACGTTTTTCTGTTACGCTAGAAAACCTATTCTATCGTTGAAAAGGATATAAAGAAAGAAATATGCCGATGCCAGTGCGCATTTTTAAAGATGTCCTCCAAAATCTGCAACAAGTCGCATATATGCGCCTCGTGAACAATTCAGTCTCTAGTTCTTTGCGTAGATCTTCAATTGAATGGGATGCCATTCGGTAACAAAAAGAGATCTAATAAATTTTTATTGCAAGCACGCATTCATCTCTCAAGTTACTGTTGGCGAAGTCATCCTTCGAGTGTAGAAATCAGGATCGAGTCTGTGCTATTATCTTCGATTGTTGCTGACTGGTTGCGCTCGGGAATGTTGTTCTCTTTGGGAGAGCCTAGTAAAAGTCCCACGGTGAGGAGCACAGTGGCGACGATAACCATGACGATACCGGCCGCGTACCGACGCAGCACCCTGAAGAAAGAACTAGAAAAACGAAGGCACTGAATAACATGGGCATTGAATCCAAAAATGGGCAAGAAACAAGATTTTTGCTGCATTATGTCTGACAAGGTGGCTGTAAAATTGTATGCCAGAAATTATTGCTACGAAATAATGCAATAAACCCGTTTTAAACTTCCGTAAAGGTCATTCTGGGCTGCGCCAGTTTTTGCGTCTGCGGAAAGATTTTGTAAAACATTTCAGTAATCGCATGACACTTTCACCTCCTAGCAGTAATGTAATGAAAGGATTAAATATTAAACAGTTGCCGGAAATATATTCTCCCCCCTCCATCGTCTGTGCATGCATTTTTTGTTGGTAGGACATTTCTAAACTCATGACACATTCACGGTATTGGCAAAGGTTTCAAGTGCAACGCAGTCACTTTTTATGTACAATATTAATTATTAGTATGCTCTCAATTTCGTTTATTCAGGTGACGTACATAAACATGCAAATTGTGGGATGTTTTTGTCAACCATAAAATATACAGCAGCGATTGATGGCTAATGGCGGGCATATCCCTTTAACAGGTAAATCAATTCTCCTGTCAGAAGCCCGAACTTCTTACTCCAAAAAGAGTCACAAGGATTTTCGGCAAAAACAGGATTCTTGTCAGGCGGTTCGCATAATGTTACGGAGGAACTGTAAAAGCTAAGAGATTGGTAGCCAGGAAACACCCGCGTGAAAATTATTGGTAATCACAGCAGGCGGAAACATACCAAAAATTTAGGAGTGAATTTAGATTCCTTTTTCTGGAAGCTATATTGTGTTGATAGAGATACGTTATCTTCCCTTCTGAGGGAAGCCTATTAAACGGCGTCTCATTACCTCCAAAGATGAAACACGGGCCTGTGCCGCTTTCTACGACTTTGTTTGAGCAACACATGAAACACAGTATTGTAGGTGTAAGGTGTTTCGAGAACTGTACGCCAGGAGTAGTAACTGAATCCTCCATCTTCACCTGCTGAGATGAGAGAAATGAATTCAACTCCTTTTTCAGAGTTCTTTCTTTATTCCTGTACAAAGTAACATCTGTTTTCTAAGAACCTGTTTTGAAGAATTTACTGAGGCCAAAGCTCTTTGGTTAAACAGCGCTTTGTTGGTCATCACTTCTAGCTCTATTTCCGAATTGTAACTTATTTGAGAATGGCGAAAATTATTTAGTGCAATCAAGCAGCGTAACAGATAAAACATACGAGTTTCTCAGACAGCTAAGGCAAGGC
The DNA here is from genome assembly GCF_048455015.1 of Haemaphysalis longicornis. Classification (NCBI taxonomy): domain Eukaryota; kingdom Metazoa; phylum Arthropoda; class Arachnida; order Ixodida; family Ixodidae; genus Haemaphysalis; species Haemaphysalis longicornis. The sequence goes on from NW_027526361.1 coordinate 216,605,859, forward strand.
AATAGCGGAAACTTGTTGAAATGACAACCTTACTCTGGTAGAAGACACAAGCTTAAAAACTTAGCAATTAATTTATTGCCTTCCTCATTTAACAAGTAGAGAAAGGGCAAACATGACCACTCTGATGAATGCTTTATCAGTCGCTAGTTGATTTATTTCTCTATATTCGGCAAAAACAGCTGTAGGTTGTCTTTTTTTTCAATGTCAAATATAACTAGCCAAGACCCGACACGGCGCTACCGCTCCGAACACATTCCACTTTTATTTCTTCTTACGATCTAGCACGAGCCCGATCCAAACACGGCGCACTTCTTTCTCATCTTCCCCCAAATTCCCACGCACGCGGCCTTTCCCGCGATAGAGAATCAACACCCTCCCGCGGCCACGGTTGATTCCAAAAAAATTACACCATCTTTCCGTGGGGAACCCTGATGAGGATGCGAACCATCGTGGCGGTTCCATGTGGTTCTATCGTGTTGCCGTTATGTTGAGTGATCTGGTTTTTACTAGCGCCAGAGGGAATTCCGTGTCCGGGTCCACAGCGTTGGCAAAGGCAGGCAAGTGCTGTTATGTGACGGTGAGTAGGCGGTAGTTCTCGAGGCGCCGAAACTCGTCCATCATGTTCTTGTCGATGTTGTCTCTGTGGTAGAATCGGTAGTCTCCGTCGCTTTGGTGAGGTAAAGGGGTTTGACATTGGTGCACCGGCTGAGAGCAATGTACAGGCCCTTCTTTTCGAAGCTTTGTCTTCTCGTTCTTCTTCTTCTTCGGTGGTTCCCCTACGGGAAGATGACGACGGTGGTTGAACGTGAACCTATCTCGCGATGGATTCTTTGGTTGGCCAATCCCTAAGGGCATCCTGCCAGAATCAGCATCAGAGGCGCTGCGGACGGGGCTGGTTGAGTTGGAAGGCGCGTGGCGCTTCCCGCCATAGCTTTCCCACGGGAAATTCAGCATCCCCCTCTAAAGTTTTCAGTTCGTCGTTTCTGTTGACGTTCAGCTTCGCGTGCCTTCGTTGTATCAGTAGCTTCTTGACATAGTTTGAATGAGTCAAGGACATAAGGCGCGTCCGTAGCACTTGCTCCTGTCCCGGATTTGTAGCGTTAATCACGTATTCATCGACTAATGGTTCCCAGTGTTCCACTGGGACGTCCTCCAACGTACGATAACGAAAGACTTACCCATAACGCAGCGTGGAATTCGGTTTTTACCTGAAAAAAACCAGGGCGGTGTGCCGTACAATTTGATCATGCTCCTCAGCCTTCATAGTATATGGAGGTCGAGAATGGCGGTGAGGAATGCGGATATAAATGCCCGGCCTGTCACGGAAAATTTCATTGCAAGCGTACAGTATATACGGGAAGTGTTTCGTGCTGAAGATGATCCCCCGGAGTGGTTGCCTGTGCTTGACGATTTAGTGTGTCTTAGAAAGTTTTAAAGCCACGTAGTTAGCCAAGTTCGGTTGACAGATCATTACATGACATGATGTGTGATGTGCGGTATAAATGTCAAAGCAGGCAATAAAAAAAAGGATTTGTAGCGTAGTGGGAAGAGCACCGCGTACCTCCCTTTGCGGCCAGAGAGTCGTGGGATTGAAACCGGGCGCCGCTAACTATTTCTTTTTTTATAGTGTAGTATCGTGGAGCTGTGGGTGTAAGGAGGAGAGTTGCGCATGCGCAGTGTGAGTGTGGACGGCGCCGCCATCAACGACGGAGGACCAGGCGAGCCTAATAAATGCTCCACATTTAAAACAGCCGCTGCATACCGCATCTCATTCGCTGTGCGCCAGGCAGGTCACTCTCGTGGTAGCGCTGCACGCCATCTCTTTCAGGGAATGCTTTAAAATGTGAAACGGCATGGTTGAGTTTTAAGTATTACGTCGTCCGTCATGTAATCCAAGTCCAACCCAAGTATTTTCGAAGTTGGCCCGCTTTCTCCAACGTTCTCATGAGAAACTAAGTCCGCGGTGAAATGCTCATTGAGTATGCTGGAGTTTGAGCACCACCTCCGAAGCTCCATGCTGGCTCCAGAATGGTGCTGCCTGCCTCGTACAGCTCCAGCGCTTTTTTTAGTGAACGCGCGCCGATGACAAGGTCTTCTGCTGCAGCAGTTCGAGCTCAATCTTAGCTACTTTCCCCAGCACGTCGCCGAGGGATGGCTGGTCCTTCTCGTGCGAAGAGTCATGAAAGACTACGCGAACCTTTGGTGTTACTGCCTCCCGTTTGACGACTATAAGATTAGAGAGTGGATAAACTGGGTCCCCGGGAACCGTGGCTTCCAGCACTCGCTCCGCATTATCTTCCTTGAAGTACTCGCCGATGGCTCCGTCGTACTCTCCCAAAAGATTCGGGTGATGTTCACAGTGTTGTAGCTGCCATCCAAGTCTGCTCTCCGCTACGACCCAGTTAGTTCTAGACGTAAAGCCTGGAGTTTTGATCATCAGCGGCAATACATGCAGACCCTCTTCATTGTGGACCCCTCACCGAAACTTCCCTAATGCAGCGTAGTCTTCGGCTTCAGTCTTCTCAGGCGGGTCAGGTATCCCTCTGGCATCCAACCCCCCCCCGCCCCCCTCCCCATTTCTGGGGGATCGCTCCGTCCTGGGCCCGGGCAACTTTCGTCTTGTCTTTCTACGCAGGCCAAAAACAAGGTCCTAGCACTGCTGGGTGCAATCGGTACTTGGGTACCTGGGGTGCAATCGGTACTTAAGTACCCTCATTGAATAACCTAGCCAAACACGGTATCAACGGCGCAAAGGCTGTCACTGAAGCGCTAGATGCGCCCGCTCACGAGATTCCAGTAGTAGTCCAAACCAACTTAGACGATTGTAGTCGGTGTTTGTGTGAGCCCTTCTTCGGTTTCATCGGCAACGAGTAAATTGTGGTCGCGAAGCACATTTACGAGTTCAGTTTTCAAGGGCGGATCATCTACCGTGCAGACCTCTGGCACTTCAAGAGCATCGAGGGTGACGGGATTGGAATTGAAGTGGCTGCGTAAGGTGATCGCCACCTTCCGGCACTGGTACGATCTCGGGCGATGCGAGCTTCGAAATTAAACACGGTCAATCCCTCCATTTTAGAATCAGGTAGGGGGAACTGACGAGAGACATCACTGTGCACGAAGGTTTGTTGGCTTCCAGTGTCGAGGAGTAGCCGGACCAACACCGGCCGACAGCACTCCCCATATGCCAACGCTGTGGCAGTCCGGAGCAGCACCGACGAGGAGCGAATGCTGCTTGCAGGAGCGGTCGTCACGTTACAGTCACGTTCCGCAAGCTGTTCACAAGTGGCGTCTCCATCACGGCAAGAAGCAGTCTGGCAGCTGGTCCCCAATCGTTCCGTTTCCAAAGCTCGCAAAGGACGGTTACGTGCCGTCTCGAACAACTCTCACACTTGAGTTTCGCGCTAGTACTGCAGTTGCACGAGACGTGCCCTTGCCTCCCGCATCTAAAACAGCAGCGGTTTCTGGAAAGGCGCCGTCGCTTTTCCGCCATTGTTAAGACTACCCGGCAGTCCCTTGCCTTGTGGCCCAGACTACCGCACAGGTAGCAAGTCAGCTTTGCTCCCTGCGACAAATTTGTTGAAGCCGATGCAGAGCCTGCTGACAAGGCGAAGGCAGACGTCAAGTGAGGAGAGGAGGTTCTCGGCTGCTGTGGTATTGAAGACATCATCGAGCCAGAGTTCGATCGAAAAAGCTCTACTTTCCTCCCTGCTCTCCACCTGAACCTTCAAGAACGCCATGATGGCCTTGACTTGCTCTTCTCGAGACGTTGGCTCACCGTTGCCGTTGGCGGTCTCCTTCATGCGCTGACGGTAGAGAATCGCGAGGTCTTCAGGTAACGAGCGCATGAGGACTCGGTTCAGGATCACCGCGTACTCGGAAGATGAAACTCCAAGGCTCTCGAGACAGCCATCCCTGAATTGTACCTGATCGTACAGGTCTCGAAGGCGTGCCACTTGCGTCGATGATTCAATTGGTGCGATGGCGAGTAGCCTATCTACGTGGTCGTCCACGAGATGTTCTGTGCGTCCAAATCGGTCGGTGAGGATCTTCACAGCCTGATGGTAATTTGCGTCGTTTAGGCGAATCCATTCAACTGCGCGTTTTGCGTCTCCGGTAAGACCTTAAATACTTGAACTTGGCTATGTCGGGTAGGACGGGGTGGTTATGAATGGTCGCTTCAAAATGGCCCCAAAACCCTGCCATTCGCGTGGCTCGCAAGAAAAGTGGGAAACTTGCAGCGTCGGCCGGAGAACCCGCGATTTCAATGGACGAGAGCCGACGTGCGACTGAGGGATCGGATGGGATACAGGGCGAACGCCTTCGAGCAACATGTTGTGCGGTTGAACTGTTTGTGGTTCCTCTGCAGTTCCTCCACCGGAGGCTCTCGTGCCGGACGCCCGGAGCTCATTCAATGCCTAGCGCAGCCGACTGATCGCATGGAATATGTTTTCTTGGTTTTCTATCACGCCGGAAATATCCTGGTCGAACTCATCGCCTTCGAGTGCTTCCCCGATCTTGTCATCAAGTTCTCTGAGTGAGCGTACTTTACTTGACATCTGGTGTTTCTCCTCTTGCAGGTCAGCGGACACGGCGAGGCGCTTTCGTAGAGCTCGGTGGCTGCCTTGAGCAGCCTTGTGACGGCCCCACGGAGAGCGCCTCGCTGACGTTGGAGCTTGTCCATCGGTGAGGACACGATGCCGGTCGTCTCTCGCGTTTCACGGCCCCAGAAAAATTAACTCGAGAAGACCCGACACCGCGATACCGCTTCGAACACAGTCCACTTTTATTTCCTCTTGCGATCAAGCACGAACGAGTGCGAGCCAAACACCCCGCACTTCTTTCTCATCTTGCCCAAGTTCCCCCGCACGTGTCCTTTCCCGCGATCGAGAATACACATGAACTGCTACTCCACTGTACATGTGAAGTAAAAAATGAGTTGAATGTGACATCCATTTTCTAAGTTCAAACACAAATATTGCAACACATTTTTACCTTTATATAATACTTAGTCATTGAGCGCCATTGAGCGGAAATATCACTAAAATTGATAAACATTGTTTTTTTAGGGACTTTGAAAGGTGGCCCTTTTTTACAAATTTTGTTGTTTTGTCCCCAAATTACGAAGCAATATTTGCAAAATGTTCTTCTGTAGAGCAATGAGCATTGCATGAAGTGTGTAGTATCCCTGGTAAAGGTGATCAAAAAATGAGACAGTTTTGCGTTTACGCCAATGTTTGAAGAAAACGTTTTAGGATCCCGACTTTTCAATAGAGTTGTTCTGGCTACAAAGAGAGGAATATTTGCGAAAAAATGTACACATGACGTCTTCAATTTTTTCGAACCAGGCAGCAAAGTTTGCAATTATTTGGCCAAATACTAGGAAGACAAAGAAAAATATTCGCTTCGTTTTACAAGTTCCTGAAATAGCCACACCCAGAAATGAGGAAAATAGCCTTGCCCAAACGGGTTCTAAATATTTTTTTAAAACCAACTACAGTGTTTCTCACTAAAATAACGACAGTTACATGGTGAGGATACAGCGTTCTGCATCATACAAAAGTTTCCCCTCAAACCAAAAATGGTCATGGTACCACTTTGGCTGCCCTTGACTGAACCCACCCCTAATATGTTCATTTACGCTGTTTTAACGATTCGAGGTGAAACTTCCACCAAACCTGCGTTTTGATATAAATGCATGGCTTCACACGGTTCCCCACTTTGCGCGTTTTTGCCTATTTTTCCTAATTTTGGATATAAACTCTGTTCGGCTAATTTTAATTTAAGCTATTACAGCGATTATTGGTGGAACCTTCGCCAGGGCTGCTTTTTTGGTGGAATGAAAGGCTTTGCACGGTTCGCCACATTTCGCTATTAGGGGCGAAGCCCCTAAGGTGCTCGGGCCATCAGCGTCTATTGTCGTAGTCGTAACCGTCGTTTCATGTACTGGGACACTCGTTTACTGGGACATTCTGGGACACTCGTTTCCGCATCGTGCGTGACCCTAACGAGCAGTAAAAAACACCGATGCACTTTTTACGTCTCGCGCAGGCACGCTTCATAACGCGTACTAAATAACATCGGGACACTCGCTTACGCCTCTTCTAGAACGCTTGGTGCTTCGAAGACGGGAGAATTTTAATGAAAAGCTGCATAGCTATACCCATAGCATAGCCCGAACGGTTTCATTTCCGTTGGCGAAATTCCAAGGCACCAAGAATACACTTCTACACTACATGCTTCGCACCTCACAGTTTCAATTTAGTAGAGCTGGCCCGGGGTTTTTTAATCCGATATCCTTTCTTGGGCTCTTAAATGCAGAAGTTTTCATCTGTCTGTCTCTATTGTTGTCGGTCTGTTTGTGACTCCATTCAGCCAGCCGGGCGAAGTGAAACAGACGTTGCCCCGTAGTTTTATATGCCCAAAGCCTGATTGAAACGTCCAAGCCCTGTATCAATGTTCATACCTGTCCACATTATTAAACAAGAGGAAGACATTGCGCAAGGAGAAGGACAAAATTATTACCTAGTTGATATTAGCAGTACTCCTTTTTTAAATTTATGGATGCTTGGTTTTTGTGATAGCAAATGCAATCCTAGATCAACTGCAGAACACCGTCGATTGCAATTGCCCACGCTACTGTAGCTCCTTGCGTCATTTAATAATCAAACGTCAAAAGTAACAAAAGGTTCCACTAGAGGGATCTCCGGTTACGCTTTAATCGTTCTAGTAGGGTGCCTTGATTCACGCGTATCTCCGCCTTACGGGAGCGCTGGGATCGAGGCACGCGACTTGGAGCAGTGTAACGTGGCAAATTAAAATTGACTCGAGCAAAAATGTATTGTGTGATCTTGCTCCGAACGAGACGGGAGGCATCTACGTGGCAGGGGCGCCGGTCGACTATCATCATTCGTCGACATTTCCAACGAAAGGAACAGATACGGGGCTACTTTTTCTATTTTTCCTATTTTGTGGTTTTTCCGAAATTGTCTTTGCCGAATATTTTCATTTACACTCTTATAACAATTAGACATGGCGGCAAATCTGCATTTTTGTGGAAAGACAAGGTGTTACACGGTTCCCTACTCTTCGCTATTTTTCTCCTTTTTTCTTATTTCTTTTTTTTTTGCGCAAATCAAGATGATGCTTGTAGAAATAGTTCCAAAAAGCCACAGTGCTGGCCGAATGCAATTGGAAAAGTGCTAAAACGCTGCCGTTTAAACTCTCGTCGAAAGTGTCTCAGTGGTGGCGTTTAGTTTAGTTTAGTTTAGTTTAGCGTTTAGTTTAGCGATTAGTTTCCGTACAAAAACGGTTGATGTAGCAAGCTGAAGAAATTTATGAGAATTCGGGCGAATGCGGTAATTTTTTTCACGTTTTTGGTGAATGTAAGAAAACGTTTGCAGAAAAGCCGGTGCTTACTTTCTGTTCACATCAGTCGGTTGGACGACCGCGTCGGGCAACTGGTGCGATTCAGGCTGTTGAAAAATAAAATAATGCACATAGTTTCTATTTTTCATTACTAGATGAAAACCATACTGTAAGTTTAACATTGCCATTGAAAACTACGCGAAGCGTGAGAGCTAGCAATATCAAATTCTAAGAGAAGGCGCAGTTAGTTACCATACAATGAATGATCTGGAAAAAGTTTGAGTAAAATGGCGATTCCCCTTAATAAATACCGCTTAGTTTTTGTACCCTTTTTGTGGTGCACGCGCGTACTGATAATAACCACGACGTTTCAGTGCGCTTCTAACCATGAAGGTTAGACAATGTTCATGTTAATAAGTATTTCTTACATCCCCAAGCTCTTACGTTGCTGGCTTGGTGAACACCACTATAGATAGAGCGTTCCCGGAAAACGGAAAACGCAGTGTTTTTGCCGACCTGTGCAATTTTATTAGCCCTGGCCTAGAACGTTTCATCACCGAACCGAATGTATGCTTGAATGTCAATACAACCTTATTATTTGGAAAAATAACTTTTGACTAAGCTAAGAAGTAATACATACGAGAGAGAGAAGATTATACAAGACCCACTAATAGAACTACTCGGGCTATGGCTTAACAGGACGCTAAAATCTACCAACACCTTATAAATGCTCCTAGAAGACCACAGCGCAAAATAACGGGAGTAATCATAACGACAAGTATAACTCTCAAACATCGAGCAGGTGGGCTTCACCACAACAATAAATAATGACCAGTTAACATGACCACATGCGAAATTTGGCGAATGACGAGGCCCAGCATGCGGGTACAGCCAAATATCGTATATGCACTGTGAGAACAGCCCAAGGCGTGCTTCAGCGCTGCGGTAGTTGAGTACTGTTATGCAACCTAATCCAAGTGCAGCACGCAACCGCCAAAGGGTGCGGAAACAATAGAGAAAGTTCGTGCATTATTCTGATTTACATGGCAGTGGTTTTAACTAGCATTTTAAGAACAGTGGACAAGCGCGAGTTATGATTCAAGAGCCGCCAATTAGTGAACCCATGACGGCCAAAATAAAATAACCTGTACTGTGTTCGTTTTCTCTTCGTCACCAATAGGTTCATTACCAGAAGGTGACCGTCAAACCTCGCATGAATTGTGCACTCTGTCGGTAGGTACCTTTAGGGTCTTTGCATGTTGTCCACAAACGGTACTTACAGGCTTTGCGGTACCCGGTGGAAGGGAAACACGTTTTTTGTCGGGATCGTTGGCAGAGGATGAAGAAGCGCCTTCCAATTTAACTCCAGAAACAGATGTTGAGCGCCGCCTCCTCTCTCCGGACTTGGCCGCAAGTGCATCCTTCCCGGAGCTGCTGGACACAGACCTGCAGAACGGGCATTCCAGAAAATGACGGTTTCTTGCCCTGGGCATTACATTCCTTACGCAGAACGTCATTTCCTCTGCGTGCCTTAAGGTATTCTTGAGGGCATATAGTCCACCTCTCAAAAATAGAGGCTTTGTTCGTACCTGTCATGATAGTAGGTATATTATATATTTCAAATCGTCTTCCCCTCGTGAATATTCAGACTGCCACGCCTACATCAACGGTTCTGGGGAGGGGGGGGGGTAATTGCTTAAACGCATTTGTTGGCAGGACTAGCAAAGTTTTGCTTTTATTGTATTCCTCGCCAGCAATGACAGCTCATTGCATAATCTGCCGCCTTCTGCTTCTCGCCTTTTTTGATGCAGTGTTTGCAAAGAAGGAATGTTTGGTTCGTTCCTTCCACCTAATCGCTTCTGGGCGCTGGATTAGCTAGACCTTACTAATTTTGTTGGTCGAGATTTATGTTTTTTGTACATAAATATTTAGTGAAAGGGAATTGATTTTTCCATGTTGCCTGCTCACTTCCCGAGCCGACTCCCAATTCTATCTGAGAGATGGCATACCTCTTCACTGTTCGGGTGCAATCGCACAAGAAGTTTTTTGTCATGGCGGCAAACCTGTCACGTGCGTCCAAGGAGGGAAAGCTTCAGCAGTAACAATGGCGGTAAAAGGATCGAAAACGGCCGGCGGCCAACGCTGCTCTAAGCTGCTGAAGCTACACAACATCGTATGGCAAGCTAGTTCAGAGGAATGTGGAACAAAATGGTCCATTTTTGGTGAGTGGGCATTTTGAAAACGTCATCTTTTAGTAAATTGAGGTGGTGCCACAGTATACCTGAACTGTACATGTCGAAGGCTCGAAAAGTTTGAATTTCCGTTGTCCGAAGAAAAAGCGTGGAGTATGGCATACCCCATTGTAGATAACGCTTATGAGCCTTGATACCGGGAGAGGATAAGAAAATTGATGACAACACACAAATAGTAGTCAAACGAACTATCACTCAGATCTGAGTATTAAGTGAAAAAAACAAATGCGGTTAACAGGGCGGAAACGTAACGTGTGACTAGTTTCTTAATAATCATGCAAACCGCGAAGAGAAAGAGTTAACGATTGCCGCATCTAATGGAATAGGTTACCTTTAATGCACCGAAATCACTGCATTCGGGCAATAAAATGTATGTAAAACTACTCGCCATGGGGTAAAGACTGTGTATACTGTGGAATAAAAACGCATGAAAACTGTCACTGACTGTCAAAGACTTTATTCGGGCCGAAATGTAGAGACATTTCACATTGAATACCACATCGAAGTCTGTGAAAGGAGAGAAAGCTCAATTTGGAAAACTTACCTATGTAGGTTGAAAATTCGGCACCCTCTTTACACACATATTGCTGACGGGTAGCACAAAAAATGAAAGAATTTGATAATGAAAATGGCCGACTGCTCACAGAATAAAAACAAGTCAATGAATGCTTGAAATGACCGCGCATTTCCTAAGAGAAGCGCAAAAATAAAATAAATAATGGGGCTGCAAATGAAATTGCGTAAGCTTGGCCCTGGGTGTGGTCCGAACCGTCAAAACTGTAATGCGAGATCGACCTCAGATGAATTGGCACAACACAGCCTGATGATTAAAGCTTGACATTGTGAAGTGATTGCGGCCTTCGACTTAGAAACATGTTGAGTGTCCCAGCACCTGAAGGAACAATTTCTGCATGTAAGTAGAGAAGTAGCAAGTGGTAAATAAACTGACGCATTCCCACTAAGTGCAGTGCCACAGATTATTGTCCCACCCTCTGGGCCATTGTAACGACGATTCAGGCGAAAGGTGAGAGCCAAACAAAATGATGGTAATAATAAAAAGAAGAAGTTGTAACACTTCAAATGTGCAGTCATGGTCAACAAGACGGTAGCACCACGGTCAACACCGGCTCATTCCCGTAGAACAAATGAGCGTGCGTCCTCCCACGCCACACATGTTCTGAGACATTGATTGGTGCAGTGTACATGGACGATGCACTCGCCAAGCCCTCAATCAGCAGCATCTGTTAAAAGAGGTCGCTTAGAGGTAAAGCAGAGCCGCACCACCAGGACATAGTAAGGAGAGCTATACCGGCAGGCACACCCAGAAACAAATGACATGAAATCACGAACCACGCATAAACAAGAGCGAAAGAGCGGAGCCGCCGGGAATGGAAGAACCAGCAGAGGCGACAGAGCAGAAGCTTATGCTGCAACAGTGGTGGACGTGAAGGCGTCTACCTCCACAGCAGCTGTGAAAAATCGGCGATCGTAGGGCGCTACCCAACTCGATGGCGCGCACGTAGTAGCCTCCACAAGGCGAATGAATCCCGCCACGACGCCATCCGTTATACATCAAAGGCCGCACGAAATAGAGGGGTATTAGTACGAAAATTGAAGGCTGGGGGTTCGCATCCGGAGCAGTTCTCAGGGCTGTATATTTTTGAAACGGTAATAACCTCCTCGGGCTTCTGAAAAGCGGGTATTGCCCCGAATATTTTGCAATACAGGAATAAAACAGCCTCTAATTTTGTATAATCCCGAACAATTTCACTTTCTATACAAAAAATATTTCGGTGTGCGAGTACGCAAAGTGCATGCAGCCGTGGATAACACACTACGGAAGCTAGACAGTGTTCATTGGACCACAACTGCTAGCAGCTAAATGGATGAAGGGACAGAAAAAAAAAAACGCGTTATTTATACTACACGATGACTTGTCTGCTAAGGACACCCCAATTTCATTCAGGGTTAGTGCACTAAACGGTGAAATGTCGACTCTTTCAGAGGGGTTTCCCACAATGCACTGCTTCATTTACGAAGAAATGAACAGTGATACGTACGCAGCCTAACAGAGATATTTTACGTTCGGCTACTTATATTTGTGTTACAAATCACTTCCTACTTTCTACTTTCTTTTGTATATAAAACCAAAAATAAAAACTTTCCAAAATTTTTGATGAAACCTCACGTTGACACTTTTATAGGCCCTCCTCGAGGTCCGCTCATGCCCTCCACGCTGTCATTATAGGCTTGCATTTAAGGCCGCGAGATGACAAATACGCCCATAATTTGCTGATTTATCTTTTTTAAATGCTATAATAGGCAATGGAAACCCTAATCCACATTTCTATCAAGATTGTTTTGTCCTACTCAACGACAGCGCCAACTGTGTAAGCCTTGCAACCTCGGTGCATGTGAAGAGACTAAAGGCTTCCGCAAAGACAAAGTTTTTACAGAGCAAGTAAGGCTCAGTAATTGTACGTTTGAAAAGCTCGAATACTTGGCATTTGCTGCGCCGAAGGTGCAACTGGGCTGTGGGGTGCGCCGTAGTGGAGAGTTGCAGAATAATTTCGACCACCTGGTGATGTGTTACCTGCATCGAACCCTCGACATACCGGCGTTTTTGGTGTTGACGCGCATTTAGAAAGTGGCCACTGGGGCACAAAGTCAAAACCGAGCCTTTTGTCTCAGAAAAACAACGCCTTAGCCACTGCGGCAGCGCTGTGCACCTAACACTCCACGTTGGAACAAAACGCCTGCGCAGTTTACAGTGATTATCACTTGCGCTAATGTTACTGCGTCATTCTGGAAGATAAGAAAGTGTCATTGCCTGTATACCGACAACGTCTGTAACCTAATTGGTGCTATACTGGGATAAAACACCTCGGGCCGCTTATGGCAGCCCGACTAAGGCGAATTACTCACTTTCGCCGCTCAGTGGTTTCATGAGAGCGCCGTCCCTTGTGGCCACTGCTAGACTTGCCGCTGCCTTTGCTTTGTCGCTTCTCACCACGGGACGTCCCCGGCTCCTCAGATCCAGCTTGAGCAGTACGCTTTGTTACGTTCATGGCAACGTTCTTCTTCTTCTTCTCAGCACGCGGAAAGCTCTGTTGTCGTTGTTCCTCCTGCCCACTCTCCTCCTGCAACGGCACATGCCCACTCTGGAATGATTGGTTTCGTTGGGATGCTGAAGGTGACGCGACATTCCGATACTGACGTTCGGCCAAAAAATTATAGCTAGGACTGACGTATCAATCTCACGAATTACGCAACGGGTATATATAATGAGCCTTACCTATAGTACGCATTACTTTAGCTGTTCCGCTTTTTATTATAAAAGTTGTATGTGATGTTTCAGTAATGCTCCAAAGTGCTTTCGGGTGTGCAGCTAGGTCAGTATATGTCAATTTCTGACAGCATGTACCGCTCGCACGCAGCGTGATGTACTTCGCGCGAGATGCAAATACACACAAACGAACAAAACAAGCAAACAAGTCAGTTAAGGCCAGTTGCTCCATGTAACACGTAGCGCTGTGCAATGGCTAATTTCAACATTGCCGAAATGTTATCGATCAGTTGTTACAATGGCCTGGCTCTGCTACCTCTGCGGCCTAGCGGTTAGTGTCACGGCTACTAACACTCTTATCGTGGGTACAAGCCCGAACACGTTAATATTTTTGTCTTATTTCCGGGGTTTTTTATGAGCAAAAACATCTCCCGTAAATTAGTTCTATCCATTCTTTGGCAAGAGTATTTTAAACGTTTTAGCTCAGTTAACGCACGTAGGGAAGTCACTCACCACGTTTATTCATTTCATTTCATTTATTATTTCATTTATTCGAAGGCATGCACGGCAATGGAAAAAATACCCTCTTCCCATTGATTCCGGAGCGGAATGTTGCGAACGCTACTGGTGCCTAGAAAATAGCGCGATGCCTGACATGGAACATGGAGGAGGAGGCGGAGGAAAAAATTGGCCCATCTCCCTGCGAGGGGGACTCGAATAAATGCGTCGCATAGGGGGTGGGTGTATTGCGTTAACGTTTAGTGTTTGGGGAGTTGGTGGTAGTGAATGCGTTGTATCAGCAGCTTCTTGACGTAGTTTGAATGAGTCAAGGATATAAGGCGCGTTCGTAGCCTCCCATTCTGTGTCGCCTTTGGGGCGCAGTGGGTAGAGCACCATGTATATTGCGTTCCGCCCGCAGGGTCGAGGGATCGAAACCACGCGCCGGATAGTATTTTTTTTATATAGTGTAGGGGGAGGGGTGCGGACAACGACGGTGCGGACTTCGGCGGACGTCAACGCGGGTGACATCGTGAGTTACTGAAATGCTCTGCATTTAAAAATTCTGCATTTAGAAACTTTATTGTGAGCCTGGTGATGTGGTAGCGGCTCCTCAGTCTTGGAAACCACGGGACGACCTTGCTGTGTCAGCCCTGGACACCAGGAGTTGCTGTGCATCCAAGCCGGCGCTGGTCGTCACGTTCTCCCACAGCTCAGGAAGGGGACGGTAAGTGGGTAAAGGAGGGAGGGCTGGGTTGCGTGCGCGCCCCAAGATCATATGTATGAGGCTACATGGGTTTGTGCAGAATTTACATGTGGCAGAGTATTGGGTGGGGTACATCCGATGTAGCCAAGTTGGGTCACGAAAGGTGTTTGTTTGAAGCCTCCGGAGTATTACTTCTTATGTTTTAGTAAGATGCGGGTGAGGAGGGGGAAAATGTCTTGATGTGCGGTAATGTTGGGTGATGTCTTGAAATGTGAGCAGGGGAACGAGACTTGGTGGTTCCTAGGAGGCCCGGGAGGAGAGTTCGCAGGCTTCTCTATGGGCAAAATTATTGCCCGTAAGTGAGGAGTGTCCCTGAGTCCACACAATGTTGATCTTCCTGCTGGGGGCGTGTTGATCCAAGAGGTTCCCCGTAGTTGAGGCCACGTAACCTGATAACAAGGGAGGCGTTGCACGGTCAATCCTACGCTAAACTGTGTCCGGTGGCCGGGAGAATTGTTTATAGCGGAAGTGCGTGGCGCCTCCCGGGGGTCTTTTCTTCCAGAGACAGCTGCTCACGACTGCACCGCCCCCCCTCCCCTTCATTTAACCCCCCCGCGAAGCACGCGCTACGAACGGGACCCTGCTACGCTTGAGCCTCCTGTAAGAAACCCCGCGTTTTGAGGGGTCGTCTTCGGCACAGCTCTTGCTGAGCCGTGCGAGCCGTGGTTGACGGCGCCCGTCTTCACGCACAGTTTCTGACAAGAGCACCGGTGACTGCAGCTGACGGCAGCCGGCGCCAGCGGTCAACGCGCAGCCACCGATAATTCGGAAAGGACGAGTCGGTCTTCGAAGACCGTCCCTGGCTCCCGTATTCAATCGTCAGGCATGAACAGTTGTGAGCGGCGAACAAACCGCCGCTTTGTTAATCGCTGCTTCAGCGTTCGTGCGTTGCCGGCCGCAGCAACGCCGAACTGCTTCAGTATCTAAGAATTTCTATCTGCATGTTGACCCTGGAGCTAAGAGGAATTCATGAATCGGCCGTGCTCCCCGGACGGCCGCTCCTAGTGAGCGGAGCAATGAGAATCAGGGGAGGGGGTATGTTTCCATCGATCTCAGCTTGCAGGAGAGCGAACCGATTGTGAACCTCAACCAGCTCGTCATATCCAGAGATTCATTTAACCTTTGGCTTTTCTTATGCCTGTGGCGATGAGAGCGGCGGGGCCCGTCCGGTAGGTCGGCCTGGACAATGTTGTAGTGACAGACCGCGACCTCTACAGAGGCTCCATATTTTCTTGCACCATTGCGTCCTGCTCTTCATCCTCAAAGCAAACAAACCGGTTAGACGTATGAATTCCGCTGGGACGAGACTGGCTTTGCCACGCGCGTCGCTGAGGGCGAATAGCTTTGCATATAGTGCGGCGTTTTTTGTCCGTGATTCGTGATTGTATGGTCATCTGTACGGCACAGACCACACCGAAACTAGGTCTGTGGCGATGCAGCCTACAGAGTAGGTGGTGGTTCCGTTGCATCGGTAGCCGGTGGTTCTGGTGCAGGGAATGAACACGGCTTGCTCATGTGACCCTGACGACCGCATCGATAACAGTGCACCACTCCGGCTTTGTGTGAACGTGCGCGAAGTACGCACTTTGTGTACAGGAAACGGTCAGGTGATTCCAGCGCGCCTCGTAGAGTAACAAGGCACGTATGGCCGGAGCCCATGTGCCGGAGAAGGACCACCTGGTGGGTGGCACACCGAATGCCAGACCGGAGGTCTTCAGGACTTTCCTCGGGGTCCATACCACAAACACTGGCTCAGAACAGGAAAGACACGTCGTAGCGTGCGCCCCTCCAAGGTGATGCCTAATCATTATCACTTGTAAAAAATAAAGGAAGCTCACACTTATAGGAACCATGATGGAGTAAGTGTTGTTGAGGCAAGAGGAGATACGCAGGAGGATTCAAGCTCTTGGCTGACCGCAACGTGGTCCACCGCTTTATTAAAATTCTAATTTCAGGATGATGATGACTGAGATTTTTGTAGCACATACCCCACATTGCGGAGTCAACATCCTCCCGCCAGCGCAGTTCGCACTTCTGCCTCTAGAATGTTGAAGCACCAACCACACGATGACACTAGACCTGCTGCTGTTGACACTTTTCTCAGGTGCACTGCATCTGGATAAAAAGCTCGCGCTGCTAGCAGGAATGAGACTTGGGACACTACGCAAGCACGTGTGGCTCTTTAGATACCAGAGGTCACTGAATTCTTCGTCCGCTCGAAATGGCTCACAACGGCTTGTAATTTTCCTTTCGATTGCTAGTGAGATTGTCAATACACACGCAATATATCAGCATTCCTAACTTTTGTGTATCAGTTCGTAATGTACATCCATCTTTACGGTCGTTAACGAGTGCCACCTCTTACGCTTCCACCGGTGTTGAAGCCGGTCTCTAAATCTCAGAAGTGCCGACGGTCGCCAGAGTGATGTGCCCCAGAATCACACCGTCTGTCTAGCGTCTCTCGTGAACGAATACCGAAGGCGGGCTCGGACAAATTTCAACTGGTTGGCTATTTTGGAATAATTCTTGTTGCCTGAGTTGAATGCCGTTCGCCCATTAGTCTCGTGCATGCCAATAGCTGCTGCCCGTTTCCTTTTAGGTAAACTCCGATTCTGAAAACGCTACTTCGGTGATGATACTCAACGTAATAAACGGTTCTTCCTTTTCTTGATAAAGCTTCGCTGTTTCTTGGAGTTGAACAGCAGTGATGAGCAGCGGTTGTTGAGATTTGCCAGCTCGAGTAAGATGTAACCACTTATTTTGCAGCACGGGTGCAATTACACATTTCTGCGATTGAAGTTAGTTGGGTTTCCGGAATTCCCGTTAAGGATTTGTCGTTCGTGAAGTATGGAGCAAAGATGTACTCGAACTCCCATGATGTCGTTTCAATGTGTGATTCTTGAGGAGATCCTAGTGCTTTTGATGGGATAAGGGACGTTTGAGATTTTCCTAGATCCATGGTTGATGAAAAGATCTCGCCGTCTTTTATGACAGCCTTGGGCAACCTTTCAGAGAGCGATTTCAAGAAGTCTCCGGGTGTTTCTAGAAAGACGGCCCATTCGGAAAAGCCTCTACATTTCATATTTAGGAGTTCATTGTTCTCGAGGCCTTGTATCAAATTGCTGAGTCAAGCGCTCGCTCATAAAAAGAATAGCATTTAGCGATCTTCCTCATGAACTTCCTGCACATTTTTATCTTCGATTAATTCAAAAATATCAGAGTAAAGTTCTGTGAGATCATTTCTGATTTGCCAAAGGTTCTTTAGGTTCGCTTTCAGCTTTGATACGGAGCGATAATGCTGAAATTAACAGTCGGTCGCTTGTGGTCAAAATTCTCTCGTAGTCGGTACGGATACGGTTCGGCAACGAACGGAGAGTGTCCAGCCCACCAGCTTGCTCCTCGATAGATGTAGCGTTCGCGCCAACCATGAAGGGCTGGACGGGGTCTGGCTTGTCTGCGAAGGTAACAAGTTCTGGTTGATCATCGCTGTCGGTGTTGGTCGAGTGTACGTAGTCATTCGTCCCTTCAGGCCTATAGTAGGAACGTCAGTGTTGACATCGGTGCCTTGGAGGGAGTCGGTGGTCAGTATGCAGTCTCTATCAGCCATGGTGCCCGGTGTCTCAGGGCGAGTCGGTGGGGAATAGTTCTGGATCTCATTTGCCTCCAGCCGCTGGCATCCCTGCTCATCTCCCCGTTGGTCACTGGCCTCCTTCCCGTGTCTGTCTGCAACAAACGTTAAGGCAAGAGCAGAGAAGCAGCAGGATGCGGGGTCATTGCTTGCTCCTCGGTAGCAATACTGTATGTGCCAAGCTGAAGGGCTGGGCGGAACGTGGCATGTCTGCGTCGGTTGAAGAGTTGCGGTCGGTTTTCGCTGGTACACCGGGGATGGCCAACCACGGTGTCGGTCGAGCCTGGTCAGTCGCCTGTACCCAGAGGCCGGTGGATGGAACGCCAGTGTTGACGTCGGTGCCTTCGAGGGATTCGATTTTCAGTATGCGGTCACTGTCAGCCGTGGTGGCAGGTGGCTCAAGGTGAGTTGGCGGTGAACGGTTCTCTGTCTCACATGTCTGCAGCCATTGGCGTCCCTGCTGCTCTCCACGTCGGTGCGTTATCTTCTTCCTGGGTTTATCGGCGCTAAATGTTAAGGGAAGAGGAGACAGGCAGCAGGATTCGGGATTATGGCTGAAGGGAACGTGGTCTGCTGCTTTATTAACTGTGCTATTTTCAAGACGAATGTGATTGGGAGGTTAATAGAACATACCCCACATGGGGGATTAAACAAAGGTATTGTGGCCGCGAAGAAGAAGCAAATTGGTTCCAATTGTTGACTTAATCATTCATGATCGTCGTGAAGGTTGCTTACACCTTCCCTACCTTCAAGTCGTACGGGTTAGTGCGAGCTTTCTTCATTTTTAGTGCACTCAGGGGTTCCCAAGTAATTCAAATTTACTGATACTACTTTGCACGTCTAGGGACGACATCCTTTTCGCAGCCAGGTATGCACACGAGGTTTCTTACGTAGTGCTGAACGTATTTAGTTTTTCACCATCGTAACCTAGTGTCCGATGCTACTGACAGTCTTTTAGAGCTTTTCCAGCAATATTGAACCAGTGCGTACCGGATACTTTTATTTTATTTCAAACGTAACCCCGCCGGTTAGGAAGGCTAGGAATGGCGTTATTGCGATTTGTTTATATGGTGTTTCGAACAGCGCTGTTATTACTTCGCCATGCCTTGTTTTGAAATGCATTTCCAATGCAGCAGGGGCATATTTAACCGGTTTCAACAATTTAAATGCCCTACCGGCTGGGGTACTTGCTTATGCCTTTATTTGTACCAGCGGTTTCGCCGATTAGGGCTACGGCGGCTGTGGTTGTTTACATTTGCGCGTGTGGCTGTAACTTTACCCAAAATGCACCCAGTGAGCTGACGAAATCCCTATACTGTCGTGCCATCCCAGCGATAACGCGAGTATGTCCTTTAGGAGGCCACCCTCTTGCGAAGTTAGCTAGGTTTGTTTTACTTGTCCTGACAACTCACTCAACGCAGCCACCTACACACCGAAACAAGAGAAGCTCATATTTATAATATAATATTGGTGCTAGAAATTCTAAACTTGGTGTAAAGACGCCCTATAATGTTATGTATGGGGAATGGGAGATCATTCGAACTTACATGGTTGATTTCCTGACGAAAATTTGAAACCTCCTGCCGCCCCATGTAAACACGTCCGACATGACAGGAAGCTTCTAGAAGCTCAACTTGCTATGTGCAACAAGAAACTAAAGAGGAGGCAGGTAAGATTTTCAAAGGAACGGATAAAAGGAAAACCTGAAGGTGACGATGGCACAACCTTAGATATTTTGAAGGAGGCAAAAAAGATTGTACTGGAAGCTTGCTGTACTGTTTCCGAAATGCTTGAAGGCTCAAACAGTACAAATAGCTTGGAAAAACACCGAAATATTTCTGATTCATAAGAAGCGAGACACCAAGAACCTCAATAATTACAGACCCATCAGCCTACACGCAGTTGTTAACAAGTTGCTAAGCAAAGGTGTAGTTAGCCACATAGGTGAGAGCCTGAATTTCACTCAATCCAGAGAGCAGGCAGGGTTAGAAAAGGGTACTGAACCATTGATTACATGCATGTTGCCAATAAAGTGACAGAAAAATGGGCATTATATACTAAGCTCATTTAAATGGCATTTATAGACTTTGAGAAAACGTTTGATTCCATACTCAACGCAGTCGTGCTAGGAGCACTAACAGCAAATGGAAAAGAGGAGACATACATAATACTTCTTCAAGACATGTATAAGAAATTAACGGGAAGAATTCCCCCCACAAGCAAAGCGATAATTTCCAGATCACCAACGTAGTAATCCAGGGCGACACCATATCGTCAAAACTATAAACAGCTTGTAGGGATGGTGTATATAGAAATGTGGTCTGGGAAAACATAGTATTATTGTTCAAAGGGAGATATGTGAGCCACTTGATGTTTTGGGACGACATAGTCCTGCAGAACCCCTGAAAACAACGATTGAGGAACTACACTAAGAAATATAGGCCACGGTGTTACACCTAATTAGAATAAATATAAAGTAATCGGGAATAAGCATGCCAAAATTGTCGTGTTTAGCAAACGAAACGAATTCCGGAAGCCGTAAAAGAATATCACTACCTTTGATAGATGGTAATGGTGACCCTACCCACGAGAGAGAAATCCGGCGCAGAATAGGTACTAGTTTGGGAGAACTCGGCAAGAACTTCCAAATAGTAAAATATATAACAGCTCTGTCACTTACAATGACACCCACAATAATTGCCCATGCGAATAATTTGAATTTACACGCGTGGCTCTAAATAAATCAAACCAGATATTCTGCCTGGAGTTATCTAGAATTCACAGGGCGGCGTTCCGAACGCAGAGGCGTCAGCCGCATCTGGGCTAGAGCGGCGTACGCCACCGCTGTGGCCTGGACGTGCATCGGCAGAACGAAAACAGTGAGAAGTGTCATTCGAAGGGTGAGACAGCGGAGCCTAGCCAACCTGATTTGCTAGCTCGGGGCTACACCATCGTGCAAGACAAGCGCGGACACCGAAACAGTTATGCATGTGAGCTTAGTGATTCCCATTTATACCGATTTAAATTCGCTTGTTTAGAAAGGGTGAGAATTCCGACAAAGCTGAGGGAACTCCTATAACCGCTATTTATCGGAACCAGTTGTTCCTTATGCCTTTTGTAATAGGTGTCAAAACACAACCGAAATGTTATTCCCCAATTAAGAGAACGGAGTCGCATTCGTGGCAAACAGTGCGTAAAAGATAGTGTTTGTCTAGCGGTCAGATCTCTGTATGTGGTCAATGCATTTTCTTTTCCCTGCCTGAAAACCAATCTTTAACGTATCTTTGCCGCACGACCACTAAATTCCGTCGTTTCAGGGTTCCCAGGAGGTTCTGCCGAACAATTTAATGAAGTCGTGTGAAGGAAATGCGCAATGGACGTGAAGCTGTGCCTACACCGGCCCAAATCAATCTTCTATAAAGCTGACAACAAACCAGGGTGTCGGCGATGTGCCCGCCGGCGTCTTCTACACCGTCTTCTACCGCGTCTTCTACAGTGTTTGATGTGTGAAAACCGCTCGTCCCCTCCACCGGCGCGCTCGCACTTCCTTGTCCCACATGCCACGAAAGAACCGTTGGCTGGTAGAGGTAGAAAGCGTTTCTTTCAAAACAGCTTCCCAATTGCGTTAACAGGGTGGGGTGTATTGGCATTTCAAAAGTAAGAAATGTAAACGGGTATGCGTGAAGCTTCCCAAGAATTTCAAGCCGAAAGCACAGCTTGACCTTCTAATGATTTGGTGCTAAACTTTGTATTGAATTTGTATGTCGCTGTCGTCGGGCAGCTGCCAAAGCTTTCATTCCCAACCGCTTCTTTCCTAGAGTGGAGATTCTGAGCTACTCGTGTCTCTTCCTCTGTGGCGTAATTGCGCTGCCGTTCGCGCTCACGATTAGTTCCTGGTCCGCCGTAACGCTCAGCTTAGTGAGATGATGCAACAACCCTCATGGCGAAATATACCAGGCGCGTCTAGATCGTTCTATTTCCTGTCGCCTTTTCCCAGACCCCCCTCCCCCCGCCACTTCTCTTTCTCTTTCGCTGCGTGCCTCCCTAGCTCAAGTTTTAATTTTCTCTACCGCCAGTTTGTTGTATGCTTTCCTGCAGCTGACGCATTTTGTAAGATAGACAGTTTTCCGGGTTTCTACTTGGAAGTTTTGCGACCCTAGAAGAGCAACTTCGCTCCTGTCAGGAAATACCAACCAGCATCATGGAACGCTTTGCTAAGTATTTACAGCGCCTTAAACAGCTATAATATCGAGCAAAGATGATTGTGTGCTACAATTGGACATGTAAATGATCGGCAGAAGAGTTTAGGCTGGGAGAGATGAAAGTTCAGAGGGTGGGGAATGAACATAGAGGAAGAAATACACCTGGCCGGGTGGGCGAAATAAATTCTTTAGCTGAACACAAAGCTGTGACGCAGCTTGACCGCACTGTCAGAGGAGGTTCCACCGAAGTAGCCGGAACTGTAAATTGTGGTGACTGTTTTTTTTTGGTGCTGTCTGCAACACTAAACGTTTCGGCGTTCGCCTTTTTTTTCCTCATTTACTATTCCGGCGGAGTGATTATGTTTAACTTAAAGGTTCTGCTGTGTAACAGCGAGAAGGTCACTTCAAAAAAGCAAGTTGTATTCACTGAAAACTGCGGTTGGCAGTTCAAACCTTTCATTCAAAGGAAATGTCGTACAAATATACAAAAAACATGATCTGACGTGTGAATCATTCAGTGTGAAATATTGAGGCGTTTACTGGCAACCATTGGTTGTTTCTGTTTTCCTTATTTGTAGGGTTAGCTGAGGTTTAGCTTAGGTGATGACATCTGTGCGGGTTCTGGTGGCTTGGCGGCAGGTTGTGATGCCGCAATGGCAGGTAGTGTAACACCAGGGTTGTATGGAGTAGTAGCTTCACTGGTTTCATCGTCCGAGCCACTTTAATTTGAACCTGCATGAGATACAAAAAATGAGAATGTAATAGCGGCACTTCTATCAGTGAGCATTTGGAAGCTTAAAACTCGCTTAACAATCAGCTGCCGCTTGGTCAACGGGCCATTTAGAGGCAATTTTCCCGTGCATTTTAAAAAGATTGCAGGTCAAGTGCTCCCAAAAATGTCAAAAACATATAAAACCAATTCAGCTCGGCGGATGCTAGAGCATTAAACAGGTTAGAAAGGTTCTTATACAACTTAACGTGCAAAAACAAGCATTGTCGGCCTCTATTTTCAGCGGCACAGCGCATTGTGTCAAAGCCTTTTAATCAATCCTATGTCAGTGTTCAAGTGTAGTGTCTTGATCGAGCCAGGTGATGCTGAGAAAAAGCATCTGGTTCACGTTTTCTAGAAACAACTCTAAAGGTGCTGACAAGAATCTTCGTCCCAAACCAGAAGGCGCGTCTGATTAGCTTTTCGAGACCCAAATTATAAAAAAGTGCACAATCGCAGCAAAAAATAAAAAAAAACCAGCTGCTGGCGAGCCTGATCAAGAAGCAGCCTGTATTTCCGTGTTCCTACTTTATATCCTAAAGTGTTCTTAACTATGAGCCTCCTCCGCCTCTTAGCGGAAAATTCAAGCAACAGGCTGGAAATGAATGCTTAGTACTAATCTCTTCAACATGCGCCCCTGGAAGAAATGTTACAGGAAGCTCCGCGCGTCTTCTTTTTGGTGAAACAGCAATTGCTTAGTGATGTGAGCGCTGCAGAGCAGAGGAAGTGACGCGTTTTGTAACATCAGCAATAATTATTTGTATCGACAACACAAGTGCGCTACTAGGCGCATTACGCATTCCTGATGTTTCAATGACGGGTTGTATGTAATGCCGACGGGTATTGCTTCCCCGAGTGGGCGAGGTTTTCCTAAGAGAGCAGCGAAGAACATAATTTGGGTAGAGGTAAGCCAAATGTGGTGCTAGCGTTAGGATGATAGTGTTTGCAGCACACGCACATCAGCTTCATTTTATGGCCAGTGCAGGATGATAGACTCTTGTCTTTGCTCCCGCTTACTCCCGCATGTTCCTATCCTGCGCGGTTTGAGCTCATTCTTGGAATAAATTTCTACTCCCGCACTCTTAGCTATCTGTCGCTGTTCACATAGTTCTTAAGTCTCTGAGCGCTGTTTCAAGGTCTTATTTCCTCGAATTACATGTCAACCATAGCCTCTTTTTTCCAGAAACTTGTATGCGCATTTACGTGCAGGAATGTTTTTCGTAGAAGCCACAATATTCTCGACCTGATACTTCTAGGTTAAGAAAGATTTCTCATATTAGGAAGGGAGGAGGACTGGCTTCAAGATTTTGTAAATAGCCATACTCTATTTTATATAAAAGTACGATGCCTATCAAAAACGAAAGATAATTTAATCCTCTCCAATCTTTATCGGGCCGCAATCGCGCCGCTGTCCACTGTCACCAGACGAATTTCGCACCAGTTCCACAACAGAGCAAATAAAGCTGTGCAAAATCTGAATGACAACTTCTGGAAAACCTAGTCGAAGAACATTATTGTATGCTCGTAAAAGGAAAATTCTGCAGAAATTTGTAGAATTACCTACTAATGCGTAGCAATCTTATGCCGATTGTCTTGCGTGTGAGTTTTGTACAGCCGAAGTTTGTGGTTTTGCTAAATCCTGTGCGATCAATATTCTCTTTTTGCCCTGTTTTAACCACAAGAAGTGGAACATTCGAGAAATCTGCAATATTGGGGAAACCCATGCGTTATACGTTTTGCCATTTTCAGTATTTCTTTAATATTTGTAATATGTTTTCATTTTTCGAAATTTCGACCGACCAGTTATGTTTATTTAAGATATTACATCGATTACATTTGGAACTTTCTACAAATGTACAATTTTGTGCAAAATGCAGGGCGTTACACGGTTCACCAGTTTGCGTAATTATTTTATATTTTACCTATTTCTTAGTTTTTCAAAATTTACTTCGATAAATTATCTCAAGTTACGATGTTATAACGATTAGTGTTGAAACATTTGTGAAATATGCATTATTGTGGAAATGCCTTGTGTTCCATGTTTACCATTCTCCGTAGTTATTATTATTTTCTTATTTTTATTTTTCGAAATTACGTCCAGCCAATTATATCCGTTTGCGTTGATATAACGATTATATTTTGAACTTTCCCAAAATCTGCATTACTGTAGAAATGCCGGGTATTGCACTGTTCACAAGTTACCGTGATTATTTTATTGTTTTCTTCTTTTTTAGTCTTTTTCAAAATTTCATTGCACGAACTATCTCTATTTAGGCTATTTTAAAGATTATAAGTAAAACTTCCGCGAAGTCTGCATTATTGTGGAAATGCCACGCGCTATATGTTTTGCCATTTTCCGTAATTCTTTGTATTATTCTTCATTTTTTAGTTTTTCAAAATTTCGTTCGACCGGTTGCCTCCATTTACGGTACTATAGCGATTACAGGTGTAACTTCCGCGATATCTGTTTTTTCTGGAAACCCAGGGCGTTTACGGTCCCGGCTGTTTGGGTAATTGCGAGAGAGTGCTACGCATTAAAAGAAGCGACCGACGCCAAAAGAAAACGGCTTAAGTGATAACCGCTCCAAGTTCTAATTCCGGGAAACAAATTGCTAAAGGAAAACGCGGGACCATGTCGCTCACGTCGTATGTCTTACGTTTGATGGAGCATGTTAACCTCAACAGGTTGAAGGCCTACATAAACAGTGGATGGCTCTGTCCTCCCACCATGGCAAGTTTTAGTTCCATCGGGATATTTAAGGCTCATTCCTACGCCCTAGGCATGATTTCGAAGACTGCAATGAGGGGTCATCCCGAACCAATAATCAAATACTGATATCAGACCCCGGACAAAAATTCAAAAATAGCGTTCCCAATGCTATGGTAAAACATTTAAGAGAACTGGCCGTGATTTGTGTATCAGGCATGCACTGTCTGCCTATACCTTATCAAGACAGTGCGAACACACGCAGTGCGGTTGACTGTTATCGCGCTCTTGCGCATAAAACGGCATACCAATAAGCCCTTATTTTATTCTTATTTCCGCCATCATGTAGTTGCCTCGATTATATACGACACGGATTGCGCTAACATTACATGGTGTCAGAAGTTGGCCCAGCGTTTCGGTTGCAGTGCGGTTCGATCGTCAAGAACAAGGATGTAACTGCTGAAGGCTACGCCACAGTTGCAACTGAGCGGCAACCTTTCTGTGGAATGGAAGCGCTTCAAACAGTTGGTTAACCTGTTCCTCGTGGCGACACAACGAAAGAGCAACCTGGGTGTGAAGCTGAAAAAGCACCGCTTTTCGTGAGCGTGCGGGTGACGGCGCCCTCGACGATTTTAATAAGTCCAAGTTTGAAGCACAGGAACCAAAAAAAGACTACGTGACCATCGTTGGGAAGTTCGAGACCCACACCTCTGAGATGAGCAACGAAGGGCTCGAACAATGTGTGTTCCGCTCGACGAAGCAGGCAGAAAAAAATATGTTCGAAAAATTTGTTCGAGACCTCAAGAAGCAAGATGCGCAGTGAAATTTTGCGGAACAGCGTGATTCAATGATATGGGATTATGTAATGTACCGCATCAGTAACGCGAAGTTGTGCGAAAAATTCGTTCTTGAACTGAAGTGAACGTCAAGGAGGGAAGAAGCATTTTGCAAGCTTCCCTAATCTGTGGAGCAGTGGAATATTCTTGGAAGCTACGCACAGCAACATCGATGCTGTTGCAGGAGGCTGATCCATATCAAAAAGCGAAACGCCCAGGATAGCAATACTCAGTACCACCACAAAAACGGCGACCGGTGGCACAGACCATGACAGTGCTCGGAATACGGAAAGAAATGCAACTTGTGCCACTTCTTCCACCTACTTGCTGTGTGCAGTCAAGGCTCGTCTGAAATTTCGGTTGCCCCCAAAGACCGCATTGATAATGAAGGAAGGAAGGACTAGATAGTAGAAGCTGAGGTTGCGGGCAACACTGTCTCTTTCAAAGAAGACACCGGGTCACAGGCCCGTCTTCTGCCTTTGCAGCTTACGGCGGAACAATCCACAGCTGGCACCTCGGTACTACGGACCTGCAAAAGAGGCGTCATGGCGCACTTAGGATCAACATCACAGAAAGTACCATCGGCAATGCTTTTCCCACAGAGGGGTCTTTTATGTCAGACGTGATCGCCAAGCCATAACAGGACTGCATGCGAGGGAAGCCTTGAACCTTTTTGTATATGTGTACAGTCGCGGCCACTGCTACAGGGAACGCGGAGTGGCTGGCCCCATTCCGCGGAGCGCCACTACGGGTACCACAGGAAGTATTGCGGCGCAAGCGAAATCATGGCCAGCGGCGCAGGTAGCTGAGCTTCGTCTGCTGCGGCTCCTCCCACTTCGCCGCGAGCGGCGAAACTTAGGCAACCTGGCTAAAGTTATTTCTACCAGAGCATGTGTGAAAAAGTGGGAGGAGCCGTGGCAGAACACGAGCAGCCAGGTATCGCCTCTGGCTCTGATTGCGCTTGCACAGCAATACTTCGCGCGGCGGCCGCTTGGTGGTCTAAGCAGCGCGTACACGTGCGCCGTCTGTACATCGATGGTGTTCTGGTGTGGGAGCAAAGAAGACGAAAATGTCGAGGTCTTGATGCCGGCCGGAAAGGCACGGTTAACGTAACGCCAAAAAGTGCAAGTTTTAATTACGGAAATATTACCTTGGCGATATTATTGGACCTGATGGCCTATCGCAAGGCCCAAAGCTTCTAAAGTCTTGCTTGAAACTCCGGAACCGAAAAAAATGCTACCTTCAGGGCGTGCTTGGTGGGCTCAGTTACTTTGCCAAGTACGTACCGCGGTTGTCTGGGAGGACTGCGTTCCTGCCAGTGCTTATAAAACATCGTGCTGTTTGATAACCTACCCAATATTGACGATATCTAACCAGACGCCCGTGCTCGCTATTTTCGATCCTCGGAAGCATGCAGTCCAAATTAACATGCGATGCATCAAATACTGCGCGAGCGCAGCGCTTTTCCAGTGTCGCAATGGTAACGAGTTGCGACCAGTGGCACTTTGCTTCCCGTGCGCTAGTGCAAATGTAGCACAGCTACGCCGAGGTTGAAAGTAGATGTCCATCATGTAATTGGGTTTGGAGAATTTTCATCCAGTCATGTACGAGCACAAGGTCTTTGTTTATACTGACCACAAACCACTCCATAAGTTGCTGCGAAAGCGATTTGTAGCATGCCGCCCCGCCTGCAGAAGTTTTGCAAAAAAAGCTTTGATATTGAAATACGTAACAGAAAAATACCTAAATTTTGCAGAAAAGCTGCCTAAATCGTCGACGGCTTCTCAGGACAACAGCGCCAGCTCAACGGGCGACGGGACGGGGCACTCTGTGCAAATCCTGGGCTACTTGGTAACGGATGCTACGCGTCAGAAGATGGTGCATGAAACTGCCGGTGACTGCTACATGATATCCAGACGGTATATTTGGCGAGAGCATACAGGAAAAACTAAAGCCGTTAACGTCAGAGCTTTCCGTAGTGACCGGAATACTGCTAAAGAGAAGAAAACTGGTCATACCAAAAAACACGTGGTTTCAATCCCTAGGACACACGCATGCTCGGTATCTCAGATTGCAGAAAAACAAAGATCACGACGTCTTGTTTTCTGTACTGGGCTCAGCAACGACGTTTCCCTGCTGTTTCAGAGTTGCTATACCTGTCGGAAGTATTCCTGCAAGCATCTGAAGGATCCAATAATGATGCGCCCAGTCATCTTCTGCGCGTGGTTCCTCTTGGTATGAAAATTTTTTTTTATTTGGGGGAAGTTGATATATCGCAGCGTATGACGCGCATTCAAACCCTCCGAAGTCCGGAAACTACAGGACACCACGGCGAACACATCCATTGTGGCACACAGCACAATTCTTTCCACGTATGGCGTACCTCTAGAGGGGTTCACCGACAAAGGACCGCAGTTCTGAAGCCGACAATTTGGAAAATTCGCCGAATTGTGAATACTCGAGCGGAGACATATGGCTGGGCTCCCAGGCCTACCTGTCAGCACTGCTTGATACCTCGGGAAAACGTCCACCGTAGAACGTCCCCCGAGGATATTCTCCCTGGCAGAAGATCCTTGGAAGAACTTCTTTAATGCAGGCATCTCACATCTAATCTGCCAGACTGGCTACGTGCAATCTACGGAGGTCAAGAAGCATCTGCAGAACAGCGGCGGAAAGCCATTATTGCCCTTGGATGAAGGGTCGATCGTACGGCTGAGGGACACAACATGGCCACCGAAAAGAGCTTTGGGTGGAACAATTTCTCCGGGGTTCCACGAATTGGAAACAGATGTTCAAGTGTTTCGACGTAAAAGACGGCACATCTTTCAGGCTCGCGAACAGTATGCAGCAGGCGTAAGTCATGTGGAATACGGTTGTTTAAAAATATCGCAGAAGAGGGGACTGAGGAAGGAACAGATTGATCGATTGTAGGGTTTAACGGGCCGACGCAACCCAGGTGATGAGGCGCGCCGTCCTTTGGGGGCTCCGGATTAATTTTGACCACCTGTCGATCTTTAACGTGCGCCGAAATCTCGCTTACACTGGGGTTTTTGGTTTTCGCCTCCATCAGAGTAGCAGCCACCGAGGCTGAGGAACGAACAGACGACACAGGCATGGCGGTTCGTCCGGCTACGGGTGGACCGACAGCACGTCCATTGACACTAGTGCATCTGCATCGATCACCGTCGTTGGTGATCGATGCGGAAACAGTCGCAACAAAAGCCGCCGTCGTCCGCCGGTGTCCGGGACCCTGCAACGGCAGCGCAGCCCGTGCTGGCAACTCCTCTAAACCGATGCTGTTCCCGAAGAGGTCAAGTCAAACAGTCAAGCCTCCAAAGCAGCTTCGTGCGGATAAGACCTTAACCAAGTAACCTAAAATGTTGTGCATATTTATTACCCCGCAGAGGATGTATCGGTCATGCGCTGCCTGCCTATACCTTATCACGATAGCGGAAACACGCGCAGTGCTATTGACTGTTATCGCGCTCTTGCCTATATAGCGGCATACCAATAAACCCCATTTCTTTTTTGTTTTCGTCATCATGTAGCTGCCTCGATCTTTTAAGCGACGCACGTCGCTAACAGTACAACTTCTATAAGTGACGCTTTTGCTGCATGTTTCCATTCTGATAAGAGTGTTCATGCAACCATCACATTTGTCAGATCCTACGACCGAGAGTTGGTACAGTGGAATACCACAAGGCTGCAACATCCCATTTGCCCTTCAATGTCCATATGATTGGGCTTCGAAATATTGGACTATTTAGAAGGCCTGAATCATACCCTGCACACTAACGGTATTACTGTTTCCTTCACTCCCCTAATGGTAGCAAACGCATCACGCCATGCTTGAAACGAAGGGGTCTAGCATTCTTGCCAAAAAAAATTGAGAGCGTTTGCTTTATCGCCCAACTCGGTGGGATTGCAGTGTCGAAACCCCAGTTTTATGAATGGCAAACTAACCCTTACTATAGAATACGTACGGGCCCTGGCTTCAAAGTTCTGGTGGAAAAGTGGACTTCTGAAACTGTCATGCTTTATGACGTCTTGCGTGATAACCAATAGACAACAAGGAATGAAGGAGGACAACTATTCCAAAGTGATACAATATATACCATACGTTACACGTTTCTTGGGGCACATCGTGTACAAAAACACCAAAAGTAGGACCATCATGAAAAGATCACTCATAAAAGCTTTAGGCATACTCATTACTGTGCCCACCAAACATTTCAAGGCAGAAGACAACCACAACACCTTAGACAAACTGACGGGGACGCAAAGCCTTGCGGAGATCGCGATTCTGGAAGAAACTTCGATGATCATCAATTTTAGGCATCTTGTACTAACCACAAATCGGCGGAAAAACAATATTTGTCGGGAAGTACGAGAACGTGCGCACGTTCCTCTCACAACAGACGAACAAGTACCCCAACCTAATGGAGAAAGAAAACGAGACAGAATGGAAACATTACACAGTACATTCTAATAGAGCGAGGGTGCGGTCTACAGAGTCGCTGCGTAGTACGCGGCCTCCAAAGACACAACGAAGATGTCTACAAATTGTCAGAGCTTCTCCTAAACTAGAGCCAAGATATTTATGCTGTCGCTGAAAGCGACAAAGGCGGCTACTTTTGTCTTAGCGATGTCTTTTTGGAAAGTGATATTCACTGTTAACGGATGAAAAGCTACAACGAGACAATTTGTGAAAAGCAGGTCTAATGCGATGAGCGAAGCATTGTGGTGGGCTCGAAAGCACAGAAGGAAGTATAAATCTTAAGGGCACGTGCACACTACTCTGTTCCCGCGAACGAAAATGCTGACGTGATGGTCGAATGTGTGCCCCGGCTATTACGAACCAGATGGATGAACTTTGGCCTCAGGAAGTTACCCGTGGGAACGCGGGCACGGGCATTGAATCAGAACGCCGACACATTTAGTAGGGCAGCAGTCCGGGTAGTCGAAGGTTTCGCGCCGGTAGTTGAAGAGGCCCGTATAAAACGGGAACAGGACGATGACCCGTAGCTGTAGCCCATACTAAACTTCGGTTCAGAGACAAACCAGGCGATACTAAAGAGCGTCTGGTGGTACCGGCCTCCATGAGAGGCAAGCTGTTACGACTTCACTAAGATGCTCCGTACGCTGGTCACCAAGGGGCCCGTAAGACGCGTCAAAGGATTAGCAGGGCGTATTTTTCGCCCGGGATGCGACGAGACGTTGTGGAGAGCTGTCGCAAATGCCTCTCCGGCGCCGTTCACAAAAGCCCCAAGAATCAGGAGCGTGCTCCTTTACAGGTGTTTCCGAGGCTTAGCACCCCATTTCAGCGCACGGCTGTAGACATAATGGGTCCACTGCCGACTACCTCAGCGGGGAACGAGTACATATTGGTCTTCGTGGATCCTTTGAGCCGCTACACGGAAGCCGTTTCTTTAGTTGTCCAGAAAGCATAAACGGTTGCCAGAGCATTTGTAGAAAAGATAGTACTGCGACACCGTGTGCCTGAACAGCTCCTGACCTATCAGGGTACAAACTTTGTCTCCCGGGTCTTCATAGGCCTACGATCTCTTAAATATAAAGAAGCGACAAACAGCCGCCATATCATCCTGAATGTAATGGCGCTGTAGAAAGGCTGAACTAAACGTTGGTGGGCATGTTGTCTCATTTTTTCGCTCTTGACCAACGAGATTGGGATCAGTGGCTTCGTTTCGCGATGTTCGCTTACAACGCCATGGTTCATGCGGACAGCAACGAGACCCCCTTTTTCCTCCTTCGCGGGTGCGATACAACGACGCCTAGCGTCGACTATGAGGCGGCTAACGTTCATTACAACACCATGGAGGACTACCAGGCGGAACTGGCTCGATGCCTCTTGATATCACACCGGCTGGCGGCCGAGGCTCTCATCAAAACCGCAGAAAAGAGAAAGGCGCGCTCTGACCTAAAACGCCAACCCAGCTGTTTCGATGTAGGCGACAAAATGTTTGTGAAGGTAGAATTTCGGACACCCGGACTGACCAAAAAACTTTCACCGAATCGGAGGGGTCTGTTCCGCCTGGTCGAGAAGCTCTCTGACTTAACGTGCAGAATCCGTGGGATGCAAGCGAGAGAGAAGAAAATTGTGAATGTAAACAAACTCAAAATTGCAGCGTGCGAAACCGGAAGTGAGGAACAGCCGGGGTCGGTGGCTGAGAGAGAGAGGCCACGACCCCCTTCCCCTGAATGCAGTAGCTCAAAAGGCGAGCCCGTTGGAGGACATGCCGCCCGAAGCTCTAATCGATGAAATTATTCCGAATTCCACCCAATCGTTCCTTCCAGCCGCGGGAGGCGGCTACCATCAGCCATTGCACGGTTATGCCTTGCGAAGCAGGGGTGCTGCACCGTACCCTCCCTAGCATGCGATGGTGGGTGATGCTTCTGGGGCAAAATTCCGAGCTTGCGTGACCGGTTGTTTCTTTATTTTTTTGTGCTTGTACAGTTAAAGTTTGCGCGACGATCGCTTGGGTCAAGTTTATAGAGGCGACAATGCGCCTTGTTATGTGCTTGAGTAGTGCCTCTTCCCCTGTGTCTTTATTGGCCAACCTGCAAACTGTGCCGTGCTCCACGACTGGACTTTGCGGTTCGCATAATGTGTATGCCTACACGAGTGCGATTCAAGACTTTTGCAGTGGCAAAACCCTACTCCTAGAGTTGGCGGATGTGACGGTCGTGTGTGTGCCACGGCTACTCCGAACCAGATGGAAGAAGTTTGGCCGCAGAAAGTTTTCCCGTCGGAACGCGCTGCCGCTTCGCTAAGGACACATGGTTCCTTTTTGCCTCGGGGCGAGCCCGGCACCCCTCCGCTCGACGTGTCCTTGGCGGGTGGGCAGATAGCCACGTCGTCCACCGCCGCTTGAAGCCGGCCTTTCTCCACCTTTTCCCCGCCGCCGTTCGGACGTTGAAGGAGGAGGAGATAAAGAGGACCGAACAGAGAAGGGGAGGGTTAGACTTGGGGCGACCGTCTTGCCATTCTGACGCAGCTCTAGGAGCAATCCAAAAGTGCGTCCCTCCCAAGAGCCCGCACGCTGCCTGCGTTTCCTGCTCCTGTCTACTTCTCGACCCCGCCGAGCTACCCGTCCCGTAGTGCCTCCCGTTCCTGCCCTCGGGTTCACCGCGCCGACCTTTGGAGCCACCGGCTCCACCCTGCCTCCATCTCCTGGCCCCGCAACCCACTTGGCCCGTCGCCGTCCCGTCGTCGATTGACCACCCCTTCAACCCGAACGAGTCCACCCAGCCTGGTCAGGAAGCCGGACAACTGAGGCACCCTAATAAACTAATTATAATGTTTTTCGCCCGCCTTAGTGCGTCTCCTTTCCTCCAAGCTCTGCGTGGACCCATCTTAATATAAGTTGTGACTAACCAATTAACGAGCGTCATACTGAAAACAATGCGGGATGTCAGTCTAACCGAGCTTATCAAGTCAACAAGACATCTGGGGACTTCTTGCTTGTGGGGATGGTATAGGAACGCTTGTTTCGTCCAGAAATATAATAAACCACTGAAGAATGAAATGGGTTCACGTTCCCGCTGCCAGGAGTGAGATCAAGTGCGTCTTTGCAGCCTTACGGGCCTTACACATTTTCAGGTGCCGTCAGGTACAGGGATAGTTACCCTTGGCTCTAACTGCCATACTAGTACTTGTAGTAGTGTTACTCGCAGTGACAATCCTGCAAGCTTTGGTAGTACAGCTACTGATTGGGTCCTATACCTGCAGGCTGTACAGGTGTGTGTTTAGAGATACAGATTGCTTGTTTCAGTCCTGTGAGTGCGGCAGCGCTAATGAATGTACTTAACCCTGAGTACACAGGGTGATGGGTCATCTTCTATAGGTAGTGTTGGCGCAGAGCTTGGAAGTGTCGGTTGAATATGCCTAACTTGCGTATATACAAGTGGAGTGATACAGAGCTATAGTAAATTATCAGTATTGCTTGAAATGCTGTTGAAAGCTGAACTAGAGTTTAGGAAGGAACGTGAGTAGACGTTAATTTTACCTTAAACCTCCACAGAAACACAGCAGTGGGTGGGACAAGGAAACGTAATAGGACGGTGGGCTAACTCAGTGCATGAGTCAGTGCATATTTCTGTTGCGTTTCCTTGTCCCGTTTATTTTGTTACTTTTGCTGTCTCTCAAAATGCCCCAATCACCTTCTTTACTTACCCTAAATGGGTAAAGGCTACTCCAAGAATTGGGCTGCTGGTGTGCTTTGAAGTAACGCGGCCTATGCTGTGCCGTGAGCTTTTGTTTTAAGTGCGAATGCACTTTATAAGCGACCCCAAACCTTCCACCGCCGGCGGCGGCGGCGGCGTCCGCAGTCCTCCTCTCTATATAAAAAAAACCAGCATCCGCCGCCAGGTTTCGATCCGAGGACTTCGCGGCCGCAGCGCGACGCTCTACCGACTAAGCCACGGACGCGACGCCGATATCAGTGTTAGTAACGCGCGTTATATCTTTAACGCATTCAAACTACGGCGTCAGCGGCGTGCGTTGGCGACTCAGCGGCGTTATAGCGGCTTGATAACTGCGTGGTGTACACGTGATACTACAACCCGATGGAAGAGATGCAAGAGAAGGCGGCGAGGCGGTGGGCTGCGGGGGCCGAGCGCAAGCGCCGCAAGCGGGCCGACAACCGTGCATTCGCACTTTCACATTCTCCCCCTCGGGGACATGCGGGGGAATTTTTTTTCGTTTTCATTGATGCATGAATTGCGCCCACGGGAATTCTGTGGGATAAGTTGTGAGTACTACGCAAATATCTCCCTACAGGTAGCATCGTGGTCGCTACCCGTAGACAGATGTTCCAGTGAGAACCCACGCTTCCTTTGGAGGGTGAACAAAACCAATAACGCGAGGCTCAAACTATCCCCGTGGCAGCCCGTCTAGCATAAAGCTTGCAGCAACCTGCTATCATAAGCCATTCTTCTTATCAGAAATATGCTTCCTTCAGAGTGTTTAGTGTTGATCATCATGGGTCATTCGGTAGATTGCAGGTTGTGCGAATAATATTTTCACATCAGAAGTTCGTGCAGTACACCCCCCCCCCCGATCAGTCACGGGATCTGGGTTTCTGCGTCTGTGCTCGAGCAGGCACCCGTATGCCCACTTATCGCCTATCTTGACATTTCAAGTTCTTGATTTCAACTGGGCACCATTGTTGTGCGTTTATTTTAGTTCATTTGGTTATCTTTAGAACAGAGTGACAGATTGTGTACACTTGCCTAAAACACCAGAGAATCCGAGTCCCACGATGAATCCCACGACGAAGAGGCATGGAGCTCCAACGATCAGTACCAGCTTCAGCTTTCTGACGCTGCAAACATAACTGGTCTTTTAGATATGATTCGTCATTGAAAACTGTTGTTCAGTAAATTAGGTCGGCACATTGTCTGCTGTTCAACGTTGCCATATACAGGCTAGGAACAACGCTTTTGGGATATAGAACGATGTCCTTACCCATCAGAGCCTAACCACCAGTTCTGTAGCATTGTTCTAACCGCGGAAAGGAGAAAATTGGCCAGAGCAATAGTAGCAGCCGAATCAGCTAGAAAAGTTAGCATTATACTTTCTTTACTCCCAAAATATAAGAGTACGGTTAAGGGAGCTGACATATTTTATCATGAAAATAGTTAGGTATATGGCATCGATTACTCGGGAGTGTGCGTGCGTGTGTCCGTGCGTACGTGTGTGCGCGCGTGTGTGTACGCGCGCTCGTGCGTATACGTGCGCGTGTGCGTGCAGTTGTGCTGTGCGTGTGTGGGTGCGTGCGCGTGCATGCGTCTGCGCGTGTGCTTGTACGGGCGTGCGGGCGTGTGTGCGTGTGCGTGCGTGTGTGTGCGTGTTCGTGTGGGTGTGCGTGCGTGCGTGTGCACAAGCTTGCTTCTGCGTGTGTGCTTCGGCGTGTGCGCGTGCGTGGGCACGTGCGTGTGTACACGTGTGTGTGTGCGCGCGCGTTTGTGTGCGCGTGTGCATGTATGTGTGCGTGTGTGCGTTGTCGCATGCGGGTGTGCGTGTGCATGCGTGTGAGTGTGCATGTGCGTGGACGTGTGTGTGTGTGTGTGTGTGTGTGTGTGTGCGTGTGTGTTTGCGTGTACGCGTGTGTGTGTGGGCGGGTGTGCGTGCATGCGTGCAAGTGCGCGTGCGCGTGTGCATGTGTTCGTGTGTGTTTGTTATGAAGAAAAGGCTCGGTCAGGCAACGAAGTTAAACACTTTGAAACACTGACACTGTCACCTTAGTACTCAACTGACCAGCACACTACAGCCGCAACCTTTCATGGCTACATGTTAAGACGCAAAAGCATAAATGGGCTCTGTCTTTGCCGCAGTGATTAAAAATGGTTGCAGCTTGCAGAGCTCTTTTAGCTAAACTGCAGTTCTTGGACAGCATAAAAGGCAAATGCAGAAACTTCAGCCCAAAATGCTCCCACCACTCTGAAGTAACGCTATCGCGTCATACATCTAAAACCATAAAAATAGATGCAGCTGTAACTTTTTTATTTTCATGTTGATATACCATATGGTCTTTGTCAGCTGCCTACTACAGAAATGAGCCTGTGCACAAGGCGCGCATTTGTGAATGTTGACTCATTGTTCGTTCTTCTCAAACACTACGTAAACTGAGATTTTTTGCAGATACGGGGGTTATTGGTTGCGAAGTATAGTTCTCTTAGTTACATAAATAGGTTCCTTTAACATGACGGACACTCACCGGCCTCAGTCTTGTCCCTCATCGTACATTTATAGATGCGCTTTTGAAAGAAGCTCGTTGTGGACTTTCCTTTGAGAGGGCGTTTCTTTAATAACGAATATCGGAAAATACCGGGAAGACAAGCAAATGCGCTTCTGCTTAATAGAATAGCCTGCTTTCCTCACAGTAAAACTGAGAGCAAAGTATATAATTACAATTCCCCAGGTACGGAATTTTTTTCGGGGTACGCGAGTGCTGTTTTTAGTTTGTGGCAAGGCGGGTGAATTCCGTCTATCGTTGACATGTCATTACCTTAAGCAGAAAGGCTTGTGGGTTGAAACCTTCAAAACGTAAGAAAGGGAATGAATTGGGCTTTCAAAGCAAAGCCCTGGTATATTTTTTGCTAGAATCTGATAAAAATACTTCTCATGTTTTTTTTAGCTGTAATACTTAAAACACATCGCGGAAAATAGGGTCAGAAAGAAAAGAACGCTGTCAAACACTCGGAGTATCTCACTAATTTGGAAAGAGCGCGATTGGGAATGCATACAATGAGATAGGCGGAGTGGGCCATTTGAAGTTTAAAAAGGAGGGCTTCCAAGCCCGCTTCTAGGGCTACCGTTTGTTTCAGGGTGATAAAGCACTGTGGCTTCAGAAGGAGATCGAAGAATGAGATGACGCATTGAAGTCATGATCAATACCAACTTCAAATTTTGCTAAATCTATTGGCAGCGGCTGTCACTAGAACCTCTCAAGTTTATTTGCTGTAGTAAGTAGCTTTCGTAATCAAACGCCTATCCCCTCCATATATCCAAGAAGGAGCTGCACTAAGGGTAATGCCAGAAAGACCAGATAAAAAAACGGGAGTTTACACCAACTTGAACCTGCAAAGTTGGCGACAAGGACAATTTTGTCGAAAATTACAGCACGGCATTTTATGTAAATGTAATTAAATCACTAATTCTCAATGAAGTCAAGACGTGGCGGGGCAATGGAGGTATGTTTGGTGAGAATTTCAACTTATCTGTTGTTGCTTTTAAGGAATTCACCACGATCATCAGCTCTTGCCTTGCTCTCCGTGTTATTACATAATTTGGATAGCTGAACAAAAGTTTCTTATTAGGCTGTAGAAGAAGTTACAGGTTGATATACAGCATAAAGGGAATTATTTGCCGCAGAAAAAAAAATTCTACGACGTATTTGTTTTAACTCAACTGTGAGTCCATTACTATTGAATACGTTCTGCAGAAATTGTAAAGAGACCTCGTAGAGACTTTGTTTAGAACTATGGCCAAATGTAGAAATTGTAGAAGTGTAGAATTCTGGCTCCCACTGGGTAACAGCAACGTCATAAAGGAAGATAAATATACTTCATTTGAATTTCAGTATCGCTGGGATAATTTAGCCTTGAAAAATTCATGCACACCGAAGATATACTTACAATTCACCAACTGTATAAATAAATTTAGCGGGGAATTAGGGATAGTTCGAAAAAACATTGCTTAAATAGGTGAAAATTGTAAATTCGGAATAAAACAATCACTGAGAACAGGCTGCATTAGTAAAACATGCAAACTGTTTTCAAATAAGGTATATAGAGTATTTTGCCTTGCAAGGCTTCTAACGTCAAGAACTAAAATTTTTTACTTGAACACGACGGCAAAACAAGAGTCCGGCGACACCAACACACATCTTGAACGTTCTAAATGCGAATGCGAACAAGTTTAATCGAAATCCTGAGACTTACTTCGTCCCCGCGTTCTTGATGGGCCTCATCATACGCAGTTTTAGGGGATCTGCTTAAGAATCCGCTTTCGCTTTACGCCTTGGAATGAATTGAACATATTGCGCAACGCTGCGCTGCTTGTGCTCCCTGCCTGCATACTCAGCAGAGTTGAAGACGCTAGCTGTTCTCGCTCTTTTTGTGTTCCACGCGCTATGATGCGTTTTCCGCTAAGTAATTTCATCGGTGGTGTACGTCGTGTGCATAGCACCTATGTCCACGAGTATGCGGTGTTCTGTCATGCTTAGAGGTAACACGGAACTTGTGGCAGCGCTGCGGAGCTCCACGAATCGCCACGTCGCGGAATCTTACGGCACATCTGCAATCAGTGCCAAAGTTGGAGATAGTAGGCTGTTGATGATGATGATGAACCTCCCTTTAGTAAACCTTGGTCTGTAGATGCACACGTGTTAATTATATGTGTCCTTATTAATTTATTGATGAAAGGCTGAACGTGTATTTTCTGTTAGTGCCGGCAGCTGTAGCGGGAACAAAGGGCCCACCCTATGTGGCTGGTGCTGCCGAACCGAGTGCTTTAGTATGCTTATCACTTTCGCCGTTATGAACAATCCCTTAAAACATGCGCCTTCAAAGGTCATTGTTGAGGTCATGGACAGCTGTCTTGTTTTTATTTTGGGGGCACACAACATTTGTACAGTCAGGGTGTAAATGTATGCACGTTTAATCAAGGTATTAGCTTGCTGAAGGGTGAAACGCATGCAGAAGCTTGCTTCACTCACCAATACTGGAACATCAAGCGCTGGGTGGTGTTTCTGTCCCATTAGCTTTTGCGCGCAGGATTTGAAGGAAAGGGCTGAGGCCGACCGAATGAAGCGGAGAAGCGTTTGGATGCACGCGAGCGAAAATATGAACCCACTTGGAGAGAGAAACGCTCATACTTGGAGAGAAACGCTCAAATGCGGGTAAGAAGACGCAAGGGTAACAATCGATGAAATTCTTTCCGTTTATAGCAGCAGAAAACGCATGCCCTCGAACAAGCACCCCGCATGCCCACACACGCATGTACACACGCACCCACAGCGCACATAAACGCACATGCCCACACATAGGACGCACAGGCGCGCGCGGGTGCACGAAAGGCGATACGCGCACAGTCCGCACTAAATGCCGCATTTTGGCCTCTAAAGATTTGCAGATACGAAATTCTACGGTAGTTCGACCATTCATGCAAGCGAGTGAGAAGCCAGGTCCTTCCCGGGGAGCGCAAGCGTATGAAGTGTTTTTCTCAGTTGTATAGCTGCACAGAACCCCTGAGAATATTCGAAAAAGGTGGTACTCACGTTCGTTTACTTCGGACATTGGTGTGAACTCGTCTGTAAAAATAGCAAGACACAGATTCTGAACAACATGTGGTGTCTGTTGGATACCTTCTGGGATTACTGCAGCCCAGCACCACATCGCAATCATCCGAATCGACACCAAAGCATTCTGGAGGTGTTGCGCCAGTTTTTGCTTCCGTTGGCGTGGCAAGATGTATTGCGAGTATTTTCTGAGAGACCGAATTGCTGACCGTTATTTTATTCAACTTAGTTGGCAGTATCCACTTTGTTTTATATTACATGTTTTATATTATCACTATATTATAACTATAACTATGTTTTATATTAGAAGGAACCAGCGCATAATACGTGTACGAAGAGGTAAGCGAGGATCGAAACTATGCTTGAAGCCTTACCATCCAAGAACACCAAAGTCTAAGGGTTCCCCGAATGTATTGTCTACACACAAGTGGTGCTTAGGAATAGGATAGAAGAGGTGAAAAAAACAGCATGCGATGTAGAAAGCACATGCTGACACAGTGCGGCGTCTGTACGTTTTTTCGTTAACGCTTTCCAAAAGTCCCACTTTTTTATTACGTGCAAACCACCACAAAATTTTGTTCTATTGAAGGTTTATGTGCAAACCCCTTGAGGCGCCTGCTACAAAAGAACATTGCGGCATTTCAGGCGCACCACCTTCGTCGAGGAGAACCCAGAGAAGCAATGCACAATCTAATCACGTTTTGTTTGAATACAGTAATCTTTAAAATATTTGGTCACACTTAAACGGGTTTCTTCAGCTGAATCGCGAATACTTTTGAAAACACCAATTTTCGCATAGCAATGACGAAAAGCAGTAAAACGTCGACTTTAAAGCTTACCTCTCAGAGTGTGCATTTTCCACAACCCCACAACGGAAATACGAAGAAAAGATTATCATCTTCTGCTTGACACAAGAACGTAAAGATTAAAATATGTATTACACGCAGGCACACAGGCATCGAAGAATATTCGATCTGAATGCTTATTGTACCTCGTAAATAATTTAGACATCCAGGTGTAAATTTACATATACATAAAGGCTCCCAGGAGAGCGGGTCGATGAAGTGCTAACAGGCCAGTGAAGGCTACACCGCATCCGTTGAATAATTCAGGAAGATGTGAGAAGTGCCTGACTGGTTTGTTAACCTCATGGCTTTAATTGAAAATTATCGAATGGTATCGAAGTTCGATTTTAAAACAGCCAGTGGAAGGCTTGTGTCAAAGAAACACGGCCGTCGACGAAGTATTTGTGTTAAAACCAATGTATTGCTGATTTTTAATGACTGTGCATTATTCATGTAAACATTTGAATATTATTTCCCGCCTCCTTTTTTTCCCTAGGGTTGGGTGCGTACATTGGCAAGGGATCTGTTACAAAATATTTTCCTTCTACATGAATCTATCAATCAACCTTGTGGAAAGATTTGGCCCCAAAAGCTTTTTACACGAACATAGAATCGATTCAAAAGCTGTGTGACTTCAATTACCCGGAACACTCCTATTCTAAAGTGCGTTATTTTACTGCGTGCGTTAAAAAGTTTAAACTTAAAGCTCACACCTCGCAAATGGTCTTCTCCTGTTTTATATATTGCTGAATGAAAACAGAAGACCCTGTTAATTGAAAGAGGGAAGCTGTTGTGAAAAGTCTTTTGGGTGTGTTCACAGTTAAAAAACAAATGAAATGTCGAGCACCCGCGTGTGCGTGGCTCTCGGGGACCGCTCAGCGTCAATGGCGCACGTTTTGCAAGCCAAAAATACCTTGTTACGTAGATTCGCCAAGATTTCCGGAAACCGCCAAATGCAGCGCTCTGGTGTCTGCATGCATCACCGCGACCGTCCGTCGTCCCCAGCGCATGTTTGTCAATTCAAGCCTACCCACTCAGTGAGATTGACCAACATTGTCCCAAAAGAAAAAAAATTCCAGCGTTCACCGTATTCGTGGCAACACTGCCTCGAACGAGAAAGACTGCAGCGTTCGCCGTGATCGGGGCAACACTAACTCGAACGAGAAAGACACGCCATATCTCACGCATCTCCAAAGTGATGCCCATAATTATCAATTTAAAAAACGAAGGAAGCTCGCACCTACAGCAACAGTGATGGAGTAAGGGTCGTTCCGGCAGTGTAGAAGAAGCAAATCGGCTGCAGTAGTGGACTTCAACCGTCGTGAGGGCCGTGAAGCTTGAGTACAGCTTCGCTACCTATAAGTCTTACGCGTTAATGTGAGCTTTCTACATTTTTTTCGCCCTTAATAAAACCGTCTGGATATATAGAATCATGCGTTTTTGGCCACGCTGATATGAGTCCGTTATTAATTAGTTCTTTAACTCGAAAAACGAAGAGTGTACGTATTATCGTTTGGGATATAATGTTTCCCAAATCGTTATTGTATATTCTTCCTAATAAAGTGGTAGGGCAATAAAAAAAACGGTGTTCAATAGTCGGCCACTTTTAGCATCATATCTTGCTTGCCTTGATAAAATTCCACCGCCACTAGTAATAAACCCTTTGTTAACTGAATAGTTCCGCATTAACAAAACATTTATGATTAAGACCAAAACAAGAAGTCACACGTCGGCGTTTGAAGAACCTTTATGTTATCCTTGAAGCCACTTTGTTGTTGGGGTATTTTTGAGGACTGAAGCACGACACAGCTCTGTTGAGGGAGTATATCCGGCTATTAAAAACCAGTGGCGGTAGATAGCTCCCTGCTCTGTGATTACGGTACACGGTGGTGGGTGGGTTGTAGGCTCACTCTGACGAAACTAAAGCAATGAATCGGAATCAGGTTTCTCAAAGAAATCGGCCATGTGAAGTGTTTTCTTCTGTCACTTTCAGAGAAAATATTTTTTCGGCTACTGTCACTTGGTTGTGTGCTCTCGGCAGCCTGGTAGTGGAACTGCGCCTCGCGCACTTGCGCGCGAGCAAGATTCTCTCCCTCACCCTCTGCTAAAGCGAGATATTCGTTTACCGGAGTCGGCTGGAATCGCATCCACAACATCACCATCGTCGGCATAGAGTTTCATACTAATGAAACTAGAGGGGACACTGGCGCTGCAATCGTTCAACCCCCATGGAGCTGATTGTGTGATGTAGACTCGTGATTTTCAAACTTGGCTTAACTTGAGGCTTGACGATTGTTATATGTACTAGGCTTCGTACTTTTCCGCTCCGTCAGTTTCGGTTTCGGCGTCGAAAGCGTCGGTGGGTCATTCCGGGGCAGAATTGCTGTTGGCGTTTGATTCCAGCGGCTGCAGTGCGCAAATACTGCACGGCTGGAATGAATGGATACGGGAAGCACTCCGCGCCGGGTAGTGCGTTCCATCCTAGCCACGTTCATGACTACGCTTGCGATTTTAACGTCACGAGCACGGTAGCGCCGAAGACAAATAAAAATCTTTTATCAGCAGTAAGTATGTGTGCACAGCCGGTGATTTTTTTTTTTATGTTGCGGGAGCGTCCACCAGCGGGTGGGTCGGCACCTTATCGTGGGAGAAAGCGGCGAAACAAGTGAGGGTAGGCCGCTTGCATAGGACGATTCCGCCAGTGCAACCGTCGTCTGCTAGGCTGTTCCCGCAAGCACAACACAGCCGACACAGTTCCTTTCCGTTGCTAATCAGCTGCGTGTATTCACCGGTGTAACCAAGGCTCACGCGCAATCGCTGTGACCGCCCGCAACCATGGACGCATATGGGGTGTTTGAAGCTGAAGGTAAAAACAATGTAATTAAATGAATACTCTGTATATGCAGTGCAGTATCAGACAGGGGAAGAAAACGTACCTCTGCAACGGTAGAATGGCTTTACATATTGCAACAGAACGTGGCCAAATGATTGCCTGGGGCCTACCAGTACTTTTGGGCTATAAACTATGGCTTACATAGCTATGTGCAGTCGGTAAATCGCTTGTCTATAACAGCGATTTCAACTTCAACCAGCTACATCCGAAAGCTGCCGAAACATACTCGTTCCAAACATGTCGGAGGCAAAAGTTAAGGGCTAAGACTTCAGAATTCCGCAGTAGTTTTATTGAAATCCCCCACCGGCGGGGCAGGATAGGGCTGAGTACGAAAGCTGTGTTATAGACAAGCCTTTTACCGGCTGTACTGGTGAAGCCATATGAGGCGATCACCGGCATGCATGCTTGCTATTCAATGAAGTCGCTGTGATTCTACATTGGTCACAGTGTTCCCCATCCAGTGGCAGGTGTTGCTGTAGCAACTGTTTGCGTTAGTGGAACCCTGGCTCAGCGCCTGGAGGCAGGCATATTGAGCACAGAGAAAAAGCTGGCGACTGCACTAAGCGAGTACTGTGTGAATTTATTGTGCCAACAGCAAAGTGCAGAATTCCGTTTCACTCATTTATAAAAAAGCCCTCACCACAGTCATACTTTGTAACACTAATAAAAAAAGCACAGCATTGCTTAATACATCAAAAGCAAGAGTGCAAGCTT
This sequence comes from Haemaphysalis longicornis, assembly GCF_048455015.1. Lineage (NCBI taxonomy): Eukaryota > Metazoa > Arthropoda > Arachnida > Ixodida > Ixodidae > Haemaphysalis > Haemaphysalis longicornis. The sequence goes on from NW_027526361.1 coordinate 216,650,443, forward strand.
ACCTTGAGGAAGTTGTTTTGAACTTTTGAAGGCTGGTAAACAGCAAACATGCAAACTATGCAGCGAAAATGAGTGAAGGCATAAGCATGTCGCATCAATGTATTTATTGTCCCATCCAAGAGCCAGCATTGCTTAATACAAAAAAAATCAAGAGTGCAAGCTTACCTTGAGGAAGTTGTTTTGAAATTTTGAAGGCTGGTGAACAGCAAACATGCAAACTATGCAGTGAAAATGAGTGAAGGCATAAGCATGTCGCATCAATGTATTTATTGTCCCATCCAAGAGCCACTGTGAACATATTGGTACCAGGATTTAGTTTGTAGCTACCTACCAGCATTGCCATTTTCGCAACCAGCATACTGATGTACGCAGGCTGCTTTATGCAGGAATCAACAAAATGGTTACTGTAAGTGGTGAACAAATGCGACGTTGGGTTACGGTAAAAAGATTGCATGAAAGGAACCCTAGAAAAGCTTAGCTAGAGGAGGAGAAGGAGGAATAAACTTTTATTAAACAGCAAGGTGCTGGTGTCAGGGGCACCCGCCCGGTGAGAGGAGTCCTCAGTCCAGGACCCCTTGGAGGCTACCGGCCTTCTTCGCTCTCTCGACCAACGTTTGCTGGTCGGAGAGGTCAGAACTGGTCAGCATCTCCACCCACTGCTGAAAGGAGGGATTGGGGTTTGGTTTGAGCTGTGGCGTGTGGGAGCACTCCCAAACGATGTGGTATAGGGTGCCTGTCTGCGGGCAGTATTTGCAGCTGGCAGTGTATTGTGTCGGGTACATGGCGTGAAGTATGCTGTTGTGAGGATAAGTGTTTGTTTGGAGTCTCTGTAGCGTGGTGGCGTCTTCTTTGGCTAGTCGGTGGTCCGGCGCTGGATATTTGCGACGAGCCTGTCTGTAGTGTGATAATATTTCTGCGTATGTGTGAAGAGGCATAGACTTGGGATATGAATCTCTCTGTTCGTGTGGTTCCCTCTCGGAGACGGCCCGGTGTGAATGTTCTCGGGCTGCGGCGTGAGCCGCTTCGTTTCCTTCGAGGGCGGTGTGTCCGGGCGACCATACGATTTCTATGCTTGGCAATTGGGGGTGTCGTTGCAGTATGTGCAGAGCGGGTTTTGAAATCCTTCCATTTAAGTAGTTGCGGCACGCCGTCTGTGAGTCGGTGATGATGGTGATGTACTCTTTCCAGTGGTGGCTGCGAGGGCAATTGCGGCTTCTTCTGCTATCTCCGTTGACTTTGTTAGGACGGTCGCTGCCGATAGCTCTTTTCCTGCTGCGTCGATTACGCTGATTGCGTGAGCCGGCTGGTCCTGGTAGGGCGATGCGTCTGTGTACCTGGTGGTCGGCACATGTTGAAACCGTTTGCGGATGTATCCGATTCGAGCCTGCCGTCTTGCTTTGTTGTATTCGGGGTGCATATTACGGGGGATCGGTGCTATCCGTATGTTCTGTCGGATGATAGGTGGGATGCGCGTTTTCTGGTCCTGCTGAGAATGAACGGGGTAGCCAAGTTGAGATAAAGTGAAGCGGCCGGCAGTGGTGAGGCGTAGTCGGCGGAATTGGGAAGTCTGATGTGCCTCACATATTTCTTCCCAGGTGTTGGATATTCCTAGTTGCAGGAGCTTCTTTGTCGAGGTTTTCGGGGGGAGACCGAGTGCTGTTTTGAATGCTTGTCGTATCATAACATTAAGCTTGGCAATTTCGGCGGGTTTCAGACTGAGATAGGGTGTTCCGTAAGCAATTCGACTGATGAGAATAGCCTGTATTATGCGGATAGTATCCTTTTCTTTCAGCCCTGAGCGTCTTTGGGAAATCCTGTGTATAAGGTGCATTATTTGGGTAACAGTGCGTTGAAGTGGTAAGATGGTTTGCGATCCTGATCCGTCTCTAGGAATCGTCAAGCCAAGAATACGCAGGTGCGGTACGTTGGGGATGGTTTGTCCATCGATGGTAACTGTAGGGTCTGGTATTGTGTCCGCGTTCTTTTTGGATAGCCGTTTACGGAGTGTTAGCAAGGCTGATTTTTCAGGGGCACACTGGAGGCCTCGGGCGCGTAAATACTCCTGCGTTGTATTTATTGCGTCTTGTAGGGCTTCTTGTTGTTCTCCAATGGAGCCGGTCGGTGTCCACAGTGTGAGGTCGTCGGCATAAATGGCGTGCCGTAAGTTCGGGATGTTTAGGAGCTGTGGAGGCAGGTCTTTCATGGCCAGATTAAAAAGCAATGGCGAGATTACCGAGCCTTGCAGTGTTCCTTTTGGGCATACTGGGAATGTATCAGATCGTAGGTGTCCAATGCCTATAGTGGCGGTGCGGTCGGTGAGGAAGGCTTTGACGTATTCGTATAGTCTTTCCCCGCAATGTATGGAGTTCAAGCCTCGCAGTATGGCCGAATGCGAGACGTGATCAAATGCTCCTTTAATGTCAATTGCCAATATAGAGTATTTGTGCTGATTTGAAAGCCGTTGAATTACATCTTCTTTCAGCCGCAACAGTACGTCCTGTGTGGACAGATGTGGTCGGAATCCGTACATTGTGTGGGGGAAGTAATCGTTGTCCTCTATGTACGTCGAAAGGCGGTTGTGTACTAAGTGCTCCAGCACTTTACCTACGCATGATGTCACCGAAATGGGCCGAAGATTCTTCGGGACTAAAGGTTTGCCTGCCTTGGGAATTAGAGTGACGTCGGCATGTTTCCACTGCGGTGGTAAAATTCCTGTTGTCCATTGGCTATTGATGTAGTCCAATAGTTGATCTAGTGTTAGAGGGTCGCGGTTGCGTAGTAATTTGTTGGGTACTTGATCACGACCAGGGGCGGTGTTCCGAGTGAGGTTTCTTGTTACCGCTTCTATTTCCTGTATCGTGAAGGGGGCATCCAGATCTTGGTTAGGGTTACCAGTATAGGTAGGTTGCACGGATGTGTTGTGCGTCGTCGTAGCCTTTAGGGGTGCCATGATTTCATTAAGTAAGTCCTGTTCAGTACCGGGGTAGTTATGGATAAGTCTCCGAATTTGGTGGCTGATGGCAGTTTTGGTTTCGTGAGTACCCATGAGAGTCCTCAGGAGATTCCATGTTTTGCGTGTACCAAGTGTCCCCTGTAGTTTGTCGCAAAATTGTGTCCAGTTTTGTCGGCTTAAGTGGTTCGCGTATTCTTCTGCTTCTTTAGTCAGTTTTGCGATGCGGAGTTTAAGCTTGCGGTTTGTTTTTCTATTTTTCCAGCGTTTCATCAGTCCTTGACGGGCATCCCAAAGGTGCTGGAGGTGGGTGTCAACAGCGGGGTAATCTTGCGTCAGCGGAAGCTCTCTGGTGTGCTTTTTGAGGAGGTCTAGCAGCTCCTTGGTCCACTCTTCTAGATTTCGGATTGGATTATCCGGTGTTTCTTCTCGGAATTTCTTCCAGTCTGTTATGCGAGATGTACCCAGTCTTTGGTTCCCACGTGACCGATTTGGAATCTGGAGTTCTATTATATAATGGTCGCTGCCAAGAGTTTCTGCGAGGCAGCGCCATGAAAAATCTGTTATATTGCGCGTGAGCGTTAAGTCTGGTGAGGTGTCTCGGGAGACACTATTGCCAATTCTCGTGGGTGTATGAGGTTGGTTGCAGAGGGTTAAGCAACTTTGTTGGATTGCTTCCTGTAACAGGGTACCTTTGCGGGTGTTACGGGCGTAGCCCCAAGCCGTATGAGGCGCATTAAAGTCCCCTAATATTACCAGATGGTTTCCTTTGGCCCGTATGGTGGCTTCTCTTATCATGGAGTTAATTCCCGGTAGATGCCCAGAGGGTGGACTGTACATATTAAGAAGGTACAGGCTTGGCTGTTTCTTGGTGGACGGAAGGAGCTCCACGAATGCGTAATCTATGGTTGTTGAGAGTGCGTGTAGCTGGGCAGTCCATGTGTTTCGCACCAGTATAGCCGTACGGGCCTGTGGGGTTGTACAAAAAGCATTTTAGTCTCGAAGGGCAACCCGATTGACGTCTACTTCCTGCAGGGCTATGATGTCCGGAAAACGTTGTTGTGAAAACTGTAGCAATGAACTCTTCTTATTTCGGAATGAACGACAATTCCATTGCCAAATAACCATGTTGTTTCGGGAGGGGACAGAAACCGAAGACTCGCCATCGTCCCAGTTAGATTCGGCCGGGTCTTTCGGGCTCTGTGGTAGAGGGCTGTGTTTAGGTGTCTTGGGCCGCTTGCGCTTGTTTGCCTCTATGACCGTGAGCCGCTCGTCAAGTTGTTGGTATTGGGTCTGGAACTTCTGAACCGCGTCGTGAATGAAGCGTTTAAGATCTTCGAATGATGACAGTAGAGTCGTGTTTGTGGGAGGGTATTGCGGTTGTGACGTGGTTGAGGTGTTCGTGTTTTCAGAGGTCGGAGCTGTAGTAATTACTGTGTTGGTATTATCAATAGTCCTGGTTATTTCCGGTGATGTGACCTGACGTTGCATTTGGGCTCGGAGTTCAGCTATTTGTTGCTCCAGAATGTTGAACTGGTTTGACTTTTCTTCCAGTAAGGCTTTGAGCTGAGCGTTTTCTTGCCTTAGTGCTTCATTTTGTGCATCGTGATTGGACAGGGTGGGGAGTTGGGGTGTTTCGCGTAGTGGGAGAGGGGGAAAATGCGTTTGAGCAGTGGGTGGAGAAGCGGCAACTGCCGACCAGCTCACCTGTGGTTGTTGGTGGCGGGTTTCCAGGGCAGGAGGATGCAGGTGGTGCTGCACAGGTTGGTATCGATGATATAGGTTGTCCTGAAGTTTCAGTTCACGATCACGCACTCGGAGGGGTGGTGGTGGAGGTCTAAGTTTGCGTTTGCAGTCCTTGCTGGCTGTTAGATGCTCTAGTCCACAAAGCTGACACTTTGGCTTACACGTGTGGTCCGGCGCAGGGTTCTTTGCATGACACTGTTTGCAAATGTCCACTTGTGGATTGGGGCACACGTCCTGTCGGTGCCCGAGAGCACCACACAGGGAGCAGCACTGGTACGTTCGCCTATAAGGTTTGCAGCGTGTGAGTATGCCGTACGCCCTTACGTAGAAGGGCACGTGTGGGCCTTCAAATGTGATGACTGCTGTGGTCGAGGCGCCGAGCATTCTTGCTTCTAGGATGGTTGGTCCAGTTGTGACGACGGCTTCGCGCAATTGGTCCGGTGTGGTGCCGGGGTCAATGCCATGTATAATCCCTCGAACGGTACCGGGCGGTGGTTTCAGATATGCGGTGACCTCGAAGGTGGCGGTTACAAGCTGCAGGGTCGTGATACGCCGTAGAGCTCCTACGCAGTCTTCGTCTGGTGTGCTCACAGTGACGAGATTTTGCTGAGCTTGTGGTTGCGTGATGACGTGAGCGTAGAATCGGCGTTCTGGGATTCCGCTAGCTTGTTGGATGCTCTGCATGAGTTGTCTGTCAGGCCATGCCGCGATTCGGAGTCCCGAGCGCGGGCGAAAAACGATCTTATAGTCGCTTTCAGGGAGTTTGGGCGCAGGCGGAATACGAAGTAGTGGTATTTGCTTACTTGTAAGTCCCGCTTGTACTGCAGGTGGTGGCGGCTGCTTCTGCGACTGGCGCTCTCGTAGGATTTGTCGCCAAGGGTCATATTTTGGGAGAGTTCGGCCGCTGAGTGGGTCGAATTCCATTGTTTCTTCGGCAGCGGGGCTCATGGTTGCTGGGTTCGGCTGCATACGGAGCGCAGCTGGCGCGGAGAGCAGCGCCAGAGGCCGGCGTGGCTGTTCTTTGGCTGCCTAGGCCTGAGTAGGCCTAGCAGCCGCCGTGGCGTGGTCCGGTCTTCAGATGTTGGCTGTGGTCCCGTGAGGGGACCGAACTGACCTTGGGTGGTGTCCAGGCGCGCCGGATAACGTTACGGATCCGATGGGAGGGTTTTCAGCTAGTGTCGGGCAGTATTTCGGTGTGAAACAACTTTGATGCGGGAGCCCATGCGAAGCGGGTTTGCGTTGCTTGGCCCCCTAGCGGAGGAATCCTTAGCTAGAAAAAAAAAAAACCCTAGAGCAGAAGTGTTTCGATCAGCATCTGCCAGCACAGTAGAAGCAGGGCAACAATATCTGATCAACGAACAAAACAAGGGTCTTAAAACAGCGTACACTCGGCATGACAATATACAGCCACAGTGAACAGCAGTTGGTGGATACAATCTGCAACTTGATAACAGCCAGAAGTAGGTGAGGCAGCCTTCTACCCCACTGGTCAGAACCTTTTGAGCCATACTGACAGTGCAAGATGGGAAAGAGCAGCTTAACATTTTTCAATCCATGGTTTGGGCAGACATCAATGGTGCATAAACAAAAAACTGCAGCCACAACGTATAATGTAAGTTTTAACTGACATTCACGTGGTGAAAGCTGATCCCCTACGTCACACCTTCATGAATATGTTGCTGGAGGAGGTGGCGGCGTCACAAAAAAGTTTGTGAAAGGTGCACAATAGAACCTGGCTTCAATAGAGGTTTACATGGGCAGTGAGGACGTGCCAGCTCTCTCACAGTCATTGGCACCACACACAGTCCTCCTCAGCAGGGTCCCTCAAGTGAATACCACTTTGGAACACAGTGGGCTAAAATACCACGCAGAATACTTCCACTTCATTCTTTCAGTTCAATAAGCACGTACACAAGTCTTCAAATGGCTGCTCATGGTAGTTAAATGAAGTTGGTTTCATGCTGTGCCAAGGCTATCGCAAATGAAGCCACTGCTATAAGTCACATTTATGCATACAATGGATGGTTTTGAACAACTAATTTTTTTGCACCCGAGAAAAATAGTTTGAATCTTGAGTGCCTAACAAGCAAGATTCAAAGAACATCTTCCATGCACTACAAGGCACTTTCCTCACCACTTGTTTTTCTCTTTATTGTGCAGCTGAATGTACAGGATTGTTTTTACTATTTACATATCGTAGGCTGCAATCAACCTCTCCCCAAGCCCTTTTGCTTTTTCAACGGTGGCCCTTGCTAGAATTTTTGTGTTTTTGGCAGCTTGGCGGCATGCCTGCCTTGTCTTGTGCTGCTGATGATCCATCCAATGACCCTGACTTGGAAACTGGTGCAGCTTCTTGTGTTGCCTGCTGGTCTGCTCCTTGCACTGCTGACACAGCTGGGACCTGTATCGAAATGGATGGCATCATTGAAGGTTTTGCAAGGCTTTTGTACAGATATTTAGAGCACAAGTATGTACTCTTAAAATCCAGCACACCAGCATGCTTATTTACAAAAAGGGTTCCAGCAACATAACATATTTAATGACTCTGGCTTTCTCATAAAAACACACAGTTACGATCAGCTGCGCGCTGCCGTGTTGACACTGAAGTCATTACTTAAACCAAAGAGAAGGCACATACAATAAACTCACAGGACGCCAACAATGTTTTCAGAGGTCGCGCTTTAACAAGACATGACTTTAGCAGTTGGATTATTCAAGACTGAACAACCACACAAAATGAGTAAATGTTTTGAACTTATTGTGGAACAGCTACGGAACAACGAATGCATGAAGGCAGCTTGTGTATTATGGAAATGGTACCCCAGAGGCACTATTTAGTTGCTATTTAGGCAAGCACCGTCTGATCAGCAACATTTACGCTGTTTGACACCTTCGCACGTAATTTCAAACTGTTCCTGCGCTTCGGCACGCTTGTATAGAGGCACTGGAAAAAATAGAGAGCCTTCAATTTCACACGCGTACCTGGTTATATCTGGGCGTGAGACCTCGGTTAGACAGGTGATGATTGGTACTTGTGGGCGTGTAATGTACACACACGGTGCTTAGATATATCAGTGCGCGTTATTGGTCATCTAATAGAAACATTCTACACGGGAATTTTCACAAAATTAGGAACTCCCGTAAAATGCAGCCCACTGCTCCAGAACGCCCTGCATGCCTGCCGCTCTTAGCAAGACGAGGCCGTCTTCTGGAAGGTTAACACGAATGAAGTACGAGAATTTTTTCGCTGTGTGGCCTGATAAGATACCCTGTTTCCTACGTTTGTCGCTCTCAAAATATAAAATTAACATTTGCTCACAGAAACAGCTCTACAGTGCGTCAAGACATCAAGAATACACGAATAGTACAACAAAGAAAGAACCCGATTAACCATCCGGTCAATAAAACATCGTCTGCGTGTTAGCGACGAACAGAGGTGATATGGTCGAGTTCCGTGGTCGAGTTGGCCGTTATGGCTTGTTTAAGGCACCAAAGCAGGCCGTTATGGCTTGTTTAAGGCACCAAAGCAAACGATCAGCTGTTACTCAGCGTCCTTTCACGATTTTGTCAGCATGCCGACCGCACGTCGGGTAAGGCGACAACAATTACACTTATGAGTGGAAATGAACAACAACCGTGTATACTTACTTGGGGTTATATGACGCGTCGCTCCGCTACTCGTAGTCTTCCAAAACGAAATTTAACGCTGTGCAGCGGCCCTTCAGCAGACACATGCCACCGATGCCACCGCTGACCATGACCGCCGACTCGCAAGCAAAAAAAAAAACGAGAAAAAATACGCTTCGCCGCCGAATCACCGGCTCCGCTAAACTCAGCCGCGTATGCCGTTCACAAATCACTTTCTCTCTTATAAAAGAGTACTTCTAAACCTTAATTAAAACTTAACGTATAGTACAAGTTGTTTATGCGACTAATAATTTATACTGTAATAAACATTAGTTGTAGCTTTTCAATTTAAAAAAGATATTTCGAGTCAAGTCAAGATGTTGGCATAGTCAAGCCAAGTTCCAAAATCACACGTCTATCTGGCATGGCCGCCCTCATGGGGGTTGAAGCAGACGATCAACGGCTCGCATAGACACTAGCGCCAGTGTCCCCTCTAGTGTATATTAGTATGAAACTCTATGATTGTCGGTGATCCCTTTGTGAAATACCATGAGTGCGGAGTCTCTTCCACCCCCCCCCCCCCATCCCACACACACACACCCACACAACACGAAAACAGGAGCCGTCAAGGCTGAAAAAAAATTCTGAACCGCTCCCGACGTCCAAAGCGGCTGATTAGCGGTGCCGGCAGAGGGGCCGGAGGTTGTTGAGGACGCATAACGGGTAGCGTGCGAGTGTGTTTGCGTCTCCTCAGAAGGTATGTATGACGGCATCCGTCGGCCGATGGCGACACGGACGTCCTCCGCGTTTAGTTGCAGGGTGAATGTTTTGTCGTCGCGGCGAATGACGTAGTATGTTCCAGAATGAGGAGGTTCGAAAGGGGCACGTAAACATAAGTCGCTTAGAGAGGCATGCGTGCATGTTTCGAAGTCGTTAAACACGAAAAAATTCGCCTTGGTGCGGTGTCCCGCTAGCGATGTGCGCAGTGTGTCCACAGTGCCTCGGAGCCTGGCGACAAAGTCAGAACGGTTCGAGCTTTTGATGTCGTAAGTTGGGTTTGGGTTCGAGAGAAATTACCTAGTTTGGTGGAGCGGTTCCCCGCGGACCAGCTCTGCGGCCGTGGCCTAAATGCCCAGTTTGAAAGTGGTGCTCAGACCGAGAGAGATGGCCAGGAGAATCTCCAACCACGTTGAGTTGGGGTGGAAAATGATGGCTGCCGTAAGCTGTCAGTGGAAGCGCTAGATTATCCCGTGTTCGGAGGGGTGGTCACTGCTTGCCTGCGTCTTCGCGAATCCGGTCGAGAGGCGGAGGCGGCTGTAGAGAGGAGATTCAAACAGCCCTCCTTGATCGGGTAGGAATATACGATGGGTGCCGAATCGGGATATGAAGACGAGGAAGAAGGCCGAGACGCTCGTTATGAGATGTTGGTCGCTACAATGGCATTCCTACTTATCACGCAGAAGCCTGGGACAGGCCTGTTGGAGCCTGACAAGCATGCAGAGCGTTTCGCCATATCGTGAACAACCGATCTTCGAACTACGAACCAACGCCATTTACAGGCAACGCGCTATAAAAAAGTACACAGGTGTTTTTACGTTAAATACAAGACAACGTTTGTAGAACTCATAATTCATCGAAAAACTGGAAATAGCCAGCACTACGCAACGGAATTAGATATTGAATTTTTTCTGCAGAGCAAATACTATCGCTGTATCCTCTTCAAGAGTTGCAAAGAGTGTTTAATGACAATTCTGTCTTACTCTACGGCTTTCGTCACGTTCGGCCCTTGTACACCCTCCTCGGTAAAGACCGCAGCGTGACCAGCCTACCCTTCCTGATTTGTGAATAATTTACATGGCGTGTCATCAGAAAAAGAACGCGCTATCGATCCGCGGATGCACAGTGGAGAAAATAACTGAGACAGTCAACAAAGGGCTCACTCGATTGGCGTCAGCCATCCCAGCTGCGCGCGCATGGATGCCGACCTCGTTGCTAGAGGTACGTCAGGTTGAAAACATTCCTAACCCAGCGTACATCTAGCGTCCAATAACACCTAGTGACTGCCAGTACTGCAAATGCGCGAAAAGCTCCATCCCACTACCACACTACCGACTGAAAACAACCGAGAAAATACAGCAGCCCAAAAAACATTTTCTCCGAAAAGCGACAAGAAAATTTTATATGGCCGATTTCTTTTACATACCTACTTCCAATTCATTACTTTAGTATTGGTAATATTGGAGAGTGAGTCTACACCCCACCGTGCGCCGAAGTCACGGAGCTTGGTTTTTAATAGCTGGTTTTTATTAGCTGAAGAACAGTCCTCAACAGAGTTGTGTCGTTTTGCAATCCGCCAAAAATACCTTAACAACAAAAGAACTTCAGGAATAACACAAAGGTTATTCAAGGGCTGAAGTGTGACGTCTTTTTTTGGTTTCAGTCATACTGGTCACGCTCAGCGCATTCTTAGGACGTCGATCAAATTTCTGTTCCAAAAAAAGGTTTAGGAAAAACATCACTAATGTAACAACCGTATGTCGAGACGGACACATCTATATTGTCCCATTCGCGCAGATATATCTCTCAAAGGTCAACGTCGTAATGCAGATAGTCAATATCAGATTAACGTTAAACCACTACCCACCAACCAAACCATGTTTACAACTCATTCTTAGTCAATGACAGTTAGTCATTCGTTTACGCGACATTTTATTCCTAATTGTTTGTTTTGCAAAATGTGTAATTTAACGATAATGCAACAAAGCGTTTATATAAGTAGACATCAAGCAGCTGTCAAAACTGAATGGTGCTTAGTTCGTGTTGTAACGCTGCAAATTGTATTATACCATTATAGCACTAACTTGCTCGAAACTGAATTCAAATGCAGCTCGTGCAGGAGAAAGCTAATAACTAAACACTTTACGGACGTTTTGCAGGTAACAATCCCGAAAGCTTACATGTTTCCATGGAGTGACGTCAGGCAGCGTAGGAATCCAGAGAAGGCAATCGCGGGCTCCGCAATGTTTACGGGATGCAGAACTGAGATGCCGCAGTTCGTTGAAAGGTTTTCGCAGTAAGTGCAACTTCTCAAATAGGGCCGCTGGTCGAGCAAACTGTGAGATAAGGACGTAAAGAGAACCGACACCCCGAAGCTTTGGGAAAAATGGCGGTCGTTGCGAATGGCGAAGCACGTGAAAGGATCCCTCGAAGAATATGATCGAAATGATGATGATATTGTGGAGCATAGCATTAATGATACATATTTTCTGCATTCAGTGGGGTGTTGGCGGCCACTCATGCAGAGCGATCACTCGGTGATTCTGAATGGGCTATTTATTAAGTGCGAATGCACTTCTTAAGCGACCCTGAATCACGCGTCCACCGCCGTCCGTCCATCCGCCCCACATACCCACTTAGGGCGATTGGCTAAGAAGAGTTTTTAAGTGCGAAAGCGACCCCACCACATACCCACTTAGGGCGATTGGCCAAGAAGAGTTCCTTCGCTACCCATTCGGCATATCTTCGTGATACTAACCACTTCCTACGGGAAATTAACAACATAAAAAATCCCTGATGGCGCCTTCCTTGTAACTATAGATGTAACTTCTCGGTACACAAATATACCTCACCGAGATGGGATTGAAGCCCTGGTTGAATCCTATAGCATACATCCGGATCACGAGGCGCCAAGCCCACAAGTCATTGAAACTTTGACCAGGCTAGTGTGGAATTAAATAGCTTTTAATTCCACAATCAGTATTATCTTAAGCGACCCTGAATCACGCGTCCACCGTAGTAGTAGTAGTAGTAAACTTTATTTGGTGAAAAGGGGTGAGGGAAAAGGGGGAGAGATCAAGGGTGGGATCCAAATTCCAGGACCCCAGAAGCTATTTGGCCATCCCTGGCCCTACTAAGCAGCGCAAGCTGCTGTGCAGGGTCCGGGCTGGACAGGGCTTCCTCCCAGGACTCTAATGAGGTTTGGTGGGTATTTTTGTCCTAAGTAATTGGGCAATTCCAGACTGTGTGGAATAGATCGGCCTTCTGGTGACACTGCTTACAGTCCTCATTATACTTTTCTGGGAACATAAGTGATAGTCTGGACTTATGTAAGTAGGTGTTTGTCTGTATTTTTCTAAGATTTCTCGCTTCTTCAGCAGTTAGGCTGGGGTGTGGCGTAGGCATTGATCTTCGGTGAAGCCTGTAGGATGCTAATTTGTCTGTGCCTTGACAGTAAGCAGGGAGGGCGTACGAATGTTCCGGGTCTCTGCGGTGTATGGTAGTCCTCGCAAGAGAATCGGCCGCCTCGTTACCCTTTAGCCCCTGATGGGCGGGAGTCCAGACAAGTGTGTGGTTCTGTTTTAGGATTTTTGGGAGAAGTCTTTCAGCATTCCTTGGGACGATGCCGCAGATGAAGTTCCTTATGGCCCTGGTCGAGTCAGTGATAATTATTGAGTCCTTATTCTTGAATTCAGCCCATCTGATTGCTAGTATGACGGCAGCAGTTTCTGCTTCTTGAATATTGAGTTGTTTGGTAATGACGAAATCCAGCATCTTCCCTTGTTCATTGGTAGCTACGGCTGATGCATTGCCTTGCTTGTTTACGGCCGCATCGGTGTAGATTGCGTTTGGATTGTCCTGATATGTTTTTCGGATGTAGCGAGTTCTTGCCAATCTTCTGCCCTTATTGTGAGTGGGGTCCATTTTCTTGGGAATTGGAGAGGTCTTGATACAGTGTCTTTGAGCGGGTGTTAAATCAACCATCCTAATAATGAAGGCTGCATGAACCTCCTGTCCAGATCTTCTGAGAATTTCTCTGCCCGTTCTGGTTTTGAGGAGGCGTTCTTTCTGGGCATCTAATAGCGTAGTCTTGATTTCCCTGAAGGTGTTGTGTACGCCAAGCTTCAGGAATTTTTCGTTGGATGTGTAAATTGGTAGGCCTAGAGAGGTCTTGTGAGCTGTTCTTATTATGGCATCGGTCCTTTCCTCTTGTTTGTGGTCCATCCGGTGGAAGGGGAGGCTATATGCAATGCGGCTCATTATGAGGGCTTGAACAAGGCGGAGGGTGTCCTCCTCTCTTATGCCCTTCCTAGCTCTTGTAATCCTTCTAACTACTCTGGCCAGCTGTTGAGCCGTCTTGCCAAGCTTGCTGAGAGTATTTGTGGGTTTATTGTCTTCCTGAATGACCATGCCTAGTATTCTTATTGTGGGGCGGAAAGGGATGTTCTGTCCATCCAGTATAATGCTGCCTGGAGGGATGTTGTTTCTCGTCGACCTTAGCCTGATGAGTTCGGATTTTTCAGGGGCGCATTTCAAGCCATTTTTTATGATCGGATCTTGGAGGTCGTTGATAACATCCTGAAGCAGATCTAATTTAGATTGCAATGTTCCGCTTTTCGTCCAGATAGTAATGTCATCGGCATATATGACTTTTCCAATTTCTTCACGTTCTTCCAGTTTCTTAGCAATTTTGATCATTGTCAAGTTGAACAGAAGAGGCGAGATAATTGATCCCTGGTGCGTGCCTCTGTTTGGTGCCTTAAAGGGGTCGGATTGAGTGTTGCCTATGCCGATTGTTGCTGTTCTGTCTGATAGGAAGTTTTTAATGTAATTGTATGTTCTTTCCCCGCACTGTGTCTCCTCGGCGGCCTTAAGGATAGACTCGTGCGATACATTGTCGAAGGCGCCTTTGAGGTCCAGTGCGAGGATGATTTGATCTTGGTCGTTATCGTTGTCTATGATGTCGTGTTTTAACTGTAGAAAGGCGTCCTGGGTGGACAGCCCTTGCCTGAAACCGATCATGCAGTCCGGAAAAAGTTGGTGTTCTTTTATGTACTTTTGAAGTCTTGTCGTAATTATTCTTTCGTATATTTTGCCGACACATCAGGTAAGAGAAATTGGTCTTAGATTTTTTTATTTCAAGGGGTTTCCCCGGCTTGGGTATAGTTGTTATCGTGGAGTGTTTCCATTGAGGGGGTAGTCGATCTTCGAGCCACAAATCGTTTATGTATTTGGCCAGGGCCTCCATCTGAGCATCGTTTAAGTTTCTTAGCATATTGTTTGTTATTCCATCTGCACCAGGGGCGCTTTTTTTATTGCTGGCCAATATAGCCTGCTGTAGCTCTTCCTTCGAGATTTCTCTATCAAGTAAGTCATTGGGGCTACCTTGATAGTTCCTGCGTACCGGTGGGATGTTTCGACCCAGTTCAAATCGCTCTTTAATAGCCAAAATCAATTCGTTGTTCGTACCTTTGAAGTTGTGAGCCACTTTGATGAGTTGGTGACTCGTTTCTCTCCTTCTTGTTTCGGGGTTCAACACGCCCTTGATAATAGCCCATGTTTTGGAGGTGTTCAGGGTGCCTTTAAGCGATTCGCAAAAATCGTTCCAGTTTTGGTTTGCGAGCTTGCTGGCATGATCTCTGGCCCGTTTGTCTAAGTTTCTGATGCGAAGCTTGAGCTTCTTATTGTGTCTTTTCTTCTTCCATCGTTTGTACAGTTTCTGTTTCTTGTCCCACAGACTGATCAGGTAGCTGTCAACGCACAAGTATTCGTTCTCCTGTCCGTACTCTTTGGTTGCTTTATGAAAGGCTTCCTTGATGTTGCCGGACCAGGCGCCTATTTCTTGTATGTTACCGAGGGCCCCTAGCTTTTCGCGAAAAGCGTTCCAATCGGTCATCTTTTGTTTTCTGGGCCTTCTTCTGTAGTTGTCTGAGCATGTCTTCACTTCGATGATGTCATGATCGCTTCCGAGATTTTCTTTAGTATTAAGCCAGGTGGTGAGTCCATCCATGTCGGGAACTATTGTTAGGTCGGGGCACGTATCCACACTGCGGTTGTTACCCGTTCTAGTGGGGAAGGATGTGTCGTTTATCGTGTGCAGGTTAAGTGCCTCCATTGCATTGACAAGATTTTTTCCTTTGGCAGAGTCAAAGTTATAATTCCATTCTTTGTGCGGGGCGCTCATATCCCCGAGAAGGATTACGTTATTTTTGGCGACTATATTCATTGTTTCTCTAAAGAGCGGTTCGAAGTTCTCCTTGTTGCTGGACGGTGGGCTGTATACGTTGAGAACAAAGAAGCTCTTACATTTCCTTTGCATAGGTATTACTTCGACGAGAACGGCAGACGGGGATTTCGTAGAAAGATCGTATCTATTGCATGTTACGTCTTTTTTAGCGTACGTACCTGGTGTCTTTAGATGTATCAATTCTATTGTAGCCCCTTAAGTTGGTAAGACATCCTGCCTCTTGAATACATATAATGTCGGGCTTGACGTCCTTCTTGTCTATGTAGGCTTCCAGGAGATTTGTTTTCTTGTTAATGCTCCTACAGTTCCACTGCCATATCTGTAATTGTTCTTGCGTGTTTTTCAATTTAGGCGTCATGGTTAGTGCCGTACACTGCGACTATATCGTCGTCGCTTTCCGATTCCTCCGTACTCATGTTTGAATTTTCCTGCATTACGATGTGCCTGACGGTCTTACTACCTTGTGTGTTCGATAGTTTCCTCTTGCTAGATTTTTTCGGACTTGTCCTTGAGATTACCATTTCCGCTATCAACCTTCTGATTTCGGCTCTCATTTCCTTTCTAAAGTCTTGAAGTTGTTGCCACATTGACGTGTCTGCACTCGACTGTTCTCTGGGATTCTGAAAGCCTGCAGTGGTAGAGCCTGTGTCATGTTGTGCGCGTTCGTATTTTTCTAGTTTCTCTCTTAGCATAGTATTTTCTGCCTTAATGTCTAGGATGAGTTTCTTCAGTTCGTTTATTTCATCTGTTTTAATTGATTTTTGTAAAGACTGCCTGAGGTCCTGGGAGGCTACACCTGTCCAGCTCACCCGTTTGACGGCTTCTTTGCTTCTCTTCTTCTGTAGGGCATCCTCCTTCCTCGTTTGGGAGGTGCGGTCAGCTGGTTGTGTATCTTCTTGCACTTGGCGTCCTTGGAGCTCGGGCCATTCGTCGTCGAACCACCTGGGTTGCTTCTGTTGATTGGCAGGCTTGCTCCTGTTGCCCGGGGGTATTCTTGGGTTTCTGAATTTCAGCTCGCACTCTTTTGCGCCAGTAAGATGTGCTTTTTTGCACAACGCGCAGCGTGGCGAGCAGCTGTGGTCTTCGTTGGGGCGTTCTTCTCCGCAGCGTGCGCAAATGTTGATGTTGGGTTCGGGGCATACGTCCGCTCGATGTCCGGTCTTTCTACATATTTGACAAACCAGTCTAGTAGCTTTATACAAGTAGCACGTCATCTCACCGCCATAGAAATAGACCGCCCTCGGCACTGTATTTCCCTCGAAGGTGATGAGAGCGGTCGTAGATTTCCCAAGCATGCGTGCAAAAACGATCTTGGTATCGAGGGTTTTCACTCTCAGTCCTGCTAATAGTTCTGCCGAAGAGGTACCTGGCTCGAAGCCGTGCACGACTCCCTTGACCTCGTGCTCTGAGTAAGCGACGTACGACACGACGTCATACTTCTTGCCACCGATGTATAGGCTCTGCAGGTTTCTAAGCTCGTTGGCAGCGTCTTGCGTAGGCGTGCTCACCAAGATGATGTTTGACGTCCACTTGGGGCGAACTATGGCGTCTTGGAGGTTCTTTATTCCGCTGGGACAGGCCCTGGCGATGGCTTGTGTGAGTTGTGGCACCGTGAAGGAGCTCAGCTGTAGCCCCTTCTTCGGTCGAATGATAATTTTGAAGTCTTCCTTGGGCAGGTTCGGGGTTCTTCTCTTGAAAGCGACGTTGAATCTCGGCGCCGTCTTCTCCGCCGGGGCGGCCAACGTGGCTCCGCTTTCAGCTGTAGCTTTCGCCTTGAGTTCTTTTTTAAGCGCTTGCTTTGTTCTCCTGCTTACGGCTTGATTCCATGATGGGTCGTAGGGCTCGTTTCTGCGGGGCTCGGTGCTCTGCGGGTACATGTTGGTGCCGATCTCCGCGGATTGGGTTTCTCTGGCGTCGTTCTGTTCAACGTGGTTCGCAGCACCAGAGATTTCGGTCTCCATCTCTTCAGTTCTTGAAGTCGATGGCTCGTCGTTCTTGTCTCTTTGAAACGGCTTCATTGTAGCACCGCGGCTGTCGTGGCGTCGGCGCGGGGAGCCTCCGCACTTGGTCGCACGCCGGGCGGCTTTGGCGTTGGTCCAAGGAGACGATTCCGGCGTTCTCTTCTTGTTCCCGAAAAGGCGTCGAAAAATCCTCTTGGCATAAAATAATTGGTTGGGTGTTATCCCAAGGTCCTAATCAGGTCATCTACTCAAAAATTTCGGGTGGATGGGGGTTATTTAAGGCGATTCCTGTGGATGGAGCGGGAGCGTGCAGAAGAGCCCACACAACCAACGTCCACGTCACAAGCCCGCGTCCACCGCCGCCCGTCCGTCCGCACCACATACCCACTTAGGGCGATTGCCCAAGAAGAGTTTTTAAGTGCGAAAGCGACCCCACCACATACCCACTTAGGGCGATTGGCCAAGAAGAGTTCCTTCGCATCACCCGTGCATTCGCACTTCCCCATGCTCCCCTTCGGGGAAATGCGGGTGAATTTTTTATTTGTTTGCAGCTCATATTTGAAAACAGGGCCAAAAACAGTTAATTTAGCTCGGATGGGGAGAGACACAAAAGGAAGTGCATATAGACAAATGTTTTCCACTGCCCCCCAAAAAATGTATTAACGAGAAGAAAATCTCATTCTTGAAGGACGGAAAATAGCGAATTATTTTTTCTGTCTGTTTCTGGTTGTTGCTTCTGGCCTCAAATGAAAACAAAACAAAGTTTTTACCTCAAGGCAGGAGTGTTTAATTGCGTGAGCAGTGTGCATCTTTGTCTACTCACTTAAATGGGAGCGATATCAATAAGTACATTTTTAGTACTCCGCATCGTTACAAGCCGGGCAAGCGTCTTTTGGTACTAGTGGCCTTCATAGCGGGTAATCAGGATGAGCAATTTCTGTGTGCAGAACGTACGGAATGAACTGAAAAAGTGACGTAAGTGCTGCACACACTTTAGCTTCCGCCGTTTTCAGTCCTCGTCACATCGGCGTATTAATAGTTCATATTCTAGCCTCATAAGCTTTATTACGTTTGTTTGATAGATTCTGGTCGACACCACGTGGCACACCACGTGGTAGGCGGCCACATGTTTGTGTGCTGGAATTTCTGGTATCAGGTTTCAATGCACGAGTATTGTGCGTGCATTAAAATGTTTTACATGCAGTGGTTGCTCAGCGGTGCTGTTTCTCTGCACGCGTTTAGATGGGCGCGACCTGCAAGCTGCATGTCTACATACACGTAGGTGCAGAGCTGCAGGTTGCATAAATGAACCCGTTCTTATCTATGGCGTCCCCTGAGTGTAATATCTTGGGATTGTTATACCCAAATTCATACAAAGTCTTGCCGCAGTACACCACACACCATTTAAATAAGAGTACAGTTTATATTAGACCTAGCAATAAATGTTCTAAATGAATCCCTACACTTTCTGTCAAAAAACGCGCAGATTCAAATCTTCTTACTGCTCTTTTCTACACTTCGAGCAGAGGAAATCGTTACGCGTTAATATTCTTGTACCAATATATTAGTATTCAGTCCAATATCTTCAAGGCCGAACCAGGCCCGAGCACGCGGCTTGACACCAAGCGCGGCCCGTGCCCACAGCATTAGGCCCGGGCCTGTGCAGTGCTCTAACCGCCACTACCTATATCTATACCTCTTGATAAGTTTCATTACAACTCTTTGACCCTTTCGCTGATATCTATACGCCTTTTCATGATATATCTTTGTTGATTGGGAAACTTAACCCTAACTCCTAGGCTTTGTTCAAGCCTCGACAGCTTAAAATATACCCGATATTCAACACAATAAAGCCCTCATCTGTTTACCTAACCACGCCTAATCATACAGCATCCCATTGCACTTGAAACCTCTTCTTGTAGTACAGCTCAGCTGCCCCAGTAGGCAGACTCATAGCAGTAAACATTACAATTCTCCAAATCCATCGGCACAGAATTGATGAATGCCATAGTGTCGATATAAACAGATAGAAGTGCTGCGTTTTTTGTTTCTACAGGTAATGATTGCATGAAATAGGGCTTGGAGAAAATATTAATTCCTAGCGACGGCCCCAGCCTCACGCAGAGTAGAAGTCTTGTTTCGCAGTACAGGTGGATTAGCGTAAAAATGGGGTATGGCGTTTCAAATGCCAATAATTATCATGAGTGATCATAAACAATTTTTCGGCACTCCGCTTTGTTCCTCCGATATTCTCTAGCGCCGTTGAGATTCCACAAAGGGCTTTTCTTGTCACTCCTACTAATTTATACTTAACTACTACGAATCTATACGCCACACCAGCTTCATCTCCTAGGTCGTTGCCCTAAAGTTTGCGATACCACTTGTATCGGCGCAACCTATCTCATGCGTCTGAATTGCATGACCACGATCAACCGCAGGAGGGCGCCTTCCCGTTTGCCTGCATTTTCTCAACATCAAGATTTACGTTAACACCTGAGGACGCAAGACCTTGGCATGTAGCCGCAGCTAAAAGTACACTAGATTGCATCTTGCTGGGCAGGTTTGTTTTTTCAGAATGCTAGGTCGGCCTACCTTAAAGCCTAACCAGGGTGTAACGCATACCCGAAGTGGTATATTCATCAACGCTCGCCGCTCGCATTGAATTTAATGTCATTCTAAACACCCAGACAGTGGTAGACATCTCCATACATGAGAACGTACACGCGGAAGTGTATTGGCCAACCATTGTACATACATACCGGCACGGCAGCAGATCCCGCAGAAGTGTCTTGCCGAGGAACTTACCCAGGATTTTTTATTTCGTACGAATCTCAAGTCACAGTGCTACAGAACCTCAAACCGGCTAAAGCATTTCCCAAAATTGTCTTTTTGTATTAGTCCCAAAAGTTACACAAAAGCATACTCGTGCATCTTCTGGAGCCCTGGATCACTGCCACTACTGCACTGATGTCTGTCGAGTGAACACCCGGTTGATGTTGAGGTTGATGATTTTCTTTTCCATTTTTAACATTTCACACGTGCGGTCGTATGCAGCATGAGGTCCACGGCAGTTGCTGCACATGAATTGTTGAGCCTGGTAGTTATCTGTGTCATGATCTTGTGATGAACAGTTTGCACACGTTGGTTTGCCACAACCCGTGGTGGTGCCACACCCGAATCATTGCCACTTGAAACAGCACCTTGGGTTCAGGATGTGCGGCCGGACTGAACAATAAATGAAACCTGCTTTGAGAGATTCTGGAAATGTGGAACGGTGTAATGCCAGGATTATGTGCTTATCATCTCGCCGCATGATGATGCGCCTCACTGCCGTCATACCCTGGCCTTTCAAGCCTTCAGGCAGATCGGCTTCTATCTCATTTATAAGATATAGCTTAAATAAACACACCCTAAGAGCTGGGGTTGGGTTGGTTGTGACTCTGATGTCCAGAGCGGCCATGCGATTTTTGGGAGAGGAGGCTTGTGCCTTTCTGGTGAGTGTTACCCTCGACCAGGAATTCGCCGGTTCTCAGTTTCTTGGCTTCGAAAGGCTTTCCCAGGAGCCGTAAAAGAATTCAATGATAAAGAAGACTGACTGGGAGGAGATAGGGTTTCACTTGTGAAGAGATTCAACAATCAAGAAGCGGGGATAGGTATCCGGTTAGGAAAAGGGATGGCTGGCAGTGGCGGAAATGATACTTCGCGGCGGGCGATTTTCAGGGACCGATCACGTTTGGGGGGGGGGGGGGGTGTTTAGAAATTTTTTGAAGACGGTTCCTCCTTCAATAGCTTGCTATTGTTTCACTGAAACACCTGAAAGCGGAGTTATTAGAGGCTTATTTCTAATTTCTGATATACCTAACAACACGTACGAGCGGCCCAGCGCAACACCTTTACTGGCGCTTGAAAAAAACTATTCCCTCAGCATTTAGAAAAACGCTCTTTTTAAAACTTCATCTGAGTAACCTTACGCTGCAAAGGTGGATAGAAGGAAAAGTGTTTGGGCCATAAACGTTTGGGGTTGTTTAGGTGTAAGAAATCCGGAACGATGAAACATCTTTTTCTAGACTCCTTAGATGCCATCTACTCCGCCACGCTCTTCAAAGAATCTTCAAAACCTGTCTAGGACACCTCATAAAATAACCGTCATTTCTGAAATTTAACTACTGTAAGTACCATATGATTTAGTGTTGCTGCTAAGCAGACACATCTGATTAGTGCAATATTCTAATTTTTGCGCTACCGTAATGGCCGTGTATTCGACGCCCTTGACGACTACAAACGCACATTCGGACAGATGTCCCGGGGACAATATACTTTTATGAACCACATAGTAGTATATGCCGTAGGGTACAGCAGAACGTAGACTGTTTTTATGTTAAATGGCTTCAATACATTTCATTTTATTATACCTATAGAATATGCACTCAAACACATTCGGTCACTCATATTACTTTAAACAACCTTTAGAATAGGGCTCACGAGAAAGCCTATGGTCTCAGAAGGTGTTTCGCAATAATTGTCCTGTTTCTCACGTTTATTTTTCACTCTCCACCGCAGCACGCTTTCATTTATTTTTTGCAATTTGCGTGCTTTAGGTTTCGCAAGCACAATTTCAGTGCTCTCACTGTCTTCCACATGGTGTTGTCCTTTGAATTCTTTTACATATGTATGTCCCAGCACATGGAGTAGTGCACTCTTTTGCCGAACACCCTATCGTAGTCATCGCCTGTGTCGATACTCGCTAACAGTCGACCAGAAGACACAGTGGCCAGAACAATGTATGTAGGTGCGCCGCAGAACGAGGTTATAAAGTCCGCGTGGATTCCTGTTCCCTCGTCAAGACATACTTTTAACCCAACGGTAATTTGTGCCAAAGTTGGATACTTAAAGAAACATATCTTGTCTCATAACTCTATATGTATTTCGGCGCAGATTCTCTTTCTAGAAACTTCCCAAGCATGAATATAACCCTCCTCGCAAAGAAGCAGCGTTTATAGGCAGAAGTATCCATAAACTGCGCCTCGTAGTATGGCTTACTGCCATTCTGGGAAGATATGGCCGGAAGTGAGATCACAAATAACCTGTAGAGAAGCCTGGCTGTGCCATTTTCGTTACTTCCAGTTTACGCTCTGCCTACTGGGCGGGCAAGGTCCATCCGGCAGGCTTACGTAAAAACCCACAAAACCAAATTTGAGGTGGCTGAAGCTGAGAGTCAGACTCTGAAAAAATCTCGTTTGCCGGCGTTGTTCGTAATTTCTGGGCTTCAATTGCCAACATTTCCAGCGTAGACCGCATATTTACCATAAACCTGCGCCCCAGGGAAACAATAATGCGGTCCCGCGTAAGATATCTCGAAGTTTTTATTTATCACTGTTACGATGAGGAGACTCGGAAATAAAATGAACATAAGGTAAGTCATGCAGTTTTGACCATTTTCTTTTGTTACGGGTATATTAACCAGATATCAAATACGCAATATTTGAAAGGAAAGCCGGCCGACGTTTGGAAGGAAAGGCTGCCGCGTTTAATACTGACAGAAAAATTTTCTCAGGCCGGCTTTAGGGTAAACCATTGACGAGACAGACAGATTCCGCGCGGCAGCACAAAAAGGGGCCATAAACGTGCAGTACATTTAGTACCGAAGTCTCATGGTACCTATTGTGTTGTCAATGAGAGTGTTATTGTGCCACAATAGCTGCGTCACACCTTATTAGGGCGCGAGAAACAAGAAACGTACTGCAGATAACGCCAGTGATTTGGGAAACCACAGTACCCCATTGCGACTCCACGAGTGAAAATTTTTGTAGGGGTATTGGGCCTCGCCATTTGCACATAGTGATTGGTGATTTTCAGATTGATGATATAGGAAAACTCTGTATGGGTGCCGTAAAGGAAGCAACTGTTTATTTCTTTCCCAGACGCTGTTGCGAAGCTGTGGTGCTTAGGCGAAGACAGTTCCGTAGCGTTATTTGCTAGTCAGAACAGTCCTTTCTTGCGGTCGCCGTGTGCTTCTCGTGTCATTTAGCCGAAAAAGGGCCGAGCAATTAATTTCCCAAACATTAGAAAAAATGTGGCCAAAAGCGCAATAGTGCTGTTGGGATGCTGCTTAAGTTGTGATATTTTGTGACTGTTTCAGAAGCACCGATGGAGGAAGATAATTCCTTCAATCTTGTTTTAATGGCACAGTAGTATCGTTTTGTTGGATGATTATTGCCACCACACCAATGACTGCTACTGTACATACAACACATTTAAAAAAACAGTTCAGTTGTTTAAAATGTTCATCAAATGGTTACGGTATAATTGAAAACACTTTTCCGGCTGTGACTACATTTGCCATTTTACATAGACGGGTGGCATCGCCTACCTACAGCTAAGCGTTGCTTGTTGTTGAAATAGCTTCGAAGAAAGTCCGGCTGGTAGGAGGTCGTTTCCGCTAATTATAGTTACTGCACAAAAACCTCGTAGTTGTCGGTTTGGTGGGGGATTTGGATTGTATGTTCTGTGTGAAGCGCAGAATTCTACTTATGATCACAATACTTCTGAACATTGTGTTCTTTTGCAGCATAACTTGTTCCGATAGATGCGTTAAGAATTAGGGTGTTTTGATTTTTTCCTATATTGCGGCATATAATTCTTCAGAGCATACATGTACTGCTCTAAATGCCTAAGTTGTCTGCGGTAAATCCCGCTAACCAATTTCTGAGATTCCAGTCATGGTATTCGTAGACGTTCTCACCCCATAATTACGGAGTCAGCGGAGAAACTTGTACCATGCATTTAATGAGCTACCTCTAAGCAAGGAGATGCTGTAGTGCCCGTTTCTCGCGGTACTCTTATTAGCTACTGGCTGCTTTTTCAAAATCTTTTCCTACTTTTTTCTTCCTTGCCTCAGCCGTTCTCTTTCTGCTTTCCAAATCTACTCCTTTCGCCATCTTTATCATGTGTTCTCCGCAGCTCTACGCCTCTCTCGGCGTGTTACCTTTCAATCATCCCCTACGCTACTCATTCGTTGGCACGGACGGCTACAACAGGGAAGTGTACGTGTATTAATCGCATGGTTTCGGACTCCTCAGTGGCGCTGCAAAAGATAGCGTGTCAGTAGTATTATCGCCAAATTTTTATATGTGTAATGACTCACGAGAACTGGCCCTGCCTAAACCAAAATGTTTGGCCTGCTGCATGTCTGTATTAGAGAAAGCTTTTTGTTTCACCCTACTGGCTTTGTTTGCCGTGCTTTGAATATCTGAAGCTCAGTAAGAGTTTGAATACGACATTAGCTTGAGCTTGGACGGACTCCGCGTAATGGCAGCAAGCATGGTAGCTGAATATGTATGCCTGAAGGAAGTTCATCTGCCATGATGAATAATGTTTGTCTGGTTTGTTCCAGCCGAGCCGAAAACATCGTCATCACGCTTACCAACGCTGGGAGAGAAGTGTCAAGAATATTATATTGTTACATAATAACGTTCTTTCAGTGCATTTATGACTGCACAGAAATTATCGCAATAAACGGAAAAACAAAAATAGTCTAAGATAGTTTCTTCCATCAGAAAAAAATAGTTAATTTCCAAACATTTTACGAAACCTGTTCCAAAAATTACCAAACACCAGTCTGCCCTACTGACAGAGAAAGAGCTGATTTAGAAAAAGCTGAAAGACCCGCAATTTAAACATTTCGTTATTGTTTTCGAAGTATTCGATCACAAAAATAATAACTATGCACTGAAAATTTGTTTTATTATTATTCTGAATAAAAATATGCACCTGTTATAAAACTTTTCTTAATATACCACAGCCAAAAGGTAAATTGTATGATCACCACCTGCAACGCTTTGTTTTCCTGTGTCATCATTGCGGAAGCTTTATTATTTAGCATGCACAGAGCCTATACAAAAATGTTCGCCCATATCTTGGCAGTTTCTTCGAATGATGTCTTTTTATTATCAAAGGTGCTAAACTCTGACTTTCTATTGCGGGTAATGTTCATCCCACTCCTCTAAAGGTGTTAGCAAATGAAAAAAATTCTCAAAACTAAACTTCGCGCCACAAAAGCTGTTTCATTCCTTTCTAAGACGAAGATTAAGACTAAGAAAAGAAAATGGAAAACAGCGCTCCTACAGACTTTAGGTACCATTGAGAAGATATCACGTTTTAACAGCATTGGCGTCACAGCACAAGGGCGCTTAGACTCATATGCTCATATAAAGTTTCCCAAAAAAGTGCCTCGCTTCGCATTGACCAGTTCTAAATGGTCTATAAAGCGGAAGTACTGCCCGCGGTGCAGGCGCGATCTAAAGCAGCCTTTAAAATTGCCCATCAGCTCTCACAGAATGAAAACAAACAAAAGGTATGGCAGTTTAGCTGAGGAATTCTAACGAGTTAGCACAGAATGCAATTTTAGGGCGTGTATTTTGTATCATCGCCAAGTTTTCACCGTGGCTTTGACTAACAAAAGATTAGGCCAGTGAATGCGCTGTGGATTTCGACTTAGCAACTTATGGTAAGTACATGAAATGAGACCTACAGCAGTTATTATTGTCATGCTAATACGAAAAGTCGAGGAGCATGTTTACCCTAACAGGGGAACTCTAGAACATAGAGTGGTAAAGTGAAAGCAGAAAGAAAAAAGGCGCGCCAACGAACCCTGTGAAGGTGGCTAGGAAGCGAAGCTGTAAATGAAACCAACAACGTCTACTGACGCGACTTGACTACCGATGCGACGAATTCACACACATGGGTCTACAAATGACGATGCCAGAGGCAAGTTTATAGCAGTTAACCACTCCCTTTATTACATCAAAGAGATATTATTTACGAATGTTAAATCAATGCATAATCTATAAATGGTGCTTGGCTGAGTTGTTTTGGTGAAGCACATCAGTGGAAACTCGTTTTACATAAAAGTAAAGAAATCTCGAACCCAGTGTTAGATAATCTCACTTCTCCTTCGTCTCTGCCGTCACGACAGAGGCGACGAGGTCGACGACAGAGACGGTAGAGAAGGAGGCTGCCATGTGTTAGTGTGAGATTCCTTTAATTTTTACTACCTCCAAGCCCTTGCGCAAGGCGCGCCAACACCCGCTACAGGTGCCTTGGCTAAGCGCACAAGGGCGCGATCGGTAGCGTGACACTATCACGTGGCACTCAGCAAGAACGCTGGGGGTAAACCCGCGGATGTGCACAGCACGCGGATGTGCACAGCACAACAAACAGCACGATTACCTTCGCCATGCTGCCGCCATTGCATTACTTCATCTCCTTCACCTGCTATCTAACCTATCAGATTTTTTTGGATCTCCCATACGTTCTTTCCAGCCCCGCCGGGGTGTGCCTCAGTGGCCTGTCCTGGCCCCCTTGCTTTTTAACGTGGCCATGATGCCTCTTGCCTGGCGACTTAGTACTGTTCCACACTTCTATAGTATCATCCTTGGATAAAAACAAGCGCGAATTCAGACGAAGACAGAAGGAAGTAACCACAAGGACAGCCGCTGGTCTAACTATGCAGACGACATCACCGTTTTGTTCATTCAGCAGGATCTTCACGTCCAAAGTTTCCGCCTGCAATAAACTCTAGATGAAACCAATTATTGGTGCAGGTATCTTGGTCTCACGCTCTGTCCTAACAAAACAGCACTTCTCACCATGGCCAACGCATGGGGCAGTCGGCGCTTCCTAGCCTCCCCTATTCGTCTTTCTGTTCAAGGAACACCTATACCAACAGCCTAAGGGCGTTGGTCTTGGATATTTTGACCACCAGTTCTGAAAAACTTTTCATTTGCTCTGCAAAGCATCAAGCTTCACAATCGCTGCATCAGGGTTCCCTCGCTTGTCTCCAAAAACCGCTTGTCCGGCCTACCAGACGCTCTCTAATACCCCCAAGCGGTTCAGATCTACGTGACAGGTTGTCTCGCCAAGATGAGGTCCTGCTCTGACGTCTTCGCCTGGGAGTCGCCTTCACACCAGCTGTGACGAGTTCCTGGCCACCTCAATCTCATGCCCCGTTCGAGTCCACATGCCCCTTTTGCCCCGCTCCTGTTGACTACGCTACAGCAAAGCACCTGGTGTGGAGTTTCCCTGCTCTGAAAAGCCTACGCGTTGTGCACATCGCCACCCGCGGCCAGAATTAATGGCCTGGATACAAGGTCCGCATCACGGCTCCCTGCTCCGATTACTTCGGGAATCCGGAGTGTATTTGTACATTTTTTCTTCTTATGCTGATTGGCAAACTTCCGCAATAAAAAAAAACAAAAATACCTCCTTCAGCACGCCCTAGTTATAAGAAAACTCTAAAGCCGCATGGCTGTAGAAAACGCCGGAGCTCTGTTCAGCTAAGACCACCCCGACCTGGCACCACCGAAACTGTTATTATGGAAGAGAACCTTTTTAGAATCGTACTTTACATCCTTCTTTTTGCATCTCTCGTTACAATTTTCTATGGCATTTCGTGTGTCGTGACAACGAGGTGGCTTGGCCTGGCTGCGGTACTGCACGATTCACCGACCCTCCAACAGAATCAGTCAGCCGACCGTTTTGTCAGACGGCCAAAAGTGGGTCGTCGCAATTCGTTCGCTCAGTTAGAGCTAAGCCACGACACGTTCATGCCGGAAAGAATGTCTCTTAAGTTTGCTAGTTTGTAGACTTCATCAAGCTCATGGCAGCGTTTTTCAAGTGATTTTTCAACGGAATGAAGTCACGTAAACGCTGCCAGATTGGTCGAAACATGGCCTAGAGAATCCAGCCTATAATTTTCGCTGATAGTCCCCTCTGTTAACGAATAGGTGACAGCCTATATTCTCATAAACCCCAAGAGAAGGATGGGTTTAGGAAAGGGTGCTGAACAATGGACAGCATCCATGTCTTGAACAAAGCGATAGAAACATATGCAGAATAGAGAAAAAGCCTTTGCATGGCATTTATAGACTATGAGAAAGCACTTTATTCCGTACTCGCCGCAGACGGGCTGAAATTTAAAAATAACCAGAGAATAGAGGAAACCTGCATAAGACTTCCAGACCACATATGTAAAGAATTCACGGGCAGGATAACTTTCCACAAGAAAGCGATAAATATTCGACCAGAAAGGAGTAAACCGGGAGATGCCATGTCGCCAAAGCTGTTCCGAGCATGTCTGGACGGGTTTTTAGGAAGCTTGAGTGGGAAAACATATGATCAAGAATAAACAGTGAATACTTCACCTATGTGGGGTTTGTGAACGACACATTACTGCTGACTGATACTGGAACACCTGCAAACAATACTTGGGCAACTGCAATCATAAAACACCTGCATGTAGCTAAAATAAAAATGAATAAATCTAAAGTAATCAGGAAGAAGCAATATAAAAACGGCCTCTTCAGCTTAGGAAAAGAAACGCTAAAAGAAGTAAAAGAATATAAGTCCTTTGCACCGATGGTTAATGCTGACCCAACACAACGATAGGCAAATCAGCCTCAGAATAGGGACAGGTTGCGGAGTCTTGGCGAGCATACCATAATAATGAAGATGAAGCTACATCTGTCACTAAAAAGAAAAATCTACCAAGTGTGCATAATGCTGGTTATGCTTCGCGCCTTACTTAACAACTAGAAACGAAACGAAGGTCGGCTCCACGGGCCGTGGGAAGAATAATGGAAGTAGCAAGACCCAAGGACAGGAAAAAAGCTACCTGACTCTGAGAACAAACTAGAGTAGAAGATATCACAGTTAATATAACGAAGAAGAAAACGTTGCAGTGAAAACTCAACTGGGTCGCTGTGCAGAGATACACGTATACCGCTATGTGCGTCCTCGCACTGGTCGTGTCCCACGTGTTCCGTTGGGGTGGATTTCGCATATACGAGCACAACATACCGGTTGTCGCATCCTCATCGCCGGTGACTAATGCTCCGGACCCAGACTGGGGATATGACATGGCGAGTGCGCGAGGTTCAGATCTCGTCAACATCATAGAGCATGCTCGCTTCAATCTACCTAATGACGCAACCCAGTCGACTCGCCGCTCCACGTATACCCGTATGCCTCCACGTTCCCCAGGCCTGGCTTGGTCGCTGGGCCCATCGGCCATTACATGGCTGCGGGAGCCAGACTGCTGGGGTAGCGACCATCATCCCATTTTCCTTGATCTTTCAATTCGCCCTCTCATAGCCTACTTCGTAAATGACATATTATCAAGTTGGACGAGTTTCGCGAGTCCATTAGTCAGATATAAATTTTCAAGGACAACCCTTTTTCATCCATACGAGCTGCTCTTCAAGATTGTACAATTGTAAACTGGGATGACGAGAGCCGCCCTAACCCTGATTTGCGCCTCCTTGAGCTGTGGGCGTAGCGCCGCCAGGCGGAAGTGTTTGCTTGTCGCAACAACACTCTCCGACATGCCAACTCCACCTGAAACTGCTCACAGCCGCGGCTCGTCGCCATGAGCTCCGGCTGTCCCGCCAGGAATGGCTTAATATGTGCGCTTCGTTAGGGCCTCCGTCTGGACTACGCTCCATATGATGCGTTTTTCATTCTTTGGAGCGGTCACCACAATCCCCAGATCCTGCGGTGTCAGCGTTCTTCACGTCCAACCACACTTAGTTGGAATTTGCATATATTCTCGCTCATACTTTATACCAGTATGTTGATTTAAACCTAGCCATCATGCCCCCTCCGTTCACTCTTCTTCCCAGTGCTGGTACGCCGCCATCACAAGCAGCAACCGAGGGCATACTCTCACCATTCACAATTTCGAAACTAACCGTGGTCATTGAAATGGCTGCACTCGGCAAAGCTCCCGGCTCTGGCGGCGTAACATTTTAATCTTTCAAGAACCTCTTCGTACTTCTGTGGAGGGATACCTAGAGGCGTACACTTGGTTTGGCGCACGTGTACGATCCCTCGGCCTGGCTTCAAGCGGATGTTATACCGAAGCCCGGTAAACCGAGCACACATATCCGCAACCTCCGACAAAAAGCACTCATGGCGAGAATTTTGAAGCTGTTAGAACAGATGATTGCCACACGCCTTCAGTGGTGGCATGACGAGCACCATCTATACCACAAATGCCAAACTGGATTTCATCCCCACCTTGGTGCAGAGGACGGTCTGATCCATCCCTCTTAGTGATCCTTATTGGTAGCCAATCCCACCGTGTTCGCTGTGTGCTGGGCATGGACGTTAACAAAGAGCACGATCACCTTCACCATGCTGCCGTCATTGCGATACTTCATCTTCCTCATGTGCCATCCTGCCTATTAGATTTCATTGGATCTCCCATGGGTTCCTTCCAGACGAGCCGGGGTGTGCCTGAGGGGTCTGTCCTGTCCCCCTTCCTTTTTAACGTGGTCATGTTATCTCTTAATTTGCGACATGGTTCTGTTCCACACATCTATAGTATCATCTATGCAGACGACATCACGCTATTGTTCATTCATCAAGACCTCCTCGTCGAAAGTTTCCACCTGCGACAACCGCTAGATAAAACCAATTCTTGGTGCAGTTATCTTGGCCTCACGCTCTGTCCTAACAAAACAGCACTTCTTACCGTGGCCAACGCATGGGGCCGACGCCGCTTGGTAGCCTCCCCTATCCGTCTTTCTTTTCAAGGCACGCCAATACCAACAGCCGAAGTGCGTAGGGCTTGAATATTACGACCACCGGTTCTGCAAAACCTTGGATTTGCTCTGCAATTCATCAAGCTTCAAAATCGCTGCATCGGTGTTCCCTCGCATTTCTCCAAAAACCGGTGGTCCGGCCTACCAGACGGCCTGCATGCTTGTCCGAGCCATTATTCAGCCTCGTGTAATTTATTAAGCTCAATTTCACTTCTTTACATAGTCAGAATGGGCACTACTCGAATCAATAAACAATTCGGCTATGCGACGGATAACTGGTCTCCCAACCGTCTGCCCGTTCCTATTTTCTGACAGGAAGCACAGCTCAACACATGTCATGAGCTAGTGCATCAGGAGCGACAAGCCGCCCTCTAAACACTAGCCCTTGACCCATACTTTGTCACCCTTTCAGCGTATATGACCGGTTCACCAGACCCACCACTATCAAACAGCAATATACGGCTCCCAAGAACTTCCACCAATTATCGGATACACTGCTTGTTACTGGTACTCATCCCAGACCATTTGGTGCTCCCATTCCGCCGTCCATGCACATTGCTAGCCCTTCCACTACGCTGATGTTTGTCGACGCCAGTGCTTCCGATACTTTACTGCATACCACTCTACTTTGGCGACTGTTGCTCCCGGTCCAATGACCTACACTTGCATAACAACGGAGAAGTGGCGATCAACGCAGGCAGTACTTGCAGTGCGGGTTGCTTTGCTACACACATCGTTGATAATAAACAACGCTTCACCACAGTGTACAATTTACATTGATTCGTCGGTAGCTGTACCGGAGATTCGTAAAACTCTCACGTCCAACAAACGTCTCCTAGAAATCCAGAACAAAGTGGATGCCTACCGATGTTGTGGGCACGTGTCATGGCACCAACGGAACCGCCACCCTGCAATGCAGGCTGCAGAGGCCGGAGCACAACCCGTGGGTGTGCAATATCGAGCTCCTTTTCCACCTTCGTCAAATGGTGTTATCTTTGTAAGGAAAAAAAGAACGTCTACGCCGCACCGCGCGCGCTCTCACACCCCCGAGCGATGCAGATCTCCCTGGCAGGTTGTCTCGCCCAGATGAAGTCCCGCTCCGACGTCTTCGCCTAGGAGTCGCCTTCACGCCAGCGGTGACGAGTTCCTGGCCACCTAAATTTCATTCCCCGTTCAAGTCTACGTGCCCCTTTTGCCCCGCTCCTGTAGACAAGGCTACAGCAGAGAACCTGGTGTATATTTTCCCTGTTCTGCGAAGCCTACGCGTTGTGCACATCGTTACCTCCGGCCAGAAATTATGGCGTGGATACAAGGTCCACATCATGGCTCCCTACTCTGATTTATCCGGGAATCCGGAGTGTATCTGTGCATTTAATTTCCCCTTATGCTGAATGGCAAACTTCCGCAATAAAAAAACAAAAATACCTCCTTCACCACACCATGGTTAAAAGAAGACCCTAAAGATAAGAAAACGCTGGTTATAAGATAACCACATAAGAAAAGATAAGAAAACGCTTGTTATAAGAAAACGCTGGAGGTCTGTTCAGGAAAGACCACCCCGACCTAGCACCACCGAAACTGTTATTATGGCAGATAACATGCAGGGATGTTTGGCGTTCAAAGGCGGGTGTGTCGCCGGCGCGCAGTTCTGTACAGTCGGTGATCGCCTCCACCCTAGTAAGGGCTTCTCAGCCACGAGGTGACCATCTGATGCCAGTTTGCCAATAGGACATGATCAATCGCACTTGTTTATTGTATCGTCCTTGACTTACCAATCTAGCGTACATATGCGGTATACAAGCATGACGTTTTTACTTCCGAATTTGCAGACGTCCTTCGAGCGAGTGCCCATGGCGGCTTGATCCTCATTTATTTCCTTGTTGATGACCGCTCTAAAACTATTTGCGTGTGGGGCTTAATCAAAGTATGCTTATATTATTTCGACTTTTTTTAATTGTGAATTTACCGTTACAGAATTTACCGCGATGCAACACATTCTTGCTTCCTTCAACTTCGTGCATACTGGCGAAAACGCTACGCACTTTGTCTCAATAATAATGCTTCAAAAACGCCCCTCGATCAGGAAGATCTGCGCGAAAGGTTCGGTTTTCTTGCTTGAAAAACGCACTTCTCAAAAATCGAGGAGAGTTTGTCCTATTTTTAGGGTCCGTGCCAGCGCACGAATACGCTCCAACAACGTTGCCAACTGATAGGTGCGACGTACGGCTGCCCGAACTGGATTCGTGTGACAGCATAGTTCCTAACTTTTATGCTGTTATTAGGAAAACCGCCTTTTTAAAACTTCATCTAACTACCCTTAGCTTGACAACGTGGATACAAGGAAAAGTCCTGTTTGAGCCGTGAACTTCAGGTTTTGTTGGATGGGTAAAATACATAACCCTGTCACATTTTTCTCGTCTGCTGGCACGACATCTATATTAGCACGCTCTTTAAATAACCATGAAAATTCTCCCTAGGTTGACTCATAGAGTTCACTTCACTTCTGCAATTGAACGTCGCTAGACACCCATGCTTTGGTATTACTGTTGGGCCTACACGCCTGCAAGTGTAATATTCTAACTTCTAACCTACAGTAAAAGGGCATCTCTTCCACATCTTTAACGACCAGAAACGCATCTTGAGATTGATGGGTCATGCAGTGTGCCTTTTTATGAACCGCTTTTATATACCGCCGGGTGCAGCAGAACGTACACTTTTTTCATGGTAAATGGGTTGAATAAATGTTATTTGAACATCTCTATATAATACTGCACTCAAACGCACTCGATAACTGATATTTCACCACTCCATCTTTCGAATAATTCTTACCGAAAAGCTTATGCCCTAAGAAAATATTTAGCAATAATTTCACTCCGTTTCGCAAGTTTATTGGCCACGGTCACCTGCAGCTGACGTTTATTTTTAACATTTTGTCTTTTGCGGAAGCACAATTTCAGTGCTCTCACTGTCTTCTATACGGTGTCGACTTTTGCATGCTTTGACAAATTTTTGTGCCTGCAAATGGAGAGTGCAGTCATTTTTCAAACACCCTGGCCGCGTCGTCGCCAGTGCCGATCCTCGCTGATTGTCGACGACGAGTCGCAGAGGCGAGAGCAATGAATGTAGGGGTGGCGCGGGACGAGGTTGTAAAAGGCATGCGGAATCCTGTTTCCTCATCAAGATACGTTTTTAACCCAACAGTATTCAATGCCAATGGTTCACAACAAAATTAATGTATGTTGTCTCATAACGCTATATGCGTTTCTGTGCAGATTCTCTTTCTAGAAGCCACCCAACTTTGAATAACCCTCTTCATAAAGTAGCAGCGGTGAATGCGGCGAAGCAGCCGTAAACTGCACAACGAAGAATGGCTTGGCGCCCTTCTGTGAATATATGGCAGGTAGTGACGTCACAACAAAACACTACAGAAGCCCCTTTGGGCCATTTTCAGAACTTCCATTCTACGCTCTGCCTATAGGCGAGCAAGGTCCATTCGGCAAGCTTGACTGAAAAACTCAAAAAAGCAAGGGTCGATCTGGCTGTGTCAGAAGCTTAGCGGAATCTAGCTTGCCAAAATTGATCGTTATTTCTCGGCGTCAGTTGCCCACATTTCCCACGGGGACCCAAAATTTACCATAAACCGATAGTCCTGGGTAACAATATTGTGGTCCCACGTATGAGATTTCAACATTTAAAATTTTTGCGTTTCAGACTAGGATACTCCCACAAATTAAACGTGACCATACAGGTAAGTGATGCAATTTTTTAGTGTTTTATCTTTGTGGGGGTATATTAACAAAAATCAAACACGAAATATTTGTAAAGAAAGCCCGCAGACGTTTTGAAACAAAGGCTGTCGGGTTTAATACTGACCGCAAAAATGCTCATGTCGGCTTCGTGCGAGGCAGCATAAAAAGGTGCCTTACGAAGTGCGGTAACTTTAGTACTCAAGTCGCGTGATAGCCATTGTTGTGTCAGTGAGGTTGCTAATGGACCAGAATAGCTTGGTCCTACTCAGTGAGGGCACAAAAACAGAAAGACACTGCACAAAAAGCCTGTTGATTGGGAAACCACAATTCCGCATTACCATTCCAAAATGGAAAACTTTCCTAGTTTATACGAGCCACGCGAATTCCATGAAGCAATCGGTGATTGTCTGTTTGATGTGGTAGGAAAACTCCGTGGTGGTGCTATAAATGAAGCGACGATGCATTTCGTTCCCATACGTTATTGCGATGCTGTACTACTTGCGTGCAGATAGTTTCGTTGCCTTGTTTGCTCGCCGAAACAGTCATTTCTTGTGGTAGCCGTTTTTTTTTTCTGGTGTCGTTTAGCCGAAAGCGGCGGCAAAATGCACTTGCCAGAAAGAACAAATATGACCAAATGCGCCATACCGCTGGTGGGAAGCCGTTTAAGTTTGAATATTTTGCCTGTTATTTCAGAAGTACCAAAAAACATTAAACCTCTTCAAGCTTCTGTTTATGATACAGGAGTAGAGCAGTAACATTCTTAGTTCACTAGAGCCAGCGGAGCAATGACCGGTTCTGTACATACAACACATTTTTGAAACTTCCGACTTATTGAAATTGTTCATTGAACTGTTCCTTGGTACTTAAAAACACCTTTCGGAATTTCAATAAGTTTGCAAATATCGTTTTTAAAGATCGGTATTGATGACCTAAACAGGTGGCTTTTCTTACCTGCAGCTAAGCGATGCTTCAAAAAGCAAATAGTTTCAAAGAGGAATAGGAAAACACTTTATGCAAACGCAGGAGTAAGCGTCGAGAATGTTTGGGGCCAGGTTCACCAACGCCAACTGCTCCGTGAGCTGGTTCGAGGCTAGCCAAGTCCCCCACGTGGCAGGAGAATGGTGGGGAAAATGTGCGGTTCGAATTCCAGTTGGGGAGGAGAAAATGCAGTGTTCTAAATTAGCCTGCAGTTTGGGACAATTGAGACATGCTGGTGAGTGTCGTAGACGATAGAGAAAAAACGAGCAGGTGTAAGGAGCTTATTTAACTGTATGCGTCGAAGAGTGCGCAGTTGCGTGGTGTTAGAGATTTTTCTGGAACAGTAAGTGTACAAAGAGTTTCCTGATGTTCTTGTACTGAAGCTTTATTACTTGTTTGCAGTCGAGAGTAGAGTCCCGCGTCGGTGGATAAGGCCAGGCGCCCGGTGCAAAAGGTCGCGGGTGAGGCTAGGCACTACCTTATTGCCTGGTATTTAGGCATGACCATGAATCCACCTCAGTGTGGCAATGTGGGGACGTAGCTTTCTTATGGCTTTCCGTAGATCACACTGCAGTTTTTTAGGAATCCTGCCCTTGTGAATGACGTGAATAGGTTGCATTGAATTGGTATATATGGTATATCCTGAGGGGTGAGGGGGGGCTAGCCCTGGAGTCCTGAATACTGGCGATTTTTTTGGAGTGTGGAAAGAGAAAGCAGAAAGAAAAAACACTTCACCTGCGTTGGTATTCGCCTACATCATAAAATAGAAGAAGGAAACTTTAGGATCTTAAAAGAGAGGAGGGAAGAGAGGGTTAAAAAGGTGACCATTCATCCCCGCTAACGTCTTTCTTTTCAGGCTTAATTTCGGAGCACTAATAATGTAGAGCTCCATAAAGGAAATAGCATTAGACACATCACGCGGTACTAAAATACACAATTTTCAAACAAACAGATAACGTATCTGAGGTATTCTTGCACCTTTGGATACTGGTAGGCTTCTGGGATTTGGTGATAACAACACCACACAAAGAACATATCTCACACGGTATTCGGGACTTTTTCACAAACAGCTAGGAATGGTTTCTCTGCGACATTGTGATGCTTCTGGCCCTTCAGAGCTTCCGGCGTACACGCATGACATAGCCCCGTGGGTACATGAATGTTTGCCCGAGGCCGACGTTTCATCGGGACACTGTTGCAAAATTAGTATTGGAAGCAAAGAGTGCGACAGCCAGTTCCCTATGGGTTGGGATTTGCTGGGGCAGTGACTGTAGCTACGTAAAACTCAAACGCCAGCGCTAAGCCGGAAGTTTGGCTGGCTGCTTTATATTTGCGCCTGTGGTATTTTTTTTCTCTTGAATAAGTTGCTTTATGTCGAAACTCGGCAAAAAAGTAGGAAAGACAGCAGCGTCGGCAGCACCAGGCGCCACTACTGTGGAGACCCGATTGGACTCCGGCTAGTTGACAAGCCTTTCCTATTTAGTTTCCCAGGTCAAGCCATTTTGTTGACCGGAGAACAACAATAACGTTACCGGGTTTCCATAGGATGGGGCACCTAAGGTTTTCGCCTCAATGACGGCTGGGTTAGAGACGGTTGAGAAAGAGCTCAATACACTTCAGCGACCCTTCCTCACTCCTTGAGTTTCCCAAAATTCAATTACCTGTTTTTCCATGCTGTCCAAGTGGAATGTTAAAGCAGTCATACTTTCAACAAAAATGCCGCCGTGTGGGTTCTGCCCTAGCAGTGTACAACTGCGAGCGGTGAAATAATACAATGTGGAGTAATTTCGACAATAGATATTTTTGCGACAACATGTGAGGCACGGCAGGGTTGTCTAAAAAGGCATAACAGACACCGCAATACAACAGAGATAAGAAGAGAAAGAAATGTGCACACAATCAAGAAAACTGGTTAAGCATATTAAGTAATCGCTCACCCACACCAGACAATATTTACGGAAGGATTCATCCTGAGTGTATTGTCACGAAGCCAAAGATAATGGAGTTGTCGTCAAGAGAAAGACGTTTTTTGGGAACGAACTTTTGCTCTCCTAACAACTCAAAAATTCCACAATCGGAGAAGCAGCAGTCAACGAAGTTACGTGCGCTAACGAGCGTCCGCGATAGTAATACCACGACGTCTGCTCTGCAGGCTTCTTATCTTTTGGCGCGCGCGGTTCTGGAGGCGTCGATTCAATTCCAGAACATTGTAGATCAAGGAAGATTATTCTACACCAGTGAAGTTAGGGCGAAACAGTCTCCTCATCTGAATGAGATAGCCCGTACGGCACAAAAATTTAGAATGCAAGACGCGCTTCGCTTGGCACAGAGATAACAGAGCCGGGTGCGGCAGGCTATAAAAACAAACAATAAATGAACAAATCCGTACAAGGTTCGCGGCATCACCACCACCCCCCCCCCCTTTAAGAGTGCATCGACCCGATGCTAAAATAAAACGACACTCCGAACAAACAGCAACAAAAAAACAAGTGCAAAAAAATTTCGTCATCTTGCGAAGTACGGTTTGAAGCGAACCACGTGGACGACTTTAGCTCGCGTGCGTCGTCGTGATGTGCCGGAATCACCATCGGGGATCACTTCGTAGGTTAGTTGGGCAACCCGTAGTAGAATCTTGTAGGGTCCGAAATAACGTAGCCGAAGCTTCTCACTGAGTCCGCGTCATCGGATGGGAGTCCAGACCCACACACGATCCCCTGGTTGGTACTCGGCGCCTCGGCGTAGGAGGTTGTAGCGGCCGGCATCTACCAGCTGCTGGTTCGTTATACGAACTCGAGCGAGCTCGCGGACCTCCTCCACACGTTGAAGATATTCTTGCACGTTGGCGTTGAGGTCGTCGTCTTCTACGTGCGGAAGCATTGCGTGAAACATGGTGGACGGCCGTCTTCCGTAGACAAGCTCGAACGGTGTCATCTGCGTAGTTTCCTGCATCGCTGTGTTGTACGCAAACGTGACATACGGGAGGACCTCGTCCGAAGTCTTATGTTCAACGTCGACGTACATAGACAACATATCCGCGATCGTCTTTTCAGACGTTCCATTGGTTCGTTCGTTTGGGGGTGGTA
Organism: Haemaphysalis longicornis; assembly: GCF_048455015.1. NCBI lineage: Eukaryota > Metazoa > Arthropoda > Arachnida > Ixodida > Ixodidae > Haemaphysalis > Haemaphysalis longicornis. Next base: position 216,689,162 of record NW_027526361.1, read on the forward strand.
CGCCGTCGTTCTACGGTGATCTGTGTTGCTGTAGCGTAAGATACATTGCATCAGCTCCGCAATAAAGGTAGTTCCCCGGTCCGTGATTAGGACTTCAGGGGCGCCGTATCGCTGCACAAGTTGGTTTATGAAGAACTTCGCGACTTCTTGTGCAGTCCCCCTCGGAAGAGCGGCGGTCTCTGCGTAGCGCCTCATGTAGTCTGTCGCTACGACAATCCACTTGTTCTTCGATCGTGACGTCAGAAACGGCCCAACAAGGTCCATTCCAATCTGCTGGACGGGCCTCCATTGGACAGCGATCGGCTGCAGAAGTCCGGCAGGTGTCGTCGCTGGCGTTTTTTGTCGCCGGCAGTCAGGGCAGCTCCGGACGTAGTAGATGGTGTAGGATGTAAGGTGGGACCAGTAGTACTTCGACTTGGTTATGCCAATTGTGCGGGCTGTGCCTAGATCTCCGCAAGGCGGGTCGTCGTGGAACCCTTAAAAATTTCCTCACGAAGATCAGCCGGGATGACAAAAAGCTAATTCGTTTTTGTTGCGGGGCTCAAATCGTCACGAGGATGGAGTTTTTCAGGCTGAATGCTGGTTGGTTGCTTTTGAAGGTCCTAGGCACGGCGACGTTGCATCCTTCGAGGTAGTCGATTATGACGCGTAAATCGGGGTCGGCACGCTGCTGGGCGGCTAGGTCGCTCTCCGTCACGACTGCAAAGAACGCGGTGACTTCATCAGTGTCTTGTGGTTTTGGGTCGACGGGAGCGCGGGACAGAAATTTGGCGTCGAAGAGTTTCCTGCCGGATTTATAGACGATTGTAACGTCGAACTCTTGCAGGCGCAAGCTCCACCGCCCAAGACGGCCGGAGTGGTCCTTCAAATTGGTGAGCCAGCACAGCGCGCGATGGTCTGTCACAGTCTTGAATGGCCTACCATACATGTATGGGGGAAATTCTGGAATCGCCCACATAATAGCGAGACACTCTTTCTCAGACGCTGAGTAGTTTTCCTCCTCCTTCGACAGACCACGGCTGGCATAGGCGAATACATTCTCGCAACCGCTTTGCTTTTGGACGAGCACGGCACCCAAGCCTATATCACTGGCGTCCGTGTGCATTTCCGTTTCGGCGTTTTCGACGAAATGAGCGAGCACGGGCGGGTTTTGCAGGCGTTCTTGCAGCTCGCAGAATGCTTTTAGATGCGACTGCATCTCATTCACTCGCCTTGTCCCTCCATACGGCCTTGTTGTTGTCCGTCCACACCCCTCCCCCATTCTCCTCGCCGCGGGAGCTGCGCTCTCCGCCGCTCACCCCCTCTCCTCTCCGATAGCGAACACTCACTCGCGAAGGTCATTGGATTGGATTCGATTGACTTGGCTTGGCTTTGCTTGGCTTTGTTTGGATTGGATTGGATTGAATTAAAGTGGATTGTGTTGGATTGTGTTGCGTCATAGACGCGCCACGTTGCGTCATAGCCGCGGCAGGGGGTTCACGGCGCGTTTCACGCGATGGGAGAATCAACCTAACGGAAACAACAACGGACCCTCTATGCGTCGCATCTACACAGGGGTTCCCGCGAGGGGAGGTGGGAGTATTTTATGAGCGTTTTCCCAGCTAAAAGGGGTGCTATCTTTCGTTAATCACGTGCGTGGCTCTGCAATGCGTGCGAAGTTTGCGAGGAAGCTCCGGTAGTATACGCACAGTCCGAGAAATCTTTGCACGCCCTTTTTGTCTTTGGGTCTTGGGAAATTCGCTATTGGTGAAGTTTTTGCCGGGTCAGGCAGCACTGCGTTGGCGTTGATGACGTGGTCTAAAAACTAGAGCTCCTCGATCGCGAAGCGGCATTTTTCAAGCTTCAGCGTTAACCCCAACGTCCGAATGGCCTCGCGTACCTACTGAACCATTGCAAGGTGTTCGTCGAATATCGGGGCCAACACCACAACGTATTCGAGGTATATGAGGCAGGTGTGCCACTTCAGGCCAGCTTGCACAGTGTCCATGACTCTTTGAAACGTCGCTGGCGCCCTGCACAGCCCAAAAAGCATCACCTTGAGCTCCTATAGGCGGTCCGGGGTTATAAATGCAATCTTCTCTCGGTCCCTCCCGTGCACTTCAATTTCCTAGTAGCCAGTCTTCAGATCTATCGATGAGAAGTAGTTAGCGCTGCAGAGGCGGTGGAGGACATCGTCGATTCGTGGCAGGGGGTACACGTCCTTTTTTGGTGATTATGTTGAGTCGCCGGTAGTCAACGCAGAACCTTAATGTGCCGTCTTTTTTTCTTTACGAGTACGACCTGCGCAGCCCAGGGGCTTTTCGATGGCTGTATAATGTCCTCGATGAGCATGTCATCGACTTGAGTCCGGTTGGTTTCCCGCTCGTGTGAAGAGACGCGGTACGGTGACTGTCGGGTAGGACGGGCTCCATCTTCGGTTATTATTCGGTTCTTTGCTAGAGGGGTCGGACGTAGTTTCGAGTTCTACGAAAACCACTCACTGTAGCGACGCAGCAACGCCAGTAATTTTTTGCGTTCTGCTTGCGGTAAAACTGGATTCACGTTGAAGGGATTCGCAAGCATGAAGGTATCATCTGGTGCGGGTTCAAAGTCGGCAACCGCGATCATCGCATCGTCGAAAAATGGTCGCCTTTTTACGCCAGAAGAACTGAGCCGTAATTTTATCGCCCAGTCGAGGCGGATTTCTTTTATTCACTTTAATGCCCAACCGGCCCGTAACAAACACGACGACATTCATGCGTTCATTTCCATTTTCAGTTTTACATTTGACGTTATCATGGTTACTGAAACCTGGTATAATGAGCACGACGATGTACTCAATCTTCTCGGATATAGTTGCTTTTTCTTAAATCGCAGTTTGAGAAGCGGACGTGGTACTCTAATTCTTGCCAAAAAAATTTTAAATGTGAATTCCTCGAGAGTTTTTCTTTGGTAACTAGTGACTATGAAGTACTTTCTTTGCAAAGCAGTTCACTTGTTTTCTCGGTTTTATACCGCCCACCTAATGGCAACACGACCAAATTCTTTGAATTCTTTGATGCATATTTCAGCTGGATTAATGACCACAATCTCACACTCGTGCTTGGTGGTGATCTAAATATCAACTTATTATAAATATCTTTGGCTCAAAATGAAATTAGTGAAATTATCACAGTAAACGGTTTTGTTATCCCTATAGACCAACACACACGTGTCAAAGGAAATACATCTACCGTACTAGACCTATTCGTAACTAACATAAGTGAGGAATTGCTATCATGCGGTGTTATTGCGGCTGACCTTAGTGATCACTTACCTATATATCTTTTCTCCAACCAGTATTCTGCTAAGACTGAACGAGGAAAGCCCTTGTTTTCTATACGCTTTCAAGATATAAACCCACCACCTTAGAAAAATTTCGGCAGAAACTCGTGCAAGCTGACTGGCGGAACATATATGAAACGTTGGATGCAGAAGAAGCGTATGAAATATTTATTGAGGAATTTAAAACTATGTATACTGACTGTTTTTCTTTTAAACAAAAACACAAGCTCAGAAGGGGCGTAAGCCATGGATAACCAAAAAATGCTTAACAGCGATACGTGTTAAAAACGCTCTGTATAAGCGTTTTAGTAAAACCAAAAACATGAAAGACCTAAAGAAATTCAAGAAATACAGAAACAAAACCAACAGTCTCTTAAAGGGACCCAGAAAAGCCTTCTGTAAAAGTTACAAAAGGCCTGTATTGTCACGTAGCACCAATATAGCGATGCAATGCCGTTAGAATTATTGATCTACATTCAGTATTAGCTGCGCCAGAAGCAATTAAATGCACCTCTCCCCACTTGCCGATCGACTCCTCCTCCCTATCTGCCTCCTTCAAAGCAGCTAGCTACATTCCTGCGCCTAGGCTCGCGTCAATCACTGCGGACCCTTCTTTGCCGCCTTTGCCTCGGGATCGCGCAGGAAGGAGGAAGACCAGCCGGAAGCCAATGGCAGTGACGCCGCCGGCGGCCGACCTTGCCGGTGATTGGGCGAATCAGGGGGCGCCTTCGCCGTTGCGTCAGCAGCGATCGCCGTTGCGTCACCCGCGGTCGCCGTCGCGTCAGCCGCGGTCAGCTCGCTGCGGCGTCGCGCTCATCGGCTGAGAAAGGCGATCTTCAAAAATTGTTTACAACTTATCCGTACAACGTATGTGGCTCACACTTGGCTCAAAAATCCCCCGTTATGTGTTCTACCACCTGAATGCTTTTGATTGCCACCTTCACAAACCTTTTCGGGGTCCCTTTAAGAAGCGGTAAACGAAAATATATCGACAATTTATTTAACGTTTTAGATTTGCAACGATCGGATGTTGTTTGGAAGCGTTCAAACAATTTTTTGCACTTGCACAAACATCGCTCTATTGAAGATATAACTGCAAATGGCAAATTGATGTCTGGTCACGAACTGGCAAACGCGTTTATTGACTTTTTCGCATCACCTGTTAACAGTGTGTACTCTCCTAAATGCCTAAACTATATGGGTCCAAGGGCGCGTGACAGCGCGTTCTTGACGCCCGTTACTAGCCAAGAGGTTGCCCGAGTGCTTCAGTCTATGAAAAATACCAAGAGTAGAGATATTGACGATCGGCATATACAACCTATAGAGTTCGTTTGTGATATAATCGCACCGGTTCTCCAACATATTATCAACTTCATTTTCATGTCCAGCGTTTATCACAGTAAATTACAGGTCTCCAAAGTCTCGGTAATATTCAAGGGGGGTGATAAATCAGTTTTTGCAAACTACAGGCCAATATCAATGATTCCTCTTTTCTCTAAATGCATTGAAAAGTTGATCTGTGATCGGATGATTAGCTTTGTACGAAAACACAAAAGATTAACCGACTGCCAATATGGCTTTGTTAAAGGTAAATCAATGGAAACAGCTATTTTAATACAAAAAGAACTAATACTGGATTCTTTCGAAAACCAATCATGCACGCTGGGCATCTACGTTGATTTCTCGAAAGCGTTGTACTCAATAAATTATGATACGTTGCTCTTGAAATTAGAATACTACGGCTTCCGAGGTAGTTTCCTTCAGCTCATCCGTTCGTAACTAAAAAATCGACAGCAACACGCAGTCGTCCATGGTGAATTATCATATTGTCACGAAGACAAGGACGATGCAGTTGTGTTGAATGAGAAACACGTTTATTGGAGCGAACTTGTGCTCCCCTAACAACTCAAAAGAATACAGAGGCGGCGAAGCAGCGGTTAACAAAGTGACTTGCACAGGCGAGTGTCGTCGGATCGAATGCCCCGGCGTCCGCACTGCAGGCTTTTTATCTTTTGGCGCGCGTGGTTCTCGAAACGTCGATTCGCATCGAGAACATAGTAGATCCAAGAAGATTATTCTGGGCTTTTCACGTTAGATCGGAATGCTCTCCCTATCACAAGAGATAACACACGCGGCACAGAAAGAAAGAATGGAACACGCGCTTCCCTTGGCGCAGAGATAACACAGACCGGCGCAGCCGGGTGGTAAAAGCAAAACACAAATAAACAAACCCAATGTATGGTTCGCGGCACTACCCCCCCCCCTCTAAGAGTGCATCGACCCGAAGCTAACATAAGCGACAGTCCGAATAAATGAAAATAAAAGTTCGTCATCGTCCGTAGAAAGGTTTTAAGCGAACCACGTGGACGACTTCAGGCCGCTGCGTCGTCGTGATGTGCCGGAGTCACCATCGGGGATCACTTCGTAGGTAAGTTGGCCAACACGTCGTAAAATCTGGTAGGTTCCGAAACACCGTCGCAGGAGCTTCTCACTGAGTCAGCGTCGTCGGATGGGAGTCGAAACCCCCACACGATCCCCCGGTTGGTACTCGGCGTCTCGGCGTCGGAGGTTGTAGCGGCCCGCATCCACCAGCTGCTGGTCCGTTATACGAACTCGAGCGAGCTGGCGGGCCTCCTCCGCACGTTGAAGATATCCGTGGACGTTGGCGTTGAGGTCGTCGTCTTCTACGTGCGGAAGCATGGCGTCGAGCGTCGTAGTCGGCCTTCTACCGTAGACAAGCTCGAACGGCGTCAGCTGTGTCGTCTCCTGGATAGCTGTGTTGTACGCAAACGTGACATACGGGAGCACTTCGTCCCAAGTCTTATGTTCAACGTCAACGTACATTGACAGCATATCTGCGATTGTCTTGTTCCGACGTTCTGTTAGTCCGTTCGTTTGGGGGTGGTACGCCGTCGTTCTTCGGTGATCCGTGTTGCTGTAGCGTAATACTCCTTGCATCAGCTCCGCAATAAATGCCGTTCCGCGGTCTGTGATTAGGACTTCCGGGGCTCCATGTCGCAGCACACCTTGGCTTATAAAGAACTTTGCCACTTCTTGTGCAGTCCCGCTCGGAAGAGCGGCGGTCTCTGCGTAGCGTGTCATGTAGTCTGTCGCTACGACAGTCCACTTGTTCTGTGATCGTGACGTAGGGAACGGGCCTAAAAGGTTCATTCCAATCTGTTGAAATGGTCTCGATGGGACGGCGATCGGTTGCAGAAGTCCGGCGGGTCTTGTCGGCGGCGTTTTTCGTCGCTGGCAGTCACGGCAGCTCCGGACGTAGTGGGTGACGTCAAAGGTAAGGCCGGGCCAGTAGTACCTCGCCTTGATTTTTCCAATAGTGCGGGCTGTGCCCAGATGTCCGGAAGACGGGTCGTCGTGGCACGCTTCCACAATTTCGTCACGAAGGTCCGCGGGGATGACGAGAAGGTAATTCGCTCTTGTTCCGGGGCTGAAATTCTTCTTCACAAGGACGGAGTTTCTCAGGCTGAATGCTAGTAAGCTGCGTTTGAAGGTCCTAGGAACGGCAACGTTGCATCCCTCGAGGTACTCGATTATGACGCGTAAGTCGGGGTCGGCACGCTGCTGGGCGGCTAGGTCGCTCTCTGTCACGATCCCGAAGAACGCGCTGTCTTCATCAGAGTCTTGTGGTGGTGGGTCGACGGGGGCGCGGGACAGGCAGTCGGCGTCGGAGTGTTTCCTGCCGGATTTATAAACGACTGTAACGTCGAACTCCTGCAGGCGCAAGCTCCACCGCCCAAGACGGCCAGAGGGGTCCTTTAAATTGGCGAGCCAACACAGCTCATGGTGGTCTGTTACAACCTTGAATGGCCTTCCATACACGTATGGGCGAAATTTTGAAATCGCCCATATAATAGCCAGGCACTCTTTCTCAGAGGCCGAATAGTTTTTCTCCTCCTTCGACAGACCACGGCTAGCATAGGCGATTACCCTATCGCAGCCGCTTTGCTTTTGGAGAAGGACGGCACCCAAGCCTATATCACTGGCGTCCGTATGCATTTCCGTTTCGGCATTTCCGTCGAAATGAGCGAGCACGGGCGGGCTTTGCAGGCGTTTTTGCAGCTCGCCGAATGCTTTTTCTTGGTCGTTTTCCTAGCTGAAAGGGGTGCTATCTTTCGTCAAGCGCGTGAGTGGCTCTGCAATGCGTGCGAAGTTTGCGACGAAGCGCCGGTAGTATGCGCACAGCCCGAGAAATCTCCGCACGCCCTTCTTGTCTTTCGGCCTTGGGAAGTTCGCAATGGCTGAAGTTTTTGCCGGGTCAGGTAGGACTCCCGCGGCGTTGACGACGTGGCCCAAGAACTTGAGTTCCCCGTATGCGAAACGGCACTTTTCAAGCTTCAGCGTCAACCCCGACGTACGAATGGCCTCGAGTACAGACTCCAACCTTGCAAGGTGTTCGTCGAAAGTCCGGGCGAATACCACTACGTCGTCGAGGTATACGAGGCAGGTGTGCCACTTAAGGCCAGCTAGCACAATATCCATGACTCTTTGAAACGTCGCTGGTGCTGTGCACAGCCCAAACGGCATCACCTTGAAATCGTATAGGCCGTCTGGGGTTATAAATGCAGTCTTCTCTCGGTCTCTCTCGTCCACTTCAATTTGCCAGTAGCCGGTCCTCAGGTCCATCGATGAGAAGTACTTCGCGTGGCAGAGGTGGTCGAGGGCGTCCTCGATTCGGGGGAGGGGGTACACGTCCTTTTTCGTGATTTTGTTCAGTCGCCGTTAGTCAACGCAAAACCTTAATGTGCCGTCTTTTTTCTTTACGAGTACGACGGGCGCAGCCCAGGGGCTTTTCGATGGCTGTATAATGTCATCGCTCAGCATGTCGTCGACTTGAGTCCGGATGGCTTCCCATTCGTGTGAAGAGACGCGGTACGGTGACTGTCGGGTAGGTCGGGCTCCATCTTCGGTTATTATTCGGTGCTTCGCTAGAGGGGTCTGACGTAGTTTTGCCCTCGACGAAAAACATTCGCTATAGCGACGCAGCAAAGCCAAAAATTTTTTCCGTTGTTCTTGCGGTAGCGCCGGATTCACGTCGAATGGCTGCGGGAGCTTGAATGTTTCTACGGGTGTGCGTTCAAAGTCGGCGACTGCGATCACATCACTTGCTTCTTGCGTTTCTTCGAGGAACGCAATTGCAGCTCCCTTGTTTAAATGCTGGTACTCTTCGGTGAAATTAGTGACCAAAACGTGAGATTGGCGTTGCTTAAAGTGCGCAATGCCTCTTGCGACGGAGACACCGCGGTCGAGAAGCAGCCTTCGATCACTCTCTACGATAGCGTCGATGTCAGAAGCAGCATCCTCACAGTAGACGGCGATCATCAAGCTTGCGCAGGGTGGCAGGGTGATGTGATCGTCGGCGATCCTGACAGCAGCACGGTGATCGGGGTTCGGCTGCGGCGTCGTGGAGTGATTGGAGGAAAATGTTATCGACTTGGTCTGCAGATCAATTATTGCGCCGTTGTCCGTCAAAAAGTCTATTCCGAGAATCACGTCGCGGGAGCAGTTAGGCAGAACGACGAACGCCGCAGGGTACGTTGTGCCGTCTATGCTGACGCGCGATGTGCACGTTCCACTTGGCGTCACGAGGTGGCCTCCTGCTGTGCGTATGTGCGGACCGTCTCAACTGGTCATAACTTTCTTCAGTTTAGACGCAAATGGTCCGCTCATTACCGAATAGTCAGCTCCCGTGTCTACGAGGGCGACTACGTCAAAGCCGTCGATGGACACCTTGACGCCAGATGCAGTCGTCCTCGAGTTCCGGGTTCGTCGGGGCGTCGTATCTCTGCTTGTACGTGTTGATGGTCGGGCACTGTGCATCGTCGTTGTCGTCGTCTTCTCAACGGACGTCTCGGTCAGGTCGGGTACGCGTCGCGCCGTGTAGCTGTCGTCGTGTTCGGGAGTCTCGTCAGGCTTAGGTCGGGTCGTCGGGATGAGGGCATGTCGTGAATCACTGTCTTCAGCGCGTCCTTGCGTCGTTGGAGGGTTTCTAGTTTTTCGCCGTAGAGCAACTTCACCTCCAGAAGTTGCCGCCTTTAGTTTCCCCCGCGTGAGCTGGGGGACCTTCCACGGGCGAAGTCAGCGTTGCTACGGCGGTTCGGCGATTGGTAGGGGTAGGGCGACGGCGAACGGTTGAAACGCGCTGGGCCACGGCTGGTTTCAGATAGATACTCGTCGATCTCACGTGGTCGTTGGCCAGGGAGAGGGTGAGGTGCGTCGACGGAGAAACCACGCAGTCCGAGTCTCTTGTATGGGCACCGACGGTAAATGTGGTCGGCCTCTCCGCAGTGGTAGCACAGAGGACGGTTATCGGGAGTTCGCCATACGTCCGTCTTCCTCGGCGTCTGGTTTCGGGCTACCGGGGGTCGGGCGGGTGCAGTGGGCGGCGGTACGGCGGGGCCTCTTGACGGCGTGTTGGAGCAGGGCGGGGTCGACAAACAGCCGCGGAGTATGTCATAGCTTGTGGCTCTCGGGGTACCTCGCATGGCGTAGAAGTTCCCAACGCTTGTTGCACTTCTTCTCTAATCACGTCGGTGAGGGAAGCGACTTGGGGCTGCGGCAGCTTTGGGAGAAGTTTCCGCAGCTCCTCTCTCACTATTGCGCGGATAGTCTCGCGTAGGCTGTCGGCCGGGATCCGCGTGCTGCCAAAGTCGTTCGCATTGGCCGCGCCAACAAAGTTGCGGTCATACTGCTTAGCACGCATTTCGAGGGCTTTCTCAATGGTGCTGGCTTCGGTCACGAATTCGGCGACGGTTTTGGGCGGATTTCGGACAAGTCCAGCAAACAGCTCCTCCTTCACTCCGCGCATTAAGAAGTGCAACTTCTTTTCTTCCGTCATTTCGTGGTTCGCGCGGCGAAATATCTGCTTCATCTCCTCAACGAAGATCACGACACCTTCGTTGGGGTGTTGCGTGCGCGTTTCAACAAAAGGGCGGCTCTTTCTTTCCGCACGACGGTAGTGAAGGTCTTAGTAAACTCGCTTTTGAACTGAGCCCAGTTTGTCAAGGAGCTCTCGTGGTTCTCGAACCAAGTGCGAGCCGAATCTTCCAAGTAAAAGAAAATGTGCCGGAACGTTTCTGCGTCGTCCCACCTGTTGAATTTCCGGGCGCGCTCCAGTTTCTCCAACCATTCTTCTGGGTCTTCTGCGGGGGCTCCTCGGAACGATGGCGGTTCCCAGGGGTGCTGCAGGACGATTGGCGACGTTGTTTCTTGCACCATGGTGTTGGTTGCAGCGTTCCTTTTCTTGGGCCCTTCTGGCATCAAACCGAACTCGGGCGGTAAATCTTGCAGGCGGGGGCTGGCTCTTGTTGGACTGGCTTGGCGGCTTTTCGAGGTTATAGTGGGCATGAAGGGTGCGTACCCCGCACCTCCACCAGATGTCACGAAGACAAGGACGATGCAGTTGTGTTGAATGAGAAATACGTTTATTGGAGCGAACTTGTGCTCCCCTAACAACTCAAAAGAATACAGAGGCGGCGAAGCAGCGGTCAACAAAGTGACTTGCACAGGCGAGTGTCGTCGGATCGAATGCTCCGGCGTCCGCACTGCAGGCTTTTTATCTTTTGGCGCGCGTGGTTCTCGAAACGTCGATTCGCATCGAGAACATAGTATATCCAAGAAGATTATTCTGGGCTGTTCACGTTAGATCGGAATGCTCTCCCTATCACAACAGATAACACATGCGGCACAGAAAGAAAGAATGGAACACGCGCTTCCCTTGGCGCAGAGATAACACAGACCGGCGCAGCCGGGCGGTAAAAGCAAAACACAAATAAACAAACCCAATGTATGGTTCGCGGCAATATAACAGAGCTGTTAACTGTGGTGTCCCTCAAGGGAGTATACTTGGACCGCTACTCGTTAACCTTTATAATATTGGTATTGTATGCATTGACAACAACGCTAAATTTATTATAAAGTGGATGATGCAAGTTTGTTTTTCTCGGGACGTAAGTTACCTGAAGTGATGGGCAACGCAAATGCCGCTTTGCGTAATTTACTTGAATGGAGCAATGCATCTTGACTGGTAAATAATTCTAAGAAAACTAAGGCAATTCTCCTTCGCCCAAAAAAGAAAACATTCGATGCTTTACCTAACGTTGTTCTTGGTGGTAACAATATTGAAATTGTTCCGTCCATAAAAAGCATGGGTGTAACTCTACATGAAAACATGCTCTGGGACATCCATACAGGGAATCTAGCTAAGAGGCTCTCTAAGATTGTCGGCATACTGACTTGTGTTCGTTCTCAGTTGCCACAGGCTGTGAAACTACTGATTCATAATTGTTTATTTCACTCTTGTATTTCGTACTGCCACCTGGTGTGGGGTGAGAGTACATTCTCAAACATTTTACGGTTACATAGGTTGCAAAAAAGAGCTGTCCGTATGCTTGCGAACACTTCATATTATGTCCATACCCAGCCCCCTTTTACATCGTTAAATATTGTACCTGTCACCAACACTGTACAGCACGCTGCTGGAGTGTCGCTATAAGAAAGACTGTAAAATATCCAACCATTTTTGTGACTCAACCTCCAAATTAATGCAACGAGACAAGCCATACCCAACAAGAAGCAATGAACCCTGGCAAGTGCCTCGTATGCGTACAAATTATGGACGGCAAATGCTTCGTTTCCACATACCAATACTGCTCAACAGGTTGGATAACGAAGAGTTACCGTGACGGGTTGGTTTCTTGAATGCTTCTTTGCATTATTGGTATATCATGTCTTGCTATTGTTACTCTAGGTAACTGGTAAAATGTACTACAGGACTGTGCACAATTTGTGCAATTTCGGCGACGAACTATGATTTTAAGTTTTTTTTGGCGTCTAGTACGAGTGCTGTTACTGCATGCTGAACCTGTAGGGGGTGCTTTCCCCGTCAAGCCCATTGTTGGCTTTTTGAATGTACCCCTGGAATCATTTGATTCTGCAATAAATATCTTCTTCTTCTTCTTTTAAATAGCACGTCACTTTCTCCTTGCGTTGCTTCGGTGAACGCAATTGCAGCGCCCTTGTTTAATGCTAGTTCTCCTCGGTGAAATTAGTAACCAAAACTTGGAATTGGCGTTGCCTAAAGCGCGCGATGCCTCTTGCGACGGAGGCACCACGGTGGAGAAGCAAAATTTGGTCTCTCTACGATAGCGTCGACGTCAAGAACAGCACCTTCACAGTATAGACGGTGCTCATGAAGCTTGCGCGGGGTGGCAAGGTGACATGATTATCGGCGATCGTTAAAGCAGCACGGTGTTCGGGGTTCGACTCCGGCGTCATGGAGTGATCGGAGGCAAATTTATTAGACTTGGTCAGCAGATCAATTATTGCACCGTTGTCTGTGAAAAAGTTTATTCCAAGAATTACGTCGCGGGATCAGTTAGGCAATTTTACGAATGCCGCAGTGTATGTTGTACCGTCTATGGTGATGTGCGATGTGCACCTTGCACTTGGCGTCACCAGATGGCCTCCTGCTGTGCGTATGTGCGGACCGTTCCCTCTGCTCATAACTTTCTTCAGCCTAGACGCAAATGGCCCGCTGATTACTGAGTAGTCGGCTCCCGCCTCTATGATGGTGACTACATCAAAGCCGTTGCTGGACACCTTGACGTCGGATTCCGCCTACCTCGTGTTCTTGGTGCGTCGGGGCGTCGCATCTAGGCTTGTGCGTGTTGACAGTCGTGCACTGTGCGTCGTCGTTGTAATGGTCTTCTCAGCGGCAGTCTCCGTTATGCCGGGTACGCGTCGCGTCATGTACCTGTCGTCTTGTTCGGAAGTCACGTAAGGGCTACGTCGGGTGGTCGGGATGAGGGCATGTCGTCAATCACAGTGTTCGGTGCGCCCTCGCTTCGTCGGAGAGTTTCCGGTTTTTCGCCGTAGAGAAACTCAACCTCCAGAAGTTGCTGCTTTTAGTCCCTCTCCCCCGCCCCCCTGAGCTGGGGGACCTTCCACGGGCGAAGTCAGCATTGCTACGGCGGTTCCGCGATTGGTATGGGTAGGGCGACGGCGAATGGCAGAAACGGGCTGGACCAAGGCTGGTGTTGGACAGGTATTCCTCGATCTCAGATGGGCGCTGGCCGTGTCTGGGGCGAGGTGCGTCGACGGAGAACCATCGCAAACCCGCCTCTCGTAAGGGCAGCGGTGGTAGATGTGGTCGGTCTGTCCGAAATGGTAGCACAGCGGACGATTATCCGCGGTTCGCCATACGTCTGTCTTCCTCGGCGTCCGGTTACGTGCTGCAGGGGGTCGGACGGCCGACAGTGGACGGTGGTACGGCGGTACGGCGGGACATCTTGACGACGGGTTTGAGCTGGGCGGGTTCGACGAACAGCCGCAGAGTAGGGCATAGCTTGTGGCTCGCGTGGTACTTCGGATGGCGTAGAAGTCCCCAAAGCGAGTAGAATTTCTTCCCTGATCACGTCACTCATAGAGGTGACTTGGAGTTGCGGCGCTGTTGGCAAGAGTTTCTGCAGTTCTTCCCTGACGGCAGCGAGGATTGTCACACGTAGTGTGTCAGAGCTAATAGCTAATCTTGTCCGCAACTGGCGCATTGATGAGATGGCCGTGCTACCTCGACAAATTTCCAACGTCTTCTCCAAGGTTGCCGCCTTAGGCGCGAATTCGGCCACCGCTTAGGGGGGTTGCGGGCAAGGCAAGCAAAACGTTCTTGCTTTACTCCTCGCATCAGAAAGCTCAGTTTCTTTTCGTCAGTCGTTTACGGATCGGCGCGACAAAAATAGTCGCTTAATTTTCTCAACAATGATTACGACTCTTTCATTGGGGTATTGCGTTCGAGTTTCCAGCAAAAGCGCAGCTCGTTCCTCTCTCGCCACGGTAGTGAAGGTCTTAAGGAATTCGCTTTTCAATTGCGTCCACTTGGTCAAGGCGCTCTCGTGGTTCTCGAACCAAGTTCGAGCTGGATCCTCTAAGTGAAAGAAAACATGGCGGAAGGTTTCTTCATCGTCCCACCAGTTGAAGATGCGGACGCGCTCCAGCTTCTCCAACTATTCCCCCGGGTCTTCAGCGGGAGCTCCTCGGAATGATGATGGTTCCCGGTGCTGCTGCAGCACTATTGTCGACGTTGTTTCTTGCGCCATGGTTGTGGTGCGGCAAACCCTGCAGTCGGGCGGCAAACCCTGCAGTCGCCAGCTGGCTATAGTCGGACTGGCCTGGCGGCTTCCAGAGGTAGTAGGGAGCACAACGTTTGCGTACCCAGCACCTCCACCAGATGTCAGGAAACCAAAGACGATGCAGTTGTCCTCAAGGGAAAGATGTTTATTGGTCATCACTGTGCGTCCCACGACTGAACTGACTTTGTACCAGTCAACATCACTGCCAGCCAATAACGCGATCTCCCTCTTGTTTGCCCTGTATTCTGCTTGCCTCCATTTTAACTATATTCACAGTGTTTTACGGTAAAAGCCCTAAATGCCCCATGGTAGATGTACCGTTAGTATTTTTGTTGCTGTTGTTATTGTTTTTATTGTTGTTTTCATATCTGGAAAATGGTTGCTGCTGGAAGGAGAAATGAAAAACACACGTTTTAACTCTGGCCTGCACAGCAGCACGCCAGTGCTCTTGCGGCTGTGCCACTTAGGTATTTGCCAGCGTAGAAGAAAAATTGCCCTTGTTGTTCATTTATTCGTGGTGTATACGCACTTGGAGGATCGCCCAGGAATCTACAGCTTATCAAGGCAGTGTGTACGCTTTGCCAAACTAAGAAAATTACTTATTGGGATCGTAAAATCGTCGAAGTAGTGCGTGCCGTATGATACCTGAAAATGATGGCACGTGACTAGAACAGGTGCCCTCGAACCCCGCAGAACCCTTATTCTAGGAAAGCTCTAGTGTATGGCAGTGTGCCTTCTGACGTAATTATGGCAGTAAAAAAAAGCAGAGGACGAGACGGTTGCACGGCGTAGCGACAAATAAGCCGGTGCACATGGATGTATTACACAGACGCTACACCTGGGCTATCAGACGTACCGTAGTGGAGGGCTCGGAATGAATTTTCGCCACCTTGACTGTTTAACGGCCTCCCAAATATTGACACGACGGAATTTTCGCTGCTCGCCTCCGCCAGAAAAGCAGCCGCCGGGGCGGGGATCTCACCGGCTTCCTTGTTAATACCAGATACAACAGCTGAGCCGCTGAGCCACCGCGTCGGATGCAGTGTGTGTAAATTTTTAGTGGCGTAAAAAAACAAATGAAAGTGAATAAAGACATGCAAAGAAACACAATAAACGAGGTGTGAACAACTGTCCGCAGGCATTCACCTTCAAGGCACGCAGGTAGCCCCGAGATAACCGCACGCCTTTAGTCCGAACATCACCACTTAAGTAGACTGGCATATATATTTGGTCATGCCTAACATACCATAACCCGTGTCAATGCAGCATACACCTCCCTGTGCTAGCAGAAGGCACAGACGTGTCCCCAGAGTTTTGCTGGATCGTAATACTGCGTTGCCACATTATTATTTACACCTCGTCAAAAAATCCCGAGCTTTTTAATTGTGTGCTTGGTTATGTTTTCATTTTCTGTAAAGCAAAGATTTCTCCCTCTACCAGCCAACGGTTTCGTCATGGCTTGCACTACCAAAAACTCTTAACGCGTCTAGGCAGGGCGAGGGCGCGTTTTACCCACGGAGCAGGGTGTAGATGGCGCGCCGAATGGGCACGGTTACCCAGAGTTCCCCGTGGGTTAGATCCTGTCGTCTGCTTTAGCAACGGTTGCTTTGGGCATGTTTCGGTATAACTTCGCGTGCATTGCACGCTTCCTTCGCTCGGCTTGATTAACATTTTCGACAGCAATTCTTGGGTAAGCTGTACCCGACGGAAGTTCATGGTCATACGGAAAAGATACGTTAAAAATTGCTTTGCGCTGCGGGAGATCAAAATGTAGAGGTGACATACAGACATCTGGCCGCTTGAGAAGCTGCGCACTGCTTGTCATGAATGGAACTCCGCTTTGTAAATTTGTGAATACCAATTTCGTTGTGTCTTAAATGGTATTAGAAAAGACGAAAGGAGCAACTGGTTGTAAAAAATAGCCATTATAAAAGTTCCCTCAGCTTTTCCACAATTTTCATACTCACTAAATTAACTTGTTTAAATCGGTATAAACGGGAATCACTAAGCTCACATGTTGAATGGCTTCGCCATCTGTGCTTGTGGCGCGCGATGGTGTAGCACACCACGATTGCTGGGTTCCTTGTGTCGCTCCCTTCGAAAGATGCTCCTCTCCATTTTCTTTCTCTCGACGCACGGCCGGGCTACGGCGGCGGCATCCGCCGCTGTAGCCCGGCCGTGGCCAACGCTGCCTCGGTCGGAACGCGGCCAACGCGAATCCCTGGTTATGGCAGGCAGAATTTCTGGTTTCGCTCTAGGTAGAGCCACGTGTTTGAATTCAAGTGACGTCGCGTGGCCAATTGTTGTGGGTTTCATTTACAGGTTTGGTTTCCAACCACGTTTACAGCTTGTATTGGGGCCAATGTTTTGTCACCGTCATTTTTCCCGTCAACAGCGCGCGTACGGGAGCATCTTCAACTGGCAAACAGCCATTCGGGGGTATGTGTCCCTTCGTGTTGTCACCGCTGCCGCGACGTGGCTATTAGCGATGAAGAAGAGAAGACGCTATGATTACGATCACTTGGAATAGAAAGCGAGATATTCTGTTAAGTTCTGGTAAAACTCCGCGACCCAGCTGCACTTACTAGCTTCATTGTAACACTACAGCTGTTGCTCCGTATCACTGCAAACGTGTGCAGCTATACGGGCTGAGTTGCCTGCTGGGTATAACCACAAGTTTTGACGTGTATGGCATGGGTTAGAATACCTGCTGTGCACAAATTTTGGCACGGATCGCTTTTTTTATTACTCTAAACTGTTTTTTTGGCTCAATTCTAAGCATTTATTTCGTAAATGAGGGTAGTTTGGGACCTGTTGGACCAGATGAGGGGCGGGGAGCGGCATATCAACAACTTTAATTAACGTTTTGCATGACTCAGGAATTTTTTGGCCTGCACGTACTGCGAAAATAAATATCGCATCAGCACTGCCATCATCATTATCATCATCAATGCTCCCAGTGTCTTTGGAACTGCTGGCCCTCCCACCCAAGTCAGGCTTATAGTTCGCCGCCCCGCCACTATGATAGTCTTCATTATTGCAGGTATCGCCGTCACACTGGCTGCACTTGCGTTGATATTCAGGTCTTGGCCTCGTGTCGTTCCCCTCATTGGAGTCGTCAAAATTCCCCAGATCATCGGCAGGGGGGAGTCCGAGAACTACGTCTCTACTATCTCTTCGTCTATCAGCAGCGCGTGCAAGGTGGGTGAGCAAAAACTATCAAGGTTAAGCTATTATATTTCATCCGACGTCGCTGCCCCGGATAATTCAAGCGTCGTATATTTCGCCGAATTCTTTTCAACCTGTGTTTCTCAATGGGTTCTTATTAATAAGATTAGTCGCAACAATTGCAACTCCCAACTCGGAAAACTGTTTAACAAAAAAATTCAGCCTGCACACTGATTCAACGAGAATATAAATAAAAAGTGTTGTACCGCCAGATGGTCCGAGACTAGAAAAGGAAGTTTATCGCAATGAAGACAAATATGGCTACATACGGGACGGGCGCTACGGGGACTGATTTCTTTCCAAATTTACACGCATATGTAGGTGGAACAACACACACGCACAAACTGATGAACCCACCTTGCACTTACAACACATGCACGCGCATGCGCACCATTTATTTGCAGCAACTGGCAGGGAGACGCATCTGTAAAATGTGTTTCAATTGGCAAATTTTGAGGTGTAATATCTATGCATTATTCATTATAGATGGAAAATCCATAGATAAAGAAGGTTTACTCACGGACATTCTTCCCTTCTGTTTGCTATAGAAAGCTGCTGAATTTTTACGTCCTATTACTTCCTCGCTGTACACCACTATTTTTGGTTTTTCCAGCCTGGGTGCACAATAACAATCTTTGCACCGAAATGTCACCTCTAACTCTGTTTTGTTTTTGTAATACGTCAGGCGGTTTTGCGAATGTATACTTTACCTTGCTATAGGTATCTCGTATACCTCACCTACACCCTATTCAACAAGGCGCCTGACATTCCTCTGGGAAAAGGAAGCTGAAGCAATAAATGGTGGCTGTCTACATCGGTGCGGTCAAGCCGGCGAGGTGGATATTCACATCACATTTCAGAGAGCGAGAGAAAGAGGGGGTAGCTGAAGCGTTTATTGAAAATACAAGGTCTTCATTGGTCTGGGGGCAGTTCCCTTCTTCCAGGGCCGCAGCTTTCTAGGCCCCATAATGACCAAAGGACCAGACACCCAGGATCGGAGCTGGCCAGACCTGATTCGCATAGCTCATATAAGACATGTTGTTGATTAGTGAGGCCACTTAATAAGGCCGCCCCAGGATGCATGGAATAGGGAGTGCAGGGGCACGAACGGTTTAGGGCGTAGCGAACAGCGGGGAATCGGACAGGCTGCAGCTTGACCAAGCGAGCATCGGTTCACTGCACCTTCTCGTAAAAGCCTGGGATTTTCTTGGGCTGAGTGTCCGTCCTGGGGAAAACGGCCGAGTACTAAAAGCCTGGCGCTTCAAAAGAACCCAGAAACAATTGTTTTAGAAGATCACCTTGTATATGTGTCATCGCCTCATTTTTCGCACCCGTGTAGAAGGAAAACTCGGCGTGTGGAACGGAAAAATTAGTAAAAAATTGGAAAGGTCGTAGGGGCTCCATATTTTTATATGTCGTATTATGCCCCTGGAAAATGTATCCCAGCAATCTATTAGGGTCTAGATGTGAGCCCTATTGTAAGGCATCCGTGTAAACGTGGCTTTTGAAAGCCGGCTTCACCGCATTGGGGGTTGCACTGTGAAGCATGGCCGTTTACGCAGGCATAATGGGTGCAGATCAACTTTATCATCCTTTACCCGCCGTCGCCTCTTAAACGGTCGTTTTATACTGCTCCCAAGGCGCAGGGTTTACAACCCGTCAGCCATTTTTCATACGTGCATTTTAGGAGCGCAATTTTATGTGCGCACTATGTTCGTACCATAGAGAAAAACTCCAGTACGTCAATTTCGTTTCAGGCCAAGCTTCACGGATGATGCGTCTTCAAAAAAGAAAGGGCAGAAGTTGTCGCTTTTCTTACTTTTTTCTCTCATGGTCGCTAGAACAAGGGCTTCTTTCTGCATTAACCCGCTACATAAACAAAGCCAGCCTTACGATTTTTACACACAACATAAATTTGTTCTTTCAGGAATGCGTACCTTTCCTCCGTACCATCCCATACAGCGCTCCTCGAATGATTCTGTGCCCGTGCTAATTTAACGCCCGATTTCTTCATCTTCGCAGGAGCAGCTGCGACAAGTTGCTTAAATACATTTACCACTTCTGACTTCCAATACTCACTAGCCACGTCCAGGATAACAAAACAGCTGGCACAACTCTACTTGGCATTTTGTTTGATTTTGTCATATTTTTTTACATTTACCATTGCTCTTTCAGAAGACAATACCTGCAATATTATTGCAATGTGTGCTGACGGTTAACTGATCCAGTTTCTTACTGTTACTTACCCTCACAAGTAACATTTTACCTAATTAGAGCCACGAGCCGACAACGAGACGTACGGACGTATGGCCATACGGACATAAAGACGGACGGAGGCGCGGACGTTTGGCCATACGGACGTACGGACGGACGAATGGGTGGACGGACGGACAGACAGACAGACAGACAGACAGACCAATGTTTTCGTATTTACGTAACCAAGAAAGATTGTCATTTTTAAACGCCCCTTGACATATGTTCTGTTCAGTTATCCGGATGCTCACGACTCACTAGCATACGGGAAACTTTCTTTCGCTGTAACCTCTCAAAAAGCGCTGTCAACCCTGCCGATTTCATATATATAGAGTTGTTCCGTGTGTTCTCTTTTCAGGTATGCGGGTATCAAATCCATCCGGCCATCCCACTGTTCTTGGGTGTGTTGGTCTTCCTGTTGGCCTTGTGGATCCGGTACAAACGTTCGTTGAAAATTCTCGTACGGTTGAAAGAAGGCAGCAGCAGCAATTTCTGCGCCTACAACACGAAAATAGCCAATGTGACTGCGACTAATTCCGGCGACGCTGTCCCCAAATCTACTAACTGCCTTAAGGACACTGGCGATGCACTGGCTATTTCGCCCTTGGAGTCAGACGGCGCACTCTCTGCACAGAACGCGGAATCTGCTTGCGGTAAGGCATACCGCTGTTCACGGGAATTGATAGAACATTGCAACGACTCTTTGCGCACTTGCCTGCAATCGTATGTGGGTTACTTCATGTGCCTAAGATGTTTATTGGAAGACACAGAACCTCGGCGCAAGTGATGCATAGATGCATTTTAATAGCTTGCAAATATTTGGTTTGCGTGGAATAGCGATAGAGTTGTTGTTTGCTTCATTTAGCAGAGATTAGCAGAGATAGCAGAGGGGGAGAGCTTGCGGTGGTAAAAGTTTTTAAATATGGCTCGAATAAGTGTACACATGTCTAAAATTGCTTGTTTTTGAAGACGTGCAAAAAATGGTTAGAGTTCTCGGAACCTTAAAAGTATGATATGTTCAAGTGCCTGTGGCATTTCCTTTACTTCGTGTGTTCTTTGCTATTTTCATTAAGTAGGGAAGAACATTTGGTTAGACTTCAACAAGCATAAAAAAACTGCGAAAGCATTATTAGAAGAATTTTTGTTTGCAATTATTGCAAATGGCTTGTTTGCAATTATTCTGAGGACTCTTTCTTAGACGTTTAGGGATTTCTGTTAAGTTTGTTGGTGTGTTAGTATCCCGAATCATATGGCAGCAATTTAAATAGGAAGCAAATAGGACACTTAAAACCAAAAGTTTAACAATCTCAGGTAGAAGGCATCAGCTGCGATTTAATGTGCCTGTGATTGAAGTCAACCTTTTATATAGATAAATAACTTGGCCAGCCCAGTGTAAATTTGCCGAGAAATTTGCCGTTACCCACTAGGCGAACGGAACTTATACTTCTAGTTTGGACGACCTGAATAAGATGTTACTCTTGAGGGACACCTCTTCTCCGTAGGAGTGATAGCAATGATTGATCTTAATTGATTTTCGGTTGTCCGGCTTAAGCTAACGTCAAGTAAAACAATGACATGTATCCCCTGAAACAAGGGCAGGAAACGTTCTCGGCAGAAGTTTCTTCGTGATGTTCCTGTTATGCCGAGAAAATAAAGAAATGCTAGAGACCCTCTGAACTCTGTCAGCAGTCACCAGACTTACAGCAGCTATTATCTGTGTCGTGTAAATTAAATGAAGCCTGCCTATTAACGGGCGAATTTATGCAGACGCTATGATGATATCAGGAAAAGGCCCGTGACCGTAGAGCCTTGCACAGCCTGAACTTGGAACACGCTTAGGAACATTTACACCAACGTTTTAGCGCGCAAACATTCTTATACGTCTTCCCCCAGAAAGTTATCGGTGAAAACGCCCGTGTGTGCGAGATTTCGGCGCACGATAAAGATCCCCAGGTGGTCAAAATTAATCCAGAGCCCTCCACTACGGCGCGCCTCATCGCCTTCGTTGCGTCGGCGCGTTAAACCCCACAATCAACCAATCAGTTATCGGTGAGTCCATAACGCGTGATACGAGGCAGATCGAGGTGTGCATGGGTCACATGAAGTATTCAAAGAAATACCCATGGTCCACAAGGCAAATATTCCTAGTCGCGTGTGGGCGGAAAAATGCTTCTGGAAAAAGGATCCAGTACGGTTTGAGGTGGACACAAAGAGTTCGGTGCGTGAACGTTTCGGTTCACGAACATTTTGGTGCGGGAATGTTTCGGGGGGGGACCTTTCCGGCATTTTTGTTGCTTTTATAGTTATATATTCTTGAGACAGCAGGGTAGGTGACAGCGGAGTGGCTGCAGAATCGTGTGTCTGCTGCAGTGAATGCAGCAGCAACAACGACAAAAAAAACCCCATGGGTATTGCTTCAGCGTGTAAAACCTCACATGACCTCTGTGCTTGCGTGTCTTAAGACGGGACAACGGGGGCAGGCGGCTGCGGAGTGCCGCTCCTTTGGTGACATAATGCGACAGTTTCCCTGTTTCGAAACGCCATTCACAGCGCCACAGGGCTAAGCGCTGCGCTCGGCCGGTGGTGCCATTCATTGCTTTGCGGCGGGGACGGCGGGGGCCGGGAGATTCGAAAGCAACCTGCAAATTTGAGTGATTGATTGGTTATGGGGTTTAACGCGCCGACGCTACACAGGCGATGAGGCGCACTGTAGTGGAGGGCTCCGGATTAATTTCTACCCCCAGGGCATATTTAACCTCGACGAATTTTAGAACACATGGGCGTTGTCGCTTTTCGCAGTCGGCTAATTTGTGCAATTAAACGCTATTATCTGGTCATAATGTCTATTTACGACACATTTTTGTCCGTCTCTGCCTGTATGCAGAGTTTACCATTGGTTTCTTTCGGGCCTAACGTACATTTCGGTCACTTTTTATATTGAGTGAAAAGCCACCAGTTACCTGGAAATGGCGGTTAATGTGGTGAAGTCGGTTGCGTATACGTTGGGCTACCGTGTCTGCCCAGCGCCTTGCCTTAACACGTTAACACATACAATGGTTATAATAGTGTATTTATATCAATGGTCTTTATTAGTAGACTATTAGTAGTTGTGGGGATCCTGGCGTCCGCTGCCATTGCGCGAACACTCGCTTGGTGCCGTCAGCGCGGCGCTTTCGCCCCGGTCTTCCCGAAAAACCAGCTCGCCTCGCACCACGTCGTAGGGCTGAGCGAAAGGTTTCAAATTCCTTGACGAGGTGAAGGCGCCGGAGACCGTTGCGCGATAAAACACTGTCAGCTCAATGGCCGCTCCGCTCTGGTTCTTGGTTAA
Organism: Haemaphysalis longicornis; assembly: GCF_048455015.1. Classification (NCBI taxonomy): domain Eukaryota; kingdom Metazoa; phylum Arthropoda; class Arachnida; order Ixodida; family Ixodidae; genus Haemaphysalis; species Haemaphysalis longicornis. The sequence continues at coordinate 216,712,418 of NW_027526361.1, forward strand.
ACTCACCTCATTGGCCCGTTTGAACGATTCCCTAACATCCCTCCGGCCGTGATGCGAACGCGCGCCCTGCGCGGGGGGCTGTTCGGGGAGGCACTTCGAGGATGCCGAAGGAGTCGGCCGAAGGTATATGACGCTTTCTCTACCGTCCGGCCGCAACTTTGTTGCGCCGGCAAAAGCCCGCCAGCCCCTCTGGCTGCTGGCTCATGCCTTACGTTGCCCCTGTTGCTCCGACCCGGCGCTTACTTGTAGGCCGTACCTAAGACTGGACGATCACGACGTGCCAAATGCGCCGATGAGCGAACGGACCGTGTCTCCCTCACCACGGCGAGTCAATCTGGCCAGCACGGCGATGCGCGCGCACAACGGTTGCGTTGGCGTATAATAAACGTCTTCTCTCGGTACTCTAGGCGTATTCCTTTGTCACCCCCTGCTCCATCTGCCCAGTAGAGGCGGTGTTGAGTTGGCGCGCTGGTGTTTCAGTATCGTTAGCGTGCTCAGTTAGCTGGAACTCACGGTGGTTCCTCGCGGTGTGCATAAGTGCATGCCTTGTGCAATGACAGGGTTGTGCATATAGTGAGGTAGGGACCACATAGTCTAGTAGACTATATTAGCAGAATTTTGCTTGAAGAGAAATTTCTAAACGAAGAGAAGCAAGGCAGGGATTCTTACACATTAGTGAGCTAGTCGGGATTCCTGTGCACATTTTGTTTTGGCAGGTGTCAGCTAGCTCCGACGATTCGAAGAATTCTCTCCACCGAGAAAAGAAAACGGTCGGCCACGGGTCGCTTAGCCACTCGACACCGCCGAAGATCCCGCCCAAAGACGCGAATGATAAAAAAAACTACCACCTCCCCTCGCGGGAACCCCTGTGTAGATGCGACTTATAGGGGGTTCACGTTGCAGCGTTGGACAGCGGAGGAACGGCGCTGGAACGATGGAGCGGAGCGGCGCAGGCACCACGTTTTATAGTGCGCATAACGGTGACGGGACGCGCCGGCGCCACTGCGTCTGCCGCGGCTATGACGCAACACAATCCAACACAATCCACTTTAATTCAATCCAATCCAATCCAATCCAATCCAATGCAATGCAATGCAATCCAAGCCAAGCCAAGCCAAGCCAAGCCAAGCCAAGCCAATCGAATCCAATCCAATGCCCCTCGCGAGAGAGTGTTGGCTATCGGAGAGGAGAGGGGGTGAGCGGCGGAGAGCGCAGCTGGCGTGGAGAGGAGAATGGGGGAGGGGCGGACGCCGACGACGACAACGCCGACGACGCCGGATGCAGGGACAAGGCGGGTGAATAAGATGCGGTCGCATCTAAAAAAATCACGCCATATCCACGGAATGAATGATGATAAGTGGGGCGAAGCTCGAGAGGGGGAGATCATCGGTAACCGTATCTCTCCCGTGAAAGTTCGCCCATTACATCATTAAGAAAGACGTAAGACTGTGTGCGTACATCAACTTTTATTTTCGGAGTCAATGCTCCCATGCCCAGACCTGGTGAAAGACCCCGCGGCTTCGAGGACTACCCCGCACCTCCACCACAATTTGTCACGTAGGATGGGACACAACGGTAAAGAAAGAACTTTTATTTAGGGCGAACTTGTGCCCGAACAAGACGAGAGGAAACGAGCAAAGGTCCTTGCGTCTCGTTCGATCTCCGAGAACGACTGCCTGCGTTCGTGGCGTGATCTCTTGCGTGATCTCCCCCTCGCAGTGCACGTGCGCTCGCGCCTCCGTTGGCGAACACAGACAAGCTCGCGCTCCCGGTGCCGAGTTTGCGCTGCCGGTTGCAGCCGGTTCTTGCGCGTGCAACGCGGCCCACTTTGCGACATCTCCGAAAGCTTGCGGCGGTCACGTACCACGAGACACAAGGGATGAACAGACCCATGACTTAAGGAGCTTCGCCCCTATAACGCAATTTACTGCCACGGCCGCGCCGCGAAGACCCGAGCTCCTCAAGAGAACGAACGCGCCCCTGACTAGGGTGTGTTTATGCCCGAGAACACGAGGCGACGCCAGACGCAACGCGAGTGTTTATGTTCGGTTTTCACTCTCTCACGTGTGCGTGCTGTTCTCCCAAGAGAGTCGTGTTTATTTGTGTTTTGCTTTTACCGCCCGGCTGCGCCGGTCTGTGTTATCTCTGCGCCAAGGGAAGCGCGAGTTCCATTCTTGCTTTCTGTGCCGCATGTGTTATCTGTTGTGATAGGGAGAGCATTCCGATCTAACGTGAACAGCCCAGAATAATCTTCTTGGATCTACTATGTTCTCGATGCGAATCGACGTTTCGAGAACCACGCGCGCCAAAAGATAAAAAACCTGCAGTGCGGACGCCGGGGCATTCGATTCGACGACACTCGCCTGTGCAAGTCACTTTGTTGACCGCTGCTTCGCCGCCTCTGTATTCTTTTGAGTTGTTAGGGGAGCACACGTTCGCTCCAATAAACGTGTTTCTCATTCAAGACAAGTGCATCGTGCTTGTCTTCGTGACATCTGGTGGAGGTGCGGGGTACGCACCCTTCATGCCCACTAACACCTCGGGAAGCCGCCAAGCCAGTCCAACAAGAGCCAGCCCCCGCCTGCAAGATTTACCACCCGAGTTCGGTTTGATGCCAGAAGGTCCCAAGAAAAGGAACGCTGCAACCAACACCATGGTGCAAGAAACAACGTCGCCTATCGTCCTGCAGCAGCCCCGGGAACCGCCATCGTTCCGGGGAGCCCCCGCTGAAGACCCCGAAGAATGGTTGGAGAAGCTGGAGCGCGTCCGCATCTTCAACAGGTGGGACGACGAAGAAACTTTCCAAGATGTCTTCTTTTACTAAGAAGATGTTGCTCGAACTTGGTTCGAGAACCATGAGAGTTCTTTGACCGACTGGACTCACTTCAAAAGGGAGTTCCTGAAGACATTCACTACCGTTGTGAGAAAAGAGCGAGCTGCGCTTTTGCTTGAAACTCGGACACAACACCCCAACGAAGGGGTCGTGATCTTCGTTGAGGCGATGAAGCAATTATTTCGCCGCGCGGACCCCGAAATGACGGAAGAAAAGAAGTTACGCTTCTTGATGCGTGGTGTGAAGGAGGATCTGTTTGCTGGACTTGTCCGCAACCCGCCCAAAACCATCGCTGAATTCGTGACCGAAGCCAGCACGATTGAGAAAGCTCTCGAAATGCGTGCTATACAGTATGACCGGAACTTTGTTGGCGCGGCCAGTGCGAACTACATCGACAACATGCGGATTCCGGCTGATAGCCTACGCGAGACCATCCGCGCAGTAGTGAGAGAGGAGCTGCGGAAACTTTTCCCGACGACGCCGCAACCCCAAGTCGCTTGCCTAACTGACGTGATCCGGGAAGAAATTCAAAACGCTTTGGGAACTTCTGTGGCATCCGAAGTACACTGCGAGCCTCAAGGTATGATGTACTCCGCGGCTGTTCACCGACCCCGCCCTGCTCCAACACGTCGTCAAGAGGCACGTCGTCAAGAGGCCCCGCCCTACCGCCGCCCACTGTCGCCCGCCCGACCCCCGGTAGCACAAACCCAGACGCCGAGGAAGACGGACGTATGGCGAACACCGGATAATCGTCCTCTGTGCTACCACTGCGGAGAGGCCGACCACATCTACCGTCGCTGCCCAACAAAAGAGACTCGGACTACGTGGTTTCTCCGTCGACGCACCACGCCCCCGACCCGGCCAGCACCCATCTGAGATTGAAGAATACCTGTCGAACACCAGCCGTGGACCAGCCCGTTTCAACCGTTCACCGTCGCCCTACCCGTACAAGTCGCCGGACCGCCGTAGCAGTGCTGACTTCGCACGTGGAAGGTCTCCCAGCCCACGCGGGGGAAACTAAAGGCGGCAACTTCTGGAGGTGAAGTTGCTCTACGGCGAAAAACTGGAAACCCTCCAACGACGCAAGGACGCGCTGAAGACAGTTATTCACGACATGCCCTCATCCCGACGACCCGACCTAACCCTGACGAGACTCCCGAACACGACGACAGCTACACGGCGCGACGCGTACCCGACCTGACCGAGACGTCCGTTGAGAAGACGATGACAACGACGATGCACAGTGCCCGACCATCAACACGTACAAGCAGAGATACGACGCCCCGACGAACCCAGAACTCGAGGAAGACTGCATCTGACGTCAAGGTGTCCATCGACGGCTTTGACGTAGTCGCCCTCGTAGACACGGGAGCTGACTATTCGGTAATGAGCGGACCATTTGCGTCTAAACTGAAGAAAGTTATGACCAGATGGGACGGTCCGCACATACGCACAGCAGGAGGCCACCTCGTGACGCCAAGTGGAACGTGCACATCGCGCGTCACCATAGACGGCACAACGTACCCTGCGGCGTTCGTCGTTCTGCCTAACTGCTCCCGCGACGTGATTCTCGGAATGGACTTTTTGACAGACAACGGCGCAATAATTGATCTGCAGACCAAGTCGATAACATTTTCCTCCGATCACTCCATGACGCCGCAGCCGAACCCCGATCACCGTGCTTCTGTCAGGATCACCGACGATCACATCACCCTGCCACCCCGCGCAAGCTTGATGATCGCCGTCTACTGTGAGGATGCTGCTTCTGACATCGACGCTATCGTAGAGAGTGATCAAAGGTTGCTTCTGGACCGAGGTGTCTCCGTCGCAAGAGGCATTGCGCACTTTAAGCAACGCCAATCTCACGTTTTGGTCACTAATTTCACCGAAGAGTACCAGCATTTAAACAAGGGAGCTGCAATTGCGTTTCTCGAAGAAACGCAAGAAGCAAGTGATGTGATCGCAGTCGCCGACTTTGAACGCACACCCGCAGAAACCTTCAAGCTCCCGCAGCCACTCGACGTGAATCCGGCGCTACCGCAAGAACAACGGAAAAAATTATTGGCTTTGCTGCGTCGCTATAGCGAATGTTTTTCGTGGAGCGCAAAACTACGCCAGACCCCTCTAGCGAAGCACCGAATAATAACCGAAGATGGAGCCCGACCTACCCGACAGTCACCGTACCGCGTCTCTTCACACGAACGGGAAGCCATCCGGACTCAAGTCGACGACATGCTGAGCGATGACATTATACAGCCATCGAAAAGCCCCTGGGCTGCGCCCGTCGTACTCGTAAAGAAAAAAGACGGCACATTAAGGTTTTGCGTTGACTACCGGCGACTGAACAAAATCACGAAAAAGGACGTGTACCCCCTCCCCCGAATCGAGGACGCCCTCGACCACCTCTGCCACGCGAAGTACTTCTCATCGATGGACCTGAGGACCGGCTACTGGCAAATTGAAGTGGACGAGAGAGACCGAGAGAAGACTGCATTTATAACCCCAGACGGCCTATACGAGTACAAGGTGATGCCGTTTGGGCTGTGCACAGCACCAGCGACGTTTTAAAGAGTCATGGACACTGTGCTAGCTGGCCTTAAGTGGCACACCTGCCTCGTATACCTCGACGACGTAGTGGTATTCGCCCGGACTTTCGACGAACACCTTGCAAGGTTGGAGTCTGTACTCGAGGCCATTCGTACGTCGGGGTTGACGCTGAAGCCTGAAAAGTGCCGTTTCGCATACGGGGAGCTCAAGTTCTTGGGCCACGTCGTCAACGCCGCGGGAGTCCTACCTGACCCGGCAAAAACTTCAGCCATTGCGAACTTCCCAAAGCCGAAAGACAAGAAGGGCGTGCGAAGATTTCTCGGGCTCTGCGCATACTACCGGCGCTTCGTCGCAAACTTCGCACGCATTGCAGAGCCACTCACGCGCTTGACGAAAGATAGCACCCCTTTCAGCTGGGAAAACGACCAAGAAAAAGCATTCGGCGAGCTGCAAAAACGCCTGAAAGCCCGCCCGTGCTCGCTCATTTCGACGAAAATGCCGAAACGGAAATGCACACGGACGCCAGTGATATAGGCTTGGGTGCCGTCCTTGCCCAAAAGCAAAGCGGCTGCGAAAGGGTAATCGCTTATGCCAGCCGTGGTCTGTCGAAGGAGGAGAAAAACTATTCTGCCTCTGAGAAAGAGTGCCTGGCTATTATATGGGCGATTTCAAAATTTCCCCATACGTGTATGGAAGGCCATTCAAGGTTGTAACAGACCACCATGCGCTGTGTTGGCTCGCGAATTTGAAGGACCCCTCTGGCCGTCTTGGGCGGTGGAGCTTGCGCCTGCAGGAGTTCGACGTTACAGTCGTTTATAAATCCGGCAGGAAACACTCCGACGCCGACTGCCTGTCCCGCGCCCCCGTCGACCCACCACCACAAGACTTTGATGAAGACAGCGCGTTCTTCGGGATCGTGACGGAGAGCGACCTAGCCGCCCAGCAGCGTGCCGACCCCGACTTACGCGTCATAATCGAGTACCTCGAGGGATGCAACGTTGCCGTTCCTAGGACCTTCAAACGCAGCTTACCAGCATTCAGCCTGAGAAACTCCGTCCTTGTGAAGAAGAATTTCAGCCCCGGAACAACAGGGAATTACCTTCTCGTCATCCCCGCGGACCTTCGTGACGAAATTTTGGAAGCGTGCCACGACGACCGGTCTTCCGGACATCTGGGCACAGCCCGCACTATTGGAAAAATCAAGGCGAGGTACTACTGGCCCGGCCTTACCTCTGACGTCACCCACTACGTCCGGAGCTGCCGTGACTGCCAGCGACGAAAAACGCCGCCGACAAGACCCGCCGGACTTCTGCAACCGATCGCCGTCCCATCGAGACCATTTTAACAGATTGGAATGGACCTTTTAGGCCCGTTCCCTACGTCACGATCACAGAACAAGTGGATTGTCGTAGCGACAGACTACATGACGCGCTACGCAGAGACCGCCGCTCTTCCGAGGGGGACTGCACAAGAAGTGGCGAAGTTCTTTATAAGCCAAGTTGTGCTCCGACATGGAGCCCCGGAAGTCCTAATCACAGACCGCGGAACGGCATTTACTGCGGAGCTGATGCAAGGAGTATTACGATACAGCAACACGGATCACCGAAGAACGACGGCGTACCACACCCAAACGAACGGACTAACAGAACGTCTGAACAAGACAATCGCAGATATGCTGTCAATGTACGTTGACGTTGAACATAAGACTTGGGACGAAGTGCTCCCGTATGTCACGTTTGCGTACAACACGGCTATCCAGGAGACGACACAGCTGACGCCGTTCGAGCTTGTCTACGGTAGAAGGCCGACTACGATGCTCGACGCCATGCTTCCGCACGTAGAAGACGACGACCTCAACGCCGACGTCCACGGATATCTTCAACGTGCGGAGGAGGCCCGCCAGCTCGCTCGAGTTCGTATAACGGATCAGCAGCTGGTGGAAGCGGGGCGCTACAACCTCCGACGTCGAGACGCCGAGTACCAACCAGGGGATCGTGTGTGGGTTTGGACTCCCATCCGACGACGCGGACTCAGTGAGAAGCTCCTGCGACGGTATTTCGGACCCTACCAGATTCTACGACGTGTTGGCCAACTTACCTACGAAGTGATCCCCGATGGTGACTCCGGCACATCACGACGACGCACGCGGCCTGAAGTCGTCCACGTGGTTCGCTTAAAACCTTTCTACGGACGATGACGAACTTTTATTTTCATTTGTTCGGACTGTCGCTTATGTTTGCATCGGGTCGATGCACTCTTAAAGGGGGGGTAATGCCGCGAACCATACATTGGGTTTGTTTATTTGTGTTTTGCTTTTACCGCCCGGCTGCGCCGGTCTGTGTTATCTCTGCGCCAAGGGAAGCGCGAGTTCCAATCTTTCTTTCTGTGCCGCATGTGTTATCTGTTGTGATAGGGAGAGCATTCCGATCTAACGTGAACAGCCCAGAATAATCTTCTTGGATCTACAATGTTCTCGATGCGAATCGACGTTTCGAGAACCACGCGCGCCAAAAGATAAAAAGCCTGCAGTGCGGACGCCGGGGCATTCGATTCGACGACACTCGCCTGTGCAAGTCACTTTGTTGACCGCTGCTTCGCCGCCTCTGTATTCTTTTGAGTTGTTAGGGGAGCACAAGTTCGCTCCAATAAACGTGTTTCTCATTTAAGACAACTGCATCGTCCTTGTCTTCGTGACAATATGCGATACTCTCACAAAGCTTAGAAGCAGTACATAAAATAGAGATTGGCCGGTAGTTCGCGGGGTCCATTTTTTACCCTGACTTAAAAACAGGAGCAACTGGCGCAGTTTTCCAACAAGCGGGGAATCGGGCAGTTTTTAGGGAAGCTTGCAGGTACAAGTTTGTACCTCAAGACAGGTACAAGGATATTGCCAAAAGCCATAAGTACTGCTGAGGGAATGCCGTCAGGGCCGCACGAAAATGGCGCCTTCATGCGCTTTAGCGCTTTCGAGACAAGACTTTCTGAGAATAACATTTCCGAACAGTTATAGAGCTTAGGGGGGCAAGCTACACTTTTCTTGTCGCATGCGGAACGGAATCGTCGCTCAAGCGCATTAGAGACGTCAGATATGCTCTCTCCCTTCTTTTAGAGGAGGTTAATGTTTCGTGAAGGATTTTAAGATGTTTGTGAACTTACGGGGCACCAGAAAGCTTTAGCAAGACCAGTTGCTTTAGCTTCAACTGCGGTGATGTAATAATAATAATAATAATAATAATAATAATATTAATAATAATCAATCAATCAATCAACCTTTATTTTTGGTGCCCAGGAACAACCCTAGGGTCTTGGTACTGGTACACCATATACAAGCATTCATAAAAACAAACTAAAATCAAGACAACACAACACAGAAAACCATATATATGAAAGAAACAATAAGGTAAAAATAGTTACAGAGATCCCAGAAAGCAAAACAGCAAAAAAAAAAAGGAAGCCTAGTGTTAGAAGCCATGACACCCGGCCAGCAAAACGTTGAAGGCACGTGAAAAATTGAAAATACACAAGCAAATGCTCAATGAACATGACGGAGATAGATTATACTCATAAAACAAAGGTTTTGTAACAAAATGTTAGGAAGTTTCAAAATGGAAAAACGAAGTTCAGCGTTACAAGCACTGACACTTAAACCGACAGAAATTTAAGCAACACAAAATAAGGAAAAATGAAAAACAAACAAGCAAGATGATGATTTGCATAAAATAAATACGAAACAGAAATACGGCACATAAATGACATAAAGGCACTTAAGCTACAACAGTTTTCAATTCATTAGAGAACAAAGACAAACAGCTCTGGAATATATCAAGAAACCTCCTAACGCTGAATATAACCCGCTTCGTTAAGTAGCAGCGTTTATTGCGTCGTAGGAGCCATGAACTGCGCAGCAAAGAATGGCTCGCCCGCCTTCTATAAACTTGCGACTGGAAGTGACGTCACAACAAAACCACCAAACCTCTCCGAGCCATGATCGGAGCTAACAGTCTACGCTCTGCCTAATGGGCGAGCAAGGTCCATTCGGCATGAATATCTAAATAACTCATAAATGTGACTGTGCGGAGGGTGTGGCTTAAAGTCAGCGTTTCTGAATTCGCGAAGTCCATCTTGCCGGCAATGTTTGTAAGTTCTCGGCTTTAGATGCCAACATTTCCAGCCTGGGCCCACTATGTACTAAAACCCACCGGCCCCGGGGGAGACAATATTGCGGTCCCGCGTCAGAGATCTCATTCTGTTACATTTCCCATCGGATGAGTTGATTCTACCAAAATGGACGTTATGAAGGTAAGTTATGGTTTTTAATCACACACTGTGCTTCTTGGACTATTTAACGCGAAAATTCGAATAATTGCATTGGTTCCCATAATTGCACTCGTAGACATTCTCACCCAATAACTTACTGATGAAGGTAATGGCGAAAACTCTACTAAGCTACTAATGAGCTAAATTTAAGCGAGAGGATGCCGTATAGCCTGTTTCTCCTGGCATTCTGCCTGGCTGCTGCCTTTTTTGCCAAAATCTCTTCCTCTACTGTCTTCCATTAGCTCGGTCGTAGCCATTTGCCATATTCCCATCCCACTCTCTTGGCTCTCTTTATCATGCGTTTCTTTATCTTTATCTCCACTGCTCTACAAATATCTCCGTGTTTGCACCCTTCAGTCACCAACTGCGCTACTCATTCTTAACGTGAACTACTACAACGGTGATGTGTACGTGTAATAACACAGGGTTGACGGCCAAAGAGCGGCACTGTAAAATATAGTCTGCCAGTAGTAATTCATTTTTATGTGTATGTGTTATGCGTATGGACGTGTTTTGTGTATGTACGTATGTGTTACTTGTTTCCAGAACTCTTACGCTTTATCTTGGTTGTAGCATTTTTATTACCGGGAAAATATGGTTCACCAATCTGCCTGCTTTGCTGGCGGTACTGCGAAATTTTGAATATCAGCTTCGCACGCGTGATTCTTGACCCTGGACTGATTGCGTGTGATGCAAGCAAATATAGCAGATAAATAAGCATGCACAAACACAGTTCCGCCATATTGATTTTTTTGTGGTTTCTTCCCAGCGCAGCAGTATATATAACAACGCTTGCCAGGTCCGCAAGGCAAGTGAAGGGAACCATCAGTCGTGGTATTTGTTTTATTGTTACGCTATTATATAATAGAGTTATTTTATGGCATTTGCTTATTATAATTCTGACAATAGAAAAACAAAACCTCAAAAAGGTATTCTAAGATGGTTTAATTTTATGGAAAAAAATTGTAATTTCGCTAAACAGTTCTTGAAATGTGTCTCAAAAAGTGCTGAGCACAAGTCGGCCTACTAACGGAGGAAGAGCTTATGTTATAGGCTGGGTGGTGGGATACTGAATCTTAGATATTTTGTTGATATTCCGGGTGCCTGGGATTACAAAATTGTGACTTACACATGGGAAATACTATTTTGAGTGTTATGAAGGAAATGGTGCATCTCTTATGACATCTTTTTTTACCATACAATATTTAAACGGTAAATTGTATGATCACATTTAGGTAACGCCACCCGCATCTTCTGGGTGGCCTTATGGTAGCGTTGCAGAAGCTTTATTGGATAATATGTGCACAGATATTACCAAAAATGTTTACGTAGCTATAAATTTACAATATCTTATGATTACACGACTATATAATTTATAAGGGTTCTGAACTTTTACTTTGTATTGCAGATAAAATTTATTCAACTGAACTTTTTGGTGCTAAATGATAAGGCAATCTCAAATACCATCAACGACACAAAAACGGTCCTATTCGCCTGTAAATTGAGAAAGCGCAGTATGAAGGCGGAATCATAGAAATCTTAAATACTGTTTGCGAATGTAAAGTTCAAACGGCGTGGCTTCATTTCACAAGGGAACATTTAGTTACATGCTCATGTAAAAGTTCTTCAAAAAAAGTGCCTCACTTTGCATTGCGGAGTCTCTATAAGCCTCATAACGCTAAAGTGCTGAAACCAGCGTTGGCGCGTTCCAACGTAGGGCGTATCTAGGGCCAGTAGGAAAAACAGAATAAAAACAACCAAAAAGGTACACGAGATTGGGGATGGAACTCTAACCCGAATGCACAGCAGGGATTTCGGGACTCATCCTCTCCACCACAGCCATGTGCAAGCTGATAAAAACAAAAAGTGACCACGTTAATTCGGCTGTGGCTACCGAGTTAGCGACGCACGATAAGGACATGGATTAATTCGTACAACAGCAATTGCGCCATGATAATTCCAAAAGTTGAAAAACACGTTTATGCGCACAGAAAATATGCAGAACTTACAAGAGAGCAGAAAAAAGAAAAAAATCTATCTCTCCAACCCCGCTGGTGTTCTCCTTCACCCTAGAAGAAAAAAACGGAAAGGAACGAGCAAAAGAAAATGACAAAAATAGGAAATAATCATGACTGGGGAAATGAGACGGAGGCCTGCGCGAGTATTTCGAGCATAGGTTAAAAAAGTGGCAAAGCTTGTTTTATATAATAGCTATGGGTAGCACAAAGGCGATTGCTCAAGCGTCTATTTAAGATTACCCATAAAAAGCAAATGACTGTACAGGAAGAAAATTATACAGAATACCATAGGAACAGAAATAGCATCACTGAGCGCTTATTTCGGTAATTTGAGCATGGCTATAAATAGTTTAACAAGAGGTTCGCGGTAATGGCGTACAGGGAACAGAAAACGACGTATTAAAGAATGGCGCTGGTTGGAAGAAAACCCTATTACCCCGCAGCACTGAAAGACGCAGAAGATATGTGCAGGTAAGACCACCTCCACACCTGACACCACCGCAGCTCTTGTGGCAGACACACTGCATGCGGGGATATTTCGCGTTTACACTTGTGCTTGGGCTGTCGCACTTGTGTGCACTAGGTGAGCGCGTCCGCGCTTGAAAGGGCTCCTAAGCCACAAGGTGACGATCATATACCAGTTCACCAGTGTCTCATGCTCAGTCGCTGTTGTTGTTTACTTCTGCTTCGTCTTACAGCTCCAGGGCAGAGATGCGGTACCTGAAAAACCCGACAATCAATCAATCAATCAATCAATCAATCAATCAATCAATCAATCAATCAATCAATCAATCAATCAATCAATCAATCAATCAATCAATCAATCAATCAATCAATCAACAGGTGCAGCTTTTACGTACCAATTTACTACGGAACTATCTCTTCTCTAAGGGGAAAGAAAGACGAGTAATCTTTCAAAAAGCAATTCCTGAATTAATCTCTAAGCCAAAGGCCAAATATCACGTACAGAATGGTACAAAAATGAGGAAATGTGCGCACTATGCATACGGGCTAGGTTTGTGCGCTAGCAACCCCGTTTTCTTCCAAAGACTCCGAAGCGGGAGACCAAAACATTCTCGTGGCTGTTGCAGCGAGAATAGTGTTTTTTCTGTCTTTGCTCCTTTTCGGCACAAAACATCGTAGAGCTGACTTGTGGGGCTCAGTGTTCATCGGAAAGTAGTTTATACAGCGTAGATATCATTTTTATTGCCGACCCGGGCACTCTTTGCTTTGCCGCAGATATAGGGGGCGTTCTAGAGCCAACCGTAACTACTACGGGTAATATTCCACACACGTTCGCCGAGAGAAAGAATTCTGTTCTTTGTAACGTTCTTTGTAATACAATAGCTTTAGAAAAGTATCTGGTTCAAGCGGTCACTTTAACGCCTTATTTTCAAGCTTCTTCTACGTCATTATGGATCTTTGCCTATACCCGCATCACAATAAGGGCGAACATCCAATCATTCATTTTACAGTAAGCAATGTCATTTCAACTCTAGCTGTGTCCATCGCATAATAAAACCCTGCCATAAGCAACTCTACAGCTTCTGTGCTATCAGAATTAAAAATGGGTTGTTTAATTCTCAGAATTTCGCCCAACTTTGACGGGTTTCTTTAGGAGTTTCTTGGACTTTTCTACCTTCACGCATTTCGGTACCTGTATTACACGGGAATGCGAACACTCATTTGTTGCGACGCTCTGCAACCATTTGGGACAACCAATTACTTGAAGTCGAGTGTGATTAAAATAAATTATTGTCGCAAAACATATGTTAAAGTTTTCTTGTACCCGCAGAAGCACAGGCGTATACAGTTAGGCATTGGCTAAACGGAACTAAAAAAAATATGCAGTTACCAGCAGTGAGGGTGTTGTCAAGGCTACATTTACGATTTTCGTTATATTCGGTTGAAGAAGTGTTACCTCAGGAATAGGGAGAACCTTTTCTTAAAGAGAAAAAACAGTCTATTTTGCCAATATGGGAACGGAAACGGGAAAAAAAATCAAATCAGTTAGAAGAAAAGCATTATCGGGCCCTTGAGTAAATATAATGTATCTGCACCAGGGGGGTGCCTTTTGCGCAGGGACACCATGTGCTGAAATATTCAAATGATGTTACAGGGGCTTACAGGTGCGAGGAACCAGATTGTCATGGTAAAAGTGTGAGGGTAACTGTTAACAACCTAGGAGGCAGACTATCCATGTTCCGCAGCGAACCACCCTTTGCTTCCGTGCGCGCAAAACACTGAAGCAATTCACCTCCAACGGTTGTTGGTGATCCGCAGTTGTAGCAATCACTGTTTCAAGACAAGCCTATATGATGTAGTAGGAATTTGTAAACCTGGGCTAAGGCAGAGGCTGTGGAACAATGGCTCGCCTTAGTGCGCTAGTCTTTTTTTGGTTTATGATATGTATAAAACCTGACATTGTCGCGGAAGACACTATATAAGCAATTCTCATCAGTCAAAATCAATGTTTTGGTGAAAGAGGGACGTCGTCGTATGGTTGGTAAACCATAATGATCACAGCAAAAACTACGAACAACTGACCGCGAACGTTCGTAAAGAAACGCTTGTCTGTTGGCCGTTTACAGAAGAACTGTATAAGGTGTTTCTGCCGCCACCAAGCTTTTTGATGGAAAAACCAAGACAAACGACCGAGCGCGCGTGACCTAGGGGCTTATCAGGGGAGCCCGGTAATGGCCAAGCTTACACGTGGGCTTGACCCACGTGAGGAGATCGCAAAAACATCAAGAAAGAAAAGCGAGCGCGTGTTAGCGCGCGCCTCGTGAGGAGCGCACGGCGTCTGACAGCATTACCTTCGAAAACACAATATCCAGTGTTCGTTGCGGAATCTCTCGCGTGCTCTTATAGTCGCCCATCCACGAGCGTTCGCACCTGACGTGCGCTACAGACGCTGAGTTAGCGAAGCCGATCGCCACAGGACCTTGTGAGTGCTCACGGAGTTCTTTCGGAATAGGTGCGAAAGACTGCAGACAAAACTGTCCAGGCCTTCCAGTCATGGAGAACTTCAACCGGCAAGTTTGACCGAAATGTGATTTACAACAGCCGGCTCTCCGACAAAGGGAGAAGGGCCGCCAGCTCTGCAGCTTCTTCAGCCTTGCACCACTAGCGCAATCGTCGGCAATGTTTCATCTGTATATTGTCTGTGTATTTTGTCGTTGGGGGATAGTGTTTCGATCATCAATGGTGCATCATTCTTAGAGAAGAAATTTTTCCTCCCGTTCCTCATTGGCAAACACCTGAGCGTAGCTTCATCGGATTTTTTATTTTCATGGTGCCACAACGGCCTCTGAGCCATGAAGTGTTATGCAATAACCGGTGGCGCACGCAAGAAGATGGAAGCAATTTCCTTATCGCTGGACATCTTCCTGGATGCGGAAGGAGCTAGTGCGTTATAGGCTCTGATGAGGGGATTTAGAATCTAAGAAAATGGTGCTGTCCATGGGAGGCTGGCAGAGGACATATCGTAGGGCTTCTGTCATGCCGTGAAGCTTAGCTGCTACGGAAGAGGTCGCATGGAAAAGCTGGTAGAAAAAAATGCCGCCATCTCCAGGAAGTGAATGATGATGAGAGGGGCGAAGCTAAAATGCTTATCGGTGAAACCGTGAAACATTGTTGTAGGTCTTCTTGACGGCGCGCACCATCTGAATAAGTGAAGCGCATAAGACGCGTTCGTAGCCATGCTCGCGTCTCGGTTTGTAGCGCAGTCGGAATCGCGCCACGTTCCTCCCGTTGCGTTCCTCCCACCACAGAGTCGTGGGATCGAAACCGGGCGCCGCCGCGTCAAGACCATTACTCCTCGGTCGCGAAGCTTGAGACTTCCCACCGCTCCATTGACGAGCCCGTCGACGACGGCGATGTTTGAGGGGATTATGTAGGGCTTGTTTGGAACGATGAGAATCTCCATGTGTAAGTTGGCGAATTCGGTGTTTGACATTTTAGCCACCTTGGCCGTCGCCTTCGACAGAGCGTCTTGTGTCGCGCACCCCCCGGTACGTGTCTTGAGCTCGCAGGCAACGAACGACAACCTCTTCTTCTTCCTCTCCTCCTTGTTGGGTAGCAACGAACGCGTTGAATGTTTTCACCTCTTCGGCCAATCTTTCGTTGCCCAATCCCTAGAGGGATCCTGCGACAATAATCATCGTGGTGCCGTTTACAGCAGCAGCGAGGGACGAGGCACTGCCCGAGCAAGAGGAGCCTCGCCTCTAAAAAGCCTTATAAGCTGTGGCGGAATAGGCATTCATAAGGAACAGCATTTATATGCTGCCCATTATCTTTGGAAGTAAAATGGGCGATAAATCATTGGGAATATGCGTTGATTTGGGGTATTCTTCTGGAGACATATGTGTGAAATGAACACGTGTATGCAAAATACAAGATGTTAATAATGTTGAAAAGAAGGAATACTTTTGATACGCGGATATGTACATGCGAAAAAGCTGGTTGCGGAATTTTGGCTAGGCATTTTAAATAACTGTATAAAATTATTCAAAACCCTAAATTGGTGTTACAAATTACTTTTTTTGCGTTTGATGTGCAATATCTTAGTTGTTTTTTCATTTTTTTTGCTTTGCACGCAGCACTGCACGCGCTGCACGCAGGACTGCACGCGTGCAGCAGTGCACGCAGCACTTGGTTCAGAGCGCAGGACGAGTAGTTACTATTTTCCACGTCCAGTAACGCGGTACTTGCAATTTTCTTTCTATTCATGACATCCGTCTGGTTTTGGTTTTAGTAAATGCAGGGCTGTATGCGTTTCATTAAACAATGATAGCACAGAACTGTGCTTTTGTTTTAACAGTGAGACATATCACTTCTGCCACGTGTCCAAAACATTTATTGGAACATCGATTTCCTATCGTCAACACGGATATCTTCCCGTCTTTCGCTGGATTTCATCGCCATGGGTCACGTCAGCCGTAGTGCCTTCCACCCCTGTATCCATCGCCTTTGTAGTGGTGACCGCCTTTGTGACCTCCATGTCCGTAGCCCCCATTGTGGCCGCCGTAACCACCGTGCTTTCTCCCGTAGCCACCGTGATGTCCACCATGGCCCTTGCGGTGACCTCCGTAGCCTCCGTAGTGTCCGTCGGCAAGGGCGATGCCCACGAGCAAGGCGAAAACGAAGAGAAGCACCTGCGCACAGAAGTGACAAAAAATTGAGCATGGCTGATACTTGAGAAGGCAGGACAACAGGAATACTGGAAGGTTTCCCCGACAGGTTACCTCTTTAATGTTGGCGCAAAATCAAGAGCGGCTGAAGTATTCACACGAACGCTTTATCTTGACGCTGCTTACAATATCCATATCATTTATAAATGGACGCCGACATCAAGGATAGGAAGATCACCTTCAGTACAATCTGGGCGTCAAATGTGATTTTCGCCCCCTCATTTTGTCATGCGGAGCGTATACGTCACACCCTCTTTACCGTCTCGTAAATATCAGAGAAGATAGGCTGCGATTATCTCATTTCGGAGCTCGCTAGTTTTGCAATTAAGAGTGGTTTGGCACGCACTGTCCAGCAAGGCCACCCCCAGTCGGTCACAGGGGCCGCAAAACTGTAAAGTGCTGCTAAGAACGGAAACTGATCCTACCCTGTATCAGCGTTCCCTCAAAACCTTAGCCACCCCTCTCTTGGCTTCGGCCTTCCTGCCAAATAAAACCTGAATATAACTGGTCAATACTTTTTTTACTACTGTGGTGATATGCTTTGTTTTAACTTAGTTTTACAATAGCATTATTATAGTCGTAATATATATAGGTTTAACAATGGTAGAGTCAAACGATGTTGAACTAGCTGCCATTACCTATTTAGCACATGAGTGTATAGAGGACTGAAACACGGATAGAACGCTGGTTCGTAAGTTCTGGTCGTGAAATGGGCGATAAAACATACCATGCGTGAGTAAAGCAGGTGAACGTGTGTTGTCTTTTCTGTAAGAGTCACTCTTAACAAAAAAATCTAGTAAATTGGCAGTAACGGCTGTAGTTACGAACTCCTTACGAACTTTGCTACTCCGCAGAATGGTACGTACGTTCTCGCACTATGTATGCACCCGAAATTTTATGGTTACTAATTTAGGCCGCGTACATAGTAACTGTCGCTTGTTTTCTTTTTATTCATTGAAAGGAAAAAAATTCCATAACTTATTTAACATACACATACCGCTCTTTTCCAACTCCAAATCACGAATAAAAGTGGTGAATCCACATAATGACTTCCATGTCCTCTTAATAAAATGCATAATTGCGAAAACATCGCAAAAATATTCTTTTTTTGCGACAAGGCTACAGACTCCATTAGAAGACTTTCCGGTCTGTCCACAAAATCAATCAGAGCAAATGTATTCCTAAAGTAACAAAGTTCAAGTCGCTCTTTCCGTGCATCCCGCTGGTTTTCTTGCTTACTTTGTTTGGGGCACAAATATGATATGTGCGTATTCAATTACTGCGTCTTTTGTCGCACCGTGCGCTCAGCCAAATCACATTGTCACGCGCGGTTGTACGGCCCACAGGATTCCTTTAGGGCGTTTAGAAGCGCTCACACTGTTTTTTTTATCTTTGCACCCTTTTTAGTGTAAACACCTTTTAAAGGTGTGTGCCATGGTACAAGATTTTCACATGCTTCTCTACCAAAAAGTTTCTAAAAACGTTCAGTGTGGGCACACTCGATTAAAGATCGCGCTGTTTTTTAGGTTACGTAAGTCTAGTTAGTAAAAGCACATAGATAACGGATGGTTTATTCACTGGGACATTCCTGCTGAAGGTAGTGTTGCTTACAACCTGCTTCAGTTAGTAATCTTACTAGTGCTACGTTTGCTAGCTTTAGTTGCTAAGTACCTAGTGGGCGCTGTGACAAGTAACTGATTAGTGTTCTGTGAGTAAATGTTCCAGCCTTTTTTTGGAGCGTTTGAAGTCATTGCGAGTCATACGTCAACTAAATGGGTTCAGTACAATTGAAATCTGCCAAGAGTTATGAGAACAAAGCTAAGTGTTCGGACTTTTACAAGAAAAAAGGGCTCACAGAGTGGCTGAAAATAGTGCCTAATGATGTTAAAAAAACACTAAAATGAAATATCAACACGTAGTCACGAACTAAGACAAAAAGCTACTAATGTACGTTTGACAAAAACCCACGAAAATAACATACACATGACATAACACCCTGAAGCGAGCACAACCTGGAATGGCCACCGTTTTGTTGTCATCAATTTGCATTGTGACACATTTGAATAAATGAAACGCTTGTTGATTATTAGCCCCACCTTTTAAGAGCTACGCAAAGTATGGAAACCCACAAGCAAAGTGGCCCGAAAAGACTAAGCGACGTTCGAAGTAGGTGTTAAATTCATTTAGCTATACTCGTTAGGCGAAGTTATTTCAAATTTCTTGCTTTAATTTATCTTACTCCGTTAAAACAGAACCCCAGGTTCCAACAGTTAGAAATGTACATAGTTAAAGCTTAGGCGGCTTGCGGCATGGTCTCATGTAAGTCAGGTAGAATTAAGGTATAAGTACCTGGGCAGCTATATTTTTATACAAGTATGGGAACTCAGAATTACAACTGGTTTAACGTTTTTCACATTAAATAGTGCACTTTGAAATTCTAAAACTTGCGTGATTCCTGCCTGTTCACAATGCACATGATTCTAGGGGAGGTAAGCTGCAAGTTCATGTTTTTCTTAGGGTAAAGCTGTTGTCCTTTTAAATTTCGGAACACAATACCAAAGTCATAGTGGCTTTCATTACCAAATGCTTCGAAAACAGCATTAAACGTCGAACACTCTGCCCTGTAGATGTGGCGTACGATATTTACAGGCATTTCCATGCCGGATTGAAGGTATGTGCTCTTCCCTACAATATCCCAACAAATATTTTTAAAGCCAGGTTAACTCAATACAAAGTCCGTCAACAAAAAACAGGTAGGCAGCACACTCACTGCGGTCTTCATGGTTGCGAGGCTTTAATACTCGGCGGGCGTTATAGTGCAAGACTGTAGCCAGAGCTGTCTTATATACAGCCCAGTTGCAGTCAGCGAACACGTGTTGTACATAACACGCGTGGAGTTTCCCGAATTCCGCTGTTGTCCACACCTATACCTCTTACATCTCCTCTTGGTGATGTATGTGTAGTGTCTCGTTTGCTGGATATGCTATGTATGCATTCTGTGGTTTTTTAAACTCTGTGGCTGCCAGCTAGCACGAGCGGAATGCCTGCTCAGTCAGGATTCTACACCAATGACGTTTCTGCACGCGTTTTTTTTTTCTGCATATCTCACAGATAAAGAGGGGGAGTGGTCGTAAGCATGTTTGAGCCTTGAGCATCTTAATTTCAATTTCGTCTATCACACCAACCAGTTTTTCCCTGGAATAGTGGAATAAGATATTCCTCATCGCAAAACGTTTGTTCAAATAGTCAAACGCTTGATGTCCGGTGTAGTCCCCATGAAATGCTCATCCTATTTACAGCTCGTCCATAATTGTACAAGCATACGGTAATGATGCTTCAGAGGAATCGTGTTAGAACTGTGTCTGATCAGCAACGCAAAAAATTCGAACCACAAAAGAAAATACAAGCAACAAATTAAATCCGTCCTACTCATTGCGAAATCTGCAAACAGCGGATGTGTTGCTCTCTGACGTTGGCGCGATCGTCAGGCGGTGCTCGCCCGATAAAGGCAGCGTCGTCACCGCACAAACTATACGGTTTCCGCAAAGAATTCGTGGCTAAACGCCAGTGCCGAGAGCCTCCCTTCCTTATCAGAAGGGAGAATCAGCCGCCCCTGTGATACCACTTCGACCTCTATCCGTGAGTATGTGAACCTGCAGCAACACCTGCGGGACGCATGACCTGTATCAGACTCAAGACGTCTTTATCTACAACTTCTCCAGTATTAAAATATTTTTTTCGAGTGACAGTGTACAGATGATCAAATTACTGCAGTGGTGGAATACCGGGTGCCTATATACAATTCAGAGCGTTTACTTTCGGTGTAGCTTTGGCCCTGTAATTCACAGTCTTGCTACCATCGGCACCTGAGCTGTCGTTCGCTGCTAATTGAAGTGGATAAACAAACTGGAGCCAAAGTTGGCTGCGTCCACCATGAGACGCCGTGCAAATTGATCACTGGTTAAGGATTGTCCAGCATGTTCCTCATTGGTTATAAAGAATTGTATAATACCCTAAAGCCGGCACACTTAAAACACAACTACACTGGATGAAAATTTAATTATTCAATGAATGAATGCTTTCCAGAGGCTCCTCGCTCTGAGGTATTTTTGAAAACAAATTGTATTAGCGTATCAAAGACGTATATAATGTTCATGCGTGGCAAGGACTTCACGTTGAGTGGCCTTGGGTGGCCTGCATATTTTCTGGGAATTGCCATTTTTTAATTTGCTGTTTAAAAAAAACATTCTTCCCTATGTGAAGGAGAGCCAGAATTGCTGTGGTGTGTAAGTCGGAGTCAAATTAGCAGCTCCTTTCGACAAAAATTCTTTTCCACCCGTTCTGATGAATCAACAGTTTCTGCTGTTTTATCTAACCGTACGCTTTCATGTATTGACAGCATCCAGCAATTCTGCAATGTTTACACCTTCACTGTGGAGGATTTACGACAAGTAAATGAAACTCGGTAAAATAATAGGGTTCTCTTAGCGGTTATTTATGATATACCGTGTTTGTGGATAATTTCGATAACTCAAGAGTCGGTGCCGTTTTCTGCAATCACGCCTCCCGTAGATAGCCACGTTTCGCTGCGCAGCACACCATGTGTAAAAATCAGCTTACAAAGAGGCAGCTTACAACAATACCCTAGCAGACTGCTTCACCTGTAAACACAAACGTAATGCTTTCAATACACTTTACAGGGGCAACATCAGCCGTCTTATGTCAAAATATGAAGGCCCCGGGACGTTTGTTCTTTTTAATTATTTTTTTCGATACGCTGAAAGTGAGGCTCGCAGATTTGAAAACCCGGCTATTTCAGTAGGCTCCCCAAGCTACCATTGCCATTGGCCATTACCTTGAGTGGGCACAAGTCCAATTAGAAGACCGTTTGGAACTTTTCACTGAGGAGGTAATAATGAGTATACCGAAGCTTTATAAAACAAGCATGACACTTCCTCGTGTCGGCAGTGAAGAACCGGCCCTTCAATAGCGGAACAGCGAATGAATTCGATACGAAGATAGACCGGCGCTTCACCTAAATCAACCTAAATATACCGAACCTTTGTTATTTACAAAAAAACACAGGTTTTAAAGCAAAGCTTTTACCTCTACCAGCCACTGTTTTCGTCGTGGAGAGCGCCACAAGGAACACCCAACACGGCTGGGGAGCGCGACGGCGCTTATCCCTCACGGAGCGTAGTGCAGCAAGCGCGGCTAATGGGCGCTATTGCCTAGCGTTCCACGCGCGCCGGAGACTGCTCACCCCGACGGTCGCGTCGGCAGGACCCATTCCGACGGCTTTGTTGTCTACTTAGCGGCGGTTTCTTTGGGTCGGTTTTTGCGCAGCTTCACGTCCAATGCGCATCCTTCACACAGCTTGATTAACTTGTTTAGCAACACCTCCTGGGTAACACGGACTCGAGAGAATTTATTGGTCGTAAGGAAAATATGAGTTAAGGATTGCTTTGTAGAACGCGAAGACAAAAAGTAGAGACCACATACATACATTTGGCCGCTTGAGAAATGATACCTTTGTCACACTGCTTGGCACTCATGGGACTGCGTTTTCTAAATTGGTGGATACTAATTCGGTTATGTATAACAGGTATTATAAAAGGCGAAAGGAGAAACTGGTTCGGATAAATAAGCATAAATATTCTCTGAGATTTCTTCGCGCTGCTTAGAACGAGGTCACGGGTTTGATTCCCGCCCGCTGCGACCCCTTTTCTACTGGAGGCTAAAAGCAAAAACGCCCGTGTGTCCGAGATTTCGGCGCACGTTGAAGATCCCCGGGTGGTCAAAATTAATCCAGAGCCCTTAACTACGGCACACCTCGTCGCCTGCGTTGCATCGGCGCGTTAATCCCTAAAATCAATCAATTCTCTCAGCTTTCCCGCCATTGTCAAACGTACTAAACCGACTAGTTTAAATCGGTATAATCGGGATCAATAGGCTCACATGCTGAATTGTTTGGGCGTCTGCGCTGGTGTCGCATGGTGTTGTAGCCCTGAGTAAGCTTATCAGGGTGGCTACCCCCTTCGAAGGGCGCTCCTCTCTTCTTTTCTTTCTGTCGACGCACGTCCAAGCTACAGCAGCGGCGTCCGCCACTCTGGCCTGGTTGTGGGCGATGCTGCGGCGTTGGGAATGCCGCCCTCGTGGAATCCCAAGGAACGGCTGGCAGAATCTCATTTCCTTTCTTGTAGAGCCGCCGTGCCTCCGGAAAGTGGACTGGTCTTGGTTGTGAAAGCAGGGGGGAGCGATGTCCATTGCACGGCGGCCGTATTCAGCCGGAAAGAGCTTTAGCCATCCAGCACAATGACCCGTTTTGTCACTGAATTTTCGTAGGTCTCTGGGAGACAATTTTTTATTTTATTTTTTTACGCACCAAGACGCAGCTTGTACTGCTGCGTACGTGCGCCGATATGCATCTTGCTTGTGTTGTAGAAGGCGGGGGGGGAGAGAGGGGGGGCTGAAGTCCGCGTGTTTCGCCGACCCCCCGGGGGGCTCATTTCAGCCTTGTTGGTGCAGGACTTAGGCTGAATGACATAGCCGTCGATGATGAGGCTACAGGCATATTCAATGTGCTAGCCCACAAGTATGGGGTGCACACTGCTGCGGTTTACTCATGACGAACCATTGGCTGGTCATTTAAGCGGCTCCTAACTTTTTGCACACTGAGTCACTGTGTGACCTGGTCCGGCACGAAGCGAGTCTTTTTTCGCTATTGTCGATCGTGCCATGACTGTTAAACGGTGAAGGCGCGGTGCCGAAAACCATCTGGGATGATGAAACCAATTGGAACTGCGCGTCCTTGGATGCTAGCTGCTTGCGACTTTAAGAGACCTTTGACGAAGATCAAGCATGGATATAATTATTTGGCGTCTCGGGCTGACTGTTTGGCGAAGCAGCACACTGGTTCTGCACGGCGAAGAAAAGGCACCGACGCTGGTCCAGGCTGCTCTCAGCCGGCTCCGCAGTACAACCTCACGAAGAGATCAACTTAGTGATGAGCGCATTCTAAACAGCGTGCGTTAACGTGCCCTACAGCCGTCACTTCTGTCAGTCGCAGTTCGTGCAGCAGCCGCTCACCCAAGGCCTTCGTCGGGAGTCTAGTCCGTTGTGCACCGTCAGTTTCCGGTCTTTTCCAGCCCGCTGTAAGGACGTTTTTCATTATGTTCGGTGTTTAAGAGTGTGCATGTTACGTTGCGCTATTTGTATTATCGTGTTTGATTTTTTGCCTGTCGATTACCCATGATGTATTACGTGCGTATTTGGTCTGTGCGATTGTTTTTTGCGCTCGTTATAACGCACATGTCGAAGTAATGTTGACCGTGTTGGACCGTACGGTGTAGCGTGAACTTTTTTTTTGTTTCGATGCAGGGTTGTGTACGGTTCGAGCGATAACCTTGTTGAGGGCGTTAAATGTTGCTTTTTTGTGCACGATGTAAAACGGTGTTTCTTTCTCCTGCGTCTTGGGGTTATTTTTTTGCTACAGAAACCCTCTTTCCTCTATGCATGTAGGACGAGGTATGCTCTATGGTTCTTTTTATTTACTTCTAACCAGCGAGCACAGCTAGCTTTCTTTTGGGCGTGCGCCTCCGGGATTGTGAATTATGGGCTTGTTTTTGAAAGCGTCGGACTTCGGCCGTCCGCGGCGCCGGTGTTCATGCGAGCAGCGCGTATTTGAGGCGGTTGCGTGAGCTGTGCGAAGTTGGGAGAGTCGGACACACTTTGGGGGACCGTATATTCAATGTACAGCGATATACCGGTGGTGTAGAAGTGGAGTATCCGCCTCACGTGCCGATGGACTGTGGTTCGAGTACCGGTGCAGCAGAATTCCCCCCGTATAAAAAAATGATAATCCGCGCATTGATGGAATTCCAAAAGGAGGCTTGAAGTGAGGCCTCATCCCGGAGCTCATTGCCGGCAACACATTCTCTGACCAGAGCAGGATTGGCCACCCTGGTATAGTAACTTCTCAAACCTCCCGTTAATACGCCGATGAACCCACGGCCCTCAGTCTTCAGTGGCTGCGAAGAAAACGACCACGGCAGCGGTCAGACCTGTGACATAGCTGAGGGTGCTCATAATCCCTGGGTCCGGAGCGGCAGCCATTGGAATCTGAACTTCGCAATGCTTAGCATGAGAACTTTATATAGCCAGGCGAGTCGAGAGGTGTTGTTCGAAGAATTAGAGGGCATTCAATGGGATGTAATAGGGCTTAGCGAGGTTACGAGGATAGCGAAAGAAGCCTTTAAAGTGCCGAAAAAAGGACACGTGCTATGCTATCATGGCCTAGTGGACAAAAAAGAACTGGGAGTGGGATTTCTAGTCAAAAAATCATAGTTTTCAACATAGACGAATCCTATAGCACAAAGAAAAAGTTTGCCGGTCTTTTAGTTAGGCTAAATAAGAGGTACAAATACCAGGTGTGCAAGGCTACGGGCCCACATACATCCATGATGACCAGGTAGTTGATGACTACGGAGTTAAAAGGGGAAATCGGCGATTGTTAAAGTTAAAACACAGTACACTGTTGTTATGGGAGACTTTATTGCGAAAGTAGGCAAGAAGCTGGCCGGAGACAAGGCATTTGGGAACTAGTGTCTGAGCTGTAGAAATAACAGAGAGGATTTACTAGTAGTGTTCGCAGAACGGAATAATCTACGCATCATGAATACCGTCTTCTGGAAACGGGAGAGCCGGTAGTGGACGTGGATCCCGAATGGGCAGCATAAAAATAAAGTAGGCTTCCTACTATGCGATAGAGAACTCCACAGGCCTAACTGTAAGGCTCGGGATCTGCCCGAGCCCGCATTATGAAGCTATAGCCGATCCGTGCCCATAACTCGTAGTCCGAGTACGGTCCGAAACCGAGTGTTTATCAGTGAACTTGCCCGCGTGTGCGCTGGATAGGCCGCGTGTGCGGACCCAGGCCCGTGGTTATATACTAAAGAAAATTTATGTGGTTGAGTATGATTGGAGCGGGCAATCAGACAGAGCATCCAGAGTGTAGAAGCACGCCATGAAAGGAAATGAAAAAAATTTGGGTCAGAAAGTACACGTACTTTAGCTGATACCTGTGATACACGAGTGTTTCAAAGAACAGTTGAGTCAAATTGCCTTCCAAGTTTGAAAGGCCATTCAAACAGGAAAGAGTTCCCCCCAGCTACAATAAAAATTTTGAAGGCATTTGAAAGTTTCAGCGTTCACAGGCCATGTCTTGGTGTCGCCAGGGCTGCCCAGTATCACTAACGTAAAATAAAACAAAACCAATTTTGGAGTTAAAAAGGGCCGAAAAAACAGTTCTTGGGGATAAAATTGATTATATCATACATACACGAACAAAGCATGCACAACATTGGCCCTCTTTGTTTTTGCACCGCCGGTGGTTGGAGTTCGAAACTACTTTGTAATTACAAACTAAGTAAAGTAAGCAAAAACAAAAGAAAAGTGATTAAGAGCGAGCTATTTAATAACACAGGCGAGCTGTTTAATAATAACATAAAAATGTTATAATAGCTAACGAGTTTTAAATGCAGAGCATTTCAGTAACTCACGATGCCACCCGCGTTGACGTCCGTAGTCCGCACCGCACCCCTCCCTACTACATAAAAGAAAATACTATCCGGCGCCCGGTTTCGATCCCTCGACCCTGCAGGCGGAACGCAATGTACAAGGTGCTCTACCCACTGCGCCACAAAGCCGACACAGAATGGGACCCTACGAACGCGCCTTATATCGTTGACTCATTCGAATTACTGCTGACGAGCGCTCTCTCGTGAGCAGTTGCCACAAGTGCAACAACATTAACGTAACGCCAACTACTTAACGTCGTGCGCCCCCGGAAATGCTGTGCATTTGATCGTGCCCCTCGCGAGGGGGATGTTTCACTGCATCTTCTCTCGGTCGCGGGACCCGTGGCGCCATCTGGCGCAGGCGCGGCACAACTCGTAGCACTTTGAATTTCTGGAACACACTTCAGGTGAGTGTAGGCTTAAAAACTTTCCCTGCCAGACTACGAACGCTATGAACCTCCAGTGAGGTTTGTGTTATTCGAAAGATTTCATGTTTTTATGATATCTGCACACTAGCCCTGACATTCACGATAATCCCGGACAAGGAAGTAGTTCAGAGGAGATAGATATCCCACCAGTAGTGAAAGAATGGATTTAAAACAAATGCAAATGGCAAAGCACCTGGTGAGGATCAGATAACTACAGACCTCTTGTAGGACAGTGGGTAACTTGTACTAGTAAAACTGACAAACCTGTACACGCAATGCCTCGTGACCGCGAATGTATCGTAATCTTGGAAGAACGCGAACATCATCCTAATTCATAGGAAAGGTGACATGAAAGACTTCATTAATTACAGGACGATCAACTTAGTGTCAGTCACCTACAATGTACTTACCAAGCTAACCTTAAGATAATTTCTGCCTCCTTAGATTTCGGTTAACCTAATAAACAAGCAGGGATTCGTAAAGGGTATTCAATAATGGACCGTACCCACACCATCAATCAGGTGAAAGAGAAATGCTCGGAGTATACTGGGCCCCTATATATTTCCTTCATCGATTATGAGAAAGCATTTGTCTCTGTCGAAACCTCAGCGCACATTCAAGCGTTGTGAAATCGGGTGTAGACGACACTATGTGAGAAAACTACAGGATATCTACAATGAGTCCACACCTACCGTCGTCCTCCATAAGGGGAGCAGTAATGGACCTATAATGAAGGACGTCAGAGAAGGAGACACAATTTCTCCAATGTCATTCCTAGCATGTTCACAAGAGGTATGCAGTACATTGGATTGTGACCATGTGGGCGTTCGTGCTAATGGAGAATACCTCAGTAACCTCAGATGTGCTGATGGCGTTGCCTTGCTAAGAAATTCGGGGGACAAATTGGAAGATATGATACCGCACTGGACAAACGGAGCAGAATCGTGGGCCTGAATATTAACGTGCGTAAAACTAAAGTAATGCTCAATGACCTCGGGAGAGCACAGCGGTTTGATATGAGAGTGGTGACGAGGCAGTGGAAGTGGTAAGGGAATATACCTACTAAGGAGAAGTAGTGACCTCGGGTTTCACCCATGAGCTACAGATAATTAGAAGGGTAAGAATGGGGTGGAGTGCATACGGCAGGCATTTTCAAAGAATGAATTGCAGCCTATCATTGTCCCTGCAGGAGAAAGTGTATGAGAGCTGAATCTTACCGGTACTCACCTACGGGGCAGAAACTTTGAGGCTCACTAAAACGGATCATGTTAAATTAAGGAGGACTCACCGAGCAAATAAACGGAGATGATAGGTGTTGCTTTACAGGACAAGAAGAGTACGGAGTGGGTCAGGGAACAAATGTAAGTTAAGGACATACTAGTAGAAAGTAAGAAGTAATGGGTGTAGACAGTCATGTAAAGAGGAAGGCAAAATAACCATTGGAAATCAAGGGCAGCAGAGTGGATCCCTAGAGAAGGGAAGCGTGGCACGGGTGGAAGAAAGTTAGATGGGCAGATAAAATCAAGTTTGTGGGGATAAATTGGCCACTATTAGCACAGTACCGGGATAATTGGAGATCTATGGGAAAGGTCTTTACCCTGCATTGGGCTCGGATAGGCTGATTATTATTAATAATATTATATTATTATTATTAATTATTATCCTGCCCGACCCCCTTTGACAACAATTGCCACCAAGGGTAAAAAGAATACAAAGAAGGGAAACAGGCCTGCATTCCTTGGAGCCATGGAGTTGTGTGCATTGTCGGTGGTTGAGCGGCCGCAGCGTCAAAGGGCACTATTTGTTTCAAAGTTGAGCCCTGACACTGCCACTGCTGACCTCAAGAAGCACATCGAATCTCAAAATATTTGTCCCCATTCCTGCCAGCGGCTGAAAACAAAATATTTGCCGTACTCCTCATTCTACGTCATGGTTGACGAAGAAAACATGAAGCGTCTGAACGACCCTCAATGTGGCCGCGTGGCTGCATTCTCAAGCCATTCCGTGGGATTCTACATGATGATATGCTCCATCCTTCAGAGTCTGTAATTGACAGTGAAGGTGTGTAATTTGGACATCTTTTACCAAAACGCTCGTGGTCTACGAACTAAGCCAACTGAATTTTTCGCTAATGTTATTTCGTCTTCGTTTCCTGTCATTGTGATTACCGAAACTTGGCTGTGCAATGAGATTCCCTCATCAGACTATTTTCCACCAAGTTACAACACTTTCCGCAGTGATCGTGACTTCAATGCAACCAAACAAAAAGGTGGTGGCGTACTTATGGCTGTAGATAATTCTCTGAGATCTGTTCGCCGAAGTGACATAGAAACTGTTCCTGAATCAATATGGGTCGAAATTAGCCTTGATGGCGGCGAAAAATTGTTGATTGGGTCCTTATATGTGCCGCCTAGCATTACCCCAATCTCTTTTAATGGCATCATCTCTTCCATTGAAAGTGAAATATCTTCACATAGGAAGCACAAGATTGTTGTTATTGGTGATTTTAATACCCCTGGTATCGAGTGGAGAACACTTGAATATTCTCATTACCATCAATACATAGAGAATAAGTGCGGCCTGCTATTAGATTTTCTTGCTTTTAATTCCCTTCAACAACATAATTCTATTGCCAATCCTTGCGGTAACATATTAGATCTGTGTATTTCGAACAATCAGCCTATTGAAGTGTCACTCTCTGACGTTTTTCTTGTTCGTCCCAATAAATTTCACCCACCACTTAAACTAACACTCTCTCTGTCAGGGGAAAAACAGAGCTTTCAAAATAACATCAACAAATCGCCCAGATTTGCTTTCAAAAAAGGTGACTACGTTGGCTTACACCATGACTTATCCTCCATTGACTGGTCTATGGTAACTGAAAAAACCAATGTTGATGACCAAATAGATAAGCTTACGGAACTTATCTTAAGCAGTATGCGCACATATATTCCACAATAAACTCCTAAACTCCATAAATATCCCCCCTGGTTCTCGTCTGAACTAATAAGTGCTCTAAAGCATAAAGATCGCGCACACAGAAAGCTTAAAAGCACTCCATCTCTCGAGCGCAAGGAAGATTTCCGATGCTTTCGAACTCTTTGTAAACGCCTATATAAACGGGATCACAGTTCATATATTGCACACTTAGAAAAAAGCGCCTCTGACAGGCCGGCTGAGTTCTGGAAGTATGTACGCAAATGGAAGTATGTACGCAACAAAAGTGAAGAGCCTTTAATACTACTGGACTCCATTGGAACAGAACTACAAGACGTCGCTGACTGTTTTGCCACGCAGTTCTCTTCCGTTTATAAAGCCTCTGACTCTAGCAATACTATGGAACACCACTTGGAAATCAACACATCCAATCCTCTGTCGCTAGATGAAAATCTCATCAGCGAATGCATTAAGCGCTTGAAACCATCCTTATCATGTGGTCCAGATGGTATCCCCTCAGCTATACTAAAAGCTTATAGCAGTATATTGGTCCCAGTACTGACTAGCATATATAATAACTGTCTGATTACTTCCACATTTCCTAGCATGTGGAAAATTGCTCGTATTTTTCCAGTATTTAAGTCTGGCTCTAAAACTGATGTCTCGAATTATCGACCGCTTACTCTTCTGCGTGCCATGTCAAAGATTTTTGAGCTGGCCCTTCACCACATACTGTCTTTTAATGTGAAAACCTCATTGAATAATAATCAACATGGATTTGTCCCTGGCCGCTCAACCGTCACTAATCTTGCCAGTTTCATGACGCAAATATCTACACCTGTATTCCAGAGAGGACAGGTCGATACCATTTGCTGTGACCTCAGCAGAGCGTTCGATGTAGTCAGTCACTCAATGCTTATGGTTAAACTTGTTAATTTTGATGTTGACACCGCTGTTGTGAATCTATTGCATAGCTACCTTCGTGACAGATCATGTTATGTTGCCGTCAATGGCCAAACGTCCTCCTTTTCCAAAGTGACCAGTGGTGTACCTCATTAGGCCCACTCCTCTTTTTAATGTATATTAACGACGTTTCTTCTGCCATTCGCAATTCTTCTTTCCTTTTGTATGCAGATGATATAAAGATATTTAACGAAATTCATTCATTTAACGACTGTCGCTTGTTGCAGTCTGATTTGTGTTCTTTTTCAGAATGGTGTAAAAACAATAACCTTTCTCTCAATATTTCAAAGACAAAAGTCATGAGTTTCACTCGCAAATCATCTAGCGTATCTTTTTTGTACTCTGTCATTTCTGTGTCTTTATGTAGGGTTTGTGAGATCAATGATCTCGGCGTTCTCTTTGATACCACCTTGCATTTTTCAGCTCATACGAAGCGTGTTGCTATGCGGGGTCTTCGTTCTCTCGCCGGTGTTTGTAGAATATCGAGAGAATTCAATTCTCCTATGCCACTCCGCAAATTGTACACCGCAATACGTCTTCCTCAACTTGAATATGCATCTGTGATCTGGAATGACATATCTAATTCCTTAAGTAACGTAGTTGAGCTTGTCCAGAAAAAAGTTCTAAGCGTTTACAACCATCGCTTCGCTAAAAATGACTCTTGCTCGTGTTCTAACACCGTTCAACTATTGTCACTGCCTTCACTTCGCTGCCGGCGAAATCGCGCCGATCTCTTCTTTCTTTTCAAGCTCGTTGACGGTACTATATCCTGTCCTATACTTCTCAATAGTATTAATTTTCGGATTCCGCGGAAGCAAACAAGAGAGAGCAGGCCGTTTCTTGTAACTACCCGCCTCTCTCAGCACTCAACCCTCAACAGGATACAAAATGTTTATAATTTTTATTTTCTTGACCTTGATGTTTTTGATGGGTCACAGTCATCGTTTTCCTCCAAGGTTTCTACCGCTATAAGATAACAGCACATGTGCAATTTGCTCTATCCTTCTCTTTTAGTTTATCTGGCGCATTGTTGTATGTATCTATGTATGTATGTATGTATATTATCTGACTTTTCGTAATTATCATAAGCTATTTCTCATACTGTGTTAATCTACTTTTGTCCTGTCGTCCTACTATTTCTGTGCGCATTGTATCTTTGATAGTTTTCTTCCGAACAGTCATCTTGTTCTATTGTGTTATTCTTAGTTTTTTTGTTTCTTTTTTTGTGCGCCAGCATCAAGACCTCTCGGTTGTTTCTGGGCACGTTTAATAAATGATTGATTGATTGATTGATTGATTATTATTATTATTATTATGGCGCCCAGTAAGGACAAGTGCCTCCTCTGCTGCCTCGCTTTCTTCGGCAGGCAGGAGTTTTTTTGATGTTCTGCGTGTAAACGCCGTGCGCACGGAAAGTGCATTGTTCTTCCGGACGAGGAACTGCAGCGTTTGATCTCCGGTGAGCAGCCGTTCGTCTGCAATCTGTGTGTGGCTGCGGCTTCACCCGCTAGGCCTAGCGACCCCGGTGACCAGGCCAGTGAAGACGGTGAGCTAGCGAACATCCCGGCCAAACGAGTGGCGTCCCCTGTCGGAGCAAGCTTCAACCCTTCGGCGGACCTACGCGCAGAGGTAGCTGCGTTGAAGAATCTCCTGTCAGAAGCCTGCGCCAGCCTCTCTTTTCTCGGGGATGTTGTCACCGAGCTGCGCGAGGAGAACCGGCTTCTTCGACGGGACAACGTGGCTGGGCTTGCCCATCAGGCTGCAATCGTCGCTTCCCCGCGTGAGGAGGTTCGCTGCCTGCGAGGGGAGCTCGCGCATCCCCCGCCTTCTCCGCCTGCTTCCCCGAAGCCTGCTAATCCTTTCATGCCGCCGGTGACGTCACCGCAGTCTGGTATCCCTATGAGGTCGTCGTTCGCCGAAGCCGCCGCCGGTGCAGCTGGTGAAGGTGCCCCCTTCCTGTCCTCTAACACCGCTTCGCCGTTCGTTGACCGCCCCAGCAGTCAACCTGCTAACGCCTTGTGCACTTTGGTTTCCCCTTCGGTCCACCCTCTGCCCCCGCCTCCTAGGTCCGACACTGCGTTTAATGGCCCGCCGACGAACTTGCAGAAGAAAAGCAGCCCTCCCCGCGTGGGTGCGTCGGAAGCTTCTCAGTTGGTTGTGGTACACCGACCACCGAGCTCCAGAGTCATCTTGGTTTCAAAACTGTCCGCTAACACCACATCTGCTCAACTGTTGGCTCACTTGTCAACTGTGCAAGTTACTCCATTGTCGTGCAAACGCCTGAGGACCAAGTACGACTCCTATTCTTCTTTTTGCGTAACTGTTAACGAGGAGTGTTTTAGGCACCTGAGCGACCCGTCTATGTAGCCAAAAGGCTGCCTTTTCAAGCCGTTTCAAGGCAAGGCCCACCCTGGTATGCTGCACGGCTCTGAAATAACTGAAAATGATCAGTAAGTACGTGAGTTTCGACATATACTATCAAAACACAAGAGGTCTACGAACTAAGTCCTCTGAATTTAATAGAAATATTGTATGCTCTAAATTTCCTGCTGTTGTCATTACTGAAACCTGGCTTTCCGATGATATCTCGTCTTCCGACTATTTCCCTTCTAACTATCAAATCTTTAGAAGCGACAGAAAATTAACTGGACCTAAACAAAAAGGTGGCGAGGGTTCTCGTTGCCGTTGATCATTCAGTGCATTGCATGCGGCGTGCTGACCTCGAGACCCTAGACGAATCAGTCTGTCTTGAGGTAGGCCTCACGAAGGGCGAGAAGCTACTCATCGGTGCATTCTATATATCCCCGGATGTATTACCTTCTGTATTTAATCGAACACTCACATCCATAGAAAATGTCTCAAATGCACACTACAACCATAAGCTCATTATACTTGGAGACTTCAACACCCCAGGTATTCGCTGGAACAGTCTTTCCTTTGAGCACAAAAACCATTATGCAGCGCAGAAATGCAGCATGCTATTAGATTTTCAATCGTTCACCTCCATGCAGCATTTCTGCCGCATAGAAAACTCTTGTGGTAATGTTCTAGATGTGTGCTTCTCAAACTTAAAAAACGTACAAGTGTGTGCCTCCGAAATATTCCTTGTGCACCCCGACAAGTTTCACCCCCCTCTTATTGTCTGTGTGTCGGTCACGACCCAGCATCGCTCTGGCGGTGTTGACAATTATGCAGTCCCGCGATATACTTTCAAGCGTGGAGATTATGTTGGGCTGTATCACTTTTATTCATCTGCTGAAGGGTCTAGTGTTTTGGATGTCAATGATGTTGACGAACAGGTTCGACGCTTCACTGAAATCGTCAGAAGGGGCATGGAAAAGTATATCCCTTGTTATAAGCCTGTTCCTTCCAAATTTCCCCATTGGTTTTCTAAAGAACTTCGTAGTTCGCTTAAACTTAAGGAGAGCGCCCCAAAAAAGGCCAAGCGTTCTGGGCTTGACAAGTGGAAAGCGGAGTTTAGTCGGTATCGCTCACTTTGTAAAATCCTCTACCGGCGTGACCACCAGCTCTATATAGAATCGTTAGAGGCTGCTGCGTCTCAGAAACCGGCTGAATTCTGGAGGTATGTACGCGGCCGTTCTAAGGCGTCTAAAGAACACGTTAGCCTGCTTAATTCCGATGGTGAAGAGGTTGAGGATGTTGCCACCAGTTTTGCTCAGTACTTTCATTCTGTCTTTCAACTGCCAGATGGCAACGACGAACGCCTATCGTTTAATAACTCTTATTTTAACACACTTAGGTTCGATGAAAAAATTGTCAATGATAGCCTTCAATGGATGAAACCATCATTTTCCTGTAGTGCAGATGGAATTCCAGCAGCCCTCATGAAGGCTTACGGCAACATTATTGTGCCTGTCTTAACTTCCATTTATAATAACTGCTTACTTTTAGGTAAATTTCCTTGTGCATAGAAGATCGCTCGAATTTTTCCAATATTTAAGTCTGGTGATAAGTCTGCCGTTTCTAACTATCGCCCGATCTCACTCCTTTGTGTCGCCTCAAAACTCTTTGAGTCAGCTCTGAACAAAGTTCTTGCTGCCTGCGTCAAGAACGTTGTGATACCAAATCAGCACGGATTTTTCTCGGGTCGATCGACGGTCACAAATCTTGCAAGCTTTATGACCCAGGCTTCGGCTGCAGTTTGTGAAAACGGCCAGTTGGACGTTATTTATTTTGACCTCAGTAAGGCGTTTGATGTGGTGAACCATCAGTTATTAATTAACAAGCTTGCTAAGTCCGGTGTAGACGCAAGCCTTGTTGCCTTGTTGTCCAACTATCTCCTTGACCGGTCCTTTATGTAGATGTTAACTACAAAAAGTCTAGTGTTTACCCTGCAACAAGTGGTGTACCCCAGGGTTCCGTGCTTGGTCCATTATTGTTTTCTGTCTTTATCAATGATGTTTCACAGTGTTAACAAACTCTTCTTTTCTTCTCTATGCTGATGATGTCAAACTATTTAGGCACATTAGCGGTGTTGATGACTGCTGTGCCTTGCAGTGGGATGTGTCGGAATTATCGGTCTGGTGCAGGAAAAACTGCCTAATTTTAAACCCCACTTAAACAAAGGTTGTCACCTACAGCCGGAAAACCCACCGTCTGCTCTTTTCCTACAGTATTGAGGGTGCTCCTCTGCAAAGGGTTGATGAGATTAGGGACCTAGGGGTGCTTTTCGACAGTACCCTCTCTTTTTCTCCTCCTATTAGGCTCATCACCCGGCGAGCACTCCGAAGCCTGTGTCGGATTACAAAGGAATTCTCTTCTCCAGATCCATTTCTAATGCTATACAATGCAATATGTATATCACAGTTAGAATATGCTTCTGTTGCCTGGAAAGGCATCTCCAAATCTAGTAGTGAATTAATAGAACGTGTGCAGAAGAAGTTTGTATCTATATTTAAGCACCGTCATCACAATCACAGTTTTCATCCTGATTCTAACTTACCCATAGTCCCTTCCATCCCTTCCTTGAACTGCAGACGTATGCGTGCAGACCTTACATTTCTTCACAAAATTGTTCATGGCGACCTGTCTTGCGCAGACCTGCTTAACTGTTTAGAGTTTAGTGTACCACAAAAGCCCACCAGATCGCATCGCCCGTTCTTGACCGCTGCGCGCAACTCCAATCATTCTCCTGTGCGCAGAATACAGAATTGTTATAACCGCTTCTTTGAACGCCTTGACATGTTTCAGAAATCCTTTACAATTTACCGTACAGCGCTGTTGAATACAGTATGTTAAACACCTATGATATGTCTGCCGCTCTTTTTTTTCTGGAATTTGGTTTCTCTGCGGTTGTGTCTATCCAACTGATAGTCGCCTATTTTTGAAACTGTTTACTGTCATTTGTTCGTATTATCATTTGTCTCTACACTCCGTTGTTTTTGTTGTATTACTGTCAAACTTTGTTGCTCTGCCTGTCGTGTGGCCTTTACGACAGGCAGAGCAACATAGGCATCTTCTTTTTTTATTTTTTACTTGTACCCAGGCTCCGCCTGTGCTTTATTTGTCATTTTCACTACTTCAATTTGTGTGTCTTGTCGCTTGTTTGTTTCTTGCTATATGTTTCTTGTATTTTGTTTTCATGTAACTACCCGTGCGCCAGCACTCAGGCCTCTGGCTGTTCCTGGGCACGTAAATAAACATGATTAATTGATTGACTATTATTATATTATTATTATTATTATTATTATTATTATTATTATTATTATTATTAAACTGAGCTTCTCTCCACATATTCAGGTAATTACTCGTAGAGCTCTTCGATCGCTTGGCGTTGTCTGTCGCGTGTCCAAGGAGTTCAAGGAGCCGATTTCTCTTCTCAAGCTCTACACAACTATATGTCGTCCTCAGCTTGAATATGCATCTGTTGTCTGGAACAGCACGAGTAAAACAAACCGTAAGCTTGTAGAAAGAGTCCAAAATAAGTTCATATCTATCTTCAACCATCGCTTTGGCGATAGTAGTAATTATAACCCTGGATCGCCCTCTTCATTGACGCTATCATGCTTAACTTCCAGGCGGAACAAGGCTGATATTCTCTTCCTCTTTAAAATTATGCACGGCATAGTGTCTTGTGGTGAGCTGCTACAACATGTTCGTCTTTATGTGCCGCAAAAGTGGACCAGGAAACATGATACCTTTTGCAACTCCAATTGCCTGCGTGTCTTGTGCCCTGTGTGCCGACTGCAATGCACCTACAATCGGTACTCGGATTACCTTGATATATTTAATGATTGTCCTACTCTGTTTCGCAAACCTGTCTGTGAGTTTGTATTGGCGTAACTGCCAACTTTTCTTATTCTGCATTTGTCTTTTATCCTTGAGTTCATGCACTTAAATTACTTTCATTCCGTAACTTCAACATAAGCTATCCTTTCGTTTTTTTTTGTATTTTGTATTTTATTTTGTATTTCAAAGATGTGTACATTATGTTTCGTGTGTTTCTGTTTCCGTGCGCCAGCACAAAGGCCCCCCCGGCTGTTCCTGGGCACGCAAATAAATGATTGATTGATTGATTGATTGATTGATTGATTATTATTGTGAAACTTCTGAGAATGACTTCTGAGCTGTGAAACTTCTGAGAATGACCAGTAAGAACGACACTCTCGACATCTATTATCAAAATGCTCGGGGTCTACGTACTAAGTCCTCCGAATTTCTTAGAAATGTTGTGTGCTCCAAATTTTCTACTATTGTTATTACTGAAACTTGGCTTTGCGATGATATCTCATCTTCCGACTATTTTCCTCCGACCTATAAAATTTTTAGAAGTGACAGAAAGTTAACTGGGCCCAAGCAAAAGGGTGGCGGTGTTCTCATTGCCATCGATCGCTCAGTGCAATGCGTGCGTCGTGCAGACCTCGAGACTGAGGAATCAGTCTGGCTTGAGGTAGGCCTCAAGAGGGGCGAGAAGCTGCTCATCGGTGCATTCTATATAACCCCGGATATTTTACCTGCTGAATATAATCTAAAGCTCACATCTATTGAAAATGTTTCCAATTCACACTCCAACCATAAGCTAATTATACTTGGGGACTTCAACACCCCAGGTATTCACTGGAACAGTCTTTCATTTCAGCATAAAAACCATTATGCAGCGCAGAAATGCACCATGTTATTAGATTTTGAATCATTCACTTCCTTGCAGCAGTTCTGCCACATAGAAAACTTCTGTGGTAATGTCCTAGATGTGTGCTTCTCGAACTTGAAAAACGTAGAAGTGTGTGCCTCCGAAATATCTTTTGTACACCCCGACAAGTTTCACCCCCCTCTTATTGTCTCTGTCTCTGTCGCTGCCCAGCATTGCTATGGTGGTGTTGACGATTGTGCAGTCCCGCGATATGCTTTCAAGCGCGGAGATTATGTGGGGCTCTATCACTTTTATTCATCTGCTGAATGGTCTAGTGTTTTTGATGTCAATGATGTTGACGAACAGGTTCGACGTTTTACCGAAATTGTCAGGAGTGGCATGGAAAAGTACATCCCTTGTTATATGCCTGTTCATTCCAAATTTCCCCATTGGTTCTCTAAAGAACTTCGAAGTTCGCTTAAACTTAAGGACAGCGCCCACAAAAAGGCCAAGCGTTCTGGGCTCGACAAGTGGAAAGCGGAGTTTAGTCGGTATCGCTCACTTTGTAAAAGCCTCTACCGGCGTGGCCACCAGCTCTATATAGAGTCGTTAGAGGCTTCTGCGATTCAGAAACCGGCTGACTTCTGGAGGTATGTACGCGGCCGTTCTAAGGAGTCTAAAGAACACATTAGCCTGCTTAATTCCGATGGGGAACAGGTTGAGGATGTCGCCACTAGCTTTGCTCAGTACTTTCATTCTGTCTTTCAACTGCCAGATGGTCACGACGAACGCCTATCGTTTAATAATATGTCTAATTTTAGTACACTTATGTTCGATGAAAAACTTGTCAATGATAGCCTTAAACGGATGAAACCGTCATTTTCCTGTGGTGCAGACGGAATTCCAGCAGCCCTCATGAAGGTTTACGGTAACATTTTTGTGCCTGTCTTAACTTCCATTTATAATAACTGTTTACTTTTCGGCAAATTTCCTCGTGCATGGAAGATTG
Organism: Haemaphysalis longicornis; assembly: GCF_048455015.1. Classification (NCBI taxonomy): domain Eukaryota; kingdom Metazoa; phylum Arthropoda; class Arachnida; order Ixodida; family Ixodidae; genus Haemaphysalis; species Haemaphysalis longicornis. The sequence continues at coordinate 216,751,330 of NW_027526361.1, forward strand.
CTCGAATTTTTCCAATATTGAAGTCTGGTGATAAGTCAGCCGTTACCAACTATCGCCCAATCTCACTCCTTTGTGTCGCCTCAAAACTCTTTGAGTCAGCTCTGCACAACGTTCTTGCTGCCTGCGTCAAGAACGTTCTGATACCAAATCAGCACGGCTTTTTCTCGGGTCGATCGACGGTTACAAATCTTGCAAGCTTCATGACTCAGGCTTCGGCTGCAGTTTGTGAAAACGGCCAGTTGGATGTTATCTATTTTGACCTCAGTAAGGCGTTTGATGTAGTGAACCATAAATTATTAATTAACAAGCTTACTATGTCCGGTGTTGATGCAAGCCTTGTTGCCTTGTTGTCCAACTATCTCCTTGACCGGTCCTTTTATGTAGATGTTAACTACAAAAAGTCTAGTGTTTACCCTGCAACAAGTGGTGTACCCCAGGGTTCCGTGCTGGGTCCCTTATTGTTTTCTGTCTTTATCAATGATGTTTCAACAGTGTTAACAAACTCTTCTTTCCTTCTTTATGCTGATGATGTCAAACTATTTAGGCACATTAGCGGTGTTCAGGACTGCTGTGCCTTGCAGAGGGATGTGTCGGAATTATCCGTCTGGTGCAGGAAAAACTGCCTAATTTTAAACCCCACTAAAACAAAGGTTGTCACCTACAGCCGGAAAACCCACCGTCTGCTGTTTTCCTACAGTATTGAGGGAGCTCCTCTGCAAAGGGTTGATGATATTAGGGACTTAGGGGTGCTTTTCAACAGTACCCTCTCTTTTTCTTCTCATATTAGGCTCATCACCCGGCGAGCGCTCCGAAGTCTTCGAAATGTGTGTCGGATTACAAAGGAATTCTCTTCTCCAGATCCATTTCTAATGCTATACAATGCAATATGTATCCCCCAGTTGGAATATGCTTCTGTTGCCTGGAACGGCATCTCGAAATCTAGTAGTGAATTAATAGAACGTGTGCAGAAGAAGTTTTTATCCATATTTAAGCACCGTCATCACAATCACTGTCCGGGTCCTGATTCTGACTTACCCATAGTTCCTTCCATTCCTTCGTTGACCTGCAGACGTATGCGTGCAGACCTTAGATTTCTTCACAAAGTTGTTCATGGTGACCTTTCTTGCGCGGACCTGCTTAACTGTTTAGAGTTTAGTGTTCCACAGAGGCCCACCAGGTCGCATCGCCCTTTCTTGACCGCTGCGCGCAACTCCAATCATTCTCCAGTGCGCAGAATACAGAATTGCTACAACCGCTTCTCTGAACGCCTTGACATCTTTCAAAGCTCCTTTACAATTTACCGTACTGCGCTGTGGAACACAGTATGTTAAACATCTATGATATCTCTGTCGTTCGTTTTTCTTTTTTTTTATTGCTGAAATTTGGTTTCTCTGCGGTTCTGTTTAACCAATATAGTTGCCTGTTTTTGAAACTGTTTGCTTATCATGCTTGTCTTATCATTTGTCTCTATACTCTTGTCATTGTTTTTGTCGTCTTACTGTCAAACTTTGTTCTCTGCTTGTTGTGTATTCATTACAATAAGCTGAGCCACAGAGGCATCTTTTTTCTTTTTTACCTGTACCCAGGCTCCGCCTGTGCTTTATTTTTTAATTTTCGCTACTTCATATGTGTGTGTCTTGTCACTTGTTTGTTTCTTGCAATAGGTTTCTTGTATTTTGTTTTCATATAACTATCCGTGCGCCAGCACTCAGGCCTCTGGCTGTTCCTGGGCACGTAAATAAACATGATTGTTTGATTGATTGATTGATTGATTGATTGATTGATTGATTATTATTATTATTATTAATATTATTATTCTCTAAATCCTTGTTCTCTAAATGGTGTTCAAAGAATAGATTAACTCTTAATCCAAAGAAAACAAAGGTCATCTCTTATAGCCGAAAAACAAACATCCTTTACTTTCCTTACACAATTGACGGCGGCCCCCTGTCTAGAGTTGATGGTATCAGAGACCTTGGAGTGCTCTTTGACAGCGCCTTAACTTTCTCGCCCCATGTCGATCAACTTACTCGGCGGGCTCTTCGCTCTCTTGGTGCTGTATGCAGATTTTCACGGGACTTTCGGTCCCCTAATTCATTCCTGAAAATATTCAAAACACTTTGTATTCCTCAACTAGAATATGCCTCTGTCGTATGGAATGGAACCTGTCATTCTAACAGCAAACGTATAGAGCGTGTTCAGACTAAATTTCTATCGATATACAGGCATCGTTTTTCCTCTGGGCCTCCCGAGACTGCCTTAGCAGTATCCAGATTCCCATTGCCTGTCTCTCTGAGTTGTCGGCGAACCCGCCTAGATCTTCTTTTTCTATATAAACTGCTTCATGGTATTATCACATGCCAGGAACTACTTGCACAAGTCAGCCTTCGTGTTTCGCAAAAAACAACAAGGTTTACCCCCCCTTTCCATAATGCTACAGCACTCAACACCCATTGCCCCCTCCAAAGAGTGCAACGTCTCTATAACTGTCACTCTGGGAAACTTGATATATTTCAACGTCCCCTTCGGGAGCTTTTGACTGGGTTGTTAGCTGTGATACAATAATTACTCTTCTTTTCGGCACTTTTTTTTAGTTTTATATATTGTTTTTATGTATGAAATGTCTTCATAGTTCTTGTTTCTGGTTTGTAAGTCCAATATATTCGTGACTTTGTGGCTGTAACTGCTTCATCGACTTGTCATATATTACGGTATGCTACTTGCTTTCCATCGCACCCGATTTATTGTGATGTGCCTGGTACTTTCCATCTTCTGTTGCTGTTTTTCATAAATCAGTTCCTGTATTTTGTTTCATACATTCATGTTTAATTGAAGCTTTGTGTTTTCGCCTATATCTGCGAATACGTTTTTATGTCTGCTTACTTCACCCAACTGCTGTGACCATTGTTCCATATACTTTTGCCATTGATACACCATCAGAGCTTCTTAATCGTGTAATTGTGTTTGGATGTTAAGTTAAGTTAAGCAAGTTAAGATGAATAAGCAAACAAGAAATAAGCTTGCATCTATAAATCAATCAATTCGTCATCCAGTCAGTCAACCCCAGAAATGCTCGACAAACACAGCGTTTGTCCGTCGAAGCAGCAGAGCTGGAGCTAGTTGTGTGCACCATTCTGGCCGTCGTTGTCAGCGCAGGCCAAGCCAGTGCTTTGTGCAGTCGTGCAGAGAAATCGCGTCACAACTCCTTCGCTCCAAGGGGAGGAGTGTGGAGCAGAAGATAGGAAAAATAGTAAGCGCAAGTCAGGCGAAGTTCAAGCCAGTGCTTCGCACGCTTGCGCAGTGCGAGTGTCTCGTGGCTCGTTCGCCTTGAGATAGGGGCATATAACAAAGGCGCGTGCCATCAGAATAAAAAATGAGCAAACTTTTTGGCTGAATTCACTATCACCACTTTGTCGGATGTTCTAATCTTCACTGGACATCCACCTGAACAAAGTTAAATGGCTGCTAATTTTTGTTTAAATCTTTAAACACGCTGTTTTTACGAAAATAAAGCTAAATGGCTGCTAATTTTTGTTTACATCCTTAAACAAGCTGTTTTTATCAAAATGAATTTTTTGCCAACTCTCCAAACTTAACATCCACTGCGTAAAACGGTCTTGGGGAACGCCCTCGGTAACGGTAATAAACTGATACATGCGGTCAAGTGAAACGGTCCGTCCATTAGTCAATAAATTTTAAGCGTGTGCACAATGATAAAGAAGGCCTAGTGCTTCAAACAAGTAGTCGCCTGCCGCCAAATTACACCGCTTTACGCAACGTCACATTGTAGGTGTGGAAAGCCCCTTATTCAAGGCCATACAAGGAAGGATTCGACGCACTCCAGCAAACTCGTTGCTAGGCAACAAACAGGATAGCCCTGGTGTGGCGCACGAAGCACGAGGTTTGGAATAGCGTCGACTGCTAACCCGCATAACCAAAAGTCTTCCGCCCACTTAAGTGCTGATACAGGCATTCCCGTGAGTGAGCGACTTTCATTTTTACTCTTCAGCGTATAAGGACTAACCTTCAATATTTGTGCCGTGGGTGCAAGAATATTGGGGATAAATTTCGCCTAACGTCAAGAACGTAAACACAGGTGCAGCTTTACCCGCCGCGGTGGCTCAGTGGCTAAGGCGTTGTGCTGCTGAGCACGAGGACTCGGGCTCGATTCCTGGCCGCGGCGACCGCGTTTCTTATGGAGGCGAAGAGAAAAACGCCCGTGTGTACCGAGGTTTCGGCGCACGTTAAAGATCCCGAGGTGGTCAAAATTAATCCGGAGCCCTCCACTACGGCACGCCTGATTGCCTGCGTTGCGTCGGTGCGTTAAACCCTACAATCAATCAATCAATCAATCAATCAATCAATCAATCAATCAATCAATCAATCAATCAATCAATCAATCAATCATTCAATCAATCAATCAATCAATCAATCAATCAATCAATCAATCAATCAATCAAATCAGAAACTCTTCGGTTGCCGCCGTAAATTCTCCCTCGGCCACTAGGTGCGGGACCCTGCATGCCATTTTGAAAGCCACTGGCCCCGTTGGAACACCGACGTGAGCACATAATTGTTTAGCTTTGTAGCAACACGAGGCATTGAAAACGCCGAGCCGTGCAGTGCAGTGCAGACACATATATTTCAAACACGTCAGCAGCTGACGGGCCAGCGGCAGCTATGCCTTGCCGAACGCCCAGAGTGTCCTGGGAGCACTGACCGCTTGCGCCAGCACGTACGCGCAGTGAGCCTCAGAGTGGTGCTTCGTCGTCTTCGTCTTCGTTGATGCTGCTACAGGAGCCCCCCCCCCCCCCCCCCCCCCCCCTTCTAGTGGCGGAGCCACGGAGTGAGCCGGAAGGATACTTTTGGAGGTCGTCGTTTGGGTTTTGTTGTCTGTTGCGACTGGGGTGGCTGGGGAGGGTGATCCCCAATTAGTATTGTGGATTCGTCTGGTTGTGAAGAGAGGGGCTCCTCAATGAACGATAGTTTGAGGCGATCAACAGAAATAGTGTCCTGTCTGCCATCCAAATCCACGGTGAAATGCTTATCAGCACGATGGATGACGCGGTAGGGTCCATCATGCGGGCCCTAAAGTGGCCTGCGCACGGTGTCACGGCGGACAAAAACTTAGTGGGAGGTCAGCTCGCTGGGAACATGGGCATCCGCACGCTGCTGGCAGCGTGGTGCAGGCGCACGAAGTGAGCGAAACGAACCTCGTAGTTTGGTCACGTAGTCGGCGGCATCAGGGCACGGTGATGATTTGGAATCAGTGAAAAACTCTTCCGGCAGGCCTAGCGGCGCACCAAAGACCATCTCTGCGGGCGTGCAGTGCAGATCCTGCTTCAAAGTAGCCCGAAGACTCAGCCAAAGCAACGGAAGGGAGTTGGACCAATGGGCACCGTCCGGCTGTGCCCTGAGTGCAGTCTTGATTGAGCGGTGAGAACGCTCAACAAGCCCGTTGGCAATGGGTGGTACGCTGGGGTCCGAATTCGGGAAGTGGCAAGAAGGGTCAGAAGGTTATTGAACAGAGCCGACTCAAACTGGCGACCTCGGTCGGTGGTGATAGTTGATGAGACACCATAGCGACAAACCCAGCCGGCAATGGTTTCACTACGGATGTCGGGAAGAGGGAACGCCTCGGGCCAACGCGTTAACCAATCCACGCAAGTTAGTAGGTATGTGTTGCCTTTTGAAGGAGGCCAGGCCCCCAAAATGTCTACGCGCACCTTGTCGAAACGCTCAGTTGGTGCCGTAAACAAGCCGAGAGGCGCCTTAGTGTGCCGGTTAACCTTTCACTGCAGGCATACGAGGCAGCAGCGCGTCCACTCGCGTACGTCCTTGTTGATGCCCGGCCAAACAAAACGCTGGGTCAGCAGATGTTGCGTGGCTCGTATTCAAGGGTGCGATAGTCGACAGTATATGGAAGGCGTCGAAAACAATGCGTCAGAAATTCGCCGGAACGAGTGGACGCACCGGTCACATTCGAGGACCGTCTACTGGTTCGCTTCGTGCACTCGTTATATTGTTTTCAGCAACTTATAAAAGATCAATTTTTTATGGCAACAATAGCCCAGGTTTGCTGGTGCAAAGCCCGCAAAGGAGTTTTTTTCCTGCCCAACCTGTTTCTTGTAATGCTGCTGTCGTGTGAATGGGCTTAGTTTGCGCCGTATTTCGGCGTTTTCCTTGAAAATTCTCTATGAAAAAAGGGCCATTCAAAAAGGCTGTTTCGCAGGTGGCGGATGGTGTGGAGACGTCATCGCATTTATTTCTGCGACAACGTATCTAATTTATATTCACTTAATATACAAGTGAACTTCTGGTCATACATTTTGGCAAATTGTCTTGCAGGAGGCACTACCGCAATTTGTTGTTCGATCAAGTGAGAAGCAAAATCACACGCTAAAACATTCCATAAAAACCGTTGCATGTTTTAGACATCTGTGCATACGGTTCTTCCTCGTATACCATCCCACTGCTTCAAATAGACTCCTCTATGAAGAGTTACAAACGTTTTTTAGCATTCCGATATACCCAAGAAGTCACTACGAGCGCCGCAGGACAAGACGTATGGTGCCTCGTTGAAAATATGATTGGCCCAGCATGAAGAAAAACTGTCTTCTTAGAAATAATTCTAACTGCCCTTGCGGTGAATACGTAGATAGATAAAAAGTCTTCTTTGTGTCATGAACAATGTTGTTTGTCGAATAATGCCTGTGCTATATGGCTGTTTAAAATTCACGATTGAACGCTGACCCATAAGTGCGCCTGATATACTTACGGCGGGGCACTTGATAGAGAGTACGTTAAACAGCCTTCAAAAGGGTTTTGATAATGGCTGTGTAGCACAGATGTCTGAAATGCGGAACGATAAAACACGTTTTTCTAGACTACTGAGATACCATATTTTTTAGCGCACTCGTCAAAGAAGCTAAAAACGATGCCTCGGCTGCCTATGGGCGTTTGCTTTATTTCTGTAGATTAAAAAGACGGTATACCCTATTATTTGTTGTCCGTCTTGGGTCTACACAACTAATATTACGGTCGTAAGGTGGTTTGCCCCTCTGATGTTGATGCAAAATCTGTCAGCAAGAGTTCTTATATATGAGGACTTTAAAAATTTACTTCACGAAAACCCTTCCAGCCATAGATCCCTTTCCTAGTAAAGTACTTGGGCTAGCACTATTTCCAGCCCTGCCGTGATGGCCATGTGTAATACGTCCTTAACGACGGCCCAACGACATCCTGAACGACCGCAAACGGATATCACGACAGGTGGTTCGTGCACAGAACACTTTTACGAAATACGCGGTAATGCATTTGGTAGAGTGCAGATAATGTAGTCTGTTTTGATATAAATGGGTAGAATAAATTTTGTTTTAACATCTCAATATAACACTGCACTCAGATACATGTAGTAGCGTGTGCGTCGCACTACATCCTACGGGTTAGCCTCCCTGAAGCGTATGTACTTAATACACATTCCGCAATATTTTCCTCCGATTTGCAGGTTTATTGCTGCCCATCACCAGCAGGTGGCTTTCCTTATTTTATGATTTGCTTGTTCTTGTTTTCGGAGGCTGCATTTCAGTGCTGGTGATAATAGAAAAACCATTATTTCGAATAGGAGGAGGTTTGCTCTTTAAAGCGAGAGAAGAATTCAGTCCAACACCCTGCGGCGGCTTCTCTTCTGCGTGTCCGGTCCATCAATCTTCTCTGGTCCTCAGGATCCGGACTTCAAAGCGTGGTCTCCCTCTGCTCGAAGGTGGGGGCGGAAATGATGGGTAGTGCTGATATCTTCTGGCAAGCCAGTGTGATATGGTAGTGTTGCATGTTCGCTGCAGTTGGCATGTTGGTGGAACTATTTTGGGGTGTATGAAGTGGAGCAGTCTAAGGTGGCCTTACCGTCGTATACTAAAATGAAAACTTGCAAATGTTTTTACATACCTATGGCAATTCAAAAAGAGTAGGAGCGCCATTTCGTCAAAAACACTGTACTCATCATTGCCTGCGTAATTCCTCGCTAAAAGTTCATCGGAAGCCACCATGGCGAGCACACTAGGGCTACTCGGGGAACACCGGCTCAGATTGTAAAGTTTGGGTGAAATCTACTCTCTGTGAACAAATCTCTAACTCCCCTGTAATTTACCACAAAGCTTGTATTATAAGAAAGAAAGAGGGGCTCACAACCCACTATGCTTGCACGTGAAGATTCTCTTTCGAGAAACCTCCTAACGCTGAATATAACCCGCTTCGTTAAGTAGCAGCGTTTAATGGGTCGTAGGAGCCATAAACTGCGCAGCAAAGAATGGCTCGCCAGCCTTCTGTGAACGTGCGACCGGAAGTGACGTCACAACAAAACTACCAAAACATCTCCGAGCCATTGATCGGAGCTAACAGTCTACGCTCTGCCTAATGGGCGAGCAAGGTCCATTCGGCAGGAATATTTTAATAACGCATAAATGTGAGTGTGCGGAGGGTGTGGCTTAAAGTCAGCGTTTTTGAATTCGCGAAGTCTATCTTGCCGGCAATGTTTGTAAGTTCTCGGCTTTAGATGCCAACATTTCCAGCGTGGGCCCACTATGTACTAAAACACACCGGCCCCGGGGGAGAGAATACTGCGGTCCCTCGTCAGAGATCTCATTTTATTATATTTCCCATCGGATGAGTTGATTCTACCAAAATGAACGTTATGAAGGTAAGTTATGGTTTTTAATCACACACTGTGCTTCGTGGGCTATTTAACGCGAAAATTCGAATAATTGCACTGGTTCCGACAATTGCACTCGTAGACATTTTCACCCAATAACGTACTGATGAAGGTCATGGCAAGAACTCTACTAAGCTACTAATGAGCTAAATCTAAGCGAGAGGATGCCGTATAGCCTGTTTCTCCCGGCATTCTGCCTGGCTACTGCCTTTTTTGTCAAAATCTCTTGCTTTACTTTCTTCCATTGGCTCGGTCATAGCCCGTTTCCATATTCCCATTCCACTCTGTTGGCTCTCTTTATCATGCGTTGTCCACTGCTCTACAAATATTTCCGTGTTTGCACCCTTCAGTCACGAACTACGCTACTGATTGCTTAACGTGAGCGACGGCAGTGGCGATGTGTACGTGTAATAACACTGGGTTGAGGGCCAAAGAGCGGCAAGTACGGATTCATTTTTATGTGTATGTGTTATGCGTATGTACGTGTTTTGTGTATGTACGTATGTGTTATTTGTTTCCGGAACTCTCACTCTTTATCTTGGTGGCAGTATTTTCATTACCGGGAAAATATGTTTCGCCAATCTGCCTGCTTTGCTGGCGGTACTGCGAAATTTTGAATATCAGCTTCGTACGCGTGATTCCTCCACCCTGGACTGATTGCGTGTGATGCAAGCAAATATAGCAGATAAATAGGTATGCGCAAACACAGTTCCGCCATATTGATTTTTTTGTGGTTTCTTCCCACCGCAGCAGTATATATAACAACGCTTGCCAGGTCCGCAAGGCAAGTGAAGGGAACCACTAGTCGGGGTATTTGTTTTATTATTACGCCATTATATAATAGAGTCCTTTTATGCCATTTACTTATTATAATTCTGACAATAGAAAAACAAAACCTCAAAAAGGTATTCTAGGATGGCTTAATTTTATGGAAAAAAATTGTAATTCGCTAAACGGTTCTTGAAATGTGTCTCAAAAAGTGCTGAGCACAAGTCGGCCTACTAACGGAGGAAGAGCTTATGTTATAGGCTGGGTGGTGGGATACTGAATCTCAGATATTTTGTTGATATTCAGGGAGCCTGGGAGTACCAAATTGTGACTTACACATGGGAAATACTATTTTGAGTGTTATGAAGGAAATGGTGCATCTCTTATGACATCTTTTTCACCATACAATATTTAAACGGTAAATTGTATGATCACATTTAGGTAACGCCACCTGCATCTTCTGGGTGGCCTATGGTAGCATTGCAGAAGCTTTATTGGTTAATATGAGCACAGATATTACCAAAAACGTTTACGTAGCTATAAATTTACAATATCTTATGATGACAGGACTATATAATTAATAAGGGTTCTCAACTTTTACTTTGTATTGCAGATAAAATTTAGTCAACTGAACTTTTTGGTGCTAAATGATAAGGAAATCTAAAAAAAAAACATCAACGACAAAAAAACGGTCCTATTCGCCTGTAAATTGAGAAAGCACAGTATGAAGGCGGAATAATAGAAATCTTAAATACTGTTTGCGAATGTAAAGTTTAAATGGCGTGGCTTCATTCCACAAGGGAACATTTAGTTGCACGCTCATATAGAACTTCTTCAAAAAAAGTGCCTCACTTTGCATTGCGGAGTCTATATATGCCTTATAACGCTAAAGTGCTGAAACCAGCGTTGGCGCGTTCCAACGTAGGGCGTATCTAGGGCCAGTAGGAAAAATAGAATAAAAACAAGCAAAAAGGTACACGAGATTGGGGATGGAATTCTAACCCGAATGCACAGAATGGGATTTTGGGTCGCATCGTCTCCCCCACAGCCATGTCCGAGCTGATAAAAACAACAAGTGACCAAGTTAATTCGGCTGTGGCTACCGAGTTAGCGACGCACGATAAGGACATGGATGGATTCGTACAACAGCAATTGCACCATGATAATGCCAAAAGTTGAAAAACATGTTTATGCTTACAGAAAATATGCAGAACTTACAAGAGAGCAGAAAAAAGAAAAAAAAACTCTCTCTCCAACCTCGCAGGTGTTCTCCGTCACCGTAGAAGAAAAAACGGAATGGAATGAGCAAAAGAAAATGACAAAAATAGGAAATAATCATGACTGGGGAAATGAGATGGAGGCCTGCGCGAGTATTTCGAGCATAGTTTAAAAAAGTGGCAAAGCTTGTTTTGTATAATAGCTATGGGTAGCACTTAAAGACGATTGCTCAAGCGTCTATTGAACATTACCTATAAAAAGCAAATGACTGTACAGGAAGAAAATCATGCAGAAGACCATAGGAACAGAAATAGCATGACTGAGCGCTTAGTTAAGTAATTTGAGCATGGCTCTAAATAGTTTAACAATAGGTTCGGGGTAATGCCGTACAGGGAACAGACAACGACGGATTAAAGAATGGCGCTGGTTGGAAGAAAACCCTATTACCGCGCAGTACTAAAGGACGCAGAAGATCTGCGCAGGTAAGACTACCTCCACCTGACACCACAGCAGCTCTTGTGGCAGGCACACTGCATGCGGGGATATTTCGCGTTTACACTTGTGCTTGGGCTGTCGCACTTGTGTGCACTAGGTGAGCGCGTCCGCGCTCGCAAGGGATCCTAAGCCACAAGGTGAGGATCATATACCAGTTCACCAGTGTCTCATGCTCAGTCGCTGTTGTTGTTTACTTCTGCTTCGTGTTACAGCTCCAGGGCAGAGATGCGGTACCTGACAAACCCGACAATCAATCAATCAATCAATCAATCAATCAATCAATCAATCAATCAATCAATCAATCAATCAATCAATCAATCAATCAATCAATCAATCAATCAATCAATCAATCAATCAATCAATTAATCAATCAATCAATCAATCAATCAATCAATCAATCAATCAATCAACAGGTGCAGCGTTTACGTATTGTTTTACTACGGAACTATTTCTTCTATAAGGAGAAAGAAACACGAGTGATGTTTCAAAAAGCAATTCCTTAAATTATCTCTAAGCCAAAGGCGAAATATCATGCACAGAATGATACAAAAATGTGGTAATGTGCGCACTATGCATACGGGCTAGGTTTGTGCGCTACCCACCCCGTTTTCTTCCAAGACTCCGAAGCAAGAGACCAAAACATTCTCGTGGCTGTTGCCACGAGAATGTTGTTTTTTCTGTCTTTGCTGCTTTGCTCCTTTTCGGCACAAAACATCGTAGAGCTGACTTGTGGGGATCAGTGTTCATTGGAAAGGAGTTCATACAGCCTAGATATCATTTTTATTGCGTACCCAGTCGCACTTTGCTTTGCCAGAGATATTGCTGGTGTTTTGAAGCCAAACGTAACCATTAACGGGTAACATTCCCCTCATGTTTGCCGAAAAAAGATTTTCGTGCTTTGTAACGTTCTATGCAATATAATACCTTTAAAAAGTATCTGTTTCAAACGGTCGCTTTTAACGTTTTATTTTGAAGATTCTTCTGGGTCATTATGTGTTTTGGCTATACCCGCTTCGCAATAAGGGAAAACATCCAATCATTGCGTTAACACTAAGCAATGTCATGACAAATCAACTTGTGTTCCCCGCATAATAAAAGCTCTGCCTTAAGCAACTGGACCGCTCCTGTGTTGTGAAAATGGAAAGTGGGTTGTTTAACTGTTAGAATGTGGCCTAACTGCGATAGTTTTACGAGCAGTTTCTTGGAGATTCCCATCATCACGCATTTCATTAGCTGAATGTTACGGCAATGAGAACACTCACTTGTTGCGACGCTCTCCACCCATTTGGGACATCCAATTACTTGGACTTGTGTATGATTAAAATAAATTATTGTCGCAAAACTTATGTTAAAGTTGTCTTGCACCCGTAGAAGCACAGGTGTATACAGTTAGGCATTGGCTAAACGAGCTAAAAAATTATGAAGTTACCAGCACTGAGGGTGTTATGAAGGCTACATTTACGATTTTCCTTATATTCGGTTGAATAAGTGTTACTTCAGGAATAGGCAGAACCTTTTCTTAAAGAGAAAACACAGTCTATTTTGCCAATATGGGAAAGAAAACGGGAAAAAAATTAAATCAGTAAGAAGAAAAGCAGTATCGGGCCCTTGAGTAAATATAATGTATCCGCACCATGGGGGTGCCTTTTGCGCAGGGACACCATGTCCTCAAATATTCAAATAATGTTACTGGGGCTTGCAGGTGAGAGCAACCAAATTGTCATGGTAAAAGTGTGAGGGTAACTGTTAGCGACCTAGGAGGCAGATAATCCATGTTCCGCAGCAAACCACCCTTTGCTTCGGTGTTCGCAGAACACTGAAGCAATTCACGTTGAATCGTTGTTGGTGATCCGCAGTTGTAGCAATCACTGTTTCAAGACAAGCCTATACGATGTATTAGGAATTTGTAAACCTGGGTTAAGGCAGAGGCTGTGGAACAATGGCTCGGCTTAGTGCGTCTTTTTTTGGTTTATGGAATGTATCAAACCTGAAATTGTTGCGGAAGAGACTAGATAAACAATTCTCATCAGTCAAAATCAATCTTTTGGTGAAACAGGGACGTGGTCGTATGCTTGGTAAACCACAATGATCACAGCAAAAACTACGAACAACTGACCGCAAACGTTCATAAAGAAGCGCTTGTCTGTTGGCCTTTTACAGAAGAACTGTATAAGGTGTTTCTGCTGCCACCAAGCTTTTTGATGGAAAAAGCAAGACAAACGATCGAGCACGCGTGGCCGCGGGGCTTATCAGTGGAGCCCGGTAATCGCCAAGCTTACACGTTGGTTTGACCCACGTGAGGAGATCGCAAAAACATCAAGAAAGAAAAGGGAGCGCGTGTGAGCGCGCGCCTAGTGAGGAGCGCACGACGTCTGACAGCATTACCTTCGCACCTGACGTGCGGCTTCGCACCTGACGTGTGCTACAGACGCTGAGTTAGCGAAGCCCATCGCCAAAAGACCTTGCACGTGCTCACAGAGTTCTTTCGGAATAGGTGCAAAAGACTGCAGACAAAACTGTCCAGGCCTTCCAGTCATGGAGAACTTCAACCGGCAATTTTGACAAAAATGTGATTTAGAACTGCCGGCTCTCCGAGAAAGGGAGAGGTGCCGCCAGCTCTGCAGCTTCTTCAGCCTTGCACCACTAGTGCAATCGGCGGCAATTTTTAATCTGTATATTGCCTCTTTATTTTTTCGTTGGGAGATAGTGTTTCGATAATCAATGGCGCATCATTCTTAGGGAAGAAATTTTTCCTCCCGTTCCTCATTGGCAAACACCTGAGCGTAGCTTCATCGGATTTTTTATTTTCATGGTGCCACAACGGCCTCTGAGCCATGAAGTGTTACGCAATAACTGGTGGCGCACGCAAGAAGATGGAAGCAATTTCCTTATCGCTGGACATCTTCCTGGATGCGGAAGGAGCTAGTGCGTTATAGGCTCTGATGAGGGGATTTGGAATCTAAGAAAATGGTGCTGTCCATCGGCGGCTGGCAGAGGACGTATCGTAGGGCTTCTGTCATGCCGTGAAGCTTAGCTGCTACGGAAGAGGTCGCATGGCAAAGCTGGTAGAAAAAAATCCCGCCATCTCCAGGAGCTGAATGATGATGAGAGGGGCGAAGCTAAAATGCTTATCGGTGAAACCGTGAAACATTGTTGTAGGTCTTCTTGACGGCGCGCACCATCTGAATAAGTGAAGCACATAAGACGCGTTCGTAGCCATGATCGCGTCTCGGTTTGTAGCGCAGTCGGAATCGCGTTGCGTTCCTCCCACCAGAGAGTCGTGGGATCGAAACCGGGCGCCGCCGCGTCAAGACCAGCATTCCTCGGTCGCGAAGCTTGAGACTTCCTACCGCTCCCTTCAAGAGCCCGTCAACGACGTCGATGTTTGAGGTGATTATGTAGGGCTTGTCCGGGACGATGAGAATCTCCATGGGTAAGTTGGCGAATTCGGTGTTTGACATTTTAGCCTCCTTTGCCTTCGCCTTCGACAGAGCGTCTTGTGTCGCGTACCCCCCGGTACGTGTCTTGAGCTCGCAGGCAACGAACGACAACCTCTTCTTCTTCCTCTCCTCCTTGTTGGGTAGCAACGAACGCGTTGAACGTTTTGACCTCTTCGGCCAATCTTTGGTTGGCCATTCCCTAGGGGGATCCTACCACAATAAGCATCGTGGTGCCGTTTACAGCAGCAACGAGGGACGAGGCAGGGCCCGAGCAAGAGGAGCCTCGCCTCTAAAAAGCTTTATAAGCTGTGGCGGAATAGGTATTCATAAGGAACAGCATTTATATGCTGCCCATTTATCTTTGGAAGTAAAATGGGTGATAAATATTTGGGAATACGCGTTAATTTGGGGTATCCTTCTGAGAAAATATGTGTAAAATTAATACGTGTATGCTAAATACAAGATGTTAATAATGTTGAAAAGAAGAAATACTTTTGATACGCGGATATGTACATACGAAAGAGCTGGTTGCGGAATTTTGATTAGGCATTTTAAATACCTGTATAAAAGTTATGCAAAACCCTAAATTGGTGTTACAAATTACTTTTTTCAGTTTTATGTGCAATATCTTAGTTGTTTTTCCATTTACTTGCTTTGCACGCAGTACTTGGTTCAGCCCGCAGGACGAGTAGTTACGATTTTCCACGTCGAGTAACGCGGTTCTTGCAATTTTCTATCTATTCATCACACCCGTCTGGTATTGGTTTTAGTAAATGCCGGCGTGTATGCGTTTCATTAAAAAATGGTAGCACAAAACTTGGCTTTTGTTTTAACAGTGAGACATATCACTTCTGCCAGGTGTCCAAAACATTTATTGGAACATCGATTTGCTATCTTCAACACGAATATCTTCCCGTCATTCGCTGGATTTCATCGCCACGGGTCACGTCAGCCGTAGTGCCTTCCACCCCTGTATCCATCGCCTTTGTAGTGGTGACCGCCTTTGTGACCTCCATGTCCGTAGCCCCCATTGTGGCCACCGTAACCACCGTGCTTTCTCCCGTAGCCACCGTGATGTCCACCATGGCCCTTGCCGTGACCTCCGTAGCCTCCGTAGTGTCCGTCGGCAAGGGCAACGCCCACGAGCAAGGCGAAAATGAAGAGAAGCACCTGCGCACAGCAGTGACAACAAAATGGACTTGGCTGATACTTAAGAAGGCAGGACAACAGGAATACCGGAAGGTTTTCCCGACAGGTTACCTCTTTAATGTTGGCGCGAAATCAAGAGCGGCTGAAGTATTCACACGAACGCTTTATCTTGACGCTGCTTACAATATCCATATCATTTATAAATAGACCGCCGACATCAAGGATGGGACGATTGCCCTCAGTACAATCTGGGCGTCAAATGTGATTTTCGTCCCCTCATTTTGTCATGCGGAGCGTATACGTCACACCCTCTTTACCGTCTCGTAAATATCAGAGAATATAGGCTGCGATGATCTCATTTCGGAGCTCGCTAGCTTTGCAATTAAGAGTGGTTTGGCATGCATTGTCCAGCAAGGCCACCCCCAGTTGGTCACAGGGGCCGCAAAACTGTAAAGTGCTGCTAAGAACGGAAGCTGATCCTACCCTGTATCAGCGTTCCCTCAAAACCTTAGCCACCCCTCTCTTGGCTTCGGCCTTCCTGCCAAATAAAACCTGAATATAACTGGTTGGTACTTTTTTTACTACTGTGGTGATATGCTTTGTTTTAACTTTGTTTTACAATAGCATTATTATAGTCGTAATATAATTATGTTTAACAATGGTAGGGTCAAACGATGTTGAACTAGCTGCCATTACCTATTTAGCACATGAGTGTATAGAGGCCTGAAACACGGATAGAACGCTGGTTCGTAAGTTCTAGTCGTGAAATGGGCGATAAAACATACCAGGCGTGAGAAAAGCAGGTGAACATGTGTTGTATTTTCTGTAAGAGTCACTTTTAACAAAAAAATCTAGTAAATTGGTAGTAACGGCTGTAGTTACGAACTCCTTACGAACTTTGCTACTCCGCAGAATGGTACGTACGTTCTCTCACTATGTATGCACCCGAAATTTTATTGTTACTAATTTAGGCCGCGTACATAGTAACTGTCACTTGTTTTCTTTTTATTCATTGAAAGTAAAGAAATTCTATAACTTATTTAACATACACATACTGCTCTTTTCCCACTCCAAATCACGAATAAAAGTGGTGAATCCACATAATGACTTCCTTGTCCTCTTAATAAAATGCATAATTGCAAAAATATCGCAAAAATATTCTATTTTTGCGACAAGCCTACAGACTCCATTACAAGACTTTCCGGTCTGTCCACAAAAGCAATCAGAGCTAATGCATTCCTAAAGTAACTAAGTTAAAGTCGCTCTCCCCGTGCATCCCTCTGGTTTTCTTGCTTACTTTGTTTGGGGCCCAAATGTGATATGTGCGTATTCAATGAGTGCGTCTTTTGTCGCACCGTGCGCTCAGCCAAATCACATTGTCACGCGCGGTTGTACGGCCCACAGCATTCCTTTAGGGCGTTTAGAAGCACTCACACTGTTTGTTTTTTATCTTTGCACCCTTTTTAGTGTAAACAACTTCTAAAGGTGTGTGCCATGGTACAAGATTTTGACATGCTTCTCTACCAAAAAGTTTCTAAAAAAGTTCAGTGTGTGCACACTCGATTAAAGATCGCGCTGTTTTTTAGGTTACGTAAGTCTAGTTTGTAATAGCACATAGATAACGGATGGTTTATTCACTGGGACATTCCTGCTGAAGGTAGTGTTCCTTACAACCTGCTTCAGTTAGTAATCTTACTAGTGCTACATTTCCTAGCTTTAGTTGCTAAGTACCTAGTGGGCGCTGTGACAAGTAACTGATTAGTGTTCTGTGAGTAAATGTTCCAGCCTTTTTTTAGGAGCGTTTGAAGCCATTGCGAGTCATACGTCAACTAAATGGGTTCAGTACAATTGAACTCTGCCAAATGGGTTCAGTACAGTTGAACTCTGCCAAGAGTTATGACAACAAAGCTAAGTGTTCGGACTTTTATCAGAAAAAAGGGCTCACAGAGCGGCGGAAAATAGTGCTTACTTATGTTAAAAAAACACTAAAATGAAATATGAACACGTAGTCACGAACTAAGACAAAAAGCTACTAATGTAAATTTGACAAAAACCCACGAAAATAAGATACACATGACATAATACCCTGAAGCGAGCACAACCTTGAATGGCCACCATTTTGTTGTCATCAATTTGCATTGTGACACATTTGAATAAATGAAACGCCTGTTGATTATTAGCCCCACCTTTAAAGAGCTACGCAAAGTATGGAAACCCACAAGCAAAGTGGCCCGAAAAGACTAAGCGACGTTCGAAGTAGGTGTTAAATTCATTTAGCTATACTCGTTAAGCGAAGTTATTTCAAATTTCTTCCCTTAATTTATCTTACTCCGTTACAACAGAACCACAGGTGCCAACAGTTAGAAATGTACATAGTTAAAGCTTAGGCGGCTTGCGGCATGGTCTCGTGTAAGTCAGGTAGAATTAAGGTATCAGTTCCTGGGCAGCAATATTTTTATACAAGTATGGGAACTCAGAATTACAACTGGTTTAACGTTTTTCTCATTAAATAGTGCACATTGAAATTCTAAAAGTTGCGTGATTCCTGCCTGTTCACAATGCATTTGATTCTAGGGGAGTTAAGCTGCAAGTTCATGTTTTTCTTAGGGTAAAGCTGTTGTCCTTTTAAATTTCGGGACACAATACCAAAGCCATAGTGGCTTTCATTACCAAATGCTTCGAAAACAGCATTAAACGTCGAACACTCTGCCCTGTAGATGTGGCGTACGATATTTACAGGCATTTCCATGCCGAATTGAAGGTATGTGCTCTTCCCTACAATATCCCAACAAAATATTTTTAAAGCCAGTTGAACTCAATACAAAGTCCGTCAACAAAAAACAGGTAGGCACCACACTCACTGCGGTCTTCATGGTTGCGAGGCTTGAAGTCTCGGCGGGCGTTATAGTGCAAGACTAGCCAGAGCTGTCTTATATACAGCCCAGTTGCAGTGAGCCTACACGTGTTGTACATAACACGCGTGGAGTTTCCCGAATTCCGCTGTTGTCCACACCTATACCTGTTACATCTCCTGTTGGTGATGTATGTGTTGTGGCTCGTCTGCTGGATATGCTAGGTATGCATTCTGTGGTTTTTTAAACTCTGTGGCTGCCAGCTAGGACGAGCAAAATGCCTGTTTAGTCAGGATTCTATCCCAACAACGTTTCTGCACGCAGTTTTTTTCTGCAGATCCAACAGATAAAGAGGGAAGGGCTCTTATGCATGTGTTTCAGCCTTGAGCATCTTAATTTTAATTTAGTCTATCACACTAACCAGTTTTTCTCTGGAGGAGTAAAAAAAGATATTTTTATCCCAAAACAATTTGTTCAAATAGTCAAACGCTTGATGTCCGGTGTAGTCCCATGAAATGCTCATCCTATTTACACCTCGAACGTCACTCTACAAGCATACCGTAATGATAATCCAGAGGAATCGTGTTAAAACTATGTCTGATCAGCACCGCGAAAAATTCGAACCACAAAACTATATATATGCAACAAATTAAGCCCGTCCTACTCATTGCAAACTCTGCAAACAGCGGATCTCTTCCTCTCTGGCGTTGTCGCGATCTCCATGCGGTGCTCGCCCGATAAAGGCCTGCGTCGTCACCGCACAAACTATACGGTTCGCGCAAAGAATTCGTTGCTAAAAGCCAGTGCCGAGAGCCCCCCTTCAATAGCAGAAGAGAGAATAAGCCACCCCTGTGAGACCACTTCGACCTCTATCGGTGAGTCTGCGAACCTGCAGCAACACCTGCGGGACGCATGACCTGTATCAGACTCAAGACGTCTTTATCTACAACTTCTACGGTATTAAAATATTTTTTTCGAGTGACAGTGTACAGATGATTCAATTACTGCAGTGGTGGAATACCGGGTGCCTATATACAACTCAGAGCGTTTACTTTAGGTGTAGCTGTCGCCCTGTAATTCATTCTTCCTACGGTCGGCACCTGAACTGTCGTTCGCTGCTAATTGAAGTGGATAAACAAACTGGAGCAAAAATTGGCGGCGTCTACCATGAGACGTCGTGCAAATTGATCACTAGTTAAGGATTGCCCAGCATGTTTCTCGTTGGTTATAAAAGATTCTCCAATACCCCAAAGCCGGCACACTCAAAACACAACTACCCTGGATGAAAATTTACTTAATCACTGAATGAATGCCTTGCAGAGACTCTTCGCTCTGAGCTATTTTTGAAAACAAATTGTATTAGCGTATCAAATACGTATATAATTTATAAGCGTGGCAAGGACTTCAAGTTTGCGGTAATCCGACCGATCAGTCTTGAGTAGCCTGAATATCTTATTGGAAGTGCCTATTTTTAATTGCTGTTGATAAAAAAAAACTGCTCTTCCCCTATGTTAGGAAGGGGAACCCGCATTGCTGTGGTGTGTAAGTCAGAGTCAAATTAGCAGCTCCTTTCCACATAAATTCTTTTCCGCCTGTTCTTATGAATCAACTGTTTCAGCAGTTTTATCTAACCGTATGCCTTCATGTGTTGACAGCATCCAGCAATTCTGCAATGTTTACACCTTCACTGTGGAGGATTTACGACAAGTAAATAAAACTCGGCAAAATAATAGGGTTCTCTTAGCGGTTATTTATGATATAACGTGTTTGTGGGTAATTTCGATAACTCAGGAGTCGGTGTCGTTTTCTGCAATCACGCCTCGCGTAGATAGCCACGTTTCACTGCGCAGCACACCATGTGTAAAAGCCAGCTTAAAAAGAGGCAGCTTACAACGACACCCTAGCAGTCGGCTACACCTGTAAACACAAACGTAATGCTTTCAATACACTTTACAGGGGCAACATCAGCCGTCTTATGTTAAAATATGAAGGCCCCGGGACGTTTGTTCCTTTTAATTATTTTTTTCTATACGCTGAAAGTGAGGCGCGCAGATTTGAAAACCCGGCTATTTCAGTAGGCGCCCCAAGCTATCATTACCATTGGCCATTACCTTGAGTGGGCACAAGTCCAATTAGAAGACCGTTTGGAACTTTTCACTGAGAAGGTAATAATCGGTATACCGAAGCTTTATAAAACAAGCATGACACTTCCTCGTGTCGGCAGTGAAGAACCGGCCCTTCAATAACGGAACAGCGAATGAATTCGATACGAAGATAGACCGAGCACTTCACCTAAATCAACCTAAATATACCGAACCTTTGTTATTTACAAAAAACACAGCTTTTAAAGCAAAGCTTTTACCTCCACCAGCCACTTGTTTCGTTGTGGAGAGCGCCACAAGGAACACCCAACACGGCTGGGGAGCGCGAGGGCGCTTATCCCTGATTGCTTTGTAGAGCGGGAAAACAAAAAGTATAGACCACATACAGACATTTGGTCGCTTGAGAAATGATACCTTTGCCGCACTGCTTGGCACTCATGGGACTGCGTTTTCTAAATTGGTGGATACTAATTCGGTTGTGTATAACAGGTATTAGAAAAGGCGAAAGGAGAAACTGGTTGGGATAAATAATCATAAATATTATCTCAGATTTCTTCGCGCTGCTGAGAACGAGGTCACGGGTTTGATTCCCGCCCGCTGCGACCCCTTTTCTACTGGAGGCTAAAAGCAAAAACGCCCGTGTGTACGAGATTTCGGCGCACGTTGAAGATCCCTGGGTGGTCAAAATTAATCCAGAGCCCTTAACTACGGCACACCCTCGTCGCCTGCGTTGCATCGGCGCGTTAATCCCTAAAATCAATCAATTCTCTCAGCTTTCCCCGCCATTGTCAAACGTACTAAACCGACTAGTTTAAATCGGTATAATCGGGATCAATAAGCTGACATGCTGAATTGTTTGGGCGTCTGCGCCAGTGTCGCATGGTGGTGTAGCCCTGACTAAGCATATCAGGGTGGCTAAGTTCCGACGTCTCCCCCTGCGAAGGGCGACCCTCTCTTCTTTTCTTTCTGTCGACGTACGTCCAGACTACAGCAGCGGCGTCCGCCACTCTGGCCTGGTTGTGGGCGATGCTGCGGCGTTGGGAATGCCGCCCTCGTGGAATCCCAAGAGGAACGGCTGGCAGAATCTCATTTCCTTTCTTGTAGAGCCACCGTGCCGCCGGAAAGTGGACTGGTCTTGGTTGTGAAAGCAGGGGGGAGCCATGTCCATTGCACAGCGGCCGTATTCAGCCGGAAAGAGCTTTAGCCGCTCAGCAGAATGACCCGTTTTGTCACTGGATTTGCGGCAGTCTCTGGGAGACAATTTTTTATTTTATTTTGCTACGCGCCAAGACGCAGCTTGTACTGCTGCGTACGTGCGCCGATATGCATCTTGCTTGTGTTGTAGAAGGAGGGGGGGGGCTAAAGTGAAGTCCGCGCGTTTCGCCGACCCCCGGGGGACTCATTTCAGCCTGGTCGGTGAAGAACTTAGGCTGAATAACATAGCCGTCGGTGATGAGCCTACAGGCTTATTCAATGTGCTAGCCCACAAGTATGAGATGCACACTGCTACGGTTTACTCATGACGAACCATTGGCCGGTCATTTAAGCGGCTCCTAACTTTTTGCAGACTGAGTCACTGTGTGACCTAGCCCGGCACGAAGCGAGTCTTTTTTCGCTATTGCCGAACTTGCCATGACTGTTAAATGGTGAAGGCGCGGTGCCCAAAGCCATCTGGGATGATGAAACCAATTGGCACTGCGCGTCCTTGGCTGCTAGCTGCTTGCGACTTTAAGAGACCTTTGACGAAGAGCAAGCATGGATATAATTATTTGGGGTATCGGGCTGACTATTTGGCGCAGCAGCACACTGGTTCTGCACGGCGAACAAAAGGCACCGACGCTGGTCCATGCTGCTCTCAGCCGGTTCTGCAGTACAACCTCACGAAGAGATCAACTTAGTTATGAGCGCATTCTAAACAGCGTGCGTTAACGTGCCCTACAGCCGTCACTTCTGTCAGTCGCAGTTCGTGCAGCCGCCGCTTACTCGAGGCCTTCGTCGTGAGTCTAGCCCATTGTGCACCGTCAGTTTCCGGTCTTTTCCAGCCCGCTGTGGACGTTTTTCATTTTGTTCTGTGTTTAAGAGTGTGCATGTTACCTTGCGCTATTTGTATTATCGTGTTTGATTATTTGCCTGTCGATTACGCATGATATATTACGTGCGTATTTGGTCTGTGCAATTGTTTTGTGCGCTCGCTGTAACGCACATGTCTAAGTAATGTTGACCGTGTTGGACCTTACGGTGTAGCGTGAACTTTTTTTTGTTTCGATGCAGGGTTGTGTACGGTTCGAGCGATAACCTTGTTGAGGGCGTTGAATGTAGCATTTTTGTGCACGATGTAAAACGGTGTTTCTTTCTCCTATGTCTTGGGGTTATTTTTTTGCTACAGAAACCCTCTTTTCTCTATGCATGTAGGACGAGGTATGCTCTATGGTTCATTTTATTTACTTCTAACCAGCGAGCACAGCTAGCTTTCTTTTGGGCGTGCGCGTCCGGGGTTGTGAATTATGGGCTTATTTTTGAAAGCGTCGGACTTCGGCCGCCCGCGGCGCCGGTGTTCGTGCGAGCAGCGCGTATTAGAGACGGTTGCGTGAGCTGTGCGAAGTTGGGAGAGTGGGACACTCTTTGGGGGACCGTATATTCAATGTACAGCGATATACCGGTGGTGTAGAGGTGGAGTATCCGCCTCACGTGCCGATGGACTGTGGTTCGAGTCCCGGTGCAGCAGAATTCCCACCGTATAAAAAAAAGATAATCCGCGCATTGATGGAATTCCAAAAGGAGGCTTGAAGTAAGGCCTCATCCCGGAGCTCATTGCCGGCAACACACTCTCTGACCAGAGCAGGATTGGCCACCCTGGTATAGTAACTTCTCAAACCTCCCGTGAATACGCCGATGAACCCACGGCCCTCAGTCTCCAGTGGCTGCTAAGAAAACGACCACTGCAGCGGTCAGACCTGTGACATAGCTGAGGGTGCCCATAATCCCTGGGTCCGGACCGGCGATCACTGAAATCTGGACTTGGCAATGCTTAGCATGAGAACTTTATATAGTCAGGCGAGTCGAGAGGTGTTGTTGTAGGAATTAGAGGGCATTCAATGGGATGTAATAGGGCTTAGCGAGGTTACGAGGATAGGGGAAGAAGCCTTTAAAGTGCCGAAAAAAGGACACGTGCTATGGTATTGTGGCCTAGTGGACAAAAAAGAACTGGGAGTGAGATTTCTAGTCAAAAATCATAGTTGCCAACATAGACGAATCCTATAGCACAAAGAAAAAGTTTGCCGGTCTTTTAATTAGGGTAAATAAGAGGCTCACATCCATCCATGATGACCAGGTAGTTGATGAATACGCAGTTAAAAGGGGGAATCGGCGATGGCTAAAGTAAAAAACACAGTACACTGTAGTTATGGGAGACTTTAATGGGAAAGTAGGCAAGAAGCTGGCTGGAGACAAGGCAGTTGGGAACTAGTGTCTGAGCTGTAGAAATAACAGAGAGGATTTACTATCTTGAAGTGCAGAGGTGCGCTGCCTGACACGAAACGTAGGACAGGGTTAATACCACAAAAACAGACAAGGTGAGGCGCAAACTATCAACTGTTTATTATCTTGTGAAGGGGGGCGGTTATATATGACGGACATGAAGAACATGCACGAAAAAATAACAATAAAACGCTACACGTGACATGATATTGATTCCTCATTTAGGAAACTTATTTCACGCGCCGAAAGCCGGATTGAAGGGGCGCTAACACAATCTCCCTCCACTCCTGACAACATTGCATATGCTTCGTATATCTCGCGGGTAATCTTGTCTCTAGAGCGGAACAAAATGGTTGTCCCCTCAAAATCGGGCGAACATTTCTTTTCGCACTTCTTAACATGCGTGGCCAAATTTTCATTTGCCGCAAGTTGCGCGCATGCATTCTTATGTTCATGGTGAGAAAAGCGCTACAGTAACAAGGACAAGTGAGTACACGGGACAGAGCGCTTTGTCCCGTGTACTCACTTGTCCTTGTTACTGTAGCGCTTTTCCCACCATGAACATGTACCAACACGCCAAGCTCGCAGTTCTTCTGAATGACATTCTTATGTTCCCGTAATCTGTCGTTGAGACAGCGGCCTGATTGCCCCGCGTTCGACCTACCACAGGAGAGGGGGATCTTGTATACAATACCCTCTGCGCAGTTGACGAACTGGCGCCTGTGCCATGTGCCACTTTCGAAACCTTTTTTCCTCTCTTGATTTGCAGCCTTGCACAGTCCCTTTAGTTTCAACGGGGCAGAAAATACCACCGGAATATTATGTTTGGCGCCCACTTTCTTTAGCCGGTGCGAAACCCTGTGAATGTAGTTCATGACAACTGGTCGAATCTTAGGTCTTTCCTTGTTCTTCTCTGGGCTGTTCGCTTTTTTCACCTTCTTCAGCAAATTCTCTGCAACTGATACAAGTACATGGGTAGGGTAACCACCCTTTTTCAGCCTTATACATTGGCGGTCTAGGCTGTCCGTCACAGTGTGCCAGCACGATTTCGTGATTGCCTGCGTGATGCAGGAAGTTGCAATTCCACGCTTAATCAATTTGGTGTGGGACGAGTCATAAGGCAGCAGTCCCTTCTCCCCTCTCGTGCGGTAGGCCCAAGATGTGTGAAATTCTTCTTCTTTTAAAAACAGGTCAAGAAATTGTAGGCACTTGTTTTCCCGCTTTTCGTGTGTGAAATCTAGCCCCACATGCAACCGGCTGAACTGTTCCATAGTTTTAGGGATGGCACTGTCGAGGTTTGTTCCTAAAGGCATGCATACTAAAAAGTCGTCGACGTAGCGGAAACACCTTGTTACACCAAGTGGTGTCAAGTCCTCGAGAAGATTCAGATCCCCTTTTGCCAAATAAATGTCTGCCAAGGATTTACTAGTAGAGTTCGCAGAACGGAATAATCTACGCACCATGAATACCGTCTTCTGGAAACGGGAGAGCCGGAAGTGGACGTGGGGGATCCCGAATGGGCAGCATAAAAATAAAGTAGGCTTCCTACTATGCGATAGAGAACTCCACAGGCCTAACTGTAAGGCTCGGGCACTGCCCGAGCCCGCTTTATGAAGCTAGAGCACGATCCGTGCTCTAGCTTCACGATCCGGGCGTAACTCGTAGTCCTAGCCCTGTCCGGACCCGAGTGTTCATCAGTGAACTTGCCCGTGTGTGCGCTGGAGAGGCCGCGTGTGCGGACCCAGGCCCGTGGTTATATACTGAAGAAAATTTGTGGTTGAGTATGATTGGAGCGGGCAATCAGACAGAGCATCCAGAGTGTACAAGCACGCCATGAAAGGAAATGAAAAAAATTTGGGTCAGAAAGTACACGTACTTTAGCTGATACCTGTGATACACGAGCGTTTCAAAGGACAGTTGAGTCAAATTGCCTTCCAAGTTTGAAAGGCCATTCAAACAGGAAAGAGTTCCGCCCAGCTACAGTAAAATGTTTGAAGGCATTTGAAAGTTTCAGCGTTCACAGGCCATGTCTAGGTGCCGCCAGTGCTGCCCAGTATCACTAACGCAAAATACAAGAAAACCAATTTTGGAGTTAAAAAGGGCCGAAAAAACAGTTCTTGGTGATAAAATTGATTATATCGTACATACACGACCAAAGCATGCACAAAATTGGCCCTCTTTGTTTTTGCACCGCCGGTGGTTGGAGTTCGAAACTACTTTGTAATCACAAACTAAGTAAAGTAAGCAACAACAAAAGAAAAGTGATTAAGAGCGAGCTATTTATTAACACAGGTTTACTCGTAAATATTTTCGTAAATACGGCTTGTATAAACTGCGTGTGAGAGTACAGGCGTTCGTGTTTCAAAGGCCTTTGAGATACCCAGAGGTTGGTTGTCATGCTCGTTTGATTGAAATGGCATTTTAACCGAATGCCTTTGAAAATTTTCTAAGGCGTTTTGTTGATATGTTTACACCATTGTTGTACACGTTCCTATAAAATAGGAACGAAAGCTCGTTCCTCGTTCCGTCCCAATTTCGAAACGAGTTCCCGTTACAAGTTCCTTTATTGCGAAAGAAACGCGTTCCAGTTCCACATCGAAAATTGGAACGTGTCGTTAGATTAACGTTACAATTAGGTTTTTAAATTAAAATATAGTGTCAGATAATTCTGGGCGAAATTAAGTGAGAAATGTAAAACTCACATAGAACCACGTGTATTATACGAATATTAACACCGCCGGCAGCAGATTATCTCAAGATAAAAATAATCAAAAGAAAATCTCCTAGGCGAATTTTTTCAGGGAGCACCGGACAAACTCATGACGGCTCTAGGACATTTCGGTGCAGGATGTTTGGATGCCAAAATGTCGGTGTAGGGACATATCGGTGTACGGGCGTTTCGCTGCATGGACAACCTCAAATTACATAAATTACGTGCTCACTCTGAATGTCCAAAACGAAACAAATATTAGCTGGCCCCCCAGAATGCAGAAAACGTTATGAAAGGTATTACGTAGGCTGGGCTGCCTTGCTAAAATGAATCTGCGAACACTGGTCAAGGATAATGTCATGGAGGAAGAACGGACCTTTTTGAAAAGCCGCAGCTTCTAATGTCCTAAATGTTAACCGCGTACGGGTTGTGCATAAAAATTGCGCCTATCCTGTTTCGGGAAAACCAACCTTCGTTTTATGTTTACATGCCTACAGTCACCACATTTTAATTCTTTGTCTTAGCGCCCCCCCCCCCCTCCGCAACTGCACGCTCGAATCTCGACCAGATTCTTTTTCAGTCATATTATTTTCGGTTTCCCCTGAAAATCCTACAGGCGTGGTGGAGTTCACGGTCTCCGAAGCCTCACCGCAGAGATAACGGAAAAAGCTTTGCATTTACCAGGAGCTCACGAAAGCACTATAATGTGGAACGAAAAGCCACCCAAAAAGCCGCTGAGAACACAATGGCCACTATCGTTTGCTGGCTACGCCCTTCCGTGCGTCGCGGTCATAACGATGGCACCTCCGTACCAGGAATCGCTCTTTCTTCGCCTTCAGTCTCCCCAGGGAATTAACTCTTCAAGTCGCGCATATCATGGACACCTCAAGCCCACATTGCTTTCTCCCATTATAAGGAGCAAAAAAATGGATAGGCTAGTGTGACGAGAGCGGCAACAGTCGTCTTCAAGTTTTCGAAGTCCAGTTGACGCAATGGTGAACCACGAGTGACACCCCTTTCTCTCTACCAAGGGGGATGGTAGCCGGCGGGGCTCAGCCTTCCCTCCCCCAAGTAACGCCACCGTAAGTGCGATCGTTGGTTTGTTAGTTTTAAGTAGAACCGACACCGAATGCAACGAATACGAGATTTATTGCGAAAATAATTAAAACGGAATCCACACACGCTTAATATACTTTGGTTTTCTGTTGTTTTTTCGTGGATATCGTGCTTTGGGGGGGGGGGGGGTGAAGATGGACTAAAAGCAGCAGCGTCTTGCACCGTTGGGTGAAGTGAAAGCAAAGCGCTTTGGTAACACCTAAAGTATTAGGGTTGTTCACATTAATGTTAAAATAAAAAAAAGGTTGAACGGATGCAAATTACAACGTTAAGGTTTACCATCTGCTGCAGAAATTCGGTTTTACGTGGCCATGTTCTGGCAGGGTTTAGCGTTCGTTAACACACAGGGCGGCGGAAGCACAAGTCTCGAACGTCAAATCATATCAAGTCACGAAATTACAGTATTAAAGCTAAAATATTCAAAGAATGCTTGGGACATCCCGTGACTAAATATGTCTGGGCCAAGATGTCGTGCACCACAATGTCCGTGCACAGAAATGTCTCCACCGGAACATCCTGCCCCTAAATGTTCGACACCGAAATCTCCGGATCCCGTATTAGACAGACAGACAAAATAGAGGGCTATAAAATAAAATAAAAGCCCAACCCGTACCACATACGTATCACGGGTGACGCCAATTAAAAATAAACAAACTGGACCGAAGTCAAAGAGTGTTTTTACGAGAGGAATAGAAGAAAGAAAGAAGAAAGAAGAGAGATCTATCACGCGAAACAAAGTCAAGGGAGGGGACGGGAGGCAATCAGTGGTATTTTTTAGACTATTATGTGGAAGCTCGCTTATGAGTCAACATGTTGGTCTTCATACATGTGATTTTGATATGCAAACAAAATGCAGTTTAAGTGCTTCCTCGATGGTGAAATTTCATGGTAATCATTGACTCTTCTTGATCTTCTGTCTTGATCTGCCGTCTTCGTTCTCTGCCGTGATCCGATCTTCATCGTCCCCTGTCCTGTTGTCCCTTGTGTCCTGGTAGCCCTTCTGTAAAACTCAGAAACTTGTTACTTCCCCCGCCCCCCTTCCCCGTATTTTTCCTCCCCTTTACATCACATTGAATCTTGCTGTTACTGATGTTCCAACCTGAACTATCTTGGTAGTGGTTTCACCTTGTTTCTGTTACTGATATCCCTACCTGAGCTATCTTGATTGTTGTTGCAACTCGTTTTTTACGAAAATTTGTTGGACTTCTACTGCTTCCCACTCCTTCAACTTATACTCACTTTATAATTTGTACTGCCTACTTTATTTCACCCTATTGGTCTTATGTCGTGTTTATCGCTCATTTTCAGTAATATATGATTTCTTGCACCCCGTTACGCGATTATATCTGCCACCTAACCTCAGATATTTTCAAGCAGGTGCGGCCACTATATCTCTTCCTCTGTTCCTTAAACCTTACTGTACATATACAGTTGTACCCTTTAACAATATTTTTTTGCCATCCCCTTTGTAACCCTTCCTAATTTCCTGTGTGCACCTTTTTACTTGGTCTTCTATTTTTGTTATAAGAGCACTAAAACACCAATGCGTCCTCAATTGTATATGTGCCCTCCTGAGTGACCAGCCCTGGTTGATATATTCCCGTTTTAGTCCATGCCCACCCTGTTTATAACACTTCCCACCACTCTACTGCAATTCCGTGCTCTTCTTGAACATACCTCCCACGCAGGAGGGTATTTATCTTTCCACGCCAGAGAACAATTCTATCGGCCAGACGCGCATCCTGGCCTCCCCAGACAACAACGGAAGGTGAAAAGCATTCTCGCGGCTACGCTATTCACCCGTCGAACGCCGCTTAAGTTCAACCACCATGAAAGCAAGCAGAAGCTGCGGGTTACTGCGTTGTTATTCTTCTGCCTTTGACCTTCGAGGAAGCACTTACGGCTGAAGGGCGGGCAAATTGACAAGCTTATAGGAAGAGGAACGCAGTAGCGACTTGTGAATTTTTGTACTCGAGCCTTGGCATCAAAAACAACCAAATTCTAGCAATGTAACAGCAGGAGCGCCGTTCCTGCCGTTCCTTAAAAAACGTTACGAGTTACCGTTACAGTTCCACCGACCCTTAATAGAACGGGGGCGTTCCTCTGTTCCTCCAAAAAGGAACTACTTCCGGGAACGCCGTTCCTTGTAACGCTGTTCCGTACAACACTGTTTTACACATCGTGTGGCTGCTCAAAAGTGGCGTTTGAGTCAACTGACATACCGTTCAAAGGCGTTCCAAATGCTCGTGTAGCACGGGTATTACACCATCTGCAGTTCATGTCACATAGGCGTAATAACAGCTCGTACTTTTATGCCAGCGACAAAATCAACTTCAATGACAAGATTCTTGGCAACTTCGCGTAGTTAAGGTGGCTGGAATCGGGACCCTAATGCAGTAGTATGGATGACTAATTGATATCGCTGGAATTTTTTCTCCGTGTTTGAATATGCGAGTATGTACATGCATTCAAATATTTTAGGTGTTACTATGTGGTGGTGTTTCTCTAGCACGCGAGTTTGTTCCTTGCCACGGCAGCCGCATTTCCATGATTGTAACATCTAAACTCTCACATGTACATAGATATAGGTGCAGCAGATTGTCTGAATGTATCCCTTCCCCGCTGGGGCGTCCTTGTAATCGTGTGTTTGGCATGTAGTACCCCGAAATATAAATTCTTGATGAAGCGCATAAAATGCCATTTAAATTAGCGGATAGTAAGTATAACACCTACCAAAACACGTTAAAAACATGTTTTACTTCGTCTAATAATCAGACAGTAATTTTAAAAAACAAAACGCAACGATCATTAAAAAACGCGTAAAATAAACTCGGAACAATACCTTTTAATCCTGTTTGCTACACTTCACGTGGGAACTATTAACAGCCGGACCGATGAATCCAAGCCCAAGCCCGGGCCGGGTCAGCAGAATTGAGCCTGGGCCTGGCCCCGGCCTAACAATAACTGACTTCGGCGGCCGGGCCCGGCCCGTGGGCAGGGCCGCGATGTAGTTTTTGGGCCAGCCCTGGCCCGTTCAGTGGTCTACTATTCGCTAAGCCTAGCATAATGCATCATGCGAAAAGTGCAAGGAAGGGTGAGCGTAGTGACCACCGTGTGGTAAGATCTCGAATTGAGGTAGATTTGAGTGGGGATCGTGAGAAGATAGTACGAAAGAAGCCGATCAATGAGCTAACAGTAAGATGGAGACTTGAAGAATTCAAGATAGGGCTGCAGAAGCGATATTCAGTTCTAACCAAGGTAGCAGACTTTACGACACAGGAAGCGAGTGACACCTTGCACGCATTTTCACGGAGTGTGCAGTGTCGGAGGTACGATTGCTGGAAAGGATACCAGTAAATTTTCCAAGGACATCAAAGATTTAATTAGGAAATGGCAAACCATGACAAAATCATCCCAGCTAAGAGAATAGAACCACCAAGGTTTTTTGAAGTTAATCAATAAGCATACCACAGCTACCATACGGAAGTGTAATATGGAGAGGATTGAGCATGCTGTAAAGAACGTAGACAGCATCAAAGCAGTGAAGAGGTGTTGAGGCATGGTGACAAACCAGATGTGTGCACTTAAAGACCAGCAAGGCAATGTCACCACGAATAGCGATAAAAAGCTTGTATCCACAAATCACGTGAAGAAAAGATTCAATAGCGTTATATTGGATATATACGGTGACAGTACGCGTGCCGTCATTAGAGTCATGGTATGTCACATTACATAATTATGATAATTAGGAACCATGCCCTATCATCCGTAATCACGTACACAACAAGAAAAAGAGCCCCAGCCCCTAAGCGGCTTGGCCCCTAAACTGTACACAAAGCAGCTGCGTCGGCGGATTGCCTCGAAAGCGCGTCATCCCTATTTCATATTTGCCGCGCTTTCGAGGCGCTTTTTCAAAGAAAGTGCTACGAGTTGTGCCGCGCCTCCTCCAGATGGCGCCACAGGTCCCGCGACCGAGAGAGGACGCAGTGAAACATCCCCCTCGCGAGGGGCACGATCAAATGCAGAGCATTTCCAGGGGCGCACGACGTTAAGTAGTTTCATCATCATCATCATCACCAGCCTATCTACGCCCACTGCAGGGCAAAGGCCTCTCCCAGTCTTCTCCAATTACCTCGGTCCTGTGCCAACCGTGACCAATTTATCCCCGCGAACTTCTTGATCTCATCTGCCCATCTAACTTTCTGCCGCCCCCTGCAGCGCTTGCCTTCTCTAGGGATCCACTCTGTTACCCTTAATGACCAGCGGTTATCTTGCCTTCGCATTACATGCCCTGCCCACGTCCATTTCTTCTTCTTAATTTCTACTAATAGTTTGCTCCCTGACCCACTCCGCTCTCTTCTTGTCCCTTAATGTTACACCTAGCATTTTCCGCTCCATTGCCCGCTGAGTCGTTCTCAATTTAAGTTGAAACCTCTTAGTGAGCCTCCAAGTTTCTGCCCCGTAGGTGAGTACCGGTAATATGCAGCTGTCATACACTTTCTTCTTCAGCGACAATGGTAGGCTGCTATTCATTATCTGGGAATGTCTGCCATATGCACCCCACCCCATTCTGATTCTTCTAATTATCTCTGCCTCATGGTTGGGATCTGGGGTCACAACTTGGCCTAAGTAGGTATATTCGCTTACCACTTCCACTGCCTCGCCACCTATTTCAAACTGCTGTGCTGTCCCGAGGTTATTGATCATTACTTTAGTTTTCTGCATATTAATTTTCAGGCCCACTGTCCTACTCTGTTCGCCCAGTGCAGAAAGCAAGCTTTGCAATTCGTCCCCCGAGTTACTTAGTAACACAACGTCGTCAGCAAATCTGAGGTTACTGAGGTATTCTCCATTAACCCTTACTCCCACCTGTTCCCAATCCAGCGTTCTGAATACTTCTTGTAAGCATGCTGTGAATAATATTGGAGAGATTGCGTCTCCTTGTCTGACACCCTTCCTTATAGGTATTTTACTGCTCTCCCTATGGAGGATGATGGTAGCTGCAGACCCATTGTAGATATCCTCTAGTATTCTTACGTATTGCTCATCTACCCCCTGGTTCCGTAATGCCTGAATGACTGCTAGGGTTTCGACCGAGTCAAATGCTTTCTCATAATCTATGAAGGCTAAATATAGGGGTTCATTATACTCAGCGCACTTCTCTATCACCTGATTGATCGTGTGAATATGGTCCATTGTTGAGTAACCTTTACGGAACCCTGCTTGTTCTTTAGGTTGACTGAAATCTAAGGTTGCAGAGATTCGGTTAGCGATTACCTTGGTAAATACCTTGTAGACGACTGACAGTAAGCTGATCGGCCTGTAATTTTTAACTGCGAAAGTAGTTTGCGTTACGTTAATTTTGTTGCACTTGTGGCCACTGCTGACGAAAGAGCGCTCGTCAGCAGTAATATGAATGAGTCAACGATATAAGACACGTTCGTAGCGTCCCAATCTGTGTCGGCTTTGTGGCGCAGTATGCGCATTGCGTTCCGCCCGCAGGGTCGAGGGATCCAAACCGGGAGCCGGATAGTATTTTTTTATATAGTAGGGAGGGGTGCGGTGCAGACTACGGACGTCAACGCGGGTGACATCGTGAGTTACTGAAAGGCTCTGCATTTAAAACTCGTTAGATACTATGACATTTTTAAATGCAGAGCATTTCAGTAACTCACGATGTCACCCGCGTTGACGTCCGTAATCCCTAAGGCTCTGCATTTAAAACTCGTCAGCTTCTATGACATTTTTAAATGCAGAGCATTTCAGTAACTCACGATGTCACCCGCGTTGACGTCCGTAGTCCGTACCGCACCCCTCCCTACTATATAAAAAACTACTATCCGGCGCCCGGTTTCGATCCCTCGACCCTGCGGGCGGAACGCAATGTGCATGGTGCTCTACCCACTGCTCCACAAAGCCGACACAGATTGCGACGCTACGAACGCGCCTTATATCGTTGACTCATTCAAATTACTGCTGACGAGCGCTCTCTCGTCAGCAGTTGCCACAAGTGCAACAACATTCACGTAACGCAAACTACTTAACATCGTGCGCCCCCGGAAATGCTCTGCAGTTGATCGTGCCCCTCGCGAGGGGGATGTTTCACTGCGTCTTCTCTCGGTCGCGGGACCCGTGGCGCCATCTGGCGGAGGCGCGGCACAACTCGTAGCACTTTGAATTTCTGGGACACACTTCAGGTGAGTGTACGCTTAAAAACTTTCCGTGCCAGACTACGAACGCTATGAACTTCCAGTGAGGTTTGTGTTATTTGAAAGATTTTGTGTTTTTATGATATCTGCACACTAGCCCTGACATTCACGATAATCCCGGACAAGGAAGTAGTTCAGAGGAGACAGATATCCCACCAGTAGTGAAAGAATGGATTTCAAACAAATGGAAATGGCAAAGCATCTGGTGAGGATCAGATAACAACAGACCTCTTGTAGGAAAGCGGGTAACTTGTACTAGTGAAATTGACAAACCTGTACACGCAATGCCTCGTGACCGCGAATGTATCGTAGTCTTGGAAGAATGCGAACATCATCCTAATTCATAGGAAAGGTGACATGAAAGACTTCAACAATTACAGAACGATCAACTTAGTGTCAGCCACCTACGATGTACTTATCAAGCTAAACTTAGGAGAATTTCTGCCACCTTAGATTTCGGTCCACCTAATGAACAAGCAAGGATTCGTAAAGGCTATTCAACAATGGACCATACCCACACCATCAATCAGGTGAAAGAGAAATGCTCGGAGTATACTCGGCCCCTATATATTTCCTTCATGGATTATGAGAAGTCATTTGTCTCTGTCAAAACCTAAGCGTACCTTCAAGTGTTGCGAAATAGGGTGTATACGAAACTATGTGAGAATACTGCAGGATATCTACAATGAGTCGACACCTACCGTCGTCCTCCATAAGGGGAGCGGTAATGTACCTATAATGAAGGACGTCAGAGAAGGAGACAAAATCTCTCCAATGTCATTCCTAGCATGTTCACAAGAGGTATGCAGTACATTGGATTGTGACCATGTGGGCGTCCGTGCTAATGGAGAATACCTCAGTAACCTCAGATGTGCTGATGGCGTTGCCTTGCTAAGTAACTCGGGGAACAAATTGGAAGATATGATTACCGCACTGGACAAACGGAGCAGAATCGTGGTCCTGAATATTAACGTTCGTAAAACTAAAGTAATGCTCAATGACCTCGGGACAGCACTGTGGTTTGAGATGAGAGTGGTGACGAGGCAGAGGAAGTGGCAAGGGAATGTACCTACTGAGGAGATGTAGTGACCTAGGGTTACAACCATGAGCTACAGATAATTAGAAGGGAAAAACGGGGTGGAGTGCATACGCCAGACGTTTTCAAAGAATGAATTGCAGCCTACCATTGTCCCTGAAGAAGAACGTGTATGACAGCTTAATCTTACCGGTACTCACCTACGAAGACGAAACTTTGAGGCTCACTAAAACGGTTCATCTTAAATTGAGGAGGACTCACCGAGCAATGAAACGGACATGATAGGTGTTGCTTTATGGGACAAGAAGGGAACACGGAGTGGGTCAGGGAACAAATGCGAGTTAAGGACAGACTAGTCGAAAGTAAGAAGAGATGGGTGTATTAAGTAAAGGGGAAGGCAAGATAACCGTTGATCACTAAGGGCAGCAGAGTGGATGGGCAGATAAAATCAAGAAGTTTGTGGGGATAAATTGGTCACCGTTAGCAGAGGACCGGGGTAATTGGAGATCTATGGGAAAGGTCTTTACCCTGCAGTGGGCGTGGATAGGGTGGTGATTACGATTAATATTATTATTATTCTTGTTATTATTATTTCATATCATTATTATTATTATTAAGTTCAATGTCAAAAACAAATTTGCTCTTCCTGGAAAACACTTCAGTGCTGAATGCTACGAGTAGATTGCAGAACGCGGTAGCCAGGTAACTTGGTCCCGGTAGAATTATCCTCGTAACGTGCATGTTGCGGGAGTGTTCATGCTTTCGTTTTGGGTGTGCGGCTGCCGGCTGCAGCCAACCCACGGTGTATTCCGCGAGTGCTATCTGCTTCGTCCGGCGCGCCCGCCGTCACGTGGTGTTTCTTCAGTGTGGTGGAGGCTCTGCAGGTGCCCTTTCTTGCACTTTACCGGGTCCCGAACAGCTGCACGGACTCTGCGGGATCAACGATACGTGCCCACTCTGCACCGCCTGCGGCGCACGAACGCAGCCGTGCTACGCTGCACCGACAATAGCGGGACTGGTTGCCCGTTGCGAGCTGTGGAGGAGGTGCCTTCTCCAGACACGGACAATGTGGTGTTGCCGTCGACACTCCACCATGCTTAATCGGCACACTGGGCTCAATGGCTGTTGTCCGGCTTCTGCCTCTCTCACTTTCAGCGGTAGCGACCATCAGCGCAGCTCGGTTTTCAAACTGCCAGAATATTCATTGTTTTTAGGTGTTTTGTTTGAGTTGCTCGGTGTCAGAGATTCCTTTCTTACACGAATTGGGGCCCCATTGAAATTTAGTTCAGAATCGGGCCTTGCTCACAGTCTCTTTAAAAATGCAACACAAGTACCTTTCGTAGGATTACGTTTGAACGTTTGAATCATATTCTTCTGCCAAACGAGAAATTTTGTTTACCCCAAGCTGGACCAGACGTTCCCATATGGATATGTTACAAGATTGACAAGATATTTGTACATCATCCACATGCAATAAACAGGATTGATGGAGGCAATTCTTTGCGAAGAGAATTTGTCTTCACAATAAACTTGTGCACTCGAAAGTCTGCCTTGGGGTCCGCCATTTTTTAATGTGAACGTCTGAAAGTGCCGACCCTACTCTGAGAAAAAACGTTCGTTTGGACAAGTAGCTATCAAGAGTGTCCAATATGTTACCTGTTACACCGCAGGATTTAAGGCCTGCAAGAATACTCTAACGTCATGCCGTATCATACGCTTTTTGAATATCAAAAAATACGGTCATGCAATACAGTTTGTGTAGAAAGGCTTCTCTTATATACTATTCTAGACCCACCAGCTGATCATCGGTGGATCGCTCCGGCCTGAAGCCTGCCGGGCAGTCGTCGAACAGACCATTGTACTCAAGAAAGTACACGTCTAGTGTTTATCATCTTCTCGAGAAGCTTACACAGGTTTCTTGTCAGGGCAATGGGTTTATAACTGGCTGGACGGGAAGGGTCTTTCCCTTTCTTCAGAAAAGCCACAACTATGGCCTCTATCCAAGAGCATGGAATGTGCTCCGAAAGCCATATCTGGTTGTACAGGTGTAGGAGCGTCTCAAGAGTATCTGAATGTAGGTGTTGTATCATTTTGTAAGTAATGTGTCTGGCCCTGGAACTTGAGACTTACAGGTGGCAAGAGCAACCTTCAGCTCAAGAATTGTGAATTCAAAGTTGTAAGCACATTTTTATTTTTTCTTCTTACGTAAGGGCTTCGTTTCTGCAGATGCTTTGTGCTGCATGAACGTTTTTGTGTAGTATGCAGAACAAGACACGTGTTCGCAGTGTTGTGCGGTTGTGTTAGCCTGGTCTTCCAGCGTGCCCCTGTTGTACTAACCAGGGCCGGGCTGTGTGTTTGTTGTCCTTTGAGTTTTCGTATAGTTGTCCATATTTTGTGAGTTTTGGGGTATCAGTTAATAGACGTACGGACGGTGCGCCAACAGTCCCTTTTCCGGCCGCTGCACGCGTTTTCCAGGTACTTTTGCTCGTTTGAAAGACGCAAGGTTGTTGGACGTGGGGTACAGTCGAGGGACACCCCACGTCTTGCTCTGGGCCTCTTGTGCTTGCCAGCCGTCCTTGTTCCTCCCCGAGCATTCTTGGGTTTCGCGGGCACCGTAGGCCTGCGGAATGAACATTCTGCAGCGTCGAGGATGTGTGTCGTGAGACGTTGGTCAGCTTCGTCTACGGGTAAGTGTGCTATGTCTGTGCGCTGGAGTCTAGATGTACAGTGGAACCCCGATAATACAAATTTCAAGGGACGGCATGAAAGCGTCGTATGACAGGGGTGTCGTACGACCGGGCTGCGGGTAAATGCTGGCCTAGTAGGCAGTCTCACTCGACCAAGAACTCAATTAAACTACTATAATTAGTGCGTTCATGCGTGATTTGCGAACTGTTAGCTAAAATCCCAAGTTTAAAAAAGCAGCGAATATGTTGTGCCCTCTTCCCGTCCACGGCTTCCAGCGAGCCCCCCAGCCAAGCACCGCGCTCTATGCGAGAGTCGTGCCGTCTGACGGTATTTATACCCCGCCAGCCCCACGCTTTGCGTGCGCTAGATACGTCCGACCTGGTCGAGCATATCGAGAGGGGAAAAAAAAACCCGCCCGAATCTTCCCACGTGGGGAACTCGAGTAAATGCGTCGCAGAGTGGCGGGGGTATCGCGTGAATGTTGCGTAATTGGGTATAGTTTGGGAATGCCTAATTGTTATTTCGTCTTTATTATTCTTATGTATTGAATGAAGGAGAAGCGAAGAGGAGTGTAAAGTTAAAGTCTGTCTTTATTGCTTGGTGCCATCAAGCAAAGCGTCAAGTCAGCGAAAGCCAAGCAAAGACGCCCTTGACTGAATTCCGAACGCGCGCTCCGCCGCTTATATACACACCGCCCGCGTTCGACGGAGAGGAGTACGGGGGAGAGACGCGCATGCGCACACTTCCGTACACAAGCGCGCAAACTTTCCACGCACCCACCACACCGTTATCAGGTGTACACGCTCTGCCGCCGTTACTGTTGAGCGCGACGCAGCGCACGGGTAGCTACGACGCATGCGCGCACAGACGCGCCCCCCGCACCGCCGCAGCTGTTGTTGAGAGCGACGGAGCGCACGGGTACACGCACTCCTCCCGCACCGCCGCACCTGTTGTTGAGAGCGAGGAGGGTACGGGGGAGAGACGCGCACCTGTGCCTCGACGCGACACGCATGCGCAGTGAGCGTGTGGACGGCGCCGACAACATCGACGAGTGACATCGCGAGCCTAAGAAAGGCTCCGCATTTAAAACAAAGTGTGAAACTGCCAAACGAAATGAATGATAGTGCAAAGCGGAAATGAACAAGCGGTATTACCTCATGGTGGTGGCATCCCTTGAACGGTCCCGTGCCGTCGCTATTGAGTCGAAGGGCTCAACACAAAGCTGTTTTCGTTTCCCGCAAGTCCATGAAACGCGCAGTTTATAAGATGATTCAAATTCGCGTATAAACTGTGTTGCAGAAAAAATTTCAACGCGGTCTTGCTACAGTGACTGGATGCTGTGTACAGCGAGTGACCCAAAATGCGGGTGCAACATATACGTGTCTCCGCCGTTTTACGCGCATAAATTGAGGCATTCTAATAAAGAACAGAGTAGAGTGACAAGGCGGCCTTGAAAGGCGCTGATAAGCAGAGAGGAGAAATAAAGGGGGAGAGAGCGTCGTGAAAAAACAGAAACTTGGGTCGAGCAAGCGGGGTAGTGACTGTTAGGTGATCACCATGGCTTGCGTCGTATATGTTCTCGCGTTCGTGAGCGGCTCGATGGGAGCTTCAAATTCACAGTGCGCCTGCCACCTGAATGTCGATTTCCCGCGGTTGGCGTGAAGTCGTACATCTGCCGCGTGGGCCGTCGCCGGTCGACTCCCACTCACGAGTACTCACCTGTTTGCTTGCGTGTGTTCAGCAAGTGGTCTGGCCCGCCTGCGGAGATTTGCACATCAAGCAGCATCAAACGGGGTTAAGAATAAAGACGGTCAGTACGAGGCGGCGTAGCGGTGTAAAATATGGGGAAAAGGCCGGTTTATCCGCGTCAGGGTTCGTCGTAGCAAGCGAACTGCGTGCACCCGAGCGTCGTGCCATTCGGGTATTTAATGCATTGTTTCTATGGGGAGTTAGCCGGAACCCCGATGATTTGACGCGAGACGGGGGTCGTAGTAAGCCTGGGGGACGTATCAACTGGGCTCCACTGTGTCTGTAAATGTACTTCAGTTTACGTTTGGTTCAATAAACCTGTCGTCAGAAGACGGACTACTTGGGGCTTTACCTATATGTGTTAGTGAAGTGGAGAAGTGGTCACGTCACTACCATTTGGGTCAATTCCAACGCCCCACTCGAGACAAGAGAAGAGAACTCCAGAACCAATAGCAAAGTCCAAATATGAGTATGTGTGATGTCCTGTGTTATGGTATGTGGGCTATTTCTTGTTGAAAAGGCAAACTTCTCTGTCAGGCGACCTCGGGCCTCCGTGAGAGAAGAGCCTTCAAGAGAATTGTGCCCATTCAGATCGCCTGTGAGGATGTATTCTTCAGAGAGCTGGTCAATCTGTGCCTCTAAGTGAGAGCTCAGAAGTGCAAGATCAGGAGGAATGTAAATTGAGCACACCGTTATCAACCTATAAAATATTTTTCTGCGGATGGTGTGCGCCACCCGGTGAGTGTGTGCAGCCAACCCGGCCCTTCCTGAATACCATATGCCTATTTCGATAATTTTTTTTGTTTGGAAATGAGGTGTTTTTCTTGATGACACAAGCCACTTGGCTCATTAGCATGCATCAGTTGTACACATCCTCAAGAATTTTAAGGATGCCAGTGCATTTCAGTTGAAGAAAGTTTTCTGTCCCCATTATTTACATAAAAGGATGACTGGAGTGTGTGCGTGTGAGCGTGTGCGCGTGCGCGTGCGTGCGCGTGCGTGTGTGTGTGCGTGCGTGCGTGCGTGCGCGCGTGTGTGTGTATGTGCGTGCGTGCGGTCGTGTGTGTGTGCGTGCGTGTGTGTGTGTTTGTGTGTGCGTGTGTGCGTGTGTGTGTGTGCATGTGTGCATGTGTGCGTGTGTGTGTGCGCGCGCGCGCGCGTGTGTGTGTGTGTGTGTTTGTTGCCTTTCGGAGATTGTACTCTCGGCAGGGACATTGGGAAATCCATGTCTTTGTAAGATGTTTGGGGAGTGCCCAACGAACCGGGCCACCTGGACTAGGCACCCCTTCGACTTCCCTGCGTTTAAGCCGCCATCGCTGAGGGGGTCAGGAGTGCAACAGGTAGCACGGGCGGTATGGCGGTGGTACCCCTGCGTCCATCCTGTGGGCACACTCCAATGTTGTGGAGGACGGGAAGGCAGGTGCGGGGGCGACATCGGTCCCGACGGAGACGGTTCGCACTATAACCGTTGCTGCCTCAGCGAGTGGAGTGGTGACTGGTTGGGCTGCCTGCAGCAACCGAGGGGGGAAGCAGAGGGGGGACAAAGTCCGACTCCCAGTTCTGAGTCCCTGCCGAATCCAGACGGCGCTCCACCCCCCGGCGAGCAGCGTCGGCATACTTCCCCAGAGGGAAAAAGACGAACCTCTTTCGCCCTCTGGAGAGATGTTTTCAATGACTTTCACGCTAATTATTTTGTTTTCTTGCTGAAACTTCTCGCTGTTCCTCGAGTAGGCCGCATGTGGGCCCCTGTAGTTTGCACATATGAGGTTGTCAGTATCGCAGTTGTCGCTGGGGTGGTTCTGCGCAACTTGTTTCGCCGAGGTTGTTTTGCCGCGGCGCAGGTTCTTGTACTGAGCCCGGAATGGTGGGAGTTCAAACAGCGTCGCGGTTTCGAAATGTAAGGACTAATGGAACATCGAATGAAGCCTGCGTTTACATGTTCCGTGAGCGATGAGAGTTGAAGGTCAGGATAATACATGTGGGGGTAATAATTTTGTTATCTCTGCCCATCGTGATGCGGCGCACGGCTGTTACACCCTTTTCTATGAATGCTTTGAGAAGGTCGGCATCTGAGTCAGCAGATCTGGCTCAGAGATCACATTCTGCGAGCTATTCTGGCTGCGGTAGGGTATCACCCTCGTGTCCAGATCGACAATTTTCGTCTGACCAAGAAGTGTGGTCGCCTGTTGCTGGTTCTTCACCTCAACAATGATTTCACCTGTTCCTTGTTTTTTTCACATTGTAGTTTTTTCAAATTATTTCTTCAAGGTATTTGTTGACAATATTACTGATTCTGAGCAACAGTGCGGGCTGTGTCAAGCGATTCGATGAAAAGGAAACGAGAGTAGCTGTCAGGCTTTGAACAGCTTAAGTTGGGAAGTTCAGGAAAAGAGACTTCGGTGCGCCCCTGTTCATGAAGGGATCACCTTTTTTGGGGGGGTGGGGTTGAATTTT
Source organism: Haemaphysalis longicornis (assembly GCF_048455015.1). Classification (NCBI taxonomy): domain Eukaryota; kingdom Metazoa; phylum Arthropoda; class Arachnida; order Ixodida; family Ixodidae; genus Haemaphysalis; species Haemaphysalis longicornis. The sequence goes on from NW_027526361.1 coordinate 216,793,500, forward strand.
CTATACAGCCTAGAAAAAAGCCGGGAACAGGGGTACTTCTTCGTCACCCTTACCCTGATTACTGAAGAAGTCCCTGAGCTCCCTGCCTGGTAAACAGATAGGGAGCCCATCCGCCGGAGCTTTACTTGGGCTCCGAAGGCCACCGTTCGTGGTTTCTAAACATTTACCTATAAACACGTTGTCACCGTAGGTCACAACGTATCTTTGGGTTCTCGGGATCCACGGTGTCGCCAATACACTGTTAGCAGAACGCCGCCTTCCTGACTGGCTGAGTGAGTGAGTAGTATCTACGAACTGTGCTGACCACCCAGAAGTAACTATTACTCCACACCGAGTTCATCATGTTCGAAAATCGGCCCAAGCAGCAGCACGCCGGCGGTTAGTCCTAGCACGCCGACGGTGTTCTGCCAAGAGCGCAGCCGCAACAGTGACTGCCATCGCTGCCGACGCTGCTGTTGGCGCTGCTGTTCTTTCAACCTCGGAGCACCGCGATGTCGTGGCGACTGAAGAGGGCACTGAAAGGCGACTGAAGAGGGCACTTCAAAGGACACTAGAAGAATGGCTTCGAAACTTCCTACCGAGACCCTTTTAGCAAAGTCTCTAACGCAGCGTGGTCACACGACGCGCCTCAAGATGAAGACGCCGATCTTGACCAGCAGATGAACGATACTAATGACGACGACGATGCTGGGGGTATATGGCACCGCGTCGGACGTACTAAGAACACCAAAGCCTCGAAGACTGAAAGGGTTAGTCGGGATCGTTATTTGCTGCAATTGAGACCACTCAATAAAGTATGAGTTTGTGATATCCCGAGACAGGCCATTGGTAATGCCGTAGGCTGTAACTCCCAAAGCGTCGAGCAAGCTGTGATGGCGGCCATCAAATGCGATGACACGGAAACAGTGTCAGAATCACCCTCTACGACTCCGACCCCGCAACGAAATGGGCTCGCACAAAAAGCCTGACTTTTCGTAGCAGCGGTAGCCCAGCAGCAATTGATGTGGTAATTGAACAAATCGATCATAATAGAAACACACCGCGGGGTGTCATCTGCATCGACCCCACGGAAAGCAATGAGACCAATTTCAGTTGGTTGCGCTGTGAACAGGCAGAAATTATCGAAGTCCAAAAGATAGGCCAGTCCGACCTTGCTGTCTACACCTTTCACTCTGCAGTGATGGCCCGTGTTGCCAAGTACTACATGGAGTTGGTGCGTGTAACTGAGTACAGACGCAAGCGCATGGTCTGTTTTAATTGCCACACAATCGCGTGAATGGCAAAATTCGACCCGTCAGCTGCTGTCTGCCGAGATTGCGGTCGCCAACATCCACGGGAGGCAGCTTGAGTAACCACGCCCATAATGTGCGGCATGCAAAGAACCCGGCCACCAGGCCATCAGGCCCGTGTGCCCAAGTCGCACAGCCAAACAGGCAGAGCGTCAGACGGGAACATATAAAACAAGAATCGGTGTCACCTGGCCCGATGCAGTAGCAGGGCCTCAAAAAAACAGTACCGGGCATTATCAAAAAGAGGAGAGTAATTGCATCGCGCACAAAAACAAGACTCTCAAACAAGAGACACAAGAACTCAGAGCCGAACTACTCAAGTTACGATGAGAACTCCATCAGGCTAGGACACCCCTAGCACGTGCCCAGTCAAACTACCGGAGCCACCACCTGCTCGACGCAGCCGCTTGAAATCAAAGAAGCTGCCCCCACTCGATACCGCCATAGATGTACCAAGTAAATCGGTAGCCGAACAAACGCTCGCACAAACGGAGGCGAAACTTAAATTTGAGGCGTCACAGGAATTGACGAGAGCCTTAAAGGGATTCAAGAACTGCATGAATGCATTCATTCGCTCAAGACCGACCTTCACCATCTCACAGACCAACTCCGCTCCTACATCGGCACTGCAAGTTTCAAACTTTACTTTATTCGGGATGAAGTAAAACTGCATACAAAACCATCCCAACACTGAAACCTCCCCGGCAACGCTCTAACACGCACATCTTTCAATAGAGCTGTCGCAGGTTTCTACAAAATGGCCCGTTCGTGAAACACCAGGTTCGCTGTCATACTTCTCTTGCTATCATCCTACAGGAAACACACGTACCATGTAACATTCCTAACTATGCTACTTTTATGAATCCCATAATTGTGCACCCCAGTCCCAATTCACCCATTATAGAGGGTCAAGCAGCCATCTTAGTACGTAAAGACGTTGAAGCCATCCAGTACAGATGGGGCCAAATGAGTAACGCCCATAGAGAATTATTTCTGAGATTAGGAAAATAGAAAATAGGAAAAATAAACAGGTTGTTAGTCAGCGCTGTGTTAGTCTACTCCTCGGTTGTCCCGTTATTTCGCGCTGTTAATGTAATGTAGAAATATGTACCAACCGGCCCGTCTACAATCCGTGTTGCATAAAGAAATAGTTGTGGTCCGAATCAAACCCCCGGCAATAGGCCTATTGTTCTCGTTTCAGCATACTACCGCCCCATAGCAGCTCAGGGTACAAAGGTGATTACGACTGGATCCCCAAACTCTCAACCATCCATTTTGATGGCCCCGTAGTTGTTGGGGGCGACTCTAACGCTCGTAGCACCCTATCGGGCTACCAAAACTCGAATGCTCGAGGAAACCTCCTGCAACCAGCACTTGCGTTCACCAGCCTTATCCTCAGAAATCAGCCTTTTATGCCTACACGGGCTGGATCGCACTCCAAACAGGCTTACACCACTCCCGATCTTATTCGTTAAACACCCGGATTCATTACAAATTGGGCGACGTCCAGTTCCACATTGGGTAGCCATCACTATCCCATTTTGCTCGAAATAAACTCAAAGAAGATACCGTAACGGAGCACGCTCCAATTTCACAATTGGGAAAAGTACAGGGACTGCTTCAAGCTGCCTCCTGATGTCACACTCTCAACCATCGTCACCAGTATTAAAGGCGGTAAGTCTTCTTGTGTAGAGCTGTTATCGACGACTATAGAAATAGAAACATTGCACTTACAGATGGCACAACTGCTTAGTACTGCCGAGCGCATGACGGAGTGATTCCGAAGCGATGGACGACAATACTGGCACTTGGTAAAGCTCAAAAACCATTACAAGGAAATCAATGAGTACCGACTCATGCTCCACAACGAAAAATGCCACGAACTATGTGAGCGTTTCGGGAAGAAAAAAGGCTTGTCAAAACTATGGGACATTTTCTGCAGTCTCGCTCGGAAGTGAAATATCAACATTCTCATTATGGAAGAAATAATGCTGCAAGCGGAGCCCATCATAGTGGATCGATGACGAAGTCGTCCGTGCCTTCTTCCCAACGCAACTACCACACTGGACCACTTGCCTCCCTTAACTCGCCTCACAAAACCCTACCCACAAGAAAATCTGGAACAATTCTTCACTATGGGCGAACTTGTCATAGCACTGGGGCAAGGGAAACCACGCTCTGCCCCTGGCCATGACGGTATTACTTGGCTAGATCTACGCGATCTGCCTACAGCCGCTAAAGAAGCTCTTCTTTGTACAATCCATCAATCGTGGGAGCAAGGAACGGTGAACGAACACCTGAAGCTAACCACTATTCTCCTCATTCCTAAGCGTGGAAAAGACTCTCGTTAACCTGAAAACCTTCGACCAATTGCCCTAACACCTACTATTTGCAAGCTCACCGAGAGACTAATCAACAAGCGGCTGCAATACCATCTCGAGCAAACGGCTTGGCTACACCCATCCCAAACCGGCTTCCGCCCCAACCTGAGTACCCACGACTACATCTGGCTACTTCGCCGAGTAATTAATAGAAACTCTACAAAACACTTACCTGATTACCTTCTGGCCGTCGATATGCGCAAGGCGTTTGACAACGTCAGCCAGAATGTCATTCTTCAAGAACTTGCAGCTAAATTCGCCAGGCAGCGAGCTCAGACCTGGATATGTAGCTTCCTCGATAACCGACCAATTCGACTCCACAGCAAGAGCTCCAGTGGACACCTCAAACTTTCGTTTTGGACAGGGAAGTTCCCCAGGGAGCAATACTCGGCTCACCTCTCTTCAACTTGGCCATAAACACAGTGGCTCTTGCACTATAGCAAAACACCTCAGCCCGATTTGCCATTCACGCCGATTACATTGTCGTCTGGACGGAAGCCGCAGATTGCAATTGCATAAAGCGCATGCAAACGGAACTACAGGCAGCAGTATTCAGCCTTGGAAACTCCCCCGTAGAACTTGGCTTGGAACTTTTACCCCGAAAAAAAGAATTCCTGAGTATAGATCAACGGCGACTAACAAACCCGGCAGAACAACTGACACTTCAAATGGGCACCGAAACTTTAACCTCGAAAAACGGCACTGCCTGACTACTCTGCGTCGAGGTTAGCAGCGGCAACAGTCCACACGCGTGGATTCGTACCCTACGCACAACCGGGCGAGAGAAAATGCATGTAATATCCAGCATATCAAGCTTATTCGGGGGATCCAGCCAACAGGGCTGTCTTACGCTCGTGCGAGCGGTGGCGGTCAGCAGAATCACCTATAGAATACCAGTATACATTATGTCACAAAAACATATACGGGACCTGAATGTCCTGTACCGTGCAACAATCCGGACAATCACTAGGTTCCCTAAACATACCCGCATTGATATCCTCGAACAGGCCGCTCAACTGCCCCCAGTCACCAGCATAGTGGAGGAAACGCTACTTAGGTACCAGCAATGCGTTGACCTAACACTGCAAGGACCAGCACTCGGACGATGGGATATGCAAAACAGGGATGTCAACACCACACTAATACCCCCTTCAATCCCACCCTAGGATTGTCGAACAACCGGTATCCTGGGCCGGAAACTATTCCCAAGACGAAACACGCCTGTAGGGGAATGATATATACAGAAACTTAAGCAAGCCAAAGGTCCTGACGAATGGGAGATCTTCACAGATACCTCACTTGATGGTGCGCAAGCGGCCATTGCCTGAGTACGCCCTGAAAACCCTGCCCTCAATGGCCGGCGCCAAATTTCGCACCCCGACAGCATCGCCAAAGAAGCTGAACTCTTTGGAATACTCGGGGCGCTTCAACAACTGCTACACCGTGCAGCAACCAACGTTACCAAGTTCAGACTAATTACAAACTCTTATACAGCGTTACATGGGCTCAACAAGGCCTGCACTCACAATGCAACTGCAAATGACATCATAGCACTAATACAGACCATCCATGCAACAAGGCACATTTGTTCCACTTGCTTGGACACCTGGTCACACGGTTGGAGCCGATGAGTCAGCAAGCCCATGACGCTACAAGGGAGTACCTCCTTACCTCTACTCCTATGACTTCCAACCCTCTACCGGCACCTACTCTAGTAACATGGTATTTGCAGTGCCAACACTTGCAACGAGAAAGCCGTAAGCAGCTCCAAGACATTACCCATCACTGCTTCCTGCCTGCTGGAATCCACCTCAAATGACAAGCAGAATTTTTATAAAGAAGGCCTACGCAAAGGCGGCATGTACCCCAGACGAAACCCGAAAATGGTATAACGGCGCCACTTCCCTCACATCGGCACCCACGTGTCCATTTTTTGGCAGGCTACAACGCCTAACCTGTATCATTTATTATGGCACTGTACGACATTCGACAAGGGCAGAGTCGCCCTGCTTGATAAGTGGCCACTGCCAGCTGACGCTCTCGCGCGCTTACAGCTGCTCCTGAGTAACGCATCCTTACTAGGAGCAATAGGCCGATACTCCCTAGAGAGTGGTCTCTACAAAGCAGTATAGAGCGGGCCTGACCATGTGTTTTTTTAAGCGGCACCCAAGAACGAAGACGCCAAGAAAGGACCTACGATCCCATAATTAACTTAAGTGGTGCCACTTTTCATCCCCTCCCCACTTACCTCGTTCTCCCTCAAAGGGCTTCGTACCTCCTCTAAATTAAAGCGCATTCATTCATTCATTCATTCATTCATTCATTCATTCAATCATTCATTCATTCATTCATTCGTTCGTTCGTTCATTCATTCATTCATTCATTCATTCATTCATTCATTCATTCATTCATTCATTCATACCATGATTTTAACTCTCTGGGATGTGCCGATTAGTTAAAAGCTTATTCAATATCAATGATGTAATATCGGTTCTGATAACACAGAGAAATTCGGCGCGAGATAATATTGAAGGCATTCGTCGTGCAGGACACCGAAGTAGGATTGACGAGATATTCTGACGTAGATAAGCATAACGCATTGAGCTTGAAGGATAAACGTTATTTTGAGTGAACTTGTGTTCCTTAAGAGAATACACAAGCGTTGAAGAACCAGTCAGAAGAATGACGTGCACAGAGTATTGTCAGCGAACTGAATGCCGCAGCGTTTTAAACGCAATAATTTATCTTTCAGCTCTAGTCATTCCAGAAACATCTAATGAAATCGAAACCATGGGCGATAAAAAAGGAAAGTCCCAGCTAGTGTCGATGGATGAAAAGTTCTCCCTATAAAACAAGATTTCCCGCCGCGGCATTTGCGAAAAACAGTAAAATGGCGCTCAGCTCGAGCAGGATAAGATAGCAGCGCAGGGCCAGGCATTGATAACAAAAAACAAACTGCACGCGTGCGCGGAAATATTGCTGAGTGCAAGTTTTTTGACTGGCTGGTTCCGCAAAGCACCAACAGGGTTCTGATGACAGCGCAAAAGGAATATACAGTAGAGTTGTATATTTGTAAAGTAATTTAGGGAGTACAGTACTGTACAATAGTAGAAAAAACTCTACTAATATAGAGTATTGTTTTTTGCGAGTTTCGAAGATTTTGCCGTAATAAGAAACTTCCGCAGTCCACAAAATCGCTTTGTTGATTGGGGAATGTGCCTGGATGCGTACCGTGCACGCTGTCAAAAGTGAGCCCCCAGAATTGCTTAATCTCACTGATGCATGTGTCTGTCTTCCGGCCTTCATGTACTCACTTTCTTGGGGGGAACATTCTTCTCTAGTCGTTTCTATCTTTTAGAGCAATCTTTTCTGGTGTGCACATTCTTTATTTATTTACAGATACTGCAGGTCAAGAATTTGACCCAAGCAGGAGGGGCTTATACAAAACATAGGTACGAAACAAGTACGAAAGGGAACACAGCAAAATATTCATGGTACCCTGCATCTTTTACACGTGAATAACAAAAGCAACACGATAGAACACATTAATTTGAAAAAAGATGACGCTGTAAAGCTTCTGCAAAATCTTTTGCTTTTAAAACATCAGGAGGTAAAGAATTCCACCCTTCAACGGTCCTGGGGAAAAAACTGTTTTTGAAGGCAACCGTCCGAGCGAAAATAGGGGTCAATACGAATTCATGAGTGCGTCTCGTAGCCCTAGTAACACGTGGTTTAACGCTGCCAGGAAGAGGTATTTTTATTTTGCCTGACAAGCAATCATGGAGAAATATCAGCCGACTTAACCGTCTGCGATCATCTAACGTTTGAATATTATTTTCTTTCATCAGAAGAGATGGTGAGTCGTGCCTGCGGTATTTCCCGTAAATAAATCGTACGGCTTTTCTCTGCACCTTCTCTAACTGAGAAATGTCCTTTATGGTAAAGGGACCCCAAACCACTGAAGCATATTCTAATTTCGCTCGAACACAAGCATTGTACGCCATAAGCTTAGTGTTTGCTGGAGCATCTTTGAGGTTCCGCCTATTGGAAAGCCAGGGCTGACTCCACTGTTGGGAGTCCCACCGCTGCCACCACTATTGGGAAGCCAGGGGCTGACTCCACTGTTGGGAATTTCACCGCTGACTCCACTGTTGCGAACCATGGTAGCGTGGTCGATGTGGGCCGAGGTTGGTGAAGTGCCGGGGCAGTCATGATGGGCAAGTTGACGAAGAAGAAAACTTTATATACAAGTATTTACATCTTGGTATGAGAGCGGGCAGTGCGCTCCTGCGCGCGAGAGATTAAATAGGCACGTTGGGTCCCTTCCCCTTCACCCTTTTTCTCCGGCTGACGTCAGGAGGCACCAATCACGGAGGTCATGGCACTGATAGGAGCGCCACCACGCAAAACACACGCGCACACGCACGAGAGGCCCCTCCTCTCCGGGGCAGGTGAGCGCCAGGTTGCTCCCGCCGTGGCAATCCGCCGTGGTCAGAGCCTTCTTTTGTCCTGGCGATGTTGCACTACCACGAAGACGCCTTGCATCCCTCGGTGGTAATATTCTTCGAGTGGCTTATTGAAGACAACACGCCACAAGAGGGCATGACAATGAGGCGCGGGCACGCCGCCGAGGCTTGTTGTGCAGGGCGCCCAGTATTGCTTTTGTTAGCACCCCCGCTGGCCGGTTAGCGCTTTGAGAAGCCACGAGGTCGCTGAAAGGCGCATAGTTCAAGTAGGCGCAAAGTTCGCCACTGTAAATACGCCGGTTCGTGGCAAGTCGATGAGGGAGGGTCAAAGGCAGGTTTTCGGGGAATCAGTGTCGCAACAGCACCCCCGCCGCCAGACAATGCATCAGGATGACGAGCGGCTGATCGCGGCTCGGCTGGAATGATGCGGTTGGTCAGCAGGTCCATCCGGGGCTTGAGGCGCAATTCTCCGAACTTCTGCTTTCTTCTGGTCTCCTCCGTGAACCCACAGAAGGCACGAACACAAGGCTCCTGCAGAAATGACTAACTCGGCAGGACAACCATTGTCGAACCACACTCGATGCGGAAAGTGCCCTCTGAACACCACTCGAAATGCCAGACCATGATAACAAAACAAAACCAACCTGACTGCTAAAACATTACACCCCTTGAAACGATTCGAAGCGCTCATCTCGTGGCACAAGTTCAGAATCAGACCTCGATTTCAGGTGTTGTTAAAACAACAACTACAACAGTACCAAAGAATCATGAATGGGCTATAGGAGCTCTACGAGGCAGAGGACGCAAACGAGCGAAGAAGCCAACAGGGCTCAAAAGGCATTCCCCTTTTTGCCCATGGCCATTTGTCAAAACTACTCAGCTACAACTGCCGTAATTCGAGGCAACCGAGGCAACGCATGCCTTTCGCCACCGTCTACAGCACAAAAGTCAAAACTACGAGACCGATACGACGGTACAGCAAAACAAAGTATGACTTTACATGATTCTTTGAAGAACATAACATTTCGCTACACTCACGAAAATAAAACTTGTAATAACATGAAAACCCACAGGTACATGAACACTTATCTGAAAGATAACCTACAGATAGCTAGCTCACAGAGCTCGGCTACGTCAATCAACAATAATCTGTAGCTTCCTTCTTTATACTGAACCATAAAATTGCGTTGGGCTCACCATTACGCAAGATAACCAAACTGGCACATACAAATGCCTCAATATTCAAAACTGACCATAAACACGTAGTACTAAACGCAACTACTTCCGGTGTTTATATACAACAATTTCGTACACTCCAACAGGGTGAGACGAAATGAACACTGACACGCAGATTCCGCCTACCTTACGTGGCGTTAAATCGCAAACACTAACCACTTCTCCAAGGATCGACACAAAAGTTACGCTTACCTCACGCTGTGTTCGATCACGAACAATAACTACTTCTCTAACGCCAAGCAAAATGATAACTACGCAGCGCTAAAGCATGACGATCGACACACTCCTAACCAAAAGAAACAGACGCTTAACTACCTCTGTCTTACGAAAACTCGAAAAACACTTGAATGACAAAACAGAATGAGTAAAGTACGTACGCAGTTATCCACGTGTACGCGGATTCGTCTGAATCCTTGGAAACAACCTATGCCCTCGTCAAAACAAACATTTCCGGGTGTAGCCTGCCGAAACGCTGTTGCCACTTAGGCCGACCGCCTGTGCTCATCTTTTGCAAAGTGCACCGCACAGTGTACTGGGGAGGTCTTTGACATTGAGGGGGAAAATAGGCGCAACGCGTGCGGAGACTACTGAAGTGAATGGAACCCAGCGAAGAATGGGACGCCCGACCATGACGAATGCGTCGGCGGGGAACGCACTCTCCCCGAAACGTCCTCCCCCCAGCTCTCCGAGAATTCCGGCGGGACCCAGTCACCCCCTTCTGCCCTTTTTGGCATAGTGCCCCTCGGCCTCGGTCACGGCTAGGGAGCGGCCTCTTTGTTTCCCTCGGACGTCTGACATTTCGTGTTGCTCTGCTGCTTCTGGCCATCTCAGCCTTGAATGCTGCAAAGTGAAAAGGCTCGCCTACTTTCTTTGCCTTTTTACGCTGACTGTTTTTCGGCCGCCTCCTTTTTCTTCTTTTGGGTATCGCGGTGCATTCGAGCGGCAATGCCCCGATCCCAGACGACTTGCAGTGAAACGTGTGTGGCATGTTCTGGCTGCCCGGGCCCACCTGCGCGGCTACTGGTTCGGCTCGCGCTCGGCGATCCGCCGACGCAGTGGACTCGTTACTTCTCTGCGCGCCTACGGACTTAGGTCGCGCTTCGCGATCTGCCGACGCGGCCGACTCGCTACTTTCTGGCGCGGCTACGCAGTTAGCGCGCGCTTCGCGATCTGTCGACGCGGCCGACTCGCTTCTAGTCTGAGCGACTACGGGCTCAAGCCGCTCTTCACGATCTCCCAACGCGATCACACCGCTTCTATCTCGAGTGGGAACGCATACAGCTGGGGCATCGCGATCTGCCGACCCAATCAGCTCGCTACTAGTCTGAGCGACTACGGGCTCAAGCCGCTCTTCACGATCTCCCAACGCGATCAGACCGCTTCGATCTCGAGCGGGAACGCATACAGCTGGGGCATCGCGATCTGCCGACCCAATCAGCTCGCTACTAGTCTGAGCGACTACGGGCTCAGCCCGCTCTTCGCGATCTCCCAACGCGATCAGACCGCTTCTATCTCGAGCGGCATCGCATACAGCTGGGGCATCGCGATCTGCCGACGCGGCCAACTCGCTACTATCCGGCGCGGCTACGGAGTTAGCTCGCGCTTCGCGATCTGCCGACGCGAACGGCTCGCTTCTAGTCTGAGCGACTACGGGCTCAAGCCGCTCTTCACGATCTCCCAACGCGATCAGACCGCTTCTATCTCGAGCGGCATCGCATACAGCTGGGGCATCGCGATCTTCCGACCCAATCGGCTCGCTACTATCCTGCGCGGCTACCGGTTCAGCTCGCGCTTCGCGATCTGCCGAGATTGTCGACTCACTACGTTGTTGAGCGGATACGGGGTTAGCTCGCGCTTCGCGACCTGCCGACGCAATCGGCTCGCTACTTCGGTGCGGGGCTACGGATCTAGCTCGCGTTTCGCGATCTGCCGTTGCGGTCGACTCGCTACTTTCTTGCGCGGGTGCGGGTTTAGCTCGCGCTGCGGGATCTGCCGACAGGCGGTACCCACTCCGCAGGAGAGCTGCTGTGACCCTTTCATACACCTTGGCATCCTTTTTGCTCAACCACCCGATTACATTGGCGACAGAAGACGGCAGTAGCGCCAAAAGTTTTTGGGGCCAAACGTCGGAAGAGAAACCTGCCTTCTCGCAAGCGCACTCAAAATCCACCAGAAAACCAGCGATGTCCTCGCCAACCGTGAACGGCTGCAGAAGGACTTGGTTTCTTAGGCTCGCGGACTCCCGTAAGGATGGAGCAGAGTGTTCGGCGGACATCCGAAACTCCAACTCCTTCATCTTGAGCTCATGCGCTCTCTCGGCAGCGTTTTCTTCCCTGGCCTCCTTTTCCTCCTGCTCCCTCTGCGCCTGGCTGTCTTTTTCAGCCCGCCGCTGAATCTCCTCATGAGCTTCCTGGGCCTCCTCTAGAGTTACCTCATCTGCCTCCATGAGCTCGAGGATCTGTTGTTTTCGCTTTGCGGGGCCAACAGAAAGACCCAACTCCTCGCAAATTTCGAGGAGGACCCGCACTCTGAACTTGTCCATCGTGATACTGCACCCCGAATAGTTTACCCTCGCCTACTCGCTACAACAAAGTAGAAAGCAAAGTCAAAACCTAGAACGCACGACGCTGCGCTAGCAAGGTCTGGCAAAACGAGAGGTAAAACTTCAGGCACTCACACGACCAAGGTACTGACGCTGGCCGATCCCGCCGAGCTGCCATCCACTATTGGGAAGCCAGGGCTGACTCCACTGTTGCGAACCATGGTAGCGTGGTCGATGTGGGCCGAGGTTGGTGAAGTGCCGGGGCAGTCATGATGGGCAAGTTGACGAAGAAGAAAACTTTATATACAAGTATTTACATCTTGGTATGAGAGCGGGCAGTGCGCTCCTGCGCGCGAGAGATTAAATAGGCACGTTGGGTCCCTCCCCTTCACCCTTTTTCTCCGGCTGACGTCAGGAGGCACCAATCACGGAGGTCATGGCACTGATAGGAGCGCCACCACGCAAAACACGCGCACACGCACGAGAGGCCCCTCCTATCCGGGGCAGGTGAGCGCCAGGTTGCTCCCGCCGTGGCAATCCGCCGTGGTCAGAGCCTTCTTTTGTCCTGGCGATGTTGCACTACCACGAAGACGCCTTGCATCCCTCGGTGGTAATATTCTTCGAGTGGCTTATTGAAGACAACACGCCACAAGAGGGCATGACAATGAGGCGCGGGCACGCCGCCGAGGCTTGTTGTGCAGGGCGCCCAGCATTGCTTTTGTTAGCACCCCCGCTGGCCGGTTAGCGCTTTGAGAAGCCACGAGGTCGCTGAAAGGCGCATAGTTCAAGTAGGCGCAAAGTTCGCCACTGTAAATACGCCGGTTCGTGGCAAGTCGATGAGGGAGGGTCAAAGGCAGGTTTTCGGGGAATCAGTGTCGCAACACGCCTTAGATACCAGAGCTTACGAAGAGAGGATATACAGACATCGGATACATGATCGGACCAATTGAGTTTAGAAGATAGGGTAACACCAATGTACTTATATTTTCGAACTTCCGCGATTACATTGTTTTTTAAAGAGTATAAGAAAAGTTACTTGCATGCATCTTTCGTGTTACACACAGCAATACTGTTTTTTCAGTGTTGAGCAACATACCCCATCAATCACACCAATCAGTTCCAACATTTCCAACTTAAGATCGGTTCTTAGGATCAGTTCCAACTTAAGAGAGATGAATATTTGAAGCTTGTGAAGTAGATTTCAGAATGAATATATTATGTGCTATTTTCCTCTAAATCATAAATTGTGTTAGTTTCGTATATAATGATGAGACCAAGAAAGACGATAGTGCAATTAAAACACATCAACCTTTTAACGTAAATACCCAGGGTCATATCACATGTTATGACCTTTGTGTTTTTAAATTTATTTATGTTTTACAGCAGGGCCATTTTGTTGACCAGACGACTGCCGCATTGATGGTTTTTTGTCGAATAGGGTCTCAAGGTTTTCGTTTTAAAACGTGTCCAATACTGAAACTTGAAAGCCGCACGTCTGATACTACTTTGACTGCTCTGCGAGATTTTGCACTGCTTCTTACACCCGCGTAGCAGATGATAACAGAGAAAGGGAGAGACTGCAGTACACGTAGGCGCTTCAACGCTTACGCATATACCTGAAATTCTTTCACTAAAAGCAGATTCCACGAGAGTCGAACAAGACTGCAGACGTGCTTTTTTTGTTTTTTCTCATCTTTTCATGACATGCGCAAGTAAGAGAATAGCCTAAAGCTGTAATACGTTTTCCTTTAGCTTGCATACTTCGCAAAAAAAAAACTGCCAAGGCCAGGCACGGTTGACGCGCAGTATCCGGCGGCTGCATTTCTTTGCTCCTTTCGGACGTTGTCCACGGCAAGGAGTAATACCTCTATAGAATATCTCTTGTGCAGAAAAATGTTAATATACATAAACAAAGAAATATAGTTCTCAGCTGTTTCTGAAAATGCGCAAAGTTAAAGTAAACAATGTTCCCAATGTCGACTTTCTTCAAAATCGTGGAGCCGAGACTCGTCAAGAGAGCCAACCACATTGTTGAAAAATATATTGGTATATTTTGTTTGCACCGAAGGTGTAGGCGGCTGAAATCACGCGTCCGCGACGCGTCTCCGTGCCGTGGGCTCCGCTACTGCCGCTGCTCTTCTGGCTTCATGCGTTGATAAAAAGGTGTGTGGTCTCATTCTGCGGCCACAACAGCAACGTTTCAACCTTTTACATCATTTATAAGTAAAATCCGTACTTTAAATCTTTTTATTTGCAATGATTCACTGAATAATCACTAGCACAGCTACGGATGTTGTGAAGAACCGCCAAAAAGGGCGCCTTTGCGGAGGTAACTTGCCTCTTAGCAAAAACAACGTGCACGGTAACCAAACCGAGAGGTTTCTTTGTAAGTCGACTGCCGTAACTGACTTACTTTTTAAATAGGAAGCTCTTGCTTCATAATGTGGCGCTTGGTTAAAGAACAATATAAAAAACACATAACTGGTTTGGATGGCGTGAAAAGGACGAAATTTACCAGGAAACGCTATAGTGTGCAAAAGCCTTATTGGTCACAGCAAATGTATAGTGGGAGAAAATGCAGTGTGTGTGAGTGTTTTCACGCAATGAAATTTAACAAAGGAATACAATGGCAACGCCTGCTAATGTGCTCAAAAACATAACGAATAATTAAATGTATTTTTAAGCCTCTCAAAACACGTATTCAGAAAAATTAAATCAAATGAAATGCTTATGACATTTTCGGTACAAAATTGACGTTCGCACATTCAAACACAGCACCCTAAATTTCTTGTAAGGGGCATATTAAAGGTACCCGTTGCTACTTTGATATGAAACCGAAGAATAGTCAGGAGTGCTTTGTAAATACTACAAACAGGTTTTAGACCGCTCAACCTGTCATGTGCCTTGTTACAACCGACATCTTACCCAGCCTCACGATAAGTTCACGCGCTCGTATTTCCCAGGATGGCGTTGCCGATTGGGTTGGCATATCTGTCGACCATGGGCAGAAGCACGCTACCTTGTTGGTTGTTTCAATGGTCGGTACGTATGTACAATGGGCGAAGAAAAAGTCGTTTCTATGCTGGGGCATACCCAACATGCATCGCCTCCGGAAATGCATCCTTGGAAGAAAGCCAGTCAGTCTTTTAGTTTACTGTACTTACCATTAGGATGTCAATGCACCACCTCTGTGCAAACAAACTCGCAAGGAGTCAGTCAGTTACGGCAGACGTCGCACAAAGAAAACTTTGCTTTGTTACACTGCTCTATGTTGTTGCTAAACGAAAAGTTACTGCCGCAAAGATGCGCTTTCTGGCGGATTTTCGCCACAGGCGTAGCTGTACCAGCGTCTATTCACTGAATAATCGCAAATACAAAGATTAAAGATGCGGTCTTTTCTCTTAGAAGGGCGTAAAAGTTGAAACGCCCCTGGCATGGCCTCAGAATGCGAACAGATACTTGTTTATCAAAACGCGACACCAGAAAAGCAGCGGTAGAAGCGGTGCACAGGGCACGGAGATGCATGTTGAATCCGTGATTTCTGCCACTTTTAACTTCAACACAAAGAAAACATATCATTTTTTCAGCAGTGTTATTTGTACGCTTGAGGATTCTCGTTTCCTCAATTTTTCAGCAAATCGAAACCCGGTGTCCATTGTTGTGATTTCGAAGTCACGCACTTTTAGTAAAACCTGAACAGTCACTCTTCCTTCCGTATACCTATATTTTTTTCTAGACTAGAGATGTTTTATAGATGTGATCAAGAAAACACATCACTTACCAGCTGTTTACTATTGCAGATAAAGAGATCTGGGACGTCAAATTAAGGGACAATCTAGCGTTTGGTCAGATCTTACTATTCTTTTCAAAATTGTGTGTGAACTGCAGAGCCTTATATTTGCTTTGAACTTTTTGAAACCTGGTGTAGTGGTTCTGTTCAAACATATTTTAGTCAGAAAAATTACACTTTGCCGTGCTCAAAGCCCCAAATTTGGCAAAACCCGCAGCTGTCGGAAACCGCTGGTCAATTATGCCACCTTCGCAAATTTATTTCGCGTGAACTACGGATGCTAGAGGAAAACCGATTGCACCTCTGGGCTATACGCTGGCTTGCGCATAAAACTCTTACAACTTTTGGGAAAAATATTTGGGCATACACTCATGTTCGATGTCCATCACAATATTTTTGTGGTTGCCCTTATTTAAGATTTAAAAAAAGCTTGAAATAAAGTACCCCATCAACGCCTTTTTTTCGAAATTCCGCGCTTAAACCTTGAACCTGCAGTTCTAGAATGGATCAAAAATTTTTTGTCAAACCTTGAACAGTTTGTTTACTCCAGTCAGACGTCATCATCACGGCTTCCACTATTCTCAGGTGTACCTCAGGGTACGGTTTCCTGCCCCCTTCATTTTTTTATGTTACCGACCCACCTACCAATATATCGTCCCTAATCAATTTATTCACTGATGACTGCGTCATTGATCGTCCTTGTGACTGCCCTAATAACTCCCAGATCATTCGAAAAGATGTAACTGTCGATGTGTTAGAAAAATCGGCTGACCACTCTGAACATCAGGAATAGAGATGGGTCGTTTCTTTTAATCTCAGGAAATCCCATCTGGCTCCCGCCTACTTTTTCCTGGTTTCAAAATATCCATTGGAATTAATACAGATAATAAGTTATAAACGCAACAACCGATCTTACTTGGTTGCCCCGCATAACACACGCTTCAAACAAAGCAAACGAAGTTCTTTGATACGTCATACCTTCGAAAAAGCCGGCGACTCGCTCCCCGTTGTGAGCAACTTCAATAATATCCAAGACTAGTTCGTAGGAAACTTGACTGCGCCGTACGGGACCCACTCTAATGTGATCTATCTAAAACGTTATAATTTGTCAAGAATAGAGGAGCTAGCTTTAGATATCCGGATTACTCGCGTCCCTCAGGTGTTTCTAACATAAAGACCAAAGTCCATGTTCACATGTTTGAACTGAGATGCAAGACTCGATAGACTGATCCTCTTTTAAAAACTCTTTCACCGATTGTACTGCAGAACAAGAACAGTTATTCTCGCGCATCGCGCGTGTCGCCACACTATCCACCAGAACGCCGTTTAGCCGCTGCATATCCGCACAACTGACGCATCGATCAATTTTTGTTTGGGCATCAAAGAAACCCTGTACAAATTCTCACCCGTCATGTAAGACCCCGCACTTGGTTTCTATAAATAAATAAATAAATAAATAAATAAATAAATAAATAAATAAATAAATAAATAAATAAATAAATAAATAAATAAATAAATAAATAAATAAAGAAAATAACAAATAATTAGACAAACTATATCCGGTACTTTGAAGCTCATAATCACAAGATACTGTTCACCCGCGATTGAAAACCGCACAGCCATGATCCATTAACTCAAACTTAGGGAGATACGTGGCGTATCTGCACTTAAAAAGAAGAAAAAAATTCGCTTAGAAGACTATAAATTTTTTTTGTTCTCGAAGGGGCATTTTGGAGCAAAACTAGACCATACTCTTAGTTCACCGGTCGGGATACGCAGACAGATCTTCGGAGTATTGTAGACAAAGGCAGGTAAGGTAATGAAAACGATGTAAATTTTTCCAGAAGGCCCGAACATTATTTATAACAACTTGCTGTAAAACCCCCATGCGAATCTAATATATTGGTCAGAAAGAAGTTGATAGACCGTAAATTGCATATTCATTTCGTATTGTGGCCTGCTTTGCATTGCCTGGGGTATGGGCGGTGTCGTGGAGCCAACGGGTAACATCCCCCAAATGTTCACCGACAGAAATCATCTCGTTTACTTTAAACTCACGCAATAACAATATTGTAGTAAAACAAAAATACTATCTTTAAACCATCACTCTTAGTGCCATATTTGCAAGATTCATCTACGTCATAATGCGATCTTTTGACTACATAGGCTTTGCACTAAAGGCAAACATCCAATCATGGTTTTTGCAATAAGCAACACCAAGTCAATACTAGTTTTATTCACCACATAATAAAACCTTTGAAAAAGGCGAGGAACTTGTCCTATCTTGTATTCTCAGAATCAAAAATGAGTTGCTTAACAATTTCTAGCGTGGCCCAACTAGCACTTGTTTTTCTTGCTATATTATTCGACGTTTCCTTGAGCCTATATTTCGTTACCTGAATTGTACGGCAATTACAAAATCACCTGTTGCGACCGATTGTCTCCATCCATATTTGGGGGCCCAATATTTGGACTCGGGTGTGATAAATAATGAACTATCCGCAAAAACCCGAGTTATAAATTTATTGTACCCACACAACCACATTCGGGCAATGAGGCATGGGTAAATGGAGCTAAAAAAACTCCCACCACCTCCCCGAAGTGGATCGTGCGGAAATGCGAATGCATTGGGTGCACCGATGAGTGCGCTGCGACAAGCAGTCACGGAGAGAGGCGCGCGCTCCACTGCATTTATATATATTTTTCCGAGCGCAGCGAGCGGAGAGACGGTACACGGAGAGGAGAGAGAGACCCGCGCAACATGCCCGCCCCGCGCGCGAGCTCTCTCCGCCGAGCTCCGCGATGGGAGCGCCCTCACACGCCCGAGCGCGCTCCTCCTCTCCACTCACTCTCCGCTACTCCCGCCCGAGCAACCATGTGCTCCGGTTGCTAGGCGCACCACAGCTGTTGCTAGGCGCACGCCGGCCAACGCACGACAACCCCCGACTAAGAAATGCATTCGCATTTAAAAAATTATAGAGTTAACACCACTGGGAGTGTGCGAACAGCAATA
This sequence comes from Haemaphysalis longicornis, assembly GCF_048455015.1. Lineage (NCBI taxonomy): Eukaryota > Metazoa > Arthropoda > Arachnida > Ixodida > Ixodidae > Haemaphysalis > Haemaphysalis longicornis. The sequence continues at coordinate 216,812,217 of NW_027526361.1, forward strand.
TAAAGTGTTTTTGTTTTTTTAAGGTTGCTGAACGGTTACCTGAGGAATAGGCAATGGTTTCTTATAGGAAACCACCGTCTGTTTTGCGGGTGTGCCTTTGGCAACATCCTACTCTGCAGTGGAACGTGAGAAAGAAAAAAGTCATTAGATCAACCCAAAGAATGATAGTTTTGGGCCCTTGACTGAATGTATTGTGTCCACACAGTGAGTCTGTCTTTGTGGCAGGGATACACTGTACTCGAATTTTCAAATCATGTAACCGCTGCTTGCAGCTGAGAGGAAGCAGAATGCCGCGGTCTACGTGTGAGGTTAAGTGTTAGTGTCCAAGAAGGCAGAAAGTCAACCTTTTGCAGCAAACCGACCCTGGATTCCGCGTAAGCGGAACGCAGAATCAATGCATGTTGAACAGTTTCTAGAGAACCGCCTTTTTAGCAATCACTTCTTCAAGTCTAGACTATAGTATGTAAGTAAGAATTTGTAAAGGTGTGGTAAGGCAGGGGCTCGGGTACGATGGCTTGCCTAAGTTCAGTAGCAGTTCCCGCCGCTCCATATACATACATACATACATACATACATACATTTTATTTCATCTTCATGACAAACAGATACAAGTGCCAGCCCGCGTAAGCAACCTCTGCTTTTATGCGGGGCAGGGCAGTCGGTTCGAGAAAAATGAAGATAATAAAGGCACAATACATTCTGCTATCAAATCGAAATAACGTCCAAAACTTGTACTGTTATAATAAACAATATATATATATATACATACAAATATATATACACATATATATCTACACATACACACATATATATATTCAGAGGGAGACAGGTACCATGCAATGACAACACACGTCTATTGCAAAAACATCAACCGTAGGGTAGAATTCCACATCTCGCACTATATGCGTAGCTGAGCCCACAGAAGCCTCAAAGTGATAATAGAGCACATGAAATAGACCTTCTCATATATATATATATATATATATATATATATATATACATACACCTACTACACACATGTATATGCATATACTCATATGCATACGCAAATGTACACACATATATACAAATATATACGCGCACACACACAAACACAGATTCGATATTTTGTCCATGCAGTCGCGTTTATTTAGGCAATATTCTCGGAAATCCAGGCATGGATTAACTTTCGAGCGTCTTTCATAGAGACTACTTGAGCGTCATTCGGCAATTTATCAAAGTAAAATGGCAAATAAAATGCTCTAGTCCTTTTGCCATGGTTGGTGTACACTTTTGGAATTTTATACAGTTCAGTTTTGCGAAGGTTTCGGACTTTCACATTCTTTATTTTAAAGTCATTCGAGAAAAAGTTTTTGTAAGTATACTTTTATTGATCCATGAAACGTATAAAAACCTCATGATACTCCATGAGAGACCATATGACCAATGCCTGTCAGTCAGAACTAATGTCTTCGTGAAACAGTGACGTTGCCGGCTTGCTCGTAAACCATAATGATCACCGCTCAAAAAGGGAACAACTGACCGCGAAAGCTCAACAAACAAGCACTTGTGTGCTGGCCTTTTAACAAAATAGCTATTTAGGCTTTTACTTCCGCCGAATGGCTTTTATAGAAAAACTTTCAAGAAACAAATTACACCATCTCCCCGTGCGGAACCCTGATGAGGATGCGAAGCATCATGGGGGGTTCCGTGTGGTTCTATGTTGAGTGATCTGGTGTTTAGTAGTGCCAGAGGGAATTCCGCGTCCGGGTCCACCACCGGTGGCATAGGCAAGCAAGTACTGTTGTGTTACGGTTAGTAGGCGGTGGTTGTCGAGGAGCCAAAATTCGTTCATCATGTTCTTGTCAATGTTGTCGTCTTTGTGGTAGAATCGGTAGTCTCCGTCAGCGTTGGCGAGCTAAAGGTTGTTGACGTTGGTGCACCGGCTGAGAGCAACGTACACGCCCTCCTCTTCGCAGCTTTGTCTTCTTCTCCTTCTCCTTCTTCAGCGATTCCCCTACGGGAAGATGACGATGGTGGTTGAACGCAAAGCTCTCTCGTGATGGATTCCTTGGTTGCCTAATCCCTACGAGCATCCTGCCGCAATCATCATCAGAGGCACTGAGAACGGGGCGAGAGCAACGTACACGCCCTCCTCTTCGCAGCTTCATCTTCTCCTTCTTCTTCAGCGGTTCTCCTATGGGAAGGTGACGTCGGTGGTTGAACGCGAATCCAGTTAATAATGGATTCTTCCGTTGGCCAATCCCTAGGGGCATCCTGCCAGAATCATCATCAGAGGCGCTGCGGACGGGGCACGGACGCGGGACATCCCCCCGAGCAAGAGATGCTTCGTACCTAAAACGGCTCAGCGCACGTGACATTACGGCTCATGACGAGCACCCGGCAATGGTCAAGCTCACGCCTGGGCATGCACCACGTGCGGGTATCGCCAAAATACCTAGGCGAAATACCAAGCGCACGCAAGGGTGCGGCTCTTGAGAAGCCCATGCCGTCGGGCAGCTTTATCTCCGAGAACACGCGGTTGGCGTTCTTGGCGGAATCTCTCGAGTGCTCTGTTGCTCGCCCGTTCACGGGCATTCATAAAATGAAGTGTGGGGGACCGATCGACGCCGAGCTCGCGCTACAGTCGTCTAGTTGGGGAAGCCGGTGGCGGGAGGACCCAGTGCGTGCCAACGCGGTCCTCTTTGGAAGAAATGTCAAATCCTGCAGACAGAATGATTCGGGCTGACCAGCCATGGAGAACTTTCAGCGACAAGTTCGAAATCAGTATGAATGGCAACAGCCGGGTCTCCGACGAAGGCAGGGGGCCGCCAGCTCTCCTGCTTTTTCTGCCTTGCACCACTAGTGCAAGCGGCGGCATTTTTTAGTCTTTATTATCAGTTTCTTTTTGCGTTGTGAGCATAACGTTTCTGTAATGAATGAGGTATCTTTCTTACTGACGAAAATTCTCTTTCCGTTCCTTATTAGCAAGCACCTGTGCGTAGGTTTATCAGATTTGTATTTTTTATTGCACCACTAATTCCTGTGAGCCATGAAGTGTTCTGAGATAACTGGTGTTGCGCCAAAGACGACCCGAATACTTTATTTCGCGCTGAACTGTGCCTGCATGCGGAAGTGGCTAACGTATTGCAGGCACTTGTGACCGCATTTCGAATCCGTGTAAATCGTGCTCTTCGTCGGCGTTAGTGAAGGGCGTATTGTCGGGCTTCCCTCATACCAAAGACCTCCGGTGCTGCAGAAAAAGTCGCATAGTGAAGCCGGTGCAAAAACGCTATATTAGCTGACAAAATAAGCATTCGTAAGGAACTGCATTCAAGTGTTGCCCACTTATAACTGAAAATAAAAATGGGTCTTGAATGATTGCGAATAGGCGTTGATTGGGGGTATCTTTCTGCGCAAATATGTGGAAAATGAATCCTTGTAGGCTAAATGCAAGGTGTTCATAATGTTGAATAGATGCAACACCTTTGATACCTATATATGTACATACAAAAAAGGTGGTTGTGAAATTTTGATCAGGGATTTTAAATGCCTTCGTATAACTTCGTTAAAACACTGAATCTGTGTTAAAGAATACTTCATTGCATTTTATTACAATATCTTCGTTTTTTTTTTCATTTATCTGCTATGCTAGAAAGACAGCAAAAGACTTACAGTTAAGCCCGCAGGAGGAGTAGTTCGCACTTTTCCACGTCAGAGTGACACGGTTCCTGCCATTCTCTATCTATTCATGAGATCCGTCTTGTACGGGTTTTAGTAAATGCCGAGGTGTACGCGTTCCATTAAAGAATCATAGCACACAACTTGGCTTTCGTTTTTACAGTGAGACATAACACTTCTGCCACGTGTCCAGAACATTTATTGAAACATCCTTTTGCGATTTTCGACACGGATATCTCCTGGCTCTCGCTTGACTTCTCTGCCACGGGTCACGTCACCCGTGGTGCCTTCCGCATGTGGGGCAATGACGTTTGTAGCGGTGACCGCCTTTCTGACCTCCATGTCCATAGCCCCCATTGTGGCGACCACCGTAACCACCGTGCTTTCTTACGTAGCCACCATGATGTCCACCATGGCCCTTGCCGTGGCCTCCGTAGCCTCCGTAGGGTCCGGCGGCAAGGGCGACGCCCACAAGCAAGGCGAAAACGAAGAGAATCACCTGAGATAATAGAGGTATAGGAGTAAGAAAGGTAAGAGGTGAGAGTTTAGAGATATGATTTGTTTCCCCTCGATTTCATTGGATTCAAATACTGGTGGTACTACACGGTTACACGTCTAACAAGGGTTGAAACAAATGTTGTTTATTTTGCTGCCTCTTAGGTTTTGTCACCTTTAAAAATGCACTATATATATATATACGCTGGCAGTAGTTGTAGGAGAAAACTAAGGGTAGGCTACCTTCGCTCTTAAAGAAGCATTTTTTGGAACCAGTGAGAGTTCGTTCTGGCAATAAAAAAACAACATAAAGTGACAACAGGCATTCGCGAAAAAAATCGTCACGTTGGTGAAAAAAATCGAAAGATTGCAAATATATTCAGTGGGAATACGCTGAACGAAGCAAAACCTGCGTATGCCTAGATATTTAGATATTGTGGTATATATGCGAAATTTTGGAATACGGTAGAAATATTTACTTGATTATTACTGGCTCTAACCTTTGAAAGCTGGAATGGCTATGACAAAACAGCAGTAAACTCTCGTCGAAAACTCAGCGAGAATTAGTAATAGAGGTCGGGTTCACATGGCGATGTTTTCTAAAGCAAGTAAATTTTGAGTTACATTGAATTTTTATTTTTTTAGTGAGACCAAACTATCCAGGGCCAATAACCTTAAATGCCTGAAGTTAAGACAGGGACCAACTGTTGCGTCTGAATTCTGCGATTGTTTCTTTTTCAATAACATTCAGTGTGCTAATAGCGTCTTCATACGAACAATTGTACTGAGGGTGTAGCATAAAAGCGGTATATAAAACACAATGGTAAAGGGGCTGTAATGGTAGCTTACAATCTCTGAATGGTTAGTGCGGTCAGCGAGAAACAACAAAAATGCTAGGTGACCAAATATTTAACTGAACTAAAGCTAGGCATACGAATTACCGAAAACTACCGCGAGCTGCGCTTTTATTTTTTTTCCTTACTAGCGCATCTTGTGAAAAATATTTCCAACACTTCTACTCTACTAGCGATGTAGGCGTCAGCTATGAACTGAGGTAACGACATGACTTAGTCGCAGCTATGAAAAGATAATTTTGTGCAGTGTGACTCGTGACTTATAATCGTGCTTACGCACGAAGTAAAACTTTATGTGTTTCACAACCTTTTTACCACACGGCACTTTCACAAATCATCGGTTGGGAATTTAGTATAATACCATGCACGTATCTTCTTCGCTACTTTCAAAGCACGTTTTGTTCTCTAGACACTGCTAACGGGTTTTTTTAAGAAGCGGTTTAAATGGTTCCCTTTCAAGCTACAATATTTACAATTCCAAAAAAATTGGGCTCAGCACGGCACCAAATATTTTCTGTATCTGAGCTTTATTATAGAATCCCTTTTATGACGAAAGCGCAGCTAATAGCGTTATTGTCTGCGGATAAGCTTTCTACGCAAGAAGGCTGATTTCACGAATCGTAAAACAAGAACATTGAAGCACCCTACTCACAGTAGTCTTCATTGTTGCACGGTTGGAATGCGGCACAGGCTTCGTAGTGCAAAACTTCTGTCCCAGCTGCCTTAAATACTGTGCGCTTCCAGTGAGTGAACACGTGTTGTACATGACACCAGCAAAGTTTCGAAGAATCCCCTGTTGTGCGCACCTCAGCGTTCTTGGTTTTGTGTGCATAATGTCTGCTTTTTTGCGCGTTTGCGTTCAGCGCTGCGTGTTCTCTCTATATTTTGTTGGGACGTTTGGGTGCTTGCTGAGAAGATATTTATGTGCTCTTAGTCAAACGTTTTTCTAAAAAAGGTATAATAATGATTTTTTTTCTTGTTTTTACTTTGGGGTGCGGGTTACCTTCGCTAGCAGTTTTTAACTGTGGTTAGACAATTAAATACTTTTCTTCGCGATACACTCATACAAACTCTTCCTTGAAATTAGCAAACAGTAGCTGCTTAGAAACGTCTTACGAATTCTGCCATGCTGGAACTCAGTTTTAGTAGTTCGAATGCGCTCTTCTCAATCACATCTCGTAGGTGATTAACAAGACTACGTTAAGTGTACTGTGTCATATGAGTGTTTTGGTTATTTACGAACGTATTTTATAAGTGGGGCTACACAAGCGAAACAAATAAATATAACCATGCAAAAGCAAATTTCTAAGCTATTTCACTAGGTGAAGTTGGATGACTACCGACGTTGAAGAGACACAGATTATTGAACAAAGGGGTGAACTGCTAATGAATTGATTGTGCGAATAGCATTTTGAGACGTCAGTCAATGCCGGCAGTGTGTCTGGAAGGAGGTACCCAGATTAATTCGCGGTGCATAATCGGTGCATAACACGTTTTATTAAGGAGTCTATACCCGTCTCACACGCCTTTAAACGTGTCACGCCCCTTGTTTCAGTGTGCACACGCTGTACGCGACCATGAAATCACCATTACAGAAGGTTCTATTTTTATGGATCTAACGAATGCTTTTGCCCCATCAATCGTATCAGTTTTTAAAAGCATTAGAAGCCATTGGCATAACAGGACCACCTCTGCAATTACTGAAAAGCTACTTGTGCGATAGCACACAGGTCCCTTCCATTTCTGGAGTTTTCTCTAACGCCGCTACCACAAACAAATGGGTTCCTTAAGGGTCTACACTGGGACCACTAATAATTTTAATTTACATAAATTATTTACCTAATTACATTTCTTCTTCAAAATGCATTTGTGGGTTGCCGACGAGACTTTATTTTTTTCGGACAAAGATTCTGACGAGCTTTGTGGAAAATAAACACTCACCGGATTAATGTTGTTAATTGGTGTCATAACAACATGCTACAAATTATTCCGTTGAAAACTAAATTTGTTGTGTTTAACTGTAACCAACGCAACAGAATTTAAATTCTGCCACTTCACATTGCACAGCACTGTGTAACAGCAAACAACAGTTCAACATTTGTAGGAGTTCAGTTAGACTCTACCTTGAAGTTTGCTCTCCATGCTGCTTACGTAAAACAAAAAATGCCACATGGCAAACGCGTAATTATCGAAGCCCGGCCATATTTCAGTCGACAGACAAACACCACGCTTTATTTTTCTTATTCACTCTCATATCACTTATTGTGTCAGGTCTTAGGGCAACACATACAAAATTCATATCGCATCGATCCAAACAGTCCAGAATCAAGCGCTTAGAATCATAACATCCAGCCCGTACTTTGCTCAGGCCAAGCCTCTACTGGAACATTACTGCATTTTGACTGTAGCGAATCTCCTCAGGTATAGTCTTTGTATCGTCCTATATCGAGCTATTAGTAACCTACTTTCCCAGGTCATTTTTCCCGCCTCATTCCTTTCCAACCACAACCTCACATGATTTTCGGTGAATGGTAATTAATTCCTCCCTAAATTTCGAACTACTTACGGCAAGCAAGCGGCCCATTTCCTTGCATTTACCATTTGAAACGCAGTTCCCAAGAAAATTAAGGAACTGAAAACACTGCATTCTTTAAAAGTTCTTTGAAATGCCATCTCCTCAGTCAGAATTCACAACCTTTTATTACGAGTGTGCGAATATCAAAATTCTCGAATATTAATCTAATACGAATATCTTGATTATTTAGAATATCTAGAATATCTATGAATCGAATTCGAATATCGAATCGAATATCGAATAATTAATGGGTACATGGGTTTCGAAATCAACTTTTTTATTTCTTCGTGGATTTCGATAAAAATTCCCCCAGCAACTGGAGATGCTTTTGTGATAACGCCATAAAAATGTGAAAGATGTGAAAGTAATATTTAAAAAACTTTTTATCTATAAACTTTTATTTCTGTTCACCTTGTACCGAGCTTGAGCGGCCTATAAAATATCGTATAAACGTGTTCGTTCTTTGCATTTCCAAATGAATGGACGAGAGCCTGACAGTCGTCTATTTTTTATTACAACGCAATTTTTTTAGTTTTCAGTTTGTTAGAGGTGAATTTTCACCGGATATTTAGACCATCAACGACTATTTGTATAAAAAAATCCAAATAGTAAACCTGAAAAACCTAAAAGTGGCACGACCTGAACTGTTCATCAAGAGCAACGCAAAGAATGGAATCAACATAGACCTAGCGGTAAAAAAAAATCTCTGGGACAAGCGATGTACGTGGCAAAAAGACTGTTTTGAGAAAACGGCCTCTGAAGTTTCATTCATTTCATTCATCAAACATCGCTGGGGTTGTAGCCTTTAGTGTCCTTTTAAAAACCGGGCTTCTGGAATGCCTTGCCTTGAAATTGGAGTGCCCTTTGAAGACTTTTTTTTTACAAAACACCATTTTCAGCTTCTTTGGGAAGAGTACATAGCCCAGTTTGCGGACCAAAGAGGGGGGAGATGGCTTTCAACGCAAAGTAGGTTGGCTGGTTGCCTGTATTGCACTGAACAAGTTCAATTTGCAGTGTTGTCACTGTGGCAAGAAGTGAAGCACTCGTTTCTTGTTTAAATTTCAAAACTTAGTTTCTACTTTATAGATTTATAACGTTGCCTGGAGCAGCAACTTAGTACTCGTACGTGCAGGTGTTCATTGCAAAAAGTTTGCATACTACAAAGATACAAATTAGCTACATTGAAGCTTGGCATAATATTCTGCGTAACTGCACCTTCAACGCATGCACAATTTTAAGTACTCATGACATTCAGGACTTTGAATATTCCTCGAAGCACGGCCAATATGCACAATAGATGTATGCATTGGTATTTATAATTACCCTTAAAATATAATTTCTTCAATGCTACGACAGTAACGTAGATTTCTAACGCCGTCAACACGTTTTTATTGCAAACTCAGACCTGTTTGCATGATTAAGTGAACGGGATACGTGCGCAAGAAAGCTCTATGGCTCACCCGCATCACGGTGCTCATATACCACAACAGGTCATATCTTGATTGTCTCTGGCATAGCCACTCAGGTTGCTCTTAGGAATAAATCTAACGTGAAAGGCATTAATTACTGCTACTGGCGTTCAATCGTACCCGGTTGCGCATTCAGGCGATGCTCCAAAGCACAGTGGCTACGCCGTGCGCGCAGCAGCTTTTGAGGGGTCCGCCGTTTCTTTCCAAAGGCTAGAGAGCCTACTGTCAAGTTGAGCAATAACTAAGCATGTAAACATCGCAAAACAGACGAAAAGTTCACTTCAAAAACTGCTATCACAAACGCACACACCGCGTTTCACGCTCCGGGATAAAGTCACGTGCACCCCGAAGCGTTCGATTACCTTCGCCTTTCGAGCCACGCAACTTCCCGTATTTTGTTTTGTGATCTCAGGCATTACCCTTCGCGATGATGTCCGTGTTGAATACGATAGCAGATAGAATGCCTGAACAGAAACTTGGCGGCGCGAAGCAGCGAACATGACAATAGAAAAGCGAACTACGCAGTTCAGGTGGCCCCCATCTTGCATTGCCGCAGCGACGCCCAATCAGGAGGGCCGGAAGGCCAGTTTTTCTGCCGTACGTGCGTTTGGGAATGATCGAAGATAAGTATGACGCCTGGGACCAGAAAGATGAGTATGAAACATACAGTATAAAACTCTATGCGCACGGCCGATTCAATGGCACCAAAATGGCCGCACCCGGTGGCACCGTTTCGGAGATATAGCGCCGCGAAAAGTGCCGTTTTTTCGTCCTTTTGCGCTGACGTGTTGTCACCGCTGCTGCTAAAGTATTTTCAGCCACTTTGTGGCGATGTACGGTGGAAAAATGTTGCAAACGCACAGGAGAGCAAATATAGAAGCCAAATATCTGGCTTTCAAAAAAACGATGTTTTCGTCATTTTTCCTAACTCAAAACCCGCGTCCCCTCCTTCAACTAATAAATCCAAATATTCGATAATAGCCAATTATTCGAACCCTTTCCAATGCTGGAAATGTTTCGAATACAAATTATTTGAGGCGAATACGAACAAAACGTATTTATTATTTGAGTAATATTCGAAATTTTCGAATATTCGCACACTCCTACTTTTTATTATACCGATGTATTGAAACGGATACCATTACCACTAAGTGCAAAGTTACCCAAATTTGCACTTCGCTTTACGCTCCCTGTCACTTCGAAATTTATATATTACAAATATTGATTAAAGCGTTTCTACTCTTTCTCGGATTAACATAAGGAGTAATGGATTTTCTTGTTTTATTGTTTCAATTTGTCTAGATATTTGTACTTGAGTGTTTTTACTATGTCGATACAGCGCAGTTTCCACGAGGGATGTCTCTCGAGTTTCTAAAGGAAAGAGATTGGCCAAGACCGCTGTTGTTTTGGTAGAAGAGGAGGTGGAGCTGGTGACTGTGCCGGCCACTTCTGGATCTGTTCACTTGGTGGTTCCTGAAGCACTTCACGGTAAATAAACCGATTTCATCAATCAAGACCGTCTCACGTGGTGAAGGTGCTGGGCACTTGAAGTCAAGGGTCGTGAACAGCGCACTGGTGGTACACGCAATTGGCAGGAAGCCCCGAATAGGTAGGCGGGCCGGCGGTGAACGCTCGAACTTGGTGTTCTTCCCGTATAGTACGCCGAAGCAAGGATGCGATACCCTCAGATGGACCAGTGTCTACGATAGCGACAGTGGGGGTGTTTGGAAGACGGCCAAATTTGGGGAAAATTCAACCGAAGTTCAAGAGCTTCAAATATTGCGGCGGTGGTTGGCCACACCTGCTGCAGAAGCTAGGTCTTCCTTCGTAATCACGAAGTGGTACATGTCTTCCGCTATACCGTTTAGCAAACGGCCCACCTTGTATTCCCCAGTAATTGTGGGGTTTGCAAGAGAGCAGAGTTTAAGGACGTCTTGTATGTATGTCGTACAAGTCTCGCCTGGCACCTGTGCTCGCTGCGCGAGCGTCTGCTCAGCGTTTTTGCGGTGGGAATCGAGGTCGCCAAAAGATTTCTTCAGCTCCTCGAGGAAGATCGCCCATGTCGTAATCTTTGCTTTATTGTTTTCAAACCACATCAAAGCTGTGGGATGGAACTAGACACTTCCATAGGGTTGGTGGTGAGCCTTTTCAGGTAGTTGGAATTATCTAGGCAGACGTAGTGGTTTGTGGAGACACCTTTAGAACTGAGTTTACCGTATTGGAGTACGCAACGCACGATGTCATTCTGGGTATAGACTTTTTGACAGAATGTGGGGCAAAGTTAGATTGCGGTGCTGGAGAGATTTCATTGCGAAGTCTATTGCCTGTCTGTATCAAGCAAACCACCGAAACCGGTCTAGGAGTGTTCGCTGTTGCCGATGACACGCTTTTACCTCCTATGTCAGCCATGTTCGTTCTTGTGAAGTGCTGCCATATGAGCGCGGGTAGCTCCTGTGTGGCGTTAGTTGCGCCAGAACTGAACACAACGATGAAGAAAAGTGTGTTCGTATCTCGGGCTTTGGTTCATCAGGAGGGTGTCTTTTCTCACGTGTAGACCGTGGACGCAAGTTCAGAATCCGTACTTCTCCCTCATGGCCTCACGTTCGCCACTTATGCCGAGAATTTAGATACTTCACTGGACGCTATTTCTCTCTCTTACCCTGCGACTAAGGTGAAACCGGATTATACAGCCCGTTTCATAAAAATGGTTAAAAAATCATAGCCGTTGGTGCAACGACACGCATTGCAATAATTGCTGGCTGGCACGCTTCGGTGTTCAATTTTTTGCAGGGTAAATACCCTCCACCGCCGCCAGAGTCTCGGACGCAACATCGAATGTACACCGGTGATGGACCACCCATCTGGAAGTAACCTTACCACGTGTCTCCTGCCGAGCGCAGCGCTATAAATGAGCAAACTGAGGAAATGCTCAGGAATAGTGTAATTCAGGAATGTACCAGCCCATTTGCCGCCACTTTAATATTTGTCAGAAAGAAGGACAAAAGGTGGCAATTTTGCGTTGACTACCTTAGGATTAATGTGACGAAGAAGGACTTTCATCCCCTTCCGCGAATTGACGACGCCATCGATAATCTGCATTCTGCCTCCTACTTTTCGTAGGTTGATCTTCGATCGGGCTACTGGCAGATTCCTATGCATCCGGACGACAAAGAGAAGACAGCATTCGTCACACCAGATGGCTTGTTCGAATTTAATGTGGCGCCGTTCGACCTCGCAACACCCCTGCAACATTCCAAAGATCCATGGACTCCGTCCTCGGGGCCTGAAGTGGGAAATCTGCATGTGTTATCTAGGTGACGTAATAACTTTCCGCAGGACGTTATAGGAGCACAACCAGCGGCCTAATGTTGTTCTCCAGCGCATTGCACAGGCTGGCCTAGTCCTGAACTCGAAGTGCCATTGCGGAGAGCGCCAGGCGCTTGTGCTTGGCTTTCTTGTTGACCGCGATTGTATCAGGCGTGATCCACAAAAGGTTGCTGTGGTGCGCAATATTCAAAAATTTCGCCATCTTCCCGTAGGGAACCCTGAGAAGTATACAAAGCAACCATGGGGTCGACTCAAGTTCCTATTAGTTTTTACTTCGATCGTGGCGTTGTGGGAGGAGAATGAGGGGAGTGCAGCGTGCGCGCGCGTCATTTATACCGCGGAGCTACATTGCGCCCCCTGCGGAGTAGGCAGCGGCTACCGTCGCGTCTCTAACCCTAAGCTGCTTCGCATTATCGCGCGCGGGGCCGAAGGTGTTGTCATTTGTGGCGCAATCCCGGAGAGGAGAGGAGCTTCAGAGAGGAAAGGAGGTATGCCGGAGAGGAGAGGAGCGTCGAAGAGGAGACGAGGAACGCTTCGCATACTACTCAGGGTTCTCTTACGGGAAGATGACGAAGGTTATTGAACGCGAAGCTATCTCATGATGAATTCTTTCGTTGGCCGATCCTTAGGGGCATCCTGCCACAATCATCATCAGCGGTGCCTGGGAGGCATGCGCAGTGGGGCTGTGGACGACGCAGAACGGCGCCCGCAGAACGGCGGAGGGAACAGGCTCGAGGCTCGACCATAAGCTGCTTCGCGTCTAAAACCCCGAGCACTTTAGGACCTGCGGAGCTTCTTGAACTATGCTCCTACTTTCGTCGGTTCATCAAACACTTCGCCAAGATCGCCTGAACTCTCACAGCTCTTCGTAAAGACGCGCCCTTTGTGTGGACTCCCGAATGTGACTCATTTTTCATTCAGTTGAAACATTTGTTGCATGCGGTCTCGTGTGGCGCAACTTCAACCCCACGCCCCCATTGAGATCCACTCAGACGACAGTGCCATCAGTGTTGGGGTTGTGCTGGTCCGACCGCATGTGCGCATAGCGCTGTCGCCTACGCAAGTCGTACCCTCACGAAAGCAGAGCGTAACTACACTGTGACAGAACTAGAATACCTTGCAATGATTTTAGCCATTCGAAAGTTTCGACCCTATATTTATGAACGTGATTTTAAAATTGTAACAGATAATCACTTCCTGTGCTGGCTTGACGGACTACGCGACCCCTCTGGTATTCTCGCTCGCTGCTCTTTACGGCTTCACACCAACGCTGAATGTGGTCGCCCCTGCATCACCAAGTGCAGCCGTGTGACGGAGAATACCATGTCGATTTCTTAGCTTCCGGGTCTACCAGGCTCCCCGATGCACTCGTGTTTCAGGAAGAGCAACACAAAGATAGCAGCTTTCAGCCATTTTTTGTCTCCACAGAGGCGTCTGAATCTTCGCCCGAGATGGATTGCTCTGGAGACAGAATTATTCCTTTGATGGCGCACGTTTTTAAATGCAGAGCATTTCAGTAACTCACGATGTCACCCGCGTTAACGTCCGTAGTCGTAATCCGCACCCCTCCCCCTACACTATATAAAAAAAATACTATCCGGCGCCTGGTTTCGATCCCTCGACCGTGCGGGCGGAACGCAATGTACATGGTGCTCTACCCACTGCGCCACAAAGCCAACACAGAATGGGAGGCTAGGAACGCGCCTTATATCCTTGACTCATTCAAACTACGTCAAGAAGCTGCTATACAACGCATTCACTACCACCAACTCCCCAACCACTAAACGTTAACGCAATACACCCACCCCTATGCGACGCATTTACTCGAGTCCCCCTCGCGGAGAGATGGGCCCAATTTTTCTGCTTGTCGTTGCTGAGAGCATCCGCCCTGTCGTCTTGCATGCTATGCGCGACGACGTAACCTCAGGATGTTTTGGCTTTGCCCGTACACTTTGCCGACTCCGTCAACGTTTCTACTGCCCTCGGCTGCGGAAGACCAGAAAGCAGCACATCGCCGGCTGCCATTTGTGCCATCGCTACTAGAATTCCACAGTTTGTCATTCAGGGCGTTTGCATTCGGTGCGTCCGCCTACGTTACCTTTTGAAAAAGTAGAGGTTGACTTGCTTGGACCGTTTCCTAAGTCGGTAGCCGGGAATCGGTGGATAACCGGGTGTCTATTACCTGACAAGATAGGCGAACACGACTGCTGTGCCATCTGCTGCAGCTTCCGAAGTCGCACATTTTTTTCTACACTTCATCATACAGCGCCATGCTGCATCCCGCGTGGTTATAGGTGATCGCGGACTACAATTTACTGCGGATGTGTCGAAGAGCTCCTTCGTCTCTCTAGATCGCAGTACCGACACAGCACGCTATATAACCCGCAAACGAATCGGCTTACTGAGCGCACAAATTGTACACTGACAAACATATTGGCCATGTACGTATCCTCGGATCACAAAACCTGGGACGATGTGTTACCGTGAATCACATACGCCTGCAATACCGTTAAGCACGAAGTCACAGGATACGCACCTTTCTTTCTTCTACACATGCGACTGACAAGCTGCTTCCTCAACAGTATACTGCCCTTTTCTCACCATGAAGATGTTTCCCTAGCGCAGACTCTCTGTCATGCTGAAGAGGTGCGCCGCCTTGCGAGACTACGCACCTTGACGTCTGCGTCGAAGACCAAGGCATGATATGAACGACGACATGCACCAGCTTCGTAGTATACCGGTGATCTTGTCTGACTCTGGACGCCGCTACGCAAACGTGCAAACGTTGTTTTTACCAGACGTTTTTATCAACCTACGCCGGCCCTTTTATAGTTGTGCGAAAGTTATGCGACCTCAATTATTAAATCGCTATAGTGGTGTCAGAAGACCGTCGATTCCGAAAAACTCGTTCACGTCGCCCGCCTGTAGCCTTGCCTACCGCGACTACTTTAACTCGCTCGGTGAGCTTCGTCTCACCCCGGGGAAGAGTTACAGCGCTGTTTCTACGAGGTTTCTAACGGAGAGGGATATGTCAAGCCCGCTGTGGTTTTGGTAGAAGAGGAGGTTGAAGTGGTGACTGTTCCGGCCGCTTCCCGATCTGTTCGCTTGGCTGAATTCCTCCATCACATCACTGAAAATGAGCCCTTTTGATCAATCAAGACCGTGTCAATATTTGTAATTATGTACTCTGGCATTTTATGCGACATAATCTCTACAATCTCGCTGATAATCACGCAGTCTCTAGATGTTTATGCTAAAACACTCTTTGCATCGAGTCTCCTGTTTGCTGCAGTTTGTAAAATCACGTATGTCAATCTTTATAGGATGTCCCGTAGCAGTCTGTCACTTTGAAACTTCATTTTGTAATTTCTAACAATATACTCGACATTCTATTTAGAATGAAATCTTTTGATTTTACCTTTTTGTTACTTTAACTGACAATTTAAGAGGAGACCGACCATTTGTCAAGTTCAAGGAAGTTTGGTGTTAAAATAGGAAGAAGCAAGTACATGGACGAAAAAAAAAACCGCACATGCATATGCCTCCTTCTGGGGAAGATAGCACATGTCGCGCTTTCGCTTCCAATTGGGGACCTGAATACTTGCCCGCCTACATTTGCTAGGGTCACAAGCAATTCGTGATACAGTAAATATTAAAAACGTCGCATTAGTTTGTAGCAGGAACAGTTGGAACGATCAGAGCACTGCACTGTAGCGAAAGCAGCCGTTAATAGTTTACTATTCGTTGTACTTCTTGTCGGCTTGATTGGAGCTTAAGTGTCTGTCGCTCTATGTTCATCGGACGTTAGATAGAAGAATGCCAGAAGAATGCCATAGTCTCGCTTCCCTGTGGCTGGGTTTGAAAGAAGGCTCTGTGGTTTTTTAGCGGGAAATATAATTACCAGGCCCAGAGGGTTTTTTACAATGATGTTGTTAATTGATATGATCTAGCATATTGTCTTCGGCAACAAAGCGATGTAGAGAAGAGTCGCGCGAGAGCGTAGTGCCACCTTTGGGAGCCCACTGAAATACCGAAATCTGTGCGCCGCACCTTCAGGCATTGAAAAAAATTATGAACCGGTAAAAAGGTCCTGGAACGTTCATATTTTTATACAAGACGGCCTATATTGCCCCTCAAAATGTATTGATAGTAATGCATTTGTGTTTAAAGGGCAAGACAACTGTTTGAAAATTGGTGTAGGCTTCAGATTTGCAAGCTGGCTTTTCTACAGTGCGTGTTGCGCAGTGAAGCGTGGCTCTCTACGGGTAGAGAGTGAGAACAGAAAACGGCACCGACTCTAGGGTTATCAACATTATCCATAAACACAGTATACAACACTTAGCCGCTAAGACGACTCGAGAATTAGGCCGAGTTTCATTCACTTGTCAATCATTAACAGTGAAGCTCTTAATATTACGGAGTGAATGAATGAACGACTTTATTTACAAACGGGCCTGAGGCCCTGGGGGAGTTTTTGGGTGATGAGGGAAGAGGGGTCGAAAGCCTCAATGAAAGTATTATGTACCCTATCAAAGAAAACTTGTCCGTTTTCAGGCCCTACTAGGGCTGTCACACATTCTACACTGCTTTGTAAAGACCACTGGAAAGTGAATAAATACCTACGCGTTCGAGAAGAGTACCACCGGAGCGCAGGCGCTCAAGGTGGTCCGTATTTGTAAGTGGTAATGGACATTAGGCTATCATCTGTCCTCGGCCGCTTTAGAATGTCGGACACGACCATATTAGGTGAAATTACGGAATTTGTGTGTGCTGTACTACATGGTGATCTACGGAGGGAGTATGGTAACAGAATATGGCTGTAAGTGTTGCTTTATAAGACGATTTAGCGAAGAATTTATGGGATAGGGAGCTGCTGATTCGACTCCGACTTCCGTACCACAACAATGCTGGTCACCCTTCTTAACACAGTGGAAGGGCAGTTTTTATATTAGAGCAAACTAAAAAATGGCCCTTCCCAGAAGATATTTATTCAACTGAAGACTAGTGGGTGGGAATACCGTAAAATTGAAGTCTCCGCCACATATAAAAAATATATACGTTTTTATATGCCAATATAAAAATGTTTCTTAAAATTTCCCACGGCGAGCAGCCTTTGGAAATATGCATTCATTCTGTGCGTAACGAAATTTCTATCCAGGCTAGATCGTGTTTTCTGTTTACCGGTTGTAAGGTATTGTACAAATCTTCGAAACGTAAAGCAGTGATGGATTTTTCACGGCATTCTACTGTAGAGGCAGCCAATGTTTGCACCAGTTTATGTATCCACTGTAATCAGCAGCGAACGACCGCTCAGCTGCTGGTCGTAGACAGACTATGAATGCATGGCCAAAACCACACCGAAAGGAGACACCCTGCATTGTAAATAGACACCCGGACTCGTATCGCTGCAGCAATCTGTTCATTCGTATACTCTCACGGCAAAAAGAATATTTTAAAAGCGGAGCTGTTGTAGGCCGAGACATTTCTATCCGTCTCGCACAGGTCTTGCGTCTCGCAGGGGTGGAAGCAGGTTCACAGACGCACCGACAGAGGTCGCACTGGTCTCTCCTGGGCGGGTTCCTTTCCGTCCTTCTAGGGTAGGGAAACTCATGCCATTTGCGCAATTTCTTCGTGCTAACCTTAAAATTTGTGCGGGGACAGCGCTGCCTTTCTCGGGTGAGCGCCCTTTGACATTCGAACACAGACAAGAAAGCAACATTTCGGCAGATTCACGAGATTTCGCACTGAGTAGGACATAATGTAATTTTGGCATGTATAGTTTTGTTGTTCAAATTTTTAACGCCGCTGATCTTACATAGTTATATTCAAAAAAACGCTTGTGTGATTACCGAAATCGTATAGAGTTACGGACAACATGTAGATAGGATGGGCATTTCAGAAAGACTAAAGCTGATGTCAATCATGTGTCTATTTGTGCCAAATGTTTTGTAGAACGAAATGCATTATCTTACTATTCCAGTAAAAAACTGGTTGTTGCGATAGAACAGAAAAATATTAAGATGTTCAGGGCTGAAACATATGCATCGGATCACTCCCCTCTTTACCTATGATATGCAGAAAAACCATATGCAGACATATCGTTGGGATAGAATCCTGACTGAGCAGGTATTCAGCTCTTTCTAGCAAGCATCCACAGACTTCGAAAAACCACAAAATGCATTCCTAGCTCATCCACAAACCAGCCCCGACACACATCATGAACAGGAGATTTAAGCGACATAGGTGCGGACAACAGCGGAATTCGGGAAGCTCCGCACGTGTTATGTGCAACCCGCGTTCGCTCACTGCAACTGGGCAGTATTTAAGACAGCCCTGGCTAACGTCCTGCACTACAACCCCCATCGGGTATTCGAGCCTTGCAACCATGAAGACCGCTGTGAGTGTGGTGCCTACTTGTTTTTTTTTTCAGAGGGACTTTGTAGTAGGTTGAACTGGATATTTCTTGGAAGATTTTAGGGAAGAGCACGTACTTTCATTTTGTTAGGGAAGGCCTGAACAGTTTATACATCATATTTATAAACCAGAGTATTCGACGTATATGGATGTAAAGACAATTCATTCCACTCTGGAGGTGGGTCACCCGTGAAGCCCTATGAGTTACTCGTCAATCACTTCCCTACAGACCGTATCGCATTAATTTTCGTAGCTTCTGATTATTCCTTTGGTATTTCTGCGCGACAATCTATAGTACAAGAGCTTCATACTAGCAGAAAAACATAATTACCCATTAACGCCTCTAGAAGCCCAACTGTTCTCAAAAGACAGGAATTACACAGGTTTTAGAATGTCCATAGTTGCTATCATATAAGAAACAGTTAAACCCGCCGTGATTCTGAGTCCCCATATTTGCATAAAAATATTGATGCACAAGAATAGATTGTCTCATTCTACCTGATTGCACGAGCCTTGCCGCAAGCCGCATAATCCAAAGCTGGTTAAATTTCTAGATTTTGGCGCATGTGGATTTTTTCTCACGGAGTAACCAAAATCAAGAAAGAAATTTGTGGTAAATTCACGTAACCAGTACAACCAAATGAACTTAGCATCGAGCTCCAACCTTCCTCAGTCATTTCGTCGTCACTTAGCTTCTGTGTTTGAATACTTTTTGACGCTCTCAAAAGGTAGGGCTAACAAAAAAAAGATATGTCAATGATTGCACAAAGCAAATTGACGGCAGCAAAATGGTGCCCATTGAAGGTTGCGCATGCTTTAACGTATCATGCCGTGTGTACGTTGTTTTGCCGGGTTTTGTTTCTGAGTGTCTTTATTGTTTTAGTTTCCGACTACGAATTGATATTTACTTTATTGTCCTTTTTTTCATTCCGTAAACAAAATTTTTTGTCGCAACGTGAACCATTGGTCTATATCCCGAAAGATGCAAAGTACTTGTCCCGAAAGTTAGTTTGGTTGTGACATGTCTTCCAGCGATCAATGGTATTGCACACATTTAGGTGACGTAGGGCTGACAATTTGTCAGCCTACCTCACACAGAACGTCTTAAAAAAGTGGTAGAATTTGCTAACAGAACACTAACCAGTTCACAGCATCCACTGTGTATTTAGTATTGATTGATTAAAGGCTTTTACGCGCCGACGGAATGCAGACGATGAGGCGCGCCGTAGTGGAGGGCTCCGGATTAACTTTCACCACCTGGGGACCTATTACGTGCGCTGAAACCTCGCGAAGACGGTCGTTTTTGCTTTTCTCCTCCACCACAAAAGCCGCTGCCGCAGCTGGGAATCAAATCCGCCACTTCGTGCTCAGCAGCGCAACGCCTTAACCCCAGAGCCACCACGGTGGGCAGGTGCTTAGTAACTGGATGTACGAAGTGCAGCACTCGTAAGTTTACTACCTGAAGTAGGGAGTATACACTACTACGTTATGCAGAAATGTCCTAGTGAATAACACTGCCTTTAACTGCAACCGTTTACAAAGCTTGTCATGCGTAACGTAGAAAAAAAGAAACCCTAATATATTCTGTACAAACTAAGCATTTTTACACACTTCTTGGCCGAGAAGGGTGTAAAAATTTTGTCCGTTGGCACAAACCTTTAAAATTTGTTTAGCTAAAAACAGTGTGCAAGAATACAAAACGGTGTGTTTGTAAACCTCCATGAAATGAGGGTGGGTGAAGTTAAGATACGCGTGACAGTTAGGCTCGGATGAACGCACAGCACGTTATAGGGACACACAAAGTCAACACTCAAATATCACCCTATCTCCACAAACAATTTGAGCCAGAAAAAGCAGGGGTATGCAAAGAGAGATCGAGTATAACTTATTCACCTTAGATGTACATGTGTTCTTTTTGCTTTTACAGGCACCAGCGGAATGTCCCCTGATAGATTCCGGTGGCCTGTCGCAAAAGTCAAATATTTTAACGAAAATTTTGCAATACATAAGCGAAAATTTTGCAAAGTCAGTATGTGAATTTGCAGTATCTTTTTAGCCGCAACGTGGAGTGGAAAACATGCTGTATGTAATATGTTCAACGGCTTATAGATTTTTGTTAGTATCTATGAATGCAAGTATCAAACACCTATATCTACTCTCCCATGAAATCCTCTGTCTTGCTACTAACGCATACTTGCTGCCAACGCATTCGCTCGACATGGGCTTTCCAGACCAAAAAAAAAAAACTAGCCGAAATTCATTGTCGAACTAATGTCTTTCAAAATTCATTCTTTGAGCGGGGTATACGCGAGTGGAAACGATTACTAGCAAGCTTGATATTCTACCCTACCACTGCATCCGTTAGTAACCGCATGTTTAAAAAATCTTGGGCATGTGCACAAGCTTCAGTTTTCTTGCTGACCATTAGGCGTGTTTGTGGACAGGGTTCATGAACGCCACGTGTGGTTCTTACGCTTTTTTTCTCGTTGCGATCGGTCCTTTTATGCGTGGTGCAACTACGTGTTTATACATGACTAGTGCAGTTATTTGCGCACATAGCGTGTGCTAGTGCGCTACTTTTGGGACCATTGCTGTAGTTTTGTTTGTTACGTGTGTACTATGACAAAATGTGTTTATATTTGCGCAACGCGCCTGTACCACGTTGCACCCAACTTTTCTTTATTCTCAGTGCGCCGTGTGTATTCCTGTCCGGCATTGTATTATGGCATTGCCTATTCCGACCACTCTTGCCTCAGCCCTTGTTTCAAGGGTGGCAATAATGTATAAATAAATAAATAAATAAATAAATAAATAAATAAATAAATAGAAATAAATAAATAAATAAAAATAAAAATAAATAAATAAATAAATAAATAAATAAATAAATAAATAAATAAATAAATAAATCTACAGTCGCTAAGTGCACTGTCTGGACTAGTAGCGAAAGCATTTAGGGTCCACTGTTAGTGACAGAACCTACGTACCAATGGGAAGGGTAGTAAAGTTCTTAGGAGTTAGCAAATAGTGCCGTTACTACTTTTTTACAAGCTCCTTTGTTAAGAGTGCACTCCTAGGGAAAAGAGGACACAAGTTGGGCCCTTTTCTCTCGTTGGTATATTTTTTAATCGTTTTCCGCGCCTAAACGACGTTACTGACCCGCGTTCGATGCGTGTTGCAGTTCTCTATAC
Organism: Haemaphysalis longicornis; assembly: GCF_048455015.1. NCBI lineage: Eukaryota > Metazoa > Arthropoda > Arachnida > Ixodida > Ixodidae > Haemaphysalis > Haemaphysalis longicornis. The sequence continues at coordinate 216,834,199 of NW_027526361.1, forward strand.
TCTCATGTACTATATATGTAATTGCAGCTAAGCTTAATTTCAGTATTCTTAAACCTAATTATATTACTAATATATTTTAACTTTTGTAAAACTAAGTTCAAGCAAACGATATCATCACAGTAGTAACATAAGTATCAACCAGTGAGTTAGTTTCAGCTTTTATTGCCAGTAAGGACGAAGCCAATGAGAGGGTGGTTGGGATTGTCACGGAAGGGGGATGTAGAGTATGATCAGTATCTGTTCGTAGTTCACAGTTTTTTAGTCAGTCTGACGTACTAGGGGTCGCACTGCTAGACAACCCGCACCAGACCACTCTTAATCGCAAACCTAGCGAGCTCCGAAACAAGATTAGCGAAGCCTAAGTTACCTGATATTTCAGAGAAGATAAACGGGGTGGGAAGAGAGAGAAGCTGTGTTCGATGCTCCTGGAAGGACACGCATGACGAAATGAGTTGGTGGAAATCAGATTTGATGGATTCAGTTGGTGGAAATCAAATTTACATTTAGTTTTTTTGTTACTTCTGTACGCAGGTGATTCTCTTCGTTTTCGCCTTGCTTGTGGGCGTCGTCCTTGCCGGTGGACAGTACGGAGGCTACGGAGGACACGGCAAGGGCCATGGCGGACACCACGGTGGCTACGGGAGAAAGCACGGAGGTTACGGTGGCCACAGTGGCGGCTACGGCCATGGCGGTCACAAAGGCGGCCACCACTACGGAAGACATGGACGTGCTGTCGGAAGGCACTACGGGTGATGTGGCCCGACGCGATGAAATCCAGTGAAATGCGGGAAATATCTCTGTCATAGCTCCCCCAAGTATGTTCTAATAAATATTTTTGAACACGTAAATTTTATACTATGGCTCACTTCATAAAACAAGGAGATAAATGTGGTACCTTTCCTTTCTGAAACACGTACATTTTGTCAAATGTTCCCGGCACGGCGTGTCCTTCCGGTGTCGTATGCAACTATAATCACTACACGGCGATCTTGAAGAGATTGAGCTGGACGAAATACGAGTTTACATGAGACGCCGATGTGCGGGGTACTCTCCCATCTTTATAGTAGTTGTGGATGCTTCACAATTGAATGAACAGGAAAACGAAAAAGAATTTCCCAATAAGAAAAACTCTGGCTACGTGTCGTTTGGTGATTTAAAAGCGAAAGCATCATGACAATTACAATTATTTCCATCAACTATGGCGTTTTCATTTCATTTACAGCTTTCATTTAAAACTTGCAGTTTACTGCTGTGGGTATTCGAAGATTGTATGTGAAGTTGTGACTTAAAAGCCATCTGAAAAGGGGTAAATTGATGATGAATCCGCCATGAGCTCCTTACCACAGCTTTCATTTCCGTCGGTAAATTTTCTTACAGGGCACAAGACCAATTTCAAGGCCGTATGTAACTTTGGACTGAGGAGTTACGAAAAAGTATACCGCAGCTTTATGAAGCAAGCATGGCACACAAACTGCAATATTTTATTTGGTGAGGAGTGTAGAACCGGCAATGCAAGAATGGCGCAAGGAGACAATTAAGTGCGAAGATAGACTGCGCACTGCACGTAAAGTAACCTTAAACATATCGAACGCTCTTTATCTACAAAGGATGAGGTACTGATGGAAAAGTATTTTACTTAAAAATTTCTCGACACAGGAAAACACATAGGGTTCTTTTTTGGGCTGAAGCCCACGCCATTAAAAAAATAGCTTCAAATAACTCTGTGAAAGCATTGGAAAGCAAAGCTTTAATTGACAACCCCCACAATTGCCCATGCGACGTCACTTTAACTAATGCACTTGGCTATACAAACAGTAAAACCACAGATTCTACCAGCCGTAACCTGGAATTTGTCCCGGACACATCAGCCTCGGCCACTGCCGGACTAGACTGGAGGACGCCTCCGCTCTACCCCGACCGTGCATCGGCAGAAAAACACCGGAGTGGAGTGTCTTTCGCAGTATAGGAAAGAAGAACCTAGCCATCCTGATGTGCTAGCTAGCGCCTACACCACCGCACGACACAAGCGCCGACACCAGAACAATACTGCATTTGGGCGTAGTGATTCCCATTTACACCGACTTAAACTAATTAGTTTACCAAGTTGCAGAATTGCGCAAAAGCGGAGGGAAGTTTTATAATCGGTATTCATCAGAACCAGTTCTCCTTTCTTCTTTTGTAATACTTGCTAAAACACAACCGAATCGGTATTCACCAATTTAGAAAACGGATAAGATTCGTCAAAAACAGTGCGCAAAAGGCAGCGTTTCTCTACAGCCCAGATGTCCGTATACGTGGTCTCTACATTTTGTTTTCCCGCCCGCCAATCCGTCCTTAACGCATTCCGGCCGTGAGATTCCAAATTCCTTCGGGACTGTGTTACCCAGGAGGAGCTGTCAAACCAGTCAATAAAGCCGTGCGAATGAAGCGCGCAATGAATGCGAAGCTGTGCCTAAACAGGCCCAAAATAGCCATCGCTAAATCAGATGACGAAACCGACGGAACGATCCCGCCGACGCACCCACCCGGATAAGCAGCTAGGAGTCATTTTCTGGTTTCGCCGCACCGTGGTGTCCAGGAAAGTGACGTAATTTTACAATGTCAGTTGCCTGGATGGAGCTCTTGGTAAAAATGGTAACACGAGCAATTATGCCTCCTTCGTTGTTGAAGAGGATGCCCTTCTCGTAAATGCGGTAGGTGGGGGCGGTAACCAAACATTGTGGGGGGCAAGGCAACGTCGCAACAGTGGTTAGAGCTGTGAGAGGGCCACATTGCAATAGATGCTGGCTTTTCGGCAGCAACCTAAATTCATCATCATCATCATCATCATCATCACCCAACTGCTGTTAGAGGCTTTGCCCGTTGTTTATAATGTTTTGGCCCGGTTTGGAAGTTGTGGGTTTAGTTTTTTACGGCATTCAAGGCTGGCAGTAAGGTGGTCTAAAATGTACACCTTTTACTGAGGTGTACAGAAGCGACGAAGACCGCAGCACACAGTTGGCATGGGTGGCTGAGAATAAAGTCTGGTTTAGGGCACATGTGCTGCAGTCGCCTGTATCACTGCAAAGGATGAAGCTGTAGCAGCCCGGAATGACCGCTGCTGGAGGAGTCGAGAAAGCAGACGCGGAGCTGGTATGGAGTGTCAAGACAAGACTGGTTATTTTCAAAAGATGCGTACCTCGACAGTTTACCGCGACGAGGAAAAGATGGGGAACCGACGTGTCCTTCTTAAAGAGACAGGAAAAGAGACCCCCCCCCCCCCCCCCATCGAGCAGACGGCAACGCCGCCAGGACTAACCCCAACAGTCGGCCGGACAACAAGTTGTTCCCCGGAAGGCGACCCTTGAAGATTGCGGGGAACAAGCGCCGGTGTCGCCAATACCGGTCTTTCACAAAGGCGCACTTGTGACAGGCCGGCTGCAGACCGCAGAGAAAGGAATGCTTGCACGGCGGTTCAAAGCGGCCTCCGCTCCAGGGGCTCCACCCTTAGATAGCGGATATTTCAAAGAATGGCAGCAGTTACTGGCTTAATGGCGAAAGGTCAGAGTCCACTGGTTTTCACTGAAAACATATGTGAAAGGCACCATGAACAGAAACCTCAATATGAGCAGGCTTAGCGCGGTCGACGACGACGACTTCTCTCGTTTGCCCCGCACATGGATTGTGATGGTCTTGTAATTACGTCCGGAAACATTGAAAGGGCCGTCGTACGACAGAATGAGGGGCGTCTTCGTTGCGTCGTGTCGCACGAACACATGTGTAGCTGAGTCATTGTCGGGAAAAGTGAAAACCTTTCTACTGCGGGCGATGCGAGGTCGTGTGTACGAGATTTCGGCGCACGTTAAAGATCCCCAGGTGGTCAAAATTAATCCGGAGCCCTCCACTACGGCGCGCCTCATCGCCTGCGTTGCGTCGGCGCGTTAAACCCTACAATCAATCAATCATCCGATGCGAGGTGCTGTTGGCCTGAGTTGCGAGAGCCATGAGCGCAGCTTCTACATGTGGTCGGAGGCTGATGGGGCAGAAAGTGTCTGACCACATCACTTTGACCACATTAAAGTTAAAAAGAACTTCGGTGTATTATGTGAGGCGAGTTTCTGTGGGTGTTGGTATATCAGAAAACCACAATCTTGAAGCACGCGGCAAAATTTCTCTGTCTAAGAAATCGAGACGTTTTGTTTGCAGACGTCTTAAAAAGAACTTTATCATTGTAAATGTCAAACCCGGCATTTGGGGTGGTGCTCCTGTAAACAATAGTGTTTCTACAAATGTGTTGGTTATCCAATCGGTTACACCAAATGGTGCAATACGACATCTTCTAACAAACATCATAGCAACACCATGTAGGTAAAGGCGGCGGTAACACAAGGTTCAGGCACAATGATTGTCGGTATCGTTAAGCTGTTTGATAAAATGTTGTAATGTGCGATGTGGCCTTTACTATAATGTTTTAATTTGGGTAATGCAAAACGACATGTATCAAGGTAAAACGTCTAACGTAGGATGCTAACAAGCTAGTAAAAGAAGATGGTGTATTCATAGGCATTGCAGCTACTGTACACGTAACGACGAAGATAATACGACTCCGGAAAACAGGCGCGCGGTAGCTAGGGCTGCACAACGTCATCGTCCTCATTTTCTGTGGCGGCAGCTTTCATTACTACTTATCCTCCCTTGTTCTTTGCCAGAAGCACCGTTAACATTGATTCCGAGACCGCGCACTATCGCAGCTTTGCTGGGCACAGCCGTAGTTCTTGTTCCTCCAGTGTTGCACAAAACCAATCTCTCGATCGGCGTATCAGAGAATAAAAAAACTCAACGAAAATTCTCAGCATTTATTGGTGGTACCGTGTAAAGATAATAAAAGGTGATAAGAAATCGTTTTGAATACGTGCACAAGAAAAATACCGCTTGAGTAATTGAAGCAATAGAAAGCGTGAATATTTTAAGTAGTGATAGACAACTATGCCACCGTAAAGGAAATCGAGTCGTTTTTCCAATGACGTTTAGGAGCCAAGCACAAACATACCAGCGGCAGAACGCCATCATGTAAGGCCGCAATAGATGTAGAGTCGCGACAGATTCTACGCTGGCTTCATCATTTTTATCGCTCATATCCAAGTGCTTGCAAACAGAATCAATAACCGATTGTATCGTATTAAAGCCCAAAAAAGAGTAATCAGTGCAAATCGAAATTTACTGATTAATTTTCCAAGTCCCTCTAAGACATATTGTGTCAGGATATAGAGCTTTGTACCCAGCAGAATAGTATGTGTACCTAGCTGTGATGGCCATGTACCGGACGGTTAAAATGATTTATTTATTTATTTATTTATTTATTTATTTATTTATTGGGTGGTGCCCACCAACAGCACTAGGCCTTCTTGGGTGGTGCACACAAAAAGGACAGGGCGACACACAGATAAACAAACGGTAAAACATGGAGACTGGTTTTGAAGTGCAGGGATCACAAAGTACATAGTACCACCGCACACGCGCGTGCTCGCAGGCACGCACACGCACTCACACACACGTAAGCACGCACGCATGCGCGCACGCACACACACACACACACGCACTCACACACACGTAAGCACGCACGCATGCGCGCACGCACACACACACACACACACACACACACACACACACACACACACACACACACACACACACACACACACACACACACACACACACACACACACACACACACGCACACACACACACACACACACACACACACACACTCAATGTATACATTTAAGGAATTGAGGTTACAGTCAGGTACATTCACGCGCTGAGACAGGGCTTGTGACAAGGTATACTACAAAGTACATTGGCATACACGCAAGTTCAGTACAATCCACCGTCGTAACTTACTGGGGAACATGGATACTGGTAATAAGTACATATAAAGCAAAATTTATATGTATGCACGGCACATACGCTCGTGAGTGCAAACAAAACATACATACACGCATGCCCACGCGGGTGATGTGAAGGTGAACAAGTGCAGGCAAATGCGCACGTGCATGCATGCACACACACCTGCGGACGCAAATACATAGGTGCACGGGAGTATGTGTACGGCAAACGGTGCAAGTGTAGAAAATGGGAAGGGAACGGAAAACACGAACACGAGATAACTTCTATACCATACTGAATGGGCAACAGCGGCTTCATATGCACGCATTTTTCAGGGCGCGTTTAAAAGAGTTAACATTGCCGGAAAAGACGTCCAAAGATGCACGAAAGTCATCATTGTACACACGTTGCACACGGCACACTGGAGACAGCATCTCTGAGGTGGTCACATCAAAGCAAAGGTGGGGGCGGAGAGCTCGAATTGGTGCCCTTAGCCGAACAGAGCTCACTAATTTCGGGCTGTCGAATCTGGAGTGGATACACTTGAACAAAAACACTAAATCGCGGTTTGTGCGTCTAGATTGCAGTTCTTCGAGCTTCAGCCGCTTGATGACATCCTTGTAAGCGTATTTCTCGTGTGGGGTGTAGCGGCGAGAGAAGATGCGCGTGAACCTTTTCTGAACCCTTTCCAAGCGCAAAGACGACGACGCACTCATGCAGTTCCAGACTGCCGATGCAAACTCCAGCTTTGGGAGTACAAGGGCTTTGTACAGAGCAAGGAAACACGAACCTCCTGAGAAGTCCCTTGTTGCACGAGAGATAGCGCCCAAAGTCCGAAGAGATGAGCGTGCGAGGTAGTTTACATGCGGTGTGAATCGTAGTTTCGAATCCATCAGAACGCCCAAATCACGTGTTTCGCTTACTCTTCTTATCGTCAGAGAGTCGAGGTGTTATGGAAAGGTTAAAGGAGAGGTTTTTCGAGTGTATGTAATTGTAACGGTCTTCAATGGATTCAAATCTAAGTAGTTAGTTTTGCACCAGAGGGAGATTGCTTGTACGTCGCGTTGAAGCTGGGCGCAGTCCGCCTGTGATCCCACTGCGCGATAGAGTTTCATGTCGTCTGCAAACTGCAATTGAGATGAATGCTTTATAATTAACTGCACATCATTCACAAATAAGTTAAACAATAAAGGACCGAGAATAGAGCCCTGGGGAACCCCGGACGGTACAGTGAAGCTGCGAGACTTAGCACCAGCGTACTGAACAAAGTTTGTTCTCTGTTTGAGGTAGGTTGCAAACCACTCGCAGAAAGCAAGAGCCAAGCCATAAGAAGGCAGTTTGCGAAGGAGCAAATCATGGTTTACGCGGTCGAAGGCCTTGCTGCAGTCGAAGTAGATGGCATCCATTTGTTGACGTGAAAGTATGTACTTGCTGGCGTCACTCAGAAAGCAGGCAAGGTTTGATTCGACGGACCGGGCAGGTATAAAACCGTGCTGATTACTATGAATGAGGGGCCGGATTTTGGACAAGAGATAACGGTGTACTACTTTTTCGAAAACTTTTGAGAAAGAACAAAGGAGAGATATTGGTCGGTAGTTCCCAGGCACCGACGCATTTCCGGACTTATGGAGAGGAAAAACAACGCCGGGTTTCCAATTTGTCGGAAAGTGCCGCTCTTCAAGTGAGAGACAAAAAATGTGGCAGAGCAATGGCGCGAAAATGGCAGAGCAGCCTTTTACAATGAAGCATGGGATGTTATCATGGCCTGAGGATTTCTTCGAAGGTAGGCTGCGGATAGCAGCCGTGACATCCTCAACGGTTATGTTGGGCGTGTGTATGACATCACCTATCTGCGCGAGCCGAAGCGGGAAGCCGCTGTCGCGTGACGAGGAGTACGCGGACGAGAAGTGTTTTGTGAATATTTCAACAATGCTGGCTGGGTCGGAAACGATGGTGTCGCCATCCTGCAGAGTAATCCGCTCAGGGGCCTTTCTTGTGCGCGTGCTAAAGATCCGCCAGAAGTCGCTCGGGGATCGGGTGAGCGAAGATTCTGTGAAGTCCGAAAAATGTTTTTTGTCGCGAGCGAGCAGCACTTTCACAAGTGAGCGCTGTTCTTTGAAGTTAGTGTCGGCGGACGTGTCGTTTTTAGCTTTCCTTAGTTTGTGGAATCGACGCTTACTGCGCAGCGCGCTGCGGAGTTCTTTGCTGAACCAGAAAGGGAATTGATGAGGGAGCTTAGACTTTTTGGTATGTGCTCGTCCATTGCTTTTTGGACAATTTCTGTGAGCAGCTGCATTGCTGCGTCTGCATTATGCGATGTGTAGACTGGCTCCCAATTCGTCTCCTGGAGCGTTATGTAGAGGGCATTGTAATCGCCACGGGGAAAATCAAAGAATGGGGTCTCCATGCGCCGCTCATAGGCAACCGGTAGTAAAGCCGTGACAGTGAATGGTTCATGCCACGGGTCGACCGGAACAAGGGCTTCTCGAGCGTGTTTAAGGTCTAAGGAGGTCAAGTTGGAGAAGACGATGTCAAGGACATTTCCTGCGGGGTTAGGAGGAAGTGCAGCATATGCCAATCCTGCGAATGAGAAAAAGTTAAACAAGTGAGCGGCTTTGGTAGAATTGCCAACATTTTCCCCGGGATTCCACCACCGGCCGGGCACGTTGAAATCACCGAATAAAAGAATTTTGTACTTTCCAGGGTCTATACTTTCTGAGAGGTGCTGAAAAACGGACGCGAATGCGGGGAAGTCTAGAGTTGGATGCATATAATACACGCCAATGAGCAGGTTTTTTCCGTGGTTTGTCTTTGTTTCGACCCAAACGCATTCATTTCCCAATTCTAGATCAGCTCGGCGAAACGCAACCATGGACTTTCGCAGGGCGATTAAAGTTCCTCCACCGTACTTTTGACCGGTGCGTTCGTAGTCTCTGTCATGGCGAAAGACAGCGTACTCGTCCGGGAAGTAATCTGTAGAAGCAATTTGGTCTGAGAGCCACGTCTCAGTAATGCAGTATACGTCATGATCGAAAAGAACCACATTATCAAAGAACTGTTGCGCTTTTGTCCGTAGGCCTCGTGTGTTTTGGTAGTAAAAAGAAATACTCATGGGGCGTTTACTTCGGAGGGCTTCAGCGCACGGTCTTCCCGCAGGGTGCCATCAAATTGTCGGAATAAGCACCCGCTCGGCCACACTGACGACTTATTCACAAGATCAAAACACGCATCGCTTAACGCAACATGAAAGGAGGCGTAGCTCGGGTGCTTGGTTTTTAGACGCGTGCAAACGACGCTGCCATCTTTACAAACATCCGTGACGAGTTTCAGCACGGTTGGAACTGAGGTGTCGGGGTGAAGACGGGACACAAACAAGGCTTTCTTGAGGGGCTGGAGCGCTGCTCAGCTAGAAGAAGTCGACGGCACTCGCAATCGGCTAGGCTTGTGCGTGCAACTGGACACTGATCTGGCTCTGAAACGGTTAATACCTTCGTTAAAATGATTACTTCTCCGTAACATATTGTTGTGGTGCGGAGTATGCCACATGCAGCACGAAGCTCCGCAAAGGACGGCAAGTCGATCTACTAATAATAGCGCCCGAGGGAGATTCCTCGACTCCATCCGCGTTCATTATTGCCTCCAAGAAGCGTGGCCCTGGCACATTCTCCGCAATATACAATGTCGGAATTGAAGACTTGCTTAACACGCATTAGCACGTTAGCGCTGATAACAGGTGGGACCCCACCATCATGTTTGCTAAAGTGTGTTACCGTTTGAGGGGAGCGGCTAGAACTGGTTTCGAACGCACGAAGCGGAAGTAACAAGTTGGGACGCTTGCAAATCAAAGCGGCGCGAGCTGCTCGGGAAAGCCGCACGCCAGGAAATAGTAAAGAAAAAAGAACTGGCTTCCCTTGTACAGGCCTCAACGAGCTCTATGTGTTGTGTATTCTGGGCGTGCTATCATTGTGACCGAAAGCTGATGACAATATGACGGAAGCAGACAAGGTGGGGCACGTCCTGTAGGAAAGAGCGGACGACGCTTTCAGTTTACAAACCTGTGATGACTTCACAAGCCTAGAGTCAGTCATTAGGGAATGTCACTGGTTCGAACAGGAGAAGGGACGTCGCATAAGTAAAAATTTTGGCCGGCTTTTGAACCCCGCTTCTACGTCGTCGTACGAAGATACTTGTCTCTCCGAACATTGTGCCCTCAGACTGACAGCAGCAACGCTCGGACCGGAAGTCTGATCACCAATTTGAACACGAAGTCTGAACACAAGAACTGCAGGCTATGGTACCTAAGAACGCTCTCCCAGCCTGAAACTGCGCGGCCATCCATCCCTCTTATCCAAGCAGTCATGCGGGGGTAAGTCACAAAGCTCGGCTTCCAGCCGGTTTGCGCTGTGAGGCGTTCAGGTGTTCACGCGCGTAAACATTCCTCCGGCTATACTGGCCGAAATGAGGTCCAGCCATCCACATACCGTAGCCGAAGCCTTTCGCAATGACGTACACCTGACGACAAGCCGATTTATTTCCACAGCCACCCCGTCGAGAATGGGGAACGCTTCTTCCAGAGGTGTTAGCTTTTCCCATTCTGGCAAGCCCTTTCAAATTACATGAACCCGGATCAGATACCTCGTCACTTTACCCTTCCACAACCGCCGCAACCAGCAGATTCAACACTTCCTTCCGCCGACACAGCCAATCGTCGCCACCGCAGCGTCATCGGTCCCCCTCGCCTGATGCCCTCTGCCAACTGTGGTTGACGAGTAATGGCAAGTCCCGTCCTGAAAACAAAATTACTAAGCTCTCGAAGGTCATGCTGCATGTACCACGAACACCGAAAATCTTTTGTTGAGGATTTGTACACGAAAAAATGTACTGCTCCTTCAACTTGACGGTGTTGCCGTTATCGCCTTGAAGGACGAGGGTGCACATACTGCCACTGGTATTCCCTGTTTTGAACTATGGGACACTTCCATTTTCTTTGCCGTACTGTGCACAATTTCACAAAGATGGGGCATGTAGAATAAGAGAATGTTCATGAGCTAGCGCTACAGCTTCTGGTTCTTCGGTTCCACTGTCGGCTCATGCGTTGTCTAGAAGTGCTGCTGGCCCAGAAAATACTGTTTTCTGCAGGAATTCGTTACAATTGTGGAGGAGGTGCAGGGCAATCCCATGGAATTAGTACCAGGTTTACCTGTCGCTGCACGCGAGTGTCATCTGGAGACAACCTCAGTGCACGTGTCGAGGCACTGCCTTCGAAGTCTGCAACCAGAACTTGGAAAGCTGCCGGCGCCTCCCCGCGTCATGACAGCAGCTAGCTTTCCGAACCAACGAGTGCAGTGGAGCCTCCTCGCAGCTATTCGTCCATTCGCCAAGTGCACCGCAGTTGTTCGACTGTGATACGTTCGACGTTGTAGAGGACTGGCTCGATCATTTAGGCCATGTCGCTCCTATCAACGACTGGAATGACGAATGTAAGCTACAGAATGTCTACTCGCTCGAAGAATTCACAAAAATGCGGTTCGGAAAACACGAGATATTGAAGCTGCCCATAGCATCGTGGCGATCACTCGAAGACATCAAAAATAGCCAATGGTAGATTCCGCTGATCCGGGTAGGAATGAAAAAAAAGGGCTGTGAGGGAAGATAAAAATGAGGTGTGAAGGAGCAGCTCTTTGCTGGTCTTGTACGTAGCCTACCAACAATAGTTTCTGACTTCACTAGGGAAGCCACAGTAATAGAGCGGCCACTGCAGCAGCATACTATGCAGTACGGACGTGAAGCGAATTTCGCTAGTGGCGCTTTTGCAATCAATGACAAAACCGCCCTTCGGGAGATTGTTCAAAGTGTCGCGCGCGAAGAACTGCGGATGCCCCAGCAGGTGACAACTGACCAACCTTCGCTGCCGTTACGGACGTCATAGGGGACGACGTTCGACGAGTAATAACTCCCGTGGCACCACCCGGGGTTGAGCACTCGGTACCAACATACACTGATGTGCCTTGCATTCCGGCTAATGCAGAGGAACGCCACAGTTACACAGTTCTACAAACACCAGTTTCGGCACCGCCTCAGTTTTCGCCTGCTACGATGCAGCCATTCAGATGCACCTTGGACCCTGCCATGTGGTGTAAGCCAAGACGTCTGGAGCGCAAAGCGACTGTGCAACGCACTCTGACACTCTGTCTCTCTGCTACCATTGTGACGAAACGGGTCACGTCATCTGATCTTCCCCTATCGCCGGATGGGACTCTGGGTTTGCGCCCGATGCACCTCTAACACCCTACGATGAACACCTAGAGAAATCGACGAGTATCTTTCTGCTCACGAGCTGTCGCCCAGTTCTCCCGTTACCCATCAGCGAAGATCGTGTACACCCCGCAGGTACTCGTCCCCCTAGCCGTAACATCTTTCCTCGACCCGCCGAGAACTGGTCCCCGGGCCAGCGCCGGGGAAACAGAGACCAGCAACCACAGTGTTGAGGCCGCTGCGGAGCATGCGAAAGATCCTTCACCGACGCGACACACGCACAACCGTCGGATTCCGAATTCCTTTAAAGAAAAAGAAATGATTTCGGCCAATATTGCCGTCAGCGCCAACAATCACCTGGTAACTGCTCCCGTGGATACTGGCGCTGATTATACGGTGATAAGCGGGTCACTCCCACGAAAGCTGTGCAAAATCATCACCCCTTGGTGTGGCCCCAAATGCGCACAGCTTCCGGCCACCTGGTTGTGCGATTGGTGTATTTACCACTCGAATCAGAATTCAAATTGCGACTTTTCGGAGCCGTTCTGGTATGCTCCACAAATTCTCAAAACTGCTAATACTTAGTATGAATTTCCTTCGAGAAAACGGAGCTGTTATCAATTTACGGGAACTGCTTTCTACATTTTCGACCCCGCGTCCTGTTCCAATGGCAAGGACTTTACCTTTATACCTGCGTAACGTTTTGTGGCCAAAAGGTTTCCCTACCTCCTCGACATAGCGCGTTTCTTACGGTCGAGGGCGTGCGATTAATTATTAGTTAGTGTATTGCCGAAAACAGGTTTCACTGCTGCTCACCAGACAAATCTTTGTATTACGAGGTCTTGTTGGCGTCCGCAAAAGGAGAACAGAAATATTCATGACAAACTAAAGCACAGAACACAAGCATTTATTGTACAGGATAGCAGTCCCCTTCCTGGAAGCACTAAGTGACCAGAACACACCGCCAAACAGGATAATGCAGTCGATGTAGAATGAACCAGGAAAAGTCATACAAGTGGACGTAAACACTAACCTACGCCACCAAAACAGCAACAGCTTCTTAGCGTTATCAACTCATTTCTTTACTGTTTCGCGATTTCAAAGAAAGTTAGGCCAACAAAAATACCTGAAAAATTTATCATCAACGCGAAAACAAATGAACTATTCGGCAGCATCCTTACCGAGTTTGGAATGAAGAACGGGAAGCCATTCGTTGTCAAGTGAATGAAATGCCCCTGGACTACATCATACAACCACAGACAAGCCCGTGGGCGTCACCGGTCGTCCTGCTTGAGAAGTAGGATGGTACTCCCCTCCCCGTCTCTGTGCGGACTACAGGAAACACAACAAAGTTACAAAAAAAGTCTACCGTTTGCCACGCATTGAGGACTCTTTGGACCGCTTGTGCTACGCTTGATTCTTTTCGTCCATCGGTCTCCGCAGGGGCTACTCGACATTGAGTTAGATAAACAAGCTCGCGAAAAAATAGCGTTTATTTAGCATACTCGGCCCCACCCACTTTCACATGAAAGAGGGTACCATTTTGCGTTGACTAAAGTGGCAGGCGTGTCTGCTGTATCTGGATGACGTGGTGTTTTCAAAAGAGTTCGAAAAAAATCCCGCCATCTCCATGAAGAATGATCATGAGAGGGGCGGAGCTCAAATTCTTATCGGTAAAACCGTGAAACATTCGCCCACACACCATATAAGGACTCGACACTTGAAGCTTTCCACCGCTCCGTTGACCAGCCCGTTGACGACGTCGATGTTTGTGGTGGTTATGTAGGGCTTGTTTGGGACAATGAGAATCTTCATGGGTAAGTTGGCGAATTCGATGTGTGACATTTTTGCCACCTTCACCTTCGCCTTCTCGAGCCGCACTGCACCCGTCTGACTTCCCATTTAACTGTTCTAGGACTTTGCATCGGGACGTTGCATACACGGTTCCGCTTCTGAAATGTGGCACACGGCCATTTTCCCTACCGGGGTATGTACGGTTGTACAAAGATAAAAAGAGAAGATTGACAAGCTGCGCTACATCTTTTTCTTTCCCTACAAAAATTAAATAATTCTCTTGGTAAAGCGTCCATTGACGGGCCAATCCTCCTGAGTGGGTACGCGCCATTTCACTGGAACCACCACCACCGCCAGCTTTTGGTGCTTCGGTTCCACTGTCAGCTTGTGTGTAGTCTACCACTTCTGCTAGCCCAGTATATACTGTTTTTCTGAATACATTCGCGAGAATGTCTTTGGTATGAGCGCTCTGAGCTTCGTCGCCGCCATAGAAAGGTGCTCATTCCCTGTACATCACAAGTGCGAGTCGCTGATGAACGCACAAACCATTGTGTTTTTACCGTGCTGAACCAATAGCTTCGGGACGTGATGCTCGGCGTGGACTTTTTTGCGCACCAGTCAGCCCTGTTTGATTGTTCCGCAGGAGTCCTCCACTTGAAGCTACCTCAAAACAGCCACGACGACGCCCAGAAACGCCACTTCTGTTCTTCAGACGACGTTCCTTTAACGGCCTAGTCGCTGCATTCGTGTTCTTTCAACTGGGACACCGTGTAACCCGATGGCGATTACCTACCTTAAATGTTGACGCGGTCTTGAGACGTCATGTTATGATGGCACACATTGTAGTCACGGTTTTCATGCCGTTCACGACCTTCAGCGGCGCATCTGAGGTTATTGCAATGTCAATTTCTCTCCTTACCCTGTTGCCAATAAGACAGTCCGAGGTGAATGCGTTAGCCGATGGTACAGGGCTAGGCCATCACCGATAGGCCAAGCTGACGTGACCTTTCTCCCTCGATCTCCAACCAATGATAGCATTTGATATGTGAACGGCACAATCAAGAAGACGTCGTGGTTTATTGTCATCGGTCTGAGACATTTCCTAACTTGAGGAGGGCTCACTGGTACAGCACACTCCTGTTTAGCATAGCTTCTACACACGAGATCACAATGCTGTCGGCGAATATCCTTATTGTGTATCTATTGCTGAATTCTAATCTATTCAAGAGGAAGTGGATACAATGCTCCGCAAGGACATGGTTGAGCCTTCACTACGGCGGGGGCATGCCCCGTTATGGTGGTTAAGAATGTTACTGGGTGATTTTGTGTAGATTATCGTTACCTGAACAAAGTTCCTGCAAAACACGTATACACCTGTTATCGCATTGACGACGGATTGGGTTGCATCCATGGGGCAAATTCCTTTTCTTCCACCGATCAGCGCACAGGGTACTGGCAGATTGCCCTTGATCAGATCCTCCGCGACAAAAATAGCCTTCATAACGGTGGAAGGTTTTATCAATTTAAAGTATTGCCCTTTGATAAAGTCGCGCGCCAGCCACATTCGAGCGGATGGTGAACTCCGTTCTACATGGCGCTAAATGGTCCACTTGTTTCTGTTAACCTGATGACGTCACGGCTTTTCGTCCTATGTTTCAAAGCCATCTGTAGTGCGTTTTGGCAGTCCTTGAAGTTTTCCGGGTTGAAGGACTTGAGCTAATAAAAAAGTGGTGCTTTGGGCACCGAAATAAGAGTTTTCGGCAAACTGGTTTACGCAACCGGATTCCGCACCGACCCTGACAAAGTTCGGGCTCTTATAGAGTTCCCTAAAACTCTCTCGCCCGAAGACGTCCGAAGCTTCGTCGGCTTGCCTTGAAATATTCGTGGCTTCAACAGAAATTTGTTGGCCATCGCCCGCACGCTTACTTATCTGATTCGCAATAACGCCACTTTTTTGGGAGGCAACGATCAAACGGAAGCTTGAATGTGCTAATGGAGGTTCACACTGCTTTTCCCATTTTGGAGAATTTGGATGGGCTCAAACTGAAGTCCGTACAGATGCGAGTGGTTATGACATACGAGCTGTTTTGGAGCAGCTGCAGGCAAACTGTGAACGAATCGCCGCCTACGGCAGTGCGCTTCTGTCGCCACCAACATGGAATTATTCCATCACTGCGCCGGATTATTCGGCTGTTTATTGAGCCGTAGGCAAAGTCCCCCTACTTTAACGGGAGGCCATTCACAGTTCTCACTGATCACCACGCCTTTGCTGGATTTCCGCCTTGAAGATCCCACGAAACGCTTAGGTCGCTGGGCTACGACGTAGCAGGAATACACATTTTCTTTTGCCTACAAACCTTGTCGCGTTCATCAAGACGCAGAGATCTGTCTCCCAATTCCGTTGCTCTACCTTGTCCCTGTGCACCCGGCTTAGACGACTGCGTCCTGCTATTTCGTGATTCCCTCAAATATAATAACAGCGTGGTGACACTACCTTACAAGAAGCGATCGCGGACAGTCTTCACTTCTTCCCACACAATCGTTCTCTACAGGCATACCTACTGCACGACGGGGTGCTTTTCTACCGCTACTTTTGCCTGGACGGCCTTCCTTTTCTTCTGGTAGTCACGGAATACCTTTTACGTGCGGAGCTCCACTACCTTCACTACCTTCACTGCAGGATATCTGGGTCTCACACCAGCCAATGGCCCCGTCAGGCGGCGGCTCTTGCAGCCTGGCCTGATTAGATCGGTGCGACGCTCTGTCAGTTGCTGTGACTGGTTCCAACGCCGGAAAAGCATAACACACCGCCTGCTCCCTTAAAGCCCCTCGACGGCCGAGCGAACCGTCCTATCGTGCACAAATGGACTTCATTGCTTCCCTTTTTAGCAAAACGTGTTAGGGGGCTAGTTGGTTTAATATTCTTAAAAATATGTAGCGCAAAATACCAAAGCCGTTGACAATACCGTTTCTTAACTCCAGGGGAAAGGTGGACTGCCAGGGTAATGGACTGGGCCACACATTTTGTGATTACCAAGGCGCTGTCCTGCCTGTTGTGCGACTATGACGCCCAATTCCTCTTTCAGAAAGCAATTTACACCATCGCCCTCCACGCAACTTCACACCGACTTAGTCGAATACTTTGTATCGTTGTCGCCGATCTTCTTGTTTTGAGTGTTACGATACCAAGGCTTACACCATACCGTCCCCAGACCACAAATCTTACGGAACGTCTTAACCGCATACTTACGAACATGCTGTCTATGAAAGACTCCGCTCTTGACAATGATTGCGACTAAGCGCTGCCGTGCGTGAATGTCGCGTACAACTCCTCGAGCCACGATACGGGATTATTGTTCCCATTTTATCTTCGCTATGACCATAAGCCAACATTGCACCTTGACACCTTCATACTATCATCGACCACTCCACCGACTACATACACCTTTAAATCTATTTTTTGAGCCACCCTGTTCATGTGAGGTCACTCGCGCCCGTCTTTCGGCGTCGCCGGTTGAAATACTGCAACGTTTATTATACTTCTGGTACACTCGTGTTTCAGTGTTCTCTTACTCGCAGTGTGGGCCTCTCTCAATAGTTTCTGTCGCCTAACCACGGCTACTAGAAGGTGCTGCCGAAGGTCACCGACGTTTGGTACATCAGCTCGGCTGCTCCACCCTATCGCCTTCCTAAACGGAATAATCGTTCACGTAATGTGAATAAAGCACTAACGTGGCTATCTGGGCGTGTTAGTTTAACATGATTAGGAGAAGACAGCGCGGTCATGTGTGTTAAGTACTGTTACTTTTGTGCGTGTGTAAACCGCGTTGCCTTCTCCTAATCGTGAGTAAAGCCCTACAACTCTTCCGGCTTGGACGCAACGTCGTAGACACCACTGAATCGGTGCTATTCTGACCGGGACTAAGTGACTGGCTGTTGGGCTCTCCACTGAGCGGAACGGGTATATGTCGCTCGTGCTTCCATGTACCGGGAACACGAACTATTGAGTGCTCAGCAGATAAAAGAACCAGAAATTGAATGCTCCCGGAGTCGGTGAGGCTTGTGCGTCCCCCCGGGCACTATGCTCTGGCTCTTACCTTTGAAATATCTTTGTAAACCGAAAAACGTCCCCGTAACAGTATTGTATATTTTCTCCACACGATGAACAGTGCAACCGCTAGAAACGATATTATAAAGTTAAAAATACTTCAATTCATGGGGCACAAGAAAGCACCAATAACTTGGTATAAGTCAAGCCCGGCCAAGGCAGTGTTCAGACAGGCTTTTTGATGATTTTGGCTTGACCTGCGAAGTGTGCGACTGATTGATTAAACATAACCACCTCCCCGCAGACGCTGAAGCATCACCTTAACACTTCCTTTATGCAGGGTTGCTGGGCAACAACCTTGAAACTGTGGAACGACATCATACTTAATACTTCTATTCTTTCCGTGCCTACTTATAACTGAGAATCCTAATTGGTTGGTCAATATGACGTGGGCATTTTCAATTATTTGCACGAAAAATTGATTCGGATATTACGATAACGTTGTAGGTCGCTGAGTCAAGACAGAGTAGTGAACCGCGAATCAGCCAGCCTCATATTCTGACTTTTACAATGATTCATTGATCGATTGTGAGGTTTAATGCACCGAGGCTACAGATGTAAGTACGCGCAGGGTAGTGGAGGGCTGCGGAATATTTTGGCCGCCTCGCGAAATTTACTCTGGGTGGAAATCTCGAACACAGCAGCGTGTTCGCTTTTTCCCTCCATCCAAAACGCGGCCACCATTGCCGGGAATTGAACCGCCATCCTTGACTGATCAGCACAACACCTTAATCACTGAGGCACTGAGGCTGGTTCCTAATAGCTAGGACTTATCCTGTAAAAGCGAAAATATTCCAAAACACAAGAAGTAAACAGCGAATCAGATGCAGGCTGTATAATTGTTCCGGGCCGAGACAACAGAACAGAGAAGCCCCTTCGCCCGAACTAGGGATTGAACAGCCGCCAGAGAACCTGGGTAGGCCGCACGCTGCTGCATCGCAATCGCTGCCGGGGCTGAAGGAAGTTGTGGTCTTCTCGAGTGCGAATATATACACTACTGCTTTTGCCTTCAGTAAATTACAGGGTGGGCGTGGATGTCCCCGTGATGCTTTTATATATCTGCCCCTTGTTATGCGGTGCCATTTGTTGTTTCGGAGTGAATGTTACTTTCAAGATATATGTGCACATCATTTTTGTTTGTACCCTAGATTACACTCCAAAATTACCAAGGAACATATGCTTATGATGAATCCTTCCGTAAATATTGTCTGGAGTGGGTGTGCAATTATTTTTTATGCTGCAGCAGTTTTCTTGATTCTGTGCAGACAGACAGACTGAACTTTATTTGGCCACAGCTGGGGCGATTAGGCCGGCGACGTCTTCTCCGTCGTCCGTCGGGCAGCAGGGCCCCTTTTCGGCAGGGGTCCGGTGCCTTCGGCCAAGCGGGCCAGGTCTTCTTGAATTTGGGGGTTTGGGTCACGCAGGGCGGCCTCCCAGCGCGCCTCGCTGGTGATAGTAAGGAGAATGGGATGGGATCGGTGCCTAGATAGTGGGATGCTATCACAGGCCCATATGATATGGGATAACGATGCATGATGGACCGAACAATATGGACATTCGTCTATGTAGGTGTCGGGAAAGATCGCTGACATGATGGCAGGGGTGGGGAAGGAGCGGGTCTGGAGCTGCCGATATATGACCGCCAAGGATCGGGATAGAGATGGGTGAGGAGGTGGAAAAATGGCACGCTCCAAGCGGTAATGGGCGAGGATGTCCCCGTATGTGTGCAGCCTGTCCCGTAGAGTGAATATCTCACTATCATTGGCGGCGCCATCGAGCCCTCGGTAGACCAAAGCTCGAGCAGCTTCGTGGGCCGCTGAGTTTCCAGGTAGCGCGGTATGGGCGGGAGCCCAGACGAGAGTGAAAGAACGCGATCGAATGTTCTGTGCCTTCAGCAGGACTGATAAAGTTGCTGGGGAAACTCTTGCGTAAAGAAAATTTAGGATGGCTGATTTAGAGTCACTGATTATAGTTGTTTGAAGGTGGGGACTGTGGGTCATAGCCAACGCGATGGCGATCTCTTCTCCCGCCGTGGGGGATGTCGTAGATAAGGAGGCGGAAGCGAGCTGGACTTGTTTCGAGTCAACCACTGTGGCTACAGCAGCCGCTCTGGTAGGATAGGTTGCTGCATCTGTGTATAGCGTGGGGGAGCCTGGAGGGTACGCTTTTTCAAGGGCTCTCGCGCGAGCCAGTCTGCGATCCTCATTGTGTACGGGATGCATATTTCGCGGAAGAGGTTTGATTCGGAGCCTCTGGCGGATGGAAGGGGGAATGTCTACCAATTGCTGATGGTTGGAGGTGGGTGGTGAAAGGCCTAAGGAAGCTAGCAAGTGCCGACCGGTGTGACTCTTAGTGAGTCTTTCTAATTGGGCGGTGCGTTGCGCCTCAACAATCTCGTCAAGGGAGTTGTGGACACCCAGTGCAAGGAGGCGGTCGTTGGAGGTTTTTGGAGGGAGTCCGAGGGCTACCCTAAAACATTTGCGTATCAAGCCGTCAATTTTTATTCGTTCACTTAGCTTCATGGTTAGGAAGGGGGTCGAGTACGCTATTCGGGACAGGACAAAGGCTTGTATGAGTCGAATGAGGTTGCCCTCCTTGACACCCTTGTGCTTTGAAGCTATTCGAGATATTAGTCTCGTAGTTTGGTATACCCCACGTTCAAGTTCTCGGATAGTGTCTAGGTTGTGTCCCTTGCTATGGAGGCGCAAACCAAGGACCCTGATGGCGTCGACGGTAGGTATGATGTTGCCAGATTGGGTGGTAATCGAGATGTTGGGGGGGTCATGTGAGTTGGGCCGAAAGAGGAAAAACTCGGACTTTTGTGGAGAACAGGAGAGGCCGCGGCTAGATGTGTATGTTTCGATCATTTGGGTAGCTGTTTGAAGGGTGTCCTGAATGTGTCCGTCCGAACCCTTGGAGATCCAAAGAGTGATGTCATCTGCATAAAGGGAATGGTGGAGGTCCGGTAGGGTCGATAGTAAAGGAGGGAGGTCTTTCATAGCGATATTGAAAAGAAAGGGTGACAGGACCGAGCCCTGGGGAGTGCCAGTGCTTCCCAAACTGATTGAGGACGTTTTAATGGGACCCAGGTGCAGAGTGAGCGTTCTGTCCGATAGAAAAGAACGAATATAGTTGTAAGTCCGCTCTCCCAAATGTGAGTTCATTATACCCGCGAGAATCGCCGAATGGGAGATGGTGTCGAATGCTCGTGTAAGGTCCAAGCCGAGGATAGCCTTGGTTGTCCGCACAGGGGCAAAAGCCGGGTCAATAATATGGTGCTGGAGTTGGAGCATAACATCCTGGGTGGACAAGTTAGGGCGAAAGCCAAACATGGAGGGCGGAAAGAGATGTGTCCGTTCGGCAAAACTAGTTAATCTGGAAAGGATAACATGTTCGAAGAGTTTACCCAAACACGATGTCAATGATATGGGGCGAAGGTGATCTACGTGTGGTGGTTTGCCGGGTTTAGGAATTAGGATCGTTTTGGCAGTACGCCACCGTTCCGGGATAGAACCAGACTCCCAGCATTCGTTGAAGAGTCGTGTGACATCCTCCACTGATAAATCGTCTAGGTTACGCAACATTTTATTTGTTATCAGATCTGGTCCGGGGGCCGATCTGGAGTTCAGCCGCTGTATGGCCGCATTTACCTCGGCCTCAGTTATGGGGGCATCCAATTCGTCGTTCGAGTTGCCTCTGTATGAGGGGTGTTGAATGGGTGGACTCTGTTGGACATATTTCTTAGTGATGTAGTTCAGAAGGTCCTGCTCTGATCCTTCAAAATTGTGAATTAGGTATTGTATGGATTGGGATTGAGCTGTTTTAGTGGTACTGGGATCAATTAGATGACGGAGGATGTTCCAAGTTTTTTTCGAATTGAAATTGGCGTCAATAAACTCGCATGTGGCCTCCCAGTTTTGAGCCACAAGTTTAAAAGAGTAATTTTCTATTTCTTGATTGAGTCGAGCGATCCTTCTTCGGAGGTTCCGGTTGTGTTTCTGTTGGGAGAGGCGTTTTTGCATGCTAGTTTTTGCTTGCCACATATGAGCGAGGCGTGAATCTGGCTGGGGAAGGTCCGCATCGATTTCTAATTCACGTGTGGCCGATTTAACGCGATTGAGCAGACCGTCCTCCCACTCGGAAAGAGTGTCCTTAGTGAGACGAGGAGATTGTTCGGCATGTCTAAAGGCGTCCCAATCAACGATGGTGGCAGATTTCACCTGCCGGGACATGTGCTTAAGGGGGACTTTGATGTGCAGTATTTTGTGGTCACTGCCTAGATCCTGTTGCGTGTTTACCCACTGGGCTTGGGGGTTGACATATCTGCTGAAGGTTAGGTCTGGGGTAGTGTCTACGCTAACACTGTTGCCCAGCCTGGTTGGGTATGCGGGATCTGTGAGGAGGGTAAGTTGTTCCTGTTGTGCTGCTTCCCATAATGATCGGCCTTTGATAGTGCTCTTTCTGTAGCCCCACGCTGGATGGTGTGCATTAAAGTCACCTGTTATGACGATTGGGTTTTTTTGTGAAACAAGAGCAGCCTTTTTGAAGAGAGAATGAAAACGATGCCTATGAAAGCGAGGGCTGCTGTAAACGTTGAGAATAAAGAGACTGAGGGCGTCTTTTCTGGGGGGTATGATTTCCACAAAAACGTGGCCTATCTCGCTTTCGAGAGTGTGTTGTACAGCAGGGATATTGCGATGAACCAAAATAGTTGTTTCTGTATGAATGGGATGTGAGTCGGGGAAGGATTTATATCCGGATAGTTTGGCCACGACACCTGTCTCCTGAAGGCACAATACATCTGGGGGTGGACCTAGAATTCGATTATCAATGGTTTGTTGCAAGTTGCCGCGCTTACGTCGGTACCCACGACAATTCCACTGCCAAATGGTATAACTAGCAGTTGCCATGATCAGTTATTTGGGAGGTGGACGGCCTGTCGTAAGGCTTGGAAGCTTTTTTGGTGCTAGGGCGTGACTCTACTGTCAATAACCGCTCTTCCAATGCAGTTACCTGGGAGGTCAGTTTCGTCACAAGGTTGAAGAACGGTTCATATTCAGTAGCGAGCTTGGAGGTGATAGTTTCTGTGATTTTTTGAATAGAATTCTCTAAATCTTGCTTGGTGATGTAGGGTGTAGAAGAACCATTTCGGGGAGGGTTAGGAGGGGTTGAGTGAAAAGAAGGCGGGTTATCACTGTCCATGACTGCTGAGTCATCGGATTCGCTGGATGGTGGGGGAGATGTTTTGAGCTGTTTGATCTCGGCTCTGAGTTTCTCATTTTCTTCGAGAACCTGATTAAGTAACTGCTTTAACTCAACTAATTCATTCGATGGGGAAGATGAGTTGGAGGCCGCCGCTGCTGCCCAGTTTACCCACTTGGAAGGTCGGGACGATGCCTTTTTCTTCTCTTGGGTGGTGTCTCGTGGTGTGGCTGCTGCAGAAGCTGAAGAGGCACGTCGCTCTTGGGAGGCAGTTGGGTGCTGTTCATGGGAAGTAGGTGGAGACTTGGTAGTGACTTCTGGCGGTGATGACAGTGCAGCGCTATCTTCTCGCCATTGTTTGTGGAGGCTGGTGGTCTTTCCACGGGGAGGTGTCGCCTTGAAGCGTTGCTTGCACGAACGATCTCCCAGAGGATGTGCGCCGCCGCACAGGGCGCATTTTGGTTCACACGTGTGGGAGGAGTCGACGAGATGGTCCCCACACCTCCTGCAGCGCGTGGGGTTGGGACGTGGGCAAACGTCGGCGCGGTGTCCCTTGTCACCACAGGCGAGGCATGCCTCCATCTTCTGACGATGGATGTAGCACCTGTATTCGGCACCACGGTAATAAATGTATGGAGGTACTTTGTAGCCGTCGAAGACGATTATGGCGGTGCTGGTTGTGCCCATGCGGCGCGCCTGGAGGGCTTTGGGGTTGGCTGGTGTGACGATACTGGCTGTGATTGCTTCCGGCGTATCGTAGGCGGGTATGCCGTGTATGACTCCTTTAGAGGTACCTTCGGGGGTGGCGACATAAGGAGACAGCTGGAAGTCCTGCGAGTCGATGCGAATTGCCGTGATAGCATTGTACTGGCCTGCCCTGGTTATACTGGGCGTACTCGGCACGAGAATGTTCTTTTCGGAGTTGAGGCGGAAGATGTCTGTCGATGCTTCGGCCGCAGAGATATTAGCAGCGGTAAGAATGGCGTCTCGAAGGTTGGCGGAGCCCGTTCGGGCAACGTTCATGCCACCGTGGGGCCGAAAAATAATCTTGATGTGCTCTCGGGGGAGAGGAGGCAGGCGTGGGAGCGTGCGTGAGAGAGCGCGACCAGCAGGCGTGTTGACCTGGTTGTTAGAAGGGGTAGATTCACGAAAGGATTCCAGGGCCCGATTGCCGCGGCGCCGGTAGCATTCCAACCAGCCCTTTTCGGGAGTAATGTCCGTAGGCGAGATGTCCTCACCTTGCACTGTGACGGCGTCCATAGTCATCGGGAGGAACCGGGCCTTGGCTGTCCCGACAAGCCGACAGCGTCGCAGGGGGGGAGTCGATGAAATCGAACAGGCGTTAGGCTTAGCCCAGGCGCCGCGTCGATGTAGACATTGCAGCGTTCCCACGGTGCAACCGCTGGGGTGAGGCAGTTGAGGCTTGATAGATCTTCGGCGGGGTGTGCTAGGAGATTTCACACACACCGACATTCGAGGGTAAGAGCAAACTACGCCACCAAGAAAGGATTTGGTGCGGAGCCCATGCGAGGCACGTCTTACTCCGAATGGCCCCCTGGTGGCCAACCGATTCTGTGCACATTTATTTCTCTTCTTAGCAGTGTTGTATTGCAGTGTGTTATGACTTTTTTAGGCAACCGTGCCGTGCCTCACAGGTTGTCGCATAAAAATCTACCGTCAAAATTACTCCACATTGTAATATTTTTGCGCTGGTTATTGTACACTGCCGGCGCATAATGCGTACTGCGGCTTTTTTGTTGAAAGTATGACTGCTTTAACATTGCACTTGAAGAGCGTGGCAAAGCAGGTAACTGAATTCTAGGAAACGCAAAGAGTAAAGAAAGGCAGCTGAAGTGTATTCAGGTCCTCCTCAAACATCTCTAACCCAGGCGTCATTAAGGCAAAAGCCGTAGGTGCCCCATCTTGTGCAAACCCGGTAACGTTATTGTTGTTTTCCGGTCAACAAAATGGCTTGCGCTGTGAAACTAAATGGGAAAGGCTTGTCAACTTACCGGAGTCCATCCGGGTCTCCAAAGTAGTGGCGCCTGGTCTTGCCGACGCTGCTGTCTTTTCGACTTTTTTGCCGAGTTTTCACATAAAGACACCTATTCAACAAAAAAAATTCCCACAGGCGCAAATAAAACGCAGCCACCCATACTTCCGGCTAAGCGCTGGTGTTTGATTTTTACGTAGCTACAGTCACTTCTCCAACAAAGCCCAACCAATAGGGAACTGGCTGTTGCGCTCTTTGCCTCCAACACTAATTTTGCAACGATGTCCCGATGAAACTTCGGTCTCGGGCGAACATTCATCTAGCCGGGGGGCTAAGTCATGCGTTGACGCCGGAAGCAATTCAGGCCCAGAAGCATCGCAATGTCGTAGAGAAACCATTCCTAGCTGTTTGTAAAACGGACCCGAATACCGTGTGAGATATTTTCTTTGTGTGGTGCTCTCATCATCAAATACCAGAAGCGTACCAGTGACCAAAGGTGTAAGAAACCCTCCCCTACGTGATCTGGTTGTTTGAAAATTGCGTATTCAGTACCCCATCATATCTCTAATTCTATTTCCTTTATTGAGCTCTCCAATATTAGTTCCCCGAAGTGAAGCTCAGAAAGAAAGACGTTACCGGGGATGAATTGTCACCTTTTTAAACCTCTCTTCCCTCCTTTATTTTATCATTTTAAAGTTTCCTTCTTCTATTTTAAGATGTAGGCGAATATCAATGAAGGTCGAATGTTTTTTTTTTCTTTCTGCTTTCTCTTTTCCCACTAAAAGTTCTACATATTCCCTGTTAGGGCGAACGTGCTTTTAGGATTTTTACATTACCATTACCATTCGTTGCTAAGACGCAAGCCACAAAGCATTCACTAGTTCAACCATTCGTTAGTCAAATGCAAGCGATTAGGATGATGCAGAATATACAGCCTAAGTGGAATTCCGTGCGAACTCGTTAGGGTTCCTTAACCCAACTTTATTACTTCTTGCTGCCTTATTCTGTCTGCCCTGCTGGGAATACGAAGGGATGCACTTTTTTGAGACACTCTATATGACCATATCATTCTACGCGGCCCCGTGCAGTGACTCCAATGCTTTTAAAACTACACAAATTGCCTAAAGAGTGTTTATGAAAGCGCTTTTGTGTTTCCTTTCTTAGTCAGCAGAGGAAAAAAACAGTGCTGTTGTAGTTAATAATACTTTTGAGAATCTTTTATTTGCCAACACCTGATGTTCAGTAGGATGAATTTCGGTCGCAATACAACTTCAGACTTTAGCACCCTTGTTATATTGTAAATGTGTCACTCCAAGAAGTTGTGAATTAGCGTATGGGAGGACATTTTTGGCATCACTGTGGGGATGATAGATACTTAAGCTTAAGCAATGCTACCCTAAGGCAAGCAAATGAAGCAGGTGAAGCCACTTGCAGGTGTTCATGAAATTTACCTTTGCCCTACGGTATGCTTAAGAAGGTGTTTTGAGGGTTGCAGCTTTTTAGTGGAATGAAATAACACCAATTTGGTATGCCTAATTCTCACATTTTGTAATCGATGACTTCCAAACTATTCTAGAAATGTCTAAATTGCAGCTCCGCAATGCCAAGGCTATTTTATTAGATCTGTCTGTTAGTTGGTAATACTAGCGCTCTGTTTTTTCGATAAGTTTTGTGATCTATTTAGGCAATAACAATTGTGTTTTCATAAAATGAACCAGCGCAGAATATTTTAGGGTATTTCGTTTTATTGTGCTCCGATGCAGTCATCAATGCAATCAAGGAGTCGTATTACGCAGTGCTCTGGAAACGTGTCTCGCAGATTTGGTACGCCTCTTGACGATGTTTTTTGCTGGCCTGGAACAAAACTAGAGAAAATCACTATTCAAAACAGATTAACTTTCTTCGTGCATAAGTATTCAGCAATGACATTTGCTGCCATTACGTGGAGTCAGTGCATACTGAAGCTTACGGCAAATTCAAACTCCAAGTGATATTGAAGTATTCAAAGTAGTGCGAAAAAAACCTTTCTCCATAACAAACAGGCAGCAGGCAATGAAATTTGGTTTATTCAGTGCAAGTATCCCGTGCAATATACACAAACGAAGCCATAACGCCAAATACACGCTCTTTTACACCGCCACTGCTGAGTCGAAACCATGCGTTAATACACGTACACTTGGCATTTGACGCCGTTCTTATCATAGCATGTTGTACCGTTCGTGGTGATTGAACGGAGCAAACGGCAACAGCAGTGTAGAGAAGCAGCGAACGCTTGATAAAGATAGTGAAAAGAGTGGGATAAGGAAGCTAGAAAGGCTAAGGTCAAGGCAAGGAAGAAAGGAGCAGGAAGGTATTTTTGCGAAACAGCCCGCAGCTATTCAGAGCGCCGGGAGAAGCGGTCTCTACAGCGTCCGTTTGCTTACGATGTGGCTGATTTGTTGCATGATACAATTTTTCCCGTTTATTTCATCTGTACGTTATGTAGTGAGAACGTCTAGCAATACCAACATTGGTATGACAGCACTTTGTGTGGAATTGTAGCTCAGAACATTGCCACACTTATAACAATATATCCCTTAATATAGAAAAAAATCTAAACACCTGAATGCTAACATATTGATTGAAAATCTTATTCTGCAATTTAACCCAGTACTTAGTAGTTTTGTGACCATAAGTATGTGTTTTTGTACCTAAACAGAATATATAATTTAAATTTCCCGGCAACCTCACGATATCGAGGTCTTTGTGAATATAACTATACTAGCCTAAGTGACTTCCAACGCGCCACCTTTTCTTGAAACAATTCTTGAAACGTTTCTTGAAGCTACGATCTGGCTGCATACTAACGACACTTTAAACGTAGCTGGAATAACATTTTTAACAACCCCGATTTAAACACGTGAGGGTTACAAACATCAACAATCGACCATGTCAGACCTCACGGCAGTAGGAGAGTGCACGATGTCACCTGCAATGTTACAGATGAAGGACTGCGAAGCCATCATTACAATATTTAAATTACTATCCCTACCTGTATCTGATCGCCTAAACGTAAAATGTCACTTACAAACTGGAAAACCTTCCGCGATATTCGCGACAGCTCACAAACTAATGGGAATCTCAAGAACTGGACTTAAGTATTCAAACAGGCCCATAAACAAGCCACGCAGGAACGTTTTGCTTCAGCCCCATGTCCGTATGTGGAACAGCAGAAAACGACTCTTGCCCGCCCTACGCACCCAAACAAATATTAGTCGGCTGGCCCAGCACATCTATGAGTTAACAAAACAAGTCAAAGAGCACTGTGCTACACTGGGCAGGAATCAATGGAATTCAAACTCTAACGCCATCAACGGCAGCCTGGACCAGAAAAGAACCTCGCACCTACTTAGAAAGCTCCTTGGGCTTCATCTAGCTCCTTTTCCTGCTCTCGAGAAGCCTCATTTCCTGCTTGGATCGGTGTCCATATGTCATCTAATCAGGCTAATGTGGCTACAACAGTTAAAGTTAGCCATCAGCTTACGCATCTAGTGCACCGCATTGTCTACAAGCCCGCGGGGTTAAATCAGGGTCAAGTTATGAACCTCGTACATGCCTTCGCTCTAGGTAACATTCTTTACACAATTCTATATCCCTCTCTGACTTGTCATAAAAGACATAAGATTAAGATTGCGCTTTATGCTTTTTAAAATCGCCCTCCACCTTCCTGTTAATACGTCTACTCAGAGTCTATACTCGGCGGGGCTGTTCTTGCCCCTGGGAGATCTTACAAAAAAGAAAGACTTGAAAATGGTGCATTTTCTGGCGCAAAACAAGGGCACAGGGTCCTTTTCCAATTTTCGCTTCAACCTATTCACCTACCTATCATCACCCCTCCTGCACCGCTCCCAGATAACCTCACGGTAGCTTCCACGCCAACAAAAGCTGCAGGTAATACCAATCCAGGGAGACAGTGTGCTCGTGTTGTCAATCATGTCCAACCTATTCATTCTACGATCGTCTACAGGAATGGATCACGGACGAAAGTCGGAGAAGCGGCCCATTTCGTCACAAGTGGCAATACAGACACATCCTTGGTCCTTCAACTACTCCCCTGCCTACAGCGACTCTAGAGATCCTCCCAAAAATCGCCAGTATTCAGGACTCCTCCCTAGCACTCCCTACCCCTCAGAATATACACTATATACCAATTCGCTGCAATTTATTCGCGCCATTCACAATGGCAGGATTCCTGAAGAACTGGAGTATGATCTAAGGATAGCCATAAGAAAGTTACGCCCCACATTGCCAAACTGAGGTGGATTCCTGATCATGCCTAAATACCAGGCAATAAGGTAGGGCATAGCCTTACCCGCGACCATCTGAACCGGCCGCCTGGCCTTATCCACCAGCATGGGACACTACTCTCGACTACAAACAAGAAATAAATGTTTAGTACAAAAACATCAGCAAGCTGTTTGTACACTTCCTGTTCCAGACAAATCTCTATCCACCACGCAACTACGCACTTTTCGATGCCTACAGTTAACTTCCCTCATTACACCTGCTCGTGTATTTCTCTACCGTCTCCGACAGTCACCAGCACGTCTCAATTGTCCCAAACTGTACGCTAATTTAGAACACTGCATTTTTCCCCCCACCCCCAGTTGGATTTCAAACCCCACTTTTTCCCCAACCCTTCTCCTTCAATGTGGCGGACTTGGCTAGCCTCGAACCAACTCACGCAGCAGTTGGCGTTGGTGAACCTGGCCCTATATATTCTTGACACTTACGGTTGCGTTCGAATAATTTTTTTTCGTCGTCCTCTTCTAAACTATTTGCTTTTTGAAGCATCGCTTAGCTGCAGGTAAGCAAAGCCACCTGTTAATGGTATCAATATTGATCTTTCAAAACGATATTTACAAATGTATTCACAGTCCGAAAGGTGTTTTTAAGTACCAAGATAAAGTTTGATGAACACTTTCTACAACTTGGATGTTTCTAAAAGGTGTTGTGTGTACAGTACCAGTCATTAAAGCTCTAGTGAACTAAAAATGTTACTGCTCTACTCCTGTATCATAAACACAAGCTGGAAGAGGTTTATTTTTATCGGTTATTCTCAAATAACACGCGAAATATTCAACCTAAACGGCTTCCTACCAGCGGTATGGCGCGTTTGACCATATTCGTTCTTTCTGGAAAGTGCATTGCGCCGCAGCTTTCAGCTAAACGACACCAGAAGAAAACGGCTACCACAAGAAATGACTGTTTCGACGAGCAAATAACGCAACGAAACTATCTGCACAGTACTACAGCATCGCAAATAACGCATGGGAACGAAACTTGTCGTATGCTTCATTTATAGAACCTCCACAATGTTTTCCTACTATATCAAACTGACAATCACTAATTGTTTCATGGAACTGGAGTGGCTTGAATAACCTAGAAAAATTTTCAATCTTGGAATAGCAATGCGGAATTGTGGTTTCCCAAACGACATGCTTTTTGTGAAGTGTCTTTCTGTTTTTGCGCCCTCATTGAGTGTTACAGAGCTATTCTGGTGCAACAACAACCTCATTCACACAACAATGGCTATTAGGCGACTTGTTACCGCACTTCGTAGGGCCCCTTTCTATGCTGCCGTGCACGAAGCCGACATGAATATTTTTCCGGTCAGTATTAAAGCCGACAGCCTTTGTTTCAAAACGTCTGCGGTCTTTCTTTACAAATATGGCGTGTTTGAATTTCTTAATATACCCCCTACAAAAATAAAACACTAAAAAATTGCATCACTTACCTGTATGGTCACGTTTAATTTGTGGGACTATAATAAT
Organism: Haemaphysalis longicornis; assembly: GCF_048455015.1. Classification (NCBI taxonomy): domain Eukaryota; kingdom Metazoa; phylum Arthropoda; class Arachnida; order Ixodida; family Ixodidae; genus Haemaphysalis; species Haemaphysalis longicornis. The sequence continues at coordinate 216,865,229 of NW_027526361.1, forward strand.
CTGAAATGCAAAATTTAAAATGTGTATATCTTGTACGTGGGACCACAATATTGTTACCCAGGATTGTCGGTTTATGGTAAATTTTTGGTCCACGTGGGAAATGTGGGCAACACATGCCGAGAAATAACGAACTATTTTGGCAAGCTATATTCCTTTCAGCTTTGGACAACACCATTTCGACTCTTCCTTTTAAGAGTTTTTCAGACAAGCTTGCTGAATGGACCTTGCTCGCCTATGGGCAGAGCGTAGAATGGAAGTTCTGAAAATGGGCCAAAGGGGCTTCTCTAGTGTTTTGTTGTGACGTCACTACCGGCCATATATTCACAGAAGGCCGCCAAGCCATTCTCCGTTGCGCAGTTTACGGCTGCTTCGCCGCATTAAACGCTGCTACTTTATGAAGAGGGTTATTCAAAGTTGGGAGGTTTCTAGAAACAGAATCTGCACCTACACGCATATAGCGTTATAAGACAACATACATTCCTTTTGATGTGAACCATTGGCATTGATTACTGTTGGGATAAAAATGTATTTGACGAGGAAACAGGATTCGCAAGCCCTTTACAACCTCGTCCAGCGCCACCCCTACATGCATTGCTCTCGCCTCTGCGACTTGCGGTCGACGATCTGCGAGGATAGCACTGGAGATGACGCGGACAGGGTGTTTGAAAAATGACTGCACCCTTCATTTGCAGGCACATACATATGTAAAAGCATTCAAAAGTCGACACCATGTAGAAGACAGTGAGAGCACTGAAATTGGGCTCCCGCAAGGGACAAAATGACAATATAAAACGGCGCTGCAGGTGACCGTCGGCAATAAACTTGCTAAACGGAGGACAATAATTGCGAAATGTCTTCTTTGGGCGTACGCTTTCAGGTAAGGATTATTCGAAAGATATAGTGGTGACATATCAGTTATCGAATGTGTTTGAGTGCAGTATTACATAGAGATGTTGAAATAACATTTATTCAACTCATTTACCATAAGAAAGTGTACGTTCTGCTGCACCCTGCGGTATATAAAAGCGGTTCATAAAAGCGCACTCTGCATGACCCATCGGTTCCAAGATGCGTTTCTGGTCGTTAAAGATGTGGAAGAGACGCCCATTATTGTAGGCTACAAATTAGAATATCACACTAGTCAGGCGTGTAGGCCCAACAGTAATACCAAAATCATAGGTGTCTAGTGTCGTTCAAGTACAGAAGTGAAGTGAACTCCATGAGTCGTATCAGGGAGATTTTTTATGGTTCTTTAAAGAGCGTGCTAATATAGATGTCGTGTCAGCAGACGAGAAAAATGTGACTGAGCGTTGTGTATTTTACCCATCAAACAAAACCAGAAGTTCACGGCTCAAACAGAACTTTTACCTGTATCTACGTTGTCAAGCTAAGGGTAGTTAGATGAAGTATTAAAAATACGGTTTTCCTAATAACACCATGCAATTTAAGAACACCGCTGACAAACGAAGCCAGGTCGGGCAGCCGTAGCTCGCGCTTATCAGTTTGCAGCCTTGTTGGAGAGTATTCGTGCGCTGGCGCGGACCCTAAAAATAGGACAAACTCTGCTCGATATTTTAGAAGTGCGTTTTTCAAGCAAAAAAAACCGAACCTTTCGCACACATCTTCCTGATTGAGGGGCGTTTTTGAAGCATTATTAGTTAGACGAAGTTCGTAGCGTTTTCGCCAGTATGCACGATGTTGAAGAAAGCAAGAATGTGTTGCATCGCGGTAAAATCAGTAACGGTAAATTTACAATTCAGAAAGTCGAAATAATATAAGAATACCTTCACTAGGTGCCGCACGCAAATTGTTTTAGAGCGGTCACCAACAAGGAAATAAATGAGGGGCAAGCCGACATGGGCACTCGCTCGAAGGACGTCTGTAAATATGGAAGTAAAAACGTCATGCTTGTATACCGCATATGTACGCTAGATTGGCAAGGCAAGGACGATACAATAAACAAGTGCGATTGATCATGTCCTTTTGGGGAACTGGCATCAGATGGTCACCTCGTGGCTGAGAAACCCTCATTAGGGTGGAGGCGATCACTGACTGTACAGAACTGCGGGCTGGCGAGACACCCGACTTTGAACGCCAAACATCCCTGCATGTTATCCGCCATAATAACAGTTTCGGTGGTGCTAGGCCGGGGTAGTCTTTCCTATAACCAGCGTTTACATATCTTTTCTAATCTGGTTGTCTTATAACCAGAGTTTTCTTATCTTAAGAGTTTTCTTATAACATTGGTGGGGTAAAGGAGGTATTTTGTTTTTTTTCATGCGGAAGTTTGCCATTCAGAATGAGGGGGATTTAAATGTACAGATACACTCCGGATTCACGAATGAATCGGAGCAGGGAGCCATGATGTGGACCTTAAATCCACGCCATTATTTCTGGCCGGAGGTGGCGATGTGCACAACGCGTAGGTTTCGCAGAGCAGGGAAACAACACACCAGGTGCTGTGCTATAGCATGGTCAACAGGAGCGGGGCAAAAGGGGCACGTGGACTTGAACGGGGCATGAGATTGAGGTGGCCAGGTACTCGTTACAGCTGGCGTGAAGGCGACTCCCCGGCGAAGATGTCTGAGCAGGACCTCATCTTGGCGAGAAAACCTGCCAGGGAGATCTGTACCGCTCGGGGGTGTGAGAGCGCGCGCGGTGTGCCGTAGACGTTCTTTTTTAACTTGCAAGGCGAACACCATTTGACGAAGGTGGAAAATGAGCTCGATATTGCACACTCGTGGGTTGTGTTCCGGCCTCTGCAGCCTGCATTGCGGGGTGGCTGTTCCGTTGGCGCAATTACACGTGCACACAACATCGGTAGGCATCCACTTTGTTCTGGATTTCTAGCAGAAGTTCGTTGGGCGTGAGAGTTTTACGAATCTCTGGTACAGCTACCGACGAATCAGTGTAAATTTTATACTGTGGTGAAGCGCTGTTCATTATCAACGATGTGTGTTGCAAAGCCACCCGCACTGCAAGGAGTTCTGCCTGCTTTGATGGCCACTTCTCCGTTGATATGCAAGTGTAGGTCATTGGATCATGAGCAACAGTCGCCAAAGTAGAGCGGTATGCAGTAAGGTATCGGAAGCACTGGCGTCGACAAACATCAGATTAGTGGAAGGGCTAGCAATGTGCATGGACAGCGGAATCAGAGCACCAAATGTTCGGGGATGAGTACCGGTAACAAGCCGTGTATCCGATAATTGGTGTTTCATAGGGGCCATATATTGGTGTCTGATAGTGGTGGGGCTGGTGAACCGGTCATATACGCTAAAAGGGTGACAAAATATGGGTCAAGGGCTTTTTTTAGAGGGCGCCTTGTCGACCCTGATGCACTAGCTCATCATCACATGTGTTGAGCTGTGCTTCCTGTCGGAGAATAGGAACGGGGCAGAGGGTTGGAAGACCGGTATATAGCTCGCATAGCCGAATTTTTTTTTTGATTTGAGTAGTGCCCAGTCTGACTTTGTAAAGAAGTTGAATTGAGCTTAATAAATTACCCGAGGCTGAATAATGACCCGGACAAGCATGCAGGCCGTCTGGTAGTCCGGACAACCAGTTTTTGGAGAATTGCGAGGGAACACCGATGCAGCTATTTTGAAGCTTGATGGTTTGCAGAGCAAATCCAAGGTTTTGCAGAACCGGTGGTCGTAATATCCAAGCCCTACGCCCTTCGGCTGTTGGTAGAGGGGTGCCTTGAACAGAAAGACGGATTGGGAGGCTACTAAGCGCCGACGGCACCATGCATTCGCCATGGTGAGAAGTGCTGTTCTGTTAGGACTGAGCGTGAGAAGAAGATACCACCACCAAGAAGTGGTTTCATCTAGAGGTTGTTGCAGGCGGAAACTTTGGAGGTGAAGATCCTGGTGAATGAACAATACCGTGATATTGTCTGCATAGTTTGACCAGCGGCTGTCCTTGTAGTTACTTCCTTCTGTCTTCGTCTGAATTCGCGCTTGTTTTTATCCAAGGATGATACTATAGAAGTGTGCAACAGCACTAAGCCGCCGGGAAAGAGGTATCATGGCCAGGTTAAAAAGCAAGGGGGCCAGGACAGGCCCCTAAGGCACACCCCGGCGGGACTGGAAAGAGTTTATGGGAGATCCAATGAAATCTAATAGGCGTGATGGCACGTGAAGGAGATGAAGTAACGCAATGACGGCAGCATGGCGAAGGTGATTGTGCTCTTTGTTAACGTCCATGCCCAGCCCACAGAGAACACGGGCGATTGGCTGCCAATACGGATCATCTCGGAGAGGTGGCCCAGATCATCCTCTGCACCAAGGTGGGGACGAAATCCAGTTTGGGATGAGTGGTATAGATGGTGCTCGTCGAGCCACCACTGAAGACGTGTGGCAATCATTGGTTCAACAGCTTCGAACTGGTCGCCGTGAGTGCTATTGTTCGGAGGTAGCGGATATGTGTACTCAGTTTACCGGGCTTCGGGAAGGCATTAGGAGGCATTAGGAGCAGAACATGGATGCTCTGAAAAATTATATGCCTCTATATTGACGTAATTGAAACACCTTAATTTTTAAGACATTCATCGGAACAACTTATGCTGCAAAAGAACACCGTGTTTAGAAGTATTGTGTTCGCAAGTAAAGCTTTTGCGCTTTAGATTGATTGATTGATTGATTGATTGTGGGGTTTAACGCGCCGACGCAACGCAGGCGATGAGGCGCGCCGTAGTGGAGGGCTCCGGATTAATTTTGACCACCTGGGGATCTTTAACGTGCGCCGAAATCTCGCACACACGAGTGTTTTTGCTTTTCGCCTCCGTCAGAAAAGCGGCCGCCGCGGCCGGGAATCAAACCCGCGACCTTGTGCTCAGCAGCGCAACGCCTTAGCCACTGAGCCACCGCGGCGGGTTTTTGCGCTTTAGACAGAACACACAAACCAAATCCCGAGCAACATCATGATCTCGAGCTATTTGTGCACATAACCATATTAGTGAAACCTAGCTCCTACGCAGCAGGTTTGCCCGCAAGTAGAGTAATCCCTCGTTATAACGAAATCAGCGGGGCGATGATCATTTCGTTATAAGCGGTATTTCAATATAAGCGACCATTTCAGGAAATCTAAAGCACTTTAGCCTAATGCGCCCCAACTGCGCGGAATCAGAACACAATGTATTCAGTGTGTAGCGGCCACTTCGTCGTCGATCGCGCGCACCCACTATCATCATCATGGGTCGTTGTGCTGGCGTCAGTTGCGCGTGGCCTCGGCACGGAGGACGAGCCATGCGCCAGAGAAAAAAACACCTTTTACGCCACTCGGCTGCACTCTACGAGCGCTTTTCGGGTCGCGGGTTCCTGCTGCTATCGAATCTCCTCTGCAAATAAATGTAGACCCTGCCGCACGACCACATTGGCTCCTGCATTAATTGGTGACCCGCACGTACACAGCACAGAGCCCCACTTCACCTGCCCGCTGCCGCCCTCAACTTCGACAGATGATGCGTGCTGCTACACGGGCACTCACGGTGTGGATCGCTGCAATTGCAGCGCTCAATCTTCCATACCCGTTCCATCATCTACATTGATGTTAACACCCGTGACAGCCTGACATCGGACCAGCCGATTCGTGCTCAAGCTCGTCCGCTACTCCACTCCCAGCCCAGACCACCGGAAGTTATAATGTGCTCTTGAGGCACTCACGACGACGACTTGGACTGTCACTGGACGCTATTACGCTAATGACCGGAACTCTAAGATCTTACGCTAATGACACTCTAAGATCTTAAATACCTTTTTACTTGGACTACTTAAGGAACTCTGACCGCGGGCCCACCTTGTACGTACGCTTATGTAGCCTTTGTCATCTCCGTGGTACCCTGTATATAGCTTTCCTCGCTAGGCAGTTGCTCAAGCCATTGGTTTCCTTTTGTAGCGCTCCGCGGTAAGGGGGAGCCCTGTAGCGGCCACTTCGTCGTCGACCACGAGCGCTCACTATCATCATCATTGGCCGCTGTGCCTGCGTCAGCAGCGCGTGGCCTCGGCCGAAGCTCCACCAACGCGCCAGAGAAAGAACACATTTTACGCCCCTCGGCAGAACTCTACGGGCGCTCCTCTGGTCGCGGGCTCCTGCTGCTATCGAATGTTCTCTGCAAAATAATGTAGGCCCGGCCATACGACCACACCGGCTCCTACAGGTGTATTCAGACCAAATACAATGCATTCACAGCGAATGAGGAGGGGAAGGCAGTGGCCACTTTTATAGGTGGTGGTGCAGGTGTCCCAGAACGCTAAGAGGAACCTTGGAAAGCGCTGCAAATTCCATGCAACCAGTGTGAGGTTGTATTTGAGCAAAAAATAACGATTAACCGCTCATTGTAGGCTCACAGCACAATCGTGAAAAGTGACCTGTTTTGCACTAGGGGCTTTGCATGATCACGGGGCAATTTTTTCCTGAGCCGTGCAGCCGTGCAGTTTGCAAAACAGTTTTTGGCGTCCCGTTTTCGACGACAGTGCTAAGTGTACGGTTCCACTGTCGATGTTTGCGCACCGCCACGTCCACGCCATTGACCAATGTCCAGGAACAAAACTCAACCGCCCTGCTACGCATTTAGACCGTTTCTCTAAAGTCGGATTGCGCGAATCGAGCACGACCAGCTCGAGAAAATCACCGGAAAAACACGTGCTTGCGTTGAACCGCCATGTGTGCGAAGCTGGGCGAGTCGGTAAGGATTCATGATTAGAAACAGCGCAAGAGACAGGACGAGGAAACTGACAAGGACGGGCGCCCTTCCTTTTCAGTTTCGTCGTCCTGTCTCTTGCGCTGTTTCTAATCATGAACCGCCATGTGGACAGCCTGACTCGCCGCTGGGTCGCCGCCGCTGGACGACGACTCCGGTCGCGGATTCGCTCTAAGCGAGTCAAGCTCCTCGCGCGCTTCGAATGCATACGTTTGGAATGGGACCACAAGAAATTCGAATAAAGCGATATTTGGAGTAAAGCGATTTCGTTAGAGAGAGGAATTACTGTATATAAATAAGCAGCATCGCTTTGCTGCCGGTAGGCAAAGCCAACTTTTTATGTGTTCATTACCAATCTTTCATAACGCCATCTGAGAACGTAGTCACACCGGGAAAGGTGTTTTCAAACAAGCTGTAACAGTTTGATGAATATTTTAAACAATTTAAATGTTTCTGAAATGTGCCGTAAGTGCCGTATATATGTACAAGTACCTGGCACTTAAACTGCCCTGTGACCTGACATGGAAGCATCATATCAACATCATTCTTGCATCCGCCAACCGCTCATTTGGCTTTTTAAAGCACCCACTAAAACATGCTCCATCTAAGCTCCGCAAACTTGCATACACAACTGTCATCAGACCTAAAATTGAGTACGCATCTACCATTTGGGACCCTTACAAAGCATACTTAGTTGACAAAATTGAATCCCTTCAAAATCGTGCCGTTCGTTTCTGCTTTTCAGATTATTCACGTCATACCAGCGTCAAGGCTCTAAAACTCTGCGCGTCTTTACCCATCCTATCAGATCGGCGTAAACTGTCACGTTTGTCACTGTTTCATAAAATGTACCATCACTCTTCTCTTCATCCTGATTTCTTTTCACCGACACCGACCATTTTTCCCCGACGAGACCATGCCTTAAAAGTGACACGTGTCAAATGCCACACTTCCAAATATTCACAATCCTTCATACCTCACACAATTGTGGATTGGAATGCCCTACCATCTCACATTTAAATTTTGCAGATTCGACCAAATTCCAAGAACTTTTACATACTTACTTAGTATGCTATATTTACTAAAGTGCTTTTATGGGTTCTAGAATTCTTTCAGAATTTTTTCTGTGTTTTCCTTCTTTCTTGCTTTCTTTTCCTTTCTTGTTTTTTTTTTGCCTCACACCCACTTGTATTTATTTGTTTGCCTATTAACGTGCTGCTAGTACTTTGTTTTATGTTCTCAATGTATCCTGCCCCCTATGTAATACCCTCCTAGTGAGGGCCTTGAGGGGTGTTTTTGAATAAATAAATAAATACTGTAAAGTACCAGTTATAGGTGGGATGGCAATATTCAACCAACCAAAATGTTACTGCTCTATGTTTGTATCATTAAAACAAGATCGAAGGGAATATCTTTCTTTACCGATGCTTTTGGAACAATAGGCAAATTATTAAAACCAAAGCGGCATCCCACCAGCAATGTGGTGCTATTGGCCACATTCCTTCTACTTTTTGTCAAATGCACTGCTCCGCCGCTTTCGGCTAAACGTCAGCAGAAGCGAACGGCGACCACAAGAAACGGCTTTTTCGGATAGCTAATACCGCTACGGAACTCTCTGCCATCAAGCACTCCAGCTTCGTGATAGCGTCTGGGAACGAAATAAGCGGTCGCTTCATTTATGGAACACCTACAGAGCTTTCCTATAACATCAATATGAGCATCTCCGTGAAACAGGCATGGCTCAAAACCCCGGGGTGGAAAATTTCCACTCTTGTAATCGCAATGCGGTATTCTGGTTTCCCAACAGACAGACTTTTTCGGCTGTATCTAACTTGTTTTGCGTATAAACTGAGTATGATGCAGCTCTTGTGGTGTAATAAAAATAACATTGACACAAGAATGGGTATCACGCGACTTATTTAATAAAGGTTCTGCGCTTCATATGACCCCTTTTTTCGCTTCCGCGCGGGATCTGCCCGTCTCGCCTATGGTTTCGGGTTAAAGCCGACCTGAATATTTTTCTGTCATTGTTAGTCATTATTAAACCTGCAGACTTTGTTTCAAAACGTCCACCGGCATTTCTTTCAACTGTAATAACTGTATCGAGCGCGCAAAAGTTACCGTTAAAATTTTCTTTCAAATATTCCATCTGAATTTCGGTTACTATATTGTTAAATTAGTTAAACAGCCCAAAACTGCATCTTTAATCCTTATAGTCATATTTTATTCTTAGATTATCCTCATCAGAATGGCGACAAGTTTAAATGTTAAGATATCTTGGGCGAACAGCAGTATTATTTCTCTGGGGTGTTGGATTATAGTAAATATTGTTCCACGCAGGAAATGTTGGCAATTAAAGCCCCGAAATTACAAAAATTGCCGAAAAACAAGATTCTGTGAGACTGAAACAAACCCTACTCTTATGTATTTTTAGGCAAACCGGATGGATGGACCTTGCTCGCCTATTTGGCACAGCGTAAGCTGCAAGTCCCGAAAATGCACAATGAAGCTTATTTACTGGTTCTTTGTGTCGTCGCTTCCTGCCATATGTTCACAAAAGGCCGGTAAGCCATTCTTCGACGGGAAGTTTATGGCTGCTTCGGCGCATTAAACGCTGCTTCTTTACGAGAAGGGTCATATTCCGGGTTAGGAGGCTTCTGCAAATCAGTACATAAGCTCCACGGAAGGCGTTTTTCGAAAGATAGAGTGGGGAAATATGAGTTCCTGAATGTGTTGGAGCGCACTGTTGTATAGAGATCATTATTTATTTAAACCATTTACCATTAACAGTGCATATTCTGCTGCACCATGAGGCATATATAACACCACAAATGAAGTTTGAAAAAGAAAGACATCGCCGTTGTTGCACGGGCAACTTTTTACTCTATTGTGTAGCTCCGGTCTTGGCCGGGAGACAGGCCCTCGCAGGACTAGGCAGGAAACGGGAAGAGGCTATCGCATACATACTTATACAATTTTTTACGCGACACTGTATTTCCGTAATTCATAAAAAAATTGGGCGGGGAGAACCTCGACCTTCTCAAATCCCTCTAAGCTGAACAGAGCTTTAAAATTTCCCCTCTGTGCTTTTTCTAGCCTTCACTAGGTTGCACACCTTTTGATTGCAGGAAGAGGCTTCACTTTTGGGATAAAGACAGGAAAGCGGTCATTTTCATGAGGATCGTTCACTGCATTCCATTAAATCTCCATCTGAATCTCTGGCGATGCAACACGAAGGTTTAATGCGGAAGAGCTTCCAATACTTGTCAAAACGCGTGTCGCCTTTATTATCATACACAGCAACAGTGTAATCTTCCCATAAAAACTAACGTTGGGGGCAATTGCTCATCATCATCAACCTACCGAGGTGCACTGCTGGACGAACGCTTCTCTCACTAACCTACGACCACTCCTGTAATCTCCTGCTCGAGTTCACAGCTTGCCTCCGAATATTTTTACTTGATGCCTCCATCTGCCTAATGCCCTTCTCCTTCTTCTAGACCCACCTCTAGGTATCCACTCTGTTATCCCAATTGTCCACCGGTTGTGTGTTCTCACTTCAAGAGAAGACCAAGTCGTTTTTGTTTCTTTTTATGAACAATAATATGTTCTACTATAGTTTGTTCCCAGAGCCAGCATGCTCGTTTCCTGTCCCTGAGTGTTGCTGCTTACATTATTTTTTTCATGGCCCGTTGAGCCGACCTGTTTCGTTAATAGTTGTTAACAAAGAGCGCAGTTTCAGTTCCGGCACACAGTAAGGATCCACAGTGGTCAAAATTAATTCGGAGGCATCCACGACGTCGCGCCTCACCGCCTGCGTTGCGCCGGCGCGTTAAACCCTACAATCAATCAATGAATCTGTTCCTTCCTCTGTACCCTCTTCCGCGATGGTTTTAAGCAGTCGTAGTATTCATCATCACTTACGCTGCATACTGTTCGCGATTGTGAAGGACGTGCCCTGTTTTACGTCTAACCACCCGAACATCTGCTGTTTCCAATTCGTAGCACCTCGGAGAAGTTGTTCTACCCAAAGCTCCCTTCGGTGACCATGTTGTGTCCTTTTGGCTTACGATCGATACTTCATCCCATGGCAATAGTGGCTTTCCGCCACTTTCCTCCAGATGCTTCTTGACCTCCGTAGATTGTACGTAGCCAATCTGGCACATCAATCTGAGATGCCTGCCTCAAAGAAGTTCTTCGAAGGATCTTCTGCCAGGGAGAATATCCTCGGGGGAACTTCTATGGTGGACGTTTTCCCGAGGTATCAAGCAGTGTAGACAGGTACAACAAGGTTGAAGGCCTCGCTCGATACAGTCCTGTTATGGCTTGGCGATCATGTTTGACAATAAAGAACCCCTCTGTGGGGAAAGCAGTTCCGATGGTGCTTTTTGTGACATTGATCCGAAGTGCGCCATGACACCTCGGTTACAGGACCGTAGTACCGAGGTTCCAGCTGTAGATTGTTCCGCCGTAACCTGGAATGGCAGAAGGTGGGCCTGTGACCCGGTGTCTTCTTTGAAAGCAATCGTTTTGCCCACAACCTCAGCTTCTGCTATCCAGTGTTTCCTTCCTTTCTTCATCATCAAAGCCGTCTTTGGGGACAACCGAAATTTCAGGCGTGACTTTACTGCACACAGCAAATAGGTGAAAGAAGTGGCACAAGTTGCATTTCTTTCCATAGGCCGGGCACTGTCGTGATCTGTGCCGCTGGTCGCACTTTTTGCGGTGCTACTGGGTGTTGCTATCTGAGGCGTTTCGCTTTTTGATATGCATGAGCGTCCTGCAACAGCATCTATGTTGCTTTGCGTAGCTTTCAAGAACATTTCATTACTCCACTGATTAGGGTAGCTTGCAAAATGCTTCTTCTTTCCTTAACGTTCACTTCTGTTCAAGAAGAAAATTTTTGCGCAACGTCGCGGTACTCGTGCGGTACTATATTTATTCCTATATCACTAAATCACGCTGTTCCGAACAATTTCACTGCGCCGCTTGCTTCTTGCGGTCTGGAAGAAATTTTTCGAACGGATCTTCTTCTGCCTGCTCCCTCGAGCGGAAAACACATTGTTCGTGCCCTTCGTAGGTATCGAGCTGTAGGTATCGAGCTTCCCAACGATGGTCTTCTTTGCATTCCTGTATTTCAAACTTGGACTGATTGAATACGTCGAGGGCGCCGTCACCCACACGCTCACGAAAAGCGGTGCTTTTTCAGCTTCACACCCAGGTTGCTCTTTCATTGTCGCCACGAGGAACTGGTTAACCAACTCTTTGAAGCGCTTCCATTGCACGAAAAGGTTGCCGCTGAGTTGCAACTCTGGCGTAGCCTTCAGCATTTACATCGTTGTTCTTGACGATCGAACCGCACTGCAACCGGAAAGCAGTGCCCACTTCTGACACCATGTAATGTTAGCGCAATCCGTGTCGTAAATAATCGAGGCAACTACATGATGGCGGCAATAAGAATCAAATAAGGGCTTATTGGAATGCCGTTATATGGGCAAGAGCGCGATAACAGTCAAGGGCAGTGCGTGTGTTCGCGCTGTCGTGATAAGTTACAGGCAGACACTGCTTGCCTGATACACAAGTCACTGCCATTTCTCCTAAATGTTCTATCATGGCATTGGGAACGCTAATATTGAATTTCTGTACTGGGTTTGATATCAGTATTTGTTCATTGGTTCGGGATGACCCCTAATTGCAGTCACCGATATCATGCGTAGGGCGTAGGAATGAGTCCTAAATACCCCAATCGAACTAACACCTGCCATGGTGGGAGGACAGAGCCATCCACTGTTTATGTAGGCCTTCAACCTGTTGAGGTTAACGTGCTCAATCAAACGTATGACATGAGACGTAAGCGACATGGTCTCACGTTTTACTTTAGCAATCTGTTTTCCGGAATGAGAACTTGGAACGGTTATCACTTCATCCGTTTTCTTTTAGCGTCGGTCGCTTTTTTGAACGCGTAGTACTCTCTGGCAAGTATCCAAACAGTCGGGACCGTAAACGCCCTGGATTTCCAGAAAAAACAGATATCGCGGAAGTTACACCTGTAATCGCTATAGACCGTAAATAGAGCCAACCGGTCGCACGAAATTTTGAAAAAAAAAAATAAGAAAAATACAAAGAATTACGGAAAACGGCAAAACATATAGCGCGTGGCATTTCCACAATAATGCAGACTTCGCGGAAGTTTTACTTATAATCTTTACAATAGCCTAAATAGAGATAGTGGATGGAATGAAATTTTGAAAAAGACTAAAAAGGAAGAAAACAATAAAATAATCACGGTAACTGGCGAACAGTGCAACACCCTGCATTTCCACAGCAATGCAGATTTTGGGAAAGTTCAAAATATAATCGTTATAATAACGGAAACGGAGATAATTAGTTGGACAAAATTTCGAAAAGTAAAAAATAAGAAAACTATAAAAGCTACGGAAAATGGTAAACATAAAACACATGGAATTTCCACAATAGCGCATATTTCACGAACGTTTCACCAATAATCGCTATAAGATCGCAACTCGATATAATTGGTCGAACTAAATTTTGAAATACTAAGAATTAAGAAAAATATAAAATAATATGAAACTGGCAAACCGTGTACGCCCTGCATTTCCACAAAATTGCGTATTTGGGGAAAGTTCCAAATGTAATCGTTATAATAATGTAAATACACATAACTGGTCCGTCGAACTTTCGAAAAACGAAAACCTATTACAAATGTTAAAGAAATACTGAAAATGGCAAAACGTATAACGCATAGCTTTTCCACAATAATGCAGATTTTGCGAATGTTCCACCTCTGCTGGTTAAGACAGCGTAATGGAGAATATTGTTCGCTCATGATTTAGGAAAACCACAAACCTCCGCTGTACAAAACTCAAACTCAAGACAAGCGGCATAAGAATGCTACGCATTAGTAGATAATTCTACAAATTTCTACAGAGTTTTCTTTTTACGAGCATACAAGAATGTTCTTATACTAGGTTTTCTAGATGTTGTCATTCAGATTTTGCAAAGCGTTATTTGCTTTGTTGTGGAACTGTTGCGAAATTTGTCTGGTGACAGTGGACAGCGGCCCGTTGGCCGGCCCGATAAAGGTTGGAGAGGATTGAATTTTCTTTCATTTTTGATTGGCGTTGTACGTTTTATAAAATTGGAGTATGGCTATTTACAAAGTCTTGAAGCCAGTCCTCCTGCCTTCCTGGGGCAATGTGAGAAATGTTTCCTAACCTAGAAGTATCAGGTCGAGAATATTGTGGCTTCTACGAAAAACATGCATGCACGTAAATGCGCTCACACTTTTTTGAAAAAAAGAAGGGTTGGTTGACATGTAATTCGAGGAAATAAGACCTGAAGACTGAAGAACTATGTGAACAGCGATAGATAGCTAAGAGTGCGGGAATAAAAATTAATTACAAGAATGAGCTCAAACCGCGCACGATAGGAACATGCGGGAGTATGCGGGAGTAAAGGCAAGAGTCTATAATCTTGCAGTGGCCATAAAATGATACTGATGTGCGTGTGCTGCAAACACTATCATACTAACGCTAGAACCACAGTTGGCTTATGTCTGCCTAAATTATGTTCTTCGGTGCTCTCTTAGGAAAACCTCGCCCACTCAGTGAAGCAATACCCATCGGCATTCAACAAAACCCGTCATAGAAACACCAGGAATGCGTAATGCGCCTAGTAGCTCACTTGTGTTGTCGATAGAAACAATTACTGCTCATGCTACAAAACGCGTCACTTCCTCTGGTCAGGAGCGCTCACATCACTAAGCAATTGCGGTTTCACCAAAAAGAAGACGCGCGGAGCTTCCCTTAACATTTCTTCCAGAGGAGCGTGTTGTTGACGAGATTAGTACTGAGCTTTCATTTTCAGCCTGTTGGTTGAATTTTCTGCTAAGAGGCGGAGGAGGCTCATAGTTAACAAAACGTTAGGATATAAAGCAGGAACACGGGAATACAGGTTGCTTCTTGATCAGGCTCGCCAGCAGCTGGGTTTTGTATTTTTGCTGCGATTGTGCGCGTTTTTATACTTTGTGTTTCGAAAAGCTAATCAGAGGCGCCGTCTGGTTTGGGACGAAGATTCTTGTCAGCACCTTTACAGTTGTTATTAGAAATAGTGAACCAGATGGTTTTTACCGTCATCACCTGGCTCGATCAATGCACTTGACTCGAACACCGACATAGGATCGCTCAAAAGGTTTTGACACAACGCTCTGTGCAGCCGGAAATAGAAGCCGACAATGCTTGTTTTTGCACGTTAAGTTGTATTAGAACCTTCTTAACCTGCTTAATGTTCTAGTATCCGCAAATCTGAATTTGTTTTATACGTTTTAGACGTTTTTGGCAGCACTGGATCTTTCATGTTTTTAAAATTCACGTGAAGATTGCCTCTAAATTGCCCGGTGACCAAATTGCAGCTGATTGTTAAACGAGTTTTAAGCGTCCAAATGCTCACTGATAGATGCGGCGCAATGACATTCTCGTTCTTTATATCTCATGCAGGTTCAAAAATAATTGAGTCGGACGATGAAACCACTGAAGCTACTACTCCATGAAACCCTGGCGTTACACTGCCTGCCACTGCGGCATAAAAACCTGCCGCCAAGTCACCAGAACCCACAAACATGTCATCACCTAAGCTAAACCTCAGCTAACCCTAAAAATTAGGAAAACAGAACGAACCAATGGTTGCCAGTAAACGCTTCAATATTTCACACTGTATAATTCACACTTCAGATCATGTTTTTTATATTTGTACGGCTATTCCTTGCAATGAAAGGTTCGACCTGCCAACCACAGGTTTCAGTGAATACAACTTACTTTTTGAGCTGACCTACTCGCTGTTATAGAGCAGAACCTTTAAGTTAAACATAACCACCCCGTCGGAATAGTCAATGAGAAAAAAAGCGAACGCCGATAACTTTAGTGTTGCAGACGGCACCAAAAAAAACAGCCACCACAATTTACAATTCCGGCTACTTCGGTGGAACCTTCTCTGGCAGCGCGGTCAAGCTGCGTCACAGCTTTATGCTTAGCTAAAGAATTTATTTGACCCACCAGGCCGCCCGTCTTTTTTTCTCTCTGTTCATTCCCCACCATCTGACCTTTCATCTCTGCCAGCCTAAGCTCTTCCGCCGATCATTTACTTCTATAAGTGGAGCACGCAATCATTATTCGCTGTATAGTATGGCTGTTTAGGGCGCTGTAACTACTTTGTAAACCGTTCCACGATGCTTCTTGCTGTTTTATGAGAGGAGAGAAGTTGCTCTTCTAGGGCCGCAACACTTCCAAGTAGGAAGCCCGAAAACTGTTTGTCTTACAAAATGCGTCAGCTGCAGGAAAGCATACAACAAACTGGCGGTAGAGAAAATTAGAACTTGAGCTCGGGAGGCACGCAGAGAAAGAGGAGAGCAGTGACATGGGGGGGATGAGTCTTGGAAAGGGCGACCGGAAATAGAACGATATAGACGCGCCTAGTATATTTCGCCACGAGGGGTGGGTCCTTCATCCCACTACGCTGAGCGTTACGCCGGACCAGGCCCTAATCGTGAGCAGGGAGAGCAGTGCCATTACGCCACAGCGAAAGTGACAAGAGTAGCTCAAAATCTTCACTGTAGGGAGGAAGCGGTTGGGAATAAAAGCTTTGGCAGCTTTGACAGTGACATACAAACTCAACAGAAAGTTTTGCAGCAGATCATTAGAAGGTCCAGCTGTGCTTTCGGCTTGAAATTCTTAGGAAGCTTTACGCATGCCCGGTTACATTTGTTACTTCTGAAATGCCAATACACCCCACCCTTTTACCGCAATTGGGAAGCTGTTTTGAAAGCAACGCTTTCTACCTCTACCAGCCAACGGTTCTTTCGTGGCGTGCGGGACAATGAAGTCCGAACGAGCTGGTGGAGGGGACGGGCGGTTTTCTTGCATCAAACACTGTAGAAGGCGCGGTGAATTTACTCAGCATTCCCCGCGCGCTCACGCCGGCGGGCACATCGGCGTGACCCTGCTTTGTTTTATGCTTGAGCAAAGGTTGTATTGTGCCGGTGTAGGCGCAGCTTCGCGTCCATTGCAAATTTCCTTCACATGACTTCATTAAATTGCTCGGTAGGACCTTCTGGCTAACCCTGACACGACGGAATTAAGTCGTCGTTCGGCAAACATACGTAAAGATTGGTTTTCAGGGAGGAAAAAGAAAATGTATGGACCACATACAGACATCTGGCCGCTAGAAAAACAGTAACTTTTGCCCACTGCTTGCTACGAATGCGACTCCGTTCTCTACATTGGTGAATACCAACTGGGTTGTGTTTCAACAGCTATTACAAAAGGCGTAAGGAGCAACTGGTTCTGATAATAGCGATAATAGGAGTTCCGTCAGCTTTGTCTAACTTCTCATCCTTACTAAGCTAACTAGTTTAAATCGCTATAAATGGGAATCACTAAGCTCACATGCATAATTGTTTCGGTGTCTGCGCTTGTCTCGCGCGATGGTGTAGCCCCGAGATAGTACATCGGAATGGCTAGGGTCCGCTGTCTTACCCTTCAAATGACGCTTCTCGCTGTTTTCGTTCTACCGACGCACGTCCAGGCTACAGCGGCGGCGTACGCCGATCTATCCCGGCTGCGGCCGACGCCTCAGTGTTCGGGATGCGCCCTTGAAATTCTAGGCAACGGCCGGGAGAATCTCTGGTTTCATTCTTTGTAGATCAACATGTGTGAATTCAACTGAGTCGCATGGCAATTATTGTGGGTCTCATTTTATGTGGTAGAGCTGTTTAAAATTTATTATTTGGGAGTTCCTGCGAGTGCTGCCCAACGCGTACTATTCTCCGCCGGAATTCTCTCCCGTGGTTAGGGTCCGCATTACCATCTATCGAAGGTGGTTATATTCTTTCAAGGCTTGCGGAATTCGTTTCCTTTGCTGAAGACGACATTTTTGGCAGGCTTATTCCGGATTACTTTATATATATTCATGTTAGGTTTAACCCGTGGCCCTTGTTTCGTATTGTAGTACCTCAATGATTGTTTTCAGGTGCTCTGCAGGACTATGACGTCCCAAACATCAAATGGCTCACATATCTCCCCTTTAGCCTTAGTACTATGTTTCCCCACTCCAGCTTTCTGTATACTCCATCCCTACAAGCTGTTAATAGTTTTGACGATATGGTGTCGCCCTGTTTTACTCCTTTTCGGATCAAGAAATTACGGCTTTGCTTGTGTGGGGTTATTCTTCCCGTGAGTTTCTTATATATGTCTTGTAGAAGTTCTATGTATGTCTGCTCTGTTCCATTTGCTCTGAATTCTTCTAGCACGGCTGCGTTGAGTATGGAATGAAACGTTTTCTCATAGTCTATAATGCCATATAAAGAAGTTTACTGTTTGGTGCGGATTTCTCTATCACTTCATTGACAAAATCTACGTTATTCATGGTTCACTGCCCTTTCCTAACCCAGTCTGCTCTCTGGGTTGATTAAAATTCAGGCTGTCACCTAAGTGGCTAACTATAACTTTTGTAAGCAGCTTGTTAACAGCGGCGAGTAGGGTGATGGGTCTGTAATTATTTTGGTCCTTGGTATCTCCGTTCTAATGAATCAGAATGATTTAGGTGTTTGTTCAGGCTATTTGTACTTTTTCAGCCTTCAAGCATTTCGAAAACAGTAGAGCAAGCTTTGCAGTTGAATATATTTTCCCTCCTTCAAAATATCTAAGGTTTTGCCATCGTCACCTTCAGGTTTTTCTTTTATCTGTGCCTTTGATAATCTTACCTTACTCCTTTTTAGTTTCTTGTGGCACATAGCAAGTTGAGCTTTTAGAAGCTTCCTTTCATGTCGGACTTGTTTACATGGGGCGGCACGAGTTTTCAAATTTTCGTCGGGAAATCGACCATGTAAGTTTGAATGATCTCCCTTTCCCCTTTCGTAACATTATAGGGCGTCTTTACACCAAGTTTAAAATTTATAGCACCAATATTTTATTACAGATATAACCTTCACTTTATCCGGTGTGTAGGTGGCTGCGTTCAGGGAGTTGTCAGGACAAGTAAAACAAACCTAGGTAACTTTGCAAGAGGTTGGCCTCCTAAAGAACGTACTCGCGTTATCACTGGGCTGCAAGGATACTATAGGGATTTCATCAGCTCGCTGGGCACATTTTGAGTAAAGTTACAGCCAAAGGCGCAAATGTAAATAACCATAGCCACCGTAGCCCTAATCGGTGAAAACGCTGGTACAAATAAAAGAATAAGCATGTGCTCCTGCGGGTAGGGCCTTTAAACAGTTGAAACGGGTTAAAAATGCTCATGCTGCATTAGAAATGCTCTAAAAACAAGGTACGGCGAAATAATAATTGCGCCGATCGAAACACAATATAAACAAACCGCAATAACGCCATTACTAACCTACCTAACCGCTGCGGTAAATGTGAAATAAAATAAAATTATTCGGAACGCAGGGGTAAAGATTCTTGGAAAAGCTCTAAAAGACTTTCCGTAGCATCGGACACTAGGTTACTATGGTTAAAAACTGTAAATAAGTTCAACACTATGTAAGAAACCTCGTGCGCATACCTGGCTACAAAAAGGATGTCGTGCGTGGACGTGCAAAGTAGCATCCGTAAACTTTGAATAGCTCGGGAAGCCCTGAGTGCACTAAAAATGAAGGAAGCTCACACTAACCTATACGAGTTGAAGGTTACGAAGGTGTACGCAACCTTCACGACGATCCTCAATGTTCGATTGGAACCGATTTGCTTCTTCTTCGCGGCCACAATTCCTTTGAATAATCCCCCATGTGGGGTATGTTCTATTAACCTCCAAATCACAGTCGTCTTAAAAATAGCACTGTTAATAAAGTGGCGGACCACGTTCCCTTTAGCCATACCCCGAATGGTGCTGCCTGTCCCATCTTGCCTTAACATTTAGCGCCGATAAACCCAGGAAGAGACCACGGACCGACGTGGAGAGCAGGAGGGATGCCAATGGCAGCAGACATGTGAGACAGAGAACCGTTCACCGCCGACTCACCTTGAACCACCTGCCACCACGGCTGACAGTGACCGCATACTGAACATCGACTCTCTCGAAGGCACCGACATCAACACTGGCGTTCTACCCGGCGGCTTCTAGGGACGGGCGACTGACCAGGCTCGACGGAGACCGTGCTTGGCCATCCCCAGTGCACCAGTGAAAACCGACCGCAACTCTTCACCCGAAGCAGACATGCCATGTCTCGTCCAGTCCTTCATGCTTGACACAAACAATACCGCTACCGAGGAGCAAGCCATGACCCCTGATCCTGCTGCTTGTCTCCTCTTGCCTTAAAATTTGTTGCAGACAAACCCGGGAAGGAGACCAGGGACCAATGGGGAGACGAGCATTGATGCTAGCGGCTGCAGGAAAATGAGATCCAGAATCATTCACCACCCCACTCGCCCTGAGACACCGAAACACCATGGCTGATAGCAACTCCATACCGACCACCGACTCCCTTTAAGGCACCGATGCCAACACTGACCTTCCTACCACCGGCCTCAAGGGAAGAATGACTTCGTACACTCCACCATCACCGACAGCGAAGATTAACCAGAACTTTTACCGTCGCAGACAAACCACGTCCCGTTCAGCCCTACATGCTTGGCGGGAACGTAGATCTATCGAGGACCAAGCTGGTGAGATGGACGCTCTCCGTTCGTTGCCGAACCATAGCCATACCGACTTTTGTAGAATTTTGACTAGAAGCGACAGAGTGTAATTTTCAGCATCTCGCTCAGCATCAAATCTGAAAGCTAACCTAAAGAACCTTCGGCAAATCAGAAATGATCTTACAGAACTTGGCTCTCATATTTTTAATTATTCTAAGATAAACATGAGCAGGAAGTTCATAAGAAGGATCGCTAAATGCTCTGCTTTTTACGAGCGAGGGCTTGACTCAGCAAATTGATACAATGCCTCGAGAACCAAGAACTCTTAAATATAAAATGTAGAGGCTTTTCCGAAATGGCCATCTTTCTAGACACACCCAGAGACTTGTTGAAATCACTCTCCGAAAGGAAGCCCAAGACTGTCAGAAAAGGCGACGAGGACTTTTCATCAACCAGGAAGCTAGGAAAATCTCAAACGTCCCTTATTCTATCGAAAGCGCAAGAATCTCGTGAAGAATCACACATTGAACCGCCATCGTGGAAGTTCGAGTACATCTTCGCTCCATACTTCCCGAACGACAAATCCTTAATGGGAATTCTGGAAACCCAACTAACTTCAATTCCCAAAATGTGTGATTGCACCCGTGCGGGAAAATAAGTGGAACATCTTACTCGAGCCGGAAAATCTCAACAACCGGTGCTCGTCACTGCTGTTCAACTAGAAGAAACAGCGAAGCTGGATCAAGAAAAGGCAGAACCGTTTATTCCGTTGAGGATCATCAGCGAAGTAGCGTTCTCAGAATCGGAGTTTACATAAAAGGAAACAGCGTCAGCAGCTATTGGCATGCACGAGACGAATAGGCGAACGGCATTCAACTCAGGCACAGAAAGAATTATTTCAAAACAGCCAACCTGTTGGAAGTTGTCCGAGCCCACCTTTGGTATTCGTTCACGAGAGACGCTGGACAAACGTTGTGGTTCTGCGTCACATCACGCTGGCGACGGTCGGCGCTTCTGAGATTGAGACACCGGCTTCAGCACCGGTGGAAGCGTAAGACGTGGCACTCCTTTACGACCGGAAAAAACGATGTACATTACGAACTAATACACAGAAGTTAGTAATGCTGATATATTGCGTTTGTATTGGCAATCTCACGGGACGTCGAAAGGACACTTACGAGCCATGTCGAGCCATTTCGAGCGGACTGAGAATTCTTTGACCTCTGGGTACTACGAAGAGTATCAAAAGACCCACACCTGCTTGCTTAGTTACCCCACTCTCATTCTTGCTAGCAACGCGAGCTTTTATCGAGACGGAGTGCACCAGAGAAAAGTGTCAACTAAAAGCAGGCTCACTGTCATCGTGTGGTTGGTGTCTCAACTTTCTAAAGGCAGACGTGCGGACTGCGGCGGCGGGAGGATGTTGAATCCCCCAAGTGGTGTATGTGCTACCAACACCCCAATCGTCATTAACCTGAAAATGCCACTGTTAATAAAGCGGAGGACCCCGTTGCGGTCAGCCAAGAACCCGAATCGTCCTGCCTGCTCCTCTTGCCTCAACAACACTCACTCCATCATGGTTCCTAGAAGTGTGATCTTCCTTTATTTTTTACAAGTGATAATCATTAAACATCACCTTGGAGGAGCGTACGCTACGACGTGTCTTTCCTGTTCCGAGCAAGTGTTTGCGGTATGGACCCCGGGGAAAGTCCTGCAGAAATCCGGTCTGGCATACCGTGCCCCACCCACCAGGTGGTTCTTCTTCGGTACATGGGCTCCGGCCATACGTGCTTGTTACTCTACGAGGCGCGCTGCAGCCACCTGACCGTTTCCTGTACAACAGGTGCGTACTTCGCCCACGTCCATACAAAGCCGGAGTGGTGCACTGTTATCGATGCTTTGGTCAAGGACACATGAGCAAGTCGTGTACATTCACTGCACCAGAACCAGCGGCTACCAAAGCATCGGAACCACCTGCTACACCGTAGGCTGCATCGCCAGAGACCTAGTTTCGGTGTGGTCTGTGCGGTACAGATAACCATACAATCACGACCAAAAAATGCCCCACTATATGCAAAGCTATTCGCCCTCAGCGACGCGCGTGGCAAAGCCAGTCTCTTCTCAGCAGAATCCCTACGTCTAATCGGGTTGGTTGCTGGAGGATGAAGAGCAGGACGCAATAGTGAAAGACAATATGGAGCTTCTGGAGATCTCGCGGTTCGTCACTACAACATTGTCCCGGCCGAACTACCGGACGGGCTCCACCGCTCTCACCGCCAGAGGAATAAGCAAAGCCAAAGTGGAAAAGAATCTCCTGATATGGACGAGCTGGTTGAGGTTGACCATCAGTTGGCCCTCCGGCAAGCTGAGGTCAGGAAGCTCACCCAGCGCCCTTCCCGGCTAATTCGTCATCCACAACGTCAGCAGCCGCCACTAAAACACGGTCATTCCAATCAGACCCGTTTCTTGTCCTCCAGCCTATAGCTGCTACAGCACTTCGTGTCGGTGTTAGCAGCCCAACTCCATTATGCCTGAGCCACAATACTCATTGGTCGCTTGCTCACAATGAAACCTGGGCAGCTTCGGGAACGTGTTCCCATGGACCAACTTTGTGGTTGGGCTTTCCTCTTACAAGAGACTAATTATTTGCCTCGCCTTCCCAGTTTAACCGCTTACGCTAATCCATACATACGTGATCTGCGCTTGGCTCCACCACCTCTCCGCCAGGCAAAGCCGCCACGTATATACTTATCTCTTATCCAGAAAGTCCGATCTCCTTACACACATGGTGCACGGCATGGCAAGAAATGGTTGCGCTTAATATAAACCCGGTCCGCTGTAATCCTTGTGTCGTGTTATGGGCGCCTACACAGCGAACGTGCACTTCGGCTACGATTGGGCTGGCTATCCTCTCTGCGCCGTTAGAACGCAGCCTGTCCCCCACTTGTGGTTGGGGACTTTAATGCTCCTCAAGTTGAGTGGGGGTACTCCCCCTCAAGTGAACGCGGGCGTTTGTTACTGAACAACTTTACTGATACTAACTTTACGCTACTTAAAGACATGTATTCATCTGTCTGTATCATGAGGAAGAATTATAAATGATAAGCAAGAATTTATGTCCGAAATTATCAGTCTAAAATTAGCAATGCTGCAGATGTAGACACTACAAATAAAGTCGATAGTATGCTGCAGACTTCATCGCTCATTCTTTACACATGTAATCAACTTAATCCTATCCACAGGATCATTCCCGATAAATAGGCAAATAGCAAAAGTAATTTTATTTTCAAAGGAGGTGATAAAAACGTCCTGAAAAATAACAGGCCCGTATCAACCTTGCCCCTATTTTCAAAGGATGCAGAAACATTGACGCACTCTCGGTTCACTAAATTCTTCACTGAACTCTCAATTCTATACGCCTCGAGCGCGGCCTGTAGGGGCGCCACTGAAATCCCCCTAGCGGCCCGTTTCGAAAGCAGGCGCGGGAGTCGGCGTCCCGCTCCCCAGTGCCGCCGCTGCTTTTGCGGCACGTCCACGACTGAGATTTACCGTGTGCGGGCGTTTGAAATCCATGTTTATGTGAAGCAGTCACTCTGTTCGCAAATTAGGTGTGTTTTCGAGAGTGTAAATGTTTCTGACGCGATCTTTGTGTGGTATATTCGGTCTGTATAAGCGCCAGGTGTGTGTCACAGGCCAGCGTCGCGGAACCGGCGTGTGATGGAGCCGGCTGTAGTTGCACTGACCTGAATTTACTAGCAGTCTCTGTAACCACCGGTTCCTCAGATGTTCATGCTACGGTTATACACTACGATTTAAATTGGTTTTGTGCGCTTACATAATGAGCGGGGCACTCATACCTGACAGCACGCCAGTTTCGTTCGCCAATATTATACCTCAGGTATTGATCACCACCATTCACAAGCCAGTCTGTGTTAATTTCTGGAATATTCAACAAAAGTACGATGGACAATGCATAATTATACTCGGGGATCAGCACACGACAAAGTCTTCTTGTCGTGAGGTGAGCGCCCGCAAACATTCATCTGCTCCTCTGCGAGCAGCGCGGAGACGGGCTTAGAATAAATATAATCCGCGTCCGCGACTAATGCTTCTTCGAAATATCGTCATATGGCACAGGGAGCCAGCAGAATAAAGCAGAAACTGAAATCAGAGGGCCTTATCACATACAACTCTCTTCCAACGACACCTTTCATCGCTAGTTGAACAGCCTATCCTGTATACTTCCAGAAATGCGGCCGCCGTATGATCAGCTGTTCGATGAAGTAGAAAAAGAAAAGGAAAGTAAACGCGAGATTTGTGTGTGTGTGTGTGTGTGTGTGTGTGTGTGTGATTACTAAAACGTTCATTGCTTGATTCCCCTCGGTATATGTACACGCGTCCCCCTTCTCCCCCCCCCCCCAACGATGTCTCTCGAAATAGCAGTGCATTTCGCCTATAGTTTTTTTTTTCGTTAGAGAATTATGTTTCTTAATTCCGCACTTGCACAGCACTTGCACTAATCACATCGCCGAAACATATTTTTCTGCGACGTATATATTCGAAACGAAGCCGCATTCGTTGTCGGCGCTGCAAAATGAAGCCAACCTTTCATTGTGCCAGTATCAGGTCTAAACGAGGCGACAGTAGAATTCATTTGTGCCTGATGTTTTGGAGGTGACAGGGGTGATATGTTGCTACCGTCGCCGAAGCCCGGAAGAGCGCTGACGAAGCGCGCAGCACCGCGTCCACCGCGTCTCCGGGTGGCTCTTGCAGGCGATCGCGTACTCTACGAAGACACAGCTGCTTTTTAAGTGACCTAAACGTACTCTTTGCCTATAGACGTCACCATAACAAGTTTTTTTTCAGGGCGCGGAAAGGCGGAAAGAAGTGAAACAGAACCTAAACATTGCCCGCGGCCCTATCAGCCACGCAGCGCAAATCCCGTCAACGCCGCGGAGAAGCGGCGTCAGGCGGCGCAGCGATCGCGAAGCTCGAGGCGTATACAGCTTTCAATGGGGCGTTAGAAAAAATTTCTGAACAGAAACTGCACTACAAAAATATCAGTAATTAATTGTTCATAGCTACAGATGCCACAGTTTGCATAAGTAAATAATTGTTCATAGCTTCAGATGCCACAGTCTGGTTCTTGGAATTTTTACACACTTGTTAAAAGCATTCGTGTCAATCAGCCATAGTATTTTGATTTTAAAAATCGCAGTTCTACACAGTTCATGGCATTGTCCTTAATTTGATTGCGTATTGCCTAGAAAAACAACAAACAATATGTGTCGTTAAACGAGTTTTCCTCAAAATTAAAAACCATACTCACAAGTGTCCCTCAGGGCAGTATTTTAGGCCGCTGCTTTTCAGTGTGTACATAAAAGGACTTCACAGATTGTTCCAAAAGCCTGACCTTTCGTAATTTGTTACGCAGACGACACAAAATGTCTTAGTCACAGGAAGGAGAGTACTGGCTAAATCGAAGCAATCTCCAAGCGCAGCCTATATCAGCTCTTAAACTGTACAAAACAAATGCCCTAACCAATCCCCTAACGAAAACAAAAGCAATTCGTTTTGGTCCAACAATAAAAATTGTCACTTCCCCTATAATAACACTTAGTAATGAACATATTGAGGTAGTAGAATGTTTTACAGTCCTAGGGGTTTATCTCTCCAGTAATCTCAGTTGGGATAAGCATGTCAAAGCAATAAGTAAAAAAGGTTTACCAAACTGCAGGCATAATAAATTAACCTTGGTTTGCCTTTCCTTAATGTATAAAACTTTTTGTATATAATTCTTTATTTCTCCCCCATATCAGATAGACTCATTTATTTTCGGGAACGGCCGATATAAAGAACTTGAACCCACTAGATCAGTTACTGGAAAGAGTTGTGCGAGCAAATGTGCAGCTTTTGCATCCTACAATGAAATTATGTCGAGAGTACAGAATGATCAAAGCAATTAATTTTTGTAACTACCATTTAGCGTGTTCATTTTGCCTACGAGTGAAGAATATTGATCCATATTTGGGTGACTTATCTGAGTTGAAGAAAACGGGATTGTATGATACGCGCTTTACAGAGATATGGTTTGTACCAGTACCACGCAATACTTATGACATGCAATCACTGTGTTCTGTTCTCGCACAACTACATAACAAATTTGAAGGCAAAACATCTATATTCTTTTTTGCCAAAGAAACGTTTTCACGATTTCTTTCTTTGATGCGCTCTCATTTTTGGTTTCATTTGCTCATCAACTGATGTTCACTACTGGGAAAGAGGAAGTTGCAGAGAGGGGGATCCTTTTGTTCTGTTTTTTTCTTTTGCTAACACGAATAGTCACATTGCAGTTATCATTTTATTCTCTGGTGTGCGAGTTAAATTCTGCTCCTCGATGCGTTTTTTCCGTGTATGCTGCATTAGGTTACACGAATGAAAATGTATACTGTGTATGAGTGTGTATCACTGTGCTTGTCTGTTGATATCTGCACCGATCATTGCTCCCAGTACTTTGCCAGCCACCTTGTCAAGCTGCTTGAAACAGACACTTCTTGTGATTGGCTCATGCTCTGGAACAAATGAAAAGTAAAGATGGGATGGTAATGATTATAAAAAATTCTCGGATGCCACCATACTAACCTGACCTAACATGGTGGCTTGAGGGGGAAACGGTGCTACGCCAGCGAAAAGCAGACTGCTGGGGCACTGACCATCACCCCATTAGACCATCACCACTGAACTTGACGTTTTGCCTTAGGCATAGCTGCACAGCTATGGAATGGCCTTCGGGGTAAAACCCACACAAACCTTATGGCACACTAGTCGCCTCTGACATTCTTTTTCTTCTGACATATTGTGGCGCACAGCCCAGATCCACGGCTGTTATTAGGCATGCTCTGAATGACGCCTCTAAAAAAACTTGGTAGAGAAGACCCGGCCTAAACCCGACGTCCGACTTTTGCAGTTTGGGCCCAGCGCAAACAAGCTGAAGTGGCTGCCACACGAGATCTCTCGTCTGTTTAGGCTCGAATACGCTTACAATGTCTGGCTGCGGCTGCCACGCGTCATGAGGTGTCTGTCAAGGCAGCGATGGCTGAGCTGGTGTGAATCGCTCAGCCCATCGGCGAATTCATCATCCATAACTTTGTCCGATGGAAAGTGGAGGCATCGGGCAAGGCAAGGCATCATGCGATTGCAAGTCTGGCATCGGCCAGACTCCCGACCAATTTGCCACTGCTGTGGCCCGATCCTTGTAGCCTGCCTATGACATCCTTCCAACCAGTAGCAGGGGCCCGGTTTCTCGGTCACACCAGTTAGTTTAGCACCCTCTGAATATGCAGCTCATGCAATTCAATAAGCTTTGACGACGGCTCAGTTACTAGCTGCGACTGACCACGGAAAACTTCTGATGACTCTGGTACCGGACGGTGTTACATATGGGGTGTAAAAGAACCTCGATGAACCAGCGCTTAGCCATCCGTTTGACTAAATCAACAAGGATTAGCTCTCTGCCGATATACCGGAGTCGTGGCTTCACGCCGATTTTGTGTTGATACCGAAGCCAGGGAAGCTGCCGGACCACCTTCATAACTTCACTCGCCTTGACGTCCACGAATAACAAGCTTTTGGAACGCATGCTGGCATCCCGCCTTCAAAGGTGGGTGGACACCTTCCTATCGTACCACCTTGCCCAGATATGCTTTAGACCTCATTTGGGTCGAGAGGATGGGTTGACCATTTATCATCAATGGTTTTACTATGCGGTCGTTCAGAGAAAGTGCAGGCTGTCTTTAGAATAGGGATCCACAAGGCCTACCATAACATCAGCCACGCGGTTATCCTGGAACCTCCTCAAGCCTTTGGCTCCCAGTCAAGCTGTGCTCCTTAATCTAGATATTTCTTACTAAAAGACCGTTTTCTATATAAATTCGCGGTACAAGCTATAAACCACTTCAGACCAGTTTGAGGAGTACCTGTGGGATCAGTTATGCCACCCCGCCTTTTCAAAATTATCATGTTGCAGTAGCCCGGCATCACAGCTCCATACCGCACCAGCATTTCCTCGTCTACATGAACATGATGGTATGGACCGCCCAACCGGAACTACATAGCCAAAGTGTGTGCCTACAACAAGCCTTGACAGACACGCCGACATGGTGTCAATACACTGGACTGACACTTTTAGCGGACAAAGAGCCGTTCTGCCTGTGACCAGTGCCTGGGACCATCGCAAAGTCGCGATTTTTTCCTCATGGTCCTACGTTTCGGCCAACCCACACGCACTGCCACATCTATTCGCGTGCTAGTGTCGGGAATTCATGCGTCTGGGTCGGCTGTCATGTTGCTTCGTCCTGCAAGACAAAAAGCAGGCCAGAAGATTCAGCTGGTTCGACGCATCTCGCAGAAATCTGGTGGCACTTGCTCCAAGATGGCCCGTCCCCTGGGAAGGTCAATACTGCAGCGCCGAATTTTTTATCAGGCCCAATTCCAGGACATGACTCAGACGGAGTGGGCCTGACAGAGTCACTATGCGCACCACCACCTGCGTCCCTAGAATTACTTCAATAGTATCACTCCAAGCTGAGGCTCAGCTGAACACGGTTGACAAACTGGTCGAACAACGTCGCTCAGCCCGTATGCACAAAACTTACCTTCGTTGCGGGACCAGCCGCCTTAGCTAGGTATGTGGGCTCTTCCCTACCTGCTTCACTAGATCGCATTGTAACAAGGCCGCGATGGGTATATCACCAGGTTACCGACAATCGACCACTGGACTCGACGTCACACTCGATCTACCAGATAAGCATGTGCGAGAGGATCACAACCGGCGGCTGAGATCCAGTACGAAGCGGTATACGCCTTCGCGGACGACGGGGCCAGGGTGGCGTTTTATCTACTACGACGCAGTGTCTCGTCTACCCTGTCTCGTCTGCGCCTGTAAACTGGCCTCTAATAAACCATCCGCCCCCTGCCTTCTCTAGTGGCGGAGCCCCCAGCCATCCAGGATGGCCTCCACGCACTAACGCCGGCCTTAAAGCGCGCCCCAGTGTGTTTCACCCTGCATCTTTATAGGACCTCCACGGCGGCGATACAGGAAATACGAAAAGTACCAAAAATTGCACTTTTTTAAGGGACATCCACACAATACTGGTGGACACGTTATGTTGCACTCTAGGGATGTTGTGGGTTCGCCGGAATACGCTCCCCTCTCACATTGCTGCGGATAGCCCTTGTCACCCTACGTCTATTCCTCGAACGCTGCCACTGTTTAATGCAAAATTTTCTCCAACGAAAGGACGATTGGTGTTGGGCCACTTGTGCCCCCATCCCACCGTGCGGAACGGTCCTCTCCAGTAGACTTGCTTGGTGAGAAGAGGTTTTGCTGCGCGATGCTCGTGTTGCAGTGGCGCTTTCAGTGGCTGTGACCTGGACGTGGCCACCACGCTACCATGCCCCGTTCGAAGACACCTGCCCCTTCGGCAGAGCTCCAGCCGAACAAGCTGATGAGGAACATCTAAAATGGGCGTATCTTTCACTGAACTTAGGCAGGAAGCGACACCTGAGCAGCACAGACCTCCATCCTGCCAGACTCCCCTACTTCCAGCGGTGGCTCTAGGGACCTGCACTACCGCCCCCTTTTGCCTTCCTTCGAGAGACGGGTGACAATCTTCACTTTAAATTGATTATGTTTAGGACAACGGGCATTCTATCGCAAAAAACTGTTTCCAAGGTTATGGCGAGCGTAGAAGGTTTTTGCCAAATATGGCCAATCTGTCTCAATGGGCAGGGTATGCAAGAATAATGTGTCCCGGTGTATCTGGAAGGTCACCGCGGGGCACGCACGTAACTGGCCTCAGCATTTTCTGTTTTTTTAACTGCCGGGTGGTCGCCTCAATCTTGACCAATTTCCCTAACTGGGTATGCTTGGTTTTACGCATATGCGAAGGGGACGTTCGGCGGTCGTCGAGAGGCACGCACATGAAAGTTCTTGGCACTGTCTCGGTTTTATAACTGCCAGGCAGCTGCCACGAAGCCAGCACTCACGTGCGCACGCTCGGCAATGCTTTGGTACTGTTAACTGAGGACATTAAATCTACGATTTCTTGAAGAGCTTCACTATAAAAAAATTGGCCCCAACCTAGCATCCCTGTTGCCTTCAAAGGGGCAATAGCTCTAACTGAGCTTTTGTAGGGCCTCCGTAAGCGGCAGGTAGACTACCGGGTTCCGTCGCTAACAGAGGTGGTTTGGGCAAAAGGTATGAAAGATTTTACCATAAAAGATTATCATCTGTTTATATCATGGAACACGTGAGGAAGAAAACTCATTGTCACGTAAACAAATCAGACGAAAATTGGAGCGCGGGCCAGGGATGGCGCCCTGGAAAAGTGAAACCACATGGGCCGAGGAATGTCTAAGTATGACTCTGAGACCGGGCGTGGCAAACATTACCTGGAAAAAGGAACAGTAGCGTGAAAAGCAAAAAAAGCCACTGCCTTACATACAACGCGAATCACCTTGAGAGGTGACGCTACCGATGTAACATAACACGTGGCTTCGGCAATGGTGAATGAGAGGCACGAGCTTCCGGAGGTGCTCTACAAGGGATTGGGCATGTGGTGATGGGTGCAGGTGGAACGTTTACAGAACTTTTACAGGCGCATAAACATAATATCTAATTTGGCTTTTGCCGTCACATATTTTCAAAGTTCAAAGCAGCCAGTGTAATGTTTTGCTATGTCTCGTAAGTTTTGTCACTTTAAAATTCTATATTTCTGTGCAAATTCTTTTTGCATATTACGGTCGTTCGGCATCTTTCGAGACGATTACGGAGCGGGTCACTGCTCAGGAGTACGCTCAGTAGGCATTTGGAGCACGCCGATGGTGACGGCTTGTATTAACTTGAAACGGAACGTCACCAGACAGAACTGCTGCTTGACCAATGCCCGTTTGGTTACGATGAAAACATACCCCCTCCCCTAATTCTCATTCGCCCACGAACGAGTAGAGGCCGTCCAGAGAGCACGGAAGATTCATGAATTCCTCATGGCTCCAGGGTATACGTAGAGAAAGAAATTCTTAGATACTGCTACAGTTTGACCTTGCTGCAGCCGGCAACGCACGAACGCTGAAGCAGTGATTCAAGAACGCGCCGGTTTGTTCGCCGCTCACAACTGTTCCTGCCTGACGGTTGAATACGGGAGCCACGGATGGTCTTCGAAGACCGACTGGTGCTTTACGAATTATCGGGGGGCGGCGCGTTCACCGCTGGCGGCGGCTGCCGTCAGCTGCGGTCACCAGTGCTCTTGTCACGAACTGTGCGTGAAAATGGGAGCCCATCTACCACGAATCGCACGGCTCAGCCAGAGCGGTTTCGAAGACGATCCTCCAAAACGCGGGGTTTTTTGCAGGAGGCTCAAGCGGTGCCAGGTCGCGTTCATAGCGCGTGCTTTGCGTGGGTGGGCGAGGAAGGGGGCAAGGGGCAGTACTGAGCAGCTGTGTCTGGAAGAAAAGAGCCCCCAGGCAGGCGGCACTCACTTCCGCTATAAAGAATTGCCCCTGCCACCGGGCACACTTTGGCGTAGGATTGAACGTGCAACGCCTCCCTGGCGTGCCCGATCTTGAAGATGCGCCAGCTGGCCTGCTTAACTGGCACGTGAGCACAAGCAGGTGTCAAGGCGTAGTTTTGCAGTGTATGTTCCTGCAATACGCACTATACATAAGTCTGATGGGACAAGGGCAACTGCCGCTTGAACCAAATGGTCTTTTCATGCGGGCATAGTGTCACCGAGAAAGAAACATGAAGATCTGTGCGCAGTTTTGTTGGCCGCCCTTTGCTCAGGCTTTTTTTCTTGCATCCCCATCCTTTAGCAAGGAAGCGTGTACGTTGGATCACCTAAATAGCGTCATCACTGTAAACTACAGAAAAAAAGGTTTTTGTAAGCACCCATTTGTGCCCTTCTATTTGAAATATGATGCACTAAAGGAGTCTTAAATGTCAAGTGATATTTAAAAAAAAATATCTTAAATGTCAAGTGATGCACTAAAGGAGTCTTAAGTGTCAAGTGATCTTAAATGTCAAGTGACAACCTATCGAACGAATAAAATGGATCCAAGGAATGCCTGCCTATATATAGGCAAGCATTCCTCGGATCCACTCTAGGAGAATGCGCCATAAAACATCGGGATTCCCAAAAATAAATAGTGCGGCCAGGTCAGTGTTTCCATGTTCTATGTCAGAGATTCTGTTATTTTCTAGGCACCAGTAGCGTTCGCAACATTCTGCTCAGGAATTAATGGGAAGAGGATAATGGGAAGAGGGTATAAACGTGGTGAGTGGCGTCTCTCCGGGCGTTAACTGACCTAAAACGTTTAAAAGGCTCGTATTTACCAAAGAATGGGTAAAACAAATTTACGGGACATTTTTTACCTCATAAAAAATCCCGGAACAAAGACAAAAATAGTAAAGTGTTAGGGCTTGTAACCAAGATATTAGTGCTAGAAGCCATGACACTACCCGTTAGGCCTCAGAAACAGCAGAGCTAGCCCAGTGTCCCAATTGATCGCTAACATTTAGTCAATGCTGAATGTTAACCATTAGACAGCGCTAGGTGTTAGGTGAAGTATCTGGCCGTCACTGACGTGTTTGCTTGTTTTGTTTGTCTGTGTATATTTGGATCTCGCGCGAAGTACATCACGCTGTGTGCGAGCGGTACATGCTGTCAGAAATAGACATATACTGACCTAGCTGCACACCCGAAAGCACATTGGAGCATTACAGCAACATCACATACAACGTTTATAATAAAAAGCGGAACAGCTAAAGAAATGCGTACTATAGTTAAGGCTCATTATAAATACTTTTTGTATAATTCTTGGCCCAGATAGGTCAGTACCAGATATAATTTATTGGCGGAATGTCAGTATCGGAATGTCGCGTCACCTTCAGCATCACAAGGAAGCCAATCTTCCCAGAGTGGGTATGAGGCGTTTTGTGTGGGCCAGGAGAAACGACGACAACACAGCTTTCCGCGTGCTGAGAAGAAGAAGAAGAACGTTGCCATGAACGTAGCAAAGCGTACTGCTCAAGCTGGATCTGAGGAGCCGGGGACGTCCCGTGGTGAGAAGCGAAAAAGCAAAGGAAGCGGCAAGTCTAGCAGTGGCAGCAAGGGACGGCGCTCCAATGAAACCACTGAGCGGCGAAAGTGAGTAATTCGCCTTAGGCGGGCTGCCATAAGTGGCCCACGGTGTTTTCTCCCGATATAGCACCAATTAGGTTAGAGACATTGTCGATATACAGGCAATGACGCTTTATTATTTTCCAGAATGACGGACTAACATTAGCGCAAGTGATAATCAGTGTAAACTGCGCAGGCGTTTTGTTCTAACGTAGAGTGTTAGGCGCACTTCGCGCTCTGCCTCAGTGGCTAAGGCGTTGTTTTTCTGAGACAAAAGGCTCGGGTTTGACTGTCTGCCCCAGTGGCCAGTTTCTAGATGCGGGTCAACACCAAAAACGCCCATATGTCGAGGGTTCGATGCAGGTCACACATCACCAGGGGGTCGAAATTATTCTGTAGCCCTCCACTACGCCGCACCCCCTAGCCCAGTCACACCTTCGGCGCGTTAAATGCCAAGTATTCGAGCTTTTCAAACGTACAATATTACTCAGCCTTACTTGCTCTGTAAAAACAGTGTCTTTGCGGAAGCCTTTAGTTTCTTCCCATACACCGAGATACCAAGGCTTACACAGTTGGCGCTGTCGTTGAGTAGGACAAAAATATTACCTTTTCCAATTGCCTATTACAGCAATTAAAAAAAGCTAAGTCGGCAAATTATGGACGTATTTGTCATCTCGCGGCCTAAAATGTAAGCCTATAAAAAAACGTGGAGCTCATGAGCAGACTTCGAGGAGTGCCTATAAAAGTGTGAACGTGAGGTGTCATCGAAATATTTTGAAGTTTTTTCTTTATGTTTTGTTTACAAAAGAGAGTAGAAAGTAGGAAGTGATTTGTAATACAAATATAAGTAGCCGAATGTAAAATATCTCTGTTAGGCTGCGTACGTATCACTGTTCATTTCTTCGTAAATGAAGCAGTACATTGTGGGAAACCCTCTTAAAGTGTCGACATTTCACCCTTTAGTGCACTAACCCTGAGAGAAATTGGGGTGGTCTTAGTATACAAGTCATCGTGTAGGATAAATTGGTTTTTTTTCTGTCCGTTCATCCATCTAGCTTCTAGCAATTGTGGTCCAATGAACACTGTTTAGGTTTCATACTCTGTCATCCACGGCTGCATGCACTGTGCGTACTCGCACACCAAAATATTTTTTGTATAGGAAGTGAAATTGTTTGGGATTATGCATCATTGGAGGCTGTTGTATTCCTGTATTGCAAATAATCTAGCACCAATGGGCACGGCGGCACCGCAAGGATGCAGAACGCTAATCCGTTCCTGTATATTCTACAGATCGGCACTTTCCTGCTGCTGATACCGGCGGGGCGTGAAGGAGCGAGCAACTCGACGACAGCGTGGACAGCAGATCCAGACCACGATAAAGCCCGCCACGTGCCAAATGCACCGGTTGGTCTGGATGGTCGGCCCTACAAGCTGGATCCCCTCGGTCCTGCGATGTACTGCGCCGACGCAGCCTTCAGCGCCCCCGCGGTACCCCACTCAACATCGACAGCTTCGGACATAAATACGGTTCCCGAGGCCACGGCGATCAATGGGCACGGCGGCACCGCAAGGATGCAGAACGCTAATCCGTTCCTGTATATTCTACAGATCGGCACTTTCCTGCTGCTGATACCGGCGGGGCGTGAAGGAGCGAGCAACTCGACGACAGCGTGGACAGCAGATCCAGACCACGATAAAGCCCGCCACGTGCCAAATGCACCGGTTGGTCTGGATGGTCGGCCCTACAAGCTGGATCCCCTCGGTCCTGCGATGTACTGCGCCGACGCAGCCTTCAGTGCCCCCGCGGTACCCCACTCAACATCGACAGCTTCGGACATAAATACGGTTCCCGAGGCCACGGCGATCAATGGGCACGGCGGCACCGCAAGGATGCAGAACGCTAATCCGTTCCTGTATATTCTACAGGTGAGAAAACGCTACGGCGAATGCACTAGGTCTGACTACCCCTGCTTGATTGTGCTGCCGTGCCCACGGTTGCTTTGTGAACCACTGTGTAACTTGGCGTTGTATTTGAAGGAACTGTTGTTGCTGGGAGGTGATATCGAGACAAACCCCGGTCCCGACTTAGCTCAAATTTCCCTACAACTGACGCAAATTGCTACCGACCTTAAAGAAATCAAAGAAGAACGACTAACTGCTATCGAGGCAAAACTAGAAAGCTTGGCTGCCATGGATAAAAAAATAATGGATTGTACCACTAAAGTTTCCGCCTTACAAAAAACCGTGTCAGACTTAGAACTGAAGCTGGATGACTTAGAAAACCGGTCGCGAAGATCAAATTTGATTGTGTACGGCATTCCTGAAGATGAGCAAGAAAATGAGGAATCTTTAGAAGAAGTAATAAATGACCAAATTGCTAAAACTATTCTAGAAATCGAACCCGTTTCAATCGAAAGGATACACCGATTCGGAAAACCTAACCCGAATAAAACCAGGCCGATAATCCTCAAACTTCTCGATGATCGCGACAAAACAAAGATATTGAAAAACTGCCACAAACTAAAGGGTTCTGAAATATCAATTAGCGAAGACTTTTCGAAGCGCGTACGCCTTATCAGAAAAAAACTATGGGACTCGGCCAAACCAAACAAGGAATCCGGACAGAAGGTGCACCTAGTTTACGACAAAATAAGTATAGATCGCACTCTTTACCGTTGGGACGATTCCATAGACGATAAAGTTTTAGTAAACCAAACAACAAATTCCTTACAAGATAAAAAAAACCATCAAAGCGCAAAACCGGCAACACGTTCTCGCAATCGCCAGAAATAAGATTTATAAATGTGAATTGTCGAAGCGTTGTGAATAAATTGGAATCTCTTGAATGCCTACTCCTCGACATCGAGCCAGACTTCGCTGCACTGACAGAAACTTGGTTAAATAATGACATTGTAGATAGTGAACTAACACCCCCAAACTACAACATAATACGAAAGGACAGACCGACACGAGGCGGTGGTGTAGCCTTACTGATAAAACGTGGAATACCGTTCACGGCGCTGCCAGATGTCGAGGGTGTTGAAGCAGTATTTTCGAAGCTAATATTTGGCCCTCATACCATAATTGTAGGATGCTGCTATCGCAGTCCTAGCTCTGGCGAAGATACCCTGCAATCCCTTTACAACTATATTGAACGAAACATACAGAACACGAGATTCATTTTGCTGGGTGATTTTAACCTTCCCGATATCGACTGGCAGCCTGGAAGAAGAAAACCCGATCAATGCAAGCACTCTAAACAGCTACTTTCAATCGGTATTCACTGTTGATGACGGAAACATTCCGGCCATCGACACTAAGTGCGTACAACCTACCCTAGAATCTATCATCGTAACTGAGACGGGAGTGCTTAACCTATTGCTAAACTTGGACACGAAAAAAGGAGCAGGCCCCGATAACATTCCCAACATTTTTCTTGTCAGATATGCGGAATTACTGGCTAAGTATCTATGCCTCATATATAACAAATCACTGTCAACGTGTTCGCTACCCGAGGATTGGAAAAAGGCAAAAGTAATTCCTGTGCATAAGGGAGGGCGCAAAAATGATAATGCTAATTTTAGACCAATCTCTTTAACTTGTACAATTTGTAAAATCCTAGAGCATATCATCCTTAAACACATAACCGTTTACCTAGAAGAACAGCGTATACTATCTCCCTATCAGCATGGCTTTCGTCGAGGTCTATCAACCATAACTCAATTACTAGAATTAACACACGAGGTCGCCTATAGTATTGACAATCAAAAGCAAACAGACCTGATTTTCTTAGACTTTGCGAAAGCCTTCGACAAAGTATCACACAAGAAGCTACTAAAAAAACTCGAAGTAGCACTAGGAAATTCAACCGTTATTAAATGGATCGATAATTATTTGACTAACCGTTCTCAATACGTGGAATTCAACAATCAGACTTCAGGTGTTACCCCCGTCACATCTGGAGTCCCACAAGGCTGCGTCTTGGCTCCCGTTTTGTTTCTTCTTTATATTAATGATCTGCCTACGAACCTTAATGTGAAAGTCAAACTGTTTGCAGATGATTGCGTACTGTATCGTGAAATAAACTCCCCCGACGACCACGCAGCTTTAAATACAGCTTTAAAAGACGTTTCCCGCTGGTGTCGTAAATGGCAAATGTCCCTGAATATAAACAAGTGTACCATCTTGTCGGTAAGCCGGAAGAAAACTAGGTCAAATTTTCATTACACTATTGACAACGTTCCCATAGCTAGAGTAAATCAACATAAATATCTTGGAGTAATTATAACTGAAGAACTAAGATGGGATTCACACATCAATTATGTAACTTCAGCTGCCTTGCGGCGCTTGTTCACACTTAGATATCGGCTCCACCAGGCGCCGCCTCCACTGAAGCACCTGGCATACACTTCACTTGTGCGATCATTACTAGAATATGGTAATATCATTTGGTCACCCTTCACTAAACAACAAATAACTAAACTCGAAGGAATACAAAGAAAAGCAGTTAGGTTCATATACAATCGGTACAGACTTGCAGATTCACCAACCGAACTACTAAAAAATGCTGGTTTACTTACCATAAGGAATCGAACACGATTGGCACGTGCAAAATTTATGCATCAGCTAATTCACGGTCATTTCAACATTGATTTATCTGCCTACATCACGTTTGATCAAAGTAGAACGACACGCCTAAAACATTCAATGAGACTAAACGAATATTCATTTAACACAAATTGCTTTAGGTACTCTTTTTTTCCGTTAGCAATTACTGAATGGAATCAACTAGATCCGAATATCTCGAGCAGTACCCAATTAGATAATTTTTTAACACTGGTTGAAAACGAACTTAACATAATTCAAGGGGAAACAGTTAGGTGATATTCGTTTGTGTATTTGTGTGTATATTTTACCCCACTGATTATGTACTCTTAAGTTACGCTTAAGATGAAATACCCTTCAGTATTGTACGTTGCACTTAAAAAATTATTCCTGAGCTCAAATACTCTGTTTTCAGATCATGTTCTTTGTACTTATATTACACTTATCTTACTAAATTCTTCACCCATGCTGTACTTTTGCTTATCATTGTTTTGTGTTACATTTATCAATAGTTCATACAATTTTCCAGTATGTGAATTTGCTTTGTACTAGCACGTTATTAGTAACCCACATGTTTGAATCCTGTTCTGATTTTGTTCTGTTAATCCGATTCTGTTACTAGATTACAATTGTTCATATGTGTGTCTTATTGTATACCTACACTGTAACTTTATGTCTCAAGCCCTTCCTGCGAAAATCCCTGATGGGATTGGCAGTATGTTTAAATAAATAAAAAAATAAATAAATCGGGGCAATACCCGCTTTTAAGAAGCCCGAGAAGGTTATTAGCGTTTCGAAAATATACAGCCCTGAGAACTGTTTCGAAAGCGAACCCCCAGCCTTGAATTTTTGTATATAACCCCTCTATTTCGTGCGCCGCTAAGATGTATAGCGGATGGCGACGTGGCGGGATTCATTCGCCTTGTGGAGGGTACTACCTGCGCGCCATCGAGTGGGGTAGCGCCTTACGATCGCCGATTTTTCACACCTGCTGTGGAGGCAGACGCCTTGCAGTCCACCAAGGTAGCACCATCAGCTTCTGCCCTGTCGCCTCTCCTGGTTCTTCCATTCCCGGCTACTCGACTCTTTCGCTCTTGTGTTATGCGTGGTGCGCGATTTCATGTCATTTGTTTCTGGGTGTGCCTGCCGGTATAGCTCTCCTTACTGTGTCCTGCTGGTGCGGCTGTGCTTCACC
Organism: Haemaphysalis longicornis; assembly: GCF_048455015.1. Taxonomy (NCBI): domain Eukaryota; kingdom Metazoa; phylum Arthropoda; class Arachnida; order Ixodida; family Ixodidae; genus Haemaphysalis; species Haemaphysalis longicornis. The sequence goes on from NW_027526361.1 coordinate 216,904,556, forward strand.
TCCAAGCGACCCCTTTTAACAGATGCTGCTGATTTAAGGCTTGGCGAGTCCATCGTCCCTGTACACTGCACCAATCCATGTCTCAGAACATGTGTCGCGTGGGAGGACGCACGCTCATTTATTCTACCGAAATGAGCCGGTTTCGACCGTAGTGCTACCGTCTTGTTGGCCATGACTGCACATTTTAAGTGTTTCGACTTCTTTATATTATTACCATCATTGTGTTTGGCTCTCGCCTTTAACCTGAGTCGTCGTCTTTCACTGTGTGTTACAACGGCCTAGAGGCTGGGACAATAATCTGTGGTACTGCAGTTAGTGGGAAGGCGTCAGTTTATTTACCACTTGCTACTTCTCTACTTACTTGAAGAAATTGTATCTTCAGGTGCAGGGACACCAAACACGTTTCTACGTCGAAGGACGCAATCAGTTCACAATGACAAGCTTTAATCATCAGGCTGTGTTGTGCCAGTCCGTCTGAGGTCGATCTCGCATTATGGTTGTGACGGTTCGGACCACACCCAGGACCAAAATTAAGCAATTTTAATTGCAACCCAAAGACGTATTTCATTTTTGCGCTTCCGTTATAAATTTGCTGTCATTTTAAGTATTCACTGGCTTGTTTTTATTGTGTGAACAGTCGGCTATTTTCTTAATTAAATTCCGCAGTTTTTTGCGCTAACCGTCAGGGAATGTGTGTGTCAAGAGGGTGCCGAATTTTCACCCTACATCGGTTCTCCTTCCAAAATATGAGCTTTCTCTCCTTTCACAGACTTCGATGTTGTATTCAATGTGAAATGTCTCTAAATTTCGGCCCGAATGAGGTCTTTGACAGTCAGTGACAGTTTCCAAGCGTTTTAATTCCACAGTATACACAGTATTTACCCAATAGCGGGAAGTTGTACATACATTTTATTGCCCGCATGCAGTGATTTCGGTGCGTTAAAGTTAAGCTATTCCATTAGATGGTGCAATCGTTAACTCTTTCCCCTTCCGGTTTGCAAGATTTTTAAAGTACCGGTCACACGTTACGTTTCCCCCCGGTTAACCGCATTCGTTTGTTTTCACTTATTACTTAGATATGAGTGATGGTTTATTTGACTACTAAGTGTGTGTTGTAATCAATTCCCTTATCCTTTCCGGGTATCAAGGGTCATAAGCGTTATCTGCAATGGGGTATAATCACTGTTTTAGTTGCATACTCCACGCTTTTTCTTCGGAGAACGCAAATTCAAACTTTTCGAGCCCACGGCATGTATAAACTTCAGGTATACTGTGGCATCGCTTTACTTTACTAAAACATGACGTTTTCAGAATGCCAACTCGCCGAAAATTGACCATTTTCCTCCACCTTCCTCTGAACTAGTTTGCCTTACGATGTTCCGTAGCTTCAGCAGCTTCGAGCAGCGTTGGCCGCTTCCCTTTTTCAATCATTTTACCGCCATTGTAACTGCTGTACATTTTCCCTCCTTGGACGCACGTGACAAGTTTGCCGCTGTGACAAAAAACGTCTTGTTCGATTCCACCCGAACAGTGAAGAGGTATGCCATCTCCCATATAGTAGTGGGAATCGACTCGAGAAGTGAGCAGATGCCGGGAGAGAATGTAAAAGCGGATAATATGTTTACTGACGATCTAGTAGCTTCCACAACACAGAAAAGAACAATTTCATGTAATAAATAATTATGTACAAAAAACATAGAAGTCCACCAACAAACTTAGTAGGGTCAAGCTAATCCAACTCCTAGAAGTGATTAGGTGGATGAAATCTACCAAAAACGCCTTCTTTGCTAACCCTGCATCAAAAAAGGCGAGGTGAAACAGAAGAGCAGAAGACGGCAGATTCTGCCCTGAGCTGTCATTTCTCCCGAGGAATACAATAAAAGCAAACCTTTACAAGTCCTGCCAACAAATGCGTTCAAGCAATTAGGCGCCCACAACCGGTGATGTCTCCCTGGAACTCTGAATAATCACTAGGCGAAGACGGTTTAAACTATATATTATACCCAGTGTAATGACCGGTACGGCCAAATCCTCTATTTTTGAGAGGTGGACGAAATGCTGCCAAGAATATCTTAAGGCGCGCAGAGAAAATGACGTACTACCTAAGCAATGTAATGCCGTCATTGTAAAACATTGTAAAACTATTTACATTGTAAAATGTAAAACCGTGATTTTCCGGAATGCCCGTTCTGCAGGTCTGTGTCCAGCAGCTCCGGGAAGGATGCACTTGCGGCCAAGCCCGGAGACAGGAGGCGGCGCTCAACATCTGTTTCCGGAGTTAAATTGGAAGGCGCTTCTTTATCCACTGCCAACGATACCGACAAAAAACGTGTTTCCCTTCCACCGGGTACCGCAAAGCCTGTAAGTACCGTTTATGGACAACATGCAAAGACGATAAAGGTACCTACCGACAGAGTGCACAGTGCATGCGAGGTTTGACGGTCCCATTCTGGTAATGAACCTATTGGTGACGAAGAGAAGACGAACACAGTACAGTTTATTTTAATTTTTGTCATCATGGGTTCGCTAATTGGCGGTTCTTGACACGTAACTCGTGCTTGTCCACCGTTCTCCAAATGCTAGCGGAAACCACTGCCATGTAAATCAGAATAAGGCACAAGGTTTCACCCTTGTTTCCTTACCGTTTGGCGGTTGCGTGCTGCACTTGGATTAGGTTGCATAACAGTACTCAACTACCGCAGCGCTGAAGCACGCCTTGTGCTGTTCTCACAGTGCATATACCATATTTTGCTTTATCCGCATGCTGGGCCTCGTCATTCGCCAAATTTCTCACGTCCTCATGTAAGTTGTTCATTGTTTAGTGTTGTGGTGAAACCCACCTGCGTGATGTTTGAGAGTTCTAGTTGTCATTATGATTAGTCCTGTTATTTTTCGCTGTTGTCTTCTAGCAGAATTTATAAGGTGTGTGTAGATTTTAGCGTGCTTTTAAACCATAGCCCGAGTAGTTTTATTGGTGGGTCTTGTTGAATCTGCTCTCTGTCTTATGTGTTACTTCTTAGCTCAGTCAAAGGTAATTTTGTTAAATATTAAGGTTGTATTAGGGGAACTTTTACAAAGATTCCTATGCCTAGGGAGAAGTGTTGCTCGAGCATACATTCGGTTCGGTGATTAAAAGTATAGGCCAGGGCAAAATAGAAATTGCACCGGTCGGCGAAAACACTGAATTTTCCTGGGACACTCTATCTATAGTGGTGATGACCAAGCAGCAACGTAAGTGTTTGGGGATGTAAGAAGTACAGTACTTCTAAACATGAACATCGTCTAATCTTAATGGTTACAAGAGCAGTCAAACGTCGAGGTTATTATCAGTACGCGCGTGCCCCACAAAAAGGCTACAAAAACTGAGCGGTATTCTTTGAGAGAAATTGTCATTGCATTTCCACTTTTTCGAGATCATTTATTGTACGGTAACTAACTGCGCCTTCTCTTAGAATGTGAAATTGCTAGCTCTTTCGGTTAGCGTAGTTTTAATGGCAATTTAAAGTTACACTATGGTTGTCATCTAATTAAAAAGAGATAAACTATGTGAATTATTTTGTTTTTCCACAGCCTGAAACCGAACAGTTGCCCGACGCGGTCGTCCAACCGACTGATGTGAACAGAAAGTAAGCACCGGCTTTTCTGCAAACGTTTTCCTACATTTACCAAAAACGTAAAAAAATTACCGGATTCTCGCGAGAGTCTCAGAAATTGCTTCAGCTTGACACAGTGGTTTTTGTAGGGAAACTTATCGCTTTCACAAAGCAAACATCTACAACGCCTTCAGTGAGACGCGTTCGACGAAAGTTTAAACAGCAGCGTTTTAGCACTTTTCCCAATCGCGTTTGGCCTGCACTGCAGCTTTTTGGAACTATTTCTACAAGCATCATCTTGATTCGCGTCCATCATGACGCTCTGCCGAATACAAGGTCCACAGCTCCGCGTAGTCAACATTGCTTAGGAATAATTCCGTTATATCTCACCGGGTATATAACAGGTATATTAAGCCCATTTCCACCCAGTGTGAAGTTTGCTGAAATAGCGGAGTTGTGTTCGCAGTTCGGGCACTGGCCCGAAAACCAAAGCGCCATTGCTGCTCAAATACTGCAGTTCTGGCAAACTAATCAGCTGCTAAACTTTAGCGGCGATAGACCCCGGCCTTTCGACACCACTGTGACCTTTCTGGGTAGGTCTTCCAACAGCCTCAATGTATCCAGCCACAACGATAGAGCCACTGATGGGTCTGCAAACCTGCTCCTACTATCGCTTTACGTGGCACCTACAGCAGACTTACAAAAATCTCTACCTGCAACACCTCTTTCCACATTTCCAGGCGGCGAAGGCTCCTAACGTGACATGAGCCCCACAAATTTTGTTCAGCTTCAAAATGAAGCAAGCTTACAATAGCGCGTAAGACCTGGATGTAGCGAAGCTGTACGCAATGTTGCCGACTAACACAATAATTTAAATCCACGATTGCGGTCGCATTGTTTCGTCTTCGCTACCGCAACGACCTTCGATTCATCATTATTGCTATAACTGTGACCTTTATTCATTTTTTAAGTACAGACCGCTTTAAAGCGTCCGCTTGTCGTCATAAGTAGAGCCACATGGAGTTCCGTAATTGGGGTCTAATTCAGAGGCTTCGAAAGCAAACCGATTTATACAGTAAAAGCATTCGAAACTCGTGAACCGCTGACGCTTGTCATACATCCTTCGTTGATTAGCGCAAAGAAAACTAAAGGTACATTTGGGGTAAAATAGACGTAAATAATCGCCAGCCCGTACGTTCATTTAGTTAGGAACACTCGCTTGGTTGGTTTTCTCGATATTAAGCGAAAAAAGTGGCTGTGCAACGCCGGCACGTGCGGGAGGAAAAGCCAACACAAAAAGAATAGAACTTGAGTTGGCGCAGTATCAGGCAGTGGGCACGCGATCACTGAAGGCGGAAAATTCGAAGCAGCTTGCGTGGTAGCAGCTAGCGTATAAATGAGCTACAGCCCATACGGCGAATAACTTCTCTTATCTTCCGACTGCTTTCACAGTGAATGGAACAGCTTTAATTTTTTGGAAGTGATACTCATTCGGCAACACCTTGCTTAGGTGTACGCTATGACGTTCATAACACGTGTTGCCACGCTTACAGCGCACGCTGGAATTGTTTTTTGATAATCTTGAGCTACCTCTCAAAGTGGGTATGCTTGGCTCGACTTACGTGTGCACGGAACGCTGGGCGGTTGTCGCCAGGCACACACACACGAGCGCTAGGCATTTTCTTGTTTAGGCAACTGCCGGGATGTCGCCGCGAAGCCCTCGCTCACCTGCTCGCGCTCGGCATTTCCTTGGTACTTTCAAATGCGGACAAGAAAAATTTCGATTTTCTAAACAGCTTCGCGGTTAAAAGGCTGGTGCTTCGTTAAGCTTTTTAGCATGCGCTGAGATAACGTTTACGTATTCCCTTAGGCAGCACAATAGGGGGTCCTCAGGCTCCAAAGACACCGCTGTGCATCCTATCTACAACTGCGTCAGCGGTCACGATCCGCTTTCTTAGCTGTATGCTGCTGTTTCTGCCAAGGAAATATTTGCGCTGTCATAACATGAGAGCGGTGTGAAGACCCGCTGATATCACCATTTTTTCAAGTATGCAAATGAGCAATAAAACCAGAGTTTACCTCCTTCATTTAAGCGCATAAAAGACGCATATATTGCCTTTCTGTGCTAAATAAAGTAAGTGTAGGCAAAGTTTCAAGGAAAAATAATTACACAAGCGGTCGAAACGCGGTAACAAATCTGATTTATAATGTTGTCTTGTTAGCGACAAAAGGTATTACAAGATTTCTTCGAGGATGTAGTAAAATACGCGGCCAACACGTCCCTTTACCTCGCCAAGTTGGGGCTCCATGGGCCCGGAAAGCACAACTTGTGTCCTGAGCTTCCCATCGCCCTCTTTTTTTCGCACCAGTGTGCCCGCATTTGAGCATTCCTTTACAATCATACTTCGTTACCTATTCGGCCATGCAGACGCGTGGTTCTTTTTAGAATGCATACAAGCTGTGACAGGTCGCATCGAGAGTCGTAGGAACCGTTGCGAGGACGATTATGATGACGTGTGTGAAAAGTTCCCAAAGGAAGCGACACGGTAGGTAGCCGCTCGGTCGACGAGCTTACTGGTTTTCCATGGCCTTGGTTACTGCATCTCTTCTGCTGTAATTACTAAAGGCTTCCCCTCAAAACGGGGTTGACGGCATTAGCCAACCTGTATGTGCAAGTTACTTTTCTACAACTGCTTACCTTTTCTTTTTAAACTCGGAATCGTGTGTGGCTTTCGATTATGCTCTTACCTTTTCTTTTTAAACTCGGAATCGTCTTTGGTTTTCGATTATGCTCTCACGCTAGCCGTGGTAGTGAAGACCATTGACCGGCCTGTCCCCTGGTTTTTGTGCGCTAATATTCAACTTCGTTTTTTTTTTTCTGATGTCTTTCGGAAACTTGGTGTTTTCCTCAGCTTCACTCTAAACCTCAACCCCTGAAAGCTGGACGTTTTCTTTTTCACCAAGTAGAAATTCAGGGTTTATAATGCACTTCAATCTTTTGGAAACCGCGGGCGGATAGGTGGAAAAAAGAACAGCAGAAAAAAGTGCTCACTAACAAGAAAATAAACACTGTGGTTTTGTAGTGAGCACTTTGTCCAGTTGTTCTCGGGGTTACAACCTTTCTTTCTAGTTATCTCGTCTTGTTGAACATTCCTTGCCCTTTCTGTGTAGAGTTTTTGAATGTTTTCACCTTCCTTATTTCAAACAGGGTGGCATAGCATATGCGTGTTTTTGGTACTTTCTCTATCTTTTCCGCAGCATGCAGAGGCAGTATCCGGCGAAGAATATTTTCTCGAATGTTTTTGCCAAATTGGCCCTTTTACTGAAGCCGACACTCCGGCTTGAAAAATCAGCGGACTCCCTCCGGAATAACTCTATCTTACTCTCATTGGCATAATTCATAGACTAAATATCGCTTTTTTCTTCTTGTTTGCGCCCACATAACCGTTTTGGCCTTGGTCGCATTGTTTTAGTCGCGCCAATTTGTTAGTTTACCAATATGTTTGTAGCGTGGCATCAGATTTCGCGTGATATTTTGACGTTTTGCCATTTTGTGTCCACGCCTTTTTATTGTAGGCGCCCGAGCTGTATTCTTTGCAATTTGCGATTCAATTTTCGTACATCTACAGAGACCCACATTGGTATTCTTCAGTAACCCGCCTAAAGCTGTTTGTCTGGATCAGCCTATATATTTGCATGCATCTCAATGCAGCTCATTTAAATGTAGGCCACTTGCATTAGAACCCAAAGTAGAATATTTAGGCCTTTTCTTTGACAGCAATTACACGTGGAATGAACATGAGTTGTTTATATGCAAAAAATTAAGGGGTGTAGAGCCTATGAGTCACAACTTGAGAGGGGAGCCACTGTAAGAAATCGCCTCAAGACCAACGGCAACGAAAAAATACTTTTTTAGTACTTCTGTTGGATACAACCCAGGCAGGCGTCTTTTGGTACTAATTCACATGTGTTCAATTTGACATTTATTCAGGAGGCCTGTATGGCTGTATGGTACACTTTATACTGGAGAGAAAAAGAAAACGATGAATGCGTGTTTGGAAAGTTTGGACAAAAAAGAAGAAACATCCCCCTCGCGAGGGGCACGATCAAATGCAGAGCGTTTCTGCGGCGGGGCGCGCCTGCACGTCGTATGGATTACGTATTGGTTGTTGTTGTTGTAATTGTTGTCTTCCAGCGTAGACATTGTCGATGAAGTCGATGGTGGAACGTGCCGTGAACCCCCTGCCGCGGCAATGACGCAACGTGGAGCGGCTATGACGCAACGTGGCGCGGCTATTACGCAACACAATCCAACACAATCCACTTTAATCCAATCCAATCCAAATCCAAGCCAATCCAAGCCAATCCAATCGAATCCAATCCAATGCCCCTCGCGAGAGAGTGTTATAGCGCCGAAATCGCCACCACGCGAACGCGTGATGCTGACGTCACGATCACGCCACAGATGTTAGCGACCGCAGCGCGCGCGAACGACATATGTGGTTTCAGCGCGAACCGACCGCGGCGAGAGAGCGCGATGCGAGCGCCCCACCTGTTCTTGCGCGCGATCCTAACGCGGCGAGAGAGGGTGTTGCGCACGTCCCCACCTGTTGTGCGCCCGAACCGAACGCGGCGAGAGAGGGCGTTGAGAGCGGAGAGAAGGCGAGGAGGACGCGGGGGCGAGGGCGCACCTCTGGCCGACGGTTGAATGAGTCAAGGATATAAGGCACGTTCGTAACCTTCCGTTCTGTGTCGGCTTTGTGGCTCCGTTGGTAGAGTACCGTGCACCTTGCGTTCCGCCCGCAGAGTCGTAGGATCGAAACCTGGCGCCGGCAAGTATTTATATAGTGTAGGGGGAGCGATGCGGACGCGGACTACGGACGCCAACGCGGGTGACATCGTGAGTTACTGAAATGCTCTGCATTTAAAAGAACAGACAGCCATGCTCCCCGAGAAAGCCGAAACCCGAGTCGCACCAGGGAGCGCCGGCGGGGTCTAACCCATCCCGGCAGAGACAGCTTCCCCCTCACCCGTGAAGAGAAGTTTTGGGGGACTCTGCATTGTGACTTCACCCAAAGAGGACGTGTTGTTTCTGTACGAGTGAAAGTAAAACCGTTTTTTAGGGGCGAAGCTCCTTAAGGCGTGGGTCTGTCCATCCTCGACGTATGTATGTAGCCACCTCTAGTTTAGTTCTTGGATTGTTTACTAGATGGCGTGGCTACCTGTAGTTTAGTTCTTGGATTGTTTACTAGATGGCGGTACTTGTATATGACGAAAAGATGCGCTCGGATTGTTTACTAGATGGCGTGGCTACCTCTAGTTTAGTTCTTGGATTTTTTACTAGATGGCGGGGAGCTTTGTAATAAAATCCGTTCGCTGTTGGCGCGCGCTCGGAGTCGCCCGATTGGTAAGGCTGCAGAGCGGCGAGCGCGCAAGGCGGCGGCAGCGCGTTCTCGCAGACAGAATCCCGATGTGCGAGCCCGCGAGGCAGAAGCGCTCCGTGAAGCTGCGCGACGCCGCCGCCAAGATCCTGCCGTACGAGAGCGGGAGGCCGAAGCGTGTCGTCTGGCTGCGCGACGACGCCGCCAAGATCCCAGCGTTCGAGAACGAGAGGCCCAAGCGTCACGGCAACGGCGCGAGGGCCCTGCCGTACGCGGAGCGGCACGGCTGCGGCGCGAAGAGGATCTCCAAAACGTCAGAGAACGGGAAGCGGCGAGAAAGCGCGCCTATCGGCAGGCAGACCCCGATGCAGTGAGAGCTCGTGAGGCGTCTGCAAAACGCATCAGGCGAGCTCAGCCCCAAGGTGCCGACGCGCGGTTTAAGCGAGACTTTCTAGACGTTACGTTCGGACACAGATGTAGTGGGCGTACTTTCACTGAAGAGTCACGGTTTTACCGATGATTTCCCCTCAGGAGCTTTGCCCACTCATCATCATTCACCCCGTGGATATGCTGTGAATTTTTTCATTATATTTAACCTCCTTTTATCGTGTCAACCTCGTTGTTTTTATGTTCTTCAGTTTTTTCGAGAAACATACAACATAATGGTGCCGAAACCCGGGAGTGAGGACTAAAGTTGAGGTAAACAAAGGTCGAGAGTAGGGATAAAGACAAAGGCAATGTAGAAGCTGAAAATGAAGCGAACCACTCGACGACGACAAAACACCGTCATAATCAACGAGGCGACAACGGCGCTGCAAGACTCAGGTGTTGAACAATTAGGTGCCATTTTGCAACGATTGGAGGTAAACAACGGAAAACTTCGGAAAATCAACGAAGCAATCGAGGATGGCCTGCCAGAGGGCGCCTTCGATGGGGAGTACGTGGAGACAATCGAGTACGACGATCGCACAAACCAAGCCATCGGCCTGCTCAAAGCGCCTTTCGCAGCACTGCAGGTGAGTGCCAACACCGCAAACAGCGTCACAACATCACAGCCTCAGCTGCTTGCCCAGCGTCGACAACAAGGACTGAAGCTGGTCAAGCTGCGCTTGGAACCTTTCAACGGTAAGCTGTCAGCACGGGGAGCTTTATGGGATTGTTTCCAAAAGGCAGTGCACGACAACAAATATCTCTCAAAGGCAAAGAAGTTTCAGTATTTAAGATAGTAGCCCACGGGAACAGCCATGACAGCAGTAAGAGGGCTTCAGCCGACAGAGCGAAGCTATGAAGATGCTGTAAGGATACTGCATCGAAGATTTGGTGACAAAAAAAATTGAGCAAGAACATTCGGCCCAATTTAGAACCCTTCCCAGCGCAGCTTCGTCCGAGGATGTACGCGGGCGGCGCCGATTGTATGATCACATGCAAGCCCACATTCGTGGACTTAAAAGACTCGGCATAAGCATGTCTTCCTACTCGGCAATGCTTAGCGGCGTCCTACTTTCACGCGTCTCAAAAGAAATAGTCGTAGACTACCTTAGGGAATTGAGCCGAGCCACAGAGCCGAAGCTCCCACCAATCTGTCACCGTATGCGTCGGCCGTCTCTTCGGCGTCGGGTGCAGTCAGCTGGCTGTGGGACATACTTGACTTTCTTCTCGTCGAGATAGAAAGCAGGGAAAGATGCACCTAAGGCTCCCGTGCCCCGAAGCCCCCCAAAGTTCCACACCGTGGTGCGAAAATTAAACAGCAACGTACGGATGAGCTCCGTGGTACTTAACACACAGCCCGAGCCGGCGAGGACGTGTTCCTTATGCGACTGGACGAAACACGAGACGCAGTCGTGCCCGTATCCCCTCCCGCCAGAACAAAAGACGAAGAAATTATTGGCCAAAGCAGAGCGCTGCTCGTATCCGAAGTGCCGTATCGAAAAATGCGCTGATGCCGTCACCTCAAGGAAACGACCCTAAAGCTAAACCCACCAGTTCCCGAGGACATCCCGCGATGCCTCCAGGTCCGTCTATACAAGGCCCGCTCCGGCACAGTGGTCACTCCTGACGTCTGCGACTGGTGGACGTGGTACGGGCGTTTCGGCAGAAAGAGACCAGATGGGTCCACACCTGTTCCCCCTCCTACCCTCCTGCCCCATGTGCAATGGCGACCGACCCACCATACACCACCTTCTCTGGGACTGTGCCGGACTCTCCGAGGAACGCCGTAGGTGCTACCTCATCACGTCACGTGCCTTCAAGAATGAATAACGCCTTCGAGCGACGTGAACGAAACTTTAACCACCCCGTGGACATTTGCTGTACGTACAGGTCTGTTGAAAATGACCTAAATCGAGTGGTCCATGTGCGGGGGGGACACGTGTTGTAAGTGAACCAAATTCCCAGCTGGTTTATTTCCCCTCCTCTTCGTCTCCTTGCCTCCCATGAGGCATTCGACCTCTCCCTTCTAAATAAATTCATTCATTCATTCATGTATAGTTTTATGTTCGTCCGTAGCGCTGCCCGTACATACAGTCCTGAATCTAGCCTGGCCAATTCTTTGCCCCAGTTCACAAGTTTCTTTTCAATATGTATTTGTGGACAGAGATGGCTGAACGCTTCTAAAAATGTCTGCGGCGTAGCTCAGCTAACGTTGGATATGCAAAGTTAACGCTCGGCTTAGCCTGATTAGGGCTCGGTTTCGCTTAGTTAACCTTTGATGTAGCCGTGTTGCCGACCACGGCTGAAACCTGTTATATGACCCGTGCAACGCTCACAGGAAAAGGCCTCATTTCACTTTCATTCAAGGCGAACGCCCTGTTCCTCTTCGCCGTGCGCAAGAGGAGTCAGGTAGCCCCAGATGACCCAGCACCGCATGCGTGGGATTCGGCGGGGTTGGCCGGCTGCCGATTAGCTGAGCGCCCGCAACCGTGGTGGCGGCCGCTGCTTGTTGCGAAAAACGACTGAAAACCAGGCCTTGTGCGCAGCGCCGAAAGCGGGCCCGGCGAATCACACGATGCTTTCCGAGGGGTGTGCCGCTCAGGTTGTCTGTGGTCAAACGGTAAAATTGCGTATTCGCGGCTAAACCGCTGGATGAAAGTAGTAAAAATTTGCTTAAAAATCGCCTCGCGGTCATGATCAACAGGCATTGTATCGATTACATAAAGTGGCGTTCAGGTACGCGTGATAGAATTTCTTAATCGCGTCGTGTAAACGGCTCCGACATGTCGCGGAATCCGCAGTTCCAAATTATTTCGATGCAGGGTTCGCTTTTTGTTAATGACACATTTGCTTTCATCGATGCCCTGTTTAATGTGCTCCCAGATAAACAAAAAAGAATTGCAATTGTGGAGTCGCGATTGTTTGCCGTGAACGTTTTGCCTGTACTAAAGATCTTTGGGTGCCCAATCACTTTCGGGCACCTGTTTCTTCAAACTCACACGCAGAAAAACCATATCGCTGTGTCTATGCCACTGCTCATCAAGGCTGCCTACGCACTGCCAATGACACAACGGCAGAAATACTAAGCCCTAAGAAACGCCTCGTTTTGCAGTTTCATAAGTTGAGAAAGGTAATGGAATTCACCCAGTCACATCGGTTACACTTAATTGAAATATTGGGCGTCACACAAAAGGCTGCTGGAAATTCGCAAGATTTACGCCAAAAGATAGAAGGCACCCAGAACAAAACTGTGAAACTACATACTGTGAACACTGCGAAACTGCATAGGTCCAACACTAAAAGTTTTATTATGCCCTAAATCATTGCCGAGTACCCCCCATCTAAGAACGTGTACGCACCTGCATTTCCATAAATGCAGATTTTCTGAAAGTTCCAGCTGTTCTCTTATAAAAGCGTAAATGAAGATAATTGCTCGAACAGAATTTTGAGAAAACTGAAAATAAAAAATAGATAAACGCAGCAGCAAGTGACGAACCCATTTAAAGCCGGGCATTTTATCAACAATAATATTTTGGCAAAAGTTCCACCTGTAATAGTTATAATACCGGAAATGGTGGTTATTGGCTTCAGAAAATAAAAAACCAAGCAATAAGAAAACAGGAGATAAAAAGCGAGGAGTACGGAACCGTGTAACACCTTGCATTGCCACAAAAATGCAGATTTGCCGCCATCTCTAATTGTTATAACATTGGAAATGGAAATATTCGGCGAACGTAATTTCGGAAAAAACCACAAAATAGATAAAATAGAAAAAGTTGCCCCGCATCTGTTCCTTTCTTTGGAAATGTCGACGAAAGACGATTGTAGACTGGCGCACCTGCCACCAAGTAAATGCCTCCCGTCTCGTTCCGCGCAAGATCACACGCTACAGTTTTGCTCCCGTCAATTTTAATTTACCACAATCAACTGCTCCTAGTCGGATGCCTCGATGCCAGCGCTCCCGTAAGGCGGAGATACGCGTGAATCAAGGCACCCTGGTACAACGCTTCAAGCGGAACGGGAAACCCCTCTAGTTGCCGACTTTTGCCGTTTGATTATCAAATGACACAAGGAGCTACAGTAGCGCGGATAATTTTAGGCGACGGTGTTCTGCAGTTGATGTAGTATTTCATTTGCTATCAAATAAACCAAGCATCCAAAATTTTTAAGAAGGGGAGCACTGCTAATGTCACTTAGGTATTAATTTGTCCTTATAATTGCGTAGTGTCTCTTTCTTGTTCATTAATGTGGACAGGTATGAACATTAAAACCGACCTTGGACGTTTCAATCTGGCTTTGGGTATATAAAACTATTGGGCAGCATCTGTTTCATTTCGCTCGGCTGGCTGAATCGAGTCACAGACAGACAGACATACAGACAGACAGACCAAAACTTTTGCATTTAAGCAGCCCAAGAAAGGATACCGCATTAAAAATACCCGGGCCAGCTCGACTACACTTAAAGTGTGAGGGGCGAAGCATGTAATGTAGAAGTGTATTCTTGGCGCCTTGGCAATTTCGCCAATGGAATTGCAACCGTTGGGGCGTAGAGGTATAGAGCTTTTAATAAAAAATTATCCCGTCTTTGAAGCACGAAGCGTTCAAGGAGAGGCGTAAGCGAGTGTCCTGATGTTTTTTAGTACGTGTTAAGGAGGGTACCAGCGCGAGACGTAAAAAAGTGCCTCGGTGTTTTTACTGCTCGTTACGTTCTAGCACGAGGCGTAAACGAATGTCCCGGTATTTCATCGCCGTGACTACATGAGACGATGGTTACGACTACGACAATAGACGCTGACGGCCCGAGCACCTTAGCGGCTTCGCCCCTAATAGCGAAATGTGGCGAACCGTGCAAAGCCCTTTGTTGAACCAAGATCTAGGGTCTGGCGGAAGTTCCACCACTAATCGCTGTAATAAGGTAAATAGAAATTAGTCGAACAGAGTTTATATCCAAAATAAAGAAAAATAGGAAAAAATGCAGAAAGTGAGGAACCGTGTGAAGCCATCCCTTTCTACAAAAATGCAGATTTGGTGGAAGTTGCACTTCGAATCGTAAAAAAAGCTTAAATGAAGATATTAGGCATGGGTTCAGACAAGGGCAGCCAAAGTGGTACCATGACCTTTTTTTGACGACAAGCCTTATTATGATGTAGAACACTGCATCATCACCATGGAACTGGGATTAGTGTAGTGAGAAACACTGTAGTTGACTTCAAAAAATATTTAGAACCCGATCGGGCACGGCTAGTTTCCTCATTGCTTGGTGTGGCCATTTCGGGGACTTGTAAAACAAAGCGAATATTTTTCTTTATCTTCCTAGCATTTGGCCAAATATTTCCAGACTTTGCTGCCTGTTTCAAAAAAACTTAAGACGTCATGTTTATATTTTCAGAAAATATTCCTCTTTTTGTAGCGAGAGCAACTCTATTCAAAAGTCGGGATCCTAAAAACGTTTCTTTACACATCGGCGTAAAGGCAAAAATGTCTCATTTTTTGATCATGTTTACCAGGGACTACTACACACTTCATTCAATGCTCATTTTTTTACAAAAGAAGATTTTTAAAATATTGCTTTGTAAATTGGGAACAAAACAACAAAATTTGTACAAAAGGGCCACCCTTTCAAAGTCACTAAAAAACAATGTTTTTAAATTTTAGCGATATTTCCACTCGATGGCGTTGAGTATTCTAAAAAAATCAAAATGTATTTCATTATTTCTGTTTGAACTTAGAAAAAGGAGGTCACATTGAACTCATTTTTTTACCTCCCCTGTACAGTGGAGTAGCAGTTCACAATGAAAAAAAAAGACAAATAATTACGGCTCTTTTTGCAGAGTATCGATAAACAAAGCAACTAGCAACTGATAAAAAATTGATCAGAGTGATCAGACTGGTTTGCCCTTTGCTCAACTTGTTAGGTGCAGAAGGCATTAAATTAAATGCTAGGTTTTTAAGCTTGGGTCTTCTACAAGAGTGCGGTTGTCATTTCAACAATTTCCCGTCATTGCCTTGCCTTAGCTGTGTGAGAAACTCGTGTATGTTTTGTCTGTTACGCTGCTTGATTGCACTGTATTATTTCCGCGATTTACAAATAAGTTACCATTAGGAAATAGAGAAAGAAGTGATGACCAACAAATCACAGTCTGACCAAAACGCTTGGGCCTCAGTAAATTCATCAAAATAAATTCTTCGAAAACACATATTACATTGTACACGAATTAAACGAAGCACCCTGAAAAACAAGCTGAATTTTTTTCTGTCATCTCATCAGGGAGGGATGGAGGACTCAGTTGCTACTACTGGCGTACAGTTAGCGAAGCACCTTACACATACAATGCTGTGTTTCATGTGTTGCTCATACAAAGTCGTAGAAAGCGGCACAGGCCCGTGTTTCGTTTTTGGCGGTAACTAGACGCCGTATATCAGGCTTTCCTCCGGGAGGAAGGTAACGTATCTCTATCAAGGCAATATTGGTTCTAGGAAAAGGAATTTAAATTCACTCTTACATTTCCGAGTACGCTTAAGCCTACTGTGTTCACAGATAATTTTTACGCGGATGTTTCCTGGCTAGCGATCCCGTAGCTTTCACAGTTCCTCCCTAGCATTATGCGAACCACCTGACGAGAACCCAGTTTTTGCCGAACATCCTTGTGGCTGTTTTTTGAGTAAGAAGTTCGGGCTTCTGACAGGAGAATAGATTGGCCTGTTAAAGGGATATGCCCGCCATTAGGCATCAATCGCTGCTGTATATTTTATGGTTCACAAAAACATTCCACAATTTGCCTGTTTATGTAGGTCACCTAAATAAATGAAATAAGAAAGCATATTAATCATTAATACTGTACATAAAAAGTGACTGCGTTGCACTTCAAACCTTTGCCAATACCGTGAACGTGTCATGAGTTCAGAAATGTCCTACGAACAAAACATGCATGCACAGACATTGGAATGGGGAGGAAATATTTTCTGCAGCTGTTTAGTATCTGATACTGTCCAATACGTTACTGCCAGAAGGAGAAAGTGTCATGCGATTGCTGACATCCTTTACACAATCTTTCCGCAGTCGCCCGAATTGGCGGGGCCCAGAATGATTTTCACGGAAGTTTCAAAAGTGTTTATTGCATTATTTTGTTGCAATAATTTGTGCCATACAATTTTACAACAAACTTGTCAGACATAATGCTGCAAAATGTTTGTGTCTTGCCCATTTTCGGATTCAATGCCCTTGTTAGTCAGTGCCTTCGTTTTCTAGTTCTTTCTTCAGGGTGCTGCGTCGGTACGCGGTCGGTATCGTCGTGGTGGTCGTCGCCTCTGTGCTCCTCATCGTGGGACTTTTACTAGGCTCTCCGGAAGAGAACGACATTCCCGAGCGCAACCAGTCAACAACAATCGACGATAATAGCACAGACTCGGCCCTGCTTTCTACACTCGAAAGATGACTTCGCCGGCAGTAACTTAGAAAATGAATACATGCTTGCAATAAAAACTTAACATATCGCTTTTTGTTACCGAATGGCATCACATTCACTTCTTGAAGATCTACGCAAGGAACTAAAGAAGAAATTGTTCATGAGGCGCATATGAGACTTGTTGCAGATTTTGGGGAAAATAAAAAAATGTGCACGGGCATCGGCATATTTCTTCCTTAATATCCTCTTCAACGATAGCATAAATTTTGTAGCGTAAGAGAAAAACGTAGGGTGTGTTATACCGTCAGCATTTTTGAAGTCTTTACTTCGGCCGAGCGCGTAAGTCGAATTTCCCCACTAATCATAGAGTTGCTATCTACGGTCAGTTTACTGTGTAGTCGAAGGTTAACTTTCATAGGTTTTTCACAAAAGCATCGTTTATTCTCGTATTTGGGACATTCGCGCTAATCGTTTGTACAGACATACCCTAAAGGCCATGCTCTTCTAGCCTAACTAGCTGCGCAGTTGCAGCTTGACTATTTTATATCGTCGTGCTTCTGGACGGACTGCCGAAGCAAATACATTTACAGGTAGGCTCACCTCTCCCGCGTGTTTGGCCACAATTTCACCACGAGGCGTTAGTTTTAAGCTCGCTGGCTGCCACTCTCCAAAATACCTCGTAGGTAACTTGCGCCGTTGGGACCGGTGAACCATGACCTGAATGCCCGGAGGTGCACTCCTTCGCCCTGCCGGCAGCTAGTGAGAGCGCGAGATGCCAACATGGTGGCCTGCATCGCCTGCATCTGCATCGGGAAATTGGAGGTGCTATCGCTTTGGACATCGTTTTGTGTAGCCTTGTAGCCAGGGTCGCACACGACAGTAGCGTGCCTTTCATTGCGCATCCTGCACGATATATTTCGGCGTTGCTCCTTTGATTTATGGCCCACCAATCTGCATCTGTAGCATCAGTTCTCTCAATGCCGCTTCTTTTTGTAATCGATACTCAACGAAGTCTTGCACGCCTAGGTGTTGTGCTTTTCTGATTTGCAAACGGAGCAGTTGTTTCGTTTGGGCATTGCGTCTTGCGAGGCGTGCCGAGGTGGATTGGCGTTACGTTCGAGGGGGTCAACCGAATCACTGGAAGTCCCTACTGCAGTACATGATTCTCTGGCCTCGAGCTTGACCTAAGTGTACCGCATGAGTTGCTGCATTTGCTAGCTAGCCGTGACGTCTTGCTGCCCAGAAGAATATGATACCTCGGACATTAATTTCGCTTGGAGGTGGACGTGTCGGTAAAACTCTACCACGATCTCTTTCAGCTATGCTTCCTGCAACTCGTTCAGGCACCGTATACCGTGAAGCGGCCACCTCATTGCGGATGGGCACCCCAGGGTACGGAGCCGTAAGACCCCTTTATTGGAGATAAGAGACTCATTTCCAATTATGATGATAGACGTGAGCGATGTGCCAGGAGCTACGCCTTTTTTTAGTATCAGCCATTCCCAGCAGTACTGCTTGAAAGAGCTCCATTGCACTGTTAGATAGCACCCCTTTACTTGATATCCCCCATACTGGATCTACGGCTGTCCAATTGCTCCACTGTAGGAAATTACACAGTTTTCTCCCCAATGTCTTCTATGTTTTTCGGAGTTGCTAGGTGAAGCAGAAAAACTACGAAAAGCAGGTGCCACAAACGATTCATTGTACCACCTAATTTTTGTGAGAATGTGCAAAGCGAATGAGTGAGTAAAATCTAGTAGTGTTGCAGCTCAAACACCATCGCGTAGCTCTGCAGCATGTATCCCAGATAGCGAGTAGGTACTTTCAGCATTGCAGCGTTTAAATCAGTATGTTTCAGCGTTAGTATTTTATGAGGTCATTCAAAGTCACTGGCAGCGCACATAGTCTAGCTTACATCGCCCTCTGGTAGTTTAAATCCAAGCTGTTCATTTTAGAAAACATCAGGTTGCGAAATTATGCCTGTGACGAACGAGTGACAATGGACACGGATACAGCAATTCATCGCGATGGTGAAACTCTTCCATTCTCAATTTTGCATTGACCCAGCGATACAGTCTCTTGCCGATGAGGATAGTGACGATGATGGGGAGGGAGAGAGGAATACAATGACAGTTATATAGAATAAGCGATACATTCGCGCTAGTTGGGTATTCTCTGAATGCATTTAACTAGCGATAAAAGAGAGGAGCGCGAAGAAGACGCAAAGAGTACACTCGCTTACGGCGGGTGGCCACCCGGATGACTATTGTAAGTGGCGCCATGGCGCATCCCAGTGCTTGATGACACACTTGTGTGGTGGTGACAAATCAACCAAACCCGTGTGAAAATTAACGAGGCCTGTCACATCTACAGCAAAGTAGACAATTTTTGTGAGCACGCCTTCGATTGCTCTTGCAGAAAATGTCCTATGCTTTTTACGAGGGCGCATGCGCGATACGTAGGTTGGCGTAGGCTCAGTGGTGAGTAGATTTGGCGGGAATATGTGTAGTTTTAACAACGAAAAGGGCGTACAACACGTAAGTTCGCCGTTTCAGGAACAAATACCAAGGAAATCTGAAGTGCTCCTCAGCGCACGCCTCGCGCCAACCGCTGATTGTGACCCGCTCGAGAAGTGGCGTTAGTAAAAAAAGGAACTGGCTAAAACACCGAGGAGCACCGAGAGCGCCCTAGCAACCAACACCGCCACAGCTGGCGCAACACCTGCCCCACGGAACTTAGAAGCGACTCCTGCAACGCCGCGCAGGCGTCCTGCACGTACGTGGCGCCACTGCACCCATTCTGATGTCAAGCGCTACTGCGCATGTGATGCTTGACAGGATGAACACAACGATACCACTGCATATAATAATGACAACTGATAGAAGAGTACAAAGCAACGACGCGACATGTAATAAACTGGAAACCTTCACAAATGTGTTATGATGTGTTCTTCAGAGCTCACTTATAAAGAACTCATGTCACATGGTTGTGGTTGAGGCCGTGCGCGACAATCTTCCCCAGCTGAGCTGGTGGACGTCTACAATGCTGATGATGACTTTCTATACACCACTCGCAGCGAAAAAGACGACGACTTCGTCGATGCATATGACAACCACTACTAGCGCGGCATATATGCACAGAAACAATGGCACGAAAACTTAACTATGGGTCCCGCAATTCTGACCTTAAAAAGGTCCGCAATTCGTCTTACGTGTAAGTGTAAACTTCCCTGAATTTCGGTTATCTTTGTGTTTTATCAACACGAAGAAAAATTTCAGCTTAAATCTAGAGAGCGCCCTGTGTGCTTCTTGTTCGTCCACATCTATTTTTTCGCTTGTTAAATATAGTCGGTTATATCAAAGTTTACTAGGTATAAAAGGCAGTCTCTTCGCAGATTTTCGGGCCTCACCCCTTTTTGAGTGAAATAACGGTGAAGTAACGTTAGCTAGATTACGTCATACTACATTTGGTTAGGTTTACATCTGTCTTAGGCTGGTTTTAGGTTAGGCAAGGGTTTGGGGTCAGTTAGGTTAGGTTATATCGTGTGAATTTCATGGAGGGTGATGTGCTGGGACGACTTACAAATAGGCTCTACCAATGTGAATTTGGTTTTCCAAATCCCTGAGCATGTTTTACAAACCTCGCCGCGCAGGCGCACCCCCACTAGCGTCATCTACTTGTTTGATTGGACCATTTCTTCCTTTGTCCAGAGCAACTGCTAAAATTGCCTCCCTGTTCGGCTTCAGTGAACTAGTCAAAGTTATGCGCCTTCATGGTAACGCCCGGGATTTATGCAACAGTGCTTCAAATTTGTTTTTTACGAAGACCTGCAATTTTTGTCTTGCAACATTATCTTTAGTTAAACTCTATGCCTTACGTTTGCTAGAACAGGTAGTTTGGCACCTGATAGTTGATGATGTTTGCTATCGGTTTCCCCTTTGTATCGAAACTGATGACACGTATGACATGTCATCTTACCAAAAAGGACTAGTATACCTATGTTTTATACTCTTGGTTTTATACTAGCTCTGCTTAGAGCAGGCACAAAAAGCTTATCAGACAAAAATACTTTTTTTCTGTTAGAGGTGGTAAGTGTCCTAGGCAATATTCCTCTCTGCTTTTCGTCCACTAGCATTTTAATCCTCCTTCCGTCTCCTGTACAGACTTGAATTTCACTTCCTGTGCGTTACCATTAAATCCTAGGGCTTCTGGAAGCCGAATATTTGCATGGATACCCTCACATTTTAACACTATGTGCCGCATAGTTTCGGTTTCGTTTCCGCAGACCACGCATACCCCATCACTTTGTGAATAGTTTCCCACAAAGCTCTTAGCTCGCAGCAACCTGCTCTAGCCTCAAAAAGTAAAACCCTGTCCTGGAAATTATCGCACAAATTTTCCTTTCTGATGTTCAATTTTTCGGCCGTGTGCATCTCTAACGACGTTTTAGCTTCCATTTTAAATGCAGAGCATTTCTTAGCCTCGCCTGTTCCTGCCTCGGACTGCGTACACAGCTCCGCGTCCGCAGCAGCTGCGCCTGTCCTGCTTCCCTCCTCTCTCTCAACAGCAGCTGGCGCGCGCATGCGTCGTAGTCAGCCCGTTCGCTCCGTCGCGGTCTCGGCGTAACAGGTGCGTGATAGCAGCGCGGTGAGGCGTGGAAGGGCGCGCGCTGCTTGCTCATGCGCACACTCTCCCCCCCCCCCCCCCCCCGTACTGCTCTCCCTCTACTGCGCGCGCGGCAAATATAAAGCGGCTAGCGGTCGCTCGTGCTTCAGTCACCGCGTTGCTCCTTCCTTCCTTGGTTGACGCTCGCTCCACCCTAACGCGACTTTACTCTCCTATCTATACCCCAAACCAACACCTACGCAACTACGACCCAACTACCCACCCTAACGCGAATTTACGCGGCGTTAACGACCCCCAATGCTCTGCATTTACTCGTGTTCCCCTCGCGGGAAGGCGGGGAAATTTTTTTTCTCTGTATTTATTCGTTTCAATCTGCCATGTCTTTTTTGGTTACCTTGGCTGTTTTGGATTCTCCACTGTACTTTCTCTATTTCATCGTTACCCTTCTAGTCTTCCGTTACTACTGCGTGTCCACGCTTTTCAAATGTAGGTACATAAAAACCTTAGCTTCCCACCTTCATTGATTCACTTCTCTCAACCTCATCCAAAACATATTTTAGTCTGTGTTTCTCGAACTTCAAACGACGCCCAGCCCATATCTCTCTGTGCTGCTTCGTTAGCTGTTTTTCCATGCGCGCCTAAGGCCAGACGCCCTACCGTTCTCTGGATTACTTCAAGGCCTGATAGAACGCCTGATTTTAAGCGGAGCATTGCATTCGCAAACGTGAGACCAAGAACCATTACTCCTTTCGACATTTCTCTTACTACTTCACATTTGTTATACCCCCACAGAGCTGTATGCTGAATTATAGCTGCGTTTTGCTTTCCCTTGCCCTTAAGTTGCTCTTCGTGAGTTCCTAAGTAGTTATCCCCTTCGTTTATCCACACTCCCAAATATTTATATTACTTCACACTGGGTATTTCACCTTGCTGGCTAGACACTGCGTTAGTGGTAGCGTCCTTAAAAACCAGTATTCCCGATTTTGTGGGATAAAATTTACCCAAGGTCGGTGGTTTTCCGGCCGCTAATATTAATTAGCCGTTGTCTATCCGTATCCGTCTGGTTATCAGCTAAAAGAACAATGTCGTCTGCGTATAAAATTCCCGAAATATACTGTTGTACCACTTCGCCTTGCAGCATATGGGTTAGGCTAAACCCTACTTGACTTTCTTCCAGTTTCTTTTCTAGCCCCGCCATGTAAAGTATGAACAGTATTGGGCTCACAGGGCATCCCTGTTTCAGTCCCGTATGAATGTTGACCTGCTGGGCGCATTTTTGTCCTTCCCAAGTAAGGTGCACTCTATTATATTTATAGATTGCTATAAAGAACTGTACCAACTTGTCATCTAATCCCTGGAGTTTCAACATTCTCCACAGTCGTTCTCTGTTTACGTTGTCATTTGCCCCTTTAATGTCCAAGAACGTAATCCATTTTGGTCTATTCTGTGCTTTCGCAATTTCAATGCATTGCGTTACCACGAAAAAATTATCATTCACTCGTCTGTGTTGTCCAAATCCACCATGCAGTTCCCCAAGTATTTTATTTTCTTCAATCCATGCTTTAATTTCTGGTTTTACAGCCTGCATTACGAATCTGTACACCACTGACGTTACTGGGAGTGGTCTGTATGAATCAATACTGGCTTTGTTGCCTCTGCCTTTATATATAAATTTATCCTACTTTCTAGCCAGCCCTCTGGTATTTGCTTGGTTTGTATCACCTTATCTATTGCCCTCATAAACAATTCCTTACTTCTATGTCCAAGCAGGTTTTTCAGTTGCATTGTTATTCCGTTCGGGGCCACTGCTGTCTGGGGGAAACGTTTTGGTCTCTTTTTTTTTCCAAAGAAGGTTGCTCAAACCTATTTCCTTTCCGGAGTCTTCTGTGACGCTGATGTTATCGGTGCAGGCTTCCCTACCCCTATTGCCCAAAGTTCTCACTAATCTGTGCCCGGACTGTGCCCTCCTTACCTTTCGCCTGCACAGCAACCTTTGCCAATAAACCCCATTTCAAGTGGTAGAGGAGCCGGGGTCACGATCCAGTCCTGGAACTCCGGAGCCGAAAGCTGCCCGAAAGGATGACCAGCGAAGCCAACCAAACCGCTACGCCCCCGCCTCGGCCTGTGGGGTGATTGTAATGCAGAAGATTGGCAACGTTCACCGGAAGAATCAGGACCGTCACCAATCCCCTGCGGGAGATGTCCGCCACTTTATCGTCGTCGGTAGCAGAAGCCGAATATGGAAGCCGCACCGCCATCGCCTGGAGCGACGGGGTTCTCTCTCGCTCTGCTTTCTCCAAGCGTCGACTGTGCTCGGACTGTGCCCGGACTGTGCCCTCCTTACCTTTCGCCTGCACAGCAACCTTTGCCAATAAACCCCAATTCAGTATAATAAATGCTTTATTCCCCAAATCCCCTGCATTGCCTTCGCCAGAAATATTTCTATAATTTAGAAACCAATAAAAACGCCATATTGGGTTTCTCTTAATTTCACAAATTGAAAGTTGTTCTTTATCATATGCCTAAAATACATTTTTCACTATATGTGTAGTGTTCTAGCTAAAGAGGTCAACATATGAATTTCTTTAATGTATGGCGGTGGCAACCTAGAGTGGTTTCTGTAGGTTTCTTAGTGGGTTATGATGTCAAATTAAGGCGGAAAATGGTCGGTACAAACTTTTTCGCTCTAGGCGTCGCGACCACCGCACTCCCTGCCGTCGCTGTCATAGCAAGGTTAGTTTTGGTACCGCTCGGAAAAAGTAGGGAGGTCTAGAGAGCAAAATCCATGGCAATCTCCACTAACGTGAAACCTAGGTAGAGGCGACGCATTCAGTGTATAAGTGTATTCTTGGCACCTTGGCGTTTTGTCTAAGGAAGTGAAATCAAAGTGTGTAGACGTACACACCTTTGCTGTAGAAGTCTTGTCTCTTTGAAGCACGAAGCATTCTAGCGCAAGTGTTCCAAGACGAGAGTCCCTTTGTGTTCTTTTAGGACGCGTTTTCACCCACCGAAGGAGATGAAGCTTTCTAGCGCAAGGCATTTTAAAACGACTGTCCCGGCGTGTTCTTTTAGAAGTCGTTACGTTCTAGAGAGAGGCGTTGGAAAACGAGTGTCCATTTGCTTTAGCACGGCGACTACATAAAACGACGATGACGACCGGAGATGCCGACAGCACGAGCTCCTAATACACCACTTGATTTGGTGCTTTTGCGACGGTTGAAGGCAACGACAAAGATCAGAATTCAAGAAGTCAGTGTTGGCTCAAAGGTTACCATCAATGAGGAAGACTATTCTGATAAGTTGCGGAGCATGGTGAACAAGTCCTCCCTTCCGGCAAGCAGCATGCCCTACAAGGCGCTCGGTCCTAGTACATACTGTTGTTCGAATTTGTGCTTAAAGAACATCCGCTACCACCACCATCCCAAGCAGCACAGGCCGATTTCCAATGATTGGAATTCCATGCGTCCCGACTGGCTTAATAGCTATCGGCCACTCATCAGTAACTCGGCTGAGAGATTGACATAGCGCCAAGCAAACGGCGACCGGAAGCAACGTCATACGAAAAGCACATCGGGGGCCGAGCTTCAGCAGACGTATACAAGTGCATTTTGGCCTTCACTCTCCTTGCCCGGGGTGGCGATGGTTAGCGCAGTGAACAGGCCCCAATGCAGCAAAAAGTACTTACCTAAAGAGCCACAGCTCTGTATCACGAAACAAAGCGTACTCAAATAAAGAACACCGTATTCAAAATAGCGTGCGAGACAGTATTACACATTCTCTAGGAATGGGTCCTTTGTGGGACTAAACGCAACGTTGTCCGTCGGACTACTTGAGCGTTGTGCCTTTGCCCGATCCTTTAATCTACGGCTGGGCTGGCTGACGGTCCCGTCGTCGCGTCGCTCCGTCGTCTGCGGTTCTTTTTTGGCATTGAAACGGCCGTAGTACTCCTGTACGTGGTTGTTATGTGCGTTAAGGTGTCGGTGGTGGTGTTTGAAGTATGCCTTACTGTTAGAGTAACATCATTTGCCTGCTGCGGCCGGCCTCTGAAAACGTGAGTCACCATTTCATTTTTCCTTGCGTGCGACGGGAAAGCTCGCGCTCGGTACCGCCAAAACGTAAGCTGTCGTGTATAACAATTCGTGCGCGTGAGTGCTGCTTAGTATTAGTTCTTGCGAAGAATTAAGTGGCCACATACATGTGCTTCCATTTGTGGGACCCCAGTTGTAGCTATCCTCTTTCCTGCTTTGTTTTTTCCGAACAAGCGGCCGTGCACCCACTGCCGGTTCACGACCTTGAGCATGCGTTGAAGCAAGACTCGTGTGCATTATAACAGTTACGGATGTATTGGTCTGGCTTCAATAAAGTCCAGGTGTAAAAGAAGCTTTAGTTTCATTGTTTTCTTGGGAAAAGTAAAGATATTTTCGAGTGACAAAGTAAGTAAACTGCCGCTGGGCTTCTGTGTCGGTTCCACTTGCATCTGGAGCGTCCAAAGAGAAGGCAGTGAGCGAAGGCGACAGCAACGCCATAACCAGTTTAATACCCGCTCAGTTAGCTTTGTAGCGTCGCTTTATTGATCGCTTTATTTGGTTATCCTTAAAAATATAGCGACGTAGAAGGTTAGAAGCCTTCTCATCGACCTTCAAGTTGGCAGAAATGTCTTGCAAAAAAAAAAACGTGAGCATTTGTGCGTTCCGAACCCATTGTGTAGTGCTTTGCCTTGTGGTCTGATCCCGCGTTGTTAGAAAACAAAACTTACGCTAATAAAATGTTGACGGCATGACATTCCAGTCGTAATTATTTGTTTATGTGACTACAGTAGTCACAACAAAATATCACGGAACCGCTGGCGTGTTGCTTTGTCCATTGGACTTTTTTCATACTACTTTGCGCGACTGCAATAACTGTCAAGCTCGTTTTTGGTGAAATTTCGGACTCTTTTCTCCAGAACGAGCCAAGTAACTGCTACCGTAATGCGCAGTTTTGAAAAAAAATAGTGCAGTTCGTTTCATGTTTTATAGCGTGTATTAACAAGCTAAACTTTTAGGCTGAGTATTTTCGCACGTATACGCCCTAAAAATTGCGCTAGGTGCTGTATTTTGTAAACAGCGCCTATTTACCATTAGAGTGACTGTATTTTTTTTTTCTTATTACAGACGCTACAACGTAAACGTGTTTCCCGTGGACAAGTGGTGAATGCACTAGAGAGAACGAGCCTTCCAAGCTGGACTATTCTACAATAGGGCTGTTGAAATACATACTGTGATCTTGACAGGTCGGAGAATTACTTGGGAGAAGGGTCTTGTTTACATTTATCTGAATGCTTCTGTTTTGGAGGCATCTCAAACAGTTAAAGCACGCATAGTTCGGTTCGCGCTTCATGAGCAGCGTTTTTTGTATTTTTCTCGACAATATTTTTTGTCTCTGCTTTCGTGTTTTTGTTTTGAACAAGGTTATTTTGTATTCTTGCCTCTGTTAAGCCATGTTTCTTGTTGTAAATTTGGTGTGCGTAATAAAAACGTAAGCAAAGAGACGTGATGTTTTATGTTGCTAAATTGTTTTTGGTAAGTCGCGTATGGCTTCGCAAAGTTGATGCTGTTTATTGTGCCTCGAGGTCCGATTTTTGTTTTATACACGCCATTGTACAGGAAAATATTCAACGAGTGCGCATTAAATAACTTAGTACGCACACGCTAAATAATTTCCTCTATAGTGGCATGTATAAAGCGGAAATCGGGCCTGGCGGCAACTCCTAAAATAGGAATTGGCATAACGACTGGCCACAAAGCCAAAAATGGGCATGGAAATAGCGTGGGGTCCAAACATGGCATTATCATGGCCACATACTTTTCCAAGCGTTCTCCAATATTGGCCTTCCAGAGCATTCCCAACTGTTGGCTTGTCACCTTCCAATGCACCAGCCAATAATGACGGCCGAGTTGTTGCCAAGCTCGGACGCAATGGCCACTTGACGATTTGCTATGCTCGTGCTGGGCAATTTCTGCTGCATAGGGGCTCTCACATGAAACACCGAAATAACCCAGTAGATCCGGCACCCATTCGGGAAAAAGCATGTTAGGTGGCCACGTGAGAACACGCATTCGCAACTGAGCAAACGCAAGAAAACTGGTTAAGGCTATTATTTGGGAGTCTTCCAGCCCGTGGGCAGCCACGGTGATCCTGGTGAGAAAGAAGGATGGTTGATGGATATCCTGGGTGGACTACAGTCGACTCGATGCCACTACAAAGAAAGATTTAAACCATCTCTCCCGAAAAGATGACGCGATTATCTGCTTGTATTCAGCATCTTATCTATTCATCTCAGCTCGGGTTGAGACTGATAAAAAATGTATCCAATCTACGAAGATAAGACGGATTTTGTGACAACAAAAGCAGTGTTTGAATTTATATTTAACGCCTTTCAGGTTGTCCAATGAACAGTTCACATTCGAGCACATACTTCTCGTTAACTTCGTGCACTGGTTAAATTGTTTCCAGAAACTTCTAAAAGATCAATGCTGTTCGGCAACAATAGCCCAGGTTTGCTGGTGTTAAGCCTACGAACGCGTTTTTTTTTTCTGCCCGAACTGTCCCTTGTAATGCTGTTGTTGTGTGAATGTGCAGAGATAGCAGCATACTTCGGCGTTTTCATTTAAAATTCTCTATGAAAAAGGACCATTAAAAATTGCGCCCACCTCCCCGCGAGGGGAACCCTGTGTAGATGCGACGCATCGTGGGGTTCACTTGGTGTTTCCGTTGGATTGATTCTGAAATCGCGTGAAACGTGTCGGGAACGCGTATGATTACTATGTTTAATGATTATTATTATGTTTTATTGGCCATTTTTTTCAATATCTCTAAGTGATATGCTTGGGGCTTCGCTGTCCGACCTTTACTCCATCATTGTTGCTGTAAGTGAGAGCTTCTTTCTTTTATTGCAAGTGTTAATCATTGCCCCATCATGCGTTGTATCAGTAGCATCTTCACGTAGTTTGAATGAGTCAAGGATATAAGGCGCGTTCGTAGCATTTGATTCTTTCTCGGTTTTGTGGCGCAGTGGGAAGAGTACCATGTACCTCGCGTTCCGCCCACAGGGTCACGGGATCGAAACCGCCGCAAACTATTATTTTTTATAGTGTAGGGGGAGGGGTAAGGACGCACAACAACGCCGTATGGAGGGACAAGGCGAGTGAATGAGATGCAGTCGCATCTAAAAGGCTGTTTCGCAGGTGGGGTTGCTTTGGGGACGTCATCGCATTTATTTCAGCGACAACGTTGCTACTAATATTCAATTGGGATACAAGGGATCTTTTGTTCATACTTTTCTGCAAATTGTCTTGTAGGAGGCACTACCGCAATTTGATGTTTTCTCGAGTGAGAAGCAACAGTACACCTTAAAAATATTCCAAGGAAACAGCTGCATGTTTTAGACTTCTGTGCAGATGGTTCTTCATCGGGTACTTTCCCACTGCTTCAAATAGACTCCTGTACGAGGAGTTACAAACGTTTTTTTTACCGTTCCAATATACTCAAAATGTCACTACGAGCGCCCCATGACAAAACTTATGGTGCCCCGTTGAAAATATGGTTGGCCCAGCATGAAGAAAAACCATCTGCTTAGACATCAATCTAACTGCCCTTACGGTGAATACGAGGTAGATAAAAAGTATTCTTTGTGTCATGAACAATGTTGTTTGTCGATTAATGCTTGTGCTAGATGTCTATTTGGAATGCACAATTGAACACTGGCCCACAAGAGCGCCTGATATATTTACTACGGGGCACTTGATAGGCAATACGTTAAACAGCCTTCAAAAGGCTTTTGAAATGGCAGCGTAGCACAGGCGTTAGAAATGCGGAAGGATTGAGCACGTTTTTCTAGACTAATGAGATGCCAAATTTTGTGGCGCGATCTTCAGAGAAGCTTAAAAAATTGCCTCAGCTGCCTATTGGCGTTTC
Source organism: Haemaphysalis longicornis (assembly GCF_048455015.1). Classification (NCBI taxonomy): domain Eukaryota; kingdom Metazoa; phylum Arthropoda; class Arachnida; order Ixodida; family Ixodidae; genus Haemaphysalis; species Haemaphysalis longicornis. The sequence continues at coordinate 216,933,947 of NW_027526361.1, forward strand.
CTCTATTTCTCTAGATGAAAAAGACGTTATACCTCATAAATTCTTATCCTCTGGGGCGTACACAGCTAATAGTGGGGTCGTAAGATGGTTTGCCGCTCTGATGTTGATGCAAAATCTGTCAGCAAGCGTTCCTAAATATGAGGACTTTAAAAATTTACTTCACGAAAACCCTTCCAGCCATAGATCCCTTTCCTAATAAAGTACTTGGGCGAGCACTAAATTCTATTTCCAGCCCTGCCGTGATGGCCATGTGCAATACGTCCTTAACGACGGCCCAACGACATCCTGAACGACCGCGAACGGATATCCCGACAGGTGGTTCGTGCACAGTACACTTTTACGAAAGACGCGGTAATGCATTTCGTACAGTGCAGATAATGTAGTCTCTTTCAATAGCAAAAGGCTAGAATAAAACTTTGTTTTAACATCTCAATACAACACTGCACTCAGATACATGCAGTAGCATGTGCGTCGCACTAAATCCTAGGGTTAAGCCTGCCTTAGGCGTATATGCTTAATACACATTCCGCAATAAGTTGCTCCGATTTGCAAGTTTATTGCTGCCTATCACCAGCAGGTGGCTTTCCTTTTTGGTGATTTGCTTGTTCTTGTTTTCGGAGGCAGAATTTCAGTGCCTGTGATAATAGAAAAACCATTATTACGAATAGAAGGACGTTCGCTCTTTAACGCTAGAGAAGCCTTCATTTCAGGACCCTGCGGCGGCTTCTCTTCTGCGGGCCCAGTCCTTCAACCTTCGCTGGTCCTAAGGATCCGAACTGCACAGCGTTGTCTCCGTCTGCTCGAAGGTGGGGGCGCGAATAATGGGTGGTGCTGATATCTTCTGGCAAGACCGTGTGATATGGTAGAGTGTTTCATGTTCACTGCAGTTGGCATGTTGGGGGAAGTATTTTGGGGTGCATGTTGTAGAGCAGCCTAAGATGGCCTTAACGTCGTATACATACTGGAAACTTGCAAATGTTTTTATTTACATACTTATGGCAATAAAAAATGTGTAGGGGCACCGTTTCGCCAAAAACACTGCCCTCATCATTGCCAGCGTCAATCCTCGCTAAAAGTTGATCGAAAGCCACCATGGCGAGCATACTAGGGGTACTCGGGGAACACCGGTTGAGATTGTAAAGTTTGGGTGAAATCTGCTCTCTGTGAACAAATCTCTAACACACCTTTATTACAAAGCTTGTATTATAGGAAAGAAATAGGGTCTCGCAACCCCCTAAGTGTGCACGTGAAGACTCTCTTTCGAGAAGCCTTTGAACGCTGAATATAGCACGCTTCGGTAGGTAGCAGCGTTTATTGCGCTGTAGGAGCCATAAACTACGTAGAAAAGAATGGCTCGCCGGCCTTCTGTGAACGTGCGACCGGAAGTGACGTCACAAAAAACTACCAAAACCTCTTCGAGCCATCATAGGAGCTAACAGTCTACGCTCTGCCTATTGGGCGAGCAAGGTCCATTCGGCAGGAATATCTAAATAACGCATAAAAGTTACTGTGCGGCGGGTGTAGCTGAACGTCAACGTTTCTAAATTTGCAAAGTCCATCCTGCCGGCAATGTTTGTATTTTCTCGGCGTTAGCTGCCAACATTTCCAGCGTGGACCCACTATGTACTAAAAACCTCCGGTCCCGGTGGAAACATTACTGCGGTCCCGCGTCAGAGACCTTATTTTATTATATTTTCGATTGCATGAGGAGATTCTACCAAAAAGAACGTTACAGAGGTAAGCTATGTTATTTTAATCACACACTGTCCTTCGTGGGCTATTCAACGTAAAAATTTGAGTAATTGCATTGGTTCCCATAATTGCACTCGTAGACATTCTCACCTAATCACGTACTGATGAAGATAATGGCGAAAACTCTACCATGCTACGAATGAGCTACGTCTAAGCGAGTGGATGCCGTATAGCCTATTTCTCCCGGCATTCTGCCTCGCTGCTGGCTTTATTGCCAAAATCTCTTACTCTACTTTCTTCCGTTCCCTCGGTCATAGTCATTTTCCACATTCACATCCCACTCTGTTGGCTCTCTTTATCATGCGTTCTCCACTGCTCTATAAATATCTCGGTGTTTGCACCCTTCAGTCACCAACTACGCTACTGATTGCTTAACGTGAACGACTGCAGCGGCGATGTGTACGTGTAATAACACAGGGTTGAGGGCCAAAGAGCGGCACTGTAAAATATAGTATGCCAGTACGGATTCATTTTTATGTGTATGTGTTATGCGTATGTACGTGTTTTGTGTATGTACGAATGTTTTATTTGTTTCTAAAACTCTTGCTGTTTAAAACACAACTAGTATTGGTTGTAGCATTTCAATTACGGCGAAAACATGTTTCGCCAATCTGCCTGCTCTGCTGACGGTGCTGTGATATTTTGAATATGAGCTTCGTACGCGTAATTCCTTGACCCTGGACTGATTGCGTGTTATGCAAGCAAATATAGCAGTTAAATAAGTATGCAGAAACACAGTTCCTCCGTATTGATTGTTTTGTGATTTCTTTCCAGCGCAGCGGTAAATATTATCACAACTCTTGCCAGGTCTGCAAAGCAAGTGAAGGGAACCATCCGTCGTGGTTTTTGCTTCATTATTACGTTATTATATAATAAAGTTCCTTTATTGCATTTATTAATTTTAATTCTGACAATACAATAACAAAACCTCAAAAAGTTACTCTAAAACGGTTTCATTTTGTGGAAAAAATTGTAACGCTAAACGATTCTTAAAATGTGTCTCAAAAAGTGCTGAGCACAAGTCAGCCTTACTAATGGAGGAAGAACTGATGTAATAGGCTGGGTGTTGGTGTACTGAATCTTAGTTTTTTTGTTGATATTCCGGAAGCTTGGGATAACAAAATTTCGAATTACCCATTGGAAATAACATTTTTAGTGTAATAAAGCAAAATGGTGCATCTCTTATGATGTCCTTTTGACATGGAATATTCAAAGGGTAAATTGTATGATCTCATTTAGGTGACGCCGCCTGCATCATCTGGGTTACCTTATTGTAGCATTGCAGAAGCTTTATTGGTTAATATGTGCACATAAATTACCAAAATCTTTTCTTAGCTCTAAATTTACAATATCTTATGATGACACGACTATATCATTAATAAGGGTTTTCAACTTTTACTTTGTATTGCAGATAAAATTTGTTCAACTGAACTTACTGGTGCAAAATTGTAAGCAAATCTTGAAACAACCATGAACGACAAAAACTGTTTTATTCGTCTATAAATGGAGAAAGCACAGTATGAAGGTGGAATCATGGAAACCTTAAGTACTGTTAATGTAAAGTTTAAACGGTGTGGCGTCATTTCACAAGGGAACATTTATTGACATGCTCATGTAGAACTTCTTCAAAAAAAGAACCTCACTTCGCATTGCGGAGTTTATATATGTCATATAATGCTAAAGTGCTGAAACCGGCGTTGGCACGTTCCAACGTAGGGCATATCTAGGGCCAGTAGGAAAAACAGAATAAAAACAAACAAAAAGGTACACGAGATTGGTGATGGAATTGTAACACGAATGCACAGAATGGGATTTTGGGACGCATCGCCTCCCCCACAGCCATGTCCGAGCTGATAAAAACAAAAAAAGACCAAGTTAATTCGGCTGTGGCTACCGAGTTAGCGACGCACGATAAGGACATGGATTGATTCGTTCAACAGCAATTGAACCATGTTAATGTCAAAAGTTGAAAAACACGCTTATGCTTACAGAAAATATGCAGACCTTACAAGAGAGCAGAAAAAAGAAAAAAAACCTATCTCTCCAACCCCGCTGGTGTTCTCCGTCACCCTAGAAGAAAAAACGGAATAGAATGAGCAACAGAAAATGACAAAAATAGGAAATAATCATAACTGGGGGAATGAGACGCAGGCCTGCGCGAGTATTTCGAGCATAGGTTCAAAAAAGTGCCAAACCTTGTATAGTGTAATAGCTATGGGTAGCGCTAAACAAGGCGATTGCTCAAGCGTCTATTTGACATTACCTAAAAAAGCAAATGACTGTACAGAAAGATGACGATAACGAAGACAATAGGAACAGAAATAGCATCCCTGACGGCTTAGTTGAGTAATTTGAGCATGGCTATAAATATTTTAACAATAGGTTCGCGGTAATGGCGTATAAGGAGCAGAAAAAGAAAAGAAGAAAAGAAGAAGAAAAAGAAAACGCAGAAGATCTGTGCAGGTAAAACTTCCTCCACCCGACACCACCCAAGCTCTTGTGGCAGGCACACAACATGCGGGGATATTTCGCGTTCGGACTTGTGCTTAGGCTGTCGCACTTGTGCGCAGTAGGTGAGCCCGTACGCACTCACAAGGGCTCATAACACACAAGGTGACGACCATATACCAGTTCACCAGTGTGTCATGCTCAGTCACAGTTGTTTGCTTCGTCTTCGTCTTACACCTCCAGGGCAGAGATGGGGCACATAACATTTATTTCAAAATTTTTGGGTGTCTTTCGGTATTTGAATTGTACCAAATCTGGAAGAGCCCTTCCGCAAGTGTCCAATACTGCACGCCCTTCATGGAATTATTTAGTAGTGAGCGTTCCAAATATATTTGCGTGCGGGGCTGATATAAAGCCTCCATACGTGTTTCGATATCACGAATCTTGGATTTCTCATTCCTGATATTACCGGTATTCACCACATTGTATTTTTTTTTCGTTCGTGCATCCTTGTATAAATGCTGTGCAGTTGGTCACAAAGTTAATGCTTAAATGATGCCGTACGAGCCGAAGCATCTACGTTAAAGATTCGGTTTGATTTTTTAGAAAACCTTTATTTAAAAATAAATCAAATTAGTGACTTCCGTTTGGTGTGTCCCCGTCATCCCAGGAATACGCTTCAAGGAGGTTGCCAACCAAGAATCTCGAGCAACGACTGCATAACCAGGCTTTCTGTCACAGCACAATTATGGCAGCCCCAAAAACGGGTACGCCTGACTCCCGTAGCAGGAAAAAATACGGCGATACCGACTCCTCGATAGTTGATATTTTCCTTCTCCTAACCTTACACAGCAGGAGGCCAGCACCTGGGGACCTGTTTACGCAGTCTTTTTTCGGCATAGCCAGCCTTTTTCCCTCACACAACATCTCTCCAACCCATTTTCTCACCCCGTCCCACCCAGTACACCCACCTTTACATTATCTGCGAACGTTCGAACTGAATTTTTCTGCGTACCGAACACACACGCCCTGGTGTGGGTGTAGCACCCTCTTCATCCAGAGTGGCTTCCTCCTTCCCCATACACAATCTTGAATTACGTGACTCTGTTCATCTCTCACGCGCCTTCGATTCCTCCGCACATTTCCTCTTGTTGCGTCTACTTGGTAGTTGGCAAAATAAAGTAACAAGTGTGTCTCAAGAGACAAGCTTCTTCACCATCTGAAACGCAGGCGCACGTAATGAAATTGCAGACCTTTGTCAGAAACTCTGAAGATGAAGCAAAAGTCGCCTTTATCAAGAATTTCATTTCAGTATCTATGTTTTTGAGAAAAATAAGGTTTATTTTTGTGCATTCGGCCATATTCTGGATGGACGTCACATTTTCTCTTGCAGAAACGTACTCCACCTTCACAATTCTTTCTTTAGTGGTCGAATAAGGAGTGTGCCATTTCGCGTTGGCGTCTTAGGCGGCAGTGGAGAAAGCTCGGGCATGGCCCATTCATTAGCAAGGTGCTCAAGGGAGCCAGTCAAGCATATTCATGCAGTTCACCAGTCTTCGCGTGACATGGGTGGCCGGTGAATGCATGAAACAAGACTCTGCGAAAGATTCTAATTTATGTTTCTACTTGGTTGGATCAATGGTCAGATCACTGCTCCGTCAAAAGCTTTTGCTGTGAGGCCGGTGACCACCTGAATCTACACTTCGGTGCACGCACTACCACCGCTGTTACCGCCCTTCTGTACAGCGTGGTGTGTCGCCTTTCCGACAATAAAATCCGCCACATCCCCATTTTAAAAAGTGTGGGCGAGACTATGGCCCCCTCAGATATGTGGCCCCCATCGACCATAAATTTAAAAGCGAGATGACGCTGGTTGTCAGCGCACAGAGTTTAACGTTTCGGCACGGTATAAATGCCTAGCGATGTCCCAGCTGTCCCGCACCTGTTCGACGGTTCGATAAATACAGATAATATATCAACCTTCGGAGCTGCTTGAATCAGCGGTGCCAAAGCGATGCAGGTTGCTCAGCGTGTCGCGCCTCCGCCCTTCCCTGAATGGTTGTCTTATAGGGAAGTGCTTGTTTTTATCTCAGCACCAATGACACATAAAATGATTTTTAATGCAAGTTTACACTACGAGTGAAGAAATTTAAAAATAGTGCTTGTCGTAATACAGCGCCTCCAAAAACGACCTTGTGCACACGTTTTGTGATATTTTTACGCACCTTTTTTTCTAATGTGCAAGTCTTTTGTTGCTGATTGCTTTTATAATTTGGGGTGTGCATGCCTTTATTCCTTTCAAGATCTGGTGCGTTATGTATTCTAGATATTCTTTCCTCATTAGTTCAGCATTTTATATAAATGCGAGCATTACTGTGATAGTGTACGGGCACAGCGGCTCTAGCCGCGCCGACCTCTACAAACCTTGCCGGGACGGCACGGTGGCCATCTGGCCGGAGGCAGCGTAGAGACTTCCCAACTTACTGCAGTTACGACGAAAGAAATTAGTTAGTCATCACGAATTTGTCAGCCATCCATGGGTTACCCCTGCGCCGGCTGTAAGGCTGACCACCGCGTATGCTTTGCCCTGAGGATCTCCTTTCTAGAATTTTAGCATTCGGAATAGAGCAATCTTCCTCAAATACTAGGGCTTTACAGCGTCAAAGAAGATACCATATCGAACATTGGCCATCCGCTCTACCTTATAAAAAACGGCTGAAGTAATGGCTGCCGTGAACTGCTCAGAAAGCCACTAGCGTATTGCCTGAACCTACAAGTGAAGCTTTCCCTGATCTGGGCAGCAAAGTCCAGTCTAAAGGCATAAGAAACCTGGGCATGAAAATACACTTCAAGGTTTTAAAAGGCGCGTTGTTTTCATTCAGCGGCATTCACCTAATCATTTTTCAACTCACAGAAGATATTACTAAAAACAAATTACTAAACGTGTTTACCATGGTCAATGCTTCTGCTAATCAAAAGCATGCTTGAGGAACCACGAAAAAGATGTTTTGCGGGCGTTTTTTTGTGTTTTAAATGACTTCCTTTCCAAAGGATGTGTCATAGACAAGTTTTTTTTATTTCACCGTGTGTTGGGTTTGGGTTAGCATAACTCCAGAACTTCGAAGCTGTAGCGGGTACTTTGGCTTTAAATTTTTTGTTATTTGGTTCGTTATTACACGCACTAAGAACACTACTGTTACTGCCAAAAATATGGTGGCCCCTTTCGGTGCTTGAATTGAGAAAATGAACCGAATGACACAGTGAACATCCAACTCCAGGCAGTGGATGGACTGGACGGGGTAGTGGACGGGGTGCTGAAAACTGGATTAAACAAAAAATAAACAGTGGTTCATTGTTGAGTATACATCACTCCGCCATTTTGTTTCCTAGAAGTTTACAAATATCGAATACAATGCCTTACATAAAGTGGATTTTTTTATAGATCCAAGGAAGCAATAAATACTCCGGGCAAAATCGGATAGCAGCTTCTACCGGCTTGAATACCAGCCCATCTGTTGCCATCAATGAACGTTTTTCCTGAGCCCTCTATCCTTCCTTCCCTTTCTCTTCCCTTCCCTCTCTCCCTCTCCCTCTCTCTCTCTCTCTCTCTCTCTCGTTTTCTCTCTTTCCACCCTATTCACCGGAAGTATTTTATTTCTAGAAATTTTTGATCCGGCATACAAATATGCTTCTTAAACTAGTACTCTGTATAGAGCCAAGGCCGCCGTAAATCCTGATGCTTATGATGGCCGGCAGCTATGCCTGGAACAACACCGGGAATTACGGCATTACAGAGCAGTCCGAAAAATTGCGCCAACCTCCCCGCGAGGGGAACCCTGTGTGGATGCGACGCATCGTGGGGTTCACTTGGTGTTTCCGTTGGATTGATTCTGAAATCACGTGAAACATGTCGGGAACGCGTATGATTATTATGTTTTATGATTATTATTATGTTTTATTTGCCAATCTTGGTCAATATCTCTAAGTGGTACGGGTGGGGCTTCGCTGTCGCAACGACCTTTACTCCATCATTGTTGCTGTAAGTGGGAGCATCTTTACTTTTATTGCAAGTGTTAATCATTGCCCCATCATGCGTTGTATCAGTAGTATCTTGACGTAGTTTGAATGAGTCAAGGATTTAAGGCGCGTTCGTACCATTTCATTCTGTCTCGGTTTTGTGGCGCAGTTGAAAGAGCACCATGTACATCGCGTTCCGCCCACACGGTCGTTGGATCGAAAACGCGCGCCCCTATTATTTTTTTTATAGTGTAGGGGGAGGGCTGTCGACGGACAACGCCGTATGGAGGGACAATGCGAGTGAATGACATGCAGTCGCATCTGAAAGCTGCTTACAAAATACACAAACCTTCAGACGTTCGCTCTGCAAACCGTAGCGATCAGGTCCACTGGGCAGGTTAATTAAAATTAGCCTGGACAGTCAACGAAGCCAAAAGAAGCCTTTGCTTTCGTAACTTTGGGTGCGCAGACGAGTTGGGAGCGTGCTGGCAGCGTTCCTACTTTGTCGGCTTCTCTGCCAGCAACGCCTGAGTGTACCCAACGGTTACTGAAGCCCACCTGCTTCGATAGAACGATATCCGGGTCAAGCGCAACTGATTCCCGTTTCTTGATGTCCTGCCGTTCATAATAGAAAGTTACCTGAAAACGGGCGTATGCTTCGGAATACGTATTGAAATTTGGTGTGCGTTTAATGTGTATTGAGATAATAGTTACTACACAGACAATGCGAGTAGATTAGAATAACTGGATATTTAGGCTTTCACTGTTGTTCCATTTCCATTTTTCATTTCAGATCAGTGTTATCATATTGTTGTCCAAATAGGTAGGCAGTCCTTATAACCGTTCTAGTATACACCTCACGTTACATCCTACTCTTAACACAGTTTCATTTTTACTGAATATAATAATGTCGCAAGATCTTAAAATAAAGAAGGCGTTGACATACCTAGAATGTGCCTCAGATTTAGTGGTTTGTTTTTCTTTTCGCTTTTATTTCAGCCGGGAAGCAGTCGCCTTCAGAATACGTACCAATGATGCAGCGTTCGGGATATGGGACTGATTCAACCTATTGCAGTTTTCTTGCTTTCTACAATGTTGGTACTGAATAAAAATATTTTATGCCCCTTTAACTGAACTCCGATTCCGGTTGTATTTCTTTAAATTCTCAAATAACGCACTTACATTTTACGCCCCGGTTTTAAATGCAGAACATTTCTTTAACTCACATGTAGCGTCCGCCGTCCGTCCGCAACAGCTCAGCGCGCAGGTGCGCCCTCTTCCCCACTCCTCTCTCCCGCATCACGCTACCCTCCTCGCTCTCAACAACAGGTCCGCACCGCTCCCCCTACACTATATAAAAAATAGTTATCGGCGCCTGGTTTTGATCCCACGACCCTGTGGGCGGACCGCGAAGTACATTGTGCTCTTCCCACTGCGCCACAAAAGCGATACAAAATCATAGGGCACGAACGCGCCTTATATCCTTGACTCATTCAAACTACGTCAAGAAGCTGCTGATACATGGCAGCAGTTGCATAGATCTCGTCTTCACCAGTTGCTGCAACGCACGACCACTCCTTAAAGACCCCTTAACAGTACAGTTTAGCGACCACGAAGCCGTCATTCTCAGAGTCCAATACAACGGCAACAGCAACAAATAAATAAATAACGACTTACAAAAAACTACTCGTTGACTTCACTTCTTGCGTCACAAAAAAAAGAAGAAAAATTGGGCCCATCTCTCCACGAGGAGGGACTCGAGTCGCAAAATCACGAAAGTAATAATTATTATATAAAATAAATATTAATATTTATTAGAAATAAGCAATAATAGTAAACACATTCACTACCACCCCACCACCACCCCCCAAACACTAACGTTAACGCAATACACCCAACCCCTACGCGACGCAGTTACTCGAGTCTCCCCTCGTGGGGAGATGGGCCCAATTTTTTACCAATGATATAGCACCCAGCCTGCCCTATTAACAAAAACGCCGATATAAATCAAATAACTGCAGCTTTTACACACACTATACACAGCGACGATAACACCATTGGTGACGAAGACCACAGCTGACCAAAAATTATTTGTGTTTCTAACACACAAAAGTCTCTACCCCTAGAACAACCCCTGGATTCGATTGCAGCACGAGAGGCGTATGCCTTTAGGTGGAACAAAAATCCCATGCTTTACAAACCTTGCGCTAGCAGCACCCAGGGTTCCTGGGCCCAAGGCTCTATGTTGAGAGGGATCCGTATCTCCATTGTTGGATGTTGGGCCCTCAGTGCCATCTTTTCTTACTTTGTAAAAAAAACCTGTTTATTCACGTGGCGATGATGACGTTTACGCTATTTGGCAAACTCCCGCAAAAAATGCAATAAAAGAACTCGACAACGGTACATTTATTAGGAGTAATTATAGATATTTCAAACCTTCCCGTAAAGCAAACCGCTAATTTTGTTTGCGGGGAGAACACAAAAGAAATATATGACGGTTACCAAGGAACGGCCGAGTCTCAGACGAAATATCTCTTTCGAAAACCACAGCGAAAAATTGGTCAATAATGGGCTTGCTTCACTAAAAATGTTGTGGAAAGCCTGTAGTGAGCTGTCACTTATTAAAGGTATATCTGTCTGGTTATTTTCCCTTCACTTCAATCTGCAATAAAACAACAAAGGTTTGAAGGTTTGTTCAGTACAGTGTTCAAAAAAAGTTTTCGCAATGTACATTCTTAAAAATACACTGTTCACGCTGCGTGCGTGCTATCTCTTCGAATACTACGCGCCTTTTTTGCTGATTGTTTTTAAAGCAAAGCTTTACTACTTTCGTCCACCGCTCTCGCGACGGTTGCGTAAGTTCACCTTTTGACCGCTGACACACACAACACTCCTCGACACTTTCCTCGAAGCGGATCGTTTGATTCGTGGTTCCCGCTTTCGGTGCTCCGCACAAGCACCATTCTCAGGCTTTCTGCTTAGCTAGCGGCGGTAACCACCACGGATGCGGACGCTCAACTGATCGGCACCCAACCAACCCCACCACCTCCCACGCATGCGACGCTGGGTTGTCTTGGTCTACGTGACTCGTCTCGCGGCGGCGAAGATGAACGCCGCGTCCGCCGGGACTGAAAGCGAGGCCTGGCCAAATCCTGCAACCCTTGCACGGAACCGAATGGCTTTAAGCCGTGTCCGCTAATACAGCTACATCAAAGGTTAACCAAGCAGATTAAAGGGTCAACTTACGAAGCCGAACTTTTCCTTGGATTATCCAAGGTTAGCTGAGGAAAGCTGCAGCCATCTCTGCCCTTTTTTGGTGCATTTCTTTATCACTCCTTCATCCCAATTATAGTAATGAATCAGAGTTGGTTCTTGAAAAAAAAACGTGGTTTTTTGCCGCCTATGTACAACCACTTTTCCCGAAGTAGGAGGCAGGTTTTATTGGCGCCAAGTAATGCGATACGTATACCGGCTAACGGCAGTTTAATTGGAGCAAAGAGAAAATATATATGGTTTTTAAGGCGTAACCTACGGCTACCCCTCTGCGAGAAACTGTCGGTGACGTTTTTTGTTGTGGTTGTCGTTGTGGGGTAGAAACACCACCATCGGCACCAAACAGTCCAGAAAAATATTCAGGAAAGCTTACACTCACGCGGAGGACTTCTTGCATGGCGAAGCTGTTGTAGGGACACATAGCTACGTTTCAGTATCACTGTTTACTTGCATACTTACGGTGCTAGTATTCGTCGTCATAGGCATAGAAGAGGTCGTGATCTTCTTCGCGGCAAGGGGTGGATACAAAGTTATCCTAAGCTTTGTAGACTTCCACCAGCTCTTCGTCATTGACTGGAGGCACAGGTGGCGGGATCTGTAAGTTGTCACGGGAAGGAGTGGCACACTTGTAGCCTTGTCTCCAATTACCCATAATGGCTTCTACAGAATGCGGCGGCCGCGGTGACCTCTCCCAAGCAGGGTGTCATTTTAGCTTCGGAATTAGCGCTGCAGGTTTTGTTTTACGTGCGTGGATGCGCTTGACAACAGCATTATAGTATTTTTGCAAAAGCCACTACACGAAGCAGAGACTCATCGGTGGACGCGACGCACACGCTGACGAGCACACGGTATTTCGTTATATTTTTCTCCAACGGCGAAATTACGGCATGTACAAAGGCTTCACTGTTGAAAAACCGTTTCAGTTAATGTAGAAATTAAGCTCGAGCTTCCTTGCTTGCAGAGGTGTGTGGTATTACTGTGCTAGCGCTGCTCTGAGAAGCTAAAGTACAGTTTGTCTACACTGTGATCCTAGGTATCACATTCTATGACGGGTGAACGTGGAAGTACCTCCAAAAAGTATATTTGGTTATAATAACCTCCTTACAATGAATATACAGACGTTCTTTTGTGAATGGAGCAAATACGACATCTGCACTGTTTGGGACCTATTCCTGCAATTTACAAGCTGGATATGAAGCATTTCCAGTACTTGATGTTGTCGTTGTCATAGAGACGGCCAAAATCACAGCTGTCACCAGGACTACCAAATACATGCGGAAATTATTCGTGACAGAAAGGTTTGAGATGGCTTGCACAGGAGTTAATTCCGCCGGCTAAATTGGTCTGCTGCGTTGACGAAAATGGTATTCCGGCTGTGGGACCTGCCTTGATACTAGCTCAAAAAATTGGGCGCATGGTGCACAACCACCTTACTTCAGACAGTATACCCGGAAAGGAACGGGTTGGTGCACAGCGGAGCACGTATATAAATAGGAGCAAACAATAAGTGCAAAGCAATATTTCCTCCGAGTGCCCGTTCCTGATACGAAAAACGTTTAAACATATTCTGCTCCTAATTCAAAGAATATCGGTCGAAAGCCTATGCAAATGTTTATCGCTATATCGCACAGCACGTCTTCGGGGGTCATCCAGGGGTTTTTCTGCCATTTCATTTAAAGCAAATGTAAGATGTTTTTTGTTTCAAAGCTGTGGGACATTTTTATTGAAGCCTAAGCAAACAGAATACGCTCAAAGCTGGAAATGAAGAGAATACTGATGGCGGACGTCGACACAAGTTTTTTTCTAAAAATTTGAAAACGCTGTTTGAACGGTGCTCTGGTTTTATGTTTGCGCGCCGATTCTTACGGAGACCTGTCACGACATTGCCGCCAAATCAAATTGTCTGCTGCGATGCGAAGCCATTATTGCTGATGATTTCTTCTTCCGCTAGACTTTTATAGTGCACGTACTCATAACGTGTGTTCAGAAGGTGTTTCTGTGCTATCAGCCTGCCTCACATGAGCTGCGAAAAGTTGATGCTGGCCACTGCCCTTTTACAGCTACAACAGAAAGCACGAAGACAGCTTTTCGGTATCTCGTCAAATTACCTCTGCCTAGTCAAAATAAACCCCTATTTTGACTCCGCGCAGTTGAACGAGGTGTTTGTCTTTCCATGCAATATTACGTTAGCGAAAAATCTCGGACCATCTCCACTAACCTGAAACCTGGGGAGGGGCGAGTCATGCAGTGCATAAGCATATTCTTATGCCTTAGTGGTTTTGCAACGGAAATGAAAACGTTGGGAGGTAGGAGTATACAGATTTGCTGTGAAAGCTTCTTGTCTTTGAAGAACGAAGCTCTCTAGCGCGAGGCGTAAACAAGTGTCGTCACGTTTTTTTATTACGCGTTACGAAGTGCTCCAGCGCGAGGCGTAAATGAGCATCGCAGTATTTTTTTTATTGCGCGTTACGTTCTAGTACTGGGCATAAGCAAGTTTACCGGTGTTTTTGTACCTTGGCAATATCAGACGAGAGTTGATTACGACGATGACGACGACGACAGCAGATGCGAACAGCTAGTAGAAGCAACTATCTTTTCCAGAGTTTTGTACGCCCTTCCCTACTTTAAACTCACGAAAACTCAAAACAATAAATTGGAGATCGCCATCCGGAAATGCTTACGAACTGAGCTCGGTGTGCCCATGTACGCCCCCAACTATCTTCCTGACGACACGGCCCTCCACAATACTCTTGAAGAGAAAGTAGCCGCGCACATCGCTGTCCAACAGCACAGGCTCACGACGTCAACCCAAGGTCGCACCATCCTGGCTTATACAGGGTTTGCGACATCTCACTTACCTCCTCTACCAAAAGAACCTCCACCATGGGACACAATTCCTAGAATAATGGTCAAGCCCATCCCACGCCACATGGACCCGTCTTCAGACTCCGGCAGGTGCCGAAGTAGAGCCCTCCATCTTTCCAGCCCATCACATGACACATATTACACAGACGCCACGTTTACCGACAACATGGCCACAACTGTCACGGTAGATCCACGTGAAGAAGCCATCCGTCAACACTCCAATGGACCTTCTTCTACAGCTGCTGAAATTCAAGCCATTGCCGATTCGATCATGCTGCAACCCCATTCAACTGACCAAATTACAATCGGCACGAATAATCAATCTGCCCTCAGAAAATTCGTAACTAACTCCTTACCTGCGCACATTCATCACGAGCTGACATGCTACATGGCAGCCCACAGTCACCTGCACGTATTTCTAGAATGGGTCCCCGGACACCAGGGAATTGTAGGGAATGAAAGGGCTCATGCCCTTGCTCGTGCAAATCGAAACCCGAGCGACCCTCAACCCTGGCCCCAGGACTACAGCCCCAAGGAAGAACGCGCCGCCCACGCAAGGCCCGGAGGCAACAGCTGAAGGACTTTCCCAGATCCCGCCGTAATCTTCCTCCTCCCACTTCTGACCTCACACGCCGCGAAGGCACTTACATCCGCCAGGCTCAGACTCTCTCGCTCTCTTGTGACCTCGTTCTTCACTATATCATGACCCGAGATGGCACGCCCCACTGTCAGGTGTGTGGTGCCTATCCCGACGTTAAACACACCTACTGGACTTGTCCTCGCGCCAGGCGATCACCTCACTTTCTTCATCCACACGTTTTACCATCCCACATTCCATACTCATGGGAAAACTGGGCCGCTCCTCAGCCTGATCTTCGCCCCTTCCTTTGGCCTCGCCTCGCCCGGCACATTGCCCACGTGCAGGACCCTGGCACCTGCGGAATTCCCACCTGAACGTCTTCCAGGCCCACCAGAACCACATTTTCGGCAGCCCGGACATGGGGCACTTTAAATAAAGTTTGATCTCTCTCTCTCTCTCTCCAGCCCCTCAGGGGCTTCGCCACTAAAAACGCGGCCTCAGTAGTGTTTTGCAGAGGAAGAGTGGCATCTAGGAAGAGTGGTGTAAGCAACATTTTTTGCGGTTCCGAAATGGCTTTCCTTCCCCAAAACAAAAAAAAAGGAAAACAAACGGAAGAGCAAAGTTATCCAGACAAATTTGTAGCAAAGCCAGTGTGAATACAGTCGTGTAGTGCAGAAGAATTCTTTCCAAGCGCTTGTTGTCGCAGAATTACGTGTACGTACGTTTTCCTGGGAAGACGTAACCACGTTAGCGGATGACTTTGTATTAAAATATTCTGTTACGAGGCGAGCATGCCGAAGAAAAATGTATTTTAAATATTTGCAACACAGGGGGAGCCTCCTACTGGCACAGCGAACGGATTCGCGAACAACTAACCGTCGTCATATTATTTTACCGGAACCCCTCGCAGAATGTGCTTTTGCTTAAACTGTGGTAATCCCCCCATAAGCACGCAGTATACTAGTCGAACTTTATGGCAGCTCGGGGCCTTAACCCGAAGAAGGAGATCAGTCGTGGCTGAATGGCGGAACGCTGTCCTCTGGCCGGTAGGTTTCTGTAGTACAGCCCGTGCAATACCCGTAGGAAGGCTACAATTCGACGAGGTGGAAGCAACCGGGGTGATCTGGCAAGTTGCATCAGTAACTTGCCGCAACACGTGGTACAAACAACATTAGCAGGGCAGAAAATTAGCATAAATTGCCATACGGCGGGTATGCTTCGAAAGCACGACAAGGGAACCTGGAGATAAGTGCATCCCCCGGGGTCTGGTGTAATAAACCTTTTCTGATTAGCTTGGGATGAAGCAGTCGGGTTGCGGGAAGTCTGCCAAGTGTAATTGGTGCGAGCAGTTGCATCCTAAGCGGTCTCCAATCGCACTGAAAGTTTTTTTGCCGACATAGGTAGGAGTGTGTTCAGTGGTATAGCGGTCTCACGGCCACAGTTGAGGTATATTGTTGAAAACCCGGCCGTATTATGCCGTGACCAATTACAAATAAACGTCACATAAGGGAGCGAAGCGGCCTAGTAGCTGTGCTCTGCCTAATGCAGCTGGGAAGCTTGTCGGCCAAGTTAGAATTTAAGCACTCGGAAATGCCGTTATTCTGAGGGTAGTACGGTATTGCAGTATTTCAGAATCGGAGAATATCCCCAGTGATCACCTAAGCATTTGCTCCAGTCCATGCTCTGAAGGTGGTTGGAAAGCAAAGCTTTAAACAACACCCACAACAATTGTCCAAGCGATGTGACTTGTATTCACACACGTTTCTCTACAATGAATAAAATCGGAGATTCTGCCAGCTGTTACCTGGAATCCGCAAGGGCGGTATCCCGAATGCAGCTGCAGGGTTGCCCAATGCCGCGCTAGAGCGGCGGACGCCATCGCTGTAGCCCGGCCATGGGTCGGGAGACAGCGGTGAAACCGCGGAGCCGAGCCGTCCTAATGGGCTAGCTTGGGGATGCACCACCGCACGACAAAAGAGCAGACACCCAAACAATTCGGCATGTGACCTCAGTGATTTCTATGTATACCGAATTATACTATTTCGTTTAGTAAGTTTGAGAATAGCGAGGAAGCTGAGGAAACTTTTATAATAACTATTTATCAGAACTGTTGCTACTTTCGCCTTTTGTAATAACTTCTAAAGCAAAACCGAATCGGCAATCACCAGTTTAGAGAACGGAGTCCAACTCGTGCCAAGCAGTCCGCAAAAGGCAGCGTTTCTCTAGCGGCTAGATGTCTCAATAATAGAGTTGGTACGTTTTGTTTTGCCGCCCTGCAACCATTCTAAAGAATGTTTGCCGTACGACCACTTCATTCCATCGGGTGCGGGTTACCTTGTAGGTGCTGTCGAGCAAGTTAATAAAGCCGCGCGAAGGCGCAGCGCAATTAACGCGAAGCTGCACCAAAACAGGCCCAAAACAACCCCCGCTGAAGTCGACGACAAAGTCGTACCGCCGACGACGCCGCCGGCGAGCAGGCACTCCTGCGCGGAGAACGCTGGGTAATTCTACTGCGCCATGTGTACTGTGCTGCATGAGTGAAAACCTCCGTCCCCACTCCCTCTCCAGCCGCCGTCTCCGGCACGTTGAGAATTTGTTGTCCCGCACGACACGAAAGAACGGTTGGCTGGTAGAGCTAGAAAGCTTTGGTTTAAAAGAGTAAGTAATGTCCGCGGTCGGCGAGGAAATGGTGAGGTTCCCCGAGCAGTAAAGATATATCTGGAAGGCAAAAATCTGCCACGGCTACAGGACAAGCCAGGAATGCTGGAGCTACACGTTCGGCGTTTTCCTGATTGTTGGACAAGGTAACGCTGAAGTACGCTGGCGAGAAAACGCTGCAGAACGGAGGAGTCTGCATGCTTGTTTGTACTGCTGGAACACGCCGGAGTCAACGCAGTCTCCACCGGATAGCGTTTCCGATGCTCCCGCTAGGCTTTTTTTCTCTAATACCCGTTTAGTTACAGGCCCGCTTAGCTGTTAACAGGAAATAAATGCGTAGTTCCTTCACGAGACTGATTTCGGCTCTTCTCAGCTGATTTTATCCTGCTGACTACATCCTTTATTCATTACACTTCGTCAATCACGCTCCATCGGCTCATGAAAGCGATTTTATTCTCCTGCATAACAAACAATATTCAGTCAGCATCGATAATAAAGGTGGGAAAAATGGTTCCCGATATTCCTTTGGTCTATTAGAAAACAAGTGGACAACCATTTCTTCAACCTGTCTTATTAAAAAAAGCAGAACGTAAGCGAGAACGTAAGAGAAGTGAAATTCAACGTCCATCCTTAGCTGGGTTCCTCGCATCGGTGAACATCAACTCATAACAACGCCTTTGTACAGCAACACCTGGAACAGTATCCTGTGGAGAAAAGAGCACGCCTCTGTGGTGGAGCACTATTTCGAAGAGTACGCACGCGCCATACCTGTCATGGCCATGCGGGGGTCGCAGCAATATCAATCGGATCTCGAAGCACAGCACCCGCATTAGAAATCTCGCTGAGTGGGAGATTCGTTGTATTCACTCGCATCGAAGTACAAATAATCCATAACACCATAGTTTGTGAGACGTGTTGTTGGTAGACTTGGTTGATGTCGCAGTTTGTCATTGCTGGGGCAGTCCTCGTTTCCAGCTTCCGCACCTTTAACTATTGCTTCTGAAACTCCGCGAACCATATGACGCATATTTCTGTGAAAACGTTGCGCGTACATTTTTTTATAAAGTAAGCCAAGCGCAAATGTGAAATGTGGACGAGCCACTCCGTCACGCTGCAATGACCAAATTGTGACCGAAATACGGAAAACAGGAGGGAACAAAGTTTTTCCCGCCCCGATCAGCAGAACTGGTTCCGAGACCCCTCCTTACCCTTCTCTTTTTTCCTATTGTGGGCTCCCCCTCCCCTAAGTGCTCTCACGCGGAAGAGATAGCGAACAAACTTTATTGTCAGCAGGACCTAGGTCAGGTCCAAATTTCAGTCTTGAATTCAGGGGGTATGCGTAGTAGTGCAGAATGTTCTGAGGATATGGGGCTCATGTTCGCAGAGAGCTTCCTATGCAGCCTGGATGTTAACTCACGGCGAGGGAGACAACCAGAGAGCCCAAGATGTGATGGAGGGAAGGAATGGGCAAGAGATCGTGGGATGATTTCCCAGTAAGAATGAGGGATGGGTGGGTGGGAAAGGTAGGACAGGAAGGATGGCCAGGATGCCGATTGATGTGGAGTAGAATGTTACGGGAGGAGAGTCAGGAAGTTTAAGCTTGCCGAACGAGGGCCGCAACCTAACGAGTTAGTTGTGTAATGCGAAATGTGTGAAATAGTGCTACGGTTCTCAAAAAGGTTCGATTAGTTGAATTTCCAGAGGAGAGAAGAAAAAATGTCTAGTAGTGCAAAAGGACTGCAAAAGAAAAATACCAAAACCGACATCCTGCATTTTACGAACAACAAGCGCGGCAGTTTTAACGACATGTTTAAAGAATTGGGCCAGGTATTAGAAAAAGCAGACGAATTATTGATAATCCCGCAGCCAGTTTTACGACCAGCCTTCGTCCTAGCGACGTTTGGAATGTTTTTACCAGAGATGGGACTAGTGTCTCCGGTAGAAATTTTCAATTGAGGCGAAAGAATTGCGTAAGGCCCCTGTGTACCTGAAATACAATTTCTGAAGTTGTACGGCAGACAACAAACTCTAACCTTTTCTCGCTGAACACATCACTAAAGCGGGTCGACTCCCAGGCGGGTTTGAAGAATCGAGCGAAATTCATTTCACCTCTGTAAATTACAACCTATTGCGGCTATCACCGCAGATTTTTATTCTTGCTAGACATTGCAGAAATTAAAAAAGATAAGCGTATTTATTTTTCGTTTCCTGTGGCAATTCTTTCGAATTGCAAAAAATTCCACAGTTTCAATCAAAAAATGACGGATATTTTTTTGAGCATTATTTGATTGATTGATTGATTGATTGATTGATTGATTGATTGATTGATTGATTGATTAAAGTGTTTAATGCGCCGACGCAAAGCAGGCGATGACGTAGGGCGTAGTGGAGGGCACTGGATTCATTTTAACTACCTGGGGGTCTTTAATTTGACCCATAATCTCGTACACACGGGCATCCTTGCTTTTTACCTCAATTAAATAAGCGGCCGCTGCGTGCAGAAATCGAGCCACTGTGCTCGTGCTCAGCAACAGAACTCCTTAGCCACTGAACGGCCACGGCGGGGTTGTTCTTGATAATCTAAAAAAGCTGAGGGCTTTATTTTTTCGCAATAATTGTCCTTCTTTTATTCTCCCTGCGAATCTTAGTGTATGCGGCAAAAATGGGACTCATCGTGATTGGACATATAGGTCTGGGCCACCAGGGCGGAGAAACTGCCGGTACCGTCCTTTAGGCTAGGTCTTCCTGTTTACTAACAACAATCCACTCACTGACTGACAACCTCGGGTATTTTGTTTCAATTTGAAAACCACAGCAAGGAACATTATTGCTAATGTTTTTCAAACTACCGCAACTGCTTTATCAAATGCATCAAAACATGCTACATCAGTTGCGTGCTTTTGGATTTGCTCTTACAAAGTTGCCACCTCACCGCTTGCAATCAGTTGTTGCATAAGGAAAAGCGTCCACAAACCTGGTTTTTTCGCCTCCGTCATGACACGCAGCGTGGTGGTCGCCTTGGTGACAACGAAAAATTAACAGGTTGACTAGATCGCTGGAGGTGCGACGAAGCATCGCAAGAACAATACCTTCCGGGCGAGGTTACAGTACAGGACTCGAGCTGCGGGACAGCGCTGATTCCCTGCTCCAAATCGAATTGAACTTCTGCACTCAGGGTCTTTCATTTATTCACAAAGCGCTAATGGACAAAGAATAGTCCTCCTGCTTTTGCAAATGGCGCCAACATAGCAGAGACGCACAGAACACTTTTTCCAGAGTTTACGAGGGGTCGGTACACGCTGAGTCTGACAGAGGGGGGAGGATATCTCGGCTGCAGCGTCCGCGTCCTTCGGGCAAGTCGCTACACGTAGCGTTTGTCATCGCTGAAGCTTGAATCTCACCGACTGCGAGCCGCCCCATTACGGCCGTTCCCAGGCACTTTGCGGCTTGTCAGAAGCACCTTTCTAGCACACTGGGAGACCCCGCAAAACTTTTCAGAACGTGCGAAGATGGTAGCGGCGCGAAGAAGTGTAACGTTACGAAGCACGAAATGTGATGTTGTTACATGTATAGGGGTGACATAAAAGAGTGGTTTGCAACATGCTTCTGGCTCCAAAGACACAAAATGGTCTGTAGAAGCTTGTCCTATATAGGAGACTTGAGAATCAAATGAGTATGCCAGGCATTATACGCAGTGATATCAAAGACGTTAAACGAAAATCTCCCTTCTGGCGCTTCGCTTATTTGATGGCTCAAAGCAGAGAAAAAGAGCATAAACTATTCTTTTATTAACACTTTGAGTTTCGGGGGGTGTAACTCCCCGAAAGTATGCCCGGGTTATTACGCGCACAGTATATTGCAGTGGGGCAGCAAATTTGAACAATTGGTAATGTTTAACTCATGCCGAAATATCTACAAACGTGCCAAATGGAAGCTAAAAACGGAATTGCGGAGCCAGCCCTACCTTAACCATACTCTACTACAGCCTCCATGTCGAAACGTCAGCCATCCATTCATTCTCAACCGCTACCCCGCGATGACTTCAAGCTTGTCTTACTTCCTAAAGGTGGCTTTTGTCTCGGGGATGTTGATTGCGCAATCTATATCGCCTTGCTCTATGTCACCCACAATACTTGTCGACAGAACATGAAGCTAGGTATCGACACAACCCACAAGACGGCTACTGTAAACACACATTCTGCGGAGCCCACTGGTGCTCTAACCCAAGATAAACAAATCACTGTCGGGTCTGCCATCCACCAAATCGAAGTTTACGGCTTAGCACCAGACGACGCAATCGTGGTCATTATCCGAGGGGAACCCCTTCAATTCACAAAGCACGAAATCCTGAGCAACCTGGACCAAACCAATCAAGGTTATCATCCCTAGGGCACCCCTTTTATTCACACAGCAGGAAATCCTGAACAACCTGGACCAAACCCAATACAATATCTACGCAGCACGGACATTGGTTCCTACTACAACGGTCATCCTTAATTTCGCGGGTGTAAATTTACCTTATCATGTACGACTCCATGGGGCCCAATAACCTTGCTCCATGTAAAAGACAACAATTCCTGTGTCTTCTACATGTCGCGTAACCATTTACCATTCACAGCCTGCCGTTCACTGACATCTCAATTTTTTCACCAGTGCGTTCTTCGGGACCCTGTTCCAGATCACCCGTGCTCAACCACCTGTTCCCCTACGGCGGCCTTCATCGCTGCGGCTCCACTGGATGCACGAAGCGCTACGCGGAACCGTATATTCTGCGTCAACGATGGCTTCGACAAGCCAGAGCGGCAAGCCGGAAGCCACCGCAAGACTGTCTTTGTCACGAAGGTGATGCAAGATGCGGTTTGCAACGCCGAGTTGGAGACTGCATAGAAAATGCAGCGGTAGAGGTTCTCGACCTGAGAAGATGGGGGTCTCCCGCAGCTCTCCTCCCCCTTACATTAATTCCTTCTTCAAGTTTAAATTTTAAGTCTACAATACCATGTCAGGTTTGCAAACAATTCGTAAAGATTTTTGAACAATAAAATCAGTTAGATCATCTCTTCAATCGTGTCTTAATGCATTATAACTCCCTAATATGGTTACCGGGACCGGAAAACGCCAGAAACACAACCCACAGCCCTCACAGTTGACGTCCGCGCTCCTTACCACAATGTCCCCCTTTTACTGATTCGCCACATCCCACGTCTCAAGAAACCACGACTACAGAGGCCGAACCCCAATCAGACCAGCCCTCGTGGTTTCTGTCTAGTTTAACTGAGCTTGTTGCCCAACTTGACACCTTGTATCAAGAAATTCGAAACCTAGGCCAAGACAACGACCTCCTTATGCATGAAATCAATTCGGTACGCACCGAGCACCCCAACTTCCCCCAAGAAGTAATCTCCCTCTCTGCCTAGCCGGCCATTTAGAGGCCCGACCGGATGCCTTGTCCGACCATCTAGATACCCGACCTGAAGGAGGCCCCATCCCTCAAGATAGACCTTAAAGCACAGGCTCTCGGTCCCGCTGCCTACCCGCACCCTAAGCCAGATCTGTAGAAGCCAAACCCTCTTACTCACCCCTCGATGACCATGACCCAGCTTAACAAGTCCTTCAATGCACTCCTGCAGTGGAACTTTCGATGCTTCAAGAACAAATCAGGCTCTTTACAACAATATGTCAATCCTCCGCATCCCCCACGTGATATCATTGCTGTTCAAGGAACGAACAGCCTCACCAAGCTTCCTGACTTATTAGCTATGAAGATCAGTCTAAACGAGCCAGTCACATTCATCCAAAATTGAACACAATCTGTACAGCGTACCACGCCACAAGAACGGTGCGAATACAGAAAATTATAAGTTTTATGCCCATCGACCAAAATGAATTGCAATCTTTTCATAATCAACATCTACTGCCGCCCCTAAACCAAGACACCTTACTTTCAATCTACGATAGAGTATGCCGTAGCCCTACCTAGCTCCCGTCCTATACTCGTGCAAGGAATCTTCAATGCCCAGTATCAACTTTGTGGCTACAAGTACAGCGCAAAAAAGGTCGGCAAGATGCCTCGACCATTGAAAAACTTCATCTCACCATCCTGAACGACCCAATCACTCAGACCCGAACTTGCACCAGTACATGCAGGTACACCATTGCAGAATTGTCTTTGTTGGTGCGCCAGCTCAATGTCCTGTTGTCATACACCAACGCTAACTTAGGCTCAGACAACGGCATCGTTGACCTCCTCTTGCGAAAGCGCAACTACAAGGCACGCTAAGAAAAAGCTCGGGTTAAGAACTGGGATAATTTCTGGAAGGCACTGTGCAGCCACTCGCCAAACACCAATCAGTCCTACACTGAATGAATAAACGACCTTATTCAAACAGGTAAAGCTTATATGGGAGTTGTAAACACAACGTAAAATATCCCTTCATTGGACGCAAAGTTGCTGCACCTTTCGGAAGCACGCCATACCCTTACCCGTGAATGGAAATGCCAGCGCCACAATCAGAAGCTCCGCAAGCGGATTTCTCTGCTCACTCACGGGCGGAGTAGTATGAACAGTCCTTAAGCAAAGAAAATTCCCCCATCTTCCCGAGGGGAACCCTGAGTAGGATGCGGAGCATCTCGGGGTTCACCTACATTTCCCCCAAACCCAACTACTAACACAACGGAACGCAACGGAACCCCTATGGAAATGCAGGCGTTGTTGACGTTTACAAACGGCTTCCCGTTCTCGAAGGTTCGGTTCCGCCGCTCGCTTCGTACGTTTGCGTTGCACTTCACGTTGTCGAAGTTCCGGTACCGCCGCTCGACGTTTTCAAACCGACGCTGCTTGACGTTGCTGGAGCTCAGGATCCGCTGCTCGACATTGACGCTTCGAAGCTGATCGCGCTTACCAAGTTCAGGTCCGCCGCTCGCTTCAACGTTTGCGTTCAGCGTCACGTGCCCTTCGCTTCTCAGCTTTGTCTTGAGTGGACGTAACGTTGCTATTAGTGTTTGGGCTGATGCTGACGCGTGCTTGCGTTAGCCCACTCGCTGACGGGACTGTTGCTTCCATTACACTTCATCGGAAGCATCAACGGAGTCAACCGAAGCAAGCGCTGCACTGAACGCGCTCAGCGCTCTACCCGCTTTATAGTCACACTTCAAGGAGAGGAGACTAGAGGAGGGGAGTAGCGCATGCGCCTCGAGAGAAGAAGCGAGAATGCAGGAGAAGCGCAACAGGTGGTAGGAGAAAAGTGGCGAGAGTAACGCGCAGCTGTGGGAGAGCGGGAAGGAGGAGAGTTGCACATGCGTAGTGTGAGTGCGGATGACGACGCCGCGAGAAATATCCCCGAGCAAGAGATGCTCCGCATCTACAAATTGGTTGCAACTTTATGACAGCCTCCAGGGCACTCTGACCTCCCGCAAAACTTGAAGCATACTGTGGTACCTTATTGACCCCCTAAAACGCAAGGCGAAATCATATGAAAACATGGTCTGCACACTTCCCTCTTACCCCAGCACTCTAGAACAGCTCATACAAGAGTAACGGCTCCGAACAGACACCCTATTTTCTCCACCACCCTACTATAGTATCCCCAACGCAGAACTGCAGCCAGATATCCAACTTTTTGAACTGGAAGCAGCCCTGGCTGAAAGTAAGAAAAGGGGTGCTTCGGATCCTCACCTCCTAACTTTTAAGCTCCTGGCCACTTTAGGTGCCGATGAACCTGCCATTCTGCTTGAACACCTCAATAAATCTTGAACGTCTGCGCACCTAACTATTTAATGTAAAACCGGCGATCTCTGCTTGATTCCTAAAGCGGGCAAATCCCCATACATAGACAGTCTCCAGCTTGTTTCCCTTACCTCTTGCGTAGGGAAGCTACAGGAATGCATTATACACAAAAGAATGCCGCCATACCCTGGAGACACCAACCAAACGCCCGAAACAATGTTCGGCTTTCTACAACATCTCAGCACCAAGGATATTATTTTGCGACTGAAAGGAGAGGTAATTGTAGCTGCCACTCGCCACTCCCCCTCCAGGCCTTGTGCCCTCGACCTAAAAGAGGCCTTCGACCACGTGGCACAGTCAGCAATTCTCTCCCGCCCTACTCATACTGGCTGTGGAAACTGCATTTATTAATAAAGTCCTGCCTTCCTCACAGGCGGCCAGGCTGTACTCAAAATTGAAAACATAATATCCAAACCAAATTCTCTTGCCCTCTTGGCAGTAGCATTGCGCCGCAAGGCTCGGCACTGCATCCGATCATCTTCAACAACACTTTTCTGGGTCTACTAGGAGAGCTACAGCCGATACCAAATCTTCACAACCCACTGTATGCAGAAGAGATCACCCTCTCAACTGACACAAACTCTTTTGGAGGGCTGCATATTACTCGGTAGTTTGCAGCCAAAGT
Source organism: Haemaphysalis longicornis (assembly GCF_048455015.1). Classification (NCBI taxonomy): domain Eukaryota; kingdom Metazoa; phylum Arthropoda; class Arachnida; order Ixodida; family Ixodidae; genus Haemaphysalis; species Haemaphysalis longicornis. Next base: position 216,959,948 of record NW_027526361.1, read on the forward strand.
CAATGATTAAGGCAGTCTTGCATTGTTCACCACAGAAGACAGAACTTGTCGTAATCCGGAAATATCCTGCACAACATTCCGTCGAGACGATCTTAATATCTTTTGGCCATTAGATAAAACCTAGCACGTCACTGAAGACATTAGGCCTTTACTATACAAGCCAATAAACGAAACGACTTTGTCTTGTCAAAACTGATCAATCCGTGCGTATGATAAGGTGGACCACTACCTGGCATCGTGGAATTACCTCTTTCGTTACCGCGTCCGTAGAACGGGGGTCACCGGTGAGGCGAACGCGCCATGGGAATTTTTTGAAATGCCAGCGCTCCTATGGACGTGCGGCACCAACTGCCGCATTCTGCAGGCACTGATCTCTTATTTCCTGTCAAGTTTGTAATTTTCCCGTGTGTTGGTAATTTTTAACGGTGGCTCAAAGTGTGCGGTTCGCTGCATTTGTTTACGAACATGGCAGACGATCTGGTGGCCGGAACCTCGCGCGTACGACGCCTTTCTGACAATTTTATCGCGTCTGAACGCGACGATTTAGCTGTTTCTACCACCAGTGACTCTGAAGATGATCACGGATCATCAGATTTTAGTTCGGACAACGAAAACGTTATACTTTGAAAATGATGTTTTTTTTACTTGAGCCACAATACGGTGGAAATTGTCCATGTATGTATGCTTCAAGAGCCCATTTCTTTCTCTTTTTACTCATATTTACTGTGCTTATGTGTATGGCAAACTTGTACAATAAGTAGATAAATCTGTGCCACGTGGTCGAACCAGGCAATTTCTACTCGGCAGGAAAGAAAAAAAGTGTAAGTCGTATACTTTTGGGCTAGGATAATGAAACGTTCCTGTAATGCACAGCACCGGTACGCAAACAATTTTTATATTTCAGAATATTTTTTTTTATTTTTACTGCTTTTGTCTAGTGAGCACAAGATTACAAATGTTTTATAAAATTTTCAATACTTGTTATTTTTAAGATTTTTTCACATGTTACGTTCCAACTTTAATTTTAAAACTGACACATTTTAAAAGTATGTTTACGTAGCTTTCTGCTTTCTATTGATATATATCCTCACACTGTAACCATTATATTTCTTATTACAAAAAATACTTACTAAAACCTCTAAAAGTCGTCTATTTTTCCACGGTAACAAAAGAGAAAGCACACACCAAGACTAATTCAAGCTTTTGTCATATCTTGCAACACAAATGTCACCCCATCAATGACGCTAACCAATGCTCACATTGAAGCGTTTAACAGGATCATTCGGAATGCCTTTAAACAAGCCCTCGTGACTCCCATGAGTAATCTAAAACCAAGCTTCTTCATGCGGGTCTTCATAATACAAACGAGGAACTCATTCAAGGTAAATTCTGAAGCCACCACCTCGGTCTGACACACACTCACGCGGGTGCTTTGTTCTCCAATGCATCGACCGGCCCTGTGCAGAAGAAACCCCACTGGCCCATTTGTCAGACGAGTGGCGTAAACATATTCCGGTACGACCCCTAACAAAGAACATGAACCCCGACCTCCATACCGAGCGCAAGACCGCCCGCGCGCAAGCCGATGAACGCTTATATGGCAATCGCGCTGACGAATTTTACAACGATGCGGCGAGATACACTGTCAACCAAACCATGGATGCAGCGTCCACATCTAAAAACCATTCAATAGCACGCGGATCAATCCGGATGACCTCCTGCTGAAACGCTGCAGGACTCGACATTGCCTTAGCCCTCGCCCAATGCTACAGAATAGTCATCGTCACTCATTCTCAAGCAGCCTGTCGCAGTTTCTTTTCAGGGCTGCTGGCACAAACGTCCCTTCGGGTGCTTCAACACCACCGCTCATCAAAACGAGTGGTAATTGTTTGAACAGCTGCACATGCCTCTGCCACTGACAACAACTTTGTCAAACAATAGGCTTGCGAACCGCCCCACCGAGCCTCGGATGTCCCTGCAGCTAAGCCGCCAATTGTCACATATCAGGATATGGCTCAATTTCACGGGTAACCTTTCGAAAATTCCCGTGGCCACACCTATCCCGCAGCAAAACGCAAGAAATAACCCTCCTCCAATACCAAGCCGGGGCATACGTACACCCCAGAATTTGTGTATGAATTTATGAATGAATTTATTGTTTCCGACACAGTACACCGCTCTATACAAATTTTGTACACAGCTAGGTAATCATCCTCATCACCAACCTATCTACGCCCCCTGCAGGGCAAAGGCATCCCCCATTCATCTCATATTATTCCGGTCCTGTGCCAGCTGCGACCAATTTATCCATCAAACTTCTTGATCTCATCTGTCTATCTCATCGGTCGGTTCTCCCCCCTGCCACGCTTGCCTTTTCTAGGGATCCACTCTGTTACCCTTCTTGACCAACGGTTATATTGGCTTCGCATTACAGCCCCTGACCAGGTTCGTTTCTTCTTAATTTCTACTAATATGCCCTTAATACGCGTTTATTCCCTGACCCACTCCACTCTCTTCTTGTCCCTTAATGTTCCACGTATCCTCTTCCATTTCATTTCTCCCTAAGTCGTCCTCAATTTATGTTGAACCCTCTTAGTGAGACTCCAAATTTCTGCCCCTTGTGTGAGTACCGGCAAGATGTCGTTGTCATACACTTTCTTCTTCAGGGACAACTATAAGTTGCCATTCTTTATCTGAGAATGCCTGCCCAATGCCCTCCACTCCTTTCTTATCCTTCTAATTATCTCTGCTGCATCGTTGGGATACGGGGTCACAACTTGGCTTAAGTAGATGTATTGTATTAACTCTTCCACTGCCTCGCCACCTATTTTAATCCGCTGTGCTTTCCCGAGGTTAATTATCATTGCTTCAGTTTTCCGCATATTACTTTTAGGCCCACAGCCCTACACTGTTTGTCCACTGCGGTAAGCATGCTTTACAATTCGTCCCCCGATATACTTAGCATGGCAACGTCATCAGCAACTCTGAGGTTACTAAGATATTCTCCATTAACCCTTACTCCCACCTGTTCCCAATCCAATGTTCCGAATGCTTGTTGTAAATGTGCTGTGAATACCATTGGACAGACTGTCTCTCCTTTTCTAGGGCTCGTTAATATAGGTATTTTAATGCGCTCCTCATGGAGGAATATGGTAGCTGTGTACTCACTGCAAATATGCCCTAGCATTCTTACATAATGCTCGTCGACACCCTGGTCCGCTAATGCCGGAAGGACTGCTAAAGTGTTGACCGAGTCAAATGCATTGTCATAATTTATGAAGGCAATATAGGGGTTCAGCATAGTCATCGGACTTATCTATCACCCTAATAATCGCGTGAATATGGTCCGTTTTTGAATAGCCATTAAGAAACCCTGCTTGTTCTTTAGGTTGACTGAAATCTAAGGTAGCAGAAATTCTGTTAGCGATTACCTTGGTCAGTACCTTGTAGACGACAGACAGTATGGTGATCGGCCGGCTTATTTTTCAAGTCCTTCATGTCACCTTTCATGTGTATTAGGATGATGTGCACGTTCTTCTAAGATTCCCGTACAATGGCGGTCATCAGGCATAACGTGTACTGGTTTGCGAGGTTTACTAGTGCAATTTGCCCGCCCTCCTTCAATAGGCCGGCTGTTATCTGGTTTTCACCAGGTGTTTTGCCCCCTTTCAATTCATTCAAAGCATTCCTTACTTCTTCTGTCGTTACTGGTGGGATGTCTATGCCCTTTTAACTACTTCCTCGTTCGGCATTCTCCTGGATGTCCCGGCTACTGTACAGATCTTTATAGAACTCCTCGGCTACTATGTATATTTTATCCCTAATTTTTATGATATTGCCTTGTTTCTATTTAGCTGCATAAATTTGATTTTTCGCCACGCCTAGACGCCTCTCAATTGCTTTCCGGCTGCCTCCGTTTTTTAGAGCATATTCGACCCTCTCAATATTACACGCCCGTATTTCAGCTGTCTTACGCTTATTGATTAAGATCAAAAGCTTCCCTAGTTCTTTTCTCTCAGTTGAGGTGGAGATTGTCATGATTTGACGTTTCCTAATTAGATCTTTCGTCTCCTGGAAAAGTTTACCAGTATCCTGTCCAACCATCGTGCTCCGGCTTCTACTGCACACTCAGTGATAATGCGTGTAAGATTGTCGCTGGCTACCTGTGTTTTCTGTCGTAAACTCTCCTTCTTAGGTAAGAGCTTAATATCGGTTCTGCAACGCGATCCTGAAGTCTCTAACTTTACGTCTTACTGTTAGCTCATTGATCGGCGTCTTTCGTGCTAGCTTGTTCCAGTCCCTCCTAAAATCTTGCTTAGTATTCGAGATCTCACCTTACGGTGGTCACTACACTCACCCTTCCGAGCACTTCCTCACGAAGCCAGGCTTACTGCATAATATGAAGTTTGTTTCATTTTGTGCTCCCCCTTCGGGCTCCTCCACGTCCACTTCCGGCTCTCCCCTTTGCAGAGGAACGTGTTCATGGTGCGTAGATTATTCCCTTCTGGGAACTCGACTAGTAAGTCCGCCCTGCTATTTCTACAGCCTATACCATAATTCCCAACTGCATTGTCTCCAGCCTCATTGTTGGCTATTTTAGCATTGAACTTTCCCATAACTACGGTACAATATGTCTTTACTTCAGTCATTGCCGACTCCACATCCTCATAGAAGCGTGACCGGATGTAGGCGCGTGGCCCTGTACCACCTTGACGTTTCACCTGTTATTAAGCCTAATCACAAGAGAGGCTGCCCTTTCGTTAATGCTATACTATTCTCCTATATTGCGAACCATGCTTTTAATAACTAGAAATTCCACTCGCAGTTCTCTCCTGTCCACTAGACCATGGCAACATTGGACGTGTTCATTTTTCAGCACCGTTTAGGCTTCACCTGTCCTAACCTCACTAAGCCCTATTACGTCACATTTATTGCACTCTCATTCCTCGAACAACACTTCTAGATCGCCTTGCTAAATAAAGTTCTAACGTTAAACGTTGCCAGGTTCAGATTCAAATGGCGGCCTGTCCGGTTCCAAGGATTCTTAGCACCCTCTGCTGCATCACATGTCTGATCGTCATCGTGGTCAGTTGCTTTGCAGCCACTGGAGACTGATGGCTGTGGGCCTATTGGCGTATTCATGGGAGGTTGCGCCATTACTACACTAGGGTTGCCAATCCTGCTCTGGTGAGGGAGTGCGTTACCGGCAATGGTCACACGGATTAGGCCGCACCCCAAGCCTCAATCTTCAATTCCATCAAGACCCGGATTTTTTATAATCCCGTGGGATTTGTCCGGCACCAGAATTAGAATCAGGGTCATTCTGCACGCAAGGCGGCGGCTTTAAATATACGCCACCGCTGCACCGCTAGGTACACCCCAGCGTATAGATCTGGAATGCGCTCACAACCCAACCCAACCCAGCCCTCCCACCCCACTCCAATTGTTCCTTTCCAGTGCTGTGGGAAACACTGTTGACCAGCTTTGAACCAGAGGACCAGACTCTCTTGGTGACACAGGTCAAGACGGCTACGGCAACGCTCGCATTCCAAGACTAGGCATTCTTGTATTACAGCGCACTACAAACAGGACACAGGGAAGGACGCAGACACAGCGCTGACACACAACTGAGGGGTTTATTGGGAAAGTGAACATATATACGATGCAATCAATATATACGATGCAATATATACGATGCAATCATGCCTTCTGTAGCCCTATCAGAAAAAGAACTAAAATTTCTGGCCAACCGTCAATGAGATGAGAGTGCATACTTTGTTCACACGTGATATTGGTTTTGTGTTTGATTGCATCTTATATATGTTCACATTCCCAATAAACCCGTCAGTTGTTAGTCAGCGATGTGTCTGCGTCCTTACCTGTGTCCTGTTTGTAGTGCGCTGTAATACAATAATGTCGAAATACCAACTCGCCCATCAATCCACACTCGCAAAGACTAGGGTTCTACTCTCATATTTGAGCTCATTAAAATATTTCCTCTCTCTCACCCAGCATCCCTACCTTTTCCCTCAGCAGCGGAAGGGTCTGCTGAGCAGGTGCCATCACGCCGACCAGAAGCGCGATTCCAGAAGGGCTGAGTTCTGCCTGCTCAGAAGTTTAGAGCTGCTGGTGTTATGAAATACTGATAGCGGGGCATCTGATACACATCTAGCGAAACCAGCGAAACAGCGCGCAGCACTCCTGGCATACTAAGCGCGTCATTTTGGGGCCGCTTACGTTCATAATGTACGGCTTCTGGTACCGTCTGCATGTACCACCGTCTGAAATCTACATGCAATATTCATTCCCTACCATAAACTAGATAACCCCACTACTACCTCGAGACCACCTGCCTGGCTGTTCACCACGCTAGGTGCGGGCGGTCCGTTTTTCTCAGTTTTCTGTTCTTGCACTGAATTATGTTTGCTACGCAACTTGATGGTTCACCCAGGGCAGCTCAGTACAAGAAAGACCAAGTTAGCAAAGGGGTTCACTGTAGTGATCGGAACGCGCCCTGCTCCCGACTTTCAAATTTCGCTTTTTGTATTACTTGGTTGTGTGCAAACGGCCTAGGCTCATCAGAAATCGTCCCAATTCGGCATTCAAGGGCGTCTTTGAGCATCGGCTAAGTGCGTTTTAGACGTTGAGGTTATGTCAGTTATCATTGACGGTGTTTTAACAGTGTGTGTATACGGAACCTTTGGGAACATCCTGTCGTCTTGGCCGCTCCTATAGGCTCGGGGAAGAGTGAACACCAGTTCGGACAAACCACTGCCGCGATTGTGACACCATTGGCTCACGGTGGCCTGGGGATTTTTTTATTTCGATAGTATGCCCGTTGGCATAAATACTATGTCACAAGTATCAACTAACAACCGTTTCGCGAAGAAACGCAAGGAAGGAGTGATGATTGGGTCCCCAAATCTACCGATGAAGGTCAGGTGGGATCCCAAGGTGGAGGCCTCTGCCTCGAAGGTGTCTTGTTCTCGCCTATTTCAATGAAGGGAAAGTCCACAGCAAATGTCCAGTGTCCGAATCTTCGGCAGGAGCCATGCAAAAGGGGCAGTCCTGTGCGAACGGGGCATGGTAACGTGCTGGCCACTACAGGGTAACAGAGGGAGAGAGGGCTACACCAACACGAAGTCTTCGTAGCAATACCTCCTCCCAGTGAGCGAGTCTCCTAGGGAGGTCCGTTCCCCACGGTGGAATTAGAGCTCGTGTGGCGCGACGAAGATTTTCTTTCATTTGGAGAAACTGTTCTGTGGTGTCTAGTGTCAGTAAAGGCAGTGGTTGTGGAACAAATGCAGTGTGGCAGGCGCCGTCCGCAGCAATGTGACCGGGGAGAGTATTTTGCCAGACCCACGAGAGCCGCAGAGGGCAGGGGTACGTATCCAGTATGTCATGGATGTCCCTCGAGATAGCTGAGTTGTTTTTTACTTAACGTAAATCACGTAGGGCCGCCATGGAGTCTGTATAAATTTATAAAGTAGTACCAACTGGGGCTTGATGAAGAACAGGTGTTAGTGCTTGCAAGCCGTCCCGGATGGCCGTAAGCTCGGTTAGCATGGACGGCGGGGTGGGGCATGTTTGACGGGACTCTGGTTGGGAAAGACATTGTAGGGCTGTGGGGAATTAATTTTTGTTTGGTGATGAGCTCTTGTCGCTGCTAGAGGGTATCAAATGACGACTTCTTTGCTACACGGATACGCCATTGACGAAGTCGGCGCTACAGGTGTGTGGCCGTGTGATCGCTACGCCACACCCATGAATGGGCTGGTCGTATTTAATTAAGATTAAAACGACGAGAAAACTCTGGAATATTTTCACATGGCCGAGTTGAGCTCATGACACTCATGGCGGACGCTGCTTCGGCGTGGTTTGTGGTTCGCGGGTGCAGTAGCAGGCATATTTCTACCCAGACAGATCTTTCAAACGCAGGAGGAATTTGGGCTGGTTTTCATATCTGCAACTGTACTGTGCACTGGTTGCACAGTGCTCGGACGACTGCTCCCCGTTTCGACTTCTCCGGGGCGGCCGTCGCTCGATGACCATCGAGGAGCAAGTGTTCAGCACGCTGCGGTTTCCCGCGACGGGCAGCGTCAATGGAAGCGTTGGTACCGACCGCGCCATTGACCATTACCAGTGGAGAGTCTGTTTGGGTGCAATATGATCACGGGAGACGTGTTTTTCTGACACCGCCTTTCTTTTAGGTAGTTCGCGGACATGTCTTCCGCAGCGGTCTAGAGCGCGTCTATTCGTCAGCAACAGGAGTGTGCGCTCCAGTTATCGTCTGCTCTCGAAACTATTTCGAACGAGGCCTCGCATAACCTTGCGTTTCATTTATCGTCATCGCGGCAGAGGCGTTGTGTGTCGCACAATTTGTTTTTGCTTAAAACGTAACTGGCAGGTTTGCCTGCGTATATACAAATACAATAACGGCGGCGTTTATAAGAGTCGATCCCCACATATTTTAACGGGTTTTCTTTATCGTCACCGCTGTATGAAAGAAAGCAGAGCATGGCAAGCGAGCAAATGGGAGATTTGAGAAATAAAGTAACCGCGTAACGCCAGAGTGAGGGTAAGCGGGAGTGCGGAGAAAGCAAAAGAACAGAGGGGACAGAAGGAATTGAATTCAATAAAAAAATTGCTGTGGTTTTGCCTTGGTTAACCGTAGCTGATATCTAAAGCCTCACTTCTCTGGCTAGGCCCGTTGCCGCGGTGTGGACGAGGTGTGGTGTTCCAAAGATATAGACATGTTTGCAATAAATACACTGCTTATTCATAATCTTTTTTCGCCTCAACGTGTTGTTTAAGCATCGCCGGTGTACGAGCGACCGAAGCTGCGTATTCGTTTTCCTCCATGCACACAGCTCTGCGCCACACTTGGCCTCTTGGTCTTCCATTGTGGCGCGCTTATCGCTCCGGCGGCGGCCTTCTCTCCTTCCTCCGCCATTTAGAGGCACGGGTTCCGCGCATGTCTCCGTTTCCTCCTCGTTCATCTCTCACCGGCCGCCTGTCTCTCCTCGCCATCATGCCGCTGCTCCGTGCCGGGCGCTCCACCAGGTGGCGATATGGGTTCGTTTCCTATCTCAACCAGAAAGGTTGCAAGCGGGGATAGTTGGAAATACATTCGAAGATGAAACCAATCCAAAGTTCAACAAACAAACAAGTTGTATCAAACTAGGTCAGAGAGAGTATGAATTATCATTAAAGATCTCCCAATCATGCCATCTTTCTTTACATTGTACTACGTGCCGCAGATAGGCACTGTTAACAAACTTCTCGCGAAATTTTGGAAGTTTTCCGCATAGCACAAAGAGCAGACAAGTGTGTTAGACACACAAGCGTCTGTCTTCATCCCAAAAAGATTGCAAATCTGCGTGGGCCTGGAGTGTAGCCGGTGTCTATCTAGTCGCCTTTTCACCGTGACTTTTGTAAACTTGTTTTGCTCAGGCGCTTTGTTTTTTGTTTTGGTTTGGGATTAAATTCGCCCTTCTTTACATTAAACTTTAGTTCTTATACCTGCAGCTATCCTTGCGGTTTACTTCCTTTGTCTTTGTATAACATCGGGTGGTTTCCTCCAAGAATAAGCCTATCTCTCCCCTGTCACCTATCTCTCCCCGCCGTAGGGCCGCTGCGTCATGCCGGGCGCTTGGACAACGGCGTGTGGTTTGATCTCTAGAGTTCAAGGGAGAAACTGGTCACCCAGCGAAGACTGCCTAAGGTAGTGTAGTGTAGATTGCGCTATTAAAAATTAAACTGTAGAGAGCTTCATCGAACAGGAGCGGCAATGAGCAAAAAGAAAAAAAAAGCAAATATATGTCAAACGTTGCTGTCGTTGCTGCTCTTCCCTCATTGTAGAACGTTCTTACTTGGGGGATTGGTGCGCAAATAGGTGGTTTGAGGAGGTAACGTGCCCGCTTCGCAAAATTCATCACTCTGAATGTGAAAAGTAAAAGTTGCAGAATAGTGCATCCCGCTTGACAACTAACGTGATAGCACGGGAGTAGGAAGGTTGTATACCAGCCTCACAGAACCCCGAATCTAGGCAGGCTGTGGCATATGACAGAATTCTTACGGACGTAGTAATTACGAAATGAAAAATAATAAACTAACAGAAACGCGCCATAGCAGAAAAGCAGCCACGTAAAGTAATTCATGACAAAAGAAAAAGAAATAAAAGCAAGCAAAAGGACGCAAGTCTTAGTAATTTAAAATGTAAAGACGCAAATGCGAGTTTTATGTGGGAATGGAACCAACCACTTTCAAATAGCGCGCCTCACGCTGTAAAGGCCCAGTGGTTACAGCAGCGGCATTATTCCTTCCAATTACCTGGTGCACGGACCTCGATGAAACTCGGCGTTCAGCTTAGCGGTCGTAACCAGCGCTTCGGTAAAGTAAACAGCGAAATGCTGAGGACCTCTCTAATCAGCTACGATGCTCACATCCACTGCTGGAATTGAAATGGTACATCTTCAGGTACGCTATATTGTCACATATTTACCCGTCCTTCACCCAGTAAAACTACACAGCTTGAAATACCCCCTCGCAATATACCACCAAGTCAATTTCTGCCCACAAAATTACGCCATACCCCGACCCTTCACTCAAGCACTAGAAGGTCGCGCAGATCACCTTGGTGCCGAAAATTCATTCAGCCCTGGTAAGCTCGCTGGCTTGCGCCTTCCTAAACCTAAGAGGATAAACTGCCCTTTGTGTACCTCGTTCGAGCCAAATAATAGTATTTTTAGCTCTTTTTCGCACTTTGGTATCTATACTCGTCTAGTGCGAATGCACCAGCACGTTGAGCCACTGTTAATGGTACTTCCGTCCTCTTACAATCGGGACAATTTTGCAATAGGCAATGATTTGTATAGGGCGTAAACAAACAAATAAATGAATACATTACACTTTGGCGTATTTTTTGGTCCTATCTCTTCAAGCAGGAGCTTTCACGAGAACAGATACAGAAAGGTGTTCTGGTTCACCTCGAAGCTAATACCACTATAAAAACGCTTCTGCTTCGATAAGTCTTGTTTCTGCGAAATTCCCTCTGTCTTTACCAACACAAGAAAATGACTGCAACCGTTAAATTTCCTGGACTGTATTCTCCGCTTTATGTGAAGTATACTCTCGAGCCTGAATGAAACCATTATTTTTATATATCCATACGTAAATAATTCGTACAGTAGGTTTTCATGTGGTTAAGAAATTCCCAAACCAAGGAAAATTATACCCACAGAAAAACAAATAATTGCACCCACATAGAATGAAAACCCAGATTCATAAACTTTGAAAAAAGCCCATTTATTCGGTTGTGGTCCACAGCATGACAACAAAATTTATTTAGTTTTTTGAATTGGCGCTGAGTTACACGAAATGCTCCCACAGACTTTTGGTGACATACCGCGGTGCAATGTTAGTACAATTTATTGAACAAACTTTCTTGGTTCCGCAGAGAGCGACGCACGTTTGTAACAGGCGCCTGAAAAAATACTCGCGCCGTAAAATGTTCCAAAACAATTAGATCTAGAACGGCTGTGAAGCTCCTTTCGAAGCCTCCTTAGTTCGACAGGCCTCTGAAATAGTCCTTTTTTGATCCCACTACACATGTAGCTGTAATAACAGTTCTGCCGAGATTTTGAGGAGGCGTTCCAGGAGGACACAGCTCAGTGAGACCACCATGTTCGAGTAAGTTTGCACGGAATTCTGAGGGAGGCAAGATGACGTCACATGGTGTGGGAGTTCCTTGGTCGGTTGAGATGGCCTCTCCAGAGTGGAAGATGTAGCACACAGAACTTCTAGACTTGAACGCCCCTTGAATGCGCTCGGGTGTGAGAACAGTTTTTTTGTTCGGAAGCGCAATAACGGGAGAGTACAATAGTATGGACCATGCGGCATTCAGAAATTCTTCTAAAAGCCGCATTCGTTTCACGTACCCCGCCTGCATCGCTTCTTGGTGGGGAGAAATAATTCCCAGAGTGCAGTTTCGTTTCCGCAGCCTTGCCGCCAATTTTCGAACAGCGTTGAGTAGAGGGAAGTGGAGTACTTCGCTCTCTAACTCGTGCAACCAGAAACGAATGCCTGCATAGTGGTTCCTTCGTGCCATGCGCAGTGCGTCTTGAATGAATACACTGGTAGCTCTGGGACCGTGTTCAAGAAGCCAGCGGAACGTCGAGTACCTCGAACGAACCATGAGGAGCAACGAGCTGGAGCTATACTGTGAGACATTGCTGTGATGAATGGCAGCGTGAGCGATTGGCCGCGAAAGTGAGCCAGCAAAAAGACAACGACGATGAAAAGAAGAGGAGCCGCGCGTAAGTGATCGCGGAGGCTGGAACGGCAACGGCTGGAAGCGAAGCGGTGGAACAGGGCGCGGTCCGTGGGAATTACCCCGTGAGACGCCTGGGCCACCCTAAACGGGACCGCGCTACCCTCCGCCAAGGCTCGAGAGCTCGTCTGGTCGCCGTCATCGAGGTGCTGGTGCACCGACTGCTGACGCGCCATTCCGGCTGTTGGGCGCTGCCGTTCCTGCTGCTGGAGCGGCTAGAAACGCGTCGTGATCGACTGAGACTGAGCTGACTGGCCTATTAGGCATTGCTCTCGGACCTTGTGAACTCCGAGGTTACTTTGTGTATCTGAACTGTGGACTGTGTGTACGTGCGACCGAAACCCATCCTCTCTGTTACGTCCCGACCTTTACTATGCTCACGTCCTGTGCTTGTCCTCCGTCCTGTTAAATATAGTCTTCGACGTGTTAAACAGTGTTCGTCTACTGCCTGCCTGCGTGGTCCTTGGCCCATTCATAACAAAAGTCATGTGAAGATGACGGGGATGCGGACGCAGACAAACTGAAGATATCTGAGCGTGTCAATGGAGAAAGAGTTGCAAGAGACATTCCAATAGGGAGGATTTGGGGATTGTGGCCGAAATTGAGAACAGGGATGCAGATTTGGTTGTTTTGAACTGTCACACCGGTATAAGGGAGGGTCACGTCACGTGAGAGCAAAATGTCCGTGATAGGCGAGATGATGTAATCCCCGTCTTCAACTGGGGGGCAAGGCGACAAAGGGACGCATGTGGCAGCTTGTGGCGATAACCTAACGAATTTCGTGGAGCGGAGGCGGGAGGGCATGTCGTCGACCGTTGTAGCTGCTTGCGGAAGTTCAAGGCGCACGAAACCAGAGGCACAGTCAATGAGGGCAGAGTGTTCCCCCAAAAAGTCCAGGCCCAGTATGAGGTCATGGGGACATTGCGGCAGCACATGGAACAAAACGGAAATGGGACGGTCGTCTATTGTTACGCGTGCAGTGCACATTCCGAGTATAGTAGGGACTCGTCCATCGGCGACACGCACCATGCGAGGTGGAGCAGGCGTCATAACTTTGTTAAGTTCATTTCGAAGTCTTGCACTCATGACAGATATGTGCGCGCCTGTGTCAACTAATGCTTGAACCGGGACGTCATCGAATTGTACATTGATAAGATTGGGCCGGGCAGGTTCAGTGGACAGAGGATTTGAGGGCGGGGTCGTCCATGCAGCGCTACCTCTCGGCGCTGCACGATTTAGTTTTCCGACGATGGGGGGCTGTTATAGGCGGCAGAAGGCGAGCGGCGAGCTTGCGGCGAAGGCGACTGGCGGCGGCGAGGGGAGGGGGAGCGGCTAGTTCGGGACGTGGAGGCATCGGCGGGGAAGTTGTCTTGCGCCTGGTAGGACGGAGGTCGATGAGAGGGAGTTCCCAAAGGGCGATAAGTCGGAAAACCAGTGCGTGGAGGCGAGGACCAGCGGATGCGACAGTAGTGGGAGACATGTCCGACGCCGCGGCAGCGGAAGCAGATTGGTCGGTCGTCAGGTGTGCGCCATTCGGCGGGGTTGCGAGCACGCGGAAACGAATACTGACGCCTAACTGGTTGGGCGGGGCAAGGATTGCAGTTGCCGGCACGATGAAAAGCGCAAATAGACCGGGCGCCCAAGTTGTCGATTTCTTGACGAACGACCGTCTGAATGAGGGAGACAGTAGCGGCGTCAGGTCCAGCGAGATACGGTGACAAAGTAGCAGGGGACATGGCTTCGACCTCCCGGCGGATAAGTCGTGTTAATGCCGGAGAAGGGGGCGCTTCGGGATGTCGTAGGGGCTGGTCCTCACACGTTGATGTCGCGGAAGTATTCGGCAGCCGGGCGAAGTGCTGACCGATCCGGCGGCTTTTTGCCTCCTCGAAGCGTCGGCATTCAGCAATCATTGCATCCACAGTTGTGAAGTTCTTGAAGACAAGCAAATTGAAAGCGTCGTCGGCAATGCCCTTAAGCACGTGGCCGACTTTTTCTGACTCGGGCATGTTGCGGTCAACCTTCTGACATAAAGCCAGAACGTCTAGTATGTAGGAAACGTAGGGTTCCGTCGCAGACTGGGCTCGGGTAGCAAGTTCGTTTTTGGCAGCAATCTGGCGAGCCGTGGACAGGCCGAACAATTTCCTGAGCTCCTCTTTGAACTGGTCCCAGCTTGTGATGGTCTCCTCGTTGGTCTCATACCAGACAAGTGCGGGCTCTTTTAAGTAACAATTCACATTGGCTAACATCGTTTGGTCCAACCTGTTGTGGAGGCTGGCGCGTTCATACATCTTCAGCCAGTCGTCAACGTCGATGTTACCGGTACCGGAGAACTTCCCGGGGTCCCGCGGCTGGGAGATGACGATGGGAGGAAGAGCCTTGGGCGGGGATGTTTGAGTGCCTTGCTGCATGGTTGTTACAGAATATGTGCGCCCACTGCGTAGCTCCGTAATGGTTGGTAGAGCTTGGAACCCCAACTGGACCCTTGGGTCCAAGGAGAGACGTTGCAGAGAAGGGGCGCCGGAGGGGAACGAGTCCGCGCACTCCACCAAAAGATGTTACGAGGATATAAGAGGGAAGGAACACAATGTATTCACGCTATTCCAGTATTTACTGTAGACAGCACAGCAAGCCGGAATCTGACGTGATCCTCGTCTTCCTTCACGAGCCCAAAAATGTCCCTCGTCGTCGTCGTCGTCATTCACTTCACCGACGGGTAACATACAGAAAATGTTACGAAAGAACGACGCAATCGAGACCGCGGCCATGGCTGCCCTTAGCGGGGATGACCACTTTACTAACAGGGGAAATCTACATGATGATGCTGATGACTGGCGCATAGCCAGCGGGAGATTTAACATCCTCCCGCGCGCGCAACGTTCGTGTCCGCACAAACGCTGTACCACACATGGAACTTGCTGGCTAGTCGCTGGCTTCTCCAGGTAGCACTGTTACTGCGTCTCAACCAAAAATCGCCATGGTTCTCTGACGTTTCTTTTCGAACGATGCGCGAACTGAGTCCCGCCGTCCATTAAAAAGCTTGAGTGGATCCTCGGGCTCCTTGCAGACACGCGCTGCTGCTCCGGTCCTCACATATTTTCGACTTCTGCACGCTGAGTCGCCCATCTAGACTTGCCAGTTTTCGTTGAGTCTCCTTTTACGTCTCCTTTTGCTTCCCAACTTTGCTTCCCAGCTCGGTCCAGCTGCTGTTGGAGCGCTCGCTGTCGCAGGTGGCGCCCCGCAAGAGCCCCTCTGAGACGCCCCTGGTCAGCGAGTGCTCCAACAGCAGCTGGGCCGAGCTGGAACCCCTCATGATTGGTTCGCACCAGGTGTTCCCCCTGACGGTGGAGATGCAGCAGAGGCTGATCCTGCAGTACCTGACGCCGCTGGGCGAGTACCAGGAGCTGCTGGGCGCGGTGCTGGAGGCCAATCGCTCACGCTGCCATTCATCACAATTGCATCTTTTTAGCCGTTCAATGTCGACCGGCTTTGGTTTGTCGTGGCTGTGCAGCAGCGGCTCTTCCAGAGTCAGCCTCATGTCGTCACCCAGAAGGGCGCAACATTCGACTAAACCGTCGCATCCGTAATCGCGGTCCTGTCCAGGTGAAGAGTGGTTTATTCCAGTGGCATTGTTGGTGTCGTTTTTATCCCGATAGGTATAGAGGCAGACGTTGGTTAACGGTGGAGAATGGCTACTGCTATGTTGTCGCAGGTGGAGCAGCTCTTGGGTGGCAGGAAACGGCAAGAAGTCAGGATTGGTTGTGCTTGTGGTCTCGAACCCGCCATGATTGTCTGCATGAGAAAAACGTAGGATACTGATAAGGAAATAGGAATCTACGAAATTGCTAAAAATGTTGAGATGTGTAATTTGCATTATATTAAGAAACATTGCAGATTGACCCCCTAAGAAATACTGCCTCCGTTTATGTCTCGGCACATGAAGTCATGTTTCCTTCTGGATCAAAACATAGGTACAGTATACGCGTACCGTGGCCACGTTTGGATACTGTTATCCCTAATAATATAGAGCACTAGTCAGCGGAAATAGCCTCACAAAGCTAACCAGAATACGTCACGCAACTAAGAGTGACCAATGTTTAAATTTGAAGCACAAAGGGTATATTTACGAGATTGTATTTAGCAAAAATCCTAAAATATAATTTATGTTTTTATCTTGGAACGCTCACGCATGCAAAGAACTCCTGTTAAGCTTCATGGCTTTCGGAGAGACATTTTCGCATGTTTTTTTGAGGTCTCAGCACGCGCACATCACCATCTGTCGTTTTATGCTTTACCAGATTCGAGATGGAGGGAGGGAACGGGCGTGCACATGGAGCTAGCCTTCTTGACATCAACACATACATACCTCGTGAGCTGGTGGGAGATTATAACTTTGAGGTCCCACTAATCAACGCGTCCCGTCTGCTATCCTCCCAGGGCGAGTGCTTTAGGTCGGTGTGTTACACATAAATTAAATTGACTTCGAAGTTAAAGAAAAGCAAACAGCACCATTTTGTCCGCGAAAATATAGACCGAGTCCCTTATTAATCGGGTAGGAAGTACGCTCAGTCGGAAACTGCTAACTATCGTGTTTTGTTTTGTTCCGCCTTTCCAGTGGACTTGGCCCAGCTTTCCTTGTCATCCTTCTTTAGAATGGAAGGGCACTGGTTTTTAGTTTTGCTTAAATTGAAGAGGCAAATGCATACCAGGTGTGGTGTACAAACAGCAAATTTTCTAGAAAAACTTCACACCAACGCTGCACGTGCATTAAGCGAACATAGTGTAGCTATCACCGCGGTACAACACCACAATCCTATAATTCCTGGCGTACGTAAGCAATTGTAGATTACCGACGAGGGCACAAGGTTTAAAAGGAAAGCTTTGTATGTCTTCCAGCCAAGGGTTTTTTTTTTTGTGGCGGTTGGGATAAGGAACTTCCACCGCGGCTGCGGAGCGAACGGCGGTTTTCACTCACGGAGCAGTGTACATGGCGCGGAGAATTTACCCAGCGTTCCCCGCGTCATCACCCCGGCGGGTGCATCGGTGCGCCCCGGCTTTGTCGTCTGCTGTAGGCTGTACCGCTGGGTGTTTTGGCCGTGTATAGGTGCAGCTATCGCCTCGATTGCGTGTTTCGTTCGCAACTGGTTGATTAAATTGTTCGAACGCACCTCCTGGGTCACCCCGGACACGACGTAATAAAGTGGTCTTACGGCAAAGATGCCTTAAAGGGCACGAAAACAAAATGTAGAGACCACATACATACACCCGACCGTTAAACATACCCTACCTTTTGCGGACTGCTTGCCACGAATTGGACTCCATGTTCTAAACTGGTGAACACAATTAGGTTTTGTTTGAACAGGTACTACAAAAGGCGAAAGGACCACCTGGTTCTGACTTATAGCGATTCTAAAAGTTCTCTCAGCTTTCTCGAACTTCTTAAACTCACTAAACTAACTACTCGGTATAAACCGGTATGACTAACTTAATCGGTATAAATTGGAATCACTAAGCTCACATGCCAAATTGTTTCCGTGTCCGCGCTTGTGACGTGGCGTGGTGTAGCCCCAAGCTAGCACATCAGGATGGCTAGGTTGCGCTGCACGGTTGGACTGGCGCTCCTCGCCACTTTCTTTCTTCCGACACCCGTCCGGGCTACAGCGGCGGCGTCCGCCATTCTAGCCCGGCCGTGGCCGTCGCTGCTGCGTTTCAAACGCCAACCATGTGAATTCTAGGTAACTCAAAGCAGAATCTCTGGTTTGATTCTTTGTAGAGCCAGGTGTGTGAATTCAAGTGACATCGCATGGGCACTTTTTTGGGTGTCGTGTACAGGTTCGCTTTCCAACCACCTTCATTGCGTGGACTGGAGCCAATTCATTTTATCGCGTCCTCGGTCACACGTAAGTGGCCAGTTCACGCAGTACTTTGTCATCACAACTTCGCATGAGTGTTAAAGCGGTTCCGCAAAGCTATTTGGACACACTAAATGAACTAGCCCAATCTTTAGGTTGGGTGGTCAACGTCAGCTGTGCAAAGTACAACATTCCTGCATGCAGCGGAGGGCTCACACGTTTGTTTGAAAGTTTGTTGAAACAGTTACACCATTTGCTTAGTGTTTTTGGGCTCGGCCATCTTCCTGAATGTAAGTCATTGATTCTCCCATGTGCGTCACGAAGCAAAAGTCCTTAAATTAAACGACGTTTCCTGTGCCTTCCGGCGAAGAGATGCTTCGTCTGCTCGGCGTCGACTGGTCGCAGCGGCGCCTTTCCCATTTAGCGCATCCCGCAACACGCTTAACGATCTATTACAAGACGCGTTGGCTAGGCTGACACGACGACGACACGACGGTAACGCCGACTTCCGAGTTGATCACACGACGCCGACTTCGACACGTTTGCGTCGGCCGATCGAAAGTTGGCGTAGTGTGACTGGCTTGCTTGCCGAAAACGCCAAGAATACTCATCGGCAGGACGGTTGTCGGGAATCGATCGAGAAAAGAAATCTGCGCGCCGAAATCATCCGTGCCGTAATGAATGCTACTCTGCTCCGTCACTTCCTACAGCATATTAAACATGTAGTAAGGTCCATGAACTCCATACAACTCAACACTAGCGCTAAAGCGAATTGTATTTCGGCTTACCACACTTCGGCCATTTGCTTTGACCACAATTCGTTTCCCGTAGTCCCCAACTGCATATTCACGATTGACCAGCAACGCTTGTAGAAAATATAATCTCACCCAAGAGCGAAAGCGGAGTCATGGAAGAGGTATTATGTAAATAGGGGTAGCAATATTGACCTGCGCTTTTAGTGTAAGCGTAGACCAAAATCGCATCAAACACTAGTCCCGCAGCGAAATCAGTGCTGTTGATGGGAATCGGCTATGGTGGGGGCTTTAGGAACGTATACTGTGCGACTGTTTTTCAAGAAATGTTCAGTTGACCAGTTACGAATCCTTGAAATCATTTAGAAAACATTGGTGTTACACAAATGGTTGTTCTCAGTGTATTAAACCGGTTATTTCCGCAAAATAACCAGCGTTTTTTGGCGCAGTAAACAAAGAAACAAAACCTTTTCGTGACGATTGGGCGAAAGCCTCGCGCCACTGAATCGAAGTCGTGGTTGAAATCCTGACAGTGTGTTTCTCTTTTCTTTTTTTCTGCCTTCAAAGTGGCATGATTTGCGAATTGTATTCACGAATAAAAAACACAGTTTCCGATTGAACTACGCAACTACCATATCAAACGTGAATGCATCGTTAAGGTCGTAGGCACAATTCGTTTAGTTTTTAACTCGCGTTTTGTATATATAAAAAGGCGAGTGTACTTTCAGAGGACCAAAATACTGATGAACGTATTTTGAAAAATTGGTCTGTTTGATATAGACTGAACACCGGTTCCTCCTAACCACTTAAACAAGACACAGGAAATGTTTGGGGCGAGAGGCAGTGGGTGGGGAAAATTAGGACCGTGGACGGCATGCAACCAAAGCCTACACATATCGCAACTGGCAGCCCTCATCACGCAAAAATATTGTCACGAAGCCAAGGACGACGCAGTTGTTTGGAAAAGAAACAAGTTTATTGGAGCGAACTTGTGCTCCCCTAACAACTGAAAAGAATACAAAGGCGGCGAGGCAGCGGTCAACAAAGTGACGTACGTGCGTCGGCGAGCGTCGCAGAATCGAATGCCCCGGCGTCCGCACTGCAGGCTTTTTATCTTTCGGCACGCGTGGTTCTCGAAACGTCGATTCGCATCGAGAACATAGTACATCCAAGAAGATTATTCTGGGCTGTTCATGTTAGATCGGAATGCTCTCCCTATCACAACAGATAACACATGAGGAACAGAAAGAAATAATGGAACACGCGCTTCCCTTGGCGCAGAGATAACACAGACCGGCGAAGCCGGGCGGTAAAAGCAAAACACAAATAAACAAACCCAATGTATGGTTCGCGGCATTACCCCCCCTCTAAGAGTGCATCGACCCGATGCTAACATAAGCGACAGTCCGAACAATAGAAAATAAAAGTTCGTCATCGTCCGTAGAAAGGTTTTAAGCGAACCATGTGGACGACTTCGGGTCGCGTGCGTCGTCGTGATGTGCCGGAATCACCACTGGGGATCACTTCGTAGGTTAATTGCCCAACACGTCTTAGAATCTGGTAGGGTCCGAAGTACCGTCGCAGGAGCTTTTCACTGAGTCCGCGTCGTCGAATGGGAGTCCAAACCCACACACGATCCCCTGGTTGGTACGCGGCGTCTCGGCGTCGGAGGTTGTAGCGGCCCGCATCCACCAGCTGCTGGTCCGTTATACGAACTCGAGCGAGCTGGCGGGCCTCCTCCGCACGTTGAAGATATCCGTGGACGTCGGCGTTGAGGTCGTCGTCATCTACGTGCGGAAGCATGGCGTCGAGCATCGTAGTCGGCCTTCTACCGTAGACAAGCTCGAACGGCGTCAGCTGCGTCGTCTCCTGGATAGCCGTGTTGTACGCAAACGTGACATACGGGAGCACTTCGTCCCAAGTCTTATGTTCAACGTCAACGTACATTGACAGCATATCTGCGATTGTCTTGTTCAGACGTTCTGTTAGTCCGTTCGTTTGGGGGTGGTACGCCGTCGTTCTTCGGTGATCCGTGTTGCTGTAGCGTAATACTCCTTGCATCAGCTCCGCAGTAAATGCCGTTCCGCGGTCTGTGATTAGGACTTCCGGGGCTCCATGTCGCAGCACAACTTGACTTATAAAGAACTTCGCCACTTCTTGTGCAGTCCCCCTCGGAAGAGCGGCGGTCTCTGCGTAGCGCGTCATGTAGTCTGTCGCTACGACAATCCACTTGTTCTGTGATCGTGACGTAGGGAACGGGCCTAAAAGGTCCATTCCAATCTGTTGAAATGGTCTCGATGGGACGGCGATCGGTTGCAGAAGTCCGGAGGGTCTTGTCGGCGGCGTTTTTCGTCGCTGGCAGTCACGGCAGCTCCGGACGTGGTGGGTGACGTCAGAGGTAAGGCCGGGCCAGTAGTACCTCGCCTTGATTTTTCCAATAGTGCGGGCTGTGCCCAGATGTCCGGAAGACGGGTCGTCGTGGCACGCTTCCAAAATTTCGTCACGAAGGTCCGCGGGGATGACGAGAAGGTAATTCGCTCTTGTTCCGGGGCTGATATTCTTCTTCACAAGGACGGAGTTTCTCAGGCTCAATGCTGGTAAGCTGCGTTTGAAGGTCCTAGGAACGGCAACGTTGCATCCCTCGAGGTACTCGATTATGACGCGTAAGTCGGGGTCGGCACGCTGCTGGGCGGCTAGGTCGCTCTCCGTCACGATCCCGAAGAACGCGCTGTCTTCATCAGAGTCTTGTGGTGGTGGGTCCACGGGGGCGCGGGACAGGCAGTCGGCGTCGGAGTGTTTCCTGCCGGATTTATAAACGACTGTAACGTCGAACTCCTGCAGGCGCAAGCTCCACCGCCCAAGACGGCCAGAGGGGTCCTTCAAATTGGCGAGCCAACACAGCGCATGGTGGTCTGTTACAACCTTGAATGGCCTTCCATACACGTATGGGCGAAATTTTGAAATCGCCCATATACTAGCCAGGCACTCTTTCTCAGAGGCAGAATAGTTTTTCTCCTCCTTCGACAGACCACGGCTGGCATAGGCGATTACCCTTTCGCAGCCGCTTTGCTTTTGGACAAGGACGGCACCCAAGCCTATATCACTGGCGTCCGTGTGCATTTCCGTTTCGGCATTTTCGTCGAAATGAGCGAGCACGGGCGGCCTTTGCAGGCGTTTTTGCAGCTCGCAGAATGCTTTTTCTTGGTCGTTTTCCCAGCTGAAAGGGGTGCTATCTTTCGTCAAGCCCGTGAGTGGCTCTGCAATGCGTGCGAAGTTTGCGACGAAGCGCCGGTAGTATGCGCACAGCCCGAGAAATCTTCGCACGCCCTTCTTGTCTTTCGGCCTTGGGAAGTTCGCAATGGCTGAAGTTTTTGCCGGGTCAGGTAGGACTCCCGCGGCGTTGACGACGTGGCCCAAGAACTTGAGTTCCCCGTATGCGAAACGGCACTTTTCAGGCTTCAGCGTCAACCCCGACGTACGAATGGCCTCGAGTACAGACTCCAACCTTGCAAGGTGTTCGTCGAAAGTCCGGGCGAATACCACTACGTCGTCGAGGTATACGAGGCAGGTGTGCCACTTAAGGCCAGCTAGCACAGTGTCCATGACTCTTTGAAATGTCGCTGGTGCTGTGCACAGCCCAAACGGCATCACCGTGAACTCGTATAGGCCGTCTGGGGTTATAAATGCAGTCTTCTCTCGGTCTCTCTCGTCCACTTCAATTTGCCAGTAGCCGGTCTTCAGGTCCATCGATGAGAAGTACTTCGCGTGGCAGAGGTGGTCGAGGGCGTCGTCAATTCGGGGGAGGGGGTACACGTCCTTTTTCGTGATTTTGTTCAGTCGCCGGTAGTCAACGCAAAACCTTAATGTGCCGTCTTTTTTCTTTACGAGTACGACGGGCGCAGCCCACGGGCTTTTCGAGGGCTGTATAATGTCGTCGCTGAGCATGTCGTCGACTTGAGTCCGGATGGCGTCCCGTTCGTGTGAAGAGACGCGGTACGGTGACTGTCGGGTAGGTCGGGCTCCATCTTCGATTATTATTCGGTGCTTCGCTAGAGGGGTCTGACGTAGTTTTGCGCTCGACGAAAAACATTCGCTATAGCGACGCAGCAAAGCAAATAATTTGTTCCGTTGTTCTTGCTGCAGCGCCGGATTTACGTCGAAGGGCTGCGGAAGCTTGAAGGTGTCATCGGGTGTGCGTTCAAAGTCTACGACCGCGATCACGTCACTTGCTTCTTGCGTTTTTTTGAGGAACGCAATTGCAGTTCCCTTGTTTAAATGCTGGTACTCTTCGGTGAAATTAGTGACCAAAACGTGAGATTGGCGTTGCTTAAAGTGCGCAATCCCTCTTGCGACGGAGACACCGCGGTCGAGAAGCAACCTTGGATCACTCTCTACGATAGCGTCGATGTCAGAAGCAGCATCCTCACAGTAGACGGCGATCATCAAGCTTGCGCGGGGTGGCAGGGTGATGTGATCGTCGGCGATCCTGACAGCAGCACGGTGACCGGGGTTCGGCTGCGGCGTCGTGGAGTAATCGGAGGAAAAAGTTATCGACTTGGTCTGCAGATCAATTATTGCGCCGTTGTCCGTCAAAAAGTCCATTCCGAGAATTACGTCGCGGGAGCAGTTAGGCAAAATAACGAACTCAGCAGGGTACGTGGTGCCGCCTATGGTGACGCGTGATGTGCACGTTCCACTTGGCGTTACGAGATGGCCTCCTGCTGTGCGTATATGCGGACCGTCCCATGTTGTCGTAACTTTCTTCAGCTTCGACGTGAATGAGCCGCTCATTACCGAGTAGTCGGCTCCCGTGTCGATGAGGGCGACTACGTCAAATCCGTCGATGGACAGCTGGACGTCGGACGCCGCTTTCCTGGAGTTTCTGGTGCGTCGGGGCGTTGTATCTCGGCTTGTGCGTGTTGACGGGCGGGCACCATGCGTCGTCATTCTCGTCATCTTCTCAGCGGCAGGCTCTGTCGTTTCGGGTAAGCGTCGCGTCGTGTCGTTGTCGGATTCGGGAGTCACGTCCGGGTTAGATCGAGTCGTTGGGCTGCAGGTACGGTGTTCGGTGCGGCCATGCGTCGTTGGAGGGTTTTCGTTTTTTCGCCGTTCTGCAACTTCACCTCCAGAAGTTGCTGCTTTTAGTTTCCCCCGCGTGGGCTGGGGGACCTTCCACGGGCGAAGTCAGCATTGCTACGACGGTTCGGCGATTGGTACGGGTAGGGCGATGGCGAGCGGTTGAAACGGGATGGGCCACGGCTGGTTTCAGATAGATACTCGTCGATCTCACGTGGTCGTTGGCCAGGGAGAGGGCGAGGTGCGTCGACAGAGAAACCACGCAGTCCGAGTCTCTTGTATGGGCAGCGACGGTAGATGTGGTCGGCCTCTCCGCAGTGGTAGCACAGAGGACGATTATCGGGAGTTCGCCATACGTCCGTCTTCCTCGGCGTCTGGTTTTGGGCTACCGGGGGTCGGGCGGGTGACAGTGGGCGGCGGTACGGCAGGGCCTCTTGACGGCGTGTTGGGGCAGGGCGGGGTCGACGAACAGCCGCAGAGTAGGTCATACCTTGTGGCTCTCGGGGTACCTCGGATGGCGTAGAAGTTCCCAGCGCTTGTTGCACTTCTTCTCTAATCACGTCGGTGAGGGAAGCGACTTGGGGCTGCGGCGGCGTTGGGAGAAGTTTCCGCAGCTCCTCTCTCACTATTGCGCGGATAGTCTCGCGTAGGCTGTCGGCCGGGATCCGCGTGCTGCCAAAGTCGTTCGCATTGGCCGCGCCAACAAAATTGCGGTCATACTGCTTAGCACGCATTTCGAGGGCTTTCTCAATGGTGCTGGCTTCGGTCACGAATTCGGCGACGGTTTTGGGCGGATTTCGGACACGTCCAGCAAACAGTTCCTCCTTCACTCCGCGCATTAAGAAGCGCAACTTCTTTTCTTCCGTCATTTCGGGGTCCGCGCGGCGAAATAGCTGCTTCATTTCCTCAACGAAGATCACGACACCTTCGTTGGGGTGTTGCGTGCGCGTTTCCAACAAAAGGGCGGCTCTTTCTTTCCGCACGACGGTAGTGAAGGTCTTAGTGAACTCGCTTTTGAACTGAGCCCAGTTTGTCAAGGAGCTCTCGTGGTTCTCGAACCAAGTGCGAGCCGAATCTTCCAAGTAAAAGAAAACGTGCCGGAACGTTTCTGCGTCGTCCCACCTGTTGAATTTCCGGACGCGCTCCAGTTTCTCCAACCATTCTTCTGGGTCTTCTGCGGGGGCTCCTCGGAATGATGGCGGTTCCCGTGGCTGCTGCAGAACGACAGGAGGATTGGCTTGGTTGAGCATGGTGCTGGTTGCGACGGCTTTCTTCTTCGTCTTCTCCGGTAGTAGACCGAACTCGGGTGGTAAATCTTGCACGCGGAGGCTGGCTCTTGTTGGACTGGCTGGGCGGCTTCCAGAGGTTGTAGTGGGCATGAAGGGTGCGTACCCCGCACCTCCACCAGATGTCACGAAGCCAAGGACGACGCAGTTGTTTGGAAAAGAAACAAGTTTATTGGAGCGAACTTGTGCTCCCCTAACAACTGAAAAGAATACAAAGGCGGCGAGGCAGCGGTCAACAAAGTGACGTACGTGCGTCGGCGAGCATCGCAGAATCGAATGCCCCGGCGTCCGCACTGCAGGCTTTTTATCTTTCGGCACGCGTGGTTCTCGAAACGTCGATTCGCATCGAGAACATAGTAGATCCAAGAAGATTATTCTGGGCTGTTCATGTTACATCGGAATGCTCTCCCTATCACAACAGATAACACATGAGGAACAGAAAGAAATAATGGAACACGCGCTTCCCTTGGCGCAGAGATAACACAGACCGGCGCAGCCGGGCGGTAAAAGCAAAACACAAATAAACAAACCCAATGTATGGTTCGCGGCAATATGAATGACCAGCCTTTAATTAAGGAAAAAGCGGCCCCAGGCTATCAGGGTAAAAGGCGACGCTGTAATAATTGATTTGTACAACCATACGCACATTCAAACTCACAGGCAGGCGCAAACAACCCCAGAACTCACAGTCCTCTTCGGAGACCGTTCGAAATATCTGTCACGCTGCACTCAACTGGTACTTGCTAAACACAAGGTAGTGTAGAAGTTTCCAGGAGAACAAGTGAGAGAGAGGGGGAAATGGCATGCCCGATGCACATTAAAAAAGTTTCCTGCTGTGCCGTGCAAATCTCTGGCTGTTTTTAACAAGAAAGTGTTTTATGCCCGGGTACACCAAGATTTCCGCGGTGTCATATTGGTCACGGAAATCACATCGCCAGAAAAAGTTTCTTTGACGCGGCTACACCCGGATTCGAATCACGAACACTGTCACGAACCACTGCGCTATGAACTCAAGCGCAAGGAGGCAAACTAACCCGCCTTAGATCTTTCCCACTACCTTATTCCTTCAGACAGTGCTGTCTTCTACGAGAGGCGAAGCGAAGTATTTCATCATGACGCTAATGAGCAACGACAGTTGGCGCCTGAACGGAAGCATCTTTAAGGGCCCTAAAATGACTAATGTAGCACCATTTTATGATCTCGCCGCCTTTCGCACTCATCCGCGCTCGTTCCCTCTTCCATGTTTTGCTTTTTTCAGAATCTCTGCCCAGCGCCACCGCCATTCACCAACAGAAAAGTCACGTGGTAGCTATGCCGTTTTTTCCTTCTGCCTCCGCTGCTGGGTCGGCTCGCCGGACGGGACATTGCGCAACACCGCCGGTGCGGCCCATGTTTGGCTGCGCAACTTCAGTGCCTGCTTTATCGTAGGCACCAGCGAATAGCAAAGTAGAATTAGCTGCTCGTTCCGAACAAATGTCGCATCGGTGTCGCTTTAAGTTGCTTCGCGGTGCCGATGTGTGGTTGGCAGAGCGAATAGGGTCAGGTAGTGCAACAGACTTCGTTATTGCATCTGGAATCGCGATGCAAAAAGGAGAAAAGTTTGGTTGCGTAGATTTTAGCAGGCATACTTCAAGCCGACGCTGCCATCACTCTTTTGCGAGGTAAGTTTCCGAATTCCTATTTTCGCTTTGTTAAATTCTGCGCAAGCCTGAGCGGTCACTTAAAAAGAAATGCGTATTCCCTCCGCAACCATCACCCACCATGTGTTCTGAGTAGGCATTGAGCGCAGTGACGAGTTCGTCACGTAGTAAGTTTTGCTTTGGATAAGAGGCCGTGTATTTGCCATGTGCGGCTAGACTCCAAGCAATAATTATCAGCGGCGTAGCATGTTCAGCCGGTTGTCGTAAGGTTTTTGTGACGCGAGAAATGTTCGCCTGAATTCGTGCTTGTTTAGACTGACGGCAGCTTGCGTCTGACCATGTAGCCTGCGCGCTCCGATTAGGTGTAAGCTCTTTGTGGCGTGAAGTCCCGTTTTGTGTGTAAGCGACCCGAATAGCATTCAAATCCCGTTGTTATGACATTAAAATGATCTGCTGCGTAATATGTGTGTGCTTGCTGCGGCGCAAATTGAGGCTGTAAAGAGAAAACTACTTGCGTCTAGGTAAAACAATTTAGGGCCAGCTAATCTAGGGACCGCGCCGTTGACGTACGTTTGAGTCGCAATATCTGTTATCGCATTGCTAAATTCGCGCCCGTTTGAATGGGCACTTGAAATGCATTTTCGCAACGCAACGGCTGTATGCCCTTCCGTGTATTCACAGTGCACAGAGGAACGTTAATTACATCTTAACGTTTGCTTTACGCTTGACGCCGTACATTAGCAGTCTGCGCGCTTACTTCATCTTAGTAGTCAACGGCGTAGCGTATCCAGTCATTGCAATGTGAACCAAAACACACTGGGCAAGTATATTATTCTCAGTAGAGCTATTTTTGTCAGCAAAACGCTTTTAAACGCATTTAGTGTAAAGAAGTTGGCCGTGGACGCTGCCTTGAGCAGATGCGCGAACATGAATTTTACCATGCTATGGTAGAACGGTCACTAACTCTCTTCTGCAATGCATTATTGCCTATATTTGCGGCGTGTTTGTGGCGCATCTCAGACCCGGTGGTGACATTGTTTTTTTTTCTCAATAAGATTATTTCAGGCATTAATTTGAGGAACGGCTATTGGAGAAGCTTCGCGTTAAAATACTGAACCCAAATGCCACTCCCAGCATTTCTTCTTAAAGGAAGCCACGTCAGCAGTACAAGCCACCTGCACGACGTCATTACGGACCTTTGTTCTAATAAAATATCCATTTGGTGGCACGAATTCATTTTTGTGATATGCCTCATTGTTTTCTCTCGATAATTATCGTGACATTGGTTATTTTATGCTGAGCATTTCTTAGGCTCGCATTGTCCTGCGTCGTTGATGGCGGCGCCGTCCACACGCTCACTGCGCATGCGCAACTCTCCTCCTTGCACTCACAGCTCCGCGATTCTACACTATAAAAAAAAGAAATAGTTAGCGGCGCCCGGTTTCGATCCCACGACTCTCTGGCCGCAACGGGAGGTACGCGTGGCTCTTCCCACTACGCTACAAATCCGGGACAGGAGCAAGTGCTACGAACGCGCCTTATGTCCTTAACTCAATCAAACTATGTCAAGAAGCTACTGATACAACGAAGGCACGCGAAGCTGAACGTCAACAGAAACGACGAACTGAAAACTTTAGAGGGGGATGCTGAATTTCCCGTGGGAAAGCTGTGGCGGGAAGCGCCACGCGCCATGCAGCTCCACCAGCTCCGTCCGCAGCGCCTCTGATGCTGATTGTGGCAGGATGCCGCAAGGGACTGGCCAACCAAAGAATCCATCACGGGATAGGTTCGCGTTCAACCACCGTCGTCATCTTCCCGTAGGGGAACCGCTGAAGAAGAAGAACGAGAAGACAAAGCTGCGAAGAGGAGGGCGTGTACATTGCTCTCAGCCGGTGCACCAATGTCAACAACCTTTACCTCACCAAAAGTGACGGAGACTACCGATTCTACCACAGAGACAACATCGACAAGAACATGATGGACGAGTTTCGGCGCCTCGAGAACCACCACCTACTCACCGTAACACAACAGCACTTGCGTGCCTTTGCCAACGGTGTGAAGCCTGACGCGGAATTCTCTCTGGCGCCAGTAAAAACCAGATCACTCAACATAACGGCAACACAATGGAACCACACGGAACCGCCACGATGCTTCGCATCCTCATCAGGGTTCCCCACGGGAAGATGGTGTAATTTTTTTAGAATTCCTTTCTGGTGTATTCCTGTGTTGGTGCCATGTACAATAATGGCACAATATATCCCATTAAAAACAATTGAGTCCAGGTGCATTCATTATTAACGCCTGTAAACGGCCGCGCCATGTAAAAAACATTGGATGAATTATTAGCTGCGGTAAACAGTTTGATGAGCCGTTTATATATATATTGTAAAGGAGATACTCGGCGTTCCCGTAGAAGGATCGGCACGTTTATTCGTGGACGAGGCGTCGACGCAGGAGGAGCGAGCCGAAACGACCAGCTTTACGATAGGCTGAGCATGAACGAGAGCGTCCTCTTCTTCGTCGTCATCCGGCGCATACCCACATACGGAGAATTGCTCGTTATGGCTTAGGCTGGTCACAATCGCTTGTACATTTGCGCTACATACATACTTGCTACAATACCCCCTGCGAAAAGGGGAAGCCATCATGGCGACCTAAGGGGTACTCGACATGAGCGGGTCATAGTAGGGTTTGAGCCGCGCGACATGAACTGTCTCACGCCCCCGATGGCGGCGATCTGAAGTGGGCGTTACAGGCTCAACAACATAATTCACCGGCGATGTCCGCTCCACAACCCGGCAGGGGCCGTGGTATTGCGACACAAATTTCGGTGACAGTCCGGGCGTCGGGCACGGTATGTGGAGCAAGACGAGGGATCCGTTCGGGAAAGTTGGAGGTGAGACCGAAACGTCGTGACATGCCTTCTGGCGCTGCTGGTCTTCCTATGTCAAGCGACGAGCAAGCTGGCGACATTCGTCGGCGCTTCGAGCGAATTCTGAAACTGGCATGAATTCGGAGGCGCCAGGTAGGTACGGAAGTATACTGTCCAGCATGCATGAAGGCTCACGATCATAGAGCAAAAAGAACGGCGAAAATCCTGTGGTTGTCTGCTTTGCGGTGTTGTAAGCATACGTCACGAAACAAAGAACCAGGTCCCAATTGGAATGGTCCGAGGAAATGTACATTGCGTATATATCCCCCAGTGTGCGGTAAAATTGCTCTGTCAGTCCATTGGTCTGTGGGTGGTATGATGTGGTTTTGCGGTGAACAACGTTGCATTTAGCTAGAAGGGTCTCTACGACGTCGGATAAAAACACGCGACCTCGATCACAGAGTAGCTCGCGAGAAGCGCCGTGGCTGAGAATGAACCGCTGAAAGAGAAATGACGCTACTTCTCCAGCGGTGTCCGCCGGTAGCGCAGCTGTTTCGGCGTTGCGCATTAGATGATCAACGGCGACGATGATCCAGCGGTAACCGGCAGCTGTGCTGGGAAGTGGGCCGTACAGATCAATGCCCACTCGGTCGAAGGGACCTGCTGGACAGGGGAACGGCTGAAGTGGAGCGCCGGTGTGCTGCGGAGGAGTCTTGCGCCCTTGACAGTCTGGGCAGGATTTAACAATCTTTTTCACAAAGGTATACATCCCACGCCACTAGTAGTGAAGTCTAAGGCACTCGTACGTTTTCAGGACTGCAGCGTGAGCACACTGCGCGTCATCGTAAAAGGAAGAGCAAATTTCCTTGCGTAGATGGCGAGGAATCACTAGCAGCCATCTTCGACCGTCGTTATGGTAGTTGCGGCAGTATAGAAGTTCGTCGCGAACGGTGCAGTGGACAGCTTGTCGGTGCAGTGACCTTGGAGCAGCGTTTCCCGGCGGGCATGAGAGATATTCCAGAATCGAGGTGATCCACGGGTCCTTACGTTGCTCAGGGGCCATGTCCGCTATGGCGAGAGGCGCTAGGGTGTTATCTGCCATCGACAAGCTCGCGACGTCAGATGGAAGCGGAGAGTGAGAAAGGGCGTTAGCGTCGTTATGCTTGCGTCCTGACCTGTACACAACACGGATATCATACTCTTAAAGGCGGAGGGGCCAGCGGGCGTGGCGACCAGAGAGATCCTTTAGTGAAGACAACCAACAAAGAGCATGATGATCCGTCACGACGTCGAACGGTCGTCCGTACAGGTAGGGGCGAAACTTGCTGATTGCCCAAACGATAGCCAAACATTCCATCTCTGTTACAGAGTAGTTCGCTTCTGCCTTCGTCTATGTACGACTCGCCTAACTGACTACGTATTCATCATAGCCGTCCTGTCGTTGGGCGAGGACTCCATCCAATCCCACACCACTGGCATCGGTGTGGAGGTCGATTGGTGCGTGCGGATCGAAATGTCGGATTATGGGTGGCGACGTAAGGACATGGCGTAGCCTCCGAAAAGCGTTTTCGCAGTCAGTGGACCAGTCAGAAGTTTTCCCACGTCCACCGAGACGTTCCGTGATGGGAGCAATGATGGAGGCAAGGTTCCGTACGAAGCGCCTGAAATAGGAGCAGAGGCCGACAAAGCTTCGCAGGTCCTTCATCGTAGTCGGCTTTGGGAACTCCGCCACGGCACGGAGTTTCGCTGGATCGGGGAGGACGCCATCTTTCGAAACAACATGGCGCAAAATGGTGAGTTTCCGAGAAGCGAAGCGGCACTTTTTAATGTTCAGCTGCAAACCGGCGGAAGTCAGGCATTTCAATACTTGTTCCAGGCGCGTTAGGTGGGTCGTAAAATCTGGTGAAAACACGACGATGTCTTCTAAGTAGCAAAGGCATGTTTTTCATTTCAGACCACGCAATACGTTGTCCATCATTCGTTAGAATGTCGCAGGCGCATTGCACAGTCCGAATGGCATGACATTGAACTCGTAGAGTCCATCTGGTGTTACAAATGCCGTTTTAGAGCGATCGGCGTCGGCCATCGGCAGTTGCCTATAGCCGGACCTCAAATCCAATAAGACGTACCCCGCAACTCCACCAAAAAGTGTGAAGGAGATACTCGCCGTTCCCGTAGAAGGACCGGCTCGTATATCCGTGGACGAGGCGTCAACGGAGGAGGAGCGAGCCGCAACGACCAGCTTTACGCGAGGCTGAGCATGAACGAGAGCATTATCTTCTACGTCGTCATCCGGCGCATAACCACATATGGAGCATTGCCCGTTATGATTATGCTGGTCAGAATTGCTTGTACATTTGCGCTACATACATAGTTGATACAATATACTGTACATATTATTTGTACCTAGAGGGACTCGATCTCTGGTTCGTATGAGAAATAAGAGGTCACAAATCTGTAATTGCCGCTTACCCGATCAATATTTCGATGTCACGCCTATTCCCAGATTTACAAGCCTACATTTTTCACTCAGTTTGCAAATGAACGTACTGCCGCAAGTGCAGTTTAGTGTATCGGGCTGAAAAGTCGGGAAGCAGGGATTTTGCGGGTCGCTGTACTAGCACACACGCACGACCGCAAGTGTGTATTTTTTTATGTAGTCACAGCAGCCTATAACGACATGGAGGTGAAAGAAAAATTTCTATGAAAACGGCAAAGCACTCTAAACTGCGCGGAATTAAGTTAGGATGTATGTCACAACCACCATATTCACAACCATCATGAGAAAGGCAAAAGCAAGGACGCCAGCGCAGCGCTTTAGCGATGGCCTTTGCGAATGAACCGCTCTGTATAGCAGCACGGACCGTTCGTAAGTAAGATGGGCAGTGATTGCGTGGCCACAGTCACGCGATTGAAAGAAAGGAATTACCGCTACACAGCAGTTAGAAATGTGCACGTTCGATCCTTTCGTGCTCACAAACTATCTTGAGATGTTACAAGCATGCCGCAGACATAAACAAACACCGCGCTGTGCGTATGCGGGAGCGGTCTCCACTCCGCACAAATATCCCCTTGTAGACAAAAATATAAAACAATCCTCACTTATGAAACAAAACCACCAGAGCAAACTGCAAGAAAAACTGCAGCGAGCGTACCGTAGCGTTGTGAGGGCGTTTGTTCTGAAGCAGCCAACAAAAACGGCGGCACCGCCGGCCAGTTCCAGGGCACGCGGCAAAGGGCGCGCGGCAAAGTGGTGAGGTCAAAGAAAAGAGGAGAGCGGCGGAGAAGGAAGGAGTGTTTGGCGCTACCTTAGTAAATTTACAGGCCTTAAGCGTCTTTGTGTAGGCGGGACCACCTACTGCTTCCGTTTTCGGTTTAGGTTTTGATTCGTTTTGTTCGCAAGGTTTTCAAGAGGCTGTGATTCGAGTAGGATTTACACAGTGTTCCAGCGCGCGCAATCCGGTGTCTAATGTTTTTTTGTTTTTTTATTAACAGTCTTCAACACACACAACACAAAAATAACCACACCGCATTTGGTACAACACACACCGACATTAACATACCAGCCGTGCCTTCGGCTAGGCTTTGTCATTTATTCATCACTTTAGAGAAATAAATACTCTAAAAAATCCAACCAATCTGGTACTGGCTGCTGGACACTCAGCCCCTCAACGAACTGCGTGACACTCTCCCGCAGATACTGCCGGGCCGGTCGGGCATCCACGTCGCCATGGAGCCACGCCATGCGCGCCCTCCATATGCTGTGGAGGCCCAGAAGCATTATTAAATCGTACGGGACTCCTTCGTTATTCTCTGTGGGTAAATACCGTATACCATGCGGGGTAATTGGGAAGTCTTTGTGTAAAGTTCGCTGCATAACATCCCAAAAGTGTACCGCCATCCAGGAGTGTAGAAAAACGTGGTCTATGTTATCCGGTTGTTTACAAATTGTACAGTCAGTACCCCACGGTGTATCTAACCCCTTTTCTTTTAACCATGTTTGCACAGTAAGTGTCCCCGAATGAAGTTTGAAAAAAAAGGACTTAACACCCGGTTTTACAGCCATACACTTAACTCTTTTCAGTACATCCTGCCCTGGGCCTTCTTTGTACAGTTCTCTATATCGCGGTATTGGGAACAGACTGTCGCAAACATCTTTATATACATTTCTACGTGACACTGTACTCAAATATTCCATCGAAAAACGAGTTGACAGAAACCTGAGAGCCATGACAACTTCTTTAAAATATCCTGAAATCCTTCCCTGTATGTGCAAACTGGATACGACAAATTCTGGCAGTGCTTGAGACAGCCGCACCTGGAAACTGTTCGCAAAAAGGATCGCTTGTATCGCGAAGAAAAAGGAACCTATTCATCAACTGGCGGACAAACAGGTGCGACAACCCAAGCCCGCCCTCCTTGACGCGTCGAAAAAGGTTAGTATCTCTAATGCACCTTTCCAATGTAGATGACCAGATAAATACAGCAAATGCACGATGCATTTTCTGTGCATTCAAACGCGAGCAGTGCAACACTTGCATAAGGTACCACACTTTGGCAATAAAAATAAATTACAAACAGTCGCTTTAGCAAACATTGAAAGAAAAACCCCTTTGCACTTTTCTGCCCTGTCGCGTATGTCCTGCGTTCTGGCACGCCAATACGGTTCGCTGTCCTGGTAGCACTCCAGTGGCGTTCCTAGATACTTACCGGACTGGTTTCCCATCTCATGTTGGTACAAAATTCCGGTGTCAAAGATCAGTCCCCATGCCAGAAACCCAAACATTTCCAACTACCTGTGATTGACAGAAAACGTTTAACAATGTCCACCACTTTTTTAACACTTTCCTTGGTCGTACAGAAAAGAGCAATGTCGTCTGCGTAGGCCAGAAGTTTTACCTCTGCCTCGCATAGCTTAAACCCGCGAATGTGTTCGCTTTCAATTATACTTAAGCAGAGCGTTTTGATATACAGGCAGAAAAGAAGTGGGCTCAGAGGGCAGCTCTGGTTCATGCGTCTAACGGTGCCATACCGACGTAATGTAAATAGCGATGTGCAAGCTCATATTGTGATGGAACATACCCGCGAAGGGGACTGACGCCGTATTCTACGCGAGAAAGACGAAGTGCAAGGCCAAGCGCCTGCTGAGGAGTTGGAAGAAGAGGTGAACGAGGCACGGGCGCAGAGAGCGAGACCCCAGCCAGGGAACGAGGCGGACTGAACGGGGCACGGCTCTGTGCGACCTCAGGGCGAGACGTCTGGTCTACGTGCCACAGTGAGGCAAGGCCGTCGCCAGTCTCCGCTACGGTTCCGGGCGTCGCCGCCAAGGCCCGGGACATCGTCGCCAGCACGGGCCACCGTCGACCGGGCTCCGGCGTTCCGAACAGCGCGTGACCGGGCTCGAGGCGGGAGCAAGGCCGTCAGCGGACCCGGCGGAAAGTCTTCTGGCTACGGAACCTGGGCAGCCAACCTCAACGACGCGGACACCACTACGAGGGCGACGTCGGCACCCGCGTCCCATACAACCGATGTGAGCGTTTCCTGCCCCGGGACGTTTACGCGGGGACGGTGCGCGGACTTTGTAGTCGCGGGCGCTGGAGCGGGCCGCGTGGGCTGTTTTATCATCCGAGTTTCCCCATAACGCTTTGTGAATTCCCTTTGTCATTGCTTCAACCCTCTGTGCTGTCCAGTATGTAAATACAATGTCATCTCCTCATCCGCACTAAGAGCGTTCCCTCCGTTTCGTGTGATCCGGCCCATTTCATTACAAAAAGTGGCGAGCCTGCCAGGATTCTATCATTAACATCTGCGGAAATTGGTTGAACGCTGTGTGCGGACGAGTGATCTGACAGTTTGAAGATGGATTTGGAAAAGTTAATGGCAATAGGGTCACAGTTAGGCTTGACGGGACCCGAACTTCGGGAGTGGATTGAAAGCAAGCGTGCGGAGGAGAGGGCTCAGAGGGCAGCTGAGAGAGAAGCCCTTAGAGAAGCAGCGGAAAGGAAAAAGGAAGCTGACGAAAGAGAGTTGGCACTCCTCCAACTTAGGCTGCGCATCCAGGAAGGGGCGCAAAACACTCCAGCAGTTACTGGAGAGAGTAGCGCTGGCCCCAACACGCTTGTTATCAACCCACAGAAGTTGCTACCCTTGTTCGACGAGAGGCGAGACGATTTGCACGCCTATTTGCAAAGGTTCGAACGCGTAGCAACGGGTCAGGGTTGGCCCCAAGACAAATGGGCTGTTGCCATTAGTATGTGTTTGTCAGGGGAGGCACTTTCAGTTATCGGCCGGATGACTGCAACAGAGTCGTTGGACTATGCGAAAGTCAAGAACGCTCTGCTGCAACGGTTTAAGTTTACTGCCCAAGGCTATCAGGACAAGTTTCGCAAAGCACGAGCTGAGGATGGCGAAACAGGGAGGCAGCCAGCAGCAAGGATATCCGGTTATTTCGATCATTGGATTGAAATGACCGGGATACCAAAAACATTTGAGGGTCTCCGCGATCACGTCATTGCGGAGCAGTTCCTCCGCTGTTGCCATCCGAAGCTCGTAGTCTTTTTAAAAGAGCGCCAGTGCAAAACTCTGGATAACTTGGCAGATTACACCGACCGGTTTCTGGAGGCGCAAAACCTCCCAAATCTTGGGAAATGCCCAGATGACGGGGAGAAACCCCCGAAGAATGCGCAAGACGCGCAGAAGAAGCAACCTCCCAAGTGCTTCCTGTGCAACCGGCCGGGCCACCGCGCTACGGACTGCCGCAGCACGGCAAGGGAGCCACCGAAATGCAGTGCCTGCGGACGTGTCGGCCACAAGTCGCAGGATTGCAAGCGCAAGTCAGGCGGTCAGGAGCAGGTATCTGCATGCGCCCTAACCCAGAGTGGCGGGGATCCTGCGGTGTGTAGCCAGCCGAGTTTTCCCGCAAGAAATGCGTATCCTTCTGCCCACAACCGCGGTCCAGGCACTGGAAAGGACGCGTTCCGCGTGAACGGTATGCCTGTCGTCGAAGGCCGCGTTCAAGGAAAGCCTGCTACGGTGCTTCGGGATACCGGGAGCAATACTGCTATTGTTCGACGCGACTTGGTTGAAGACGGGTGTTTAACCGGAAAAACAACGTCCGTCGTGCTTCTGGATGGCTCTAGTAAAGAACTAGCCGAGGCAAAGATCAAGGCCGACACTCCCTACTTCGTGGGCGAAATCATCGTATGCTGCATGGACCGGCCGATCTACGACCTTGTGCTGGGAAATCTGCCAGGTGTCAGAGCAGCGGACAACCCTGATCCTGATTGGAAACGCCGTGTGGGACCACCTCAAGTGGCAGGAACCGGCGTGGAGTCTACACCTCCGAATAGGGATGTCTTACTGTCCGCTGTTGTTAGGACAACTTCATCGAAGAGCAGGCCTCTTAAAACACCCGTGATTCCATGCACGGATATAACCAGGGAGGAGCTAATTCAAGAGCAAAGAAGTGACCCGACTTTAAAGCGCTGTTTCCGCAAGATTGGGAAAACATTCTCATCTGGTAAAGGTCACAGCTACTCCTTCACTGAGGTTGACGGCCTTCTATACCGCCATTATCATCTAGCAGCGGGGAGAACTTTCAAACAAGTAGTGATTCCCAAGAAGCTTAGAGACTCGATTCTACAAGTCGCTCATGAGGGGATCATGGCGGGTCATCAGGGCGCACGACGGACAGCTGATCGCATCCTAGGTGAATTCTACTGGCCTGACTTGCTCGGAGACGTTAAACGCTTCGTCAGATCATGCGACATCTGCCAGAGAACGACACCGAAAGGCAAGGTTGGTGTCGCGCCGCTAGGGCATACCCCTGTTATAAGGACACCGTTCGAGCGTGTCGCCGTGGATTTGATTGGCCCGTTCTCACCAAAATCCGACCGATGCAACCGATACGTTCTCACCCTCGTCGACTTTGCGACACGTTACCCAGACGCGGTTGCCCTACCTTCAATTGACTCGGTGCATGTCGCCGAAGGTCTTCTGGAAATCTTCTCCCGAATCGGAATTCCTAAGGAAATGGTGACCGACCAAGGGGCGAGCTTTACCTCACAGCTTATGAAGGAGGTAGGCCGACTGCTATCGGTTCGACTTTTCCGAACTACCCCGTACCACGCTATGGCGAACGGACTCGTAGAGAAGTTTAATGGCACCCTCAAATGCATGTTAAAGAAGATGTGTCAGGAGAAGCCGAAGTCCTGGGACCGATACCTTGCACCACTTCTCTTCGCCTACAGGGAAGTTCCTCAAGCAAGTCTAGGCTTTTCGCCATTCGACCTGATTTACGGCCGTCACATCCGAGGACCCTTGACCGTGCTCAAAGAGCTGTGGACGAATGACAGCATCGAGAGTGAGGTTAGGTCTACATACAGCTACCTCGTCGACCTTCGAGAGCGACTCGAGGCAACGTGTGAACTGGCGCATGCGGAGCTTGAGAAAAGCCACTCGAAGCAGAAGAGGTACTACGACCGGAAGAGTCGCCCGAGAAAGCTGTCTATAGGAGATAAAGTCCTTATTTTGCTTCCTACCGACTCTAACAAACTGTTAATGCAATGGAAAGGCCCGTTCGAGGTTGCAGAGAAGAAAAACGAGGTTGATTACGTCATCAACCTTGGGGAAAAGTGCAAAGTTTTCCACATTAACATGTTAAAACGTTACGACGAACGAGACCCACCGACTCCACTCCAAGCATCTGCGGTCGCAGCGGTAGACGACGCCGTTTCTCCATCAGACGAGCCAATGGATAACGAATCGATGGAGGTTTTACCCATGCTACCTTTTGTTCGAACTCAGTCGGCCGCAGACATCAAGTTGTCGGCCAATCTTGACGATGAACAGCTTACAGAGGTCCGCACCTTATTCCAACAGTTCGGGGAAATATTTTCGGATTTGCCCGGGAAGACTGATCTAGTTAACTGTTCGCTAACCTTAACTTCCGACAAGCCGGTACATGTACCGCAATACCCGATTCCTCTAGCTCTCCTTGAGACAATTGAGAAAGAGGTGCAAGAAATGTTAAGCATGGGTATTATAGAGAAATCAAAGTCGCCATACCACGCCCCGATTGTGGTGGTTAAGAAACCTGACGGCACCATCAGGCTTTGCATAGATTTTCGGGAGCTAAACAAGCTTCTACTTCCGGACTGTGAACCGATTCCACGTATTGACGTAGTACTCGCCCTTGCGGGCAAAAAGAAATACTTCTCAAAGTTTGACTTTACAAAGGGCTACTGGCAAGTCCCGATGGATCCAGAAAGCCGGGAGAAGACTGCGTTTTCGAGCCTTTCAGGACTCTACCATTTCCGCTACATGCCTTTTGGTATCAAGACAGCCCCTGCCGTCTTTGCACGCCTCATGCGAGCTGTACTTGGAGGTTTGCCTAACGTCCATCATTACTTCGACGACGTTATCGTAGCCACGGACACATGGCAGGAACATCTCAACACCCTACGTCAAGTTTTCCAACGGATCCAGCAAGCCAACCTTACTATTAAACCCAGCAAGTGCGAGATCGGAGAAAGCGACATAGCATTCCTGGGACATCGCATCGGGGGCTCCAAGGTCCGACCACTCCTGAAGACTTTGGACAAAATTTTAGAGTCCAAACGACCGACGACCAAAAAAGCTGTTCGGTCCTTCCTC
This sequence comes from Haemaphysalis longicornis, assembly GCF_048455015.1. Lineage (NCBI taxonomy): Eukaryota > Metazoa > Arthropoda > Arachnida > Ixodida > Ixodidae > Haemaphysalis > Haemaphysalis longicornis. Next base: position 216,999,408 of record NW_027526361.1, read on the forward strand.
GGCTTGACAGGTTATTATCGGAAGTTCATTCCGAATTACGCGACCCTCACCAAACCCCTAACCGACCTGACGAAGAAAGGACAACGAAACACTGTTGCTTGGGGCGACTCTCAGGAAGCTGCGTTTACCACCCTCAAGGAGAAACTTTCGTCGGCCCCGATTCTCCAAGCACCCGACCTGGATCAACCGTTCGTGTTAAGGACAGACGCCTCAAACACCAGTCTTGGCGCCGTTCTTCTGCAACGTGGTAGCGACAACATTTTACACCCTGTCGGCTATGCAAGCCGTAACCTTTTGCCACGAGAGACCCGCTACTCCACCATTGAACGGGAGTGTCTAGCTCTCATTTGGGCTGTACACAAATTCCACATTTACCTGTACGGCAAATCATTTGAGATACAATGTGATCACCAACCCTTGCAGTATTTGCAATCAGCAAAGCATGTAAACAACAGAGTTTTGCGCTGGAGCTTAGCCTTGCAAGAATATTCCTTCTCTGTTGATTATATCAAAGGCAGTGACAATGTAGGAGCTGATTACTTGAGTCGCATTTGATTAATTACTTTTGACCTGCCTTAGCGATCCCCATGTTTGCTTCAACCCAATTTCTTCGAGGGGACTGTGCGTGTTTTTGTCTGTGTGTGGGTACGTGTTGGACTTTTCGGGACTCTGCTTTGGACTGTAGAATAGTTGTTCCCCGAACAACTTTCTTAAGTGGGGGGTAATGTGATGGAACATACCCGCGAAGGGGACTGACGCCGTATTCTACGCGAGAAAGACGAAGTGCAAGGCCAAGCGCCTGCTGAGGAGTTGGAAGAAGAGGTGAACGAGGCACGGGCGCAGAGAGCGAGACCCCAGCCAGGGAACGAGGCGGACTGAACGGGGCACGGCTCTGTGCGACCTCAGGGCGAGACGTCTGGTCTACGTGCCACAGTGAGGCAAGGCCGTCGCCAGTCTCCGCTACGGTTCCGGGCGTCGCCGCCAAGGCCCGGGACATCGTCGCCAGCACGGGCCACCGTCGACCGGGCTCCGGCGTTCCGAACAGCGCGTGACCGGGCTCGAGGCGGGAGCAAGGCCGTCAGCGGACCCGGCGGAAAGTCTTCTGGCTACGGAACCTGGGCAGCCAACCTCAACGACGCGGACACCGCTACGAGGGCGACGTCGGCACCCGCGTCCCATACAACCGATGTGAGCGTTTCCTGCCCCGGGACGTTTACGCGGGGACGGTGCGCGGACTTTGTAGTCGCGGGCGCTGGAGCGGGCCGCGTGGGCTGTTTTATCATCCGAGTTTCCCCATAACGCTTTGTGAATTCCCTTTGTCATTGCTTCAACCCTCTGTGCTGTCCAGTATGTAAATACAATGTCATCTCCTCATCCGCACTAAGAGCGTTCCCTCCGTTTCGTGTGATCCGGCCCATTTCATTACACATATGGATGCTCAATAAACAGTTAAATGCTCATCTCAAGGCACATTTGACTTTCTTGCTCTGCCGATTTCTATGAAAGAGGCTTCCACCACATTTTTTATTGCGGTTATCAATGTTTAGTACCGATAGGTATAAAACGAAATACCTCATCTGCCTCTGTACGCGCGAACATGGCGTCACCACAACCCGACCACGCTCGACATTGGCGCGAACGAGCGGCCCATTAATCAATATATTAACTGACGTCGGTTCAAATGGTAAGTAACTGCTCACTCTAAAAAACTTTGGGGAAATTCCTTTTTCGTTAGTCCTATAGTTTAAACTAACATGTGTACCAAGGCATGACGTCGCCGCAAACGCGCGATAAGAGTGTCGGACGGTCCTCCTCCCTTCCGATATGCGGAGGTTTTACAGTTTACAAACCTTACAGCCAATAACACTGGCTGTAAGGTTCCATCAGCTTTCCAAGCCGTGAGCGGAGTGAAGGATTCATAAGCAAAATGATAAAAAAAACAGCCTAAATGGAACGCACAAAGTCACACGGCCCCGTCCCAGAGGGATGCTGCGGCACAGATTATCGAACGTACAGAAGACATCCGCCCCGGGATGTTCCTGCAGACGTCACCGAAAAGCGAGGCATCAAAGGCAGTTACGCTCGCGGGGTGCGAGGGGAGCGAAACGAGGGAGAAGCCTGACCGAGTGAAAATGCGACGCTTTGATTTGCAACAAATTCACTAATACTCATCTCTTTAACAAAATCGTTGATAAGGCGATTACTGTGCCATTGATGGACTTAAAAATGTGAATACTTTTGTATCGGCAAAACCTCCCTTAAGGATCCTTTCGGCAACCTAATTTGACCATTCACAAACGCATAACTAGCCCACATATTTACCAAAATTGCGTGTCAACACTAAGTTGAAACTTGTTCCTTTTCCCGAAAGAAAGGAATGAATGACTTTAGCAGAGTCCTTCGATGCCTCTGATTTTAGCCACAAATAATAGAGTTGGAAATACACTAAGAAGTATCTGGAGATAGCCTTTACGTGAGTTAAGTCGAGCGTGTTCGTGGAATTGCGAAAATATGAAAAAACGGCTGATATCAATTACTTATTGGTTTGGGTTGCAGAGTTTTAGTTACCTGGAGCCGATAAATAATGAGTAACGCGGTATTTCCGTTTGTTGCAAATAAATCACTATGTAGCAATGGCATAATGAAAGGAATCAAATTTTATTCATTTTGCGTTAGTGTGCTTATAAGCGAACACGTTCACTCTGCTATTTTCTCCAGTGTTGCTGGCAACTAATAAGAATTTTAAGTTTCAGCAACCATCACCGATTTTATTCAACTGGTTCATTAGTATAGAAAAAAACAACATAATACTTCTTCAGAGTCAATCATCATCATCAGCTACCTTTGTCTAGCATAATAGGATGATATACTAAACTCCTGCCATTGCGTGACTAGTACCCGGGTCACACACATTACCAACTGGTTATTTACAACAACCGCCATCGATTGAACCCACGCATTACCATTGCCGCATATAGCGGTTGGGGCGTAGTAGCGACTGGTATCCCAAAAACACCGAGATTCGCCAATATGCCTAATGCTTCTGGAATTAGCTCGTCAAGAGCCACGGGCCCCGGCCCCACTTTTCGCTCCCACACATGAAGCCCCCACCGTAGTTCTCTACGCAGTCATACACTGTGTCGAGCTCCGGGGACCCACTAACACCTAACCCTGCCATGGCGAGGAAACGATTTCATGATTATGCACCGACGTCAACCGGCACTTCATGTTGTTAACTAGAGTTACCGATAAGTAACAAAAATGCGTTAAGTTACGGACAATAAGTTCTTTTTCCGCGTACTAATTCGAACCAAAGCGAAGCAAAAGCTCATCGTCCCGATCACAGCCACTGATACGGTATGTCTACCCCTCCGCGAAATGACTACCACTCACGTGGGAGTAAAGACCCAAGATTCTTTTTATTACCTCAAGCTACTACCAAGTACGACGAGAGCAGTGATCACAGGCCTGGACTGGGAAAGAATCAAACACTCCAACCCATAAACGGCATTACGGGTCCCGAATCATATAAGTCCGACTACTCGGCAGATTGAGTGCCGCAGTAAGACCTTTGAAGCACGTGTGTGCGTTACAAAATCAAGGCATACGATGCTGTACGCACCTCAAACCGTACCACCAGGCTGCCGAATGCTTCATCGTTTGCTGGGATACCGGCGACTCCAGCACATGTGCCCTAAACCTGACCCTATTATCTGCCACCCATGCCAACTGTGTGCTGCCGTCATCGTTGCTTCTGTACATCTCAGCAAAAGGTGTGCATTCTAGACCACCTTACGGCCAACCTTGAATGCCGTAAGAAACTGAAACCACCACTTCCAAACCGGACCAAAACATTATAAATAACGGGCAAACCCTTAACAGCAGTTTCATCATGATGATGATGAGGAGGATGATGATGATTTTCGGTTTGCTGCTGAAAAGCCACCATCTATTGCGACGCGGCCCTCTGACAGCTTTAACATTTGTTGCGACGTTGCCTTGCCCCCCACAATGTTTGGCCTACGCACCCATCCACCACATTTACGAGAAGGGCGTCCTCTTCAACAGCGAAGGAGGCATAATTGCTCACGTTACCATTTTTACCAAAAGCTCCATCGAGGCGACTGACATTATAAAATGCCGCCACTTTCGTAGATTGCATGCGGTGGCGAAAGTAGAGAATAAAACCTTCTATTAGTTGAGTATGCAGCGGACGCCCTGAATTCGGCGGAAGTGCCCGCCACGCGAGGAATCAAACGTTTCTGGCGTGCGCGTTACCAGACTCAAGAGATCCGGTGTTCGGAGTTGTAATTGCTGTCACGGCTTCGCTGGTCCGGGCATGCAGTTCCGCAGAACGCTATGCGTGGAGTGTTCCCTCGGCATTAGGAATGAAGCCCCTCTGTCATCTCCCTACTGACCGTGGAAAGATCGCTATTCTCGTCCCCCCGTAAAGCCCTTGGGTGTTTTCTCCAACGTGTTGTGGTTTGCTCGTGAATATTAGACGCGTTCGCCACACACCTTAGGACGGCTCATTGACCAGATGGCCGTTAGTGACAGCGCTCTGTGCGGACTTCGTTCTCTGCATTACGCAGGTAAAGAAGCGTGACAAAAGTCCACGACCGAGAGATGCCGATGGTTTACCAAGCCGAACATTCGGGTCAAATGGACTTTTCTAAGCAGTAGAAATATGCAAATCGTGGAAATCCCTGGGTTTCCCCGAACTCTGCCCACGGAAAGGAGCCAATTATTATTTCAGTATTCGGATAAGCCTTTCTACGTTTCCCAGCTGGTCCCTTATCAGCATCCTTTTTTGAGTATTACACAAAAAATACGAGCTTTTTTTACTGTTTTATGCATTTATTATAAAACAGAACTAAAATGATCTTAGAACAAATGAAATTATTTTTGTTACATAAAACAGATGTTCCACAGGAAACATCGTGCGCACGTTTTACTGAGAGCGAACTTCAAGTTCCATTTAAATTATTCCTGGTTTATAGAACTAATGAAAGATCAACCTTGTGAGCTACTGTAACTATAACAATAAATGTTTATACCCGTACATAAGCTAGCTGTCATTACCTTGTGCGCTACATACAGGCATGGTTTGGCATGCGTCAGAGATCACAGCACGAGGATACACTAAGTCCTACCCTAGGCATAATTACTTACACCGAAAGCACTCTTTCCTAAAAAGTATTTGTGCTATAAATTGTTTCATTCGTTGCAACTTCTCAAGATTTTTTTAACTACCCGATTTTTCAGGACTTCGGCGCAAGTAACCTCTGATATAGTGCTTCGCTATACGCATGCGCATTAGTCCCTAACGCTTCCCTAAGCCATGAACTTCATGTAGGCCACTGCCAGCACATCACAAAACGCAGCAATTCTAGGCACCACGTATGATTCCACCAAACAAATCAAAATCACAAAAACGCCCCTTCGTGCCTCCTACCGTTCGGTTCCGTGTTCTCCGGAATGTTGGAAACTGGACTGGCGTCGGCATCAAAGGGCCCAAGCGTCGCTTGCTCGGTTCTTGTCTGACGGAATGTACCGTACCGCCCGGGGTCTTCGCCGCTTTCAGACGCTCCTTGGTCCAAGTACTTCCAGATCCAAAGCGTCAGCAGCAGTGATAGCAGCAAAAGCATGGAGGAAATGCAGATCGCCAGGCAAAGGGAGCGGCAGGTCCACTGGCCAGACCGCCCTCCAACACTGGGTTCCACCAACGGGACAGGGCCAGGAGGTGGTGCACTCGCCGGGGGAGTAGTCCAATGGGTGTGGCCAAACGACCTCACTAAGGGTTCCTCAGTCCACGCGATTCGGCGATCTGAACGTGGTGGTCCTTGGCGCTGGCTGGGATGATGGAATGAACGAATCGAGATCAAGGTGGCTATAAAATACAAATTGGTTGGTAAGTACAGTAAAACACCCCAAATACTCATTCGGAAAACATTGTACCACAATTACACTACTTGGCGTCCCTGTCTTTAGATGCGACGGCGAAAAAATCTCCAGTAGCAACACTCCATGTTTCGAACTTCAGTTATGGGGAAGTCTGCGCTAGTCATGGTCGAATAATCTTTCCTCAAGAAGAAAATTGAGAGAGCAGCGTTCTTCCGTGGACGTCCCTGTGCCGTAACGGAGCGAAAAATCCCCGCACCTCCCCGAGGGGGATTGTGAGGATGCAGAAAGGCAGTGGGTGCACCGATGAGTGTGATGTGATTAATGGCGAAGAGAGAGGCGAGAGTGTGAGCGTAATCATTTATTTTTTTCTTTTCCCACTCCCGTAATTAAGGCTTCGTTATAGAGAAGCGTCTTCGAGACCGCGTTGAACGCAACCGCCAACTGCAGAGGATCGTTCACGTCAAAGTCGTCGGGAATCGTTTCGAACTCACCGTCAGCATCATCGACGTCGTCTTCCTGCGGTTCCTCTCGTTCGCCGCCGTCATCGAAGTGATCGAGCCGACTCCAATCGACCCGAACGTTGATGGCGCAATACAGCGGAGTGTGTTCCAGGTGCTTGAGCCAAGCCAGGATGTTGCCCCGCTTCACCAACCCGCGCTTGTACGTTGCCGGACTCATCAGCCTCCGCTTGATGTGAACGTCGAACGCAACGTCCTCGGGTACCATGCGAGGAAGGCACCGCACAACCTTCGATACGTCCATGGGCACGTTCACCGCCTGTCGTTTGATTCCAAACTGCCCGTTGCCTCGAGTCAGCCTCCTGATGCTCATGAAGGGTAGTCGAGGCGCGATGAGCCGCGACCGGGTTCAGATTGGGAAGATGCGCCGGCCGAGGAGGATAACGGTAGCCAAAACTCACGCAGCCCTCCTCTTCGCAGCTTTGTCTTCTTCTCCTTCTTCTTCTTCAGTGGTTCCCCTACGGGAAGATGACGATGGTGGTTGAACGCGAAGCTATCTCGTGATGGATTGTTTGGTTGGCCAATCCCTAGGAGCATCATGCCACAATCATCATCAGACGCGCTGCGCACGCCGGCCAAGGGACGTACGACAACCCCCGACTATAATGCATTTCTGCATAAAAACTGTTTTCACCGGGGAACAGGGAATACGTCAAATCCACAGACTGGGACTACATAAATGACAATTATAAGCAACATCTCCAGGCCTTCACATTCTGTGAGGTGAGAGACCAAGATTGTCGACCAGCAAAACTGGAAAGTACCGGTGAATGTGTTTTCTTTAGGGTAAACACACTAAACCCTAAAGGGGTTCTGAATTTTGTTACGAAATTTCGCCTCAGTTTACGCCAGTGGCTAGCGCAGAAACGAAGAGATGGAAATGTCGGCCTTGGTTTACCGCAATGCTCATGTAAAGGCTACCGCTCCTGCTGCGCAAAACCACATTCACGGGACGGGCTAAACAATCGGCCCAACGTTTGCGCTTGCGGTCGTGGTAGTATGCTCGATCTTCCATAGTATTGGGGCACTGTGGCGGTGGGCGGGCTTTTGGCACTGTTAGCGACTACGTTCATCCTATGCGACGTTATTTCGTCACTTACGCTTCACACTGGGTGCGCGGGCATTTCCGCAGGCTCCGCTACGTCTAACCCATGCTGTCGAACAACTGTACCTTTCGTTCCCTTTTGCTTCCTCACACTTGGCACGTGCGCACTCCCCTCTAAAGCTGCGAGAGATTATGGACGACCCCAACGCGTGTTACAGTGAAGTATCAAGCTGCGCACTGTGGCCTCCCGAGGCTGCGACCTGCGGCTCCACTGGCTGCCGGGCCACAGTGGCATCCGGGGCAACGAAGACGCCGACGCCCGCGCCAGGGAGGCCCACCAGGAGGGCACCCCAGTCTCCGAAGACGTCACCGCGTTCGACGAGGCCCGCACTGCCCTGGCCCGCATGGTGCAGACGATGCACCCCGACCCTCGGGTCGTGAGCGGCCTGGCGCCCAGACCGTTGCCTGCACGCATCAGCAGGGACGCCCGCTGCCTGCTTCTCCGCATGCGGCTGAACTGCTGCAATGTGGCGGAGCGTCTGCACCGACACGGCCGCAAGGACTCCCCTACATGTGCGGACTGTTCCGAACTGGAGACGCTCGAGCACCTACTCTGCTTCTGCCCCCACCACGCAGGCCCGAGAGCAGAGCTCCACCGAGCGCTCCAGCGTCGAGGCCTTCCTAGCGCCGACATGGAGGACCTTCTGTTCCCGAAGGGACCTGCGGCAACCCAACGGGAAGTGTTCACTCGTCTGCTTCACTTCCTGAAGACGACCGGCCTCACGCAGCGGCTGTAGCCCGGAGTGCAGTGATTGACTGGTGTGCCCGGACTGACAGCGTTCTAGGACTGACAGCTCTCTTTATACCTTTCTCTCTCTCTCTCTCTCTCTTTCTACCTTATCCTATCACTCCCCCTCTACTTCCCTTCCCCTGCACTGGGTTGTATGCAGGTGAGCTCCCTGCCGAGCTCAAAATATCCCCAGTGAATTTCCTTTCATTTTCCCGTCGCGAACCACAACCCCCCCCAGTGAAGTGAGAAACCCAGACATCAACTATCCTATAGCTCCTTTCTCTTATTCCTGTAAGGGAAGCGATCAGAAAGTATGGCGGAGCTTACGCGCCGGCTGATGAAGGCCATTGCGACGTGATGAATGACCTTTGAAAATTCTAGCGCACTAGCGCTCTCGATATAAAGGTGACCCCAGTGGCAGCATCTGTGTTAGGAGCCGTGAACAGCATCAAGCGGCAGGTTGAGCACCAAACACATTTTAATTATGAACTAGCCCAAACCCAAACGTTAGTTAGGTTGAGTGCAACATAGCAAGGTTGAAGTTTGAGCTTGCGGAAGTGGCACGGCCGAACAGTATTATTCCAAACAATAAAATGTGTACTTCGGAGTGCAATTTGAATGGAAGCTGAAGTACATGCACAGGCAACACGCCGCCCCATCCTCCAAAGCTGGCCGCCATTTTTGACAGAATTGAGTAACGTAGCAGCGAAGTTCAGCGAAATTCAGAATTTCTCCATAATCACAAAGTGTCCTCCTCAGAACGCTGTTTTGACGCCAGCAGGTCGAATCGCAGAAATATTCCTGCACGCCTGAGATGAGGCTTCCCCGCCCTCACACCCGCAGGCGCGTCCCTCCGCGCACGGGCCCCATTCGCGGAGCCCATCATTACCTGCTATAGGATCATATTCAGCGGCGCGCCTTACCAGTTTTCAAAAGCAGCAGCAGACTCTCAGAAAATCGCGCGAAAGGCGAAGAAAGCATCGGTTGAAAGGACTAATATGGTTCTACAGCTGCACCTGTGGCGTACATGGCGCGTAGGCTTAGTCGAGCAGGAATGGGAAACCAAACTGTGATGTTTGCGGTCGGCAAAACCGGGCGTCGCACTCTTGGTGAAAGTACCCTTGAATACAAAATTTGGAATAGGTATTAGTATGGATGGGGTATACTTGGCAGTTTGTTTAAATATTTCCAGCGTCTTGTCATACAAAATTGTAACCTAATACAAAACACCAGGCCTCCTTTACCACTCACAGTGAGCGATATTTTCCAATGTCGAACGCAGCCAACTTGGACTGGAGCTAAAAATCACAAGGCAACTCTGACATCGCCTGGTTTATACGAGAATTTCAATAAGCCATCTTAGCTGAAGTGCACGCTGGTGTTATGCCCAATATTGTTGAATACCTTGCATCGATCGCATGCAATGTCAACGCAGATCTATTTTTAAAACTGCACTCTTATAACTCAAACGATCAAGACCGTAAGTGGGCGAAAAAATTCGCCACACCGAAAATAGTATTTTTCTAAAACGGGCTTGCTGAGACCATTTTGTAAATTTAAAACAGTCCTTTTGCGTCTCTGTAGTCGACAATCAATATGATTATTTTCCTTGGGAAGAGTACAAACGTGCGAATTACTCTCGGTTAATGAGAGCCGTTACAAATTATGCATATGACGAATGTAATGAATTAGTAACTTCTGCGTGTGCGTTTCCATGCGTATTCAGCGTGAATAGAAAGAGTGATCATACCTCTCCTTCCAATAACTCTTTGTATATGGCAACCGTAATTAATCTCAGTTATTCTCAGTCTATGGCAGTACTGCGAGTACATTGTCATTGGTTATTCTTTCCTTACCTACCGGAAGTCAGGTATTGAAGAACATGAGAAAATCGCGCTTTTACCACCACCACCAGCATCCGGTTTTCATCAACGCCTGTGCAATCTAAACGACACCTCAGCCACTTTCGTCAAACGGACGCAATACCTGCCTGATTTATATGAACCAGAAAAACCTGAAAGCCCAATTGTGATTGGTTGCGCGAAAATTTGTGTAGCTTTGTTTTGCAGACCGAATAGTGTTTAACGAGTCCTGCTGCATTACAATTCAGCTAGCCAGGAATGAAATCGCGTCACGAAATGAGCGCAATAAACGTGCTGAATAAATGTGCTCTAGAGCGTTTGTGTTCGCGAAGTTTCGTCATTAAACGGTACGTATGGCTACTTCGAACAGATTAACTCCTTTAAAACAACATTCCAGAGATACTTAACACTCGGCAATAACGCCCGACCAAAGTGAAAGCCACACCTCTAAATAAGAATTGTGGGCCTCACGGTGTCGTCGGCGGGGGTAGGGTGGACCTCGATAACCGGCACAATGGCCTCAGCAATGGTTCCACCTTATCTTTTGATGAAGCCCGAGTAGAAGTACTTGTTGTAGTGAGGATCCCAGTACACATCGGTTGGCGTCAGGTTATGGGCCCGCTCCTTAGCCGTGGGTGGTGGAGGAGCTTTCTGTAGATCCGGGGTTTGGCTCCCATCCGTAGACTTGCGACGACCAGGAATTGGAGGTCTCGGATCCATATCGGTGGCTTCTTTCGGCCCGCAGGTTCTTCTTCGCTGAACGCGTCAAAGCACGAGTTAACTGACGCAACGATTCTAACAATATCCCAATATACCAAAAAGAAATCTATCATTGTGATTCTAACTGCTAAAAAAATAAATTCATAAAATTTAAGAAACGGAGCATGCTGGGAAGAGGCACAGTATTAGACAATTTCTGCAAATTTGGAGTACCCTCAAAACTGTGTTGCCGCATGTTTCTGATAAGAAATTTTTTTGCTTTTTTCTGCGAGTTCGTTTCGTGCAAAATGTTTTCGCGAATTTGAATTGTATTGAGAAACGTTAAATATCAACTATAAAAATACCCGACGTTTGTGGTAGAAGTTTGCAGCGAAGAAGAAGACGAAGTGTTTATTTTTACCAGTGTGAAATTCCTCTGCGGTTGTTTACAGAAATACCATTATCCTATTCCGGGTCGTTTACCTAAAATGACATCCTGGTAAAACATAGGGCTTTAACCACTCGATGTTCTCCTTTCTTTCGTAGTCATTTTTATTTCTATGTCTCTTATCACTAATTAAATTGATATGACTGTTGTCAATTATGAGTGAAAAATATAAGTATTTTCTTGCTATAAGCTGCTGCTCTGGTCTGTAGACGGTGTCAGTCTGTAGAATGAACCAGTGTCGCCGTAATTTGGGATGCTTTAAAGACGCGTTCTGGCGTAAGGTAATATCGGCTTATGTTCACTTTCATTACCACGTAATCGCCTACCTACTGCAGTTTCGACCACCACCGTCTCCCTCGATGGTGGGGACGTGACACCCCATGACGACGACCCAGTGGATTGTGGCGCATAGCGCTTCGCCCCTTTTCTGGACGAAGAAAAAGACGGGGCTGGCACGCAGCCTCGACTGGACTGCCGTGGCCACTTGTAAATAGTTGTCATCGCCTTGTATATACATCCGCCTTGCACAATATACTATAGTTCGGCCCACCTTTATTCTGCGTCTAGGTAACACTCAAAATAGTCTTTATTTTCATTAATTTAAGTAATGGAGGAGATGGGAGTAAAAGCATATATAGCTTGACGAAGCTCCCACCACCCTTGCAGCTGGCAGCGACAGCCAAACACAATAAAGGGCAGAGTTTGACATTGTACTACGGTCTGCGTAGTGAAAAGACAAAACAGAGAAAAAAAACACACAAAAAAAACACTGCGTTCTGCGTAGTAAAAAATAAAAAAATATAAAAAAATACATTCTACTACGCTCCGCGTAGTGGACTTACAAAATAAAAATAAAAAATAAAAAGCAACAGACAAACAAATACGCACAAAAAATTCAATACTACTCAAAAACAATTTCATAAAACAAATCAAGCTTTTTCTGCTAAACAGACGCTCCAAGTTATATAGTACAGATCTCAATATCAACAAAAACAATACATTCTGATGCAGAATTTGATTGTCGGCAAGATAACTGCATAAAAATCGCAGTGAAAATGATCAATATCGATACCCTGATCAGTGAGTGTGTTTAATGTGGTGGGTAGTTGATATGATAGGTGTGTATGGCCATAGTTTGTACGGACGTGGCTCAATGCCTAAAAGGGTTAATGGCGCCGTGGATATACAGTGTCGTACAATGTAGGCTTGCTGGACTGGAAAGCAAAGTTAGACCTCTTGTTTTTTCGCGTTTGTAGTTCCTGATCAAGCCGTATTTGTAAAGGTTGAATATGTTTATGATGGCATGTTTCCGAAATAAATCTTGTGTTATATGTCTGTGCGGCAAGTCAAGAACAATGTGCAGCACCCTATTTTCAAGAATGAATAGTTTGTCTGGATTTAAAGTTGTAGTTGTTGCCCGTAAACGTATGGAATAGTTGAAGTAGGAGCAGAAAAGAGCCCGGTGCACCAGTAGTTTGACGTTTTGTGGCAAGATGTACTGGTGGCGAAGAATAAATTCCATAGACATCGAAGCTTTTAGTGTTATGTGGTGTATGTGATCGCCCCACACAATATTTTCAGAGAAAACAACTCCCAATGTTCTGAAAGCCATACTATTTCAAGGGTTGTATTTATAGCTTAGTAGAGTGTGTGAATGTATTAGTTTATTTTCCGGGCGAAAAATTACCGCTTTTGACTTCAAGATGTTTACTTCAAGCAAGTGAGCGTCTGACCAGGCTGCTTGTTTTTTCAATATTGCGTTCACACGGGAATATAAATTTGTTGATTCACCCGCCAGAAAAATACCGTTATGACCCGCGTATATTACAAAACGAGCATTGGTTTCATGGTTTAATATGTCGGTATTATAGAAGTTAAATATTAATGGTCCTAAATACTTCACTGAGGAACACGGCAGACGGTAGGTCTTGCAGTGTAACTTAAGTTATTCATTTGGACATACTGCTTTCTGCATAATAAATAGGACCTAAAAAAACTTGGCCCCTTATAGCTTATTGTTCAAACTTATAAAACAAACTTTCACGGTTTATACGGCCTAACGCTTTACTAAAATCTATAAAAATTATGACTACAATATTTCTCCGTTTGAAATTGTTTAGCATGCATTCTGTTTTATTGATGAGTTCGACCTCCACGGACCTAGCCTTCCAAATCCGTATTCACAACCAGTAATCACACCATGGGAGCACAAAAATGCATCGAATCTCCTAAGCATATTCTTCGGAAACATTTCTTTTTTTTAATTGCAACAGTATGCCCTTTGGAATAAGGTCCTACAGGTACAAGTTTGCACCCGTTTCCCGGTTGAAGTCCAGAAGACAGCGGTGGTGGGGCCCCCACAGCCATCGTTGGAGATCAGGGGGTCTCCCAGGATGCAGCCTTGTGCCGCGAAGGTGTCTGGATCTCGCTGCACTCAGTGAAGGGCACGTCCATAGCAGATGGTTGGTGTCGGCGTCTTCGGCAGGAACCGTACAAAAGGGGCAGGTGTTGGTAAACGGGGCATGGTATCGTGGTGGCCACGCCCGGGTTACCGCAGGAGAGAGGGCCACCCCAACTCGTAGTCTACGCAGCAGGACCTCCTCCCAGCGAGCGAGCCCACTGGCAAGGTCTGTTCCACACGGTGGGATGAGAGCACGTGTGGCGCGACGCAGATCTTCCTTTAGTTGGACAAATTGGTCATGTGGGTCAGTTGTCAGCAAGGGCTGGGGCCGTGGAACCGACGTAACGTTACAGAAACTATTCGCCGCAATATGAGCGGTGATAGTATTACGCCGTATCCACGACAGTCGGTAACCGCAGGGCCACGTGTCCAGCAGGTCATAAATGTCTCTTGAGACAGACGAGTTGGAGGCTACACGTCGCAAATCCCGTATGGCCGCCGTTGAGTTCGTGTTTCTCAAAATACTGGTAGAATGTTATGGGTCCAAATTCCCGAAATCATTTTTATCACCCTTATTATAAAGAACCGTTACTTCTGATACTTGCATACACGAAGGAAAGGTGGCGGTCTCTGTACATAGATTGAATACATAAGTAAGCGGAATCACAATTGTGTCAATCACGTGCTTACCAGGCCGAACTTGAATATTGTGGGAATCTCGACTGCAACTGTTATTAACGTCTGATAGTGCTGATAGGATTTCGCTTTCACAAACAGGATATAGAAATGCATTGTCGGAGAAACTTTGTAATAAACAGTGAAACTGGTTTGTGACAGGGGTAGATTCAGGACTGAAGATGTTGAAAGCATCAGCGAGCTTACAGCCCGTTTATTCAACCCCAGCACATGCAATTTTATCAGCAGGTAGGTTATGAGTGGATTTCGCATCTAACGACCGGATCTTCCTCCACTGTTGATCAGGTCCACCAAGTGATTCAAATGGTTTTTTATAAAAGCAACTTCTTGAATTTTGTAGGTCGTTAGTTATTTGTTTCTTTTTTTCTGAATTCTTTTAGGGTGTGGGCTTCACTCGATTTATTGAATGATTGATGTAGCCCATTTTCCGGCTTGGTCCGGCTAAATAAAGCACACGAAATCCATGGTTTCCCCAATTTCAGATTTTTTTCGTTCTCGTTGACAAAGTGCTTCCTTTATATCTTGATAAAATTTGACATAAATATTTCACAAGATTTTTTTTGTCTGATTAATTGTACGCGTCATTTCAGTCCACTGAGCCAATTGTACACGAGTTCTCGAGGCTTTCTTGTGTAACACATTGAGTTGTTCATACATTCTATTGTTTACGCTTACAGATAAATGTGTTCCATAAGACATAAATACTCATGTGTAGTCACTGTGATCGCAACATGTAACATCAGACCGTGCAAGGAAGGGATCAATGTTTGTAATAGATAAATCAAAGCGTGTTTCCGTCGTCAAAGTGATATGTATGGGCACCTCAGATGTAATGTGGAAATCATAACATTTAAATAGCACATCAAAACTTGTACTAACCGGGGTACTATGAAACAGATCTATATTAAAATCACCACTTATGATGGCTTCATATTAGTGCTGAGTAATGAAGCTCAAATGGGATTCCATAAGCTCTAAAAACGAAGAAGTATCACCCTTGGGGAGGTCTGTAGAACACACATTTCACTGTGTTGCTAGTTACTCCCCATAAGACTTCAACTTTGGGATTGATATAACAAAACTCTTCTATCCTATCCCCTTTGAGCTTGTTGCTAAGCAGGAGACATGCACCAGCACCACGACATGCACTTGGATTACAGTAAAAGTACAAAACGAGGATTGCTGAAAATTAATATCAGAATCTAACCACGTTTCAGATATCATTATAGCATTAAAGAAAAATGCAAGCTATTTAGGAGTACACTTTAGTCATAGTGTTTGTTGTTTCAATATTGAAGACGCAAGAACATTTGAACATTGAAGGACGCAACCATTCTTTGGGTTCATTTTAAGTTCACAAGGTCAGGGGTTTCGGTGTGGAGACATAAGAAGATGAGGCCCTGCTATTTAGACTCATAACAAAAATAATGGTTACGATGCATGTCTCGCTAAGTCGCACACGCCTTTGATCCCACGCGTAGTGCCACCTTGCTTCTTGCGAAGCCGAAGCTTTCCGTTTGCATCCCATATGTATTTCCAGCAATTGGCATTGGCCCATTCTGTAGTTGTGTACAGCAGGTCTTTCGCTCTCTGGGTCAGATTTTCACAAGTGTAAATATTCGTTTTGTTGTAGCCTAAGCTACACTGGGGAGGTTGAGAAGTTTCGCGTGTGCAGTCAACGGCCGTTCTGCGCAAGCGCGAGGAGCATTGGATTGGTTAGGATCAGATCAGATTGGCTTGGCTTGGCTTGGCCTGGATCGGATGTGGATTGAATTGGATTAAATTGGATTGTGTTGGATTGAAATGCAATCCAATTGGAGTACGAGTGTGTAGAGAATTGAGTCTGCACATTCGCCGGTCTCCGCACTCCAGAGGTGTGACGTCATAGCCGCGGCAGACGCACTGGCGCCGGCGCGTGCCTAGCTGTGCGTCTCCTTTGCGCAGTAGCCAAGTCTGACGCTTCGCCGGATCAGCTTGATAGCCATTTCGAGTGGCTCCTGGAGAGCTGTGCTGCGGGATGAGCTATGCGCGAGGAGCAGTGCCTGGACTTAGCTGTATTGAATTATATTGAACTGCTTTGGAAATCGTTTAACGACAGTAAGCATGTCAATCAGCTAATCCTCGACAAACAGGAAAGCTACGAATAACCAGTTGAGCCTTAGCTCACGCTACGTATACCCTGGCATAGCCGAGCGGAGCTACTGTTAATATTTTAATGCCCTTTTCTTATGGAGCCATCGGTCTCTCACTGCCTCCCTTTCGAACCGAATCAGGATGCCTGGCACTTTATTAGGATTTGCGAGTAGCCTGTGACAAGCCTCAATGTTACAGTGACTGATTTAGTCTTCGTCAATCACGTGCGCCACTTCATTAACCTTGCTGATGAGGCATTGGGGCTTGGTTGGTACAAAGGGGATGTTTGTCGCATTCTTCGCGCTTTACTTGCCGAATGAGGTCGCTGACCTTCCTAGTCAATCGTATCAACCACATTTTCGTCTCAATGTCAAAATAGGTGTTCGCAGAGCAGTATTAAATTTTTCGGTTTCATTAGGTTTTCCAATTGTTACCATCACTTTCACCACCATGATCTAACTTCTAATTTCTCTTAGTTTTAATTCGTAAGCTGCTTCAGCAAAGAGACCACAATCAGACTTGCACAATCCCCCAAGGCGGGTATGCGTCGTTTTTGTTATGGCTGCAACCAACCAACCATCAAATAGGCAAGAGTTGGAGCAACCACTTCAATCAAGCGTCCTAACCGCGTGCGAGTCAAAGTCAAAGCTGTAAGCAGTCAAATCCCACACCATCTGCGAGTCAAAATCACCACTCACGCGATATTCCAACAATCCCCCATGAGAAAGCTTTTTGCTGCTTTTTTTGTTGCTTTTTGCTGAATAATTTTGATGCTGAATAAACGGCTTACGCAGGGAACTGCCTTTTGGATCAAAATAGTCGTGTTGAGTGATTTAGCAAAAGAATCACGACGGCAATGTCGCCTCGCCTACTAAGTATGAATGAACGGAAGATAGTAGCTTTTTTATTCTTTTTAAAATTTTATAATACCATCAAGATTCAGTTCGTTTAAAAACTGAGAAAAGGTGCTCTCACACAAATCAAAACTTAAAAATATGAGAGTTTACGTACAAGAAGACTTTTGAAAGGCGACACCTCTAACAAGAAAAAAAAAACTTATGGATTTTGGAAAAACATCTAGGCAGTCCTACACCTTGCGCTACAACAAACTTCTTGTGAACGAAAAATTCTGCGTGTACTGGCATCACACTGATAGTGTGTGTGAAGTTGAAGCGTCTAAAGCACATGTTTCTGAGTGTGGCGCACACAGCCCCTCTCGATTACAATCACTTGCTGCTACCACATAGGCATGCGCGGCCGTCCAGGCACAAAAACAGCGAAGCTGTGCTTGTTTGTTCAGAAATATCAAGATAATCACAAATAAACGAGATGAGTTATCAGCTCTAATCGACACGTGTGACTCGGACATTGCTATTTGGACGTAAACTTGGTTTTCCGCAAAAGTAAACAACTGTGAGCTCTTTTCGTGCACGAACGCGTACAGCATTTATCGATGTGACCGCAGAACACGCATTGGGGTGGCGTGTTGATAGCTGTATCTGGAAGAATAGAATCATACATTTTTGCCATTACATCACCTCTTGAATTTCTATGCATTCGAATACGTATAAATCATAGCGATACAATATTCTGTGTCTGCTATTGTCCACCTAACGCTGAGGACTCTTTTTGTGATAATTTCGCGACTGTTTAAACAACGTCACTGTTAAACTATCCCAAAATTTGGTGGCAACATTCTTGCTGGATCGTCACAACTTGGTCTGCCGAATGCCTATCTTTTCTTGATATATGCTCGTTTGAACTTGTCTCAACTCGTTAAAGACCCCACTCGTATACCTAGCTATAGAGCCAACATTCTCGACCTCCTTTTAACAACACGACCTGAAACAGTTGAGTCAGTAACTGTTCTTCCGGGTCTAAGCTTTCACTCTGCTGTTTATTTCGCAATGTTATCTCGGCAACCTTGCAATCCTAAACAGTACAAACATATCAGAAAATACAAAAAAAGCGAATTTTGAGGCCATCATTGAAAAACTAACTTTTTTTCAGATGAATTTTCCGTCTCAATTCGGAGCGCTCTCTTGAAAACAGTTGGACGATGTTCAAAACAAAAGTTAAGACACTGACGGCCAAATATATTCCCCTAGTTCGAGTAACATCCAAGACAGCACCTTGGTTTAATATTTACTTGAAACGTTTGCTTAACAAAAAAAAAACACATCTTTCATAAATGTAAACAATCTACATAATGCGAAAGGTCAACGGGTTATCAATCAGCCGCTAATCAATACAAACATGCTCTCATTGCTGCGAAACAAGCAATTTTTAAATGATACGCTACCCTCACTGTTATCAACCAATCCAACTTAATTCTGGCGTGTCTTCAAGAAAACCACCTCAAGCGATATTAGTTTCCACATGACGAGTGTTGCGTACATTTAAATACCACTTTCTCATTATCTTTCAATAATACAGCTTCTGCGGTCCTTGCGGATTCCACTGGTTTCCTCTAACCAGATATGGATTGTATTAACATCTACTGGGTGGACATCACTAAATTGGTAAATAAGGCCAAAGTTTCATCCTCCGCTGGCGTAGATGGCAATCACTACAAGTTTTTGAAAAGTACGCTCGTGTACTTTTCCCTAATCTTGTCCTATATCTTTTCGCAGTCATTGCTGTGTGCTGCGGTGCCCATGGATTGGAAGGTTGGGAAGGTTGTCCCAGTCCACAAGGCCGGTGACACTTATTACTCTCGGAACTACAGGCCAACTTCCTTAAAGGCAAACTGAAGGGAATTTGTCAAGCTCTCGGTTCTGCTCGCACTGGGTAGATTGGCTCAATTAACACACTTTTCATCGTGTATCCGCTTCATAAGTCGGTTGTTATTTTATAAAGCACGAAAGAATAAAAAAGTACCCCTCCTTCCCGCGACGGGAACCCTGTGGAGATCTGACGCATCCTGGGGGTTCAATTGATGTTTCCGTTGGGTTGATTCTCTAATTGCGTAAAACGTGTGAGGATTGCGTATGATGTATTCTTAATTTCTTTGGCCGGTGCTGGAACGACCGCGACCATGACGCCACGTGGCGCGGCTATGACGCAACACAATCCAACACAATCCACTTTAATCCAATAAATCCAATCCAATCCAATCCAAGCCAAGCCAAGCCAAGCCAAGCCAAGCCAACCCAATCGAATCCCATCCAATGCCCCTCGCGAGAGAGTGTTCGCTATCGGAGAGGAGAGGGGGTGAGCGGCGGAAAGCGCAGCTCGCATGGCGAGGAGAATGGGGAAGGGGTGTGGACGGACAACAACAACGCCGTATGGAGAGACAAGGCGAGTGAATGAGATGCAGTCGCATCTAAAACTGCCATGCGCGGTCTGTGGCGGCCGCACCAACTAAAGGCTGTGACGACGGGAGGAGATGCGCCTTGATCGGAGGATGTCCATGGTTAGCATTCAAACAAGTCTCGGTTTTGATTCAGCAAAACAACACGCTCGACATCCGACACGTCGTTGGAGGGACCTTCTTGATATCTTAGTAATCGTCGTACCGCGCTTCTGCCATGTTTTCGGCTGTAAACTGCCTAAGATAAACCTCCCAGGACGGCTTGGAGTCTTAGCAATCACTAGCCGAGGCCTACGCAGTGGATGAACGTCCTCCGTGTCACCGCGGGTGCTCAAATGCCATGCGCTTTTCCCCCATATTTGTAGCTTGCCTCACTCTTGCCTGTATCGTAAAAAGCGTGTTCGCACCAGGCCAAGGGTCTGTGCCCACTGCCCACAAGCACTAGGCGGAATTATTGCCAGCAGCTATGCAAGGCTGAGTCCGCCTAATTCAACAATGCATACTACTGCTACTACTACTACTACTACTACTACTACTACTACTACTACTACTACTACTACTACTACTACTACTACTGCTATACTACTACCACTACTACTACTACTACCGCCCGGACACCGGCGATCCGCTACGTCTGGTTGAAAGGGCCCGCTTGGCAGCAACCAACCAGGGACTTCTGGACTGAGAAGGCCCCCTTTTGCCATGACTCCAAAAGTAATATAAAAATAAAATATTTCCTCCATCTGCGCTGCCGGAGGAATACGACCGCCAAACCAGCCGCGTCGAAGAAAGACAAGCCAGGCACCAAAAGTTCGAAGACCTTCGCACCGATCAAGGCACACACTGCGTTCCTCCCATCTCTTGGCCGCGATCGAAGACAACTTGCCTCCTCCGAGCTAGAGCAGGTGTCCTACGCACACCACATATCATGCACTACATATAAAATAAACCTGGCCAGCCCAGCTGCCCACGCTGCGGTCACGGGTACCCTAACAACCAGCACTACATGTGGGACTGCTTAGAGATTATACAGACAAGAAACATATACACAGACTCCCTTTCCCCTACTCCTGGCAATTGGGCGGAGTGGCTTGACCCCCCAGAGGATCCCCCAAAAAACTCAAACTCGCTCTCCGCAAGCGCACGAAAAGCGCTGTCCGGTCCCCACACTCAGTCCGACAACTGACCTCCTCCTCATTACGGGTGACAGAAGAGGAGCACTGGGAGGCCCTCCTCCAACACCATGAGGCAATTCTTGGGGGCAACTGGTAACAGCAGCTCCTTCCCCCAGACACTCAGAAGCCTTTATAGAAGGGAAAATAAAGATGTTTTTTTTCTCTCTCTCTCTCTCTCTGTCGTGAATCTTGTGGACGGGTATCTTCTAGCTCGAGATTACATTAGTATTTTTAGCATTTCAGTGCGCAATACTTATCAGTCTTTCAATGCGGAGCGAACAGTGCGAAGCTGTCATAAAATGGTGGTCTTCACCACTAAAAAATAATTGTTCTTGTTAGAGTTAACTTATGCACTTCAAAACTTTCATTCAGTTTGTTTCTTGGTGACGCAATATGCTCAATACTATCATGCATTGAGCGTCCTGTGTTTAGAAACTCCGCGTACACTAAGTATTGTACTTGTTTCGCTGAATTGTTAATTAAGTTTGTTTTCCCTGCTGTCTATCTTTATCTTGGCCTCAACTAGCTTCGGCTATTGGCCAAAGATCTTGTTGCATATTTGTAATGCGCAAAATTATGAAATAAATATGAAATACGTCATAGATATCTTCTACCACAAATAACCTATTATATCGTGTGGTCTCGGCACGTCCCGCGTCGGCGTCCGCACTCACAGTGGGCATGAGCAACTCTCCTCCTTACACCCACAGCTGTGCGATACTACACTATAAAAAAAGAAATAGTTAGGTGCGCCCGGTTTCGATCCCACGACTCTCTGGCCGCAACGGGAGGTACGCGGTGCTCTTCGCACTACGCTACAAATCCTGTTTTTTAATGCATGAAAATTTTAGAAAACTTCAAAAGACAAGACACTTAACACACAATATAAACACAGACAGACAGCAAAGGGCAAGGAGATCAGTCGAACAAAGATCACAACTCAGGCAAGCAAACGCACGCATCCAAAAGAGGCAGCCACTCTGGTGGATCACTCTGTGCAGCGTAAACGCTCCGCACCAACGCCGCCTGTTTTCGAAAAATGCACTTGGTCCGCCTAGGGGTTCCGCATACCGATCAGTCATGCGGCACTTCCACAAGCTAAACAATCCTAGGAGAACAAAAACGTCATATGGCACCCGATTAACATCTTCAAATGGCAGTAAGCGAATGGTGTACGGGGTGATGTCAATGTAATTTTTTAGTGTCCACTGCAAAACGTCTCATAAGAACACAGCGTCCCGGCACAACACAAAACAATGATCAGTTGTCTCTGGTTGATAACAGAGGCGACAATTGTCCCACCAAGGAATAGACATTCCTTTTTTACGCAGCCATGTCTAAACTGGGAGTGTGGAAGAATGAAGCCTGAAGAAAAATGTTTTTGCATTTGGCGGGATACACATGCTCATTACGCGTTTTAAAACATTGCTTTTCTGGTGGCTTTATTAGGGCTGGCGATAAACAGGCACCTGGAATAGACTTTCAATAGGAGTGTTCGTCATAGTTTTCCTTGACATGGTGAACAGATATTGCAAAAAAAAAACCGCGCGGTAAGAAAGTTAAATGACTCCACGATCTGTTTTAGAAATCCCCATGGAGGCTTCATATTGACTTCACCCGTACATACAAGCAAAAAAGGCAAATGGAAACTTGTGCGCTGCTGAAGTACAGTTAGTAAAAGTGGGTGATCAACCAATTTGTAGAAGAAAAATCGAGACACAAGTTGGCGCACAAACAAATGCATCACTCCAACACCCCCTGCCTTTAAAGGAACAAACAAGTTGTCCCTGCGCACAGGCTCCCATTGAGAGCACCACACAAATGTTGCAAAAACTCTATGTAGGGCCTGAACTTTCGCTCGCGCACAGTGAAGCACTTGAAGCACATAAAGGAGCTTTGGGGCAAGGAAGACGTTACACACTCTTGCACGTCCAAACACAGAGAGGTCTCGCCGATTCCATGCCTGCGATGCGCTCTTAACTTGCGTGAGCGGTGATGACCATGAGGCCCTGTGTTCCGTATTTGATGTAACGGCACACCGAGGTAGTGAAGTGGGGCGCTATCCCAAATAATTCCAGCGAATCTGGATGGTTTTGTTCCCCGTTGTCCGATCCGGAATCCCTTAGTTTTTTCTATTTTAACATCCGCTCCAGACACATCGCAGAACTGCTTAGTCACTGTAAGGGCTTCCTGGACACTCCTTTTGTCAGCGCAAAAATACGCTATATCATCTGCATAATCAAGCACCTTAACTTAGCATGATTGTAAGCAAAAACGTTTCACTCTGTGACTCTGCTGAATGCTGAGACAAAGGGGCTCGAGGTACAATACAACGGTGACAGGAGGCAGGCTTGTCTGACAGAGGACTTGATCGCAATCGGCTCAGACAGAATACGATTGACGATAAGCTGTGTACTGCACCGATCATAGCACAGCTTGATGCCCTTATATAACACATCACCTAAGTTGACTGCTGCCAGAAGTGCGAATAATAAATCACGAGAAACCCGACGAAACGCTTTTGCAAGGTCAATTTGTATTAGGGCCACCTCATCTACCGAATCAGACACGCACTCCAAGACAGAACGACCGATATGAATATTTGTGTGAATACTCCTGCCCCGAATACCGCAAGTTTGGTGGGACCCCACTAAACTAGTGATTACAAATTGAAGGCGCCTCGATAAAATTTTTGCAAAAGTTTTGTAGTCAACGTTGCAGAGGGAGATTGGTCGGAAACCCTCTACATACTGTAGTTTTTCTGCATCCGCAGTTTTGGGGATTAGCACCGTGTGTCCCGAATAAAAAGTTGGCGGCAAGATATTATGATCATAGGCAGCCGTAAATACGTCCAAGAGAACTGGAGCAAGGATACCAGAAAACGTTTGATAGAACTCCCAACCAAGGCCATCTGGCCCTGAGGTCTTGTTAGTCTTAAGCGCGGAGAAGGCATCCTTAACATCCTCCAGTGTAATAGGCCCTGACATCATCATGCACGCGTCCTCTGTAATCCTGGGAAGTAAGTCACTGAGGGAATGGAACTTTAATTGCCGAGTAGTATTACTAGATCCCCCAAATAACGTGCTGTAATGTGTGTGAAAAGCACTGACTATTTCATTAGCGTCAGTATGCCTAACACCGTTATAATAAATTTCAATTATCTCCTTTGCAAGTGCGGATTGGCGCTCATCACTAAGACAACGACGAGAAGGATAACTATCAAAGAACCTTTCAGTTCTGGACCGAATTAAGGCACCGTGATACTTTTCAGTTACATATTTTTGCAATTGTCCTTTAACAATCCCAATTTCTTCCAAAGGTGATCCCGCATTGACTGCTTCCAGTTCGTGAAGCGCCACCAATGTACGGGGAAGTTCACGTACAGCCGGTAAAACGCTTGTCTATAACAGCGATTTCAACTTCAAGCAGCTACATCCGAAAACTGCCGAAACGTACTCGTTCCAAAAATGTCGGAGGCAAAAGCGAAAGGCTAAGACTTCAGAATTCCGCAGTAGTTTTATTCCAATCCCGCTCCGGCGGGGCAGGATAGGGCTGATAGTACGAACACTGTGTTATAGACAAGCCTTTTACCGGCTGTACATGAAAGCGTTTTAAAAAAGAAAGCCGAGCTGACTACTCTATTGCGTCATTCCTAATTTCCTGTTTAAAGAGATCCCATTTCTGATAAAGAGATAGTTCGGGAGTTGTTAGAATATGGTGTAAGCAATCAGATACCGGTTTGCAAAAAATTTCGTCAACCAGTAGAGAGGTATTAGGTTCCACAGATCCCATTGAGTGGGATTGTTACGTGGTCTTGTCCTACCGAAGTAGATTGAGACCATACAGTGGTCAGTAAAAAATATTAGACGTACATTATAGTCCGAAACGACAGAAACTTCCTCTCCTGGTATATATATATATATATAGGCTTCAGCAGTCTGAAATGCCTTTGGCTATCCCCGACTTCCGACCACGTCTTACGTGCGGCCGCTGGAAAAAGACGTTCTACGTCTTCCCGCGGTGGTCGAGGGGCGGCGCTAGTTGACCGGGCTCAGAGCAGTCGTAAATACAAAACCCCGCCGTATAGTCGAGAAGGGAGTCGCCGCGGAACTAGCTCAATGGTAGAGCACCGCACGCGTTATGCGGAGATTGTGGGTTCGATTCCCGCTTCCGGAAAAAACGGCGCATTTTTTCTCAGTCAGAAATGCCTTTGGCTATCCCCGACTTCCGACCACGTCTTACGTGCGGCCGCTGGAAAAAGACGTTCTACGTCTTCCCGCGGTGGTCGAGGGGCGGCGCTAGTTGACCGGGCTCAGAGCAGTCGTAAATAGAAAACCCCGCCGTATAGTCGAGAAGGGAGTCGCCGCGGAACTAGCTCAATGGTAGAGCACCGCACGCGTTATGCGGAGATTGTGGGTTCGATTCCCGCTTCCGGAAAAAACGGCGCATTTTTTCTCGACTTGAATTTTCAATTATTTATTCCTGAAAAAAAAAGCAATCATACCTCATTCGGCACTATAAAACACTGTTAAAACCGCCAAACAGCAATGGCAATAAGGACTGGAACTTTGATATGTGTCCTTACAGAATCCCTCGTCCCGTACGTCTCTGTTCTACAAAATGCATTACAAGGGTTCTGGCTTCAGCAGTCTGAAATGCCTTTGGCTATCCCCGACGTCCGACCACGTCTTACGTGCGGCCGCTGGAAAAAGACGTTCTACGTCTTCCCGCGGTGGTCGAGGGGCGGCGCTAGTTGACCGGGCTCAGAGCAGTCGTAAATAGAAAACCCCGCCGTATAGTCGAGAAGGGAGTCGCCGCGGAACTAGCTCAATGGTAGAGCACCGCACGCGTTATGCGGAGGTTGTGAGTTCGATTCCCGCTTCCGGAAAAAACGGCGCATTTTTTCTCGACTTCAATTTTCAATTATTTATTCCTGCAAAAAAAAGCAATCATACCTTATTCGGCACTATAAAACACTGTTAAAACCGCCAAACAGCACTGGCAATAAGGACTGCAACTTTGACATGTGTCCTTACGGAATTCCTCGTCCCGTACGTCTCTGTTCTACAAAATATAAGTGTATATATATATATATATATATATATATATATATAAATATATATATATATATATATATATATATATATATATATATATATATATATATATATATATATATCCTGTCAAGGTGGGCATTAAAACTGCACTGAAAATGATTAAAGTGTACTGCACTTCCTTTCATCTGACCGAACTCAACAAGACCATGCTCGTGCACTAAATCGGCCAGTGTAGCTGCACTGCGGTCATAGCGCGCAGGTGGCCTTGAAGGATTATGCTCCCTGCAGACACAGTTGAAATCGCCCATAAAGAGAAGCTTTTGTTGTGTTCGAAGGAACTGCCCCAGCGACAAAAAAAAATGTAACACGTTCTAGACAATTAACTGGTGCATAGAGGCAAATGATACGCCATTCAACACCCCCAAGGACAAGGTCACAGCAAATCAAACGCACTGAAGTATCTACAGTGCAGGAGAGGCAAGAAAACCCTACTTGCGTGCTGATGAAGAGAAAACATCCGCCAGACAAGCCTGCGGAATGAGTGACGCATACACTATATTGTTCTAAAAAGGGCTCTAATGCGGCCGCTGTGTCTTCATCACCGCAAAGCTTTGTCTCCTGAATAGCGGCGATGCTTACGTCCATCTGTTTAAGGAGACGTAAGAGCTCATACTGTCTTCTCCTGTTCCTGAGTCCTCTCACATTAAGTGTGGCAGCGTGCAATGCCATGGCACTTGCCATCCATTTGGAGCAGCTTACGCAATTCCTCCTCCAGCTGAACAACCCTTGCGGCTGGCCTTGGACGATCGAGGCTCAACTTGCTTCTTGGAGCCGCCCAACGGCACGCCTTCACTAACCCCGGTGGCCATGTCAGCATGGTCCAAAACAGTGGACGCCTGCTTTTTTCCGGCACTGGATGGTCTGCTTTCGCTGTCAGCTGGAGCTGGTCTCTTCATGGGTCCACTGCTGGCACCCGAAACGTCCTCAGGCAGTACCGAGGCATCCACCCACGATGGGTATAAAACACCGTCAGCGTCGACATCCCCAGAAGACATGTCGCTGCGATCGCTATCGCTTGCCGGAAGGGGCACTACAGTGTGGTCGTCAACCACCGCGTCATTTGGAGGCAGTAGTTTCGTGTCCATTTGCTCTTCATGCTGCTGGTCCCATGATATTGCCTTAGACTGGCTGTGATGAGAGCCCCCATCCTGCTCACCATCTGGGGACACTGGAGGTGGACACATATCCTGGTTTTCTCCTACTGAAGGAGCCGTGGGCACAGCCGTCATGTTTTCGGACAGCATCGGCTGGCTAATTTCCCCTGTCGCATCGACGACCTTCGTGACGTCCATTACATGGGCGGAGAAGTCCTCATCGGTCGATGGTTCGTGACCTTGGCGGAGCTTGGCAGCGTATGTCATGACGCATGTCTCAGTGGTGTGACCATATCGCCTACACTCGCTGCACCTGGGTGTTGGGCACTGTCTCCGCACATGTGCAATGCTGCTGCAACGCAGACAAAGAGGTGGCCGACCAGGAATCAGAGCAAGGCACTGGCTTCCATAAATGTCCATCATATGCGGCCCCTCTGCGACAGAGACCCCATCCTAAGTATAAGGGACACTTCCCGAGCTCCAGTTTCCATGTGGTCTATCTATACCTGGACACTGCCACATTTCGCGGACGACGGATTGGGTAGTCCCAAATGGCTCAAGAGCTTCTGTAATCTGACAGCTCCTCATGTGACGCGGCACCCAAAGTAACTTCATTTTTATGTTCCTTGTGTCCTGGTCAAACACCATACACTTGAGTCCCTTGACGATGATGTGCTCAAGCTGAAATAACTTGTGCTTTATCGACGCTGGAGGCTCAAGTAAGCATCCACACGTGACTCATTTGGTATTGACCAATGCACACTTCGTCACGAAGGTTTATCACGCGAGCCAGGGCATCCCTTAAGTCGGGAGCACGGTATGGACGGCCTTTGAAGTCCGCCTGCAGAAAAATGGTGTTCAGGACAACATTGCCGGTTGGGAGACGTGGAAGAATATCTTGTAGTTATCATGTCAGTTGCGGACGAAGTAGAACCTCGAACAAGGCCGATGCGCTGTTCCCAGCAGAGAGCATAGAAAAAATTACGCCCACATCAACTCGCGGGAACCTTGGTGTGATGCGACGCTAAGGAGGTTCAAGCGCAATCGGATAGCAACTGTCGACCCGAAAGGCCGCTGGAGAGCGGCACACCGTTTATATGCGCAGCGCGCCCGAAGGAGAGGAGACCGCGGAGAGAGAGAGTGCTGCACATGCGCAGCACCGCGCGCAGCGCCCCCACTGGCGGAGTGAGAGCGCGCTGGGCCGCACACCCCAGATGTTGAGAGAGTGTTCGCTCTAACCTGGGCACGCGCCGGCGCCAGTGCGTCTGCCGCGGCTATGACACAACACAATCCACTTTAATCCAATTCAAACCCAATCCAATCCAATACAATCCAAGCCAACCCAAGCCAAGCCGAGCCAATCCGATCGAATTTAATCCAATGCCCCTCGCGAGAGAGTGTTTGCTATCAGAGAGGAGTGGGGGTGAGCGGAGGAGAGCGCGGACGCCGACGACAACCGACGCACGCAGGAAGGACAGGGCCGATGAAAAGAGATGCTCTCAGCGTCGCATCTAAAACACAGCCGTTCGGAACGGCGTCTGACAGGAGCAAGTGCTACGAACGCGCCTTAGGTCCTTTACTTGTTCAAACTACGTCAAGAAGCTACTGATACGACGAAGGCACGCGAAGCTGAACGTCAACGGAAACGACGACCTGAAAACTTTACAGGAGGATGTTGAATTTCCCGTGGGAAAGCTGTGGCGGGAAGCGCACGCGCCTTGCAGCTCAACCAGCCCAGTCCGCAGCTCCTCTGATGCTGATTGTGGCAGGATGCCCCTAGGGGTTTGCCAACCAAAGAATCCATCACAAGATAGGTTCGCGTTCAACCACCGTCGTCATCTTCCCGTAGGGGAACCGCCGAAGAAGAAGAAGGAGAAGGCAAAGCTGCGAAGAGGAGGGCGCGTACATTGCTCTCAGCCGGTGCACCAATGTCAACAACCTCTACCTCACCAACGTTGACGGATACTACCGATTGTACCATAGAGACAACATCGACAAGAACATGATGGGCGAGTTTCGGCGCCTGGAGAACCACCGCCTACTCACCGTAACACAACAGTACTTGCGTGCCTTTGCCACCAGTGTGGACCCGGACGCATAATTCACTCTGGCTCTAGTGAAAACCAGATCACTCAACATAACGGCAACACAATGGAACCACACGGAACCGCCACGATGCTTCGCATCCTCATCAGGGTTCCCCACGGGAAGATGGTGTAATTTTTTTATTTCTTAATTCCTTGATTCATTCATCAATGCGAATTTGTGGCGATTCTTTTTCATCAAAAGTACGCCTAGTTTTCAAATGCATCTTCCATCCACTATGGCGTTCCACCATCCTCATCATCGGTCACAGTTTACGGCAAGGAAGATGCCGGCCATGGGCGCAGTGCCATGCACTTCAGAGCCGATTGCGTATCGGAGCCCCGTGACGCCCACGTATCCTACGCCCGTAAAATGTCAGTCAGCCCCAGGAGCGCAGCAACACGACCTACAGTTGCGCCAAGTCGCCTTGGACAGGTATGGACCACCCCCATCGGCGCTTTCTCATCAGGTCAGTGCATTCGCCGCCATCGGCCTCGGATCTGACACTCCAGTTCCCGCTTCGGAAGTTTGGGCCGCTGGCTATAGAATGGCTTCCGAAGAAACGATGCCTGCGCTACCCAGCGAATCCCAGTTCGGCTTGCTTCTGGGCAATGCTACCAGCATACGCACCGCTTCCTTTCAGCTCTTGGGAGCCCCTACCAATGTGCCGCCCCTGAAGCCGCGGCCAGTCACAGCCAAAGCGCATAGAGGAGCGGTCTTAGCGAGCATTCCCCTGACAACGGATGGCTGTCGCCTCGAGGTGAACGCCGGCCGCCGCCCGGGGCACGAAGTATGGCAGCATCACGCAGAAGCCGAGTTCAACGAACTTCTGCACTGGCACCCGCTTCACGAGCTCGTAGGAGCCCTAGTCCCTGATTGGCTTCAGCCGACGACTCCTACTCCCAGATGGTCGTCGTGGAATCGCGACGCGAATTTCAGCCGGCACCTCGGAGTCCCCGTTCTGTCATCTCTGCCCTGTAATGGCCGTAATCACAGTCGAAACTGTTGGGCAGAGCATTACGCCCACAGTACGGCGCGACTGATTGAGCAGAAAACGAGAGCTTTACGCAAGACCAGCAGGATGGCCCGTTACCGGTTGCCGTCCACCGGAGCTCTTAGGGGATGGCTCTACATGCTGGCTCTAGCGGCTGCGTGCATGGTTTCGTTCTGCGCATCTTACATGGTAGCAAGCGCGGTTGTCACTCACCGGCTTCGTCAAGCCGCGGCCGCCAACGGCGAGCTCCTGACTGTCCACCCTCCTCCCGAAGCCGACTACCAGCACTCGGCCGCTGATGGCGGACACCACAAGTTCCACCACCAGCGTAAGCCGTACCCGGTCGGCCATTTCCCGAACAATGATGACCGAGTGCAAGTGCACGTGCAACGCGAACTGCCGGAGGAGAGAAGAAGATAACGGTATCGAGTGAGAAAACAAAGCCTTAATCGAACGGTTTCCTCATGAGAGAAAAATCCAGGGGCGGGGTAAAATTCTACATCTCGGCCTACGCGTCACGAACAGTTATATATGAAAACGTGGAATCATCCAAATTATAAATAAAGCCTCGAATTCCAGCGCGCCATCAGTATCACTTTCCGCAATGATTTTCCAGTTTCACTATTTTCTTCATCGCAGGCCCCCAACAACTCAACGAGAAAAAATCGCTCCAATCCACGTTGAGAACCTGGTTGGAAATAAAAGCTTTAAGCGATACCCACAAAAATTGCCCACGCGAAGTCAGTTGAATTCAAACACGCGGCTCTTGAAAGAGTGAAACCAGAGATTCTGCCAGCCGTTACGTGGAATTGCCGGGGGTGTTATCCCGAACGCAACAGCCGCGAAAACGGCCGGGCTACAGCGCCGCACGCTAAATCTGGAGCCCAGCCGTGCGTCGATAGAAAGAAAATGGACAGGAGCGTCTTTAGAAGGGTGAGACACCGGAACATGGCAATCCTGATCTGCTAGCTCGGGGCTACACCATCGTGAGACACAAGCGCACACACCGAAACCATTCGGCATGTGAGCTTAGCGATGCCGATTTAAACTAGTTATTTTAGTAAGTTTCAGGATTTCGAGAAAGCTGAGAACTGCGAGAACGCTGAGGGAACTTTCATAATAGCTGTTTATCAGAACCAGTTGCTCCTTTCGCGTTTTGTAATACCTCTTAAAACACAACCGGATTGGTATTCACCAATTTAGAAACGGAGTCCCATTCTAGCCAAGCAGTGCGGAAAAGGTAGCGTTTCTCGAGCGGCTCTGTATGTGGTCTGTACATTTTTTGTCCGCCCTGCAAAGCAGTCCTTAACGTATCATCGCTGTCGGACCACTTAATTACGAAGGGTCCGTGTTACCGAACAAGTTAAGCCATGCGAAGGAAGCGCGCAATGGACGTGAGGGTGCGCAGAAAGAGGCCCAAAGGAACCGTCGCTAAATCAGATGACAAAGCTCTCCAACAATTCGCCCGCCGTTGTGAGCAGGCACCTGCGTGCGGGGAACGCTGGGTAACCGTTCGCCGTGTCATCAACACTGAACTCCAGGAGTTAAAACCGCACTCCCCTCCTCAGCCGCGTTGGGAGTTTCTTGTCTCTCACGCTATGGACGACCCCTTGGTTGGTAGAGGTAGAACGCTTTGCTGTAAAAGATATCAAGACTCACAATTGGAGGTACATCCACGTCTTTGCGATTCGCATGCGACTCAACTTGCGTGCGCGATAACGACGAGCTTCCTATCCAATCAATAGAATTACAGTTCAGAGTGGTCGATTTTAGTTTTCCCCGATTCCACCATAATTTTACTGGTTATTTTTGGATCGAAGTTCTTTATCAAATCATGAATTGTTTGTATCCGCAGTTAAAAATACCGAGAAATTGCCGATCGCGCGCATGTCTGCGCGGACCTCGTGGCCACCACCCGCCACTTAAAAAAACCAAGTAAACGCTTAGTGCTCGTGTGTGCGTGCCTCGCGATGACCCCCCAGCATCCACTGCGCGCTTTTGTCAAGCTACGCATACCCACTAAGGGCGAATGGCAAATATTGGCCAGTAGAAAGAAAACTCAAGGGTTCGCTGTAATTGCTTCAACACTTTCTCGATACCAGTAAGACACGTCATAGCGTACGCCCGTCGCAGGCTATGTCCAATTATTATAACTTCCAAAAAATGAAGCAAGCACACACTTATAACCACATTGATACAGTAAAGTCTTTGCAGCAGCAAACAAGACGCAAATCGGCTGCAATCGCGGACATAAACCGTCGTGATGGTCGTGAATGTTGCGCGCCGGTTTTTTATTTTCAAGTCGTACGTGTTAGTGTGAACCTTCGTTAATTTTTAGAAAGGTTGTTCCCAGCTTTTTCAGACATTTGATTAGATGTCGGCTCCTTTGCCACTATAGGTATCATAGTCTCGCTCGCCGCTTCATGCTTTTATTTTTATCAGTGAAGCTATTTATGAAATCGTTTGTGTATGGTCTCCGCAGATTTAATCCCGAGCGCTCGTGCACACCAAGCTCCGCATACCCACTTCGGGAAACTGGCCTATATTGGACAAAAAACGTCCGGGTTTCGCCGCGTGCCAAGCAAGGCCAAGCATACCCGTTTACGGACTTTGGCCAACATTGGCCAAAAAAGACTCCAGTGTTCGCGTATGGTGGCAACACTTGCTCTGAACGAGAAAGACACGTCATAGCGTACGCCACTCGCTCGTTTCCTCTCGTGCAGTTGTGCGGAAGCACTCTCCATCGTAGAAGAACCGCGACCTAAATGTCGAAGCTGCTGCAGGTAATCATTGATTCCACTTGGCGCGGCCGCGTGTTCTCAAAATCTTCGCTGCACAGTGTCCCACGTGACATTTGTGATGTCACTGCGTGTGCTATTCTATTGAGCTGCTGCTAAAACGGTCCCATAGTTCGGGCTCTGTCATTCAATTTCTGAGTAGGTATAGTAGATAGGAAATTGCACCTGGGTATCCATGTCGTCGGGTGGGGGGAGTAGGGGGGCATGGAAAGACCACTGCTTCTTGCTTGGGCTTGGCATAAAAATTGCATTCTCAAGTAGTTTCTCGGATTTGCGCGTCTGCGAGCGACGAGGTAGCCGAAATGCTTCTTGTGCTGTGGTAGCCGTTGTCCTTGGCAACTGCGTACTTGGTAAAAGAGCAGGCAGACCGTGATCGTACCTAACGTTGGCCATGCCGGAGTGGAAGGAACGTATGAATGAGCTTGTAATATGCCTCCGCGAAAGGTGCAGCTGACACAGTGGGGAATTTTAGCAGACTACCCTGTCGAGAAATATCTGTGAAAGGAATACGGTTAAATGATACAAAACTAATGAAAGAAAGACGCTTCAACGAAAAAACACAAAGAGAGCCACTGGATTTTAAACGTTTACTTGAAGAATTCTTTGATAGTTTTAACCTTATGGCGTCTCACGAAAACATACAGACTATTCCGTGCCAAATTTCTTCGATTGCTACTTTAGGTTTGTTCTTATTGTTAGGCTTACGAAATTACTTTTTATAATTACTACGTTTAAGCTACGTTTAAGTCCGAAGAAGCCTAAGCCCCCTCAAACACGTGGTTCGCCACCCTATGCCCGAAACCAGTGCTTTCCGCTCACTGCTTTTCCTAAACCCCTTCCTCTTATTCTATTTCTTCGCTGCTTTTCCTAAACGCCTTCCTCTTATTCTATTTCTTTACATACTTCTCACGACATAATTTCCTTCTTTTCTTTATTTTTTTATTTGTTTCAATTTTTAGTTCCTTTAATTATTTCTCCGGCCATACATGTTTTTCAAGAAGTTTATTTTTTATTGATTCTTACTTTTTCTAAACGCTTGCTTAAAATTCGCCCATAATGTATAATTCTTTATATTTTCTGCATACCTTCTCTCTGAAAGGCCCCTTGCCTGGCCAATCCACCTGAGTGGGTATGGGCCATGGTTTGAGCCATTGACCCTACCTCCACTCAGTAACGCGATTTTTTATCCGTTAGAATATTGATGGTTCACGTCTGCGTTTCTCCTCGTGTTCATTTGTCAGAAAATTCTTCGGTAGCTCACGCTCGGGATTGGATGCACCGAGCCGTACAATGCCCACGCCTTCTGAACTCCGGGTGCGATTGCGCACAGCTTCAACGCCAAGTTGCTGGCCATATGGGAGACAGAAGGCTTTTTATTAGAGGAAAAAGTCGAGATGTTTGCTGGAAGTGCTGCCTCTGCCAAATTGCGGCAATGACACAGGCAGAAATTTGGCGTTGCAGGTCCGTGCAATCGCACTATGAGGCTCGCCCTACTGGAGGGCCCCTGATTTAGTTTGACCACCTGGCTGTCTTTACCGTGCGTAAAACCTCGACACTCAGGCGTTTTTGAAATCTGTTCTTGGTAGCTACTAGATTATTTCCCACACGTGATCCGGATAACTCATTCGCATCACTGCAAAACAGATATACAAAGGATTTTACTTTGCCCCTGGTTGTGGACGTATTGGCGCCCCTTAAACGTACCCGCGTAATTAAAATTAACGCAGTGTTTGTAGTATCGTCCGACGGATTTACCACAAAACCGGGACTTTCGTTTTCCAACACCTCGCGCTAGAAACTTACAGCGTCGCGTTACTCCGCTCAAGCCATATAAGCACATCAAGGCGCTGCTCTTGCATTAGCCGCTGTTCATCTTGTCATGGAGTAAAGCAGTTAAGCATTGCCCACGGCTTTTTATCGTCCACAGCAAGGCAGGTCTTTTGCTGAGCGCTCGTTTGCCACGCGACCACTACATAAAGGAGGCGCCGGATCTGAGCTAGGGAATGACTTCCACATTGTATCACGCTGCTTGAGCAATCTTGCAATAAACCCTTGCTTACTTGCGAAAAACTCGTTCTTTATAATTCCATGTCTACAGTTAAACCAGACGCTAAAATGAGGCGAGATCACCGCGCCAAGAAAGACCAAACAAGCTCAAAGGAAACGAAAAAGAAGAACACAATGGCGGACACTGCAAACACCGAGTTATCTTCTCGTAAAGACGCTCGGCAAGACCCGCCGCCTGAGCGGTCCTTCGAACGAAGTGCTTTGCAAGCCAATGCGGGAAACTCAAGGCCCGTATCGGGATGCCACCACAGCCCGACGTCCATGCAGCCCAAGGTTGAGCTCTACTCGCCAGAGAGCGGGGCTCCTCGCAGGCCTTCTATCCTAGTCACCGAACAGCGGCGCTCGAACGACCCAGAGCAGGCACTGCGTCGGATCTGGCGGCAACAACGTCACATCTCCTGGAACCCTCCTACCACGCACCATTTTGTCGGTGTCGGTCCGGTCAGCCCAGGGACTGTCAGCCCCAAAGAAACCGCCAGCCCCAACGGGACCGTTAGCACCAGCAATGACGCGGGGTCCAAAGTATCCCTACCCCCCCGCCTGCCGATAACGCCCACACATGTGCCGATGACTTTCACTGTCGGGATATGCGCGTTTACTCTTATCCTCGTCCTGACCATGTCACTGTGGGCATCTCGCGTCTTGACCGAAAGTGCACACACCCTGCGTGGCCTTCACGAGGCCACAACGGGAATTCCAGCGGCTTGGGAACGACCGCAAGCAAAGACGTCCCTCCCGATGTCACCTAATTCCTCCACAGTAAGCGGGAAGCACCTTCTCACCTCGGCGGCAGGCAACGAGACGCTAGCAGTGGGGAACCAGGCAGGGCTGTATGAATCGTACAAGGGAGCCACGTGGGAAGCGCAGAATGCGATCGACTTTTCTGTGGTAATCTCAAACCACAGCATGAATGAGTCAGTTGCTTCAGATGGACACAATCGACTGCAAAGGTGATAAGAAGCACGAAGATGATAACTCAAAGTAACTTAGTACGCAAGCAAGATTAGTGGAAACCCCAAAGTTGGGTTTAAACTTAAAAGTCAGTCAAGATGGCGACATCAGATGATGTTCAAGATAATAAAATACTGCCAGAAACTCAAAAGTCCAGTTCTACTAACCAGTGCGCGTATTTTAAATTGTAGATTTTTGTTTCTCCTATTTGAATATACATCCTTTTTGTGAACAACTGCTCTCCGAGTGATTATTTACAAACGCAGTTAGAGTCGCTAGAAAAAAAAAAATTGGTGGATCGGCAGTGCCAGAGTGTTGCTTGAGCGGGCAGAAAAATCCAAAAAAAAACGTACTTGTATATTCCAAAATGTGCGTCGCCCCACAGAGACTTCAATTGCCGTAATGCCGAGCTTGAACTTCTATATATGCAGGATAACACCATTTCAGGATAATTTGGTTAGAAACTTGCAAACAAAAGGACATTTCGGCTGTTTTCGTACGCACTTTGTAGAACCAGGTAAAAGCCTATTGCCTCGAGATGAGCCAACTTTTTTCGATTGCTATAACATTAGAGTGGTTCGTTATAATGCTGAATAACATAGTCTGAAATGAAAGTAATGAATAATTCATTAACAAGAACTCGGGCCCTAGTCGAGGTGGTTTGTTAGTTCCCGCGTGTGCAGAGTGAGCACAAACGGCAGCTCGGATAAAGTGCACACGGCCGCACAGCCCTGCCTGCGCAGCGCGCACGCTTACTGTTTGGGGGAAAAGCTCAACAACGCCCTCGGCTTCAGTGCTCACAAACGTCAGTGAGGACCGAGCATGAAACATCATAGCTTCACTTTCCACCTCGGTGGATATGTCAGCATTCCTTTCAACCGCATACCAAAGGTTGCCTGGGTTATATACGTTACTACGCATGCTTGTTTTGACGAAACTGGTTCACTAGATTCCTGATGGGGATCGGCCATCACTCAGTGAGTGAGAGATTTATTGAAATACAAAGTGAGAAATAAGTGGACTGTGGATATCTTGAACACATTCGGGAATTTATCAGCATACAACCTAGTCCAGGGGAAAGGGAGAGGAAGAATAAAAAGGGATTGATGAGAACAATTGGGGATAGCGAAAGAAAGAGATAAATACTTCGTAAGACTGGCTGAAACTCACTGTGCTACAGCCGTTTTATGAGGTTGGTCTCCGAGAGAAAGGCCACGACAAGTCGCAATGTTTCCCGCCGGAAGGAGTGTGTGTAATGTAGAGCAGTGGCGCCCTACTCCGCAGCGTACGTGCTCTAGGTCCGCCGCTGTGTCGGACCGTGTGCAATAGACATCGCTGTCAAACAGCACACGTGATTTGAGAGAGCCAATCACGTGTGTGCAGGCGTGTCGTCGTGGGTCATCGGCACTAAACGGCCGATATTCCGGCCAGTCGTTTGGTTGGGCTCAAGCGGGTCAGTCTTACACTCCTTATTCGTGCCGTGGTCTGGTGTGCCGGCGTACGTTGCGCCCGCTCAAGCGCCGGGCCCTTGTCATCCGTCACTGCTGCAACACATCATCAGGGCGACAAGGATGCTCTTCGCCTCGGTTCCGCCCGCGGCAGAAAGAACGCGCGAGTGTGGGCCCGTTGCCCCCGCTTCTTTTTGACTTGGCTGACGCGTTCGGCGGCGCGAGGCCTAGCGCCTTTTTTCCGCTCACTTTCTAAAGCTATAACCTAGGGCCTAGCATTTCTCAGACTCTTCGGCTTCTGCTTCTGCTACCTGCCTCTCAGCATGGCTTTTTTCGACCGCCTTCCTGTGTTCCCCGAATCGCCGGGCCTCCCCGATTCCGTGGCCTGATTGGAAGCGAATGTTTCAGCCCCACCTCGAGGCGGCAGGAGGCAGCGATTAGAGTGGCGCTAGGCGAGCGACCGCGCTCGTTAGCGTCTTGGGACGGGAGGGACTGTGGAAGTACATCCGATACGATTTCAGACAATACGATTCCAGCAACGCGGCTTCCGCGCCCGTGTTTCAGCCCGGAACATCAATCCCGGCCGGTCCGAACTACGCCAAACTCGTCGAGCAGATTGACCGGCTTTCCATCGCGTCCACGAACACGCTGGTAGAACGTGACGAATAAACAGTCATCTACAGTTTCCAAGGGAAAGCTTTCTCGACTACGTGACTGTTCGCGAAGAGAAAGCTGTACGGTGCAAGCTTCGCCTGACGTACGCGGAACGCGTCCGCGACCAAATCACCCACGGGACGTCCAACCCTTAAAGGGGCCCTGAAAGGCATTTTGAGCACACTAAATGAACTAGCGCAATCGCTAGATTGGGTCGCCAACGTCACCTGTGCCAAGTATTACTCTTTTACGGGCAGCGGAAAGCTCACACTTTTGTTGCAAAGTTTGTCGCTTTTTTCTCACCCTTTCCTTCGTGTTTTTGGACGCCGCCATCTTCACATGTCTACATCATCGATTCCCAGATGTTCGTCATGAGCTAGACATCCTGCTATTGGGCGGCTTTTTCACGCACTTCCGGCAAAGAGATGAGTCGTCTGCTCAGCGTCGGCTCGCCGGCTGATCTGCCAGCGGAGTGCCGGAGTGCTTTGACATTTTACGACAAACGAACAAGTGTAAACAAACGCTTAACCGTTTGTATTGAATGCAACACGGCCATAACACGACGCGGATTTTATCTTACGTAAGTACGTACCATAAAGAAAGTCCCGTGGCACTTCTTTGGTGCAATCGCAGAGAACGCCCTCAGCCGAATGCCCGGGTTTGACGCGTACATTTTATTCAACTTCAAAACAATCCAGAGATGCGTTTCGAACGAACGCAACGTCACAACATGCGTTGCAAGTCTGAACCGCGATTGACAGACGATGAGTTGCCTCCTCCTGCCCGTCGTAAATTCGACACTCACCTCACACCCGGTTTGCGGGGACGAGCAGCAAGTCACAACTCTGGCGCGCAAGCGAGAAGGCTTTTAGCCAGGCACACTGCACATACCCCATGCGAGGTTGAGTGGTACGTCGTTCGAGAAAGATAATCCAGACCATGGGAAGCACTATCCACCCGCAGAAGTACAATGTCGCATTTCATCGCGAAACGAACGCGTCCACAACACACAGGAGGCGATGCACACACACACACACACAGCTTCGGTCGCTGCATTGGCTTAGCTGCAAGCTTCGTTCGGACAATCAGCGATGCTACGACGATACAGAGCTGCGTGAGGACGACGTGCTAGCCACTTCACGTATTTAAAAACACAGGGGCAAAGAACTAGGTTCATCGGAAGCAAAAAATCTTTCCTCCATTATAGTGCCTGAAATATACTGGCTAGTGTGCCGAGGGCGGGCTCCAGGCGGGCGCCGGGAGCGATGTACGCGGCCGTCTGCCGCTTGGGGCGCTGCCGTGCGGGAGTGTGCGCGTTCATCCGGCCCGAGCAGATCGCGCGGTACCTCCGAGCTGCGTAGCAGACGGCAGCGGCAGAACTTTCCATTCCCGCTTGCGACGAAAGCGAGCGAAAGCGACGGAAATTCGGTCGCGCAACCAAAATTTGTCCCGACCATTCGACAAAAACGATCGTCGCGCGACAAAGCGACGGAATTCCTGCCGCTCTCACTCGCTTTCGTCGCAAGTGCGAACGGGCCTTTATGCGCAATCTCCGCCCCACATAAAACAAGCTCTTGCTTGTCGCCTGAGCATACGGTTGATATCTGACTACGTTACACTGTGCTTGCCAGTGTATTTAAACGATGTCACTAGGTTTGAAACGTACGCGCTCGGCGTGCAGCTTTGTAAACGCAAGCTGTTTCACATACGCACGCTATTTTGCTGCTAATAGAGTTTTAGTACAGCGTTTGTGGCCTTTGCATACGCTAAACGCTAAATTTTTGCGTCCCGCTACGTGACAACGCGATGGGAGTTTTAGTAGAGCGTCTCATCAGTTTTGCGTAGCGACACACTAATGCATATGGCGCCATCTGTCAAATGTTTTCCGAAATGTCTCGCCGGCTGATCTGCAAGCGGAGTGCCGGAGTGTTTGGACATTTTACGACTATCCAAACAAGTGCAAACAAACGCTTTCCCGTCAGTGTTGAATGCAACACATGGGTGCAGCTTGTCAGAACACGGGTTCTCGCTGATCGAGTGCAGCGTTGGTTTGCTCTTCGCCTTCACGTTCATCGCCGCTGATAAAGCGATCCGATCCGGCGCGTTTTGTGCACGGGTTCTGTGTCGGTTGAAAATGTCTTTTTTCACATGCCGCCGGTAGTAGGAATTACAACCACCGCAAAATAACACCCGGCACCAGCGGGGCCACATCTGAGACCGCGCTTTTTGGATAAACAGTGCGCGGTGCACCAAAGGGAACGAGCGCACGATTCTCCCCACGCGGCTGCGAGTTCGCCGCCGATACCAACTGCAGCTACGTTCACCGCGAAAGGGCAAGGCCAGGCCGCACACATGCGGCCAGGTCATCCGTTCGCTTTTCCAGCCTGTGTACATGGTGTCTACAGAGATGAAAAAGCCGAAAGAGCTGGCCCGTAGCAGACGGCAGTCTGTGGGAGCGCAATAGCGGAAGTACGTCACCGCTGAGGAGCGGAGCATCATGGGAGGGGAGGCCAACAGCGAAGAAACAGTTGAAAGGAGGAGGATATACGGCGCGACGATAATTCGCGGTTTTTGATTTACGATTTCTCAGCTAATACTCATCGCTTTAATAAAATTCTTGCAGGAGGAGATTGCTAATACATTGCTTTATGTGGTTACATGTACATCCATGCATCGGCAGAAGGCATTTCAGGACCCCTTTAAGTACGAGAGAAGCTCCTCGCATATCGTGACGCTTTATAATTGGAAAAAGGTGGAAGAAATGGGCCGAAACGTCGAGGCGTGGCCTGTTGCTCGTCGCTGTGCAAAAGAATAATGGTGACATCTGTCTATGTGTGGGGGAGGCTCCTGTTTGAACCCATTCCCATTTCACCCTTCCCGCTTGTTCCGCCCCATTTCAACCCGGCGCAAAACGACCTTCCCGTTTCGCCGTTTCCCACCTGGCCCGTTCCCGTTTGAACCCGTTCCCATTTCAACCTTCCCGTTTGTTCCTTCCCATTTCAACCCGGGCGAAAGAACCTTCCCGTTTCGTATTTTCCTATTTACCCCGTTCCCGGAACAATGTACCCAGTTTATGAAACGTTGTAAAAAAACATGTTCATATTGTTTTTTATTTATTTCCGTTTGTTCACAGCCGCTGCGATAGCATGCTCAGTACATCCAGAGTCCTTGACTGCTTTTCAAACCAGGCCTTAACTTTTTGAATCTAGAGACGACGACTATTGGTTAAATTTTGTCATACCTATTAACAAATCTTTTAAAATAACCAATTCTAACAAACAAATAAATCCTAACAAATTAATAAACAAATATTTTAAATTAAGAAACCAAAAATGACAAAATCAAAAAGCCCTGAAAAGCACCGCGGAAGCACAAATAAAAACTCGCAAAAACACCCTCACTTTGAAAGAAATCGTATTTGGCGGACTAACACACATAATCATTTTAATAGCGCAAGTGTACATCAATGTCGAAAAGAAACAGACGAAAACTATAAAAGATAAAAAGATGTGTAAAAATAAACTAACCCTATGTATCTGGATACATATGTCACATCTGGGTATAAAATTGCAGTCATGAGGAGCGGCGAAAATTATAAACTTAGCTTTTCGTTTTATTGATTCTGTTTATTCCCGTAACTCTAGCGTAATCAAGTTGCATAATAAAGAAACCTTCTAAAACTTAAGCAGCGCGGGGTCATATCTAGCCTAAATTTTCTTCACTACATAAACTTCAAATTGTCACGGGTATACTACCTCCAAGGGCCTTTCAGACGTCAGGCGAGAAGACATCATAGTAAGACCATTAGGCAGCCAATCAGCTGAATTACTATTCGAAAGTTCTTTTTTTTTCCTCGTGCAACTGCTTACTGGAAGAAGTTAACTGAACGAACAGTGAACATGGGGTGTCGTTAAAAGAATTTTCCCCACGTATTGGACGGTGTGCTTTGGTGCTCTGTTGGAATCGTCGTATTTTAAAATTTGAATACATTATGAATGCATATCGTTGTTCGGACCCATTTGCGTGTATTACATATTTATGTTTTTTACTTCTTTGTGAGGGGCGTTTTTAAACTGCGCCAACCAATACTGATGTGTTTTTATGTTCACTCCTGCTTGAGCCCGACCACGCCATTAAGTATCCGTAAATAAATAAACATATACGCCATTACTCTCGTAGGAAAGGCATTTGTAGCCAATTCTCAGATTTCTGCATATGTTTTTGCCTTTTTAAAGTCTCTCCTACGGACATCTTTGATCTATAGATCTCTCGAACCCGAACACAAAGCTACGCTCCAAAGAACGAGCATAAGACCTGCTGATAAATAAATTTCAGCCGCACGTACGAACACCAACTACAGAAAAATCCAATTCGTGCATTCCTCAAGATATTGGGTATTTTTACAGTACACTTTTACCGCTAAAAACTTTGTGTCAAGAGGGCAGTATCGGCCTAAGGCATTCGCAAACATTTATCGGCCGGAAAATTGGTCGATTCCAGAAAATTTGGTGCATACAAGTTTTTACTGCATTACCCGTTGCTTGTACGCACATTTTGGGGAACAGTTTCGAAAACGGTAACGCATATTTGCAGATATTCAAATGGGTTGCAACGATGCGGGTTCAAATGAGAAGGGTGCTTTGGGAGCGCGTTGTAATGGGAAGAGCGTTTTTGGAACGAGCAGAAACAGGAAGCGCCCTACGGGAAGGTCGTTTTGGGAACGGGCGCACACGGGACGGGTCAAGCGGGAAGGGCGTTTCGGGAATGGGTTCAAACGGGAAGGGATAAAACGGGAATGGGTTTTTTCGGGCTACACCCCTGTGTGGACCTCCGAAAGCCGAACAAGGTAATTTTCATTGATGGGTATCCTTTGCCGCATGTTGAGGAGTTGTTGCAGATGTTTTACGGAGCTGCTGGCTTTTTTAAAGTATCACCAGCTTTTGTTGGAAGAGGACAGTAGAGAGCTTACTACATTCATAACACATGAAGGCTTGTTCAGCTTCAAGCGGGTGTGCTTTGGTCTGTGATGGGCAACCTTTGCCTCATGTTCGGGATCAGGCCGCGACGAAGCAGAAAAAATATCAACAGTATTTTGCCGAAAGGAAGGTCTCATATGTCCAAATTGTACAGACGCCGAGCTGACCACCGTCAAATTCTCAAAGGCCTCCTATCTGAGTCTCCTGCGGCTAACAAAGTAACGACAGCTTGATGGCCAGTTGTAAGGATGAAACGTCTACCCCACAGGGAAATGTGCAATTTTTCAACCATGAACAAACAAGCTAGCGCTTCGTGTTCCCCCGTAGAGTATTTTCTTTCCGTTTGCGACAAAGTTCTAGACGCGAATGCTACGGTTTCAAGCCTAGAACCATACCGCTGCTGTTATACTGCTCCAATGCCAACGTCAAATGGGTTGGTCTTTAGTAGTACAGGCAGTTGAGGATTATAGACCTTAATGGCAGTAGAACAAGACAGGTGAGATTTCAATTGGTTGAAGCTGCGCTCTGTGTCGTCAGACAAACAAAACTTGTTACCCTGTCTAAGCATGAGGCGAAGCAGTTCGACCAGGCCTGCATAGTGGTCAATGAACTCTGCGTAGTATCCTGCGAGAC
The DNA here is from genome assembly GCF_048455015.1 of Haemaphysalis longicornis. NCBI lineage: Eukaryota > Metazoa > Arthropoda > Arachnida > Ixodida > Ixodidae > Haemaphysalis > Haemaphysalis longicornis. The sequence goes on from NW_027526361.1 coordinate 217,043,209, forward strand.
CTAAAAAGGATTGTAAAGACTTGATGTCCGTAGAATCTGGAGCATTGACGATAGCCTTTACTTTACTTTCAAGTAGCGAAATGCCCGAAGCTGAAATATAGTGCCCCAAAAAACTGTGTTCTTTCACACAAAAGACATTTGTCATTAAACTTCATGCCACCTTTGGCTATGAAGACTTCAGCCAAGCAAGCATCATGCTCAGAGACGTCCCCCACAAAAGAATATTGTCAAGATAGCAAACGACATTTTTGCAATTCGTCAAGATTTGAGACATCATCTTCTGAAAACTGCAGGCGCGGGTGCCCGACCAATGCACAACGCTTGAACCTGAACAAGCCTTCATGTGTTATAAATGTATTAAGGTCTCTAGTGCCCCATTCTAACAACAGCTGGTGATAAGCAGACGGCAAGTCTAGCTTACAAAAGCAAGCAGCTCCATGAAACATTCGCAACAATTCAACATGCGCCAAAGCATACCCATTATTCAAAATTGCCTTGTTCGACTACGTCACCACTCTTCTTTCGGACGACAACTAGCGGCGACACCCACTTTGAAGCATCGACACGTTTGATGACATCACAGTCCTCGAGGCGTAGCAGCTCGGTGGACACTTGATCACGAAGAGCTAGAGGAAGTCATCGCAACTTGGATGCAACCGGAGCCACACCTGGACGCCGTTGGATACGATGGATGAAGCCTCGGTCGGGACCTAACTTGTCATTGAAGAGATGCTCGAAGCCCGCAGGTACGTTCACGGGACACTGCACGGAACAGACTGATGCCAGCCGACAGGTGGGAGACGCACCGTCGATCTGGATGCTTAACAGTTGAATGGCGTCAAGTCCAAACAGCGATGTGCCTTTGTCGGTGACGTAGAAAAAGGTAATATGATAAAGGTAAAAGATGATAAAGCAAGAACGCCGCAAGACTTCAACAGGAGCTTGGAAAGAACCGATTACGCCGATCCGTTGCTTGGAAAAATTTCGCAGGTCGGCGATGGCGTTGGACAAGACGTTCTTTTTGCTGAAGTGACGTTTGAAGTCTTCAGCAGTCATCAATGACACTGATGCTCTTGTAATAACCAAGAGTTGCATGGTAACACCGCGGACGTCAGCTTGGACGAGTAAGTCCTTTCTTGAAGAAGTGCAAATTGTTAGCACGGATGTTGGAGGATGATCATACGGAGATGATGACATTGAGGCTCTCGAAGATTAGTTAATATGTTCTGCCGCTTAAAGCTGTGCCGGAGGATGTGTTAACGCAAAGTCAAGATCTTCCCTCGACGAAACTCGTTGAACTGGCGCAGACTTGCGGCACACCGACTCGAAATGTCCCCACGTGTTGCATGCGTTGCAACGCCTGTTTCGGGATGGACAGTTTCGGAAGGTCGAATCGTGCCGTCTGCTACCGTAGCGATCGCACAGTTGAGGCTGGAATTGGCTTGAGGAGTCGTCCTGCTGAATTGTACCCCGGTTCCCTGAAGATGGTTGCGGTTGGCGGCGTAAATCGTGCCTTCCCGGAAATCTAATGACGTCCTGGCTTACCGGAAGCGATGTGACACCACGGCCTCCCCTACTGCGGAAGCCATGGTTTCTTCTCGCCGCCATGTTGCGCGCCTAGACCAACAGCCCCGGAGTGAACGCTTGGTTTGCAACAGACAACGCCTCGAAGATTCGGCTAATTTCTTCCGCCTTTTTCGATGATAAAGCTTCGCCATATGCGAGGAGCTTCTCTCGTACCTTAAGTTTGAACGACGTATAGATGATTTGGTCGCGGACGCGCTCCGCGTACGTCAGGCCAAGCTTGCACCGTACCGTTTACTCCATTAGAACGGTCACGTTGTCGAGAAAGCGTTCCCCTGGCAACTGTAAATGACTTGTCAACTCGCCACGTTCTACCAGCGTGTTCGTGTACGCGATGAAAAGTCGGGAAGGCTGCTCGACGATTTTGGCGTACTTCGGAACGGCCGGGAACGATGTACCGGGCTGAGACTCGCATGGGGCTTCTCCATGTAATGCGTCGGCGAAGTAGTTACGCTGCCCTTCCCATACCAAGACGCTAACGAGCGCGGACGCTCCCCTAGCGCCACTTCAATCGCTGCCGCCGGCCACCTCGAGGTGGGCCTGAAACATTCGCTTCCAATCAGGCCACTGAATCGGGGGCAGCCCCGGCAATTTGAGGAGCACAGGAAGGCGGCCGAAAAGAGCCGTGCTGAGAGCCAGGTAGCAGAATCAGAAGCCCAATAGTCTGAGAAAAGCTGGGGCCTGGGTGGTAGTCTGCGAAAGTCAGCACACAGATGGCGCTAGACCTCGCGCTGCCGAACGCGTCCGACAAGTCACACAGAAGCCGGCTTAACGGGACAACACTCACGGGTTCTTTCTGCCGCGGCCGGAACTGAGGCCAAGAGCGTCCTCGTCGCCATGAAGATGTCTTTGTCGGTCACCGCCGCGACACAACAGTTGAGGCACGTTGGTGCCTGCCGGCCATCCCTCATACAGCGTTACGCTATCACTTATGCAGCCTTAGTACTGGTGTCGTTACTCGCCGGAAAAACTTCACTACAGGAACCCTATTGCCGATATTGCAGTCTGTGTGGCGAGTTTACTCCGCCACCAGCTTGCGTAAGGCAGTCGCTGTTGATGCTAGCCTTGGAGACTTGAACGTTGCACGCTGTAGGAGCGTTATGTAAGGTATGCTCCGGTTGGCGGCCGCTAATGCTGACATGAGTGGCGGCTGTCGAGCGCCGGGCAAGTTGCGGGATTTTTAAACCCCTATCGCAAAATGACTCACGCGTCGCCGTGATAGCTCAGTCTCTAACGGGTTCGATGTGGGTTATGCGCAACTCCGATGCATTTTCGGATCCCCCGCGAAACAGCTCTTGCTTGAAACACGGCGCCTTTAAATAAGGACAGGGAATGTGGAGAGGCCGGCACAGCACTGAATAGTATGCTAGTTAAGAAAACCGAGTCACCAATTAGCTTATAATTCAACGCTCGTCAGCAAGTCCTCGTTTCTTTTTTTCTATTGCACGTGACTTCCGTGGGGGGAAATTGCAGTCATGTACCTGCAGAAATTGCGTCCGATTACTTTAAAAATCTCCTGCGCTGCCATGCGCGACGCATGCTGTGTTACCATTGCCTTTGCTACAAGAAAGTGTGAATGGGCACGATGTCGTTTTGTGTCTATTTCTCTTTCATGCATATGCCTCTCAATAATGGCGCCTATTCTAGATTTTTTACGAACATAAAACAAAGCCAACCAAACTTCCTCAGCGGCCTTCAAAGGGGGTATTTATTTTTACGGGAATCAACATCACCAACACACCCTCCAGTCTGCCCTCATCTCCCCCCGCCTGTAAGCCTCACTATTTCTCTCAGAAAATAACAAGCCACATTTGATTATGGCTTCTAATTTGTACCTTACTTGCCAATATCCTGCAGGTTCTCGCACAATTTCACTATGAATTAAAATAAATAATAATGCACTTCTTGCTGTCGGAAGAGCAGGAGAATAAGAAGAAAAAGACGAAAAAGAATGCTGAAAACGCAACAAGCGCCATTCAGTTTGGGTGCGTCTTGTTTTGCAGTTGACCTGCCTACAAACTGACCGTTGATCTACAAGTTGACCGTTATACGTGTTACAGAGGCGCATTCCTCGATTTTACCTTGGTTCTTCTCGAACCGAATTTTGTACTTAGAAGCACGCTTTCCTGAACTGAGCGTCCGATTTCTCTTGATGGCCGTTAAAGCTTACCTCCGCATGTACGATGGCCCCTCTGGAGCTGCCAGGCTTGTATTTATTTGTGATCCGAGTTTAATTTTAAGATCTCCGTGGCCTAAACGTATTTCTCCCAAGTGCTATTCGTTCAAACACGAATGGATTTCATTTCTTTTAAACTCTATATGCAGGCCTCACAGGCAGCCCTCGACTCACGCCAAGAACGCCTGCTATTCTGGTAGATGATGACCGACCTGATGATTAAAACCGGAGCTTTATGAATCGAATTAGAATACACAAGATGGTTACAATCAACAAGTCCATGCCGTAAAAAGGCACTGGTGTGCGAACAGTTGCCACATCCAGGTTCATAGTCCCAGAAGGGCGAGGGTTTTCCCAGTGTTGTTTGGCGGTGGGGGAACACGCCAGATGGCGGCAGACAGTCAGAAAAAGGTCGTTCCGGTTTCGTTTTGAAGAATGCGGGTGCCCTTCTAAGTGATGGGCAGCACACTCCCCGTCTGGTGCACCGCTTCGTGGGCGCCACAAGGGTATCAGGTAGTCATCAGACGAACAATGTCTGATATGGAACGGATGAACAGCTTACCGATCCCGTTTTTTGCTGTCTTCACTTCAGCCTTTTGCCTGTGCCCGTCGGCGCTAGGTATGCACTGAGTGACAATCCTGACCGGCCATTCACACAGGTTGGCTTTTTTCTCCCTGAGCACGACGAAGCCTCCGACATTGAGGTCAGGTAGAGCGATCTGCCACTTCGTTCGCTAAGGCAATGTAGTCAAATATCCGGTGCGCCATTTCTTCCAGAACTCACTGGCCAAATTTGCACCTCGTGCCACTGACGTCGGTACGGAGTGCTTGGTAGAGCTTCTCAAAAGGCTGAAGTTGAAGCTCCCAGCTTCTGCGTCAAGATCGCCGTTGGTCTGAGAATGATGGGGTTTTCCGGGTTAGAGGATAGGGGAACGAGAGGCCTTGCGTTTATGATAGCTGAGACATCTACCATGAAGGTCGTAAGGACCTCGTGGGACGGTTATGGTGCATCTGAAGCAACATGGAATCCAATATCCGACGAGCGATACCTATCATTCTCTCCCAAACTCCACCCATGTGAGACCCACGCGGAGGGTTCAATACCCACGTACAGCCTTTCTCGTTCAGAAACTTCCCCGGTGTCGAGCTTCCCACATCATTTGAGTTGATTCCCATCTCTCTGCACGCTCCCACAAAGTTTCTGCCACAGACAAAGCGGATTTGTTTGACGAGTCACCAGAGTGCGAGGAATTTTCGGATTGCATTGATGAAACTGGGCGTGTCCATCACCTCGATCACCTCGATATGCACTGCACGAATACCTAGGCACGTGAACAACACCACCCAGTGTTTAGTGTTGGATATTCCACCTGTAGTACGGCGAGCCACAACCAGGCATGGTCCGAAGACATCGACGACTACGTTGGTAAAAGGGGGCTCGGTGGTCAGCCGGTCTCCTGGTATATCGGCCATCTTCTTCTCCTTTGACCGCCCTCGCAGTTTCTTGCACGTGACGCACTTGCCTACGGTGGACGCGATGCGTCCCTTGCCGCCGATGATCCACAGACCAGCCGACCTGACTGCTCCTTCAGTAAAGTGTCGGCCTTGATACTGCACCTGCTCGTGGTAGTAACGTATGAGCAGTGTGGCGACGTGGTGTCGGCTCGGTATGATGAGAGCATGCTTTTCCTCTTCGGGTAGATCCCCTCGGTTGAGGCGACCACCCACTCGCACAAGGCCGTTCCCATCAATGAATGGGTAGAGTCTTCGAAGAGGACGTTTCTTGGGAACAGGTCTTCAGTCCTCAAGGAGGCTTATTTCTTTAGAGAAGCAGTCCTGCTGAACAGCACGAATTACTACAGTTCTCGCTGTAGAAAGATATTCGGTGGCACTTTCCTGCGCGGTCAAACTCTTCACACGCTGCGCAGCTCTAAGAAGAAATGCCACTGCGCGAACAAGTGTTTTCCAGCTCGAGAACCTAAGGAAGCGCTCCGCACCGAGTTGCCTGTATGACGTAATTGCTGTGGCCAGCGTGTTGACTTCCGGGCGTAATTCTTTGTCCCCACTTGGAGATACAAGATTGAAGACAGGTGACGGTAGGGCTGGTTCATCGCCCTCTCGGAGAAAATTTGGGCCACTGAGCCAGTTCGTGTGCTTGAGCTTCATCGCTGACAACATTCTTGTGGCGTGGTCTTCAGGATTCTCACTCGTTTGGATGTATGTCCACTGTTCGGGCCATGTGGTCTTACGTAAACGTAACACTCTATTTGCCGCATAAACGTAGAATCTTCTGGTCTCATTGTAGATGTAGCTTAAAACGACCATGCTGTCGACGTGGAACTTCACTGCATCCGGCTGAATGTCCAGCTCGTGTTGCACGAGTTGAGCCAGTTCGACTGCGAGGACAGCTCCACATAACTCGAGCCTTGCAACAGTACGTTCGGCCAGTAGTGCCAGCTCAGTTTTTCCCATTATGAAACCCACATATCGCGTTCCATCTTTGTCAAGAACTCTGAGGTACGCCACAGCTGCGACCACTTTTGTGGACGCATGGCAAAAGATGTGAGTATCTTTTCGCTCAGCTTCAAGCATTGTTGAAGTGGCGTAAGTCCGGGGGTTCTGCAGGTCTTCCAGTGCCCCAAGCGAGCTCTTCCAGTCTTCCCAATCTTGCGCTCTGCGAGCTGGAAGAACAACATCCCAGTCTTAGCCTTCTGCTGTGATCTCACACAGTTTTTTGCCCGTGCTGTCACTGCAGCCACAAAACCCAACGGGTCATAGAGGCCATTACAGTGGACAGAACACCACGCCGCGTGCAGAGTCTGCCTTGAGGTGGAGCACGGTATACGAACGTAAGCTCGCGCACATTCCAAAGTAGCCCAAGACTGCGTTGCGCGGGCATCGTCTCTGCAGTAAATTCGAGTTCGTTTAAGTCCTTTGCGTGATCTTCAACCGGAAATGCTTTTAGCACGTCCTCCCCGTTTGAAGCGGTCTTGTGCAGTCGTAAGTTCGCAGTGGCTAGTATCTCCTGTGTGTTTCGCAGCAGGTTGATGGCGTCTTCCTCAATGGAAAGTGACGAGGCCATCGTCGACGTAGGAATGTCTTTCCACGAACGTCGCCGCTTCCTCCCCGTACAGCAGTGAGCCTTTTCGAGCCGTTCGCCGAAGTCCATAGGTAGCCACACCGGGCAATGGGCTATTCCCAAAAACGTGCGGTATTGAACAATATCGTTTGACATGTCGTTGTTCTCGAAACACAAGAACCTAAGAAAATCGCGATGAACTTCACGGACAAAGAAACTGTAAAACATCTGCTGAATGTCTGCCATCACTGCCACTGGCTCCTTCCTGAATTGTATCAGCACTCCAATGAGACTGTTTGTGAGATCCGGACCTGTGAGAAGGACACTGTTCAAAGACACTCCTTTGTACTGAGCACTGGAGTCGAACGCGACACTGAGCTTTTCTGATTGTGAGGGTGGTACACCCCGAACAAGGGCAAGTACCAGCACTCCTTGCCAGCAGCGAGCGGTGGAATAGGTTCTGCACAGTCATTCATAAACAGTTCCTTCATGAAGGCCACGACGAAGTGCGCGTTCATTTCAGGATTCCTACGCAAAGTGCCACGTAGTCCGATGAGGCGGGACAAGGCTTGTTGCCTGTTGTTTGGCAGCCGGGATCTCGGTATGCCAAACGGAAGAGGACCAACCCAGCTGTTAGACTGATCTTGGACGAACTCATTTTCTATTATGTCAAGGAATGCTCTATCTTCTATAGAGTGAGCGAGTTGGTTGTCCTCACAAGTAGTTTGGAATAGCGTACAGGTAAACTTCTTCGGTTCCGTTGTCAACCCGTAATACAGCGTGGGATCATGATTGCAGGGGGACGCCAGGACAGGGTGCTCTTTCACCACAAAATGGTTGTCACTAGGTTATAGAAGAGATGGACAACCGTCGCTCAAGATGTGAGCCTTCAGCATGTTGATGGTACCTGACTTCCGCGTCCGCCCGGTGCAAATATTCCCAACTATCACCCAGCCTAAGTCGTGCTTCTGGGCGTAAGGTGCATCGTGCGGACCATTGCATGTGTGACGCAACTTATGGGCCCTAATGATGTCCCGGCCAAGAAGAAGCGATATATCTGCCTCTGGTTCCAGCGGAGGAATGAAGCAGGCTATCGACTGGAGATGTGGGTAGCACCGAGCAGCTTCAGGTGTTGGAATTTCGCTCCTGCTGTTAGAAATGTCATTGCATTCAAGCAATGGTGGATGCCTCAGGTTGACGTCACCACTCACACTTTGTACCGTGAAGCCATTCGCTAACCTTGCCGTGACTTCCGTTATTCCAGAGCATGTCCTCAAAGTGTAGCCTGTGGGTACCCCAACAACACGGACGAGATCTAGGAGCTCCGACGTCACCAGTGACCGATTGCTCTGATCGTCTAAAATGGCGTAAGCCTTTACTGCCTTGTGCGAATTACAGTCGTGGGTTATGTTCACCAGGCAGATCCTCGCACAAGACTTCCTTTGATCTCCTTTGTCACCCACTTCGGTGCGCGTAGCAGTTACGCTTCCTCCTGTCTCTTGATTGTCTTCTCCTTCTGCAGCTTTAGAAGGGCTGTACGTGCGCGTAACCACAGGGTGAAGCACTGCATGGTGTTCGGTAGAGTCACACATAGAGCACCTAACGGCTGTCTCACAATGCTTCAAGAAGTGGCTCGTAGACTTCAGGCACTTGAAGGAAATCCTTTTCTTTCGCAGATAGGTGGTGCTGTCGTCGAAGGTCTTCCCAAGAAATACACGGCATTTTTCGAGAGAATGTGGTCTCTTATCGATGTGGCACCTCTTACTACGGTCCCTCAATTCCTTTTCTTTTTGTCCGTCAGCATTCAGGGTTGTCGCGTTGCAGCTTTCAGGTTTCGAATCCACAACAGTTTTTCTGGAGGACACTGTTGTCTTTCCTTTGACGGCATCGGAAGCCTGCTTCTCCCTCCTTGGTTGGATGTCAAACAAAGTATTCTGCTGACGAAATATGAAGCTCGGGTCATTCTGCATTTCAGCTTCGTCTCGAACAAATTTTGAGAAGAATGAAAATGGTGGGAATGCGGTGTTATTGTCTTTTGTATACTGTGAGCCCACCGACATCCATTTCTCCTGAAGCCAAGGTGGAAGCTTTGCAACGATGACGTTGACAACTTGTGCTGTGTCCAAGTACTTTAGACCAGCAAGGTATGGGTCAGCCTTCGATGTCTCCAGTTTAATGTGGAGGTCGCCGAGTTCTCGGAGCCTCACGTTGCCCTGATAGGCTATTCTCGGGAAGTCTTCTAGACGCTTCATGAGGGCATCTTCAACTACCTCAGGGCGGCCGTAGGTGTCGTTCAGACGTTTCCAGACAGCATTTTGCCCTGCTTCGTAGTCTTGCACGCACATGGACCGGAGCCTACTAGATTGTGCAGACGACTCCTGCTGAAGCCACTGGATGAGCAAGTCTAGCTCATCCTCTGCAGAAATGTCGAGGTCACTCGTCATTGCCTTGAAGGAGGATGCCCAAGCAAGAAAACCATCGGGGCGGTGATCAAATCGTTGCATTTTATTTGGCAGGAGGTCCTTCCGGCCCAGAAATTTAACGACGCCGCTCATTTCGGAACTGGTCCCGCCTGAGGCCAAGGCGTTCATTGATCGGTGATCCGCCTGCCGGATAGTCTGGTGCTCCTCAATCCGTGCATGCACATTCACTTCATCATGGACACCTCCGTGATCGGCCTCAGTCATGCGAGGTTCCGAAGAGACATGCCTTGGGTCATGCGTGGTGGCTTGGGCCAGAACGTAGCCCTCGGTGCGCTTATTTGAGGCAAGCAAGGGGAGCGCACGAAGGCTCTCCCCGCCATCCTGCTCCGCGGCAGCCTCTAGAACACCCGCATTCGCGTCTGCATCAGCTGACTCTTTTTCGTGGTGTAGAATCTCGATCTCAGCGTCGAGTTTGGCCATCTCCACCTTCATGGCTGCTTCTTTCCGACTGAAAAGTACCTTCGCTTAGATCGCTTCTGCTGCCACGCGTGCTTGCGCTGCCGCTACGGTAATCGTAGACGAGCAGGTTTGCTGGGATGACTAAGAGCGCTCAGAACGGGTGGACCGAGAGTTCTGTGACGTTGTGTCCTGCGCGGTGTTGAGAACCGCACGGAACTTGTCTAGACCTCCCATGACGAGCTCCTCACGCTTGTCGTCAATTTCCCTTTACTGGTCGCGTTGTAGTACGCTTTTAGGACAGTTGGTGGTCACCAAGAAAGCTTCGTATTTGGCAGCTGCTTCTTTATATTCTGCGAAGCGCGCACGAAGCGTATCCTCGGTGGCTTCAAACTCCCTTTGCTCCGCGCCCGATAGCTTTCGCAAGACGCGTTAAACATTTGACCAAGCTGCATCTAATTCGGTGCAGTGTTCTTCCCGGTCAGCCTCGTACTGCTCTTTCGCCTTCAACGAGAGCTTGACTGCTCGGTGTGGTCTGGCCCCTCTCAGAGCTCCCGCGCTGGCGCCCCGGTATGTTGATTCAACGCCGTCCATGCCAGTGGACGGAAGGCTCGTATTTCATGCAGAGCCTGAGTCTCTCGTGGAAGCGCGACGTGTGGAGAAACGTAATATGAGCCCACCTTGCGTTACGCGTGCCGTCGGGAGTTGGAGCGCTTGTAGCGTGCACCGTGCTTGGTGTAGGAGATTGTCGCGGCGAAGCAGAAAGATGCATTGCAGTAACGACGTATCCTCAAGCACTGGAGGGTTGCTTAAACGTCGGCAAACTTCCGATGGCGTCAGAAAGCGTGGGTTGGCATCCGGTGTCGATGAAACCTGCCCTTTTACTATGCAGGCTTCACAGGCAGCCCTCGACTCACGCCAAGAACGCCTGCTAACCTGGTAGATGATGACCGAACTGATCATTAAAACCGAAACTTTATGAACTGAATTAGAATACACAAGGTGGTTACAATCAACAAGTCCATTCCGTAAAAAAGCAGTGGTGTGCGACCAGCTGCCACACCTTAGCTTATTGTCTTTGAAGTACAGGCTGCCACATCCGGGTTCATAGTCCGAGCAGGGTGAGGGTTTTTCCCAGTGCTGTTTGCCGGTGGGGGGAACTTGCAGATGGCGACAGATAGTAAGAAGAAGGTGGTTCCGGTTTCGTTTTGAAGAATTCGGGTGCCCTTCGTAGTGATGGGCAGCACACTCTATGAAGTTATTCTGGTATACCCAATTGCGCGAGAAACTAAGTTTTTCTTCCAAATCTCCTTCCCTTCGGCTGCAAAACTTTTACCACGCTCTATTAGCCGCTGTTTTACATGAATATTTACCCAAGTAACCTGCTTCTTCTGTGATTTATACTGATGCATCTCAAAATCGCGATAAACCTGGAATTTGTAATTTTTCACAATCTCTAAATTGGAGTTATTCGCTACAAATCGCCTATTACACACCCATTTTTATGGCAGAAATTTTAGCAAAAGGTCTCGCTCTATGCAAAATACCGCAGCATGTATCAGAAATAATCATACTACCAGATTCAATGGCAATTATATCGGCATTACTTCCTCTTCCGACTCCCACTTGTACCGCACACTATTGTTTTTTCTGAGAAGGCACGCGAAGGAGGTACGTTTGTTTTGGGTCCCTGGAATACGGACATCAGGGGCAACAAGCCAGAGGACCGTTTAGCAAATCTCACTGTCACAGCTGCCGTTCAATTCGGCACATCTAATTAGGCTCTTTTTGCATCTTCAAGATTAAGACGATATTGGCATTTAGACGCCACTGGTTCGGTGTCACTTGTATTATTTGAAGAGTATCAATATTTAAAGTGAAAGGGTGTAAATTTTAACATTTAAAGGGTGTAATGTTCATTTTGGCGTCATCAGCAATGCCAAGTGACCTTCAGCGAGTCGCGCTGAAGAATTCGAAGGATAATTTCTATGTTCAGATCAGGGCTTTCACCTACGGATCTCTGTGGGTTGTGCCAGGTCTCTTAAGCAATCGGACTTCCTTTCACGACGGTCGCCGTTTCGCAGCAGCTAGAAAACTGCTTTTGAAGGACCCAATTGAGCGTTTAGGGTTGATTTCATTGATTCCACTCATATTATCTAATTGCAAAAAAGAAATACGTATAACTGCATTCAAGGTTTTCTTTCTGCTTCAGGTCATTTGAATTGCTGAAGGGTGCTATATAATTTGTTTTCCGGGTTTTATTCAAAACGATGTTTCATTTTACGGCCTCTTTCCAGAAATGAATTTGTATTTCGAGGGTACTCACCTATTTCATCAACCGCTTTAGCCCTGCCGTGGGTATGTGCCAAAAACTTTGAGGGCATCATCAGCAGCAGCAGCAACACGCGGAATTCCCTTTACTGGCAGCACTGCCAGCCCCTCGCCGCAACAAGCGTAGCTTAACCCATCTGATGATATTCTAGTTTGGCAATGGAACTGTAGAGGGCTTCGAACCAAAAGAGGACTGCTTCTCCAACACCTGCAAAATGTTTCACGCAAGCCCGACGTAATTCTCCTACAAGAAACAATGACATCGGCACGTGTCGCTGGGTACCGAACATTTGATACCGCGGACATACGGGACAACGCACTCAAGATAGCCAAACTAGTAAACAAATCACTTACGGCCACTGAGGTGCACGCGCACGCCGACGACAGCCTGCACACCGTAACAATTGAAATTATACCGCATCCCACGAAAAAACAAAGTAAACCGCAGAAAATATCAATAACAAACCTGTACAGTCCGCCGCGGGCGTATGGAGCAAACTTCAATCCAATATTTGAGAATATTACAAATAAGCGCGTTGCGCACCTTATCGGGGGTGACTTCAACGCTCCGCATGCGGCATGGGGGTACAGCCGCATCACTGCGAAAAGACGTAAACTCGACGCGATTGTCAACAAACACGGGTACACTCTACTCAATGATATCAATCAACCTACCAGAGGAGGAAACTCGGCCGAAAAGGACACAACACCTCACCTTACCCTGTTCAAGGACAGTACACATGCCAGTGGAGCAACTCCCACAAGTCACTTACAAGTGACCACAATATTATAGAAACTCGAGTCCAAGTAGCCAACCTGAAGGGCCGGCGAAAACAAGTCAGTATTACAAACTGGCACAGATTTCGCTCACCGCAAGCGTAACAGTCATCAGACAGTTTAGACGAATGGATAAACGAATTAAACGAGAGGCTCATAAAATGTACCTCCATAGTTCAGACAACAGAAGAGCACCCGGACATCGACCCTCATCTCTTTCAACTCTGGGAAGCCCGGAGGGGACTCGTGAAGAGATGGAAGAAGAATAAGCACAACAACAATCTCAAAACCAGAATAGCTAAACTATCTGTTGCAGCATAGCAATACGCTCAATCTCTCACACGGAACCACTGGCACTCACTGTGTGAACGTCTCAGTTGGAGACTTGGAATGCGGAGCACTTGGGCTCTCGTACGACCTCTCATACAACCTCATGAGACGAAGGCGGATCAAACCAACGACGTCCTCCATCTCTTCCATCAGCACGGCGTACAGCCCGATGTGCTGCTCCAACAGCTCGCTGCCAAATACCTACCTGCCGCAGACGCGCCGCGTTACAGTGACTACACTGGACTCCAGCCAGATGACCAAGAATTGGAAGCTGACATTACGGTAGCGGAAGTCCTAGCAGCGTTACAGCAGCTAAGGCGCAACACCACTCCGAGTCCCGACAAAATCACTTATAAATTACTGCGCAACCTAACGGACAAGCACTGCGAAACACTAACGGAGTGTATCAACAGCGCCTGGCCGACAGGGCAACTCCCCCAAGCCTGGAAAACAGCGCATGTAGTCCTCATCCCAAAGACTGGGAAGAAGATCAGCTTAGACAATCTCCGACCAATACCCCTTACGTCTTGCCTCGGCAAACTGATGGAGAAGATAGTCCTAGACCGGCTCCACAGACATCTAGAATGCACGAAAGCCTTCCCTCACACACTAATTGGTTAACTAAATCTATATCTACACAAGACTGTCTCCTGCAGCTCAAAGAGGGCATCCTGGATGACCCTAGCTCAGCGCAGATGCGGGCAATACTGGCATTAGACCTATCTAAAGCTTTTGATATTGTCATACACGACCTCATCCTACAAAATCTAGAAAGCACGAATTGTGGCCAGAAAATGTACAATTACATTAGAGAACGCTGACCCTCGGGCCTTATGAATTGAGCCTCCAACAACCCCCAAACAGAGGCACACCGCAGGGCTCCATCTTGTCTCCAACGCTTTTCAATCTGGCAATGAAGGGTCTGCCGAAAATGCTCGCCCGTATGCGTGGCATGAAACATGCCATTTATGCGGACTACATAACAATATGAACCAAGGAAGAATCCCCTGCTGAAATAGAGCAGGCGCTACAAGAAGCTGCTGATGCAACCTCAAGATACGCGACCTGGGGCGGCCTCTCTTGCTCACCCGAGAAAACCGAACTCTTGGTGGTCACGAAGCACACGGCGCATCAGAAACAAGACGAACTGCACATCAGCATAGAAGACAAGCCTATTCCCGAACGCTCTCACATCAGGGTTCTCTGTCTCACAATCCAGAGTAATGCCAAAGCAACTATAACCATACGGAAGTTGCTAGATCAAGGGACACAGGTGATACATATGCTACGCCGTATAGCCAGTCCGCACAGGGAAATGCGAGAGGCCGACCTTGTGCGACTCAGCGCAGCGCTCATCGACTCCCGTATATTGTGTCACCTCCCATATCAGAATCCCACGAAGACGGAACTCGAACGCATAAATGTAGTTAGAAGGAAGGCCTTAAAACAAGCACTAGGAGTGCCGCAATATACATCGACGAAAGCGCCCCAGGCCACCGGAGTCACTAACACACTGGAGGAGCTCTTAAGTGCGCAGCGCCTAGGACAGTTCCACCGACTCAAGAGCGCCGGCCAAGGTAGTGCCATCCTGCAGGATCTTGGCTACTCTGCGGACCTACCATCATCCGCATCGCAGAAAAAAAGATGCCTCTCCCTTGAACACCGAGCACGCATCACCATCGCTCCAATGCCAAATAACATGGGCCCCCACCGGCATGCTGAACGGCGCCACATCAGGACCAACGTCCTCTCAAAAACGCTGCAGTGCCTCGGCCCCGTCAAGCACGTTTACTACGTTGACGCACATCCTGGGGAAGATGAGGGAGGCATCACGGCTGTCGTCGGACCCCTCAACTACGAATTAGTCACGCTTGAACCAGATGTACATAACATAGGCGACATACAAACTATTGGACGAGCCCTATACGCTGCTACCACCCATATAGTTCGTCCGCAAACACCCATCATCATCGTGACCGATTCGCAAGCCGCCTGTAGACAACTGATCAGAAATGATCTGCACCACCGAACAGCCCGCCTCATCAAAGACGCGCTCGACTACAAACCGCACACGTTCAAAATTATTTGGACTCCTGGGCACGAAGGTTTGGTAGGAAAAGAGCGGGCACATACGCTCACCCGAGCAACTATGTACCGGGCGCCTGACCAACTCTCGCCAACCTTAAGCGGTACACAGCGTCCTTAAATGATGCACAGCCGTCTTTAAGCCCGCGCGAATACCTCGAGTCTTTTCGCGCTCAGCGCAAGGTACATCCCTCCCTCCATCGTACACTCACAAGGCCGTAGTCCGTCCTCCTCCGACAGATTCAGACAAACACATTACCCACTGAACATCTCACACATCGCTTTCAAATTTTACCCGCCACCCCTACTTGCTCGTTCTGCGGAGGTTATCCAAACATATTAAATACAATATGGGCCTGTGATCGACATCCAAAGTTGACCCCCATACCGAATCCAACTCTAGCATTCTGGGCGGCAAGTTTGGCTGACCCCAGTGCTGCGACACAGCTCCTGCTGACGTGCAGAGCGGAGGAAGCCATGGCCATGGCTTCCCAAGACGGCGCCCTGGACTAAGGGTGCTGAGGAAAATAAACTTCCTTCCTTCCTTCGCTTCAATGGCCGCCCAGTCGCCCCCGTCACCGCATTATCCGCCGATGATACACCATCGCAGGCTGTCGGAAGCTTTCTTGTGAGCCTCCCCAGCTCGAACACCTCCGCAAGCACGGCCAAGAAGCACGGCTTGACCAGTGGCATCCGGTCCAGAATGAAAAAAAAAGAAGCACGACACCAAAACGGACTCGAGTCGTGGCTCCCACCTGGAACTCCCCCTTTTGGCTTTTCCGTCCCGCCGCCGTCGGACGCAGCCCGTGTGGAAAATATCTTTTCGGAGGCCCACCACCCGGAACAGATGGAGTTCGATCCAGGTTGAGGCAAGTGCCACCAACGGCAGCATTACGCTGTCGTGTTCAAGAGCTGAAGTTTTAAAGCAAAACGTAATTAACCCTCTGGCCGCCACCTGTCGCCGTTGTATAATTTGAGGTGAGTTTTCATGAGCCCAGGAAATATAAAGCGCAATAGGCAGAGCCGACACAACTTTCACTTACAGTGCGATTCGGAGCAGTAGTCTGAAAGAAGACCGACAATGCAATAATGTACATTGAATTTCACCCCTTGAAATATCAGAGTGCGCTTTTTCTAGAACAGAATTGGCAACAGAAAACTTGTTTAGATCAGCAACCATTCGCCATCAGAAATACGCTGCAGTCTCGTTAATGTGCACCGCGGTAGGCGTAACGCATAAACCGAAACCATGTTTGGAGCGAGAACCAGCTAGCTCGGCATTGGCACATAGCTACCTGCCGACCTTTGTCGCCTTGTTCACAGCCAGTACATTGTCGCCGACCATAGTTCTTTTTACGTGAAGACGTGCAACCAAATACTGAAGAGCCGCCACTACCACCTGCCCAATTATTGCCAGCCGAGGCACTCCCAGAAGAGTTGATGCCACCCCCAGTGTCACGAGGTGCGGCATCCGTCTAGTGTTCTGGAAAGCGGCTTTGCCAGCCGGAGCCACAACCGCGATCGCCAGCGAGACAGACGCTTATGCCCTCTGCAAAGGAGAACACAGGTCTACAGAGCTCCACAGTTCCCGCTGTGCCCTTCTCACCTGCGACCGTTGAGCAGAGAAAACCAGGCTGCGCACCTTCACCACCGCTGTTGCTGCGCGTCCCCATAAAAGTCGGCATAACCAAGGTGTGTATGCGTGCATGTAAACAATGTATCTTGTATAGCGAACATACTTAATACCGATCTATATATTTGGTGGAGAGGGCGCATTCCCATGAACTGCGGTGAGTACCATTGCGCCTGCTTTAGAAAAAGCATAAAGATATCCCGCTGCACCCATTGGCTTCGAGGCGTCTCGTTAGGTTTGCATAAAAATATATGGAAAGAAAAATTATGGCGGCAATTGTCTGCGACCCGTTCAAAACCGAGCCATCATCAATGAAACGCAGGGAAAAGCAGTGCTCGGGAATATGAGTAGCCACGTGAAAAGGCGGCGGGCACATCTAGTTAAGCCTGTTTGAATAAAGCACGTCGGGTGTTTATCTTCGAAATACTGCCGATTTGGCTCCTTTCGCCAAATGGCGCCTCAGACGCCACTGGTCCAGCGCGGCATTCAGTTGTGGATACTCAGCGGCGTTGTGTGGGAAATTAATTTTTTCACGTTGAGAAAGTCGTGCAAACAGCATGAGCGTCATATTCTGGATAATGTGGAATTTGATATTGGAACTTCACTTATAGCGTAGAGCTTTGCGCACTCATCTGCTAGTAAATCGGAGTACAGCATTAACTGCAAGACCATGGCGAAAACACATGACACACTGGCAGCTAAAATCACACTGTAAATAAACAAATTGGAGATTTTTTAGGAGAAAGTTTCTTGACCAAACATGCTCGGGTAGGACCTCATCCAATCCGCTCCTAACCAGCAGAAATATCGCTTCCTGGCGCCTCGTATTTCTTGGCACTGCCTTAATAACGCAGTTATTCATTTTTCACCGGAATTTGAATTTGGAAACTCACTTAGAACCCAGAGCGTTGCGTGCCCATCTCGGGGTGCTAACTTTGCCCGACAACAACTCAGCACAAAAAGCAGAGCATAGAACTAACTGCGATCCCATGGAGAACAGACAGAGACACAAACCGATCAAATGGTACTGGATTATGCAAGTTAGAGTTTTTACAGTAGTTTTAACTTTTAAACTTCGATGATTCCACCCCGCACTAAACATTAAAATTTTCTTCGCCAGACAGGCTGCGGTAGGACCTCATGTAGTACGCTCTAAGCCAACATGAGCATCACACCTGACACCACAGCCATCACGTAGGGCCCCATCCCGTCCCGAGTTATCGCTACCCCAACAGTCCCGGTACCCAACGCGTTCTCGGTACTCCAACCATCCATCCTCCAGCCAGCACTTTGCCAAGCAGGGATTTGAGCCATATTTCCCCAACATGTCCAAATCAAATGCGTAGAAAAATCCCATGGGAACAAACAAACACCCTAAAACACGAGCCTCACGACCTTTCCTCCAGCCCCTTGTCTGCTGAACCCCCTCTCCGACGACGACCACCAAGAAACAAACAGGAACCAAGGTCTTGCTCGAAACGCACTAAACCCGCCTTGACCACTCAATGAACGCCCAGACCATAATCTAGGTCCTCCATTCGAGGCCAGCGTGTGGTTCAGAGTTGTAGTACGAAACCTGAGACCTCCGACGAGGACGTCGACCCTGACCAGCCAGGTTCAAATACCAACTCCTCGTCGGCATGCTCAACTGAGCCTGACCCGGAAGAAGCAATTCCAAAGACACAGAATTTATGAGTGCACTAATTGCGGCTCAACAGGATGGCCTAACGGAACAGACAAGTAAACGCCTGTTGGATGCGTTCCAAAAGACAAAAAGCATCCTGTTGGGTCTCTCTCTCTACGAATCGCTGAGCATGAAGGCTTAACAGCGCGTTGTGAAGACGACCTACTACTCGTTCATTCCCCAACCCCTCCTGAACCACTCTCGTCCTAACCACCTGAATCCCCAAATCCCTCCAGCCCACCCGCTTCAACAGGTCCCTCTCAAACCCTCTCACCACATTCTGTACCATCTCATCACCTTCTTCAACCCTGCCCTCAAACCCTCTACCGAAAACAACCCCCACTTCCCACTCCTGCATGCAAACGCCAAATCCCCAGAACCACCCCACCCACTCTAACCAACCCGCTCTTCGACTCACCTCGCTGCCTCCCGATCAACCCCCTCCCAACCGCTTGGCCTTTGATCCGCCACCACGTGTCCAAACCTTTCCTGCTTTCCAACACTCACGTTACCAACCCGTCGTACCGTCACAAACCCAAAACCCCACAACCCAACCCACTCTTTCGACCACCTACCCGAACTAACTCAAACATCATCCACAATCCCAAAAGCAACCCCAGACCCTCGTACCAACGACAGCATTCGTTATCAATGGAACCAGCCAATAAGGTGTAAATACAACCACCAGAGCGAACTTTCGCACCACAAGCTTCAACCCAGAACAACTGGGGTGAGCATACGTAGACCCTAACGTTACAAACAGCACGGTGGTGGTTTCGTCCTCGAGAATGGGTGGTATTACTCACCTAAAATAATCCATCGAGAGAGACCCTTGGGTACAAGCCTACAGCATGCACATCCTCACTCCCCAAAACCCGATGTTTCGCATCGTTGGCTTTCCGGTTGGACTCCCCGCAGCAGACATCACTAACTCCATTCTCACACAAACCACTCGCCTCCAAGGAACACCGCAAGACATTACTATCACGCCAGACAACATAAACAAGAACGGAATACTAATCATCACAATAGCCACGTCCATCACCTTTTACAGGCAACAGAAGCAGCTGACAGACCTAAACATAGGCTGGGTCTCTTGCGCACTCTTCCAATACCACAACATCCCCACATGAAAGCTGTGCGCTACCATTGGCCATGTTTGAAAGCACTGTTGCAATCGGTTCAGGCATTGCGGGTACTGCGCTGAGGGACACACAGTAGACTAGTGCCTCTACCGGGGCATCACTGAGCCCCCTCTGTGCCCGTCCTGCTGGTCAGATGGTATGGAAGCCCCACACGATGTGTTCGCATCAAATTGTCCCATTCCGCAGCAATACGAGTTACGCTCAAACTTAAGCAGCCCAACCAAGTCCCAACACCAATACACATAACACAAGCGAAGCTCACATGCAGCAGCATCCCTCTTTTCCCGAAAATGACACGGTCCTATAACGCTCAACACATCCGGCAGAAGGACGGCCGTGGTTCTTCGACTAAAAGAGCCATCCTACAAGCTTACATCGCAGCCATAGCGAACCCCCATTATCCTGGCACTACAGGAAACGTACACTCACTCAAGTTAAAAATATGCATCTCACTCCCCGCCAAACTTCCCCCCGATAGCTACCCTTGTTCACCGAAATATTGCCACCAAGCATCAAACGTTCGCCTCCCCAATCCCATACATACTCACTACTCTTTACCTTCCCCAATCGTCTGTCACACACCTGCATGTTCTCCACACCTACAACCCCCTAAATCTAAACACATCTCTTTCAAATACATTTTTCACCAAGCCCTTTCTCTCGCTAAACGGGACCCTCTCGTAATTGTAGGAGAATTCAATGCCCCCCGCGTGGAGTGGGGTTACTCTCACACGACTCGCAAAGGTCGTTTACTATCTGAACTTGTCCACTCGCTTTAACTCACACTCCACACCGACCCTTAATCCCCACACGCATTGGCAACATTGCCCAGCGCTACGCCACTAGCGACCTTGCCTTTAGCACCAGAAAACGCAACCATCATACCTCCAGGACACAAGACACATGGCAGCGATCATAATATTATTAGCATATGTAGAAAAGAGTGCCTTAAGTAGCCGTCCTACGTCCTCTGTTATTCAACCTTATGCTTGTTCACTTAAAGCGTGCGCTCTCTCCCGGCGTCAAGGTCACCACTTTATGCGGATGACATCTGCATTTGGGTTGTCCAAGGGTTGTCCTTTCTCCCGAGAAAAGCGTTGCCATGGCGTTCCCCCACAAGCGGATGACCCAATACCCTCTAATCCTCGGCTGTCGTCTGCAATACGTACGAACCTAAAAATACCTTGGGATCATCGTAGATAGAAATCTATAATGGGCGCCGGAAGTCAAGCGATTACGTACAAGTCTCTCTGCGGTGGCACAATTTATTGGGTACCTTGCTGGATGTCGATGTGGCAGTGACTGCAGATCCATGGTGCTTCTCTGCAAAGCATCTGTCGATGGCTTGCTGTTCTACAACCTGCCTGTTGTGCAACGGCTGTCGCACACATGCAAAAAGCAACTCAATAAGGCTAGGAATAACTTCATGCGTACCTGCCTCGGCCTTCCTAAGGGCTCATCGTATGTTGGCACTGTCGCAGAGGCTGGTTGCTTGCCTTTAAATATTATTAGAATGCAGGAAACATTTTGAATATGCTTGAGGAATACGCTGCTCGCAAAATTCGAGTTCTTGGCAGGTATTGTAGGATGCAACAATATTTCGAGCTTCGCAGAAACTATAAACACTATAAACCTCTCTGTGCCTACCCAACGACGACAATTCATGCCATCTGATTTCCCGCCTTGGACCCTATCACCCCGATGCATAAAATTAAGCATACCTGGACCAACCTAAAAAAGGTATGCCTCAGATATGCCTCCGTCAATTAACAATTGCCCATATAAGTGACCAATACTCTAATATGACCCAAATTTTTACTGATGGATCATCTACGCCTGACTGCTGTTCTCATGGGCTCTTAATTTCATCAACCGGCCAAGCACTCTCATACCGTCTTGTGCGCCCAACGTCATCTATATCTGCTGAGCTTCATGTCATCAAAGAAGCACTTCGCTACATTCTCCACCAGCAGCCAGTACAGTGGGATATCTTCACGGATTCGAAGACAGCACTGGAAACTTTTCTACGTGCCAGCTGCTTCGGCATTCACGAACATATATCCCGCGATGTCTCTTACTTAAATCATCTAGTTTGTGTCGCCGGACACCGCGTGATACTACAGTGGATCCGTGCCCACTGCGGCATCATAGGCAATGAAAAAGCAGATGTGGCTGCCAAGAGATGGTTACGACTGTGGAACGTAAAGAAAATTGTGTTCACGAAGCACGATGCCTCTAGACTAGCAAAGGAGCTTGTTTTCTGGGAAAGAAGTACCTTCTGGTCTCTCCTGGAAAACCAGCACCCATTACTGCATCATGTCGACCCAACTTTGGCACTGACGTTACCGGAATGACTTCCACCTCGGCTAGAGACTTTGCTCCATCGCTTATGTCTCAACGTGGCGCTATCACATACCTACCGCTATCGCTTTGGCCTAACCTCGAACCCCTATTGTGACAACTGCGGTTCACCAGAAACAGTCGAGCATATTTTACTAGAGTGCCCTAAATACTGTCAAGCAAGCAACAACCTCGCACAGAAGATCGAGTGCCTCAACCACAGTTCCCTGACGTTAAAAGCATTTCTGGGACCATGGCCATCTCCCTCCTCTCAGCGTAAAGTGCTAACCGCATTATTTGAATGCCTCAATGACATCGGCGTCGCTGAGCTGATATAGAACTGAACCATCCTTGCACTGTACAACCGTCTATAGACTTTTCACGTGTCACGCTGACAGTCCCCAACGCACAAGCTACCTTTTCTTTACTTTTTTTATTTTCTGCTTTCGTCTCTCCCTTCCGTCTTTTTTTCTATTGCATCTTTATTAACACCTTCTGTACCCCGCAGAGTAGCATCTCGGCTTTAACATGCTGGCAGACCTCTCTGCTTTCCTCTAATAAAGAGCTTTCTCTCGCTCATCTCTAACCCTAGGGGCATGCACAGATTGGGATCTCTTCTGTAATGAATTCTCCCTCCCGCCAACTACCACCTGCGACTCCGACCTAGAACAATGAACGACCCACATTCTCTCAGCTAAACAATTTGCAACGAAAACCATCGGCCCTGCTCCTCCAGTGCAATATGGAGACACGCACCTCCGTAACCTTTGGGAGTCCTACACCAGCATAGAGTAGCGCTGCCGGAAACAAACACCGACGCAACCTTCGCCTCAGACTACAAACCCTCAGTACACGGACTTACTTTAGCCAGGAACCAATGAAATAACATTTGCGGCGAAATGCGAAGCCAGCTCTCCACTAAGAAAGTTTGGCACATCCTCCGTACCTTACGCGACCCGCGCCCTACTAAGATACAATCTCGGAACCAAACCACAGAACTGATAGCGGAAACTTAAATATAACCCACTGCCCTATACGATAGCCGCCTCTCCATTTATATCCGACCGCCCTCACCCCAACCTGTTGGTTCCCGACAATACACTGGAAAACCCAATCCACAGCTCGATGCCACAATCAACTTGGCAGAACTGCATGCGGTGATCCAACCCTAAAATGTAACACTGCGCCAGTACATGACATCACAAACGCCCTCTTGTGACACCTAGCCGAGGGGGCCCTCGAACACCATGTGCAACTCTTTAAACAGCACTGGCCTAACCACACTCTCCCCTCCACCTGCAAAAACTTCAACATCACCCTAATCCCAAACCTGGCACACCCCCCTCCATACACAACATGCGCCCTATCTCCCTCTCCTCTTCCCTTGGCAAACTTCTCGAACGCGTCCTGCAAAATCATGTTACTGCACACCTCGAACACACTCAAGCCTACCCCAACATGATCAGCTTTCAACGCAACCTATCCACTCAAGACGTCCTTATATACCACCATTGTGATTTCACCAACACCCCCGTAACAAGACCACACCTCTGTTCTCTCAATGGACCTTCACCGAGCCTTTGACAATGTCTCACATTTTAGTATCCTTCGGGAAGTTTCATCCCAAAACCTGGGTCTACACTTCTATCACTATATATATAAATGTCTTACACAACGTACTACTCCAATTCGCTTTGGCCACGTCCGGTCTGATCTTTCCCACATGCCAGACCATGCAACTCCACAAGGAGCAGTCCTCTCGCCCACGCTCTTTCACCTCGCCCTAAATCCATTTGCCCGCTCTCTCCCCACCGTACCCCACACTACGTAGCACACTGTACGCAGGTGACATTGCTCTGTAAGTTCACTCTGGCTCCGACCAGCACATTAAAACAACGCTCCAACATGGTCTCCACCAATTGTTAGACCACATCGAACCTTTCGCGCTCCAGTGCGCTCCACAAAAATCCGCTTTGCTTTCACGCCTCCTCGCAAAAAACCACCCCGAACTCCCCATTCAAACCGATACCCCACACACAGCAACATAGAATCTTAGGCCTCACCCTAACACACAACAGATCACCCGCAATTACTCTCAAGCACGAAAAGAAATACGTTACCCAAACCACGCATCTAATTAGACGGATCGCCAGCAAACACCGTGGCATCACTGAACAGGACCGCCTCTGTATCGTACACAATGTTCTACTCAACAGTATCTTGTACCACCTACCATACCTTAATCTTACATCCACCCAACTCGACTCCCTTGATGCCCTTCTACGGAAGCCGTATAGGGATACACTCCTGCTTCCTCCATAGGCACCAACGCATCGCTTACTCGAGCTCGCCGCACGTAACACCGTACGGGAGCTCCTAGACGCCCACCACATCTCCCAACTCATATTCCTCGCGTCCTCCCCTACAAGGCACTACATTGTCAACTTTATAAATGTACTACAACCCACCATCCCAATTCCCCCTCCCAATTCCACCTCAAGTCTGTAACAGCGTCCGAATCCTCCGTATTCCTCGCCACATGCACCCAACGTTCCATGCAGACCGGTGACTAGCACGAGCCAACGCTCATGCCAAAATACACCCACCATCATCATGCACACTATACACTTATGCCACCCCCTACCCTCACAAACCTGCGCAATGTGTAGCGGTTGTTGGCCAACATACACCAACAAACGTCCCGGTGGCTCTCATCCTAACTAGCAACACAACCACGGCCGAGTAGGCAGCCATTTCCCTCACGCTCACCCAGCGCCCCACCCCACAATTTGTCCTCTCACTGTCAGCAGCCCATACGCAATTTTATTCGCGGTAACATCTCTCCCATGGCATTGCAAATTCTCTCCAAAAATCCTCCAATCCTCCATCCCACATCGTGAGCCTCCTGTGGAAACCAGCCAGAACAGGCGTAGGCACTAATGAAGTGGTGCACGTGCGTGCTCACGGACTAATTCGGCGTGTAGCCATTTTCACTACGCCTACACGCTATGCCCGGGCAGCTAAGCCAACCTCCCTTCTGCAATACAGGGATATTGCCCTGCACTACCGCCTTCTCCGCCGCCGATACCCAGCCCCAAACCCACACCTCTCTCCGGAGGCAGGCCACATGCTGCGCATCCTACCAACACACACCTTCCCACAGAGAACACAATTGAAACACAGTCATCCACACCTCTTTAACGACCCTACCTGTCCAGCGTGCGGTGCAGTGGACACTCACTACCATTCCCTGTGCGAATGCCCCGCAGACCCGTAACCCCACCTCTGATCCCCCCATTCCCTTCCCTCACCCCTGGGAGCAGATGTTGCGTGACCCGGAGGAGTAAGGCCAAGTCCTGACCACCTCTCGGGCCCGGGCGGTCGCGGCTGCCCTGTGGGCCTTCTTTACCCCCAATACCTGATCCCGATGTACAAAAAATGTCTTCCTTCCTTCCTTCCTTCTGGCTGCCCGAGCCGGCCGCGCCGGCCAGTCCTCACAGCTAGCTCGCGCCGTCATGCCAGGCCGTCAAGCCGCTCGCACCGACGGCTGATACTGCTCATACGTCACTTCCGCATGTCGCTAAGGGTCGCGTTTGCACAGTTTTGGTTTCAAAATCGCGATTTTTGCTGGTCGCTTTCGGCGTAATTACGCACATTTTAGGCGTCATACTTTGTGCATAACGGTATTTTTAGTCATACCACGCTGGCACAGTGATTTCGCCTACTCGCACAGTGATTTCGTGGCGTCTGCTTGCTTAGTTTCATGGCAGAATTTTCGCTGTTGATTTAATTGGTTAGATATGTGATGGAAACGCCTACCAGTAACATCATTAAGACATTAGCCCTTTTTGAAAGAGGTCTATCTACGACGACGAACATGTTTCGCGCAGTACATGGACACTTCTAAAAAATTGTATGCCTCTATATAGGAAACAATCAGTCAACAGACTTGAATGCCTAATACATTGATCGAAACACCTTAATCTGCAAAATATCTCAGTATTTAGAAGTATTGTGATCATAAGTATGCTTCTTTGCGCTTCGCACAGAACACCCAAAACACACCCCCCAGCAAAGTCACGACCCCAAGCTTTTTTGTTATAATAACTATATTACCAAAAACAATTTTCGACGCACCAGCTTTAAACTAAACTAGTCCAGTAAGAAGAATCGCTTAGCAGCACGTCGGCAAAGCCACCTGCTTATGTAATCAGTACTGCTCTTTGATAAGGCTATTTTCAAACGTAGGGACAACCGAAAAGGTGTTTTCAAGGAACCTGTATCAGTTTAATGAACATTTTAAACAATCTCAGTTTTCCTGAAATGTGCTGTATGTACTGTACCAGTCACTTGTCGGGCCGATATATTCAACCAAACAAATATTACTGCTTTATGTTTGTAACTCTAAAACAAGATCGAAGGGATTATCATCCTATATCAGTGCTTCTCAAAAATACCCACATACTTACGCTTAAATGCCATCCCATTAGCAATACGGCGTTATTGCTAATGGGATGCTAAGGTGAAGCTTTGGCGTCATGAGTTTGTCGTACTACCCTAAGTGATGCTGGCAGCTGAAAGATGATCGTCATCTACACAAATATCGTCAGAGTACTTGAGTTCGCTGTAGGACAAAGGTTTCACCAGAGATTTTCGGTGTCTTCTATCCTGATATTATCAACTTCATTCGCTGGCCATAAAGTTTCTTAGCTTACTCTGTCATCAAATTTTCCATTCATTTCTACCTTTTGGTGCATCACGTATTGATAGCAATTTCGTTAAAATATTGTCGACTTCTCGTCTTTTGTTCGCGTTACGTGAGCAGCCTGCTCCTCTTGTATCGCTTTTTAGCTACGATGTGTTTAACACAGGTTTGTTGCCTTATATAAGCTGTTGTTTTGTGTGTTTTGTGCAATTCATGCATCTTATTTCCTATGGTGCGTTGGGTAGATCTAAGCGTTTGTTTAAGGCACTTAGTGAAACCAAAATATGACTTAAAATATACCACGTCTCTATGAACGGGTTAGCTGTGTATGTACTATCGTTAGTGAAATTCGGCTCCCGTCCTGAAAACAAAATGACTAAGCTCCCGAAGGTGATGCTGCATGTACTACGAACACCGAAAATCTTTTGTTAAGGATTTTTACACGAAAAAATGTACTGGTCTTTCAACTTGACGGTGTTCCCGTTATCGCCTTGAAGGACAAGGGTGCACATATTGTCGCAGGTATGCAGTGTTTTGAACTGCGGCACACGACCATTTTTTCTGCTTTACTATGCACGACTTCAGAAAGATGGGGGTCGGAGAATAAGAGAATGTTGACGAGCTAGCGCTAAAGCTTCATGTTTTCCGGTTTCACTGTCAGCGCATGCGTCGTCTAGAAGTCCTGCTGGCTAAGAAAATACCGTTTTCTGCCGGTAGGAGGTGCAGAAAACGGTATTTGTGGATGAGGTGCAGGGCAATCCCATGGAGTTAGAACTAGGTTGACCTGTCGCCGCAAAGCGAGTGTCATCTGGAGACAACCCCAATGCCCATGGCGAGTCACTGCCTTCGAAGTCTGCAACCAGAACTTGGCCAGCTGCCGGCGCCTCCACGCGTGATGACAACCGCTAGATTTTCAAACCAACGAGTGCAGTGGAGCCTTCTCGCAGCTGGTGGTCCATTCGCCACGTACACCGCGGTCGTTCGACTGTGATACGTTCGAGGATGTAGAAGACTGGCTCAATCATGCCGGCCATGTAGCTCCTTTCATTAACTGGAATGACAAATGTAAGCTACAGAATGTCTACTCGCTAGAAGATTTCGCAAAAGTGTGGTTCGGAAAACACGAGATATTGAACCTGGTCACAGCACCCTAGCGATCACTTGAAGACATCAAAAATAGCGAGCGGGAGATTCCGCTACTCCGGGTAGGAGTGAAAACAAAAGAGGACTGTGAGTGAACATAAAAATGAGGTGTGAAGAAGCAGCTCTTTGTTGGTCTTTTACGTAGCCACCAACCATACTTTCGGACTTCATTAGGGAAGCGACAGCAATGGAGCGGCCACTGCAGCAGCAAACCATGCAGTACGGACGTAATGCGGATTTTGATAGTTGCACTTTAGCAATCAATGATGAAACCACCCTTCGGGAGGTTGTGCGAAGTGTCGTGCGAGAAGAACTGCGGATTCCCCAGCAGGGTGACAACTGACCAACGTTCGCTGCTGTTACGGACGTCATAGGTGACGAAGTTCGACGAGTAATAACTACCGTGGCACCACCCGTTGTTGAGCGCCCTGTACCAACATACACTAAAGGGCCTCGCATTCCGGCTACTGCAGAGGAAAGCCACAGTTACACAGATTTCCGAACACCGGTTTCGGCACCACCCAAGTTTCCGCCTGCTGCGACGCAGCCATTCAGACGCACCTTGGAGCCTGACACCTGGTGTAAGCCAAGATGTCTGGAGCGCAAAGCGACTGTGCGGCGCACTCCGACAATGTGCCTGTCTGCTACCATTGCGAGAAAACCGGCCACGTCATCTGATCTTCCTCTACCGCCGGATGGGACTCTCTGGGTTCCCGCCAGATGCACGTCTACCACCCTACGGAAAACGACCCCGAGAAATCTGCGAGTATCTTTCTGCTCACGAGCTGTCGCCCAGTTCTCCCGTTGCCCATCAGCCAAGATGGTGTACAACCCGCAGGTACTCGTCGCGCTAGCCGTAACGTCTTTCCTCGACCCGCCGAGAACAGGTCCCCTGGCCACCGCCGGGGAAACAGAGACCAGGAACCACTGGAAGTGAGGCCGCTGCGGAGCATGCCAAAGATCCTCCAGCGACGCGACACCCACACGACCATTGGATCCAGCATTCCTTTAAAGGAAACGAACTGATTTGGCCTTTATTGCCGTCATCGCCAGCAATCACCCGGTAACTCCTCCCGTGGATACTGGCGCTGATTATTCCTGGTAAGCAGGTCACTCGCGCGAAAACTGCGCAAAGTCATTACGCCTTCATGTGGCCCCCAAATACGCACAGCTTCTGGCCAACTGTTTGTGCGACTGGTGTATGTACCACTCGTCAGAATTCAAAATGCGACTTTTCGAGGCTGTTGTGGTGTGCTGCGCGAATTTTCAAAACTGCTAATACTTAGTATAAATTTCCTTCGAGAATACGGAGCTGTTAATAATTTACGGGCGCTGCTTTCTGCAATTTCGACCCCGCGTCCTTTTACAATGACATGGACTTACCTATGCACCTGCGTTACGTATTTGTGGCCACAACGTTTACTACCTTCTCGAGCTAGAGCGTGTCTTACTGTCGAGGGTGAGCGATTGCGTTTTAGGTCGGGTAT
This sequence comes from Haemaphysalis longicornis, assembly GCF_048455015.1. Lineage (NCBI taxonomy): Eukaryota > Metazoa > Arthropoda > Arachnida > Ixodida > Ixodidae > Haemaphysalis > Haemaphysalis longicornis. The sequence continues at coordinate 217,072,587 of NW_027526361.1, forward strand.
CGCCGAGAACAAGTTTGAGTGCTGCTCGCCCGACAAACCTTTGTAGCACGGGGCTTGTTGCCGTCCGCAGAAGGAGAACGGGAATACTCATGATGAACTAAAGCAGAAAACACCAGCATTTATCGGACAGGACAGCAGTCGCCTTCGTGCAAGCAATAAGTGACCAGAACACCCTGCCAAACTTAATAATGAATTCGATACAGAAAGAACCAGGAAAAGTCAAACAAGTTGTGGTACACCCTAACCTTACGCTACCACAACAGCAACAGCTTCTCAGCGTTATCAACTGATTTACTCACTGTTTCGTACTTTAAAGGAAAGTTCGGCAAACAAAATAACTGAACATTTTATCATCAACGCGAAAACAAATGAACTATTCGGCAGGACTCTTACCGAGTTTGGAATGAAGAACGGGAGGCCATTCGTCGTCAAGTGAATGAAATGCCCCAGTACCACATCATACAACCACAGATAAGCCCATGGGCGTCACCGGTCATCTTTGTTGAGAAGGAGAATGGTGCTTCCCGTTTCTGTGTGGACTACAGGAAACACAACAAAGTGACAAAAAAGTCTATCCTTTGCCACGCATTGACGATTCGTTGGACCGCTTGCACCATGCTCGATTCGTTTCGTTCATCGGTCTCCGTAGCGGGTGCCATTTTGGGTGGACTACAGTGGCAGACGTGTCTGGTTTTCCGGACGATGTTGTGGTATTTTCAAAAGAGTTCAAAAAAAATTTCAGCCAATTTCGTAGAGTTTATGAACCCATCCGCTCCGTCCAGCTATCACTAATGTCCGTAAAGGGCCACTTTGGAGTCGAAGAGCTGAAATATCTGGGCCACGTGGGAAGCTCTGAAGGTGTCTGTCGAGATCTCGAAAAGACGGCTGAGGTTGATGTTTTTCCAACGCCAACCGACAAAAATACAGCGCGTCGTTTAGTAGGCTTCCGTGCATACTATCATCGGGTTGTCGAAAACGCTTCCAAAATAGCTGAACCGTTGACACGGTTAACAAAAAACTACATACAGTTTATTTGGAGCCAGGACAACATTGCAGGATTTGTCGAGCTCGAAGGTCACTTGCAGAGCCCAGCTACACTCGACCATTTCGACGAGGGCGCTACCCGTGAGCTGCACACACCAGCAAGATACATCTTTGTGTTGGCGGTACTCGTTAATTTGTAAGATGGTGCGAAGAGTGTCATAGCTTACGTGAGCCGTACTCTGCCACGCGCCGAAGCAAATTATCCCACGGCTGAGAAGGAGTGCTTAGCTCTCATATGTGCCATCACCAAATTGTGACCATATTTGTACGGGAGACATTTCAAAGTTGGTATTCATTATCACTGTCTATGTTGGTGGGCAAATCTCATAGATCTTTCATGGTTTCTCGATCGCTGTCAGGTTGCAGAAATTTGATGTCAGTATCACCTAAAAGTCGGGTCGTAAGCATGGCGACGCGAACTGTCTCTCCCCTGCCACGATAGACCAATCCTCGAACGACGAAGACGGTGACTAATGTTTTCATATAGCCCTCACGTCCTCTCACCTTTCTCAAGAACAGAAAATCGATCCGGAGCTCGCCCTGTCATAGATTACCTGGAAAAGCATCCCTCTCGATTGCCAAGCCCTTAAGCACGTAGTCGTAGGTCGCTGTCTTTGCGCAACAATCTTTATAAGAAAACTTTCGCTGCCACAGAAATGACGTTCTTGCGTATTCCACGCGATGACCTGCGTGAAGAAATGTTATAGGCATGTCAGCACCAACCATCTTCAGGCCATATAGTCTTTTCCCGTCCACTCTCCTGCCTACACATCAAGTATTACTGGACGAAGCTTACTGGCTATGTTAAACGGTACGTGAACACTTGCCGGTACTGGCAGAGGCAAAACACGCTGCCAGCAAAACGTGCTGGATTACTACAACCGAATGACCTCCTAAAAATACCGTTTATACAAATCGGCAGGAATCTGCTGGGCCGTTTTCCTCTGTTCTCATTGGGCAGCAAATGAATTATGGTTGCGACAGATTGCTTGACGCGCTACTTCCAAACAAATGCTCTGGCCGACGCACAGCTCCGAAAGTTGCGAAGTTCTTTATTGATAACATCGTAATTCACCATGCTGCCCCAGCACCAGTGGTCACTTATAAACGAGCGGAGTTTACGGCGCAATTCATTCAAGAAACCCTAACGCTCAGCCATGCAGCCACCTATCACCCCTAAGAAAATGGACTTGCAGAATGGCTGAACTGGACCCTTGCCGATATGCAGCTCATGTATGTTCATGTGAACCACCGAAACTGGGATTCCATCCTTCCATGTGTAACCTTCGCCTACAATGTTGCAGCGAAGGAAACTACACGGTCCAACCCTTTTGCTTGGGTTCATTGTCGGGACGACCACACAATGTTGGACTCGATGCTTTTGTCTTTAAACAACCTTTTCTTTACTTGAAATGCTGAATAGTTCAGCACACAGACGCCACACTCCAGCTAACATGCCAGCGGAATCAATTTCAGCAGGCAGTCGATTCTTGGTGGTACAATACGCAACACACACAAGTTGAATACCAACCAGGACAACAGTTCTGCCTGTAGAGCCCTGTTCGCCACGAAGGTTACTCAGAAAAGTTTATGAGGCGTTACTTCGTTCACTGCAAGATACTGGGCCGAACAGGTACCGTAAATTACGAAGTGCGTCCTGAAGGAACTATGCGTTACCCTCACAGCGCTTCGCAATCTGACGTCATTCACGTTGTAAGAATGAAGCCCACTGCACCCGTCCGACTTCGCATTGAGCAGCTCTAGGACTTTGCATCTGGACGTTGCATCCACGAATAAGGGGGTGATTCCACAGGTATTTCCGATTTTCGACTGTGGCCCAGGGCTATTTTCTATACCGGGGAATACACGATCGTACAAAGATGGGCATCCGAGAAAAAGAGAAGGTTGACGATCTGCTCTACAGCTTTTGGTGCGTCGGTTCTACTGTCAGCTTGTGTGCAGTTCACCACTCCGGCTGGCAAAGTAAATAAGTTTTTTTCTGCCTCATTTGTGAGAATGTGTTTGTTATGAGCTCTGAGCTTCGTCGCCGCCATAGAAAGGTGCTCAGATCCTATACATCACGTGTTGTGCGAGTCGCTGATGGATGCACACCCGCTGTCGCGAGGATGTTTGCTGTATGCTTTCCAACAAACAATTGATTTTTACTGTGCTTGACCAGTACCTCCGCGCCATAATTCTCGACCTGGACATTGTTGCGCACCAGTCAGCCCGGTTTGATTGTTCGGCAGGAGTCCTCCACTTGAAGCTGCCTCGAAACAACCACGACGACACCCAGACACCACGTCTCTTCTTCAGACGATGCTCGCTTACCGGCCCTAGCCACTGCATTCGTGTTCTTGACTGTGCCTCTTGTAGCCCGATGGCGATTACCTCCCTTAGCCACTTGTTGACGCGCTCTTGAGGTGTCATGGGATGATGGCACATATTGTAGTCAGGGTTTTGGTGGCGTTCACGACCTTCAGCGGCGCACCTCATATTTTCCCAAAGTCAATTTCGCTCGCTACGCTGTTGCCCATAAGACAGTGCGACGTGAATGCAGTAGCTGATGTCACAGGGCTGGGCCGTCACTGAGAGGCCAAGCTCACGCGACGTTTTTTCCTCGATCTCGGTGCAATAATAGCGTTCGATATGTCAACGGTACATTCAAGGAAACGTCGTGGTTTATAGTCATTGGTCGGAGATATTTCCTAACTTGACGACTGCTCACTGGTACAGCCCAATGCTGTTGAGCATCGCTTCTACACCGGAGATCCCAACGCTGTCGGCGGATATCCCTGTGTAAATATTGCTGAATGTCAATCTATTCAAGAGGAAGTGGATACAATGCTCCGCAAGGACAATGTTGAGCCTTTATTACGGCGGGGGCATGCCCCGCTATGGTGGTTTAGAAGGATAGTACTTGGCGATTTTGTGTGGAGTACCGTTATCTGAACAACGTTAATTTAACAGGCGTATACCCGTTTTCTCGCATTGATGACGCACTGGATTGCATCCATGTGGCAAATTCTTTTTCTTCATACGATCTGGCGCACAGGGTACTGGCAGATTGCCCTTGATAAGATCAACCGCGACAAAAACAGCTTTCATAACGGTGGAAGGTTCATTAAATTTAAAGTTTCCCCTTCGACAAAGTAGCGTTCCAGCCACATTCGAGCAGGTGGCGGACGCCGTACTACATGGCGCTAAATGGTCCACTTGTTTCTGTTAACCTGATGATGTCATGGCTTCTTGTCCCACGTTTCAAAACCATCTCTAACGCCTTTTGGCGGTCCTTGACGTTTGCTGGGTAAAGGACTTAAGTGCGTTAAAAACGGGGCCGCTTTAGGCATCAGAATAGTAGAGTTTTCGGCAATCTGGTTCACGAAACCGAATTCCGCACCGACCCTTACAAAGTTCGGGTTCTTAAAGAGTTTCCTAAAACTCTCTCACCCAAAGACGTCCGAAGCTTGATCGGCTTGCCTTCAAACATTCGTTGCTTTAAAAGAAACGTTTCGGCCACCGTCCGCACGCTTAATCTGATGCGCAATAACACCACTTTTTCTTGAGGCAACAAACAAACGGTAGGCTTGATTGTGCTAATGGAGGTTCACACTGCTTCGTCCATTCTGGGGCATTTAGATCGGTTAAGCTCATGTCTATACAGTGGCTAAGGCATACGAGCTGTTTTGGAGCTGCTGCAGGCAACTATAACCGAATCATTGCCTACTCCAGTCCTCTTCTCTCGTCGTCAAACGGAATGATTCCATCACAGAGCCGGATTGTCTGGCTATTTATTGAGCCGTAGGAAAACTCCCCCAACCTCAACGGGAGGCCATTCACAGTTGTCAATGATCAGCACGCCCCTTGCTGGATTTATGTCTTGAAGATCCCTTGGAACGCTTAGGTCGCTGGCTACGCCTCAGCAGGAATGCACTTTTACTGTTGCATACAATCCTGGTCGCGTTCATCAAGATGCAGAAATCTGCCCCTATCCCGTTGATCTACTACCAAGACCCTGTAAACCAGGCGTCGACGACTGCGTCGTGGTATTTCGTAATTGCCTCATATTGAATATGAACAACGGGGTGACACCACCTTACGAGCGATCGCCGACAGTCTCCGCTACTTCCCGCACAATCTTTCACTACACGCATACCTACTGCCAGACGGGGTGCTTTACTACCGGTACTTTTGCGTGGACGGCCTTCCTTTTCTCCTGGTAGTAACGGAATACCTTCGACGTGCGGGGCTCCACCAACTTCACTGCAGGCTATCTAGGTCTGACACGAACCTAAGGAGACGTTATGCGGCGGTTTTTCTAGCCTGGCCTGTTATCGATTCTCGCGACGCTATGTCAGTGGCTATGACGCCTTCCAACGCCGGAAAAGCATAACAACACACCCCACGATCCCTTAAAGGCACTTGACGGCCGAGAGAACCTTTCGTTTGGGCACAGATTTACATCTTTGTTTCCTATTTTAGCAAAACTTGTTGGGGAGCTTGTTGGTTCATTATTCCTTAATATGTATAGCGCAAAAAACCAACGACGTTGAAAAAACCCTTTCGTAACTTTAGGGGAAAGTTGGACTGCCGGGGTAACGGACTGGGCCACACATTTTGCGATTATACCAGTGCGCAGGCCTACCTGTTGTGCGACTGATGTCGCCCGATTTCTCTCTCAAGAAGCCAATTCACCATCGCCCTCCACGTCAACTTTACCGCGACCGAGGCCAATACTTTGTGTAGTTATCGCTGATCTTCTAGTTTTGAGTGTTACGTTACCCTCTCTTACATCACACCATGCCCAGACCAACGATCTTATCGAACGTCTTACCCGCATGCTTACGAGCAAACTGCCTATGTAGGACTCGCCTCGTCAGAATGACTGGGACGAGGCGCTGCCGTGTGTGAATTTGGAGTACGACTCCTCACCCGACGATAAGGTCTGATTTTCCCTATTTTATCTTCCCTATGTCCATGAGCCCACCTCACAGTTTGGGACCTTGCTACTTTCACCGACCCCGCCACCGACTGAATACACCTTTAAAGCTATTTTTTGGCCCACCCTGGCTTGTAACGTCACTCGCGCCCGCCTTTCGGCGTCGCCGGTTGAAAGACCGCAATGTTGATTATCCTTCTGGAGCCCCCGTGCTTCAATGGTCTCTTACTTGCATTGTGGGCCTCCCTGAATAGCATCTGTCGCCATACCACGGCCACTAGAAGGTACTGCTGAAGGTCACCAACGTTAGGTGCATCAGCCAGGCTGCGTGACCCCTTCGTATTCCCACACGGAAGAATGACAACGTTCACGTAATGTGAATAAAGCCCTACAACTCTTCCAGCTTGAATGCAATGCCTTAGTCACCCCTGAATCGGCGCTATTCTGAACCGGGCTAAGTGACCGGGCTGTTGGGCTCTCCACTGAGAGGAACGGGTATGTGTCGCTCTGTGCATTCATGTAGCGGCAACATGAACTATTGAGTCCTAAGCAGATAGAAGAACAAGAAGTTGAATACTCTCCGAGTCGGCGAGGCTTGTCCGTCCCGCTGGGCACTATGCTCTCGCTTCTACCTTTTAAATATCTTTATAAAGAGAAACAGCGTGGCCGTAACAATATTGTATATTTTCTCCACACGATGAACAGTGCAACCGATAAAACAATGTTATAACGTTAAAAATACTCCGATTTATGAGGTACAAGAGAGCACCAAAAACTTGGTATAAGTCAAGACCGGTGAAGGCTGTGTTGAGACAGGCGTTGTGATGATTTTGGCTTGACCTGCGGAGTGTGCGACTCATTGATTAAAGATAACCACCTACCTGCACATGCTGAAGCATCGCCTTAACACTTCCTCTATGCAAAGTTTCTGGGCAACCACCTTGAAAGTATGGAACGACATCATATTTAATACTTCAATTCTTTCCTGGCCCACTTATAAGTGAGAATCCTAATCTATTGGTCTATAGGTCTGCGCTTGGATTCATATCCTACCTGGGCAGTTTCACATTTTTGCACAAAACATTGATTCGGATATTGCGATAACGCTGTAAGTCACGGAGTTAAGACAGAGTATTGAACCGCAAATCTGCCAGTCCTATGATTTGACTTTTAGATTGATTTATTGATCGATTGTGACGTTTAATGCATCGAGGCTACAGAGGTAAGTAAGTGCAGGATAGTGGAGTGCCGCGTATCGTTTTGGCCGCCTCTGGAAATTTACTGCGATTGGAAATCTCAAACACACCAGCGTTTTCGCTGTTTCCCGCTATCAAAAACGCCGCCACCATTGCCGGGTATCGAACCCCCGTCCTTGGTTGCGCAGCACAACACCTTAATCACTGAGGCACAGAGGCTGGTTCCCACTACCTCAGATATTCCTGCAAAAGCGATAAATATTTCAAAACACAAGAAGCACACAGCGAGTCGGCTGCAGGCTTTGTAACTGTCCGAGCCTAGACAACCGATCAGAGACGCACCTTCTTCCGAACCAGGGATTACACAGCCTCCAGAGAACAAGGGTGGGCCGCACGCGGCTGCATCGCAATCGCTGACGAGGCTGCGGCCAGTTGTGGTCTTCTCGGGTGCGAATTTGTACACTACTGCATTTGGCTTCAGTAAATTACAGGGTGGGCGTGGGTGTCCTGGTGATGCTTTTATATTTCTGAACCATTGTTATTCGGTTCCATTAGTTGTTGCGGATTCAATTTTACTTTCGATATAGATGTGCACATCATTTTTGTGTGAACCCTAGATTACCCTCCAAAATTACCAAGGAGCATAACCTCACGATCAATCCTTACGTAAATATTGTCTGGAGTGGGTGGCCAATTAGAGTTTATGCTGCAGCGGTTTTCTTGCTTTTGTGCACATTTCTTTCTCTTCTTACCACTGCTGTATTGCAGTGTGCGTTATGCCGTTTTTAGGCACTCCTGCTGTGCCTTACAGATTGTCACATAAATATCTACCGCCAAAATTACTCCACATTGTAATATTTTCCCGATAGCAGTTGTACACTGCGAGGGCAGAAAGCACACGGCGGCGTTTTTGTTGAAAGTATGACTGCTTTAACATTGCACTTGGACAGCATTGTGAAAAAGACAATTGAATTGTAGTAAACGCAAAGAGTAAAAGGTCCTTGAACTGTATTCATCTCCTCCTCAGACATCTCTAACCCAGCCGTCATTGAGGCGAAAGCCTTAGGGACCCAATCTTATGGAAATCAGGTGACGTTATTGTTGTTCTCCGGTCAACAAAACGGCTTCCGCTGGGAAACTAAATAGAAAATGCTTGTCAACTAACCGGAGACCACCCGGGTCTCCACAGTAGTAGCGCCTCGTTCTGCCGACTCTGGTGTGTTTTCTACTTTTTTCCCGTAGTTCAATATAACGCCACTTATTGAACAGAAAAAAACAACCGCGGGCGCAAGTATAAAGCACCCAGACATACTTTCGACTAAGTGCAGTCGTTTGATCTTTACGTAGCTACAGTCACTGTTCCAACAAAGTCCAGCCAATTGGGAACTGGCTTTCGCGCTCTTTGCCTCCAACACTAATTTTGCAACGATGTCCCGATAAAACTTCGGCCTCAGCCGAAAATTCATGTCGCCGTGGGGCCAAGTCATGCGTGGACGCCAGAAGCTACGCAGGCCCAAAAGCATCGAAATGTCGTATAAAAAGCCTTCCTAGCTGTTTGTGAAAAAAACCCCAATACCGTGTGAGATACGTTCCTTGTGTGGTGTTCTTTGCATCAAATCCTAGAAGCGTACCAGTGCCTAAAAGTGTAAGAAACCATCCTCTATGTTATCTGGTTGTTTGAGAGTTGCGTATTCAGTACCGCATGATGTCTCTAACACTGTTAAATTTATCGAGGTCTTCATTGTTAGTGCCCCCAAATGAAGCTTGAAAAAAAAAGACGTTACGGGGATGAACGATCACCTTTTTACTGTCCCTTCCCTCCTCTATTTTAGGATTTTAAAGATTCCTTCTTCTTTTCAAAGATGCAGGCGAATACCAAGGAAGGTGCAGTGTTTTTATTCTTTCTGCTTTCTCTTTCCCCATAAACGTTCTACATATTCCCTTTTAGAGCAACGTGCTCTTCGCGTTTTGACGTTACAATTACAATACGTTGCTAAGATGCAAGCCACAAAACATTCACTAGTTTAACCATTTGTTAATGAAATGCAAGCCAATAGGATGATGCACTAGATACAAACTAAATGAAATTCCGTGCCAACTCATTACAATTCCTTAACCCAACATGCTTACTTCTTGCTGTCTTATTCTCTCTGCGCTGCTGGCCACTTTTAAGGGCGCCCTTAGATCGTACCGTGCTCATTTGCAGTAGTTGGGCTTGGTAGAACATTATAAATTGGGCAATACAAAGGGATGCACTATTTTGAGAAACTCTATATGGTGTTTTAAGAGTTTCAAGAGATGCAGCTTTTTATGGGAATAAAATAACACAATTCGTTTGTGCGTTATTCTCACTTTTTGTAATCGATGACTTCCAAACTGTACTACAAATGTCTAAATTGCAGGGCCCCAATGCCAAGGGTATTTTAGCAGATCTCTCTGTCAGTAGGTAATACTAGCGCTCCGTTTTTTTACATAGGTTTGTGAAATATTTAGGCAATAACAATCTTGTTTTCATAAAAGGAACCAGCTTAGAATATTTTAAGGGTATTTCATTTTTCTTTGTTCCGATGCAGTCAAACGCCATCAAGGAATGCTATTACGCAATGCTCTGGAAACTTGTCTTGCAGCATTTGTATGCCTTTTGACGATGTTTTCTGCTGGCCCGGAAAAAAACCCGAGAAAAATACCTCTTCAAAAGAGGTTAACTTTCTTCGTGCACTAGTATTCAGCTATGACATTTCCTGCGATTACATGGAGTCAGTGCATACTCAAGCCAACGGCGAATTCATACTCCAACTGATATTGAAGCAATAAAATACTGGGAAAAAACCTTTCTCCAAAACAAACAGGCATAATGCAATAATATTTGGTTTAATCAGTGCAACTATCCTGTGACACAGTAAAAAATGAAGCAATAATGCCACTTAAACGCTCTTTTACACCGCCGGTGTTTAGTCGCAACCATGCGTTAATACACGTACACTAGGCATTTGACGTCGCTAGCATCATAGCATGAGTACCGTTGCCAATCATTGAACGGAGCAAACACCAACCGCAGTGTAGAGCAGCGGAGAACGCACGATAAACATAGTGAAACGAGTGGGATATGGAAGTTAGAAAGGCTAAGACCAAGAGAAGGGAGAAAAGAGCAGGAAGATATATTTGCGGAACAGCCAGCAGCTAATCAGATTGCTGGGAGAAGCGCGCTCTACACCATCCGCTCGCTTAAGATGTAGCTAATTCGTTGCATGATAAGATTTTCCCCGTTTACTTAATCTGTAAGTTAAGTGGTGAGAACGTCTATACCAATACCAGAAATTGGTGCCACAGCACTTTGTGAAGTATGTCTATCTTTGACTGCGAAGTATTGTAGTTCAGAACATTGCCAGACCTAAAACATTATATCCCTGAATATAGGAAACATCCATACACCGGAGTTCTAACACATTGATTAAAAATCTTAATATGCAATAGAACTCAATATTTATAGTGTTGTGACAATACGTCTATGTTTTGGGCTTAAACAGAACATATATTTTAAATTTCCCATCAAGCTCTAGAATCTAGAGGTTTTTGTGAACATAACTATATTAGCCAAAGTGACCTCCAACGTGCCACCTTTTCTTAAAACAATTGTTGAAACGTTTCTTGAAACTATGATCTGGCTGCATGCAAGCGACACTTTAAGCATAGCTCGAATAACAGTTTAAAACAACCCCGATTTCATCACTCGTGAGGGTTACAAACATAAACAATCGACCATGCCAGACCTCACGGCAGGCCGGGGAGTGCGCGATGTCACCTGGAATGTTACGGATGAAAGACTGTGAAGTCATCATTACATCATTTCAATCACTATCCCTACCTGTATCTTTACGCTTAAACGTAAAGTTTCACTCACAAAGTGAAAAATCTTCTTCGATATTCGCGACAGCTCTGAAACTAATGGGGATCTCAAGAAATGGACTAAAGCACTAAAACAGGCCCATAATTAAGCCACGCAAGAACGTTTAGCTTCAGCCCCATGTCCGTATCTAGAATAGCAGAAAACGACTCTTGCCTGCCCTTCGCACTCAACCAAACATTAGTCGTCTGGCCGAGCGCATCTCTGAATTAACGGAACACGTCAAAGAGCATTGTGCTACACTGAGCAGGAATCAACGGAATTAAAATTGTAACGCCATCAACGGCAGCCTGGAGCAGAAAAAGAACCTCGCACCTACTTAGAAGGCTCCTTGGGCTTCATCCAGCTCCTGTTTCTACTCTCGAAAAGCCTCATTTTTTGCTTTGATCGGACGCCTTGCAGCCCATCTCCGCTCTAACTAGCCTTTATCTTCCCTACATGGCCGCCTTGAATGCAGAACTTCATAATTCGTTCACCATTTGGGATCTCGAGTGGGCGCTAGAACAACTAAATCGGAAGTCGTCCCCAAATGAGCATCAGCATACATTTATACGAAACCTACCTGAAAAGGGCAAGGAACACTTCTTGGACATTATAAACGCCCACTGGGAAGAAGGCACCCTCCCGACATTTTGGAACTATCCCTTATAACCCTACTACCTAAGCCAGGCAAAAAATATGCTCTTGAATATCTCTGCCCAATCTGTCTAACCTCTTGACTGGGAAAGATCATCGAACGCATGCTTCTTATTCGACTTGAGGCCAATTTTGAGTCCACGGGTTTTTCCCCGCCTCTACAAATGGGTTTCTGCAAGGATGTGTCTACCCAAGACCCCTTTTTTCTCGTAGCTCCCGGCTCTGACCCTCCTCCCACTTCTCTTATACAGGCCATAGAGGCCCTGGATGTCCGTAAAGCCATCGATAACCTTGCCCATGATCCTCTCCTCAATATACGTGCTTCTATCGGCTGGGGGCCAAAAATGCATGGGTACATCGCTCTATTTCTGAACGACCGCACGGCCAAGTTTTGTTTTCCTGATTCGGTCTTCGATCCTCTTCCTATTACGCGTGGTTTTCAACAGGGCCCTATTCTTTCACCCTACCTTTTACCCTCGGAATGCCCCCCTTGTATTGCATTGCAGCATTGATCACGAACATGAAACATACATTCTTCGCAGAAGACCTTTGGTGCACATCCTGGCCTCCTGGGTCTCTGAGGACACCTTGCAGCAATGAATCGAGGCAGCAACTAGGTATCTCGTCATAGTAGGCCTGTCTCCCGCGCCTAAAAAAACCGAATTGCTGCTCATTGCGAAAATCGCTATCAGCGCCAGCACAACCACCTCATCAAAATTAAAAAGGTCGGTCAACCCATCCCTCAATAATATCTTGCTGAATTCTTGTACGGTGTATCCATGAGTCATCTAATCAGGCTAATGTGACTACAACAGTTAAAGTTAGCCATCCGCTTACGCATCTAGTGCGCCGCATTGTCTACGGCAGCGGGGCTACATCAGGGTCAAGTTAGGCAGCTCGTACATGCCTTAGCTCCAGGTAACATTGGTTACACAAATCCATATCCCTCTTTGACTTGTCACCAAGGACATAAGATTAAGATTCCGCTTCAAACAATCTATAAACTCGCCCTCAACGTTCCCGTTAATTAGTCCACTCAGCGCATATACTCTACGTGGCTGTTCCTGCCCCTCGAAGATCTCGCAACAAAAAGACTGAGAAATGGCGGAATGTTCTAGCGCAAAACAAGGACACAGGGTCCTTCTGCAATTTGCTCTTCATCCTATTCACCTCCGTATGATAACCCCTCCGGCACCCCTTCCAGATAACCTAAGGATAGCTGCCATCCCAACAAACGCTGCAGCTAATACCAATCCAGAAAGACAGTGTGCTCGTGTTGTCAATTATGTCCAACCTATTCATTGTACGATCTTCTACAGGAATGCATCACGGACGAAAGTCAGAGAAGCCGCCTATTTCATCACAAGTGGCAATACAGTTGTTACACACACCCTTGGTCTTTTCACTAATCACCCGCCTACAGCGACTCTAGGGACCCTCCCAAAAATTGCCAGTATTCAAGACTCCTCCCTAGCAGTCCCAACCCCTCAGGATATACCAAATATAAAATTCCTTGCAACATTTCGCGCCATTCACAAGGGCAGGATTCCTGAAGAACTGCAGTATGATCTACGGAAAGCCATAAGAAAGCTACGTCCCCACATTGCCACACATAGGTGGATTCCTGGTCATGCCTAAATACCAGAAAATAGGGTAGTACATAGCCTCGCCCGCGAACTTCTGCAGCGGGCGCCTGGCCTTATCCACCGACGTGGGACACTACCCTCGACAACAAACGAGGAATAAAGCTTTAGTCCAAGAACATCAGGAAACTCTTTGTACACCTCCTGTTCCAGACAAATCTCTAACCACCACGCAACTACGCACGCTTCGACGCATACAGTTAAATACCCCCATTACACCTGCTCGTTTTTTTCTCTGTCCTCTCCGGCACTCACCAGCATGTCTCAATTGTCCCAAACTCTACGCTAATTTAGAACACTGCATTTTCTCCCCCCCAATTGGAGATCAAACCCCATATTTCCATACCCTTCTCCTTCCACGTGGCCGACTTGGCTTTCCTAGAACCAGCTCATGGGGCAGTTGGCGGTAGTGAACATGGCCCTGGTCATTCTCGACGTTTACTGCTGCGTTCGAATAAAGATTTTTCCTCGTTCTCTTCGAAACTATTTGCTTTTTGAAGCATCGCTTAGCTGCAGGTAAGCAAAGGGACCTGTTTATGTTACCAATATTGATCTTTCAAAGCGATATTTGCAAATGTATTCACACTCCGAAACGTCTTTTTATGTACCAAGAAACAGTTTGGTGAACAATATCAACAACTCGGATGTTTCTAAAATGTTTTGTGTGTACAGTACCAGTCATTGCTCCGCTTGCTCTAGTGAACCGAACAAAATGTTACTGCTCTACTCTTGTATCACAAACACAAGCTGGAAGAGGTTTTATTTTTTTATTGGTTATTCTCAAATAACAGGCAAAATATTCAAACCTAAACGGCTTCCCACCAGCGGTATGGCGCTTTTGGCCATATTCCTTGTGCATTGCGCCGCAACTGTATGCTAAATACCAGAAAAAAACGGCTACCACAAGAAATGACCGTTTCGGGGAGCAAAAACCGCAACGAAACTATCTGCACGCAAGTACTACAGCATCGCAATAACGTATGGGAACGAAACTTATCGTATGCTTCATTTATAGCACCTCCACAGAGTTTTCCTGCCATATCAAAGTGACAATCACCAATTGCTTAATGGAACTGGCGTGGCTTGAATAACCTAGGAAAATTTTCAATCTTGGAATAACAATGCGGAATGGTTGTTTCCCAACCGACAGGCTTTTTGTACAGTGTATTTCTGTTTTTCCCCGTCATTGAGCTATTTCCCCGTCACCCAGCTATTCTGGTGCAGTACCAATCTCATTGACACAACAATGGCTATTAAGCGACTTTTTACGGCACTTCGTAAGGCCCCTTTTTATGCTCCCGCGCACGAAGCCGACATGAATATTTTTTCGGTCAGTATTAAACCCGACAGCCTTTGTTTCAAAACGTCTGCGGTCTTTCTTTACAAATATCGCATGTTTGGTTTTGTTAATATACCCCCTACAAAGATATAACACTAAATAAATTCCATCACTTACCTGCATGGTCACGTTTAATTTGTGGGATTATCCTAATCGGGAAGGAAAAATTTTAAATGTTGAAATCTCGTACGTGGAACCACAGTATTGTTACCAGGATTGTCGGTTTATGGTAAATTTTTGGTTCACGTGGGAAATGTGGGCAATTGACGCCGAGAAATAACGAACAATTTTGGCAAGCCAGATTCCTTTCAGCATCAGACAAGGCCACGTCGACCCTTGGTTTTGTGAGTTTTTCAGACAAGCTTGCCAAATGGACCTAGCTCGCCTATAGGCAGAGCGTAGAATGGAAGTTCTGAAAATGGCCCAAAGGGGTTTCTGTAGTGTTTTGTTGTGACGTCACTACCTGTCATATATTCACAGAAGGCCTCCAAGCCATTCTTCGTTGCGCAGTTTACG
Source organism: Haemaphysalis longicornis (assembly GCF_048455015.1). Taxonomy (NCBI): domain Eukaryota; kingdom Metazoa; phylum Arthropoda; class Arachnida; order Ixodida; family Ixodidae; genus Haemaphysalis; species Haemaphysalis longicornis. The sequence continues at coordinate 217,087,804 of NW_027526361.1, forward strand.
GCTGCTTCGCCGCATGAAATGCTGCTACTTTATGAAGAGGGTTAGTCAAAGTTGGGAGGTTTCTAGAAACAGAATCTGCACAGAAACGCATATAGCGTTATGAGACAACATACATTGATTTTGTTGTGAACCACTGGCATTGATTACTGTTGGTTTAAAAATATACCTTGACGAGGAAGCAGGATTCCGCATGCCATTTGCAACCTCGTCCCGCCCCACCCCTACATTTTTTGCTCTCGCCTTTGCGACTCGTGGTCGACATTCAGCGAGGATTGCTACTAGCGATGAGGCGGCCAGGGTGTTTGAAAAATGACTGCACTCTCCATTTGCAGGCACAAAAAATTGTCAAAGCATTCAAAAGTCGACACCATATAGAAGACGGTGAGAGCACTGAAATTGTGCCTCCGGAAAGGACAAAATGAGAAAAATAAACGTCATCTGCAGGTGACCGTGGGCAATAAACGTGCGAAACGGAGGACAATTATTGCTAAATATTTTCTTAGGGCATACGCTTTTAGGTAAGAATTATTCGAAAGATGGAGTGGTGAAATATCAGTTGTCGAGTGTGTTTGAGTGCAGTATTGTATAGACATGTTGAAATAACATTTATTCAACCCATTTACCATGAAAATAGTGTACGTTCTGCTGCCCCCTGCGGTATATAAAAGCGGTTAATAAAAACGCACTCTGCATGACCCATCTGTCCTAAGATGCATTTCTGGTCGTTAAAGATGTGGAAGAGACGCCTATTAATGTAGGTTAGAAATTATGATATCACACTAGTCGGGCGTGCAGGCCCAACAGTAGTACCAAATAATAGGTGTCTAGTGTCGTTCAATTACAGAAGTGAAGTGAATTCCATGAGTCGTCTCAGGGGGATTTTTTTAAGGTTTTTTTAAGAGCGTGCTACTATAGATGTCATGTCGGCAGTCGAGAAAAATGTGACTGAGCGTTACGTATTTTACACATCAAACAAAACCAGAAGTTCAAGGACCAAATAAGACTTTTCCTTGTATCCACATTGTAAAGCTAAGGATAGTCAGATGAAGTTTTAAAAAGACGGTTTTCCTGATAACAGCACACCAGGAGAGAACTATGCTGACACACGAACCCAGGTCGGGCAGCCGTAGCTCGCGCTTATCAGTTGGCAGCCTTGTTTGAGTGTATTCGTGCGCTCGCGCGGACCCTAAAAATAGGACAAACACTGCTCGATTTTTGAGATGTGCGTTTTTCAAGCAAGAAAACCGAACTTTTGGCGCAGATCTTCCTGGTCGAGGGACGTTTTTCAAGCATTATTAGTGAGATAAAGTGCGTAGCGTTTTCGCCAGTATGCAAGAAAATGTTGCATCGCAGTAAAATCATTAATGGTAAATCCACGATTCAGAAAGTCGGATGAATATAAAAATAACCTTGATTAAGCCCCGCACGCAAATTCTTTTAGAACGGTAACCAACAAGGAAATAAATGAGGGGCAAGCCGCCATGGGCACTCGCAGAAGGACGTCTGCAAATTCGGAAATATAGAACGTCAGGCTGTCCAAAGAAACCACAAATGATCCATTCGTGCTTTTATACTGTATATGGAGGCTAGATTGGCAAGTCAAAGAAGATACAATAAACATCTGCGGTTGGTCATGTCCTATTGGCAAACTGGCATCAAATAGTCACCTCGCGGCTGGGAAGCCGATCACCGAATGTACAGAACTGCGTGCCGGCGAGACACCCGCCTTTAAACGCCAAACATCCGCGTATGTAATCTGCCATATTAACAGTTTCGGTGGTGCCAGGTCGGGGTGGTCTTACCTGAACAGAGCCTTGGCGTTTTCTACAGCAATACGACTTTAGGGTTTCTTTAGGTATTTTTTTTATTATTCCGGAAGTTTGCCATTCAGCATAAGGGAAAATAAAATCTACAGATAGACTCCGGATTCCCGAAGGAATCGGAGCAGGGAGCCATACTGTGGCACCTGCATCCGGGGCATTAATTCTTGCCGCAGGTGGCGATGTGCACAACGCGTAGGCTTCGCATAGCAGGGAAACTCCACACCAGGTGCTCTGCTGTAGCCTGGTCAGCAGGAGCGGGGCAAAGGGGCAAGTGGAGTTGAAGGGGGCATGATATTGAGGTGGCCAGGAACTTATCACAGCTGGCGCGAAGGCGACTCCCAGGCGAAGACGTCTGAGGAGGACCTCTTCTTGGTGAGACAACCTGCCAGGGAGATCTGTACCGCCCGGGGGTATGAGAGCGCGCGCGGTTCGTCGTAGACGTTCTTTTTCACTTAGAAGGCGAAGACCATTTGGTGAAGGTGCAAAAGGAGCTCGATATTGCACACGCCCGGGTTGTGTTCCGGCCTCTGCAGCCTGCATTGCGGGGTGGCTGTTCCGTTGGCGCCATGACCCGCGCAGATGACATCGGAAGGCGTCCCCTTTGTTCTGGATTTCTAGCAGAAGTTCGTTGGAAGTCAGAGTTTGACGAATCTCTGGTACAGCTGCCGACGAATCAGTGTAAATTGTACACTGCGGTCAAGTGTGGTTGATTATCAATGATGTGTGTAGCAGAGCAACCCGCACTGCAAGTAGTTCTGCCTGCATTGATGTCCCCTTCTCTGTTGTTATGTAAGTTCAGATAATTGGATCGGGAGCAACAGTCGCCAAAGTAGAGCGGTATGCAGTAAGGTATCGGAAGCACTGGTGTCGACAAACATCAGCGTAGACGAAGGGCTAGAAGTGTGAACAGACGGCGCAATCGAAGCACCAAATGTTCGGGGATGAATACCGGTAAGACGTCATATATCCGTTAATTGGTGGAACTTCCATGGGAGCCGTATATTGGTGTCTGATAGTAGTGGCGCTGGTGAACCGGTCATATACGCTACAAGGGCGGCAAAATCTGGGTAAAGGGCTTGTTTTCGGAGGGCGGCTTCTCGACGCTTATGCACTAGCTCATCACACGTGTTGAGCCGTCCTTCTTGTTGGAAAATTAGAATGGGGGTGAGGGTTGGAAGAGGGTTGCAAGAGCGTTGGAAACCGAATTGTTTACTGATTGGAGTAGTGCCTAGTCTTACTTTCCAAGAAAGGGGAATTGCGCTTGATAAACTATGCGAGGCAGAAGAATGGCTTGGACGAGTGGGCGGGCTGTCTTAGATGCAGCACCACCTTCTGGCGGGAACCAAGAAGGCCTCGCGCCGAACGCCAGCCGCCGCTCGATGAGGACGTTAGTCCTAGCCGCTGCTTAAAGGCGACGCGGTTGTCATGCTTGCTTTCGTGGACATTACCGGGGCCGGTAGCAGCCCTTGACGGCGTCTGGAACTGAAAGTTATCGCTGGTACGGTACTACGGAAAACAGCTTGGAACGTAAAAACGCCAATTAATCGCGTCAAAGCACACAGCCTTGGAAACGACACGTCGGAACCGCCGAAGGAGGTCAATCCCTACCTCTGCTGATTGTTTTATAACCATGGTCAATTATTAAGTCATACCATTCCGCCTCTCGTTACCGTCATGATCCCCTTGCCTTCGAGTATTTTGCCTTGTTATATTAAACAGGCGCTTGACCAATCGCCGTATTTAGCGCTACCCGGATCGAGTTAGCATAAACATGCTCTCCCGGTCTTTTGTCCCACGCTCAAAATGCACCAGTACGCCTCTGGTAGTGCGGCTTTCCCAACAGTTTTATAGTGAAATAATTTCGCATTTTCGTGATTTTCGTAAACCGGCTGGTTTCTCTTTTTTCTTTAAAGATGTCGGCGCTACCCACGGAAGTGGAGTGTTTTTCAGTTCTGCTTCCTTCTCTCCCCTGTGGGTTCTACATATCCCCGTTTGTGTAAATGTGCTTTAAGACTTTTGGTATTAGCATGGTGCAATTACTGCAGTAGGTGTCAATTGATGTAGTTACCATACGTTGCTAAGTAGGAAGCCACAGTGCATTCATTAGTTCAACCTGTTGTTAGAGAAATTCAAGAAATGGCGTTGTTGAAGAAGAAACATCTTAAATGGCCTTTGTGAAAACTCCTCAAAATTCGTAAACAACACTTCCTTACTTTTTGTTAGCTTTCATTCTGTTTGTGGTGGTTGCAAATTTTATTTTCGGCCTTAGATCGTGGCACGTAGGGTGCACTACGTTTGCTTTATAGAGAATGTATACATTGTTAATGCAAAATGTCAGGCACCTTTTTGAGAAACTCCGTATGAGCGTATCATTCAAGCTACTTTGCTCAATGATGCAAATGCTGTTGAAAGGACGTACCTCATCAACAGTACTTAAATTTTATCACTGCGCTTTTGTGTTTTTCTTTCTAAGTTTAGAGAGGAATAAAATAACTTTTGTGTCGTTAAATACTCACTTTGACAATATTTTGTGTGAACACCTGAAGTCAAGTAGGATATATATTACCCGCAATACAAACTCAGAGTTAACTACCCTTGTTAATTACTTTTCCTGAGCTGAGGAGCCCTTGCACCTCGTACCTGCAAGGAACAAGTACTGGATAGTGTTTTCAAACAATAAACGTTTATTTGTCTCCGTGTTCGTAATAGACACGCAGCAGGTCATAAATTCCCGCTTAAGCTGTACCAGTTTGCGTGAGTCTTTAAACGTATAAAAATGAAGCCGTAACGCCACTGATACGCTATCTTTTACAGCACTGCTGTTGAGTGTGAACCATGCGATTAATACACGGACACTTGGCAGTTGTCGTCGCTCGCGTCAAGGAATGAGTAGCATAGTTGATGATTGAACGAAAGAAACTCCGAAAGTGGCAGCGACCAGCGTAGAACGCTTGAGAAATATAACGAAAAGAGTAGGATAGGAAAGCAGAAAAGGCTACGGCCGAGGCAAGGGAGAAAAGCGCAAGAAGAGATTTTGGTGAAACAGCCACCAAATAATCAGACCACCGCGAGAAACGGGCTCTACAGGGTCCGCTCTCTTAGAGGTGGCTCATTAAATGCACATTACAAGTTACGCCGTTTATTTGATCGGTTTTATGGGGTGAGAACATTCACCATTACTATCACCGTAATTTCAGCTCTTTGTTTGCGAGGTCTCTTTCGGACAGTGAAGGCATTTAGAGCAGTACACGGATGTTTTAAAAAATTATAGCCCTCAATATTGAAAAAATTCAAACATCTGAATTTTTAACACAATCATCGGAACACCTTATGCTGCCAAAGAACACAGGGTTAGTATTGGTAGAAGTATTGTGTTCGTAAGTACAGTTTTTTGCGGTTTAGACAGAACATACAAACCAAATCCCGAGCAACATCATGATCTCCAGCTTTTCTGTGCACATAACCATATTAGTGAGAACTACCTTCTACGCAGAAAGTTTTCCCGCAAGTACAGTATTCCATAGTTATAATGAGAGCAGCTGGCCGCTGATAATTTTGTTATAAGCCGTAATTCGATATAAGCGACCACTCGAGGAAATATAAAGCAGTTTAGCTTTATCCACCACAACTGTGCGGAATCAAAACACAATGTGTTCAGTGTGTAGCGGCCACTTTGTCATCGACCGCAAGCACCCACTATCATCATCATGCGCCGCTGTGCCAGCGTCAGCGCCGCGTGGCCTCGGCACGGAGGACGAGCCACCTGCTAGAGAAAGAAGACCTTTTACGCCACTGGGCCGCACTCTACGGGCGCTCCCGGGGCCCGGGTTCCTGCTGCTATCGAATCTCCTCTACAAATAAATGTAGGCCCTGCCGCACGACCATATCGGCTTCTACAATAATTGGTGACCCGCGTGTACGCAGCATAGACTCCCGCTTCGCCTGGCCGCGGCCGCCCTACCCGGCCTTCGAGCGGCGCTACCCACGAGCCTGCTTCCTCAAAATGGAGGCGCACTTCGTCCTATGCTGCATCGACTCACAGACCGAGTGCTACCGCATAACCAGCACCCTGCTTCGGGCCGACCTACACTGTGTCCTCCTAAAACACGGTGAGCGGCGCCACGACACGCTGCAGGGCTACGTGATGGCACGGCTCGGCTCGAGTCGTCCCCGCCCCAAAGAAGCTGCATCCCCACTTTCCACGGTTTCCTTGAACGCCGTAAAGCACGATGGAAAGAGGACGGCACTACCCAGCTTGCAGCATCCCTCGTGCCCTAACGAATTTCCGACGCGGGAGCGAAAGAAAGTGGCACTACCATCTGGCTTCACTGAACGTCACAGATCCACCTTCGGCCACTCCACCCCAGCTGCAGCCAGCCACTCGACTCTACGTGGTCACACCACTCCACTCAATCCCGCGGCATGGCCACCCCGCCAGCCGTTCTACCCGAATAACCCCGAAGTCTGCCTATGCCAGATAGAGTGCTTTTATGACTTGTACGGCGTCACAGCGCAGCAGAATCCCTACTCACGGATGTACGAGCTCCTAACATCCAGCTTCACCTCTACATTGATGGAGGCTGGATTTCAGCCCTATGATGAGCTCAGGGCCTTTCTCCTCGCGCGCTGTGGTCGCTATCTAAAACCAGCCTCACCAGCCGCAGAGCCTCCTACCACCCCTGTCGGGGTCTTCCAGCCTCGCACCACCATGCTGGCCCATCACACCAAGGCCACTGCGACCACTCTCTACCTCGTGGGTGGCAGCCCAGAGGCAGCGAAAATAAAGGACTGCACCTCACACGCTAGCAGTCCGTCGCCCAATGTATGCTCGCTGCCTTCCTGCAGCACTCAAGCTCTGGGCTGGCCCCTGAAGAAACCTCGTTTGCACATTTTGTACACGCTACTCCTGTGGATCCAAATGCAATTTCGGAAATCATGTCATACATGTCCACACATTCCCATATGCCAGTCGGAGATGCTGCTTCACCACGCATCTCGACCATCTGTGATGTCGCTGAGGCGTCCACTACAGCCCCACTGCAGTGGCAGCATAGCACGCATGAGGTGCACACTGTGGCACTTACTACCGGTCACGATGAAAGCCGGTCCTCCGACGACCTGATTACCATGGCTAAGTGGACGCACAGTCAGCGAGTGAAACGTCCTGCACGCCCTATGAAGCAGCCATATCATAACTTAAAGCTACCTTCGCCATTAGTCCTTTATGCTGTCGAGCTTCAACGCCGCCGTCGACGTACCAAGCGCCGACCACGAGGGCGGTCATCTGGGCTAGCACGGCAGCATCATCTCCAGGGTAGCCGCCTGCTCCGGCACACGAATGTCTGAGGCGAACGCACTGGATTCGTAATGCTTTTGGCGTTCACCATCGCCTTTTTTGGTTACTGCCCCTCATGAAAGTGCCGCGGTCATCATCGGCGTCTTCTCCCGTTTCCAAACAAAGCATACGCCTCGAGGCTGCGCCCGACTGTATCTCTCCTCCTGAACTTCGACAGATAAGGCGTGCTGCTACACGGGCACACTGACGGTGTGGAGCGCAGCACTTGGAGCGCTCACACTTCTAAACCCATCCCATCATCTAAATTTATGTGGACACCCGCGACAGCGTGACATCGGACCAGTCTATTCGTGCTCAAACTCCTCCGCTGCTCCACTCCCAGCCCAGCCCACCGGAACCTATATTGCGCCCTGGAGGCCCTCTTGACTAAGACTTCGACTGTCACCGTTAACTATTACGGGACTGACCAGAATAACTCTAAAATCTAAGATGCCTTTTCACTTGGACTACTTAAGGAACTCTGACCGCGGACTCAGAGCGCGAATGTATTCAGAGCGAATAAGGAGGGGAATGCAGTGGCCACTTTTATAGGCGGTGGTGCGGACGTCACAGAGGGCTTAGAGCTTCGCGTTGAAAGCGCTGCAGATAGCATAGCTCGAGTTTGAGGTTGTATTTCAGCTAAAAAAATGATTAACCTCAATGTGGGCAGACAGTGCAATCATGAAAAGTGACCTGTTTTGCACTAGGGGCTTTGCATGATCACTGGGCAATTTTTTCCTGAGGCGTGCTGCCGTGAAGTTTGCAACAATAGTCTTTCGGCGTCCCGTTCTGGACGACACTGCTAATTTTACGATTTCAGTGTCGATATTCGCGCACCGCCACGTCCACGGCGCTGACCGATGTCTACGAACAAAATTCAACCACCCTGCCACGCAGTTGGACCGTTTGTCTAAAGTCGGATGGCGCGAATATAGACGACCAGGTTGAGAAGATCACCGAGGAAACACGTGCTTCCGTTGACCCGCCATTGGCGTTGACCCGCCATATTGACAGCTTGACGCATCGCAGGGTCGCCGCCGCTCTGCGACGCCTCTGATCGCGCCTTCGCTCTAAGAGGGTCACACTCCTCATGCACTTCGAGTAATGCGGGCTAAAATGCATGCGTTTGGGATAGGACCTGAAAATTTTCTTATAAAGCGATATTTTGAGTAAAGCGATTTTGTTATGGGGAGGGTTTACTGTATATCAATAAGAAGCATCGCTTAGCTGCCGGTAGGCAAAGTCAAATTTTTATGTATTCAGTACTGATCTTTCATAACGCCATTTGAGAACGTAATCACACCAAGAAAGGTGTTTTTAGGCAAACTGTAACAGTTTGATGAACATTTTAAACATTGTAATTGTTTCTGAAATGTGCAGCATGTACAGTACAGTACTAGTCATTGGTGTGCTGGCAATAATCAACCAAGCAAAATGTTACTTCTCTTTGTTTGTATCATCAAAACAAGCTCAAAGGGACTATCTTCCTTTATCGGTGCTTCGCAAACAAGAGGTAAACTTTTAAAACTTAACCGGCATTTAACCAGCAATATGGCGATATTGGCCAAGTTCATTCTACTTTTCGGCAAATACATTGTTCCGCTGCGTACGGCTAAAGGTCAGCAGAAGCGAACGGCGACCACAAGATACGACTGTTTCGGGGAGCAACTAACGCTACGGAACTCTCTGCACTCAAGCACTACAGCTTTGCAATAGCGTCTGGGAAATAAATTAGCTGTCGCTTCATTTATGGAACATCTACAGCGTTTACCCTTAACATCAATACGAGATTCACCAATCGCTACGTGAAACTGGCGTGTCTCAAAACGCCGGGGAACATTTCCTCTGCTGTAAATGAAATGCGGCATCCTGGTCTCCCAACGGACAGGCTTTTTCTGCAGTATCTTTCTTATTTTGGGTCTAAATTGAGTATGAGGCGGCTATTGTAGTGCAAAAAACATCATTTGCACAACATTAGGTATCACGCGACGTAGGTAATAAAGATACTGCGCTTGTTATGACCCCTTTTTTTGATGCCGATCGGGTTTAGCCCTTCTCGTGAATGGTTTCGGATAAAAGCCGGCATGAATATTTTTTCGGTCATAATTAAACGCCGCAGACTTCGTTTCAAAACATCCGCCGGCTTTGGTTTCAAATGTTGCGTCTTTGATTTCTGGTTACTATATTCCTAACAAAGATAAAGCGCTCAAAGCTGCATTTTTTACTCTAATGGTGAAGATTCATTTCTGAGAGTATCCTCATTAGAATAGCGATAAGGTAAAATGTTACAATATCTTACGCGGGACTCCAGTACTATTTTGCTGTGGCGCTGGATTATAGAAAATGTTGGCACCACGCGGGGAAGGTTACCAGTTGAAGCCCGGAAATCACAAACATTACCGGCAAACAAGATTTTTAGACTCAAACCCTCCAGTGCCGCAACAAATCATACTTTTATGTATTTTGAGGTACACCGGACCCATGAACAGTGCTCCCCTTATTGGCAGAGAATGAGGTGGAAGTTCAGTAGATGTCACTAAGACAGGCTTCTTTACTGGTTCTTGGTGACGTCATTTCCGGCATTATGTTCCCAAAAGGCCGGTAATCCATTCTTCGAGGTGCAGTTTATGGCTGCTTCGGCGCATTAAACGCTGCTTTTTACGAGGAGCGTTATATAGAGGGTTGCGGAGTTTGTTTCTAGAAAGAGAATCTGCTACGAAACGTATAGTGTTATGGGAGAAAACATATTTATTTAGATGTCCAAGTTTCGTACAAATTACAGTTGGGATAAAGGTTTGTCTTGACAAGGGAACACAATTCCATACGCACTTTACAACCTCGTTCCGGGCCGCCACTACATCTATTGTTCTCGCAACTGTGTCGTCCGTTCGACTTTTAACGAGGGTCGACACAGGCGATGACGAGAACAGAATGTTCGGTAAAATAAGTGCGCTTTTCTACCTGCTGGGACATGCATATGTAAAAGCCTTGAAAAGTCCACACCATTTGGAAGACAGTGTGAGCGCTAAAATTGTGCTTGCGGAAGCGAAAACACACAAAGTACAAAAACGAAAAGCGAGCTGCTGCTGAGAGTCAGCAGGAAACTTCCAAAACGGAGGAAACTTATTGCGAAATGTCTTATGAGCACACATGCTTTCACGCAAGACTAATTCGAAAGATGGAGTGGTGAAATATGAGTTACCGAATGTGCTGGAGTGCACTATTGTAAAGAGATGTTTTCTTATTCAAAGCATTTAGCATTAAAACAGTGCATAATCTTCTGCATCTAAAGGCCAATATCACAACAAATGAAGTTTAAGAAAGAAAGAGCGCCGTGGTTGCACGGACATCTTTTTAACCCTCTTGTGTAAGTCCTCTCCATTGTGGGCGACGGGTCATTCCAATACTATCCAGGGACCTGGAACAAGCTATCCCATACATATACAGTTTTCTACGTGACACTCCATGTCAGTAATTCATAAAAAGCAATAGGTGGAGGGAAACTATACCGACTCGAATCCCTCAAAACTGACCAGAGCCTTAAATTTTCAACAGTGTGCTTTCTCAAGCCTCAATTAGAGTGTACACCTTTTGAGGACAGGAAGAGGCTGCACTTCTGGCAAAAAGGCAGAAATCTATCACTTTCATGTGGATGGTTCACTGCACTCCACTCAAGCTCCATCTGGATCTTTGGCGACGCAAAAGAATGGTCTAATGCGAAAAAGCTCCCAGTTCCCGAAAAACGTGTGTCGTCTATATTATTATAGGGAACAACACTGTGAGCAGACACCGACTGTTAGATTAGTTTTCCCCTGCGGTCGATTTTGTCACCTTCGCACCAGCAGTAATGGCATTAAACCTTCCATAGAAACCATGTAGGCAATTGCTCAATCTCACCATCAGCCTACTGAGGTCCACTGCAGGACGAGGGCCTCTCTCACTGACCTATAACCACTCCTGTCATCTCCTGCTCGAGTTCACAGTTTGCCTCTGAATATTTTTAGTTGATCCCTCCATCTGCTTAATGGCCTTCTCCTTCTTCTACACCAATCTCTTGATATCCACTCTGGTATCCTAATTCTCCAACGGTTGTCTGTTCTTCTCACTTCATTGGCAGACCAAGTCGTTTCCTTTTTCTTTACATGAAGTATAATATCTTCTACTCTAGTTTGTTCTCAGAGCCAGGTAGCTCGTTTTCTGTCCCTGGGTATTTCTCCTTACAAATTTTATTTCCACGGCCCCTTGAGCCGACCTAAGTTTCGTTTCCAGTTGTTTAGTAAGCCGCGACGTTTGACCTCCGTATGTCATAACCGGCATTATGCTCAGGTTGTAGAATTTTCTGTTGAGTGCCAGGTAGCTGTCTCTTCAATATTTTGGTGTGCTCGCCAAGTGGTCCCCAACCCATCCCTATTCTGCTGCTGGTTTCCATGTCGTAGTGAGGGGTCAGCATTAACCATCTGTCCAATGGAGTTATATTATTCTACTTGTTCTAGCGTTTCTTTTAATAAGCTGAAGAGGACATTTTCGTAGTTCTTATTGCTGATTACTTTACATTTATTCATTATTACTTATCTACATGGAGGTGCTTTATTGTACTTGCCGAATATTGTTTGCAGGTGTTCTCCAGTCTCACTCAGCAACAATTTATCGTCCAAAATCCCCACATAGCGGAAGCATTCCCCGTTTATTCTTAATCGTGTGTTTTCCCACTCAAGCTTTCTAAATACCCCCTACAGACGTGCTCTGAATAGCTTTGGCGACATGGCATCTCCCTGTTTACTCCCTTTCACGTCTGATATTTATCGCTTTTTTGGTGGAGGGTTATCGTGCCCGTGAATTCATTATATAAGTCTTCTAGAAGTCTGATGCAGGTTTCCTCTATTCCCTAGTCATTTTGTAATTTCAGCACGTCTGTGGCGAGTACGGAATCAAATGCTTTCTCATAGTCTATAAATGTTATGTAAAGGCTTTTTGTGTATTCTGCGGATTTTTCTATCACTTGGTTGACGACATGGATGTGATCAATTGGTTAGTGCCCGTTCCTAAACCCATCCTGCTCTCTGGGTTGATGGGAATACAGGCTGTCACCTATTCGGTAACATGGGGGACTATCAGGGGAAATTATAGGCTGGATTCTCTAGGCCATTTTTGACCATCCTGCCAGCGCTAACGTGACTTTATTCAGTTGAAAATCACTTCACAAACGCTGGCCTCCTGCTTTACAATCTTTCTTTACATCGTTCTTTTTGCATCCTTCTTTACAATTTTCTATGACGTTTCCTATGTCGTGAGAAAGAGATGGCTTGGCTTGGCGGCGATACTGCACGATTAACCAACCCTACGACAGAATCAGTTGGCCCAGCGTTTCGTCCGCCGGCCGAAGGTGGGTCGTCGCTATTTGTTCGCTCAGTTGAAACTAAGCCACGACACGTTAGTGCCTGGAAGAATGGCTTTTAGTTGGCTGGTTGTAAACTTCGTGAAGCTCTTAGGAAGAAGTCCCTCCGCACAAGCGCACACGCGGCGCTTCGCCGACTGCTACGCCTGTAGAAAAATTTAAATCCGATTGAGGAAGAAAAATGCACCGACACTTTTACGGTACAGCGTAAAACCAAGGTGGCAGAAGAAATAATTTCGCTGGGTGCACTAGCGCAGCGGTCAGCCGGACGACCACACATCTGCAAATGTTTTCCGTCTAAGGAATACAGCCGCTAGAGATGAGATATATGTGTACGTTTGGGGTACGGTACGTGCACTAGCGTTATTCAAGAAATAATTGTCGAGGATGCGACACAAGAAGGGAGCCAGGCAGCCGGTAGCGTGTTCGCTGTGCTTATCAGGACCCAATTCCCACGATTGCGAAGCGCGAGCTACAGGTCCATGCCACCGTGCCTGTTCGAAGCGCTTCCTTTATTCACAATCCTGAACACACTCCCGCCGTCACCAAGGTGCGCAGACCCATCACTATGAAAAAAGATGGGAGACTGTGCCAAACCACGGGAAATGCACTCCCTTAAGATGGACAAAAGATGTAGCCAGAGGCGCACTGCAACAGGTCAATAGGAGAGAAGCTGCAGTAGTCACAGGGAAGGAGAAGTATGCGTACGGATACCATCGTGAGTCCCCCTACAGTAGTGAGATGATGTGGCCGTACAGGACGCAGGACACATCCGTAGACCAAGGTAGTCCCGCCAGACGCGGATCTTATTCTGCTTGTTCAGCTCGCTACGGCGAGCTTCCTTCGAATGCGGCTGCGCACTTGACTTCACCATCCTCATTGAAGATTTTGGTGCGGCTGATGGCAAGGAAGAAAGCAGGTACTCCTCGTATTGGCTGACAGCAAGATGGTACCCGGTGTCTCGGTCGCCACCCGTGTTGCCTCCCAGTTCGCCGTAGCCCCAGGGATCGTAGGGTAATTCGCCCTTTTCGGGCTGTCGCATCAGATTGTGTCTTGTTCACCTGTAAGGCACAAGCATAGCCAGTGCAGGGAGGCATCGCTTGTAGCTACTCGCAGGTGAGCACTCGTCGTGTGCACGCATCCTGGTCGTGAGCTGTGCCTCCATGCCTCAGGGACAATGGTCATGGCAGTGGATGGCATGGCTCCGAGAAGTTTCCCAGAAAACCGTCAAGCGCGGCAGTTGACGCTGCCTGGTTACAAGTCACGAGGTCGCCGCAAGCATGTTCAACTGATGGTTCTTGTGATCCAATTCGTAGCGCCGGTGCTCCGATTAGAGTCGGGGATACCAGGATGCGCTGACGCCAGCGCAGATGGCAACGGTGAAGCCGGCGCCGAGGGCAGCACTTCCACCGTCGTGCAAGTATGAACAGCGCACGCTTACCAGGACCAACAACCACGTGCTCTATCAGGAAGAAACCCCCTCCAACGGGAGCGACTTCTGAACTGTCGGAAAACATCACATTGGACGGGTCTGCGTTGGCCGCACCATTGGGCCCCGTGGTCACGGGACCTCTATATAAGCCGGTTCCGTGGCTGCCTATACGAACGGTGCCGTCGTCGTTAGGCTGGCTGCTGAGTACACTCAGTCGCCCCTCGACGGAATCCGTTGCGTCCTTCGCTAGTAGTTGGTTGCTAGTTGCGGACGGTCAGAAATACACGGCTCACAATCAGCGGGCCTGTTCGCCATCTTGTCAGCCTTGCTACCTAGCTTTCACAAGAGGGCACCGCGATCTTACCGCGCCGGATGGCGCTGGAGTAATAAATTGGTGCTCTGGTGGCCCAAGCAGCAACTAATGAAGGAACCGGGGAGGGTCTAGCGAAGTATACCTGCGTGCGGATCTCGACGAACTTTTCGTCTTACTTATAAGTCTGGAACAAATCAGCTTCCACGCCATCCAAATCGATGGTCTCATGCATGCGCTTATCGAGCGACTTCAACTCCTCGTACCCGCAGTGGACATGGCGAAGTGTCAGCAAGTGTTGCCTTTTGACGCAAGAGGACCCTGTAGCAGTGACTAAAAAGCTCCTAGGCCTCTTGTGACAGCTTCACTCACGGTGTCACGGTGGCGGCGTAGCTCCTCCATGACAGGCGGTGCGAAGGTTGGCGACCGGGTGGCCTCGGCACGAGCGCAAGCGGCGGACAACGTTCGATGATGAGGGTCGCAGAATTGTGTAGTTTTCAGGAACTCTCAGGGCAAGCATCCTCGAATACTGCGCGCATCAGGTCAAATCTGCCCGTTCTCTCAGTCTCCCGGTTTTAACTAACCAGAATGTTGCATGTGCGACGCAAGAAGCCAGCCAGACTGCCGGTGGCCCGTTCGCTGCGCTGACCAGGACCCAACTGCCCTAGCACATAGTACGAGCTATACGCCAGTGCGCGCCATGCCTCTGTGAGCCGCTTCCTTTATTCACTATCCTCAACAATGGTTCGGTAAGCTGCTTAGAATTCTAAAACAAAATGAAAATGGTGAAGTGGCTCTACATTATAAACTTCATATTTAAGCACCTTGTAGAGCTCGCTTATGGCGGAGTAGTTGTAGAGCACTGGGCGGATTGTTTCATGGTTCGCCAGTTCGAAACCCCAATGGAGCGTTCCTTTCCTTTTTTTGAAGTTCATTTATTTGTTCTGGGTAATGTTTTCTATACTAAAGTCCCTAATTTTGAATTACTTTTATTGCTCCAAGAGCGAGGTCGCAGAACGCGTGCAGGCTGACACTGACGCACTGGCGAGTTCTTGTTGGCATGGTGTTGCCTAAGCATTCCCGGATTGCGGTCACTGACCCGAACTAGCCGACCATGGCCCTGGTGCGAACACGCCTCTTACGATACAAGCATGAGACTGGCAAGGTAACAAGAGGTGGCGGAGGCACATCGCATTTGAGCATCTCCGGTGATACCGACGAAGGGCGTTCATACAGTGTGTTTGCTAGGGCTAGTGGATGTTGCTATTCAGCTGTGCTGCTAGGCTTATCTGGCACGTTTCCCAGCGGGAATGAGATGAGAGCGCTGTGCCGATTACGGAGATATCGAGAAGGCAAAGTCAACGATAACGTCCGATCCCAAGAAGAAACTGGTTTCAATTTTACCTTGAACATCGTCCAATGACGTAGCACCTCGTGTGCACGTCACTGCTTCATTTCGTGTGGCCGCCGGAGACCTCGCATGGTGGTTTTTCTGTTTCGTTCTTTATAAAATAGGCACCGCTACATAGACAGGATAATCGATGAAAAGTGTGTTTATTTGAGCGAGTGTAAGCACTTCTACGAAAACCAGGAGCTTGACAAATTCGCTTCACTGTCACGTTTCGTTTATGTCGTCATCATAATCATCGTCACCATCATCATCATCAGCCTATCTAAGCCCCCTTCACGTCTAAAGCCTCTTTCATAAATATAGAATTATCCCGATACTGTGCTACTAGGGCTAATGAATCCCCGCAAACTTCTAGATATAATCTATTCATCTAACTTTCTGCCGCCCCCTACCACGATTGCCTTTTCTAGGGATGCACACTGTTCCCCACATGGCCAATGGTTATTGTGTCATAACACAACAAGCTCTGGCCACATACGTTTCCCGTTCCTAATTGCAACTAATATATCCTGAACACGTGTTTTTTCCTGAACCACTACGCTCTCGGTTTCACCCTTAATGTTAAACTTTTCATGTTCCGTTCCCTTGCTTGCTGAGTCTTCCTTAATTTAAGTTGAACCCATTTGGTGAGCCTCCAGGTTTCTGGCGCGTAGGTGGGTACTGGTCAGATGCAGCTGTCAAACACTGAATCTTTCAGGGAGAGTGGTAGGTTGCCATTCATTATCTGAGAATGCCTGCCGAATGCCCTCCTCCACATTGTTATTCTTCTAACTACTCTATCTCATAGGTTCATGCAATTAGTCATTAAGGGACAACGGCAGATACATTGAGGCAACAGGGATCAGCACGTTGACGTAAACTTGTCTTGCAACGACATCCAGAGTACTGTTATGTTGTATTGCCTTTAAAATTACGCGAGCTGCGACAATCAAAGCCACACCACCTGAACCACGGGTGCAATCCTCTTGTCCTTTCTAAGACGGCGAAAATTGCGAAGATTCTTGTATAGTTTCAATAATTTGTCTCTTGGAGGAGCACTACATTAAATTCATAGTTGTGTTTTAACATGTAGCCATTATCTATGTCGTAGACTTGACCTCTACAATTCCCGCGCATCATGGCAATTGGCATTTTACTTTCAGTCAGGGTAAGGTACCATGAAACTTTTGTTTAGTTTTTGTCGGGTAGTTTCTTTGCAGGAGGATCACTCCTTGCGGGTGTCTTCCGTGAGTTGTTTAGGGTGCCTTTAGAAGACACTAATCAGAGAGGCATCCAATGTCTTTTAGTTCCGTCCCATGCCCCTTAAAGGTACGAAGTGAAGGGAACAACCTCTATTTCCGCCCCCGCTGGGGCTGAGCGGGCACTGAGTTCCACAGTGTATGATGCTGAAGCGCTTGCATTCGGTTGTGGCTGTGGTAGCTGCTCCATTGGGGGAGGCTTGGCTGTGGCAAGATCAGAAAAACTAACCTGTGCACCAACCGACGCCTAAGGCGCTCCCCACGTCGCGCACAACGTTGAAGAAAATGCCTTTTCGCACGAAGGAGAAGCGTCTTTGCGCTTCGATAATCGGAAGATTTTCTTTTATCTCATACAATATTACTGTTTTCTCTTATTCAAATTTTTGACACTTTCTTGAGTACGCATGGTGTAGCCCTGCACAGCTCAGTCTCTTCACTTCCTGCGCTAAACATGAGGTCGTGAGATGATCAGTGCTCCCACACTTGGCAATACCCTCTTTGCCACTACCCCTCTGCAGGGTTTGTCCAAATGTGTGGCCCCCTGAGCACCAGTCGGGTTTGAGGTCAATGCACGGTCTCGAGGAACAAAATAGCCAAGTTTAAAAAGATTCCCGAAGCTTGGTAGAATTGAACATCAGGACCACGTGGTTGATAGGTATGTCAATGACATACATCATATCATGATACATCTGACGGCAGTATCATTTTTTTCTCGCGGGCCCATCGAAGATTTCATCTTCTGTAAAATCCGCAATTTCAGGATATAAAGTTACTGCTTGGTTGGCTTTGCTGTACTGATTCTTTACAATTACATTTGCTAGCATTTGCATCGATAGCGTTCCATCAGTAGAGGTATGTTTTTCACATTCAACGAGAATATCTCCAGATGACATATTTGCAGCTTTAAATTTACCATTGAGGACACCTTCAAGGTCTTTTGATATTACAAATAGCGGGGGCTTTCGTAAGTGGCACTGGCCGTCAATTTATTCAATGACAAGAAATTTTGTAAAGCTTTGTTCTTGCTTTAATCAGCACCTTTGGTACAGGTTTGTTTACTGTGACACAGACTCCTTTCCAAGGTCGATCAAGTGAAGGTTTCGCTGTAGCCACAGACAAAAAAATAGCATTCAGCAGCTATGCTTGCCGCTTACCGTGGAGCCCAACCCAAGGCGCAGTCCCGCCTTGGGTATCCTGACCTCGAAAATTCTGCACAAAGAAACATAAGGTGGCCATTTACAGGATCAAAATCTTTGCCTCCCGGAATTGGTCAGAACTCAGAAAGCAAATATTGAATGAAAAACATTAAACCCGTTCCAGTTAATGTGAAAGCTTTGGGATGTGCAGCGCATTGGTTGGGCGTAATGGGCTGTAGGCCGTTATACGCTCACTGCTACCACTCAACGCAATTCAAATTTCCCGCCTTCTGTGTTGTTGCACGCGCCCCGCCAGAAACTGGAACCGCAGGAGTTCTGTTCGTTTATTGCTTGCATTTCCTCTCGCACGTTTTTTTCGCTTACAATCGTAAAAACCAACCCCACGAGCGTTCCTTACTAAGTTCACGCGGCCGATGCCATGAATTATGCATATTTTGCCTCAAATGCACCTACAGTTTTCTTTGCACTAAACAACGGGGAGATCTATTTACCGTAGCCTCTGGGTTACGCCACAACTACGAAACGCGGTGTGGCTCTACTTTGGCTCGAGAGAGCCGGCTACGACGACACGGCGAATCTGTAAAGTGCTCTGCATTTAAAAGAGAGCAAAGCGAAATAGTCGGGAGCACTTCCGAAACGGCCAACTGGCTCGCTCCACCTCGCCCGCGTCTGTCCGGGGGTACCGTCTACAAAAAGGAAAGGCTAAAGTGGTGTTGCATTGAAGAAGTGGCCTTAAGGTCTGTAACAGCCTCGATGTCAGCTTAGCTACGGGGTTACACTTTTTTCTGGGCACGGCTAAGCCACGCACACCCTATAGCGTGGGTGGATCAAACCCCCATGGGCTCGCAGTCTCGGGTTGTCGCTATTACCGTCACCTTGGTTTTGCCGACATGATACCACCGGAACTTTCATTACGGGACAGAACATGCGGGGATGCTTGGTGTTCAAAAACTTGTGTCCTGCCGGCCCGTAGTTCTTTGTAGTCGGTGATCGGCTCCACCCTACTGAGGGCAGAGCTGAGTCAATTTGATAGCGCTCACTCGCAATAAATAAAAAGGGGTGTGGCCATGACATACATCAAAGCAGGTGCAACTTGTTTTTATTGAATAGATTGCCCAGCTGAAAAATGCGGGATTCCCGTCTCCAGTTGTATCTGGCGCTTGCGGAGAACTTCTACAAAAATTTTAATGAAAACCAAAGGAAGGTGACGAGCAAAAGGAAGTATAAAAAGAGAAAGTCCATGCTATTCCTCATTCTTACAGGATCTCTCATAACCTCGAAAACGTTGCTCAAAGGTACGATGGTATTGTGTTCAATGCGCCCTGGAATGTGGCGAAAGTGTGCCCTATGATGACGCGAAGGAAGCCGCAATCGCCCTCCAAGAAACACGATAAATTTCACACAGAATGCACCATTAGAGATTCGCATCAGTTATAACTCCTATATTGTCCAAACAGGTATATGTTGCAACGTTGCAACGACAGACCGCACAAGCACTGCTGTGCAATAAACAACAACGCTGGTGTCCTCATGGCTGTGCACTGCGTAAGTTGCACTCTTCTGGGTGCACACTGCGCTCTGCTCTTCAAACAGGCCACGTTTCTAAAATGGGTCAGAGATAAGTAATCAAGAGATATTGTAAATGCTTATTTCTTTCGAAAGGGGACAAACAAGTCCATCGGTACACCGTAGGTCGCATTATCACTCAAACAATTTGTGTTCTTAGACGAAAAACGTTGATGTGGCGTTTTCAAGTGGTCAAAACAGTGTTAACGTTGTGTTTTCTCTAATAAAGTTTAGTTGGAAATGGCGCCTTCCCTGTTTCTACGTGTCTCTTTTGGTCCCCGTTGTTTCGCGCCTCCAAATTGTTCAGTATCTTCAACCATGTAGCCCTGGTGAGGCTTTTGTAGATTGAAGAAGCCCAGTTTCAGGCGGTGACTACTGTAGCCTAACTGTGAACATGTGACTTTGGCTTTGTACCGGATCTCCCAAAAAGTATTTTGGGGGACGACGCCCACTTATTTGAATGCCGTGCTTTGTGACTGCTTTGACCTTCCACGCACAGAGATTTAATTAACGTTCCTGATCCACCTCATAATAGTTAAATGCGGGACCTGTGCGTTCCTACCCATTGATTTGGCAACGGCTTAATTCATGACCGTGGATATTTGTTTAGAATTTATATTTGTATCTCTTTTTTTAATTGTTGTGTGGTTGGAAAAAGCATAAAAGACTAATTTGTCTCCGGCCTCGATGACAGCTTGCCGTTAGAAAGAAGCTTTTACTAGTTAGTGAAAAAAGGTGTTAACAGTATGGGGCTTCTTCTCCATCGCTGTTCTCCACTCACATTTAAAGGTGGGCGTCAAAAACCACCTTTTTAAAGCTAATACATTTATTACTGTTACACCGCAAAAAAGGGAGTCAACGCGTTTCGCTGTTTTAAAGTCTCATGATACATTTCCGCGTTTCTTTTTGCAGACCCGACAAGTGACCTGTTACTTGTAATGATTCCCAAAAACATCGGCAATAATTTTCGCCCCTCTCGTTGACGGCACACTTGTTCGTGGAAGTAATTACCCCCCAAGACAACGAAATGTAAGTTTCCATTGGGCTCGCTTAGGAGAAGGGCAATGGGGAGTCGCAACGAAATGTGGTGTTGTATTTTGGCAGAGAAATCTCAATCCTAACTTAACAATACAGCGCAACAGAAACAAAGAATTAAGCGAGGCACACAGGACGAGCGCTTACTTCCAACTGAATTTTTATTACCGAAACAAGCCATATTATTACAAACAGGCACGCACACACAATTCAGTTGGAAGTCAGTGCTCGTCCTGTGTGCCTCGCTTAAGTCTTTGTTTCTGTTGCGCTGTATTGTTAAGATGAATCACCAACTAGCCCAATACCACACTTTGCTCAAGCCTAACGCCTCGCCTCTACAGTAGCGCCGAATGTGACGTCAGTGCGTACAGGTTTCACGGCATTCAAATGTGCTGTTTGAATAGAGTGCGGCAAAGCAAACACCAGTGATGTAGATGACCTTCCAAAGCATTGAATTTACTGTTCGTTCCTGTAGCGCCACTATATGTGTCTGTGCATGATGTGCGCCGCGAAAGTGGGATTTCACATTGTGGTTTTTTTGGGGGTAGGAAATTTAAGGCGCGTTTTGAAGTGAAAGCTTTCTGTTTTCCCCAGGCGATACCGATCAGAAACGCAATGGCTGCTATACCCGCCGTGGTGGCTCAGTTGCTAAGGCGTTGCGCTGCTGAGCACGAAGTCGCGGGTTCTATTCCCGGCCGCGGCGGCCGCTTTTCTGATGGAGGCGAAAAGCAAAAACACCCGTGTGTACGAGATTTCGGCGCACGTTAAAGATCCCCAGGTGGTCAAAATTAATCCGGAGCCCTCCACTACGGCGCGCCGCATCGCCTGCCTCGCGTCGGCGCGTTAAACCCTACATTCAATCAATCAATTGCTCCTATATTCAGCGCGGGCGTAATCTCGTCTGTTTTTGTATTTTTGGACTTTTGAAACGTCTGCCGCCGACTGGCAAAAGCACAGGCTTCTTCTTTGCCGAAATTATAGTTGTGGTCCTCTTCTCTAATGCCCAGTTCATTTGTCATGCAATGTGATGTCTAGGAGCATGTTTAGGGCAAACAGTTATTTAGACTTCTCAACAGTGCTGGCGCAGTAGTACGCACTCGTCTGTCAGTGTGGAAGCCCGGGTTCGGTTGCTACGTAACATATAATTGTTTTAACTTTTTCCTGTACTGCGTGGTCCCGAGCACACTATTTCTATCGAAAAACAGACAAAGACCACTAGACCAGCATCCACCGTTTCTCGCAGGCTCTATAGCTGACGTTTACGTCGTAAAGGCATGTATATTTTTTCCTGCGCTATAGTTGAATTGTCGTTAAGCTGAATATATATCGAAGTAATTGGCAGTAGTCAAACCTCAATCCTAGTTCGGGAATAGTGTGTACACAGGCAAGAGGAACCGTGTTATTGTTGTCAAGAACACAGTTCGTAGTGATTACTACAACCGGGATGAAAGAAGTGATAAGGAATGCGTCATGGAAAGAACAAAATAAATGAGCACAAAAGTCGCGTCGTGTACCAAGAAACAAAACGTACGCAGGGAAACCACTGCATCACTGTATTGAACAAACCAATGTTGTATTAATAATAAAAGATGTCAAGGGAAACAAGTGACAAGAGAGAATTACCTTGTATGGGTGACAGAACAGCATCGGCTTTATACGACATATGCAACGAAGCACGCCGATTAGTGGCTAGTTTTTCACTATGGTTTGGAAAGACGGTATCTTGCTAGAAATGCGGTCATTCTTTGGTAACCTTAACATAAATTTGTTGTGTTCTCGCCGCAAATATAAGTAACAATTTAAATTATCGGACAGTTTCGAGATATCTTTTATTGCTCTTAATAAATTTAAAATTGTCAAGTTCAATCGTTTCCTTTTTTGCGGTGATTTCCCAAATGACGTGATCATCCTCATCAACACATGGCTGAACAAGTTTTGCACATAAAAAGAGAAAATATGGCATGAGGGCCGAGTATGCAACAATGGGAATACAGGTTTCTCCTAAAGTAGTGTCCTGGGCCCAGTAGACTTTGGTGGTGCACACGTGAGGTTGTTATGGCGTAGGGTTTTTGTTGCGCTTGAAAGCACGCGCCTCTGTTTCGGAATACCGATGAAGGCATTGTTCTTGCTAGATAAGTTCGGTTTGTCTGAGGCACATCGCTTAGACTTGTGTGGTCTTTGTGTCACTATTCTGTGTTCGTGTGCCCGTATATTGTGCTGGGTAAATTTACAGATATTTGATTGATATCTGCTTTTTGGTTAGTAAGACAGTCAGGGTGTTATGTCATAGGCACAGTAGTCGGCTGTTTGGTTTAAAGGACAAGAAATAATTTTGGGGGTACCACGCGACAGAAAGGTAAAAACCAAGTGAATTGAATCAGGCCCATTCCCCATAGCATTGCAGGCTTGTTTCGTCTTCTACTACTTCCTGGCTGAAATAAAATGTAAAACCAGATCACTCCTCTTGGCGTTCCTGAAGGAAGAGAAGGACCCTTCCTCTACCGCCCGTTATCGTCCCATTGCCCTGACAAGCTGCCTGTGCAAGCTGCTCGAGAAGATGATAAACCGTAGGCTCGTGTACTTCCTTGAGTACAACGGTCTTCTCGAGAGCTGCCAGGCAGGCTTTAGGGTGGGACGATCCACCAACGATCAACTTGTTGCGTTGGAATCCTTCATAAAAGATGCCTTTGCTCATAAGCAGTTCTGCCTTACGGTATTCTTTGGTCTTGAAAAGGCATACGACACAGCCTGGCGATATGGCATCCTTCCCAGTCGAAAAACACAACAGGAATTTCTGTCGCACAACAAAAATTTCTGTCGCACGACCGAGACTTCTGTCGCACGACAGGGATTTCTGTTGAGACTACAGGATGGTCTGTCGTGCGACAGGAAGTTCTGTAGTATAACTACAGAAAATCTGTCTTACGACAGGCATTTCTGTCGCACGACAGGAATTTCTGTTGGGACTACAGGGTGGCCTGTCGTGCGACAGAAATTTCTGTAGTACAACTACAGAAAATCTGTCGTACGACAGGCATTTCTGTCGCACAACAGGAGTTTCTGTTGGGAATGCAGGATGGTCTGTTTGTGAGACAGGAATCTCTGCAGAATGATGACAGAATGTCTGTCGTACGACAGAAATTTATGCAGTACAACAGACATATCTATCATGCGACCGACATTCTCCAGTCCCCACTACAAAAACCTTTGTAATAAACTACAAACTTTCTGTCGCATGAGACATTTCTGTTGTACTACAGTTATTGTGCAACATCCTGTAAGCACTACACAAACTTCTGCTGGCCCACAGACTGTCGTTCAGCCACTACATTCAGCGTTCCGTAATTACCAATATTATCTGCCATGCGACAGATCATTTTGTAGTCCCTGCAGATTTTTATAGTGTGAAAGAGAAGTTTAGATCCATTGCGAAAGTGTCACATGACAGACCGTTCAGTATTGCTACAAAATCTCTTGCTTACCCTGTCGGAAAACCCCGCGTTTTCCGGCATTAGGAGACCGATGGAATAGCCCGGAAAGAACGGAATACACAGGAAAACGCCGCGCTGAACGACAGCAACACGGGGAGGTTGCTGGAGAGCATCGAATAACATGGGGACATTGCCTTTAGGGACAGGGCTTCAACCAATGCGAAGGGGATAGCACAAAAAAGGGGCTAGTACGGGATGGTATGGTGCCGCTGCTTGGCTGAACACGGGAATGCCGCGCGCCGGTTCAATGCTGCGTGCGAGTGACGGTCATCTCGTTCAATTGCGTTACAAGCGTCTGTTGTAATGAACGTTTGTTGCATTGCGGCCATTAGCATTCCGGCCGTGTTGGAAAAAACCTTCGCTACAAATTTGCAATTAACAACGCAACTTAGCACAAATCACACTAATGTTTGAGCATCTAAGCGTAGCCCCATAATATAAAAAATGAATACATAGAGAACATCGGAAATTCCTTGGGTTCTTTGAGTGAATTGCAATTGCATTTACTGTACTGTAGACAATGTTTGATAAAAGAATCAGGCAACAAGGGTAGCCCCTCGGCAAAACGGACCCATAACAAACAAGCAAGATGTGCTTTTTGAAGACGTGGTGTAATAATTGCAGTGCACATTCTGACATGTATTTCTGGGTGTCTTTGAGAGCCCCATTGTTTCAATCTGCGTGCTGCTGTTTTATTTTTTTAGCGAGCAATTTGTTTATTTTAACGCGAAACATGTGTCCAATCAAGTCGAAATATTTAAAATAGGATTTCAAAAACAGCGAACCAGTTGCCGCTACCTGTGTGAAAAAAAAAGAAACGGCGCCAGTGAACTCTCTGCTTTACCGAGATGTGTTAAAAAAATAGATGTAGAAAGAAAGAAAACGCGCGCCTACCCTCTAGCCCGGCCCTTCGGAAGAAGTTCGGGGAAGCATCGTCACCACTGAAGGCATATCGCGGCGCGACAGAACTCGCCGGACGGGGAGACCACAATACGCAGAATCGAGAAGGGTGAGGAGGGGTCGCGAAACAACTTCTCGTGATCGGACGTCCCTCCTTACCCTTCCTTTGTTCCCTCCTGCTTTGTTCCCTCCTGCTTTTCGTCTCCCGGTCAAAATTTGCGGTGGCTGCGTGGCCCAGTGGCTCGTTCTCATTTCACATCGGCGCTTTGCCTAGTTGAAGTTAGGCGTAACTTTTTTGTAAAAACGTGCATCTTATGTCTCCGCGGAGTGTCAGCAGCAACATTTGTAGCTTCGGAAGCTGTGGTAACAGCAAGATCAGTTGTCCGGATTTCAAGCATCTCGATGTGAGGACTCCTCCAGCGATGACTAACCGGGGTACTTGGGATAATTGGCACTTTAATGTGAGTGAATGCGACGAATCTCGAAGGCAGCGTGATTTGGAATACGTGCGATGTGATTCGACAATCTACTGAACTTGCAACGATCCCTGCGAGACTTCGGCAGGTATCGTGCGTGCGTACTCTTCAAGATAGTGCAGCACCACAGAGACGTGCGGTTTTCGCCACAGGATACCCGTCCACGCCTTGCTGTGCGAACGCAACGGAACAAGGTTCACAAAGGCAAGCATTCCAGCTAAAGGTTGACTTTCCATTTTAATTTTCTCACGTTCTCTCACGTTTTGCAGTGTAAAAGAAATATTTGTTCCCTTGTGTTTTAATGGCCCTAACTAATATAAGGAACGAATTTTCGAACGGTTATTGCGATGCTCGTTTAATATTTTTTTTTTATAAAGTTTATTCCTCCTCCTCCTCCTCTATCGGGGAGAATAAATTTGCTTTTATGAACAGGTTGAGCGTCATTGACGGAACGGGATGATGGGACGCGATTTGGCCCTGCTTCCGAACACGGCCAAATCAGCTGAAAAGTGCCCAAATGAGTCTGGCTAAATTTTGTAGCGCTACTGAGGTTTCCCTGAAGGAATGACTTCTGTATTTCTTGTTAACAGCTACGCGGGTTTGCAATTACACTGCTATTAAAGAAAAAAAGGCCGAGCGCGAGCATCCGCCACGCTATTCGCTGGAGACGGCGTGGTCTCGGGTGTGTTCCAGCGTTACGTTCCAGCGGCTGCTGGATCCACGAGTTTCCGCGTCCGGCGTGTACCAGCGTCCAGGTTCCCGTGAATTGCAGAAGGCGCAGTTTCGCATGACTTGCTGATGAAAGCCTTTTTGTACTAAAAGAAAGTATAGTTCTGACCGTTTCCAAGTCAACACGGTTATGGAGCACACAAATAAGCGCCATATTTTGGTTTTATATTTGGCAATGAAATAAACATTATTTGTTTGGTGTAACAGCAACATAAGAGGGCAGTAAAAGCCTCTCCATGACAAAAAGTGAAGCCACGGTAGTGCCCAGGAACAGCGTCGTAATAAGAGGAAAATAAAATGGATAAGCACCGCAAACTGCTTTTTTTTCCGGACTGTGATCAGGCATGTGCAGTCTGCGTAACATCAAACATTTGTCTTGCATGCATCAATGTACCACTAGTTGCATTGCTTAAATGCCTTTTGGTACAGCTTTCTGACATCAGTCATTCACTGAAAACAATTTCAAGCTTGTACCAGAAAGGCAAGAATGACCCCAAATGCTTATGTTTGTTGGTCATATTTTTATTGAAATTGTTATGCATATCCTGCATACTTCAGGTACCTAATAGAAAAACATCACTGGAAGTAAATTTCTCATGCCAAACAAGTTGAAATTGGAGACATGACAGGATTTACTACGAAAACAGACATGACAGGATTTACTACAGACTACAGAACAGGATTTATAAAGACTACAGAACAGAATTTACTACAGACTACAGCGCATGATTTACAACAGACTACATGATAGGATTAACTACAGAATACAGGACGGGATTTACTACAGACTAGAGGACAGGATTTACTACAGACTACAGGACAGGGTTTACTACAGACTACAGGATGTCCCATTCCCTCACAGGATCATTCTGTCGTATTTTTCTGTTGTGTTTTTTGACTGGGTTAGCGACCTGAAGTCCTTTGGTGTGTCAGGTAACATGTTAAATACCATTTCTAGCTACATGTCCACGAGGACATTTCGTGTTAAGCTTGGGTCATCCCTGTCCGGGATACATGTGCAGGAAAATGGTGTTGGTGTACCGCAAGGTGGAGTTTTAAGCTGCACATTGTTAATAATTAAGATGAACTCCCTCCGAAAGGCATTGCCACCAACCATTTCCTGTTCCAGCTATGTAGACGATGTTCAAATATCTTTTAAATCCTGTAACCTGTCAATTTGCGAACGTCAAAAACAGCTCGGTGTTAAGAAGCTTGCTGGATGTTCGGACCTTAACGGTTATATACTGAACCCGGGAAAAGTACTTGTGTTCTGTTCTCCCGCAAGCGCGGGCTTAGTGCGGACCCCGAGATTGCTCTTGGCCGTGCATCTATTCCTGTTAAAAGGGAGCACAAGTTTTTAGGTGTCATATTTGATAACAAGCTCACGTTCATACCTCACGTCCAAGCACTTAAACATAAATGCCTCAAAACACTAAACATTCTCAAGGTCCTCTCCCACCAATCCTATGGTGCAGACAAAGAACTACTTCTCCGGGTATTTACCGCCTTAGTCAGGTCCCGGTTAGACTGCGGCAGCGTCGTGTATGGGTCGGCATCAAAAACCGCACTAAAAATGCCTGACCCAGTACTCCACTTGGGACTCCGCCTTGCGTCGGGTGCGTTCCGCACTAGCCCGCAAAGAGCCTATACGTTGAATGTAACAAATGGTGCCTTGAGGACCAACGAACGTACATGGACTTGCTCTACGCTTTCAAAATTTCATCGATGAATAACCATCCTTTTAAACCTGTTTTTAATGATGCAACCACATCACCAGTGTTTGTAAGTCGCCCGTCTGTTCCTTTGCCATTCTCACTTAGAGTGAGACAGGAAGTTTCAGATTTCAACATCTCCTTTTCAGACATTTACACATCTTCTTTTACTGACGTTTTACTACCCTGGCAGCTTCAACCTGTGTGTTGTGACTTGTCTTTCATGGATATTGATCAAAACCAGGCTACCAAAAACTGCAATTTTGCAGCAGTTCTTCTCCCTGTAGTACAAGTATCAATGTGCAGAGTTTCATAGTGACGCATCAAAAACTGCAACCATAGTGTCTTGCGCTGCTCATGGACCAAACTTTGATGCATGCAGAACCATGAGCACATACACCACAATCTACTCAGCTGAAGCATATGGCATCTTACTCATTGCACAATACATTCTTGAACACAAAATCTCGAAGCCGATCATATACACAGATTCCTTGAGCGTTGTTCGCGCATTGGCATCATACAAGCCATGCAAAAACAGAATTGTCCATATGGTTTTCAACACTATCATGTCTATATATGCCCAAAAACTTGTTCTGGTGTTGTGCTGGGTTCCAGGCCATGCTGGAATTGCTGGCAAGGAGGTTGCGGATCAGAAGGCCGCAGTTGCTGCACTCAGAAACGCCGTAGATATAACCATACTACCAAAGAGTGACCTTAAGACACAAATTCGACAATACCTTCGTAGGAAATGGCAAGCACAGTGGAATGAACAGACAGATAACAAACTACACGTAATAAAGCCCCACTTGGGACGATACGCAACTGACTCACACAACAGACACACGGAAGTCGCCTTGGTTAGGCTGCGGATAGGGCACACCCATGCAACGCACTCGTATCTGCTGACGGGATCTTCTAGACCCCAGTGCGGCAGATGCGAAGAGGCCCCATCCGTAGTGCACATACTAATCACATGCAAGGCACTTCACACAACACGACACAAACACTTAAGAGAACTCTACAGACAACATATTCCGCTACAACCATCGTTTTTTCTAGGTGACGATGCCATTGTTTCCGTGAAACGTGTGTTTGAGTATTTGGCAGAAGTCAAGTTTTTAAGCCTCATTTCCTATCATGCATAATCAAACTGGCCCTATACACCAGCCATCACCATTATCTTTATTGATTTTTCTATGTCTGCTTGACACGTTTTTTTTAACTTACCTTTTTGTGCTTACCACTTCACTTCATTAAATGACCTTGTCTCTGGCGCTCTTTGCCCTCGTTGGCCTTGCGCCATTAAACACTTACCATCATCATCATCAGATCACTCCTCCAAAACCCTGGCAAATAATGCGCTCGAAATTGCATTTTATATTTTGAGATGTTGCTATTTAATTATATTGAGTGAAAACGAACTGTGTTAAGGAGAGGATGTACTTGAAGGCGTAGATTAGTATGGTTAGAATGGGGCTGCCTATTTTAACAACAAACGAATGGGCTGATAACAAATGGAACATCAGAATGAAACAAGAGGAAAACTGCTGGGTAACGCATTCGACGTATGATAAATTGGTACTCTCAAATTTTTCAGCTATTCGAAGTGTGAACTCAATTTTAGGTCGATTTTAAATATTCAGGTGAAGTTATCCATAACATAAGGTTGCTTTCTCAGTAAATATGGATTCCTGCAAGACCGCTGATTTTCCTTTTCAAACCTTCCGGGAGAGATATCGCACGTATTCCATTAGAAGCGATAAAATTTACGATGCTATCTTTTTACAACTACGTGAAGGCAGTACATACATCAGGATTAACCTGAGCGTGCGGGGAGTGCAGTGAAGAGTAGGCACCCTTGCTTCCGAAGAGAATGCGATGAAGGACGTGGACGGGGCGCTGGGAACAGACGTTCCAATATACGAACAAAGGCACGCCTGGCTAGGAGTAGGCAGTGCCTATTCGGCCTTCAGACTGTGTATGCCCAGTATGAGTAATTTACCGCAGTTAACATCCTCCTTGGTACAAAGAAACCATCATTTGCCGTGTGAGAACATCGATGCGACCTTCGTCGCGGAGGAAAGGTATCACTTCGTTGTCCTGGTTTCGGCATTATGCTTGCGAAAATGAGTTTCCCAAGGTGGTATTCTTTCTTTATGGGCACGCCATTATTAATAGTCACCCAGAGCTGTGTGAAAGTAATGTAGCGTTGTCGGAAGAAAGGGTTCGTCGCTAATGTGGCGATCACTTCACTACACACGTTCGTCAATTATTTTATGCTGGTACGTTTGGGGGTTACGTCCTGTTTCGCGGTCGAATAGATGCCAAGCAGAGTGTTTTGTGGAGTACATGCACATTTCACAATTATTTGATTCAAACGTATGGCGGTTGTTTGAATGCACTCGCGAGGTCAGCGCTATGAATATCATATAAATACAAATTTACCAATCAGGAAACGCCATTAGTTCCCCCAAGCAAACCCTCACTTCCACGTAACCTTTTGTTAGGAATCACTTTATATCAACAAGCGGAAATCAGTCGCGCGTGAGCCGGATTGGGCATGCCGAACTCTGTAGGCTTCCACGACCATTGCGTCCACGCAGGAAATGCCAGCAGAGGATTAGAGGGAGGAAGGGAGAGAGGGAGGGAGGGACACTTACTTTTTTTTATTAAATTTAATTATTAAATTATTAAAGAGGCGCATGAGCAATCGCCAATCTTAGCGCTAACCCTATGCTATTAGCGTATACATGCTTTTGCGTTCTTTTGTTCCACGCTCGACAAATACCAGTTGCCCTTTGGTGGTTTCGCTGTCTTGTCACTGATATATATATATACAAAACTTTGTTTTTCCACACTTTTCCCGAACTCGCTGGTTTCCCTCTTCCCTTTCACGGAGGTCGTGTCTTTTAAGGCTACGATTTCTACCTCTACCCGCCAAGGGTTCTGTCGCGACCATTGGTCTCAACAGAAAATTCGTGCGAACAAATAGAAGTCACAGGCACTGCCGGGAATCGAACCCGGAACGAACAGAGAAACAAAGCGAGAGCCCGTTGTCTTACCGATTGAAATATGAGCCCACGCGGAGACAGATGGTGCACTCGCCCAGCACATATGCGGGTTTACCCCCAGCGTTCTTCCTGAATGCCACGTGATAGCGTCACGCGACCGATCGCGCCCTTGAGCGCTTCGCCGAGGCACGTGTAGCGGGCGTGGGCGCACCGGTCGCAAGGGCTAGGAGGTTCTAAAATTAAAGGAAGCTCACACCAAAACATCGCAACCTTCTTCTCCACCGTCTCCGTCGATCTCGTTACCTCTGTCGGCGGCGGAAGAGACGTAGGACAAGTGAAATCTTCTAACACCGGGTTCGAGATTCCTTTACTTGTATGTAAAAAGAGTTTCCACTGATGTTTTTCACTAAAACAACTCTGCCAACCACCATTTATAGATTATGCATTGATTTACCCTTAGTAAAGATTATATCTTTGATGTAATAAAGGTTGTGGTTAACTGCATAAAATTTCCTCTGGTTTCACTATTTGTAGACCCACGTGTGTGAATTCGCCCCATCGGTAGTTAAGTCGCATCGGAAGTCGTTGTGGGTTTTGGTTACAGCTTCGCTTTCTAGCCACCTTCACAGGGTGGGTTGGCGCACATTTTTTCTTTCTGCTTTCACTTCACCACTCTAAGTTCTAGATATCCCCTGTTAGGGTAAACATGCTTCAAGACTTTTCGTATTAGCATGGCACAATTACTGCTGTAGGCCTCATTTCATGTGCTTACCATAAGTTGCGAATTCAAAAGCCACAGCGCATTCACTAGCCTAATTTTTTGTTAGTTAAATCCACGGTGAAAACATGGCGATGATATAGAAGACACGCCCTAAAATGGCGTTTCGTGTCAACTCGTTAGAATTTCTCAGCTAAACTTCCTTACCTTTTGTTTGTTTTCATTCTGTAAGAGCTGATGGCCAGTTTTAACGGCTACTTTCGATCGCGCCTGTACCGCGTGCAGTACTTTCGCTTTATAGACCATTTAAAAATTGGCAATACGAAGGGAGGCACCTTTTTGAATACCTTTATATGAGCGTAGCAGTTTAAGCGCCCTTGTGCAGTGACGCCAATGTGTTAAAACCTGATATCTTCTGAATGGTACCTGAAGTATGTAGGAACGCCCTTTGCGTTTTTCTGTCTTGTCTAGAGAGGAATAAAACAGCTTTCGTGCCGCGAAGTTCAGTTTTGAGAATCGTTTCATATGCCAACACCTGAAGAGGAGTGGGGTGAACATTACCCGCAATACAAAGTCAGAGTTTAGCACCTTTGTTAATAAAAAGACATCATTCGAAGAAACTGCCAACATATGGGCGAAACATTTTTGTCATCAGCTCTGTGCATGCTGAATAGTAAAGCTTCCGCGATGACACCACAGGCAAACAAAGCGTTGCAGGTGGTGCCTCCTGAAGGTGATCATACAATTTCTCTTTTGGCTACGGTACAATAAGAAAGAATTTATAACACTTGCTTATTTTATTCAGAATAATTATATTACAAATCTTCAGTGCATAGGTAATATTTTTATAAGCGATTACTTCGAAATCATTCAAGAAATGTTTAAACCGCGGTTCACCAAGTCCAAGACTATTTTATCAGCTCTTTCTGTGTTAGTAGGGCACACTGGCCTTTGGTACTTTTCGAAAAAGGTTTCGTAAAATTTTGGGGGAATAGCAGTATTTTCTGATGTAAGAAACTATCTTAGACTATTTTTTTTCGTTTTTCCATTTATTGCCATAATTGCTATGCAGTCATAAATGCAGTGAAAGAACGTCAATATGTTACAATTTATTATTCTTGACACTTCTCCCGCAGCTTTGGTAAACGTGATGACGCTGTTTTCGGCTCGGCTGGAACAAACAAGACAAAAATTAATCATCACGGCAGCGGAACTCCCTTCAGGCATTCATATTTAGCTACCATGTTTTCTGGCATTACGCGGAGTCCGCCCACGCTCAAGCTAATGTCGTATTGAAACTCTTACTGATTTTCAGATATTTAAAGCACCGCCAACAAAGCCAGTAGGGAGAAACAAAAGGCTTTCTCTAAATAAGACATGCACCAGGCCATACATTTTGGTTTAAGCAGGGCCAGTTCTCGTTAGTCATTACACATATAAAAATGAAGCGATAATACCACTGACACGCTATCTTTTGCAGCGCCACTGAGGAGACAGAACCATGCGATTAATGCAGGTACACTTCGCTGTTGTCGCCGTTCGTGCCAACGAATGCGTAGCGTAGGGGATTATTGAAAGGTAACACGCCGAGACAGGCTTAGAGCTGCGGAGAACACATGATAAAGATAGCGAAAGGAGTAGATTTGAAAAGCAGAAAGGCAACGGCTGAGGCAAGGGAGAAAAAAGTAGGAAAAGATTTTCAAAAACCAGCCAGTAGCTTATAAGAGTACCGCGAGAAACGGGCACTACAGCGGCTTCTTGCTTAGAGGTAGCTCATTAAATGCATGGTACTAGTTTCTCCGGTGACTTCATCGGTAATTATGGGGTGAGAACGTCTACCAATACCATGACTGGAATCTCAGCAATTTGGTAGCGGGATTTAACGCAGACAAAGCAGGCATTTAGAGCAGTACATCTATGCTCTGAAGAATTATATGCCTCAATATAGGAAAAAAATCAAAACACCTTAATTCCTAACACATTGATGGGAACAAGTTATGCTGCAAAAGAACACAGTGTTTAGAAGTATTGTAATCATAAGTAGAATTCTGCGTTTCACACAAAACATACAATCCAAATCCCCCAACAAAACGACGACCCCGAGCTTTTTTTGGAGTAACTATAATTAGTGGAAACGACCTCCCACCAGCCTGACTTTCTTCGAAGCTATTTCAACAACAAGCAACGCTTAGCTGTAGGTAGGCGATGCCACCCGTTTATGTAAAATGGCAAAAGTAGTCACAGCCGCAAAGGTGTTTTCAAGTATCCAGTGACCATTTGATGAGCATTTTAAGCAACTGAAATGTCTTTTTAAAATGTGGTGTATGTACAGTAGCAGTCACTGGTGTGGTGCAATATTCATCGAACAAAATTTACTGCTCCGCCATTAAAACAAGATTGAAGAGATTATCTTCCTCCGTCAGTGCTTCTCAAACGATCGCAAAATATCACAACTTAAGCAGCATCTCAACAGCACTATGGCGCTTTTGGCCACATTTCTTGAAATGTTTGGGAAATGAATTGCTCCGCCCTTTTTCGGCTAAATGACACGGGAAGCACACGGCGACCGCAAGAAAGGACTGTTCCGACTAGCAAGTAACACTGCGGAACTCCCGGCACTGATGCACCACAGCTTCGTAATAGCGTCTGGGAAAAAAATAAACGCTTGCTTCATTTATGGCACCTATACAGTTTTCCTATATCATCAATCTGAAAATCACCAATCACTATGTGCAATTGGCGAGGCCCAGTATCCCTACAAAAATTTTCACTCGTGGAGTCCCAATGTGGTACTCTGGTTTCCCAAATCACTGGCGTTATCTGCAGTACGTTTCTT
Source organism: Haemaphysalis longicornis (assembly GCF_048455015.1). Lineage (NCBI taxonomy): Eukaryota > Metazoa > Arthropoda > Arachnida > Ixodida > Ixodidae > Haemaphysalis > Haemaphysalis longicornis. The sequence goes on from NW_027526361.1 coordinate 217,122,382, forward strand.
GTTTCGCGCCGTAATAACGTATGACGCAGCTATTAAGGCACAATAACAATCTCGTTGACTATACAATGGGTGCCACGATACTCCGGTACTAAAGGTACTGCACGTCCTGTGGCCCCTTTTTGTGCTGCCGCGCGGAATCTGTCCGTCTCGTCAATGGTTTACCCTAAAGCCGGCCTGAAATATATTTTCTGTCAGTATTAAACGAGACAAGCTTTGCTTCCAAACGTCTGCCGGCTTTCTTTTCAAATATTGCGTCTTTGATATCTGGTTAATATACCCCTAACAAAGATAAAATGGTCAAAATTGCACTACTTACCCTAATGTTCCTTTATTTCCGAGTCTCCTCATCGTAAAAGTGATAAATAAAAACTTCGAGATATCTTACGCGGCACCGCAGTATTGTTTCCCAGGGGCGCAGGTGTACGGTAAACATGCGGTCAACGCTGGAAATGTTGGCAATTGAAGCCCAGAAATCACGAACAACGCCGGCAAGCAAGCTTTTTTTAGAGTCAGACTCTCAACTACAGCCACATCAAATTTGCTTTTGTGTGTTTTTACGTAAGCATGCCGAATGGACCTTGCTCGCCTAGTAGGCAGAGCGTAAACTGGAAGTTCCGAAAAAGGCACAAAGAGGCTTCTCTACTGGTTATTTGTGCCCTCACTTCCGGCCATATGTTCACAGAGTGGCAGTAAGCCATTCTTTGCGGCGCAGTTTATGGATACTTCGGCCCTATAAACGCTGCTTTTTTGCGAGGAGGCTTATATTCAATGTTTGGGAGTTTCTAGAAAAAGAATCTTCGCCGAAATGCACATTGTGGTTTGAGGCAAGATATTTTTCTGTAAATATCAAACTTTGGCACAAATTACCGTTAGGTTAAAAGTGTGTCTTGACGACGCAACAGGAATCCACGCGGACTTTATAACCTCGTTCCGCGGCACACCTACATACATTGTTCTGGCCACTGTGTCTTCCGGTCGACTGTTAGCGAGTATCGCTACAGGGGATGAGGAGGACAGGGCGTTCGGCAAAAGAGTGCACTACTCCATTTGCTGGGAGATACATATGTAAAATCATTCAAAGGACAACACCTTGTGGAAGACAGTGAGAGCACTGAAATTGTGCTTGCGAAAGCGAAAGCACGCAAATTACAAAAGATAAATGAAAGCGTGCTGGGGCGGAAAGTCAGAAATAAACGTGAGAAACAGGACAATTGTCGCGAAATGCCTTCTGAGACCATATGCGTTCTCGTGAGCCTTATTCTAAAGGTTGAGTAGAGAAATATGAGTGACCGAATGTGTTTGAGTGCATATTCTATAGGTATATTGAAATGAAATGTATTGAAGCCATTTACCACGAAAACAGTCTACGTTCTGCTGTAACGTGCGGCATATATTACTATGTGGTTCATAAACGTGTATTGTCCCCGGGACATCTGTCCGAAGTTGCGTTTGTGGCCGTCAAGGACGTCGAATGCACGGCAATTACGGTTGGGCAAAAATTAGAATATCACATCAGTCAGATGTGTATGCTTAGCAGCAATACCACGTCATTGGCTACTCAGACTAGTTAATTTTCCGAAATGGCGGTTATTTTATCAGGTGTCATAGACAGGTTTTAAGGTTCCTTTAACTGCGCTGCGAAGTAGATGGCATATCAGGAATCTAGAAAAAGATGTTTTATTCTTGCCGATTCCTTACACCTAATAAAATTCAAACGTTTGTGGCGCAAACACTGTTCCTTCTATCCAGGTCCGCAGCGTAAGGTTAGTCCGAGGGAGTTCTAAAACGACAGTTTTTCTAAATGCTCGTGCAATAGATTTTTTCAAGCGGCACTAAAGGTGTTGCTCTCGGCCGCTCGTACGTGCGGTTAGGTGTCTCGGAACTGAGAAACAAACCTTTAGGTGTTTTTTTTGTGTGAAACAACAGCAAGGTAATGAAGGAGGAACCATCTTCAATGAACGCGAAACATTGAATGAATTCCTTTAATCTTTTTTTGGTGTAATTTTTCTGGTCACGTGGTGGATAAAGAAACTGCACTCGCCTCCGCCAAAACAATTGGCAACAATATAAGAACAAAAGTTCACGTTTACCTCGAACATCAATATACCTGTTTAAAAATTTCAGAAATAAATTTGATAACGTCCCCTCTCACATCCGCCCCTGCGGAACAGATTCGTAAGACTGGTTCTTTCTCATATACAGAATCCCAAGAGAAAACGGCCCACCTGTTGCGCGGTTTCTGCACATTTACACGACAGCATTGTGTAACGTGCATCAGATAACACATTGTTGGCCGAAAAAAAAAACACCTTAGAGACCTTTCCACGAACAAACTTCAGGCATTGATGCCGAACAGCAGTGATCATTTAGAAGTTGCTCATAAGAATACGACGAGCACCGGAAGCGAAAAAGTAGATGGTGCGGGGTGCGTTCGCGAAGTGCCACGCTTCTACGTATCAGGGAGTGCAACATTGCAGCAGCAAGCATCCGGCAATTAGAAACAGGATTGAGGTGAAGAGGAGACGACGTGCGGTGGCTGCAGGTTTGGGTTATCGGCCGCGTAGGTGAAAGAGTCAGCATGTTTCCCGGTGTTAGTTTGTATGCAACGTCAAAGGTGCTGTTTAGGTTGTAAGTATCAGGTGGAAGAGGTCATTACCCATGTTTTAACAAAAACCCTGCGACTTGAACCACAACAGGCAACATCACGAGAAGATGGTAATTAATCACGAAGACCTGGCTCCACATTCGTTCCCTCTTTCAAAAAACTATCTGTTTCAAAGACAATAAACGACCTTGTACATTCTCCCCTTTGCATTGTGTGGCTTTCCGGACTGCCTACACTTATTTCTGTCTTATTTCAGAGAGCCCCCCATTTCCCATTCTGATTCCCTACATGCATACCGAGGTTTCCTGTTTTGGCAATCTTGCAGCAGTAGATTGCTTAACAGGGTTCAATGCTGGTCGACAACTCTCAACATTTCCAGGATGCTCGAGTCACCACCCGTGGGTCAAAAATAAGGTTCCTTTCACTGCCAGTATTGGTAGTGGCGCTGGCTACCACCCAAAGCACACGAAACAATTACCTTAACATAAATATCCGAGCATGTGGACGGGAACACAGACCTGCCTGTAGCGTAGTGGTCATCGCACCAGACGTGTATTCTGGTGTTCGTGGTACGGACCCCAACCGTTGGGCATGTCGTTGTCCACTTATTTTCTTTATTTCAAAAAATTGTACCTGTTTAAGGCGTAATAAATGACCTGCGACATTCTGCCCTTTTCTTTGCTTCGCTTTCTTGCTGCATACCATTATTTCCGCCTTAATTCAACGAGCCCTTCGTTTTCCATTCTTATTCGCTACATGCATAGCGAGGGTCTCTGTTTAAGGAGTTTTTCGCCGTAAATAGCTTAAGAGGTTTCTGTGGTGGTGGACCGGTGTCGACATGTAGTAGATGCTCGAGTCACCGCCTGGGGATTGCAAAAATGTTCACCTTTACCCAAGTAGTCGGAGTGGCGCTGCCTATAACCTTCAAGTGCAGAAAAGAATTCGCCATCATCATCATCGCCAGGCTATTGTCATGTGTCAGGGCACCCCCTTAAAGGGGATGCATCAACCCCCCCCCCGAACAAACAGGGAAAAAAAGGACAGAGAAACGCCAATTTGAAGTTCGCGTCTAGAACAAACCAATGAACCAACGACGCGCTCAACTCCGCGGCATCAGGTGAAATATTGAAGCGCACTGGTCAGTCAATCAGAGAACGCCGCTCAGGAGGCAGGTGGCGTGGTGACCATATATTGGCACGCAAAAGCACGGAGCCCGTTAGAGTTCACCGCGTTCAAGCCCATAGGGGTTAAAAGTAAGGCGCAACAAGGACCGGGCGAGAGGCCAGAAATCCGGAGGTGGTAGGGCCCCGTGAGCTTCAAGGAACGAGCCAGGGGATGCGGGCTCGCCACCGACTTGGCCTACCAAGGCGTTGTGGGAGCGGGACGACTTCGCATCGGATGCGGCATCCTAGGCGCACCATGAACCTGTGTCTTCATGGCCCCAGGGGCGTCGGTCGGGCACCTGCGGCCAACGTATACGCTCCGTGGACCTTCGTTTCGACGGCCCCGATAGGCTACCTTCATTCCGAGGCCTACCTGGGACCTTAGTGGCAGCGGCTACAAGGGGGTAGCTACAGAGGAAACGTCAGGACGCGCGGAGCCCACGACGTCTGAGGAAGGACCGAGCGCATCGAACGTAGGTATCGAAGCAAGACGAGGACGGCTACCATCGAGGCGCAGCCACGCAACGGGTGCGACACGTCAGCGCCGACGACAGCTGAGTTGGCCAGTCTATTGGGACACAGTCGTAGGACACAACTAGGGAGTTGTGGTACAAAGGGAATGACCTAGGACTGAATGGAAAGGGTGTATTTGGAATCATTGCGTAGAACTTTGTGTTACAGATTTTGTGGTTTTCCTTTGAACAGTAGTTTTGAATATTTGGTTTGAGGTTTGATTGCTTAGCGAAGGTTGGCAATTGATTTCGGGTTTGCTTTGCGTTATGGTTTTTCAAGTGCGACATAAATGTGTGTTTTTTCAACTCGTCAACGGGTTTCCTCCGTCTATCTCTCTGCGCTGGTCAAGACAAGATCACGCTTCATTCACGTGACACTAAAACCAATTGGCGAGCGTGCAGAATTGATTAAGCCTGCCAGCGGTAAGCAGTGAATTGTCCGGGCGTGGTTCAACCGCAGGCCACGTGCTTCAAGGTGAGCATGCCGAGAACACGCCATACGAGGACAGCTTGATGCCGCCTTGTAGCTCTGTTGATTCAGCTGGGCCCGAACTGGGCAATTTGAGTAATCTTGGTAGCGGTATTGGTGACACCTTGGATCCCGAGTCTCAAAACATAAGCTGTAGTCAACCGTGGCGATGTGTTTATATATCGAGGGTGAGAAACCACGAACGGTGGCCGTCGGAGTCGTGGTCAAGCTGCGGCGGACGGGCTCTGTTTCCTTACCAGGCAGGAAACTCCTGGACCTATCTCGGTATCTGGGTAACTCGAGCGAAGAAAGTACCCCGTCCCTGGCTTTTATACTATAGCACATAGTATTTTCTAAACATCCCCACCCCAAGCGTGATCAGTCCCTGAAAAATGGCCGCAGCGAAGGACTACTTCCGCCACTGCCAGCCATCACTTTCCGTAAGCCAGATACCCATCCCCGCTTTTTGTTTGTTCAATCTCTTCACAAGTCAAGCCCTATCTCCTTTCAGTCAGTGTTCTTCATCACTAAATTTGTTTAAGGCATCCTGGGCAAGACTTTAGAAGCCAAGAAAGTGAGAATCGGCGAAGTCCTATTCGAGGTTAGTACTCACCAGTAAGGCGCAAGCCTCCTCTCCCAAAATCGCATGTCCGCTCTGGACATCAGAGTCACCCCCCGTAGCATCAATAGCTCTCAGGGTGTGTTTTCTGAGCCAGATCTGATGAATGAGAGGGAAGCCAATCTGCTTGAAGGCATGAAAGGCGCGGGTGTGACGACAGTGAGGTGCATTACCATGTGGCGAGATGATAAGCACATAATCCTGACATTTCCACATTTCGAGAATGGTGGTGGTGGTGGTGGTGGTGGTGGTGATGTTAATTGACGGGTTGACCAAGAATTCATCAAAGCAGGTTTCATTCATTGTTCAGTCCGACCGCACGTCCCACACCTGCGGCGCTATTTTAAGTGCCAACGGTTCGGGCGTTGCATCACCTCCTGTCGTGCCAAACCAACGTGTGCAAAATGTTCTTCACAGCATCATGACACAGATAATTACTAGGCTCAAGAATTCATCTGCAACGACTGCCATGGACCTCAAGGTGCGTACTCCCGCCCTTGTGAAATGTTCAAGATGGAAAAGAAAATCATCAACCTCAACATCAACCGGGTTTTCACTCGGCACACGTAAGTGCAGTAGTGGCGGTGATTCACGGCTCGAGAACAAGAACGGGTATGCTTTTGCTTAAATTCTGGGAATAATACGAATAGACAATTTTGGGAAATGCTTTGGCCGGTTTGAGGCTCTGTAGCACTTAGACGAGATTCGTACGGAATAAAAAACCCTGGGTAAGCTTCTTCGGCAAGACACTTCTACGGGATCTGCTGCCCTGCCGGTATGTACGTACGATGGTTGGCCAATACACTTCCGCGTGTACTTTCTGATTTATGGAGATGTCTACCACTGTATGGGTGGTTAGAATGACCTTAAATTCAATGCGAGGGGCGAGCGTTGAAAAATATACCACTTCGGGTATTCATTACGCTCTCGTTAGGCTTTTCAGTAGGCAGACCTAGAGTTCTGAAGAAAAAAACATGCCCAGCAAGATGCAACCTAGAGTACCTCTAGCTGCGGGTACATGCCGAGGTCTTCAGACCTCAGGTGTTAACGTAAATCTTGATGTCGAGAAAATTGCAGGCAGTCTTGAACGCGCCTTCTTGCTGTCGATCCTGGTCATGCACTTCAGAAGCTTGAGATAGGTTCCGCCGATACAAGCGGTACCGCCAACTTTCGAGCAACGATGAAGGAGATGAAGATGGTGTGGCGTATAGATTAGTAGGCGTTACAAGAAAAGCCCATGGTGGAATATCAACGTCGCTACACAATTTCGGAAGAACAAAAAGCTGTGCAAAATAATTGTTTATGACCACTCATGATAATTATTCGCATTTGAAACGCCATACCCAATTTTTACGCTAACCCACCGGTACTGCGCAACAAGACTTCTAGAATGGGAGAGGCTGGGGCCATTGCTAAGAATCAATATTTTCTCCAAACCATATTCATGCAATCATGACCTCTATTACATCAAGCACGCATCATTCCTGTCTGTTTATATCGACACGATCGCATTCCTCAATTCTGGGCCGATAGATTTGGAGAGTTGTGAGGTTTACTGCCATGGGTCTGCGGACTTAGGCAGCTTAGCTATACTACAAGGAGAGGTTTCAAGTGCAATGAGATACTGTATCATTAGGCGAGGTTAGATAAACAGACGAGAGCTTTAGTGTGTTGAATAGCAGGTATATTTTCAGCTGCCGAGGCTTTTGGAAAGTGCAGTAGCTCGGGGTAATTTTCCAATCAACAAAGATATATCATGAAAAGGCGTATAGATATCTTGAGAGGAACTTGAAGGACAGGTGCAGGAGGACGTTTATTAGAAATCGTTGAAAACATCGCGGACTCGGACCCAGCCTCCGATGACGGTGATCTTCCCAAGAGGAGGATTGGTAGAGTGGTTATGAGGTAGATGACGAGGGGAAGAAGATGAAGCACAAGAGTATGCCCACAATGTGCGACCCGGTCACTGTAAATAGGACGGGATGCTCAGAACGCCCTCACAGTTACCCCTCCATGTGAAGGCGACCTCCTGGCCGCGGTACGTCAAGAGCAGGAGCGACGCACGAAAGGCTTGAGTCGTGAAACGTGCACTATTTCTGTGCCACGGTAGCCATAATGCACAGGAGCACTGCACGGAGCGACGCAGTAGTTCATGGGTGACGTTTCTTCTAAGATGGTGTACGGGCCTGTGAAGCGATAAAGAAATTTTTCGCAGAGCCCAGGTTTGCGTGTGAGCGGCCACAGCTGCACCTGGTCACCAGGACGGAAGCGGACGGTGCGGTGACTGGCGTAGTAACGGTCCTTGCGATCGCGTTTGCTGGCTTCCGTGTTGAGACTCGGAAGCCGACGGGAGTAGTTGAGGCGGGAGATGAACTCCTCGTTTGACGAATTGGAGCTATGCGCAGGAGCCCTTAAGACACTGGTGTCCAGCATGATTGAGGGATCACGGCCGTAGACGAGCAAAAAGGGAGAGTAACCGGTAGTCTTTTGTAGTCCAGTGTTTTATCAAAAGTAACGAATGGTAGAATTGCGTCCCAGTTGGTGTGATCAGCCCGAATGTACATAGAAAAAATTTCGGAACGAGCCGGGTGGAAACGTACAGTCAGACCATTCGTCGGCTGATGGTAAGCGGAAGTGGTCTTATGAGCTGTGTTTGAAGCACGGAAAACTTTTTCAACCATGGTGGAGAGAAACGTCTTGCCGCGATCGCTTTAAACATCACGGGGCGCGCGATGGCGCAACACTATAGTACGCAAGAAGAATTCGGCTACCTCGGCTGCACAACCAGGGTGAATAGACGCTGTTTCTGCGTAATTGGTTAAATGGTCTACGGCTGTTATATTCCACCGAAAACCAAGCAGCCGTGCAAGGCAACGGTGCGTAGAGATCTAAGCCAACAGTGTGGAAGGGCTCCGGAGGGCAAGGAAGCGGCTGTAGAAAGCCGGCAGGCGGAGACGTGGGCTTTTTCCCCTGGGGGCAAAATGGGCATGAAGCGATATAGCGGGCAACGTACGCGAAGAGGCCAGGACAGAAGAAACGTGAGCGGACTCGGTCGTAAGTTTTGTGGAAGCCTGGGTGACCCGCTAAAGCATTGTCGTGAAGGGCTTTTAATATCTGCTGTAGAAAAGTGCGCTGTACAACGGCACCCATCTGTTGCCCGATAAGTGGTGATTTGAATGGTACAAAATGCTATTCAAAAACTTAAAGCACTGAAGCTGCCCATGCGCCCGACTGTTCGGTGGTTGTATTCTGTCGGTAAGCCGCTGGGTTATCGTGCGGCAGTATGTGTCTGCTTGTAAAGATTAGGTAAATGATACAGGCCGTAATTAAATGATATGTTGTTGACGGGTGCGATAGGCAGGGCTGTATCGGGTGACCAATACGCGGAAGTCATAGACGACTCAAAAGGGCACCGAGAAAGTGCGTCTGCGTCGAGGTGCTTTTTCCCGGACTCGTAAGTGACGCTGAAATCATAGTCCTGAAGACAGAAAACCTAGCGTCCGAGGCTCCCCGATAAATTTTTGAGTGTCTGCAACCAGCATAATGCATGGTGTCATTCACTACTGTGAAGTGGCGTCTGTAGAGGTATGGTCGAAATTTCTGGATGGCCCATACCACAGCGAGACACTCCTGCTCAGTGATGGTGTAATGTTTCTCAGCAGTACTTAGGGAACTACTGGCGTAAGAAATAACGCACTCGAGATCTCTGCCATGCGACTGCAGTAGAACAGCGCCAAGTCCGTGGCCACTGGCGTCCGTGTAGAGAATTATAGGTCTGGACTCGTGAAAATGCGAGAGGACCAGCCCAGAAGTCAGCGCGGTGTTCCGCTGTTGGAAAGCTGCTTCACAATCATCTGTCCAGACGAAGGGACTTCCAGAGTTAAGGGGTGTGTTGAAGGACGAGGCTAGAGATGCGAAGCTCTGGACAAAGCGCCGAAAGTAAGACGCCAGACCAAGAATGCTACGCACAGATTCTGCTGCTGGGGCGGCGGGAAGTTTATCACAGCAGCAATCTTGTCTGGGTCGGGCCGAATCCAGTCATGATGACGACGTGCCCGAGAACTTTTGTGCTTCGAGAGGCGAAACGGCAATTTTTTGGTGTTGGGCTGAAGGTCAGCATGGGCAAGGCATGTTAAAGGGACCCAGAAAAGCTTTATGAAAGTGGCAATCAAATGCATTTAGGTGGTAGAACACATAACGGGGGATTTTTGAGCTAAGTGTGAGCCCCATACGTTGTACGGATAATTTGTAAACAATTTTTGAAGATCGCCTTTCTCAGCCGATGAGCGCGCCGCCGCAGTGAGCCGACCGCGGCTCACGCAACGCTGACTGCGGCTGACGCAACGGCGATCGCGGCTGACGCAGCGGCGAGGCGCCCCCCTTATTCGGCAGATCGTCGGTCGCCGGCAACGTCACTGCAAATGGCTTCCGGTTGCTCTTCCTCCTTCCTGCGCGATCCCGAGGCAAAGGCGGGTCTGCAGCGATTGACGCGTGCCTAGGCGCAGGAATGTAGCTAGCGGAGAACGGAAGTCGAGCGTCGCGATGTCACATGGCGATTCCCAGTGTTTCCAGCTGCTTTGAAAGAAGCAGAGAGGGAGGAGGAATCGATCTGCAAAGGGGGGAGAGGTGCACTTAATTGCTTCTGGCGCAGCTAATACTTAACGTACATCAATATTTCCAACGGCATTGCATCGCTATATTGGTACTAAGCGACAATAAAGGACTTTTTTAACTTTTACAAAAGGCTTTTCTTGGTCCCTTTAATGCCTAATCGAGCCGTTGTAAGTGTTCAGAAAAGGTTGAAGAAAAAATAACGATATCATCCAGGTACCATAGGCACGTTTTCCATTTAAGACTCCGGAGAACACTGTCGATCATTTGCTCGAAAGTTTCAGGAGCGTTACATAGCCCGAAGGGCATCACATTAAACTCATGTAGTTTATCAGGGGTGGCAATCGCTGTCTTTTCTTTATCCGCCTCATGCACTACAATTTGCCAAAAACCGGATCGAAGTTCAATACTAGAAAAATATTCCGCTCTTTGTAAGCAGCTCAGCCCAAGGCATCATCGATCCGAGGCATCAGATAAACATCTTTTTGTGAGATTCGATTCAATGCGCGGTAATCAATACAAAATCGAACAGATCCGTCTTTTTTCAGCACTAAGACAACAGGAGATGACGAAGGACTGTTTGATGGACGAATAACTTTGCGGTGGAACATGTCGGAGACGTTTTCGTTAATGATTTTCCGATCAGAAGAAGAGACACAGTATGGTCGGCGGATAATCATCCGTGAACCGTCTGTTTCAATTCAATGGGTGGTTACGGATGTTTGACCGAGTGTAGTACTCTGATAATATCAATTTGTGCCTTTGTAAAAGGTCCAGCAAAGAATTGATTTGTTTCGGAGAGAGGTCGGAACTAATAGTGGCGGATAAAGCTGGGCATGGTGGGTCAAAGGGCGAATTCAAAACTGACGATATACAGCAGAGGGAAACAAGAAAGACCGCTGCAGATTTAGCACTGGTACCGATAGTAGTGCCTTGCTGTAAGAGGATTGCCTCGGGGCTAGTGTTCATGGCAACCAGCGCGGCAAACCCTTGCGTAAAGTGCACAAGACAGGTGGCTCTTACAATACCTTGTGGGAGATGCCGAGAGCAGGGCACGATTACCACATCACCACCGGTATACTTTCCACCATGAACAAAAATTTTCGTCTCATATCGAGGGCTGAGAAGGTATCACGCAGTAGCCACCAAGCTCCGCTCTTAGACATCCGAACTTTCCATACGGTCTGTAGCGGTTATTTCAATTTCTGGGTACTGGCAAGAGATGACAGCGTTGGCGGATGAAAGACCCACCCTAAAATATGTTCGTGAGAGCAACTGGAAGAGACCACGCACTGGACATGGTGCCGAATTCCCTCAATGAATACACATACTGTGCAGTATCCGGATGGTTCGAACACAACTTTGTAAGCACCGCACAAAGAAGGTCCAGTATAAAGGGTTCTGACTTTCCTAAGCCGCGAACACATATTTTCACTAATGACTCATATACTGGCTCCAGCGTCTATGAGGGCATCGACATCAAATCCTTCAACTTGTACGGGCAATGTATTCGAAGGTTGCGCTGGGCGAGTTTTTGGCTTTTCGACGAATGCAGTTTCTCCTCGAAAAACAGCAGGCTCTAGTTTTCCAGATGGGGGCCCAAAGCGTTGGACAGGGGGCGAAGAGGTGATACAAAGCAGCGATATATAGAGCGCGATGGTCGCCGTGAAGAACGGTAACGCTGAGGCGTGTCAACAAGGGATGGAGGTGGAGAGGAGCAGCGAAAGGGCGAAATAGGTGCGTTGTACCGAGTGCAATATGAAAAGCTGACGTCACGTTCAAATCGTGCAAGCCCTCATCGCTCATCCTGCTGACTTCGCCTGCAGAAACGGACAATGTTTCCCCTAATCCCGTATTAGTAACAGACACGACGATCGTTCGAGAAAGCCTGGCTGCGGGTTCGCATGTTGGTGTAATAATATTCCTGGGACGTAGGCGCTGGAGAGATCGCTTTCAAATGCTCATGAGCCAGCGAAGATTCTTGATGCAAGTGTGGCTTTGACGCGATCGCCGAGTACGACAGAACGGGAGTGGTAGGAAGAAGAGACGAGGTTGGCAACATACTCGTCATGGATGCCAACTCCTCCTTAACAAGGTCGCGCAGCTGAGGTTCATCCTTCCGAAAGGGATCACGTGAAAGTGTACGCTGGCCATGCAGATGCAGCTCTTGGCGGATGATTTCGCGGATTAAAGACCGTAATTCCAATTCCCCGTAAGTCCCTGTGCGGCTCTGTAGCCCGAGCATCCTGTGGCAAGCGAATTGACTGCAGTTCATCTACGTGTGTACACGTTTCGCGCACATCGCTGACGCTTTTTGGATGCTGAACCGCCAATGCATTGAATGCAAATGCAGAGATGCCTTTTAGAAGGTGGCGTACCTTGTCGGCCTCCGGAATGCTTTCTTCTACGCGGCGACACATGGCAACGACGTCCTCGATGTATGAGGCATGCTTCCCATCAGGGTGTTGAATACGACCAGACAGCTCCCTTTTCGCCGCGTCCGAATGATTGGCTGGAGAGCCGAACGACTTATGCAGCTTCTGGGCAAAGCTGGCCCAGTCATCAATGTCGGCTTCATTGTACAAAAACCATTTTTCTGCAGCTTGCCTTGGGGGAAAAGATACGTTCTGGAGATTGGCCGTATCGTCCCAGCGGTTGAATGTACTGACCCGAACGTAGGCGATGAGTCTGTCATCGGCGTCCTCGCCGCAGTACCCTAGAAAAACGGTGGGTTACCCTGGCGGGTGGTTATCGCAAACGCCGGAGGCGCAGCAGCAGCGCCAGTGGGGTTGCTCCCGGCTTCACGCTGCATGGATTGTGCAAGTAAACGGCGACCGGAACGGAGCTGCAGAGTTGCGATCAGAAGGCGTAGAGGACAGGATCAAGGTCGACCTCAACCATTTGAGAGTGTCTTAAAGGGCAGATGCCGGAGGACGTTTATTAGAAAGCGTTGCAACCATCGTGGACCCGGAACCAGCCACCGCTGACGATAATCTTTCCACAAGGAGGATTGGTAGATTGGTGATGAGGATGATTACGAGGGGAAGAAGATGAAGCACACGATATTGTCCCCAATGTATGACCCGGTCACTGTAAATAGGACGTGATGCTCAGAAAGTGCTCAAAATATTGCCGCAAATCACGCATTGGGTTTGTTTATTTCTGTTTTGCTTTCGCCGCCCTGCTACGCTGGTCTGTATTATCGGTGTTGTGTGTGCCAAGGGAGGTGCGGGCTCTATTCTTTCTTTCTGAGGCGCATGTGTTGTCTCTTCTGATAGGAAGAGCATTCCGAGCTACCTTGAACAGCCTAGAATAATCTCTCGTTGATTGACAGTGTTATGAATACAATTCGACTATTCCAGAAACCCTCGCGCCGAGTGATAAATTCCAGCTGAGCCGATGCCGCGTCATTCAAATAACCGAACAGTCTATGCCCGTCACGTCGTTGACGGCTGTTTCACCGCCTGTGTATTCTTTGAGTTGTTAGGGGGGCACAAGTTCGCTCCAATAAACTTGTTTTTTCTTCAAGAGAGCTACGTCGTCTCTACGTCGTCTTCGGCTACGTGACATCTGGTGGAGGTGCGGGGTACGCACCCTTTGTGGTACCAACAACCTCTAGAAACCACCGAGCCAGTCCAACTAGAGCCAGCAGCCGACTGCAAGGCCTCCGGCCCGAGTTGGGTCTCCTGCCAGACGGAGCCAAAAGTATGACCGCTGCAACCACTACCATGGTACAAGAAGCAACATCACAATTCGTTCTCCAGCAGCCTCAGGAACTTCCATCATTCCGAGGAGCCCCCGCAGAAGACCCAGAAGAATGGTTGGAGAAACTGGAGCGCGTCCGCATATTCAAGAAATGGGACGACGCAGAGACATTCCGGCACATTTCCTTTTACTTGGAAGGTTCAGCTCGCACTTGGTTCGAGAACCACGAGCGCTCCTTGACAGACTGGGCTCACTTCAAACGCGAGTTTCTTAAGTCCTTTGCTATCTTTGTCAGAAAAGAACGCGCAGCGCTTTTGCTGGAAACTCAAACGCAGCACACCAAGGAAGGGGTTATGATCTTCTTCGAAGGGATGAAGCGACTTTTTCGCCTTGCGGACCCAGAAATGACGGAGGAAAAGAAACTACGGTTTCTGATGCGACGGGTGAAGCAAGGGCTTTTGGCGTGCCTTGTTCGCAACCCCGAAGACCGTGTCCGGATTCGCGTCTGAGGCCTCCGCGATGAAGAAGACGCCCGAAACCTGAATGAGGCAGTACAACCGCCCAGTCAATGCGCTGGTTTCGGACGCGATTGGTGCCTGAGCAATTAACTCCGACTCACTACGCGACACCATCCGTGGAGTGGAGAGGAAGGAGCTGCGAAAACATTTACCGACGACGACGACACTACCTCAAGCCGCTTCCCTGACTGACGTGATCCGGGAAGGAGTACAGCAGGCTTTGGGAACTTCTATGCCGTCCGAAGCACCCCGCGAGCCAGAGGCTATGACCTTCTCGGCGGTTGTTCGTCGACCCCACCCTCTTCCAAAACGTCGTAAAGAGGCCCAGCCGTACCACCGCCAAATGTCACCCACCCGAACCCCTATATCCCGAAACCAGGCGCCAAGAAAGACCGAGGATTGGCGAGCGTTCGATAATCGCCCGCTTTGTTACCACTGCAGAGAGGCTGACCACATCTACCACCACTGCCCTTACAAGAGCCTAGGTTTGCGAGAATTCTGTTCGCTTGAACACAAGCGAGAAAACAGTCGCTTGTGTTGGCACCAGGTGGATGCACTCTTAGAGGGGGTAATGCTGCGAACCATGCATTGCGTTTGTTTAGTTGTGTTTTGCTTTTGCCGCCCGGCTGCGACGGTCTTTGTTATCGGTGGTGTCTGTGCCAAGGGAGGTGTGTGTACCGTTCTTTGTTTCTGTGCCGCATGTATTATCTCTTCTTAGAGGGAGAGCATTCCGAGCTAACGTGAAAATCCCAAAATAATCTTCGCTGATCTACAGTGTTCTGGATAAAATTCGACTATTCCAGAAACCCTCGCGCCGAGTGATAAATTACCTTTTGGCAGATGCCGTGGCGTTCGAATAGCTGACACCAGTCTACGCATGTCGCTTTGTTGACTGCTGTTTCACCGCCTTTGTATTCTTTGACTGGTTAGGGAAGCACAAGTTCGCTCCAATAAACTTGTTTTTTTCTTCAAGACAGCTGCGTCGTCTTCGGCTACGTGACAATATCAACGAAAGGGTCGAAGAGTTGTAATGAAAGTTAATAAGAGGTATACGTATAAGTGGCGGCTAGAGCACTGCAAAAGCCTGGGCATAAGGCCGCAACCAAGCGCGGCCACGTGCTTGTAGATGGTTCGACCTTGAAGACATTCGATTGAATATATTATATTAGGCCGAAAGTATTAACGCGTAACAGTTTTCTCTCCACGAAGTGTAGAAAAGAGCAGTAAGAAGATTTGAATCCACGTGGTTTTTGATAGAAGGTGTAAGGATTCTTTTAATAACATTTATTGCTAGGTCTGATGTACAATGTACTCTTATTTGAATGTCGTCTGGTGTACTGCGTCAAGACTTTGTGTGACTTTGGGTATAACATTCCCAAGATATTAATCCAAGGAAGGCCATAGAGGAGAACGGGTTAATTTAGGCAACCTGCAGCTCTGCAACTTTGTCTACGTAGATATGCACCCTGCAGGTTGCGCCCATTCAAACGCATGCTAGAGAAACAGCACTGCTGAGCAACCACTGCATGTAAAACATTTCAATGCACACACAGCACTCGTGCATTGAAACCTGGTACCAGAAATTTCAGCATACAAACGTGTGGCCGTGTACCACGTGGTGTCGACTAGAATCTATCAAACAAACGTGATGAAGCATATGACGCAATAATACGAACTATTACTACGCCGGTTTGACGTGAACTGAAAAAGGCGGAAGCTAAAGGGTTTGCACAAATTAAACCTCATTTTTTTCTGTTCAATTCATACGTTCTGCACACAGAAATTGGTCCTCCTTATTACACGCTATAAAAGGCACTCAACAAATTTAACAAGTTTCCTTCAGCGTTTAGGTTCTAAGTCTAGGCCTTTTCATGCGCGCCGTACCTGTCTAGCTTAGAAACAAATGGCCTGACCGGGATCTCCCTGGGATTGAGACGACAGGCCCGGGCCGGGCCCGGCCTGGACTCTTATATGGACGCCCGGGCCTGGGCCGAATCCCGCGCTGGGTCTCGCAGGCTTATGTCGGGGTCGGGCTACATATAACCATAGGTCGGCAAAACAGAAAGAACTCACTCAAACTCAATCACATTTTTTTTATTTACGCTGTACTCAATCAAACTCAGACTCAAAAAGTTCGTCTGGTCACAAAATCACTCGTACTCACTCATCAAATACTCATTTGTAATCATACTCACTTGTACTCAAACTCATTTGTCCTCACGAGTATTCGTACTCAATCTGTACTCATGAGTACTGAATCTGTACTCATGAGTACTCACTCTGTACTCATGAGTACTCAATGAGTACTACTGCTCATGAGTACTACTCATGATTACTACTCATTCCGCACTCACGAGTACTACTCATTCTGCACTCATGAGTACTCAATCAGTACTCATGAGTACTCAATTTGTATTACTCACGAATAATCAACTTATCTGCACTGTTAGCTAGGTCGTAGCTCGAATGAAAGACTAAGTAGAAAAAATAAATTGTTTAATTGATTAGAAAAACACAGGTTACATATAAATCAGGACAGAGGAAGAAACATCTGACGCGATGCACTGTCGTTGGGCGACTTACTGTCCGAAGGCAAGTACACTGTACATGTGAGAAAGCGAAACGGAACGTAAGCACTCGCGTTGCGCCTGGCGTCTCGTCTTGTTCTCAGGCCGGGTCGGGCCCAGGGGAGCTCGGGGCTTGTCGGTGCGGCCGTGGCCGTAAACTGCGTTTTTCTGCGTGTCTTCGGGTGGCAGCTTTTGTCGTCCGTTTTCGTTTCCGGGCGCGCTGATACGTATCCTAATCGTGCTCTGAATCCAAAATGCGCCTGCCCCCAGGCACAATGAAGCGTTCGCGTAGATTGACGTCCGTTCGTATCCAGACCACTGTCCGCTTGTTCACAGATGCTCGATGCTGGCGTTTGTTTTTTGTTGTTCCAGATACTAGAAACTTCGTTAAGAGGGTGTTCGTCTCGTTGAGTTTCGGTGAATTTCAAATCTGCTTGATTTTATTGTGTGTGTGCCGTGGGATTCACTTCGTCAGACCTGAACTTGACAGTGTTTACGGCATTGCGTTGGTTGCGCCGCTTCCGTCGGCGATTGTGTTCGTGTAGCTCGTCACGTGCTTGATGCATGGGGGGGGCGTAGTAGTCTGGTTTGTCCGGTGGCGAGCTGCGCTGTGTAGGGATAGTTCGGCATAGTTCGGCGCGTTGAGGACGTTGCTTGAATTGACGCGTGCGTCGCGTATGGTGCGGGAGCCGTTTGGCTTTTCGTTTAGTGTGCGGTAGCGGGGCGTTTTCGTAGGGTGGCATGGCCGTGGTTGTTTCGGAAGTGAAACCGTTGTGGTGGGGAAGCGGGCGTAGTTCGTGCCGTCCGTTCGGTCCCACATTCCTCGGCGTCGCAACCGTAACTTCATCGGCAGGGCATTCGATGCTTCTTCTGTATCGGGTTCATTCGTTGCCGTTCTTGCCATGTCCGTGTCGTCGCTCAAGACCTCGTCTTTTGCCCGTTGTTTCGAGAATGCTATAATCGCTATCTCTCCCATACAAGCAGGATCCGTTTATCGCGAGTCCGCTTGCTCGTGGTTGCGTCCTCTTGTACGAAATGGTGTTTGTCGTGTGAGTCTCAATCGGAGCGCGGGTGCCGGTGATCTTGCTAATTCTGGCGCGGACATGCCGCGTGCGCTGGCCGTGTTTTTGCTAGTTGACGGACCTACTTGCACGAGTGTCATGTCGTTCGTCCGCTGGACTCGGGCGGGAGCAGCGGGTGTCGGAGAGCTCGTACTTTTCGGTAGGGTTGAACCGCGTGCGCTGGGTCTTTTGTTGCTTGTGGCCAGGTGATTTCTGCGGTTGTAACATTCGCTGGCCAAGTCCGGATAGCACCTGCAGTGGGAGCGGAGGATGTCGCGAACAGCAGTTTCCTCCGTGTGTGCTGCGGCTTCGTGGCGTTCCGTGTGTTGTGCATTTCGTTTTCCGTGGTCAGCTCCACTGGTTCAAGTTGGATGTCGTTCGTCACTTCTGGTGCGTTTCGTGCGCTGTGCGTCTCGTTTTATCTATGCAACTCCCCTATAATTGGGGTGCGGTCGTTCGCCACGTATGGTGCATTTCGGGCGCCGTGCGTCTTGCTCGCTTGTCGTGGCCATATCCACCAATCCGGATGCGATGTCGTTGGTTGCGTGGACCCGCGCCGGGACAGCACGTGCGGAAAATGTACGTACCGGCTCCGTTGCGTTCCGTGCTCTCAGCGTTCCGTTCGTGTACGTCTGTAGCGGAAGAGCGGGTGCCAGGAACGTGGTGCCTTCTGGCTTGTGCGCGCTGCGTACGTTGCGCGTCTCGTTGCTCGTTGCTGGAATGACCTGCGCGTGGGCGATGTAGTTCGTGGGCGATGTAGCAGAGCAACGTGTGTTCGTGATCTCGCCAGAAATGGACTGACCTTCGATGCGTCTCCGTAATCGTGGCGATTACCTGGGAAAGGTCCGGTGAGCACGCAATCACAATTTTGCATGCGTCGACTCGTTCATGTGCGTGCCGTCGTGCATTCTGCCTGTGCTCGGATCTCGTGCAGTCCAGGTACCGGGGAAAACGTGCGGCCGACTCTCGCCAGTTGTCTCAGAAAAACTTTCTCGTTCATCACGCAGCCTTCTGCTCTCAAACAGCGCCGCATGCAGGGTCATCTGCCGTTTGTTGTCGGAGGCAGCCTGAAGTAGCGTTGGCACATTCGTTCGTTTGGAGAGATGGCGACGTTCTTCGTTGTCCTCTAGAAGACGCAAGATGATGTCGTCCTTACGGCCAGAGCAGGGTAGCCCTCGTAATCGTAGTGCGCTCACGAACTGCTGTTTCTTCGTAGAGCATAGGACGTAGCGTTCCGTTGAAGTCAGCACTGTGTCGACCACCGCTGGCGTGGAATGCATCGGTGCCCCATGTCTGCGTGCTGCACTTTCGTAGTCGTGGTGCGGTCCGTCCAGGTTGTTCGTTCGTTCATCCTCCCGTGGCCTTAAATCATGATCCTGTCGACTGCAACATCTTAGCTAGGTCGTGGCTCGAATGAAAGGGTAAACAGAAAAAAAAAATAAAATGTTTAACTAATTAGAAATACTGAGAATACATATACATCAGGACAGAGGAGCCCGAAAAGAAAACGTCTTACACGGCGCATTGTCGTAGGGCTTCCCACTGCGCGAAGGCACGTACACGGGAGAGAGCGAAATGGGACGTACGCACTCGCGTTTTGAATCGCGTGCTGAATCGCGGCTGAATCGCGGGGCAGTTGGCCAGTTGTAGAGAGGGCGCATTATATACGTGAAGCTACTTAACGGCGACCCCAGTAGCTCCCATGTGTACAGCGGGGCGTGATATTAAGTTGAAATAATGAATTATCTTTATGACGGACACAGACAGACAGACTGACAGGCCAACATTGTCGCGCTCAAGTGGCCAAAGAAAGACTATCGTCTTTAAAACCATCTGGAAAGACACGCTGCCGCCGCTGTTCCGAATTCTGCGAACATTTCGCAACTGTACCCCTCGCAACCGCCGCCAGCCCGCAAAGTAAGAGATAAACAGAAAGACGAAAACCGGCTAGCGCGCGAAAAGCCAAAGAGGGAGGTCCCGCCGCGAAAAGGACAGGACGGGCACTACGCGTCGTTGTGTCTATTTCCGTTAACAGCTAGGCCAAAACCCACACGGGTCTGATCTTACTAATTTTTCTATGCGTGCGTGTGCGGTTAACCAGAGCGCCCGACACAAATTTGCTGCACCTGGCCACGCGCCGACGGTGGGCCCGATTCGCGCCTCGGTCAGCCAGCCCGCGGCAGACGTGCCGCAACTGGCGGCACACGGCGCCGCCGAGTCTACTCTCCTTTTCCCATCGAGACGGCCGCACCAAATCATGCTTGGGACGACCGGCCCGCAAAAGACACCCAGCGACGAGTAGACTCTGGAGACGGCGCCGCTGAGTCGCCTCCCCTTTCCCATTCGTGGCTCGGCTGACGCAATCACTTCGCCTGCATTCGCCGGATTCAAACTGCGGCCAGTGATAGTCCTGATTGGAAAGATTCGAACTGCACGCGGCTGCGGCGGAACCCCGGGGGTATACGCCTCGAGCTTCGCGATCGCTGCGCCGCCTGCCGCCGCTTCTCCGCGGCGTTGACGGGATTTGCGCTGCGTGACTGATAGGGGCTCGTGCAGTGTTTTGGTTCTATTTCGCTTCTTTTCGCCTTTCCGCGCCCTAAAAAAACTTGTTATGGTGACGACTATAGGCAAGGAGTACGTTTAGGTCACTTAAAAAGCAGCTGCGTCTTCGTAGAGTACGCGATCGCCTGCAAGAGCTACCCGGGCAGCAGTTCTGCGCACTTCGTCGCCGCTATTGCGGGCGTCGGCGACGGCAGCAACATATCACCCATGTCACCTCCAAAACATCGGGCACAAATGAATTCTACTGACGCCTCGTTTAGACCTGATACTGGCACAATGAGTGGTTGGCTTCATTTTGCAGCGTGGACAACGAATGCGGCTTCGTTTCGCATATATACACCGCAGAAAAATATGTTTCGGGGATGTGATTACCCAATCCCGGACAATAACTGATGCCTTTTATAAGAATATAAACCATGCGAAAATGTAAAGTATATTCCAAGCCTGTGCGTCATTAAATATGTGCCCGCACACGCCATATAGCAGGAACCAAGGAAACGAAACCACAGAAAAATAAATGCTGTGCCAATGCGGAATTTAGAAACATAATAGCTCTATCGGAAATGAAAAAAAAAAAAACTGTGCAGCTTCTGGCATGCTAAAGACGTTCGTCTAAACTAAAGCCAGGTAGGTTTCACTAGACCAACTATACGCGAAATGCACTGCTTTTTTCGCGAGACATCGGCGGGGGGGGGGGAGGGGGGGCGGCAGGGGAGGGGGACGCTGTGTACACAAATGCGGAGCGGAATCAAGCAATGAACGGATTAGTAATCCCACACACAAATCTCGCGTTCACTTTCCTTTTGTTTTTCTGCTTCAACGAAGAGCTGATCGTACGGCGGACGCATTTTTGGAAGTATACAGGGTAGGCTTTTCAACAATTAAGCGATGAAAGGTGTCGTTGGAAGAGTGGGCTATGTGATAAGACCCTCTGATTTCAGTTTCTGCTTTATTTTTCAGGCTCCCTGTGCAATATGACGATATTTCGAAGAAGCATATAGTCGTGGGCGCGGATTATACTCTAAGCCCGTCTCCGCGCTGCTCGCAGAGGATATATGTAGCGGATGAATGTTTGCGGGCGCTCACCTCACGACAAGACGACTCTGTCGTGTGCTGATTCCCGAGTAAAATTATGCATTGTCCATCGTACTTTTGTTGAATATTCCCGAAATTAACACAGACTGGCTTGTAAAGGGTGGTGATCAATATCTGAGGTATAATATTGGCAAACGTAACTGGTGTGCTGTCAGGTATGAGTGCTCCGCTGATTATGTAAGCGCACAAAACAGATTTAAATCGTAGTGTATAGCCGTAGCATGAACATCTGAGGAACCGGTGGTTACGGAGACACGGCTAGTAAATTCAGGTCAGTGTAACTACAATCGGCTCCATCATACGTCGGTTCCGCGACGCTGGCCTGTTTCACACACCTGGCGCTTATACAGACCGAAAATACCACACTAAGATCGCGTCGGAAATATTTATACTCTCATAAACACACCCCATTTGCGAACAGAGTGACTGCTCCACACAAACATGAATTTCAAACGCCCATAAACGATAAATCTCAGTCGTGAACGTGCCGCAAAAGCAGCGGCCGCACTGGGGAGCGGGGCGCGGACTCCCGCGCCTGCTTTCGAAACGGGCCGCTAGGGGGATTTCAGTGGCGCCCCTACAGGCCGCGCTCGAGGCGTATAAAACCAGCCCTGAAGCAGCGGCTGTGCGGCGGCATTTCATCGGAGGCACTGAGTTGAGAAGTGCCTTTGTGAGAGCCATGTAACGCTCTTGCTACCTTTGTATATATTGTATATGAATGCAGCTTAAAATCACCGTCGGCTCGACAACTTCATCGCTCTCCTCTGCGCCGCGTCGATGGCGGACTGAGCAGGGCAACGTCGCAACATCTATGCATCTGTATTGTTAACCTGTGGCTTTTGTATCTATGTTGTACAACGCGCCCCTTATGTAACACCCCCTGTGGGGTCTTTAAGGAAATAAAGTGAAGTGAATCGAACAGTGGTGACTGAGCTAGAATGGCCCAGTCCCAACAGTGTGTGTGTGTGTGTGTGTGTGTTCGGGGGGGGGGGAGAGAGGGTATCGGTCGCAGTCGAGGGCCGCAATGCACCCAGTTGCTGCCGGTACTTGGCAGCCGTTACAGCAGCGTAGAACTGCTCTGCCGTGCTTTGTGTACTCGAGAACAAAGTTTGTAGACGCGTTTTTCGGAGGCGTGATAGCTTGCACTGACGTCACTGTATTGCCGTGTTGGTGGGTTGGTTGCACAGTGGAAATCTGCAGCTCTTATCTCGAGCAACGCAGATGAAGCTGACAGCGATCGATCAAAAAGTGCGGTGACGTCGTTATGTGAAATCCACATGTTTTACGAGACGTTCCAAGATAGAGCTTAAGCGACATTCCCGGCGTCTGGCGTTGGCGTTCATCAATTCAAAACAATTCCTTCACGAGGTCACTCACAGTGCGAGCTTAAACTCCACGGTATAGTTGCTAGCGAGGGGTGGTCGACCCGCCTGTAAACAGTAGTGAAGGTAGGGGAATAACAACCACCGAAATTCACCATCATCGTCAGCGCCCTCATTACACGGTGGCATAAACGAGAAGCGGCGAATCGGGTTTCCACTCGAAAGTAAAGCCATTCGAAAGCAAAACGCTCCTCCAGCGGCAAGATGACAGAGCTCTTCGACAAAATATGCGAGGCTAAACAAGGTACCGCACGCGTTTAACTGGATATTATGATGTCCGATTCACAACTCACAAACGTGCTTAGGTGTACTCGGATATTTTCTTTCCATTGCTGGGGCAAATTCCACCGCCGCGCCTGCACGCCGTAGTGCACGGTTGGGCTATATGCTCACTTTTAAATGGCACTACACGAGACCATATTACTAGCGAACCTGAGCAAAATGTTTCAAAACGGGAACCTAATAAAACCATATGGGCGCACGTACATCAGCCAAACTGTCGCTTGAATACGCACAGCTAACGTTACAAACCACGCAGTCGGTTTGACGCGAGTTACGTAAATTAACTGCGACTGTTGAAATGAGCGGTTCGGCTCACGAAACGACTACACAGCGTGACATGCGTCTACGGAAACTTCTGAAGACCGAAAAAGAGAGACTTCAGTACGCCTAGTTCGTGCGTTGTTAGCAGCCTCCACCGCCTCTCCCCTAAAACAATTGGAAGGGAGCAAGCGCAATGAAGCCGCCACGCGTTCAGAGGCGACGTCAACAAAAATAACTGCGGCAGTCAACAAGTCCCATCAGAGAAGAGCAACTGCGGCCGCGTTTGCCGCCGGGCTCTCACCCCCTCCTTTTTACCTCTTCACCGTGACCCCTTTGCGAGCGACCGCCGAAAAACGCTTACAGCGTCAAACAGGGACCGGGAAAGGAGGGAGGTGCAGTTTTCGTTGTGTAATTTTACCATGCTTGACAGTTAAGGTGCACAGCGGCACCGCTAAATGTTTACGACTCGTACACGCGCGTCCAGACTCGAGCAGGTGATAAAACTTGTTTGCTCTACTGTACTCAGGAGTGCATATACTCATGACAGTACTCATGAGTACACAGTATTCATGAGTATTGTACTCATGAGTGCTGTGTACTCATGAGTACTGTATACTCATGAGTACTGTGTATTCATGAGTACTGTGTACTCATGAGTACTGTGTACTCATGAGTACTCATACTCATTAGTACTCAAACTCATGAGTACTCATACTCATGAATACTGTACTCATGAGTACTCACACTCTTGAGTAGTGTACTCATGAGTACTGTACTCACAAGTAGTGGACTTACCCCTGTACTCACTCGTCATCGTACTCACTGTTTTTTTCTGGGTGTGTGATCACTCATCATCGTACTCACTCGTGAGTTTGAGTACAAATGAGTACAAATGAGTGTACTCACGAGTGAGTACGCCGACCTATGCATATAACGTGCACGGCCCGGGCCCGGACTTAGAAATCAGGCCCGTGAAGTGCTCCATACAAGCCGTCCGTTCGCCGTTTGAGGGAAAAATACCAGGAAAATTCTCTGTGTATTTTTTTCCAAACTTTCCAAACACGCATTCATTGTTTTCTTTTTCTCTCCAGTATAAAGTGTCTCATACAGCCATACAGCCCTCCTGAATAAATGTCGATTTGAACACATGTGAATTAGTACCAAAAGACGCCTGCCAGGGTTGTAACCAACCGAAGTACTAAAACGTATTGGTATGGCTCCTGTTCAAGTGAGTAGACGAAGATGCACCGTTTTCACCCAATTGACCACTCCTGCCTCGAGGTAAAAACTTTTTTTTTTCATTTGAGGCACGAAGCCACAACCAGAAACAGGCATAAAAAAGAAGTCGCCATTTTCCGTCCTTCAAGAATCATATTTCCTTGTCTCATGAATTTTTTTCTTTGCGTATCCGAGCTAGGGTTAACACCCCATCCGACGTTAACTCTAACGTTAACTCTCCCCATCCGAGCTAACGTTAGCTGTTTACGGCGCTGTTAACACATATCAGCTGCAAACATGTAAATAAAAAAATTAGGCCCATCTCCCCTCGAGGGGGACTCCAGTAAATGCGCCGCATAGGGGGTGGGTGTATTGCGTTAACGTTTAGTGTTTGGGGTGTTGGTGGTAGTGAATGCGTTGTATCAGCAGCTTCTTGACGTAGTTTGAAAGAGTCAAGGATATAAGGAACGTTCGTAGCCTCCCATTCTTTGTCGGCTTTGTGGCGCAGTGGGTAGAGCACCATGTACATTGCGTTCCGCCGGCAGGGTCGAGGGATCGAAACCAGGCGCCGGATAGTATTTTTTTTATATAGTGTAGGGGGAGGGGTGCGGACTACGACTCCGGACGTCAACGCGGGTGACATCGTGAGTTACTCAAATGCTCTGCATTTATTAGCCCATTCAGAATCACCGAGTGATCGCTCTGCATGAGTGGCCGCTAACACCCCAACGAATACAGAGAATAAGTATCATCAATGTTATGCTCCACAATATCATCATCGTTTTGATCACATTCCTCGCGGGATCTTTTCACGGGCTTCCGCCCTTCGCAACGACCGCCATTTTCCCCAACGCTTCGGGGTGTTGGTTCTCTTTAAGTCTTTATCTCACCGTTTGCTTGACCAGCGGCCCTAACTGACAAGTTTCTCTCACGGCGACAACCTTTCAACGAACAGCGGTGTCTCAGTTTTGCATCTCGTAAAGATTGCAGAGCCCGGGATCACCTTCTCTGGATTCCTGCGCTGCCTGACATCGCTCCATGGAAACATGTAAGCTTCCGGGATTGTTACTTGCAAAACGTCTGTAAAGTCCGTAGTCATTGCTTTCTCTTGCACGACCTGTGTTTGATTTCAGTTTCGAGCAAGTTAGTGCTATTATCGTATATTGCACTTTGCTTCGTTACAACATGAACGAACACCATTCAGTTGTGACAGTTGCTGAGGTCTACTTATATAAACGCTGTTGCATTATCGGTAAATTAAACATTCGCAAATACTTTTTTTAGTAATCAAATGTCGCGTACACGAATTACTGTCATTCACTAAGAATGAGTTGTAAAGATTGTTGGGTTGGTGGCTAGTGGTTTTACGTTATTCTGATATTGAAAATCTGCATTACGACGTTGACCTTCGAGAGATATATCTGCACGAATGGGCCATTATAGATGTGTCCGTCCCACCATATGGTTGTTACGTTAGTGATGTATTTCTTAGACCAGTTTTGGAACAGAAATTAAGTCGACATCCAAAATTTGCGCTCAGCGTGACCAGTATGCCTGAAACCAAAAAAAGACATCACACTTAAGCGCTTGAATAGCATTTGTGTTATACCTAAAGTTTTTTTGTTGTTATGGTATTTTTGGAGGATTGCAAAACGACAAAACTCTGTTGAGGACAGTATTTCAGCTTTTAAAACCAGTGGAGGTAGAAAGCTCAGCGCTCCATGACTGCGGCGCACGGTGGAGTGTAGACTCGCTCTCTAATACTACCAACACGAAAGCAATAAATTGGAAGTAGGTATGTCAAAAAAAAGGCTATATAAAATTTTCTTGTCGCTTTACGGAGAAAATCACTTTTGGGCTATTGCCTCTTCTGTGTTTTGTGCAGTCGGGTGTCTAGTAGTGGAATTAAGTTGCGGGCTTGCGGTACTGGCAGTCACTAGGTGTTACGAGACGCTGGGTGTACGGTGTGTTAGAAACCTTTTCAACTTGACGTACTCGTAGCAACGAGGTTGACATCCATGCGCACGCAGCTGGGATAGCTGACGTTATTCCAGTGAGCCCGTCGTTGGCTGTCTTATTTATTTTTCTCCACTGTGCATCCACGGATCGACAGCGCATTTTTTTTCTGATGACGCACCATGTGAATTGTTCACTCATTAAGAAGGGTAGGATGGTCACGCTACGGTCTTTAACGAGGAAGGTGTACAAGGGCAGAACGTGACGAAAGCAGTGGAGTAAAACATAATTGTCATTTAACCCTGTTTCTAACTCTTGTTGATGATACAGCGATATGATTTGCTCTGTAGAAAAGGTTAAAAAAAATTAAAATGAGCGCAAAAGACGAGGACAGAGAAAGACAGTTAACTGTACGAGCGCTCACCAAAACGGCTGGATCGCTGATGTTGGAAGGAGTAGAGAGACTAGGGCCCACTCAATCTCAATATCAATCTCAGGCTCAATATCTAATTCGGTTGCATAGGTCGTAATGAGGTGCCACTCTCAATACATAATTCCCGCTTCGCGCGATCCCTATCATTTTGTAAACACTGTGTTCAGCTATTTCCGATTCTTCCAAGAATTTCAAGTATTACAAACATTTCCTTGTAGTTAACGGAAAAACAGCTGTTTACTTTTCATAGTGCGTTGCGTGTAAATGGCGTTGGCAGTAGTTCGCGTAGTTCCTAGACCGTTTGTTCAAGATATGGCGGAACGCTCTGCATACCTGTAAGGCTCCACCAGGCCTGTCCCGGCCTGCTGCGTGAGAATGAGATATGCCATTGTGGCGACCAACTTCTCAAAAAGAGCGTCTCCGCTTTCTTCCTCGTCTGCATATCCGCATCGGCACCCATCGTATTTCTACCCAATCAAGGAGGGCTGTTTGAATCTCCACTCTTCAGGCGCCTCCGCCTCTCGTCC
Source organism: Haemaphysalis longicornis (assembly GCF_048455015.1). NCBI lineage: Eukaryota > Metazoa > Arthropoda > Arachnida > Ixodida > Ixodidae > Haemaphysalis > Haemaphysalis longicornis. The sequence goes on from NW_027526361.1 coordinate 217,149,928, forward strand.
GGATTCAGGGAGATGCAGGCAACCAGTGACCACCTCACCGAACACGGGAAAATGGAGAGCTTCCACTGACAGCTCTCGGCAGCAATCATTTTCCACCCCAACGCAACCTGGTTGGAGATCCTACTGGCCATCTCTCTCGGTCTGAGCGCCACTTTCAAACCGAACATTTAAGCCACAACAGCAGAGCTCGTCCACGGGGACCGCTTCACCAACGTTGGAAATTTCCCCCCAACACAAACCTAATTTACGACATCAAAAGCTCGACCCATACTGACTTTGTCGCCAGGCTCCGAGGCACTGTGGCTGCACAGCGCACATCACTTGCAGGACTCCACACCAAGCCGACTTTGTTCCTGCTTAACGTCTTCGACATATGCACGCATGCCTTTCTGAGCGACTGATGTTTACGTGCGCCTTCCTTATTCGGGAACATACTACATCATTCGCCCCGACGACAAAACCTCCATCCTGCAACTAAATGGGAAGGACGTCCGCTATCCCATTGGCCGACGGAAGCCGTCACACATCCCTTCTTAGGAGACGCCAACACACTCGCATGCCTCCGGTTATGCCTCCTCAACAACCTCGGACCCCTCGGCCAGAACCGTCGATCAGCCGCTTTGGCCACCGTAACCAGTTCAAAAATTTTAAGTGCGAATGCACTTTATAAGCGACCCCGAACCTTCCGCCGTCCGCATAGCAACAGCTGCGGGTGCGCGCGCTTTTCGTCTTCCTTAGCAACGGGGGGAGATGGGCGCGCGCTGCCTGGCCACTGACATGGCACATACCCACGTGGGAGATTGGCCAGGAATAAGTGCGAATGCACTTCTTAAGCGAGCCTGAATCGTCCGCCGCGAAGGTGATGCGGCCGCGAAGGTGATGCGGTACAACGTTGCGGAAAGCAACATGATGTTTCGCACGAACGAGACCACGGGTGCCATCACGCGCGAGCAGCTCGAGAAGGGCGGTATGAAGTTCCTGGAGGAGGTACTGGATCGCGATCTCGCATTCATGCGTGGTGTACCAAACACGGTCCAATACTGGCAGGATCGTAGGAGCGAACTCTTCGCAATGATCCGGCAGTTGGGCAAGCCGCACGCGTTCCTGACCATGTCCGCGTCCGAGGTCCACTGGGAGCGCCTGCTCGAGACCCTGGAGCGGCTGCGGGTCGGGCCCGACGGCACGCCTCGGCCCGTGTCCGAGATGATGGCCTGGGAGCGCGTGGAGCTCGTGAACGAAGACCCCGTTGCCTGCGCGATCTACACCAACAGGATCTTCGACGTCATCATGAACGTGCTCGCCGACCGAAACTGCTCGCCGTTCCGCCCGTGCGTGATCCGGGATTACTTCACATGCTCGGCAGCTGGCGCGCCTCTCCCCCCCTTAGGTTTGCACTCACCCTCGGCGCGCGCCTCTCCCCTCGCCTGACAGCTCCCCCTCGCCGGTACTGCGCCTCTCAAGGCGATGGCGCAATTACTACGCCGTGTACTCTCGGCGCAAGAAATGCATTCGCACTTCCTCACGATTCCCTTCGGGGAGGTGGGGGCAATTTTTTTTCACCCTTGAGGGCGCCTTCTTTCTTGTTGTGTGTGTGTTTGTGTGTGTGTGTGCGTCTGTGTGTGTGTGTGTGTGTGTGTGTGTGTGTGCGCGCGCGCGGCTGGGGGGGCGTTGACTCACCACGCAAGGTATTTCACAAAGGGATCGCCGACAATGCGGATGTTGTGAATACGATTCCAGCCGACTCCGGTAAACGAATATCTCCCTTTAGCAGAGCCTGAGGGAGGGAATCTTGCTCTCGCACAAATGCGCGAGGCGCAATTCCACCACCAGGCTGCCCAGAGCACAAAACCGACAAATGACAGTAACCAAAAAAATATTTTCTCTGAAAACTGACAAAAAAGAAAATTTGATGTGGCCAATCTCTTTGAGAGACCTAATTCAAATTCACTGGTTCAGTTTCGTCAAAGTTTGCCTACAACCCCCAACCACGCCGTGCTCCGTATTCACAGAGCAGTGAGTTATTAGGCTCCACTGGTTTTTAATAGCCGAATATGCTCCCTCAACAGAGCTGTGCCGTTTTTCAGTCCTCAAAAATACCGCAACAACAAAGGGGCTTCAGGGATAACACAAACGTTGTTCAAACGCCGACCTGTGACGTCTTGTTATGGTCTTAAACAGAAATGTTTTGTTAATGCGCAACTATTCAATTAAAATAGAGTTTATTACTTGTTGCGGTGGATTTGTATAAAGGGACACAAGACATGATGCTAAAAATGGCCGACTATTGAGCACCGTTTTTTGATTACCTTATCACTTTATTAGGCAGAATATACAATGATGATTCCGGAAACATTATTTGCCAACAGAAAATACGTACACTCTTCCTTTTTCGAGATCACGAACTAATTATTAACGTACTCACATCAGTGTGGCCATAAAGGCAAATTTCTATTTATCCCTATGGTTTTATTTAGGGCGAAAAAAATGCAGAAAGTTAATACTAATGCGTAAGAATTGTATATAGCAAAGGTGTACTCAAGCTTCACGGCCCTCACGGCGGTTGAAGTCCACTACAGCAACCGATTTGCTTCTTCTACACCGCCGCAACGACCGTTACTCCATCAATGTTGCTGTAATTGTGAGCTTCCTTCATGTTTTTAAAATGATTATTATGGGCATCACCTTGGAGAGGCGTGAGATAAGACGTTTCCTTCTCGTTCGAGTTAGTGTTGCCACGATTACGCCAATGCTGTAGCCTTTTGCGTTCGAGGCAGTGTTGCCATGAATATGGTGAACGCTGGAATTTTTTTTCTTTTGGGACAATGTTGTCCAATCTCACGCAGTGGCTAGGCTTGGCTTGACAAACATGAGCTGGGGACGATGGACGGCCGCGGTGATGCATGCAGACACCAGTGCGCGGCATTTGGCGGTTTCCCGAAATCTTGGCGAATCTACGTAGGTAGGTATTCTTGGCTTAAAAAACGTGTGCCAGGGGCTCTGGGTGGTCGCCGCCAGCCACGCACACGCGTGCGCTAGGGATTTTCTTGGTTTTTCTAACTGTGGACTCACACAAAATAATTAGCACACCAGCTTCGCTCTTTCAATTACAGGATCTTCTGTTTTCATTCAGCAATATATAAAACATGGGAAGACCATTTGCTAGGTGTGAGCTTCAAGTTTAAACTTTCTACTCACGCAGTAAAATAACGCACTTTTGAAGATCAGTGTTCCGGGTAATTGAAGTCACACAGCTTTTGAAGCGAGTCTGTGTTCGTGTGAAAAGCTATCGGGCCAAATCTTTCTAAAAGGTTGATTGTTAGGATTCACTTAGAAAGAAAATATTTTGGGACAGATCCATTGCCAAAGTACGCAGCGCGCCCTAGGTAAAAAAAAGGAGGAGGGAAATATTATTCCATAGTTTACAATATTATTGCGTGATCATTAAAAATCAACAATACACTGGCTTTAACACAAAATACTCCGTCTACGTCAGTGTTTCTTGGTCTCAATCCCTCCACTGGCTGTTTTAGATCGAATCAATACCATTCAATAATTCGCAATCAAAGCCATTATGCTAACAAACCTGTCAGGTACTTCCCACATTTTCCTGAAATTATCCAAGAGAGTCGGCGTAGTCCTAACTGCTCTTTTTAACAGTTTATCGACCTCCTCTCCTCGGAGCCTATATATATAGATATACCTGGATGTTTAAATTATTTACGAGGTGCAATAAGCATTCAGATCGTGTATACTGCGATGCCTGTGTGCCTGCGAGTAATACATATTTTAATCTTTACTTTCTTGTGTCAAGCTTAAGAGGAGACTATTTCTTGGTATTTCTGTTTTGGGGTTGTAGAAATTACACACTCTGATAGGTAAGCTTGAAAATCGCGGTTTTACTGCTTTTGCACATATCTTTGAGACTATCGGTATGTTCAAAGGTATTCCCGAGTCAGCAGAAGCAAACGCGCTTAAGTGTGACCAAATGTTTTAAAGAATGCTGTGATCAAACAAAACGTGGGTTAGATTTTGCATTGCTTCTCTGTGCTCTTCTCGAGGAAGGGGGTGCGCCTGAAATTCCTCAATGTTCCTTCGTATAAGGCGCCTCACAGGTTTTGCAAATAAACCTTCAATAAAACAGAATTTTGTAGATGGTTGCACGTATTAAAAAAAGTGAGACGTTTGGAACACGTAAATAAAAAAAACGTAGAGACGCCGCACTCTGTCAGCATGTGCTTTCTACGTCGCATGCTGTTTTTTTCTCACCTCGTCTATCCTATTCCTACTCACCACGTTTGTGTATATATAACTTTCAGGGGACCCTCAGATTTGGTGTTCTTGGATGGTAAGGCTTGAAGCGTAGTATCGAACCTCGCTTACCTCTTCGTACACGTATTATATGCTGTTTTTTTGTAATATAAAACATACCTTGGCTGCAAGTGGTTACTGCCAACTAAGTTGAATAAAGTAACTGCCCAGCAATTTAGTCACTCAAAAAATACTCCCAATACATCTTGCCACGCCAACATAACCACAAAATTGCGCAACTCCTGCAGAATGATTTTGGTGTGAATTCGGATGACTCCGATGTGGTGCTGGGCTGCAGTAATTCCAGAAGGTATCCAACAGACACCACATGATGTTCAGAACCTGTGTCTTGCTATTTTTTACAGACGGGTTCGCACCAATGTCCGAAGTAAAAGAACGTGAGTACCACCTTTTTCCGATATTCTCAGGAACTCTTGTAATTATACAACTGCGAAAAACACTTCATACGCTTGCGTTTCCCCGGAAGGACCTCGCTTCTCACGCGCTTGCATGAATGTTCAAACTACCACACAACTTCGTATGTACAAATTTGTATAAGCCAAGATGAGGCATTTAGGCTGGATGTGCGCGCACTTCGCGTTGTGTGCACCCGCGCGCGCCGGTGTGTCCTATGCGTGCACATGTGCGTTTATGTGCACTGTGCGTGCGTGGTACATGCGTTTGCGGCTTTGCGGGGTGCTTGTTTGAAGGCATACGTTTTCTGCTTGTATAAACGCAAGGAATTTCATCGATTGTCATCCTTACTTCTCCTTACCCGCAATGTGCGGGAGTATGAAGGTTTCTCTCTCCAAATGGGTTCGTATTTTCTCTCGCGTGCATCCGAACACTTCTCCGCTTCATTCGTTTGGCCTCAGCCTTTTCCTTCAAATCCGGCGCGCAAAAGCCAGTGGGACAGAAACACCACCCAGCGCTTGATGTTCCAGTATTGCTGAGCGAAGCAATCTTATGCATACGTTTCCCCATTCAGCCAGCTAATACCATGAATAAACGTACACACTTAAAACACTCAATCTACAAATGTGCGCCTCCAAATGACCTGCGCCCCTGAACAATGACCTTTGAAGCCGCATGTTTTAAGGGATGGTTCATAATGGACAAAGTGATAAGGATAATAAATCACTCAGTTCGGCAGCACCAGCGGCATAGGGTGGCCCTTTGTTCCGGCTGCAGCTGGCGGCATTAACACAAAATACACTTTCAGGCTTTCACCAATAAATTATTAAGGACACACATAATCAACACCTGCGCATCTACAGACAAGGGTTTAGTAAAGTCAGGTTCGTTATCATAAACAACAACAGCCTATTATCGCCACCTTTGGCACTGATTGCAGATGTGGCGTAAGATTCCGTAACGTGGCGATTCATGGAGCTCCGGAGTGCTGCCGCAAGTTCCGTGTTACCTCTATGAGTGACCGAACACCGCAGACTCGTGGACATAGGTTCTCTGTACACGCCGTACACCAACGATGAAATTATGTAGCGGAAAACGCATCACAGCGTGGAGCACAAAAAAAGTAAGAACGGCTAGCGTCTTCAACTCTGCTATATATGCAGGCAGAGCGTACAGGCAGCGCAGCGTTGTGCAATATATTGAATTCATTCGAAGGCGTAAAGCGAAAGCGGATACTTAAGCATATCCCCTCAAGCTGTGTATAATGAGGCCCATCAAGAAGGCGGGGACGAAACAACTCTCAGGGTTTTGATTAAACTTTTTTCCCTTCGCATTCAGAACGTTTAAGATGTGCTTTGGTGTCGCCGGACTCTTGTTTTGCCCTCGTGTTCAACTAACAAATTTTAGTTCTTGACGTTAGAAGCCTTGCAAGGCAAAATATTCTATATATCTTATTTGAAAACAGTTTGCATGTTTTACTAATGCAGCCTTTTCTCGTTGATTTTTTTATTCCCAATTGACAATTTTAACCTACTTAAGCAATGTTTTTGGAACTATTCCTAATGTCCCGCTAAATGTTTTATACAGTTGCTGAATTGTAAGTATTTCTTCGGTATGTTGAGTTCGTTAAGGCTAAATTATCCCAGCGATATTGAAATTGAAATGAAGCATCTTTATCTTCCTTCATTACGTTGCTGTTACCCATTAAGAGCCACATTTCTACAATTTCTACATTTGGCCATAGTTCTAAACAGTCTCCATAAAGTCTCTTTACAATTACTGAAGAACGTATTGAATGGTCATGAACTCACAGTTGAGTTAAAACAAATACGTCGTCGATTTTTTTTTCTGCGATACATAATTCTCTTTTTCCTATATACTCAACTATATCTTCTTGTACAGCTTATAAAAAACTTTCGTTCAGCTATCAAGTTTATGTAATAACACGGAGAGCAAGGCAAGAGCTGATGATCATGGCAAATTCCTTAAAAGTGACGACAGATAAGTTGCGATTCTGACCAAAAATACCTCTATTCCCCCGTCACGTCTTGAATTTACTGACAATTAGGGATTTATTTACATATACATAAAATGCCGGGCCGTCATTTTCAACAAAATGGCCGTTGTCGCCATTTTTGCAGGTTGAAGTTGGTGTAAACTACCGTTTTTCATGTGGTCTTTATGGCATTACCCTTAGTGCAGCTCGTTGTTGGATATATGGAGTGAATAGGTCTTTAATTAGGAAAGCTTCTTACTACAGCAAATAAACTTGAGAGGTTCCAGTGACAGCCCCTGCGAGTAGATTAAGCAAAATTTGAACTTGGTATTGATTAGGACATCAATGCGTCATCCCATTTTTCGATATCCTTACGAATCCACACCGCTTTATTACCCTGAAACAAAAGGTAGCCCTAGAAGCGGGCTTGGAAGCGCTCTTTTTTAAACTTCAAAAGCCCACTACGCCTATCTAATTGCATACATTCCCAATCGCGCTTATTCCAGCTCCTTTTGCTTCTGTATTGCATTGCAATTAGGAATTAGTGACATTGTCCGAGTGTTTGTGAGGGTTCTGTAGTTTCTGGCCCTATTTTCCGCAATGTCTTTTAAGTATTACGGGTAAAAAGAACAATGCGAAGTATTTTTATAAGGTTCTAGCAAAAACTAGAACAGGGCTTTGCTTTGAAAGCGCAATTTAATCCCTTTCTTTCATTTTGAAGGTTTCAATACACAAGCCTTTCTGCTTAAGGTAATTGCATGTCAAAGATAGACAAAATTCACCCGGCTTCCCACACACTCAAAACAGCACTCGTGTAACCCGAAAAGAATTCCGTACCTGGGGAAGTAGAATTACCTCATTTGCTCTCAGTTGTATTGTGAGGAAAGCAGGCTTTGTTATTAAGCTGAAGCGCGTTTGCTTGTCTTCGCGGTAATATCCGATAGTCGCGCTTAAAGAAACGCCCTCTCATAAAAAAGTCGAAAACGAGCCTCTTTCAAAAGCGCGTCATAAATGTACGCTGAGGGACAAGACTGAGGTCGGTGAGTGCCCGTCATGTAAAACAAATCTATTTAAGTAAGTAAGATAACTATACTTCGCCACCGAAAACCGCCATATCTGCACAAAATCCCAGTTTAGGTAGTCTTTCAGAAGAACGAGCAATGAGTCAGCATTCACAAATGCGTTTCTTGTGCACTGGCTCATTTCTATAGTAGGCAGCTGACGATGAGCATAAGGTATATCAACATAAAAATAAAAAAGTTACAGCTGACATTTTCATTTAGGGTTTAAGATGTATGACGCGATAGATTTACTTCGGCGTGGTGGCAGCATTATGGGCTGAAGTTTCTGCATTTGCCTTTCATTATTTCCAAGAACTACACTTCATCTGAGAGAGCTCGGCAAGCTGCAACGATTTTCAACCAGTGCGGCAAGGAAGAACAGAGCTCATTTACGCTTTTGCGGCTTAAGATGTAGGCATGAAAGGTTGCGGCTGCAGTGTGCTGGTCAGTTGAGCAATAAGGTGAAAGTGTGAGTGTTTCAAAGTGTGTACGCTCTAACTTTGTTGTCTGACCGAGCCTTTTCTTAATAACAAACACACACAAATGCATGCACATGCGCACACGCACGCATTCACGGACACCCGCCCACACACACACAAGCGTACACGCAAAAACACACGCACACACACACACGCACAAAACGCACGCACGCACGCACGCACGCACACACGCATGCAGACGCGCACGGACACGCACACGCACACTCAGAAGCGCCACAAACGCGCACACTCACACGCACACGCACGCAAACACACACACATGCATACACACGTACACGTACACGCGCACGCACCCGCGCACACGCAGAAGCACACGCGCGCACGCGCACGGGCACACACGCACAACCACACACACACGCACGCACACGCACGCGCGCCCGCACGCACACCCGCACGATCACGCGCACGCCCACGCACGCACACGTTGACGCTCACGCGCACGCACACGCGCACATGCACACGCGCACACACGCATGCACCCACACTCCCACACACTCACACGCACACGCGCACACACGCACACACATCCCAGACGCGCGCGCACACACACACGCACGAACACACGGACACACACCCACACACACACACAAAGAGAGACCTTTATGAGTAAGCTTTAGTGGAATTTTGGAACAAGGTTAAATAGGTCTTAGACCCCAAGGGTGAAACACGAAGTCTACGCCGCCACCTTTAGTTGACGCTGATCTTGAGGTGACAGGCTGGCCTGTAGGGCATCGTGTAGACCTAAGAGTAATATGCCGTGTTTGTGTTGTTCCCTCCTGAGCATACCCTTCAATATGGCCAGGTTGCGTAAAGAGAGCGGGTGGGTCCCCGTATTTAGCACCTTTTAATGGCAAATCCGCAGCTTTCGTAGTTAGCATCTTCGCATATCTAGACTTGTGGATATATGTATTGGTTTCCTCGCAGAGTTTGCGATTCTGCGTCGTTGATATCCCTGTGTGGCACATTGAAGGATGCTGTTCCTAGGGGCAGAATGAGGCGTCCTTCTCAGTATTTTGGGGGTAGGGAAGTGTGGTCGTCATGGTCAACAGAGAGCCCTGTTGGCGATTTAGTCTGGGTCATTGTTGGCTGCATCGTTCCTTTCCAGGCCCTTTTTTGCGGGAGCAATGTGTTCTGAAGTTTCCTCATTGTGGATTTAAGAATCCTCCTCAAGGGTTTAGGTAATATGCCTGCAGCCAAGACACTAGAGGTCTTGTTAAAGTGTATAACCAGGTGTAAGCTTATTATTGATGGTCCCGCTAGGCGTATCGCCAAGAGAATGCTTTATCGTTCCTGTGCTAAGAGGGCACTGATGCCACCGCTATTTTCACGGTCGTGAACTTCGGCAGTTGTTGCGTTTGTCCTTTCGAACATCCTGGCGACGGTGTACACTGTGATTTCATATTTTCGGAGCTTTTCTTAAAGGGACACTGAAGTTATTTGTAACCATTGCGGGATTACTAGCGCAAATTGTAGTCCGGAGTCCATAGGCCATGTTTCGACCACTCTGAGCGCGTTTACGCGAATTTATTTAGTAGAAAAATCAATTCGGAAATGCTGTCCTCCTCTCTGCACCCTCGCCCATTTTTTGTGGCTTTTTCGTGTGACGTCACGAGGAGACGAGCTGGCAATTGGCTGCGCTACTGCACGGTTCACCGACCTTCCGATTTAGTCAGTCGGCACAGCGTTTAGAGCGCCTGCCGCCGACGGGTCGTCGCAATTGGCTCGCTCAATTGAAACAAGCCACCACACGTTTGTGAATGAAAGAATGTGCCTTTTTTTACTTTGTTAGTTTGTACTCTGTATATGGCTCCAAGTCGAGTCAAGGTCGCCTCACACAAGCGCTGCACAAGGGCACATGCGACGCTTCGCTGACTTTACGCTCCTAGGAAAATCAAAGGCCACTTGAAGGCGGGAGAAGAGTCAACGAAGTCAATATTGGTACTAAGAAAATAAAATCAACTGAAACTTTTACTGTACAGCGCAAAACTAGGGAGCAGGAAGCACTTTTTTGCGCTGGGTGAACAACCACAGCGGTCAGCAGCACGACCGCACATCTGCGAACGCTTTTCCGTCCAAGATATGCAATTGCTAGACGTGAGATAGTGTGGAAGTTTGGGGGACGCTTACTGCACGGGCGCTATACCACAAATAGTCACCTAAAGTACTTCAAACGATAAGGCTAGATATGTGTAAACTGGTTAAACATTATATACCTTATACATCCAGCCATGGCAGAGCTGGACTGTGGCCGAGTGGTCGCTAGGTAGACGTTGTGCAAGTCGCAAAGTCGAATGCCCGAGGGTGCATCGTTTTTTTTTTTGCCATTTGATTTTTTCATTTTCGCTGATGGTTTCTAAACTGACATCACCATTTTTGGGCCGTAACGTTCACTGTTCCACGAGCGAGTTTGCAGAACACGCGCAGATTGCCACTGACGCTCTAGCGAGTTCTCGTTAGCGTGCTGCTGCTTGCGGGCAGTGGGCACAGGCCTGAATCGGCACACCCTTGACCTGGTGCGAACGCGCTTTTTACGATACAGGCATGAGTGAGGCAAGCTCCGAATATGAGGGAAAAGCGCATGCCATTTGAGCGTCAGCGGTGACGCGGAGGGCGTCATCCACTGCGTAGGCCTCGGCTAGTGATTTCTACGATTCCAAGCCGTCCTGGGAGGCTTATCTAAGGCATTTTACAGCCGAAAATATGGCAGAAGAGCGGTACGGCGATTACTGAGATATCGAGAAGGCCCATCCAACGATGCCGTTGGATGTCAAACATGTTGTTTTACAGAACCGAAACCGAAACTTGTTTGAATGCTAACCTCGGACATCGTCCAATCACTGTGCAATCTCCTCGCGACGTCACAGCTTTAGTTGGTGCGGCCGCGACAGACCGCGCATGGTAATTTTTCTTCTTTCCCGCTTTATAAAATAATTAACGACTTATCAACCGGATAAACGATGAAAAGTGTGGCAATTTGAGCCAGTCTACGCAGTGCAAGCAAAAACGGGAGCTTGACAAATTCACTTCAGTGTCCCTTTAACGGAATATGATTCTAGGTCCTTCCGTACGCTTGAATTTATGGTTTTGGTACTGGGAGGGCTTTTATAGAGGGCAACTGGATCCGTGAAATATCAATCATTGCGTCCAGACGTTTTCCCTCTGGATGCGCGGCATATATTCGATGTTGTCCAGTCGATTTTTCCACCAGAGGCTCCTTTTAGAAAGACAGTGGCCCGGCTGATATTTTCAAAGTTAATATGGGATTGAATTTAGGACCCGGTAGGTGAGCATAAAAATTGCGAGGTAGGGCTGCCCATATGCTGGCGCAATAACGGTGCTTATTTGGCTGTATTTATTGCGGGTAAGCTTCTGGTACGGCAGGCTGACCAATATCCGCGTCAAATCAAATGGTACAAACGTTTTGTTGTTTCCTATTTTGTTACTGCTATTACCCTCTATTGGCGTTTTTGAATGTGGTCGCAGGGTTCTAGTATTTTCGGCATTTCGCTCTTGCGGGACCAATTATGCCGTTTCTCGTCAGCGCGATGCCGATTATTCTTACGTGTTTTCTGACATCGCATGCTGACATATTTTGAGGTTTCCCAAATCGACCGCGGAGGCCATTTGTCATCTTACGGACAGAACTTGAGGCGGTGGTCTGGCTTCGAAAATTTCCAAAAATTTTTTTAGTGGCCCTGTAATTAGAAACCATATATTAGGTTTCATTTTTGGGGTGCACATTTGTTTTCAGTTCTAGTTATATTATAGGCTTTCCTTGGTTTTAGAGAGCCTCGCGATAATTTTTTGCACCCTTGCAGCTAGCGCCGGTATTAGTACCGTTTCCAGAGATGCTTTGGTGGTGGCGTAAGTTGCAGGCATGGCTCGTGACCACGCATGCCGAGTAAGCAAGTACCCATGGCATGAAGACAAACTTCGCTACGCCGGCGAGGCTCCTCCTTAAATCGCGTGTCGTTTGTTTCGTCATAGCCGTATTATCACTGCCCTCCTTTCCAATATGTAGTTGCCGAGGCTCTCTACGCCTGATTCGGGAAAGCCATCGTATCGGCCCTCCTCAGTTGTTTCGTGTTCGCATGGATGATGTACTTATGTGTTGATGAGCAGAGCTGATAGCGGGTGGCTAGACAGCATGGAAAAACCTAGAAATGAGCATAATAACGCCATCGCGTTATAAGGTAGTGTAAAGTCAGCCTTCCTCAATGATGCCGTAAAGAATGTGCGAGCGGCGCTAGTGCGTTGCCTATCTTCATTCGCGAATGTGCTCATGCGTTGATTAATTGAAGTTTAACTGGCCGACGCTGCGCTGTGGGTGAGGCGCGCCGTTGTGGAGTGCTCGGTAATAATTTTGGCCACCTACGGATCTCTAACTTGCGCTAAAATATCGAACACATGGGCGTTATCTCTTAGTATCGGAGTACCTAAGGACCGCACAATGTCCGTAGTACCTTAGGACTGTACAATGTCTGTCCGTGTCCATGCGCACAGCATTTACGATCGCAAAAAATCACAGAGGCACCGGCAGGATTTGAGCCTTTCTCTGATAGACCAGACAGAGTTAGTGTCAGTCGTTTTACCCATTATGCTACTACCGTGAGTGAGTACTCGAGAGTCAAACGGCTTACCCCCTCACATGTGACCGTGCGGAGTACCTCAGGACCTCCCACTGTCCGTCAGCGTCCATCCGTGCGCACACCACCATCAAGCGAAAATCAAGCGAAATTCGATTTGAGTCGTGAGTATGTAGGCGGCCGGTGAGGCGGTGCGGCCGAGCCCACGTTTATTGTGGTTGCGTTGGCTGTGCCATCAACACGACGACGCGCGTAGAACGCGGGTGCCGTTCCCGAGGTGTGCCGGGTGCCGAGTGTGTTCCGCTGTGCCAGCTGGCCAATCTGCTGATGATGATGGTGGCGCTACAGGGCTCCCCCCCCCCTAGTGTGAAGCGCGGTAAAGTGACAAATGTAAATAGCAATGCAGGAAAATAGAATATGCACTATGTACAGGTATGTACGATTTGTCCGTAGTCAGGAAGAGTCCGCGGGCAGTCAGTGGTCAAGTGTCAGGTGTTGACTAAACGGCACGGTCCTGGCCGTCGGCGAGGTAGCGTCCGGGATGTGGGCAACCTCTGGTGAACGAGGCTGGGAGTGCGGCCGCGGACGCATTGCGGGATGCCAAGTGGCTGCTGCAATTGATGGTGGAGTGAGCGGCAGGCGTAACTCGAAGGACATCGGCAAGGTGAAGCGCGGTGCAACAGAATGACGACCGGAGTTCGGGCTTGACTGTGCTGTGGTGTGGGCTCTAGGGATGTGTCGCTGTCTGGGCAACGTGCGCACGCGCCGTGCGAGACGGAGCAGCGGAGGGCGCCAACGACAAGCGTCTCTCAAACTACCGGTGTGTCGAGTTCCTGTCGTGCAGTGCACTCGCACTGGTTTCATCCAGGGTCGCAGAGGAGAGCGCTTGTGACACCGTATACCGAATACGCTCCTGTAGCAGGGATTCGGTCGAGGTGGGGTAACGAGTTTGCGGCGCGTCTGACTGCATGGGAACGCGAAATTGTTCTTTCGGCGACATTTGTTGAGACGTTTGTCCCGCAATTGTTTCTCCCGTGTCTCCATCGTATCCAGGGTGTCAGGACTGTCGGAGGCAGCCTGATCAGTTTCGAGTGTCAGTGGCACTTCCGAGGATCTCGAGCTGTGTTCCACTGCTGGAAGCTGTTCCACCGGTGACGGGGGAGAGGGCTCGCGTGTGCGGGGAGAAGGGTCTGAAATATCCTTCTCACTAGTGCCGTGCGGCGAAGGCGGTGAAGTGTCCTATTTGGTAGCTGCAAAGCAGTCAACACACGGGTGGGTTTGTGCAGGAGACGCAACAATGTGTGGGACAGCGCCATGGTGTGGCGTCGAGTTGGCTAAGTGAAACGCCAATTCGGAAGTGCCGCAAGTTGCAGTCGGAGCTCGCGCTTGTTGGTCAGGCGAGGGTGGACCTGCCGGGAACGTGTAATCCACGGATGCCGTTGGAAGGCGTGGTGGTGTTGACAAAGGCGTTCCTATACCGCAGTGGTTCAGGACAGCGGCCTTCAAGTCGTCATATGCACCGGTTCCTGGGGTCGGCAGCTGGATCTGCTCAACGAGGTCAGCAGGTAGCTTCTGTAGTGTCACGAGGTACCTGATTTCCGGAGCGCAGATGTCATTTACATAAAAATGGCTCTCCAGGATGAAGAACCATGCAGCGTGGTTTGAGATGGAATCAAACGGGATCAGCAAGGGAAGGTCTGGGAGGACGGGGAACGTTCTTCGCGTGCCGTCGTCCGCGTTGTGGCTGGGGAAGGAGCGTTGTGAAGCCACGGCGAAGCCGCTTGCCGGGTCACCAAATTGAAGGCGGCCGATGAGGCGGTGCGGCCGAGCCCACGTTTCTTGTGGTTGCGTTGGCTGTGCCATGAACACGACGAGGCGCGTAGAACGCGGTTGCCGTTCCCGAGGTGTGCCGGGTGCCGAGTGTGTTCCGCTGTGCCAGCTGGCCAATCTGCTGATGATGATGGTGACACTTAAGAAGATGATGATGGTGGAGCTAAGTACACATAACGTTAGCCAGGTTGTCTAGATATCGCCGCTCGCGGCGAAGTGGGAGGAGCCGCATCAGAACACGCGCAGCCGTGCTCCGCCTCTCGCTCTGATTGCGCTTCCGCCGCAATACTTCCTGTGGCACCCGTCGTAGCGCTCCGCGGGACGGGGCCAGCCGCTCCATGTTCCCTGTTTCAGTAGTAGCGGCGATTGTACACATGCACAAAAAGGTTCAAGTCTTCACTTGCATGCAGTACTGTTATGGCTTGGCTATCATGTTTGGCATGAAAGAACCCCACTGTGGGGAAAGCATGGCCGCTTGCACTTTCTGTGGCGTTGATCCGAAGTGCGCCATGACACCTGCGTTGCAGGCCCGTAGTACCGAGGTGCCAGCTGTGCATTTTCATCGTAAGCTGGAATGGCAAAAGAGGGGCCTGTGACCCTATGTCTTCTTTGAAACAGACCGTTTTGCCCGCAACCTCAGCTTCTACTACCCAGTGTTTTCTTCCATTCTTCACCATCAAAGCCGCCTTTGGGGACAACCGAAATTTCCCACGTTTCTTGACTGCACACTGCAAATAGGTAACAGAACAGGCACAAATTGCATTTATTTCCGTATGCCGGGCACTGTCGTGGTCTGTGCCGCTGGTCGCACTTTTTGCGGTGGTACTGAGTGTTGCTATCCTGGGCGTACCGCTTTTTGATATGGATGAGCGTCCTGCAACACCATCGTTGTTGCTGTGCGTAGCTTTCAAGAACATTTCATTGCTCCACATATTAGGGTAGCTTGCAAAATGCTTCTTCCACCCTTAACGTTCACTTCCGTTCAAGAAGAAATTATTCACGCAACTTAGCGTTACTCGTGCGGTACTATAGTTATTTCCATATCATTAAATCACGCTGTTCAGAAAAATGTCAATCAGCAGCTTGCTTCTTGAGGTGTCGAACATATTTTTCGAACGGATCATCTTCGGCCTGCTTCCTCGAGCGGAACACAGATTGTTCGTGCCCTTCGTTGCTCACCTCGGAGCTGTGGGTATCAAACTTGCCAATGGTGGTACCGCAGTCTTCTTTGCAATCCTGTGCTTCAAACTTGGACCTATTAAAATCGTCGAGGGTGCCGTCACCCGCACGCTCACGAAAAGCGGTGTTTTTTCAGCTTCACACCCAGGTTGCTCTTTCGTTGTCGTCGCCACGAGGAACAGGTTAACCAACCGTTTGAAGCGCTTCCATTGCACGGAAAGGTTGCCGCTCAGTTGCAACTGTGGCGTAGCCTTCTGCAGTTACATCGTTGTTCTTTAGGATTGAATCGCACTGCAACCGAAACGCTGGGCAACTACATGATGGCGGGAATAAGAATAAAATAAAGGCTCTTTGTTTTGCCGTTATATGCGCAAGAGCGCGATAACAGTCAAGGGCACTGCGTGTGTTCGCGCTGTCGTGATAAGGTATAGCAAGACACCGCATGCCTGATACAAAAATCACTGCCATTTCTCTTCAATGTTCTATCATAGCATTGGGGACGCTATTATGTAATTTCTGTCCTGGGTCTGATATATTTGTTTGCTGGTTCGGGATGAGCACTCCTTGCAGTCACCCATATCATGCCTAGGGCGTAGGAATGAGTCCTAAATACCCGGATGGAAGTAACACCTGCCATGGTGGGAGGACAGAGCCATCCACTGTTAATGTACGCCTTCAGCCTGTTGAGGTTAACACGCTGCATCAAACGTATGACATAAGACGTAAGCGACATGTTCTCACGTTTTTCTTTAGCAATCTGTTCCTGGGAATTACCTTGGAACGGTTATTACTTCAGCCGTTTTCTTTAGGTGTCGTTCGCTTCTTTTAATGCGTAGCACTCTCTGAGGATTACCCAAGGAGCCGGGACCGTAAACGCCCTAGATTTCCAGAAAAAACCAGACATCGCTGAAGTTACACCTGTAATCGCTATAGTACCGTATATGGAGGCAACCGGTCACACGACATTTAAAAAAACTAAAAAAAAAGAAAAATAAGAAAAAATCACGCAAAATGGCAGAATATATAACGCATGGCATTTCCACAATAATGCATATTTCGCGGAAGTTTTACTTATAATCTTTACAATAGCCTAAATGGAGATAGTTGGTGGAGCGAAATATTGAAAAAGACTAAAAAGGAACAAAACAATAAAATAATCACGGTAACTGGCGAACAGTGCAACGCCCTGAATTTCAACAGTAATTCAGATTTCGGGACAGCTCAAAATATGATGGTTAAAATAACGCAAACGGAGATAATTGGTGGGAATAAATTTCGAAAAACTAAAAAATAAGAAAAATATTAAAAAGTATGGAAAATCGTAAACATAAAACTCATGGCATTTCCACAATATAGCATATTTCACAGACGTTTCACCGATAATCATTAAAATAGTGTACCTTGAGATAATTTGTCGAACTAAATTTTGAAAAAATAAGAAATAAGAAAAAAATATAAAAAAATACGGAAACTGGCGAAACGTGTTACGCCTTGCATTGCGACAAAATTGCAGATTTGGGGAAAGTTCCAAATGTAATTGTTATAACAACGTAAACAGCCATAACTGCTCCGTAGAAACTTTGAAAAACGAAGACATCACGAATATTAAAAAAATACTGGAAATGGCAAAACGTATAACGCATGGCTTTTCTACAATAATGCAGATTTCGCGAATGTTCCACTTCTGGTGGTTAAAAGAGGGCAAATGGAGATTATTGATCGCACATGATTTAGGAAACCACAAACTCCGACTGTACAAAACTCACGCGCATAAGAATGCTAAGCATTAGGCGATATTTCTACAAATTTCTGCAGAATTTTCTTTTGACGTGCATAGAATAATGTTCTTCGACTAGGTTTTCTAGAAGTTGTCATTCAGATTTTGCACGGCGTTATTTGCTCTGTTGTGGAACTGGTGCGGAGTTTGTCTGGTGACAGTAGACAGCGGCCTCATCGCCGTCCCGATGAAGATAGGAAAGGATCGAATTTTCTTTTCTTTTGATAGGCGTTGTACTTTTTATATAAAATAGCGTTGTACTTTTTATATAAAATAGAGTAACGCTATTTACAAAGTCTTGAAGCCAGTCCTCCTCCCTTCTGGGGCAATGTGAGAAATTTTTCCTAACCTAGAAGCATCAGGTCGAGAATATTGTGGCTTCTACGAGAAACATGCGTGCACGTGAATGCGCTCACACTTTTCTGGAAAAAAGAGGCGTTGGTTGACGTGTAATTCGAGCAAATAAGACCTTGAAACAGCACTGAGAGACTGAAGAACTATGTTAACAGCGACAGATAGCTAAACGTGCGGGAATCAAAATTTATTTCATGAATGAGCTGAAACCGCGCGGGATAGGAACATGGGGGAGTAAGCGGGAGTGAAGACAAGACTCCATCGTCCTTCAGTGGCCATAAAATGATGCTGATGTGCGTGTGCTGCAAACACTATTATACTAACGCTAGCACCACATTTGGCTTACGTGTGCCCAAATTATGTTCTTCGGTGCTCTCTTTGGAAAACCTCGCCCACTCGGTGACGCAATACCCGTCGGCATTCAACACAACCCGTCATAGAAACATGAGGAATGCGCAATGCGCCGAGTAGCGCACTTGTGTTTTGGATAGAAATAATAATTGCTGATGTTACAAAACACGTCACTTCCTCTGGTCAGCAGCGCTCACATCACTAAGCAATTGTGGTTTCACCGAAAAAAAGACGCGCGGAGCTTCCCTTAACATTTCATCCATTGGCGCATGTTGTTGAAGAGATTAGTACTAAGCATTCGTTTTCAGCCTGTGGGTTGTATTTTCTGCTAAGAGGCGGATGAGGTTCAGAGTTAAGAACACTTTAGGATATAAAGTAACAACAAGTGAATACAGGCTGCTTCTTGATCATGCTCACCAACGGCTGGGTTGTCTAGTTTTTGCTACGATTGTGCTCTGTTTTATACTTTCGGTCTCGAAAAACTAATCAGAGGCGCCTTCTGGTTTGGGACGAAGATTCTTGTCAATGTCATTACAGTTGTTATTAGAAAAAGTGAACCAGATGCTTTTTCTCAGCATGAACTGGCTCGATGAAGGCACTTCACTCGAACACCGACATAGGATCGATTGGAAGGTTTTGACACAATGCGCTGTGCAGCCGGCAGTTGAAGCCGACAACGCTTGTTTTTGCACGTTAAGTTGTATAAGAACCTTCGTAACCTGTTTAATGCTCTAGCATCCGCCATTATGAACTTGTTTTATATGTTTTTGACGTTTTTCGCAGCACTTCATCTGCAATTTTTTTAAAATACACATGAAAATTGCCTGTAAATTGCCCGGTGAACAGATTGCAGCTGATTGTTAAACGACCTTTCAGCTTACAAATGCTCTCTGATAGATGCGCCGCTATGACATTTTCGTGTTTTGTATCTCATGCACGTTCAAATTAAAGTGGCTCGGACGATGAAACCAGTGAAGCTACTACTCCATGCAACCCTGGCGTTACACTACCTGCCACTGCGGCATCAAAACCTGCCGCCAAGTCACCAGAACACGCTAACATATCATTACATAAGCTAAACCTCAGCTAACCCGACAAATTAGGAAAACAGAAAGAACAAATGGTTGTCAGTAAATGCCTCAATATTTCACACTAAATGATTCACACTTCCGACCACGTTTTTTATATTGGTACGGCATTTTCTTCGAATGAAAGGTTTGACGTGCCAACCACAGGTTTCAGTGAACACAACTTACTTTTTTAGCTGACCTACTCGCTGTTATGCCGCAGAACCGTCAAGTTAAACCTACCCACCCCGCCGGAATAGTAAATGATAAAAAAGGCGAACGCTGAAAAGTTTCGTGTTGGAGATGGCACAAAAAAAAAACAGTCACCACAATTGACAATTGAGGCTACTTCAGTGGAACCTCCTCTGACATTGCGGTCATGCTGCGTCACAGCTTTATTTTGAGCTAAAGAATTTATTTCGCCCACCTGGCCACCTTTGTTTCTTTTTCTCTGTTCACTACCCACCCTCTCACCTTTCAGCTCTGCCAGCCTCAACTCTTCTCCCGGTCATTTACATGCCTAACTGGAGCACACAATCGTCTTTGCTGGGTAATATGCCTGTAAAGCGGTATAACTACTTAGTAAACCGTTCCACGATGCTTGTTGCTTTTTCCTGAGAGGAGGAAGTTGCTCTTCTAGGGCCGCAAAACTTCTAAGTAGAAAGCCCAAAAACTGTTTGTCTTACAAAATGCGTGAGCTGCAGGAAAGCATACAAGAAACTGGCGGTATAGAAAATTAAAACTTTAGCTAGGGATGCACGCAGCGAAGGAGAGAGAGAGCAGTGATGGGAGGAGGGGTTGGTCTGGCAAAGGGCGACAGGAATTAGAACGATATAGACGCGCCTAGTATATTTCTCCACGAGGGGTTGGTGCTTCATCCCACTAAGCTGAGCGTTACGGCGTACCAGGCACCAATCGTGAACAGGAAGGGCAGGGCAAATACGCCACAGCGGAAGGGACAAGAGTACGTCAGAATCTCCGCTGTAGGGAGGAACCGGTTGGGAGCTTTAGAAGCAGCTGCCTGACGACAGCGACATACAAATTCAACAGAAAGTTTAGCAGCAGATTATAAAAAGGTTCAGCTGTGCTTTCGGGTTGGAATACTCGGGAAGCTTTACGCATACCCGGTTACATTTGTTACTTTTGAAATGCCAATACACCCCACCCTTTTAATGCAATTGGGAAGCTGTTTTGAAAGCACAGCTTTTACCTCTACCAGCCAACGATTCTTACAAGGCGTGCGGGACAAGGAAGTCCGAACGAGCCGGTGGAGGGGACAGGCGGTTTTCACACATCAAACACTGTAGAAGACGCGGTGAATTTACTCAGCGTTCCCCGCGCGCTCATGCCGGCGGGCACATCGGCGTGACCCATCTTTGTTGTCAGCTTTAGCGACGGTTGATTTTGCCTGGTGTAGGCGCAGCTTCGCGTCCATTGCGCATTTCCTTCACTCGACTTGATTAAATTGTTCGGCAGAACCTTCTGGGTAACCCAGACAAGACAAAATTAAGTAGTCGTTCGGCAGAAATACGTTAAAGATTGGTTTTCAGGGAGTGAAAAGAAAATTTATAGACCGCATACAGACATCTGGCAGCTGGACAAACACTACCTTTTCCCCAATGCTTGCCACGAATGCGACTCCGTTCTCTAAATTGGGGAATAAACATTCGGTTGTGTTTCAACAGCTATTACAAAATGCGTAACGAGGAACTGGTTCTGATAATAGCGATAATAGGAATTCCTTCAGATTTGTCTATATTCTCACCCTTACTAAGATAACTAATTCAAATCGGTATAAACGGGAATCACTAAGCTCACAAGCATAATTGTTTCGGTGTCCGCGCTTGTCTCGCGCGATGGTGTAGCCCCGAGCTAGTACATCATGATGGCTAGGGTCTGCAGTCTCACCCTTGAAATGACGTTTCTCGCTGTTTTCGTTCTGCCGATGCACGTTCAGGCTGCAGGGTTGACGGACGCCTCTATCCCGGCTGTGGCTGACGCCTCTGCGTTCGGGACGCCGCTATGCGAATTCTAGTAACGGGATGAAAATATCTAGTTTCATTCTTTTAGAGCCACGTCTGTGAATTCAAGTGAGTCGCATGGGCAATCATTGTGGGTGTCGTTGTAAGTTACAGAGCTGTCTTAAATTTTTTGATAAGGGAGTTCTTGCCGAGTTCTGCCCAACCTGTGCCTATTTTTCGCCGTATTTCTCTGTCGTGGTTAGGGTCAGCTTTACCATCTTTCGAAGGTAGTAATATTCTGTACGGCTTCCTGAATTCATTTTCCTTGCTAAAGACGACATTTTTGGCATGATTATTCTGGATTACTTTATATTTATTCATATTAGGTTTAACCCCGTGGTGCTCCTCTCTTATTGTAGTTCCTCAATTATTGTTTTCAGGTGTTCTGCAGGGCTATGTCGTCACGAACATCAAATGGCTGACATATCTCTCCTTTAACTTGAATGCTATGTTTTCCCACTCAAGCTTTCTGCATACTCCACCCCCTACAAGCTGGTAATAGTTTTGACGATATGGTGTCGTCCTGTCTTACTCGCTTTCGAATCGGGAAATTATCGCTTTGATTGTGAGGGGTTACTCTTCCAGTGAATTTCTTATATATGTCTTGTAGAAGTATTATTTATGTCTCCTCTGTTCTATTTCCTCTTAGTGCTCCTAGCACGACTGCGTTGAGTATGGCATCAAACGTTTTCTCAAAGTCTATAAATGTCATGTAAATGAGATTTGTGTATAATGCCCATTTTTCTCTCACTTCATTGACAACAGGCATGTAATCAATGGTTCAGTGCCCTTTCCTAACCGAGCCTGCTGTCTGGGTTGATTGAAATTCAGGCTGTCACCTATGTGGCTAACTGTAACTTTTGTAAGCAGCTTGTTAACAGCGGCGAGTAGGATGATGTGCCTGTAATTATTAAGGTCCTTGGTATCTCTCTTTTTATGAATTAGAATTATTTCGGTGTTTTTCCAAGCTATTTGTACTTTTTAGGCCTTCAAGCATTTCGAAAACAGTACAGCAAGCTTTCCAGTAGAATACATTTCCCTCCAAAATACCTGAGGTTCTGCTATCGTCACCTTCAAGTTTTCCTTTTATCCGTGCCTTTAATATTCTTACCTGCCTCGTCTTTAGTTTATTGTGGCACAGAGCAAGTTTAGCTTCTAGAAGCTCCCTGTCACGTCGGAGAGGAGGAGAAAAGCGAAAGGAAACGCCTTGAGGTTATCCAGGCCTAGAGCCCTGATTGCTACTCGGCACTGAGGAAGAGGTGTTCAGGAGATAAAAGAGGGTGCAGGCGAAAAGGAGGGGATAGGAGCGGTGTAGCGAACACACCTTAGTCCCTTCAAGGACACTACAGTCTCTCAGCTAAACCTGTGTCCTTCATAAAACGCAGACAGGCTTTTGTTGCCTTCGGCAAAGTCGACTGTAGGGGTCGTTGTCCTAAAGTAGTCTCTAGTTTCAACTGTTGATTGTCCCTTCTGCTGAGCTCGGCTGCCAAAACGCGTCTTTCCGATGAATACTGAGGGCAACAACAAAGCACATGTTGGATTGTCTCTTCAACCTCGCAGGCGTCGCAGTGGGCACTACTGGCCATCCAGATGAAGAAGGAGCAGGCTTTCGATAAGGGCACTCCCAACCACAGCCTACCAAGTAAAGTAGAATGGGATCGAGACAGCCCACACTGAAGACAACGCTCGAGTAGATGGCCCTGGTTGTGGAGGCGCGGATGCACAAAGTCCGGTGTATTTCATTGACTAATGTAGGTCCTGCGCGCGAACTGACGAAGCAGCCTGGCGGCATTCAGTCCTTGAAAGCGGAAGGAAGATGGTCGTTTCCCAGTCATACCTGCCCGGGCAGCGGCGTCAGCCAAAACGTTGCCAGTTATTCCACAGTGGCTTGGCAGCCACTGAAATAAAATACGTGTGTACATGGGGTGGCACGAGGTTTCACATTTTCATCAGGAAATCCACCATGTAAGTTCAAATGCTCTCCCATTCCCCTTTCATAACATTGTAGGGTGTCTTTACACCAAGTTTAAAGCTTCCAGCACGAATGATATATTATCGATATAACCTTCTCTATTCCGGTGTGTAGGCGGCTGCGTTGAGTGAGTTGTCAAGGCAAGTAAAACAAACCTACGTAACTTCGCAAGAGGGTGGCCTCCTTAAGGACATACTCGCGTTATCGCTGGGCTGTCAGGATAGTATAGGGATTTCATCAGCTCGCTGGGTGCATTTTGGGTAAAGTTACAGCCAAAGGCTCAACTTTAAAAAACCACAGCCTCGGTAGCCGTAATCAAACGAAACTGCTGGTACAAATAAAAATAAGCAAGAACCCCAGCCGGTAGGACCTTTAAACAGTTGTAAGGGGTAAACGTGCTTATGCTGCACTGGAAATACACCGAACAACAAGGTGTGGCAAAATACTAACAGCGCTGATCGAAACCCGATATAAAAAACCTCAATAACGCCATTCCTAACCTACCTAACCGTCGGGGTAAAGTTGGAAATAAAATAAAATTATCCGGTACGCAGGGGTTAAATACTGTAGCATCGGACACTACGTTACGATTTTGAAAAACTGTAAATAAGTTCAGCACTACGTAAGAAACCTCGTGTGGAAACCTGGCTACAAAAAGGATTTCGTCCCTGCACGGGCAAAGTAGTATCAGTAAACTTTGAATAAGTCGGAAACCCCTGAGTGCACTAAAAATGGAGGAAGCTCGCACTAACCCATACGACTTGAAGGTAGCGAAGGTGTACGCAACCTTCACGACGATCATGAATGTTTAAGTCTACGATTGGAACTGATTTGCTTCTTCGCGGCCACAATACCTTTCTTTCCTGCCTCATGTGGGGTATGTTCTATTAACCTTCCAAACACCGTCGTCTTGAAAATAGCACTGTTATAAAGCGGCGGACCCTGTCCCCTTCAGCCATAACGTTTCTCGAATCCTGCTGCCTGTCCCTTCTTGCCTTAACATATATTGCCGATAAACCCAGGAAGAAGACCACGGACCGACGTGGAGAGAAGGAGGGAAGCCAATGGCTGCAGACATGTGATACAGAGAACCGTTCACCGCCTACCCACTCTGAGCCACCTGCCACCACGACTGACAGTGATCGCATACTGAACACCG
Source organism: Haemaphysalis longicornis (assembly GCF_048455015.1). Classification (NCBI taxonomy): domain Eukaryota; kingdom Metazoa; phylum Arthropoda; class Arachnida; order Ixodida; family Ixodidae; genus Haemaphysalis; species Haemaphysalis longicornis. Next base: position 217,174,503 of record NW_027526361.1, read on the forward strand.
ACTCCCTCGAAGGCACCGACACCAACACTGGCGTTCCAACCGCCGGCCTCTAGGGACGGGCAACTAACCAGGCTCGACCAACACCATGCTTGTCCATCTCCGGCGCACAAGCGGAAACCGACCGCAACTCTTCAACCGACGCAGACACGCAACGTCCCATCCAGCCCTTCATGCTTGGCGCAAACAGTACCGCTACGGAGGAGCAAGCCATGACTCCTAATCCTGCTGCTTGTCTCCTCTTGCGTTAACATTTGTTGCAGACAAACCCGGGAAGGAGACCAGGGACCAGCGAGGAGACCAGCAGGAATGCTAGCGGCTGCAGGCAAGTGAGATCCAGAACCGTTCCCCACCTACTCGCCCAGGGACACCGGGCACCATGGCTAATAGCGACTGCATACCGACCACCGAATCCCTCTAAGGAACCGACGCCAACACTGACGTTCCTACCATCGGCCTCGAGGGATGAATGAGTAAGCACACTCGACCAACATCGATAGTGAAGATTAACCACAACTTTTTACCGTCGCAGACAAGCCACGTCTTGTCCTGCCCTCCATGCTTGGTGGAACGCTACATCTACCGAGGAGCAAGCTGGTGAGCTGGACGCTCTCCGTTCGTTGCCGAACTATACGCCTACCGAATATAGGAGAATTTGGATTACAAGGGACCGACTGTTCATTTCAGCATCAAAGCTGAAAGCTAACCTTAAGAACCTTCATCAAATCAGAAATATTCTTACAGAACTTCACTCTGATATTGTTGACTATTCGAAGATAAAAATGAGCATGGAGTTCATGAGGAGGATCGCTAAATGCTCTGCTTTTTACGAGCAAGCGCTTGACTCAGCAATTTGATACAATGCCTCGAGAACAATGAACTCTTATATATGAAATGTATAGGCTTTTATGAAACGGCCATCTTTCTAGAAACACCCAGATACTTGTTGAACTCGCTCACCTAAAGCGTGCCCAAGACTTTCAGCAACGACGGCGAAACGTTTCATCAACCATGGAGCTAGGAGAAACTGAAATGGCCCTTATAATGGGCGTCCAAAAGGGGGCAAGGGAGGCAACTGCCCCCCCTTGGAATTTCGGATATTTTTATGCACTACAAAAAACCTGCACTGCTTGGTTAGCCCAAAATTAAAATAACTTTGCCCTGAAGGACGGAAGAGAGGAGAAAAACGACACCGATGTTCCCTCCTTTGTCCCGTAAAAAAACTTTGTCGCAAAGTTATTTTAATTATGTTCGCGAACCAACAGCGCAACAATCCCCGCTACTGAAATGATTGGCACACTCAGGTGCTGCGTATCCGTATGGAACGCCCTTCAGGTCTGCGGTCAACATTGCACTTTAGACACTGACTAACATTATCGGTCATGTGAAGGCAGTGAAACAGACCGCCTGTGCTGGCTATTCAATATAGCGAACAATTCTGAAAGGTTTCACTTTTTTTTTGTTTTTTTCGAAAGTCTGGATTTATGCCGTCTTAACGCAAGAACTTCAGTTCTCGGACAAAGTTGCAGCTATATCTAGCAAAAAAGCTTCACAGCTACACCTAGTTGGGAGAGTGTGACATTCTGCCGTGCCGTCCCATCACCTTGTACACCCTTTCCTACCAAATTGTGAAATGTCGGCACCACTCAAGCCCCGAAACAAAACCTATAAATCATCCCCTCAAAACGCTTGTACGCCTGTACTGCATTGAAAGCCAGCGGGGCGAGTAGTATCTTTATTGCGTGAGCCATTTCAACTGACTTCATCACACATGTCATCTCGCAATTTGCCCAGAAAAACCAGAGGCGTCTGCAGCCGCTATTCAAGGAAGATTGACGAAGTGCAGTTCTATGTATGTGAATGTACTGTACTGTGTGCTGGTGATCAATTGGCGTGATTCGAGAACCCTCACGCAGCGAGACTGGCACTCTTTAAAAAGTGAAAGTAACTTTCCGCATTTTCGTTATTACCTTTTTTTATTTGTTAGGTAGTAAAATGCAATGTATATCCTCCAAGTCTGGTTCTAATTCACTGTTTGTATTTTTGTAACCACAAATAGCGCCTGTTTCGTGCTATCCAATGGTACCCCTACCCCTGCAAATGAATGCTCCCCCCCCCCCCTTGCAAAATGTTCTGCGGACGCCCTTTGCCCTTAGCCCAACGAAAGCACTGGAATCTCCTGAACAGTTGCACATTTAACGCCCATCGTTGGAGTTCGAGTACATCTGTGTTCCAGAATTCACCAAGGACAAATCCTTAAAGGAAATTTCCGAAACCCGACTGGTGAAATGTGTGAGGTTGCACCTCTGCGGGAAAATAAGTGGTTGCATCTTACTAGTGCTGGAAAATCTGTTCAACTTGAAGAAACCTCGAAGCCTTACCAAGAAAAGGTAGAACTGCTTATTGCGTTGAGCATCAACACTTCAACACAAATATAGTTTATTACGCGGGAGACCCAAACCAATGTGAAAATGAAGTGTGTCTCGGCTTGAGAAGGACGAGATTGGGCATATTTTGTAACAATGCTCGGAAAAATGAAGCAAGGGTGGTGACCAATGAAGCAAATTCCGAAGCAGGCCCTTTTTCTTGTCAAGATATTCTTTTTCAACTGTTTGTTTCATATTCGGTACCTTTTGTTCCTTTTTACTGAGTGCAACAGATTGTCGGAAAGCCCTGGCTAAGTACTATATTCTCATTTCTTGTAGTTTTTTTGAACTTTATTCAATAATGCCTATATGGTTTGAAGCAACTTGCCTCCTCTCCGCTCACATTCTTAATTCTCGTAAGGGATTATTATAACCATCGAAGCAATGCACCCAGTACGCGCATAAAAGTTGATTTTTGCTCATGTTTATGCGTTTGCTACAGCCAGGCATTATTCCAGCAACATAGGATTCAAAATGAGGCGGATCGCGAACCACGGCAGGCACCCATAGTGAAAGTGGTGCCATTCATGACGAAGCAGAAAGCGGACCCCGCCGAAGACGAAACTTTCTTCGCTGGCTATGCGTAAACAGGCCTTTATGAAGCTCCGAAAGCGCCCCTGGCGAGCAGGGTGGAAACAGCGCGGCATCGCTTTAGCTGGTGATAAGACGAGCGTCAGAACATCGAGAGGGGCCACCCGGATGTTCCCACGCACTCTCGATATCTGCGGCGCATCTACGCATAGATCGCGCTAGCATGCAGTTCTGCTTAGAGTTCCTGCATATCGCTTAGGGGAGCTATATACAGGAACTCTAGTTCTGCCCGCTCCGGCCACCGCTCCTGTTCTCTCTATTATTTTTTGAGCGCCTGTACAATATCTAAATGCTTCACTAAGACACGCCATTCGACAATTCAGAAAGTTACTACCTTGAACTGGACACCCGTACAAAAAGGTCTGCAAGAGAAATAGCCACTGACCAAAAGGCACGCGAATTCACAACCGTACTTCTTGTCACCAAAACTGCCCCACTACTTCCAAGGAAACCGCTAATAACGTCTGCTCATCCTGCCCCTAGTAACACGATATTTTCCCTTGCTACAGGGGTGTGTCAGGACCGTAGAATCGTAAACTCTGGGGAGGATAAACAAACACAGTTATCTACGAACCTATGTGGGTGACCATTTTTGGTGAGAACATTACACAATAAGTTAAAACTCTCTTAAAACCTTGTAAATGTTCTCCCTCTTCCACGAAACCTAGTAATATCCAATGATATGCTCAGGGGACAAAACTAAAGGGCAAGATAATATAATTCTATCGAGGCATGCGAGGAGCTTTGAGCAGGTCGTTACCTCAAGATCAGCGCCAGCTGAGACGAGAAGAGAAGGAGCCACTGCATTCGGTGCTCGAAAAATCTGATTCCACCCATGAGCTCCCCAATAAATCTTTACCCTTTTCCTATACCTCAAATAGTTCTTCTGTAACAAAGATTACGAAATCCTTATCTTTATTCCCTCACTTTACGCAAAAAGCAAGAGCATTTAATCCGGGCTATACGTCACAAAATAAAACGCTAAGCACTGCCACGTACACATTCTCGCTGAAACTGACCAACACCCTGCATCCCCACCCTCTGACCGACACACCTTACGGCACAGAAGTACAGAGGGCCTTTCTCTCTTTTGTACCACGTCGATTAAAACCCTTCGCTACTAGTATTTTGTCATCGCTAACCTCTAGTGCTTTTGAAGGAAAGAACGCAAATGCAGGTACCGGTTTTAAAAGCGCTGCCTGTGAGTCGAAGTAACGCTATCGCGTCGTACATTTTAAGACCCGAGCGTAAATGCCCCTTGCAAGTTTTCCCAAAAAGATTTTTTTCAAGACCCTGCAGCCTTTTAGGGATATCGCAGAAGTGGGGTTATGCACAAAATACCGAATCAGAAAGCAGGCATACGAAAATTCACGAAGGAAAACAAAACAGTTTGCCTCACAGGCAGCGTAGGAAGAGGGAAGATGGCAAAAGCAAACAAAACATAAAATGAGCAACATCACATGTATACATATTCAGTGAGTACATACGATGGGTGCCACAGCGTGGATGCTAAGGCAGAGAAGGCGCAGCAGAATAGGCACTTAAGGCACGGTCGTGTAAAACTGCTACCGGCGTTCCTGTGACATGCCAGCTCCTTTCGAAGCAACTGTGTAAACACAGCAAACTTTTGGAGGTTCTGCGTGATGTGCAGGTTCTAGCGACCCTTACCACAATGTAAACAGTGGCAGTGCGACAGCCTCTCCGCCCTGGCGCATGCCTCATTGGCACTATTTCAACAAGACCCGAACCCCCGTTCGCCGGGACGCGTAATCAGTGCCCAGCGTAAGCGATGGGTCTGGAATACGCTGTCCAGGGTGCCGAAGGTATGTGACGGTTTCTGTTCCGTACGGCCGCACATCTGTTGCGTTTTCCAAAGCCCACAAGCCCTTGTGGTTGCTCGGCCGACCTGTAGCTTGCTTCTTTGTCCCCACGTTTACAACCGGCTGTACCTAATACTTGACGATCACGCAGTGCGGTACGCACCTCTTTGCGGACGCACCGCATCTTCGTCACTGCGGCAATCCAGTCTTGCCAGCGTAGAGACGCGCGCGCACAACCATGCGCTGAGCACCTGATTTTGGCTGACTGTAGAGCCCCCTTGTTCTGTGGGCAAACAACGAACAGACTTGCGGGTGATGCGTGTTGCTTTTTTTGCCAAAGGGGAAGTGGCTACATGAAACCCATGTAACTTGGAGGGTGGCCTAAGCTCAGCTTGTTATGTTCGCACCCTGTGTGTATTCCTTGTCGCCGCTACTGCTCATACCCAATGCAGGCGGTGTTGGGTTGTTGTGGCGGCGATTAAGCCTTGTGAGTGCCCAACTCACTCGAACCCACGGTCGTTCCTTCGAATGTGTTTCATTGCATGCCTTATGAAGGCGCGACGTATGCATAGGCTTAGATAGACTCCATACACGGCAGCTTAAAAAACCTAAAAAAGTCCGGCGTACCTTGACGCTGTCAATCTGCCTCCTCAATTATCACTCAGGGTGGTCCGCGTGCTACCCCGAGGAGCGATCCGACACACGACTTTTCTATGTGTTCATTAGGATTGTTGGTCCGAACGCTATCCTCGTGGTGCCCGCGGACCGCTTCCATGTCTGGTAAGTCGAGGATGTCAATATTGCAAGCTCAACGCGTGTACGAGTTGTACAACGTGCAGCCTACGCCAAGGCGATTCGGCTTATCACTCAGGGTGGCCCGCGTGCTACCCTGAGGAGCGATCCGACACACGATTTTTCTGTGTTCATATAAGATTGTTGGTCCGAACGCTATCCTCTGGGTGCCCGCGGACCGCTTCCAAGTCCGGTAAGTCGATAATGCCCATATTGCAAGCTCAACATGTGTACAAGTTGTACAACATGCAGCCTACGCCAAGGCGATTCGGCGGCCTTGTGCCCCCACAGTTACCCTTAAGCCTACCTTGGATCCTCAAGGCACCTCATGGTTCCTCGTGGAGTCTCACAAGGAACCACCGCACATGATACAGTGCGCTTATAGTCATTCATGCACTATACTGGTCTAGAAGACAACGCTCACGAAGACGTTGGTTACTGCAGTGGCGGTGTTTTTGTCCGTAGTATACTACAACACTACAACTCTATTCTCAAAAGACCGTTTTATATTTATACCTCGAATTGTGGTGGAGAGACCTGAACCAGCAATATTTAGGGTTAATTGCTCTTACGAGTACTCTTCCAGAACCAAAATAACGATAGGTGTCATGATTTCGCCCGCATTTGTGAATGTGGTGGGTCGTGGTACCCTCCAGCCGAGCGTCAACCTGACGCCTTCTTGTGGTGAGGACGACTGTCCGCGAAATGCTGTGCTGGCCGCTGTTTTATTGGTGGTCCGAACACAATGTTGCCCACCCAAGCTGGCGGGGCCGCCAAACCTAGCGGCCGAGGAAGATTAGTTTTGGGGTGGCGCCACATGCTTGACACACCCCTTACCCCTCATTTTATTTGCCCAAAACGGACATAAAACAGGCGCCTGTCAAACTGGCGAGTAACAGTCTGGCAGTCTCCGCAATATCCTACCTCGCGTGATAGGTGTTGATAGAGGCGTAACAAATCCAGGCTCTGCCTGAACCAGTCCTGTGTTGTCCGGTGGGTCAGCGGTTCCGGCTATGCGTTTAAAGCCCAAATTGTCATTCCACCCACAGGCGCCGGGCAACTGCAACATGTGCAACCCCTTGTGCTTCCTTGGAAGTGACCGGTGTAGCTTATGGTGCCCTGCGGGTTGGATTTCTGCATTAGCGTCTGACTTTGACAGATAGCGGAAATTGTTGTTACTGCCGATAGTGTGGTGACTTGTACGACCTTCACCCACGTCGAGAAGGCATCCACCCCCACTAGGGATTAGTGGCCGTTGAAAGGCCCCCTTGAAAGGCCCCCCTAAAATCACGTGCAGGTGAGTACAGGATGTTTCCAGGAACGCCCAGGGGGTGATTTCAACATGACCTGAGGCCCGCTGGTTCTTCCGGCAGACGTGGCAGCTCTCCACCATGCCAGCAATGTCATCGTCGAGGCCAGGTCAGCCAACCTGAACGGCAGTCTCCGTGGAATCACCACGCGGAACCCCACAGGAGGCAGGCCGGCTGGAGGCGCAGACGAGGGGCTTTGTGGCTGCACGTACGCTCCAATAACTCCTCCCCTCGGGACACTGCCTTGACCCCTGTTACAGAACTGGGTCCCGCCTGGTCGTCGGTGACACCCCCGATCCGGACAGCACCACAGGGAACGTGTGCTCCAGCATGAACACTTCGGCAGGTTAAGGAAACAGAAAAGGCACCTCCGGCTGTGGCAATCGGATCAAGGCATCACCAGGTCCTACGTCCTTTACCGAGCGACCGACCGGGTGGTAGTTGTGTGCCGCGAAACTTAGGGCCCAGCGCGCAACATGAGGTGATGCCTGCACTTGAACCACCTTGTCAGGCCGCAGCAGCCCCAGCACCTGCTTATGGTCAGTGACCGCCTCCAACATCCCGCCCCTCAGGTACTCGTGAAAGCGGGCAAAGAAGGTCCAAGCTTTCCTTGTCCAGCTGGCTTTACCACTGTTCTACAAATTGAAGATAACGGGACGCGAACGGCAGAACCCATTCCTGTCCATTCTCCTCCTTTTGGCAGGATGACTCCCACGCCACATGGGGACGCATCTGCGGTTAGGACCACAGGTTTGGCCGAGTCGACGTGTACTGGCACGGAGCTTTGGTGATGAGCTCCTTGCGTTGCTGGGAAGCCGCTTCTAGTTCGTTTTGCCAAGCTTGCTGCTGTCGATCTCTAGGCAGGTAATGGGGCGGCTGTAGATGGTTTACAGGTTCGGCAGGAAACTCCCTTAGAGGTTGATGAGGCTGAAGTAGCTCTGCAGCTCCTTCTTTTTCTTGGAATTGGGAGCCATGAGCACGGCATCAACAATGCGGGGTGCTGGGGCCAGGCCTGCATGAAAAATTACGTGTCCCAGGTGCTGAACACTAGGGATCAGGAAAATATATTTTTCTAGCATTATCCAGCGCAAGGCACCCTGAAATGGTGCCAGGACGTTGTGCATGTTCAGCAGGTGGTCTTCGTCATCTGTACCGGTAACCAGGATGTGGTCCAAGAACATCGCTACGTGCCTCATGCCCCTGAAGAGGTTGTCATCCTCCCTCAGGAAAATGGCTGGTGCTCAGGGCACGCTGAACAGTAAGCGCGTGTACCGGAAGACCCCAACCCACCCAGGCAGCACAGAACTGTTCGGCCTAAAACAGGCCGGTGTGCTTTGGCCGGCGATTTTCTGTCCGGCCGTTTTCCGGCAGCCATCTTCGGCCCATGTCCAAATGTGGGCCTTTTGGGCGTATGCGGCCGTACTCCCATGGCTGTCCAACAGCCAGAGTCCGTCGACCAGTCGACCTGCTTACGGTCATACGGCCAGATTCCAGCCGTAGGGCTCCGGCCATTCCAAAGCCACCCGTGTACGGCCGAAGTACGGCGCCCGAGGACAGCCGAGATGCGGTCGTCGGACTCCAGCCGGACTAAAGCTACCGGAAATACGGCAGTGCTACGGGCATTGGAGTTCAGCCACAGTACGTTAACTGTACTGAGGCCGGTCACTGCATGTCGAGCAAGCAGATGACTCATTCGCGCAGTGCAGAAGCAGCCCAAACCCAGCATTTTGGGTCCAATGCAGCCACGTCAAAGTGAGCTCGCGCGCAACCACCAGCCGTCAAGCTTTCAGCGCAGCCTTGCTTAATTACCAGCCTCAGTGGACAGCAAAATTCATTTATTAAACAGTGCTCACAAATTGTCGTTCCTCTAACTGCTGGGCCTGTTTTACTGCCGAACACAGAAAATATTCAGTTCTTTGTAGAGCTTGAATAGATGTATTGTCCAGGTCCTGATATCCTCTGTGGGGTGGCTTACCTGTAATAAACGGTGAAAGAGGAGGGGGGGAGGCTGCGGCTGAGGACGCATACTTTTGTGGGTTGAATTTCAGACAGATGAATTGGGCCGCTTTTAGCCAATTTCTTTCAGGGCAATATTCCCTAACACTTTCCTGCTATGACTACATAAACTATTTTTATAACAGTTGCTTGACCAATTTTGATGTATATAAAACCGGCGTGAATGCCTTTAAGAAGCGTTCTGGTTCTCAACAAAACACTCTGGAGCATTTAATATAACTCCTTCACGAAAAGTATATCCAGTTTTTGCCCATTTTTCTTGCAAAGACATTTTCTACTGGATCAACTTTTCTGGTGATCTTGCGCAGGGCTGATTCTAAGAAGGAGCGAACAGGTACTTTCATTTTCAATCTATTTTAATCTTGTTTTCATGCACATACGCCCACACCACTTAATAGTCCAAAAGAACTTATTTTCTTCTAATGTCACATTACGTCCAACAAATTCTAGACGCGTTGCGAATGACGCCCTGCTTCAGGTGGCTGCAGTTGTATCCCTCTGGTTCACGCAGGAAAGGCGTAAAATTAGAGTTACATAATTTGTTTCAAACGAATCACATAGCAATGGTAGCATGCATACAGGAAACCTTGGATACTGCAACCAATAGGGCAACAAATATTTTATTGGTCAATGTTGAATGCGTAGGGTTCTCATACCATCGGAGGCAAACTTGCGCCTCTGGAAGTTTATTTATTTATTTATTTATTTATTTATTATTTATTTTGTTACGGGACTAAGGTGGACAATGCCTGACAGCTCTTTGAAACAACGACGATGACGACGACGACGACGAAATGCCTAGCGCGAACCTTGCGCGAGCTCTATCATGGCCGCACTGTACATAATGTGAATAGATCGCTTCACTCCATCGCATCGTTCGTCTCATCTGTGTCCTGCCGCCACGTTACATTTTGGTGGAGGTGCGGGGTATAACGAGGAGCCACTTCCGGCCGTCTGCGTTATAATTTCGGCGGTACAGAAGCTCGTCACGAATAGCGAAGTGAGTGGCCTGTCGCCGTACAGCTCGAGGGGCGTTTGGCGAAGCGGGGTTTGTTAGACAGTCCAAAAGAGAAGTGATCCAGGGATCCTTGCGCTGCTCGCGAGGCATGTCGTCAAGTGACAGAGAGGACAGAATTCCGTCTATGGATGACAAAAAGGCACTGTCGGCGGTCACAGGAGAGCGTGAGAGCGCATCGGCGTCGGTGTGTTTGCGACCAGATCGAAAGAGCACTCGAATATCGTACTCTTGTAAGCGAAGGGCCCACCTTCCAAGACGACCAGACGGATCCTTCAAAGAAGATAGCCAGCATAGGGCGTGGTGGTCGGTGATTACGTCGAAGGGCCTGCCGTACAAGTAGGGACGAAATTTGCTTATGGCCCACACAATAGCCAGGCACTCTTTCTCCGTGACAGAGTAGTTTTCCTCCGCTCTTGTGAGTGTCCGGCTCGCATAAGCAACGACGTATTTGTCGAAGCCAGATTTCCGTTGGGCGAGCACAGCGCCCAGGCCAACACCGCTGGCGTAAGTATTAAGCTCAGTGGGGGCCGACGGGTCGAAATGGCGGAGGATCGGTGGACACGTAAGCACAGAACGGAGCTTTTTGAAAGCCTCGTCACAGTCTGAAGACCAATGAGCGATGTCGTTGGACCCGTTCACGTTCAGAAGCTTCGTTAGAGGTGCCGTTATCGACGCAAAGTTCCTCACGAATCGTCGGAAGTACGAGCAGAGGCCGATAAAGCTTCGGAGCTGCCTGGTGGTGGTGGGCTTAGGAAACTCGGCGACCGCACGAAGTTTGTCAGGATCAGGACTGACGTCATCTTTGGACACAACGTGACCTAAAATTGTAAGTTGGCGGGCAGCAAACCGGCACTTCTTGAGGTTAAGCTGAAGTCCTGCATCAGTGAGGCATTTCAAGACTTGTCGGAGGCGGGTAATATGCGTGTCAAAATCGGAAGAAAAGACGACAATATCATCAAGGTAAGAAAGGCAGGTTTTCCACTTTAGGCCGCGCAAAATATTGTCCATCATGCGTTCAAACGTTGCAGGCGCGTTGCAAAGGCCAAAAGGCATGACGGTAAACTCGTACAAGCCATTTGGTGTTACAAAGGCCGTTTTCTCCCGATCAGCATCCGCCATGGGGACCTGCCAGTAGCCAGACCTTAAATCAAGGGAAGAAAAGAACTCGGCTCCTTGCAAAGTGTCGAGGGCGTCGTCGATTCTGGGGAGAGGGTAGACATCCTTGCGTGTTATTTTGTTGAGTCGGCGATAATCAACACAGAAGCGAATGGATCCGTCCTTCTTTGTGACGAGAACCGGGGGGTGATGTTACGGGACTAAGGTGGACAATGCCTGACAGCTCTTTGAAACAACGACGATGACGACGACGACGACGAACTGCCTGGCGCGGACCTTGCGCTATCTGTCATGGCCGCAATGTACATAATGTGAATAGATAGCTTCACCTCATCGCATCGTTCGCCTCATCTGTGTCCTGCCGCCCCGTAACATTTTGGTGGAGTGTGCGGTGTCATCCCCATCCTGGCCTCCACATCGCATCGTCTCGGCCCGGGCGGAATCGTCGAGGAAACATCGGCCGTGTCGGGCAGCCCCAGCCCACTGCGACGAGCAATCGACCACGTCCCCTGCCCCGTGACCCCAGCCCGTGACCAGCCGATGAAGACGAGCCGCTACATGCCGAGACCAAAAGAACAGAAGCCGCGTCCCCAGCCCTCTCCTCCGACGTGGTTCGAGTTCCTCCGACGGTCCGCGCTGTCTTCAAGACATCGCTTTTGCGGGGCCAGGCATCATCACGTGCATCGTCATCAGTGGCGGCAGGCGCATATTCACTGTACCTTGTCATCGCATCGCTCATCCTCATCGCAATCCTCCCGTTGCCTCGGCCACGACCGGGTCGCTCGTCCTCGAACCGGGGGGTGATGTTACGGGACCAAGGTGGACAATGCCTGACAGCTCTTTGAAACAACGACGATGACGACGACGACGACGAAGTGCCTGGCGCGAACCTTGCGCGAGCTCTATCATGGCCGCACTGTACATAATGTGAATAGATCGCTTCACTCCATCGCATCGTTCGTCTCATCTGTGTCCTTCCGCCACGTTACAATTTATTTATTTATTGTTGATTTATATTCATTTATTTATAAATTGTTTTATTTATTTATTTATTTATTTATTTATTTATTTATTTATTTGTTTATTTATTTATTTGATGCCTGCTTGCCTTTGCCTGCATTACAGAAGGGCGATACATAACACTAAGCATTAAATATAAGACAAAATAACAAAATAATCTAACGAAGCGCGCTGAAAATCGTCAATATAAACAGTTAATGCAATCATACGTGGAAGATAATTACACTGCAGTATTGATGTAAAATAAAATGAATCACGCAAGGCGTCACCTTTAAAGGAAAGTTAATAATTTGCTTTAAGCTAGCTGTCCCACTTTGGGATATGTAGAATGGCGCTTGGAAATACTTCTCCCCTTCCACTCCAGTTTTCGAATGATAGATATTACGAAGAAAGTTCAACCTGTGGTTTCGCCTGTGATCTTTCACGTCCGGCCATTTCAGTTTACTTTTACTTTCTCTCATGCTAAGTTGAGCGTGCCAATTACCTAATACGAATCGCACTGACATATTATGTATGTTTTCGAGCGTATCAACCAGCTCTTTGGTGTAGGGATCCACGAAAACACATGCGTACTCCAAGATTGAGCGCACATGAGTGAAATACGGTAGATCGAGGTTCACTGAAATTTCGTCTCAGAAAGCCAAAAACATATGCAGCCGTAACTTTTATGGTGTGAACCTGCCTATTAAACCTCTAACCACTCCCTAAATAAACTCCTAGGTATTTATATTCCTCGGCCGTTGCCACAGCAGCATAATTTACGGTATACGTATTCAATTGGAATGAAGGTTTTCTTGTAAAGGTGCCGTTAACACACTGTTTAACATCCAAAATCTTTTCTGAATAAACACACCAGGATGTTATTAAAGTCGAATAAAGCTGCAGGTATACGGAATCACGTTCATTCGCTATAGCCCGGTAAACTTAGTACTTTTGTACAACGCTATAGGGGCAATAGTAATAACAATTCGAAACCCGATTCATTCAGTTCATAGGATGAAATGTACTACGCAGAAGGTGATATGGAACACCATCATTTGCTTTTTTGCAGTCCAAGAATACACAGTCAACCACTTTAAGCTTAGCTATTGCAAGAGCCAAATCGTGCGTGAGCTCAACAATCTGCATTGAGCAAGAAAATCCTGACAAAATCCGTGTTTGCTAGGATGCTGGCGATTATGTTTAACCAAATGAGTCATATCCCAGGAGTAGCTAAGCTCACCTTCAAAAATCGCAACTAAATTAACAGCTAGGCTTCGTCAGTGACAAGGCTCTGTTGTTATCGCAAAGTTAAAATAATTTTTTTCTAAACAGGCAGTCGTAAAATCCCATGAAGTAACTTAGTACAGGGCATGAAGTTGATCATACCAATGCACGAGCGAGTCTCTTCTATGTTTATCACCAACAACATAGTGCAACATTGCTTGTCGCAGTTTAATTGTAAGCAGAATAGCTTGCGCTTTTGCTCGCAGTTGCCTTTCTTTGGTGGGGAGTCCTTGACACGGTGGCGGTTTAGCTCCTGCTTGGTTGCCGCTTGCTCGACGCCCTTGAAGGCCAGTTATTTTGATGAACCATCTCCATCTCGGATCGGACATCTCTGCTGAGTCGATGTCTCCAATGAGGGGGCGAATAGCCTCGAGCTGATGCGTCCACGAAGCCGGCGGCAGAGGCGTGGTAGCGGCGATGACTGGCGAGGCTTAGCTCAACCGTCGGAGTGGCACAGTCTTCTTGTGGCAATAAATGACATTTCGATGGCCTAAAAGGTTCCCTGCTATAGTCCAGTGAGTCCTTGCACCTTGCCCGTTCACCGATAACACTCATTACTGTTTAACAGACGATGTTCGTTCATTTAAAACGTAGAAACACGGAGCGGATGAAAAACGCGGCCCTGTCGTTCGGGTCCCTAACGGCTTTTTCTCCCCCCACGAAAAAAACCGGTCGGTCTCCTTCCAAACACGTCTGCGCATGAATTCTCGGCGCCCAGGCGCGTGCCGTTGTTCGGCTGTATTCCGTTTGCCGAAAAAAATGACCTATAACCAGATACCTTACGTAGGCCCGTCTCCTCTTGAACACCGGTTTCCAAATATTCTGTGGCCATTCTCTTGGCGTAATTCGGCTGAGAACAGCTAACTGAATGAAGAAAAGTATATTCTGGGGCCGTAGCTCGGCTGGTATCCTTCATAACACTGGTTGCCCGAAGATAACGAATAATCTACTGCCGGACGCGCGGTTCACCGTTGAAACAACGAATGCACGGCAGCCGCGCTCCGGCCGGTCTCCTTTCGAACACCAACTGCCGCAAGAATACGCATATTCTGTGGCCGGTCGCTTGCCGTGCTTCGGCCGATTACCGCTTCCCGAAGAAAAAACGGATGCCCTAAGGCCGTACTTCGGCCGTTCTTTTTCTCAACATCGGCAGCCGTAAGAGGACTGAATATCTGGCAGCCGGTTAGCTGCCGTTGTGCGCCCGGACACGGGCGGACGGAAAAATACCGATGCGCTGGTTGCCGAATGTTGGCCGTTCAACGCATGATCAGTCGCTGCCAGATCCTGGATGCTGGCCGGACATGCCAGAAAACGGCCATAGACGGGCCGGTCTTGGGGCACACTTTCTGTGCCGCCTGGGCAGGCAGCACAGGACTGTTCGGCCTTACTCAAGCCGGTGTACTTTGGCCGGTGATTTCGTGCCCGTCATTTCTCCGGCAACCATGTTCGGCCCATGTCGAAATGTGGGCCTTTTGGCCGTATACGGCCGTACTCCCATCACTGTCCAACGGCCAGTGTCTGTCGGCCAATCGACCGGCTTACGTTCATAGGCCAGATTCCTGCCATAGGGCTCCGGCCATCCCAAAGCCACCCGTGTGCGGCCGAAGTACGGCCACCCGAGGACAGTCGAGATGCGGTCGTCAGACTCCAGCCGGATTAAAGCTGCCGGAAATTCGGCCGTGCTACGGTCATTGCAGTTCAGCCACAGTACGGTAACTGTAGTGAGGCCGGTGGACGACCGCTGCATGCAGCGCAAGCAGATGACTCAATCGCGCTGTACAGCAGCACAAACCCACCATTTTGGGTCCACAGCACCCACATCAAAGTGAGCCCGCGCGCAACCACCAGCCGTCCAGCCTTCAGGGCAGCCTGGCTTAATTATCATCGTCAGTTTACACCAAAATTAATTTATTGAACAGTGCTCAGGAATGGTCGTTCCTTTTTTGCTGTGGCTCTTTTACTGTCGAATACAGCAAATATTCATTTCTTTGCAGAGCTGGAATAGATGTATTGTCCAGATCCTAATATCTTCTGTGGGGCGGCTTACCTCTAATAAACAACGAAAAATAGGAGGGGGGGGGGGGCGGAAGGCACATACTTTAGTGGGTTTATTTCACAAAGATGAAAGTGCCGCTTTTAGGCAATTTCTTTTAATACAACGCTTTCATGCTCTGAATAAATCAACCATTTTTACAGTAGCTGCTTGACCAGTTTTTTGTACATACAACCAGTGCGAATGTCTTTACGAAGCGGTTCGGTACTCCACAAAGCACTCAGCAGCATTCAATATAATTTACTTCACACAAAAAGTACGTCCAGTATTTGCGCATTTTTCTTGCAAAGAAATTTTCTATTCGATCAACTTTTCTGATGATCTTTCACAGGGCTGATCCTAGAAGAGATCAAAGAACATATTTTCAATTTCAATATATTTTTTATGTATGTTGTTTTCATGAGTTACGTGCACACTCCTTAACAGTCCAAAAGAACTTAAGTTTCCTCTAAAGTCGTACTACGTTAAAAAAATTCTAGACGTGTTGCGAATGACGCCCTTCTTCAGATGGCTGCAGTTGTATCCCTCTGTATTCACGCAAGGAAAGGCGTAAGACAAGAGTTTCATATTTTCTTTCAAACAAATAACTTAGCAATTGTAGTATTCAAGCAGCAAACCTTGCATATTGCAACGAATAAAGCAATAAATATTTGATTGGTCAAGTTTGAATGCGTAGGGTTTTCAACCCGTCGGAGGTGAACTTGCGGCTCCGCAAGTTTATTTATTTTTGTTTGTTTATTTATTTATTTATTTATGTATATATTTATTTATTTATTTGTTTGTTTGTTCATTTATTGATTTGTTCAGTTATTTATTTATTTATTTGATACCTTCTTGCCCTCGCAGGCATTACAGCATGGAGATACATAACACTAAGCATCAAAGATGAGACCAAATAACAAAATAATTCTACAAAGCGCGGTAAAAATTCCCATTATAAACAGTGGATAAAGTCATACGCGGAAGATAATTACACTCTCATCTTGATCTAAAATAAATTAATCGCGCAAGGCGTCACCTTAAAGGAAAGTTAATAATTTGCGTCATGCTAGCGATCCCACTTTGGGATATGTAGAATGGCGCTTGGATATACTTCTCCCCTTCTATTCCAGTTTTCGAATTATAGATATTACGAACAAATTTCAACCTCAGGTTTGGGGAATAGGGCACGGAAGGCCGGCTACAGCCAGGGAGTCCTGGACTGAGGAGACCCCTCACTGGTCCGGAGTGACTGCACACAACGGATGGGACAAATAAAGTTTTTTCCTCCACCATCTCCTCCTCAGGTTTCGTCTATGATCTTTCAAGTCTTACCATTTAAGTTTACTTTTACTTTCCCTCATCCTGAGCTGATAGTGCCAATACTAATACGAATCGCACTGCCCTATTGTGTATGTTTTCGAGCGTATCAACCAGCTCTTTGCTGTAGGGATCCCAGAAAACACATGCGTACTCCTACATTGAGCGCACATGAGTGAAATACGGTTGTTCTTTTAAGTTAGGTGGACGTTCGCTGAAATTTTATCTCGGAAAGCCAAAAACAGGTGCAGGCAGCCGTAAATTTTATGTTGTGAACGTGCCTATTTCTCTAACAACTCGTTAAATAAACTCCTCGTTATTTGTATTCCTCGGCCGTTATTAAAGCAGCGTAATTTACTGTATATGCATTCAATTGGAATGAAGGTTTTCTTCTGAAGTTGGCGTTAACACACTTTTCAAGATTCAACGCCTTTTCTGAATCAGCACACTAGGATGTTATAAATTTGAATCACGCTGCAAGTATTCTGAACTACGTTCATGCGCTATAGTCCTGTAAATTACACAGTCATTCGCGAACATTTTTAACAAAGATTTGAGGCCACACAAACAAAAGAGGGCCCGCAACTGAGCCTTGGGGAATTCCTCAGGTCGCAAGAACATATCCGGACGAACAACCATTCAGAGCGACCAGCTGCTGTCTTAGAAAGATATACTCGGCTATCCATTCAATAACCCATTCATTCAGTTTATTGCCCACAATGTACTATCAAGAAGGTGATGTGAAACTCCGTCAAATGCTTTTTTTGCCGCACAAGAAAATAGTCAGCTAATTTAAGCTTATCTATTGCTAGACCGAAATCGTGCGTGAACTGAACAAGCTGCGTTGAGCAAGAAAAACCCGACGAAATCCGTGTTTGCTAGGATGCTGGCGATTATGTTTAACCAAATGAGTCATATCCCAAGTGTAGGTAATCTCAATTTCAAACACCGCCACTAAATTAACATCCAGCCTTTGTCACTCACAAGGCTCTGTTGTTATGACAAATTTAAAATAACACTTGTTTCTAAATAGGCAGTCATAAAATCCCATGAAGTAACATCGTGCATGGCACGAAGTGGAGCCTACCAATGCACGAGATTAGCCTCTTCGACGTTTGTCACAAACAATACAGTGCACATTGTTTTTCGCAGTATTGTGAGAAGAATAGCCGGAAACGTGCGCTTTTGCATGCCCTTGCCTTTCTTTATTGGGGAGTCCTTGACATGGCGCCGGGTGAAGCTCCTGCGTGGTGGCCGCTTGCTCGACACCCTTTAAGGCCACTTATTTTGGTGAACCACCGCCATCTCGGGTCGGACATCGCTGCCGGGTCGATGTCTCCAATGGTCTCCATTCCTTGAGGGGGCGATTAGCCCCGAGCTGATGCGTCGGCGAAGCCGACGGGCGAGGCGTTGTAGCGGCTATGACTGGCGAGGCTTAGCTCACCCGTCGGTGTGGCACAGTTTTCTTGTGGCAATAAATGGCATTTCGAAGGCCTAAACGTTTCCCTGGTAATGTCCAGTGAGTCCTTGCACCTTGTCCGTTCACCTAGAACACTCCTTACTCTTTCACAAACGTCGTTCGTTCATTTAAAACGTAGAAACACCGATCGGATGAAACACGTGTCTGCGCCATTCGACTCACTAACGGCTCTTTCTTCACCCAGGGAAAAGCCGGTCCTACATCGGCGGGTTTTTTTCCAAGCACGTCTGTGCAATGAATTCTCGGCGCCCAGACGCGCGCCGTTGTTCGCATAATGACGTATAACCTGATACCCTACGAAGGCTGGTCTCCTCTTGAACACCGGTTGCCGAAAATTCTGCGGCCGTTCGCTTGCTGTACTTAGTCCGCGGACCGCTAACCAAATGATAAACGTGCATTCTGAGACCGTAAGTCGGCCGGTCTCCTTTATAACACCGGCTGCCCGAAAAAAACGATTATCCTGCCGCCGGACGCCCGGTTCACCATTGAAAGAGCGGATGCGCGGCAGCCGCGCTACGGCTGGTCTCCTTTCGAACACCAACTGCCACAAGAATACGGATATCCTGTGGCCGGTCGATTGCCGTGCTTCGGCTGAACACCGCTTCCCGAAGTAAAAACGGATTGACTAA
Organism: Haemaphysalis longicornis; assembly: GCF_048455015.1. Lineage (NCBI taxonomy): Eukaryota > Metazoa > Arthropoda > Arachnida > Ixodida > Ixodidae > Haemaphysalis > Haemaphysalis longicornis. Next base: position 217,193,336 of record NW_027526361.1, read on the forward strand.
AGCCGTACTCCGGCCGATTTCTTTCTCGACATCGGCAACCGAAAGGCAACTGAATATCTGGCAGCCGGGCAGCTGCCGTTGTGCGTCTGAACACGGGCGGCCGGAGAAATACCGAAGCGCTGGTTGCCAAATGTTGGCCGCTCGCCGTATGATCAGCGGCTGCCAGAGCCTGGAAGCTGGCCGGACATGACCGAAAGCGGCCATAGACGGGCCCGTCTTCGGACACACTTTCTGTGCCACCTGGGAATGTTGTCGCTATGGTGCCATACTTCCTGAACGACTCCTCGCGAAACAGCTGCTAGTAAGGATGTCTGTGGTCGGACTTGATAAACTTCGGTTCCCCGGATAACGCCGACGATTTGGCATGGCAGCCAAATCATGCGAGAAATCTTAGAGGCCACAGAAATTAACATGTTAGGTGATAAATGCATAAGCACCCCATCTATCGCCCTCACAGAAAAAGAGTGTAGATTTCTAGCGCAGTAAGCCCACCCTGGTAATCTGTGTCTTGTTTCCAAATTGATTACAAAATGGACTTCTGTTTTGTGTTCATCGTACTTCTTGCCCCGTAAGTAGATTAACTTGTGAATATACGTAAAGTCAGCATGATGCCACGCTCACGCTCTCATATGGTCACGTGTTAATTTAGTGTTTCCTTCTCTTTTTTCCTTTTTGTTGTTTTTGCCCATGTGTGTATAAAAACCACTGGCCTAAGCAATAAAACTCAGTTGTTAGTCAGCGCCGTGTTTGTGCCCTCTTCTTTCGTTCTGTGTCAGTAGCGCTGTTATTATGAACATGTACCAACTCGCCCAGTCGTCCGTTTTAGCTTCATTTATTTCTAGTACAATGGGCTCCTTTAATTGTTCCTCTATTCAACCAACTTTCCTCGTCACGGTCATAGCCATTGCAGTTTGTCAACCCCGAAGCCTGTCCTTTCATTTCAGGATGAAGACCCTGCCACCTGAAGTGCTGGTCCTGTTCGGAGGGTTCGCTCCTTCCCAAGGGCACGGAAGAAGGTTTTGCTAGATTGTTCAATCAGAGTGGTACCGCCAGGCCAGACTGTTTCGTGAATGCCTCTTCCTGCGTATTCATGCAGAGCCAGGTTTTCAAGACTACAGGTGGAAAGAATTTCGCCGTCTCACACACCCATCCACCGAGTTTCTTTGGGGACAGACACTTCAAAGGCTTCGAGCAACAGTGCCGCAGAAGTCGCCACCGAGGCAAGGCGTCGTCCACTCCAGAGGGGACGTGAATCTGCCGGACAGCGTGCAACGCCTACTGTCACGGGGTCCAAAATTCGCAGTCGAGCCAAAGAAGTCCCCAGCGGAACTTTTAGGCCTGGTATGACAAATCTCAAGACTAGCTCCCGAAACAGAAGCAGATAGATGTGTATCAGAAGGGGTGGACGTTTTGTTGAAACGCAAACCTGTTTCGAGTGTTTCCAGTATGAAGAAGGCAGTTACCTATTTGAAAGCATTCCCTTGCCCTCCTGCCCGCCGATAAAGACAGGGGATTTCTTGTGTTACCCGGGACTTGTACGTCACTAAAGCGAAAGAAGCCATTCTGTCCGTCTTCAAGTGCCATGACGACGTAAACCTAGCAAAACCCAAATCTAAGGCAAAGAAGTTGTGTACTGACCTAGGCCTGGAGAAACTGATCAATTCTGTGATCCCGAGCAAAAGTGTGGGACTGCAGCTGTATTTTTTACGGCCAAAACACACAAAGATGGTCTCCCATTTCGTGTTATCGTTTCCGAAAAAGGGTCGTGGTTACAAAACGTGTCTTCATTTCTACAGAAAAAACTGAAATTGCTGCCAATTTGGGATCCTTTCTTGGTACGCAACTCCGAAGAAGTAATTAGCTTTCTTAAGGATAACAAGGACCGGGGGTACAAGGCATGCTCTCGATGTAAAGGACCTCTATTACTCGCTTCCGCACAGTGACGTTTACTGCTTGCCTTGAAGTGTGTATTGATGAGCATGGCAATGTGGCATTTCAGAACGACACAGGCATGTCTGTCAGGGTTTCCTGGAGCTGCTCACAGTGTACCTGACATCTTCCTACACTAGTTGGGAAGGCGGCACGTATTTGCAAAAAAACGGGGTCTGTATTGGCTCCTCTATCGCGCCGATCTTGAGTGATTTGTTTTTGGCCAGTCGTGACAGAGTCCTTGAAGGTCACCTACTTCGTTCTAGCGTGGCAAAAGTGTTTCGTTTTGTATACGATTTTTTTGTGTTGTTCGAAACTGATGCTGCAAGTTTCCCGTCCGTGCTGACTCAGGTCAGGGGCAATTTCGATGCTTGTATGTCGCCACTGGTTCTGACCCCGGAAGAGCCATCAAATGGCTCCATCAAGTTTCTGGATTTGAGACTCCGGCTGCTAGACCACCATGTATGCTGGCAGTACGACCCGCGTGGCAACAAGCCGCTCCTTCCTTATGCGTCGGCTCACACGAAACTCGTGAAAAGAGCAATTGTCAAGACATGTTTTGGCAACGCGCTAAGGAGATCCTGCCCCCATGCCATCCAGAGCAGTTTTGAGGCACAAACACAGCGCCTAACGGCATCGGGGTACCCAACGTGTGTGCAGGCAGCCGTAGCGGAGTCCATTTTGAATGAACTAAAGAAGAAAGAAAAGGAGCAGGAACAGCCTCAGTCCAGCTCCCAAAAGAAGGAACCCATTGGAGTGGTGCCGTACATGCATCGAGTTGCTCATGGCCTGAAAAAAGTAGGAAAAGGCGGCAATGTGAAAGTTGTATTTTCAGCTCCCCTGAAACTGTCGCAAATGTGTCGTAAAGTTAACACTCGTCTCTCTATGTGTAACAAGTGCACTACGAAGCATCACAAGCAGTTTGTTGCCTGCGCAGAAAAAGTTGTTTATTCTGTGCCTCTCTCGTGCGGCAAGAAATACGTCGGCCAAACTGGCCCATGCCTGAATGATAGGCTGAGGGACCACCATAAGAATGTTTCAAAAACGTTCAGTGGTCACCTTGCCTAGCATTGCCGTGATTGCGTTAGCAAATGCCAGCCCCTTTTTGACCAGAGCGTAGTGATAGGCGAGCATGGCAGCCAAATCGTGCGAGAAATCTTAGAGGCCACAGAAATTAACAAGTTAGGTGATAAATGCATAAGCACCCCATCTATCGCCCTCACAGAAAAAGAGTGTAGATTTCTAGCGCAGTAAGCCCACCCTGGTAATCTGTGTCTTGTTTCCAAATTGATTACAAAATGGACTTGTGTTTTGTGTTCATCGTACTTCTTGCCCCGTAAGTAGATTAACTTGTGAATATACGTAAAGTCAGCATGATGCCACGCTCACGCTCTCATATGGTCACGTGTTAATTTAGTGTTTCCTTCTCTTTTTTCATTTTTGTTGTTTTTGCCCATGTGTGTATAAAAACCACTGGCCTAAGCAATAAAACTCAGTTGTTAGTCAGCGCCGTGTTTGTGCCCTCTTCTTTCTGTCACTGTCAGTAGCGCTGTTATTATGAGCAGATCTTCACATCGTGGAAGCGGGTACTTCTCCACGGTAGAAATGGGCTCAATTGTGATCTTAAAGACCCTGCAGTTGCTCACACTGCCGTCTTGCTCGAGAACTGCCGCAAGTGGTGGGTCCCACTCCGATGACCTGTCGAGCACCAGGATGTCCTCTCGCTGCAACCGCTGCAGCCTTCGGGTGACCTAACCTTCAGGCGAACGGCAGCGCGCGCAGCTTGAAAAAACAAGGCTGGGATACCTAAGCAGCTTCGATGCTAGCTACTGTGCTGGTGAATACTGTGCTGGTGTGCCGTATCTGGCCTCAAAATTCTTACTACTCCTTCAACCAAACGCCCAAAGCCCGAATCCAGTTTCGGCCCCACAGCGTCGGTGACGACCCCTTGGTTACATAAGGGGGCAGCGTCGCCTCCCTGTTTCCGATGCAAACACTAACCGGGGCCTGAACCTCGACCTGGGCGAGCTGTACGCAGTAGCTGCGCAGCATGACACCCGAAACAGCCGCAAACTTTAGGAAAAGTGCACTTGAAGAGCGTGGTGGCCATGGCTGACACGCTTGCCTCTGTGTCCAGCTCCATTGAAATGGGTTGCCCGCAGATATCGGTGATCAGCATGTATGGTGGCAGCCCCGAGTAAACTAGGCCCGCGTGGCACATGTCGAAAAACAACAGGTATACGGCCCCGACGTGGAGCCTGGCCATGGAGGAAGCGAAATCTGCTGCCGCACGTCCCCGCCCCCTACACCTGAGCCAGTTCCCCTGGCCGCGGGCTTGTGTGGAACATGGGCTTGAACCAGGCTGCTTGTTCTCTCATTTGCCCTCCCCCATCAGCACGCCCGAGCATTGTGCCCAGTTCTTCCACACGCGGGGCATTGTGCGGGCGCGAACTGCAACTATCAGGGGCGGGGTCGCCAAACGCAATGACAGCACCTGCCACACCGTGTCGCCATGTTGTTCACTAGCGCTTTCGTAGACGGTGAACTGGCCGCACGAGGTTATTCGGCAGCATCCTTTGCTTTAGCATCGACAGCCAGCGCTGCCTTCACGCTGTCATCCAGCGAGGGGCCAGGAAGGCCCTGGAGTGGCGTCTGCATGGCGGGTTTGTTAATGCTGCAGACGAAATGGTCCTGGAGCAAAGAGTAGAACTGGTTCCAGAAGGCGCAGCCACTGGCTAACCCTCCCACCACCGCTACAATATACCCATGAGTCTCTTGTTCTCGGCGGCTTCGGTTGTTGAAGCTTAAGCACTCGTTGACAGCGGCGGGCTCAATTGCGAGCGTAGCGCCGTGAACAACCCATCCAGCGTCTTGTCATGCGTCATGGCCGGGTTGAGAAGGTCAAGCAGTACACCGAAGACGCGGGTCCCGCATCTGGATAGGAAAATGTTCTGCTCTTTCACCTGGGGCGTGTCGTTCGCCCAGAAAAATACGCGGGCTTGTTCCTGGTAGACTTGCCAGATGGACCCTTCACCCCAGAACAGCTTGAGCCAGCGGCACAGTGGCATGTACACCATGACAGCAGGCGTGAAAGACTGTCTCGTTACTCTCGGTCGGTGGCTTCGGTAGGTCCCTGGACTTCTTCCTTTGTCGCCAGTGTCACCATTTGCCCCTGATTCGGGTACCTGGGAGGCTATTGGTACCTTGCAGCCGCCTGCAACAAGAACACAGGGTGCTTCTGCAATTTTCACTTCAACCTTTTCACCTCCCTATGATAACCCCTCCGGCACCACTTCCAGATAACCTAAGGATAGCTGCCATCCCAACAAACGTTGCAGCTAATACCAATCCAGAAAGACAGTGTGCTCGTGTTGTCAATTATGTCCAACCTATTCATTCTACGATCTTCTACAGGAATGCATCACGGACGAAAGTCAGAGAATCCGCCTATTTCATCACAAGTGGCAATGCAGTAGTCACACACACCCTTGGTCCTTTCACTAATCCCCCGCCTACAGCGACTCTAGGGACCCTCCCAAAAATTGCCAGTATTCAAGACTCCTCCGTTGCAGTCCCTAACCCCTCAGTATATACCAAATATACAAATTCACTGCAACATATTCGCGCCATTCACAAGGGCAGCATTCCTGAAGAACTGCAGTATGACCTACGGAAAGCCATAAGAAAGTTACCTCCTCACATTGCCACACTGAGGTAGATTCCTGGTCATGCCTAAATACCAGGCTATAAGGTAGTGCATAGCCTCGCCCGCGAACTTCTGCAGCGGGCGCCTGGCCTTATCCACCGACGTGGGACACTACTCTCGACAACAAACAAGAAATAAAGCTTTAGTACAAGAACATCAGGAAACTCTTTGTACACTTCCTGTTCCAGACAAATCTCTAACCACCACGCAACTACGCATGCTTCGATGCATACAGTTAAACACCCTCCTTACACCTGCTCGTTTTTTTCTCTGCCCTCTCCGATACTGACCAGCATGTCTCAATTGTCCCAAACTCTACGCCAATTTAGAACACTGCATTTTCTCCTCCACAATTGGAATTCAAACCCCATATTTCCACACCCTTCTCCTTCCACGTGGCGGACTTGGCTAGCCTCGAACCAGCTCACGGGGCAGTTGGCATTGGTCAACCTGGCCCTGAACATTCTCGACGCTTACGGTTGCGTTCGAATAAATTTTTTTTTTGTCCTCTTTCAAACTATTTGCTTTTTGAAGCATCTATTAGCTGCAGGTAAGCAAAGCGACCTGTTTATGTTATCAATATTGATCTTTCAAAGCGATATCTGCAAATCTATTCACACTCCGAAAGGTATTTTTAAGCACCAAGGAACACTTTGATGACCAATTTCAACAACTCGGATGTTTCTAAAATGTGTTGTGTGTACAGTACCAGTCATTGCTCCGCTGGCTCTAGTGAACCGAACAAAATGTTACTGCTCTACTCTTGTATCACAAACACAAGCTTGAAGAAGTTTTACTTTTTTATCGGTTATTCTCAAATAACCGGCAAAATATTGAAGCTTAAACGGCTTCCCACCAGCGGTATGGCGCTTTTCGCAATATTCCTTCTTTCTGGCAAGTGCATTGCGCCGCAGCTTTCGGTTAAACTACACCAGAAGAAAACGACTACCACAAGAAATGACTGTTTCGGCGAGCAAATAACGCCACGAAACTATCTGCACGCAAGTACTACAGCATCGCAATAACGTTTGCGAACGAACCTTATCGTATGCTTCATTTATAGCACCTCCAGAGAGTTTTGCTGCCATATCAAAGTGACAATCACCAACTGCTTCATGAAACTGGCGTGGCTCGAATAACCGAGGAAAATTTTTAATCTTGGAATAGCAATGCGGAATTGTGCTTTCCCAACCGACAGGCTTTTTGTGCAGTGTCTTTCTGTTTTTGCGCCGTCATTGAGTGTGACCCAGCTATTCTGGTGCAATAACAACCTCATTGACACAACAATGGCTATTAAGCGACTTTTTACGGCACTTTGTAATGCTCCTTTTTTGTTACCGCGCACGAAGCCAACATGAATATTTTTTCTGTAAGTATTAAAGCCGACAGCCTTTGTTTCAAAACTTCTGTGGGCTTTCTTTACAAATATGGCGTGTTTGATTTTGTTAATATACCCCCTACAAAGATATCACACTAAATAAGTTCCATCACTTACCTGCATGGTCACGTTTACTTTGTGGGAATATCCTAATCTGGAAGGAAAAATTTTAAATGTTGAAATCTCGTACGTGGAACCACAGTATTGTTAACCAGGACTGTCGGTTTATGGTAAATGTTTGGTTCACGTGGGAAATGTGGGCAACTGACGCCGAGAAATAACGAACAATTTTGGCAAGCCAGATTTCTTTCAGCATCGGACAAGGCCACGTCGACCCTTGCTTTTATGAGTTTTTCAGACAAGCTTGCCGAATGGACCTTACTCGCCTATAGGCTGAGCGTAGAATGGAAGTTCTGAAAATGGCCCCAAGGGGCTTCTGTAGTGTGTTGTTGTGACGTCACTACCGGTCATATATTCACAGAAGGCCGCCAAGCCATTCTTCGTTGCGAAGTTTACGGCTGCTTCGCCGCATTAACAGCTGCTACTTTATGAAGAGTGTTATTCAAAGTTGGGAGGTTTCTAGAAACAGAATCTGCACAGAAACGCATATAGCGTTATGAGACAACATACATTGATTTTGTTGTGAACCATTGGCATTGATTACTCTTGGTTTAAAAATATATCTTGACGAGGAAACAAGATTCCGCATGCTCTTTGCAACCTTGTCCCGCGCCACCCCTTGTCACAAACTCGAGCGTACGACGTCTAAAAGTACCGTATATATTTTTCATTTTATTGTACAGCGCCTAATTCTTCTTACACTCGGTTCTATTCGCCCGAGACAAGGCTGGAAGTTTCTCGAACGAAGAGGCGGTAACACGATCTTACGCCGGCTGGCCGGCCAGAAAACAACAAAAATAAAACCTCCGCCGCTCCGGTTTCGTCGAAGCTTCCAGTACTTTCGAGGAGGTGCGCGTGGCCTTACCAGTGCTAAAGAGCGTCGATCATTCTAGAATGGAAAAGAGGGAAGTTATTTTGCTGACGGCGGCGGGCGCGTTGCGTGTTGTGCCCTCCCTCTCCGCTCCGGCGCGCCGGCGCGCCTATAAAAAGAGAAGCCGCACCTAAACCCACCAGCTACGTTTGGACGTCGTGATTGACAACGGCACCTGCCAGTTTGTACATCACACCATCGGCGACCCGCGCCCTGGAGGACTCCAACGTGCTCCCGGGCCTCGAATGACCGTGATCGTCTCGAACGGCCTGTCCTGTCGCGGACGCCAGAAATTGTCACCCGTTTCCTTAAATTAGGGTGCACTGTCAGAAGATATGGGGAGTCGACTCCAGAGAGCCAACAAACCCCACCGAATCTACAGGGCACAGGTGACAAAGGGGGTGGCCGTCTTAAGCTTCGACGAAACCGGAGCGGCGGAGGTTTTATTTTTGTTGTTTTCTGGCCGGCCAGCCGGCGTAAGATCGTGTTACCGCCTCTTCGTTCGAGAAACTTCCAGCGTTGTCTCGGGCGAATAGAACCGAGTGTAAGAAGAATTAGGCGCTGTACAATAAAATGAAAAATATATACGGTACTTTTAGACGTCGTACGCTCGAGTTTGTGACACCCCTACATTCATTGCTCTCGCCTCTGCGACTCGTGGTCGACAATCAGCGAGGATCGGCACTGGCGATGACGCGGCCAGGGTGTTTGACAAATGACTGCACTCTCAATTTGCAGGCACAAAAATTTGTCGAAGCATTCAAAAGTCGACACCATATAGAAGAGAGTTAGAGCACTGAAATTGTGGCTCCGGAAAGGATGAAATGAGAAAAATAAACGTCAGCTGCAGGTGACCGTGGGCAATAAACGTGCGAAACGGAGGACAATTATTTCTAAATATTTTCTTGGGGCATACGCTTTTAGTTAGGAATTATTAGAAGGATGGAGTGGTGAAATGTCAGTTGTCGAGTGTGTTTGAGTGCAGTATTATATAGAGATGTTGAAATAACATTTAATCAACCCATTTACCATGAAAAAAGTGTACGTTCTGCTGCACCCGGCGGTATATAAAAGCGGTTCATAAAAGCGCACTCTGCATGACCCATCGGTCTCAAGATGAGTTTCTGTTCGTCAAAGATGTGGAAGAGACGACCATTGCTGTAGGTTAGAAATTAGAACATCACACTAGTCGGGCGTGTAGGCCCAACAGTAATACCAAATAATAGGTGTCTAGTGTCGTACAATTACAGAAGTGAAGTGAATTCCATAAGTCGTCTCAGGGGGACGACTTAAAGAGCGTGCTAATATAGAAGTCATGTCGCCAGTCGAGAAAAATGTGACTGAGCGTTACATATTTTACACATCAAAGAAAACCAGAAGTTCCCGGACCAAACAAGACTTTTTCTTGTATCCACATTGTAAAGCTAAGGAGAGTCAGATGAAGTTTTAAAAAGACGGTTTTCCTGATAACAGCATACCAGGAGAGAACTATACTGACACACGAACCCAGGTCGGGCAGCCGTAGCTCGCGCTTATCAGTTGGCAGCCTTGTTTGTGCGTATTCGTGCGCTTGCGCGGACCCTAAAAATAGGACAAAAACTGCTCGATTTTTGAGGTGTGCGTTTTTCAAGCAAGAAAACTGAACGTTTGGCGCAGATCTTCCTGGTCGAGGGGCGTTTTTGCAGCATTATTAGTGAGATAAAGGGCGTAGCGTTTTCGCCAGTATGCAAGAACGTGTTGCATCGCAGTAAAATCAGTAATGGTAAATCTATGATTCAGAAAGTCGAATGAATATAAAAATATCTTTATTAAGCCCCGTACGCAAATTCTTTTAGAACGGTAACCAACAAGGAAATAAATGAGGGGCAAGCCGCCATGGGCACTCGCAGAAGGACGTCTGCAAATTCGGAAATACAGAACGTCAGGCTGTCCAAAGAAACCAGAAATTATCCATTCGCACTTTTATAACGTATATGGAGGCTAGACTGGCAAGTCAATGAAGATACAATAAACAACTGCGATTGGTCATGTCCTATTGTCAAACTGGCATCAGATAGTCACCTCGCGGATGGGAAGCCGATCACCGAATGTACAGAACTGCGGGCCGGCGAGACACCCGCCTTTAAACGCCAAACATTCGCGCATGTAATCTGCCATATTCGGTGGTGCCAGGTCGGGGTGGTCTTACCTGAACAGAGCCTTGGCGTTTTCTACAGCAATACGACTTGAGGGTTTCGCTACGTATTTTTGTTTTTTTATTGCGGAAGTTTGCCATTCAGCATGATGATGATGATGATTTCTATTGAATTCCCCTTTGTATCGGGGTGATGACATGTCATCTTACCAAAAAGGACTAATATACCTATGTTTTACACTCTTGGTTCAATACTAGCGCTGCTTAGGGCAGGCACAAAACGCTTATTAGCACAAAATAATTTTTTTTTCTGTTACAGGTGGTAACTGTCTTAGGCAATATTTCCCTCTCTGCTTTTCGTCCACCGGCATTCTAATCTTCTTTTCGTCCCCTCGACAGCCTTGAAGTTAACTTCCGCTGTGATACCCTTAAATCGTAGCGCTTCTGGAAGCCGAATATTTCCCTCGTGTAGATTTGGATGTATACCCTCACATTCTAACACTAGGTGCCGAATAGTTTCTGTTTCTTTTCCGCAGTCCACGCATACCCCATAATTTTGTGAATACTTCCCCACAAAGCTTTTATTTCGCAGGCAACCTGCTCTAGCCTCAAAAAGAAAATCGCTGCCTTGTGAATTATCGTAGAAATTTTCCTTTCTGATGTTCAATTTCTCGGCCCTGTACATCTCTAACGACGTTTTAGCTTCCATTTTTTTCCTCCATTTACTTGTTTCAATCTGCCTTGCTTTTCGTTTCGTTACCTTGGCTATTTTAAATTATCCACTGTTCTTTCCGTATTTCATCGTTAGCCTTCTAGTATTCCTTAACCACTGCGTGTCCACGCTTTCCAAGTATAGGTACCTAAAATCCTTAGCTGCCCACCGTCGTTGATCCATTGCTCTCAACCTCATTTCAAAACATATTTTACTCTGTGCTTCTCTAACTTCAAACGACGCCCAGCCCATATCTCCCTGAACTGCTTCGTTAGTTGTTTTTTCATGTGCGCCTAAGGCCAAACGTCCTACCGTTCCCTGGTTCACTTGAAGGCCTGATAGAACATGATTTTAAGCAGAGTACAGCATTCGCAACCGTGAGACCCGGAACCATTACTCCTTTCTACATTCTTCTTACTACTTCATATTTGTTATACCCCCACAGCGCTCTATGCTTCATTATAGCTGCATTTCGCTTTCCTTTAACCTTAAGTTGCTCCTCGTGAGTTCTTAAGTAGTTATCCCCTTCGTTTATTCAGACTCCCAAATATTTATATTCTTTCACTCTGGGTAATTCGCCTTGCTGGATAGGCACTACGTCAGTGGTAGCATCATTGAAAACCATTATTCCTGATTTTTCTGCACTAAAATTTAATCCGAGGTCGGGGGCTTCCTGACCGCTAATATTTATTAGCCGCTGCATATCGGTTTGGTTATCAGCTAAAAAAAGAATGTCGTCTGCGTATGACATTCCTGGAATATGCTGTTGTACTACTTCACCTTGTAGCATATGGGTTAGGCTAAACCCTACTTGACTTTCTTCCAGTTTCTTTTCTAACCCTGCAATGTAAAGCATCAACAGTATTGGGCTCAAGGGCATCCCTGTTTCAGTCCGCGATGGATGTTGACCTGCTGGGCGCATTTCTGTCCTTCCCATGTAAGGTGCACTCTCTTGTCTTTATAGATTGCCTTAAAGAACTATATTAACTCGTCATCTAATCCCTGAAGTTTCAGCATCATCTACAGGCGTTCTCTGTTTACGTTGTCGTATGCCCCTTTAATGTCCAAGAACGTAATCCATAATGGTCTATTCTGTGCTTTCGCAATTTCAATGCATTGCGTTATCACGAACAAATTGTCATCCAGTCGTCTGTCTTGTCTAAATCAATTCTGAAGATCCCCAAGTATTTCACTTTCTTCCATCCATGCTTGAATTTCTGATTTTATTGACTGCATTACGAATCTATACACCACTGACGTTACTGTGAGTGGTCTGTATGAATCAATACTGGATTTGTCTCCTCTGCCTTTGTATATTAAATTCATCCTACTTTCTAACCAGTCCTCTGGTATTTGTTTGGTTTCTATCACCTTATCGATTACCCTCATAAACGATTCCTTACTTTTAGGTCCAAGCCAGTTTATCAGTTGCATTGGTATTTCGTCCGGGCCCACTGCTTTCTGAGGGGAAACCTTTTGCTCTGCTTTTTTCCAATCAAGGTTGCTCAAACTTATTTCCTTTTCCGAAGTTTTCTGCGGCGCTGATGTTAGCGGTGCAGGCTTACCTATCAGCATTGCCCTAAACTTCTCACTAATCACTCGATGAATGTGCGCCAACGCGTGTTCTCCTTCTGAACGTTTCCCTTTCTCATCAATCAGGAATTTGTGATCGATATCGTTTTGTGAGCTAAGTAATTTTACATGGTTCTAAAACTTCTTGGATGCGCTTTTCTCCTTCTTCCGTATTTCTGCTATCTATTGTTCGCTTTTCTGCTTGATCTTTGCTTGCACCATTTTATGCACTTCTGGTTTTTTCTCACGGTACATATCCCACTTCTCCTTCACTACGTCCGGTTCCATACCACTTCTTTTTGCTTCTCTATGTTCTCTCGACGCCTTTCTTCGCTGGTCAATAGCCTGCTTTATTTCCTTATTCCAGCAGCTTCTCGGCTTTCTCTTCCCTTTCCGTCGGTTTCGTTGATTTGCTTCATTCATCTTACCCTTATGAACGCAATCATTTCGTCGTACTCCAAATTTTTGCCTGGGTATTTATTGATTTCTTCTTCCAATCTATCAGCGATGATCCTTAACTGCTCTTTGTTCAAATTAGTTCCTCCTATTGTACCTACTTCTGCATTTTTCCGGGTTGCGCCTCCAAAGTGTAAGCTAAGCTGCTTGTGGTCGCTTCCTAAGCTGTGTGTTCCATTTTCATCTATCCTCATTTCCCGCAAGCTTTCGTATACTGTCTCGGATACTAAACTGTAGTCTATGCTGGACTGTCTGTTACCGCTTTCCCACGTTATTTGTCAGTCACACTTGCTAAAAGAGCATAAGGAAAAATAAAATCTACAGATACAGTCCGGATTCCCGAAGGAATCGGAGCAGAGAGCCATACTGGGGAACTTGTATCCACGCCATTAATTCTTGCCGCAGGTGGCGATGCGCACAACGCGTAGGCTTCGCAGAGCAGGGAAACTCCACACCAGGTGCTCTGATGTAGCCTGGTCGACAGGAGCGGGGCAAAAGGTGCACGTGGAGTTGAAGGGGGCATGATATTGAGGTGACCAGGAACTCGTCACAGCTGGCGTGAAGGCGACTCCCAGACGAAGACGTCTGAGGAGGACCTCTTCTTTGCGAGACAACCTGCCAGGGAGATCTCTACCGCTCGGGCGTATGAGAGCGCGCGCGGTGCGCTGTAGAATTTTTTTTTCACTTGCAAGGCGAACACCGTTTGATGAAGGTGCAAAAGGAGCTCGTTATTGCACACGCACGGGGGGTACTCCGACTTCTGCAGCCTGCATTGTGGGGTGGCTGTTCCGTTGGCGCCATGACCCGTGCAGATGACATTGGTAGGCGTCCACTTTGTTCTGGATTTCTAGCAGAAGTTCGTTGGAAGTGAGAGTTTGACGAATCTCTGGTACAACTGCCGACGAATCAGTGTACTTTGTACACGGCGTTCAAGCGTGGTTGATTATCAACGATGTGTGTAGCAGAGCACCCCGCACTGCAAATAGTTCTGCCTGCATTGATGGCCCCTACTCAGTTGTTATGTAAGTGCGGCTAATTGGATCGGGAGCAACAGTCGCCAAAGTAAAGCGGTATGCATTAAGGTATCGGAAACACTGGTGTCGACAAACATCAGCGTAGACGAAGGGCTAGAAGCGTGAACAGACGGCTTAATCGAAGCACCAAATGTTCGGGTATGAATACCGGTAACACGTCATGTATCCGTTCATTGGTGGAACTTCCTTGGGAGCCGTATTTTGGTGTCTGATAGTGGTGGGGCTGGTGAAGCGGTCATATACGCTACCAGAGCGGCAAAATCTGGGTCAAGGGTTTGTTTTTGGAGGGTGCCTTCTCGACGCTGATGCACTAGCTCATCACATGTGTTGAGCTGTCCTTCTTGTTGGAAAATTCGAACGGGTGTGAGGGTTGGAAGCCGAATTGTTTACTGATTAGAGTAGTGCCTAGTCTTACTTTCTAAGCAAGTAGAATTGCGCTTGACAAACTATGCGAGGCTGAAGAATGGCTCGGACAAGCGTGCGGGCCGTCTTAGATGCAGCACCACCGGCTTTTTGAGACATGCGAGGGAACACAAATGCAGCGATTGTGAAGCTTGATGCTTTGCAGAGCAAATCCAAGGTTTTGCAGTATTGGTGGTCGTAATATCCAAGCCCAACTCCCTTCGGCTGTTGGTATAGGCATGCCTTGAACAGAAAGACGAATAGGCGAGCCTACCAAGTGTCGACGGCCCCATGCGTTGGCCCCGGTGAGAAGTGAAGTTTTGTTAGGAAAGAGCGTGAGGCCAAGATACCTGCCCCAAGAAGTGGTTTCTTCTAGAGATTGTTGCAGGCGGAAACTTTGGACGTGAAGGTCTTGTGAATAAACAATACCGTGATGTCGGCTGCATAGATGATACTATATATGTGTGGAACAGCACCAAGTCGCCAGGTAAGAGGTATCATGTCCATGTTAAAACGCAAGGGGGCCAGGACAGACCCCTGAGGCACACCTCTGTGAGGCTGGAAGGAACCTATAGGCGATCCAATGAAATCTAATCGGCGGGATGGCACGTAAAGGAGAAGAAGTGTCGCAATGACGGCAGCATGGCGAAGGTGAACGTGCTCTTGGTGTACGTCCATGCGCAGCAAACAGAAAACACGGGAGGATTGGCTGCCATTGTGAAGGACAAATGCATTACCATCGTCAAGGACCATCGCCAAGGACAAATGCATTTTTCTGGTATTTCATACCATGACTTCAGTCGAATGTAACCATCTTCCTCCATCAACCGCTGCCATTAACGATCATGAAATATTCAAAATAGCCTAAGCTAAGATTGTATAATGATATGTTCATTTGTATTTTGTTTTGTCACGCCTTACGCCTTAACTAAAATTGTATACTAAGAAGCCAACCTTAAATATTCTTTTTTACCTTATCGTACATTAGCTACAATTGTATGTTTAAAAGCCATTTTTATAACCTTTTTAATTCTTTTTACTGCTTTTGTCATTCCTTTTTTGTATTTAACCACTCCCCTATCCAATGCCTTATGGCCCTGAGGGTACTGTAAATAAATAAATAAATAAGGATAATCTCGGAGTGGTGGCCCAGACCATCCTCTGCACCAAGGTTGGGACGAAATACAGTTTGGCATGGGTGGTATAGATGGTGCTCGTCGAGCCACCACTGAAGGCGTGGGGCAATCATCCATTCCAACAGCTTGGAAATGGTCGCCGCGAGTGCTATTGGCCGGAGGTTGTGGATATCTGTACTCTGTTTACCAGGTTTCGGGATAACATCCGCTTGAAGCCAAGACGGGGGATCGTATACGTGAGCCAAACCAAGTGTGCGCCTCTAGGTGTCCCTCCACAGAAGTA
Organism: Haemaphysalis longicornis; assembly: GCF_048455015.1. Classification (NCBI taxonomy): domain Eukaryota; kingdom Metazoa; phylum Arthropoda; class Arachnida; order Ixodida; family Ixodidae; genus Haemaphysalis; species Haemaphysalis longicornis. Next base: position 217,209,069 of record NW_027526361.1, read on the forward strand.
CGAAGAGGTTCTTGAAAGACTCAAATGTTACTCCGCCAGGGCCGGGAGCTTTGCGGAGTGCAGCCATGTCAATGACCGCGGCTAGTTCCGCAAATTGTAAATGGTAAGAGTATACCCTCGGTTGCTGCTTCCGATGGCAGCGTACCAGTACTTGGAGGAAGGGTGAACGGAGGGGCATCATGGCTGGGTCTAAATCAAAATCCCAGTATAGAGTATGAGCCAGGGTATTTGCAAATTGAAGCTAAGTCTGGTTAGACTTGAGCGCTGACACAGCAGGATCGGGGGGTCGTGGTGATCACTCCCAAGAATGAAAAACGCGTCATACGGAGCATAGTCGAGACGGAGGCCCTAACGAAGCGCACATATCAAGCCATTCCTGGCGGGACAGCCGGAGCTCATGGCGACCAGCCGCGGCTGTGAGCAGTTTCAGGAGGAGTTGGTATGTCGGAGAGTGGGGTTGCGACAAGCAAACACTTTCGCCTGTCGGGCCTGTGCCCCCAGCTCAAGGAGGTGCAAATCAGGGTTAGGGCGGCTCTCGTCAGCCCAGTTTAGTTGTAGAATCTTGAAGAGCACTTCGTATGGATGATAAAGGGTAGTCTTTCAATATTGTTATCTGACTAATGGACTTCCGAAACTCTACCCACTTGATAATATGTCATTTACAAAGTAGGCGATGAGGGGGCGAAGAGAAAGATCAAGGTAAATGTCATGATGGTCGCTACCCCAGCAGTCTGGTTCCCGCCGCCATGTTACGGCCGATGGACAAAGCCACCAAGCTAGGCCTGGGGAACGTGGAGTGATACGGGTAGACGTGGAGTGGCTAGTCGACTGGGTTGCGTCATTAAGTAGAGTGAAGCGAGCATGCTCTATGATGTTGTGGAGATCTGAAACTCGTGCACTCGCAACGTCATATCCCCAGTCTGGGTTCGGAGCATTAAAGTCACCGGCGATGAGGATGCGACAACCAGTTTGTTGTGCTCGTATATGCGAAATCCACCCCAACCGAACACGCGGGACACGACCACTGTGAGGACGCACATAGCAGTATACGAGTATTACTGCACAGTGACCCAGTTGAACGTTCATTGCAACAGTTCCTTGCCACGGCGAGCACCAGCATTGAAGGTCAACGGCTTGCTTGGGAAGACATGTGAGGACATATACCACCGCTTTACCACGTTTCATTGGTGGGGCGTTACGGTTATCAATGATTGTTGAAGACGAATAGCCGGTAAAAAAGCGGATACGGGGTAGGCGTTTGCCTCCTGAAGCAGTACCTCACATTCACGAAGTCAGCCTAGGCGAAGGTGTTCCTTAAGTTCCCTAACTGTTGGGGCAGGCCCCGGCAGTTCCATTGTAGTATAGTGTCCCGGCGTGTAGGTGCTGGTACGGCAGGGGCAGAATTTATCAGAGGCATCCTGCAAGGCTCGTGGTTAATATCTGTAGCTGCTGCACCACATAGTAAACAACAGAGCAAGTGTCGAATGCTGACGAGATCGAGGGTGCTGCTGGTAATACTGCCGGAGGAGGTGGAGGTAAGAGAGAAGTCGACAGAGGAGGTATAGCTTCACATTAGTTCTCTTTTGCAGCAGCACGCTTTAAGCGTCCCTGTGCCAGCAACCAGGCACGACGAGGGGACAAATTCGCAAGCTCCGTTTGTAATTCCTTGAGGCAAAGATCTACCTCTTCTATGGCAGCACAATTCTGTGTGAAACCACCCCAAATGGCTGTATGAAGCCGAATTCATAGGTAGTGTGGCAAAGACCGGTTCTAGTACGTGATCTGCAATATCGCTCTTGTGGTTATAAACTACTTTTTCGTACAGGTTTGGAAGTGGGAGCCGTTGATCAACGTGGATCCTCTAGGAGCTCTTCACACGCGTACGGGGCTTCGCGTTAAGCTTCGTCGGGCACTTCCTGTCTGTCATATCGTTATCATCAAACTAGCACAGCCTAAAACAAAATTTAGGGGCATTTTCATTTTTAGCAGCCGCATTCGGAGTCACCGAGGTTTGAGCAGGCGGTGGATTTCGCAAAAGGTGCGCATGTGACCCTGTTGGAAGCATTGGTAACAAAACACTGGCCTCGTCTTGTTAAGCTGGGTGCAAAAGTTGCATTCAGTGTATAATATTTGCACGGGTGGTTCCGGAGAACCTAGAACCGTCATGAAGCATGTGCGACGACTGCTAAGATACGTGGCTAGGGGCAATTGATGCGTCTCGCATCGGATAGTGTCCCAGAGCACGTCGGAGGGCTCACCGGCATCGACACCCAAGATAACATAACGGGGGACGACACTACCACCTAGGAGGTTAGCTTGTGCCAGCATGTGAACGCCGGGGGAGCCGGTAATTGAGTATGGCTGTAGAGCTCGTGAACTGCCTCTAATGATGGTACCAACACAGAAATTGAATTGGTATCTCGGTGGAAGGTGTAGCCATTGTGACTTTGAGGATGCAGACATGCGATAGCGTGTGCAGAAGAGATTTCGTCGGGATTTGGCGGATTTTGAAATTCTGCTCCGGTTTGATGGCTAGCTTGAAGGAAGCTGGCTGATCATCTTAGCTCTTTAATGAAAGGCCAGCGACATTGAAGCGGCAGGGCACCTTACCATCAGAGTGAACACGCTGGCCTGCTGGGAGGTCAATCAGGGCAATAGCGTCCTCAGGATAACGCGGCACTTAAGCTGAAGAGTCGGCGCAAAGGCGTTTGTAGGGGGTGAGCAGTTTCACCAGGTACACTGGTGGGCTCTTGCGCACAGGAAGGTCGCTGCTAGCATCCATGTGGTAGCTGTCGTCGCCTTGGGGCGTCAGAGGAGTCGATGTTTGAAGGACCAGATTGGACACCATTTGAGGCGCCGCACCTATTTGCTTAAGCAGCTGGTATTGAACGAGCGCCTGCTTGCGGGAACCAAGAAGGCCTCACGCCGAACGCCAGCCGCCGCTCGATGAGGACGTTAGGTCTAGCCGCTGCTTAAAGGAGACGCGGTTGTCATGCTTGCTTTTGTGGACATTCCCGGGGCCGGTAGCAGCCCTTGACGGCGTCTGGAACTGAAGGTTATCACTGGTACGGTACTACAGAAAACAGCTTGGAACGTAAAAACTCCAATGAATCGCGTCAAAGCACGCAGCCCTGGAAACGACACGTCGTAACCGCCGAAGGAGGTCAATCCCTACCTCTGCTGGTCGTTTTATAACCATGGTCAATTATTGAGTCATACGATTCCGCCTCTCGTTACCGTCATGATCCCCTTCCCCTCGAGAAGTTTGCCTTGTTATATTAAACAGGCGCTTGAGCAATCGCAGTATTTAGCGCTACCCGGATGGGGTTAGCATAAACATGCTCTCCCGGTCTTTTGTCCCACGCTCAAAATACACCAGTACGCCTCTGGTAGAGCGCCTTTCCCCACAATTTTAAATTCAAATAATTTCGCATTTTCGTGATTTTCGTAAACCGGCTGGCTTGTCTTTTTCCTTTAAAGATGTTGGTGCTACCCATGGAGGTTGAGTGTTTTTCAGTTCTGCTCCCTTCCCACCCCTGTAGGTTCTACATATCCCCGTTTGTGTAAATCTGCTTTAAGACTTTTGGTATTAGCATGGTGCAATTACTTTAGTAGGTGTCAATTGATGTAGTTACCATACGTTGCTAAGTAGGAGGCCACAGTGCATTGATTAGTTCAACCTGTTGTTAGTGAAATTCAAGACATGGCGATGTTGAAGAAGAAACATCTTAAATGGCCGCGAGCGAACGAACGTGGCACTACCATCTGGCTTCACTGAACGTCACAGATCTACCTTCGGCCACTCCACGCCAGCTGCGCCCAGCCACTAGAATCTAGGTGGCCACACCACATCACTCAATCCAGCAGCATTGCCACCCCGCCCACCATTCTACCCGAGAACCCGGAAGTATGCATCTGCTAGAAGGAGTGCTTTTATGGCCTATACGGCGTCGCAGCGCAGCAGGACCGCTACTCACTGATGTACGAGCTCCTACCATTACGTTTGACCTCCACATTGCCGGAGCAAGGAGCCCAGCCCTACGACGAGCTCAAGGCGTACCTCCTCGCGCGCTATGGTCGCTATCTAAAACCACCCTTCCAGCCTCGCACCACCATCCTGGTGCGTGACACCACCACCACTGCGACCACTCTCTACCCCATGGATGGCAGTCCAGAGGCAACGACAATGAAGGACTGCACCTCACACCCTAGCAGTCCATCGCCCAATGTATGTGCGCTGCCTTCCTGCAGCACTCACGGTCTGGGCTGGCCCCTGAAGAAACCTCGTTTGCACTTTTTGTACAAGCGACTCCTGTGGACCCAAACGCAATTTGAGAAATCGTGTCTTACATGTCCACACATTCGGATATGCCAGTCGGAGATGCTGCTTCACCACGCATCTCCACCATCTGTGAGGTGGCTAAGGCGTCCACTCCAGTTCCACTGCAGTGGCAGCATAGCACGTGTGAGGTGCACACTGTGGCACTTACTACCGGTCACGATGAAAGCCGGTCCTCCGACGACCTGATTACCATGGCTAAGTGGACGCACAGTCAGCGAGTGAAACGTCCTGCACGTCCTATGAAGCAGCCATCTCCTAACTTAAAGCCACCATCGCCATTAGTCATTTCTGCTGTCGAGCTTCAACGCCGCTGTCGACGTAAAAAGCGCCGGTGACGACGGCGGTCATCTGGGCTAGCACGGCAGCATAATCTCCAGAGTAGCCGCCTGCTCCGGCACTACGAATGTCTGAGGCGAACGCACTGGTTTCGTAGTGCTTTTGGCGTTCATCATCCCCTATCTGGGTTACTGCTCCACATAAAAGTGCCGCGGTCATCATCGGGATCTTCTCCCGTTACCAAATAAAGCATACGCCTCGAGGCTGCACCCCACTGTATCTCCCCTCTTCAACTTCGACAGATAAGGCGCGCTGCTACACGGGCACACTGATGGTGTGGAGTGCAGCACTTGGAGCGCTCACACTTCCAAACCCATCCCATCATCTAAATTTATGTTGACACCCGCGACAGCGTGACATCGGACAAGCCTATTCGTGCTCAAACTCCTCCGCTACTCCACTCCCAGGCGAGGCCACTGGAACCTATAATGCGCCCTGGAGGCCCTCTTGACTAAGACTTCGACTGTCACCGTTAATTATTACGGGACTGACCAGAAGCACTCTAAAATCTAAGATGCCTTTTCACTTGGACTACTTAAGGACCTCTGACCGCGGACTCAGAGCGCGAATGTATTCAGAGCGAATGAGGAGGGGAATGCAGTGGGCACTTTTATAGGCGGTGGTGCGGGCGTCACAGAAGGCTTACAGCTTCGCGTTGAAAGTGCTGCAGATAGCATAGCTCGAGTCTGAGGTTGTATTTGAGCTAAAAATATGATTAACCTCATTGTGGGCAGACAGCGCAATCATGAAAAGTGACCTGTTTTGCACTCGGGGCTTTGCATGATCACGGGGCAATTTTTTCCTGGGGCGTGCAGCCGTGAAGTTTGCAACAACAGTCTTTCAGCGTCCCGTACTCGACGACACTGCTAATTCTTTTATTCCAGTGTCGATGTTTGCGCACCGATACGTCAACGCCACTGACCGATGTCTACGAACAAAATTCAACCACCCTGCCACGCAGCTGGACCGTTTGTCTAAAGTCGGATGGCGCAAATAGAGACGACCAGCTTGAGAAAATCACCGGGGAAACACGTGCTTGCGTTGACCCGCCATTTGCGTTGACCCGCCATATTGACAGCCTGACTCGCCGCAGGATCGCCGCCGCTCTGCGACGCCTCCGATCGCGCCTTCGCTCTAAGAGGGTCAAACTCCTCATGAACTTCGAGTAATGCGGCTAAAATGCATGCGTTTGGGATGGGACCAGAAAATTTTCGAATAAAGCTATATGTTCAGTAAAGCGATTTTGTTATGGGGAAGGTTTACTGTATATCAATAAGAAGCATCGCTTAGCTGCCGGTAGGCAAAGTCAAATTTTTATGTATTCAGTACTGATCTTTCATAACGCCTTTTGAGAACGTAGCCACAGCCGGAAAGGTGTTTTCAAGCAAGCTGTGACAGATTGATAAACGTTTTAAACAATTTAAATGTTTCTGAAATGTGCTGTATGTACAGTACAGTACTAGTCATTGGTGTGCTGGCAATATTCAACCAAGCAAAATGTTACTTCTCTTTGTTTGTATCATCAAAACAAGATCAAAGGGACTATCTTCCTTTATCGGTGCTTCGCAAACAAGAGATAAACTTTTAAAACTTAACCGGCATTTCACCAGCAATATGGCGATAGTGGCGAAATTCATTCTACTTTTCCGCAAATACATTGCTCCGCTGCGTACGGTTAAAGGTCAGCAGAAGCAAACGGCAACCACAAGATACGACTGTTTTGGGTAGCAAATAACACTACGGAACTCTCTGCACTCAAGCACTACAGTTTTGCAATAGCGTCTGGGGAAGAAGTTAGCGGTCGCTTCATTTATGGAACACCTACAGAGTTTACCCTTAACATCAATACGAGAATCACCAATTGCTACGTGAAACTGGCGTGTCTCAAAACGCCGGGGAGCATTTCCTCTGCTGTAATTGCAATGCGGCATTCTGGTCTCCCAACAGACAGGCTTTTTGTGCAGTATCTATCTTATTTCGGGTCTAAATTGAGTATGAGGCGGCTATTTTAGTGCAAAAAACATCATTTGCACAACATTAGGTATCACGCGACTTAGGTAATAAAGATACTGCGCTTCTTATGACCCCTTTTTTTGCGGCCGATTGGAATTTGCCCTTCTCGTCAATGGTTTCGAATAAAAGCCGGCATAAATATTTTTTCGGTCATAATTAAACGCCGCAGCCTTCGTTTCAAACCATCCGCCAGCTTTTGTTTCAAATGTTGCGCCTTTGATTTCTGGTTAATATATTCCTAACAAACATAAAGCGCTCAAAGCTGCATTTTTTACCCTAATGGTAATGTTTTATTTCTGAGAGTATCCTCATCAGAATAGCGATAAGCTAAAATGTTACAATATCTTACGCGGGACTGCAGTATTATTTTGCTGTGGCGCGGGATTATAGAAAATATTGGCACCACGCGGGGAAGGTTGCCAATTGAAGCCCGGAAATCACTAACATTACCGGCAAACAAGATTTTTTGAGACTCAAACATTCCAGTGCCGCAAGAAATCATACTTTTATGTATTTTGAGGTACACCGGACGGATGAACAGTGCTCCCCTTATTGGCAGAGCGTGAGGTGGAAGTTCCGTAGATGTCACTAAGAGAGGCTTCTTTACTGGTTCTTTTTGACGTCATTTCCGGCATTATGTTCCCAGAAGGCCGGTAATCCATTCTTCGAGGTGCAGATTATGGCTGCTTCGGCGCATTAAACGCTGCTTTTTTACGAGGAGCGTTATATAGAGGGTTGCGGAGTTTGTTTCTAGAAAGAGAATCTGCGCCGAAACGTATAGTGTTATGGGACAAAACATATTTATTTAGATGCCGAAGTTTGGCATAAATTACAGTTGGGATAAAGGTTTGTCTTGACAAGGGAACACAATTCCATACGCACTTTAAAACCTGGTTCCGGGCCGCCCCTACATCTATTGTTCTCGCCACTGTATCTTCCGTTCGACTTTTAACGAGGGTCGCCGCAGGCGATGACGAGAACAGAATGTTCGGTAAAATAAGTGCAATGTCCCACCTGCAGGGACATGCATATGTAAAAGCATTCAAAAGTCCACACCATTTGGAAGACAGTGTAAGCGCTACAATTGTGATTGCGGAAGCGAAAACACACAAAGTACAAAAACGAAAAGCGAGCTACTGCTGAGAGTCAGCAGGAAACTCCCGAAACAGAGGAAACTTATTGCGAAATGTCTTATGAGTACACATGCTTTCACGCAAGACCAATTCGAAAGATGGAGTGGTGAAATATGAGTTACCGAATGTGCTGGAGTGCACTATTGTAAAGAGATGTTTTCTTATTCAAACCATTTAGCATTAAAACAGTGCATACTTTTCTGCACCTAAAGGCAAATATCACAACAAATGACGTTTGAGAAAGAAAGAGCGACGTGGTTGCACGGGCATCCTTTTACCTCTCTTGCGTAGGTCCTCTCCATTGCGTGCGACAGGTCATCCCAATACTATCCAGGGACCTGGAACAAGCTATCCCACACATATACAGTTTTCTTCGTCACACTCCATTTCAGTAATTCATAAAAAGCAATAGGTGGAGAGAAACTATACCGACTCGAATCCCTCAAAGCTGACCAGAGCCTTAAATTTTCAACAGTGTGCTTTCTCAAACCTTAATTAGAGTGTACACATCTGGGGGCAGGAAGAGGCTGCACTTCTTGCAAAAAGGCAGAAAAGATGTTACTTCCATGTGGACGGTGCCCTGCCCTCCACTCAAACTCCATCTGGATCTTTGGCGACGCAAAAGAATGGTCTAATGCGCCGCAAAAGCTCCCAGTGCCCGAAAAACGTGTGTCGTCTCTATCATTATACGGAACAACACTGTAAGAAGTCACCGACTGTTAGATTAGTTTTCCCCTGCGGTCGATTTTGTCACCTTCGCAACAGCAGTAATGGCATTAAAACCTTCCATAGAAACTAACTATGCAGGCAATTGCTCATCCTCACCATCAGCCTACTGAGGTCTACTGCAGGACGAGGGCCTCTCTCACTGACCTACAACCACTCCTGTCATCTGCTGCTCGAGTTCACAGTTTGCCTCCGAATATTTTTAGTTGATCCCTCCATCTGCTTAATGGCCTTCTCCTTCTTCTACACCCATCTCTTGGTATCCACTCTGGTATCCTAATTCTCCAACGGTTGTCTGTTCTTCTCACTTCATTGGCAGACCAAGTCGCTTCATTTTTCTTTATATGAACTTTAAAATATTCTACTCTAGTTTGTTCTCAGAGCCACGTAGCTCGTTTTCTGTCCCTGGGTATTTCTCCTTACATTATTCTTTCCACGGCCCTTTGAACCGACCTAAGTTTCGTTTCCAGTTGTTTAGTAAGCCGCGACGTTTCACCTCCGTATCTCATACCCGGCATTATGCTCAGGTTGTAGATTTTTCTATTTAGTGCCAGGTAGCTGTCTCTTCAATATTTTGGTGTGCTCGCCAAGTGCTCCCCAACCCATCCCTATTCTGCTGCTGGTTTCCATGTCCTGGTGAGGGGTCAGCATTAACCATCTGTCCAATAGAGTTATATTATTCTACTTCTTCTAGCGTTTCTTTTCCTAAGCTGAATAGTACATTTTCGTAGCGCTTATTCCTGATTACCTTAGATTTATTCATATGTAGTTTAGCTACATGGAGGTGCTTTATTGTAGTTGCCTAATATTGTTTGCAGGTGTTCTCCAGTCTCACTCAGCAACAATTTATCGTCGAAAATGCCCACATAGCTGAAGCATTCCCCGTTTATTCTTAATCGTATATTTTCCCACTCAAGCTTTCTAAATTACCCCCTACAGACGTGCTCTGAATAGCTTTGGTGACATGGCATCTCCCTGTTTACTCCCTTTCGGGTCTGATATTTATCGCCTTTTTGGTGGAGGGTTATTGTGCCCGTGAATTCGTTACATAAGTCTTCTAGAAGTCTTATGCAGGTTTCCTCCATTCCCTGGTCATTTTGTAATTTGAGCACGTCTGCGGCGAGTAAGGAATCAAATGCTTTCTCATAGTCTATAAATGTTATGAAAAGGCTTTTTGTGTATTCTGCGGATTTTTCTATTACTTGGTTGGCGACACGGATGTGATCAATTGTTGAGTGCCCATTCCTAAACCCATCCTGGTCTCTGGGTTGATGGCAATACAGGCTGTCACCTATTCGTTAACATGGGGGACTATCAGCGCAAATTATAGCCTGGATTCTTTAGGCCATTTTTCGACCATTCTGCCAGCGCTAACGTGAGTTTATTCAGTTGAAAATCACTTCAAAAACGCTGCCCTCCTACTTTACAATCCTTCTTTCCATCCTTCTTTTTGCTTCCTTCTTTACAATTTTCTATGACGTTTCGTATGTCCTGAGAAAGAGATGGCTTGGCTTGGCGGCGATACTGCACGATTAACCAACCCTACGACAGCATCAGTCGGCCCAGCGTTTCGTCGGCCGGCCGAAAGTGGGTCGTCGCAATTTGTTCACTCAGTTGAAACTAAGACACGACACGTTAGTGCCTAGAAGAATGCGTTTTAGTTGGCTAGTTGTAGACTTCGTCAAGCTCTTAGGAACAAGTCCCTCCACACAAATGCACACGCGGCGCTTCGCCGACTGCTACGCCAGTATTAAAATCTAAGTCCGATTGAGGAAGAAAAATGAACCGACACTTCTACGGTGCCGCGTAAAACGAAGGTGGCAGAAGAAATATTTTCGCTGGGTGCGGTAGCGCAGCGGTCAGCCAGACAACCGCACATCTGCAAATGTTTTCCGTCTAAGGTATACAGCCGCTAGAGATGAGATATTTGTGTAAATTTGGGGTACGGTACGTGCACTAGCGCTATTCAAGAAATAATTGTCGAGGATACGACGCAAGAAGGGAGCCAGGCAGCCGGTAGCGTGTTCGCTGTGCTCATCAGGACCCAATTCCCACGAGTGCGAAGCGCGAGCTACAGGCCCATGCCACCGTGCCTGTTCGAAGCGCTTCCTTTATTCACTATCCTGAACACACTCCCGCCGTCGCCAAGGTACGCAGACCCATCACTATGAAAAAAGATGGGAGACTGTGCCAAACTAGAGTAAATGCACTCGCTTAAGATGGACAAAAGATGTAGCCAGAGGGGCACTACAACAGGTCAGTAGGGGAAAAAACTGCAGTAGTCACATGGAAGGAGAATTATGCGTACCGATACCATCGTGAGTCCGCCTACAGTAGTGAGATGATGTGGCCGTACAGGACGCAGGACACAACCGTAGACCAAGGTAGTCCCGCCAGACTCGGATCATATTCTGCTTGTTCAGCTCTCTACAGCAAGCTTCCTTCGAATGCGGCTGCGCACTTGACTTCACCATCCACATTGAAGATTTTGGTGCGGCTGATGGCAAGGAAGCAAGCAGGAACTCCTACTAATGGCTGACAGCAAGATGGTCCCCGGTGTCTCGGTGGCCACCTATGTTGCCTCCGCGTTCGCCGTAGCCGCAGGGATCATAGGGTAATTCGCCCTTTTCGAGCTGTCGCATCATATTCACGAGGTCAGTCTTTTCCCCTGTAAGGCACACGCGTAGCTAGTGCAGGGAGGCATCGCTTGTAGCTCCTCGCAGGTGACCACTCGTCGTGTGCACGCATCCTGGTCGTGAGCTGTGCCTCCATGCCTCAGGAACAATGATCCTGGCAGTGGATGGCATGGCTCCGAGAGGTTTCCCAGAAAACCGTCAAGCGCGGCACTTGACGCTGCCTGGTTACAAGTCACGAGGTCGCCTCAACCATGTTCAACTGATGGTTCTTGTGATCCAATTCGTAGCGCCGGTGCTCCGATTAGAGTCGGGGATACCAGGATGCGCTGACGCCAGCGCAGATGGGAGCGGTGAAGCCGGCGCCGAAGGCAGCACTTCCACCGTCGTGCAAGTATGAAGGGCGCACGCTTACCAGGACCAACAACCACTTGCTCTATCAGGAAGGAACCCCCTCCAACGGGAGCGACTTCTGAACTGTCGGAGAACATCACACTGGACGGGTCCGCGTTTCCGCACCATTGGGCACCGTGGTCACGGGGTTCCTATATAAGCCGGTTCCGTGGCTGCCCATACGATTGGTGCCGTCGTCGTTAGGCTGGCTGCTGGGTACACTCAATCGCCCCTCGACGGAACCCGTCGCGTCCTTCGCTAGTAGTTGGTTGCTAGTTGCGGACGGTCTGAAATACACGGCTCACAATCAGCGGGCCTGTTCGCCATCTTGTCAGCCTTGCTACCTAGCTTTCACAAGAGGGCACCGCAATCTCCCCGCGCCGGATGGCGCCGGAGTAATAAATTGGTGTTCTGGTGGCCCAAGCAGCAACTAATGAAGGAACCGGGGAGGGTCTTGCGAAGTATACCTGCGTGCGGATCTCGACGAACTTTTCGTCTTACTTATAAGTCTGGAACAAATCAGCTTCCACGTCATCCAAATCGATCGTCTCATGCATGCGCTTATCGAGCGACTTCAACTCCTCGTACCTGCAGTGGACATAGCGAAGTGCGAGCAAGTGTTGCCTTTTGACGCAAGAGGACCCTGTAGCAGTGACTAAAAAGCTCCTTGGCCCCTTGTGGCGGCTTCACTCACGGTGTCACGGTGGCGGCGTAGCTCCACCATGACAGGCGGTGCGAAGGCTGGCGACCGGGTGGCCTCGGCACGAGCGCAAGCGGCGGACAACGTTCGATGATGAGGGTCGCGGAATTGAGTAGTTTTGAGGAACTCCCAGGGCTAGCATCCTCGAATACTGCGCGCATCAGGTCAAATCTGCCCGTTCTCTCAGTCTCCCGGTTTTAACTTACCAGAATGTTGCGGGTGCGACGCAAGAAGCGACCCAGACTGCCGGTTGCCCGCTCGCTGCGCTGACCAGGACCTAACTGCCCTAGCACAAAGTACGAGCTATAGGCCAGTGCCCGCCATGCCTGTGTGAGCCGCTTCCTCTATTCACTAACCTCAACAATGGTTCTGTAAGCTGCTTAGAATGCTAAAACAAAATAAAAATGGTAAAGTGGCTCTACATTATAAACTTGATATTTACACACATTGTAGAGCTCGCTTATGGCCGAGTAGTTGTAGAGCACTGGGCGGATTGTTTCACGGTTCGCCAGTTCGAAACCCCAATGTAGCGTTCCTTTTCTTTTTTTCTTTTTTGAACTTCATTTATTTGTTATGTGGAATGTTTTTTATACTGAAGTCGCTATTTTTGAATGTTACGTTTATTGCTCCAAGAGCGAGGTCGCAGAACACGTGCAGGCTGACACTGACGCACTGGCGAGTCCTTGTTGGCGTGGTTTTGCCTAAGCATTCACAGATTGCGCTCACTGACCCGAACTAGCCGACCATTGCCCTCGTGCGAACACGCCTGTTACGATAAAAGCATGTTACTGGCAAGGTAAAAAGAGGGCGTGGAGGCGCATCGCTTTTTAGCGTCTCCGGTGACACCGACGTTGGGCGTTCATACAGTGCGTTTGGTAGGGCTAGTGGATGTTGCTATTCCAGCCGTGCTGCTAGGCTTATCTGGCACGTTTCCCAGCGGAAATGAGATGAGAGGGCTGTGCCGATTACTGAGATATCGAGAAGGCACAGTCAACGATAACGTCGGATTCCAAGAAGAAAGAGGTTTCAATTTTATCTTGAACATCGTCCAATGACGTAGCACCTCGTGTGCACGTCACTGCTTCAATTCGTGTGGTCACCGGAGAGCTCGCATGGTGGTTTTTCTGTTTCGTGCTTTATAAAATAGGCACCGCTACATAAAACGGATAATCAATGAAAAGTGTGTTTATTTGAGCGAGTATAAGCACTTCTACGAAAAACAGAAACTTGACAAATTCGCTTCACTGTCACGTTTCGTTTATGTCGTCGTCATCATCATCGTCATAATCATCATCAGCCTATCTAAGCCCCCTTCACGTCTAAAGCCTCTTTCATAAATATAGAATTATCCCGATACTGTGCTACTAGGACTAATTAATCCCCGCAAACTTCTAGATATCTATTCATCTAACGTTCTGCCGCCCCCTACCACGCTTGCCTTTTCTAGGGATGCACTCTGTTCCCCACACGACCAATGGTTATCGTGTCATAGCACAACAAGCTGTGGCCACACACGTTTCCCGTTCCTAATTGCAACTAATATATCCTGAACACGTGTTTTTTTCCTGACCCACTAGGCTCTCTGGTTCTCCCTTAATGTTAAACTTTTCATGTTCTTTCCCTTGCTTGCTGAGTCTTCGTTAATTTAGATGAACCCATTTGGTGAGCCTCCACGTTTATGGCGCGTAGGTGAGTACTGGTCAGATGGAGCTGTCAAACACTTAATCTTTCAGGGAGAGTGGTAGGCTGCCATTCATTATCTGAGAATGCTTGCCGAATGCCCTCCTCCGCATTGTTATTCTTCTAACTACTCGATCTCATAGGTTCATGCAATGAGTCATTAAGGGACAACGGAGCATACATTGAGGCAACAGGAATCAGCACGTCGACGTAAACTTGTTCTGCAACGACATCCACAGTACTGTTATGTTGTATTGCCTTTAAAATTACGCGAGCTGCGACAATCAAAGCCACACCACTTGAACCACGGGTACAATCCTCTTGTCCTTTCTCAGACGGAAAAAATTGCGAAAATATTTGTATAGTTTCATTAAATTTGTTTCTTGGAGGGGCACTACATTAAATTCATAGTTGTGTTTTAACATGTACCTATTATCTATGTCGTAGACTTGACCTCTACAATTCCCGCGCATCACGGCAATTGGCATTTTACTTTCAGTCAGGGTAAGGTACGAAGAAACTTTTGTTTAGTTTTTGTCGGGTAGTTTCTTTGCAGGAGGGTCACTCCTTGCGGGTGTCTTCCATGAGTTCTTTACGGTGCCTTTAGAAGACACTGATAAGAGAGGCATCCAATGTCTTTCAGTTCCGTCTCATGCCCCTTAAAGGTACGAAGTGAACAGAACAACCTGTATTTCCGCCCCCGCTGCGGCTGAGCGGGCACTTAGTTCCACAGTGTATGATGCTGAAGCGCTTGCATTCGGTTGTGGCTGTGGTAGCTGCTCCATCGGGGGAGGCTTGGCTGTGGCAAGGTCAGAAAAACTACCCTCCGCACCAACCGACGCCTAAGGCGCACCCCACGTCACGCACAACGTTGGAGAAAATGCCTTTTCGCACGAACGAGGAGCGTCTTTGCACTTCAATAATCGGAAGACATTCTTTTATCTCTTACGATATTACTGTTTTCTCTTATTCAAATTTTTGACACTTTCTTGAGTACGCATGGTGTAGCCTTGCACAGCTTAGTCTCTTCACTTCCTGCGCTAAACATTAGGTCATGAGATGATCAGTGCTCCCACACTTGGCAAAACCCTCTTTGCCACTACCTCTCTGCAGGGTGTGGCCAAATGTCTGGCACCCTGAGCACCAGTCGGGTTTGAGGTCAATGCACGGTCTCGAGGAACAATATAGCCAAGTTTAAGAAGATTCCCGAAGCTTGGTAGAATTGAACATCAGGACCACGTGGTTGATAGGTATGTGAGTGGCATACATCATATCATGATACGTCTGACGGCAGTATCATTTTTTGAAATAAAATCCCATCGAGGATTTCATCTTCTGTACAATCCCCAATTTCAGGATACAAAGTTACTGCTTGGTTGGCTTTGCTGTACTGATTCTTTGCAATTACATTTGCTAGCATATGCATCGATAGCGTTCCATCAGTAGAGGTATGGTTTTCACATTCAATAAGGATACCTCCAGATGACATATTTGCAGCTTTAAATTTACAATGAGGACTCCTTCAAGGTCTTTTGATATTACAGATGGCGGGGGCTTTCGTAAGTGGCACTGGCCGTCAATTTAAGCAATGACAAGAAATTTTGTAAAGCTTTGTTCTTGTTTTAATCAGCACCATTGGTACAGGTTTGTTGACTGCGACGCAGACTCCTTTCCAAGGTCGATGAAGTGACGGTTTCGCTGTAGCCACAGACAAAAAAAATAGCTTTCAGCAGCTATGCTGGCCGCCTGCCGTGGAGCCCAACCCAAGGCGCAGTCCCGCCTTGGGCATCCATGACCTCTAAAATTCTGCATAAAGACACATAAGGTGACCATTTACAGGATCAAAATCGTTGCCGCCCGGAATTGGTCAGAAATCAGAAAGCAAATATTGAATGAAAAAAATTAAACCAGTTCCAGAGTATGTGAAAGCATTGGGATGTGCAGCGCAGTGGTTGGGTGTAATGGGCTGTAGGCCCTTATAGGCTCACTGCTACCACTCAACGCAATTAAAATTTCCCGCCTTCTCTGTTGTTGCACGCGCCATGAAAGAAACTGTGCCCGCAGGAGTTCTGTTCGTTTATTGCTTGCATTTTCTCTCGCACGTTTTTTTCGCTTACATTCGTAAAAAGCAACCCTACGAGCGTTCCTTACTAAGTTAACGCGGCCGATGCCATAAATTATGTATATTTTGCCTCAAATGCACCTTCAGTTTTCTTTGCACTAAACAACGGGGAGATCTATTTACCGTACCCTCTGGGTTACGCCGCAACTACGGAACGCGGTGTGGCTCTACTTTGGCTGGACATAGCCGGCTACGATGACACGGCGAATCTGTAAAGTGCTCTGCATTTAAAAGAGAGCGAAGCGAAATTGTGGGGAGCAGTTCCGAAACGGCCAACTGGCTCACTCCACCTCGCCCGGGTCTGTCCGGGGGTACCATCTACAAAAAGGAAAGGCTAAAGTGGTGTTGCATTAAAGAAGTCGCCTTAAGTTCTGTAACAGTCTCGATGTCAGCTTAGCTACGGGGTTACACTTTTTTCAGGGGACGGCTAAGCCACGCACACCCTATAGCGTGGGTGGATCAAACCCCACGGGCTCGCAGTTCCGGGTTGTCGCTATTACCGTCACCTTGGTTGTGCCGACATCATACCACCGGAACTGTGATTACGGCAAAGAACATGCGGGGATGCTTGACGTTCAAAAACTTGTGCCCTGCCGGCCCGTAGTTCTGTGTATTCGGTGATCGGCTCCACCCTACTGAGGGCAGAGCTCACTCAATTTGATAGCGCTCACTCGCAATAAATAAAAAGCGGTGTGGCCTTTACATGAATCAAAGAAGCCTTAAACAAGTCTTGCGTTAAGCAGGTGCAACATTTTTTTATTGAATAGATTGCCCGGCTGAAAAATGCGGGATTCCCTTCTGCAATTGTATCTGGCGCTTGCGGAGAACTTTTCCAAAAATTTTAACGAAAACGAAAGGAAGGTGACGTGCAAAAGAAAGTATAAAAAGACAAAGTTCATGCTATTTCTCATTGTCACAGGATCTCTCATAAACTTGAAAACGTTGCTCAAAGGTACGATGGTATTGTGTTCAGTGCGCCCTGGAATGTGGCGAAAGTTTGCCCTATGATGGCGCGAAGGAAGTCGAAATCGCCCTCGAAGAAACACGATAAATTTCACACAGAATGCACCATTAGAGATTCGCATCAGTTATAACAACTCCTATATTGTCCAAACAGGCATATGTTGCAACGTTGCAACGACAGACCGCACAAGCACTGCTGTGCAATAAACAACAACGCTGGTGTCCTCATGGCTGTGCACTGCGTAAGTTGCACTCTTCTGGGTGCACACTGCGCTCTGCTCTTCAAACAGGCCACGTTTCTAAAATGGGTCAGAGATAAGTAATAAAGAGATAAAGTAAATGCTTATTTCTTTCAAAAGGGGACAAACAAGTCCATCGGTACACCGTAGGTCGCATTATCACTCAAACAATTTGTGTTCTTAGACGAAAAACGTTGTTGGTGTGACGTTTTCAAGAGGTCAAAACAGTGTTAACGTTGTGTTTTCTCTAATAAAGTTTTGTTGGAAGTGGCGCCTTCCCTGTTTCTACGTGTTTCTTCTGGTCCCCGTTGTTTCGCGCCTCAAAATTGTTCAGTATCTTCAACCATGTAGCCCTGGTGAGGCTTTTGTAGATTGAAGAAGCCCAGTTTCAGGCGGTGACTACTGTAGCCTAACTGTGAACATGTGACTTTGGCTTTGTATTGGATCTCCCAAAGAGTATTTTGGGGGACGACGCCCACTTATTTGAATGCCATGCTTCGTGACTGCTGTGACCTCCCATGCACAGAGCTTTAATTAACGTTCCTGATCCACCTCACAATAGTTAAATGCGGGACCTGTGCGTTCCTACCCATTGATTTAGCAACGGCCTAATCCATGACCGTGGATATTTGTTGAGAATGTATATTTGTATCTCTTTTTTTATAGATTGTTGAGGGGCTGCAAAAAGCATAATAGACTCATTTGTCTCCGGCGTCGATGACAGCTTGCCGTTGGAAAGAAGCTTTTACTAGTTAGTGAAAAAAGGTGTTAATAGTATGGGGCTTCTTCTCCATCTCCATCGCCGTTCACATTTAAAGGTGGGCGTCAAAAACCACCTTTTTTAAGCTAATACATTTATTACTGTTACACCGCAAAAAAGGGAGTCAACGAGTTTCGCTGTTTTAAAGTCTCGTGATACATTTCCGCGTTTGTTTTTGCAGAGCCGACAAGTGACCTGTTACTTGTAATGATTCTCAAAACTATCGGCAAGAATTTTCGCCCCTTTCCTTGACGGCACACTTGTTCCTGAAAGTAATTTCCCCCCAAGACAACGAAATGTAAGTTTCCATTGGGCTCGTTCAGGAGAAGGGCAATGGGGATTCGCAACGAAACGTGGTGTTGTATTTTGGAAGATTATTCTCAAGCCTAACTTAGCAATACAGCGCAACAGAAACAAAGAATTAAGTGAGGCACACAGGACGAGCGCTGACTTCCACCTGAATTTTTATTATAGAAACAATCCATATTAATGCAAACAGGCACGCACACACAATTCAGTTGGAAGTCAGTGCTCGTCCTGTGTGCCTCGCTTAAGTCTTTGTTTCTGTTGCGCTGCATTGTTAAGATGAATCACCAACTAGCCCAGTACCACACTTTGCTGAAGCCTAACGGCTCGATTCTACAGTAGCGCCGAGTGTGACGTGAGTGCGTACAGGTTTTACGGCATTCAAATGTGCTGTTTGAATAGAGTGCGGCAAAGCAAACACCAGTGATGCACATGACCTTCAAAAGCATTGAATTTACTGTTCGTTCCTGTAGCTCCAATATATGTGTCTGTGCCTGATGTGCACCGCGAAAGTGGGATTTCACGTTGTGGTTTTTTTGGCGGTAAGAAATTTAAGGCGCGTTTTGAAGTGAAAGCTTTTTGTCTTCCCCAGGCGATATCTATCAGAAACGCAATTGCTGCTATACCCGCCGTGGTGGCTCAGTGGCTAAGGCGTTGCGCCGCTGAGCACGAGGTCGCGCGTTCGATTCCCGGCCGCGGCGGCCACTTTTCTGATGGAAGCGAAAAGCAAAAACGCCCGTATGTACGAGATTTCGGTGCACGTTATTGATCCCCAGGTGGTCAAAATTAATCCGGAGCCCTGCACTACGGCGCGCCTCATCGCCTGCGTCACGTCGGCGCGTTAAACCCTACAATCAATCAATCAATTGCTGCTATATGCAGCGCGGGCGTAATCTCGTCTGTTTTGGTATTTTTGGACTTTTGAAATGTCTGCCGCCGACTGAAAAAAGCGCACGCGACTTCTTTGCCGAAATTATAGTTGTGGTCCTCTCCTCTAATGCCACGTTCATTTGTCATGCAATGTGATGTCTAGGAGCAAGTTTAGGGCAAACAGTTATTTAGACGTTCTCAGCTGTGCTGGCGCAGTAGTACGCACTCTTCTGTCAGTGTGGAAGCCCGGGTTCGGTTCGTACGTAACATATAATCGTTTTAACTTTTTCCTGTACTGCGTGGTCCCGAGCACACTATTTCTATCGAAAAACAGACAAAGACACCAAGAACAGCACCCACCGTTTCTCGCAGGCTCTATAGCTGACGTTTACGTCGTAAAAGCTATGTATATTTTTCCTGCGCTATATTTGAATTGCCGTTAATCTGAATATATATCGAAGTAATTGGGAGTGGTAAAACCTCAAACCTAGTTCGGGAATAGTGTGCACACAGCTAAGAGAAACTGCGTTATTTTTGTCAAGAACACAGTTCGTACTGATTACTACAACCGGCCTAGGCAGCACAGGACTGTTCGGCCTTACTCAAGCCGGTGTACGTTGGCTGTTGATTTTCTGCCCGGGCTTTCTCCGCCAACCATGTTCGGCCCGTGTCCCAAATGTGGGCCTTTTGGCCATATACGGCCGTACTCCCATCACTGTCCAACGCCCACTGTCCGTCGGCCAGTCGGCCGGCTTACGTTCCTACGGCCAGATTCCAGCCGTAGGGCTCCGGCCATCCCAAAGCCACCCGTGTGCGGCCGAAGTACGGCCACAGAGGACAGCCGAGATACGGTCGTCGGACTCCAGCCGCACTAAAGCTGCCGGAAATTCGGCCGTGCTACAGGCATTGTAGTTCAGCCACATTACGTTAACTGTACTGAGGCCGGTGGACGACCACTGCATGCAGCGCAAGCAGATGACTCAATCGCGCTGTCTAGCAGCACAAACCAACCATTTTGGGTCCACTGCACCCACATCAAAGTGAGCCCGCGCGCAACCACCAGCCGTACAGCCTTCAGGGCAGCCTTGCTTAATTATCAGCGCCAGTTTACACCAAAATTATTTTATTCAACAATACTCACAAATAGTCGTTCCTTTAATTGCTGTGCCTCTTTTACTGTCGAATACAGCAAATATTCATTTCTTTGCAGAGCTGGAATAGATGTATTGCCCAGGTCCTGATATCTTATGTGGGGCGGATAACCTGTAATAAATAAGGATGGGGGGAGGAGGCGGAAGGCGCATACTTTAGTGGGTTGAATTTCACAAAGATGAAAGTGCCGCTTTCAGGAAGTTTCTTTTAAGACAACACTTTCATGCTCTGACAAAATCAACTATTTTTACAGCAGCTGCTTGACCAGTTTTTTTGTATATAAAACCGGTGCGAATGCTATTACGAAGCGGTTCGGTACTCCACAAAACACTCAGCAGCATCCAATAAAATTTATTTCACGCAAAAAGTACGTCCAGTATTTGCCCATCTTTCTTGCAAAGAAATTTTCTACTCGATGAACTTTTCTGATGATCTTTCACAGGGCTGATCCTAGAAGCGATCAAAGAAGTACTTTCAGTTTCAATATATAGTTTTTATGTTGTTTTTATGAGTTACGTGCACACTCCTTAATAGTCCAAAAGAACTTAATTTTCCCCTATAGTCGTACTACGCTAAGAAAAGTCTAGACGTGTTGCGAATGACGCCCTTCTTCAGATGGCTGCAGTTGAATCCCTCTGTGTTCACGCAAGGACAGGCGGAAGAAAAAAGGGTTTCATATTTTTTTTCAAACAAATAACTTAGCAATTGTAGTATTCATACAGCAAATCTTGCATACTGCAACGAATAAAGCAATAAATATTTCATTGGTCAAGTTTGAATTTGTATGGTTCTGTACCCGTCGGAGGCGAACTTACGGCTCCGCAAGTTAAATTTTTATTTATTTATTTATTTATTTATGTATTTATTTATTTATTTGTTTATTTATTTGATACCTGCTTGCCCTTGCATGCATTACAGCAGGGAGATACATAACACTAAGTATCAAATATAAGACCAGATTAGAAAATAATTCTACAAAGCGCGGTGCAAATCGTAATTATAAACAGTGGATAAAATCATACGTGGAAGATAATTACACTCTTATCTTGATCTAAAATAAAATGAGTAGCGCGAGGCGTCACCTTAAAGGAAAGTTAATTTGCTTCAAGCTACCGATCCCACTTTGGGATATGTAGAATGGCGCTTGGATATACTTCTCCCCTTCTATTCCAGTTTTCGAATGATAGATATTACGAAAAAATTTCAACCTCAGGTTTCGTCTATGATCTTTTCCGTCTTACCATTTAAGTTTACTTTTAATTTCCCTAGTCCTAAGTTGACAGTGCCAATACCTAATACGAATCGCACTGCCCTATTCTGTATGTTTTCGATCGTATCAACCAGGTCTCTGCTGTAGGGATCCCAGAAAACACATGCGTACTCCTACATTGAGCGCACGTGAGTGAAATGCGGTTGTTCTTTTAAGTTAAGTGGAGGTTCGCTGAAATTTTATCTCGGAAAGCCAAAAACACGTGCAGCCATAACTTTTATGTTGTGAACGTGCCTATTTCTCTAACAACTCGTTAAATAAACTCCTCCTTATTTATATTTCCCGGCCGTTCTTAAAGCCGTGTAATTTACTGTATACGCATTCAATTGGGATGAAGGTATTTTTGTAAAGTTGACGTTAACACACATTTTAGGATTCAACGACTTTGCTGAATCAGCACACCAGGATGTTATTAATTTGCATCATGCTGCATGTATTCGGAATCACGTTCAT
Organism: Haemaphysalis longicornis; assembly: GCF_048455015.1. NCBI lineage: Eukaryota > Metazoa > Arthropoda > Arachnida > Ixodida > Ixodidae > Haemaphysalis > Haemaphysalis longicornis. Next base: position 217,231,160 of record NW_027526361.1, read on the forward strand.
TCGCTATAGTCCTGTAAATTACACAGTCATTCGCGAACACTTTTAACAAAGATTTGAGGCCACACAAACAGAACAGGGCCCGCAACTGAGCTTTGGGGAATTCCTGAGGTCGCGGGAACATATCCGGACGAACAATCATTGAGAGCGACCAACTGCTGTCTTAGTGAGATATACTCGGCTATCCATGCAATAACCGATTCATTCAGTTTTTTGCCCGCAATGTACTAACAAGAAGGTGATATAAAACACCGTCATATGGCTTTTTGCCGCACAAGAAAATAGTCAGCTACTTTAAGCTTATCTGTTGCTAGAGCCAAATCGTGCGTTAACTCAACGAGCTTCGTTGAGCAAGAAAAACCCGACGAAATCCGTGTTTGCTAGGATGCTGGCGATTATGTTTAACCAAATGAGTCATATCCCAAGAGTAGCTAATCTCAATGTCAAACACCGCAACTAAATTAACATCCAGGCTTCCTCCTTCACAAGGCTCTGTTGTTATGGGAAATTCAAAATAACACTTGTTTCTAAATAGGCAGTCATAAAATCCCATGAAGTAACATAGTGCAGGGCATGAAGCTGAGCCTACCAATGCACGAGCTTAGCCTCTTCTACGTTTATCCCAAACAATATAGTCCACATTATTTTCGCAGTATTATTGTGAGAAGAATAGCCGGAACCTTGCGCTTTTGCGCGCCCTTGCCTTTCTTTGGTGGGGAGTCCTTGACATGGCGCCGGTTGAGCTCCTGCGTGGTGGCCGCTTGCTCGACACCCTTTAAGGCCACTTATTTTGGTGAACCACCGCCATCTCGGGCCGGTCATCGTTGCCGGGTCGATGTCTTCAATGGTCTCCATTTCTTGAGGGGGCGAATAGCCTCGAGCTGATGCGTCGACGAAGCCGACGGGCGAGGCGTTGTAGCGGCTAAGACTGGCGAGGCTTAGCTCACCCGTCGGTGTGGCACAGTCTTCTTGTGGCAACAAATGGCATTTGGATGGCCTAAACATTTCCCTGGTAATGTCCAGCGAGTCCTTGCACCTTTCCCGTTCACCTAGAACACTCATTACTGTTTGACAAACGTAGTTCGTTCATTTAAAACACAGAAACGCCGAGCGGATGAAAAATGTGTCTGCGCCATTCGACTCGATAACGGCTGTTTCTTCACCCGGGGAAAAACCGGTCCTACATCGGCGGGTCTTCTTCCAAGCACGTCTGTGCATGAATTCTCGGCGCCCAGACGCGCGCCGTTGCTCGCATAATGACGTATAACTGATACCTTACGAAGGCCGGTCTCCTCTTGAACGCCGGTTGCCGAAAATTCTGTGGCCGTTCGCTTGCCGCAATTCGGCCGAGGACCGCTAACCAAATGAAAAACGTACATTCTGAGGCCGTAAGTCGGCCCGTCTCCTTTATAACACCGGCTGCCCGAAGAAAACGAATATTCTGCCGCCGGACGCGCTGTTCACCGTTGAAAGAGCGGATGCGCGGCAGCCGCGCACCGGCCGGTCTCCTTTCGAACACCAACTGCCATAAGAATACGGATATCCTGTGGCCGGTCGCTTGCCGTGCTTCGGCTGAACGCCGCTTCCCGGATGCCCTAAAGCCGTACTCTGGCCGATTTCTTTATCAACATCGGCAGCCGAAAGGCAACTGAATATCTGGCAGCCGGCCAGCTGCCGTTGTGCGTCTAAACACGGGCGGCCGGAGAAATACCGAAGCGCTCGTTGCCGAATGTTGGCCGTTCATCGTATGATCAGTGGGTGCCAGAACCTGGATGCTGGCTGGACATGCCAGAAAGCGGCCATAGAAGTGCCGGTATTGGGACACTTTCTGTGCCGCCTGGGAAAGAAGTGATAAGAAATGCGTCATGGAAAGAACTAAATAAAGGAGCAATAAAGTCGTGTGGTGTACCAAGAAACAAAACGTAAGCAGGGTAACCACTGCATCACTGTATTGAACAAACCAATGTTGTATTAATAATAAAAGATGTCAAGGGAAACAAGTGACAAGAGAGAATTACCTGGTATGGGTGAGAGAACAGCATCGGCTTTATATGACATATGCAGCGAAGCACGCCGATTTGTGGCTAGTTTTTCACTATGGTTTGGAAAGAGGGTATCTTCCTAGAAATGCGGTCATTCTTTGGTAACCTTAACATAAATTTGTTGTGTTCTCGCCGGAAACATAAGTAACAATTTGAATTATCGGAAAGTTTCGAGATATCTTTTATTGCTCTTATTAAATTTAAAATTGTCGAGTTCAATCGTTGCCTTTTTTGCGGTGATTTCCCAAATAGCGTAAGCATCCTCATCAACACATGGATGAACAAGTTTTGCTCATAAAGAGAGAAAATGTGGCATGAGGGCCGAGTATGCAACAATTGGAATACAGGTTTCTCCTAATGTAGTGCCTTGGGCCCAGTAGACTTTAGTGGTGCACACGTAAGGTTGTTATGGCGTAGGGTTTCTGTTGCGCTTCAAGGCACGCGCCTCTGTTTCGGAATTCCGAAGAAGGCATTGTTCTTGCTAGATAAGTTCGGTTTGTCTGAGGCACAACGCTTAGACTTCTGTGGTCTTTCTGTCACTATTTTGTGTTCTTGTGCCCGTATATTGGGCGGGCGAATTTTACAGATATTTCATTTGTATCTGCTTTTTGTTAGTAGGACAGTCAGGTTTTTATGTCAAAGGCAGAAACTCTGCAATATATTTGATATGCCGTATTCGAGATTGTTACAAAATACCACAGTAATCGGCTGTTTGGTTTAAACGACAAGAAATAATTCTGGGGTACAACGCGACAGTAAGGTAAAAACCAAGTGAATTGAATCAGGCCCATTCCCCAAAGCATTGCAAGCTTGTTTCGTCTTCCACTACTTCCTGGCTGAAATAAAACGTAACACCAGATCGCTCCTGTAAAACTCTGGCACATTATGTGTACGCAATTGCATTTTATACTTTGAGGTGTTGCGATTTATTTATATTGAGCGAAACCAAACTGTGTTAAGGAGAGGATGTACTTGAAGGCGTAGATTAGTATGGTTATAATGGTGCTGCCTATTTCAACAACAAATGTATGGGCTGATCACAAATGGAACATCAGAATGAAACAAGAGGAAAACCGCTGGGTAACGCATTCGACGTATGATAAATTGGTACTCTCAAATTTTGATGCTATTCGAAGTGCGAACTCAATTTTAGGTGGATTTTAAATATTCAGGTGAAGTTATTTTTAAAATAAGGTTGCGTTCTCAGTTAATATAGATTCCTGCAAGGCCGCTGATTTTCCCTTTGAAACGTTCCTGGAGAGACATGGCACGCATTCTATATGAAGCGATAAAATTTACGATGCTATCTTTTTACAACTAAGTGAAGGCAGTACATACATCAGGATTAACCTGAGCGTGCGCGGAGTGCAGTGAAGAGTAGGCACCCTTGCTTCCGAAGAGAATGCGATGAAGGACGTGGACGGGGCACTGGGAACAGACGTTCCAATATACGAACAAAGGCACGCCTGGCTAGGAGTAGGCAGTGCCTATTCGGCCTTCAGACTGTGTATGCCCAGTATGAGTAATTTACTGCAGTTAACGTCCACCTTGGTACAGAGAAACCATCATTCGCCGTGTGAGCAAATCGATGCGAGCTTCGTCGCGGAGGCAACGTATCACTTGGTTGTCCTGGGTGCGGCATTACGCTTGCGAAAATGAGTTTCCCAAGGTGGTCTTCTTTCTTTTTGTGCACGCCATCATTAATATTCACCCAGAGCTGTGTGAAAGTAATGCAGCGTTGTCGGAAGAAAGGGTTCGTCGTAAATTCGGCGATCACTTCACCACACACGTTCGTCCATTATTTTATGCTGGTACGTTTGGGGGTTACGTCCTGTTTCGCGGTCGAATAGATGCCAAGCAAAAGGTTTTGTGGAGTACATGCACACATCACAATTATGTGATTCCAACGTATGGCGTTTGTTTGAATGCACTAGCGAGGTCAGCGCTATGAATATCATATTAATACAAATTTACCAATCAGGAAACGCCATTAGTTACCCCCAATAAACCCTCACTTCCACGTAACCTTCTGTTAGGAATCACTATATATCAACAAGCGGAAATCAGTCGAGCGTGAGCCGGTTGGGGCATGTGGAACCCCGTAGGCTTCCACAACCATTGCGTCCACGCAGGAAATGCCGGCAGAGGATTAGAGGTAGGAAGGGGGAGGGAGAGAGGGAGGGAGGGACACCTAATTCTTTTTCTTTGCATTATTAAAGAGGCGCATGAGCAATCGCCAATCTTAGCGCTAACCTTACGCTGTTAGCGTAAACATGCTTTTGCGCTCTTTTCTTCCACGCTCGACATATACCAGTTGCCCTTTGGTAGTTCCACTGTCTCCTCACTGATATATATAAAACTTTGTTTTTCCACACTTTTCCCGAACTCGCTGGTTTCCCTCTTCCCTTTCACGGATGTCGTGTCTTTTAAAGCGAAGATTTCTACATCTACCCGCTAAGGGTTCTGTCGCGACCATTGGTGTCAACAGAAAATTTGTGCGAACAAATAGAAGTTACAGGCACTGTCGGGAATCGAACCCGGAACGAACAGAGAAACAGAGCGAGAGCCCGTTGTCTTACCGATAGAAATATGAGCCCACGCGGAGACAGATGGTGCACTCACCCACCACATATGCGGGTTTACCCCCAGCGTTCTTCCTGAATGCCACGTGATAGCGTCACGCGACCTTGAGCGCTTCGCCAAGGCACGTGTAGCGGGTGTGGGCGCGCCGGTCGCAAGGGCTAGGAGGTAGTAAAAAAAAGAAATCATCGTGGTACGACAGACTGTTGTAGGTACGGACCAGCAACCGGCCCGCTGCCTAAAAAAACGGTCGGGTCGGTCGTTGTAATGAGGACAGCGCCGATGAGCCCCGTCTTGACGACGACCCCCCTCCCTTCTCGTGGCCTTGTCGGGTCTCCCCATCCGGTGGCGGTATGTTGGGGCGGCCTCCGCCGACGCCAGCCAGTCGAAACCCTTTGTATGGGCCTCGCCGGCGGCTTTTTCGCGGCGTCGGGGGAGGCTTTCCTTTCATCCTGACCTTCAGGGACGGCTAGGGGGGGAGCGGAGGTCAAAATCCTTATTGGCATGTGCGCTGCTGTGGGGGAGGCGGCATTGCTCATGCCCTGCTCGCGTATGCTTCAACGAGTTTGTTCCGAGCTGCGGCCCAGAGTGGTCGCACCAAGACTTGCTCCCGTGGCGGTTTCTGGGCGCTAGAGCCCCACGAATTTCTCGCCAACCGTGCGGCGGTTCGGCACCCTTTTTTGGCCTCCGTGCCCGCATCAGGGATCGCGCCGCGATACCCCCCTTTGTGCGCTGCGGCGCCTTTTATTTTAATCCAGTTTTTCTTGTCTTGTGCTATGTTTCGTCGTCTCTTGTAAATACGTGTAAATAGACTTCTTTTTCTTCATCACTTACTGGCCTCGTCTCGTCATCGGGTCCTTCACCACCCTCCACGACGACGCCAACCACCTTCAACAACGAACCAAACTTTACTGGCGCAGCCCGACAGCGTCGTGGACATCTTCGTCGCTTCAAGTGACGAACTCGTGAACGAAGTGTGACCCAAAGGTGACCGCGAGAGTAGAAGAAAAAAGTCGTCTACACGCAAGGACAACGATGAAGCAGGGCGGCTGCGCGCCGCCTACGAGACAACGGATGAATTAATTTTCCTGCCGGGGAAACTTCACATCAGCACCTTCCCATCCCCGCGGGACAAGTGGACTGACGTGCGTGGTGCAGCGGAGCGGCCGTATCATCGACGGTGAGTGGTCCGTCTCTGCACCTTTCTTTTTTTGGAGGGACATCCTCATTGCCAGAGCCCACCATGACTAGGGATAAAGATCTGGAGGCCGAACGCGCAAAAACGCGAGAGCTGGAGCGGCTTTTAAGGTTGGCCGAAGCGGAATTCTGGGCGCGGCCGGGAAACGAGAACGTTGTGCTGCCATGCTGCAGCTGTGGTCCGACAACACATTCGTACGCGGACTGCCGCCATTACCGCTATCTCGATCGCGAAGCCAGTCCACCCCCACAGAGGGAACGGTGGGTTGAGGTCGCTGATTCCGAGGCAGCTGAAAGGCCGCGTCTGGTCACTGCGGCGGTTTCCGGGATCTTTAAAAGACGGCCATACAAGGTGGGCGGCCGGCTAGGCGGGCCGAGTGTCCCCGCTAAGCCATTCAAGCTGAGCCTCAGCGCAGTGAACGAAATTGCGTTGTTGAGAAGGATTGTTACCCCTGATCAGCTGACCAGGCCGGCGAAATCTGCCTCTCTGGCAGAGGCTTCCCGTGAAGGCGCTTCCCGTCAGAAGCATAAGCTTCCCGTCAGCGGCTCCTCGGCTACACAGCCAAGGGTAGCAGAGTCGGTAGGCCAGGCCACGGGCCGGGCAGGCACGCTCGCCGCGGCGGCACGCGCCGGAAAAGTGGTGGCGGGCTTGGCCAGCGGCTGTCCCGGGAAAGCAAATGAGCCGGGCAATATCGAGGCGCCTCCGCTGAGATTTTCAGCGGTAGAGGTAGCGGCGGTCGGCCAGACAGCCAACGCCCGCTTGGGTGCTGCAAAACCTCTGCCGTATCACGACCGGCCATGCCCAAATGGTTCGCTTGGGGCAGACGCTGCCGCCGAAGTTTGCGGTGGTAAAACTTCAGCAGGCACGACGGCCGACGGCAGAATACGAACGCAGGCCGGCGGGGCCCTGGCGAGAGACCCGGATTTGCGCGCCATGCAGCTCCCGTCCGCGCAGACTTGTGCTCGCGCCCAGGCATACCCGCCGGTGTTCCCTTGCTTCGACGAGCCACTATCCGGGATCAATAGAGGCTTGCGGAATTCGCCGGGTGACATATTTGGTCCCCCTAAGAGTAGACGAGGCTCAGCTGCGTCGAACCTGGTTGACCGCCGCACTGATCGCGGTTCTTTTCGGAATCGTGCCCGATCCTGCTCACACGGGCTTCCGGCGGCAATAGCTTCCGCGGGTATTTGTGGTAGCGGAGACCCGGCAGGCATAGCGGCGGCGGTGTCCAGCGGGCTAACGCAGACGGGTGATGCCCCGACGAGCAACACGGACTCGGACGGCACTGAGCCACCGTCCACACATGCGGGTACGCGTCCTCAGCAGGGTCCGCCAGCGCTCATTAGCGTTGACAAGCCGTCGACCAGCTGTGACCATGGCTCCAGTGTTGCGCTGTACAAGCTTTCGGGGTCGCCTAGGTCTAGGCGCAGCTTCACAGCATCGAACGCTGATGGACTGCTGCTTGCGGGAGCAGTAAATCGAGGGTCCCAAGTGAGAGCAAGGTTCGACAAAGGGGCAGCGGAGAGCCACTTTGCATGCGCTCGAGGGGACAGTGTCAAACGCGTGCATGAGAAAGGAAGCGTCTTAAAGCTTCGGCTCGTGGTCATGCGTGTGGCTCTGACAGTGGGGACTTCCCCCACGGCTTGCAGAGGCGGATCACCTCACGCCTCGGGGAACTCCGAACATCGCAATTGGTGCAGCAACCAGGTGGACTCTCACCTCGAAGCTGCGCCCGATTAATCTGAGTGCTACTGGCGGAAGGAAAAACTGTGGTGACCGGATTGAACGCCCGTGCGCGGTTCATTCCGCTGCTGTTTTTTTTTCTTGCCTGTGCTTTGGGCGGAGTGTAACGTTCACCCTGCGTTTTGTTGGTTTATTTCGCAGTTGCGTTGTTCATTGGGCCGTCGTTTTCTCTTGTTTCTTCCCTTGTTCTCGCGAGTGAGCCCCACGTTTGCCTTGTTGGTGTATCCCGCACGCGGGTATTTTGCTGGTTGCATGATGTGCCCCTGGAGTGTTTGCACCCTTTTTGTTTGATTTCTTTTACATCCCTTTTATTTGATTTCTTTGGCGTAGCACTTCACTTTGTGCTTTGCTCGCACGCGAAAATTTCGCTTGCCGCATTGAGTCCTCAAGAGATATTCCTCGCGGTTTTTGTTTGCTTGCTTGGGTTACGGCGCTGTAATCACTGTGTTTTTGTGCCTGTAGCAGTCCAAACAGTCCTGACACAGGCTTCTGATGGGGGAGCTGTAATGAGGACAGCGCCGATGAGCCCCGTCTTGACGATGACCCCCCTCCCTTCTCGTGGCCTTGTCGGGTCTCCCCATCCGGTGGCGGTATGTTGGGGCGGCCTCCGCCGACGCCAGCCAGTCGAAACCCTTTGTATGGGCCTCGCCGGCGGCTTTTTCGCGGCGTCGGGGGAGGCTTTCCTTTCATCCTGACCTTCAGGGACGGCTAGGGGGGGAGCGGAGGTCAAAATCCTTATTGGCATGTGCGCTGCTGTGGGGGAGGCGGCATTGCTCATGCCCTGCTCGCGTATGCTTCAACGAGTTTGTTCCGAGCTGCGGCCCAGAGTGGTCGCACCAAGACTTGCTCCCGTGGCGGTTTCTGGCCGCTAGAGCCCCACGAATTTCTCGCCAACCGTGCGGCGGTTCGGCACCCTTTTTTGGCCTCCGTGCCCGCATCAGGGATCGCGCCGCGATACCCCCTTTTGTGCGCTGCGGCGCCTTTTAATTTTAATCCAGTTTTTCTTGTCTTGTGCTATGTTTCGTCGTCTCTTGTAAATACGTGTAAATAGACTTCGTTTTCTTCATCACTTACTGGCCTCGTCTCGTCATCGGGTCCTTCACCACCCTCCACGACGACACCAACCACCTTCAACGACGAACCAAACTTTACTGTCGTGGTAACCCTAGCTCGGCGTCTTGGGCAAATACTGCTCTATTTAGTGACACTAGCCCTGCATAGCCTTCAAAGATAATCTTCAAACAATCCTTACCAGGAACACAGGGTGGTGTGTCCCATTGTTCAGAGGCGCCTTATCATCTATACTGTGGTTTCAATGCATGTTTTGTGGTTTACTTAAAAGAATTGCGAGCTAGGTGTAGTATGCCTCATTAGCCTGACGCATCCGCTTGACGTCTCAGGCCTTCGCGCATTGGCGCTTTCGCCCACGGCGATGAAATCGTTTGGTGGGTAGAGTTACACAGCGTTTCTGTAAAACAATTTTTGCATAGATTAAAGGTGGGGGCCATCTCGGGACACAGTGGCGACACCTGTGCTACGGCGAACAAATCGCGCCATGCAAGTTCGCGATGGAAAGGAGACAACTGCGGTGGCAAATGAAACACCTCTTTTCGTCGCAAGTTAGGCGTGATCATAAATGCTTACGGAGGAGTTCATAGGACTCTCAAAATAATATTCCTACGGTTCATGTTTGCAAATACCAATTAGCGGTGAATTTCTTTGATCTGTTTTCGCTTTGTCTGTCGCCTGCTGTGCTATATAACCCAGCTTTCGAAAACGCACTTGGTTTGTCAAAAGTGGGAGCAGGGGAATGGACCATCTGCCCCGGGTGAAGGAGTAGGAGACGTCGCGCACTCCCCCTGGCCCACACCCGCCTCCATGTGGTGTCCCACAGGCAACGTGCTTACGAGTGGGGGGCTACAGATGTGTGTGACAACTGGCCTTTCGGCAATGTGGCGGAAAGCTCGGTCTTTTTAGGTGTCAGGAGCTCCGGGCCACTCAGCCCGTGTCCAACCACCATACTTCAAGGGTGCGGGTAATGCCGGCTACTCCGGCGTATCTGGGGTGGCCACGGATTTGCCTAACCCAACCGAGCGTCTTGTGCGCCAACTGTGTTAGGGCCGACCTCTACCCCATCCGGGGCTCCGGTGAGCAAACGGCCGGTAGTCTCCGTTAGGGGAATGTCCCCCGAGACCGGTTCCTATGTCGTTCTCACTTGTGCACGGGTTCTCGGGGGGTGGAACTGGACCCTATACCCTCGGGAATGCGTCAGTGTGCCCGAGACTGCGTGCTGCGTGCGCACTGGGACCTCCACTGGAGACTAGTCCTCAACTTCAGGTCGCCTTTCGCGCGGGCGTACAGGGAGCACGTTACCATCTTGTGTGTGCCGAGTAGATGATGACGGGGTTTCCCCAGTCCCTCCGATTCGGCAGGTGGGACTCGGTGGGCAGAGCAGGCGTTCCCACTTTTTCGTCCCCCGCACCCCAGCCAACGATGTTGGCAAATGTAAAAAAACTCAGCATCGTCAGCCTACTGCGCTCCAATGCAGGACGATGGCCTCTCCCATTGACCTCCAACTGCTCCAGTCCTGCGCTCCTCCAGTAGACAGTTTAATCCCGAATTCCCTTATTTCATCTCTACATGGGATCAATGGCCTTCCCCTTCTTCTAGACCCATCTCTTGGTACCCACTCTGTTACCCTTATTGCCCAACGGTTGTCGGTTGATCTTACTATATAGAGTATTAAAAATGACCTCGAGTAGTAGTAAAAATTAAAAATTATAAAAAGCGTATAGTGTTAAAATTGACCTCATTTTAACCGCCACGGCGGGTGAGTTGCCAAGGCTTTGTGGTGCGGAGCCCAAGGACGCGGCTTCGATCGTGGCTGTCGTGGCTGCACTTTCCAGATTGAGGCGACAGACGAAAAGGAATAGAGAGGGAGCGCCCCTTCAAGTCGCATAGCGGGTGGGTGTATTGCGTTAACGTTTAGTGTTTGGGGAGTTGGTGGTAGTGAATGAGTTGTATCAGCAGATTCTTGGCGTAGTTTGAGTCAAGGAAATTTCGTAATTCTTGCGTGTTTCGCTTTGTTTACAAAGCAAGAAAAGCAAATGCTTGCGGAGTTGTTAACTAACTAACTAACTAACTAACTGACTGACTGACTGACTGACTGACTGACTGACTGACTGACTGACTGACTGACTGACTGACTGCAACGACTTACTTGCACGAATGCTTTGTTCTGTGGACAGCCAATGCACTGGCCATTTGTACAAGTGCGGCACGCACACACACAGCTGGCTGGCGCCGCATCTTTTCAAAGTGCTACGAGTTGTGCCGCACCTCCGCCAGATAGCGCCACGGGTCCCGCGACCGAGAGAAGACGCAGTGAAACATCCCCCTCGCGAGGGGCACGATCAAATAGAGAGCATTTCCGGGGGTGCACGACGTTAAGTAGTTTGCGTTACATTAATGTTGTTGCACTTGTGGCAACTGCTGACGAAAGAGCGCTCGCCGGCAGTAATTTGAATGAGTCAACGATATAAGGCGCGTTCGTAGCATCCCATTCTGCAGCGGGGAAGAGTGAGCAAGTGGAGCCCTATACAGTGCCACCTGGTCAAGTGATAACTGGATCGACAAGTTATGAGCAGGGGGAGCCAATTGGCATGGATTCCGCGACTCCCATTGAAGCCTCGGAGGAAGACCATGCTTCAGTACCACTGCCTGCCAGCGATTATGAGAGGAGCGACTTGTCTCCCGGTGACGTTGGGGGAGATGCTTCCGTTACTTGACCCATGGAGATTGGTTCATCATCTTGGGCGGATGCTGTGGCTTTGCCTGACGACGTTCCGGGTGGTAGTAGCGGGCCGATGAAAAGGCCTGTTCCTGTGGATGGCGAGAAGGCATCCATCGCGGGAAAAAAGCAGGCGTCCACCGTACTGGACTCCTCAGACGCTGCTGTTCTGGCTAGTGGTCTTGTGCCGCTGGCTGGTTCCAAGAAGCCAGGAAAGGTACTGTCATCCCAGGCCATCCGCAAGATTGGTTTATCTGGAGGTGACAAGGACACCTAAGATGCTCCCACAGTATAGCAAGTGTCACAGCACTACACGCTGCCACACTTAATGTGAGAGGCCTGAGGAACAGGAGACGACAGTACGAGCTTTTGCGCCTCCTTAAACAGATGAACGTGAGCATTGCGGCCATTCAGGAAACAAAGCTCTGTGGAGATGAGGACATATCGGCAGCATTAGAGCCCTTCTTAGAGCAGTACAGTGTTTGTGTTAGCCACTCCGCAGGCTTGTCTGGGGGATGCTTTGTCTTCATCAGCAAGGGCATAGGGTTTTCTTGTCTCTCGTGTAGCACCGATACTTCAGGGCGTTTTATTTGTTGTGACCTTGTCATTGCAGGTGTTGAGTGGCGTGTCATTTGCCTCTACGCCCCCGTGAAGTGTCGTGAGCGTACGTCGTTTTTTCTGTCGGTTCGGGATTTTCTACGTACGCAAAGAAAAGTCCTCCTCATGGGGGACTTCAATTGTGTATGTAATGTGCGGGATCGTTCTAGGCCTAGCGTACAATATGACCGCAGCGCAGCCACCCTGGCTGATCTAGTGCACGAGCATGGTCTTGTTGATGTTGGAGAGCGGAAAGGGAGCGTGCACTTCACTCACTTTCAGTGTACCTCGAATGCACGCCTGGATCAAATTTACATTTCTGCAGAAGACGTTTCTGGGATTTCCGACTATACTGTGCGCCCTATTTTTTTCACCGACCACTGTATGGTATCTGTTTACTTTGGTAGCTCAAAGCCGCGTGGTGTGCTGCCTCAGTGGGATCTATGGAAGCTCAATGTCTCGTTATTGGCCGATGAAATCTTTTGTAGAAGTATTTCGGAGGGTTTAAAGAACACTTTTGCAATAGCTTAGCTTTCATTATATCAACAATGGGATCTTTTTAAGCAAGAGGTGCGAAACTCGGCTATAGAAGAGTCAGCTCGTCTTGCGTTTCTAAAACGCTTTCATGTTCGTGAACTTTCCCGTACGCTGGTGGACCTTCACTAACTGGAGGCAGCAATGCCTGGATCAAGTATAGATGAAATTGGCGTAACTAAAGGACAATTGCAGCAATATTTTACTGAAAAATACCACGGTGCATTAATTCGGTCCAGAACACGAAGGTTTTCTGAAATTTATCCCACTCGCCGTTCGCTGTGTGATGAGCGCCATGCGGCTCTTTCAAAGGAAATAATTGAGAATAATTATAACGGTACTAGGTATACCGACTCAGCTGATATTGCCGGTGCATTCCATGGTCATTATAGCAGGTTATTTGGTGGGGCCAATGTCGTGGGTCAAGAGCGTGGCTTTCATTCTCTCAATGGGGCACTTCCAAGGCTTGCGGATGACGAGTGTACCGGGATTTCCGGCCCTATTACACTGGAAGAGGTTAAGATTGCCATCTCTTCGCTTAAGACAAACAAGACCCCTGGACCGGATGGGCTGAGCGGGGAATTTTATCAGAAGTTTTCTGATATGCTTGCTCCAGTCCTCTTGGTCATATTCATAGCCGCATACGATCACGGTGTTTTGCCAACAACCTTTTACTTAGGGCACACAGTGTTAATACCAAAAACTGCGGATGAACAGAAACTGAGATCTGTAGAGGGCTATCGGCCAATCTCTCTCTGCAATGTTGACTATAAAATATTCGCCAAAGTTTTATCTAACCGTCTTCAACAGGTAATTTCTAGTTTAGTTGGCTCTCACCAAACATGCGGTATTCGGAACAGAAGTATTCAAACGAATATACATATTGCTCGTTCTATATTGGAATGCGTGTCTGATTTGGTTGAACAGGTGGCCCTTATCCAAATTGACCTTGCGAAAGCATTTGATCGGGTGTCTCACGACTTTTTATTTGCACTTTTGGCAGCGGCTAATGTAGGTGATGTAATATATAGAGGCATTCAGCTTTGCTACAAGAATTGTACTACACAACTTGTTGTCAATCACATTCTCTCGAAGCCAGTTCAGATCAGGTCGTCTGTTAGACAGGGCTGTCCTCTATCGCCGCTACTGTTTGCACTGTACATAGAGCCTCTTTGCGTTAGCATACAAAAGAGCCAAAGAGTACGTGGTTTTTCGTTAGCGTCATGTGAAGTTAAAGTTCTTGCGTATGCTGATGACATTGCCTGTTTTTGTGTTGACAAGCGTAGTGTTCAAAAAGCCCTTGTATTGACTAAGGAGTTTTGTGACGTGTCTGGACCGGTGATGAATATGGAGAAAACTAAGGGGTTTTGGTTTGGCCTGTGGGGAACCGAACCTTCCAAATTTGCAGGTATTAATTGGGACAGCACACCGCTTGAGTACCTTGGCGTGCCTTTGCACCAAATAAGGAACTCAGAACCACATTGGTCTTCAGCACTCACGCATGTCAAGCGTGCCTCGCAGGCATGGATGGGGCGAGAACTTTCTGTATTTGCCCGTGCGCAAGTCTGCAATGTCTTCTTGGTAGCAAAGCTTGTTTATGTGCTTCAGGTACTGCACTGTGCGCGGGCGAAAGTCCAGGCTCTACACTGAGTGTTTGCTACCTTCGTGTGGGGATTTGAAAGGGAGCCAATGCGCAGAGATAATTTGTTTCCTTCCTTACGGTCTGGTCGTGTTGGGTTAATGCATTTGTTTGTGCACCAACCTGTGTCTCGGGTTTTTTTCTACAAGTCGGCGGAGCATCCATTTTTACGTACTGTAACACAAGAGCGCATAAGTTACCATTTACCGTTTCTCCTTGTTTCTACGGGTGAGGTGAACCAAAAGCCGCCATGGGGTTTTCTAAAAGAAGTTGTAGATACTTTTTATTTCCTTACAGCGCGGTTTTTTCTGGAGTACCTGTTTAGTCTTTCAAGGACGGCTATGACGACCACTTTGATTCATAATCTATTCCCCGTGCCTCTTTATCGCCAGCCATACTTGCAGGACCATACGAATAATGTTTTAGACCGTGTCAAGCGTATGTGCGTCCCGCCAAATGCCAAGACGTTTTTCTTTAAGCTTCATTCGCAAACGCTTCCAGTTAAAACATGGCTGCGAGACAAAAGAATGTCGATCCCTTGGTCAGAAAATTGCCGCTTGTGCAACCAACCAGAAACTACTGACCACTGTTTTGTGCTGTGCCGTGACGCAGTGTTTTTCTGGGACGTTTTGCAACGGACACTAAAAAAGTACTTTGATATCACCCCATACACCATTCGCTTCTTGCCATTTGAGGACGTTCATCGGGTGCCATATGACGTTTTTGTGCTTCTAGGTTTGTTTAGCTTGTGGAAGTGCCGCATGACTGATCGGCATGCTGAACCCCCTAGGCCGACCAAGGTCATTTTTCGGGAACAGGCGGCGCTGGTACGGAGCGTTTATGTTGCGCAGAGTGATCCACCAGAGTGGCTGCATCTTTTGGATGCGTGCGTTTGCTTGCCTGAGTTTTGAATTGGTGCCCACCTTTGTTAGACTGACGTGCTTACCCTTTGCTGCCTGTTAGTGTTTATATTGTGTGTCAATTGTCTTGGCTGACTTCTCTCTTAAATTTTTATGTAATAAAGAAAAAAAAAGTCGTTTTTGTGGCGCAGTGGGTAGAGCACCATGTACATTGCGTTCCGCCCGCTGGGTCGAGGGATCGAAACCGGGCGCCGGATAGTATTTTTTTTATATAGTAGGGACAACGACGCGGCGGACTACGGACGTCAACGCGGGTGACATCGTGAGTTACTGAAATGCTCGGCATTTAAAATTAAAGGAAGCTCACACCAAAACATCGCAACCTCCTTCTCCACCGTCTCCGTCGATCTCGTCACCTCTGTCGGCAGCGGCAGAGACGTAGGACAAGTGAGCTCATCCAACACCGGGATCGAGATTCCTTTACTTTTGTGTAAAAGAAGTTTCCACTGATGTGCTTCACTAAAACCACTCAGCCAACCACCATTTACAGATTATGCATTGATTTAACCTTAGTAAAGATTATCTCTTTGATGTAATAAAGGTTGTGGTTAACTGCAGAAACTTTCCTCTGGTTTCACTATTTGTAGACCCACGTGTGTGAATTCGCCGCATCGGTAGTCGTTGTGGGTTTCGGTTGCAGCTTCGCTTTCTAGCCACCTTCACAGGGTGGGTTGGTGCACATTTTTTCTTTCTGCTTTCACTTCACCACTCTAAGTGTTATATTTCCCCTGTTAGGGTAAACATGCTTCTCAACGTTTCGTATTAGCACGGCACAATTACTGCTGTAGGCCTCATTTTGTGTACTTACCATAAGTTGCCCAGTCGAAACCCACAGCGCATTCACTAGCTTCATTTTTTGTTAGTCAAAGCCACGGTGAAAACATGGGGATGATGCTGAAGACACGCCTTAAAATGGCATTTCGTGCCAACTCGTTCGAATTCCTCAGCTAAACTTCCTTACCTTTTGTTTGTTTTCATTCTGTAAGAGCTGATGGCCAGTTTTAACGGCTACTTTCGATCGCGCCTGTACCGCGTGCACTACTTTCGGTTTATAGACCATTTAAAATGGGAAAATGCGAAGGGAGGCACCTTTTTGACTAACTTTATATGAGCATAGCAGTCTAAGCGCCCTTGTGCAGTGACGCCAATGTGTTAAAACCTGATATCTTCTGAATGGTACCTGAAGTATGTAGGAACGCGCTTTCTCGTTTTTCTTTCTTAGTCTTGAGAGGAATAAAACAGCTTTTGTGCCGCGAAGTTCAGTTTTGAGAATCGTTTCATTTGCCAACACCTGAAGAGGAGTGGGGTGAACATTACCCGCAATACAAAGTCATAGTTTAGCACCTTTGTTAATAAAAAGACATCATTCGAAGAAACTGTCAAATATGGGCGAAACATTTTTGTCATCAGCTCTGTGCATGCTGAATATTAAAGCTTCCGCGATGATACCACAGGCAAACAAAGCGTTGCAGGTGGTGCCACCTGAAGGTGATCATACCATTTACCTTTTGTCTACAGTATATTAAGAAAAAGTTTATAACAGTTGCATATTTTTATTCAGAATATTATTATTACAAATTTTCAGCGCGTAGTTATTATTTTTGTAATCGATTACTTCGAAAACATTCCCGAAATATTTATACTGCGGGTCACCAAGGTGGTGGTGGTAAAAACGTTTATTTGAGCTTTAGGGGAGAGGGAAGGGGAAGTGCTCAGCCTCCCATGTCCAGGAGGCCGCGAGCCCGCGCCGATTCCAGAGCTCGTTTCACCAGGCAGAGCTGCTGCTCCGGTGACGAGCTGGTCAGAGCGGACTCCCACTGCTCAAGGGTGGGGGAGTGAAGGGGGGTTGGGTGCTGCGGGCAGGAGAAGACTAGGTGGAAGGTGGTAAGAGGAAGGTCACACGCTTGGCAGTTATGGGGGAAGAGGGATGGGGAGATGTGTGAGAGAATCGTGTGATTGTAGGAAGTTTCCGTCTGAAGGCGGCGATAGACATAGGCTTCATGTGGGGTAAGGGATGGGTGGGGAGGAGGGTACCTTCTTCTGTTGTTTGTGTAGTGGGAAAGGATGGAGCTATAGGTAGAGTCCAGCGGTGTTAAGGTGGTGCTTGCAGAATCTGGACGTCCTGTGGTATCTAGCCTTGCAGAGGGGAGTGCCCGGTTGTGGAGAGCGCGGGCTGCGGCATGGGCCGCTTCATTCCCAGCAAGACCAGAGTGGCCAGGGGTCCAAATTATTGTTATTTCTATTTCTTCGGGGAGACAGTGAAAGATGGGAAGAGCTTGAGGGGGTGCCAGGCCAGCTTGATACCACCGGCATGCTTGCTGAGAATCGGTGATGATGGTTAGGTAGGGCTGTTTTTGGTGGGTGGTGGTCGCATGAGCGACGGCGAGTGCCTCTGCTGTGGGAACTGGTAGCTGCTTGTAGGTGGCTGCAGTGGCGAGATGGCCGGTAGAGTCCAGGGTGACGAGGGTGGTGTGTGAACCGTTGGGAGTATGGGCGATATCCGTGTAGCGCGTTTGGGCGTCGGTTTCATACCGCCTTGTGAGTGTTCTGACACGAGCTTCTCGCCTTCCCCTATTGAACGTCGGATGCATATGTTTCGGGATTGGGGCGACCCTAAGCCGCTGGCGAATGTGAAGAGGGATGCGTTGAAGTTCGTGAGTTGCAGACGGGGTGGACCGCCCAATGGTGCGAAGCACGTTCCTGCCAGTGGGAGTAAGGGCCAACCGTTGTAGCTGTGAGGTTCGTTGGGCTTCCAGAATTTCACTGAGGGTATTATGCAGCCCAAGTTGGAGTAGACGCTCAGTAGAGGTAAATGTAGGGAGGCCCAAGGCAGCTTTGTAAGTTTTGCGGATTAGGGCATCCAGCTTGGTGGTTTCTTGGGGTCTGAGATTCACAAACGGGGTTCCGTAGGTGAGACGGCTGACCATGAGGGCTTGGACAAGACGGCAAGTGTCTGGCTCTTTTAGACCGTATGCCGATCCCCGGATTCGGCGTATAAGGTGGATGAGCTGGGAGACTGTTCGGTGCAGTTGGGGGAGTAGGGCAGAGCCTGAACCATCCCAGTGGAAGGGAACGCCTAATATCCTGAGCGTGGTAACTTGGGGGATAAAAGAGCCACTTATGGTGACCTGTGGGTCAGGGGTGGGCGCAGCCGGGCGGCCTCTTGTGCGGGCAAAGACTATTTTATCAGCTCTTCCTGTGTTAGTAGGGCAGACTGGTCTTTGGTAATTTTTGAAACAGGTTTCGTAAAAATTTGGGGGGAATAACAATTTTGTTTTGATGAAAGAAACTATCTTAGACTATTTTTTTGTCTTTACATTTATTGCCATAATTGCTATGCAGTCATAAATGCAGTGAAAGAACGTTAATATGTTACAATTTAATATTCTTGAAACTTCTCTCGCAGCTTTGGTAAGCGGCATGACGATGTTTTCGGCTCGGCTGGAACAAACCACACAAAAATTAATCATCATGGCTGCGGAACTCCCTTCAGGCATTCATATTCAGCTACCATGCTTTCTGGCATTACGCGGAGTCCGTCCACGCTCAAGATAAAGTCGTATTCAAACTCTTACTGATCTTCAGATATTCCAAGCACGGCCAACAAAGCCAGTAGGGTGAAACAAAATGCTTTCTCTAAATCAGACATGCAGCAGGCCATACATTTTGGGTTAAGCAGGGCCAGTTCTCGTGAGTCATTACACATATAAAAATGAAGCGATAATACCACTGACACGCTATCTTTTGCAGCACCACTGAGGAGTCAGAACCATGCGATTAATACACATACACTTCGCTGTTGTCGCCGTTCGCGCCAACTAATGCGTAGCGTAGGGGATTATTGAAAGATAACACGCCGAGAGAGGCGTAGAGCTGCGGAGAACACATGATAAAGGTAGCGAAGGGAGTAGATTTGGGAAGCAGAAAGGCAACGGCTGAGGCAAGGGAGAAAAAAGTAGGAAAATATTTTGAAAAAGCAGCCAGTAGCTAATAAGAGTACCGCGAGAAACAGGCACTACAGGGTCTCCTTGCTTAGAGATAGCTCATTAAATTCATGGTACTATTTTCTCCGGTGACTTCGGTAATTATGGGGTGAGAACGTCTACCAATACCATGACTGGAATCTCAGCAATTGGTTAGCGGGATTTAACGCAGACAACTTAGGCATTTAGAGCAGTACATGTATGCTCTGAAGAATTATATGCCTCAACATAGGAAAAAATCAAAACACCCTTATTCTTAACACATTGATCGGAACAAGTTATGCTGCAAAAGAACACCGTCTTTAGAAGTATTGTAATCATAAGTATAATTCTGCGCTTCACACATAACATACAATCCAAATCCCCAAACAAAACGACGACCCCGAACTTTTTTGTGGAGTAACTATAATTAGCGGAAACGACCTCCTACCAGCCGGACTTTCTTCGAAGCTATTTCAACAACAAGCAACGCTTAGCTGTAGGTAGGCGATGCCACCCGTATATGTAAAATGTCAAAAGTAGTCACAGCCTGAAAGGTGTTTTCAAGTATCCCGTAACCGTTTGATGAGCATTTTAAACAACTGAAATGTCTTTTTAAATTGTGGTGTATGTACAGTAGCAGTCACTGGTGTGGTGGCAATAATCATCCAACAAAATGTTACTGCTCCGCCATTAAAACAAGATTAAACAGATTATCTTCCTCCGTCAGTGCTTCTCAAATGATAGCAAAATATCACAACTTAAGCAGCATCTCAACAGCACTATGGCACTTTTGGCCACATTTCTTCAAATGTTTGGGAAATGAATTGCTCCGCCCTTTTTCCGCTAAATGACACGGGAAGCACACGGCGACCGCAAGAAAGGACTGTTGCGACTGGCACATAACGCTACGGAACTCCCTGCACTCAAGCACCACTGTTTCGTAATAGCGTTTGGGAAATAAATAAACGGTTGCTTCATTTTTGGCACATCTGCAGAGTTTTCTTATATCATCACTCCAAGCCCAACACCCCTAAAAAATTCTCACTCGTGGAGTCGCAATGTGGTACTCTGGTTTCCCAAATCACTGGCGTTATCTGCAGTACCTTTCTTGTTTCGAGCCCTAATAAGGTATAACGCAGCTATTGTGGTACAATAACACTCTCATTGACAAAACAATGGGTACCACGATACTCCGGTACTAAAGATACTGCATTTCCTATGGCCCCTTTTTGTGCTCCGCGCGGGATCTGTCCGTCCCGTCAATGGTTTAGCCTTAACGCGACCTGAAAATTTTTCTGTCAGTAATAAACGCGACAGCCTTTGCTTCCAAACGTCGGCCGGCTTTCTTTTCAAATATTGCGTCTTTTATATCTGGTTAATATAGCCCTAACAAAAAAAAAAATGGTCAAAATTGCATTACTTACCCTTATGTTCCTTTTATTTCCGAGTCTCCTCATCGTAAAAGTGATAAATAAAAACTTCGAGATATCTTACGCGGGACCGCAGTATTCTTACCCTGGGGCGCAGGTTTATGGTAAATATGCCGTCAACGCTTGAAATGTTGGCAATTGAAGCCCAGAAATCACAAACAACGCCGGCAAGCAAGATTTTTTGAGAGTCAGACTTTCAACTACAGCCAGCCAAAATTTGGTTTTGTGTGTTTTTACGTAAGCCTGCCGGATGGACCTTGCTCGCCTAGTAGGCAGAGCGTAATACTGAAAGTTCCGAAAATGGCACAAACAGGCTTCTCTACTGGTTATTTGTGAACTCACTTCCGGCCATATGTTCACAGAGTGGCAGTAAGCCATTCTTTGCGGCGTAGTTTATGGATACTTCGGCCTATAAACGCTGCTTTTTTGCGAGGAGGCTTATATTCAGTGTTGGAGAGTTTCTAGAACGAGAATCTTCGCCGAAATGGACATTGTGTTATGAGACAAGATATGTTTCTGTAGATATGAAACTTTGGCACAAATTACCGTTGGGTAAAAAGTGTGTCCTGAAGAGGAACAGGAATCAACGCGCACTTTATAACCTTGTTCCTCGGCACACCTAAATATATTGTTCTGGCCACTGTGTCTTCCGGTCGACCGTTAGCGAATATCGAAACAGCAGATGAGGAGGGCAGGGCGTTCGGCAAAAGAATGGACTACTCCATTTGCTGGGACATACATATGTAAAAAAATTCATAGGACAACACCATGCGCAAGACAGTGAGAGCACTGAAATTGTGCTTGCGAAAGCGAAAGCACGCAAATTACAAAAAAAAATAATGAAATCGTGCTGTGGCGGAGAGTCAGAAATAAACGCGAGAAACAGCACAATTATTGCGAAATGCCTTCTGAGACCATATGCTTTCTCGTGAGCCTTATTCTAAAGGTTCAGATGAGAATTATGAGTGACTTAATGTGTTTGAGTGCATACTCTATAGGTATAATTAAATAAAATGTCTTGAAGCCATTTACCACGAAAACAACGTACGTTCTGCTGTAACGTACGGCATATATTATTATGTGGTTCCTAAAAGTGTATTGTCCCCGGGACATCTGTCCGAAGGTGCGTTTGTGGCGGTGAAGGACGTCGAATACACGACTATTACGGTTAGACAAAGATTAGAATATTGCACTAATCAGATGTGTATGCTTAGCAGCAATACCAAGTCATTGGGTACTCAGACTAGTTAAATTTCAAAAATGACGGTTATTTTATCAGGTGTCCTAGACAGGTTTTAAGGTTCTTTTAACGGCGCGGCGAAGTAGATGGCATATCAGGAATCCAGAAAAAGATGTTTTACTGTTCCTGATTCCTTACACCTAATAAATCTCAAAACGTTTATGGCGCAAACACTGTTCCTTCTATGCAGGTCCGCAGCGTAAGGTTATTCCGAGGAAGTTCTAAAAAGACGGTTTTTCTAAATGCTTTGGGAATAGATTTTTTCATGCGGCACTAAACGTGTTGCTCTGGGCCGCTCGTACGTGCTGTTAGGTGTTTCGGAACTGAGAAACAAACCTTAAGGTGTTTTTTTTTGCGAAACAATAGCAAGGTATTGAAGGAGGAATCATCTTCAATTAACGCAAAACATTGAATGGATTCTTTTAATTATCTTTTTTTTTGCGTAATCTTCCTGGTCACGTGATGTATAAAGAAACTGCACTCGTGCCTCCGCCAAAACAATTCGCAAAAATATAAGAACAAAAGGTCACGTTTATCTGGAACATCGGTATACCTGTAAAAATTTTCAGAAATAAATTTGACAACCTCCCCTCTGACATCCGGCCCTGCGTAACACATTCGTAAGACTGGTTCTTCCTCATATACAGAATCCCAAGAGAAAACGGCCCAACTGTTGTGCGGTTTCTGCACATTTACAAGACAGCATTGTGTAACGTGCATGACATAACACACCGTTGCCAGAAAAAAAAAACACCTTAGAGACCTTTCCACGAGCAAACGTAAGGCATGGATGCCGAACAGCAGTGGTCATTTAGAAGTTGCTCAGGAGAATACGACGGGTGCTCGATGGGAACCAGTATATGGTGGGAGGTGTATTCGCGAAGTGCCACGCTTTTACGTATCTGGGAATACAATATTGCAGCAGCAAGAATCTGGCAATTAGAAGCAGGATTGAGGCAAAGGGGAAACGACGTTCGGTGGCTGCAGGAATGGGTAATAGGGCCGCGTACTTGAAAGAGTCAGCATGTTTTCCGGTGTTACTTTGCATGCGACGTCAAAGGTGCCGTTTACGTTTTAAGTATCAGGTGGAAGAGGTCGTGACCCATGTTTCAACAAAACCCTGCGACTTCAACCACAACAGGCAACATCACAAAAAGGTGGTATTGAATCACGAAGACCTGTCTCCACTTTCGTTCTTTCTTTCAAAAAACTATCTGTTTCAAACATAATTAACGACATTCTACATTCTCCCCTTTGCATTGCTTGTCTTTCTCGACTGCCTACACTTATTTCTGTCTTAATTCAGAGAGCCCCTCATTTTCAGTTCTGATTCCCTACATGCATAGTGAGGTTCCCTGTTTTGGCAATCTTGCAGCCGTAGATAGCTTAACAGGGTTCAATACTGGTCGACAACTCTCCACATTTGGTAGATGCTCGAGTCACCACCCGGGGGTTAAAAATAAGGTTCCTTTCACTGCCAGTATTGCTAGCGGTGCTGACTACCACCCCAAGCGCACGAAACAATTACCTTAACACAAATATCCGAGAATGTGGGCGGGAACACAGCCCCACCTGTAGCGTAGTGGTCATCGCACCAGACGAGTATTCTGGAGTTCGTAGTACGAACCCCACCCGTTGGACACATATTTTTTTTATTTCAACAAATTGCACCTGTTTCAGGAGTTTTAAATGACGTTCGACATTCTGCCCTTTCCTTTGCTTCACTTTCTTGCTGCATACCATTATTTACGCCTTAATTCAACGAGCCCTTCGTTTTCCATTCTTATTCGCCACATGCATAGCGATGGTCTGTGTTTTAGGAGTGTTTTCGCCGTAGATAGCTTAAGAGGTTTCTGCGGTGGTGGACCGGTCTCGTTATGTAGTAGATGCTCGAGTCACCGCCTCAGGATTGCAAAAATGGTCACCTTCCCCCAAGTAGTCGGAGTGGCGCTGCCTACCACCTTCAAGTGCACAAAAGAATTCGCCATCATCATCATCGCCAGGCTATTGTCATGTGTCAGGGCATCCCCTTAAAGGGGATGCATTACCCCCCCCCCCCCCACAAACAAAACAGGGGAAAAAAGAACAGCGAAACGCCGATTTGAAGTTCGCGTCAGGAACGAACCAATGAACGAACGACGCGCCTTAACTCCGATGCATCATTGTCAAATATTGCAGCGCACTGGTCAGTCAATCAGTGAACGCCGATCAGGAGGCAAGTGGCGTGATGACCATATATTGGCACGAAAAAGCATGGAGTCAATCAGAGTGCACCGCGTTCAAGCCCATAGGGGATAAAAGCAGGCCGCACAAGGACCAGGGGAGAGGCCAGAAATCCGGAGGTGGTAGGAACCCGTGACCTTCCAGGAACAAGCCAAGGGGATGCGTCCACGTCATCGACTAGGCCTACCAAGACTTTGTGGGAGCCGGACGACTTCGCATCGGATGCGGCATCCTAGGCGCACCACGAACCTGTCTCTTAATGGCGTCGGCCGGGCACCTGCGGCCAACGTATACGCTCCGTATACCTTCGTTTCGACGGCCCCGGAAGGCTACGTTCAAGCCGAGGCCTACCTGGGACCTTAGTGGCAGCGGCTACCAGGGGGTAGCTACAGAGGAAACGTCAGGACACGCGGAGCCCACGCCGTCCAAAGAAGAACCCAGCGCATCGAATGTAGGTATCGAAGCAAGACGAGGACAGCTACCTTCGAGGCGCAGCCACGCAACGGGTGCGACACGTCAGCGCCGACGACAGCGGAGTTGGCCAGTCTATTGGGACGGAGACGTAGGACATAACTAGGGAGTTGTGGTACAAAGGGAATGACCTAGGACTGAATGGAAAAAGTGTATTTGGAATCATTGCGCAGAAGTTCGTGTTACAGATTTTGGGGTTCCTTTGAACTGTATTTTTGAATATTTAGTTTGAGGTTTGATTGCTTAGCGAAGGTTGGCAATTGATTTCGGGAGTGGTTTGCGTTATGGTTTTTCAAGTGTGCATTAAATGGGTGTTTTTTCCAACTCGTCAATGGGTTTCCTGCGTCTATCTCTCTGCGCTGGTCAAGACTACGTCACGCTTCATTCACGTGACACTAAATCCAATTGGCGAGCGTGCAGGATTGATTAAGCCTGCCAGCGAGAAGCAGTGAACTGGCCGGACGTGGTTCAACCGCAGGCCGGGTGCTTCGCGGTGAGTATGCCGAGAACACGCCAGACGAGGACAGCTTGCTGCCTCCTAGTAGCTCTGTTGATTCAGTTGGGCCCGCACTGGGAATTTTGAGTAATCTTGGTGGCGGTATTGGCGACACCGTAGATCCCGAGTCCCAAAACATAAGCTGTAGTCAACCGTGGTGACGTGTTTATATATGGATGGTGAGAAACCACGAACGGTGGCCGTCGGAGTCGTTGTCAAGCTGCGGCGGATGGGCTCTTTTCTTTACCAGGCAGGAAACTCCTGGGCCTCTCTCGGTATCTGGGTAACTCGAGCGAAAAAAGAACCCCCGTGCCCGGCTTTCATACTATAGGACATGGTATTTTCTAAACACCCGCACCCCCCAAGCGTGTTCAGTCCCTGAACACTGGCCGCAGCGAAAGATCACTTACGCCACTTCCAGCCATCCCTTTCCCTAAGCCGGTTACCTATACCCTCTTCTTGTTCGTTGAATCTATTCACAAGTCAAGCCCTATATCCTTCCATTCAGTGATCTTCATCACTAAAATTCTCTAAGGCATCCTGGGCAAGACTTTAGAAACCAAGAAAGTGAGAATCGGCGAAGTCCTTTTCGAGGTTAACACTCACCAACAAGGCGCTAGCCTCCTCTCCCAGAATCGCATGACCGCTCTGGACATCAGAGTCACCCCCCATAGCATATATAGCTCTCAGGGTGTGTTTTCTGAGCCAGATCTGATAAATGAGACAGAAGCCAATCTGCTTGAAGGCCTGAAAGGCCAGGGTGTGACGACAGTGAGGTGCATTACCAAGCGGCGAGATGATAAGCACATAAGCCTGAGAACTAAGAATGGTGGTGGTTTTGGTGGTGATGTTTACTGACGGGTGAAGCTAGAACCCATCAAAGCAGGTTTCGTTCATTGTTCAGTCCGACCGCATATCTCAAACCCGCGGCGCTGTTTCAAGTGCCAATGGTTCGGGCGTTGCACCTCCTCCTGTCGTGCCAAACCAACGTGAGCAAAATGTTCTTCACAACATCATGACACAGATAACTACAAGGCTCAAGATTTCATCTGCAGCAACTACCGTGGACCTCAAGCTGCATAATCCCGGCCGTGTGAAATGTTCAAGATGGAAAAGAAGATCATCCACCTCAACATCAACGGGGTATTCATTCGACAAACATCAGTGCAGTAGTGGCAGGGATTCACGGCTCGAGAACAAGCGTGGGTATGCTTTTGTGTAAATTCAAGGAGTAATACGAATAGACAATTTTCGGAAATGCTTTGGCCGGTTTGAGGCTCTGTAGCACTTTGACGAGATTCGTACGGAATAAAAACCCTGGCTAAGCTTCTTCGGCGGGACACTTCTACGGGATCGGCCGCCCTGCCAGTATGTGCGTACGATGGTTGGCCAATACACTTCCGCGGGTACGTTCTGATGTATGGAGATGTCTACCACTGTATGGGTGGTTAGAATGACATTAAATTCAAAGCAAGGGGCGAGCGTTGACAAATATACCACTTCGGGTATTCATTACACCCTGGTTAGGCTTTTCGGTAGGCAGACCTAGAGTTCTGAAAAAAAAAACATGCCCAGCAAGATGCAACCTAGTGTACCTCTAGCTGCGGGTACATACCAAGGTCTTCAGACCTCAGGTGTTAACGTAAATCTTCATGTCGAGAAAATGGCAGGCAGACTGGAACGCGCCTTCCTGCGGTCGATCTTAGTCATGCAACTCAGAAGCATGAGATAGGTTCCGCCGATATAGGCGGTACCGCCAACTTTCGAGCAACGATGTAGGAGATGAAGCTGGTTGCGTATAGATTAGTAGGAGTTTCAAGAAAAGGCCTTTGTGGAATATCAATGGCGCTACAGAATTTCGGAAGAACAAAGCGCTCTGCAAAAAAATTGTTTGCGACCACACATGATAATTATTCGCCTTTGAAACGCCGTGCCCTATTTTACGCTAACCCACCGTTACTGCGCAACACGACTTCTACAATGTTAGAGGCTGGGGCCGTTTCTAAGAATCAATATTTTATCCACACCACACTTCATCCAATCATGACCTCCATTATATCAAGCACCCAGCATTCCTGTCTGTTTATATCGACACTATCACATTCTTCAATTCTGTGCCGACAGATTTCGAGAGTTGCGCGGTTTACTGCTATGGGTCTGCCGACTGAGGCAGCTTAGCTGTACTACAAGGAGAGGTTTCAAGTGCAATGAGATACTGTATCATTAGGCGAGGTTAGATAAACAGATGAGAGCTTTAGGGTGCTGAATAGCAGGTATATTTTAAGCTACCGAGGCTTTAAGAAAGTTCGGTAGTTCGGGGCACTTTCCCAATCAACAAATATATATCATGAAAAGGCGTATAGATATCTTGAGCGGAACTTGAAGGATAGGTGCAGGAGGACGTTTATTAGAAAGCGTTGCAACCGTCGCGGACCCGGAACCAGCCTCCGATGACGGTGCAGCCAGCCGCAGCCAGGGGATCCCGGACTAGGGATCCCCTCCACCGGGCGGGTGCCCTAATAACGGCACCTGTTGTTTTAATAAAGATTTGTTTCATTCATTCATTCCCAATAGGAGGATTGATAGAATGGTCATGACCGTAGATTAGTAGGGGAAGAAGATGAAGCAGAAGAGTATGCCCACAATGAACGACCCCGTCACTGTCTGTAAATAGGACGTGATTCTCAGAACGTGCTCACAGTTACCCTCCATGTGAAGGCGACCTCCTGGCCGCGGTACGTCAAGAGCAGGAGCGACGCACGAAAGGCTTGAGTTGTGAGACGTGCACTATTTCTGTGCTACGGTAGCCACGATGCACAGGAGCACTGCACTGAGCGACGCAGTAGTTCACGGGTGACGTTTCTTTTAAGATGGTGTACGGGCCAGTGAAGGGATAAAGAAGTTTTTCGCAGGGCCCAGGTTTGCGTGTGGGCGTCAACAGTAGCACCTGGTCACAAGGACGGAAGCGGACGGTGCGGTGACTGGCGTAGTAACGGTCCTTGCGACCACGTTTGCTGGCTTCCGTGTTGAGACTAGCAAGCGGACGGCAGTAGTTGAGGCGGCAGAGGAACTCCTCGTTTGACGGGTTGGAGCTATGCACAGGAGCACTTAAGACACTGGTGTCCAGCATGAATGAGGGATCGCGGCCGTAGATGAGGAACAAGGGAGAGTAACCGGTAGTCTTTTGTACTGTACTGTTGTATGCTAAAGTAACAAATGGTAGAATTGCGTCCCAGGTGGTGTGATCAGGCCGAATGTACATAGAAATAACTTCAGAAACAGCCAGGTGGAAGCGTTCAGTCAGACCATTTGTCTGCGGATAGTAAGCGGAGGTAGTCTTATGAACTGTGTTTGAAGCATGGAAAACTTTTTCAACAGTGCTGGAGAGAAACGTCTTGCCGCGATCGCTTCAAACAACACGGGGCGCGCGATGACGCAACTACATGGCACGCAAGAAGAAGTCGGCTACCTCGGCTGCACAACCAGAGAGAATGGGCACTGTTTCTGCGTAACAGGTTATATGGTCTACGGCTGTTATATTCCACCGAAAGCCGGCAGCCGTGCAAGGCAAAGGTCCGTAGAGATCTAAGCCAACAGTGTGGAAGGGCTCCGAATGGCAATGAAGCGGCTGTATAAGGCCGGTAGGCATAGATGTGGGCTTTTTCTGCTGCTGGCAAAATTGGCATAAAGCGATGTAGCGGGCAACGTAGGTGGAGAGGCCAGGTCAGAAGAAACGAGAGCGGACTCGATCGTAAGTTTTGTAAAAGCCTAGGTGACCCGCTAAAGCATTGTCGTGAAAGGCTTTTAATATGTGCTGTCGAATAGTGCATTGTACAACGGTGACGCATCTCTTGCCCTATGAGTGGTGATTTGAATAGTACAAAATGCCATTCAAAAACTGAAAGTTTTGAAGCTTCCCACGCGCCCGACTGTTCGGTGGTTGTATTGTGTCGGTAAGCCGCTCGGTTATCGTACGGCAGTATGTGTCTGCTGGTTGAAGAGAAGGCAAATGAGACAGGCCGTCATTAAATGATATGTTGTTGACGGGTGCGATAGGCAGGGTGACTATGCGATCGGGTGACTATGACGCGGAAGTCGTAGACGACTCAAGAGGGCACCGGGAAAGTGCGTCTGCGTCGAGGTTCTTTTTCCCGGACTTGTAAGTGACGCTGAAATCATAGTCCTGAAGTCGGAAAACCTATTGTCCGAGCAACCCCGGTAAATGTTTCAGTGTTTGCAACCAACATAACGCAAGATGGTCATTCACTACTGTGAAGTGGCGTCCGTAGAGGTATGGTCGAAATTTCTGGATGGCCCAAATAACAGCGAGACACTCCTGCTCAGTGATAGTGTAATTTTTCTCAGCAGTACTTAGATAACGACCGGCGTAGGGAATAACGCGCTCGAGATCTTTGCCATGCGACTGCAGCAGAACAGCGCCAAGTCCGTGGCCACTGTCGTCCGTGTAGAGAATTACAGGTCTGGACTCGTGAAAATGCCACAGGACCAGCCCTGAGGTCAGCGCGGTCTTCAGCTGTTGGAAAGCTGCTTCAGAATCATCTGTCCAGACGAAGAGACGCCCAGAGTTAAGAAGTGTGTTGAAGGGCGAAGCTAAGGATGCGAAGTTCTGCACAAAGCGCCGAAAGTAAGACGCCAGACGAAAAAAGCTCCGCACAGATTCTGCTGCTGGGGCGGTGGGAAGTTTACTATAGCAGCACTCTTGTCTGGGATGGGCCGAATCCGGTCATGATGACGACGTGTCCGAGAACTTTTATGCTTCAATAGGCACATCGGCAACTTTTTGTGTTGGGCTGAAGGTCAGAATTGGCAAGGCATGTTAATACCTCATCCAGCCGTTGTAAGTGTTCAGAAAAGGTTGAAGAAAAAATAACGATATCATCGAGGTAACATAGGCACATTTTCCATTTAAGTCTCCGGAGAACACTGTCGATCATTCGCTAGAAAGTTGCAGGAGCGTTACATAGCCCGAAGGGCATCACATTAAACTCATGTAGTCCATCAGGGGAGCGAATCGCTGTCTTTTCTTCATCCGCCTCATGCATTAGAATTTGCCAATAACCGGATCGAAGGACAATACTAGAAAAATATTCCGCTCTTTTTAAACAGCTAAGCCCAAGGCATCATCGATGCGAGGCATCAGATAAACATCTTTTCGTGTCATTCGATTCAATGCGCGGTAATCAATACAAAATCGAACGGTTCCGTCTTTTTTCCGCACTAAGAAAACGAGAGATGACCAAGGACTGTTTTATGGACGAATATTGTTGCGTTGGAGCATGTCGGCGACGTTTTCGTTAATGACTTTCCGATCAGAAGAACAGACACGGTATGGTCGGCGGCGAATGATCTGTGAACCATCTGTTTCAATTCGATGAGTGGTTACGGATGTTTGACCGAGTGTGGTACTGTGATAATCTAATATCAATTAGTGCCTTTGTAGGATGTCCAACAAATCATTGGCTTGTTCCAGAGAGAGGTCGGAGCTAATAGTGGCGGATAAAGCAGGGCATGGTGGGTCAGAGGGCGAATTCAACACTGAAAAAATACAGCAGAGGGAAACAAAAAAGACAGCTTCAGATTGAGCACTGGTAGCGATAGTAGCGCCTTGCTGTACGAGGATTGCCTCGGGGCTAGTGTTCATGGCAACCACCGCGGGAGACCCTTGCGTAAAGCGCACGAGACAGGTGGCTATTCCAATACCTTGTGGGAGATGCCGAGAGCAGGGCACGATGAGCACGTTACCAACGGAATACTTTCCACCATGAACAAAAATTGTCGTCTCATATCCAGGGCTGAGAAGGTAACCCGCACTAGCCACCAAGCCCTGCTCTTGGACATCCGAACGTTCCATACGGTCTGTAGCGGAGATTTGAATGTCCGGGTACTGGCAGGAGAGGACAGGGTTGTCGGATGAAAGACCCACCCTAAAATGAGTTCGTGAGAGCAACTGGAAGAGACCGCGCACTGGACGTGGTGCCGAATTCCCTCAATCAATACACATACAGTGCAGTATTCGGGTGGTTCGAACACAGCTTGGTAAGCACCGCACAAAAAAGGTCCAGTATAAGGGGTTCTCACTTTCCTAAGTCGCGAACAAAAATTTTTACTAATCACTCATGTACTGGCTCCAGTGTCGATGAGGGCATCAACATCAAATCCTTCAACTTGTGCGTGCAATGTATTCGACGGTTGCGCTGGAGGAGTTTTTGGGTTTTCAGCGAGTGCAGTTTTCCCTTCAAAAACAGCAGGCTCTAGTTTTCCGGATGGTGGCCCAAAGCGTCGGACGCGGGGCGAAGAGGTGATACAGAGCGGCGATATGGAGAGAGCGATCGTCGCCGTGAAGAACGGTCACGCTGAGGCGTGTCAACAAGGTCTGGAGGGGGAGAGGAGCAGCGAGGGGGTAAAATAGGTGCGTTGTACTGAGTGCCATGTGAAAAGCTGACATAGCGTTCAAATCGTGCATACCCTCGTCGCTCAGCCTGCTGAATTCGCCTGCAGAACAGGCAATGTGTCCCCTAATCCCGCAGTAGTAATAGACAGAAAGATCGTTCGAGAAAGCTTGGCTGCGCGGTCGCATTTTCGTGTAACATTAGTCCCGGGACCTAGGCGCTGGAGAGATTGCTGTCAAATGCTCATGAGCCAGCGAAGATTCTTGATGCAACGGTGGCTTTTAGGCGATCGCCGAGTACGATAGAACGGGAGTGGTAGGAAGAGGAGACGAGGTTGCCAACATACTCGTCATGGATGCCAATTCCTCCTTAACAAGGTCGCGCAGGTGAGATTCATTCTTCTGGAAGGGATCACGTGGAAGTGTAGGCTGGCCATGCAGCTGCAGGTCTTCGCGGATGATTTCGCGGATTAAAGCCCGTACTTCCAAGTCCCCGTAAGTCCCCGTGTATCTGAGTAGCCTGAGCGTCCTGTGGCATGCGAATTCACTGCAGTTCATCTACGCGTTGACACGTTTCGCGCACATCGCTGACGCTCTTTGGATGCTGAACCGCCAATGCATTGAATTCAAATGCAGAGATGCATTTTTGAAGGTGGCGTACCTTGTCGGCCTCTGGAATGCTTTCGTTAACGCGGCGACACATGGCAACGACGTCCTCGATGTATGAGGCATGCTTCTCATCAGGGTGTTGAATACGACCAGACAGCTTCTTTTTTCGCCGCATCCGACCGATTGGCTGGTGGCCGAAGGACTTACGCAGCTTCTGGGCAAAGCTGGCCCAGTCATCAATGTCGGCTTCATTGTAGAAAAACCATGTTTCTGTCGCTTCCCTTGGGCAAAAGATACGTTCTGGAGATTGGCCGTATAGTCCCAGCGGTTGAATGTACTGACCCGAACGTAGGCGATGAGTCTGTCATAGCTGCCTCGCCTCAGAACCCTAGAAAAACGGTGGGTCACCCTGGCGGGTGGTTATCGCAAACGCCGGAGGCGCAGCAGCAGTGCCAGTGGGGTTGCTGCCGGCTTCACGCTGCATGGCTTGTGCCAGTAAACGGCGACCGGAGTGGAGCTGCAGGGGTGCGATCAGGAGGCGTAGAGGACAGGATCGAGGTTGACCTCCACCATTTGAGAGTGCCTTAAAGGGCAGATGCCGGAGGACGTTTATTAGAAAGCGTTGCAACCGTCGCGGACATGGAACCAGCCACCGCTGACAATAATCTTTCCAAAAGGAGGATTGGTAGATTGGTAATGAGGATTATAACGAATGGAAGAAGATGAAGCACAGGATATTGTCCACAATGTACGACCCGGTCACTGTATATAGGACGTGATGCTCAGAAAGTGCTCACAATATTGCCTCAAACCACGCATTGGGTTTGTTTACTTCTGTTTTGCTTTTGCCGCCCTGCTACGCTGGTCTGTATTATCGGAGTTGTGTGTGCAAAGGGAAGCACGTGCTCCATTCTTTCTTTCTGAGGCGCATGTGTTATCTCTTCTGATAGGAAGAGCATTCCGAGCTACCTTGAACAGCCTAGAATAATCTCTCGTTGATTGACAGTGTTATGGATACAATTCGACTATTTCGGAAACCCTCGCGCCGAGTGATAAATTCCAGCTAAGCCAATGCCGCGTCATTCAAATCACCAAACGGTCTATGCGCGTCACTTTGTTGACTGCTGTTTCGCCGCCTGTGTATTCTGTCAGTTGTTAGGGGGCACAAGTTCGCTCCAATAAACTTGGTTTTTCTTCGAGAGAGCTGCGTCGTCTTCGGCTACGTGACATCTGGTGGAAGTGCGGGGTACGCACCCTTTGTTGTACCAACAACCTCTGCAAGCCTCCGAGCCAGTCCAACTAGAGCCAGCAGCCGACTGCAAGGCCTCCCGCCCGATTTGGGTCTCCTGCCAGACGGACCCAAAAGTATGACCGGTGCAACCACTACCATGGTACAAGAAGCAACATCACCATTCTTTCTGCAGCAGCCACGGGAACCGCCATCAATCCGAGGAGCCCCCGCAGATGAGCCAGAAGAATGGATGGAGAAACTGGAGCGCGTCCGCATATTCAACAGATGGGACGACGCAGAGACGTTTCGGCACGTTTCCTTTTACTTGGAAGGTTCAGCTCGCACTGGCTTCAAGAACCACGAGAGCTCCTTGACCAACTGGGTTCACTTCAAAAGCGAGTTCGTTAAGTCCTTTGCTATCTTGGTCAGAAAAGAACGCGCAGCGCTTTTGCTGGAAACTTAAACGCAGACCACCAAGGAAGGGGTTATGATCTTCTTCGAAGAGATGAAGCGGCCTTTTCGCCGTGTGGACCCAGAAATGACGGAGGTATAGAAACTACGGTTTCTGATGCGACGGGTGAAGCAAGGGCTTTTGGCGTGCCTTGTTCGCAACCCCCAAGACCGTGTCCGAATTCGCGTCTGAGGCCTCCGCGATGAAGAAGACGCTCGAAACCTGAACGAGGCAGTACAACCGCCCAGTCATTGCTCTGGTTTCGGAGACGATTGGTGCCGTAGCAATTAACTCCGACTCACTACGCGACACCATCCGTAGAGTGGAGAGGAAGGAGCTGCAGAAACATTTCCCGACGACGACGCCGCTACCTCAAGTCGCTTCCCTGACTGACGTGATCCGGGAAGGAGTACAGCAGGCTTTGGGAACTTCAATGCCGTCCGAAGCACCCCGCGAGCCAGAGGCTATGACCTACTCCGCGGCTGTTCATCGACGCCACCCTGTTCCAACACGTCGTCAAGAGGCCCCGCCATACCGCCGCCAAATGTCAGCCACCCGACCCCCTGTAACCCGAAACCAGGCGCCAAGAAAGACCGAGGTGTGGCGAACGTTCGATAATCGCCCGCTTTGTTACCACTGCGGAGAGGCTGACCACATCTACCGCCACTGCCCTTACAAGAGGCTAGGTTTGCGAGAATTCTGTTGGTTTGAACACAAGCGAGAAAACAGTCGCTTGTGTTGGCATAAGGTGGATGCACTCTTAGAGGGGGTAATGCCACGAACCTTGCATTGCGTTTGCTTATTTGTGTTTTGCTTTTGCCGCCCGGCTGCGACGGTCTGTGTTATCGGTGGTGTGTGTGCCAAGGGGGGCGTGTGTGCCGTTCTTTGTTTCTGTGCCGCATGTATTATCTCTTTTTAGAGGGAGAGCATTCCGAGCTAACGTGAAAATCTTAAAATATTCTTCGTTGATCTACGGTGTTCTGGATACAATTCGACTATTCCAGAAACCCTCGCGCGGAGTGATAAATTAGCGTGTGGCAGATACCGTGGCGCTCGAATTGCCGACGCCAGTCAACGCATGTCGCTTTGGTAACTGCTGTTTCAGCGCCTCCGTATTCTTTGACTAGTTAGGGAAGCACAAGTTCGCTCTAATAAACTTGTTTTTTTGTTCAAGACAGCTGCGTCGTCTTCGGCTACGTGAAAATTTCAACGAAAGGGTCGAAGAGTTGTAATGAAACTTAATATGAGGTATACGTATTAGTAGTGGCGGCTAGAGCACTGCAAAGGCCTAGGCCTAAGGCCGCGGGCATGGGCCGCGCTTGGTGCGAGGCCACGTGCTTGTAAATGGTTCGACCTTGAAAACATTGGATTGATTACTATTATATTAGGGCGAAAATATAACGCGTAACAGTTTTCTGTACACGAAGTGTAGAAAAGAGCAGTAAGAAGATTTGAATCCACGCGTTTTTTGATAGAAGGTGTACGGATTCTTTTTATAACATTTATTGCTAGGTGTGATGTACACTGTGCACTTATTTGAAAGGCGTCTGGTGTACTGCGTCAAGACTTTGTGTGACTTTGGGTATAACATTCTTAAGATAATAATCCAAGGAACGCCATGGAGGAGAACGGGTTAATTTACGCAACGTGCAGCTCTGCACCTTGGTCTACGTAGACATGCACCTTGCAGGTCGCGCCCATCCAAACGCGTGCTAGAGGAACAGCACTGCTGAGCAACCACTACATGTAAAAAATTTCAATGCACACGCAGCACTCGTGCATTGAAACCTGGTACCAGGAATTCCAGCTTACAAACGTGTGCCCGTGTACCACGTGGTGTGCCACCTGGTGTCCACTAGAATCTATCAAACAAACGTGATTAAGTGTATGACGCAAGAATACGAACTATTACTACGCCGGTTTGACGTGAACTGAAAAAGGCGGAAGCTAAAGGGCTTGCACCACTTAACCCTCATTTTTTTTTAGTTCAATTCATACGTTTTGCACACAGAAATTGCTCCTCCCTATTACACGCCATAAAAGGCAATTTAACAAGTTTCATTCAGCGTTTAAGTTCTAAGTCTGGGCTTTTCCATGCGCGCGGTACCTGCCTAGGTTTAGAAACAAATGACCTGATCGGGCTCTCCTTGGGATTGAGACCAAGCGGCCCGGCCGGACCCGGCCTGGACTCCTATATGGACGCCCGGGCCTGGGCTGGGCCCCGGGCTGGGTGTCACAGGCTTATGTCGGGGTGGGGCTACATAGAACGTGCACGGCCCGGGCCCGGACTTACAAATCAGGCCCGTGAAGTGCTCCATACAAGCCGTCCATTCGCCGTTTGAGTGAAAAATACCAGGAAAATTCTCGGTGTATTTTTTTTTCCAAACTTTCCAAACACGCATTTATTGTTTTCTTTTTCTCTGCAGTATAAAGTGTCCCATACAGCCATACAGCCCTCCTGAATAAATGGCGATTTGAACACATGTGAATTAGTACCAAAAGACGCCGGCCCGGGTTGTAACCAACCGAAGTACACAAAAGTATTTATTGGTATGGCTCTT
The DNA here is from genome assembly GCF_048455015.1 of Haemaphysalis longicornis. Taxonomy (NCBI): domain Eukaryota; kingdom Metazoa; phylum Arthropoda; class Arachnida; order Ixodida; family Ixodidae; genus Haemaphysalis; species Haemaphysalis longicornis. The sequence continues at coordinate 217,267,286 of NW_027526361.1, forward strand.
GTTCAAATGAGTAGACGAAGATGCACCGTTTTCACCCAATTGACCACTCCTGCCTCGAGGTATAAAAACTTTTTTTATCATTTGTGGCACGAAGCCACAACCAGAAACAGGCAGAAAAAAGAAATCGCCATTTTCCGTCCTTCAAGAATCATATTTTCTTGCCTCATGAATTTTTTACTTTGCGTATCCAAGCTAACGTTAGCTCCCCATCCGAAGTTAAGTGTAAGGTTAACTCTCCCCATCCGAGCTAACGTTAACATTCTACGGCCCTGTTTACACATATCAGCTGCAAACATGTAAATAAATAGCCCATTCAGAATCCCCGAGTGATCGCTCTGCATGAGTGGCCACCAACACCCCACTGAATACAGAGAATAAGTATCATCAATGTTGTGCTCCACAATGTCATCATCGTTTTGATCACATTCCTCGCGGGACCTTTTCACGTGCTTCTGCCCTTCGCAACGACCACCATTTTTCCCAACGCTTCGGGGTGTCGGTTCTGTTTAAGTGTTTATCTCACCGTTTGCTTGACCAGCGGCCCTAACTGACCAGTTTCTCTCACGGCGATAACCTTTCAATGAAAAGCGGTATCTCAGTTTTGCATCTCGTAAAGATTGCGGAGCACGGGATTGCCTTCTCTGGATTCCTACGCTGCCTGACATCGCTCCATGGAAACATGTAAGCTTCTGGGATTGTTACATGCAAAACGTCTGTAAACTGTGTAGTCATTGCTTTCTCGTGCACGACCTGTTCTTGATTTCACTTTCGAGCAAGTTAGTGCTATTATCGTATATTGCAATTTTCTTCGTTACAACATGAACGAAGCACCATTCAGTTGTGACAGTTGCTGAGGTCTACTTATATAAACTCTTTGTTGCATTATCGGTAAATAAACATTCGCAAATAATACTTAGTATTCAAATGTAGCCTACACGAATTACTAACTGTCATTCACTAAGAGTGAGTTGTGAACATTGTTTGGCTGGTGGCTAGTGGTTTTATGCTTTTCTGATATTGACGATGTGCATTACGACGTTGACCTTCGAGAGATATATCTGCGCGAATGGGCCATTATAGATGTTTCCGTCTCCGCATACGGTTCTTACGTTAGTGATGAATTTCTTAAACCAGTTTTGGAACACAAATTAAGTCGACGTCCAAAAAATGCGCTCAGCATGACCAGTATGCCTGAAACCAAAGAAAGACGTCACACTTCAACGCATGAATAACCTTTGTGTTATTCCTGAAGTTATTTTGTTGTTAAAGTATTTCTGGCGGATTGCAAAACGACACAACTCTGTTGAGGACTGTATTTCAGCTATTAAAAACCAGTGTAGGTAGAAAGCTCAACGCTCCATGATTTCGGCGCACGTTGGGGTGTAGACTCACTCTCCAATATTACCAATAATAAAGCAATGAATTGGAAGCAGGGATGTAAAAAAATCGGTCATATAAAATTTTGATGTTGCTTTTCGGAGAAAATGTTTTTGGGCTGCTGTATTTTCTCGGTTGTGTGCTGTGGGCCGTCTGGTAGTGGAATTGAGCTGCGCGCTTGTGGTACTGGCAGTCACTAGGTGTTACGGGACGCTGGGTGTATGGTGTGCTATAAACTTTTTCAACTTGACGTACTTCTAGCAACGAGGTCGACATCCATGATCCCGCAGCTGGGATGGCTGACGCCAATCTAGTGAGCCCGTCGTTGGCTGTCTCATTTATTTTTCTCCGCTGTGCATACGCGGATCGACAGCGCAATTTTTTTTTTCTGATGACGCACCATGTCAATTATTCACTAATTAAGAAGGGTAGGCTCGTCCCGCTCAGGTCTTTACCGAGGAGTGTGTACAAGGGCAGAACGTGACAAAAGCAGTGGAGTAAAACAGAATTGTCATTGAGCCCTGTTTCCAACTTTTTTGAGGATACAGCGATATGATTTGCTCTGTAGAAAAGGTTTAAAAAAATAAAAAGAGCGCAAAAGACGAGGACAGAGAAAGACAGTAGACTGTACGAGCGCTCACTAAAACGGCTAGGTCGCTGATGTTGGAAGGAGTAGAAAGATTAGGGCCCACTCAATCTCAATATCAATGTCAGGGTCAATCTCTAATTCGGTTGCGTAAATCGCAATCAGGGGCCGCTTCAATACATAAATCCCACTTCGCGCGACCACTATCATTCTATAAACGCTGTGTTCAGCTATTTCCGATTCTTCGATGAATTTCAAATATTACAAACATTGTCTTGTAGTTAACGGAAAAACAGCTTTTTACTTTATATAGTGCGTTGCGTGTAAATGGCGTTGGTGAGTAGTTCGCGTAGTTCGTAGACTGTTTATTCACGATATGGCGGAACGCTCTGCATACCTGTCAGGCTCCAACAGGCCTGTCCCAGCCTGCTGCGTGATAATGAGGAATGCCATTGTTGCGACCAACATCTCAAAAAGCGTCTCGGCTTTCGTCCTCGTCTGCATATCCCGATTCAGCACCCACCGTACATTCCTACCCGATCAAGGAGGGCTGTTCGAATCTATCCTCTTCAGGCACCTCCTGCCTCTCGAGCGGATTCGAGGAGATGCAGGCAACTCGTGACTATGTCTCCGAACACGGGAAAATCGAGCGCTTCCACTGACAGCTCACGGCAGCCATGATGTTCCACCCTAACTCAACGTATTTTGAGATTCTCCTGGCCAGCTCTCTCAGTCTGAGCGCCATTTTCAAACTGGACATATGGGCCATGGCCGCAGAGCTGGTCCGCGGGGAACCGCTCCACCCACCTAGGGAATTTCTCTCCAACCCAAACCCAACTTACGACATCAAAAGCTCATGCCATACTGACATTGTCACCAGGCTCCGAGGCACTGTGGAGGCACTGCACACATCTCTAGCAGGACACTACACCAAGCCGACTTCTTTCCTGCTTAACGTCTTCGAAAAATGCACGGATGCCTTTTAAGCGACTAATATTTACGTGCGCCTTTCGAACTTTGTTATTATGGAACATACTACATCATTCGGCCCGACGACAAATCCTTCACCCTGTAACTAAACGGGAAGGACGTCCGCTATCCCATTGGCCGACGGAAGCCGTCATACATGCCTTCTGAGGAGACGCCAACACACTCGCACGCCTCCCGTTATACGTCCTCAACAACCTCGGACCCCTCGGCCTACGCCGTTGATCAGCCGCTTTGGACGCCGTATGCGGTTGACAAATTTTTTTCACCCTTGAGGGCTCCTGTTTTCGTGATGTGTGGGAGTTTGGGCGGGGGGGGGGGGGGGGGGGGTTCAAGGAAGGGGTGGTCACAACGCACGGTATTTCACAAAGGGATCACCGACGATGGTAACGTTGTGGATGCGATTCCAGCCGATTCCTGTAAACGAATATCTCGCTTTAGCAGAGCGTGAGGGAGGGAATCTTGATCTCGCGCAAGTGCGCCAGGCGCACTTCTACCACCAGGCTGCCCAGAGCACAAAACCGACAAGTGACAGTAGCCGAAAAAAATATTTTCTCTGAAAAGTGGCAAGAGAAAAAATTTGATATTCCCATTCTCTTTCAGAGACCTAATTCAAATTCACTGGTTTAGTTTCGTCAAAGTGAGTGTACAACCCACCTCTCCCTCCCCGTGTACCGTAATCACAGAGAAGTGAGCCATCCACCACCACTGGTTTTTAATTGCAGAATACACTCCCTCAACTAAGCTCTATCCTTTTTCAGTGCTCAAAAATACCGCAACAACAAAGGAGCTTCATGGATAACACAAAAGTTGTTCAAACGCCGACGTGGGACGTCTTCTTTTGGTCTTAATGAGAAATGTTTTGTTAATGCGCAACTATTCAATTAAAATAGAGTTTATTACTAGTTGCAGTGGATTTGTATCAAGGGAAACAAGACATGATGCTAAAAATGGCCGACTATTGATCACCGTTTTTTTATTACCTTATCACTTTATTAGGAAGAATATACAATGATGATTCCAGAAACATTATGCGCCAACAGCTAATACGTACACTCTTCCTTTTTTGAGTTCACGAACTAAGTATTAACGTACTCATATCAGTGTGGCAATAAACGCATAATTCTATCTATCCATACGTTTTTATTTAGGGCGAAAAAAATGCAGAAAGCTCACACTAACGCGTAAGAATTGTATGTAGCGTAGCTGTACTAAAGCTTCATGGCCCTCACGACGGTTGAAGACCACTACAGGAACCGATTTGCTTCTTCTACACTGCCGCAACGACCGTTACTCCTTCATTTTTGCTTAAAGTGTGAGCTTCCTTCCTTTTTTGAAAGTGATAATAATGGGCATCACCTTGGAGAGGCGTGAGATATGATGTGTCCTTCTCGTTCGTGTTAGTGTTGCCACTATTACGGCGAACGCTGTAGTCTTTCTCGTTCGAGGCAGTGTTGCCATTAATACGGGGAACGCTGGAATTTTTTTCTTTTGGGACAATGTTGGCCAATCTTACTGAGTGGCTAGGCTTGGCTAGACTAACATGCGCTGGGGACGACGGACAGCTGCGGTGATGCATGCAGACACCAGTGCGCGGCATTTGGCGGTTTCCCGAAACCTCGGCGAACCTACTTAAGTAGGTATTCTTGGCTTAAAAACGTGCGCCAGAGACGATGGGTGGTCGCCGCGAACCATGCACACGGGTGCGCTAGGAATGTTCTTGGTTTTTCTAACTGTGGACACACACAAAATAATTTGCACAACAGCTTCGCTCTTTCAATTAACAGGATCTTCTGGTTTCATTAAGCAATGTATGAAACAGGAGAAGGCCATTTGCTAGGAGAGAGCTTTAAGTTTAACCTTTTTTACTAACGCAGTAAAATAACGCACTTTCGATGATCAGTGTTCTGGGTAATTGAAGTCACATAGCTTTTGAAGCGAGTCTATTTACGTGTGAAAAGCTATTGGGCCAAATCTTTCTACAAGGTCGATTGTTAGTATTCAATTAGAACGAAAATATTTTGTGACAGATCCCTTGCCAAAGTATGCATCTTTCCCTAGGTAAAAAAGGGAGGACAGAAATATTATTCAAAAGTTTAGATTTATATTTCGTGATCATTAAATATCAGCAATACCTTCGTTTTAACCAAAGCTCTTTGTCGACGTCAGTGTTTCTTTGTCTCAAGCCCTCCAATGGCGGTTTGAAGATGGAACTTTGGTACCATTCAATAATTCGCAATTAAAGCCATAAAGCTAACAAACCTGTCAGGCACTTCTCTCATCTTCCAGAAATTATCTGAGATGCGGCGTAGTCTTCACTGCTCCTCTTAACAGTTTATCGACCCGCTCTCCTGGGAGCCTATATATATATACCTGGATGTCTAAATTTTTTACGAGGAACAATAAGCATTCAGATCAAGTGTACTGCGATGCCTGTGTGCCTGCGTGTAATACATATTTTAATCTTTACTTTCTTGTGTCAAGCAGGAAAGCAGAATCTTTTTTACGTATTTCTGTTGTGGTTCTGAAAACTACACACTACGATAGGTAAGCTTGAAAATCGCTGTTTTACTGCTTTTCCTCATCGCTTTGACCATATTGGTATGTTCAAAGGTATTCCCGATTCAGCTGAAGGAAACCGTTTAAGTGTGACCAAATGTTTTAAAGATTGCTGTATTCAAACAAAACATGGGTTAGATTTTGAATTGCTTCTCTGGACTCTCCTCGAGGAAGGGGGTTGTGTTTGAAATGCCTCAATGTTCCTTCGTATAAGGCGCCGCACAAGTTTTGCACATAAACCTTCAACAAAACAAAATTTTGTGGATGATTGCATGTAATAAAATAGTGGGACTTTTGGAACGCGTTAACATAAAAACGTAGAGACTCCGCACTGTGTCAGCATTTGCTTTCTACATCGCATGCTGTTTTTTCACCTCTTCTATCCTATTCCTAATCACCACTTTTGTGTAGATAATACTTTCAGGGGACCCTTAGATTTGGTGTTCTTGGATGGTAAGGCTTCAAGCATAGTTTCGAACCTGGCGTACCTCTTCGTACACGTATTACGTGCTGGTTTCTTGTAATATAAAACATACTTTGGTTGCAAGTGGTTACTGCCAACTAAGTTGAATAAAGTAACTGCCCATCAATTCAGTCACTCAGCAAAATACTCTCAATACATCTTGCTCCGCCAACGTAAGCACAAACTTCGTGCGACACCTCCAGAATGCTTTGCTGTCGATTCGAATGATTCCGATGTGGTGCTGGGCTGCAGTAATCTCTGAAGGTATACAACCGACACCACATGTTGTTCAGAATCTGTGTCTTGGTATTTTTTACAGACGCGTTCGCACCAATTTCCGAAGTAAACGAACGTGAGTACCACCTTTTCGCAACATTCTCAGGGATTCTGTTTAACTAGAAAACACTTCACACACTTGCGTGCCCCGGGAAGGACCTCGCTTCTCACACACTTGCATGAATGTTCCAACTACCACACAATTCGTATGTGCAAATTTGTATAAGCCAAGATGATGAATTTAGGCCGGACTGTGCGCGCACTTCACGCTGTGTGCACCCGCGCGCGCCTGTGTGTCCTATGTGTGCGCATGTGCGGTAATGTGCGCTGTGCGTGCGTGTGTGCATGCGTGTGCGGGTATGCGAGGTTCTTGTTTGAGGGCATACGTTTTCTGCTTCTATAAACACAAGGAATTTCATCGATTGTCATCCTTGCGTCTCCTTACCCGCAATGGGCGGGAGTATGAACGTTTCTCTTCCAAGTGGGTTCGTATTTTCTCTCGCGTGCATCCAAACGCTTCTTCGCTTCATTCGTTCGGCCTCAGCCTTTTCTTTCAAATCCCGCGCGTAAAAGCCAATTGGACAGAAACATCACCCAGCGCTTGATGTTCCAGTATTGCTGAGTGAAGCAAGCTTCTGCATGCGTTTCCCCCTTCAGCCAGCTAATACCGCGATTAAACGTACGCACTTAACATCGTGACTGTACAAACGTTGTGTGCCCCCAAAAATAAAAAAGACAGCTGTCTATGAACTGAACAATGACCTTTGAAGCCGCATGTTTTAAGGGATTGTTCATAACGAAGAAAAAGATAAGCATTATAAAGCACTCGGTTCGGCAGCACCAGCCACATAGGGTGGGCCCTTTGTTCCGGCTGCAGCAGGGGGCATTACCAGAAAATACACTTTCAGGCTTTCACCAATAAATTATTAAGGACACACATATAATTACCACGTGCGCATCTACAGACCAGGGTTTACTAAAGGCAGGTTCATCATCATCATCTACAACAGCCTACTATCTCCCCCTTTGGCACTGATTGCAGACGTGCCGTAATATTCCGTGACGTGGCGATTTGTGGAGCTCCGGAGCACTGCCACAAGTTTCGTGTTACATCTAAGGGTGACAGAACACCGCAGACTCGTAGACATAGGTGCTCTGTACACGCCGTACAGCACTGATGATATTATGTAGCGGAAAACGCATCGTAGCGTGGAACACAAAAAGAGCGAGAACGGCTAGCATCTTCAACTCAGCTAATTATGCAGACAGGGAGCACAGGCAGCGCAGCGTTGCGCGATATATTGAATTCATTCGCAGGAGTACAGCGAAAGGGATGCTTAAATAAATCCCCTGAAATTGTGTATGCTAAGGCCCATCAAGAACGCGGGGACGAAGCAAGTCTCAGGGTTTTGATTAAACCTATTCGCCTTCGAATTCAGAACGTTCAAGATGTGCTTTGGTGTCGCCGGACTCTTGTTTTGCCCTCGTGTTCAACTAACAAATTTTAGTTCTTGACGTTAGAAGCATTTCAACGCAATATATTCTATATATTTTATTTGAAAACAGTTTGCATGTTTTAATAATGCAGCCTTTTCTCAGTGATTTTTTATTCCAATTGACAATTTTCACGTACTTAAGCAATGTTTTTTCGAAATGTTCCTAATGCCCCAAAAATTTATTTATACAGTTGATGAATTGTAAGTATATCTTCGGTGTGCATGAATTTTTTAAGGCTAAATTATTCCAGCGATATTGAAACTGAAATGAAGTATTTTGATCTTCCTTCACGATGTTGCTGTTACCCAGTGGGAGCCAGAATTCTACACTTCTAGAACTTCTACATTTGGCCATACTTATAAACAGTCTCTACGAGGTCTGTTTAAAATTTCTCAAGAACGTATTGAATGGTCATGGACTCACAGTTCAGTTTAACAAATAAGTCGTAGAAACTGTTCTTCTGCGACACATATTTCCCTTTTCGCTGTATATCAACCTGTTGATATCTGTTGATATCAAACTGTTGATATCTTTTTCTACAGCCTAAAAGAAACTTTTGTTGAGCTATGCAGAATATGGAATAACATGGAGAGCAAGGCAAGAGCTGATGATCATGGTGAATTGCTTAAAAGCGACATCAAATGAGTTGCGACTCTTACCAAAAATACCTGTATTGCCCCGCCACGTCTTGCATTTACTGAGAATAAGTGTTTATTTACATTTAGATAAAATGCCGGGCCGTCATTTTCGACAAAATGGTCGTTGTCGCCGTTTTTACAGGTTCAAGTTGGTGCAAACTCCCGTTTTTTTAAGTTGTCTTTCCGGCATTACCCTTAGTGCAGCTCCTTCTTGGATATATGGAGTGAATAGGCTTATGATTAAGAAAGCTTCTTGCTACAGCAAATAAACTTGAGAGGTTCCAGGGACAGCCGCTGCCAATAGATGTAGCAAGATGTGAACATGGTATTGATTAGGACATCAATGCGTCATCCCATTCTTCTATTTCCTTCCGAAGCCAAACTGCTTTATAACCCTCAACAAAAGGTCGCCCTAGAGCGGGCTTTGAAGCGCTCTTTTTTAAACTTCAAAAGGCCCGCTCCGGCTATCTCATTGTATGCATTCCCAATCGCGCCCATTCCAGCTCTTTTCGCTTATTTATTGCATTGCAATTAGGAAATAGTGAGATTCTCCGAGTGTTTGTCAGGGCCCTATTTGCCACAATGTATTTTAAGCATTACAGTTAAAAAAACCAATGCGAAGTTTTTTATAAGTTTCTAGCAAAAACTAGAACAGGGCGTTGCTTTGTAAGCCCAATTTTTTCAACTTCTTTCGTTTTGAAGATTTCAATGCACAAGCCTTTCTGCTTAAGCTGTTAAAGATAGACGAAATTAAAGATAGGGCATGTTAAAGAAAGGCGGAGTTCACCCGCCTTACCACAAACTCAAAACAGCACTCGTGTATACCACGAAAAGAATTCCGTACCTCCGGAAGTGGAATTATATCATTTGCTCTCCGTTTTCTTGTGAGGAAAGCAGGCTATTTTATTAAGCTGAAGCGCATTTGCTTATCTTGCCGATAATCTCGGATATTCGTGATTAAAGAAACGCCCTCTCATAGGAAATTCTAAAACGGGATTCTTTCAAAAGCGCATCCATAAATGTACGTTGAGGGACAAGACTGAGGTCGGTGAGTGCCCGTTATGTAAAAGGAACCTATTTAGGTAACTAAGACAACTATACTTCGCCGCCTAAACCGCCATATCTGCACAAAATCCCAGATTAGGTATTGTTTCACAGAACGAACAATGAGTCAGCATTCACAAATGCGTGCCTTGTGCACAGGTCTATTTCTGTAGTAGGCAGCTGACAAACAGCATATGGTATATCAACAAGAAAATAAAATGTTGCAGCTGACATCTACTTTTACGGTTTAAGATGTATGACGCGATAGCGTTACTTCGGCTTGGTGGGAGCATTATGGGCTGAAGTTTCTAGATTTGCCCTTCATTCTTTCCAAGAAATGCAGTTGAGCTAAGAGAGCTCGGCAAGCTGCAACGATTTTCAATCCCTGCGGCAAGGAAAAACAGAGCCCATTTACGCTTTTGCGGCTTAAGACGTAGGCATAAAAGTTTGAGACTGCACTGTGCTCGTCAGTTGAGCAATAAGGTGAAAGTGTGAGTGTTTCAGAGTGGGTACTCTCTAACTTTGTTGCCTGACCGAGCCTTTTCTTTATAACAAACACGCACACACGCATGCACACGCGCACGCGCACAGGCATTTAGAAGCGGCCACACGCACGCTAGCACGCACACCCGCCCACGCACACAGGTGTTGACGCAAACACACACGTACACGCCCACACACATACACACCCGTACACGCACACACACCCAAGCACAACCACACATACGCACGCACACGCGCACGCGCACCCGCACGCGCACAAGCACATGCGCACACAAACGCGCACACAGACGCGCACGCACCCGCGCACACGCAGAAGCACACACGCGCAAGCGCACGCACGCACACCCACACGCACACGCACCCCCGCAAACACAGGCGCACGCACACGCACACGCACACGTGCACGCACACGCATACGCACGAGCGCGCGCACACGCACACGCACACGCGTACACACGCACGCACACACACACACATATCTCAGACGCGCACACACATACATGCACGCACGCACAAACACACGCACACACACATACATACACACACACACACACACACACACACACACAAAGAGAGATCTTTATGAGTAAGCTTTAATGGAATTTTTGGAAAAAGGGTTAATAGGTGGTACACCCCAAGTATGAAAAACGAAATCCACGCCGCCACTATTAGCTGACGGTGATCTTGAGGTGACAGGCTAGCCTGCAGGGCATCGTATGTGTTCACCGAAGTGTAATATCCCGTGTTTGTGTTGTTCCCGCCTGAGCATACCCTCCAATATGACCATGTTGCGTAAAGAGAGCGGGTGTAACCCCGTATTTAGCACCTTTAATTGGCAATGCCGCATCTTTCGTAGTTAAAATTTTCGCATATCTAGACTTGTAGATGTATGTATTGCTTTCCTGCGCAATGTTTGCGATGCTGTGCCGTTGAGATCCCTGTGTGGCACGTGGAAGGATCCTGTTCCAAGGGGCAAAATGGGGTGACCTTCTCAGTATTATTTGGAGAGGGAGTGCGGTCGTCATGGTCAACAGAGAGCACTGTTTTCGATTTAGCCTGGATCATCGTTGGCTGTATCGTTCCTTTCTAGACCCTTTTTTACGGGCGTTGATGTTATCTGAAGTTCCCTGATTGTGGATATAAGAATCCTACTCAAGCCTTTAGTTAACATGCCTGCAGCCAAGACACTAGTGGTTTTTTGAGAGTGTATCTCGAGGTGTGCGCTGATATTTTATAGTTCCGCTAGGCGTATCTCCAAGAGAACACTTTATCATTCCTGTACGTAAGACGGCACCGAAGCCACCACTATTTTCACGGTATTCCACTTCGGCAGTTGTTGCCTTTGTCCGTTCAAACATCCTGGCGATGGTGTATGCTGTGCTTTTATATTTTTGGAGCTTTCTTTGACGGAATTTGATTCTAGGTCCCTGCGTAGGCTTGAATCTATGGTTTTGGTTCTTGAGGGGTTTTTATAGAGATCAGCTGGATCTGTAAAATATCTAATATTGCGTCCAGACATTTTCCCTCTAGATGCATGGCATATATTCGACTGAATGTTCACTCAATTCTTTTTCCCCAGAGGCTCCTTTTGTACAAACAGAGGGGCCCGGCTGACATTTTCAAAGTTAATATGGGACTCAATTTAGGACCCTGGTGGTGAACATAAAAATTCAGAGGTAGCGCTGACCACATCCTGGTGCAGTGACGGTGCTTATGTGGCTGTGTTTATGGCGGGTAAGCTTCTTGTACTGCAGGCTGACCGATATCTGCGTCAAATCAAATGGTACAAACGTTTTGTTGTTTCCTTTTTTATTTCTACTCTTTCCCTGTATAGCCGGTTTACAATGAGGTCACAATGTTAAAATATTTTCGGCATTTCGGCATTTTGGGACCGATTCTGCCGTTTCTTGTCAGTTCCGTGCCGTATATTCTTACATGAGTGTTTCCTGAGATCGCATGCTGACCTATTTTGAGGTTTCCCAAATCTATCGCGGTAGCCATTCATCATCAGACGGGCAGAACTTGGGTCGGTGGTCTGGCTCCGAAAATTTCGAAAAATTATTTTACTGGCCCTGTAATTAAAAGCCATATATACGATTTAATTTTTATTGGGGCACATTTTATTTCGTTTTTCGTTATATTATAGGCTTTGCTGGGGTTTAGAGAGCCTTGCGATAATCTTTTGCACCTTTGTCAACTAGCGCCGGTATTAGTGCCGTTTTTAGAGGGGCTTTGGTGGTGGCACAAATTGTGGACATGGCTCGTGACCATGCATGCCGAGTAAGCGAGTACCCATTACATGAAGACATAAACTTCGCTACACCGGCGAGGCTCCTGCCCAAATAGTGTATTGTTTGTTTTGTCCTGGCCGTAGTATCATTGCCCTCCTTTACACTATCAAGTTGCCGACGCTCTCCACGCCTGATTCGGGCGAGCCCTCGTATCTGGCCTCCTCAATTGTTTCGTGTTAGCATCGATGACGTACGTCTGTGGACGCTTGATGGGCAGGGCTGATAGCGGGCGGCTAGACGACACGGAAAACCGTAGAAATGAACCTAATGAGGCTATCTCATTAATAAGGTAATGTAAAGTCAGCCTTCCCAAATGGTCCCACAAAGTATGTGCGAGCGGCGGTAGCGCGTTGCCCAACTTTTATAGCGAATGTGCTCATGCGTTGATTAATTGATGTTTAACTGGCCGACGCTACGAGGGGGTGAGGCGTGCCGTAGTGGAGTGCTCGGTAATAATTTTGCCCACCGAGGGATCTCTAACTTGCGCCGAAATATCGAATACATGGGTGTTATCTTTTTTATGGGCGGAGAACCTTAGAACGCACAATGTTCGTTCGTGTCCGCACGCATGACATTTACAATCGCAAAAACTCACACAGGCACCGGCAGGGTTCCAGCCTGTGTCTGATAGACGAGACAGAGTTACTGTCAGTCGTTTCACCCAATATGCTACGACCGTGATTTAGTACTCGAGAGTCAAACGGGTTACTCCCTCACCTCTGACTGTGCGGAGTACCTTAGGACCTCCCACTGTCCAACAGCGTCCATTTGTGCGCACACCACCATCAAGCAAATATCAAGCGAAATTCGATTTGAGTCGTGTGTTGCAGTTCCATTTAGAGAATAATGAAGGTGCAACTCACTGCTCAAATCTTAAGACGGTCGGGGCGCAAATCGGATGTCACTCGGGGCGCAACTTCGCTGTCATTTCGAGTCCCAGTAATCGCACCTTCTCCATCCTCCAATGAGTGGAGATGCTGCGATTTCGGCTTCCACCTGAAAACTGCCCGCACGGAAGGGAGTCGAGCGCGCGTCCTTGGGTGCTGCCGCAAAACACCTTACCCACTGAGTAACCGCATCAGTATTAATGCGTGTCTTGTGCTTAGGTGCAGACGTATGTACCTTTGAGATCGTTAGAACTAAACTACAGTTTCAGACAAGTGAGATGGTCGGACACGTAGCCAAGAGGACTTGAAGTATTTACTGCGCTACCTTTACAGCAAAATTTGCTGCGGTTTCTTGTTCGTGGTGGTTACTTCAGTGAGTAGTAATGCAGCTCACTCTAAATAAAAGGTGTATATAAGTGTCATGTTCGCGTGAGTGGGTCTGGTACACAAGCGAATTAAAAGGGTATGAATTCTGCACCGATATTACGTTAAGACGTTTTTCCGCACGTTTCAAGGAGGTTTTTTGCTCAGAAAGTAAAATTAAAAGAATATATTTTTAGTTTTACGTGCTGAATATGCAGGTTTGTTAAAAGTAACGTCATTGAATGCGGCCACAAAATAAATTGAAACTGCCTATAACGCTTTACCGGAGCAAAGATGACAGCAAAAAAGCGTTATCAATTTTCGGCTCAATCATAAAATCCCTGCCCTGAGGCTTAATGACCGAAGGCATTACCGACTGTGACACCTCTCGAAGGTAATCCATGCCATCGACCTGACTCTATTTTCGTGATACAATATGTGGGCTTGCTTAATTGTATTGGTATGTTTGGGGAGTAAAGAAATTATTACTGGTAACCTTTCTAGATTATGTGGCTGCTACTATTACCCTGGCCAATTTCCTCCCTTCCGCGGTTAGTACAATGCTACAGAACTGGTGGTTAGGCACCGATTGGTGAATGACATCGTTCCATATCCCAAAAGTGTTGTTCCTAGCCTATACATCGAAAAGCAGACAATGTGCCGACATCTTTTACTGAGCAACAGGTTTAATGACGAATCATATCTAAAAGACCAGTGGTGTTTGCAGCGTCAGAAAGCTGAAGCGGGTACTGATCGTCGGAGCTCCATGCCTCTTCGTCGTCGGATTCATCGTGGGACTCGGCTTCTCTGGTGTTTTAGGCAAGTGCACACAATCTCTCACTCTGTTCTAAAGATACCCAAATTAACTAATAAATAAACGCACAACGATGATGCTTTCTTGATAGGTAGAACGTGAACCGGCAGACAGGTGCCTGCAAGGGCATTACGCAGAAACCCAGTTTCCCTGACTGATCTAAGGGGTGTACTGTACTAAATTGTGACGTGCAAATATTATTCGCACAACCCTACAATCTACACAATGACCCATAATGATCAACACTAAACACTCTAACGAAAGCATATTCTTCCTCATAAGAAGAATAGCTTGTTATACCAGCTTGCTGCAAATTTTATACTACACGGGCTGTCACTGCGATAGTTGTCACTGCGATAGTTTGAATCTCGGTTATTGGTTTTGTTCGGCCTCCAAAGGAAGGGTGGGTTCTCACTGGAACATCTGTGTACGGGACGCGACCAGGGCCTTACCTTTAGAGAGATATCTGCGTAGTGCTTACTACTTTTCACGCAGATTTTTCGTGCAAGCCATTCATGCATCAATGATTACGAAAACAATAGCTCACTGCACAGCATAGGCCACGTTACTTGACAGCGCACCACAAGCCGAATTCTCGCAGTAGCCTTTACCCATTTAATGTAAGTAAAGAAGGTGATTGGGAAATTCTCAGAGACAGTAGAAATAACGAGATAAACTAGACAAGGAAAGGAAGCAAAAATATCCACTGACTCATACACTGAGTCAGTGCATCATCCTCTTCTGTTTCCTTGTCCCATCGACTGTTCTGTTTCTGCAGAGGTTCAGGGTAAAATTAACGCCTACTCACGATCCTTCCAAAACCCTAGTTCAGCTTTCAACAGCATTTCAAACCATACTGATAATTTAATATACCTCTGTATCACTACACTCGTATATACGCAAGTTAGGCATATTCAACCGACACCTCCAAGCTCTGCGCCAACACTACCTATAGACGATGACCCATGAGCCTGTGTACTCAGAGTTAAGTATATTCATTAGTGTATTAAGTGTATTAAGTATATTCATCATCACTGACAGGACTGAACAAGGTGAAGGTTTGGGCGAGTTGGTATATTATACTTGAATATTCAAAGCGCAAACAACACGAAGATGAAGAAAGAAGACGAAAAAAAGTGCAGTGAATATTCAAAGCGCCAACGACACGAGGACGAAGAAAGAAAACGAGACTATGCGCATTGTCTTGTCTTCTTTCTTCATCCTCGTGTCGTTTGCGCTTTGAATATTCAAGTATGACAGGACTGAAACGAGCAAACTGTATCTCTGAACACACATGTGTACAGCCTGCAGGTATAGGACTCAATCAGTACTGTACTACGACTGCTGGCATGGGTGAAACGGGGAGTAATACTACTACAAGTACTAGCATGGCAGATAGACCATACGGTAACTCTTCCTGAACATTCCGGCACTGGAAAATGTGTAAGGCACGTAAGGCCGCAGAGTTGCACTTGTTCCCACTCCTGGCAGCGGGAATGTGAACCCGTTTTATTCTGCAATAGTTTATTATGTCCCTGGAGGAAAACAAGCCATCCTATGCCATCCCCACAGGCAAGAAGTCCACAGATGTCTCGTTGACTTGACCAGCTCGGTTAGACTGACATCCCGCGTTGGTTTCACCATTTTTGTTCACAGGAACACAGTACTCTGCACGTGCACTTAGGATTTAGACTTCTCTCCGCGCTTTTGAGCCGACTAAAATGCTTAGTCCATCGCACGAGATCTTGTTTTTTTATAGTGTCTCGTTGTATATTTTCATCCTTTGACAGTGAATGTCACTTTCGAAAAAGACATCGCTAAGACAAAGGCATCCGCCTTTGTCGCTTTCAGCGACAACATGAATATCGTTCCTCTAGTTTAGGAGAAGCTCTGGCAATTAGCGGACACCTTCATTGTGTCTTTGGGGGCCGCGTTCTCCGCAGCGACTGTAGACCGCACCCTCGCTCTTTCACGATCTAGTGTGTGAGGTTTCCACTCCGTCTCATTTTCGTTCTCTATTAGGTTCGGGCTATTTGTTGGTCTGTAATGAGAGGAACGTGCACACGTTCTCGTACTTCCCGACAAATATTGTATTGCCTACGATTTGTGGTTAGTGCCAGATGCCTAAAAGTGATGGTCATCGAAGTTTCTTCCATAATCGCTGTCTCCGCAAGGCTTTGCGTCCCAGTCAATTGGTGCAAGGTATTGTGGATGTCTTCTGCCTCGAAACGTTTGGTGGGTACAGTAATGAGTATGGCTAAAGCTTTTATGTGCGATGTTCTCATTATGGTCCTACATTTGGTGTTTGCGTACACGATGTGCCCCAAAAAACGTGTAACGTACGGTATAGATTGCGTTAATCTGGAATTGTGGGCCTCCTTTATTCCTTGTTGTCTCTGGGTTATGATGCAAGACATCATAAAGCACGAAAGTTTCAGAAGTGCACTTTTCCACCAGAACTTTGAAGCCAGGGCCCGTAGGTATTCTATAGTCAGCGTAAGTTTGCCATTCATGAAACTAGGCTTTGGACACTGCAATCCCACCGAGTTGGGCGATAAAGCAAATGCTCTCGTTTTTTTGGCAACCATGCTGAACCCCTTGGTTTCAAACATGGCGTGTTTTGGTTTCTACCACTAGGGGGAGGGAAGGAAACAATAATGCTGTCAGTGTTCAGGGTATGACTCAGGCCTTCTACAGAGTCTAATATTTCAAAGCCCAATTGTATAGACATTGAAGGAAAAACGAGTGATTGGAGTCTTGTGTATTCAACTGTACCAACTCTCGGTCGCAGGAATATGAAAAATGTTAAAGTTGCATGAACACTCTTATCAGAAAGGAAACATACCGCACAAGCGTCACTTATACAGGTTCTAGTGTTTGCAACGTGCGTCTCTTAAACGATCGAGGCAGTACGTGATTACAGAAACAAAAAAGAAAGGGGGGTTTATTTGTATGCCATTATACAGGCAAGAGCACGATAACAGTCAAGAGCACTGCGCATGTTTGGGCTATCGTGATAAGGTATAGGCATGGTCCGGTGACCGATAGATCCTCTGCGGGGTAATAAACAGGTGCAATATTTTAGATTACTTGGTTAAGGTCTTATCGTAACGAAGCTGCTTTTCGTGACAGCTTCGTAACAGCTATCGTAACCGATGTTGTTCCCTCTTAAGGAACAGCATCGGTTTTGCGGAGTCGCCAGCACGGGCTGCGCTGCCGTTGTAGTTTCCCGGACACCGGCGGAGGACGGAGTTTCATGCGACTGTTTAGACCAGCGTGCTGTGACACCAACGGTGGTGATCGATGCGGGTGCACTAATGTCAACGGACGTGCTGTCGGCCACACCATAGCCGGACTAACCGCAGCGCCTGTGTCGTCTGTTCGTTCCTCAGCCTAGGTTCCCGCTATTCTGATGGAGCCGAACAGCAAAAACACCCGTGTATGCGAGATTTCGGCGCACGGTAAAGATCCACAAATGTTCAAAATTATTCCGGAGCCATTCACGACCGCGCGCCTCATCGCCTGCGTTGCCTCGGTGCGTTCAACCCTACAATCAATCAATCTGTTCCTCCCTCAGTCCCCTCTTTTTTAAACAACCGTAGTCCTCATCATCACTTATCCCGGCTGCATACTGTTCGCAAGTCTGAAGGAGGTGCCGTCTTTTACGTCTAAACACCCGAACATCTTCTGTTTCTAATTCGTACAACTTCGGAGAAGTTGTTCTACCCACAGCTCCCTTCGCTGACCATGTTGTGTCCCTTAGCCTCAGGATCGACCCTCATCCAAGGGCAACAGTGGATTTCCGCCACTGTACTGCAGATGCTTCTTGACCTCCGTAGATTGCATGTAGCCCGTCTTGCACGTAAGATCTGAGATGCCTGCCAGAAGAAGTTCTTTCAAGGATCTTCTGCCAGGGAAGTTCTACGGCGGAAGTTTTCCCGAGGTATCAAGCAGTGTAGACAGGTAGGCCAGAACGTCAAGCCACATGTCTCCGCCCCGAGTATTCACATTTCTGCGTATTTTGCAAATTAGCGGCTCCAGAACAGCGGCCCCTGGTTGGTGAATCCCTCAAGAGGTACGCCATACGTGGAAAACATAGTTCTGAGTGGTGCCGCAATCAATGTGCTGGCAGTGGTGTTTCGTAGTTTCCGGACTTCGGAGGGTTTGAATGAGCGTCATACGCTGCGATGTACGAACTTCCTCCAAACAAAAAAAAAACGTTCATACCAAGAGAAACCATGCGCGGAATTTGACTTGGCGCATCAATATTGAATCCTTCCGTGTCTTGTTGGAATACTTCCGACAAGCATAGCGACTCTGAAGCAGCAGGGAGACGTCGTTGCCCAGCCCAGTTCGGAAAACCAGACGTGGTGTTCTTTGTATTTCTGCAATCCGACATACCCAGCATGCCTGTGACCTAAAGTTTCACATCACATTCTTTTCGGTATGACCAGTTTTGTTCCCTTTTATTAGTATTGCGGTCACAACGGAAAGCTCTGGCGTTAATGCCTTTAGTATTTCCTGTGTGCTCTCGCCAACTATACAGGCTGGATATCATAATGCTAAGGTAGCAGTCACGAGCTGTTTCATGCACCAGCTTTTGACGCGTAGCATCCGTGACCAAGTAACCCAGGATTTGCACAGAGTGCATGGTACTGTCACCCGCTGCTCTGGCGCTGTTGTCCTGAGCAGCCAGCGTCGACTTAGGCAGCATTTCAACCAATATGAGGTGTTTTTCTGTTACGTATTTCAATACCAAAGCTTTTTCCACAGAACCTCTGAAGGCGGGGCGGCATGCTACAAATCCCTTTCCCAGCAATTTATAGGAGTGGTTTACCGTCAGTATAAATAAAGTCATTGTGCTCGTGTACGAATTTATGAAAATTGTTGCAACCCAATTACATGGTGAACACCTACTTTTCAATCTGGGCGTAGCGGTGCTACGTTTGCGCTAGCACACGGGGCGCAAAGGTCCACTGGTCGCAACTCGTTACCACAGGGACGCCGGAAAAGCGCTGTGCCCACGCAGTCTTTTGATGCATCGCATGTTAATTTGGACTGCTTCCGAGGAGCGAAAATACCCAGCACCAGCATCTGGTTAGATATCACATATATTCGGCGTGGTTATCAAACCGCAGGATGTTTCATAAGCAGTTGCAGGAGCACCGTCCTCTGAGACAACCGCGGTACGTACTTGGCAAAGTAACTGAGTACACCGAGCACACCCTAGGGTAGCACTTTTTTGGCTCCGTCGTTTTAAGCAAGACTATTAGAAGCTTTGGGCTTTGCTATAGGCCATAAGGGCAAATGATATTGACAAGAATCTATTTCCGTAATCCAAAACTTGCACTTTTTGGCGTTACGTTAGGCGTGTGTTTTCGGCCGGCATCAAGACCTATATATTTTGGTCTTGTTTCCTCCCACACCAGAACAATATTGATGTACAGACGCGCACGTGGCCGCGCTTCTCGGACCACCAAGCGGACGCCTAGCGAAGTATTGCTGCGCAAGCGCAAACAGAGCCTGAGACGGAGCCCGGCTGCGCGTGTCCTGCAAGGGCTCCTCCCACTTTGCAGCACACGCTCTGCTACAAATAACTTCAGGCAGGATGTCAAGGTTTTGCCGCTCGCGCCGAAGTGGGAGGAGCCGCAGCAGAACACGCGCAGCCGGGCTCCCCCTCTCGCTCTGATTTCGCTTGCGCGGAATACTTCCTGTGGCACCCGTCGTAGCGCTCCGCGGAGAGGGGCCAGCCGCTCCATGTTCCCTGTATCAGTAGTGGCGGCGATTGGACACATGCACAAAAAGGTTCAAGACTTCACTCGCATACAGTACTGTTATGGCATGGCGATCATGTTTGGCATGAAAGAACCCCACTGTGGGAAAAGCATTGCCGCTGGTACTTTCTGTGACGTTGATCCGAAGTGCGCCATGACACCTCGGTTGCAGGCCTGTAGTACCGAGGAGCCAGCTGTGAATTGTTCCGTCGTAAGCTGGAATAGCAAAAGAGGGGCCTGTTACCCGGTGTCTTCTTTGAAACAGAGCGTTTTGCCCGCAACCTCAGCTTCTACTATCCGGAGCTTCTTTCCTTCCTTGATCATCAAAGCCGTTTTTGGGGACAACTGAAATTTCAGACGTGCCACGACTGCACACAGCAAATAGGTGAAAGAAGCTGCAGAAGTTGCATTTCTTTCCGTATGACGGGCACTGTCGGGGTCTGTGCCGCCGGTCGCACTTTTTGCGGTGGTACTGGGTGTTGCTATCCTGGGCGTTTCGCTTTTGGATATGGATGAGCGTCCTGCAACAGCATTGATGTTGCTGTGCGTAGCTTTCAAGAGCATTTCATTGCTCCACAGATTAGGGTAGCGTGCAAAATGCTTCTTCCTCCCTTAACGTTCACTTCCGTTCAAGAAAAAATTTTTCGGGCAACTTCGCGTTACCTGTTCGGTACATTATTTAATCCCATATCATTGAATCACGCTGTTCCGCAAAATTTCAATGAGCAGCTTGCTTCTTGAGGTCTCGAACAAATTTTTCGAACGGATCTTCATCTGCCTGATTCCTCGAGCGGAACACACATTGTTCGTGCCCTTCTCTGCTTACCTCGGAGCTGTAGGTCTCGAACTTGCCAACGATTGTCTCGTAGTCTTCTTTGCTTTCCTGTACTTCAAACTTGGACTGATTGAATACGTCGAGGGCGCCGTCACCCGCACGCTCAACAAAAGCGTTGCTTTTGCAGCTTCACACCCAGGTTGCTCTTTAGTTGTCGCCACGAAGAACAGGTTAACCAACTGTTTGAAGCGCTTCCATTGCACGGAAAGGTTGCCGCTCAGTTGCAACTGTGGCGTAGCCTTCAGCAGTTACATCTTTGTTCTTGATGATCGAACAGCACTGCAACCGAAACGCAGTGCCCACTTCTGACACCATGTAATGTTAGCGCAATTCATGTCATAAATAATCGAGGCAACTACATGAAGGCGGGAATAAGAATAAAATAAGGGCTCATTGGTAGGCCGTTATATGCGCAAGAGCGCGATAAAAGTAAAGGGCACTGCGTGTGTTCGCGCTGTCGTGATAAGGTTCAGGCAGACACTGCATGCCTGATACACAAATCACTGCTATTTCTTCTAAATGTTTTATCATGGCATTGCGAACGATATTATCAAATTTCTGTCCTGGGTCTGATATCATTACTTGTTTATTGGTTCGGGATGAGCGCTCATTGCAGTCACCGATATCCGACATTTCACAACCATTGATTGATTGTGGGGTTTAACGCGCCGACGCAACGCAGGCGATGAGGCGCGCCGTAGTGGAGGGCTCCGGATTAATTTTGACCACCTGGGGATCTTTATCGTGCGCCGAAATCTCGTACACACGGGCGTTTTTGCTTTTCGCCTCCATCAGAAAAGCGGCCGCCGTGGCCGGGAATCGAACCCGCGACCTCGTGCTCAGCAGCGCAACGCCTTAGCCACTGAGCAACCGCGGCGGGTGCAGTCACCGATATCATGCCTAGGGCGTAGGAATGAGTCCTAAATACCCCGATGGAACTAACAGCTGCCATGGTGGGAGGACAGAGCCATCCACTGTTTATGTAGGCCTTCAACCTGTTGAGGTTAACGTGCTCCATCAAACGTATGACATAAGACGTAAGCGACATGGTCTCACGTTTTACATTAGCAATCTGTTTTCCGGAATGAGGACTTGCAACGGTTATCACTTCGCCCTTTTTTTTGGCGTCGGTCGCTTCTTTTAATGCGTAGCACTCTCTGGAAAGTATCCAAACAGCCGGGACCGTAAACGCCCTAGATTTCCTGAAAAAAAAACAGACATCGCTTAAGTTACACCTGTAATCGTTATAGTACCGTATATGGAGGCACCGGTCGCACGAAATTTTGAAAAACTAAAAAAAACAAGAAAATTACGAAAAAATTACGGAATACGGCAGAATATATAACGCGTGGCATTTCCACAATAATGCATGTTTCACGGAAGTTTTACTTAAAATCTTTGCAATAGCCTAAGTGGAGATAGTTGGTGGAACGAAATATTGAGAAAGACTAAAAACAAACAACACAATAAAATAATCACGGTAACTGGCGAACAGTGCACACTCTGAATTTCAACAGCAATGCAGATTTCTGGAAAGTTCAAAATATGATATTTATAATAACGCAAACGGAGATGATTGGTAGGAATTTTTTTTGAAAAACTAAAAAATAAGAACAATAATAAAAACTACGAAAAATTTTAAACATAGCACACATGGAATTTCCACAGTATAGAATATTTCGCAAACGTTTCACCGATAATCGATAAAATAGTGTAACTTGAGATAATTGGTCGAACAACATTTTGAAAAACTAAAAAAAAGAAAAAAATATATAACAAAAATACAAAAACTGGCGAACTGTCCAACGCCTTGCATTTTCGCAAAATTGCAGATTTGGGGAAAGTTCAAAATGTAATTGTTATAATAATGTAAACAGACATAACTGCTCCGTAGAAATTTTGAAAAACAAAAACATCACGAATATTAAAAACATACTGAAAATGGCGAAACGTATAACGCATGGCTTTTCCACAATAATGCAGATTTCGCGAATGTTCCACTTCTGGTGGTTAAAACAGGGCAAATGGAGAATATTGATCGAACAGAATTTAGCAAAACCACAAACTTCGGCTGTACAAAACTCACACGCAAGACAAGCGGCATAAGAATTCCCCACTCTGACGAGTACTCTGACTGGAGTAGATATTTCTACAAATTTCTGCAGAATTTTCTTTTGACGTGCATACATCATTGTTCTTCGACTAGGTTTTCTAGAAGTTGTCATTCAGATTTTGCACGGCATTATTTGCTCTGTTGTGGAACTGGTGCGGAGTTGGTCTGGTGACAGTAGACAGCGGCCCGATCGCCGTCATGATGAAGATTGGAAAGGATCGAATTTTCTTTCCTTTTTGATAGGCGTTGTACTTTTTATATAAAATAGCGTTGTAATTTTTGTATAAAATAGAGTATAGCTAGTTACGAAGTCTTAAAGCCAGTCCTCCTCCCTTCTGGGGCAATGTAAGAAATCTTTCCTAACGTAGAAGTATCAGGGCGAGAATATTGTGGCTTCTACGAAAAACATGCGTGCAAGTAAATGCGCTCACACTTTTCTGGAAAAACAAGGCGTTGTTTGACGTATAATTCGAAGAAATATGACCTTGAATCAGCGCTGAGAGACTTAAGAACTATGTGAACAACGACAGATAGCTAAGAGTGCGGGAATACATATTTATTTCATGAATGAGCTCAAACCGCGCGGGAAAGGAACATGCGGGAGTAAGCGGGAGTAAAGACAAGACTCTATCTTCCTGCACTGGCCATAAAATTATGATGATGTGCGTGTGCTGCAAACACCATCATACTAACGCTAGCGCCACATTTGGCTTACGTCTGCCCAAATTATGTTCTTCGGTGCTCTCTTAGGAAAACCTAGCCCACTCGGTGAAGCAATACCCGTCGGCATTCAACACAACCCGTCATGGAAACATCAGGAATGCGCAATGTGCCTAGTAGCGCACTTGTGTTGTCGATAGAAGTAATAATTGCTGACGTTACAAAACGCGTTACTTCCTCTGGTCAGCAGCGTTCACATCACTAAGCAATTGCGGTTTCACCGAAAAGAAGACGCGCGGAGGTTTCCTTACCATTTCTTCCACGGGCGCATGTTGTTGAAGAGATTAGTATGAAACATTCGTTTTCAGCCTGTGGGTTGAATTTTCCGCTAAGAGGCAGAGGAGGCTCATAGTTAGGAACACTTTAGGATATAAAGTAGAAACAAGGAAATACAGGCTGCTTCTTGATCAGGCTCGCCAGCAGCTGGGTTTTCCAGTTTTTGCTGCGATTGTGCGCTTTTTTATACTTTGGGTCTCGAAAAGCTAATCAGAGGCGCTTTCTGGTTTGGGACGAAGATTCTTGTCAGCACCTTTACAGTTGTTATTAGAAAAAGTGAACCAGATGCTTTTTCTCAGCATCACCTGGCTCGATCAAGGCACTTGACTGGAACACCGACTTAGGATCGATTAAAAGGTTTTGACACAATGCGCTGTGCAGCCGGCAATCGAAGCAGACAATGCTTGATTTTGCACGTTAGGTTGTAAAAGAACATTTTAACCTATTTATTGCTCTAGCATCCGCTGATATGAATTTGTTTTATATGTTTTTGACGTTTTTCGGAGCACTTTATCTGCAATCTTTTTAAAATGTACGTGAAGATTGCTTGTAAACTGCCCGGTGACCAAATTGCAGCTGATTGTTCAACGACTTTTACGCTGACAAATGCTCGCTGAGACATGCGCCACTGTGACATTCTTGTTTTTTGTATCTCATGCAGGTTCAAATTAAAGTGGCTCGGACGATGAAACCAGTGAAGCTACTTCTGCATGCTACCCTGGCGTCACACTGCAACTGCGGCATCAAAACCTGCCGCCAAGTTACCAGAACCCGCAAACATGTCATCACATAAGCTGAACCTCAGCTAACCCTACAAATTTGGAAAACAGAAAGAACCAATGGTTGTCAGTAAATGCCTCAATATTTCACACTGAATGATTCACACTTCAGACTTCTTTATTGTATTGGTACGGCATTTTCTTCGAATGAAAGGTTTTTAACGTGCCGACCACAGTTTTCAGTGAACACAACCAACTTTTTTAGCTACCTACTCGCTGTTATGCAGCAGAAGCGTCAAGTTAAACCTACCCACCCCTCCGGAATAGTAAATGATGAAAAAGGGCGAACACTGAAAAGTTTAGTGTTGGAGATGGCACAAAAAAAAACAGTCACCACAATTTACAATTCAGGCTACTTCGGTGCAACCTCCTCTGATATTGCGGTCAAGCTGCGTCACAGCTTTATGTTTAGCTAAAGAATTTATTTCAACCAGATGGCCACCTTTGTTTCTTTTTCTCTGTTCATTCCCCACCTTCTGACCTTTCATCTCTTCCAGCCTCAACTCCTCTGCCGGTCATTTACATGCCTAACTGGAGCACGCAATCATCTTTGCTGTATAATATAGCTGTTTAAGGCGCTGTAACTACTTAGTAGACCGTTCCGCGATGCTTGTTGCTGTTTCCTGAGAGGAGCGAAGTTGCTGTTCTAGGGCAGCAAAACTTCCAAGCAGAAAGCCCAAAAACTGTTTGTCTTACAAAATGCGTTGCTGCAGGAAAGCGTACAACAAACTGGCGGTAGAGAAAATGAAAACTTTCGCTACGGAGGCACGCAGCGAAGGAGATAGAGCAGTGACGGGAGGGGGGGATGGGAAAGGGCGACAGGAATTACAACGATCTACACGCGCATAGTATATTTCATCATGAGGGGTGGGTCGTTCACCCCACTGAGCTTAGCGTTACGGCGGAGCAGGCACTAATCGTGAGCGGAACAGCAGTGGAATTACGCCACAGCAGAAGAGACAAGAGTAGGTCAGAATCTCCACTGTAGTGAGGAACCGGTTGGGAATGAAAGCTTTGGAAGCAGCTGCCCGACGACAGCGACATACAAATTCAACAGAAACTTTAGCAGCAGATCTTTAGAAGGTCCAGCTGTGCTTTCGGGTTGAAATACTTGGGAAGCTTTACGCATACCCGGTTACATTTGTTACGTTTGGAATGCCAATACACCCCACCCTTTTAACCCAATTGGGAAGCTGTTTTGAAAGCACAGCTTTTACCTCTATCAGCCAACGGTTCTTTCGAGGCGTGCGGGACAATGAAGTCCGAACGAGCCGGTGGAGGGGACGGGCGGTTTTCCCACATCAAACAATGTAGAAGGCGCGGTGAATTTTACTCAGAGTTGCTAGCACGCACATGCCGGCGGGCACATCGGCGTCACCCTGCTTTGTTGTCAGCTTTAGCGACGTTTGATTTTGGCCGGTGTAGGCGCAGCTTCGCGTCCATTGCTCATTTCCTTCACCCGACTTGATTAAATTGTTCGGCAGTACCTTCTGGATAACCCGGGCAAGGCGCAATTAAGTTGTCGTTCGGCAAAGATACGTTAAAGATTGGTTTTCATGGAGGGAAAAGAAAATTTATAGACCACATACAGACATCTGCCCGCTAGACAAACACTACATTTTGCCCACTGCTTGTCATGAATGCGACTCCGTTCTCTACATTGGTGAATACCAACTGGGTTGTGTTTCAACAGCTATTACAAAAGGCGTAAGGAGCAACTGGTTCTGATAATAGGGATAATAGAAGTTCCCTCAGCTTTGTCTAAATTCTCACTCTTACTAAGCTAACTAGTTCAAATCGGTATAAATGGGAATCACTAAGCTCACATGCTTAATTGTTTCGGTGTCCGCGCTGTCTCGCACGATAGTGCAGCCCCAAGCTAGCACATCAGGATGGCTAGGCTCCGCTGTCTCACCCTTCGAATGACGTTCCTCGCTGTTTTCTTTCTGCGGACGCATGTCCAGGCTACAAGGGCGGCGTCCGCCGCTCTAGCCCGGCTGCGGCTGACGCCTATGCGTTCGAGACGCCGCCCTGCAAATTTTAGGTAACGAAATGCAAAATATCTGGTTTCATTCTTTTAGAGCCACGTGTGTGAATTCGAGTGAGTCGCATGGACAATTATTGTGGGTGTCGTTGTAAGTGACAGATCTGTGTTACGTTTTATTATTTGGGAGTTCTTGCCGAGTTCTGCCCAACCCGTACCTATTCCGCGCCCGATTTCTCTCTCGTGGTTATGGTGAGCATTACCATCTATCGAAGGTAGTGATGTTCTTTTATGGCGTCCGGAATTCATTTTCTTTGCTTAAGACGACATTTTTGGCACGCTCATTCCTGATTACTTTATATATATTGTAACATGGCGGCACGGCACAAATGAGACGAACGATGCGATGGGGTGAAGCGATCTATTCACATTATGTAAAGTGCGGTCATGACAGAGCTCGCCCAAGGTTCACGCCAGGCACTTCGTCGTCGTCGTCATCGTCGTTGGTTCCAGGAGCTGTCAGGCATTTTCCACCTTAGTACCGTAACATTACCCCCCGGTTCGAGGACAACCGACCCGGTTGTAGCCGAGGCAATGGCCAGGATTGCGATGAAGATGAGCGATACGATGACAACGTACAGTGAAGATGTGTCTGCCACCACCGATGACGATAATGCACATGATGATGCCTGGTCCCCCAAAAGCGATGTCTTGAAGACAAAGGTTTGCGCCAGGCACTTCGTCGTCGTCGTCGTCATTCGCCGTTGGTTCAAGGAGCTGTCAGGCATTGTGCACCTTAGTCCCGTAACAATATATTCAAATTAGGTTTAACCCCGTGTCCCTTCTTTTCTTATTGTACTTCCTGAATAATTGTTTTCAGGGGTTCTGCAGGAGTATGTCGTCCCAAACATCAAATGGCTCACATATCTTCTCTTTAACCTTAATAGTGTGTTTTCCCACACCAGATTTCTATATACTCCATCTCTACAAGCTGTTTATAGTTTTGACGAAATGGGGTCGCCCTGTCTTGCTCCTTTTCGGATCTGGAAATTATCGCTTTGCTTGTGGGGGGTTATTCGTCTAGTGAATTTCTTATATATGTCTTGTAGAAGTATTTTGTATGTCTCCTCTGTTCCATTTGCTGTTAGTGCTTCTAGCATGACTGCTTTGAGTATGGAATCAAATGTTTTCTCTTAGTCTATAAATGCCATGTAAATGAGCTTAGTGTATGATGCCGATTTTTCTATTACTACATTGAAAACATGGATGTAATCCATGGTGCAGTACCTTTTCCTAACTCAGCCTGCTCTCTGGGTTGATTGAAATTCAGGCTGTCACCTATAAGGGTAACTATAACTTTGGTAAGCAGCTTTTTAATAGCTGCGAGTAGGCTGATGGGTCTGTATCTATCATTGGCCTTGGTATCTCGCTCCTTATGAATCAGAAATATTTCGGTGTTTTTCTAAGCTATTTGTATTTTTTAAGCTTTCAAGCATTTCGAAAACAGTACAGTAAGCTTTAAAGTAGAATAGATTTCCCTTGTTCAAATTATCTAATGTTCTGCCATCGTCATCATCAAGTTTTCCTTTTATCCGTGCCTTTGATAATTTTACCTCTTCCTCTTTAATTTCTTGTGGCACATAGCAAGTTGCGCTTCTCGAAGCTTCCTGTAACATCGGAGAAGAGGAGAAAAGCGACAGAAAAAGCCGAGAGGTTATCCAGGCTTAGAACCCTGATTGCTACTCGGCACTGAGCAAGAGGTGTTCAGGGGATAAAAGAGGGGTCAGGCAAAAAGGAGGGGATAGGAACTGGGTGGCGAACACACTTTAATCCGTTCGTGGGCACTACAGTCTCTAAGGTAAATCGATGTCCTTCATAAAACGCAGACGGGCTTTTGTTGCATTCTGCGAAGTCGATTGTAAGGGCCGTTGTCCTAAAATAGTCTCTACTTTGAACTGTTGATTGTCCAATCTGCTGAGCTCGGCTGCCAAAACGCGTCTTTCCGATCAATATTGGGGAAACACAAAGCACATGTTGGATTGTCTCTTCAACCACGCCGGCGTCGGAGTGGGCACTACTGGCCATCCCGATGAGGAAGGAGTAGGCTTCGTGAAGGGCACTCCCAACCAGAGCCTACCAAGTAAAGTAGAATGTCGAACCTTAGAATGTCGAACCTTGCGAAATCGATGTTATCCACCGCGTCCCAACTATGTCAAACAAGAATGAAAAGAACATCATCGCACGGTTCGTTTCGCGTGAAAAGAAAAACGACTTTGTCCGAAAGGCGCGGAAAGCTAGAATCAACACGAGCAACATCGGCTTCTCTGGTGCTACCCCGACCCCTGTTTTTATCAACGAGCACCTCACTTTCGAAAACAAGAAACTTTTCTCTAAGGCCCTGGAACTAAAGAAGGAATTTGGCTGGCGTTTCTTGTGGACGGATAACTGCCGTATCAAGGCCCGTAAAACGGAAGACAGCAAGGTCTATCGCATAGCCACAGAGAGCGACCTGCGCGTGTTCACGTAATCCATGCCTAATCCCATTGCTTCTGATCCATGCCTACTCGCTCCGTAACCAATGTCTTTGCTGTCCCCAAATGAAGCGAAATTCCGCCTTTCTAACCACAATCGGTCACTGATCCACTTTAATGCCCGAAGCCTTCGGAAAAATTTTGACACAATCAATAGCTTTATCACCTCACTTAATCACAACTTCACATTTATTTGCATTTCCGAAACGTGGCTTTCAGATTCTGATGGTAACTTGCACGCTTTTCCCTCATACCAAACCGAGTACTGCCATCGTTCAACAGACAGCCATGGGGGAACTGCAGTTTTTATTTCGCGTGACGTCTCGTACATGCGCAGATATGATCTTTCGCTAAATGTCAGCCTCTGCGAATCAGTCTGGGTCGAAGTG
This sequence comes from Haemaphysalis longicornis, assembly GCF_048455015.1. Lineage (NCBI taxonomy): Eukaryota > Metazoa > Arthropoda > Arachnida > Ixodida > Ixodidae > Haemaphysalis > Haemaphysalis longicornis. The sequence continues at coordinate 217,296,973 of NW_027526361.1, forward strand.
GACCGTTCCTTCTTATCACATAACAATAAAAGCTTCAATCTTGGTTGCATCTATCGTTCGCCTTCATCTTCCCTCTCCGATTTTCTGCTTGGCCTTGATGTTATCCTCAACAAATTAACTATTGAAAATAAAGACATCCTTTTAGTAGGCGACATCAACATTAACTTGTTAGATACTGATTCCAACTTGTACACTGCTTACACTGATTGCTTTTCAGGGTTTGGTCTTGAATCCTTGATTAATGCGCCCACTAGATGCACGTCAGAGGGATCGCGCACACTCATAGATCACGCATTATGTAATATAACGCCTCCTCCCCTGTCTGCCGTGGTGGACGTTGACGTAACTGATCATTTTCCAATTTTTCTTACCTTTGACACTGAAGTGCCATGTAGAAACAATATGTACTACACATCCCAATTCGATTCTGGCAAGTTTGTTGAAGCCATCACAGAAACTGACTGGTCGGCAGTTGATTCTTTGTGTGATGCTGAGGAAGCTCTGCAACATTTTTCTTCGTTATTTTTAAGGGCGGTATCTTTAAGCACAACCACGGTCAAATGTAAAAGGAAATATAAACACCCGGATAACCCTTGGATGACTAGTGGGCTTTTAGAAAGCATCAGAAAAAAAGATAACCTTTACCGAAAAACAAAAAGGCAACCCTTCAATTCTAAGCTTGCGCTACGTTATAAAAAGTACTGTTCTCTTCTAAACATTCTATTAAAACAGGCAAAAAAGCGTTACTATGAATCCGAATTCACTAAACATAAAAACAATCCTAAAAAACAGTGGGATCTACTGAACAACTTTCTTAACACATCCACAACTAGCACTGCTACATGTAAAATTATCCATAATGGCATAACCTTGCATCAACCCATTAACATTGCCAATGCTTTCAGTGAATACTTTTCCTCTTGTTACACGCACGCCCATCAGAATATAAATGTGCGTCATAACATCCAGCGTGCTAGCCAGTCATTCTTTCTTTCACCTGTTACCGCAAACGAAGTTTGTGCCACGCTTTCTTCTTTAAAAAATACAAGTGCTGGCCTGGATAGGGTTTCTATACATCATTTAAAATTGGTTGCTCATCTCATTTCCGACACGCTCAGTAACATAATCAACCTTATCTTCAAAAACAGCGTTTTTCCTTCCTCCCTAAAAAAAGCAAAGGTCATACCCGTCTTTAAAAAAGGCGACCGGCTGTCAATTTCTAATTATCGCCCAATCTCTATTCTTCCCACCATTAGTAAATTATTTGAGCAGTTATTTGCTAAGCGCCTGAACAGCTATTTATGTAAATTCAATCTTCTGAGTGATTGCCAGTTTGGTTTCCGATCGGGGCGTTCTACTAACCTAGCCTTACTTTCCTTAACAGACTATATAAAAAAATCAATCGACACCGGAAATTTTGTGGGTTCAGTTTTTTTAGATTTCAGTAAAGCATTTGATACGATTAACCACGCTGTTTTGTTCGAGAAATTACAAGCATATGGGGTAACAGGGCCACCTCTAACATTATTAAAAAGTTATTTGCTCAACAGGCAGTACACAGTATATGTGGCTGACACCTTCTCTGAAACCAAAACATTTAACCAAGGTGTACCCCAGGGTTCCATTTTGGGTCCGCTGCTCTTTATTCTGTATATTAATGACCTTCCGAATTTACTTCATTCCTTTCATTGTGTCCTATATGCCGATGATACCACAATATCCTTATGCGATAAATCTATAACTTCTCTCACCTCCAATTTGAATACTGTGCTCAATAAAGTCGTTAACTGGTGTAGCGACAATTACTTAGTTATTAACCCACAAAAAACTAAATTCATGATTTTCAGGACTTCCAAGAGGCAGACCAACCTTCTCCCCGCCATTATTCTCGGATCTCACACTATTTATCCGTCCGAACAGTCATCATTTCTCGGCATCGAACTCGACCCTAGCCTTACATTTTGTTTTCATTTTGCACTACTTAAGCAGAAAACTGCATTTGGAATCCGGGCATTATTGAAGGCACGGCCGTTTTTTTCTCATCATGCACTGCTATCATTGTATTTCGCTTTTATTCATAGTCACATTAATTATGGCATTACTTCTGGGGTAATGCATATTCTTCCCATATCTCTTCCGTTCAACACATCCAGAATCAATCCATTCGCATTATTACATGTAATTCATATCGTACTTCAGCTCTACCTCTTTTGCGCGAGAACAATATATTACCAGTGAATCAATTATTTAACTATAACTTAGGCATATTTTTTTACAAGTTACATCACTGTTACGTTTCATACGATGCCATAGATCTTGTTCACTTAAGGACAAGAAATTTCACCAGGTTTGCAGCCAATAACAACTTTTTATTACCTACTGTGCATACTAATTACGGCAAGAAAACGTCTTGCTTTGCAGCAATTTCATTGTGGAATGGCCTCCCTCTCAACATAAAGTCTTCATCATCCATAACCATCTTTAAAAACGCCTCAAAGATTTTTTGTTGTCGTTAACATAGGAAATCCACCTATATTTCATGGTTGTCTGCAAGTGTATGTTCTTGTATGCCTTTATTTTATAATGTTGTAGTTCACGTTCGTTTCCTGTTATTTATTTGTCACTTTGTTTAATTCAGTGTTTGCTGATTCTCAAACTTGTGTCTCTTGATATTTTGATTTCTTTTTCTTGACTAGATATGGTCAGGTATATTTGTTTTGTTTTGCTGCCTTATATATTTGCGTTGTGCATTTCTCATCGAGGGTCCCGTTACAGTCGTCAGACTCTGGGACCCTCGCCTGTATAATTATTTGCTTGTATGTTTCCGTACAAATAAAATGAATTTGAAAATGAAAAAAAAAATGTGATCGAGACAGCCCACACTGAAGACAGCGCTGGAGTAGAGGAGGCGCGGATGCAGAAAGTCTGGTGTATTTCATTCACTAATGGAGGTCCTGCGGGCGAACTGACGAAGCAGCATAGCGGCATTCAGTCCTTGAAAGCGGAAGGAAGATGGTCGTTTCCCAGTCATGGCCTTCCCGGGCAGCGGCGTCAGCCAAAACGTTTCCAGTTATTCCACAGTGGCTTGGCAGCCACTGAAATGAAATCCGTGTTTGCATGGGGCGGCACGAGGTTTCAAATTTTTGTCAGGGAATCCACCATGCAAGTATAAATGATCTCGCATTCCACTTTCATAACATTGTATGGTGTCTTTACACCAAATTTAAAGCTTCTAGCACCAATGATATATTATAGATACAACCTTCTCTTTTTTCCGGCGTGTAGGTGGCTCTGTTGAGTGAGTTGTTAAGGCAAGTAAAGAAACCTAGGTAACTTCGCAAGAGGGTGGCCTCCTAAAGGACATACTCGCAATATCGCTGGGCTTTCAGGATAGTATAGGGATTTGGTCAGCTCGCTGGGTGCATTTTGGGTAAAGTCAGCCAAAGGCGCAAGTATAAAAACCCACAGCCGCGGTAGCCGTAATCGACGAAACCGCTGGTGCAAATAAAAATAAGCAAGTATTCCAGCCGGTAGGACCTTTAAACAGTTGAAACGGGTTAAACGTGCTTATGCTGCACTGGAAATACACCTAACAACAAGGTGTGGCGACATACTAACAGCGCTGATCAATACACGACATAAAAAAACCGCCATAACGCCATTCCTAACCTACCTAATCGGCGGAGTAAAGTTTGAAATAAAATAAAATTATCCGGTACGCAGGGGTAAATACTGTTGTAAAAGCTCTAAACGACGGTAAGTAGCATCGAACACTTAGTTACGACGGTGAAAAACTGTAAATAAGTTCAGCACTACATAAGAAACCTCGTGTGCATACCTGGCTACAAAAAGGATGTCGTCCCTGGACGTGCAAAGTAGTATCAGTAAACTTTGAATAAGTCGGAACCCCCGCGTGCACTAAAAATGAAGGAAGCTCGCACTAACCCATACGACTTGAAGGTAGCGAAGGTGTACGCAACCTTCACGACGATAATTATTGTGTAAGTCTACCATTGGAACTGATTTGCTTCTTTGCGGCCACAATACCTTTCTTTCCTGCCTCATGTGGGGTATGTTCTATTAACCTTCCAAACACCGTCGTCTTGAAAATAGCACGGTTATAAAGCGGCGGACCCTGTCCCCTTCAGTCATAACGTTTCTCGAATCCTGCTGCCTGTCCCTTCTTGCCTTAACATATATTGCCGATAAACCCAGGAAGAAGACCACGGACCGACGTGGAGAGCAGGAGGGAAGCCAATGGCTGCAGACATGTGATACAGAGAACCGCTCACCGCCTACCCACTCTGAGGCACCTGCCACCACGACTGACAGGGACCGCATACTGAACACCGACTCCCTCGAAGGCACCGACACCAACACTGGTGTTCCAACCGCCGGCCTCTAGGCACGGGAAACTAACCAGGCTAGACCGACACCGTGCTTGTCCATCTCCGGCGCACCAGCGAAAACCGACCGCACCTCTTCAACCGACGCAGACACGCCACGTCCCGTCCAGCCCTTCATGCTTGGAACAAACAGTATCGCTACCGAGGAGCAAGCCATGACCCCTAATCCGGCTGCTTATCTCCGCTTGCGATAACATTTGTTGCAGACAAACCCGGGAAGGAGACCAGGGACCAGCGAGGAGACAAGCAGGAATGCTAGCGGCTGCAGGCAAGTGGGATCCGGAACCGTTCCCCACCGACTCGCCCAGAGACACCGGGCACCATGGCTGATAGCGACTGCCTACCGACAACCGAATCCCTCCGAGGCACCGACGCCAACACTGACGTTCCTACCATCGGACTCGAGGGATGAATGACTAAGCACACTCGACCAACACCGACAGTGAAGATTAACCACAACTTTTTACCGTCGCAGACAAGCCACATCCCGTCCTGCCCTGCATGCTTGCTGCGAACGCTAAATCTACCGAGGAGCAAGCTGGTGAGCTGGACGCTCTCCGTTCGTTGCCGAACTGTATCCTTACCGACGTTAGGAGAATTTGAACTACAAGCGACCGACAGTTAATTTCAGCATCAAAGCTGAAAGCTAACCTTAAGAACCTTCATCAAATCAGAAATATTCTTACAGAACTTTACGCTGATATTGTTGACTTATTCGAAGATAAAAATGAGGAGGAGGTTCCTGAGGAGGATCGCTAAATGCTCTGCTTTTTACGAGCAAGCGCTTGACTCAGCAATTTGATACAATGCCTCGAGAACAATAAACTCTTATATATGAAATGTATAGGCTTTTCTGAAATGGCCATCTTTCTAGAAACACCCAGAGACTTGATGAACTCGCTCACCAAAAGCGTGCCCAAGACTTTCAGCAAAGACGGCGAAACTTTTCATCAACCATGGACCTAGGAGAAACTGAAATGGGCCTTATCATGGGCGTCCGAAATGGGGGCAAGGGGGGGCAACTGCCCCCTCTTGGAAATTCGGATGTTTTTATGCATTACAAAAAAGCTGCACAGCGTGGTTGGCTCACAATTAAAATAACTTTGCCCTGAAGGACGGAAGAGAGGAGAGAACGACACCGACGTTCCCTCCATTGTCTCGTCCTTTAGCGCAAAGTTTTTTTTAAATATGTTTGCGAACCAACTAGCTCAACAATCCACGCTACTGAAATTATTGGCACACTCAGGTGCTGCGTATCCGTATGGAACGCCCTTCAGCTCTGCGGTCAACATTGCACTTTAGACACTGACTAACATTGCCGGTCATGTGAAGGCAGTGAAACAGACTGCCTGTGCTGGCTATTCAATATAGCGAACAATTCTGAAAGGTTTCACTTTTTTTGTTTTTTTTTTTAATTCTAGATTTATGACGTGTTAACGCAATAACTTCAGTTCTCGGACAAAGTGGCTGCTATATCTATCAAGAAATCTTCACCGCTACACCTAGTTGGTAGAGTGTGACATTCTGTCGGGCCGTCCCATCACCTTGTACACCCTTTCCTTCGAAATTGCGAAATGTCGGCACCACTCAAGCCCCGAAACAAAGCCTGTAAATCATCCCCTCAAAACATTTGTACGCCTGTACTGCATTGAAACCAGCGGGACGAGTAGTATCTTTATTGCGTTAGCCATTTAAACTGACTTCATCACACATGCCATCTCGCAATTTGCCCAGAAAAACCAAAGGCGTCTGCAGCTGCTATTCAAGGAAGATTGACGAAGTGCAGTTCTGTGTATGTGAATGTATTGTGCTGTGGGCTGGTGATCAGTTGGCGTGAGTCGAGAACCTTCACGTAGCGAGACTGGCACTTTTTACAAAGTGAAGGTAACTTTCCGCATTTTCTTTATTACCCTTTTTTCTTTGTTAGGTAGTAAAATCCAATGTATATCCTCCAAGTCTGGTCCTAAATCGCTGTTTGTAATTTTTGTAACCACAAATAGCGCCTGTTTGGTGCTATTCAACAGTACCCCCCTCTGCTAATGAATGCCCTCCCCTTGCAAAATGTTCTGCGGACGCCCTTTGCCCTTATCCCAACGAAAGCACTGGGATCTTCTGAACAATCGCACATTTAACCTCCATCGTTAGAGTTCGAGTACATCTCTGTTCCAGATTTCACCAAGGACTAATCCTTAACAGAAATTCCCAAAACCGAAGTGCTGAAATGTGTGAGGTTGCACCCATACCCAGCTTTCTCGCTCAAAATTACAACCTCTCGGGTACCTAGAAAAACCATTTTAGGAAACTTATATTTGGCATAAAGCTGAAAGTTAACGTGAAGATTAAAACGCTAAAAGAACATTTCAGCTTTCTGAATATTTTTTTTTTATGTAATTCGCTGTCAAATTTAACTCCCCATGCATTTCAATGGGATAGTTCCCATGGCTCAGGAACCCAGTCGCGCAACGTGCGCGACTTGATACTGTGCACAAAGCAAGTATTCACCCCAAATATTAGCTGTGCAAAAGGACATTTTCATTTCGCCAAGAAATTTCAGAGTAATCACTGTTGAAAGGATTGCCATGAGCGGGAAAGCTGCACATGCGTGCGGGAAAATAAGTGGTTAAATCGTACTCGTGCTGCAAAATCTGTTCAACTTGGAGAAACCTCGAAGCCTTATCAAGAACAGGTTGAAGTGCTTATTGCGTTGAGGATCACTACTTTAACACAAGTATACTTTATTACGCGGGAGACCCAAACTAACTTAAAAATGAAGTTTGTCTCGGCTTGAGAAGCAAGCGATTGGGCATATTTTGCAACAATGCTAGGAGAAATGAAGCAAGGTTGATTACCATTGAAGCAAATTCTTAAGCAGGCCCTTTTTCTTGTCAAGATATTCTTTATCAACTATTTGTTTCATAGTCAGTACCTTTTATTCATTTTTAATGAGTGCAAGATATTGTCGGAAAGCCCTGGCTAAGTTCACTATATTCTCATTTCTTGTAGTTTATTGAACTTTATGCAATTATGCCGATTTGTTTTGAAGCAACTTGCATCCACTCCGTACACATTCTTAATTCTCGTAAGGGATGATTATAACCATAGAAGCAATGCACCCAGTACGCGCATAAAAGTTGCTTTTTGCTCATTTTTATGCCTTCGCTTGAGCCAGGCATTATTACAGCAACATAGGATTCAAAATAAGGCGTATCGCGAAGCACGGCAGGCACCCATCATGAAAACGGTGGCATTCATGACGAAGCAGATAGCTGACCAAGGCCGAAGACGAAGGTTTCTTCGCTGGCTATGCGTAAACAGGCCTTCGTGAAGCTCCGAAAGCGCCCCTGGCGAGCAGGAGTAGCAACAGCGCGGCATCGCTTGAGCCGGTGATAAGACGAGCGTCAGAACATCGAGATGGGCCACCCGGATGTGCCCACGCACTCTCGCTATCTTCGGCGCATCTACGCATAGATCGCGCTAGCATGCAGTTCTGCCCGCTCTCACCGCTCCCGTTCTCTGTATGATTTTTGGAGTGCCTGTACAAGACCTAAATGCTTCGCTAAGACACGCCATTCGACAATTCCGAAAGTTACTAGTACCTTGAACTGGACACCCGTACAAAAAGGTCTGGAAGAGAAATAGTCACTCACCAAAAGGCACGCGAATTCACATACCGTACTTCTTGTCACCAAAACTGCCCCACTCCCTCCAAGAAAGCCGCTAATAACGTCTGCTCATCCTGCTTCTAGGAACACGATATTTCCTCTTGGTACGGGGGGGGGGTGTCAAGGCCGTAGAATCACAAACTCAGGGGAGGATAAACCAACTCAATTATCTACAAACCCATGTGGGTGACGATTTTTGGTGAGAACATTACACAATAAGTTAAAACTCTCTTAAAACCTTGTAAATGTTCTCCCTCTTCTAAGAAACCTAGCAATATCCAATGGTATGCTCACGGGACAAAACTAAAAGGCAAGAAAATATAATTCTATCGAGGCGTGCGAGGAGCTTTGACAAGGTCGTTACCTCAAGGTCAGCGCCAGCTGATGAGAGGGCAAGGGAAGGAGCCGCTGCATTCGGTGCTCGAAAAATCTGGTTCCACCAATGAGCTCCCCAATAAACCTTTACCCCTTTTCCTATACCTCAAATAGTTGTTCTGTAACAAAGATTACGAAATCTTTATCTTTATTCTCTCACGTTACGCAAAAAGCAAGAGCATTCAATCCCGGCTATACGTCACAAAATAAAACGCTAAGCACTGCCACTGACACATTCTCGCTGAAACTCACCAACACCCTGCAGCCAAAACCTCTCAGCGCCACACCTTACGGCACAGAAGTGCAGAGGGCCTTTCTCTCTTTTGTACCACGTCGATTAAAACCCTTCGCTGCTAGTATTTTGTCATCGCTAACCTCCAGTGCTTGTGAAGCAAAGAACGCAAATACAGCAACGGGTTTCAAAAGCGCTGTATGTGAGTCCATGTAACGCTATCGCGTGGTACATCTTAATACCCGAACGTAAATGCCACGTGCAACGTTTTGGGAAAAGATTTTTTTCAAGACCCTGCAGCCTTTTAGGGATATCGCAGGAGTGGGATTAGGCACAAAATACCGAATCAGAAAGCAGCCATACGAAAATTTACGAAAGAAAATAAAACAGATTGCCTCACAGGCAGCGTCGGACGAGGAAAGATCACAAAAGTAAACAAAACATAAAATGAGCAACATCACATGTATACATATTCAGTGAGTACATACGATGGGTGCCACAGCGTGGATGCTACAGAAGAGAAGGCGCAGCAGACTAGGCACGTAAGGCACGGTCGTGTAAAACTGGTACCGGCGTCCCTGTGACATGCCAGCTCGTCTCGATGCAACTGTGTAAACACAAGGAACTATTCGAGGTCCCGCATGATGTGCAGGTTCTAGCGACCCTTACAGCAATGTAAACAAAGCCTCTCCGCCCTGGATCATGCCTCATTGGCACTATTTCAACAAGACCCGAACCCTCGTTCGCCGGGACGCGTAATCAGTGCCCAGCGTAAGCGATGGGTCTGGAATACGCGTTCCACGGTGCCGAAGGTATGTGACAGTTTCTGTACCGTACGGCCGCACATCTGTTGCGCTGTCGAAAGCCCACAAGCCCTTGTGATTGCTCGGCCGACCAGTAGCTTGCTTCTATGTCCCTACGTTTACAACCGGCTGTACCTAATACTTGACGATCACGCAGTGCGGTACGCACCTCTTTGCGGATGCACCGCATCTTCGTCACTGCGGCAATTCAGTCTTGCCAGCGTAGAGCCGTGCAAGCACAACCATGCGCTGAGCACCTGCTTTTGTGCTGACTATAGAGCCCCTTGTTCTGTGGGCAAACAACGGGCAGACGTGCGGGTGATTCCTGTTGCTTTTTACCCGAAGGGGAAGTGCCTACAGAAAACCCATGTACCTTGGAGGGTGGCCTAAGCTCAGCTTCTTATTTTCGCACCCTGTGTGTATTCCTTGTCGCCGCTACTGCTCATACCCAATACAGGCGGTGGTGGGTTGCTGTGGCGGCGATTAAGCCTTGTGAGTGCCCAACTCACTCTAACCCACGGTCGTTCCTTCCAATGTGTTTTATTGCATGCCTTCTGCAAGGCGCGACGTATGCATGCGCTTAGATAGACTCAATACACGGCAGCTTAAAAAATCTAAAAAAGTCCGGCTACCTTGACGCTGTCAATCTGCCTCCTCAATTATCACTCAGGGTGGTCCGCCTGCTACCCCAAGGAGCGATCCGACACACGATTTTTCTATGTGTTCATATAAGATTGTTGGTCCGAACGCTATACTCGGGGTGCCCGCGGAACGCTTCAAGTCTAGTAAGTCGAGGATACTCATATTGCACGCTCAACATGTGTACGAGTTGTACGACATGCAGCATACGCCAAGGCGATTCGGCTTATCACTCAGGGTGGTCCGCGTGCTACCCCGAGGAGCGATCCGACACACGATTTTTCTATGTGTTCATATAAGGTTGTTGGTCCGAACGCTATCCTCGGGGTGCCTGCGGACCGCTTCCAAGTCTGGTAAGTCGAGGATGCCCATATTGCACGCTCAACATGTGTACGAGTTGTACAACATGCAGCCTGCGCCAAGGCGATTCGGCGGCCTTGCGCCCCCAAAGTTACCCTTAAGCCTACCTTGGTTCCTCAAGGCACCCCAGGGTTCCCCGTGGGGTATCACAAGGAACCACCGCACATGATACAGTGCGCCTGTAGTCATTCACGCACTAGACGGGTCTAGATGACAACGCTCACCAAGAGGTTAGTTACTCTAGTAGCGGTGTTTTTGTCAGTAGTATACTACAACACTAGAAATTTATTCTGAAAAGACCATTTTATATTTATACCCCGAATTGTGGTGGAGAGACCTAAGCCAGCAATATTTAGGGTTAATTGCTCTTACGAGTACTCTTCCAGAACCGAAATTAACGATAGGTGTCAAGATTTTGCCCGCATTTGTGAACGTGGTGGGTCGTGGTACCCTCCAGCCGAGTGTCAACCTGACGCCTTCTTGTGGTGACGACGACTGTCCGCGAAATGCTGTGCTGGCCGCTGTTTTATTGGTGGTCCGAACACAATGTTGCCCACCCAAGCATGGCGGGGCCACCAAACCTTGCGGCCGAGGAAAATTAGTTTCGGGGTGGCGCCACATGCTTGACACACCCCTTACCCCTCAATTTGTTTGCCCAACACGGGCATAAAACAGGCGCCTGTCAAAATGGCTAGTAGCAGTCTGGCAGTCTCCGCAATATTGTCACCCGCGTGATAGGTGTTCATACAGGCGTAACAATTCCAGGCTCTGCCTGAACCAGTCCTGTGTTGTCCGGTGGGTCAGCCGTTCCGGCTATGCGTTTAACGCCCAAATTGTCATTCGACCCACAGGCGCCAGGCAACTGCAACATGTGCAACCTCTTGTGCTTCCGTGCAAGTGACAGGTGTAGCTTATGGTGCCCTGCGGGTTGGCCTCTTGCATTAGCGTCTGAGTTTTACAGATAGCGGAAATTATTTTTCCTGCCGATGGTGAGGTGTCTTGTACGACCTTCACCCACATCGAGAAGGCGTCCACCACCACTAGGGATTAGTGGCCCTTGAAAGGCCCCCTTGAAAGGCCACCCTAAATTCATGTGCAGGAGAGTACAGGGCCTTTCCGGGAACTCCCAGGGGGTGATTTCAACATGACCTGAGGCCCGCTTGTTCTTCCGGCAGACGTGGCAGCTCTCCACCATGCCACGAATGCCATCGTCGAGGCCAGGTCAGCAAACCTGGTACCAGGCCAACATCTTGGTTTTCTCCATGCCAGCATAACCTGCGTTCAGCAACTGCTGGGCCCTGAACGGCAGTCTTCGTGGAACCACCACCCGCAACCCCAGAGGAGGCAGGCCGGCTGCAGGCGCAGCTCAGGGGCTTTGAGGCTGCACGTGCGCTCTAATAACTCCTCCCCTCGGGACACTGCCTTGACCCCTGTTACAGAACTGGGTCTCGGCTGGTCGTCAGTGACACCGCCGATCTGGACAGCACCACGGGGAACGTGTGCTCCAGCATCAACACTTCGGCAGGTTAAGGAAGCACAGCAGGCACCTCCGGCCGTGGCAATCGGATCAAGGCATCACCAGGTCCTAGGTCCTTTACCGAGTGACCGACGAGGTGGTAGTTGTGTGCCACGAAGCTTAAGGCCCAGCGCGCGACACGAGGTGATGCCTGCACTGGAACCACCTTGTCAGGCAGAAGCAGCCCCAGCAACTGCTGTGACCACCTCCAACTTCCCGACCCTCAGGTACTCGTGAAAGCGAGCAAGAAAGGTCCAGGCTTTCCTTGTCCAGCTGGCTATACCACTGTTCTACAAAGTGAAGATAACTTGACTCGAATGGCAGAGTCCGTTCCTGTCCATTCTTCTCCTTTTGGCAGGATGGCTCCCACGCCACACGGCGTCGCATCTGGGGTTAGGACCACAGGTTTGGCCGAATCGACATGTACTGGCACCGGAGCCTTGTTGATCAGCTCCTTGCGTTGCTGGGAAGCCGCTTCCAGTTCGTTTTGACAAGCTTGCTGCTGTCGATTTCTAGGCAGGTAATGGAGCGGCTGCAGATGCTTGACAGGTTCGGCAGGAAACTCCCGTAGAAGTGGATGAGGCCGAAGTAGATCTGAAGCTCCTTCTTTTTCTTGGAATTGGGAGCCATGAGCACCGCATCAACAATGAGGGGTGCTGGGGCCAGGCCTGCCTGAAAAATTACGTGTCCCAGGTGCTGAACACTAGCGACCAGGCAAATATATTTTCCTAGCGTTATCCTGCGCAAGGCGCCCTGAAATGATGCCAGGACGTTCTGCATGCTCAGCAGGCGATCTTCTTCATTTGTACCGGTAACCAGAATGTCGTCCAAGAACATCGCTACGTGCCTCATGCCTCTGAAGAGGTTGTCATCCTCCCTCAGGAAAATGGCGGGTGCTCAGGGCACGCTGAACAGTAACCGCGTGTACTGGAAGACCCCAATGTTGTCGCTATGGTGCCATACTTCCTGAACGACCACTCGCGAACGAGCTGCTGGTAAGGATCTCTGAGGTCGGACTTGGTAAACTTCGGTTCCCCGGATAACGCCGACCAGATCTTCACATCGTGGAAGCGGGTACTTCTCCACGGTAGAAATGGGCTTAATTGTGATCTTAAAGACCCTGCGGTTGCTCACACTGCCGTCTTGCTCAAGAACTGGCGCACTTCTCCGATGACCTGTCGGGCACCAGGATGTCATCTCGCTGCAACCGCTGCAGCTTTCGGATGACCTAACCTTCAGGGCGAACGGCAGCGCGCGCAGCTTGAAAAAACAAGGCTGGGATCTCTAAGCAGCTTCGATGGTAGCTACTGTGCTGTTGAATTGGCCACGAAATTCCTACTACTCCTTCAACCAAACGCGCAATGCCGGAATCCAGTTTCGGCCCCATAGCGTCGGTGGCGACCCCTTGGTTACATAAGAGGGCAGCGTCGCCTCCCTGTTTCCGATGCGAACACTAACCGGGGCCTGAACCTCAACCTGGGCGAGCTGTACGCAGTAGATGCGCAGCATGACACCAGAAACATCGACGCAAACTTTAAAAAACGTGCACATCAAGAGTGTGGTGGCCATGGCTGACACGCTGGCCTCTGTATCCAGCTGCATTGAAATGGGTTGCCCGCAGATATCGGCGATCAGCATGTACGGTGGCAGCCACGAGTAACCTAGGCCCGCGTTGCACATGTCGAAAAACAACAAGTATACGGCCCCGACGTGGAGCCTGGCCATGGAGGAAGCGAAATCTGCTGCCGCACGTCCCCGCCCGCTACACCTGAGCCAGCTCCCCTGGCCGCGGGCTTGCGTGGAACATGGGCTTGAACCAGGCTGCTTGTCCTCTCATTTGCCCTCCCCCATCAGCACGCTCGAGCATTGTGCCCAGTTCTTCCACCCGCGGGGCCTTCTGCTGCCGCGAACTGCAACTATCAGGGGCAGGGTCGCCAAACGCAACGACAGGACCTGCCACACCATCTCGCCAGTTTGTTCACTGGCACTTCCTGAGGCGGTGAACTGGCCCCACGAGCTTATTCGGCAGCATCCTTTGCTGTAGCATAGACAGCCAGCGCTGCCTTCACGCTATCATCCAGCGAGGTGCCAGGAAGCCCCTGGAGTGGCGTCTGCATGGCGGGGTTGTTAATGCCGCAGACGAAATGGTCCTGGAGAAAAGAGTAGAACTGGTACCAGAAGGCGCAGCCACTGGCTAACCGTCCCACCACCGCTAAAATATACCCAAGAGTCTCTCCTTCGCGGCGGCTTGGGTTGTTGAAGCGAAAGCACTCGTTGAGAGGGGCGGGCTCAATTACGAGCGTAGCGCCGTGAACAACCCATCCAGCGTCTTGTCATGCGTCGTGGCCGGGTTGAAAAGGTCAAGCAGGAGACCGAAGACGCGGGTCCCGCATCTGGCCAGGAAAATGTTCCGCTCTGTCACTTCGGGCGTGTCGTTCGCCCAGAAAAATACGCGGGCTTGTTCCTCGTAGACTTGCCAGATGGGCCCTTCGCCCCAGAACAGCTCGACCCAGCGGCACAGCCGCATGTACGCCATGGCGGCTGGCGTGAAAGACTGTGTCTCGTTACTCTCGGTCGGTGGCTTCGGTAGGTCCCTGGACTTCTTCCCTCGTCGCCAGTGTCACCATTTGCCCCTGATTCGGGTACCTGGGAGGCTATTGGTACCCTGCAGCCGCCTAGCGACCCGGACCCGGCTTTTGTTAGGATGACAGAGCGCAAGCTGCTTGGCTCGTTCATGTTTATTGGCGGTCCCAACACAATCTTGCCCACCTATCCTAGTGGGGCCACCAAAACTAGCGGCCAACGGAGGTTAGTGTCGGAGACCACCACATACTTGTCACAATATGTTATTGTCTAAATGTAAGTACAGACTGTGAATACTCCTCAATGTTGCGTTAGCGGGCGCTGTTGTTATTGTGACTATCATTGCGTGTTTCTTTAGAGAAAGACAACAAGGCAAGCAGCAAAGTGAGGCTCCAGATCACGACTTCTGGTTCAAGTGGATCAGTCGTGTGTAATTCTTTACTATGCACATATCCGTCAGTGTCTCTCAATAGGACCACATTCACATTTCATTTTCGCTCACATAACCTACTATATAAGCTTTTGGCAACGACTAACTATTGCGACTGGTAATTTATTCCAATTTATTCTAGTGCGGCAACGTTTCGGTTGTCCCATTGTTACTAAGGGGGCGGTCATGACCATGGCTAGGTCGAGGTAGTGATATACACGTCGAGACCTCTAAGATTGTAACTAAGGATATCTTGTTGCTGAAGAATTGAGCGAAAGGTGGGGTTGCCCGATTAATGCAGTTCCCAAGAAGCAATTGTGCAAGGAAGTGGTTATTATTACTTCAAGAGGGGCGCACACCCAATCCCAATGAACGCTAAACGTAAGAAGAAATAAGCTTCTTTTATAATTACAGGCCGCTTTTAAAAGATAATTTCAAGCGATGGGAGCGCATTTAAGATGCAATAGGGGACAGTGATTGTCACGTGAACCAATGGTGAGGTAGTCTTGACCAGCTCACAGAGATGGACGGTGGAAAGCTGTTGACGGGTTTAACAAAATACACCTTTAATACATTTGAAAAACCCTAATGTAGAGCACTCCCGAAATCAATTGCACACATTCTACAAACAATCAAACCTCCAATGAAATGTCCCAAAGCACAGGTGAAAGCAAAACCCACAAGTCTCTAAAACAATTTTCTACACATTAGTCCAAATACACTCGTTACATTCAGTTCTAGTCAATACCTTTTGTACCACAACTCTCTAGTTGTGTCCTACGACTGTGTCCCTAATAGACTGGTCTACCCCGCGGTCGTCGGTGCTGACGTGTCGCACCCAAGTGTGGCCGCGACTCGATGGTAGCCGTCCTCGTCTTGTGTCGATGCTGGCGTTCGATGTGCTCGGTCGTTCCTTGGACGGCGTGGCCTCCGCGCGTCCTATCGTTTCTTCTGTGGCTACCAACTGGTAGCCGCTGCCACTGGAGGTGCCAGGTAGTTCTCTGCACGAACGTATCCTTGTGGGGCTGTGGAAGCTAAGGTCGACGGAGCGTGAAAATTGGACCTAGGTGCCCGACCGCCGCCGCTGGGGCCATGAATACACCGGTTCGTGGTGCGCCTATAGGATGCCGCAGTCGATGCGAAGTCGGCCCGCTCCCGCAAAGCTCGGTCGGCATAGTCGTTGGCCTGGCCACGTCCCCCTCGCTGCTTCCTTGTAGCTCACGTGCTCCTGCCGCCACCTGGTTTCTTGCCTCCTTTGTCTCTTTGTCCATCATGATTTGAACATTACTGGGCTTGATCGCGGCACCCTCTTATTCCCTCCTTGCCTTTTTGTGCAATATATGATCATCACGCCACTGGTCTCCTGCGCGGAGTTCTCTGATGGGATGACCAGTGAGCTGCAATATTTGAACATGATGCCTCGGGGTTTCGGCGTGGAGTTTGTTCATTGGTGCGCTCCTGGCGCGCACTTCAAATGGCCGTTTTTTTGTTCCTTTTCTTTTCCTGTTTCGGGGGATTTCGATGCCTCCCCTAGGTTCCATCGACATATGGCACTGATAAAAAGTGTAAGGTTCTCTAGATCTGTAGATTAGCTCACCGAGAACACGATGATACAGATCTTAGACGTACGTTTAAAAACTTGCGATAGAGAATCATAAAATCGTGAAGACATGTTTCGTCGACGCAGGCAATACTGCGCAACTTCCACCGGAGGTGATTAGAATGTCTGGTGCAAGCTGTCGTCACTGGCTGCCCATAAATGGTGCCCATCCTAAATAGCGCTTGACAACACGACGGCGAGGAAGAGGAGACACAAGTCAGGATTAGAGTGAACTAGAATAGGGGAGTGGCCCGAGCGGGCGGAGACGGCGTTGCTTTCGGCGTGCCGCGCGCCGTCGACCACCGCTAGGGGGCTAGGGGCGCTGGTGCACAATCTCGCAGCCGGTCAGCTGCGCCCGCGCTGTCTAGCGCTGTCACCGCGGCCCTCAGACCGGACGAAACGTAGAACTTGGAAGGCGGTGGGTGCACGCGCGTTCGGTGAAATCGGTGCGGATGTTCTGACGTGTTTTTCAAAACAGTGAGAGAGTGCATTTCGTCAAGGACAAGCATGTGAGGAAGATGGCGAAAAGGACTGATGCGCACTGTTTTGCCCAGGCTGTCACACCGGCTATCAGGGCTCTCTAAAGGCGTCTTTGTTCGCTGCCCCAAGAGAAGAAGAGGTTCGAAAAAAGTGGAAGCGCAATTTGCGCCGACAGGAGAGAGAGGCAAAAGTTTTGTTTTATCGAGCTTTTAGGTGCGGTGGTTCCTCATTTCAGGTAACCATGTGCCGTCTGGGCTCGACTGGCCCTCTCGACCAGCAGAAGTTGATCTTTAGGGAGGTAGCTGGACGGCAGTATCTCCCACTGCTCAGGAGTAGGGGAAGGAAAAGGAGGTGGGATGTCTGGGTTCTTGACGCACTCCCATATTATGTGCCTTAGAGTGCCTGGTTGAGTACAGAATTTTATTGTGCGTCGAATTGTGTGGGAAATAACAGATGAATCCTGACTGGATGGGGAAACGTATTTGTCACTATTAGGACAAGCCCTTCGCAGAATCGTCTGCCGCAGTGTGCGCTTACACTTTGTGTACAGACCGTTCTGCACAGGTTTGTGCTAAGCATGGAGAACGCGTTCACTGAATGCTTCAGTCTTCTTGAGCTTCATTTTGATAGCATCCTTGACATTTTGATTGTGTTGAAGGCTATGCAGCAGTGTGAACTTGGGTGCAGTGATCATTGTAAGGCTGTTGCGGCAGAGGTGCGTTTTACCTCACGACCCGCATTCACTTCTACATCACAAGCATCAACAGAAGAAATGCAAAAAGACAGCTATCTGCAAAGTATGCTAAACTAGGTAAATGCCCGTAGTACTGGACCAAATTGCGAAATAAACTGTGACAACTGACTAAAAGGTAATCTGTTCTATCTCGTTCACTGTATGTATATTATAAAAATTGCAATCTGGTTTGAAAAAGGTGAAGCTGGGCCATTAGCTGTACAAAACTTTGCCTAACATGTAGCATTGCATGTAAGAGTGAAAATTAGTTACGGTTCTTTTTTATAGTAATTATAACAAGAAATAACTACAAAATAATTTGTATTTCGCCATGATAGCACCTCTGATCTCTGAAAAATAGTAAAGACTCCATACTATATTGGCAAGCAAGCAGCAGTTAGTTTCGTTTTTGTGCTATGCGGCGGGTCTAAACTTCCATTTAGGAGATTGGGGGTGAGGGGGGGGGGGGGCTCAACGCGCCTTTTTGCGCATATGCGCTGAATAATACATCAGAGTTGACTGCAACACCCGGATAAAAAAATTGTCACTTTTAAATGCTGCTATACGAGCAATGACGTGTTTTCAGAACCGCGATGCTCCGCCCTGTGCAGGGATTAACAGTCCATGCTGAACACCTGCCAGTTCGCGAAAAGTAAGTAATTATCATTCGTCAGGCAATATTCGGCGTGTTGCGGAGAACACAAGTGACAGTTTATTGGCATTCAGAAGCGCCCGCGCCAGATATAAAGCTCGAGGTGAATCAAAATCACGGATAGCGGAACTAAGGTGCCTGCAACCATAACAGCTCACCACATCGAGGCCACAGTTCTTGTACTTGACCTGGAGCAGCCGTAAGTAAAGCAAAAATCACGTTTGGCCGTTTAGAATCTTGCTTAGCATCTGAATGCCTTTTAAAGCCGAAAGAGAACGCGAGAACAGGACAGAGCAAGGCCAGACGCGTAGTCTCACTGCGCCAGTCCAGCTGCGAAAGGGCGCAGTCGCGCCACCTCGCGGTGTCGACGACAACCGGAGTGGCTCAGCGCCACCGCTCGGGACACTCCCTTTTTCTAGTTCACTCTATTAGGATGGAGGGATACCTACTAGCCCAGCTGTCGATTTTGTTGAATAAATGGCGCCACGTGTCGATACCCGGAATGGCGCTACCGCCATTTGAGGAAGCCTTCAAGCTATGCAGACGCGGCTGCTTCAACGGCAACTTTAGTGCATCTCCAAGAAGGCGATGTTTTTTCATCAACAAAGAATGAATACTCATTGCGGAACGCTTGGAAAACCTTTTTTGCTCGTTGGGCAGCAGATGCACCGGACGTGGAAATTCGGCAAAGTACAATTCATTTCACCAATACTAGCCAAATTTCTATATAACTGGTAGCCTCTTATTCCGTTTCTTTGATATATACGCTATATATCACTGCGACCTCTCATCCATCCGCCTAAGTGCCGTCGCAGTTTGATTAGCGTTTGATTCAAGTTTGATTAGTACTTTCTCAGCAATTAGGTCAACCTTCAGGAAAACTGAAATTTTTTTGAAACCAGCTTGCTGGCAGACTTCAGTGCCCGTTTAACAAGAAAAAAAGAATATTGCAATGTTAAGGTTTAGAGTTGTCAATGCATATAATAATTAGGCCCGGTTACAATTTTCACTACGCGGGCAGAAGAAATATCGCATCTCGGCGGCCAAACCGCTTTTCGAAGGGCACGAAATTACAGAATAGCCAGAACCGATTTTGCTAGCCACAGGATATGAAAAGGAGATTGAAGGATCTTATGTGTGATGCCTGAACATCGCCGACACGTTAAATGTAGTGCTCAACACACCCGTCTTAGTGATGGTAACTGCACAGTGCTATTGCCGCCTGACGAGGCATATGAAAGTATCTATTTACTGGATACACGGTGGCGAAGAATTCTAATGCTAGTGTCTTAGCTGTGTGCTGGCTCCGTTAAGCTGTTCTCGAAACGTTTCACATAAGGAGGCATAAAAGGGGAGTGCGCTTAAGAATAGAAGGTCTCAACTAAGAGAAACAATCTCGTATTATGATAGAAGGAAATAATCGATATGTCCTTTTTGTAGGGCAACGTCTATGCCAAGAACTCAGCAAACAACATAAAAAAATGACCGGGAAAAATTGCGAAGGGCAGGTTAAGAGAACGGGAAAATATACATATTGTGTATTTTTCCCCCCGCCGGGGCACCTTGTTTATTCAAGGGGATGGTAGTGGCGCCACCGCGGACCCCTTGACCATGTGGGTTGGACCCACCAACGCCCCGGCTGTGCGTGGCTTAGCCGTGTCCAGAGGAAGGGGCATCCTGGTGGCTGAGCCGAAGCCAGGGTTGTTTTGGACCTTTACGGCCCCCTCGTGGCGGCAACACGCCACTTTGGCCCCTACTTCCTGCAGACGGTACCCCAGGACTGACCCGCACTGGGAAAATCAGCTAGTCGCCTTTTCCTATCCTTCCTCTGTCTCTTTTTTCTATTGTGTCACCTTTTCATCCCTTTCTTGTCACCCACACTTTTCCTGAGCTTCCTTCTTCCCCCTCTGGCGGCAAGGGTTAACCCTGTGGTTATAATCAGCCTTGATTATACGGCATGGGGTTATAGTAGCGCTGCATGTTTAGCGTGACAAAATCACGTTCCCTTGTTGGGCTCCGTGTTGGGTGACCAGCACCGCTGCCGAGCTTTTCACTTGTGATGGATAAGAAGAAAAATCTTGACCCTGATCGCCCTCCTAAACGAGGGCGCACCGAAGTTAATGCCTCGCAAAGCTCTAACACCAATTGTTCACCCACTGAGACGACCTTCCCTAATTTTTTGGTTATGCAATCTGACGACCCTCACAAGCCCTTGAGGAAAGTGTCGCCGTTTGCCGTAGCCAGAGAGCTGAGAAACCTACTTGGCCCGAGATACAGTGTTAAAAAGCTGCAAACCGGTGATCTCCTTGTCGAGGTACAAGCAAAATTTCAGTCAGATGCCCTGCTTTCAATCAAAGAACTAGCAACTCACAAGGTTTACGTAACTGGGCACCGCACCTTAATACTAGGTTTGGGGGTAGTGTCGGATGAAAACTTGATTGATGTGTCTGAAGATTAGATTTTGGAGGGGTTTAAAGAAGAACAGACAAACGTTATCGCAGTGCGAAGAATAAAGATCCGCAGGAAAGAAGAGGAAATTGCCACAATACTTTTGGTTCTAACCTTCAACTCCACCACCTTACCCGACAACGTACACCTAGGCTGCCTGAATCTACGTGTGAGACCGTAAGTTACAAACCCCAGGCACTGCTTCCGCTGCCAGAGGTATGGGCGCACACAGCAGTCATGCCGTGGAAAACCGACCTGTGCACTGTGTGCTAGCACCGAACATGGAAATGACGCCTGTGATGTAGAAGATGTCAAATGTGTGAATTGCAGTGGTGAACACCCTGCGTACTCCAGGAAGTGCCCACGATTCTGACAGGAGAAAGAGCTGCTAGCCATCAAGGTAAAAGATAATGTATCCTTCCAGGAGGCCAAACGACTCATGGCCTTCGCTCAGAAAGGGTACTTTGCTGAGGTAGCCCGTCAGGGGGCGGGGCTTCCTCATTTTCCGGCACTGGCGCAGTCCACTCAGGGGAACTGCGCAGAGCCACAGCCCCCTAAACGAGTCAAGGCGGCAGCCAAGCTCCCGGTGGCTAAAGAAAGTGGTGTGGCTTCCAAGCCACCAAGAGACTGTGCAGGCTCCATCCCTGCCACACCATCGACCTCCTTTTCTCGGGTGACGGTCGACGCACCCCAGAGGAAGGCGCCCTCAGGACGTGGCACTGCTGCAGGTGCTGCTTCTGGGCGGCAGCGACCTGGGGACCCCCCCGACCCTCGACAGAAGCCAATGGGCTGGGGAAAACCTCCTGGTCCACCTAATGATATTCACGGAACTGAACGCAGTGCAAGAGAGGTAGGGGAGATGGTGGAGGTGTGCCCTAGTGCCTCTGCGAGCATGTCTTCGTCCACACCTACTTGACACTAAAAGCGAAAACTCTAGAAGACACCCATATGGTGCAAATAGTCCAATGGAACTGCCGATGGATATAGATGATATTCATGCAATTATACACAAATATGAACCCACAATAATAGCCTTGCAGGAGACAAATTTACGAAAAGACATGACAACATCTTTCGCAATTTTCACCTCCTTAGGAAAGACACAGAAGACTGCACTCGCGCCTCAGGCACCGTGGCTGTGGCACCGGGCACATTTCTCCAGTCGTTACAACTTAACACTACGCTGGAGGCTGTTGCAGCACAAGTCTATATTAACAAGCTTGTCACTGTTGTTTCACTGTACTCGCCACCATCAGATCCTGTGTCCTTACAGGAACTGAATGACCTCGTTGAACAACTTCCAGCTCCAATTATTATTATGTTAGACTTCAATGCTCATCACTGCCTTTGGAGAGGTGAAAGAATAGACAGCCGGGGAAAACTCATTGAACAGGGGGCTGCTACCAACCGCTTAGTTGTTTTCAATACCAGAGATAAGACGCATTTTTTTTCAGGCAATGGAAGCTTTTCTGCTCTCGACCTTTATGTAGGGTCGCCCGACCTCCAGATGGATTATGAGTGGAGTGCTGTGAATGATCCGTATGGAAGTGATCACTTTCCTGCCTTACTTCGCGAAGTGCAAACCCTTCCTTCCCTCAAGAGCGGTGCACCCCGATGAAAGCTGGAGATGGCACACGGAGAAAGATTTAAGGAGTTAGTTTCCTTTGATCATTTTGACAGCAGCCTGTCCATTGATGAGGCAAATACCTACATCTGTGAGGAACTTCTTGCAGCTGCAAAATTTTCGATCCCCCAGACATCTGGACGGACTCCCAAGCAACCAAAGCCGTGGTGGAACGATGCGTGTCGTGAATCCCGGAAAAAGCAGAACAAGTCTTCGGGCGTATTTAGACGGTACCCCACCTTAGAGAACTGTCTGGGCTTTAAAGCCGCCCGTGCTGCCGCCCGGAAAATCAGAAAAGTAGCCAAAAGGAACTCATGGCAAAGGTTTGTAAGTACAATAAATACTGCAACTCCCACAAAAAAGGTCTGGGGCCCTTTGCGTAAAATTAAAGGCATATACAGACGGTTCAGCATACCACTTTTCTCCACAGACGGTGGGTGCAACTTACTAGAAACACAAGCAGATGTTTTAGGTGCCCACTTTGCAGAACTCTCTAGTGATCCAAATAATACAAAAGAATTCCTGGTACATAAAAATAATGCTGAAAAATTCAAGATTAAAAACTATAGCAATAACACATAGGAATATAATAAAGAATTCACTTTGTATGAACTGAAACGAGCATTACCTCAGTGCAAGGGTACCTCCGTCGGCCCCGACTTTATTCACAATGCCTTTCCGCAGCACTTAGGTGATGGGTGTTTAGAAGTGATTTTGGAGTCCTTTACCAAAATCTGGAAAACAGGTAGGCTGCCTAAAGCATGGAAAAAGGCTATCGTAATACCATTACTGAAGGACGGCAAGCCCCATGAGTGTCCATCAAGCTACCGGCCCATAACTTTGACCAGCTGTTTGTGCAAGACCTTTGAGAGGATGTTGAATTTTAGGTTGTTTTTGATTCTTGAAAGTTCTGGTTATCTAGATAGGTTTCAATGTGGGTTTCGGCAGTTTCGGTCTACGACTGACCACCTGGTGAGGCTTGAAACAACGATACGAGATGCCTTTGTTAATATTCTGTTCTGTCTTGCCATATTTTTTGATATGGCAAATGATTGTGTTACAACCTGTCGTTATGGAATCCTCAAGGATTTAGCAGCAATGGGAATCAGAGGGCGAATGTTTTCATGTATTAAATATTTTCTCCAGGAACGAATCTTCAATGTAAGACTTCGCAATACACTATCCCGTACATTCACTCAGGAAAATAGTGTTCCTCAGGGCAGTGTACTGAGTGTGACCCTTTTTGCCATCAAGATAAATTCTTTGGCAAAGGTTATTCCCTGACCAGTCATTTACTCCCTTTATGTGTACGACTTGCAGATCGCTTTTCGCTCGTGTAACCTCTCGATCTGTGAAAGGCAGGTACAAACTGCGGTAAATCGGTTACAACGATGGGCGGATGAAAATGGCTTTCGTTTTTCTCCCGAGAAGTGTGCATGTGTGTGCTTTACGCGAAAACGAGGTATTCATCCCAACCCTGATAAAAAAAAATTAAGTGTGTACCCGTTCCAGAACACAGCCGGCACAAATTCTTACGTGTCACATTTGACTCGAAATTGATATTTGGAGCTCAAATAAAGAAGCTCAAAATGACCTGCATGAAAACGTTGAATATACTGAACATTTTGTCGCACAAGTCATGGGGTGCAGACCGCACATGTATGCTAAGAATTTATGGCTCGGTAGTTTGGTCTCGTCTTGGCTATGACTGTATCGTCTATGGGTCAGCCCGCCAGTCTGTCCTCACCTCATTTGACCCAGTACACAATCTGGGCCTCAGAATTGCCACAGGTGCATATCGCACCTCCCCTATCGACTGTCTACGTTGAGTGCAATGAAGGGCCCCTCGAGTACCGTCGAGCATACTTAAGTGGAATAAATGTAGCCAAAACAGCATGTATAAATCGCCATCCTTGTGCTGGTGAAGTGTTTGAGAATAGGTACAAGAAACTGTATGCGAACAACCCCAGCGTGGTCCGCCCTCTTGCCCTTCATTTAGACGAATACATATCTCGGTATTTGTTCAAGATATACCCGTCAAACCTTCGACGTTTTCCGGAACCTGTGGCCCCCTGGGACCACAGAGCCGTCGAATGTGATCTGTCCTTGTTAAAATACGACAAAAAGACGTTTCCGCACCAAATTTTGCGCCACGAATTTCACTAACTTAACGACAAGTACAGTAGCTATTGCCACTACTTTACTCATGGCTCAAAAACCCCCTGTCATGCCGGTATTGCTGTTTTCAATCCGCCGGTGACCGTAGCAAAGAGGATTGCTGATGAGAGTAGTGTTTTCGCTGCGGAAAGTCTTGGTATAAGCTTAGCTATTGAAGCTCAGCTATTGAAGATGTAGTAGCAAAGGGAGTACGAAAAGTGGCCATTTTTACAGATTCTTTGAGTGCCATACATGCTGTAACCTCCCTTGTCCCTTCAAAGAATGCAGCTGTAGGTGAGGTAAAAAACCGACTGTGCTGCCTTACATTAGCAGGGGTCAGAGTTGTCCTTTGTTGGGTACCAAGCCATATCGGCATCCCAAAAAAATAAACCGCTAATAAAGCAGCATTTGAGACCAAGCTTCTTGAAATAATAGAGAGAAAGCTTCCCTATCAGGACCTTCGAAACAGCATACGAAAGTCAATTAAGTTGTACTGGCAGTCTGAATGGGATAAACAACCCAGAAAAAAATTACGTCTAGTCAAAGCTTACGTATCTGAATGGAAAAGTTGTAGACACCGAGATCGTTTCTTCGAGGTTATTTTGTGCCGGCTGCGTATAGGTCACACTGTGGTGACACATGGCTTCCTTTTGAAAAAGGAACAGGATCCCATTTGCGAGCACTGCGGAGAACCTCTTACTGTACGACATATCCTAATAAGTTGTCCATACCCAGAAGCAGCCCGCATTAGACATTTTAGAGCTTTATACACCTTTGGTATACCCTTACACACAATGATTTTACTTAGTGATGAACCAATGGTACCTGTGACTAAAGTTTTTGAATTTTTTAGAGACACTGGCTTTCCACACCGGTTTTAGCTGCTTCATCTCACGAAACAGTTTTTAAAAATAATCATTTCTATATTTATAATACCTTGAACAAAACTTTTAACTTACATTGATATCTTCTTACCTTGTGTTTGGCGCATTATAACCGAAAGGTTGCTGCACCATTAAACCTCAACTTCACACACTCATTCTGTATTTTGCATAACATAGGTAATAACCTGGCTAAGTGGAGGTCAATTTACCTTGGAAGAGACCGTTGAGCCGTCGGGATGGTGATAGCCTTGCATTTTTTAGAGGATGTCACAGACGTTGCTCGATATTCAAGTACTCCTTTAAAGAGAAATATAGATCGCCACGCATAATGAAGAAGGAAAGGTTTGTACTTGAATTTTTTATGGACAAAAAGATCTCAGGCAGTGGTGTACGAAAAACACAGCTGGCTGATTATTAGAGAAAAACTGGGCCATGTTTACACAATGTAATGAGTACGATGTCTCAACCTGCCAACGCAGGCATACGTTCAGCAGCTATCGATGGATAACCATGGCAACAATGCATTGAACCATCCCTCGAAACAAAAATGAAATACGTGCAAAAAACTTGATCTTGACATTTTACCACTCGATGATCCATGAGTCAGTCAATGCAGGCTTCATCAGATGCCCCGTCTGCCCTTACATATCGAACTCGCGCCGCATCTTCATGTCCGAGCAGTTCGGGCATGGTAATGCTCTTGCGGTGGAAAAACGAACTTTGCGATTTTCGCGACATATGATCACCGCACTAACAAATATAAGTAATTTACATTTGCTCATAACTGCCGGGTACTGCCGGGTACGCGCCGTATTCACAGAGCAGTGAGTAATTTCAACAAGAACAGAAAATAATCAGTGTCAAAGTAACCGAGAACACCTTTCCAGAGGCACGAAAGACGTTTGCCTCATTCCCTCTGGTAAAGTTCTCAGACGCAGATCGCAGGGGTGCTGAGCGTCCTCTGGTTTCGACAGGAATTTAAGAATCAGCCTTTTTCCCGCCACCGCCCGCTCTCCTGGGTTGGCTGAGGCAGCGGAAACCACTTGCCACATCACTTTCCAAACTGGAGGTGGTTCAGTTTGCGACCCTTAAGGAGGGAATCTGCGTTTTCACCTCACAAGCCTTCAGCACACATCAAGCCCTCGAGCAAATGGGCGCAGATGGACCACGCCTGCTTCAATCCTGGGCTGCTACCTGCCGTGCCTATGGCACCCCCGACGCCCTCGGCAGTGGTGGCTGAATTGAAAAGCCCCCATATGGCTACCTCCTGGTCCTGTATGACCAGTGTGTCGTGTACACCCGGGACATCTGGCGATGAGATGGATGTCGCGACTTACCTACCTGCATTGCCGAGCAAGGAAGGCTGTTCGACATCCAAAGTATTCGAAAGCCTCAAAAACGCTCCTTCTGAGCATACAATCCCCACAACACAAAACGCGCACACACACAACAAACACACACAGACACACACAAGCACATACAGACACACACACACGCACAAACAAGCAGGTACCCACACACACCCGCGCACGCACGCACGTCCACACGCGCGCACACACGCACACATGCACGCACAAGCACACGTGCACGCACTGGTGCATTAGCTCTTATATGCCCGTAATGAGAACAGAAAATATGATGATTAAATCTATGAAGGCCTCCTGAAAAGTCTTGACGACCTCTTCGCGATATTGAATTTTTCATCAGCCACACAAATTCATTCCATCGTTACACATTCTGTAGGAAGGGCAGGTATGGTGGTGGTACAATTTTATTTGTAGTGGCAATAATTCCCATGAAATCTTCTCGCTCGTCACACTATCCATTTGCATACCATCTTTGAGGCTGTTGCCATTCGAACCAAAATCTTTAATAGGCCTATAATGGAATGCTTTCTTTAAATCTCTCTTGAGCTCCCACTTCGATGTCCTTGTGGATTAGCTATCCAACCTGTCATTCTTACAGGCGACCTCAATGCACATGACTCTGTATGGGGATCTTCCCGCACGCATGTACAAGGTAGCCTTATTGAATAAATCCGAGCATGTTCAGGAGCATGCCAATTCAGCAAAAACAATCGCGCCTAGCTTGATATCGGACACGATGCGTACTCACACTTTGTCGTGGCTATTCAGTTTGAAGTACTCTTTCCATCTTTTGGGGGTGATGTTGGCACTAACACATATGGTAGGGAGCACTTCCCAAACACAGAACATACATGGTAAAGGCCACAACACTTCAATTTCCTATTGAAAGTGTAACGAAGCCAGAGCACACTGGAGTGCATTCACTACGACACTTCAACAACACCACACGTTCACAATACACCTACACGTTGGAGAGGCATCCCAGGTCTTCATGGCACACTTCCTTTCTTCCGCCGAATAGTATTACCCACGTCTCTGGTGCCCCATGCAAACAGAGGAGGCCGAGGTGGAAAAAAATGTAGGCTAGCACTAGAGGCTCAGAACAAGTCGTGGGGTATGCTTCGTCGGTACCCCACGTCTGATGACCTCGTTTTGCTAAAAATGGCGAAGGCTCTGGGAATAGGAGTTCGCCGTGAGGCCAAATGAAATGGCCCTCCTACATCACATCAATAACCTCATACACAGACACGCCCAAGGTATAAAAAATTACGCCCACCTCTCTCGCGGGAACCCTGGTGTGATGCGACGCTGAGGGGTGTTCAAGGCCAAGCGGAGAGCGACCGTCGACCGAAAGGCCGCCGGAGAGCGGCACACCGGTTATATGCGGAGCGCCCCCGAAGGATAGGAGACCGCGGAGCGAGAGAGTGCCGCGGCTATGACGCAACACAATCCAACACAATCCACTTTAATCCAATCCAATCCAAATATAATCCAATCCAATCCAAGTCAAGCCAATCCAAGCCAAGCCAAGCCAATCCAATTCAATCCAATTCAATGCCCCTCGCGAGAGAGTGTTCGCTATCGGAGAGGAGAGGGGGAGAGTGGCTGCGCACAACAACGGATGCACGCGGACAACAACGGACGCACGCAAGAAGGACAGGGCCACCGACAAGAGACGCTCTCAGCGTCGCATCTAAAACGCACGCGTAAACGTAACGGATAACGGAGACATAGCCCTACCAAAAAACACCATATATGGGATCTTATGGGGCCCATATATATGGCATTATTGGATATGGGTATATAGGGATATGGTGATATGGGGGGAAACATATAGGGCTTCTTTCATATAGGGATTTCATATGGTGTCACAGACCCGTATATTTTACATTCCCATATAAAAAGCTCAAATAACTTTTGTTTCGCTTGTTTACACGTGTGAACACAAATATTTGCTGTGGTGAATGTCCTAGCCGCGTTTTCCGGCTTCTCTTTGCAAGGAGACAGTGGGGTTTCTGCTTTGTAAGGCATTTATTGCCACATTTGTGTACAAAAACACACATGCAGAGCTGAACGATGAACAAATTTATTGCAGAGATGCGCTTTCATTTAAAGTCCTTACGCATCTCTGCAATAAACCAGTTCATCTTCAAGCGTCGGGTTTTTGCCGGCACGTCGGTGTCCACTTGACCTATGAAGTGGTCGAATGCACCTGAAAGTGTACCATGTTCACATTAATTTGGTAAGCTTAATTGCAATGAGGTGAAAGCTGGTTAATATGCACTTAGCAAAAACAAGTATCCCAGCAAAGACACTCACTACCAACGGCGTGCAGCTGTGGTCGCTTAGGAATTACTACAGGCGCTAAGCGGACACTATAATGTGCGCACGTGCGCGCCGGTCGGCTAACGCACGGCGTTAACTAGACCGGTCTAGTTAACGCCGTGCGTTAGCCGACCGGTGACAACCAAACAAAAAACATTACACCATGGGGTAATACAGAGACACAGGGGCTTACATCCTAACACTATGCAACACAACAACAACAAAAAAGAAAAAAAACCTAGCAGCTAGGTCTGATCAAAAGCTGGGCGCGACTAGGCACTATAGCGCGACACAGGAAAAACCAGGAGGAGGCATACGTCTTAACGCAAGGCGTGTCTATGGGTTACCGCGAGTCCAAGGACGGAAAGTCACGGCGAAGTCGAGTCGGCTTCGCCGGGAAGCCGCTTACGTTTTTCGGGGATCCGGTGTGCGAGGTCTGGTCGGCCTGATACCCATGACGACGAGGCGAACTCCTTCCCGTAGATTAGGCGCTGGTCGTCCCGCCGTGGGCCTAACGACGGACTTCGCTAAAGCCGCGCCACCGCCGGACCCTTCCCAGCGTCTTGCACCTTGAAAAATCTCCAGCCCGACTGCCCCTAGCCCCCGCTGAGCCGCTCGCACCCCGATAAACTTTGCCCGATCGCCCGCGGCGGTGCCGCACCTTTGTCCCCCTTGTCCGGCACCTTTCTTTCCCTCTCTCCCTGGGCCCCCGCGACTCCGCCGCGTGCCCTCTTCGGAGCAGCGCCAACGAAAGGCAGGAGAAAGAAACAAACAAACAAACGCGGGAAAAGCGGACGGGGTGACTCAGGTCCAGAAGCGCGACGAAAAATGGCCGCTTCCGCTGAGGAAGCCGTCATGTTGGCCGCCCGAACGAGAAAATTGAGGGCCTGGCCGGCCGTTTGTGACAGGGAATCAGTTGGGTACGGTGCACATATTTAATGCGCTGTTTGCAATATCATTATGAGAGTGAACAAAAATAAATGTATACTTTTAGTCCGCAATTAATGCCCATGTAGAACAAGAATTTTAATTTGTGTTAAAACATTTGCAACCTTACGGGCCCGATCTGCAACAGTGTGGTAACAACGTGGGTCTGTGTATAGCTTTATATCACTCACAGAAACTTCCACAGAAAGCTGCATGGTGCCCCGTATGCCCCCACATGACTTCGTGAACCACATATAAACCTGAATGGTGGTTGAAACAAGCCCGTATAATTCGTATAGAGATCGATCCCTTATGGGACCGTATAATATATGCCCGTAAGAATCCATATGGAGATTTCATATGGTCCCATAAGAATTCATATGGGGTTAGACTTCTTATGGGTCGGTATCATATGTGCCCGTAAGATGCCATATGGGAATCTAATATGGGCCCATAAGAATTCATATGTGGTTAGACTTCTTATGGGTCCGTATCATATGGGCCCATAACAATTGATATGGGTTCCTATATGAATTCTTACGGACCCATATGAATTTTATGGGGCCCATATAAAAATCATAAGGGTTTTTTCGATAGGGAGCCTCCGCATCGTCAGCGCAACAGGCGGACACACTAGAAGGCCAGGCTAACAAACTTACATTGCACTTCCAACAGTACTCTAGTTCTGCACACTAGAGAAACACTTTCAAGATACGCAAAGTGCCGCCCGAAAAGAAGCCTGTACGTGATAACAACAAGTGAACCGCTTCCTACAACTCAGAGTTTTTCCTTCATGAATTCAGATCTACTCCAAGGATGTGGAAAGTCTCTGCTCCATCCCCAGACAACATCACATATACCAAAATACAGCACATCCACGCAGACACTCTTTTAACACTGCTCCATCTTTACTACAAAATATGTTCTCTGGGCATATTCCAATGTCTTGGGGGAATGCATTCTATTGGCCTCCCCTGTAGGATGGTAGAGGACCTTCTTCCACAGCAAGTTATCGTAGAATTTTCTTAAGGAACCCTGTGCAAGGTTTTTGAGAAGATGATTAACATGAGACTTGTGGATTTGTATTGTGTATTGTGTATTGTGTACAACGGTCTTTTCAAGAGCTGCCAGGCACTTTGAAGGGCGAGAGACCCACCAACGCTCAAGGTGTTGCATTTTTATCCTGCATAAAAGATGGCTTTACTCATAAACAGTTCTGCATTACAATCTTCTTCGATATGGAAAAGGCCTACACCGTCTCCATGTGGTACGACATCTGGAGTCAATTGAGGTTTTTAGATGCAAGTTCGAAGGAACATTCCGTGTAATGATCGGTAGAGCCCTTTCCATTGTGTGTGTTCAGGAAAATGGCGTGTCTTAGGGCAGTGTTTTCACCTGCACACTATTTAGAGTTAGAATAACTCGCTTCGAAGGCATTCCCACAAACCCTTTTCTCTTCTCTGTATATAGAAAAGGTTCAAATATCTTTGAAATCATGCGTTATGTCAATTTGTGAACGTGAAAAGCGGCTGGGGGTGAACACACTTGCTGACTGTGCGGAGACAAATCATTTTCAATTCTACCCTGAAAAAAGTACTTGCGTTATGTCCACCAGATTGTTTGGGATCCATCCGGACCCTGACAGTAATATAGGTTCCGTGTTAGTTCCTGTTAAAAAGGAGCACAAGTCCTTAGGTAATGTACTCTATAACAGAAGGCCAGTCATCCCACACCTAAAACAACCTAAAAGAAGGTGCCTAAAAGCATTCAATATTCTTAAAATACTCGCACAGAAATTCTACGTGGCAGACAAACACCTTCTTTTGCGCTTCATATTGCCTTGATAGGATCACGGCTGGACTATGCGAGTATCATCTATTGGTCAGCCACGTAAACAGCGTGAAAAATGCTCGACCGAGAGCTGCCGCTGGGGCCTAGCATTTTCTTTCCTGTGAACCTTTCCGCACTAGCCCTGTCGGCAGTCTGCATTTAGAGTGTGAGAAATGGTGCTTAGGGCATCGGCGAGAGCGGGCTGACTTGCTTTATGCATCCAAAATTGCGCCTCTCACCAAGCATCCTTTCAACCCTATCATTAACGACAAACTGAAATACTACTCTTTTGAAACAGGCAATCTTTTTTTTTCTCTTTCTCTCAATGAGTGAGGGAAGGTGCTTGTGAACTCAAGGTCCCCCTTGCGGATGCGCTAAAGACCCCCATCAATCATTTCATTCCACCATGGCATCCGCGCCGTATGTAATGAGACCTCTCATTGACGCAAGTAAAAGAAATGGGGTGCCGAGTAGTGCGCTTTTGCAGAACTTTCTGTTCGTGTCGGACATGTACAGGTGCGCCGAATTTTCCAGTGACACTTCGAAAACCGCTTCCGCTGTCTGTTTTGCAGGGGGCGGACCAAACTTACTTACTAAACTGCCAAACAGAATTGGCCTTGGCTAGGCTACAGATGGGCCACACACAGGTAACGACCTCCCTCCTTCTCACTGGATATTTAAGACCCCTGGGTAGCAGTTGTGGAGAAGGCCTATCCATAGTCGACATCCTAATCACATTTAAGGCAGTCGACAAACCACTACACAAACATTTCCCTGACATGTTCAGACGACCCATTGCGCTGCACCCATAATAGACCCTATGCAAAATGCGCCCCGCCATCTCACGTCGACTCTGGTAACTAGGTTCGCCATTTTGGTACGGTCGTTTGAAACCGAAAGCAATTAGCAAAACATAGAAGGCGGGCATTGACCGCTCTTGGTGATGGACTACAATGCCGGAGCATTGCTTCGTGCCGCAGTGCACGCAATGCGGAAATACCGGTCCAAATGGAGAAAAGGTACGTGACGTTCCACGTTTTTGAATGAACTTTCTGACGCGAACTATGCCGTCGCGAGCAACCTTTGTGACAAGCTGGGCGCGGCGCGCTGGGAGCGAATATTTGTCGTTGGTTCGCTAAGCGCGGGATTCCGTAGTCGCTGTCCGGATGAAAAATGCAATTGCGTTGGAGTTCTGTGGTCCAGCCTTTGTATTGTAAATTACGCCTGAGCGTGCGCCACCTATTCATGCGACTGACAGCGGCGCTCGATCGGGAAAACAGTACCACACGTTGCCAAAATTAGGCTGTTTCTTTACTCGTCCCTGTGGCTCTGCGCCCGCTTCTTTTCATTGTTAAATGGACCGCTTAGCCCCTACACGAGCCTTTATCTTACGTAGGGCTGTAAACAAACTTTTCTTGCCGCACTACACCGTCACGGCGCGGTTGAAAATTTCCTCTGTGATGGGCGCGCATGGTGTCGGAGTGTATTGTTGGTTTCTTTTACGTTTCATTTAGCCGCGTGTCGTTGTAGAAGTGGCGTACACTGTTTTATTATGATCTAACGGTGGAACATTCGAGCTTTTGCCCTTGGTTCTCGATTTGCCTGACTGAAAGGTTTGTTTTTACGTCAAGTTAACTTGGTGCATATTGTCATTTCAGCCAAGATGTATTTACTGTCGAATATTTTGCGACTAAAATACACTCACTCCTCTAGTTAGTCACATGCTGCATGCATGCCTCCGACGTAATGATAGTGGCCATTGAGGTAGGTAGCTGAGACAATTTTCAAGTTGTACTCAAAAAAAAAAAAAGACGGACAGAGTTGCATCAGGCCGTTGCTTTTGCATTGCTTTTGCATTTTTGTACCCACAGTGAAAATCTCAGTAAACTAAACTACTTCGCTGATTTATTGCGCGTACAGTATAGCAAACTGTGGATATAAATGGAACAAAGGGAAGCATCTCCGCACCCCTGCATGCCGCGGTCTAGTAAACACGACGTTGCACAGCCTCTGCGTGCTCGCGAGATTACGACGGCGAAATGTGGCATGAATGCTTGCTGGTAGCTCATAGGTGGCCCTTGAGGTGCCATGCTAGTCCTTGTTTCTGTCACTGTGGGAGGGGGGGGGGGCGGGGCGGGTGAGGCCACCAAAACTGGGGCAAAAAACCCATTCCCAAGACTACCAAGTTTTCTCTTAAGCGCCTGCATGGCAGTCTGTTGCGGCTCGCATTGCTCCTGTACTCGACGTGCATCGAACAGACGCATTGGCAAGGGAAGGGAGGGGCCATTTTCTCGCGGGCTTCTCGCGGGCTTAATGCCCTGCTGTCTCGGCCGTCCCCACTGTCGTGGCAGCTCAGTGCACGCAAGCTCCGGTGGCGCCGCTTAAAACCTTCGGCCTGCAAAAGGGCGAGTAGGTGCACAGCAGCCAGGATTTGACCCCATGCTCCACTGCAACCCGCCGGGCACTCGCACGCTGCCTCCACAATCGCCCCACTGTCCGTCTCAAAGGTGAGGCACACAACATAGGGCCGGCCACTTTTCTTCTGGGAGCGAAAGCAGCTGCTGAGCACATGGATGAGGCCCAACCTGCAATAACAGAGAGAGTATCAGTAAATAACACTCAGGGAAGAACAGGACTAGTCCGCTACTGTTTATGGTAAAGGGACAGAGCAGAAAGAAGTGGCCGCAAGTAACAGACTCAAAATGACCAGATTTTGTGTCTTGCTTAACACTGTTGCAAGGGCAATAATCTACACCTCAAACAGCAATGATGCCAAAATTGTTTGTCAAGTTGGAGCGTGCAAGTATCTCTGTATGCTTTGTTAATGCATTTTCAAGAGAAGGAAGTTTAACATTTAAAAACCTCACCGTGAGTAATGATACCAGTACCCGCATAATCGTGTTCGTCATAACTTAAGCAAGCAATATTATGATTATCCTGAACTCACTTCCAGAACCTTTCGATATAAACAGGTAAACATTCGGGCTATACCGACGACCCATCGAATTAAAAAATCTAGTTCAGTGAGTTCGAGCTAACGAGGTTTTACTGTATTATCTATTCGTGCGCACCAAAAACACGCGCTTTAGAAACAAACACAACTACCCCACCGCCAAAAAAGGAGAAGAAAGACACACAAACAGATTTTTGCGGCAGAACATGTGCAATAAACAATGAGAAAAAAAGAAAATTCAAGGCGTATGTGCGCTTTTGTAGTTGACTTCGCCGAAAAGCGCGATTGCTTTGCGGCAAACGCGAGGGCGAACGACCGTCACGGAAAACGGCCGCAACCTTTCCGTAAGCATCTTCGCCAAAAATCATCCCGTAAATTCGATGTACAGCATTTGAAAATACCTAATCCACCCACTAGCGGTACGATCTGGCGATTGTCGCTTTCCTCTTTCAGGGTTACTGCAACAGGGTCGCCGCTACGCATTTGCATGGTAAACAACGGTGAACTAAGTGCTATACAAATGCTCATACCGGTTAACTCGCATCAAGTAAAAAACAAAAGGATTTACTTACTGCGAGTCGCACGTGTTTGTCCGCACCGATGAAGGCGAGCAATGCACATCGATGGCTAGGCGGCATGCCCTGCTCCGCTGCCGCTCGGATGGGTCTTTGGCGCGGCACCCCGAGTGGTATGAGTCTTCAGGCACAGTCGGCAGCGCAGACAAGTCCTTCGTCCACAATCCACGGTCGGGAGCCGGAAAACGCCGTCCAGTTTGAGCCATACCGCGTTACCGTCACCTGCTCTTCCACAGTAAACAATGCGAGACTTCCCGATCGGCGCCCGTACCAATATGGCCGACGGCCTCGTTTACATCAGTGTATCTAGATCACCAAGCAATTTCGCATAAGGTCTATTGTATAGCTGAAGAACAAAACTTTTCTGCAGAATGTCTTTAGGGTTTTCGCAGATATAAATTCTTTTAGCACTTGTCATACCATACATAACCAGCCCGGCCGTACGCATCAGCAATCTTTGCTCTCTTTTATTTTGTTTACAATTTACTTTTACCCACAGGTTTTGGCATTTAGGCGGCACATCACTCATGATACTTCCTTCTTTGGTGCTCTTTGCCCTTTTTGGCCTAGCGCCATTAAATACCAACCGACATCCTCATCATTCTCTGCCAAAAATTTTCAATGTGCCAATATGCGAATTCTTTTTTTCAAAAACGAAGCTGAAAGCATAAGTATCTGAAGCGCAATGGAGGCTGCTTGCGGAGCAGCCTGTCTGACAACGTACGAAGGCTGTAGTCTGTTTACAAGACATCCCTTACAAATGAGCCCATCTTTCAGTTTTATTTCAGTATGTGACTGCCGGTTCCTCTCCGTCATCGTACGCATCTTACTGTGTTACACACCAACACGTTTAAATCTTGAACCAGCACATTGGCATTATCGATAGTGGCATTCAGCCCAGCTGTGCGTACACATCTCACTGCTCTCCTTTCTCATGCCTACCCTCCACCCCGTGCACGCATAAATGATGGGTGCGTAGCTAGGTGCGAGATACACAGCCGAAACGGTCGCTCGGAAGGCCTTTTAAGTTAAAAAATACTTGTGGGCTCACGCCGGCATTGCAACCGCGCAAGTTGCTCTTAAATTGGCACCTAGCCGGCGAAGTGGGTTGAATAATTTCAACTAATATGCAAATGCCATCCCAATCTAATCCATGGGGGGGGGGGGGGGGGTTGTGAACACGCTTTCACTGGTGTTTGGCTCAGCTCATAAAACGTCCTTAGAAAATAAATTGTGAAGTACTCTTCCAGTACATCAAAACAGTCATTTTCTGGCAATACACAGCCTTGTTCGCCGAGTAGGTTGATCATTTGCGTAGTGGGTTCATTCACAATGTCTAAAATTTCTGAGGGTTATTTCGCAACAAGAAAGGACGGGTTTTAGAGAAAAATGCTTCTTCTTTTCTTACTTAAGTGTATGCTTGTACTCGGACGCTGATTTATGATAAACTGACCACCCTATACTGTTATCTGATAGGTAGGGTAGAACCGTAAATCGTTTTTTTTTTCTTTTTGGAGAGCTTAATAAATGCTCACGTGAACCAAGGGGACCGAAACTAAAAATTTTAGGTGTAGTAAATTTGTCTGTTAGCTCCTCTGCATTATTTTTGCAAGTTTTCCAATTTTGTTCTACCGTTCCAAGTGGGAAGGTTTAAAAATGTATCGCAAAAACATTGAAATTGTGAGTTCACAGAATTGAAACCAGCATTTTTGTCCTATTTAATTAGTGTCTCAAATAGCCAAATACTGAATGTTTTTCTCGACTGTATGCTCAGCCTGGCAGTTTAATTCTATGAATTACTAAAGAGACAAAAAATATTGGAGCACGTAGTTGTTCCGTGATAAATTTACAGTTAGAAGTGCGCTCACTGCAGCACATATAGAAAGGCTGACATTAAAACATCGGTTTTTTTTTTCGTGCAGTCTTTTTCAGCGAGAATAAACTTTTTACTGCATCGTTGATACTGTGTTAAAGTATTTTCGATTATATCTTAGCAACGGGGATTATATCGATTATATCTTAGTTAAGGCTTAGCAACGGGGATGCGCGGCCACCATCACAACGCCAGACGCATTAAGCCGCCACACCCAGACCAAAACATTACCTTCTGGAGAAACATGAATGTATCCCTTTCGCTCTGAGTGACGCTGCACAAGTGTTTCCTCATATTCCGCATATTCCTCCACAGAAGGAATATGCCCTCCTTCACAATAAAAATTGGAAAATATATTAGAGTGAAATCACAATAATAAAGCTGGTGTCATCTTACGAGTGGCTCAAGATTTAGGAACCTGATGGTTCACCCTCGGAGAACAGGCAATACAAGCTGTTTATGCACCGAAATAGCTAAATGGTGGCGGTGGCGAAACGTTTAATGAGCCAAAAAGAAGGGCTAGAAGGGTGCCGTTAGCCTGCTAAGTCCAGGAGGCCTCTTGTCCGGGCTGCCTCCAGTGCGTGCCGCACCAGGGCGACCTGGCGCTCCGGTGCGGAGCTGGTCAGCTCGGACTCCAACGGCTCAGGGGAACTGGAGGAATGGGGATGTGGGTGTTGGAGGCAGGAGAAAACGAGGGGGTATGTGTTGAGAGGGATGTGACAATACAATGTGGGCAGTCGGGTGGTAAGAGAGAAGGGATAGAATGATGTCGTTAGAGTAGGCTTGGCTGTGTAGGCGGTGGAGGATGTAGGACTGTCTGGCGGTGAGAAAAGTGGGGTGGGGGAATCGCCGTCGGGAGTTAGTGTGGTGGGAGAGGATGGAGTTGTACGTTGGCTCGAGAGGTGTCAGGGCTGCTGGGCCGGCGGGGTGAGGGAGTTATTTGGTCGAGGCTTGGCGAGGGAAGTGCCTGGGTGATGAGTTGGCGCGCTGCGGTGTGGGTCGCCTCATTCCCTGCAAGGAAGGAGTGGCCGTGGGTCCCGACAATGGAGAGGTCCGTGTCTACAGGGAGTCGTTGAAGGATGTGAATGGCTGATCGTGTGTGGGGCCGGCTTGGTAGAGGCGGCATGCTTGCTGCGAGTCGGTAATTATGGTCAGGTAGGGTTGGTGGCAGTGGGTCAGGGCAGCGTGGGCGATGGCCAGGGACTCGGCGGTGAACGTGGGAATGTGGAGGTAGGAGGCCGCGTTGGGGAACGGGCCTTGTTGTTGAGGACTGCGATGGTGGTGCTGTGGCGGGTGGAGGACTGTGCTATGTCGGTGTAGCGGGTGGTGGGATCTGTGCCGTAGCGTTTTTCGGGGAATCGGACACGGGTGTTGCGGTGGCCTTGGTTGTAGAAGGGGTGCATATGCTTGGGGACTGGAGGTACGTGGATGCGTTGACGAATGGAGATGGGAATATGTTGGGGTGCGTGTGGAGTTGCAGGGGCCGTGCGTCCGACGGTCTCAAGTACCCGTCGACCAGCCGGTGTGAGGGAGAGTCGGTACAGGTGGGAGCTGCGTTGGGCTTCCAATATATCTGTGAGGGTATTGTGAAGGCCAAGCTGCAGGAGGCGAGTGTTGAAGATGTAAGTAGGGAGGCCTAAGGCTGCTTTGTAGGCCTTGCGGATCAGAGCGCCCAACTTGTTAGCTTCGAGTGTCTTGAGGTTGTCGAAAGGGCAGCTGTATGTAAGGCGACTGATGAGGAGTTGCGTAAGTTGGGTGATTGCTTTGTGGAGCTGTGAGAGAAGATTGGCGCCGGAGCTGTCGTAGTGACAAGGAACTCCGAGTACCCGCAAAGTTGTGAGTTGGGGAATGGGAGTACAGTATATGGTCACTTGTGGGTCTGGGGTGGGTTGTGTGGGGTGGCGGAGGATGCGGACTCGGTGAAAGAGGAGGGCTGACTTGTTTGGTTCGACCGTTAGGCCTGTATGGTGGAGGTAGGCGA
Source organism: Haemaphysalis longicornis (assembly GCF_048455015.1). Classification (NCBI taxonomy): domain Eukaryota; kingdom Metazoa; phylum Arthropoda; class Arachnida; order Ixodida; family Ixodidae; genus Haemaphysalis; species Haemaphysalis longicornis. The sequence goes on from NW_027526361.1 coordinate 217,336,388, forward strand.
CGGTGGTGTCGATGGCTTGCTGGAGGGCGTCTTGTTGCGCGCCGCTGCAGCCGCTGGTAGTAGGTCATCGGCATAAAGCGCATGGTGGATACCGGGGATGACATTGAGGGCACTGGGGAGGTCGCGGAGGGCGATGTTAAAGAGTAAGGGGAAATTGCAGATTCTTGCGGTGTGCATTTGGCAGGGGTGTGGAAGGTAGAGGATTGGAGATGGCGGAGCCGGAGGGTGGCAGTACCGTCCCGCAGGAATGCGGAGACGAATTAGTAGGCGCGGTGGCCGCAAACGGTGTGGTTAAGGTTATCGAGGATGGCTTGGTGCGTATGGTTGTCGAAGGCCCCTTTGGAATCGAGGGTGAAAAGCGTTTTGGGGGTGTCACGGCTGAGGTGGTCGAGGAGCTGTTTTTTTTATTTGTGTAAAGATGTCTTGGGTGGAGAGATGTTGGTGTAAACCGAACATGGTAACAATGTACAGGTAAGTGCCTTCGAGGTACAGGTGGCGAGGAGCTGGGTCGCAGAGTGGCAGGGTGGCCGCAGGGTGGTCGCATGGGTCGCAGGGTGGTGGCGGAGACGGGTTTGACGGGCTTGGGCATAAGGGTGGTGTCTGAGTGGCGCCCCTATGAGGGGTACCTGCCGGCTTCCCAGTGGCTGTTGTAATACTTGACGAGGTGTTCAAGGGTGTGTCCAGGTAGGTTGCGGACAGTTCTATAGGCGATGTTGTCTCTGCCCGCCATTCTTGCCATTCTTGCCCGCCTCACCAGCAACACCACGCCGAAATAGGTGAAGTGTAAAAATTATGTATAAAAAGCGGATTTTTTTGTAATATCTCGTCATATGTGCACCAACGGGCATAGTTATTAGCGTATTTCCTGAAGGCGACAAAATCTGAAGATTGTTTTTGAAGAAAGAAAAACATAACCTCCACATAAACTCATTATATGAAGTTTTGAGACTCAAAAAACTTTATTTGCTCGGTAGAAATGTGGATAGTGTATCTTGTAGTGTAATTTATACAACTTCTTGTTTGTCACTTGGTGCCTTGTCGCACAGAGCTATTGTCATAGCGCTATTATGACATGCGCCGTTATGTGGATGGTCGTTTGTAGTGCGCTGTTTTGTAGACCGCTTTTTTAAAGCAAAGCTTTGTAAGCCTACCAGAAATGGTTTTGTCGCGGTGTGGTGGACAAGAAACGCCCAACGCGACTGAGGAGGTGGAGAGCACTTTTCACTCACAAAGAATTGTGTAGATGGCGCGGCGAATGGACGCTACTACGCAGCGGTTCCCTTGCTCACCCCGCTGGGCGCGTCTCCGGGACCTTTCCATCGCATCTGTCGTCTCCTGTAGGGACGTTTTTTTTTTGCGCCTGTTTTGGCGTAGCTTCGCGTTCATTGCGCGCTTCCTTCACGAGGATTGATTAACTTATTCGACAGCACCTCCTAGGTAACCCGGATGCGACGGAATTAATTTGGTCGTACGACAATGATATTTTAAGGATCGGTTTTCCGGGTGGATAAAGAAAATATTTGTACTACCTACAAGCATCTGGCTGCTAGAGAAACCCCAACTTTTACGCACAAGCATGACACTATTGGGACTCCGTTTACTAAATTGGTGAATACTAGTTCGATTGTGTTTAAACAGGTACTACAAAGGCGAAAGGACGAACATGTTCCGATAAATACCGATTATCAGAGTTCCCTCAGTTTTCTCGCAATTCTCAAACTAAAGGAACAAGTTCAAATCGGTGTAAATTGAAATCACTAAGCTGCCATCCCGAATTGGTTTCCTTGTCTGCTATGCTGTCGCGCGTTGGTGTAGCGCCGATCTAGCAAATCAGGATGACTTGATAAGGCTGTCTCACCCTTAGCAAAATGCTCCTCTCCATTTTGTTCGGCCGATACATGGCCGGGCTACAACAGCGGAGTCTGCCGCTCGGTGAGGGCGACGCTGCTGAGTACGGGATTCCGCCTCCACGCATCCCATATAATGGCTGGAAGAATCTCTGGTTTGACTCTTTGTAGGGCCACGTGCGTGAATGACGTTGCCTAGGCAATTGTTGTGGGTGTAGTTAACAGCTTTGCTTCCAAACCACCTTCACAGCGTAGATTGAAACCGATTTTTAAATTGAAACTTTACCGCGCTTCACGCTAAGGGGGGAGCCCTGTAGCGCCACCATCATCATCATCTTAAGGGCCACCATCATCATCAGCAGATTGGCCAGCTGGCACGGAACACACTCGGCACCCGGCACCGGGTCTGGAACGGCACCCGTTTTAAGTGCGAATGCACTTCTTAGGCGAGCCTGAATCGTCCGCCGCCGTAGTCCGCGTAGCAACAGCTGCGGGTGCGCGCGCTCCTCGTCTTCCCTAGCAACGGGGGGAGATGGGCGCGCGCTGCCTGGCCGCGTCCCCATGGCTCATTCTTGTTGTCGTTCCTGCTGACATGGCACATACCCACGTGGGGGATTGTCCAGGAATCGGGCGTGAGAAGGGCTAATGCACCCGCTTAAAGGAGTACTGACACGAAATTTCAAAGCTGAGATCCGCTCTAGCAATCAAGTACAACGACAACACAAATAGGTGTCTGTGAATAAATGCATCTTTCTTTCTTTGTAGTTGTGTGTGTGTGTGTGTGTAATCTCTCTTTCGCGAACATTACCGAACCGCGCAAATTCAACTCGTGCATTCGCACTTTCACATTCTTCCCCTCGGGGAAATGCGGGGAATTTTTTTCTACGCACCTCGTCGTGACCATGCCACCGCCAACTCAACCGAAATAAACGTGGGTCCGGCCGCACCGCCTAATCGGCCGCCTACAACCTCTCATTGTAGGCACACATCACAATCATGAAACGTTACCTGTTTTGGACTAGGCGCTTTGCATGATCACTGGACAATTTTTTCCTGGGCCGTGCAGCCGTGAAGTTTGAAAAACAGTTTTTCGGCGACCCGTTCTCCACGACAGTGCTAATTGTACGGTTCCACTGTGGATTTTTGCACACTGCCACGTCCACGCCATTGAAAAATTTCCAGGGACAAAACTCAGCAGCCCCGCCACGCATTTGGACAGTTTCTCTAAAGTCGGATGGCGCGAATTGAGCAAGACCAGCTCGAGAAAATCACCGGGCAAGCACGTGCTTGCCTTGACCCGCCAATGTAACAGCCTGACTCGCCGCTGGGTCGCCGCCGCTGGACGGCACCTCCGGTCGCGGCTTCGCTCTAAGCGAGTCAAGCTCCCCGAGCGCTTCGAGTAATGCGGCATAAAATGCATGCGTTTGGGATGGAACCAGAAAAAAATCGAACAAAGCGATATTTAGAGAAAAGCGATTTCGTTAGAGGGAGGAATTACTGCATATAATTAAGAAGTATCGCTCAGCTGCCGGTAGACAAAGCCAAATTTTATGTATTCAGTGACGATCTTTTATAACGCCATTTGAGAACGTAGTCACACCCAGAAAGGTGTTTTCAAGCAAACTGTAACAGTTTCATGGACATTTTAAACAATTTCAATGTTTCTTAAATGTGCAGTATGTACTGTACAGTACTAGTTATAGGTGGGATGGCAATATTCAACCAACCAAAGTGTTACTGCTCTATGTTTGTATCACTTAAACAACATCGAAGGGAATACCTTTCTTTGTCGATGCTTCTCGAACAATTGGAAAATTATTAAAACCAAAGCAGCATCCCACCAGCAATGTGGCGCTATTGGCCACTTTCCATCTAATTTTCGGCTTCTTCTTTCGCTTTTTCTTTTCGACTTTTTCTTTCGCTTTCGGCTAAACGTCACTAGAATCGAACGGCGACCACAAGAAACGACTGCTTCGGATAGCAAATAACGCAAGGGAACTCTCTGCACTCAAGCCCTCTAGCTTCTTGATAGCGTCTGGGAACGAAATAAGCGGTCGCTTCATTTATGGAACTCCTTCAGAGTTTTCCTATAACATCAATATGAGAATCTCCGTGAAACTGGCGTGGCTGAAAACCCCGGGGTGGAAAATTTCCACTCGTGTAATCGCAATGCGGTATTCTGGTTTCCCAGCAGACAGACTTTTTCTGGTGTATGTTACTTTTTTGCGTCTAAACGGACCATGACGCAGCTATTGTGGTGCAATAAAATTATCATTGACACAAGAACAGGTATCACGCGACTTAGTTAATGAAGATTCTGCGCTTCCTAAACCTTTTTCTTTGCTTCCGCGCGGGATCTGACCGTCTTGCCGATGGTTTAGAGTTAACGCCGGCATGATTATCTTTTCTGTCATTATTAAACCGCAGCATTTGTTTCAAGACGCTAAACCGCAGCATTTGTTTCAAGACGCCCACCGGCTTTTGTATGAAATATTCCGTCTGAATTCTGATTACTATATTCTTAACATAGATAAACCGCTAAACACTGTATCTTTAATCCTTATAGTCATGATTTATTTCTGAGATTCATCATCATCATCATCATCACCAGCCTATCTACACCCACTGCAGGGCAAAGGCCTCTCCCATTATTCTCCAATTACCTCGGTCCTGTGCCAACTGTGACCAATTTCCCCCCGCAAATTTCTTGATCTCATCTGCCCATCTAAGTTTCCGCTCCCTGAAACGCTTGCCTTCTCTAGGGATCCACTCTGTTACCCTTAATGACCAGCGGTTATCTTGCCTTCGCATTACATGCCGTGCCTACGTCTATTTCTTCTTCTTAATTTCTACTAATATGTCTTTAAAACCAGTTTGCTCCCTGACCCACTCCGCTCTCTTCTTGTCCCTTAAGGTTACACCTATCATTTTCCGCTGCATTGCCCGCTGAGTCGTTCTCAATTTAAGTTGAACCCTCTTAGTGAGCCTCCAAGGTTCCGCCCCGTAGGTGAGTACCGGTAAGATGCAGCGGTCATACACTTTCTTCTTCAGCGACAATGGTAGGCTGCTATTCATTATCTGAGAATGTCTGCCATATGCACCCCACCGCATTCTGATTCTTCTAATTATCTCTGCCTCATGGTTGGGATCTGGGGTCACAACTTGGCCTAGGTAGATATATTCGCTTACCACTTCCACTGACTCGCCACCTATCTCAAACTACTGTGCTGTCCCGAGGTTATTGATCATTACTTTAGTGTTCTGCATATTAATTTTCAGGCCCACGGTTCTACTCGGTTCGCCCAGTGCGGAAAGCATGCTTTGCAATTCGTCCCCCGAGTTACTTAGCAAGGCAACGTTATCAGCAACTCTGAGGTTACTGAGGTATTCTCAATTAACCCTTACTCCTACCTGTTCCCAATACCACGTTCTGAATACTAAGCATGCTTTGAATGTAAGCGTGTTTTGAATAACATTGGAGAGATTGTGTCTCCTTGTCCGACACCCTTCCTTATAGGTATTTTACTGCTCCCCCTATGGAGGATGATGGTAGCTGTAGACTCATCGTAGATATCCTCTAGTATTCTTACATAATGCTCATCTACCCCCTGGTTCCGTAATGCCTGAATGACTGCTAGGGTATCGACCGAGTCGAATCTATGAAGGCTATATATTATGAGAAAGCATTTGACTCGGTCGAAACCCTAGCAGTCATTCAGGCATTACGGAACCAGGGGGTAGATGAGTATATTGTAAGAATACAAGACGATATCTACAATGGTTCTACAGCTAGCATCATCCTCCATAGGGACAGCCTTTTGAGATTAACCTCATCAGAATACGTAGTCCAGGGTTTGACGGAAGTCCGTCTGGTCAGGTGGTAAGTTCATAACAAAATTGCGGTCACTGACCAAGTCAACAGAATAAAATTGACGTTTCGCTTCCCTTACGAAATCCTTGTTCACAATGCGGCGAGGCAAGACTTCGTCGCGGTTTTCATGCTCTCAAGATTGTAGTCACTCCTGCTTCTAAACAGGAGTGACTACAATACGCAAATGATGACTCTACTGAACGGCAGCCCAACGTACGTGTGTTTGCCCAATGACCCGACAACAAGCGTGCAAAGTAAGCTTCAAGGGCTTCTTGCTGAACTTTTCAAGCTAGTGTCTCCTGAACAAAAGAAGCTCTATCCGACATCTATTCACCAACGGCTAAGCCCCCGCCATTTATGGCGTACTTAAGATACACAAGCAACGATGTCCTCTCCGCCCAATAGTAGACTTTACAAGGTCGCCACTGTAACCACTTTCTTGTTACCCGCACCTGGTGTTGAGTCCCGTAGCGGGTAAAACATCGACGCACATCCAAAAAGGATGCGACTTTGTTGAGAGAGTGCGACATGTGACTTTGAGTCCCAACGAAGCTATGGTGTCCTTTGACGTGACATCTCTCTTTACCAGCGTCCCTGTCGACTTTGCTGTGACCGCAAGCCGGGATGTTCTGAACCGTGACAGCACACTCGCCGACCGCCCCTCTTTTGACGTGCCTGAGCTGTGTAAGCTGCTCGACTTCGGTTTGAGCAACACGTATTTCACGTATTGCAGCAAATTCTACAAGCAGGCCCGAAGCACGGCGATGGCAGCTTCAATATCGGTATTTACAGCTAACCTTGTGATGGAGGCCATAGAGGAAATGCTCTGAGTTCTTTCACGGCCGCCCCAAAAGTTTTCTACGATTACGTGTGTTCTCCGAAAGGATGACGTTACAGAATTTCAGCAATCTATGAATTGCGTAGAACCCAGTATTCATTTCACTGCTGAACAAGAATAAAATGGATGCCTGCCCTTTTTTGACGTTCTCGTGAGGCGCACAGATAATGGACTCGCCTTTTCTGTGCACAGGAAGCCGACCCATACAGGCCAGTGTCTTAACTTTGCATCCTGCCTCCTCGTTGGCCACAAGACATCTGTTGCATAGAAATCTCCTGGGTAACCCCCGCCAAGCGCATTTGCACCGGGGAGAAGCAACTAGATAGAGAACTAAAGAAGAGTCAACAAGAACTATCTCAGAACGGGTACACGCAAAAATTCAGCAAGCAAATCGAACAGCGAATATTGTCTCCTGCCGAAAATGCACCGAGGCGAACGTTCCACTCCAGGACGGCAATCGCTTACGTCGCCGGCGTCAGCGAAGCCCTTTCCAAGGTATTTTCCAATAATGACTTGCGGGTTCCCCAAGTGCGCTCCGCAAAACTTCGTGGCAAGCTAGTGAATGTGAAGGACAAGGTCCCGAACGAAAAGTACCCTGGTGTCATTTACAAGATGCCGTGTGGCGACTGCGACTGCGCATACGATGGCGAAACTGGAAAGTTCCCGAAACGCCTCAAGGAACACCGGCGTGACGTAAACAAAAAGAGCGTCACCGCGAATGTTCTCGCAGAACATGCGGCAGCTCATACTCACCAAATTGACTGGGACAGTGCAACAATCAGCGCAAAAAAAAGAAACGCAACAACCAGGCTTCTCGCTCAATCGCATTTATTCAAACGACATCAGATACCACCAACCGGACAGATGGCAATATGCCCGGTATCTACGCACGATCATTACGACGCTTTTTGACAGCATGATAGCCGTGACGAAGTCTTGCCTCGCCTCATTGTGAACAAGGATTCCGTATGGGATCCGAAACGTCAATTTTATTCCTTTGACTTGGTCAGTGACCGCAATATTGTTATGCACTTACCACCTGTCCAGACGGACCTCTGTTGAACCCTGGTCTACGCACATTATCGGAGCGTGCATGGACAAGATGTCGTCACCAAGATTCGTCGATTCTTGTCGCTAACGTCCAGGACTAACGCGTTCAGGAAACACCTGGAATTTAACCTGACGTGCAAAAGCGAGCACTTAGCCAAAATCATTAAGCCCGAAGACGCCGGTAGAGACGACCTGTGACCACAAGATAATTCGGCAAGCACAGCGGAGGTCTCTGCAGGCAAGATTTTCGGAAGTCCAACAGAAGTTACGGGGCCTGGAGACGGAAACATTCTTCGCCGAACGCCGGCTAGAGCACCTGATACCTGAGGAGTTTTGTGACGTACAGCTACACGCTAACTTCAGCACTACTTGTAGCGAGCGCGAATGCAGGAGCTCGCAGCAGTGGAAGCTGGAAGCGTTACGCCGAAAGGCCACGGAAGAGGAACGGCGCAACGTCGTGAACCTCTCCTCCTACTAGCCTACCTCAGCCGAGTTGTCCATCCTACAGCGAGGCTTCAGCTTCCACACGGACACTGCAGCAGACGCGATGAAGGTGATCAGCGCGGTGGAAAAAGCCGTCTGTAAACTCCTGCCGAGCGTGCGGGAGGAGTCCCGCACTCGGGAAATTGGAGTGCCCTCAAAATGGCGAAAACAAAGATGGTCAAGCACGGAATTCCAAGCAGCGGAAAAGCGTCCCATACAAAGGGTTCATGCCAACAGCGATGTGGTAGTCCTTCCAGCCAACACAGGGAACGCCACCTTGCTTCTAAACAGGAATGACTACAATACCAAAATGATGACTCTACAGAACGGCAGCCCAACGTACGTGTGTTTGCCCAATGACCCGACATAAAGCGTGCAAAGTAAGCTTCAAGGGCTTCTTGCTCAACTTTTCAAGCTTTTGCTTCCTGAACAAAATAAGCTCTATTGCCGACTTATATGCACCAACGGTTAAGCTCCCGCCATTTATGGCGTACCTAAGATACACAAGCAAGGATTACCTCTCCGCCCAATAGCAGAATTTACAAGGTCGCACTGTACCGCCTTTCTGGATACCTGCACCGAGTGCTGAGTCCCGTAGAGGGTAAAACATCAACGTACATCCAAAAGGGATCCGACTTTGTTGAGAGAGTGCGACATGTGACCTTCAGTCCCGACAACGCTTTGGTGACCTTTGAGGTGACATCTCTCTTTACCGGCGTCCCTGTCGACCTTGCTGTGACCGCTTTCCAGGATGTTTTTAACAGTGACAGCACACTCTCCGACCGCACCCCCTTTGACGTGCCTTAGCTCTGCAAGCTCCTCGACTTCCATTTGGGCAACACATACTTCACGTATTGCAACAAATTCTACAAGCAGGCCCGTAGCACGGCGATGGGAGCTTCAATATCGGTATTTACAGCTAACCTCGTGATGGAGGCCAGAGAGAAAAAACCTCTGAGTTCTTTAACGCCCACCCCAAAAGTTTTCTACCATTACGTGAACGATATCTTTTGTGTTGTCCAAAAGGCAGACGTTAGAGAATTTCAGCAATGCATGAATTCTGTGAAACCCAGTATCCAGTTAACTGCTGAACAAGAAGAAAATGGATGCCTGCCCTTTCTTAACGTTCTCGTGAGGCGCACAGATAAAGGACTCGCCTTTTCTGTGCACAGGAAGGCGACCCACATAGGCCAGTGCCTTAAGTTTGCCTCCTGCCACCCCGTTGGCCACAATACATCTGTTGTTTCCTCCTTGGTAACCCGCGCAAACGCATTTGCACCGGGGAGAAGCACCTAGATAGAGAACTAAATAAGATTCAACAACAACTATCTCAGAACGGGTACGCGCGGAAATTCATCAGGCAAATCAAACAGCGAATTTTGTCTCCTGCCAGAGATGCACCGAGGCGAACATTCCACTCCAGGGCGGCAATCCCTTACGTCGCCGTCGTAAGCGAACCACTTTCCAGGGTATTTTACAATTATGACTTGCGGGTTGCCCACGTGCCCTGCGCAAAACTTCGTAGCAAGCTAGTGAACGTGAAAGACAAGCTCCCAAAGAAAGGTACCCTGGTGTCATTTACAAGGTTTCGTGTGGTGACTGCGACTGCGTATACGTTGGTGAAACTGGGGAGTTCCCGAGACGCCTCAAGGAACACCAGCGTGACGTAAACAAAAAGAACGTCACTGCGAATGCTCTCACAGAACACGCGGAAGCTCATAATCACCAAATTCATTGGGACAGTGCCACAATCATCGCAAAAGAAAGAAACGCAACAACCAGGCCCATCGTTGAATCGCTTTTTATTCAAACGACATCAGATACCATCAACCAGACAGAAGGCAATATGCCCGGTATCTACGCACGATCATTACAACGCATCTTGACAGCATGAAAGCCGCGGCGACGTCTTGCCTGGCCTCATTGTGAAGAAGTATTACGGAGATTATTCTTTTGACTTGGTGAATGACCGCAATTTGGTTATGAACTCATCAGAATAGCGACAGGTTAATGTATTAAGATATCCTGCGCGAGACTGCAGTGTTATTTCACTGGGGCGCTGGAGTATAGTAAATATTGTTTCCACTGCAGGAAAGGTTGGCAATTGAAGCCCCAAATCACAAACATTACTGGCAAACAGGATTCCGTGAGGCTCAAATACTCAACCACTGCCGCAAAAAACCTGACTTTTATATTTTTAGGCAAACCGGATGGATGGACCTAGCTCGCCTATTAGGCAGAGCCTAAGCTGCAAGTACCGAAAATGGCACAAAGAGGCTTCTTTACAGGTTATTTGTGTCGTCGCGTCCTGCCATATCTTCACAGAAGGCCGGTACGCCATTCTTCGGCGAGCAGTTTATGGCTGCTACGGTGCATTAAACGCTGCTTCTTTTCGAGAAGGGTCATATTCGGGATTAGGAGGCTTCCACAAATACAATCTGCGCAGAAGCGCATATAGGGTTACGATACAAACTATATTTATTTAAATGTTCAACATGGCCATAAATTACCGTTGGGTGTAAAGTTTGTATTGACGAGGAAACCGGTTTCCCGACGCACTTTACAACCGCGTTCTGCGCCGCCCCTATATCCTTTGTTCTCGCCACTGTGTCTTGCTGTCGACTTTTAACGAGGGTTCACAAAGGTGATCACGAGCACAGGGCGTTCGGAAAATAAGTTCGCTGTACCATCTGCATGGACATACATATGTAAAATCATTGAAAAGTTCATACTATTTGGAAGAGAGTGCGAGCACTAAAATTGTTCTTGTGAAACAAAAACACACAAAGGACAGTATAGAAAAGTGAGCTGCTGCTGGGAGTCCGCGGTAAACTTCCGAAACGGAGGAAATGTTTTGCGAAATGTCTTATGATTAGATATGCTCCACGGAAGGCTTATTCGAAAGATAGAGTCGGGAATTATGAATTCCTGAATGTGTTGGAGTGCAGTGTTGTATAGAGATGTTTATTTATTCAAACCATTTACCAATAAAACAGTGCATATTCTGCTGCACCTTGAGGCATATATAATACCACAAATGAAGTTCGAGAAAGAAAGACATCGCCGTGGTTGCACGGGCACATTTTTAACTCTCTTGTACAGCTCCGGTCTTGGGCGGGAGACAGGCCCTCTAGAGACTAGCCAGGAAACTGGAAGAGGCTATCGCATACATACTTATACAATTTTTTACGCGATACCGTTTGCAGTAATTCATAAAAACATTGGATGGAGAGAACTTCGACCTTCTCAAATCCCTCTAAGCTGAGCAGAGCTTTAAATTTTCCCCAGTCTGCTTTTTCAAGCCTTCACTACGTTGTACACCGTTTGAGGGCAGAAACAGGGTTCACTTTTGAGAAAAAGGCAGGAAAGCGGTCACTTTCATTTGCATCGTTCACTGCACTCCATTAAAACTCCATCTGGATCTCTGGCGATGCAACACGAAGGTTTAATGCGGAAGAGCTTCCAGTACTTGTCAAAACGCGTGTCGTCCCCATTATCATACACAGCAACACTGTCATCTGTCACCCACTGTTCTATTAATTTTCCCTCATGGTTGATTTTGTCCCGTTCCCGCCAGCAGTACTGGCATAAAATCGTCCCATAAAAATCGTCCCATCGTCTGGTTCACTGCTCGACGAAGGCCTCTCCCTGTGACCTACAACCACTCCTGTCATCTCCTGCTTGAGTTCACAGTTTGCCTCCCAATATTTTACTTGATCCCTCCATCTGCTTAATGGCCTTTCCCTTCCTCTAGACCCATCCCTTGGTATCCACTCTGTTATCCTAATTCTCCACCGGTTGTCTGTTTTTCTCACCTCATGGGCATACCAAATCGTTTTATTTATTTTTACGAACAATAATTTGTTCCCAGAGCCAGCCTGCTCGTTTCCTGTCCCTGATTGGTGCTGCTTACCGCCTCGTGTGACGCCAATGCGTACAGGTTTAACAGCATTTAAATGTGCTGTTTAAATAGAGTGCGGCAAAACAAGCACCAGTGATGTACATGCCCTTCCAAAGCATTGAATTTGCTGTTCGTTCCTGTAGCTCCAATATTTGCTTTGGTGATATAACCGAACTTGTATTATAATACGTCATGAGACATCTGTGTGTCTGTACGTGATGTGCTCCGCAAAAGTGGGCTTTTAGATTGAAGTTTCTTTGGCGGTGAGAAATTTAGGGCGTGTTTTGAAGTGAAAGCTACCTGTCTTCCGCAGGCGATTCCCATCAAAAACGCATTTGCTGCTATATACAGCGCGGGCGCCAATTTGTCTCCTTTGTCATTTTTGGAATTATGAAACGTCTGCGGCCAGACTAGAAAAAGCACGCGCCACACCTTTGCCGGAATAATAGTTGTGGTCCTCTCCTTTAATAACGCCACGTTAGTGCACCTGTCGTGCAATATGATGTCTATGAGCATGCTTAAGGCATACGGTGATTTAGCTGTTATCAACAGTGCTAGCGCAGTGATAACGTACAGTCTCCCATTTTTTAACATTATAGCGGGAGCGACGACCGATCGCCATGTCAGCGCCTTAACACGGTGTTCACCGGCAAAATAGGCGAGGGTACGCGCACGCGCATAAACTATCTGTTGTGGGAGCGTCGTCTTTGCGCTGTTCTTCTCAGGGCAACATACCACCGGTTTTTTTTTTATCTTTGAAAGCCGTTTCACCACCGCCAAAGGCAGCTAAGCATCGTGGGGCACAAAGTCATTCAGATGCAATGGCAGGGTGTGTACTACTCAAAAGGAAACAGCGTAGCAGACGACACTCATACAGCAGGTAGCCCTATGCGCCTGCGCGTACTCTCGCCTATTTTAATGCTGAGCACCGTGATAAGGCGCTGACATGCTGGTTGGCCGTCGCTCCCGCTTTATTGTTAAACATTTGGGAGGCTGTACTCGTCTGCCTATGTGGAAGCCCGTGCTCGATTCCTACATAAACTAAAAGCGTTCTTCCATTTTTCTGTACTGCGTGGCGCCGAGGACACTGTTTGTAGCGAAAAAACAGAAAGACAACAAGAAGCAGAGCATCTACCGTTTTTCTCAGACGGTATGGCTGACGTTTACGTCGTAAAAGCCATGTATATTTTTTCTGCGCTCCAGTTCAATAACCGTAAGGCTGTACATTTATCAGATTAGAAGGCAGCGGTAAAACCGCTATCTGAGTTCGGGAATAGTGTATGTGCACAGGTGAGAGGAACCGCGTTATTGTGGTCAAGAACACACTCCGTACAGATTAGTACAACTGGGATGAGAGAAGTGATAAGAAATGCTTCATGGAAAGAACAAAAAAATCAGCGGAATAAAGTCGTGTTATGTACCAAGAAACAAAACGCACGGCGGGCAAACACTGCGTCACTGTATTGAACAAACCTCCGCTGTATTAATAATAAAAGGAGTGAAGGGAAATAAGTGACAACAGAGAATTACTTGGTATGGGTGAAAGAACAGTATCGTCTTTATACGACATCCGCAGCGAAGCACGTCGATAAGTGGTTAGGTTTCCACTATGGTTTAGGAAGAGGACATTTTGTGAAAACCCGGTGATTCCGTGATAACCGTGAAATATTTTTACTGTGTTCTCACCGGAAACAGCAGTAATGATTTCGATTAGCGGAAGTTTTGAGATATCTTTAATTACTCTTATTAGATTTAAAATTTTCGTCTTCAATCACGGCCTTTTTTTCCGTGGTTTCCCAAATAGCGTGACCATCCTCATCAACACATAGATGAACAGGTTTTGCTCATAAACTGAGAGAATGCGGAGTGAGGGCTCACTATGGAACGATGGGAATACAGCTTTCTCCAAACGGTGAGCCTTGGGACCAGTAGCCCCAGTTGCAAAGCACGTGAGGTTGTTATTACATACGGTTTTTGTTTCCCTTGCAGGCCCGCGCCTCTGTTTCAGAATGCCGATGAAGTCATTGCTCTTTGGGAATAGGATCGGTTTGTCTGAAGCACATCAGTTCTTAGACTTCTGTGGTCTTTGTGTCACTATTTTGTGTTCAGGTGCCCGTATATTGTGCGGGCAAAATTTTTAGTTATTTGATTGATATCTGCTTTGTTGTTAGTAGGGCAGGCAGGGTGTTATGTCGTATATATAAACTACCTAATAAATTAGACATGCGATATTTGTGATCTCAACAAAACACCAGAGAAATCGGTTGTTTGGTTTAAAGGACAAGAAGTAATTTTCGGTGGTACCAACTGGACTGAAAGTAAAAAAAACGAAGTTAATTGAATCAGGCCCATATCCCAAAGCGTTGGAGCATTGTTTCGTCTTCCACAACTTCCCGGGTGAAATAAAGCGAAAAACAAAATCGCTCCTATAATACAGTGTCACATTATGCATTCGCATTGCCTTTTTTTATTTTGAGGTGTTGCTATTTAATTATATACAGTGGAACCGAACTGTGTTAAGAACAGGATGTACTGGGAGGGATAGATTACAACAGTTAGAATGGGGCTGCCTATTTCAACAACAAATGAATAGGCTGATCACAAATAGAACATAAGAAATAAACAAGAGGAAAAGCTGTTGGATAACGCATTCGACGTATTGTCACGAAGACAAGGACGAAGCAGTTGTCTTGAATGAGAAACACGTTTATTGGAGCGAACTTGTGCTCCCCTAACAACTCAAAAGAATACAGAGGCGGCGAAGCAGCGGTCAACAAAGTGACTTGCACAGGCGAGTGTCGTCGAATCGAATGCTCCGGCGTCCGCACTGCAGGCTTTTTATCTTTCGGCGCGCGTGGTTCTCGAAACGTCGATTCGCATCGAGAACATAGTAGATCCAAGAAGATTATTCTGGGCTGTTCACGTTAGATCGGAATGCTCTCCCTATCACGACAGATAACACATGCGGCACAGAAAGAAAGAATGGAACACGCGCTTCCCTTGGCGCAGAGATAACACAGACGGTAGCCGGGCGGTAAAAGCAAAACACAAATAAACAAACCCAATGTATGGTTCGCGGCATTACCCCCCCTCTAAGAGTGCATCGACCCGATGCTAACATAAGCGACAGTTCGAAAATAAAAATAAAATTCGTTATCGACCGTAGAAAGGTTTTAAGCGAACCACGTGGACGACTTCGGGTCGCGTGCGTCGTCGTGATGTTCCGGAATCACCATCGGGGATCACCTCGTAGGTAAGTTGGCCGACACGTCGTAGAATCTGGTAGGGTCCGAAATACCGTCGCAGGAGCTTCTCACTGAGTCCGCGTCGTCGGATGGGAGTCCAAACCCACACACGATCCCCTGGTTGGTACTCGGCGTCTCGGCGTCGGAGGTTGTAGCGGCCCGCATCCACCAGCTGCTGGTCCGTTATACGAACTCGAGCGAGCTGGCTAGCCTCCTCCGCACGTTGAAGATATCCGTGGACGTCGGCGTTGAGGTCGTCGTCTTCTACATGCGGAAGCATGGCGTCGAGCATCGTAGTCGGCCTTCTACCGTAGACAAGCTCGAACGGCGTCAGCTGCGTCGTCTCCTGGATAGCCGTGTTGTACGCAAACCTGACATACGGGAGCACTTCGTCCCAAGTCTTATGTTCAACGTCAACGTACATTGACAGCATATCTGCGATTGTCTTGTTCACACGTTCTGTTAGTCCGTTCGTTTGGGGGTGGTACGCCGTCGTTCTTCGGTGATCCGTGTTGCTGTAGCGTAATACTCCTTGCATCAGCTCCGCAGTAAATGCCGTTCCGCGGTCGGTGATTAGGACTTCAGGGGCTCCATGTCGCAGCACAACTTGGCTTATAAAGAACTTTGCCACTTCTTGTGCAGTCCACCTCGGAAGAGCGGCGGTCTCTGCGTAGCGCGTCATGTAGTCTGTCGCTACGACAATCCACTTGTTTTGTGATCGTGACGTAGGGAACGGGCCTAAAAGGTCCATTCCAATCTGTTGAAATGGTCTCGAAGGGACGGCGATCGGTTGCAGAAGTCCGGCGGGTCTTGTCGGCGGCGTTTTTCGTCGCTGGCAGTCACGGCAGCTCCGAACGTAGTGGGTGACGTCAGAGGTAAGGCCGGGCCAGTAGTACCTCGCCTTGATTTTTCCAATAGTGCGGGCTGTGCCGAGATGTCCGGAAGACGGGTCGTCGTGGCACGCTTCCAAAATTTCATCACGAAGGTCCGCGGGGATGACGAGAAGGTAATTCGCTCTTGTTCCGGGGCTGAAATTCTTCTTCACGAGGACGGAGTTTCTGGGGCTAAATGCTGGTAAGCTGCGTTTGAAGGTCCTAGGAACGGCAACGTTGCATCCCTCGAGGTACTCGATTAGGACGCGTAAGTCGGGTTCGGCACGCTGCTGGGCGGCTAGGTCGCTCTCCTTCACGATCCCGAAGAACGCGCTGTCTTCATCAGCGTCTTGTGGTGGTGGGTCGACGCGGGCGCGGGACAGGCAGTCGGCGTCGGAGTGTTTCCTGCAGGAATAATAAACGACTGTAACGTCGAACTCCTGCAGGCACAAGCTCCACCGCCCAAGACGGCCAGAGGGGTCCTTCAAATTGGCGAGCCAACACAGCGCATGGTGGTCTGTTACAACCTTGAAAGGCCTTCCATACACGTATGGGCGAAATTTTGAAATCGCCCATATAATAGCCAGGCACTCTTTCTCAGAGGCAGAATAGTTTTTCTCCTCCTTCGACAGACCACGGCTGGCATAGGCGATTACCCTTTCGCAGCCGCTTTGCTTTTGGACAAGGACGGCACCCAAGCCTATATCACTAGCGTCCGTGTGCATTTCCGTTTCGGCATTTTCGTCGAAATGAGCGAGCACGGGCGGGCTTTGCAGGCGTTTTTGCAGATCGCAGAATGCTTTTTCTTGGTCGTTTTGCCAGCTGAAAGGGGTGCTGTCTTTCGTCAAGCACGTGAGTGGCTCTGCAATGCGTGCGAAGTTTGCGACGAAGCGCCGGTAGTATGTGCACAGCCCGAGAAATCTTCGCACGCCCTTCTTGTCTTTCGGCCTTGGGAAGGTCGCAATGGCTGAAGTTTTTGCCGGGTCAGGTAGGACTCCGGCGGCGTTGACGACGTGGCCCAAGAACTTGAGTTCCTCGTATGCGAAACGGCACTTTTCAGGCTTCAGCGTCAACCCCGACGTACGAATGGCCTCGAGTACAGGCTCCAACCTTGCAAGGTGTTCGTCGAAAGTCCCGGCGAAAACTACTACGTAGTCAAGGTATACGAGGCAGGTGTGCCACTTAAGGCCAGCTAGCACAGTGTCCATGACTCTTTGAAACGTCGCTGGTGCTCTGCACAGCCCAAACGGCATCACCTTGAACTCGTATAGGCCGTCTGGGGTTATAAATGCAGTCTTCTCTCGGTCTCTCTCGTCCACTTCAATTTGCCAGTAGCCGGTCTTCAGGTCCATCGATGAGAAGTACTCCGCGTGGCAGAGGTGGTCGAGGGCGTCGTCGATTCGGGGGAGGGGGTACACGTCCTTTTTCGTGATTTTGTTCAGTCGCCGGTAGTCAGCACAAAACCTTAATGTGCCGTCTTTTTTTCTTTACGAGTACGACGGGCGCAGCCCAGGGGCTTTTCGATGGCTGTATAATGTCGTCGCTGAGCATGTCGTAGACTTGAGTCCGGATGGCTTCCCGTTCGTGTGAAGAGACGCGGTACGGTGACTGTCGGGTAGGTCGGGCTCCATCTTCGGTTATTATTCGGTGCTTCGCTAGAGGGGTCTGACGTAGTTTTGCGCTCGACGAAAAACATTCGCTATAGCGACGCAGCAAAGCCAATAATTTGTTCCGTTGTTCTTGCGGTAGCGCCGGATTCACGTCGAAGGGCTGCGGGAGCTTGAAGGTTTCTACGGGTGTGCGTTCAAAGTCGGCGACCGTGATCACGTCACTTGCTTCTTGCGCTTCTTCGAGGAATGCAATTGCCGCGCCCTTGTTTAAATGCTGGTACTCCTCGGTGAAATTAGTAACCAGAATGTGGGATTGGTGTTCCTGGAAGCGCGCAATGCCTCTTGCGACCGACACACCACGGTCGAGAAGCACCCTTTGATCAGTGTCTACGATAGCGTCGACGTCAGGAGCAGCATCTTCACAGTAGACTGCGACCATCAAGCTTGCGCGGGGTGGCAGGGTGACCTGATCATCGGCAATCCTTACAGCACCCCGTCGTTCGGGGTTCGGTTCCGGCGTCATTGAGTGATTGGGGGAAAAAGTTATTGACTTGGTCTGCAGATCGATTATTCCACCGTTGTCCATCAAAAAGTCCATTCCAAGAATTACGTCGCGGGAGCAGTTAGGCAGAATGACGAACGCCGCAGGGTACGTTGTGCCGTCTATGGTGACGCGCGATGTGCACGTTCTACTTGGCGTCACGAGGTGGCCTCCTGCTGTGCGTATGTGCGGACCGTCCCATCTGATCATAACTTTCTTCAGTATAGACGCAAATGGTCCGCTCATTACCGAATAGTCAGCTCCCGTGTCTAGGAGGGCGACTGCGTCAAAGCCGTCGATGGACACCTTGACGTCAGATGCAGTCTTCCTCGAGTTCCGGGTTCGTCGGGGCGTCGTATCTCTGCTTGTACGTGTTGACGGTCGGGCAGTGTGCGTCGTCGTTGTCGTCGTCTTCTCAACGGACGTCTCGGTCAGGTCGGGTACGCGTCGCGCCGTGTAGCTGTCGTCGTGTTCGGGAGTCTCGTCATGGTTATGTCGGGTCGTCGGGATGAGGGCATGTCGTGAATCACTGTCTTCAGCGCGTCCTTGCGTCGTTGGAGGGTTTTCATTTTTCCGCCGTTGTGCAACTTTACCTCCCGAAGTTGCTGCTTTCAGTTTCCCCCGCGTGGACTGGGGGACCTTCCACGTGAGAAGTGAGCAGTGCTGCGGCGGTTCGGTGACTGAGACGGGTAGGGCGACCGTGAACGGTTGAAGCGGGCTGGTCCTCGGTTGGTGTTGGAGAGGTGTTCTTCGATCTCAGCAGGGCGCTGGCCGCATCGGGGGCGTGGGGCGTCGACGGAGAACCCTCGCAAACCGAGCCTGTTGTAGGGACAGCGACGGCAGATGTGATCGGCCTCCCCGCAATGGTAGCACAGCGGACGATGATCTGGCGTTCGCCAAACGTCATTCTTCCTCGGCGTCTGGGTTTGGGCTGTGTACGGCGGTACGGTCGACGGCGGCGAGAGTGGGGACGGCGGCGAGAGTGGACGGCGGTACGGTGGAGCTTCTTGTAGACGGGTTGGAGCAGGGCGGGGTCGACGAACAGCCGCGGAATAGGTCATCGCCTGTGGCTCGCGGGGTGCCTCGGATGGCATAGAAGTGCCCAAAGCGTGTTGAACCTCTTCGCGGATTACGTCAGTCAGGGCAGCCACTTGAGGTTGCGGCGTCGTCGGAAAAAGCTTCCGGAGCTCCTCCCTGACCACTGCTCGGATGGTCTCACGCAGTGTGTCGGAGGTTGTAGCCGCGGAACCGATCGTCTCGGAAACCAGCACGTTGACCGGGCGATCCTACTGCCTCGTTCGAACTTCCAGCGTCTTCTCCATCGCGGCCGCCTCAGACGCGAATTCGGCCACCGTCTTGGGGGGATTGCGGACAAGGCAAGCAAAAAGCTCCTGCTTTACCCCTCGCATGAGAAACCTTAGTTTCTTTTCTTCTGTCATCTCCGGATCCGCACGTCGAAACAACCTCTTCATCTCCTCAACAAAGATCACTACCCCTTCGTTGGGGTGCTGCGTTCGAGTTTCGAGTAAAAGCGCTGCGCGTTCTTTTCTGACCATGGTAGTGAAGGTCTTAGTGAACTCGCTTTTGAACTGAGCCCAGTTTGTCAAAGAGCTCTCGTGGTTCTCGAACCAAGTGCGAGCCGAATCTTCCAAGTAAAAGAAACCGTTCCGGAACGTTTCTGCGTCGTCCCACCTGTTGAATTTCCGGACGCGCTCCAGTTTTTCCAACCATTCTTCTGGGTCTTCTGCGGGGGCTCCTCGGAATGATGGCGGTTCCCGTGGCTGCTGCAGAACGACAGGAGGATTGGCTTGGTTGAGCATGGTGCTGGTTGCGACGTCTTTCTTCTTCGTCTTCTCCGGTAGTAGACCGAACTCGGGTGGTAAATCTTGCACGCGGAGGCTGGCTCTTGTTGGACTGGCTTGGCGGCTTCCAGAGGTTGTAGTGGGCATGAAGGGTGCGTACCCAGCACCTTCACCAGATGTCACGAAGACAAGGACGAAGCAGTTGTCTTGAATGAGAAACACGTTTATTGGAGCGAGCTTGTGCTCCCCTAACAACTCAAAAGAATACAAAAGAATGCTCCGGCGTCCGCACTGCAGGCTTTTTATCTTTCGGCGCGCGTGGTTCTCGAAACGTCGATTCGCATCGAGAACATAGTAGGTCCAGGAAGATTATTCTGGGCTGTTCACGTTAGATCGGAATGCTCTCCCTATCACGACAGATAACACATGCGGCACAGAAAGAAAGAATGGAACACGCGCTTCCCTTGGCGCAGAGATAACACAGACCGGCGCAGCCGGGCGGTAAAAGCAAAACACAAATAAACAAACCCAATGTATGGTTCGCGGCAGTATGATAACTTGGTGCCCTCAAATTTTGATGTTATGCGAAGTGTGAACTCAATTTTATGTTGATTTCAAATATTAAGGTGAAGTTCACCATCAAAAAAAAAGGTTCCCTACTTAGTAAGTATCGATTTCAGCAAGGCCGATGATTTTCTCTTTGAAACCTTTCTGGAGATTCATGCCACGCATTTTATATGAAGGGATAAAATTGACGATGCTGTCTTTTTACAACTAATTGAAGGCCGAACATACATCAGGATTAACCTGAGAGTGCGCAGAGCGCAGTGAAGAGTACGTACCCCTACCTCCGAAGGGAGTGCGATGGGGAAAGTCGAGGGGGGCTTTCAAGAGACGTTCTTATATATGAACAAAGGCATGCCTGCCTAGGCGTAGACAGTGCCCATTCCGCCTTCATACCGTGCATGCCAAGTACAAATAATTTACTGCAGTCCGCGCACCTCCGCCTACTCCTCTCCCCCTCCTCCCCCCCCCCCCCCCCCGGTACGGAAAAACCATGGTTCGGCCTCTGAGCCCATCGATGCGAGCTTCGTCGTCGAGACAACGTATGACTTCGTTGTCCTGAGTTCCGGCATTATGCTTTCAACAGTGAGTTTCCGAAGGAGATATCCTTTCTGATTGTGCACTCCGTCACTAATAAGCACCCAGAGCTTTGCGAAAGTGATGTAGCGTTGCCGGAACAATGGGTTCGTCGCTAATGGGGCGATCATTTCACTACACACGTTCGTCATTTATTTTATGATAGTACGTTTGTTGGGTTACTTCCCGTTTTGCAGTCGAATAAAGGCCTAGCAGAAGGGTTTGTGGATTATATGCACACACGCAATTATGTGACTAAAGCCAGAGTCCTTCAATGCCTTCCTAGTTATCGAACGTCGCCGTCACGGTAGGGAGAGCTTCGTACGCTGCCGCGCCGCGGTACTGGTGTTGATCGGAGGGCAGCCGGCGGCGTGGTTAGAGGGCGTTTGGCAGGGAACGGACCACGGAGTAAGATATACCAGAGTCCATCAATGCTTTTCTGGTCATGAAACTCCCGGCCAAGTTTTGTACGTGGACAAAGGCTACCGCCAGTGGCGCTACCGCAGATCGGAGGCCATCGGGCGGCCTCCGCTGCTCTGTAGCCAGACCGGCAGGCAGGAACGCAGTAGCAGCATGCCTGTTCGCACCATTTTTTTCGCCACTCACAAACAGACAAGTCCATTTGAGCGGCCCACGGCACGTAAAGCGAAAGCGCATTGTTGATAAGGCGGCGAGCGTCTGTTTTATCTTACTCCGTGGTCCGTTCCCTGCCAAACGCGCTATGACCACGCCCCCCGCTGCCCTCCGATCAACACCAGCGCGGCGGCGTGGCAGCGTAGGAAGCTCTCCCATAGTGTGATGGCGAACTTTCATGACCAGAAAAGCATTGAAGGACTCTGATAAAACCGACGCTCGTTGCCTTATCAGCAGTGCGCTTTAGCTTTACGTGTCGTGGGCTGCTCAAATGGACTTGTCAATTTGTGAGTGGCGAAAAATTTTGGTGCGAACGGGCATGCTGCTACTGCGTTCCTGCCTTCAGGTCTGGCTACAGAGCAGCGTCGGCCGCCAGATGCCCTCCAATCAGCGGTGGCGCCCCTCGCGGTAGCCTTTGTCCCCGTACGAAACTTGGCCGGGAATTTCAGGACCAGAGAAGCATTGAAGGACTCTGCTAAAGCTTATGGCAGTTGTTTCAATGAAATGGCGAAGTCTGCATATTAACTATCATATTATTACAGATTAACCGCTCATCAAACGCCATTAGTTTCCCTCAAGCATACTCTCACTTCTACGTAACCTTCTAGTCCGAATCACTTTATATCAATACGCCGAAATCATTCGCGCGTGACCCGGATGGGGCATATCGAACCCCATAGCCTTCCACGACCATTATGTCCATGGAGGAAAGGTCGGCAGAGGAATAGAGGGAGCGAGACAGAGCAGTAGTGAGGGAGGGAGAGAGACATGCTTTCGCGCTTTTTTGTGCCACGCTCGACATAAACCAGTAGGCCTCTGGCAGTGTCGCTGCCCCCTTAGTGATATAGAAAAATTTTCTTAATTCACACTTTTCTTAAACTCGCTGTTTTCTCTCTTCCTTTTCACTGACGTCGTGGCTTTTAGGGAGAATATTTTTACCTCTACCCCCCAAGGATTCTGTCGAGACGGTTGGTGTCAACAGAAAACTCGTGCGAACAAACAGAAGTTACTGGCACTGCCGGGAATCGAACCTGGAAAGAACAGAGAAGCAGAGCTAGAGCCCGTTATGCTGCCGATTGAAATGCGAGCCCACACGGAGATGGTGCAGACAGACTGTGCACTCACCGGGCACATCTGCGGGTTTACCCCCAGCGTTCTTGCTGAGTGCCACGTGATAGTGTCACGCGACCGATCGCGCCCTTTTGCGCTTCGCCAAGGCACTTGTAGCGGGTCTGGGCGCGCCTTGCACAAGGGCTAGGAGGCAGTAAAAATAAGGAAGCTCACACTACCACATTGCAAACCTCCCTCTCTACCGTCTCTGTCTTCGACCTCATCGCATCTATCGGCAGTGGCAGAGAAGTAGGAGAAGTGAGATTATCTAACACCAGGTTCGAGATTTCTTGACTTTTATGTAGAACGAGTTTCCACTGATGTGCTTCACCAACACAACTCATCCAAGTACCATTTATAGATTATGCATTGATTTAACCTTAGTAAATAATATATCTTTGATGTAATAAAGGGAGTGGTTAACTGCACTAAACTTGCCTCTGGCATCGCTATTTGTAGACCCATGTGTGTGAATTCGTCTCATCGGTAGTCAAGTCGCATCAGTAGACACTGTTGGTTTCGTTTACAGCTTCGCTTTCTATCCACCTTCACAGGGTGGGTTGGCGCACATTTTTTCTTTCTACATTCAGTTTACCACTCTATGTTCTAGATTTCCCCTGTTAGGGTAAACATGCTTCTCGAGTTTTCGTATTAGCATGGCACAATTACTGCTGTAGGTCTCATTTCATGTACTTACCTTAAGTTGCTAAGTCGAAAGCCACAGCGCATTCACTGGCCTAATCTTTTGTTAGTCAAAGCCACGGTGAAAACATGGCGATGATACAGAAGACACGCCTTAGAATGGCATTCTGTGCTAACTCGTTAGAATTCCTCAGCTAAACTTCCTTACCTTTTGTTTGTTTTCATTCTGTATGAGCTGATGGCCAATTTCAAAGGCTGCTTTGGATCGCGCCTGCAGTACTTCCGCTCTATAGCCCATTTAAAACTGGGCAATGCCAAGTGAGGCACTTTTTTCAGAAACTTTATATCGGCATATCAATCTATGCCAACTTGTGCAGTGACGCCAATGTGTTAAAACCTGATATCTTCTCAATGGTACCTAAAGTCAGTAGGAGCGCTCTTTTCCATTTTCCTTTCATAGTCTTAGGCTTAGTCTTAGAAAGGAATAAAACAGATTTTGTGGCGCGAAGTTTAGTTTTGATAATCGTTTCATTTGCTAACACCTTTAGAGGAGTGGGATGAACATTACCCGCAATACAAAGTCAGAGTTTAGCAGGTTTGTTAATAAAAAGACATCATTCGAAGAAACTGTCAAGATACGGGCCAACATTTTTGTATAGGCTCTGTGCATGCTAAATAATAAAGCTTCCGCAATTACACCACAGGAATACAAAGCGTTGTAGGCGGTGCCACCTGAAGGTGATCATACAATTTATCTTTTGGCTGTGGTATATTAAGAAAAGTTTTATAACAGGTGCATATTTCAATTCAGAGTAATAATAAAACAAATTTTCAGTGCGTAGTTATTATTTTTGTGATCGAATACTTCGAAAACATTCACGAAATGTTTAAATTGCGTGTCTTTGAGCTTTTTCTAAATCAGCTCTTTCTGTGTCAGTAGGGCAGACTGGTGTTTGGTAATTTTTGGAACAGGTTTCGTAAAATGTTTGGGAATTAACAATTTTTTTCTGATGAAAGAAACTATCTTAGACTATTTTTCTGTTTTTCCGTTTATCGCGATAATTGCTGTGCTGTCATAAATGCACTGAAAGAACGTTATTATGTAACAATGTAATATTCTTGACACTTCTCTCATAGCTTTGGTAAGCGTGATGACGATGTTTTCGGCTCGGCTGGAACAAACCAGACAAAAAGTATTCATCATAGTAGAGGAACGTCCTTCAGGCATGCATATTCAGCTACCATGCTTGCTGCCGTTACGCGGAGTCCGTCCAAGCTCAAGCTAATGTCGTACTCAAACTCTTACTGATCTTCAGATATTCAAAGCACCGCCAACAAAGCCAGTAGGGTGAAACAAAAAGCTTTCTCTAATACAGACATTCAGCAGGCCATACATTTTGGTTTAAGCAGGGCGAGTACTCGTGAGTCATTACACATAAAAATTTAGCAATAATACTACTGACACGCTATTTTTTGCAGCGTCACTGAGAAGTCAAAACCATGTGATCAATACACGTACACTTCGCTGTTGTCGCCGTTCGCGCAAACGAATGAGTAGCAGAGGGGATGATTGAAAGGTAACATGCCGAGAGAGGCGTAGAGCTGCGTAGAACACATAATAAAAATAGCGAAAGGAGTAGTTTTGTAAAGCAGAAAGGCAACGGCTGAGGCAATGGAGAAAAAAGTAGGAAAAGACTTTGAAAAAGCAGCCAGTAGCTAATAAGAGTACCGGGAGAAACGGGCTCTACAGCTTCCCCTTGCTTAGAGGTAACTCATTAAATGCATGATACAAGTTTCTCCGGTAAATTCATCGGTAATTATGGGGTGAGAACGTCTACCAATACCATGACTGGAATCTCAGCAATTTTTTAACCAGGTCTCTTTCCGACAACGCAAGCATTTAGAGCACTACATGGATGCTCTGAAAATTTATATGCCTTAATGTAGGAAAAAATCGATACACCTTAATTCTTAACGCATTGATCGGAACACGTTATGCTGCAAAACAACGCAGTGTTTAGAAGTATTGTCATCATAAGTAGAATTCTGCGCTTCACACATAACATACAATCCAAATCCCCCACCAAAACGACGACCCCGAGCTTTTTTGTGGAGTAACTATAATAGCGGAAACGACCTCCTACCAACCGCACTTTCTTCGAAGCTATTTCAACAACAAGCAACGCTTAGCTGCAGGTACGCGATGTCACCCGTTTATGTAAAATGGCAAATTCAGTCACAGCCGGAAAGGTGTTTTCAAGTACCCCGTAACCGTTTGATGAACACTTTAAACAACTGAAATATTTTTTTTAGAATGTGTTGTATGTACAGTAGCAGTCAATGGTGTGGTGCCAATAATCATCCAACAAAATGTTACTGCTGTGCCATTAAAACAAGATTGAAGGGATTATCTTCCTCCATCGGTGCTTCTCAAACAATCACAAAATATTACAACTTAAGCCGCATCCCAGCAGCACTATGCCGCTTTTGGCCACACTTCTTCTAATGTTAGGGAAATGAATTGCTCCGCCCTTTTTCGGCTAAATGACACGAGCAGCACACGGCGACCGCAAGAAAGGACTGTTCCGACTAGAAAATAACGCTACGGAATTCCCTGCACTGAGGCACCACAGCTTCGTAATAGCGTCTGGGAAAGAAATAAACGGTTGCTTCATTTACGGCACCCATACAGAGTTTTCCTGTATCATCAATCTGAAAATCACCAATCACTATGTGCAATTGGCAAGGCCCAATACCCCTACAAAAATTTTCACTCGTGGAAACGCAATGTGGTACTGTGGTTTCCCAAATCACTGGCGTTATCTGCAGTACGTTTCTTGTTTCGCGCCCTAATGAGGTATGACGCAGCTATAGTGGTACAATAACAATCTCGTGGACTACACAATGGGTACCACGATACTCCGGTACTAAAGGTACTGCACTTTTATGGCCCCTTTTTGTGCTGCCGCGCGGAATCTCTGTCTCGTCAATGGTTTGCCCTAAAGCCGGCCTGAAATAATTTTTCTGTCAGTATTAAACGCGACAGCCTTTGCTTCCAAACGTCGGCCGGCTTTCCTTTCAAATATTGCGTCTTTGATATCTGAGTAATATAACCCTAACAAAAGAAAATGGCCAAAATTGCATCACTTACCTTATGTTCATTTTATTTCCGAGTCTTCTCATCGTAAGAGTGACAAATAAAAACTTCGAGATATCTTACGCGGGATCACATTATTGTTTCCCTGGGGCGCAGGTGTACGGTAAATATTCGGTCTACGCTGGAAATGTTGGCAATTGAAGCACAGAAATTACGAACAACGCCGGCAAAGAAGATTTTTTGAGAGTCAGACTTTCAGCTTCAGCCACCCCAAATTTGCTTTTGTGTGTTTTTACGTAAGCCTGCCGGATGGACCTTGCCCGCCCAGTAGGCAGAGCGTAAACTGGAAGTTCCGAAAATGCGGCAAAGAGGCTTCTCTACTGGTTATTTGTGATCTCACTTCCGGCCATACGTTCACAGAGTGGCAGTAAGCCATTCTTTGCGGCGCAGTTTATGGATACTTCGGCGTATAAACGCTCCTTCTTTGCGAGGAGGATTATATTCAGTGTTGGGGAGTTTCTAGAAATAGAATCTCCGCCGAAATGCTCATTGTATTATTAGGCAAGATATGTTTCTGTAAATATCAAACTTTGGCAAGAGTTACCGTTGGGTTAAAAGTGTGTCTTGACGGGGGAACAGGAATCCACGCGGAGTTTATAACCTCGTTCCGCGGCACACCTACATACATTGTCCTGGCCACGGTGTCTTCCGGTCGACTGTTAGCGAGTATCGATACAGGGGATGAAGTGGACCGGGCGTTCGGCAAAAGAGTGCACTACTCCATTTGCTGGGAGATACATATGCAAAAGCATTCAAAAGACAACATCATGTGGAAGACAGTGAGAGGACGGAAATTGTGCTTGCGAAAGCGAAAGTACGCAAATTACAAAAAATAAATGAAAGCGTGCTGCGGCGGAGAGTCAGAAATAAGCGTGAGAAACAGGACAATTGTTGCGAAATGCCTTCTGAGCATATTAAATGCATAGCATTTTAGTAACTCACAATGTCACGCGGCGTTCGGCCTAGTCCGCAGCCAGGCCACTACACTATAAAAGAAACAACAGTTTCCGGCGCCCGGATTCGAACCCATGACGGCGCGGGCGGAACGGCAAGTGCCGGGCGCACTACCGATTGAGCCACGCAACCAACACGGATTTCGATGCACCGATAGCGCCTTATATCCTTCACTCATTTATGGTTTGTTTCGAAAGCGCCATAAGTTGTCACGCGCCTCCGCAAGATGGCGACACAGGTTCCGCGATCGAGACTATGATCGAGAGACCCGCCATAAGTTGTCACGCGCCTCCGCAAGATGGCGACACAGGTCCCGCGATCGAGACTATGATCGAGAGACCAGCAGCGCTGGTCGCGTCTCGTGCTGCCGGGACGCCCCGCTGTAGCCCACCGCAAATTTGATGACGTGCAGCGTGTAACAAGAAAACCAACAACCAATACGTAATCCATACGACTTGCCGGCGCACCCCCTCGGAAATGCTGTGCATTTGATCGTGCCCCTCGCGAGGGGGATGTATTTCATTCGTTTAGCTGTCCTCGGCCGAATTACGGCAAGCGAATGGCCACAGAATATTTAGTTAACTGCTCCGATTCGTAATATTCATTTGTTAACGCTGCTGTCTGCATCATTTTGTCGAATTTTGAACTGTTTCTTGTATTAGAATTCCAACTAGGTTGTCTGTCATTATCGATCTGTTACCTCGTGCTTGTGTTTGTAACTTGCCTGTCTAAATATAAGTCTTTGTGCTGTTTTTTTCGTTCAAGGTTCTTGCTCATTCTTGCCGCTCTGGTCGGCGAAAGCCGCACATCAGACGGCCACCCCCCTTCGTCACCTATGCCCTGTGGATTCGGTGGGGTTTGTTGGCTATATTGAGTCGACTCTCCATATCTTCTGACAGAGCACCCTAATTTAAGGAAGCGGGTGACACTCTGACGTTACGGATGCTTGAAAAAATATCTGTTGTATCCCTTTCTAGATATCCCTTTCTAGATCGAGTGAGCAATTTGAAAAACTCATCTGTAATTACGCATAACATACAAATTTTAATATCGCCAGCCGCAGATATTATCTGGAGATCGGGCCGGATGATGCCTTTTTCTGCCAAATTCAGATAATCGTTTTTAGACTGACCTGTTTCTTCAGGGAAAACCAGATACTACATACTTATGTCTAACTACAACTTTCCTGCACGTATATCACAAGAACTACGCAAACATTTAACATGTATTATAAAAATCAATTACTGCGTATCCCGAAGACACTCATACGTTTTTCAGCATCAAAACAGTTTCCATCAAAAGCCTTCTAATATCACTGAATATGAACAAATAAGTGACTTTCCACTACCCCTAAATAACAGAAAGTCAGTTCATTCAATATTTTTATACGGCTGCGTGCGCTTTAAGATTGTCGCGGGACACACCTCGTAAAATGTTTTCCTCAACGCCGTCAGCGATGACGGGCATACCTGGGAGCGCCGGCCTCCGTAGTGGTGCTATTTTTATTTTTGTTTGGACGCGTCGCAGCACAAGGTCAAGCTCTCGCACCCAAGGACCACGCGCTTGAGGCAGCGTCCAGTCGACTCGCCGAAGTGTCGTCAGGCGAAACAGCGACGGCAGTTTCTTATACAGCAACCCTGCCTGCAAGTTCACTTCAGCTACTTTCGAAAGTCGCAATATTTATGGCAAGCTTCTTTCCTCTACGTCTCCTCATGGTCTCCGTTAGGCTTTGTGATCTGTTTAGCAATTATACTACAGCGTCGAGTGGTGCCTGACTTGAAGGAGCGGCGATGGTATAGCTGAAGCTCTTCAAGGGTTTTGTAGTGCACCGGGCAGCGAGAATCGCCAACGCCGTTCGACTAAGCAGGATTTCGTAGTAATTCTCAGGTGAGTGCGCTTTGCCGTCCTGTCGTCCTGCCTGACGCCACGTTCTTGTGAAGCCGCCTGCTCTACGCGGGAAAGGGCTGCAATGCTGCGAGCTGCGAAATCTCATAGATTTTTTTCCCAAATTTAAAGCTTTCTCTGGACAGTCACTGGAATATTTGCCTTGACAGCCAGGCTATTTTATTTCGCTGTTCTATGTGCAGTTGGATATTTGTATGGCTTGGTACCAAGCGAAATGTAGTCACTACTACATTCATTTTATTTTCTTCAGTGTGTGGAGGTACAGAGAACGCAAAAAATGCTGTAATTTACAACCTAGCGCTTCTCCTCTCTGGCGTTTGTGAGTTAGTTTTAGATGGCAAAAACTGTCTTTTTGCATTTTGAGTATCAAGTCAAATGCACTGCGCACATTTTCAGCACTCGAACTTGCTTAGTATAGCTTTCATTCTAGCCAATTCTGCCAAATGCTAATAGTACATAACTGGGGCAAGTCGTAATGCATCAACAATAAGATGTCTGATTTTGAGGTTTCGCGACAAATAGTGGGATATGTTTTCGAGGTTATATTCGCCGGAAGCAGCCTAAACAGCTTAGTATTTAAAACATGTTATCAATCGCCTACAAAGCGTGCTGTTCGAAATAGCATCATTACTAACATGTACTATCGGCGTCAAATGAAACACGAACACGGAATTATGAACCTGAACACACAAATGGCGCGATTTCTTTCCATGTAAGCCAAAATGACGCGTGGAATAGTTACAACAACAAAGTTGGGAAAAGTTTATGCCCAAACATACCAATAGCGGGCCATTATATGAACTCCATGAACAGTATTTTTCAATTTCGCACGTTCTGGTTCATATTTTCGTGTTCGCGTTTCATTTGACGCCGATAGTACGTAAGCCAAAGGGAAACGGCGGAATAAAAGTGGGCCGCTGCAACAGAACTAAAGTCATCGTTACGCCTTCTTTTCGTGGGCTGGAACGACAGTTTATCCTGCTTACGCCCTCCTAAATGTGCTTTCTTCGGGAATGGAAACGACTGATTATTCCCGAGGGCCGTGTCGTGTGTTGGTACATTTGGCATACAGAGTGTAGAGCAAGATATGAGTAGGTACTGCGCCTAGTGTGAACAAAGCACATAGACGGTGAACACCAGAGAACGGCTAAAAGTAAGGTATAAGCCACGAGGAAGGTAAACATTTGGGGGAATATAAAGCTGCCGTTCATGATGATATTGTCACAATAGCGACATCACAAATAGGAGAGTAGCACTAATAACATATTCTTTCGGAGTAATAAGATAGCTGGTCGACTAAGCGTTTTTGAGGATTATCACCAACATTACAAAAGAACATTTCAAATATTTAACAGGAATATTGTGCCAAGATACACGTCTGTTGTTTTACCTCTATTTTACAAACATGACATGTGGATAGGAAGGTCTAATAATACAGCAGAAGCGCCGATACATATGGCCACTTAGAACAAAGCAATCTTTTAAACAATGACGGTTTCAAATTATCTTCGTAAATTTTTTCTTTCTCGTGAGCCTTATTGTAAAGGTTGAGTAGAGAAATAGGAGTGACCGAATGTGTTTGAGTGCATATTCTATAGGTATATTGAAATAAAATGTCTTGAAGCCATTTACCACGAAAACAGCCTACGTTCTGCTGTAACTTACGACATATATTACTGTGTTGTTCATGAACGTGTATTGTCCCTGGGTCATCTGCCCGAACGTGCGTTTGTGGCCGTCACGGACGTGGAACACACGGCAATTACGGTTGGGCAAAAATTACAATATCGCTTTAGTCAGATGTGTATGCTTAGCAGCAATACCAAATCATAGGGTACTCAGACTAGTTAAATTTCCGAAATTATCGTTCTTTTATCAGGTGTTCTAGACAGGTTTCAAGGTTCCTTTAACTGCGCTGCGAAGTAGATGGCATATCAGGAATCTAGAAAAAGATGTTTTATTGTTCCCCATTCCTTACACCTAATAAAACTCAAACGTGTATGGCGCAAAAAATATTCTTTCTATCCAGGTCGGCAGCGTAAGCTTAGTCCGAGGAAGTTCTATAAAGACAGTTTTTCTAAATGCTCTAGGAATAGATTTTTTCAAGCGGCACTAAAGGTGTCGCTCTGGGCCGCTCGTACGTGCTGTTAGGTGTCTCGGAACTGCGAAACAAACCTTCAGGTGTTTTTTGTGAAACAATAGCAAGGTATTGAAGGAGGAACCACCTTCAATGAACGCGAAACGTTGAATGGATTCCTTTAATTATCTTTTTTTTGTGTAATCTTCCTGGTCACGTGATCGATAAACAAACTGCACTCGTGCCTCCGCCAAAACAATTCGCAAAAATATAAGAACAAAAGTTCACATTTATCTGGAATATCGATAAACATGTTAACAAAAACTCCCACCTCCCCTCGCGGGAACCCCTGTGTAGATGCGACGCATAGGGGGTTCACGTTGCAGCGTTGGACAGACGAGGAACGGCGCTGGAACGATGGAGCGGAGCGGCGGAGGCGCCGCGTTTTATAGCGCGCATAACGGTGAGAGGACGCGCCGGCGACAGTGCGTCTGCCGCGGCTATGACGCAACACAATCAAACACAATCCACTTTAATCTAATTCAATCCAATCAAAATCCAATCCAAGCCAAGCCAAGCCAATCGAATCCAATCCAATGCCCCTCGTGAGAGAGTGTTCGCTATCGGAGAGGAGAGGGGGTGTGCGGCGGAAAGCAAAGCTGCCGCGGCAAGGAGAATGGGGGAGGGGTGGACGCCGACAACAACGACGCCGACGCCGGATGCATGGACAAGGCGGGTGAATAAGATGCGTGGCATGTAAAAAGTTTCAGAAATAAATGTGATAACGTCCTTTCTCAAATCCGCCCCTGCGGAACAGATTCGTAAGACGGGTTCTTTCTCATATACAGAATCCCAAGAGATCACGGCCCAACTGTTGTGCAGTTTCTGCACAGTTACAGGAGGGCATTGTGTAACGTGCATCACATAACACACCGTTGGCAGAGAAAAACACCTTAGAGACCTTTCCACGAGCATACTTCAGACATGGACGCCGAACAGCAGTGGTCATTTAGAAGTTGCTCAGAGAATACGACGAGTGCTCGAAGCGAACCAGTAGATGGTGCGAGGTGCGTTCGCGAAGTGCCACGCTTTTACGTATCAGGGAGTGCAACATTGCAGTAGCAGGGATCCGACAATTAGAAACAGGATTGAGGCGAAGGGTAGACGACGTGCGGTGGCTGCAGGGATTGGTAATCGGGCAGCTTTGGGGAAATTATCAGCATGTTTCTTAGTGTTAGTTTGTATGCAACGTCAGAGGTGCGGTTTAGGTTGTAAGTATCAGGTGGAAGAGATCGTTACCAATGTTTCAACAAAACCCTGCGACTTGAACCGCACCAGGCAACATGACGAGAAGATGGTATTGAATCACGAAGACCTGTCTCCACTTTCGTTCTTTCTTTCAAAAAGCTACTGTTTCAAAGGTAATAAACGACATTGCACATTCTCCCCTTTGCACTGTGTGGGTTTCTCGACTGCCTACACCTATTTCTGTCGTAATTCAGAGTGCCCCTCATTTCCCATTCTGATTCCCTACATGCATACCGAGGTTCCCTGTTTTGGCAATCTTGCAGCCGTAGATAGCATAACATGGTTCAATGCTGGTCGACAACTCTCGACATTTCGTAGATGCTCGAGTCACCACCCGGGGGTTAAAAATAAGCTTCCTTCCACTGCCAGTATTGGCAGTGGCGCTGGCTGTTACCCCAAGCGCACGAAACAATTACCTTAACATAAATATCCGAAAATGTGTACGGGAACACAGCCCCGCCCGTAGCCTAGTGGTCATCGCACCATACGTGTATTCTGGAGTTCGTGGTATGGACCCCACCCGTTGGGCATGTCATTGTCCGCTTATTTTATTTCAAAAAATTTTAACTGTTTCAGGAGTAAAAAGTACGCCCACCTTCCCTCGCGGGAACCCGCGAGGGGAGGTGGGGGGTTCAAGCGCAAGCGGAGAGCAACCGTCGACCGAAGGGCCACCGGAGAGCGGTACACCGGTTATATGCGCAGCGCACCCGAAGGAGAGGAGACCGCGGAAGAGAGAGTACAGCACATGCACCGGCGCCAGTGTGTCTGCCGCGGCTATGACGCAACACAATCCAACAGAATCCACTTTAATTCAGTCCAATCCAAATCCAATCCAATCCAATCCAAGTCAATCCAAGTCAATCCATTCGAATCCAATCTAATGCTCCTCGTGAGAGAGGGGCATCGGAGAGGAGAGGTGGTGAGCGGCGGAGAGCGCAGCTCGCACTGCGAGGAGAATGGGGGAGGGGCGGACGACAACAACGCCGACGACGCTGCATGGACAAGGCGAGTGAATGAGATGCCGTCGCATCTAAAAAATTACATGCGACATTCTGCCCGTTCCTTTGCTTCGCTTTCTTGCTGCATACCATTATTTCCGCCTTAATTCAACGAGCCCTTCATTTTGCATTCTTATTCGCTGCATGCATGGGGAGGGTCTGTGTTTTAGGAGTTTTTTCGCCGCAGATAGCTTACGAGGTTTCTGCGGTGGTGGACCGGTATCGACATGTAGTAGATGCTCGAGCCACCGCCTCAGAATTGCAAAAATGATCCCCTTCACCCAAGTAGTCGGAGTGGCCCTGCCTGCCACCTTCAAGTGTAGAAAAG
This sequence comes from Haemaphysalis longicornis, assembly GCF_048455015.1. Classification (NCBI taxonomy): domain Eukaryota; kingdom Metazoa; phylum Arthropoda; class Arachnida; order Ixodida; family Ixodidae; genus Haemaphysalis; species Haemaphysalis longicornis. The sequence goes on from NW_027526361.1 coordinate 217,370,700, forward strand.
AATTCGCCATCATCATCATCGCCAGGCCATTGTCATGTGTCAGGGCACCCCCTTAAAGGGGATGCATCCACCCCTTCCAAAACAAAACAGAGGAAAAAAGAACACAGAAACGCCAATTTGAAGTTCGCGCCAGAAACGAAGCAGTGAACGAACGACGCGCCTTAACTCAACAGCATCAAGGTCAAAAAAAAAATTGCCCCCACCTCCCCGAAGGGAATCGTGAGGAAGTGCGAATGCATTTCTTGCGCCGAGAGTACACGGCGTAGTAATTGTGCCATCGCCTTGAGAGGCGCAGTACCGGCGAGGGGGAGCTGTCAGGCGAGGGGAGAGGCGCGCGCCGAGGGTGAGTGCAAACCTCTGGGGGGAACGTGCACCGAATCGTGGGGGGGGGAGGTGGGGGCAAACCTCACTCCAAAGTGCAAACCTCACTCAAAGGTGCAAACCTCACTCCACTGGTGCAAACCTCTGGGAGGAACGTGCACCGAATCGTGGGGGGGAGGAGGTGGGGGCAAACCTCACGCTCCTCTCCGCTCCTCGCGCCGTTGCTAGGGGAGAGGAGGAGGAGCAATGCGGACGGTGGAAGGTTCGGGGTCGCTTATAAAGTGCATTCGCACTTGCCCCCACCTCCCCGGCGGACGATTCAGGCTCGCTTAAGAAGTGCATTCGCACTTATTCCTGGCCAATCTCCCACGTGGGTATGTGCCATGTCAGCGGCCAAGCAGCGCGCTTATTCCTGGCCAATCTCCCACGTGGGTATGTGCCATGTCAGCGGCCAGGCAGCGCGCGCCCATCTCCCCCCGTTGCTAAGGAAGACGAAAAGCGCGCGCACCCGCAGCTGTTGCTATGCGGACGGCGGAAGGTTCGGGGTCGCTTATAAAGTGCATTCGCACTTAATATGCAGCGCACTGGTCAGTCAACCAGAGAACGCCGCTCATGAGGCAAGTGGCGTGATGACCATATATGGGCACGAAAAAGGACGGAGCGAATTAGAGTGTGCCGCGTTCAAGCCCATAGGGGTTAAAGCAGGGCGCACAAGGACCAGGGGAGAGGCCATAAATCCGGGGGTGGTAGGAGCCTGTGAGCCTCAAGGAACGAGCCAAGGGATGCGGCCACGCCACCGACTAGGCCTACCAAGAGTTTGGGGGAGCGGGACGGCTTCGCATCCGATTCCGGATCCTAGGCGCACCAGATCCTGTGTCGTCATGGCCCCAACGGCGTCGGTCGGGTACCTGCGGCCAACGTCTACCCTCCGTGAACCTTCGTTTCGACGGCCCCGAAAGTCTACGTTAATGCCGAGGCCTACCTGGGACCTTAGTGGCAGCGGCTACCAGGGGTAGCTACAGAGGGAACGTCCAGACGCGCAGAGCCCACGCCGTCCAAGGAAGGACCGAGCGCATCGAACGTATGTATCGAAGCAAGACGAGGACGGATACCATGGAGGCGCAGCCACGCAACGGGTGCGACACGTCAGCGCCGACGACAGCGGAATTGGCCAGTCTATTAGGACAAAGTCGTAGGACACAACTAGGGAGTTGTGGTACAAAGGGAATGAACTAGGACTGAATGGAAAGAGTGTATTTTGAATCATTGCGTAGAACTTTGTGTTACAGATTTTGGGGTGTTCCTTTGAACTGTATTTTTAAAAATTTAGTTTGAGGTTTGATTGCTTAGCGAAGGTTGGCAGTTGATTTAGGGCGTGCTTTGCTATATGGGTTTTCAAGAGTGCATTAAATGTGTCTTTTTTCCAACTCTTCAACGGGTTTCCTTCGTCTATCTCTCTGCGCTTGGCAAGACATCACGCTTCATTCCCGTGACACTAAAACCAATGGGCGAGCGTGCAGGATTGATTAAGCCTGCCAGCGGGAAGCAGTGAACTGGGCGGCGGTGGTTCAACCACAGGCCAGGTGCTTCGCGGTGAGTATGCCGAGAACACGCCAGACGAGGACAGCTTGCTGCCGCCTAGTAGATCTCTTGATTCAGTTAGGCCCGCACTGGCTATTTGAGTAATCTTGGTGCCGGTAGTGGCGACACCGTGGATCCTGAGTCCCAAAACATAAGCTGTAGTCAACCGTGGCGATGTGTTTATATATCGAGGGTGAGAAACCACGAACGGTGGCCGTCGGAGTCGTGGTCAAGCTGCGGCGGATGTGCTCTGTTTCTTTACCAGGCAGGGAACTGCTGGACCTCTCTCGGTATCTGTGCAACTCGAGCGAAGAAAGTACCCCGTCCCCGGCTTTTCTACTATAGCACATGGCATTTTCTAAACCCCCCACCCCCCAAGCGTGATCAGTCCCTGAAAAAGGGCCGCAGCGAAAGATCACTTCCGCCACTCCCAGCCATCCCTTTCCCTAACCCGGATACCTATCCCCGCTTCTTGTTTGTATAATCTCTTCACAAGTCAATACCTATCTCCTTCCAGTCAGTGTTCTTCATCACTAACTTTCTTTAAGGCATCCTGGGCACGACTTTAGAAGCGAAGAAAGTGATAATCGGCGAAGTCCTATTCGAGGTTAACACTCACCAGCAAGGCGCAAGCCTCCTCTCCCAGAATCGCATGGCCGCTCTGGACATTAGAGTCGCCCCCCGCAGCATCAATATCTCTCAGGGTGTGTTTTCTGAGCCAGATCTGATAAATGAGACGGAAGCCAATCTGCCTGAAGGCCTGAAAGGCCAGGGTGTGACGACAGTGAGGTGCATTACCATGCGGCGAGATGATGAGCACACATAATCCTGTCATTTCACCGTTCCACATTTCCACAATGGTGGTGGTGGTGGTGGTGATGTTTATTGACGGGTCGACCAAGAATCCATCAAAGAAGGTTTCAATCATTGTTCAGTGCGACCGCACATCCCAAACCCACGGCGCTGTTTCAAGTGCCAACGGTTCGGGCGTTGCACCACCTCCTGTCGTGACAAACCAACGTGTGCAAAATGTTCTTCCCAACATCATGACACAAATAACTACCAGGCTCAAGAATTCATCTGCAGCAACTTCTGTGGATCTCAAGCTGCATACTCCCGCCCGTGTGAAATGCTCAAGATGGAAAAGAAAATCATCAACCTCAACATCAACCGGGTGTTCACTCGGCAGACATCAGTGCAGTAGTGGCAGTGATTCACGGCTCGAGAACAAGCACGGGTATGCTTTTGTGTAAATTGTGGGAATAATACGAATAGACAAATTTTGGGAAATGGTTTAGCCGGTTTGAGGCTCTGTAGCACTTAGACGAGACTCGTACGGAATAAAAAATTCTGGGTAAGCTTCTTCGGCAAGACACTTCTACGAGATCTGCTGCCCTGCCGGTATGTACGTACGATGGTTGGCCAATACACTTCCGCGTGTACGTTCTGATGTATGGAGATGTCTACCACTGTATGGGTGGCTAGAATGACATTAAATTCAATGCGAGGGGCCAGCGTTAACAAATATACCACTTCGGGTATTCATTACGCCCCGGTTAGGCTTTTCGGTAGGCAGACCTAGAGTTCTGAAGAAAAAAACATGCCCAGCAAGATGCAACCTAGTGTACCTCTATCTGCGGGTACATGCCAAGGTCTTCAGACCTCAGGTGTTAACTTAAATCTTGATGTCGAGAAAATGGCAGGCAGACTGAAACGCGCCTTCCAGCGGTCGATCCTGGTCATGCAACTCAGAAGCATGAGATAGGTTCCCCCGATACAGGCGGTACTGGCAACTTTCGAGCAAAAATGTAGGAGATGAAGCTGGTGTGGCGTATAAATTAGTAGGAGTTACAAGAAAAGCCCTTGGTGGAATATCAACAGCGCTACAGAATTTCGGAAGAACAAAGCGCTGTACGATTAAATTCTTTATGACCACTCATAATAATTATTCGCATTTCAAACGCATTACCTTATTTTTACGCTAACCGACCGGTACTTCCCAACAAGACCTCTATAATGGGAGAGGCTGGGACAGTTGCTAAGAATGAATATTTTCTCCAAACCATACTTCATGCAATCATGACCTCTATTATATCAAGCACGCATCATTCCTGTCTGTTTATATCGACACTATCGAATTTGCAATTCTGTGCCGATAGATTTGGAGAGTTGTGAGGTGTACTGCTGTAGGTCTGCCGACTGAGGCAGCCTAAATGTGCTACAAGGAGAGGATTCAAGTGCAATGAGATACTGTATCATTAGGCGAGGTTAGTTAACCAGATGAGAGCTTTAGTGTGTTGAACAGCAGGTATATATAAAGCTGCCGAGGCTTTAAAAAAGTTTGGTAGTTCGGAGTAATTTCCCAATCAACAAAAATATATAACGAAAAGGCGTATAGATATCTTGAGAGGAACTTGAAGGACAGGTGCAGGAGGACGTTTATTAGGAAGCGTTGCAAACGTCACGGACCTGGAACCAGCCTCCGATGGCGGTGTTCTTCCCAAGAGGAGGATTGGCAGAATGGTTATGAGGTAGATTAGGAGGGGAAGAAGATGAAGCACAAGAGTATGCGCACAATGTACCACCCGGTCCCTGTAAATAGGACGTGATGCTCAGAACGTGCTCACAATTACCCCTCCGTGTGAAGGCGACCTCCTGGCCGCGATACGTCAAGAGCAGGAGCGACGCATGAAAGGCTTGGGTCGTGAGACGTGTGCACTATTTCTGTGCCACGGTAGCCAAGATGCACAGGAGCACAGCACGGAGCGACGCAGTAGTTCACGGGCGACGTTTCTTCTAAGATGGAGTATAGGCCTGTGAAATGATAAAGAAATTTTTCGCAGAGCTCAGGTTTGCGTGTGGGCGTCCACAGTAGCACCTGGTCACCAGGACGGAAGCGGACGCTGCGGTGACTGGCGTTGTAACGGTCCTTGCGATCGCGTTTGCTGGCTTCCGTGTTGAGACTAGCAAGCCGACAGCAGTAGTTGAGGCAGGAGATGAACTCCTCGTTTGACGAATTGGAGCTATGCGCAGGAGCCCTTAAGACACTGGTGTCCAGCATGAATGAGGGATCGCGGCCGTAGACGAGCAAAAAGGGAGAGTAACCGGTAGTCTTTTGTAGTCCAGTGTTTTATCAAAAGTAACGAATGGTAAAATTGCGTCCCAGTTGGTGTGATCAGCCCGAATGTACATAGAAATAATTTCGGAACGAGCCAGGTGGAAACGTTCAGTCAGACCATTCGTCGGCTGATGGTAAGCGGAAGTGGCCTTATGAGCTGTGTTTGAAGCACGGAAAACTGTTTCAACCGTGGTGGAGAGAAACGTCTTGCCGCGATCGCTTTAAGCAACACGGGGCGCGCGATGGCGCAACACCATGGTACGCAAGAAGAATTCGGCTACCTCGGCTGCACAACCAGGGTGAATAGACGCTGTTTCTGCGTAACGGGTTAAATGGTCTACGGCTGTTATATTCCACCGAAAGCCGGCAGCCGTGCAAGGCAACGGTGCGTAGAGATCTAAGCCAACAGTGTGGAAGGGCTCCGGAGGGCAAGGAAGCGGCTGTAGAAAGCCGGCAGGCGGAGACGTGGGCTTTTTCCGCTGGGGGCAAAATGGGCATGAAGCGATATAGCGGGCAACGTAGGCGAAGAGGCCAGGACAGAAGAAACGTGAGCGGACTCGGTCGTAAGTTTTGTGGAAGCCTGGGTGACCCGCTAAAGCATTGTCGTGAAGGGCTTTTAATATCTGCTGTAGAAAAGTGCGCTGTAGAACGGAACCCATCTGTTGCCCGATAAGTGGTGATTTGAATGGTACAAAATGCTATTCAAAAACTGAAAGCACTGAAGCTGCCCACGCGCCCGACTGTTCGGTGGTTGTATTCTGTCGGTAAGCCGCTGGGTTATCGTGCGGCAGTATGTGTCTGCTTGTAAAGATTAGGTAAATGATACAGGCCGTAATTAAATGATATGTTGTTGACGGGTGCGATAGGCAGGGCTGTATCGGGTGACCAATACGCGGAAGTCGTAGACGACTCAAAAGGGCACCGAGAAAGTGCGTCTGCGTCGAGGTGCTTTTTCCCGGACTCGTAAGTGACGCTGAAATCATAGTCTTGAAGACAGAAAACCTAGCGTCCGAGGCTCCCCGATAAATTTTTGAGTGTCTGCAACCAGCATAATGCATGGTGTCATTCACTACTGTGAAGTGGCGTCTGTAGAGGTATGGTCGAAATTTCTGGATGGCCCATACTACAGCGAGACACTCCTGCTCAGTGATGGTGTAATGTTTCTCAGCAGTACTTAGGGAACGACTGGCGTACGAAATAACGCACTCGAGATCTTTGCCATGCGACTGCAGTAGAACAGCGCCAAGGCCGTGGCCACTGGCGTCCGTGTAGAGAATTGTAGGTCTGGACTCGTGAAAATGCCAGAGGACCAGCCCAGAGGTCAGCGCGGTGTTCGGCTGTTGGAAAGCTGCTTCACAATCATCTGGCCAGACGAAGGGACTTCCAGAGTTAAGGAGTGTGTTGAAGGACGACGCTAGAGATGCGAAGCTCTGGACAAAGCGCCGAAAGTAAGATGCCAGACCAAGAAAGCTACGCACAGATTCTGCTGCTGGGGCGGCGGAAAGTTTATTACAGCAGCAATCTTGTCTGGGTCGGGCCGAATCCAGACATGATGACGACGTGCCCGAGAACTTTTGTGCTTCGAGAGGCGAAACGGCAATTTTTTGGTGTTGGGCTGAAGGTCAGCATGGGCAAGGCATGTTAAAGGGACCCAGAAAAGCTTTATGAAAGTGGCAATCAAATGCATTCAGGTGGTAGAACACATAACGGAGGATTTTTCAGCTAAGTGTGAGCCCCATACGTTGTACGGATAATTTGTAAACAATTTTTGAAGATCGCCTTTCTCAGCCGATGAGCGCGCCGCCGCAGTGAGCCGACCGCGCCTCACGCAACGCCGACCGCGGCTGATGCAACGGCGATCGCGGCTGACGCAGCGGCGAGGCGCCCCCCTTATTCGGCAGATCGTCGGTCGCCGGCAACGTCACTGCAAATGGCTTCCGGTTGCTCTTCCTCCTTCCTGCGCGATCCCGAGGCAAAGGCGGGTCTGCAGCGATTGACGCGTGCCTAGGCGCAGGAATGTAGCTAGGGGAGAACGGAAGTCGAGCGTCGCGATGTCACATGGCGATTCCCAGTGTTTCCAGCTGCTTTGAAAGAAGCAGAGAGGGAGGAGGAATCAATCGGCAAGGGGGGAGAGGTGCACTTAATTGCTTCTGGCGCAGCTAATACTTAACGTAAATCAACAATTCCAACGGCATTGCATCGCTATATTGGTACTAAGCGACAATAAAAGACTTTTGTAACTTTTACAAAAGGCTTTTCTGGGTCCCTTTAATACCTAATAGAGCCGTTGTAAGTGTTCAGAAAAGGTTGAAGAAAAAATAACGATATCATCCAGGTACCATAGGCACGTTTTCCATTTAAGACTGGAGAACACTGTCGATCATTTGCTCGAAAGTTGCAGGAGCGTTACATAGCCCGAAGGGCATCCCATTAAACTCATGTAGTCTATCAGGGGTGGCAATCGCTGTCTTTTCTTTATCCGCCTCATACATTAGAATTTTCCAAAAACCGGATCGAAGGTCAATACTAGAAAAATATTCCGCTCTTTGTAAGCAGCTCAGCCCAAGGCATCATCGATCCGAGGCATCAGATAAACATCTTTTCGTGAGATTCGATTCAATGCGCGGTAATCAATACAAAATCGAACAGATCCGTCTTTTTTCAGCACTAAGACAACAGGAGATGACGAAGGACTGTTTGATGGACGAATAACTTTGGGGTGGAGCATGTCGGAGAGGTTTTCGTTAATGATTTTCCGATCATAAAAAGAGACACAGTATGGTCGGCGGAGAATCATCCGTGAACCGTCTGTTTCAATTCAATGGGTGGTTACGGATGTTTGACCGAGTGTGGTACTCTGATAATATCAATTTGTGCCTTTGTAGGAGGTCCAGCAAAGAATTGACTAGTTTCGGAGAGAGGTCGGAACTAATAGTGGCGGATAAAGCTGGGCATGGTGGGTCAAAGGGCGAATTCAAAACTGACGAAATACAGCAGAGGGAAACAACAAAGACCGCTTCAGATTTAGCACTCGTACCGATAGTAGTGCCTTGCTGTAAGAGGATTGCCTCGGGGCTAGTGTTCATGGCAACCAGCGCGGCAAACCCTTGCGTAAAGTGCACAAGACAGGTGGCTCTTACAATACCTTGTGGGAGATGCCGAGAGCAGGGCACGATTACCACATCACCACCGGAATACTTTCCACCATGAACAAAAATTTTCGTCTCGTATCGAGGGCTGAGCAGGTATCTCGCACTAGCCACCAAGCTCCGCTCTTAGACATCCGAACTTTCCATACGGTCTGTAGCGGTTATTTCAATTTCTGGGTACTGGCAAGAGATGACAGCGTTGGCGGATGAAAGACCCACCCTAAAATATGTTCGTGAGAGCAACTGGAAGAGACCACGCACTGGACATGGTGCCGAATTCCCTCAATGAATACACATACTGTGCAGTATCCGGATGGTTCGAACACAACTTTGTAAGCACCGCACAAAGAAGGTCCAGTATAAAGGGTTCTGACTTTCCTAAGCCGCGAACACAAATTTTCACTAATGACTCATATACTGGCTCCAGTGTATATGAGGGCATCGACATCAAATCCTTCAACTTGTACGGGCAATGTATTCGAAGGTTGCGCTGGGCGAGTTTTTGGCTTTTCGACGAATGCAGTTTCTCCTCGAAAAACCGCAGGATCTAGTTTTCCAGATGGGGGCCCAAAGCGTTGGACGGGGGGCGAAGAGGTGGTACAGAGCAGCGATATATAAAGCGCGATCGTCGCCGTGAAGAACGGTAACGCTGAGGCGTGTCAACAAGGGATGGAGGTTGAGAGGAGCAGCGAAAGGGTGAAATAGGTGCGTTGTACCGAGCGCAGTATGAAAAGCTGACGTCGCGTTCAAATCGTGCATGCCCTCGTCGCTCATCCTGCTGACTTAGCCTGCAGAAACGGACAATGTTTCCCCTAATCCCGTATTAGTAACAGACACGACGATCGTTCGAGAAAGCCTGGCTGCGGGCTCGCATGTTGGTATAATAATATTCCTGCGACGTAGGCGCTGGAGAGATCGCTTTCAAATGCTCATGAGCCAGCGAAGATTCTTGATGCAAGTGTGGCTTTGAGGCGATCGCCGAGTACGACAGAACGGGAGTGGTAGGAAGAAGAGACGAGGTTGGCAACATACTCGTCATGGATGCCAACTCCTCCTTAACGAGGTCGCGCAGCTGAGGTTCATCCTTCCGGAAGGGATCACGTGGAAGTGTAGGCTGGCCATGCAGCTGCAGCTCTTGGCGGATGATTTCGCGGATTAAAGCCCGTAATTCCCAAGTCCCCGTGAGTCCCCGTGCGGCTGTGTAGCCCGAGCATCCTGTGGCAAGCGAATTGACTGCAGTTCATCTACGCGTGTACACGTTTCGCGCACATCGCTGACGCTTTTTGGATGCTGAACCGGCAATGCATTGAATGCAAATGCAGAGATGCCTTTTAGAAGGTGGCGTACCTTGTCGGCCTCCGGAATGCTTTCGTCAACGCGGCGACACATGGCAACGACGTCCTCGATGTATGAGGCATGCTTCCCATCAGGGTGCTGAATACGACCAGACAGCTCCCTTTTCGCCGCGTCCGAATGATTGGCTGGAGAGCCGAACGACTTACGCAGCTTCTGGGCAAAGCTGGCCCAGTCATCAATGTCGGCTTCATTGTACAAAAACCATTTTTCTGCAGCTTCTCTTGGGGCAAAAGATACGTTCTGGAGATTGGCAGTATCGTCCCAGCGGTTGAATGTACTGACCCGAACGTAGGCGATGAGTCTGTCATCGGCGTCCTCGCCGCAGAACCCTAGAAAAACGGTGGGTTACCCTGGCGGGTGGTTATCGCAAACGCTGGAGGCGCAGCAGCAGCGCCAGTGGGGTTGCTCCCGGCTTCACGCTGCATGGATTGTGCAAGTAAACGGCAACCGGAACGGAGCTGCAGGGTTGCGATCAGAATGCGTAGAGGACAGGATCGAGGTCGACCTCAACCATTTGAGAGTGTCTTAAAGGGAAGATGCCGGAGGACGTTCATTAGAAAGCGTTGCAACCATCGCGGACCCGAAACCAGCCACCGCTGACGATAACCTTTCCAAAAGGAGGATTGGTAGATTGGTGATGAGGATGATTACGAGGGGAAGAAGATGAAGCACAGGATATTGTCCACAATTTATCACCCGGTCACTGTAAATAGGACGTGATGCTCAGAAAGTGCTCACAATATTGCCGCAAATCACGCACTGGGTTTGTTTATTTCTGTTTTGCTTTCGCCGCCCTGCTACGCTGGTCTGTATTATCGGCGTTGTGTGTGCCAAGGGAGGCGCGTGATCCATTCTTTCTTTCTGAGGCGCATGTGTTGTCTCTTCTGATAGGAAGAGCATTCCGAGCTACCTTGAACAGCCTAGAATAATCTCTCGTTGATTCACAGTGTTATGAATACAATTCGACTATTCCAAAAACCCTCGCGCCGAGTGATAAATTCCATCTGAGCCGATGCCGCGTCATTCAAATAACCGAACAGTCTATGCCCGTCACTTCGTTGACCGCTGTTTCGCCGCCTGTGTATTCTTTGAGTTGTTAGGGGGGCACAAGTTCGCTCCAATAAACTTGTTTTTTCTTCAAGAGAGCTACGTCGTCTTCGGCTACGTGACATCTGGTAGAGGTGCGGGGTACGCACCCTTTGTGGTACCAACAACCTCTAGAAGCCACCGAGCCAGTCCAACTAGAGCTAGCAGCCGACTGCAAGGCCTCCGGCCCGAGTTGGGTCTCCTGCCAGACGGAGCCAAAAGTATGACCGCTGCAACCACTACCATGGTACAAGAAGCAACATCACAATTCGTCCTGCAGCAGCCTCAAGAACCGCCATCATTTCGAGGAGCCTCCGCAGAAGACCCAGAAGAATGGTTGGAGAAACTGGAGCGCGTCCGAATATTCAAGAGATGGGACGACGCAGAGACGTTCCGGCACGTTTCCTTTTACTTGGAAGGTTCAGCTCGCACTTGGTTCGAGAACCACGAGAGCTGCTTGACCAACTGGGCTCACTTCAAACGCGAGTTCCTTAAGTCCTTTGCTATCTTGGTCAGAAAAGAACGCGCAGCGCTTTTGCTGGAAACTCAAACGCAGCACACCAAGGAAGGGGTTATGATCTTCTTCGAAGAGATGAACCGACCTTTTCGCCGTGCGGACCCAGAAATGACGGAGGAAAAGAAACTACGGTTTCTGATGCGACGGGTGAAGCAAGGGCTTTTGGCGTGCCTTGTTCGCAACCCCGAAGACCGTGTCCGGATTCGCGTCTGAGGCCTCCGCGATGAAGAAGAGGCTCGAAACCTGAACGAGGCAGTACAACCGCCCAGTCAATGCGCTGTTTTCGGACGCGATTGGTGCCTGAGCAATTAACTCCGACTCACTACGCGACACCATCCGTGGAGTGGAGAGGAAGGAGCTGCGAAAACATTTCCCGACGACGACGACGCTACCTCAAGTCGCTTCCCTGACTGACGTGATCCGGGAAGGAGTACAGCAGGCTTTGGCAACTTCTATGCCGTCCGAAGCACCCCGCGAGCCAGAGGCTATGACCTACTCCGCGGCTGTTCGTCGACCCCACCCTCTCACCCTCTTCCAACACGTCGTAAAGAGGCCCAGCTGTACCGCCGCCAAATGTCACCCACCCGACCCCCTGTAACCCGAAACCAGGCGCCAAGAAAGACCGAGGTGTGGCGAACGTTCGATAATCGCCCGCTTTGTTACCACTGCGGAGAGGCTGACCACATCTACCGCCACTGCCCTTACAAGAGCCTAGGTTTGCGAGAATTCTGTTCGCTTGAACACAAGCGAGAACTCAGTCGCTTGTGTTGGCACTAGGTGGATGCACTCTTAGAGGGGGTAATGCCGCGAACCATGCATTGCGTTTGTTTAGTTGTGTTTTGCTTTTGCCGCCCGGCTGCGACGGTCTTTGTTATCGGTGGTGTGTGTGCCAAGGGAGGTGCGTGTGCCGTTCTTTGTTTCTGTGCCGCATGTGTTATCTCTTCTTAGAGGGAGAGCATTCCGAGCTAACGTGAAAATCCCAAAATAATTTTCGTTGATCTACAGTGTTCTGGATAAAATTCGACTATTCCAGAAACCCTCGCGCCGAGTGATAAATTACCTTTTGGCAGATGCCGTGGCGTTCGAATCGCTGACACCAGTCTACGCATGTCGCATTGTTGACTGCTGTTTCACCGCCTTTGTATTCTTTGACTGGTTAGGGAAGCACAAGTTCGCTCCAATAAACTTGTTTTTTTTCTTCAAGACAGCTGCGTCCTCTTCGGCTACGTGACAATATCAACGAAATGGTCGAAGAATTGTAATGAAAGTTAATAAGAGGTATACGTATAAGTAGTGGCGGCTAGAGCACTGCAAAGGCCTGGGCATAAGGCCGCGACCAAGCGCGGCCACGTGCTTGTAGATGGTTCGACCTTGAAGACATTCGATTGAATATATTATATTAGGACGAAAATATTATCGCGTAACAGTTTTCTCTACACGAAGTGTAGAAAAGAGCAGTAAGAAGATTTGAATCCACGTGGTTTTTGATAGAAGGTGTACGGATTCTTTTAATAACATTTATTGCTAGGTCTGCTGTACACTGTACTCTTATTTGAATGTCGTCTGGTGTACTGCGTCAAGACTTTGTGTGACTTTGGGTATAACATTCTTAAGATAATAATCCAATGAACGCCATTGAGGAGAACGGGTTAATTTAGGCAACCTGCAGCTCTGCACCTTTGTCTACGTAGATATGCACCCTGCAGGTTGCGCCCATTCAAACGCATGCTAGAGAAACAGCACTGCTGAGCAACCACTGCATGTAAAACATTTCAATGCACACACAGCACTCGTGCATTGAAACCTGGTACCAGAAATTCCAGCATACAAACGTGTGCCCGTGTACCACGTGGTGTAGACTAGAATCTATCAAACAAACGTGATGAAGCATATGACGCAATAATACGAACTATTACTACGCCGGTGTGACGTGAACTGAAAAAGGCGGAAGCTAAAGGGTTTTCACCACTTCAACCTCATTTTTTTCTGTTCAATTCATACGTTCTGCACACAAAAATTGGTGCGCCTTATTACACGCTATAAAAGGCACTCAAAAAATTTAACAAGCTTCCTTCAGCGTTTAAGTTCTAAGTCTAGGCCTTTTCATGCGCCCCGTACCTGCCTAGCTTAGAAACAAATGGCCTGACCGGGATCTCCCTGGGATTGAGACGACAGGCCCGGACCGGGCCCGGCCTGGACTCTTATATGGACGCCCGGGCCTGGGCCGAATCCCGCGCTGGGTGTCGCAGGCTTATGTCAGGGTCGGGCTACATAGAACCTGCACGTCTGGGGCCCGGACTTACAAATCAGGCCCGTGAAGTGCTCTATACAAGCCGTCCGTTCGCCGTTTGAGGGAAAAATACCAGGAAAATTCTCTGTGTATTTTTTTCCAAACTTTCCAAACACGCATTCATTGTTTTCTTTTTCTCTCCAGTATAAAGTGTCCCATACAGCCATACAGCCCTCCTGAATAAATGTCGATTTGAACACATGTGAATTAGTACCAAAAGACGCCTGCCAGGGTTGTAACCAACCAAAGTACTAAAACGTATTGGTGTGGCTCCTGTTCAAGTGAGTAGACGAAGATGCACCGTTTTCACCCAATTGACCACTCCTGCCTCGAGGTAAAAACTTTTTTTTTCATTTGAGGCACGAAGCCACAACCAGAAACAGGCATAAAAAAGAAGTCGCCATTTTCCGTCCTTCAAGAATCATACTTCCTTGTCTCATGAATTTTTTTCTTTGCGTATCCCAGCTAGCGTTAACTCCCCATCCAACGTTAACTCTAACGTTGACTCTCCCCATCCGAGCTAAGGTTAACTGTTTACGGCGCTGTTAACACATATCAGCTGCAAACATGTAAATAAAAAAATTAGGCCCATCTCCCCTCGAGGGGGACTCCAGTAAATGCCTCGCATAGGGGGTGGGTGTATTGCGTTAACGTTTAGTGTTTGGGAGTTGGTGGTAGTGAATGCATTGTATCAGCAGCTTCTTGACGTAGTTTGAATGAGTCAAGGATATAAGGCATGTTCGTAGCCTCCCATTCTTTGTCGGCCTTGTGGCGCAGTGGGTAGAGCACCATGTACATTGCGTTCCGCCCGCAGGGTCGAGGGATCGAAACCAGGCACCGGATAGTATTTTTTTTATATAGTGTAGGGGGAGGGGTGCGCACTACGACTACGGACGTCAACGCGGGTGACATCGTCAGTTACTGAAATGCTCTGCATTTATTAGCCCATTCAGAATCACCGAGTGATCGCTCTGCATGAGTGGCCGCCAACACCCCACTGAATACAGAGAATAAGTATCATCAATGTTATGCTCCACTATATCATCATCGTTTTGATCACATTCCTCGCGGGATCTTTTCACGTGCTTCTGCCCTTCGCAACGACCGCCATTTTGCACAACGCTTCGGGGTGTCGGTTCTCTTTAAGTCTTTATCTCACCGTTTGCTTGACCAGCGGCCCTAACTGACAAGTTTCTCTCACGGCGATAACCTTTCAACGAACAGCGGTGTCTTAGTTTTGCATCGCGTAAAGATTGCAGAGCCCGGGATTGCCTTCTCTGAAATTCCTACGCTGCCTGACATCGCTCTATGGAAACATGTAAGCTTCCGGGATTGTTACTTGCAAAACGTCTGTCAAGTGCGTAGTCATTGCTTTCTCCTGCACGACCTGTGTTTGATTTCAGTTTCCAGCAAGTTAGTGCTATTATCGTATATTGCACTTTGCTTCGTTACAACATGAACGAACACCATTCAGTTGTGACAGTTGCTGAGGTCTACTTATGTAAACGCTTTGTTGCATTATCGGTAAATAAACCATTCGAAATAATTTTTTTAGTAATCAAATGCCGCGTACACGAATTACTAACTGTCATTTACTAAGAATGAGTTGTGAACATTGTTGGGTTGGTGGCTAGTGGTTTGACGTTATTCTGATGTTTAAAATCTGCATTACGACGTTGACCTTCGAGAGATATATCTGCGCGAATGGGCCATTATAGATGTGTCCGTCCCCACATACGGTTGTTAAATTAGTGATGTATTTCTTAGACCAGTTTTGGAACAGAAATTAAGTTGACGTCCAAAAATTGCGCTCAGCGTGACCAGTATGCCTCAAACCAAAAAAAAGACATCACAGTTAAGCGCTTGAATAGCATTTGTGTTATACCTAAAGTTTTTTGTGGTTATGGTATTTTTGGAGGATTGCAAAACGACAAAACTCTGTTGAGGACAGTATTTCAGCTTTTAAAAACCAGTGGAGGTAGAAAGCTCAACGCTCCATGACTGTGGCGCACGGTGGAGTGTAGACTCGCTCTCTAATACTACCAATACTAAAGCAATAAATTGCAAGTAGGTATGTCAAAAAATGGGCTATATAAAATTTTCTTGTCGCATTTCGGAGAAAATGTTTTTTGGGCTGCTCTATTTTGTCGGATGTTTGCACTCGGGCGTCTGGTAGTGGGATCGAGCTTTTCGCGCATTTTCAGTACTTGCAGTCACTAGGTGTTATTGGACGCTGGATGTACGCTGGGTTAGAAATGTTTTCAACTTGACGTACCTCTAGCAACGAGGTCGGCATCCATGCGCACGCAGCTGGGATGGCTGGCGCCAATGGAGTGAGCCCGTCGTTGACTCTCTCAGTTATTTTTCTCCACTGTGCATCTGCGGATCGATAGCGCGTTCTTTTTATGATAACACGCCATGTACATTATTCACAAATTAAGAAGGGTAGGCTGGTCACGCTACGGTCTTTAAAGAGGAAGGTGTACAAGGGCGGAACGTGACGAAAGCAGTGGAGTAAAACAGAATTGTCATTGAACCCTGTTTCCAACTCTTTTTGAGGATACAGCGATATGATTTGCTCTGTAGAAAAGGTTCAAAAAAAATAAAACAAGCGCAAAAAACGAGGACAGAGAAAGACAGTAGACTGTACGAGCGCTCACTAAAACGGCTGGGTCGCTCATATTGGAAGGAGTAGAAACACTAGGGACCACTCAATCTCAATATCAATGTCAGGCTCAATCTCTAATTCGGTTGCATAAATCGTAATCAGATGCCGCTCTCTAATCAGTTCCCGCTTCGCGCGACAACTATAATTCTGTAAACACTGTGTTCACCTATTTCCAATTGTTCGACGAATTACGAGTATTACAAACGTTGTCTTGTATTTATTAAAAAACAGCTGTGCACTTTTTATAGTGCGTTGCCTGTAAATGGCGTTGGTGAGTAGCTGCTGTAGTTCGTATACCGCTTGTTCACGATATAGCAGAACGCTCAGCATACCTGTCATGCTCCAACAGGTCTGTCCCAGCCTGCTGCGTGAGAATGAGGTATGCCATTGTGGCGACCAACATCTCAAAAAGAGCGTGTCGGCTTTCTTCCTTGTCTGCATATCCCGATTCGGCACCCATCGTATATTCCTACCCGATCAAGGAGGCCTGTTTGAATCTCCCCTCTTCAGGCTCCTCCGCCCCTCGACCGGATTCGAGGAGACGCAGGCAAGCAGTGACCACTTCTCCAAACACGGGAAAATCGAGCGCTTCCACTGACAGCTCACGGCAGCCATCATGTTCTACCCCAACTCAACCTGGCTGGAGATTCTCCTGGCCATCTCTCTCGGTCTGAGCGCCACTTTCAAACCGCACATTTAGGCAACGGCCGCAGCGCTCATCCACGGGGAACCGCTTCACCAACGTTGCTACTTTCTCTCCAACCCAAACCCAACTTAGGACATCAAAAGCTCGAGCCATACTGACTTTGTCGCCAGGCTCCGATGCACTGTGGAGGCACTGCGCACATCGCTAGCAGGACACTACACCAAGTCGACTCTGTTCGTGTTTAACGACTTTGAAACATGCACGCATGCCCCTCTAAGCGACTAATATTAACGTGCGCCTTTCGAACCTCTATATTCTGGAGCATACTACATAATTCGCCCCGACGATAAAACCTTCACCCTGCCGCTAAACGAGAAGGGCGTCCGCTATCCCATTGGCCGACGGAAGCCGTCATACATCCCGTCTGAGGAGACTTCAACACACTCGCACGCCTCCTTTTGTGCGTCCTAAACAACCTCGGACCCCTCGGCCGGCGCCGTTGATCAGCCTCTTTGGACGCCGTAAGCGGTTTACAAATTTTTTTCACCGTTGAGGGCTCCTGTTTTCGTGTTGTGTGTGGGTGTGTGGGAGGGGGGGGGGTGACTCACCACGCACGGTATTTCACAAAGGGATCGCCGACAATGGGGATGTTGTGGATGCGATTCCAGCCGACTCCGTTAAACGAATATCTCGCTTTAGCAGAGCGTGAGGGAGAGAATCTTGCGCGCAATTCCACCACCAGGCTGCCGAGATCACAAAACAGACAAGTGACAGTAGCCGAAAAAATATTTTCTGTGAAAAGTGACAAAAGAAAAATTTTGATATTGCCAATCTCATTGAGAGACCGAATTCAACTTCACTGTTTATTTTCGTCAAAGTGAGTCTACAGCCCCCCTCCTCCTCCCCCCATGCTCCGTAATCACAGAGCAGTGAGCTATTAGCCGCCAGTGGTTTTTAATAGCCGAATATACTCCCTCAACACAACGGTGTCCTTTTTCAGTCCTCAAAAATACCGCAACAACAAAGGGGCTTCAAAGATAACACAAAGGTTGTTAAAACGCCGACGTGTGACGTCTTGTTTTGGTCTTTATCAGAAATGTTCAGTTAATGCGCAACTATTCAATTAAAATAACGTTTATTACTAGTTGCAATGGATTTGTATCAAGGGAAACAAGACATGATGCTAAAAATGGCCGACTATTGATCACCGTTTTTTGATTACCTTATCACTTTATTAGGAAGAATATACAATGATGATTCCGGAAACATTATGTGCCAACAGGCAATACGTACACTCTTCCTTTTTCGAGTTCACGAAATAATTATTAACGTACTCATATCGGTATGGCCATAAACGCGTAATTTTATTTATCCATACGGTTCTCTTTAGGGCTATAAAATGCAGAAAGGTAAAACTAACGCGTAAGAGTTGTACGTGGCGAAGCTGTACTCAAGCTTCACGGCCTTCGCGACGGTTGAAGTGCACAACAGCAACCGATTTGCTTCTTCTACACTGCCGCAACGACCCTTAATCCATCACTGTTGCTGTAAGTGTGAGCTTCCTTCATTTTTTTTCAAAGTGATAATTATGGGCATCACCTTGGAGAGGCGTGAGATATGACGTGACCTGCTCGTTCGAGTTCGTGTTGCCACGATTACGGTCAACGCTGTAGTCTTTCTCGTTCGAGGCAGTGTTGCCATGAATACGGTGAATGCTGGAATTTTTTTTGTTTTGGGACAATGCTGGCCAATCTCCTTGAGTGGCTAGGCTTGGCTTGACAAACATGGGCTGGGGACGACGGACGGCCGCGGTGAAGCATGCAGGCACCGGTGCGCGGCATTTGGCGGTTTCCCCAAATCATGTTGAATCTACGTAAGTAGTTATTCTTGGCTTGAAAAACGTGCGCCAGGGACGCTGGGTGGTCGCCGCGAGCCACGCACACGCGTGCGCTTGGACTTTTCTTGGATTTTCTAACTATGGACACACACAAAATAATTTGCACAACAGCTTCGCTCTTTCAATTAACAGGATATTCTGTTTTCGTTCAGCAATATAAGAAACAGGGGAAGACCATTTGCTAGTTGTGAGCTTTACGTTTAAGATTTTTTACACACGCAGTAAAATAATGCACTATAGAAGATCAGTGTTCTGGGTAATTGAAGTCACACAGATTTTGAAGCGAGTCTATGTTCGTGGGAAAAGCTATCGGGTGAAATCTTTCTACAAGGGTGATTGTTAGGATTCACTTAGGAAATATTTTGTGACAGATGGTCGCCAAAGCATGCACCCCGCCCTAGGTAAAAAAGGAGGAGAGAAATCATATTCAAAAGTTTACATTAGTAATGCGTGATTATTAAAAATCAGCAATACATTGGTTTTAACACAAAGTACTCTCGTCGACGTCAGTGTTTCTTTGTCTCAAGCCCTCCACGGGCTGTTTTAAGGTCGAACTTTGATACCATTAAATAATTCGCAATTAAAGCCATAGAGCTAACAAACCTGTCAGGCACTTGTCACATCTTCCTGAAATTATTCAAGAGATGCCGCGTAGTATTCACTGCTCCTCTTAACGGTTTATCGACCTGCTCTCCTGTGAGCCTATATATATATGTACCTGGATGTCCAAATTATTTACGAGGTACAATAAGCATTCAGATCGGGTATACTGTGATGCCTGTGTGCCTGCGTGTAATACATATTTTAATCTTTACTTTCTTCTGTCAAGCTGAAGAGGAGAATCTTTTCTTCGTATTTGTGTTGTGCGCTCTTGGAAATTACACACTCTGATAGGTAAGCTTGAAAATCGCTGTTTTATTGCTTCTCATTGCTTTGAGAATATTGGTATGTTCAAAGGTAATCAAGATTCAGCTGAAGCAAACCCGTTTAAGCGTGACCAAATGTTTTAAAGATTGCTGTATTCAAACAAAACGTGGGTTAGATTTTGCATTTCTTCTCTGGGCTTTCCTCTAGGAAGGCGATGCACCTGAAATGCCTCAATGTTCCTTCGTACAAGGCGCCTCACAAGATTTGCACATAAACCTTCAATAAAGCAAAATTTTGTGGACGTTTGCACGTAATAAAAAAGTGTCACTTGTTAACAAAAAAACGTAGAAGCGCCGCACTGTGTCAGCATGCGCTTTTTTCATCGCATGCTGGTTTTTTTTCACCTCGTGATTCCTATTCCTAATCACCACTTTTGTGTAGATAATACTTTCAGGGGACCCTTAGATTTGGTGTTCGTGGATGCTAAGGCTTCAAGCATAGTTTTGATCCTAGCTTATCTTTTTGTACGCGTATTATGTGCTGGTTTCTCGTAATATAAAACAGACTTTGGCTGCAAGTGGCTACTGCCAATTAAGTTGAATACAGTCCCTGCCGAGCAATTCAGTCACTTAGAAAATACTCCCAGTACATCTTGCAACGCCAACGTAAGCAAAACCTGGCGCAACACCTGCAGAATGTTTTGGTGGGGATTTGGATGATTCTGATGTGGTGCTGCGGTGCAGTAATCCCAGAAGGTGTCCAACAGAAACCACTTGTTGTTCAGAGTCTGTGTCTTCCTATTTTTTACAGACGAGTTCGCACCAACGTCCGAAGTAGAAGAACGTGAGTACCAACTTTTTCCAATATTCTCAGTGATTCTGTTTAACTATACAACTGCCGAAAACACTTCATACGCTTGCGTTTCCCGGGAAGGACCTCGCTTCTCACATGAAACTACCACACAATTTCGTGATTGCAAATTTGTATAAGCCAAGATGAGGCATTTAGGCTGGACTGTGCGCGTACATCGCGTTTTATGCACCCGCGCGCACCTGTGTGTCCTATGTGTGCGCATGTGCATATATGTGCGCTGTGCGTGCGTGTGTACATGCGTGCGCGGGTATGTGGGGTGCTTGTTTGAGGGCATACGTTTTCTGCTTCTATAAACGTAACGAATTTCATCGATTGTCATCCTTGCGTCACCTTACCCGCAATGTGCGGAAGTAAGAACATTTCTCTCGCCAAGTGGGTTCATATTTTCTCTCCCGTGCATCCAAACGCTTCTTCGCTTCGTTTGTTCGGCCTCAGCCTTTTCCTTCAAATCCTGCGCTCAAAAGCCAATGGGACAGAAACACCACCCAGCGCTTGATGTTCCAGTATTGCTGAGCGAAGCAAGCTTCCACATACGTTTCTCCCTTCTGCCAGCTAACACTTTGATTAAAAGTACACACAGTTACACCCTGACTGTACAAATCTTGTGTGCCTCCAAAATAAAAACAGGACAGCTGTCTATGACCTGCACAATGACCTTTGAAGCCGCATGTTTTAAGGGATTGTTCATAACGGAGAATGTGGTAAGCATACTAAAGCACTCTGTTCCGAAGCATCAGCTGCATAGGGTGGGCCCTTTGTTCTGGCTGCAGCTGGCGGCTTAACAGAAAACACACTTTCAGGCTTTCACCAGTAGATTATTAAGGACGTATATATTGACACAAGCGCATCCACAGACCAGAGTTTACTAAAAACAGGTTCATCATCATCATCAACAACGGCCTACTATCCCCACCTTTGCAACTGATTGCAGATGTACCGTAAGTTTCCGGACGTGGCAATTCGTGGAGCTCCGGAGCCCTGCCACAAGTTCCGTGTTCCCTCTAAGAGTGACAGAACACCGCAGACTCGTGGACAAATGTGCTCTGTACACGCCGTGCACCACCGACGAAATTATGTAGCGGAAAACGCATCATAGCGTGGAACACAAAAAAGAGCGAGAACAGCTAGCGTCTTCAACTTTGCTAAATAAGCAGGCAGGGAGCACAGGCAGCGCAGCGTTGCGCAATTTATTGAATTCATTCGATAGCGTAGAGCGAAAGCGGATGCTTAAGCAAATCCCCTAAAACTGTGTATGATGAGGCCCACCAAGAACGCGGGGACGAAGAATGTCTCATGTTTTCGATTAAACTTATTCACCTTCGCATTCAGAACGTTCAAGAAGTGCTTTGGTGTCGCCGGACTCTTGTTTTACCCTCGTGTGTAACTAACAAATTATAGTTTTTCAGTTTAGAACCATTGGAAGGCAAAATATTCCATATATCTTAATTGAAAACAGTTTGCATGTTTTACTAATACAGCCTTTTCTCGGCGATTTTTTTATTCCCAATTGACAATTTTCACCAGCTTAAGAAATGTTTTCTGGAACTATTCCTAATGACCCGCTAAATTTATTTATACAGTTGCTGAATTGTAAGTATATCTTCGGTGTGCATAAATTTTTTAAGGCTAAATTATCCCAGTGATATGGAAATTGAAATAAAGTATTTTTATCTTCCTTCATGACGTTGCTGTTACACAGTGGGAGCCACATTTCTACATTTCTACAATTTCTACATTTGGCCATAGTTCTAAACAAAGTCTCTACGAGGTCTCTTTACAGTTACTGAAGAACGTATTGAATGCTCATGTACTCACAGTTGAGTTAAAACAAATACGTCGTAGAAACTTTTATTCTGCAACTCATAATTCACTTTTGGCTGTATATCAACCTAGATCTTCTCCTGCAGCCTAATAAGAAGCTTTTGTTCGGCTATCCAGATTATGAAATAACACGGATAGCAAGGCATGAGCTGATGATCATGGTGAATTCCTTAAAAGTGACTACAGATAACTTGCAATTCTTACCACAAATATCTGTATTGCCCTGCCACGTCTTGAATTTCTTGAGAATTAGGGATTTAATTACAGTTACATAAAATGCCGTGCCGTCATTTTCGGCAAAATGGTCCTTGTCGCCAACATTGCAGGTTGAAGTCGGTGTAAACTACCGTTTTTTTATGTGGTCTTTGTGGCATTACCCTTCGTGCAGCTCCTTGTTGGATATATGGAGTGAATAGGCGTTTGAATATGAAAGCTTCTTACCACAGCAAATAAACTTGAGAGGTTCCAGTGGCAGCTGCTGCCAATAGATTTAGCAAAATTTGAACTTGATATTGATTATGTCATCAATGCGTCATCCCACTCTTCGATCTCCTTCCGAAGCCACACTGCTTTATTACGCTGAAACAAAAGGTAGCCCTAGAAGCGGGCTTAGAAGCGCTCTTTTTTAAACTTCAAAAGGCCCACTCCGCCTATCTCATTGTGTGCATTCCCAGTCACTCTCATTACAGCTCCTTTTGCTTATTCATTGCATTGCAATAATGAAATAGTGAGATTCTCCGAGTGTTTGTCAGGGTTCTTTTCTTTCTGGCCCTATTTGCAATGATGTCTTTCAAGTATTACAGCCAAAAAAACCAATCCGAAGTTTTATTATAATGTTCTACCAAAAACTAGAACAGGGCTTTGCTTTGAAAGCCCAATTTAATCCATTTCTTTCGTTTTGAAGGTTTCAGTCCCCAAGCCTTTCTGCTTAAGGTAACGGCATTGCAAAGATATACAGAATTCACCCGCCTTCCCACAAACTCAAAACAGCACTCGTGTACGCCGAAACGAATTCCGTACATGTGGAAGTTGAAATATATCATTTGCTTTCAGTTGTACTGTGAGCAAAGCAGGCTATTTTATTAAGCTGAAGCGCATTTGCTTGTCTTCCCGGTAATCTCCGAAATTCGTGCTTAAAGAAACGCCCTCTCCTAGCAAAGTCCAAAACGAGCTTCTTTCAAAAGCGCATCTATAAATGTACGTTGAGGGACAAGACTGGGGTCGCTGAGTGCCCGTCATGTAAAACGAACCTATTTAGGTAACTAAGACAACTATACTTCGCCGCCCAAAACCACCATATCTCCACAAAATCCCACTTTAGGTATTGTTTGAAAGAACGAACAATGCGTCAGCATTCACAAATGCGTGTGCTGTGCACAGGCTCATCTCTGTAGTAGGCAACTGACAAAGAGCGTATGGTATATCAACATGAAAATAAAGTAACAGCTGACATCTACTTTTCGGTTTTATGATGTATAACGCGATAGCGTTACTTCGGCGTGGTGGGAGCAATTTGGGCTTAAGTTTCTGTATTTGCCTTTCATGCTTTCCAAGAACTGCAGTTCAGCTAAGAGAGCTTGGCAAGCAGCAACGATTTTCAATCACGGCGGCTAGGAAAGACAGAGCATATTTACGCTTTTGCGGCTTAAGATGTAGGCATAAAAGGTTGCGGCTGCAGTGTGCTGGTCAGTTGATCAATAATGTGAAAGTGAAAGTGTTTCAAAGTGTGTACTCTGTAACTTTGGTACCTCACCGAGCCTTTCCTGTATAACAAACACACGCACGCATGCACAAGCGCACGCGCACACACGCGCATGCACGCACACCCGGCTACGCACACACGCGTACACGCAAACCCAAACGCACACGCACACACACATAAACACACGCACACGCACACACACACGCACGCACACGCGCACGCGCACGCGCAAACGCGCACACGCACACGCACACAAACACACACACGCGTACACACGCACACACACGCACACACACGCATACACACGCACGCGCATATGCACACGCGCACGCACCCACGCACACTCAGAAGCGTACCCGCTGAAGCACACGCGCGGACTCCCACACGCACACGCACACACACAACACGCACACGCGCACAGGCACCCACGCCCGCACAAGCGCACACGCATACGCACACGCGCACGCATGCACGCGCAACCGCACGCCCGCGTGCACACGCGCACGCCCACGCACACGCACACGTGTACGCGCACGCACAACCGCGCTCGCATACGCACGAGCGCGCGCACACACACATGCACAAGCGCACATGCACTCGCCCACACACGCATGCACGCACACAAGCATGCACACTCACACGCATACGCACACGCATACACACGCACGCACACATATCTGAGACGCGCACACACACACACATGCACGCACGAACACGCACACGCACACATTCACCAAGAGAAACCTTTACGAGTATGCTTTAATGAAATTTTTTGAAAAAGGGTAAATAGGTGGTAGACCCCAAGGGTGAAACACGAAGTCTACGCCGGCACAATTAGTGACGCTGATCTTGAGGTGACAGGCTGGCCTGCAGGGCACCGTATGTGTTGACCGAAGTGTAATAAACCATGTTTCTGTTGTTCCCTCCTGAGCATACCCTTCAATATCACCAGGTTGCGTAAAGAGAGCGGGTGTGACCCCGTATTTAGAACCTCTAATTGGCAATGCCGCACATTTCGTAGTTAAAATCTTCACAGAACTAGACTTGCAGATATATGTATTGCTTTTCTGCGCAGAGTTTGCGATTCTGTGCCGTTGAGATCCCTGTGTGGCACGTGGAAGGATGCTGTTCCTAGGGGCAGAAAGAGGCGACCTTCTCAGTTTTCTTTGAGGAGGGGAGTGTGGTCGGCATGGTCAACAGAGAGCAGCGTTTGCGATTTCGCTTGGATCTTCGTTGGCTGCATCGTTCCTTTCCAGGCGATTTTTTATGGGCGTTGATGTGATCTGAAGTTTCGTCATTGTGGATATGAGAATCCTCCTCAAGCGTTTAGGTAATATGCCTGCATCCAAGGCACTAGAGGTCTTTTGAGAGTGTATAACAATGTGTAAACTAATATTTGATAGTTCCGCTAGGCGTGTCGCCAAAAAAACGCTTTATCATTCCTGTACGTAAGAGGGCACTGAAGCCACCACTATTTTCACTCCAGTCCACTTCGGCAGTTTTTGCCTACGTCCTTTCGAATATCCTGGGGACGCTGTATACTGGGATTTCGTATTTTCGAAGATTTCTTTAACGGAATTCAATTATAGGTCCTTTCGTAGGCTTGAATCTATGGTTTTAGCACTTTGAGGGCTTTATGGAAGGCAGCTGGATCCGTGAAATATCTATCATTGCGTCCAGACGTTTTCCCTCTAAATGTGCGGCCTATATTATACTGAAAGTCCAGTCCATTGTTTTTCCCCAGAGCCTCCTTTTTTACAAAGAGAGGGGCCCGGCTGACATTTTCAAAGTTAATATGAGACTCAATTTAGGACCCGGGTGGTAGGCATAAAAATTAAGAGGTAGGGCTACCCATATGCTGGCGCAATAACGATGCTTATTTGGCAGCGTTTATTGCGGGTAGGCTTCTGGTACGGCAGGATAACCTATATCCGCGTCAAATCGAATTGTACAAACGTTTTGTTGTTTCCTCTTTTATTCCTGCTCTTACCCTGCATTGGCGTTTTACAATGTGGTCGTAATGTTCAAGTGTTTTCGGCATTTCGATATTGCGGCACTGATTCTGCCGTTTCTCGTCAGGGCCGTGCCGATTATTCTTACATTAGTGTTTTCTGACATCGCATGCTGACTTATTTTGAGGTTTCACAAATGGACTGCGGCAGCCTTTCATCATCTGACGGACAGAACTTGCGGCGGTAGTCTGGCTCCGGAAATTTCGAAACAATATTTTAGTGCCACTATAATTAAAAGTCATATATACGGTTTCGTTTCTATTGGGGCACATTTTATTTCGTTTCTCGTTATAATATAGGTTTCGTGGGTTTTAGAGAGCCTTGCGATAATCTTTTGCATCCTCGTCGGGTAGCGCCGGTATTAGTACCGTTTTTAGAGGTGCTTTGGTGGTGGCGTAAGTTGCGGGCATAGCTCGTGACCATGCATGCCTAGTAGGCGAGTACCCATGGCATGAAGACATGAACTTCACTACGCCGGCGAGACTCCTGTTTTAAATCGCGTCTCGTTTGTTTTGTCTTAACCGTAGTATAACTGCCCTCCTTTCCACTATCTAGTTGCCGAGGCTCTCTACGCCTGATTCTGGAAAGCCCTCGTATCTGGCCTCCTCAGTTGTTTGGTGTTATAATCGATGACGTACTTCTATGGACGCTTGATGGGGATGGCTGATAGCGGGCCGCTAGGCGGCACGAAAAATCCTAGAAATGAGCCTAATAATGCTATCGCGTTAATAAGGTACTGTAAAGTCAGCCTTCCTGAATGGTCCCGTAAAGAATGGGCGAGCGGCGGTAGTCGGTTGCCTAAATTTATCAGGAATGTGCTAATGCGTTGATAAATTGAGGTTTACCTGGATGACGCTACGCAGGGGTGAGGTACGCCGTAGTAGAATGCTCGGTAATACTTTTAGCCACCTAGGGATTTCTAACTTGCAGCGAAATATAGAACACTTGTGCGTTACCTCTTTTAGGGGCGGAGTACCTTAGGACCGCACAATGTCCGCCCGTGTCCGTGCGCATAGCATTTACAATCGCAAAAATTCACAAAGGCACCGGCAGGATTCCAGCCTGTTTTTTATAGACCACACGGAGTTAGTGTCAGTCGTTTTACCCATTATGCTACTACCGTGAGTTAGTAGTCAATAGTCAAACGGCTTACGCCTTCACCTGTGCTTGTGCGGAGTACCTTAGGACCTCCCACTGTACGTCAGCGTCCATCCGTGCGCACACCACCATCAAGCGAAAATCAAGCGAAATTCGATTTGAGTCGTGAGTTGCAGTTTCATTTAAAGTAATAATCAATCTACACTCACGACTCAAATCTAATGACGGAAGGGGCACCAATCGGCTATCGCTGTGGGCGCAACTTTGATGTCATTTCGAGTCCCCGTAATCCGCAACCTAACCATTATCCACGGAGTGGAGATGCTGTCATTTTTGCTTCCACCTGAAAACTGCCCGCCACGGCAGGGAATCTAGCGCGCGTCCTCGGGTGCTGCAGTACAACGCCTTACCCACTGAGTCACCGCATCAGTTATATTGCCTCACTTGTCGTGCTAAGGTGCAGACGAGTGTACCTTTGAGATCGTTAGAACTAAACTACAGTTTCAGACAAGTGAGATGGTCTGACACGTAGCCAAGATGACTTGAAATATTTACTGCGCTACCTTTACAGCCAAATTCACTGCGGTTTCTGGTTCGTGGTAGTTACTTCAGTAAGTAGCAATGCAGCTCACCATAAAAAAGTGTCATGTTCGCGTGAGTGGGTCTGGTGCACAAGCGAAATAAAATGGCATGAATTGTGTGCCAGTACTACAAAAAGACGTTTTTCAAAATGTTTCTTGCTCAGAAAGGTGAATTAAAAGAATATATTTTTAGTTTTACGTGCTGAATATGCAGGTTTGTTAAAAGTCGCGTCATTCGATGCGGCCACAAAATAAATTGAAACTGCCTATATTGCTTTACGGCAGATGACAGCAAAAGAGCGTTTTCACTTTTCAGTTTCAGTTTCAGTTTCAGTTTATTTTCGTTTTGAAAATACAGTGTGTAAAAATACATATACAGAAAGGGGTCCCACAGTTATAAACTGTAATGGGACCCCTTAAGAAAATTCCTTCCCTCAGGCTTAATGACTGAAGGCCTTACCGACTGTGACACCTCTCGAGTGAAATAGATGCCATCGGCCTGACTATATTTTGGTAATAAAATATGTCGCCTCGCTTAACGGTAATCTTATATTTGGGGGTAAATAAATTTATACAGCTAACTTTACTAGCTAAAGTGGCTGCTACTATTGCCCTGGCCAATTTTCGCGTTTCCGCGGTTAGTACAATGCTGCAGAACTGGTGATTATGCGCTGATTGGCGAAAGACATCGTTCCATAACACAAAAGTGTTGTTCCTAGCCTGTATATGGCAAGTTCGAACAGCAGACAATGTGTCGACATCGTTTACTGAACACCAGTTTTAATGACGAATCATATCTAAAAGACCAGTTGTGTTTGCAGCGTCAGAAAGCTGAAGCGGGTATTGATCGTTGCAACTCCATGCCTCTTCATTGTGGGATTCATCGTGGGACTTGGATTTTCTGGTGTTTTAGGCAAGTGTACACAATCTCTCATCGGTTGTAAAGATAACCAAAATAATTAATAAATAAACGCACAACGATGGTGCCTTGTTGATAGGTAGAACTTGAATTGTCAAGATAGGAGATAAGTGGGCAGACGGGTGCCTGCACGCGCACAGACGCAGAAACCCAGTTCTCCTGACTGATCTAAGGGATGTACTGCACGACATTGTGACGTGAAAACAGCATTCGCAAAACCCTACAATCTATCGAATGACCCATGATAATCAGCACTAAACACTGAAGAAAGCATATTCTTCTTGATAAGATGAATGACTTGTGATACCAGGTTGCTGCAAGTTTTACGCTACACAAGCTGTCACGGGGATAGTTTGAACCTCGCGTTAGTGGTTTTGTTCGTCCTCCAAAGGAAGCGTGGGTTCTCACTGAAACATCTGTGTACGGGCTGCGACCAGGACCCTAATTGTAGGGAGATATTTGCGTAGTACTTAAAGCTTTCCCCACAGATTTTGTGTGCAAGCCATCCGTGCATCTATGACCAGATAAAGAAAAGCTCACTTCACAACATATGCCACGTTACTTGACGGCGCAGCAGCAGCCCAATTCTCGGAGTACCCTTTACCCAATTAGGGTAAGTGAAGAAGGTTACGGGGGCATTTTCAGAGACCGCAGAAATAACGAATAAACGGGACAAGGAAAGGCAACAGAAATATCAACTGACTCATGCACTGAGTTAGGGCATTCTCCTCTTTTGTCTCCCTGTCCCATTCACTGCGCTGTTTCTACGGAGGTTTAGGATAAAATTAACGCCTACTCACGTTTGTTCCGAAACTCTAGTTCAGCTTTACAGCATTCCAAGCCATACTGATAATTTACTACAGCTCTGTATTACTCCACTTGTATATAGGCAAGTTAGGCAACTTCAACCGACACTTCCAAGCTCTGTGCCAACACAACCTGTAGAAGGTGACCCATGACCCTGTGTACTCAGAATTAAGTACATTCATTAGCGCTATCGCACTGACAGGACTCAACAAGGTGAAGGTTTGGGCGAGTTGGTATATCATACTTGAACATTCAAAGCGCAAACGACACGAGGACGAAGAAAGAAGAGGAGACAATGCGCAGTGAATATTGAAAGCGCAAACTACACGAGGACGAAGAAAGAAGCCGAGACAATGCGCATTGTCTCGTCTTCTTTCTTTGTCCTCGTGTCGTTTGCGCTTGAATATTCAAGTATGACAGTACTGAAATGAGCAAACTGTTTCTCTAAACACACATGTGTACAGCCTGCAGGTATACCACTCAATCAGCAGTGGCACTACCAGTGCTGGCACGAGTATCACTGCGCGTAATACTACTACAAGTACTACCATGCCAGTTAGAGCCTAGGGTAACTCTGCCTGTACATGAGGGCACTGGAAAATGTGTAAGGCACGTAAGGCTTGAACCCGTTTTCATTCTTCAATAGTTTATTGTGTCACTGGACAAAACCACGCGTTCATATGCCATCCCCACAAGCAAGAAGTCCCCAGATGTTGACTTCATCAGCTCGGTTAGACTGACATCCCGCATTGTTCTCAGCATTTTCGTTCCCGGGAACAGAGTAGTGTCCACGTGCGCTGAAGATTTAGAATTTCCTGTGTGCGTTCGAGCCCACCAAAATGCTTAGCTCGTCGCACGAGACCTCTTTTTCAAAAAGTGTCTCCTTGTAGATTTCCATCCGTTAACAGTGAATGTCACTTTCGAAAAAGACATCGCTATCAAAGGCAGCAAGCTTTGTCACTTTCAGCGACAACATGAATATCTTGCCTCTAGTCTTGGGGAAGCTCTGGCAATTTGCGGACACCTTCACTGCGTATTTCGGGGCCGCGTACCCCGCAGCGACTCTCGAGACCGCACCCTCGCTCTTTCAAGATCTACGGTCTAAGGTTTCCCATCCGTCTTATCTTCTTTCTCCAATACGTTAGGGGTACTTGTTCGTCTGTAATGAGAGGAACGTGCACACGTTCTCGTACTTCCCGACAAATATTGTATTGCCGCCGATTTGTAGTTAGTACCAGCTGCCTAAAAGTGATGGTCATCGAAGTTTCTTCCAGAATCGCGATCTCCGCAAGGCGTTGCCTTCCAGTCAGTTTGTCCAAGGTATTGTGGATGTCTTCTGCCTTGAAACGCTTGGTCGGCACAGTAATGAGTGTGCCTAAAGCTTTTTTGTGCGATCTTCTCATGATCATCCTACTTTTTGTGTTTTCGTACACGATATGCCCCAAGAAACGCGTAACGTATGCTAGAGATTGTGTTAATTTGGAAGAGTTAGCTTCCTTCATTCCTTGTTGTCTGCTGGTTATCATGCAAGACGTCATAAAGCATGACAGTTTCAAGAGTCCACATTTCCAACAGAACTTTGAAGCCAGGGCCCGTAGGTATTTATAGTCAGCGTTAGATTGCCATTCGTGAAACCAGGGTTTTGACACGGCTATCCCACCGAGTGAAGTGATAAAACAGATGCTCTCGTTTCTTTGTCAACCATGCTAGACCCCTTGGTTTCAAGCATGGCGTGCTGTGTTTGCTACCATTACAAGGAGTGAAGGAAACGGTAATGCCGTCAGTGTGCAGGGTATGATTCAGGCTTTCTAGAGAGTCTAATATTTCGTAGCCCAATCATGTGGACATTGAAGGGCAAACGAGAGGGTGGAGGCTTGTGGTGTTCCACTGTACCTACACTCGGACGTAGGATATGACACATGTGAAGGTTGCATGAGCACTCTTATCAGAAAGGAATCATGCCGCACAAGAGTCACTTATACAGGTTGTACTGTTAGTGACATGCATCTCTTAAAGGATCGAGGCAGGTGCATAATGAAGGAAACAAGAAAAAAAGGGGGTTTATTTGTATGCCACTATAAAGGCAAGAGCGCGATAACCATCAAGAGCACTGCGCGTGTTTGCGCTATCGTGATAAGGTATAGGCAGGCAGCGCATGACCGATACATCCTCTGCCGGGTAATAAATAACCACAACATTTCAGGTTACTTGGTTAAGGTATTATCGCAATGAAGCTGCTATAGTGGCTTAACTGTTTGACTTGACCTCTTCGGGAACAGCATCGGTTTTGAGGAGTTGCCAGCACGGGCTGCGATGCCATTTCAGGGTCCCGGACAACGGCGGACGACGGCTTTTGTGGCGACTGTTTAAGAGATTGCGCTGTGACACCAACGGCGGTGATCGATGCGGGTGCACTAGTGTCAACGGACGTGCTGTCGGGCCAACCGTAGCCGGACCAACCGCAGTGCCTGTGTCATCTGTTCGTTCCTCAGCCTCGGTGGCCGCTATTTTAATGGAGGGGAAAAACAAAAACACCCGTGCGTGCAAGATTTCGGCGCACAGTAAAGATCCACAGGTGGTAAAAATTAAACCGGAGCCCTGCACGGCGGTGCGCCTCATCGCCTTCGTTGCGTCGGCGCGTTAAACCCTACAATCAAACAATCTGTTCCTTCCTCAGTCCCCTCTTCCGCGATGTTTGTTTTAACAACCGTTGTCCTCATCATCACTTACGCGAGCTGCATACTGTTCGTGAGTCTGAAGGAGGTGCCATCTTTTACGTCTAAACACATGAACATCTTCTGTTTCCAATTCGTAGAACCCCGGAGAAGTTGTTCTAACCACAGCTCCCTTCGCTGACCATGTTGTGTCACTTAGCCTTACGATCGACCCTTCATCCAAGGGCAATAGTGGGTTCCCGCCGCTGTTCTGCAGATGCTTCTTCACCTCCGTAGATTGCACGTAGCCAGCCTGGCGCATTAGATCTGAGATGCCTCCTTTAAAGAAGTTCTTCCGTCGATCTTCTGCCAGGAGAATATCCCCAGGGGAAGCTTAAAGGTGGAAGTTTTCCCGAGGTATGAAGCAGTGTACACAGGTAGGCCAGGAATCCTAGCCGCATGTCTCCGCCCGAGTATTCACATTTCGGCGAATTTTGGAAATTGGCGGCTTCAAAACTGCGGCCCTGGTCGGTGAACCCCTCTAGAGGTACGCCATACGTCGAAACCATGTTGCTGAGTGCCGCAATCGATGTGCTCGCAGTAGTGTCCCGTAGTTTCCGGACTATGGAGGGTTTGAAGGCCCGTCATACGCTGCGATATATGAACTTCCCCCAAACAAAAAAAATGTTCACACCAGGAGAAACCATGCGCAGAATTTGACTGGCAAAGCTTTTTTCACAGACCCTCTGAAGGCGGTTCGTCATGCTACAAATACTTTCCGTTGCAATTTTTAGTAGTGGTTTACGGTCAGTATAAATAAAGACCTTATGCTCGTACAGAAATTGATGAAAATTCTCGCAATCCACTTACATGCTGGACATGTACTTTTCAATCTGGGCGTAGCGGTGCTACGTTTCCGCCAGCGCATGGGACGCAAAGGTCCACTGGTCACAACTCGTTACCATTGCGACACTGGAAAAGTGCTGCGTCACGCATCCTTTTCATGCATCGTATGGTAATTTCGACTGCTTACGAGTATCGAAAATAGCCAGCACGGCGTCTGGTTTGATACCGCCGATATTGGGTGCGGTTATCAAACCGCACGATGTTAGATAAGCACTGGCAGGAGCACAGTCCTCTCAGACAACCGCGGTACGTACTTTGCAACGTACCTGAGCACACCATGAAGGTAGCATTCTTTTGGCTCCGGCATGTCAAGCAAGACTTTTAGAAGCTTTGAGTCTTGCGATAGGTCATCAGGGCCAATGATATCGCCAGGAAATTATTTCCGTAATTCAATACTTGCACTTTTTAGCGTTACGTTAAGCCTTCCTTTTCGGCCGGCATCAAGACCACCACCACTCTCTAGACATTTTCGTCTTCTTTGCTGCCACACCACAAAACCATCGATGTACAGACGGCGCGCGTGGCCGCGCTTCTCGCACCACCAAGCGGCCTCCGCGCGAAGTCTTGCGCCGCAAGCTCAATCAGAGGCAGAGGTGGAGCCCGGCTGTGCTTGTTCTGCTGCGGCTTCTCCCACTTCGCCGCACACGCCCTTGTACACATAACTTTAGCCAGGTTGTCTAGATATCGCCGCTCGTCGCAAAGTGGGAGGAGCCGCAGCAGAACACGCGCAGCCGGGCTCCGCCTCTCGCTCTGATTGCGCTTGCGCAGAAATATTTCCTGCGGCACCCGTCGTAGCGCTCCGCGGAGCTGGCCAGACGCTCCGTGTTCCCTGTATCAGTAGTGGCGGCGATTGTACACATGCACAAAAGAGGCTCGAGGCTTCACTCGCATACAGTACTGTTATGGCTTGGCGATCATGTTTGGCATGAAAGAACCCCACTGTGGGGAAAGCATTGCCGCTTGTACTTTCTGTGACATTGATCCGAAGTGCGCCATGACACCTCGGTTGCAGACCCGTAGTAGCGTGGTGCCAGCTGTGAATTGTTCCGTCGTAAGCTGGAATGGCAAAAGAACGGCCTGTGACCCGGTCTCTTCTTTGAAATATACCGTTTTGCCCGCAACCTCAGCTTCTACTATCCAGTGTTTCCTTCCTTTCTTCACATCAAAGACGTCGTTGGGGACAACCGAAATTTCACACGTTTCTTGACTGCACATGCAAATAGGTAAAAGAAGTGGCACTAATTGCTATTCTTTCCGTATGCCGGGCACTGTCGTGGTCTGTGCCGCCAGTCGCAATTTTTGCCGTGGTACTGAGTTTTGCTATCCTGAGCGTTTGGCTACTTGATATGGATGAGCGTCCTGCAACATCATAGAGGTTGCTGTGCGTAGATTTTAAGAACATTTCATTGCTCCACAGATTAGGGTGACTTGCAAAATGCTTCTTCCTTAACGTTCACTTCCGTTTAAGAAGAAATTTTTCGCGCAACTTCGCGTTACTCTTGCGGTACTATATTTAATCCCATATCATTTAATCACGCTGTTCCGTAAAATTTCACTGCGCAGCTTGCTTCTTGAGGTCTCGAACAAATTTTTCGAACGGATCTTCTTCTGCCTACTTCCTCGAGCGGAACACACAATGTTCGTGCCCTTCGTTCCCACCTCGGAGCTGTAGGTCTCGAACTTCCAACGATGGTCACGTAGTCTTGTTTGCATTCCTGTGCTTCAAACGTGGACCTAATAAATACGTCGAGGGCACCGTCACCCACACGCTCACGAAAAGCGGTGCTTTTTAAGCTTTCGTGGTCGTCGCCACGAGGAACAGGTTAACCAACTGTTTAAAGCACTTCCACTGCACGGAACGGTGGCCGTTCAGTTGCAACTGTGGCGTAGCCTTCAGCAGTTACATCTCTGTTCTTGATGATCGAACCGCAACGCAACCGAAACGCAGGGCCCACTTCTGACACCATGTAATGTTAGCGCAATTCGTGTCATAAATAATCGAGGCAACTACATGATGGCGGGAATAAGAAAAAAATGGCTCATTGTTATGCCGTTATATGCACAAGAGCGCGATAACAGTAAAGGGCACTGCGTGTGTTTGCGCTTTCGTGATAAGGTATAGGCAGACACTGCATGCCTGATACACAAATATGGATGAGCGTCGTGCAACAGCATCGATGTTGCTGTGCGTACATTTTAACAACATTTCATTGCTCCCAGATTAGGGTAGCTTGCAAAATGCTTCTTCCTTAACGTTCACTTCCGTTCAAGAAGAAATTTTTCGCGCAACTTCGCGTTACTCGTGCGCTACATTATTTAATCCCATATCTTGAATCATGCTGTTCCGCAAAATTTTACTGCAAATTTCACCGCCGTCCCGATGAAGATTGTAAAAGAGCGAATTTTCTTTCCTTTTTGATAGGCGTTGTACTTTTTATACAAAATAGTGTTGTACTTTTTCTATAAAATAGAGTATCGCTATTTACAAAGTCTTGAAGCCAGTCTTCCTCCTTTCTGGGGCAATGTGAGAAATCTTTCCTATCCTAGCCATGTTCCATCATGGCATTGGGAACGCTTTTATTGAATTTCTGTCCTGGGTTTGATATCAGTATTTCTTCATTGGTTCGGGGTTAGCCGTCATTGCAGTCACCGATATCACGCCTATGGGGTAAGAATGAGTCCTAAATACCCCGATGGAACTAACACCTGCCATGGTGGGAGAACAGAGCCATCCACTGTTTATGTAAGCCTTCAACCTGTTGAGGTTAATGTGCTCAATCAAACGTATGACATAAGACCGAAGCGACATGGTCCCGTGTTTTCCTTTAGCAATCTGTTTCCCGGAATTAGAACTTGGAACGGTTATTACTTCAGCCGTTTTCTTTTGGCGTCGGTCGCTTCTTTTAATGCTTACCACTCTCTGGGAAGTATCCAAAAAGCCGGAACCGTAAACGCTCTGGATTTCCAGAAAAAAACCATATATCGCGAAAGTTACAGCTGTAATCGCTATAGTACCGTAAATGGAGTCAACCGGTCCCACGAAATTTTGAAAAACTCAAAAAATAGGGAAAATACGAAAAAATTACGGAAAACGGCAGAATATATAACCCGTGGCATTTCCACAATAATGCATATTTCGCGGAAGTTTTACTTCTAATCTTTACAATAGCCTAAATGGAGATAGTTGGTAGAACGAAATTTGGAAAAAGACTACAACGGAACGAAACAATAAAATAATCACGGTAACTGGCGAACAGTGCAAAGCCCTGCATTCCAACAGTAATGCAGACTTCGGGAAAGTTCAAAATATAATCGTTATAATAACGCATACGGACATAATTCGTAGGAAAAATTTCGAAAAACTAAAAAATAACAAAAATATTAAAAACTACGGAAAATCGTAAACATAGAACACGTGGCATTTCCACAATATAGCATATTTCGCAAACGTCTCACCGATAACCGTTAACATAGCGTAACTTGAGATTATTGGTCGAACAAAATTTTGAAGAACTAAGAATTAAAAAAAATACGGAAACTGGCGAACCGTGCAACGCCTTGCATTTCCACAAAATGGCAGATTTGGGGAAAGTTCCAAATGAAATTGTTATAATAACGTAACTAGACATAACGGTTCCATAGCAATTTTGAAAAACAAAAACATCAGGAATATTAAAAAAATACTGAAAATGGCAAAACGTATAACGCCTGGCTTTTCCACAATAATGCATATTTCGCGAATGTTCCACTTGTGGTGGTTAAAACAGGGCAAATGGAGATTATTGATCGCGCAGGATTTAGGAAAACCACAAACTTCGACTGTACAAAACTCACACGCAAGCCAAGCGGCATAAGAATGCTACGCATTATAGATAACTCTACTAATTTCTGCAGAATTTTCTCTTGACGTGCAAACAATAATGTTCTTCGACTAGGTTTTCTAGAAGTTGTCGCTCAGATTTTGCACAGCGTTATTTGCTCTGTTGTGGAACTGGTGCGGAGTCTGTCTGGTGACTGTAGACAGCGGCCCGATGAAGATTGGAAAGGATGGAATTTTCTTTCCTTTTTGATAGGCGTTTTACTTTTTATATAAAATAGCATTGTACTTTTTATATAAAATAGAGTATCGCTATTTACATAGTCTTCAAGCAAGTCCTCCTCCCTTCCTGGGGCAATTTTAGAAATCTTTCCTAACCTAGAAGCATCAGGTCGACAATATTGTGGCTTCTACGAAAAACATGGGTGCACGTAAATGCGCTCACACTTTTCTGGAAAAAAGAGGCGTTGGTTGACGTGTAATTCGAGCAAATAAGACCTTCAAACAGCGCTGAGAGACTGAAGAACTATGTGAACAGCGACAGATAGCTAAGAATGCGGGAATAAAAACTTACTTCAAGAGTGAGCTCAAACCGCGCGGGATAGGAACATGCGGGACTAAGCGGGACTATCATCCAGCAATGGCCATAAAATGATGCTGATGTGCGTGTGCTGCAAACACTATCATACTAACGCTAGCACCACACTTGGCTTACGTCTGCCCAAATTATGTTCTTCGGTGCTCTCTTAGGAAAACCTCGCCCACTCGGTGAAGCCGTACCCGTCGGCATTCAACACAACCCGTCATGGAAACATCAGGAATGCGCAATGCGCCTAGTAGCGCACTTGTGTTGTCGGTAGAAATAATAATTGCTGATGTTACAAAATGCGTCACTTCCTCTGGTCAGGAGCGCTCACATCACTAAGCAATTGGGGATTCACCGAAAAAAAGACGCGCGGAGCTTCCCTTAACATTTCTTGAAGGGACGCATGTTGTTGAAGAGATTAGTACTAAGCATTCATGTTCAGCCTGCTGGTTGAATTTTCCGCTAAGAGGTGGAGGAGGCTCATGGTTAAGAACACTTTATGATATAAATTAAAAACGTGGGAATACAGGCTGCTTCTTGATCAGGCTCGCCAGCAGCTGTGTTTTACAGTTTTTGCTGCAATTGAGCGCTTTTTTATACTTTGGGTCTCGAAAAGCTAATTAGAGGCGCTTTCTGGTTTGGGACGAGTATTCTTGTCAGCGCCATTACAGTTGTTCCTAGAAAGAGTGAACCAGATGCTTTTTCTCAACATTACCTGGCTCGATCAAGGCACTTCACTCGAACACCGACATAGGATCGATTAAAAGTTTTTGACAGAATGCGCTGTGCAGCCAGCAATAGAAGCCGACAATGCTTGATTTTGCACGTTAAGTTGTATAAGAACCTTCTTAAACTGTTTAATGCTCTAGCATCCGCCAGTCTGAATTTGTTTTATATGTTTTTGATGTTTTTTGCGCGCACTTGATCTCCAATCTTTTTAAAATGCACGTGAAGATTGCCTCTAAATCTCCCGGTGACCAAATTGCAGCTGATTATTAAACGACTTTTAAGCTTCCAAATGCTCACTGAAAGATGCGCCGCTATAACATTCTCGTTTTTTGTATCTCATGCAGGTTCAAATTAAAGTGGCTCGGACGATGAAACCAGTGACGCTACTACTCCATGCAACCCTGGCGTTACACTACCTGCAACTGGGGCATCAAAACCTGCCGCCAAGTCACCAGAACCCACAAACATGACATCACATAAGCTAAACCTCAGCTAACCCTACAAATGAGGAAAACAGAAAGAACCAATGGTTTTGACTAAATGCCTCAATATTTCACACTGAATGATTCACACTTCAGACCATATTTTTTATATTGGTACGGTATTTTCTTCGAATGAAAGGTTTGACGTGCCAAACACACTTTTCAGTGAATACAACTTATTTTTTAGCTGACCTACTCTATGTTATGCAGCAGAACCCTCCAGTAAACATACCCACCCCGCCGGAATAGTAAATGAAAAAAGAGGTGAACGCTGAAAAGTTTAGTGTTGGAGACGGCACAAAAAAACAGTCA
Organism: Haemaphysalis longicornis; assembly: GCF_048455015.1. Classification (NCBI taxonomy): domain Eukaryota; kingdom Metazoa; phylum Arthropoda; class Arachnida; order Ixodida; family Ixodidae; genus Haemaphysalis; species Haemaphysalis longicornis. Next base: position 217,409,495 of record NW_027526361.1, read on the forward strand.
CCATAATTTACTATTCCGGCTACGTCGGTGAAACCTGCTCTCACATTGCGGTCAAGCGGCGTCACAGCTTTATGTTTAGCTAAACAATATATTTCGCCCACCCGGCCACCTTTGTTTCTTTCTCTCTGTTCGTTCTCCACCCTCTGACCTTTCTTCTCTGCCAGCCTAAACTCTTCTGCCGGTCATTTCCATGCCTAACTGGAGCACACAATATTCTTTGCTGGATAATATGGCTGTTTAAGGCGCTGTAACTACTTAGTCAACCGTTCCACGATGCTTGTTGCTGTTTCCTGAGAGGAGCGAAGTTGCTCTTCTAGGGCCGCAAAACTTCCAAGTAGAACCCCCAAAAACTGTTTGTCTTACAAAATGCGTCAGCTGCAGGAAAGCATACAACAAACTCGACTTAGAGAACATTAAAACTTTAGCTATGGAGCACGGTGTAAGAATATTTAGGTGTTGACACTGCGCGCGGCGGCGCGACCAGATCTTGTTCGCCGCTCCACGCGCTTCTCCGGAACGCCGCCAGATTGCGCCCCGCCACGAGGGCCTGTCTGCTCGCCGAGCTACAGCAGCCGTAATGCAGGTGCTGTGGGATCGTTCGGTGGTGCGGTGTGTATGTGAAGTTTTTGTAATTGCAGATGGGCACAAACAGATTGAAAATGCTGTCGACACTACATAATTTTGAGCTACTTTCATTTTTACTCACAGAAACTGCAGCCGTCCGCGGAACAGCAGCGAGAACGCGGTCGTGCGACCCTTCCGAGCTCGTTGTCGAAACGCTTCTATTGCGAATAATTTTTTTCGCTCATCCGCACGACTCCCGAAAGCGTAGTTACTTTGCCGCCTTTTAAAATAAAAGGTTGTCCTAAGCGCACACACTCGCCCTTTTGGGCCGAAGAGCCTACGCGTAGCCTAAATTGTTCCTTGAGCAGTGTAAATCGCCCAAGGTGTCAGGTGGTACTGCCCGCCGTGTAGAGAATATGGTAAAATTCGTCTAAATAAAGTTCTTTAACGTGTCCAGAGACGTCAGTGACGCTTTCGTATTTCGCCTGTATCAGAAACGCTACCTCCATCGCTAGGCACACAACCCGCGCTGTTTTGCTGTGTAGCGGGACGCCTGCGCCGTTGTATGCGCGAGGGCCCGTGACGAGGCTAAACTAAGACAATGCATATGCGACATTTTAATGGCTAAGGCACTGAAGTGCTGCCTACTCGACGCGAAATTGGTCAGTGAAAATTTTCCAAGCGTTTCTCTATCAAGTTCAGCTTTCACGATAATACCGACGGTGCTGAGCGGTTGTCTATCTCACGGAAACACAGGAGTGCACGCCCAGACATAAAATACTGACGTGCCTCTAAACTGGCATTGGCGGATGTCAGTTTGGAATAATTGCAGTCATCGTGGTAAGTCGACTTCATGGTCCGCAAAATTCTCCAGCGAACTTAGTAGGCTCAGGGCAAATTATACAGCTTTATAAACGCACTATGTTAAACCAAAATGTGCAGCGGGTAAAAACTGGGCCCGCGATGTCTGTATAAACTTAACCGCATGTGCTGGTCTGCGTGTGGTGTGCCTCTGTGAAGGCTTCTTTGAAAACACATTGAAGATACTGGCATCGGTAGCCTCAATTATTTCTAATTAATTTGGAACTTGGGCTAACTGGTTCTTTCCCCCAGTTTGACAAAAAAACTGCATGTACACAAGGGAGAATAAAGAACAATACAAGAGCTCGTGTTAGTGTCTCCTTTCTTTGTCCTTATCTATGCATGTTTTTTTGTCAAAATTTGCGGAAGCCTCAATTATTCCGTCCGTGGACCTTGTGACCTCCAGACTTTTGATATTGTGAGATTTTACTGATCAGGGAGCTCAATCGAACAACATAAGTGTAACACTGACTGCGGCATCAGCGAAAGAATGCAACTGATGCCCGTGTTCTGTACGATTTGAATAATCCCATTTGGTCCTAATTTAACGCCTTGCATTGCGGTGTCTATTTTTTCCCACAGTGGCGTATTCAGAAATTATTTTGGGGGGTTGTATACTCCACAGGTAAAAAAATAAAAAGAAATAGATCCTGCGGCGAAACAATTTTCGTTTTTCTGCTTTAGTAATGTCTGTGTTATTTGTTTCGTCGACGTAATATCTGCACAAAAATACGGGTACGTAGAGGGCTATGAACAACCATACTTCTGAACAAACCAACATTCTTGTTATCCTTGTTTTTTTTTTCATTTTAATACAACGATTCGTTGTGTTAATAGCATTGCTCTGTCTAGGCCCCTGATTACCCATGTATACATTCAGAATAAGGATAAAAAATTATTTTTGTTCCACGAAAGCCAAAATAGCCGTTATATGTCACACACATTTTCAACTACAAGTCGCCTTTCTTGCTGGAGAAAACACAATGCATTACAAGTGCCGTTCGCAGAGATTTGCCATCTAAAAAATTAGAAGCCGTTCCACTCAATGTAAAAGCTGTCGGAAATGCAGAGCAGTGATTCGCCATAGTGGCCTGTACCGCGTTATCCGCTTACTGTTACCACCCCATGCAATTCAAATTTCCCGCCTTCGCAGTGCTCGCGCCCCCCCCTGCCTGAAACTGCGCCAGCGGGAGTTCTGCTCGACGTCGGCGTTTCGATGCAGTGTCACGTTCTCGCAGCGTTGCATCCGCCGCCCGACGTTCACGAATGGCTGCGGCTTCTCGCTGGCGAAGTTCGGCGTCGGCGGCTCGCTTGCGGCGCTTGCGCTCAGCATCCGCAGCACGCCGCCGCGCCGCCTTCTCTTCCAGCGTATACATTGCCGATGAAGTCGATGGTGAAACGTGAAACGTGCCGTGAACCCCCTGCCGCGGCTATGCAACAACGTGGAGCGGCTATGACGCAACGTGACGCGGCTATGACGCAACACAATTCAACACAATCCACTTTAATCCAATACAAATCCAAACCAATCCAATCCAAGGCAAGCCAAGCCAAGCCAAGCCAATCCAATCGAATCCAATCCAATGCCAGACCGACGGGGAGCGATGCGGACTACGACTACGGACGTCAACGCGGGTGACATCGTCAGTTACTGAAATGCTCTGCATTTAAAAAATCGATTTTGTAGAATAAAAAATTGGCGCCCTTGGAAGATCGCCTCATAGTCTCTACAATGGCAGAAAGAGGGCGCCAGGAGTCCGCTAGAAGTAGGAGTTCCTGTATAAACATCCCCCTCGCGAGGGGCACGATCAAATGCAGAGCATTTCCGGTGGCGCACGACGTTAAGTAGTTTGCGTTACGTTAATGTTGTTGCACTTGTGGCAACTGCTGACGAGAGAGCGCTCGTCAGCAGTAATTTGAATGAGTCAACGATATAAGGCGCGTTAGTAGCGTCCCATTCTGTGTCGGCTTTGTAGCGCAGTGGGTAGAGCACAGTGTTGTACGGAACGGCGTTACAAGGAACGGCGTTCCTGGAACTAGTTCCTTTTTGGAGGAACGGAGGAACGCCACCGTTCCATTAAGGGTCGGTGGAACTGTAACGATAACTCGTTACGTTGTTGAAGGAACGGCAGGAACAGCGTTCCTGCCGTTATATCGCTAGGATTTGGCTGTTTTTGATACCAAGGCTCGAGTACAAAAATCCACAAAGCGCTACTGCGTTTCTCTTCCTATAAGATGGTCAGTTTGCCCGCCCTTCAGCCGTACGTGCTTCCTCGAAGGTCAAAGGCAGAAGAATAACCACGCAGCAGGCCGCAGCTTGTGCTTGCTTTCATGCTGGTTGCTTACGCGGCGTTTGACGGGTAAATAGGGTAGCCGCGAGAATGCTTTTCACCCTTCATCGTTTGTCTGGGGAGGCCAGAATGCGCGTCCGGCCGATAGAATTGTTCCCTGGCGGGGAAAGAATAGAGAGTTTTAGCAGTCCGTCCGTTCTGTCGTATGCGTTGTTACTGGGTTGACCGGGACCCGGCTGGGTGCTTGGGCATTCGTCGCGGTAGGGGGATTAGTTCCGGGGGCCTGCCTTCGCCATGTCCGCGCCTCCGCACCCTTCCTACTCGCCCTTCCGCGCGCTCAGGAGCAGAGCGATCCCGGTCACACCGGTAAAACGTAGCCAACGAAACGGACGGGCTGCTAAGCGGGATCCGGACATTTTGGTGTCGGACATTTCGGTTCAGGACGTTTCGGTTCAGGACGTTTCGGTGTGGACATTTCTGTGCACGGACATTTTGGTGCACGACGTCTTGGCCCAGACATTTTGAATGAGGGGATGTCCCAGGCATTCTTCGAACATTTTAGCTTTAATATTGTAATTTCGTGACTTCATATGATTTTACGTTCGAGACTTGTGCTTGCGCCGCCGTTCGGGCAAACAAACGCTAAACCCTGGCGGAGCATTGCCACGTGAAACCAAATTTCTGAAGTAGATGATACAAGTTAACGTTGTTAATTTGGATCTGTTCAACCATTTTATTTTGTATTTTAACATTCATGTGAGCAACCCTAATACTTTAGGTGTTACCAACGCGGTTTCCTTTCACTTCACCCAACAGTGCAAGACGCTGCTGCTTTTAGTCTATTCCACCCCCCCCACTCAGCTAAACTTCCACGAAAAAACAACAGAAAAACGAGGTCGATTAAGCGCGTGTGCATTTTATTTTAATTATTCTCTGAATCAGTCTCGCCTTCGTTGCATTCGGTGTCAGTTCTACTTAAAACTAACAAACCAACGATCGCACTTACGGTGGCTTTATTTAGGGGAGGGACAAGCTGAGCCCCGCCGGGAATCATCCCCCTAAGTAGAGAGCGAGGAGTGTCACTTGTGCTTCACCATTGCGTCGACTGGACTACGAAAACTTGAAGACAACTGCTGCCGCTCTCGTCACACTAACCTATTCATTTTTTTGGCCCTTATAATGGGAGGAAGCGATGTATACCTGGGGTGCCCATGATATGCGCGACTTGAAGAGTTAATTCTTAAGGGGGCGACTGAAGGCGCAGCAAGAGCGATTCCTGGAGTGGGGGCGTCGTCGATATGTCGGCTACGCGCGGAAGGGCGTAGCACGGCCGCTGCATGAAAGGCGCACCTTGCGTGCGCTCTCATCCAGCGGCCGTGGGCGTAGCCAGCAAACGATAGTGGCCATTGTGTTCTCAGCGGCTTTTTGGGTGGTTTTTTGTGCCACATTATAGAGGTTACATGCGCCCATAGTGAATGTAAAGATTCTTCTCTGTTTTAAACGCGAAGTATGCTATGTCATTGTTCTCAATGCATCACCCAATTTCTGTAAAAGCCTCCACTAAGTGGCTAGTGGTATGTTCTAAATAAAAAATAAAAAATCACTGCGGTGACGCATCGGAGACCGTGAACTCAACCACGCCAGTAGGATTTTCACGGGAAACCGAAAATAATATGGCTGAAAAAGAAATGTGGTCGAGATTCAAGTGTGAAGTCGGGGGTAGGGGCTGCTAGGACAAATAATTAAAATGTGGTAAATGTAGGCTTGTAAACATTAAACGAAGGTTGGTTGTCCCGAACACAATGGGTGGAATTTTTATGCACAACCGGTACGCGCTTAATCAGCATTTACGACATTAGAAGCTGCGGCTGTTTTCCAAAAGGCCCGTTCTTCCTCCCCGACAATATCCTAGACCAGTGCTCGCGAATCCATTTTAGCAAGGCAGCCCAGCCTACGTAATACTCTTCATAAGGTTTTCTTCATTATGGGGGGCTTGGTAATGTTTCTTACTTTTTGGATATTGAGAGTGTGCATGTAATTTCTGTAATTTGAGGGTGTGTAATTTCAGAAAAATACAAAAGAGGCGGTAGACCATCGTAAACACCAGTTAATTGTCTTAGCTAAAAAGAGCGAATATAAATAACCAACCGGTCATAAATGAAAAAAAAAACGTGTGCTAAAGAATTCAATCGGCTGCATAGCAGGTGTCCCCAGGGAGAGGTATTAAACAAAAATATATAAATGTAGAATTTCTAAAAATACCTGCCAAAGATCGAACATGGCATCAATCACAAAAATAAATTCACTGCTCCAGATTGTTGTCCGTAACCCACGTTAACCGGAAATAAAAATATAATGGCTGTCGCAAAGAGGCAAGCACCGGATAATTTGGTCGCCGAAATGTCCGTACACCGAAATGTCCGTGCACCGAAACGCCCGTACACCGATATGTCCGTACAACGATGTGTCCGTACACCAAAATTTCCGCACTGAAATATCTTGCACCGAAATGTCCTCGAGCCGTCTGGAGTATGTCCGGCGCTCCCTGAAAACAATCGCCTAGGAGCGTTTCTTTTGATTATCTTTATCTCAAGATAATCTGCTGCCGGTGGTGTTAATATTCGTATGATATACGTAGTTCGATGTGAGTTTTAAATGTCTCACTTAATTTCGACCCAGGATTATCCGACACTATGTTTACATTTAAAAACCTAATTGTAACGTTAATGTAACGACACGTTCCAATTTTTGAAGTGCAACTGGAACGCGTTCCTTTCGTAATAAAGGAACTTAACTTATAACGGGAACTCGTTTCAAAATTGGCAAGGAACCAGGAACGAGCTTTCGTTCCTATTTTGGAGGAACGTGTACAACACTGGTAGAGCACCATGTACATTACGCTCCGCCCGCAGGGTCGAGGGATCGAAACCTGGCGCCGGATAGTGTTTTCTTTTTTATATAGTAGGGACAACGACGGTGCGGACTACGGACGTCAACACGGGTTACATCGTGAGTTACTGAAATGCTCTGCATTTAAAAGCACATGGGCAGCGATATCCGCGCACAGCGTCGCCTTCCTGTACCGCGTGTGTTCCACAACGCTCACTACGGTTGGTATCGCAGTGATCGGTGACGAACACAACGTGGAAGCTGAATCATAATGTCTACTCCTCACTCTGGCAGGAGAAAACCCCAAAACACAACGTGAATGACACGGAAAGTCAAGCACGCCGCGCATCCACCGCAGCTGCGCCAGGGGGATGAAACTCCGCCGTTTTTCTGTCCCGTGACTGCAGCGATCCTAACGTTTGGGGGCTGTACTACATACGAGCATAAATGAACGTTGTTGTTGTATTTTATATTTATTACCAGGTTACTTATTAATTACGGAGTTTTTAATATACAAGTGAACTGAAAATTTGAAGTTCGATACTGCGAAAATACGAGCGCCACCCGGAGTTGAAAACCGGAACCGAGCCTTTCTGCTTCGCACCGCTGAAAAGGGGCGTTTCTTGTCGCGCCCACAGATATGCTGCGATCCACAATGTTCCGAGGGCCGTTTTTACCACCGTAAAGTTCGTTCCATCGAAACAGACGCATGAATGGATTCGCGCCGTCATCAAAGATTGTGCTGTGCTGAGTGGTGTCAAAATTCTTCACGCCAGGCCGCATAAAATTCTTTTGGATCCCGGCGGACGAAAGGTACGATCTGCATGCTACTCGTTTTGCTTTTCTACGCTTGCACGAGATAGCAGGATGCGGTTGCAGCAGTAGCTTTATAATTTAAGTGAGCATACACGTGCACTATTTATTTATTACATTCTGATTGTCTTCTTTGACTCTTGAATTGCACATGAAATGCGCGACAGAGCATCTGGTAATTAATCCAATGTCTACATTAGCTACACACGTTTGTTTATACGTGGGTTATTATTTAATGCGTTTCAAATGTGTGTTTTGCGTTTTAGCGGTATGCAGCAATATGTATATGACGCAACATATACAATAACTAACAGTGTGAGCCTATCTGCACTCTTTTTATTAGCTTTTGATTGCCTGAGTTTAGTTTGTTTTCGTAGCATGGTTTGTTGTTGTTTTTATATTATTAATATTATTGTAAATATTATAATTATTATCCGTATTGTTATCGTTTTTATTATCAGCCTATTTGGGTCTACAGCTGGAGGAAGGCATCTCCCATACACTTATCGCTCAAATGGTGGGTCCGCAGGTTCATATCGTGTTGTTAGCACTAGGTTAACTAAGTAGTGACTACATAAATTATTTTATTGCGTTTCAATTGTGTGTTCTGCATTTTCTCTTCACGTGAATCAACGGAACATAGCAGAATGAATTTGTAGCAATAAATATACAAACTAAGCAATTACTAGCTGTATATGCTTATAATACAATCATAACTATGATTCCGCCACTTATAATTTATAATTTACGCTTCAGTTCCGTGCTTCGAGTTTCAGCTTTAAGTACACGAACGATATATCCAAAAAAAAACGCAGTCACAGCTATAAGCCGATAAATACTTTGACAATGCAGGCTTAACCTTCGCTAGTAATTATTTATAGGTTTTTAAATAAGGTTTTAATAAGCAATTTACTGCAGGGCCCGAAAAAACCTGAGGAATACATAGTGCGCGAAAGTATATATGCATGAATAATTGCTTAGCGATTCTGGTGTGGGATGGCTGCTTTTGTCTGCAGAAATGTATTTTGGATTAGGAGGAAAGGTGGGTCGTTGCCACCGAACATTATGATCGCACAAATAGGAAAGCGTATCCGCGTCTCTTAATAATAAAGAGTGCTTTTAATTTAAAATTTGCCTTTACGATTGGTGTTGTCAAAAGTCGTCTTTGTAGCCAAAATCAATTTAAGAAAGAAAGATTCTCAATATATCAGATAACGCTTATTTCGGATACAGATGCCAGATTTCACTCAAAACTATGTGCGTCTGAAAGCAGCATTAAAGTTAGTATTCATCATCATCTTAAAGCTAGTATTCATTAAAAGCTATTAAAGCTAGTATTCATTCTAACCCAAATATACAAATGTGCTTGTTGATGTTCCAGATCTCGCGTTTGGCTCCAGTGTGCGAGAAGGCAGGACCTGGCTCATTTACCACCTCGACAGATCTACAGCAGCTACCGGCTGTGTCCTGCCCATTTCACCCGCGGAGACTACGCGGACCTTGGACAGACAAGGCACAGGACACATATGCACTGGCTGCATACCTATTATTAGCATGCGGCCATGTGCCATACACTTTTGTTTGCCGCTAAAAGCGCAAAATAACCAAGTTGTGTTTTTACTGTATGAACGGTAAATTTAGGCAATAAAAATTAAAATAACTCTACTCTTTATTCTTGTCTAGATTGTGTGTACCAATAAACCAAAACAATGTCGTACTTAGAAAAAGTGGTGCAAAAAGAAGTGGACGCGCAAAACTTCATCAATCAGAGCATGCGCAACAGGAACAAGGTCGTGCGCTGGCCGTCTGAATATCTTCCACTTGCTCAATTTACCTTGCATGTGCGTTCCAATTGAATTTGACGCTAAACTGCCCCCCGCCCGCTCGGCTTTTCAGTCCTAACTAAGGTGGCGTCTCCCGGTGCATGTCTGCCACGCGCCGCCATGTTTTTAGTACCGCCCCCAAACACCAGGGGTTTGTCTGGCGCTGCGAGCGAATTTCGCGTCCCATGCAAGGTATAGGAAGTTTCACTCCCCTGGCTGCGCCCGCTACTCCGCAAGCGATAGCCGGCCCGTCATTCGCAGCGCCCCCGCGACGCTGCGGTCTGCGCATGTACTAAGGGCGAACACGATCTGGCCGCGTTCTCCGCTGCGGCCGCCGGCCAGTGTCAACACCTAAATATTCTTACACCGTGCTAGGGAGGCACGCAGCGAAGGAGAGAGAGCAGTGACGGGGGGGGGGGGAGGAGGGGGCTGGGAAAGGGCGACAGGAAGTAGAACGACCTAGATGCGCCTTGTATATTTCACCTTGAGGGGTCGGTGTTTCACACCCACTGAGCTGAGCGTTACTGCGGACCAGGCACGGATCGTGAGCGGAACGGCAGTGCAATTACGCCACAGCGGAAGAGACAAGAGTAGCTCAGAATCTCCACTTTAGGGAGAACCCGGTTGGGAATGAAAGCTTTGGAAGCAGCTGCCCTACGACAGCGAAATACAAATGCAACAGAACGTTTGGCAGCAGATCATTAGAAGGTCCAGCTGTGCTTTCGGCTTGAAATACTTGGGGAGCTTTACGCATACCCGGTTATATTTGTTACTTTTGAAATGCCAATACACCCCACCCTTTTAACGCAATTGGGACGCTGTTTTGAAAGCACAGCTTTTACCTCTACCAGCCAACGGTTCTTTCGAGGCGTGCGGGACAAGGAAGTCCGAACGAGCCGGTGGAGGAGACAGGCGGTTTTCACACATCAAACACTGTAGAAGGCGCGGTCAATTTACTCAGCGTTGCCCGTGCGCACATGCCGGCGGACACATCGGCGTCACCCTGCTTTGTTGTCAGCTTTAGCTACGGTTGATTTTGGCCTGTGTAGGCGCAGCTTCACGTCCATTGCGCATTTCCTTCACACGACTGGATTAAATTGTTCGGTAGAACCTTCTGGGTAACCCGGACAAGACGCAATTAGGTGGTCGTTCGGCAAAGATACGATAAAGATTGGTTTTCAGGGAGGGAAAATAAAATTTATACACCCCATAAAGACATCTGGCCGCTAGACAAACACTACCTTTTGCCCACTTCTTGCAACGAATGCGACTCCGTTCTCTAAATTGGGGAATAATGATTCGGATGTGTTTCAACAGCTATTACAAAAGGCGTAAGGAGCAGCTGGTTCTGATAATAGCGATAATACGGGTTCCCTCAGCTTTGCATAAATTCTCACCCTTACTAAGCTAACTAGTTCAAATCGGTATAAATGCGAATCACTAAGCTCACAACCATAATTGTTTCGGTGTCCGCGCTTGTCTCGCGCGATGGTGTAGCCCCGAGCTAGTACATCAGGATGGCTAGGGTCCACAGTTTCACCCTTCAAATGCCGCTTCTCGCTGTTTTGTTCTGCCGATGCACGTCCAGGCTACAGAGGCGGAGGACTTCGCTCTAGCCCGGCTGCGTATTCCCAAACCATATCCCGCAGGGGCCCAAGCCGATCACACCCCCTAAGCAGGGGGGCAGCCAAAGAGATAAAAAAAAAATGCAATTTTTTAACCTCCTTGGACGCATCACCCTGCCGTCTCTACCTATATGTGCGCGACTTCATGCGAGGTGGATTTTTTCTTTTTTTCCCCTCCCCTCGGTTCGACTGCTTGGCAGGCGGCCGATGGTTTCGCTCCGTGGGCGGGGCTGGGCTGCGGCGCTGGCGAAGCTGACGCACATGTGCTAGAAGCTAACTTTTCGTACCTGAGCCCCTGATCTCTGAGCACTCTTCTTGCGCAACTGCAAGTTGACGCTGACCTCCGATCGTGTTCCTAAATAAGCGCTCGACTCGGTGCTCGAAGTGCGCACGCGCGGATGGACGCTTTCACGCGCACGTAGCAATTATACACGGTCCGGAAAGCAAACACCCTCATTGAAAGCACACAGCACACAGAAGGGTATACCATTGAATTGGGTGCTCTTTCACTATATAGACAGCTCAAAACACGATTCGGTGCTGCAGGTAAGGATTACAAGAAAGGCAGCCAAATACCCATGACTACATTTACAAACTGTCCTACTCTTGCGAAATATTACAGCTGCATGAGCTGCTACATTTTGGCACTTTCATAAGCACTATTACATTGAATTTAGTTAACATTAACTTCATTGCATTATTTTTTATCAGGAACAGTGCCACTAAGGAAAACATTAATATTTTGTTAACAGCACTGAAAGGTGTGAATCGTTCTTGCAAGGGTGATACATCGATAAGAAAGAGACCAGCTCAAACGTACAGGTTTTACACTAGGTCATGAATTCTGCATAATTTGCACTGCTGGTCATAACAATTTAGGGAAGCAATATCGAAAATATATACCAACCAAGGGCTAAGTAATAGTTGGATTGTACGGCAACTGAAGTACTCGAGGAGTTTGATATATGTCTTCTGTACAGGGCTATTAACCACAGTCTCTTCACTGAAGCCACCAGGCCAAGTTTGATATCAGTAATCATGCGTGCTACCACTCAGGCTGGTGCCAATGTCGATTAGTTATTTTTAACAAATTGTGCTTCATGCACACAGATTTTGCTGCATAAGATACGTTATTTACAAATAGACAGCTCCAGCAGGATCCGAATGGCGCTGATGCCCCCTCTGTAATTGGGAAGGCACACCAAATCCTTACCACTTAATTTTGGATCTGTCCATTATTCGACCATAATCGCCACCAGCTTTTAACTCTAGGTCCCGCCCCTGCGACTGAACAGGAACATGTTAGTCGGGTCCGTGACGATCCCACCGCACTAGAAGCAATTACCGAGTACGCCCTTGAAAACAGACTCTACAAATTGGTGTAGCAGCCTGGCCGACATTACCGTTCGATATACAATGTGAACTGCCTTTAGCGTGCACTGTTTTCATTGTAAACCGCATTGTCCACAGTGTGAACTGTACATTTAAGTGTGAACTGTGCGTTTTGCTGCCACTGGCTGACTTTAATGTGTTCATTTTGCGATTAGGACCACAACACTGCAACTGTGTTTATTGTGCGAGTTGTGACCTTCCCCTTTTCTCCTCATCCTTGCTCCCCCAGGGTCCCATGGCCTCTCATTTAATGCAGTGTTACACTCACTCAGATACGTATATTCTTTTCGCTGGGACTAATGAGTAGTTGCCCGTGAGCTTGAAGGCACGGTAGTCGCAGCAGAGATAAAAAAGTAAAAAGTTATCTTCTTGGCGCACTATTTTGGCGATAGTGATCTCGGAGTCCAAATAGCGGCAAAAAATTGTCACTTTTAGAGATCCACTGATGGGTATAGATGAGCACCTTGCTTCTGTTTCCTGCGACGCATTTTTAGCTACCACATATATATATTTCTGTAGTGTCTGGCCTTTTAATCCGCCGGCATTGTGTCACAGCTCGTGCCTCAACTGTAAGCCACACACACACAAAAAAGTATACAAATGTATAAACAAGAAGTAACAGAAATAAAAATATAAATAGTACAACACAAGTTGCCCGCGGAGCGAAACCATCGGCCACCCGCAAAGCAGCCGAAACGAGGCGAGGGAAAAAAAGAAAAAATCCACCTCGCATGAAGTCGCGCACATATAGGTAGTGACGTCACGGTCCTGCGTCCAAGGAGGTTAAAAAATTGCAATTTTTTAACCTTACCGGCTGCGCCCCTGCTTAGGGGGTGTGGTCGGCCTGGGTCCCTACGGGATATGGTTTGGGAATACGCAGCCCGGCTGCGGCTGACGCCTCTGCGTTCGGGACGCCACTATGCGAATTCTAGTGACGGAATGCAGAATCTCTAGTTTCATTCTTTTGGAGCCATGTGTGTGAATTCAAGAGGGTCGCATGGGCAATCATTGTAGGTGTCGTTGTAAGTGACAGCGCTGTCTTGCATTTTTTATAAGGGAGTTCTTGCCGAGTTATGCCCAACCCGTACCTATTCTGGGCCAGATTTCTCTTCGTGTTTAGTGTCAGCTTTACCCTCTATCGAAGGTAGTAATATTCTTTTACGGCTTCCTGAATTCGATTTCTTTGCTAAAGACGACATTTTTGGCATGCTTATTCCGGATTACTTTATATTTATTCATATTAGGTTTAACCCCGTGGCCCTTCTCTCTTATTGTAGTTCCTCAATCATTGTTTTCAGGGGTTCTGCCGGACTATGTCGTCACAAACATCAAATGCCTCACATATCTTCCCTTTAACCTTAATAGTATGTTTTTTCACACCAGATTTCTATATACTCCATCCCTACAAGCTGTTTATAGTTTCGACGATATGGGGTCGCCCTGTCTTGCTCCTTTTCGGATCTGGAAATTATCGCTTTGCTAGTGGGGGGTTATTCGTCCAGTGAATTTCTTATATATGTCTTGTAGAAGTATTTTGTATATCTCCTCTGTTCCATTTGCTGTTAGTGCTTCTAGCACGACTGCGTTGAGTATAGAATCAAATGTTTTCTCATAGTCTATAAATGCCATGTAAATGAGCTTAGTGTATAATGGCGATTTTTATGTCACTTCATTGATAACATGCATGTAATGAATGATTCAGTTCCTTTTCCTAACTCAGCCTGCTTTCTGGGTTGATTGAAATTCAGGCTCTCACCTATGTGGCTAACTGTAACTTTGGTAAGCAGCTTGTTAACAGCGGCGAGTAGGCTGATGGGTCTGTAATTATTACAATCGTTGGTATCTCCCTTCTTATGAATCAGAATTATTTCGGTGTTTTTCCAAGCTATTTGTACTTTTTAAGCCATCAAAATAAATTTCACTTCTTCAAAGTATCTAAGGTTCTGATATCGTCACCTTCACGTTTTCCTTTTATTCGTGCCTTTGAAAATCTTACCTGCCTCTTCTTTAGTTTCTTGGGGCACATAGCAAGTTGAGCTTCTAGAAGCTTCCTGTCATGTCGGAGAGGAGGAGAAAAGCGAAAGGAAAAGCCGAGGGGTCATCCAGGCTTAGAGCCCGGATTTCTACTCGGCACTGAGGAAGAGGTTTTCGGGGGATAAAAGAGGGTGCAGGCGAAAAGGAGGGGATAGGAGTGGGGTAGCGAACACACTTTAGCCCCTTCGTGGGCCCTACAGTCTCTCAGTTAAACCCGCGTCCTTCATAAAACACAGGCGGACTTTTGTTGCCTTCGGCGAAGTCGATTGTAGGGGTCATTGTCCTAAAGTAGTCTCTAGTTTCAACTGTTGATTGTCCAATCTGCTGAGCTCGGCTGCCAAAACGCGTCTTTCCGATGAATACTGGGGGCAACAACAAAGCATATGTTGGATTGTCTCTTCAACCTCGCAGGCGTCGCAGTGGGCACTACTGGCCATCACGATGAGGAAGGAGTAGGCTTTCGGGCAGGGCACTCCCAACCACTCCCAACCAAGTAAAGTAGAATGAGCTCCAGACAGCTCACACTGAAGACAACGCTGGAGTATAGGGTCCTGGTTGTGGAGGCGCGGATGCACAAAGTCTGGTGTATTTCATTGACTAATGGAGGTCCTGCGCGCGAATTGACGAATCAACCTGTCGGCATTCAGTCCTTGAAAGCGGAAGGAGTATGGTCGTTTCCCAGTCATGGCCTGCCCGAGCAGCGGCATCAGCCAAAACGTTGCCAAACATGCCACAGTGGCTTGGCAGCCACTGAAATAAAATACGTGTTTACATGGGGCGGCATGACGTTTCAAATTTTCGTCACGAAATCCACCATGTAACTTCAAATGATCTCCCATTCCCTTTTCATAACATTGTAGGGTGTCTTTGCACCAAGTTTAAGGCTTCTAGCACCAATGATATATTATAGATATACCCTTCTCTTTTTTCGGGTGTGTAGGTGGCTGCGTTGAGTGAGTTGTCAATGCAAGTAAAAGAATCCTAGGTAACTTCGCAAGAGGGTGGCCTCCTAACGGACATACTCGCATTATCGCCGGGCTGTCTGAATAGTATAGGGATTTCATCAGCTCGCTGGGTGCATTTTAGGTAAAGTTACAGCCAAAGGCGCGAATTTAAAAAACTGCAGCCGCGGTAGCCGTAATCGACGAAACCGCTGGTACAAATAAAAATAAGCAAGTACCCCAGCCGGTAGACCTCTAAACAGTTGAAACGGGTTAAACGTGCTTATGCTGCACTGGAAATACACCTAACAACTAGGTGCGGGGAAATACTAACAGCGCTGATCAAAACACGATATAAAAAAACCGCAATAACGTCATTCCTAACATACCTAACCGCCATGTTAAAGTTTGAAATAAAACCAAATTATCCGGTACGCAGGGGTTAAATACTTTTGTAAAAGCTATAAAAGACTGTCAGTAGCATCGGACACTAGGTTACGATGGTGAAAAACTGTAAATAAGTTCAACACTACGTAAGAAACCTCGTGTGCCTACCTGGCTACATAAAGGATGTCCCTGGACGTGCAAAGTAGCATCAGTAAACTTTGAATAAGTCGGCAACCCCTGAATGCACTAAAAATGAAGGAAGCTTGCACTAACCCGTACGACTTGAAGGTAGCGAAGGTGTACGCAGCCTTCACGACGATCATGAATGTTTAAGTCTACGATTGGAACTGATTTGCTTCTTCGCGGCCACAATACCTTTCTTTCCTCCCTCATGAGGGGTATGTTCTATTAACGTTCCAAACACCGTCGTATTGAAAATACCACTGTTAAAAAGCGGCGCTCCCCGTTCCCTTCAGCCATAACGTTTCCCGAATACTGCTGCCTGTCCCTTCTTGCCTTAACATTTATTCCCAATAAACCCAGGAAGAAGACCACAGACCGACGTGGAGAGCAGAAAGGAAGCCAATGGCTGCAGACATGTGAGACAGAGAACCGTTCACCGCCTACCCACTCTGAGCCATCTGCCACCACGACTGACAGTGACCGCATACTGAACACCGACCCCCTCAAAGGCACCGACACCAACACCTTCATGCTTGGCACAAACCCTACCGCTACCGAGGAGAAAGCCATGACCCCTAATCCTGCTGCTTGTCTCCTCTTGCGTTAACATTTGTGGCAGACAAACCCGGGAAGGAGACCATGGACCACCAAGGAGACCAGCAGGAATGCTAGCTGCTGCAGGCAAATGAGATCCAGAACCATTACCCACCGACTCGCCCAGAGACACCGGGCACCATGGCTGATAGCGACTGCACACCGACCACCGAATCCCTCTAAGGCACCGACGCCACCACTGACGTTCCTACCATCGGCCTCGAGGGATGAATGACTAAGCACACTCGACCAACACCGACAGTGAAGATTAACCACAACTTTTTACCGTCGCAGACAAGCCACGTCCCGTCCTGCCCTCCATGCTTAGTGCGAAGGCTACATCTACCGAGGGGCAAGCTGGTGAGCTGGACGCTCTCCGTTCGTTGCGGAACTATATCCATACCGACTTTAGGAGAATTTCGACTTTAGGACAAGCGGCCGACTGTTAATTTCAGCATCAAAGCTGAAAGCTAACCTTAAGAACCTTCATCAAATCATAAAAATTCTTACAGAACTTGACTCTGATATTGTTGACTTATTCGAAGATAAAAATGAGCAGGAAGTTCATGAGGAGTATCGCTAAATGCTCTGCTTTTTACGAGAAAGCGCTTGACTAAGCAATTTGGATACAATGCCTCGAGAACAATGAAATCTTATATATGAAATGTATAGGCTTTTCTGAAATAGCCATCTTTCTAGAAACACCCAGAGACTTGTTGAACTCGCTCACCGAAAGCGTGCCCAAGACTTTCTGCAAAGACGGCGAAACTTTTCATCAACCATGGAGCTAGGAGAAACTAAAATGGCCCTTATCATGGGCGTCCAAAAGGGGGGCAAGGGGGGGCAACTGCCCCCCCTTGGAAATTCGGATATTTTTTATGCACTAAAAAAACCTGCAGAGCTTGGTTGCCCCACAATTAAAATAACTTTGCCCTGAAGGACGGAAGAGAGGAGAGAACGACAACGACGTTCCCTCCTTTGTCCCGTCCTTTAGCGTAAAGTTTTTAAAATTATGTTCGCGTACCAACTAGCGCAACAATCCACGCTACTGAATTGATTGGCACGCTCAGGTGCTGCGTATCCGTATGAAACGCCCTTCAGGTCTGCGGGCAACATTGCACTTTAGACACTGACTAACATTGCCGGTCATGTGAAGGCAGTGAAACAGACTGCCTCTGCTGGCTATTTCATATAGCGAACAATTCTGAAAGGTTTCACTTTTTTTGTTTTTTTTTGAAAGTCTAGATTTATGCCGTCTTAACGCAAGAACTTCAGTTCTCGGACAAAGTTGCAGCTATATCTAGCAAAAAATCTTCACCTCTACACCTAGTTGGGAGAGTGTGACATCCTGCTGTGCTGTCCCATCACCTTGGGCACCCTTTCCTTCGAAATTGCGAAATTTCGGCACCACTCAAGCCCCGAAACAAAACCTATAAATCATCCTCTCAAAACGCTTGTACACCTGTACTGCATTGAAAGCCAGCGGGGCGACTAGTATCTTTATTGCGTGAGCCATTTCAACTGACTTCATCACACATGTCATCTCGCAATATGCCCAGAAAAACCGGAGGCGTCTGCAGCTGCTATTCAAGGAATATTGACGAAGCGCAGTTCTATGTATGTGAATGTATTGCACTGTGGGCTGGTGATCAGTTAGCGTGAGTCGACAACCCGCATGCAGCGAGACTGGCACTCTTTACAAAGTAAAAGTAACTTTTCACATTTTCTTTATTACCTTTTTTTCTTTGTTAAGTATTAAAATCCAATGTATATCCTCCAAGTCTGGTTCTAATTCGCTGTTCGTACTTTTTGTAACCACAAATAGCACCTGTTTGGTGCTATCCAACCGTACCCCCTTCTAATGAATGCCTCCTCCCCCCCCCTTTGCAAAATGTTCTGCGGACAGCCTTTGCCCTTATCCCAACGAAAGCACTGGGATCTCCTGAACAATCGCACATTTAACCCCCACCGTTGGAGTTCGAGTGCATCTTTGTTTGAGAATTCACCAAGGACAAATCCTTAACGGAAATTGCCGAAACTCAACTGCTGATATGTGTGAGGTTGCACCCGTGCAGGAAAATAAGGGGTTACATCTTACTCGTGCTGCAAAATCTGTTCAACTTGAAGAAACAGCGAAGCCTTATCAAGAAAAGGTAGAACTGCTTACTGTGTTCAGGATCATCACTTCAACACAAATATACTATATTACGCTGGAGACCCCAAATTAAAAAAATGAAGTGTGTCTCGGCTTCAGAAGGAAGCGAGTGGGCATATTTTGCAACGATGCTCGGAGAAATGAAGCAAGGGTGGTTACCATTGAAGCATATTCAGAAGCAGGCCCTTTTTCTTGTCAAGATAATCTTTTTCAACTATTTGTTTCATAGTCAGTACGTTTTATTCCTTTATAATGAGTGCAAGATATTGTCGGCAAGCCCTGGCTAAGTTCACTATATACTCATTTCTTGTAGTTTATTGAACTTTATGCAATAACGCCGATTTCTTTTGAAGCAACTTGCCTCCACTCCACTCACATTCTTAATTCTCGTAAGGGATGATTATAACCATCGAAGCAATGCACCCAGCACCCAGCCAGGCATTATTCCAGCAGCATAGGATTCAAGATAAGGCGGATCGCGAAGCACGGCAGGCACCCATAGTGAAAACGGTGGCATTCATGACGGAGCAGAAAGCGGACCCCGCTGTAGACGAAGCTTTCTTCGCTAGCTATGCGTAAACAGGCCTTCATGAAGCTCCGAAAGCGCCCCTGGCGAGCAGGGGTGGCAACAGCGCGGTATCGCTTGAGCCGGTGATGAGGCGAGCGTCAGAACATCGAGCGGGACTACCCGGATGTGCCCACACACTCTCGCTATCTGAAGCGCATCTACGCATAGATCGCGCTAGCAGCGGTTCTGCATAGAGTTCCTGTACATCCCCTAGGGGAGCTGTATACAGCAACTCTAATTCTGCCCACTCCCACCACCGCTCCCGTTCTCTGTTTTATTTTGGAGCGCCTGTATAATACCTAAATGCTTCGCTAAGACACGCCATTCGACAATTCAGAAAGTTACTAGCACCTTGAACTGGACACCCGTACAAAAGGGTCTGGAAGAGAAATTGATTGATTGATTGATTGATTGTAGGGTTTAACGCGCCGACGCAACGCAGGCGATGAGGCGCGCCGTAGTGGAGGGCTCCGGATTAATTTTGACCACCTGGGGATCTTTAACGTGCGCCGAAATCTCGTACACACGGGCGTTTGTGCTTTTCGCCTCCATCAGAAAAGCGGCCGCCGCGGCCGGGAATTGAACCCGCGACCTCGTGCTCAGCAGCGCAACGCCTTAGCCACTGAGCCACCGCGGCGGGTCTGGAAGAGAAATAGTCACTGACCAAAAGGCACGCGAATTCACATACCGTACTTCTTGTCACCAAAACTGCCCGACTCCCTCCAAGAAAACCGCTAATAACGTCTGCTCATCCTGCTCCTAGGAACACGATATTTCCCCTTGCTACAGGAGAGTGTCAAGGCCGTAGAATCGCAAACTCTGGGAAGGATAAACCAACACAATTATCTGCAAACCTAAGTGGCGGACGAGTTTTTAGTAAGAACATTACACAATAAGTAAAACTCTCTTAAAACCTTGTATATGTTCTCCCTCTTCCAAGATACCTAGCAATATCCAATGGTATGCTCAGGGGACAAAACTAAAAGGCAAGATAATATAATTCTATCGAGGCGTGCGAGGAGCTTTGACCAGGTCGTTACCTCAAGATCAGCGCCAGCTGATGAGAGGGCAACAGAAGGAGCCACTGCATTCGGTGCTCGAAAAATATGGTTCCACCCATGAGCTCCCCAATAAATCTTTACTCCTTTTCCTATGCCTCAAATAGTTCTTCTGTAACAAAGATTACAAAATCTTTATATTTATTCTCTCACGTTACGCAAAAATCAAGAGCATTCAATCCGGGCTATACGTCACAAAATAAAACGCCAATCCCTGCCACTGACACATTCTCGCTGAAACTGACCAAAACCCTGCAGCCACAACCTCTGACCGTCACACCTTACGGCACAGAAGTGCAGAGGGCCTTTCTCTCTTTTGTACCACGTCGATTAAAACCCTTCGCTGCTAGTATTTTGTCATCGCTAACCTCCAGTGCTTGTGAAGCAAAGAACGCAAATACAGCAACGGGTTTCAAAAGCGCTGCCTGTGAGTCGAAGTAACGCTATCGTGTCGTACATCTTAATACCCGAACGTAAATGCCACGTGCAACTTTTTGCAGAAAGATTTTTTTCAAGACCCTGCAGCCTTTTAGGCATATCGCAGGAGTGGGGTTAGGCACAAAATACCGAATCAGAAAGCAGCCATACGAAAATTCACGAAAGAAAATAAAACAGTTTGCCTCACAGGGAGCGTAGGACGAGGAAAGATCACAAAAGTAAACAAAACATAAAATGAGCAACATCACGTGTATACATATTCAGTGAGTACATACGATGGGTGCCACAGCGTGGATGGTACAGAATAGAAGGCGCAGCAGACTAGGTACGTAAGGCACGGTCGTGTAAAACTGGTACCGGCGTCCCTGTGACATGCCAGTGCGTCTCGATGGAATTGTGTAAACACAGGGAACTTTTCGAGGTCCCGCATGATGTGCAGCTTCTAGCGACCGTTACCACAATGTAAACAGAGGCAGTGCGACAGCCTCTCCGCCCTGAATCATGCCTCATTGGCACTATTTCAACAAGACCCGTACCCCCGTTCGCCGGGACGCGTAATCTGTGCCCAGCGTAAGCGATGGGTCTGGAATACGCTTTCCACGGTGCCGAAGGTATGTGACAGTTTCTGTACCGTACGGCCGCACATCTGTTGCGCTGTCGAAAGCCCACAAGCCCTTGTGGTTGCTCGGCCGCCCAGTAGCTTGCTTCTTTGTCCCTACGTTTACAACCGGCTGTACCTAATACTTGACGATCACGCAGTGCGGTAGGCACCTCTTTGCGGATGCACCGCATCTTCGTCACTGCGGCAATTCAGTCTTGCCAGCGTAGAGACGCGCACGCACAACCATGCGCTGAGCACCTGATTTTGTGCTGACTATAGAGCCCCCTTGTTCTGTGGGCAAACAACGGGCAGACGTGCGGGTGATTCCTGTTGCTTTTTTCCCAAAGGGGAAGTGCCTACAGGAAACCCATGTACCTTGGAGGGTGGCCTAAGCTCACCTTCTTATTTTCGCCCCCTGTGTGTATTCCTTGTCGCCGCTACTGCTCATACCCAATACAGGCGGTGGTGGGTTGCTGTGGCGGCGATTAAGCCTTGTGAGTGCCCAACTCACTCGAACGCACGGTCGTTCCTTCGAATGTGTTTCATTGCATGCCTTATGCAAGGCGCGACGTATGCATGCGCTTAGAAAGACTCAATACACGGCATCTTAAAAAATCTAAAAAAGTCCGGCTACCTTGACGATGTCAATCTGCCTCCTCAATTATCACTCAGGGTGGTCCGCCTGCTACCCCGAGGAGCGATCCGACACACGATTTTTCTATGTGTTCATATAAGATTGTTGGTCCGAACGCTATCCTCGGGGTGCCCGCGGAACGCTTCAAGTCTAGTAAGTCGAGGATGCTCATATTGCACGCTCAACATGTGTACGAGTTGTACAACATGCAGCATACGCCAAGCCGATTCGGCTTATCACTCAGGGTGGTCCGCGTGCTACCCCGAGGAGCGATCCGACACACGATTTTTCTATGTGTTCATATAAGGATATAAGGTTGTTGGTCTGAACGCTATCCTCGGGGTGCCTGCGGACCGCTTCCAAGTCTGGTAAGTCGAGGATGCCCATATTGCACGCTCAACATGTGTACGAGTTGTACAACATGCAGCCTACGCAAAGGCGATTCGGCGGCCTTGCGCCCCCAAAGTTACCCTTAAGCCTACCTTGGTTCCTCAAGGCACCCCAGGGTTCCCCGTGGGGTCTCACAAGGAACCACCGCACATGATACAGTGCGCCTGTAGTCATTCACGCACTAGACGGGTCTGGATGACAACGCTCACCAGGAGGTTGGTTGCTCTGGCAGCGGTGTTTTTGTCCGTAGTATATTATAACACAAGGAATTTATTCTGAAAAGACCGTTTTATATTTATACCCCGAATTGTGGTGGAGAGACCTAAACAGGCAATATTTAGGGTTAATTGCTCTTACGAATACCCTTCCAGAACCGAAATTAACGATAGGTGTCATGATTTCCCCCGCATTTGTGAACGTGGTGGGTCGTGGTACCCTCCAGCCGAGTGTCAACCTGACGCCTTCTTGTGGTGACGAAGACTGTCCGCGAAATGCTGTGCTGGCCCCTGTTTTATTGGTGGTCCGAACACAATGTTGCCCACTGAAGCTGGCGGGGCCACCAAACCTAGCGGCCGAGGAAAATTAGTTTCGGGGTGGCGCCACATGCTTGACACACCCCTTACCCCTCAATTTGTTTGCCCAACACGGGCATAAAACAGGCGCCTGTCAAAATGGCTAGTAGCAGTCTGGCAGTCTCCGCAATATCGTAACCCGCGTGATAGGTGTTGATACAGGCGTAACAATTCCAGGCTCTGCCTGAACCAGTCCTGTGTTGTCCGGTGGGTCAGCGGTTCCGGCTATGCGTTTAAAGCCCAAATTGTCATTCGACCCACAGGCGCCAGGCAACTGCAACATGTGCAACTCCTTGTGCTTCCGTGGAAGTGACAGGTGTAGCTTATGGTGCCCTGCGGGTTGGCTTCTTGCATTAGCGTCTGAGTTTGACAGATAGCGGAAATTGTTTTTCCTGCCGATGGTGAGGTGACTTGTACGACCTTCACCCACGTCGAGAAGGCGTCCACCACCACTAGGGATTAGTGGCCCCTGAAAGGCCCCCTTGAAAGGCCCCCCTAAATTCACGTGCAGGATAGTACAGGGCCTTTCCGGGAACGACCAGGGGGTGATTTCAACATGACCGGAGGCCCGCTCGTTCTTCCGGCAGACGTGGCAGCTCTCCACCATGCCACGAATGTCATCGCTGAGGCTAGGTCAGCAAACCTGGTACCAGGCCAGCATCTTGGTTTTCTCCATGCCGCATAGCCTGCGTTCAGCAAGTGCTGGGCCCTGAAAGGCAGTATTCGTGGAACCACCACCCGGAACCCCAGAGGAGGCAGGCTGGCTGCAGGCGCAGCTCAGGGGCTTTGAGGCTGCACGTGCGCTCTAATAACTCCTCCCCTCGGGACACTGCCTTGACCCCTGTTACAGAACTGGGTCCCGGCTGGTCGTCAGTGACACCGCCGATCCGGACAGCACCACGGGGAACGTGTTCTCCAGCATCAACACTTCGGCAGGTTAAGGAACCACAGCAGGCACCTCCGGCCGCGGCAATCGGATCAAGGCATCACCAGGTCCTAGGTCGTTTACCGAGCGACCGACGAGGTGGTTGTTGTGTGCCACGAAGCTTAAGGCCCAGCGCGCGACACGAGGTTATGCCTGCACTGGAACCACCTTGTGAGGCAGCAGCAGCCCCAGCAACTTCTACAACCGCCTCCAACATCCCGCCCCTCAGGTACTCGTGAAAGCGGGCAAGAAAGGTCCGGGCTTTCCTTGTCCAGCTGGCTATACCACTGTTCTACAAAGTGAAGATAACTGGACGCGAACGGCAGAGTCCGTTCCTGTCCATTCTCCTTTTGGCAGGATGGCTCCCACGCCACACGGTGACGCATCTGTGGTTAGGACCACAGGTTTGGCCGAATAGACGTGTACTGGCACCCTAGCCTTGTTGATGAGCTCCTTGCATTGCTGGGAAGCCGCTTCCAGTTCGTTTTGACAAGCTTGCTGCTGTCGAACTCTAGGCAGGTAATGGAGCGGCTGCAGATGCTTAACAGGTTCGGCAGGAAACTCCCATAGAAGTTGATGGGGCCGAAGTAGCTCTGAAGCTCCTTCTTTTTCTTGGAATTGGGAGCCATGAGCACCGCATCAACAATGCGGGGTGCTGGGGCCAGGCCTGCCTGAAAAATTACGTGTCCCAGGTGCTGAACAGTAGCGACCAGGCAAATATATTTTCCTAGCGTTATCCTGCGCAAGGCGCCCTGAAATGATGCCAGGACGTTCTGCATGTTCAGCTGGTGATCTTCTTCATTTGTACCGGTAACCAGAATGTCGTCCAAGAACATCGCTACGTGCCTCATGCCCCTGAAGAGGTTGTCATCCTCCCTCAGGAAAATGGCTGGCGCTCAGGGCGCGCTGAACAGTAAGCTCGTGTACTGGAAGACCCCAATGTTGTCGCTATGGTGCCATGCTTCCTGAACGATCACTCGCGAACGAGCTGCTGGTAAGGATCTCTGAGGTCGGACTTGGTAAACTTCGGTTCCCCGGATAACGCCAACCAGATCTTCACATCGTTGAAGCGGGTACTTCTCCACGGTAGAAATGGGCTTAATTGTGATCTTAAAGACCCTGCGGTTGCTCACCCTGCCGTCTTGCTCAAGAACTGGCACAATTGGTGGGGCCCACTCCGGTGACCTGTGGGGCACCAGGATGTCCTCTCGCTGCTACCGCTGCAGCTTTCGGGTGACCTAACCTTCAGGGTGAACGGCAGCGCGCGCAGCTTGAAAAAACAAGGCTGGCAACTCTAAGCAGCTTCGATGGTAGCTACTGTGCTGTTGAATTGGCCACGAAATTCCTACTACTCCTTCAACCAAACGCACAATGCCGGAATCCAGTTTCGGCCCCATAGCGTCGGTGGCGACCCCTTTTTTACAAAAGAGGGCAGCGTCGCCTCCTTGTTTCCGATGCGAACACTAACCGGGGCCTGAACCTCGACCTGGGCGAGCTGTACGCAGTAGATGCGGAGCATGACACCCGAAACATCGACGCAAACTTTAGGAAACGTGCACTTCAAGAGTGTGGTGGCCATGGCTGACACGCTGGCCTCTGTATCCAGCTACATTGAAATGGGTTGCCCGCAGATATCGGCGATCAGCATGTACGATGACAGCCACGAGGAACCTAGGCCAGCGTGGCACATGTCGGAAAACAACAGGTATACGGCCCCGACGTGGAGCCTGGCCATGGAGGAAGCGAAATCTGCTGCCGCACGTCCCCGCCCCATACACCTGAGCCAGCTCCCCGGGCCGCGGGCTTGCGTGGAACATGGGCTTGAACCAGGCTGCTTGTTCTCTCATTTGTCCTCCCCCATCAGCACGCTCGAGCATTGTGCCCAGTTCTTCCACCCGCGGGGCCTTCTGCTGCCGCGAACTGCAACAATCAGGGGCAGGTTCGCCAAACGCAACCACAGCACCTGCCACACCGTGTCGCCAGTTTGTTCACTGGCGCTTCCGTAGACGGTGAACTGGCCCCAGGAGGTTTTTCGGCAGCATCCTTTGCTGTAGCATAGACAACCAGCTCTGCCTTCACGCTGTCTTCCAGCGAGGTGCCAGGAAGCCCCTGGAGTGGCGTCTGCATGGCGGGGTTGTTAATGGTGCAGACGAAATGGTCCTGGAGAAAAGAGTAGAACTGGTACCAGAAAGCGCAGCCACTGGCTAACCGTCCCATTACCGCTACAATATACCCAAGAGTCTCTACTTCGCGGCGGCTTGGGTTGTTGAAGCGAAAGCACTCGTTGACAGGGGTGGGCTCAATTACGAGCGTAGCGCCGTGAACAACCCATCCAGCGTCTTGTCATGCGTCGTGGCCGGGTTGAGAAGGTCAAGCAGGAGACCGAAGACGCGGGTCCCGCATCCGTCCTCGTCTTGTTTCGATGCCGGCATTCGATGTGCTCGGTCGTTCCTTGGACGGCGTGGCCTACGCGAGTCCTATCGTTTCTTCTGTGGCTACCAACTGGTAGCCGCTGCCACTGGAGGTGCCAGGTAGTTCTCTGCACGAACATATCCTTGTGGGGCTGTGGAAGCTAAGGTCGACGGAGCGTGAACATTGGACCTAGGTGCCCGACCGCCGCCGCTGGGGCCATGAATAGACCGGTTCGTGGTGCGCCTATAGGATGCCGCAGTCGATGCGAAGCCAGCCCGCTCCCGCACAGCTTGGTAGGCATAGTCGTTGGCCTGGCCACGTCCCTCTCGCTTCTGCCTTGTAGCTCACGTGCTCCAGCCGCCACCTGGTTTCTTGCCTCCTTTTTCTCTTTGTCCATCATGATTTGAACCTTACTGGGCTTGATCGCGGCACCCTCTCATTCCCTCCTTGCCTTTTTGTGAAATATATGATCATCACGCCACTGGTCTCCTGCGCGGAGTTCTCTGAAGGGATGACCAGTGAGCTGCAATATTTGAACATGATGCCTCGGGGTTTCGGCGTGGGGTTTGTTCATTGGTGCGCTCCTGGCGCGCACTTCAAATGGCCGTTTTTTTGTTCCTTTTCTTTTCCTGTTTCGGGGGATTTCGATGCCTCCCCTAGGTTCAACACTACGACGCCTGTGATGTAGAATGACGCCTGTGATGTAGAAGATGTCAAATGTGTGAATTGCAGTGGTGAACACCCTGCGTACTCCAGGAAGTGCCCACGATTCCGAGAGGAGAAAGAGCTGCTAGGCATCAAGGTAAAAGATAATTTATCCTTCCAGGAGGCCAAATGACGCATGGCTTTCGCTCAGAAAGGGTCCTTGGCTGAGGTAGCCCGTCAGGGGGCGGGGCTGCCTCAATTTCCGGCACTGGCGCAGTCCACTCAGGGGAACTGCGCTGAGCCACAGCCCCCTAAACGAGTCAAGCCGGCAGCCAAGCTCCCGGCCACTAAAGAAAGTGGTGTTGCTTCCAAGCCACCAAAAGATTCTGCAGCTCCATCCCTGCCACACCATCGACCTCCTCTCCTCGGGTGACGGTCGACGCACCCCAGAGGAAGGTGCCCTCAGGACGTGACACTGCTGCATGTGCTGCTCCTAGGCGGCAGCGACCTGGGGACACCCCCCACCCTCGACAGAAGCCAATGGGCCGGGGAAAACCACCTGGTCTACCTAATGATATTCACGGAACTGAAGGCAGTGCAAGAGAGGTAGGGGAGAAGGTGGAGGTGTGCCCTAGTGCCTCTGCGAGCATGTCTTCGTCCGCACCTACTTGACCCCAAAAGCGACAACTCTAGAAGACACCCATATGGTGCAAATAGTCCAATGGAACTGCCGTGGGTTATTGCACAATATAGATGATATTCATGCAATTATACACAAAGATGAACCAACAATAATAGCCTTGTAGGAGACAAATTTAACGAATAGACATGACAATATCTTTCGCAATTTTCACCTCCTTAGGAAAGACAGAGAAGACTGCACTCGCGCCTCAGGCACCGTGGCTGTGGCACCGGGCGCATTTCTCAAGTCGTTACAACTTAACACTACGCTGGAGGCTGTTGCAGCACAAGTCTATATTAACAAGCTTGTCACTGTTGTTTCACTGTACTCGCCACCATGAGATCCTCTGTCCTTACAGGAACTGAATGACCTCGTTGAACAACTTCCAGCTCCAATTATTATTATGGGAGACTTTAATGCTCATCACTGCCTGTGGGGAGGTAAAAAAATAGACAGCCGGGGAAAACTCATTGAACAGTGCGTTGCTACCAACCGCTTAGTTGTTTTCAATACCGGAGATAAGACGCATTTTTTTTTCAGGCAATAGAAACTTTTCTGCTCTAGACCTTTGTGTTGGGTCGCCAGACCTCCAGATGGATTATGAGTGGAGTGCTGTGAATGATCCGTATGGAAGTGATCACTTTCCTGCCTTACTTCGCGAAGTGCGAACCCTTCCTTCCCTCAAGAGCTGTGCACCCCGATGGAAGCTCGAGAGGGCACACGGGGAAAGATTTAAGGAGTTAGTTTCCTTTGATGATTTTGACAGCAGCCTGTCCATTGATGAGGCAAATACCTACATCTGTGAGGAACTTCTTGCAGCTGCAAAAGTTTCGATCCCCCAGACATCTGGACGGATTCCCAAGCAACCAAAGCCGTGGTAGAACAATGCGTGTCGTGAATCCCGGAAAAAGCAGAACAAGGCTTGGGGTGTATTTAGACGGTACCCCACCGTAGAGAACTGTCTGAGCTTTAAAGCAGCCCGTGCTGCCGCCCGGGCTGCTTTAAAGTAGCCAAAAGGAACTCATGGCAAAGGTTTGTAAGTACAATAAATACTGCCACTCCCACAAAAAAGGTCTGGGACCATTTGCGTAAAATTAAAGGCAACTACAGACGGTTCAGCATACCACTTTTCTCCACAGACGGTGCGTGCAACTTACTAGAAACACAAGCAGATGTTTTAGGTGATACTTTGCAGAAGTCCCTAGTGATAAAAATTATACAAAAGAATTTCTGCTACATAAAAATAATGCTGAAAAGTTCAAGATTATAAACTATAGCAATAACACATAGGAATATAATGAAGAATTCACTTTGTATGAACTGAAACGAGCATTACCTCAGTGCAAGGCTACCTCCGTCAACCCCGGCTTTATTCACAATGCCTTACCGCACCACTTAGGTGATGGGTGTTTAGAAGTGATTTTGGAGTCCTTTAACAAAATCTGGAAAACAGGTAGGCTGGCAAAAGCATGGAAAAGGCTATCGTAATACCATTACTGAAGGACAGCAAGCCCCCTGAGTGTCCATCAAGCTACCGGCCCATAACTTTGACCAGCTGTTTGTGCAAGACCTTTGAGTGGATGTTGAATTTTAGGTTGGTTTTGATTCTTGAAAGTTCTGGTCATCTAGATAGGTTTCAATGCGGGTTTCGGCAGTTTCGGTCTACGACTGACCACCTGGTGAGGCTTGAAACAACGATACGAGATGCCTTTGTTAATATCCTGTTCTGCCTTGTCATATTTTTGGATATGGCAAAGGATTATGATACAACCTGTCGTTATGGAATCCTCAAGGATTTAGCAGCAAAGGGACTCAGAGGGCGAATGTTTTCATGTGTAGCGGCAAGCCACAGTGCCAGCGGCAGCAGCGTGACCCAGGCCCACGGGCGCGCTCACCCGCCGGAGGACTCGCGCGCCACTGGCATCAGTAGATAGGGACCCCACGGCGTTCGGAAGAAACCGGCTTGCTACGTGATCTGGTCGTCTCTGTTTGAACGCCTCCATGGCATGCGCTCTACAGTTGGTGACCAGGACGTGATATCCCTCCCAGCGAAGTTGTAGAGCCATGTCCAGCAACGACCACAACCAGCGAGCACCGCAAGCAGCCGGCAACGAGATCGCCGCCCTGGCTATCCACTTGCCGCCGTATTGGGAACACAACCCGACCATCTGGTTCCTCCAGGCCGAGTCACAGTTCGCGCTGTCTGGCATCACCTCCCAAGAACGCAAGTTCCACTACGTCGTGAGAGCTCTACCAGCGACTTCTGCGGAAGAGGTTGCGGACATTCTTGCCTCCTTCATACGCAACCCACCTGCAACGGCCTACGACAAGCTCAAAGCAGCGCTACTCGAACGCACAGGACCATCTGAGCGCACGTGCCTACAGCAGCTACTTTACACCGAAGAGCTTGGCGACCGCAGACCGAGCCAACTTCTGCGGCGCATGACCCAACTCCTCGGCTCACGTGCCCAAGCTATGGACGGCGCATTGCTGTGCGAGCTCTTTCTGCAGCGCCTGCCTGCGAACGTGCAAATGGCCCTCGCAACGTCGTCATCTTTGGATCTCCTTTCGCTCGCGTCCCTGGCCGACAAGGTAATGGAAATAGCCAGCAGAGCTTCACCTATTGCTGCTGTGACCGCGGCGCCAGCATCACCCGCCCCTCGCACGACGCCAGCTCCTGCCGACGAAGGTGCGTCTGCGTCGCATGCCAGTGTCGATCACCTGTGGGAAGGACTGGAGCAACTCGTTGTCGCGGTGACGAGGCGAAACAGCACAACACATTCTGCTCGCCCGTCACGCCGACGCGACCGCTCATCTTCCCGACGCCGTGATGCCGTTCGTGGACGCAGCCCTACATAAGCCCCCGGTGCATGCGTCTACCACCGCCGTTTCGGCGCAGACGCTCGCCACTGCCTCTTGCCATGCTCGTAGACGGGAAACGGACCCGGCAGGCCGCTAGCGACGACGAGCGGTTCTGACCCCATTGAAGAATGTCGCTTGTTTCACATCATCGATCGTACCACCGGACAAAAGTTTCTCGTCGACACCGGAGCGCAGGTCAGCGTCTTGCCAGCTTCACGCCACGACCGCAACTCCAGCGCAGTCTTCTACCTCCAGGCAGTGAACGGCACGCGCATTCCCGTGTTCGCGCTGTGATCCCTGACTTTGAACCTGGGTCTTCGCCGAACTTTTCGGTGGATTTTTGCGGTCGCGGACGTTCGCTCTGCCATCCTTGGTGCTGACTTTCTTACCAAACATGGCCTCCTAGTCGACGTAAAGCGACGGCGACTTCTCGACTCCACGACCCTCCTCTTAGTTCAAGGCGTCGTAGCGACAGCAGCTGCTGACGTAGCGCCTTCCTGCGCTACAGTTGCTGAAGAATCGTTTGCCGCCCGGCTAAAGGAGTACCCCACCGTCACGTCACCACCCGACTGGACTCAGCCCATGACTCATGACGTCCCTCATCATATCACCACTACCGGACCGCCCGTGTTCTTTCGTCCACGACGTCTCGCTCCCGACAGACTCAAGATCGCCCGTGCAGAGTTCGAGCACATGCTGGAACTTGGAATCGTCCGACCTTCTTCCAGCCGCTACGCATCACCCTTGCACATGGTACCCAAGAAGAACGGTGACTGGCGACCCTGTGGCGACTACCGATTCTTGAACCTCTCCACCATCCCAGATCGGTACCCCCTTCCTAACATACAAGATTTCACCGCCAGTCTGCACGGTGCCACCATATTTTCAAAAATCGACCTTGTAAGGGCGTACCACCAGATCCCCGTCGCTGAGGAGGACATATACAAGACGGCCATCACAACACCTTTCGGCCTTTTCGAGTTCCTCCGATTGCCGTTCGGCCTCAGGAACGCTGCCCAAACGTTTCAGCGTTTCATCGATAGAGTGACGCGCGGACTGCCCTTCGTCTATGCTTACGTGGACGATCTGCTGGTTGCAAGTACGTCCCTAGAGGAGCATCTTCCCCATCTCCGCATTCTCCTCGAACGCTTAGCTGCCCATGGCGTTGTCATCAACGCAACGAAGAGCGAGTTCGGTGTTCCCGCCCTCGACTTTCTGGGACATCGACTGGA
The DNA here is from genome assembly GCF_048455015.1 of Haemaphysalis longicornis. Taxonomy (NCBI): domain Eukaryota; kingdom Metazoa; phylum Arthropoda; class Arachnida; order Ixodida; family Ixodidae; genus Haemaphysalis; species Haemaphysalis longicornis. The sequence goes on from NW_027526361.1 coordinate 217,441,066, forward strand.
AGCAACAGGCATTCGGCCCCTCTCCAACAAGGTCCAGGCCATTCTTGACTTCCCAACTCCAACATCGGTCACCAAGCTTCGCCAGTTCCTGGGTCTGGTAAACTTCTACCGCCGGTTTATCAGGAACTGCGCCACTCTGCTTGAGCCTCTCGACCGCCTGCTTTCCGGGAAGCGTTCTACCACTGAATTGGACTGGAACGCCAGTGCTGAGGCAGCCTTTCATGCCATCAAACGTTCGCTGGCAAACGCCGCTCTCCTCGCTCACCCAAATCCAGGACGTCCACTCGCGCTGATGACGGACGCCTCGAGTTCTGCTGTGGGAGCTGTCCTCCAACAGCACGTAAATGGCGCGTGGCAGCCCTTGGCCTTCTTCTCAAAACGTCTAACACCACCGCAGACCCGGTACAGTGTCTTCGGGCGTGAACTTTTGGCAATGTATCTGGCTGTGCGTCACTTCCGACATCTTCTTGAGGGTCGTCAGTTCACCATCTTCACTGACCACAAACCCTTGACGTACGCCATCAGCCGGCCCGACACCCATTACACGCCACGAGAAGTGCGGTAGCTTGCCTACCTGTCCGAGTACACGACGGATATCAAGCATGTCAGTGGCGTTGACAACACAGCTGCGGATGTTCTAAGCCGCGTGGACGCCATTGCCTCCACTGAGCCGCTTTTAATTGCACCCGACCTCCACCGGCTGGCTGCTGACCAAGCAGACGACACAGAGCTACTGCGTCTTCGCACATCCCCAACTGCGCTCCAGCTCGAAGACGTGACACTCGACGGACAGCAGATCGTTAGCGACTTGTCGACCGGAAAGCCACGAACATTCGTACTCAAAACATGCCGTCGCGAGCTCTTCGATGCCCTGCACAACATGGCCCATCCTGGGATTCGAGTCACGCAGAAACTCATCGCGGCTCGTTTTGTCTGGCCTCGAATGAACGCTGATGTTCGCGACTGGGTCCGCGCGTGTGCACCATGCCAACGCGCAAAGGTTCACCGGTATCCAGTTCCGCGGGCAAAGACGTTCCTACAACCTGATGAGCGCTTCGCCGTCGTGCACATTGACCTCGTCGGTCCCTTGCCCCCTTGCCAAGGCTACCGCTACCTACTGACTTGTGTGGACCGATTCACACGCTGGCCTGAATCCACACCGCTACCCGACATCTCCGCACCCACGGTAGCGTCAGCATTCGTGTCGACGTGGGTAGCGCGCTTCGGATGCCCATCATCCATCGTCACCGACCGCGGACGGCAGTTCGAGTCTGCTTTGTTCGCCGAGCTCCTTCACCTCCTCGGCACGACTCGTTTGCGCACGGCACCCTACCGGCCACAAACAAATGGACTCGTCGAACGCTTTCACCGCCAACTTAAGGCCGCGCTCACAGCACACAACTGCTCAACACAGTCGGTCCAGCGCTTGCCCCTCACACTTCTGGGCATACGCACCGCCTTTAAAACTGACCTGACGTTTTCTTCGGCTGAACTCGTTTTTGGAACCCAGCTTCGACTACCAGCCGACCTGTTCGAGGTACCGTCTCAAGCATCTTCCGCCGCGGACTACGTGAAATCGCTGAGATTGATCCTCGCTGACCTTCGACCGCAGCCTACACGGGAACGAAAACCCAGAGGACCCTATGTGCTTCCGGACCTTGAACCGGCAACACATGTGTTTGTGCGGTACGGACCCGTGCGCCGCCCATTGCAACCACACTACGTTGGCCCTTTCCCTGTAGTAGAACGACACTCGTAAACATATGTCATCGACATCAATGGCTCTCACGACAACATAGCCCTAGAGCGCCTGAAGCCGGCATACTTCACAGCCGCCGACATCAACCCTACGAGACCTCCCACTGTGGCTGCACACCACCGTGACCATCATTTACGTTGGGGCGATCAGAGCGTCACACCAGCTCCTCTCTTGGAGGGGAGCTCTGTAGCGGCAAGCCACAGTGCCAGCGGCAGCAGCGTGACGCAGGCCCACGGGCGCGCTCACCCGCCGGAGAGCTCGCGCGCCCCTGGCATCAGTAGGTAGGGACCCCACGGCGTTCGGAAGAAACCGGCTTGCTACGTGGTCTGGTCGCCTCTGTTTGAACGCCTCCATGGCATGCGCTCGACACATGTATTGAAGATTTTCTCCAGGAACGAATCTTCAATGTAAGACTTCGCAATACACTATCCCATACATTCCCTCAGGAAAATGGAGTTCCTCAGGCCAGTGTACTGAGTGTGACCCTTTTTGCCATCAAGATAAATTCTTTGGCAATGGTTATTCCTTAGCCAGTCATGTACTCCCTTTATGTGGACGACTTGCAGATCGCGTTTCGCTCGTGTAACATCTCGATCTGTGAAAGGCAGGTACAAACTGCGGTAAATCGGTGACAACGATGGGCGGATGAAAATGGCTTTCGTTTTTCTCCCCAGAAATGTGTATGTGTGTGCTTTACGCGAAAACGAGGTAGGCATCCCAACCCTGATAAAAAAACTTAAGGGTGTACCCGTTCCAGTACACAGCGAGCACAAATTCTTAGGTGTCACATTTGACTCGAAATTGACATTTGGAGCTCATATAAAGAAGCTCAAAATGACCTGCATGAAAACGTTTAAGATACTGAAAATTTTGTCGCACAAGTCATGGGGTGCAGACCGCACATGTATGCTGAGAATTTATGGCTAGGTAGTTCGGTCTCGTCTTGACTATGGCTGTATCGTCTATGGGTCAGCCCGCCAGTCTGTCCTCACCTCATTCGACCCAGTACACAATCTGGGCCTCAGACTTGCCGCAGGTGCATATCGCACCTTCCATATCGACAGTCTACGTTGAGTGCAATGAAGGGCCCCTCGAGTACCGTCGAGCATACTTAAGTGGAATATATGTAGCCAAAACAGCATGTATGAAGCACCATCCCTGTGCTGGCGAAGTGTTTGAGAATAGGTAGAAGAAACTGTATGCGAACAAGCCCAGCGTGGTCCGCCCACTTGCCCTTCGTTTGGAGGAATACATGTCTCGGTATTTGTTCAAGATATGCCCGTCAAACCTTCGACGTTTTCCGGACGCTGTGGCCCCCTGGGACCACAGAGCCGTCGAATGTGATCTGTCCTTGTTAAAATACGACAAAAACGCGTTCCCACACCAAATTTTGCGCCACGAATTTCACGAACTCAAAGACAAGTACAGTAGCTATTGCCACTACTTTACAAATGGCTCAAAAACCTCCTGTTCTGCAGGTTTTGCTGTTTTCAATCCGCCGGTGACCGTAGCAAAGAGGATTGGTGATGAGAGTATTGTTTTCACTGCGGAAAGTCTTGGTATAACCACAGCTATTGAAGATGTAGTAGCAAAGGGAGTACGAAAAGTGGCCATTTTTACAGTTTCTTTGAGTGCCATACATGCTGTAACCTCCCTTATCCCTTCAAAGAATGCAGCTGTAGGTGAGCTAAAAAACCGACTGTGCTGCCTTACATTAGCAGGGGTCAGAGTTGTCCTTTGTTGGGTACCAGGCCATATCGGCATCCCAGAAAAGTAAACCGCTGATAAAGCACCATATGAGACCAAGCATCTTGAAATAATAGAGATAAAGCTTCCCTATCAGGACCTTCGAAACAGCATACGAAAGTCAATTAAGTTGTACTGGCAGTCTTAATGGGATAAACAAACCAGAAAAAAATACGTCTAGTCAAACCTTACGTATCTGAATGGAAAAGTTGTAGACACCGAGATCGTTTCTTCGAGGTTATTTTGTGCCGGCTGCGTATAGGTCACACTGTGCTGACACATGGCTTCCTGTTGAAAAAGGAACAGGAACCCATTTGCGAGCACTGCGGAGAACCTCTTACTGTACTACATATCCTAATAAGTTGTCCATACCTGGAAGCAGCCCGCATTAGACATTTTAGAGCTTTATACACCTTTTGTATACCCTTACACCCAATGATTTTACTTAGTGATGAACCAATGGTACCTTTGACTAAAGTTTTTGAATTTTTTAGAGACACTGGCTTTCTACACCAGTTTTAGCTGCTTCATCTCACGAAACAGTTTTTAAAAATAGTCATTACTATATTTATAATACCTTGAACAAAACTTTTAATTTACATTGATATCTTCTTACCTTGTGTTTGGCGCATTAAAACCGAAAGGTTGCTGCGCCATTAAACCTCAACTTCACTCACTCATTCTGTATTTTGCATAACATAGGTAATAACCTGACTAAGTGGAGGTCAATTGACCTTGGAAGAGACCGTTGAGCCGTCGGGATGGTGATAGCCTGGCATGTTTTAAAGGATGTCACGGACGTTGGTCGATATTCAAGTACTCCTTTAAAGAGAAATAGAAATCGCCACGCATAATGAAGAAGGAAAGGTTTGTACTGGAATTTTTTATGGACAAAAAGATCTCAGGCAGTGGTGTACGAAAAACACAGCTGGCTGATTATTAGAGAAAAACTGTGCAATCTTAACACAATGTTATGAGTACGATGTCTCAACCTGACAACAGCAGGCATACGTTCAGCAGCTATCGATGGATAACCATGGCAACCATGCCTTGATTGGATTGGATTGATTAAACTTTATTTAGGCCGGCAGAACGACGTTTTTACGCGCCGCGACGCGGGCCTCGGCGTCGTCCTGGTGGCTACTCATCCGAGACGTGAGCTCGCCGTTGCCGACTCGCGAGTCTCATGCCTTGCGAGCGCCCGCAGGACCTGCTGGACGGCCCAGTGTTGATTTTCGTAGGTGTAGCTCCTTGCGGCTTCTGCAAGCCGTGGCGGGATGGTTCTTGACCTCGCTTCCATTGGGCTCGTGACACAGTTCCATAAGATGTGTTTCTGGTCTGCAGTCTCCCTGCAGCAGAGCTGGCACATGGCAGTAGGGTATGCTTCCGGATACATTCGGTGCATCAGAGCCGGGGTGGGTAGGGACCCGGTTTGAAGCTGTCTTAGTAGCACTGCCTCCGCCCGGCTCAACCCCGGGTCCGGAGGTGAACCATGCCTTGAACCATACCTCGAAACAAAAATGAAATACGTACAAAAGACTTGATCTTGACAGTTTACCACTCGATGATCTATGAGTCAGTCAATGCAGGCTTCATCAGATGCCCCGTCTGCCCTTACATATCGAAACCGCGCCGCATCTTCATGTCCGAGCAGTTCGGGCATGGTAAAAGCTCTTGCCGTAGAAAAATGACCTTTGCGATTTTCGCGACATATGATCACTGCCCTAACAACTATAAGTAATTTACATTTGCTCATAACTGCCGGTTACTGCCGGGTACGCGTCGTATTCACAGAGCAGCGAGTAATTTCAACAAGAGCAGAAAATAATCAGTGTCAAAGTAACCGAGAATACCTTTCCAGAGGCCCGAAAGACGTTTGCCTCATTCCCTCTGGTAAAGTTCCCAGACGCATATCGCAGGGGTGCGGAGCGTGCTCCGGTTTCGACTGGAACTTAGTACCACAAATCAGCCTTTTTCCCGCCACCGCCCCCTTTCCTGGGTTGGCTGAGGCAGCGCAAACCACTTGCCACATCACTTTCCAAACTGGCGGTGGTTCAGTTTGCGAGCCTTAAGGAGGGAATCTGCGGATCTCCTGTGTTCCCTTCACAAGCCTTCAGCACACATCAAGCCTTCGAGCAAATGGGCGCAGAGGGACCACGCCCGCTCTAATCCTGGGCTGCTACCTGCCGTGCCTATGGCACCCCCGACGCCATCGGCAGTGGTGGCTGAATTGAAAAGAGCCCATATGGCTACCTCCTGGTCCTGGAAGACCGGTGTGTCGTGCACACCCGCGACATCTGGTGATGAGATGGATGTCGGGACATACGTGCCTGCATTGCAGAGGAAGGAAGGGTCTGCGACATCCAAAGTATTCGAAAGGCTCAAAAACGCTCCCTCTGAGCATACAAGCCCCACAACACAAAACGCGCACACACACAACAAACACGCACAGACACACACAAGCACATAGACACACACACACACACACACACAGAAACACGCAGACACCCACACGCACCCGCGCACGCACTCACGCACGTCGGTATGCGCGCGCACACGCACACACGCGCGCACACGCACACGTGCACGCACAGGTGCATCAGCTCTTATACGCCCGTAATGAGAAGAGAAAATATGATGAATAAATCTATTAAGGCCTTCTTGAAAGTCTTGACGACCTCTTCGAGATATTGCATTTTTCATCAGCCACGCAAATTGATTGCATCATTACACAGTCTGTAGGAAGGGCAGTTATGGTGGTGGTACAATTTTATTTGTAGTGGCCATAATTCCCAGGAAATCTTCTCGCTCGTCACACTATCCGTTTGCAGACCATCTTTGAGGCTGTTGCCATTCGAACCATAATCTTTAATAGGCCTGTAATGGAATGCTTTCTGTAAATCTCTATTAACAAGTACCTAAAGAGCTCTCACTTCGAGGTCCTTGTGGATTAGCTATGCGAACCTGTCATTCTTACAGGCGACCTCAATTCACATGACTCTCTATAGGGATCTCCCCGCACGCACGTACAAGGTAGCTTTATTGAATAAATCCGAGCATGTTCAGGAGCATGCCAATTCAGCAAAAACAATCGCGCATAGCTTGATATCGGACACGATGCGTACTCACACTTTGTCGTGGCTATTCTGTTTGAAGTACTCTTACCATCTTTTGGGGGGTGATGTTGGCACTAACACATATGGTAATGAGCACTTCCCAAACACAGAACATACATAGTAAACGCCACAACACTTCAATTTCGTATAGAAAGTGTAACGAAGCCAGAGCACACTGGAGTGCATTCACTAAGATACTTCAACAACGCCACACGTTCACAATACACCTACACGTTGGAGAGGCATCCCAGGTCTTCATGGCGCACTTCCTTTCTTCCGCCGAATAGTATTACCCACGTCTCTGGTGCCCCATGCAAACAGAGGAGGCCGAGGTGGAAAAAAATGTACGCTAGCACTAGAGGCTCAGAACAAATCGTGGGGTGTGCTTCGTCGGTACCCCACGTCTGATGACCTCGTTTTGCTAAAAATGGCGAAGGCTCTGGGAATACGAGTTCGCCGTGAGGCCAAATGAAATGGCCCTCCTACATCACATCAATTACCTCATACACAGACACACGCAAGGTATAAAAAATTACGCCCACCTCTCTCGCGGGAACCCTGGTGTGATGCGACTCTGAGGGGTGTTCAAGCGCAAGCGAAGAGCAACCGTCGACCGAAAGGCCGCCGGAGAGCGGCACACCGGTTATATGCGGAGCGCGCCCGAAGGATAGGAGGTCGCGGAGAGAGAGATTGCCGCGGCTATGACGCAACACAATCCAACACAATCCACTTTAATCCAATCCAATCCAAATATAATCCAATCCAAGTCAAGCCAATCTAAGCCAAGTCAAGCCAATCCAATCCAATGCCCCTCGCGAGAGAGTGTTCGCTATCGGAGAGGAGAGGGGGAGAGTGGCTGCGCACAACAACGGATGCACGCGGACAACAACGGACGCACGCAAGAAGGACAGGGCCGCCGACAAGAGATGCTCTGAGCGTCGCATCTAAAATGCACGCGTAAACTTAATGGATAACAGAGACATAGCATCCACATCGTCAGCGCAACAGGCGGACACACTAGAAGACCAGGCTAGCAAACTTTCATTGCACTTCCAACATTACTGTAGTTCTGCACACTAGAGAAACACTTTCAAGATACGCACAGTGCCGCCCGAAAAGAAGCCTCTACGTGATAAGAACAAGTGAACCGCTTCCTACAACTCAGAGTTTTTCCTTCATGAATTCAGATCTACTCCAAGGATGTGGAAAGCGTCAGCTCCATCCCCAGACAACATCACATATACCAAAATACAGCACATCCACGCAGACACTCTTTTAACACTGCTCCATCTTTACTACAAAATATGTTCTCTGGGCATATTCCAATGTCTTGGAGGAATGCATTCTATTGGCCTCCCCTGTAGGATGGTAGAGGACCTTCTTCCACAGCAAGTTATCGTACAATTTTCTTAAGGAACCCTGTGCAAGGGTTTTGAGAAGATGATTAACATGAGACTTGTGGATTTGTATTGTGTATTGTGTATTGTGTACAACGGTCTTTTCAAGAGCTGCCAGGCACGCTGAAGGGCGAGAGACCCACCAACGCTCAAGGTGTTGCATTTTATTCCTGCATAAAAATGGCTTTACTCATAAACAGTTCTGCATTACAATCTTCTTCGATATGGAAAAGGCCTACACTGTCTCCAGGTGGTACGACATCTGGAGTCAATTGAGGTTTTTAGATGCAAGTTCGAAGGAACATTCCGTGTAATGATCGGTAGAGCCCTTTACATTGTGTGTGTTCAGGAAAATGGCGTGTCTCAGGGCAGTGTTTTCGCCTGCACACTATTTAGAGTTAGAATAACTCGCTTCGAAGGCATTCCCACAAACCCTTTTCTCTTCTCTGTATATAGAAAAGGTTCAAATATGTTTGAAATCATGCGTTATGTCAATTTGTGTACGTGAAAAGCGGCTGGGGGTGAACACACTTGCTGACTGTGCGGAGACAAATCATTTTCAATGCCATACTGAAAAAAATACTTGCGTTATGTCCACCAGATTGTTTGGGATCCATCTGGACCCTGTCAGTAATATAAGTTGCGTGTTAGTTCCTGTTAAAAAGGAGCACAAGTCCTTAGGTATTGTACTCTATAACAGAAGGCCATTCATCCCACACCTAAAACAACCTGAAAGAAGGTGCCTAAAAGCATTGAATATTCTAAAAATACTCGCACAGAAATTCTACGTGACAGAAAAACACCTTCTTTTGCGTCTTCATACTGCCTTGATAGGATCACGGCTGGACTATGCGAGTATCATCTATTGGTCAGCCACGTAAACAGCATGAAAAATGCTCGACCGAGAGCTGTCGCTGGGGCCTAGCATTTTCTTTCCTGTGAACCTTTCCGCACTATCCCTGTCGGCAGTCTGCATTTAGAGTGTGAGAAATGGTGCTTAGGGCATCGGCGAGAGCGTGCTGACTTGCTTTATGTATCCAAAATTGCGCCTCTCACCAAGCATCATTTCAATCCTATCATTAACGACAAACTGAAATACTACTCTTTTGAAACAGGCAATCTATTTCTTTCCCTTTCTCTCAATGAGTGAGGGAAGATGCTTCTGAACTCAAGGTCCCCCTTGCGGATGCGCAAAAGACCCCCATCAATCATTTCATTCCGCCATGGCATCCGCGCCGTATGTAAAGAGACCTTTAATTGACGCAAGTAAAAGAAATGGGGTGCCGAGTAGTGCGCTTTTGCAGAACTTTCTGTTCCTGTCGGACATGTACAGGTGTACAGGTGCGCCGAATTTTTCAGCGACACTTCGAAAACCGCTTCCGTTGTCTATTTTGCAGGAGGCGGACCAAACTGACTTACTAAACTTCCAAACAGAATTGGCCTTGGCTAGGCTACAGATGGGCCACACACACGTAACGACCTCCCTCCTTCTCACTGGATATTTAAGACCCCTGGGTAGCAGTTGTGGAGAAGGCCTATCCATAGTCGACATCCTAATCACATTTAAGGCAGTCGACAAAACACTACACAAAGATTTCCCTGACATGTTCATACGACCCATTGAGCTGCACCCATAATTGTATAGCTGAAGAACAAAACTTTTCTGCAGAATGTGTTTAGGGTTTTCGCAGATATAAATTCTTTTAGCACTTGTCATACCATACATAACCAGCCCGGCCGTACGCATCAGCAATCTTTGCTCTCTTTTATTTTGTTTACAATTTACTTTTACCCACAGGGTTTGGCATTTAGGCGGCACATCACTCATGATACTTCCTTCTTTGGTGCTCTTTGCCCTTTTTGGCCTAGCGCCATTAAATACCAACCAACATCCTCATCATTCCCTGCCAAAAATTTTCAATGTGCCAATATGCGAATGCTTTTTTTCAAAAACGAAGCTGAAAGCATAAGTATCTGAAGCGGAATGGAGGCTGCTTGGGGAGCAGCCTGTCTGACAACGTACGAAGGCTGTAGTCTGTGTACAAGACATCCTTTGCAAATGAGCCCATCTTTCAGTTTTGTTTCAGTATGTGACTGCCGGTTCCTCTCCGTCGTCGTAGGCATCTTACTGTGTTACACACCAACACGTTTAAATCTTGAACTAGCACAGTGGAATTATCGGTAGTGGCATTCAGCCCAGCTGTGCGTACACATCTCACTGCTCTCCCTTCTCATCCCTGCCCTCCACCCCGTGCACGCATAAATGATGGGTGCGTAGCTAGGTGCGAGATACACATTCGAAACGGTCGCTCGGAAGGCCTTTTAAGTGTAAAAATACTTGTGGGCTTACGCCGGCATTGCAACCGCGCAAGTTGCTCTTAAATTGGCACCTAGCCGGCGAAGTGGGTTGAATAATTTCAACTAATATGCAAATGCCATCCCAATCTAATCCATGGTGGGTGGCAACACGCTTTCACTGGTGTTTGGCTCCGCTCATAAAACGTCCTTAGAAAATAAAAGAGTGAAGTACTCTTCCAGTACATCACAACAGTCACTTTCTGGCAATACACTGCCATGTTTGTCGAGTAGTTTGATCATTTGCGTAGTGGGTTCATTCACACTTTATAAAATTTCTGAGGGTAATTTCGTAACAAGAAAGGACGGGTTCTAGAGAAAAATGCTTCTTCTTCTCTTACTTAAGTGCATGCTTGTACCCGGACGCTGATTTATAAGCTGACCACCCTATACTGTTATCTGATAGGTAGGGTAGAACCGTAAATCGTTTTTTTTTTCTTTTTGGAGAGCTTATAAATGCTCACGTGAACCAAGGGGACCTGAAACTAAAAATAATTGTTTTAGGTGTAGTAAATCTGTCTGTTAGCTCCTCTGCATTATTTTTGAAAATTTTCCAATTTTTTTCTACCGTTCCAAGTGGGAAGTTTACATAGGTCTCGCAGAAACTTTGAAATTGCGAGTTCACAGAATTGAAACCAGCGTTTTTGTCCTCTTTAATTAGTGTCTAAAATAGCCAAATACTGAATGTTTTTTCTCAACTGTATACTCAGCCTGCCAGTTTAATTCTATGAATGACTAAAGAGACCAAAAATATTGAAGCACGTAGTTGTTGCGTGCTTATTTACAGTTACAAGTGCGCTCACTGCAGCACATATATAAGGGCTGACATTGAAACATCGCTGGTTTTTTTCGTGCTGTCTTTTTCAGCGAGAATAAACTTTTTACTGCCATTGTTGATGTTGTGTTAAAGTATGTTCCATTATATCTGAAATTCAGTTTCCTTTTTGGAGATATACCGCACTTCGGTCGAGCCATTTAAGATAATCAAACATCTATTGAGGTGATCGTGCACAAAAGAAAGCTTAATAATTCGGTTGGGGGCAAAATATAGGTTGTAGTCACTGGTGTGGCGCGCATTCCAGCAACTATGTGTTAAGGCTTAGCAACGGGGATGTGCGACCACCAACACGACACCACACGCATTAGGCCGTCACACCCAGACCAAAACATTACCTTCTGGAGAAACGTGGATGTATCCCTTTCGCTCTGAGTGACGCTCCACAAGTGTTTCTTCATATTTCGCATATTCATCCACACAAGGAATATGTCCTCCTTCTCAATAAAAATTGGGCACTATATTAGAGAGAAATCACAATAATAAAGCAGGTGTCATCTTACAACGAGTGGCTCAAGATTTAGGAACCTGATGGTTCACACTCGGAGGAGAGGCATTAGAAGCTGTTTATGCACCGAACTCGCTATATGGTGGCGGTGGCAAAACGTTTAATGAGCCAGAAAGAAGGGGTAGAAGGGTGCGGTTAGCCTGCTAAGTCCAGGAGACCTCTTCTCCGGGCTGCCTCCAGTGCGCGCCGCACCAGGGCGACCTGGCGGCCCGGTGCGGTTCTGGTCAGCTCGGACTCCCACGGCTCAGGGGAACTGGAGGAGTCGGGATGTGGGTGTTGGAGGCAGGAGAAAACGATGTGGTATGTGTTGAGAGGGATGTGAAAATACAATGTGGGCGGTAGGGTGGTAAGAGAGAAGGGGAAATGTGGGATAGAATGATGTCGTTAGAGTAGGCTAGGCTCTGTAGTCGGCGGAGGATGTAGGCCTGTTGGATGGTGAGGGAAGGGGGGGGTAATCGCCATCGGGAGTTAGTGCGGTGGGAGAGGATGGAGTTGTACATTGGCTCGAGAGGTGTCAGGGCTGCTGGGTCGCCGGGGTGGAGGAGTTATTTGGTCGAGGCTTGGCGAGGGAATTGCCTAGGTGATGAGTTGGCCGCCTCATTCCCTGCCACGCAGGAGTGGCCGGGGGCGCCGACAATGGAGAGGTCCATGTTTTCAGGGAGGCGTTGAATGATCTGAATGACTGATGGTGGGTGGGGCCGGCTTGGTAGAGGCGGCATGCGTGCTGCGAGTCGGTTATTATGATCAGGTAGGGTTGGTGGGAGTGGGTCAGGGCAGCGTGGGCGATGGCGAGGGACTCGGCGGTGAACGTGGGGATGTGGCGGTAGGAGGCCGCGGTGGGGAACGGCCCTTGTTGAGGACGACGATGGTGGTGCTGTGGCAGGTGGAGGGCTGTGCTATGTCGGTATAGCGGGTGTTGGGATCTGTGCCGCAGCGTTTATCGGGGAATCGGGCACGGGCGTTGCGGCGGCCTTGGTTGTAGAAGGGGTGCATATGCTTGGGGACGGGAGGTACGTGGATGCCTTGACGAATGGAGAGGGGAATATGTTGGGGTGCGTGTGGGGTTGCAGGGGCCGTGCGTCCGACGATCTCAAGTACCCGTCGACCAGCCGGTGTGAGGGAGAGTCGGTGCAGGTGGGAGCTGCGTTGGGCTTCCAAAATATATGTGAGGGTATTGTGGAGGCCAAGCTGGAGGAGGCGTCTGTTGGAGATGTAAGTAAAGAGGCCTAAGGCAGCTTTGTAGGCCTTGCGGATCACAGCGTCCAACTTGTTAGCTTCCAGTGTCTTGAGGTTGACGAAAGGGCAGCTGTATGTAAGGCGACTGATGAGGAGTTGCGTAAGTTGGGTGATTGTTTTGTGGAGCTTTGGGAGATTGGCGCCGGAGCTGCCGTAGTGACAAGGAACTCCGAGTACCCGGAGAGTGGTGACTTGGGGAATGGGAGTGCCTTAGATGGTCTCTTGTGGGTCCGGGGTGGGTTGTGCGGGACGGCAGCGGGTGCGGGCTCGGTGAAAGAGGAGGGCTGACTTGTTTGGTTCGGCCCTTAGGCCTCTGGGGTGGATGTAGGCGACGGTGATGTGGATGGCTTGCTGGAGGGCGTCTTGTTGCGCCCCGCTTGAGCCGCCGGTAGTAGGTCATCGGCATAAAGCGCATGGTGGATACAAGGGATGGCATTCACGACACTGGGGAGATCGAGGAGGGCGATGGTAAAGAGTAAGGGGAAATTGCAGATTCTTGCAGTGTGACTTTGGCAGGGGTGTGGAAGGTAGAGGATTGGAGATGGCCGAGCTGGAGGGTGGCAGTGCGGTCCCGCCGGAACGCGGAGACGAATTGGAAGGCGCGGTGACCGCAAACGGTGCGGTTAATGTTATCGAGGATGGCTTGGTGCGTAACGTTGTCGGAGGCTCTTTGGCATCGGGGGTGAGGAGTGTTTTGGGGGTGTCACGGCTGAGGTGGTCGAGGAGCTGTTCTTTTATTTGTATAAAGACGTCTTGGGTAGAGAGATGTTGGTGGAAACCGAACATGGTAAGAATGTACAGGTTAGTTCCTTCGAGGTAGATGCCGAGGAGCTGGTGAACTAGGTGTTCATAGATCTTGCTGAGGCGGAGGGTTGTGGCGGAGACAGGTTTGACTGGCTAGGGCATAAGGGTGGTGTCTAAGTGGCGCCATTGTGAGGTGTGCCTGCCGGCTTCCCAGGGGCTGTTGTATTACTTGAAGAGGTGTTCAAGAGTTTGCCAGGTAGGTTGAGGACAGTTCTATAGGCAATGTAGTGTCTGCCCGCCATTCTTACCATTCTTGCCCGCCTCACCCGCAACACCACGCCGAAATAGGTAAAGTGTAAAAATTATATATAACAAGCGGATTTTTTTGTAATATCTCGTCATATGTGCACCAACGGGCATAGGTATTAGCGGATTTCCTGAAGGCGACAAAATCTGAAAATTGTTTTTGAAGAAAGAAAAACATATCCTTCACATAAACTCATTATATGAAATTTTGAGACTCACAAATCTTTGTTTGCTAGGTAGAAATGTGAATAGTGTACCTTGTAGTGCAATTTATACAACTTCTTGTTTGTCACTTGGTGCCTTGTCGCACAGAGCTATTGTCACGGCGCTAATAGGACATGTGCTGTCATGTGGATGGTCGTCTGTAGTGCGCTGTTTTGTAGATCGCTTTTTTAACGCAAAGCTTTCTAAGCTAACCAGAAATGGTTTTTTCACGGTGTGGTGGACAAGAAACGCCCAACGCGGCTGAGGAGGTGGAGAGCACTTTTCACTTACAAAGAATTGTGTAGATGGCGCGGCGAATGGACGCTACAACGCAGCGGTCCCCTTGCTCACGCCCCTTGGCGCGTTGCCGGGACCTTTCCATCGGATCGGTCGTCTCCTGTAGGGACGGTTGCTTTGCGCCTGTTTTGGCGCAGCTTCGCGTTCATTTCGCGCTTCCTTCACGAGGATTCATTAACTTGTTCGACAGCACCTTCTAGATAACCCGGATGCGACGGAATTAATTTGAACGTAGGACAATGATATTTTAAGGATCGGTTTTGCAGGTGGAAAAAACAAAATATTTGTACTACCTACAAGCATCTGGCTGCTAGAGAAACGCCCCCTTTTACGCACTGCTTGACCCCATTGGGACTCCGTATACTAAATTGGTGAATACTAGTTCGATTGTGTTTAAACAGGTACTACAAAGGCGAAAGGACGAACTTGTTCCGATAAATACCGATTATCAGAGTTCCCTCAGTTTTCTCGCAATTCTCAAACTAACGGAACAAGTTCAAATCGGTGTAAATTGAAATCACTAAGCTGCCATCCCGAATTGGTTTCCTTGTCTGCTCTGCTGTATCGCGTTGGTGTAGCACCGATCTAGCAAATCAGGATTACTTGATAAGGCTGTCTCACCCTTAGCCAAATGCTCCTCTCCATTTTGTTCGGCCGATACATGGCCGGGCTTCAACAGCGGAGTTTGCCGCTCGGCGAGGGCGACGCTGCTGAGTACGAGATTCCGCCTCCACGCATCCCATATAATGGCTGGAAGAATCTCTGGTTTGACTCTTTGTAGGGCCACGTGTGTGAATGACGTTGCGTAGGCAATTGTTGTGGGTGTAGTTAACAGCTTTGCTTTCAAACCACCTTCACAGCGTAGATTGAAACCAATTTTTTTTTTACTTTACCCGTGCTCCATTTTGAAGGAAGATAAAGACAATAGTTGCAGAACGTACAGCGCCCATCGCAGAGAGGAGCTTGGCCAGCTGCTGTGTCCCCGATTCAGTGTCCCTACAACATTTGTACATAAAGTATGTACTCACCACGCCAACCTCCCCTTTTAAATTATCGGTCGCTAGGGTACAGGGAACCCTGGTAGTAGGAACACATCAATTGATTGCCCTAGAAAAGGACAGCAGCAAAACAAGTATCACAAACGGTTACTCGCATACTTTATTATAATCGGTGGTATTTTCGGTCTTCTGCAAGCGCGAGTTTATTTTCAGCGCTTATGGTGTTTCATTGGGGTCGGCCCTTTTTTAGCCTAATTTCAGCACCAGCAGAAATGCTGGTTTATGAGCGCTGTTGTTGAGAAGCTACCGCTTCATTTTAAACATATAAGTAGTACTTGTGCCAAACCATTTTGGTAAACGCCATCAGGATACTTTATTGAATACAGTAAACACCGTACATGGGCAATGCACGAAGAAAAAAAGACACGGCCAATCACAAGTTCACAAGGCGATTGCTAATACAATTCTGAAGAGAAAAAGAGACTTTTATGGTTAAGGATTTCTGCACTATAAACGCGGACCCCTAGTGGCTTAGTAACCGCATTTCGTGAAATGCACGTCGGACATTGGTGCTTCGCACTGAGATAGGAAGAGGAAGAAACCTAGCCATTCTTGATATTGCATTCCTAGAAGCAGAGCGAAGTAAAACTATCCTAACCCAGTGAAGAGAATATAATGTAATCGGTCCAAGGAAGGGAAGTCCTTAATGATTTGGCACGTAAAGCCGCGGGCTAAATTATTTGTTAAGATTTGCGCTTCTTCGCGGATGCAAGAGCAGCTCATTGTCTTTGGAAGAAAAATAACATGGTTACGCTGCACATGAACAATGAGGCGCCGCTTTCCTGAGTATTTCTATGCGCTAATGCAGGACTGTTGTAAAGTGCCATTGCGGTCACTGGGACACAAACAAGGTTCGGGAGACCGTAATATCACCACGTGATCGAGCAAAAGAAGACCAGAACACAGATTTAGGTTTCAGGGCAGAAACGTGGGACTGAAACTGAAACTGAAACTGAAGCACATCTGCAGCGAAAACTACGCTAGACATGCAAAGCAGAATAAACGATTCGCAAAGAAAGAAAAGAGGGCATCTGTGGTACCTCTGATAGAGGAATTTAGCAGCATCCATGTGAAATGAGGTTGAGCGGCGACCCTTCGTTAACTGAATGCATAAAATGTGTGAAGTGTGCATAAATCATGGGACATACCCATAAATCCACCATTAAACCCTCTTTGAATTCTCCGGTCTGACTAACTTTATTTTTAACAGCGCAAATTGGATATCGTTTGGTAAAGCAAACTCCATTTCGTTCATTGGCGCAGCGGAAACAGTCAATTAAAGTTGATTTCAATAAACCATTTTCCGTGTGGTGTGGATAAGCCACTCGACGTTTCATAGACAGGGCACCCCCTTTTTTCGACGTTTCATCTAAATCTGTGTGCACACTAGTTCCTTTGGTTACACAAGGTAGCACCGTGCCGAGGTCAAGAGCGTTCTAGAGCTCAATTGACGCATCCAGAACTTCTGCCGGGCGACGATCCGGTACAAAAGACATAAGAGTACTCCAGATATAGACTGAAAATGGAAGTATTGCAATAATCTACACAAAATACACCAAAGCACTGCCGTGGGACGTCCCTCGGGTCAGCCGCAGCTCCGATGCAGTGCCCAAAATTTGCGCCAACAAGAAAATGCCTCATTAAAAGCAAATTGCAAATATGAAAAAAAACAGAGGTTGCCGTCTAGTTACAGCAATAGCTAGAGTGCAAGAACTTATGCCCACAAAAATGAAGATTCCCCAATTACACTAGAAAGGGGTCAAAAAGTGATATCACACGGGTGCTGTAATCAAGTGCATAGAAAGAATGAGAGTAAAACTGCATGTCCCCAAAGGATAACGATGCGAGAGTATGCTCCCGTAAAACAGTTTTGACGTGCCCAAGTTCTACCTTATTAGCGTATATACCCAGATATAAAGCATGAGACCAACAATACTACCTAAAAATCAAACCACCGAGTCTTGTCGTTTCACCTGAAAAAAAGTGTGAATAAGTATCGATGGATCCTTTGTGCCCCAAAAAAATGGTTCATTCATGAAGCACGTGTTTCCACCTAAAGAAACTTAGAAAACCGATTTCATCAAGGTAGGCGGCGGTGGCATCTACAGGAATCGCAGATTTCTACAATCGCTTTGCATGAGAATAGAGGTCTCCTCTGTTGAGGAGAAGAACCCACTGTACCAGTCTGCCGATAATAGTCGGTAAGGAAAAAGCGTCTGTGACGCGTTTTACATATCTGCTCGGAACTCCGCCAAACACAATCGTGTTCGTAATCAGAATTATGTTTTTACAAAGAAGGCCTGTGAGTCCGAAATTGTTGAATCACCAAATGGTATATTTTGATGTAATTAGCTTGTAGCAAGAAACATGCAGCAGGTCTTTCGAAAAGATAACAAATATGACATCTGCACCATATGCTACAAATCCCTGCAACGTAGGAGCTCGAGATGAAGTATTTCCAGTACCCGATATTGATGTTGTGATGAGGGCGACCAAAACAGCAGCTGTCACCAGGGCTGGCGAACACATCTGTCGATTCGGAGTAACCAGAACGGTTTGCGATGGCTTGCAGAGGAGTTAACTCCGCCAGCTAGAATGTGCGTTTATGTGTTGTATCAAAAGATATTCCGGTTGTGGGACAGGACTTGATATTTTCTTAAAACACTGGACCCCTGCTGCACGAACAACTTACTTCAGCGCGTAAATCTGACACGAAACGGGTTGGTGCACAGCGGAGCACATAAATAAATGGAAGACAACAACGGGTGCAATCCAAGAAATTAATCCGTCTTTCGTTCCTGACAAATAAAAATTTCAGATATATGCTTCCTCTAATGAATTCAATATCTATCAAAAGCGTCTGCCAATGTTTACCGCTCTATCGCACGGCACATCTCTTCGCTGGTCATCTAGAACTTTTTGTATAATTTCATTCAAAGCAATGGTAAGATGTTTGTTTAAATGCTGTGGGACGTTTTTATTGAAGCCTAAACAGACGTGGTACAGTAAACATAGAAATAAAGAGGATACTGATGGCGGACCTGAAAACATCTTTTAGAAATTTGAAAAGTCAGTTTAGACGGTTCTGTAATATTATGTTAGCGCGCCTGTTGCTTTAAGCATCTCAACACATTGTTGCCAAATCGAATTACTTGGTTTGATGAAAATCTCAGTAATGGCGATAATTTCTCTTTCTTCTAGTTTATTATAGTGCACGTACTCATAACGTGGGTTCGGAAAGTGGTTTGGCTTCACATAGGCTGAAAACGTTGCGGCAGGCCGCTGCCTATTGCAGCTTTTCACATCTTTTCGGTGTGTCCTCAAGTCATCCCTGCCCAGCCAAAATAACTCCGTATCTGGGTGTCAGGCAGTTGAAAGAGATGTTTGTCTTCCGGTGCGAGGTCGCGCTAGCAAAACACGCTGCCTTGTTAGTATGTAATGCACTTAGGAAGAATAGCGTAAGCAACATTTTATTGAGGACGGGAAATGGCTTTTCTTCCTCAAAAGAAAAAAAAAATCAGAAGAAACGATAGAACAAAATTATCCAGACAAATCCTTAGCAAAATCCTCGGCTAGCGCTGAAGCGTACTTTCCAGGCATTCTTCGCCTCAGAACCACATGTACGTAGGTTTCCTTGGGAAGGTTTAATCTCTGTAGCAGATCATGCTGAAACGCGGCGCCCTATTGATTTAAAAAAAAGCAATGCTGTTACTTTGTTGTAAGAAGCTTCATTTTGAAACAAACTCGATAGCAAAAAAAACTGTATCCAAAAGCGGTGGACTTTTTCAGAGTCCACCTTTCGTGCCTTAAAGGGGCCATGCAGCCAAAATGCAACTTTTTTTTATTCGACATATTTGTCGTTTTATAGCACCCTCAACGCTTGTGCGGGAGCAAATGATTCTTTATTCGCTAAGAAATTACTCAATTTAAGCCGTAATTCTGATTCCTCACGTTCTGTTCTGATTTGAATTTTGACTTGTTGGTGTAAGCTACTTTGCTTTTGCTGTAAAACAATCACTATTATGGTATATTAAGTGCGAATGCACTTTATAAGCGACCCTGAATTCCGTTGACCGCCGTCCGTCCACATAGCAACAGCTGCGGGTGCGCGCGCTCCTCGTCTTCCTTGGCAACGGGGGGAGATTGGCGCGCGCTGCCTGGCCGCTGACATGGCACATACCGTGTACGTGGGGGATTGACCAGAAATCTCCTCGTCTTCCTTGGCAACGGGGGGAGATGGGCGCGCGCTGCCCGGCCGCTGACATGGCACATACCCACGTGGGGGATTGGCCAGGAATCGGGCGTGAGAACGGCTAATGCACCCGCTTAAAGGAGTACTGACACCAAATTTCAAAGCTGAGATCCGCTCTAGCAATCAAGTACAACGACAACACAAATAGGTGTCTGTGCATGGCACATACCCACGTGGGGGATTGGCCAGGAATCGGGCGTGAGAAGGGCTAATGCACCCGCTTAAAGGAGTACTGACACGAAATTTCAAAGCTGAGATGCGCTCTAGCAATCAGGTACAACGACAACACAAATAGGTGTCTGTGAATAAATGCATCTTTCTTTCTTTGTAGTTGTGTGTGTGTGTGTGTGTGTGATCTCTCTTTCGCGAACATTACCGAACCGCGCAAATTCAACGCCTGCATTCGCACTTTCACATTCTTCCCCTGGGGGAATGCGGGGAAATTTTTGTCTCCACTCTCCGAAAAATGAACTCTTTATTGCGTGTATCTTTTTAAAGGGATTTCTCGATGTGTTACTATTGTAGTGTATCGACATGTTTTGTGCGTAGTTGAGCAATTTGCTTTCGTTTGTCAATATTTTTTATGCTGACAGTTAGTGCACTGCATGATGAGTTGTCTCCAGTTGTTGAATGGGCGTCGTGGCCACGTCAGGCGTTAATTCTGCCTATAGCCACGCCACCCATGACAAACTTGTAATGATGATTGTCTTGAATAAATGAAATGAAATGAAATGAAATAAACCTTGGGTTTTTTGACACCTCCGATTAAGTAACAAGTACAGGTCTCCACGCGACCGATACTGCACAAGTCTTAGGCTCTGCAGCGGACTGCAGAGCCTTGTCTACCGCCAGTCCTTCGAAATGGGGCCACCATATTGCACACGCCCGTTGCCCGCCTTTGCTTCGCTTAGTACTGCATTCGCACCTTGCTTGTTTTGTAGTATAGAAAGAAATCGTTTCTTGTAGCGTGGTGTATGCTGGACAAACACGGCCACGTAAGAAAATGTCGCTTCCTCCAATGGGACAGTGTCGTTTGAAAAAGCGATGGACTGCTGTGCTGCTATAACAAGCATAGGACGCGCAGAACAACCAGCAGCATCACTAGTGCTTCTATGTTTACGTGTACTTTTGTAACTCTCATCGTTTACCTCGCCATTCATACTGATGTCAAATAAATATATATTACATGTAGCCGAAAATACCTCTTTCTGCAAGCCTATAAGCCCTGCCTAATTTGCGTTTGCTTTTGCCAGCCCCAGCCATTCGCACGGCTTTGCATATTTTGTCCTACATTTCAGTGCTGGTAGTGAGCTAGTGAGCCTCATGGCCATTCCATTTTTTCCTAGTTATATAGATTATTCAAGTGAAGTTTACATTAAAAGGGTTGTCGGTAGGATTCCAACTAGGCAATCCTTTGAATGAGACAAACTGGTGTTTTGTGTGCATGGCCCTTTAGTGTTATTCTCATGATTGACTAATACGTCAAGTTAGATGTTTGCGGGTTTATTCTAGCAACACAACAGAAACTATTTAAAGATCGCACGCACGGGAGCTTGCGACCGACCTTTTGTGCTTCCGTATTGCCAGTCAGGCGCAAGGTCTGTATAGCGAATATGAGGATAATATAGAAATGTTTTTCCCTAAAAAGAACGACATATTGTAAGTACTATGAAAATGATAAAAGCGCAATATTGACCTGCAACATCGTAATCACAATGTGCTCATAAAATCTGAAGCCGTTTGAAAAAGCTGGTTGGCTACGCGTGGACGTCACCTGGTGGGCGTTTTTGGCTCGTCAATGGTGTCATTTGTAGAATACAGTTTGGTCCCAGTATTGGTGTCGCAGGGCGAAATCCTTAAAAATAGTTCTCTGCGTTTTGTGAGTAACATAGGCTAGGAAAAATCAGTTGAATAAATTAATCGTTAAAAGATTGATTTGAGAATCTTTAAGAACACTTTTTTCCGTAATACGGAATCACCTCGATAGTATTGGTTAGGGAGAAATCCAGAAACTACTTTAATATATTCTTAAGGGCTACATATATCAGCAAAAAAGCGCTTGAAAGCGTGAACAGGTGAAGGAGGTAATCACGCATTTAAGAAAACACAATTTCCCCATTTTCCTCCGTTAGGAGTAAAATTTCCAAAATTCGCCCTTAGTGAGCCTCTATGCCATGTCCCAAAAACAGTGCGGAATTTTCAAGTCTCTAGATGTAGCGGTTTTTGCTGGGCGTTGAGGAGTTAGTCAGGCAGTCAGTCAGTCAGTTGGGCACTTCATTTTATAGGTATAGATTGCGGATTTGCGTGCGTGATGCCTGCAGGGACGTCAAAGTGACTACCTTTGGGTAGCATGAGTGAATGACACGAGATTACGCTTTTTTCTTGCCTGTACCAGGATTTCTGGGCATAGAGCTGGTGGCGTCTTCATCTGGACACTGAGACGCTTAGAGTTCCTTGTAAAGATTTGCATTTCTCGGAGAAATTGCAATATTCACTGTTCTGAGAAGTAACTACACTAACCCGACAACACTAAAAATTCTCACAGGCAAGTTTATTTCAACCCAGGTATACCGCGATAAAAGCATCGCGTTACGCTATTCGTACCTAGGCGTGGGACGTTACAAGTATGACGCGTTCCTATGGTGTCCCAAGGATACTATGACGGCTACGCGGCCGCAAAGAAAAGCGATTGCAATAAAAGCTTTATAATAATTAAGTGGTGGCTGTAAAATTTTGCCTCCTTTTAAAAATAAACCCGTGTGTTTTTTTCTGTTCTTTGACAGCTGCAACCCTCACCCTTTAGACTTCGTGTAAGGCACAATTTGGAACTTGGTCAACACTTTTATCCTACTTAACTCGCAACCGAAGTTTTATTATAGAAAAAGCTCACACACGCAGAAAATGGCTATAACACATTTTATAAAAACCTTCCACCAAAAGGTTTTACATGGTTGGCTTCTAATGTGCATGTATTATACCGCTGTTTTAATTACATGCTATATTTACTGAGCGCAGAGTGAAATTGTGAACTTTATAGAATTTCCACGTGCTGTGAATACACGGGCTATTACGTTAGAAGTGCGGTTACGAATAACTCCCTAATTTTTTCATCAAAACTGCATCTCAACAAAAATTGCGCCAACCTCCCCGCGAGGGGAACCCTGTGTAGATGCGACGCATCGTGGGGTTCACTTGGTGCTTCTGTTGGATTGTTTCTGAAATCGCGTGAAACGTGTCGGGAACGCGTATGATTATTCCCCCGTCCAAAGTTTATTTCAACTAACAAACTAAAAATATGTGAAATTGCAAATTTCTAACAAAGAGATTTGGTTCGTTCAAGTTTGTTGCCGTTGCTGGGGATTGCATGAGTTGAGGCCAAATGGTGAGCTTATGGACAGCTTCCCTAACATTGCAACCTAAGAAAGTGGATTAGCACGAAGTACTTTAGAGGGGGTAGCCTTACTGTACACTTTAGCCGTCAAACAAGGCCTCCGTTCAAGTGATGTGGGTCGCGTCGCGCTGCTTGCGGTGGAACCAAAAATCCCAGTGGGTGTCTGATTTATTTATTTATTTATTTATTTTCCCCCAGTGCATACAAGCATTGTAGAGAGGAGGGGCTTACATAAAAGAGCAAAAATGATGTCAGAAGCACGCGAAAAGTGTTTCACCAT
Source organism: Haemaphysalis longicornis (assembly GCF_048455015.1). Lineage (NCBI taxonomy): Eukaryota > Metazoa > Arthropoda > Arachnida > Ixodida > Ixodidae > Haemaphysalis > Haemaphysalis longicornis. The sequence goes on from NW_027526361.1 coordinate 217,464,550, forward strand.
TGTACACACACAAAAAAATACAGTAAAGAAAGTAGAGCAAATGCACTAAACGCAGGCGTACACGCAATCACTTTTGGAGCAAAAGAAAAGCAAACAGTAAACGTACATGATTCGCCGTAAAAGTACAGAGAAACGGCCGATCGACACAAGCATACGATATACTAATAAAGAAAGAAACAATACCCAACGAAAACGAAAAAGCACTCCTTACTAAGAAGTAGAAGACAAAAAAAACACACAAAGAAACCTTACAACAAATGTGAATTTGACAATGCTTCCCGGAAATGGTCAGGGTTACTAATGCAAGCTAATGAAGCAGGCAGGTGGTTCCACTCACGGCACGTTTAAGGTAAAAAAGAATGGGAGTAGGTGACAGTGTTTTGCTGTGGGATATGAACTTTGTGACTATGGTCAAGACGTTCACATATGAAACGTGCGGGTTGTATCCAGCGTGATTTCAGTACATGGTTGTTATGATACACTTTCTGAAACATGCACAGACGGGACAGTTAGGTTCAGGCTGGATTTCATAGACGTTACACTGGCCGTACGATGATAGTTAGAAAGTATGAATCTCGCAGAACGGTTTTGTACAGCTTCAAGTTGGTTAGTGAGATTAGTATATCCAGGATCCCGGGTTGACGGAGCATACTCAAGTATGAGGCGCACGTAAGTAACAGATAACTGTTGTTTGAGAGAATGACGTGCTAAGGAAAAATTTCGCTTTAAGTATCCAAGCATGCGGTTAGCCTTAGATGTTATAAAATCAATATGTCGGCACCACGAATGATTGTTAGTTATGTACACACCAAGGTATTTCTACTCTACTACGAACTCTAATGGGGTACTGTTAAGAAAACGACCAGGAAAAATTATTTGATTACGGGATATCCTCACCACTTTACATTTAGTTATGTTGAGCTCCATATGCCAGAGTTTGCACCAAGTATAAATATTATTAAGATCAGATTGTAGGCATTGAACGTCAGAGGAAGTAGTAATGTTACGATGTTACGATAAAGCACACAATCGTCAGCAAAGAGGCAAAGAGAAGAGGAAATATTGCAAGGTAAGTGGTTAATGTATATTAGAAAAAGTAAGTGTCCTAGAACAGAGCCCTGAGGTGCACCTGAGCGCACAGGTACCTCAAAGGAGTTAGTTTGGTTGGCAAACACAAACTGAGTTCGGTTAGAAAGAAATACGTCTATCCATTGTAAGACTTGGGGATCAATTTTCAAATTACGTAATTTCAGTAGGAGAAGTTGATGATTAACTTTAGCAAACGCTTTGGAAAAGTCTAGAAAGACACTCAGTTACAAAAGAGGAGTCAAGAAATGCATGCAAGTCATTGGTAAACGTAATTAGTTGAGTTTCACAACAGAAGTTTTTTCTGAAACCATGTTGGGAATTATGAAAAAACTGATTATACTCGAGAAAGTTAACCAAATGAGTGAATATTATGTGTTCGAGGATTTTACAAGGGATTGAAGTAATGGAAATGGGATGGTAGTTTGAAAGGTTATGCGAGTCACCTGACTTGTAGAGTGGAACCACCCTGCCGGTCTTCCACTCCCTGGGCAAGTAACTCTCGTCAATAGATTTGGTGTAAATGAAGTACAATATATTTGAGCTTTACTCCTTACTATTCTGAAGAAATTTAGAGTTAATGTCATCAGGACAACGGGATCACGACCTTTTTAGTTTAGATATTATGGCTGCAATTCCAGCGGGATCAAGAGCTGATGGGCCCATAGGAAAAAAATTAGACTCTTTCGTGTGGGGGAAATCAGTGATAAAAGGGTCGGAAAAAGAATTGGCGAAGCTATTGTTAAGTACAGAGGCGCAGAAATGGTTCGGAATTGGTTCTCCCGACATGTCTACCAGACAAATGTTACAGTCCTGCTTCCGCTTCACAGTGCTCCAAAAACGCTTAGGGTTAGTTTTCAACAAGGACGGTAAGGTAACGTAGAAAACATTACTTTTAGCCGTTTTTAAAGCTTTCGCGTAGGATGCTGCTCCTAGCTTATAGGTAGCACACCGCAGCGGATTTGACAATTTTTTAGCAGCACTGAAGAGCCTGTCTTTCTTATTAGATAACTTTTTAAGATATCGCGTATACAAAGGAGCATTAGTATTGCTGTACACATTCCTCAAAGGTATATATTTATTGATGAATTCTAAAACCTTACATCTGTAAGAGGACCATAAATCTTCACTGCTTTGTTCCATGTCGGATGGCTGCAAAGTATCCATAAAGGCGCAAAGTTAAGCGTTTATAGCCTCGAAGTTAGCTCTGTTATAATCTCTGATTAGTTTTAGCTGCTTAGGTTTTCGATTGGAAGGAAAAGAAAATGTAAAGTGAAGCACGGCGTGATCAGTTAACCCAGGCACGTGCGTAATAAGGGATGTTATGTCAGGGATTGACGTCAGAATTAAGTCAAGCAAAGAAGATGTAGGCGTGACACGTGTTGGTTGACAGACTAGGTGTGATAAACTAAATTCGGCACAGACATTAAGAAAACACGAAGCCTCGGCAGACGCAGGATCGGCAAAGGGACACGCAAGCGCCCATTTGATTGTTGAAAAATTAAAGTCACCGACAAGGAAAAGTGGCACACCCGGAAAACGCACGGCAATCTGGTCCAAGCAATCGTGAATACTCTCGTAAAAACCCCCAGCACTAGAGGGGGACCGATAACAAAAACAAATATGAATTTTTTTGAAATTGTAAGTTACGCAACACCGAAGAATCTCTAGATTAGAATGAAGCATGATTAGAAATGACTCCAAATGGTCACTAACAGCAATTAAAACACCACCACCGATTTTACAACCACGGTCACGCTATACACCACGTACTTTTTGTTGCACTGAAAGAGCTCATTGGACGCCATTTTACTTAACAGCCATGTCTTGGTAAGTGCAACAATATCATCCTCGGAGTCATTTATTAAACAACTAAGGCTTTCCTTTTGACTGTACAGGCTACGAATGTTTGTGTAGAGGACGGTCGCTTTATTCTCATGTTGAGGACCACCATCCCCTCGCGCACTCCTAGCTGCCGCTCGGCTGTCCATACACGCGTCCTGAACGCATCGACCGTGGGGATGATACAGCAGGTATTGAGGCAAAGGGTGTCGCCTTGCGTTCATGCACGCAGTCAGCACTAGCGTCGTACACGTAGTTCTTACCGCCAACAGAGAGCCTATTGTGGCGCAGTTTGTAAGAGGTGTTAAGACCTTTCCCGTACTCAAACAATTTCTTGCGGGCAGTTCTTGTGGCTAGTGAAAGGTCATCTCTAATATAAAAGTCGGTATCGTCCAGCAACGATCGCTTTGACTGCACCAGCTCTTTTGTTTTGTAAGAAGTTAATCCTACTACAATAGGCATCTTCTTAACTGGAACATATAGGCCTATCCTATGAGCGCGCTCAATATTTTCTGCGGTGATTTCTAAGCCTAGTTTTTTAGAGTAAACTACAAAATCCTCTGTTCTGATTCCTGCCAACTTTTCTAGGGGTTGTCTGCGAAACCGAAAAACAGAAGATTGTCGCGCCGCAAGCGGTCCTCGGCATCGTGAAGCCTTGATCGTAGAGTAGTTAGTTCATTAGGAGACAATCAGTTCAGCCTACATAAGCAGTGTCACGCTGACACCCTACAAGAGTAGTAGCCCGCTTCTCAACGGCGTCGAGGCGGGTATTGATGACAGAAATAGAAGCAACGACCGATTCATGAGCGGCTTTAAGTTCGTCGACTGCCTTTGAGAAGTTTGTTTGGTTAGTCTCAATTCTAATGCAGCGCTCATTAGCTTCCCTTACCAATCGCAGTATTTCCTCATTGGGCTTACCTCCCCCCCGGGTTTACCTCAACGTCAGCACAAAATACCAAAAATAAAGCGCAGAATGGATCAAGCAAGGCTTCTGGGCATGGAAGCACGACAATACAGAGGTCATCTGACCTGAAGCATTTACAAGGCGGGATGGAGAGGGGACTAACCTGCGCAACGAACAATAACGGTGAGTACATTGCTGTTACCGTGCATCCATGCCAACTCGCGTGGTGGCCGCTGGGGTGCCCTTTTATGTGGTCCGCCAAGCAAGCAAATGATGACGTTGAGGATGGGTTCCCGAGAACGAGGGTATCTTGACAAAAAGCCGGGCTGACCAGGCCGGTTCTGTTCACCAACGATAAGGCTATCGGGATGCATGCGGATGGCTGGCAAAAAAAGTCCGTAGCCGCCACACAGGAATTGTGCGTCGAGGTACACGAGCGCGCAGTCTCAGAGGGGGCGATCCAGCTGCACGCAGTGAGGAGTCCACTGAACTGCGCAACGAACAATAACGGTGGGTACATTGCTGTTGCCGTGCATCCATGCCCACTCAACCCAATAGCCCAATCAGCCAAAGATGCCAATCAGCGAATAAACCCAATCAGCCAAAGTTGCCATCCTATTGGATGTAAAGCAGGTATACGATGGCCTAGCATATCCATCGCTATGTATTGGGATTGAGCTTCTGTAGGGTCTCTGTATGCGGCAGGTAGACTACCGGGTTCCGTCGCTAACAACGGGGGCGAGGACAAAAGGTCTGAAAGATTTTACCATAGAAGCTTATGATCTCTTTTCATCATGGAACACGTGAGGAAGAAGAACCATTGTCACGTAAACAAATCACACGAAAAATGGGAGCGCGGGCCAGCGATTGCGCCCTGGGAAAGCAAAACCGCGTGGGCCGAGGAATGTCGAAGTATGGCTCTGACACCAGGCGAGGCAAATATTAACTGGAAAACAGAACAGTAGCGTGAAAGCAAAGAAAGCCGCTGCCTTACTTATAACGCGAATCACCTTGAGAGGTGACGCTACCTATGTAGCATAACACGTGGATTAGGGCGATGGTGAGAGGGGCACGAGTTTCCGAAGGCGCTCTACAAGGGATCGGCCATGTGGTGACGGGTGAAGTTGAAAATTTGAGAAAAAATTTACCACCGAATCAACACAATATCCAATTTGGCTTTTGCATTCAAATATTTTGAAAGTTCAAAGCAGCCAGTGTAATGTTTCGCCATGTCTCGTAAGTTTTGTCACTGTAAAACTCTATATCTCTTTGCAACTTCTTTTTGCATATTACGGTCGTTTGGCATCTTTTGAGACGGTTACGAAGCGGGTCACTCCCCAGCAGTACGCTCAGTACGCTTTTAGAACGCGCCAATGGTGACGGCTTGTACCAAGTTGGAAAATGAACGCCCCCAGACAAAACTTCTGCTTGACCAATGCCCGTTTGGTTATGATGGAGACATCCCCCTCCCCTGATTCTCGTGGCCCCACTCACGAGAACTGACCGTCCGGAGAGCACGGCCGATTCATGAATTTCTCTTAGCTCCAGGAACAACATACAGAAAGAAATTCTTAGATACCGAAGCAGTTCGGCCTTGCTGCGGCCGACAACACATCAACGCTGAAGCAGTGATTCAACAACGTGGCGCTTTCTACGCCACTCACAAACGTTCATGCCTCACGATTGAATACGGGAGCCAGAAACCGTCTTCGAAGACGGAATGGTCCTTTCGGAATAATCGGTGGCGGTGCGTTGACCGCTGCCACCGCCTGCCGTCAGCTGTGGTCACCGGTGCTCATGGAGGAAAGAATACCTTTTCTTTCTTCCATGCCGGTGCTATTGTCAGAAACTGTGCGTGAAGACGGGCGCCATCTACCACGGCTCGCACGGTTCAGCCAGAGTGGTGCCGAAGACGACCCCTCAAAACGCAGGGTTTCTTGCAGGAGGCTCAAGCGTAGCAGGGTCCCCTTCGCAGCGCGTGCTTCGTTGGGGTAGGTGGGAGGGAGGAAAGAGCGCGGTGCATTCGTTAGCAGCTGTCTTTGGAAGAAAAGAGCCCCCGGGCAGGCGACACGCACTTCTGCTATAAACAATTGTCCCTGACACCGGGCAGGGTTTAGAGTACGATTGACCGTGCAACGCCTCCCTTGCGTGCGGGATCTCGAAGATGCGCAAGGTCGGGCTTCCCCATTGGCACGTAAACACAAGCAGGTGTCAAAGTATAGTTTCGCAGTGTGTGTTCCTGCAATATTCACTCGAGATAAGTGTGATGTGACAAGGGCAACTGCCTTCAAGCAGTTGCCCTTGTCACATCACACTTATCTCGCTTTTTTTCTTGCATCGCCATCCTTTAGCAAAGAAGCGTGTTACGCTGATCACCTAGGAGGCGTCACCACTTTAAACGGCAGAAAAAAAAAGGTTCTTTTAAGCCCCCCTTGGGGCCCTTCTATTTGAAATAAGATGCAGCAAAGGAGTCTTAAATGTGTCCTGATATTTCAGGTCACAAAACTGTCATCGGTTGAAATTTTATTAGAATAGTAATAGATTGTAGGGAAGCATTCCTTGGATCCACCCTGGGAGAATGCGCCATCGAACATGGCTGATACCAAAAAACAACTAGTGCGGCCAGGCCCGTTTTCCATGTTCCATGCCAGGGATCGTGCTATTTTCTATGCATCAGTAGCGTTCCCAACATTCCGCTCCGAAATAAATGGGAAAAGGGTATTTTTTCCCGTGGCGGGGCATGCCGTCCAATAAATGTGGTGAGTGGTTTTCCTCCGTGCTTTATCTGATCTAAAACGTACAAAATGCTGTTATTTACAGTGTAATGTGTACAAGTGATTTACTGGATCTTTTTTCCTCATAAAAAATCCCGGAACTAAGACAAAAATATTAAACTTTTAGGGCTTGTCGCCAAGATATTAGCGTTAGAAGCCATGACACTACCCGCTAGGTCGCAGAGGCAGCAGATCTAGCCCAGTGGAACGATTGATCGCCAAGATTTTTGGCAGTGTTGAATGATAGCCATTACACAGCGCTAGGTGTTAAATGAAGTATCTGGCCGACACGGACTTGTTGCTTGTGTTGTTTGTTTTTCTATATTCGCATATCGCAATACGTACACTACGCTGGGTGCGAGCGGTACATGCTGTCATAAATTGCCAGACTGACCTAGCTGCACACCCGAAAGCACTTTGGAGCATTACTGCAACATCACATAAAACTTTTATAATAAAAAGCCGAACAGCTAAAGTAATGCGTATTATAGGCAAGGCTCATTATATATACCTATTGCATAATTATTGAGATAGATAGGTCAGTACCAGCTACTATTTTGTGACAGAATGTCAGTATCGAAATGTCACTTCACCATCAGCATCCCAAGGAAACCAATCTTCCCAGAGTGGGTATGTGCGGTTTCGTGTGGGCAAGGAGCAACAACGAAAACAGAGCTTTACGCGTGCTGAGAAGAAGAAGAAGAGCGTTGCCATGAACGTAGCAAAGCGTACTGCTCAAGCTGGATCGGAGGAGCCTGGGACGTCCCGTGGTGAGAAACGAAAAAGCAAAGGCAGCGGCAAGTCTAGCAGTGGCAGCAAGGGACGGCGCTCCAATGAAACCACTGAGCGGCGAAAGTGAGTAATTCGCCTTAGGCCGGCTGGCATTAGCAGCCCAGGGTCTTTCTCCCGGTATAGCACCAATTAGGTTACATACACTGCCGGTATACAGGCAATGACGCTTTCTTATCTTCCAGATTGACGCACTAAGATTAGCGCAAGTGATTGTCACTGTAAACTGCGCCGGGGTTTTCTTCCAACGTGGAGTGTTAGGCGCCCCGCGCTGCCTCAGTGGCTAAGGCGTTGTTTTTCGGAGACAAAACGCTCGGGTTTGACTTTCTGCGCCTGCGGCCACTTTCTAGATGCGGGCCAACAGCAAAAACGCCCGTATGTCGCCAGGTGGTCGAAATTATTGTGGAGGCCTCCGTTAAGGCGCACCTCAGAGCGCAGTTGCAGCTTTGGCGAGTTAAATCCCTAAAACTTCGAACTATTCCAACGTAGAATATTACTGCGTCAGTCAAGCTGTGTTACAGACGTCTTTGCGGAAGCATTTTATCTCTTCACAGACACCGAGGTTGACAGGCTTACATAGTTGGCGCCTCCTTTGAGTAGGACAAAAAAATCTTGCTAGAAATCTGGGATTAGGTTTTCGAAATGCCTGCTATAGCAATTAAAAAAGCTAAGTCAGCAAATTATGGGCGTGGTTGTCGTCTCGAGGCCCCACATGTAATCTTATAATGAACGCCTGGAGGTCATAAGCAGAACTTGAGTAGGGGCTATAAAAGTGTGAACGTGTGAACGGGAGGTGTAATCGAAATGTTTGCAAAGTTTTCATTCTAGGTTTTATTTACGAAATTAGAAACTGCTTAAATCCAGTGATTTGTAATACAAATATAAGTAACAAAATATAAAATATTGCCGCGAACCATACATTGGGTTTGTTTATTTGTGTTTTGCTTTTACCGCCCGGCTGCGCCGGTCTGTGTTATCTCTGCGCCAAGGGAAGCGCGTGTTTCATTCTTTCTTTCTGTGCCGCATGTGTTATCTGTCGTGATAGGGAGAGCATTCCGATCTAACGTGAACAGCCCAGAATAATCTTCTTGGATCTACTATGTTCTCGATGTGAATCGACGTTTCGAGAACCCACGCGCGCCGAAAGATAAAAAGCCTGCAGTGCGTACGCCAGAGCATTCGATTCGACGACACTCGCCTGTGCAAGTCACTTTGTTGACCGCTGCTTCGCCGCCTCTGTATTCTTTTGAGTTAGGGGAGCACAAGTTCGCTCCAATAAACGTGTTTCTCATTCAAGACAACTGCATCGTCCTTGTCTTCGCGGCAATATCTTTGTTAGGCTGCGTACGTATCACTGTTCAGTTCTTCGTAAATGGAGCAGTATATTGTGGGAAACACTTCCTGAAAGAGTCGACATTTCACCAATTTATTGCACTAATCATGGGCTGTCTTTAGTAAACAATTAATCGTCTAGTAGAAATGAAGCATTTTCTTTTCAGCCCAATCATCCATTTAGCTTCCAGCAATCGTGGTCTAATAAACACTGTCTAGGTTTCATAGTGTGTCACCCACGACTGCATGCGCTTTGCCTACTCGCACGCCGAAATATTTCTATATATTTATATATATATATATATATAAGGTTAGTAGAGACAGAGACAAACGAGAAAGACTTTGAAAATAAAAATAAGTTTACTGACGTTTCAGGGAGAGGACTCCCTTTCTTCAGAGTACTCTGAAGAAAGGGAGTCCTCTCCCTGAAACGTCAGTAAACTTATTTTTATTTTCAAAGTCTTTCTCGTTTGTCTCTGTCTCTACTAACCTTATTTGTTTCGCGCTCTGTGTGAGTTTTTATCTTTTCAGTCTATATATATATATATATATATATACAGGGTGTCCCAGCTATAATGCACCAAGAACCACGATATAAGAAAAGAGAAATGGCGTTACTCGAATAAAACCTAGTGCGTAATGTTTGAAGTACTGTGGACAGGCGGACAGTAATTTTTTCGTTTATGATACCTAAATAATAAATAGTAATTATGATCTAACTCGTGAATTACTGTACTAATCACTGAAGTGTCAATGAGGCACTTCTAGGTACCGACGAGGCGCATCTAATCGCGGTATTTTCAGCGACGAACTAATTGCGTACTCATTTATTCTGACGAAAAAAGAAAACCCACGAAATATGAAAACTACCACGTGACGGCGATTCCGCGCGCATTGTAAAACAGCGTTCCCAAAGAAGCTGATTGAAAGCAACTCCTTCGCCTGTCTCCCGCCTGAAGAGAGAGCGCATCACCTTGATAATGGCATGCATGGAAGGACCAGCAACAGCAACATTCGCGTGGCGCGTGTGCAGATAAGGCACAAACTAGGTCGCTATTTATTTTTTCTGTCTTTTGTTTATTTCATTCTGGCTAACTCAGAGGCAGCCTGTTTGAGGGCATTGCTTTACGATGCGCGCTAATGCGCGCGGAGGCGCCGTCAAGTCGTATTTTTCATATTTCGCGGGTATTCTTTATCCGTCAGAATAAATGAGTGCTCAATTAGTTCGTCGCTGAAAATACCGAACTTAGATGGCTCTCGTGGGTACCTACTAGTGCCTCATTGACACCTCACTGATTAGGACAGTAATTCTCGAGTTAGATAAATATTTACGTGTAATTATTTAAGTATGAATAACAAAAAAATATTTACCTTACCGTTTACATCCATGAAAATGTTAAAATCCAACGTTTACGACTTTAACACGCGCAAAAATATTGATCTCGTTGTCAGCTGTGTAGGTATAGATTTGACGTAGCCCAGTAAAAAAACTTTCTTCAAACGCAACATTGAGCGTCGAAAATGTACCGGGCCAGGTTCACCAACGCCAACTGGCCCGTGAGCGGGTCCGAGGCTAGCCAAGTACGCCACGTTGAAGGAGGAGGGTGGGAAAAAATATGAAACAGTGAGAGGAATGTGGAAAAAAATGCCCGCTTCATGTTCACGCAGTCGCAGTTCGAATCCGTAGGAGCGTTGGATGCTTTTTTTTTTCTGATACTGTTTTTTAGCGCTTTTGAGAACTGAAAACTAATACTTCAGCACAGGAAACGCCACAGACTCACGAAGACATCCCCCTCGCGAGGGGCACGATCAAATGCACAGCATTTCCGAGAGGGTGCGCCGGCAAGTCGTATCTCTCGATCGCGGGACCCGTGTCGCCATCTTTCGGAGGCGCGGGACAACTTGTGGCGCTTTCGAAACAAACCAGAAATGAGTGAAGGATATAAGGCACGTTCGGTGCATCGAAATCTGTGTCGGTTTCGTGGCTCGGTCGGTAGTGCGCCGGGCACTTTGCGTTCCGCCCGCGGCGTCATGGGTTCGAAACCGGGCGCGCGGACTACTACAAGGCGCGCCTGCGGACTACGACAAGGCACGCCAACGCCGCGTGACATTGTGAGTTACTAAAATGCTATGCATTTAAAAATAACTGTCCGCTTCTCCACAGTACTGCAAACATTACGCACTAGGTTTTCTTCGAGTACCGCCATTTCTCTTTTTTTTACTTCGGGGTGCAAGATAGCTGGGACACCCTGCATATATATATCAATATATATATCCCACCTGGCGGGAATTTTTTTCCGCTTTCTTTTGTTCTTTACAAATTCTTTATCTGTTTCAATGACCTACCACAACCTCCCCTTTGCTTTCCGAGGTTTTCTTCACTGCCAACCCTTATTTCTGTGTTATTTCTACGAGCCCCTTATTTCCTATTCTGATTGGCTACATGCACAGCGAGGGCCCTCTTCGGGCAGTCTTGGTGCCATATGGAGCTTGAGAGGGTTCAACGCTGGTTGAACACTCTCGACATGTCGTAGACACTCGAGTCACGGCGCGGGGATTAAAAAGAAGGTCCCCTTCACCCCGAGAAGTCAGAGTGGCGCTGGCGACCACGCCCAACCACAGGAAAAAAATACTTTGACATAAATACCCCAGAAAGAAGGGGGGGAAAACCGCCCCTCCGGTAGCGTAGTGGTAATCGCAGCAGAACAGTATTCTGGAGGTCCTGGGTTCGTATCCCACTTGGCGGGCATTTGTTCTCCGCTTTCTTTCTTTCTTTCCAAATTCTCTATCTGTTTTAATCACCTACCGCAACCCCTTTGCTTTCCGAGGATTTCTTGACTGCCAACCCTTATTTCTATATATATATATATATATATATATATATATATATATAGCGAATCAGAATATGAAATGAGGGACTCGTAGAAATAACACAGAAATAAGGGTTGGCAGTCAAGAACACCTCGGAAAGCAAAGGGGAGGTTGTGTTAGCTCATTGAAACAGATAAAGAATTTGGAAAGAAAGAAAGAAAGCGAAGAAAAAATGCCCGCCAGTGGGCATATCGCACCAGACCGGTATTCTGGAGGTCGTGGGTTCGGATCCCACCTGGCGGGCATTTTTTCTTCGCTTTCTTTCTTTCTTTCCAAATTCTTTATCTGTTTCAATGAGCTAACACAACCTCCCCTTTGCTTTCCGAGGTGTTCTTGACTGCCAACCCTTATTTCTGTGTTATTTCTACGAGTCCCTCATTTCATATTCTGATTCGCTACATGCATAGCGAGGGCCTCTGTTCTGGCAGTCTTGGTGCCAAAGGGAGCTTAAGAGGGTTCAACGCTGGTTGACCACTCTCGACATGTCGTAGACACTCGAGTCACGGCGCGGGGATTAAAAAGAAGGTCCCCTTCACCCCGAGAAGTCAGAGTGGCGCTGGTTACCACCCCCAAGCACAGGAACAAAAATTACATCGACATAAATACCCCAGAAAGCGGGGGAGAAAATCGCCCCGCCGGTAGCGTAGTGGTTATCGCACCAGACCGGTATTCTGGAGGTCGTGGGTTCGGATCCCACCTGGCGGGCATTTTTTCTTCGCTTTCTTTCTTTCTTTCCAAATTCTTTATCTGTTTCAATGAGCTAACACAACCTCCCCTTTGCTTTCCGAGGTGTTCTTGACTGCCAACCCTTATATATATATATATATATATATATATATATATATATATATATATGTATATATTGTAACGAGGAAGCCTTGCCACCATCGACGTAACGCTATCAGCGCAGCTACATAGCCGTGAAGTTGGAAGAACAACCAGCGGAGCGTATTACCTCATGCTACCTGCATCATCATCATGGCAAGACTCAAGATCATCATCACCACTCTGTTGTCTCGAGAGCTGAGCGCGCACGGCATAACCCCTTCGGACTCAGCTGAGCCTCTCGGCGTTTCAACGCCTTGCTGCCGTCCTGCCAATAAACCTCCCCATAACTTTAGTGGAGTGTGCGGATTCCATCCTCGTCCCGCTCCTTAGCTGCACCCCGTGTACCCGCAAGCCTGGAACTCCGGAGTCGCACCTTGCCTTCTACCGCTGAGTCAGACATGCCTAGCGACGCCCGAAACACGACATCGCCTTCACCATCTGCTGTCCTCTGCTCCGGGGTGATCCGCGAGCGCGACCCGGCGATGTTCACTGGCGCAGACGAGCAGAACGTTGAAGATTGGCTTTCGGCTTACGAGAGGGTAAGCGCGCACAATAAGTGGGACGATGCTATGAAGCTAAATAACGTGAGTTTTTCTTTGAGGGGACTTGCCGAAAAATGGTATCACAACCACCCAGAGGATCGCGCAACCTGGACCGAATTCAAAACGAACTTTTCGGGGGTATTTGACGGGCCAGCGGTTTGCAAGCTTCGCGCGGAGCGGTGTTTGAGAGAGCGAGCTCAAAACGCCGGAGAGAACTTTACCAGCTACATCGAGGATGTGGTCGACCTTTGATTGATTGATTGTGGGGTTTAACGCGCCGACGCAACGCAGGCGATGAGGCGCGCCGTAGTGGAGGGCTCCGGATTAATTTTGACCACCTGGGGATCTTTATCGTGCGCCTAAATCTCGTACACACGGGCGTTTTTGCTTTTCGCCTCCATCAGAAAAGCGGCCGCCGCAGCCGGGAATCGAACCCGCGACCTCGTGCTCAGCAGCGCAACGCCTTAGCCACTGAGCCACCGCGGCGGGTTGTGGTCGACCTTTGCAGGCGCGTGGATCCCTCCATGCCTGAGCAAGACACCACCAAACATATACGGAAGGGAATAGATGAGGATGCGTTCCAGATGCTGCTGCCAAAAAACCCTCAGAGCGTCAGAGACGTGATCAGCTTGCTACAAAGCTATGACGAGCTGCGGAGGCAACGTCGCCTCACTCGTCGCCACCCTGTGGACCGTGAGGAGCCGCTCTGCGGCCTGGCAGTCGACGACAACCCCTTGCTACTGAACCGCATCAAGGAGCTTGTTCGGGAAGAGGGGGCGCGGCAGATCTCTCTCCTGCCTTGTACATCCCTGCCATCGTCATCGGTACCAGATCCTTGCTTGTCGTCCCCGCTTCGTCGAATAATTAGGGGAGAAGTCGCCGAAGTCTTGCCGACCACGCCGGCTGCTCCCCAGCCGTTGCCTGTAGTGGCGTCACTATACGCTGAAGTTGCGACGCGGCAGGCTCCTCCTACCGCTTACGTGCCTTTACGCCGCCCGCAGCCGCTGACCTATCTTCCTCTGGCTTCCTTGGTACCGCTCCACAGCAACCCATGTCGCACGCCCGAAAACCGGCCCATCTGCTTCGCCTGTCGTATTCCCGGTCACGTTGCGCGTTTCTGCCACCGCCGAGTTTCCCCCTTTACTGACGCCTACCGAGCTCCTGCGCACCCTGTCTACACGCCGAATCTGTCGAACGACCACGTACCAACGCAGCCGTCGTGTTACTCTCTTCCATCGGAGGCACCAACAGTTAACAACCGCCGTTCACCGTCCCCGCGTCATCGTTCAGTGTCCCCCATGCGACGTCGCCCCGCCACTCCCCAGGAAAACTAGTCGCCGCAGTTCCCGAGGCAAGAACTGCGACGACCATGACACACGCAAGCCCTCATGTTTATCCTACGAATGTGATTGACCTTTTTGTTGAAGGAGTCGCCACCCTTGCGCTTGTTGACACTGGTGCCGCAGTTTCAGTCATGGACGCAAAACTATGCCGCAAGATTCGAAAAGTGACGGCCCCTGTTTCCGGTTTTCGCCTTCGCACAGCTAACGCCGAACAAGTTGAACCTCTCGCAGCATGCACAGCCCGGGTCGTTGTACAGGACGCCCTTTACATCAATGAATTCCTGGTGCTTACTTCATGCTCTCATGATATCATTTTAGGATGGGACTTTTTGTCACGCATCAAGCCATTATAGATTGCGCCCGCGCTGAGGTTGCGTTGCTACCCGTGTGTGATGCCCAGTTCAACGATTTGCCTTTACCCTCGCACAAGCTCGCTGTTAAGGAAGATACCGAGATTCCTCCAAACTCCGCAGTTTTAGTACCAGTGTCCTGTGCTTCCCTCATCAATTCGACCGTAATCTTCAACCCATCACAACTGTTTTCCCGACGCAAGAACATACCTCTGCCTTTCTCCGTCCTCTCCCTTGAAAATGGCTTTTCTGCTATGTACATCCCTAACCCATCCACGTCGGCGTTCACTGTGCTTCGTGGGGAGTGCATTGGTTGTGTCGAGCCCCTCGACACCAACCTCCTAGCCAAAGTCCCCGACGATCCATCATCGCTACCAGTTAGTGCCCTCACACCTTCCGCATCGGCGTCCAGTTCCCACGTTCTATTTTCTTCTGTCGATTCTGAACTTTCAGCTCCGCAGCGTGATCGCCCCCTTTGTCTACTTAACCGGTTCCCCAACTCCTTCGACTGTGAGCAAACTTCTTTGGGCCGCTCTTCCACCGTCAGCCACCACATTCAAACGGGGTCCCACTCGCCATTACGACACCGACCATACCGCGTGTCGGCCGCTGAACGCCGGGTTATAGAAGAACAAGTCGACGACATGCTTCATCGAGGTGTTATACGCCCTTCAAACAACCCATGGGCGTCACCCGTTGTCCTCGTTAAGAAGAAAGATGGCTCCATCCGATTATGTGTCGATTACCGTCGTTTGAACAAGATCACTCGCAAAGACGTATACCCTCTGCCCCGCATAAATGACGCTCTCGACTCCTTGAAAGGTGCTGAGTTTTTCCCTTTGGATTTGTGATCTGGGTATTGGCAGGTCCCTATGGCAGACGCTGATCGTCCCAAGACCGCCTTCGTCACCCCTGACGGGTTGTACGAATTCAACGTGATGCCGTTTGGGCTCTGCAATGCTACCGCTACCTTTGAGCGAATGATGGAGGCTATACTGCGAGGACTCAAATGGAAAATTTGTCTATGCTACTTAGACGACATCGTTGTGTTTTCCCCCGACTTTGACACACACCTTGAGCGCCTCGAACAAGTATTGAAATGCCTGAACGATGCCGGCCTTCAACTCAATCTTAAGAAATGTCATTTTGCTGCCCGGAATCTCACTATTTTGGTTTCAGGTAGTCTCAAAGGATGGCGTTCTCCCTGATTCAGCTAAACTTCAAGCTGTTGCTGCGTTTCCCAAACCGACCAGCATGAAAGAACTACGAAGTTTTATTGGATTGTGTTCTTATTTTCGTCGATTTGTCCCTAACTTTGCCGCCGTCATATCACCATTAACCAAGCTTCTTAGCGGAGACAGACATTTCTCCACCCATTCTCCGGCACTTCGACCCCCGTGCACCGACGGAAATTCATACCGATGCCAGTGGGGTCGGCTTAGGCGCTGTGCTTGCGCAGCGAAAAGCAGGATTTGACGAGTATGTCGTCGCTTACGCAAGCCGTACTCTTACTGAGCCGGAATCCAACTATTCCGTCACGGAGAAAGAGTACCTAGCTATCGTATGGGCCATCGACAAATTTCGCCCCTACTTATACGGTCACCAATTCGATGTCGTGACGGACAATCATGCTCTTTGTTGGCTGTCTTCGTTGAAAGACCCATCCGGACGACTTGGGCGTTGGGCTCTTCGGCTCCAGGAATACGATATCCGTGTGATATACCGCTCTGGCGCAAGCATGCCGATGCCGATGCGCTATCTCGCTCACCTGTCACTTTGGCTTCTGCATCTCTCGACGCTGCAGACAGTGTTGGCGAGCCCCTTCCTTTTGCTGACATGCCAGCCGAACAGCGCAAAGACCCGTGTATTTCTTCAATTTTGGCTGTCCTTTCACACCCGGCGACGACATCAGCACCCCGAGCCCTCCGCCGTCAAGCACGCCACTTCGCCATTCGTGATGAGCTTCTCTACCGCCGTAGCTACCTCTCCGAAGGCCGAAAATGGCTGCTTGTCATCCCTTGCCACTTGCGCTCTACAATCTGCAACGCCTTTCACGCAGATGCGCAGTGTGCCCACTCCGGAGTGCTCAAGACATACCAGCGCCTCCGGCTGCGCTTCTACTGGCGCGGAATGTACACGTTTGTCCGCAAGTTCGTTCGCTCTTGTGCCGACTGCCAGCACCGAAAGTTACGACTGGACCCACAAAATTATGGGGAGGTTTATTGGCAGGACGGCAGCAAGGCGTTGAAACGCAGAGAGGCTCAGCTGAGTCCGAAGGGGTTCTGCCGTGCGCGCTCAGCTCTCGAGACAACAGAGTGGTGATGATGATCTTGAGTCTTGCCATGATGATGATGCAGGTAGCATGAGGTAATACGCTCCGCTGGTCGTTCTTCCAACTTCACGGCTATGTAGCTGCGCTGATAGCGTTACGTCCATGGTGGCAAGTCTTCGTCGTTACAATATATATATATATATATATATATATATATATATATATATAAAGTGAAAAGTTCCGCGATAAGAGCAGTAGACGCTGATGTGTTCCTGTATAACAAAATAATCGGGGAAATACCGGCCTTTAAAAAGCCCGAGAAGGTTTTTCGCGTTTCAAAAGATATAGAACGCTCCGCACTGCTCATGATGCCAAACCCCCGCCTTAAATTTTCGAGCGAATACACATCTGTTGCGTGCGCCGGTATGATGTATAGCGGATGGCATCGTGGCGGGATTCATTCGCCTGTGAAGGGTATACCCTTAACACTATGCGGTCTCCGATGTTTCACACAAGCTGTGGAGGCAGACGCCTCGCAGTCCACCATGGTTGCAGCATGAGTTTCTGCCCTGTCGCCTCTCCTGGTTCTTCCATTCGACGCGACTCCACTCTTTCGCTCTCGTTTTATGCTTGGTGCGTGATTTCACGACCTTTGTTTCTGTGTGTGCCTGCCGGTATAGCTCTCCTTACTATGTTGCGGTGGTGCGGCTCTGCTTCACCTCCACGCGACTTCTTTTAACAGATGCTGCTGATTTAAGGCTTGGCGAGTCCATCGTCCCTGTACACTCCACCAATCAATTTCTCAGAACACATCTCGCGTGGGAAGTCGCATGCTCATTTATTCTACAGCTATGAACAGGTGTCTACACTGGTGCTACCATCTTGTCGGGCTTGATTGCACATTTCCAGGGTTACGACCTGTTTTTATTGCTACACTCATTCTATTTGACTCTCGCCTTTCACCTGAGTCGTTGTCTTCCAGTGTGCGTTACAGCGGCCCAGAGGCTTTGACAATAATCTTTATTACTGCAGTTAGTGGGAATGCGTCAGTTTATTTACCACTTGGTACTTCTCTACTTACATGCAGAAATTACTTCTTCAGGTGCAGGGACACCCAACACGTTTGTACGTCGAACGATGCAATCAGTTCACAATGTCAAGCTTTAATCATCACGCTATGTTGGGCCAATCCGTCTGAGGTCGGTCTCGCATTACGGTTGTGACGGTTCGGACCACACCCAGGACCAAACTTACGCAATTTTATTTGCGACCCCATTATTTATTTTATTTTTGCTCTTCTCTTAGCAAATGTGCCGTCATTTCAAGCATTCATCGGCTTGTTTTCATTCTGTGAGCAGTAAGCCATATTTGCGCCACCAGTTAGGCATGTGTGTGCCAAGAGAGAGCCTAATTTTCAACCTACATAGGTAATGTTTCCGAAATATGAGCTTTCTCTCGTTTCACAGACTTTGATGTTGTATTCAATGTGAAATGTGTTCACATTATGGCCCGAATGAAGTCTTCGACACTCAGTGACAGTTATCATGCGTTTTCATTCCACAGTATACACAGTCTTTACCCAACTGCGAGAAAGTGTTTATTTTACATTTTATTGCCCGCATGCAGTGATTTCGGTGCGTTAAAGGTAAGCTATTCCCTTGGATGTTATAAACGTTAACTTGTTCCTTTTATGGTTGTCCTGTTTTTTAAAATACCAGTCACACGTTACGTTTCCGCCCGGTTAACCACATTCGTTTTTTTTCGCTTAATACTAAGATGCGAGTGATGGATCGTTTGACTACTAATTGTGTTGTAATGAATTTTCTTATGGTCTCCCGGTATAAAGTATCATAAGCGTTATCTACAATGGGTTATGTGCACTGTTTGAGTTGCCATGCTCCACGCTTTTTCGTCGGCGAACGGAAATTCAAACTTTTTGATCCCACGGCATGTACACTTCAGGTGTAGTGTGGCATCGCCTGACTTTATTAAAAGATCACGTTTTCAAAATGCCAACTCGCCAAAAATGGACCATTTTCTTCCACCTTCCTCTGAACTAGCTTGCCATACGACGTTCCATAGCTTCGGCAGCTTCGAGCAGCGTTGGCCGCCGGCCTATTTCAATCATTTTACTGCCATTCTAAATGCTTTACCTTTTCCCTCCTTGGACGCACGTGACAAGTTTGCCGCCATGGCAATAACGTCTTGTGCGATTGCACCCGAACAGTGAAGAGGTATGCCATCTCCCAGATAGAAGAGAGAATTGGCTCGAGAAGTGAGCAGATGCAGGGACAGAACGTAAGAGCGAGTAAGATGTTTACTGAGGAGCTAGTAGCTTCCGCAACATGAAAAAAACCAACTCCCTGCAACTAACTAATTATGTACAAAAAACATGGAAGTCGACCAACAAAATTAGTAAGGTCTAGGTAATCCAGCTCCCAGAAGTGATTAGGTGGAAGAAAGACACCAAAGACGCCTTCTTTGCAAACACTGCCTCAAAAAAGGCAAGTTGAAACAGAAGAGCAGAAGACGGCAGATTCTGCCCTGAGCTGTCATTGCTGGCAAGGAATACAATAAAAGCCAATCTTTACAAGTCGTGCCAACAAATGCGTTCAAGCAATTAATTACCCGCACACAACCGGTGATGTCGCCGTGGCAGTCTGAATATTCACGAGAGGAAGACGATTTGAAATATATAATATACCTACTATGATGACAGGTACGGCTAAAGCCTATATTTTTGAGAGGTGGACTATATTGGCGGTGAGATGTATGAGTGGCACCCCCTGGCTCTGACGTCGGCTTAGGGACTCGCGCCGCTGTCGTCTGCTACCCTCCGCTTTCGAAAAGCCGCAGTGCCTGTGCTATAAATCGCCCGCTTTGATGCTCTAGTGCAATAAAAAGCGCATTAATAGTCATTCAGTTATTTTCAGTGATTTTTGCCAATTTCTGTCACATCTGAATAATTTCAAGCTGTATCCCCTACAAGTTTGCCACGCAGGAAAAGAGCGAGAACAACTTTCTTCAGAGCATCGGTGAGAAGATCGTGTGTAACTCGTCCTTTCGAGCTTATTCGCGAGGTTCAGCGCTCAGAGCTCCTCGATAAGTGTTCAAAATGCGTAGGCTTCCCTACCGTACTTTTGAGATGCTCTTATGGCGACTCAACAGCCTCATGCTACGTACCAAGCAGCGGGCACCTACGCGCGCATGGCACATCAGGAAGTAAAGCAGATGTCTTCCCTTTCTTTCGTTGTTGTTGACTGGTATCAAATGAATGCTTTTTTCGTATATGTGTGTGTCCAACGCATTGATTTTTCTGCACCGTCACAAACGTCCTATTACTAGGTTTGGGGATGTTTGGGAGGCTCACAAATATCGTGTGGGTATTTGTTGCAGGCTGTATGGCACACATTCTTTCTTCACAAATACAATGAGAAGGTTTGTGCTACGCCATCGCCGATTGCACCCAAGACAACGTTGTCCACAGTATTCGAAGGCGGCTTTTGTGCTCAGTATTTCTACCGCAACCATCGTTATCATAACAAACTGACTATCAACCCGAACAATTATAACGTGATTGCGGTGTTGAAGGCTTGATATACTCGCCAACGAACGCAATAAATAGTATACGCCCGCATATTAGACGAATCGAAACGGATGAATATTTATAAGATGCTTTTCATTTTTTTCCAACACTTCCAGGTTTAAAGAACAAATACTGGTCTATTTGGGATGGCATTCTATGAATTGAGGAAAATTACTGTTACTCTGAGCAGCCGGCCCCCTAACCACGTCGATTGTATTGTTAAGTAAAGTTTCCTTCACCTACCCCTCTCCCTCTTGAGTGCAGTTTTCCTATAACGCATATGTGAATATTGGGAAGATTTGGCTGTGGAAAATGTACCGAAATATCCGTTCAGATCCGAGCAAACATAGTGTTGCCGTATATTTACCGTAGGTGTGGCTCGTTTTGCTCAATATATCTCCATGCTGGTTAGACGCGTGGTATAAAACCAGCACGCGCCTAGCTATACACACAGTGGGTTATTTGGAACTCAACCTACAGTTTCTGCAGCCTATAGTGCATGGCGGCACACTTTCATACGACGACAACGCAAATTGATGTGATACAATACTTTAGAGCGTTCGGCAAGGTTGCAAAAACTGTTTTAACTTACTTATGATAACCGGGAATCGGAATGCCTTCTGCCAAAGCCGACAGTTCCAAAGGCCGGGAATTTGTTTTGGTCTTGTATTCTCTCTGTTGTCGGTTACTAGCAGATGGCTGCTCCCTTTGTTAGAAAGATTGCTTAATACAGAAGCTGACGCCTAGCTCCGACTCTTCGAGCTCCGCACAGCACCGGCTTCGCAAGGAGCGGGGCGACGCCGTCAATGTTTCTTCTATAGAGGCATCAACAACTATGCTTTAAATCATACTTTGAGCTAGTGTATGCGATTTTAAGGCTATCATCATGATAAAAAGTTACGCACACGCCTAATCTGGCGCGGACAACCATCAGACGTCAACCGAGCGCAAAGAAGCAGCAGGGAGAGCGAGCCCGAGTGAAGCAGACGACAAATACGAGAATCCCTAAGCCGCCGTCACGGAGGCGCGCTTCGCACCGCCGCCCGTGGTCGCGCTCACCGCCAATGCCCTCAGGAATATCTTAAGGCGCGCAGAGGAAATGACGTTCTGCGTAAGCAATGTGATTCCCAGTGCAAGAAACCGTCATTTTCCGGAATGCCCGTCCTGCAGGTCTGTGTCGAGCAGCTCCGGGAAGGATGCACTTGCGGCCAAGTCCGCTGAGAAGAGGCGGCGCTCAACATCTGCTTCCGGAGTTAAATTGGAAGGCGCTTCTTCATCCACTGCCAACGATCCCGACAAAAAACGTGTTTCCCTGCTACCGGATACCGCAAAGCCTGTAAGTACCGTTTATGGACAACATGCAAAGACCCTAAAGGTAGCCTACCGACAGAGTGCACAATTCATGCGAGGTTTGACGGTCACCTTCTGGTAATGAACCTATTGGTGACGAAGACAAGCCGAACGCAGTACAGTTTATTTTAATTTTGCCCATCATGGGTTCGCTAATTTGCTGTTCTTGACACATAACTCGCGCTTGTCCACCGCTCTTCAAATGCCAGCGAAAACCACTGCCATGTAAATCAGAATAAGGCACAAGCTTTCTCCATTGTTTCCGCACCATTTGGCGGTAGTGTGCTGCACTTGGATTAGTTTGCATAACAGTATTCAACTACCGCAACGCTGAAGCACGCCTTCCGTTGTTCTAACCGCGCACATACCATATTTTGCCTTACCCGCATGCAGGGACTCGTCTTTCGCCAAATGTACACATGTCGTAATGTTAATCGGCCATTGTTTAGTGTTGTGGTGAAGCCCACCTGCGCGATGCTTGAGAGTTGCACTTGTCGTTATGATTATTACCGTTATTTTGCGCTGTGGTCTTCTAGGAGCATTTATAAGGTGTTGGTAGATTTTAGCGTGCTTTCAAACCATACGCCGAGTAGTTTTATTAGTAGTCTTGATGAACCTTCTCCCTCTCTTATTTTATTACTCCTTATATTATTCAAAGGTTATTTTGCCAGATATTAAGGTTGTATTAAGGGGAACTGTCGTGCGAGCATACATTGGTTTCGGTGATGAAAAGTTATAGGCCACGGCATATAAAAAATTGCGCAGGTCCACGAAAACACCGAGTTTTCCGGGGACGCTCTATCTATAGTAGTGATGGCCAAGCCAGCAACGTAATAGCTCGGGGATATAAGAAATACTTCTAAACATGAACATCGTTTACCCTTCATGGTTACAAGCGCAATCAAACGTCAAGGTTATTATCAGTACACGAGTGCACCATAAAAAGGCTACAAAAAGTAACGGTATTCGTTGAGGGAAATTGTGATTTCATTTAAACTTTTTCCAGATCATTCACTGTATGGTAACTAACTGCGCCTTCTCTTAGAATGTGAAATTGCTAGCTCTTTCGGTTAGCATAGTTTTCAATGGCAATCTTAAACTTAGACTATGGTTTCATCTAGTCATGAAAAAATAGAAGCTATGTGCATTATTTTATTTTTCAACAGCCTGAAACACAACAGTTGCCCGACACGGTAGTCCAATCGACTGACGTGAACAGAAAGTAAGCACCGCCTTTTCTGCAAATGTTTTTTCTACATTTATCAAAAAACGTGAAAAAAATTACGGGATTCTCACGAAAGTCTCAGAAATTTCTTCAGCTTGCTACATCAGTAGTTTTTGTACGGAAACATATCGCTTTCAGAAGGCAAACGTCTACAACGCCATCAGCGAGACGAGTTTGACGAGAGTTTAAACAGCAGCGTTTTAGCACTTTTCCCAATCGAATTCGGCCAGCACTGTGGCTTTTTGGAACTATTTCTGCAAGCATCATCCTCATTCGCGTCACTCATAACGCTCTGCCGAAAACAAGGTCCCCAGCTCCGCGTAGTCAACCTTAGGAATTGTTCCGTTAAATCTCCTCGGGTATTCAACAAGTATATTACGCCCATTTCCACCCAGTGTGAAATTTGCTGAAATAGCGGAGTTGTGCTTCCCTTGTAGTGGCTCGAACATACACGGGCACGGGCCATAAAACCACAGCGCCATTGCTGCTAAATTACTGCGGTTCCGGCAAACTAATCAGCTGCTAAACTTCAACGGCGATAGATCCCAGTCCTTCAAGACCAATGCGACCTTTCTCTGTGGGTCTGCCAACCACCTCAATGTACCCAGACACAATTATAGAGCCACCGGCGGGTCTGCAAACCTGCTCCTATCCTTGCTTTACGCGGGACCTACGGCAGACTTACGAAAAATCTCTACCTGCAACAACGCTTGCCACATTTACAGGCGGCGAGGGCTCGTAACGTGACATGAGCCCCGCAAATTTTGTTCAGTTTCAAAATGAAGGAAGCTCACAATAACGCCTAAGACCTGAAGGTAGTGAAGCTGTACGCAATCTTCCCAACTATCATGATGGTTTAAGTCCAGGATTGCGGTCGATTTGTTTTTTATTCGCAACCGCAACGACTTTCAATCCATCATTGTTGTTATAACTGCGACCTTCATTCATTTTTTAACTACAGAACACTTTAGGTAGTCGGCTTGTCGTCGTAAGTTCGCTCGTAGTACCCTAGTAGAGCCACACGGAGTTCCGTAATCGGGGCTTAAACCAGAGTCTTCGAAAGCAAAGCGATTTAAATAGTAAAAGCATTCGAAACTCGTGAACCGCTGACGTTTTTCATACACCTCCCCTTTGATTAGCGCAAAGAAAACTACAGGTATCTTTTGAGGCAAAATATACGTAATAAATTGCCAGCCCGTACGTTCATTTAGTGAGGAACGCTCCCTTGGTTGATTTTCATATTATTAAGCGAAAAAAAGTTGCGGTGCAACACCAGAACGTTGCGGAGAAAAAGGCATATAGAACTTGAGTTGGCGCAGTACCGGGCTGTGGGCGAAGGCGGGAAATTCGAAGGCGGGAAATTCGAAGTGCATTGGTTGGTAGCAGTCAGTGGATAAAGGTGCTACAGCCCTTTACGGCGAATTACTTCTCTGTCGACTGCTTTCACATTGATTGGAACAGCTTTAATTTTTTTGAAAGTGATTCTCATTCCGCAACACCTTTGAGAGGTGTACGCTATGATGTGTCTTCCTCGTTCCGAACTACTGTTGGCACGATTACGGCGCACGCTGGAGTTGTTTTTTGATAATCTTGGGCTACCTCTCAAAGTGGGTATGCTTGGCTCGACTAACGTTGTCGCCAGGCACGCACACACGAGCGCTAGGCATTTTCATGGTTTTTTAACTGCCGGGATGTCGCCGCGAAGCCCTCGCTCACCTGCTCGCGCTCGGCATTTCCTTGGTACCTTCAAATGCGGACACGAAAAATTTCGATTTGATAAACAGCTTCGCAGTTAAAAGGCTAGTGCTTCGTTAAGAGTTTTTGCATCCGCTGAGCTAACGTTTACATAATCCCTTAGGCAGCACAAAAGGGGGTCGTCAGGCTCCAAAGACACCACTGTGCATCCTCTCTACAACTACGTCTGCGGTCTCCATCCGTTTTCTTAGCTGTATGCTGCTGGGTTCTGTCAAGCAAATATTTGTGCTGTCATAACATGAGCGGTGTGAAGACCCGCTGATATCACCATTTTTTCAAGTATGCAAATGAGCAGTAAAACCAGAGTTTACCTCCTTCATTTAGGCGCATCAAAGATGCATATATCGCATTTCCGCGCAAACTTAAAATAAGTGTAGGCAAAGTCTCAGGGGTAAATAAAACACAAGCGGTTGGAACGCGGTACCAAATCTGATCTATAATGTTTTCTTGTTATTGACAAAAGGTATTACAAGATTTCTTCGAAGATGTTGTAAAATACGCGGCCAACACGTCCCTCGCTCTCGCCAAGTTGCGCTCGGTGGGCCCGGAAAGCAGAACTTGTGGCCTTAGCTTCCCATCGCTTCCTTTTTTTCCAACCAGTGTGCCCGCCTTTGATCATTCCTTTACAATCATA
The DNA here is from genome assembly GCF_048455015.1 of Haemaphysalis longicornis. Lineage (NCBI taxonomy): Eukaryota > Metazoa > Arthropoda > Arachnida > Ixodida > Ixodidae > Haemaphysalis > Haemaphysalis longicornis. The sequence continues at coordinate 217,490,033 of NW_027526361.1, forward strand.
CTTCGTCACCTATTCGGCCGTGCAGCCGCATCATAGTTCTTTTTAGAATGCGTACAAGCTGTAACAGGTCGCATCGAAAGTCGTAGGAACCGTTGCGAGGAAGATTACGAAGACGTGTTTGAAAATTGCGCAAGGAAAGCGACACGGTTGGTAGCCGCTCGGTCTATGAGCTTACTGGTTTTTCCTGGCCTGTGTTACTTCATCTCTTCTACTGCAATTACTAAAGGCTTCCCCTCAAAACGGGGTTGACGGCATTAGCCAACCCGCCTGTGCAAGTTTCTTTCCTACAATTGCTTACCTTTTCTTTTTAAACTCGGACTCGTGTTTGGTTTTTCATTATGCTATCATGCTAGCCGTGGTAGTGGAGGCCATTGACCGGCCTGTCCCCTGGTTTTTATGCACGAATCATCCACTTCGTTTTTTTGTAATGTCTTCCAGAAACTTGGTGTTCCCATCAGCTTCACTCTAAACCAGAACCCCGGAAAGCTGGACGTTTTTTTTTCAACCAATTTGAAATTCGGGGTATTGGAACACTTCAAACTTTTGGCAACAGCGGACAGATGGGTGGAAAAAGAACAGCAGGAAAAAATACTCACTGACAAGGAAATAAACAATGTGGTTGGTAGTGAGCACTTTGTCCAGTTGTCGTTCACGGGGATGCAACAATTCTTTGTTAGTCGGCATCTCGTCTTCTTAAACATTCCTTGACGTTTCTGTGTACAGTTTTCGAATGTTTGGACCTTCCTCATTTCAAACAGGGTAGATACTTTGGCATAGCATGTGCGTGTTTTTGGTTCTTTCTCCATCTCTTCCGCAGCACGCAGACGCCGCATCCGGCGAAGATTATTTTCTCACGTGTTTTCGCCACATTGGCCTTTTTCCTGAAGCAGGCAATCGGGCTTGAAAAATCGGCGGACTCCTTCCGGAATAACTCTATCTTACCATCATTGGCATACTTCATGGAATAATTGTCACTTTTTTCTTCTCATTGCCGCCCACACAACCGTTTTCCCCTTGGTCACTTTGTTTTAGTGGCCCGAATTTGTTAGCTTACCTCATTTTTTGTGGCGTGTCCTAAGATTTCGCGTGATATTTTGATATTTTGTCATTTTGTGTCCACGCCTTTAAATTTTGGGCACCTCATCTGTATTGTATTCTATTTGCAATTCAATTTTCGTACTTCTGCAGAGAACATTGGAATTCTTAAAGAACCCGCGTAAAGCTGTTTGTCTGGATCAGGCTGTATTTTAAATACATCACAATGCAGCTCATCTAAATGTAGGCCACTTGCATTTAGCATAAAGTACAATATTTGGGCTTTTTCTTCGACAACAATCACATGTGGAATGAACACGTGTTGTTTGTATGCAAAACATTAAGGGGTGTAGAACCTATAAAGCACAACTTGAGAGGGAAGCCACCATTGAAATGAAGGAAGTGCTTTTCTGGAAAGTGCAAAATATGCAAAAACTAAGTGTGAGTTTTCGCGACGTCGTATCCGCTTTTAAAAAGAAGTGCCGGGCGCTTTTAATAAAAGCAAACGTTTCCGTGATAATTCGGTAACCTGTGCCTTCATACCATGTACTTGGTGTGTTTTATGGACTAGAAAAAGGGGATCGAAACAATGTTGAAATACTTTGATGTTTGCTGAAATGTATCGCCCTGAATGAAGCCCAGTAGAAACTATATTTTTTGGTTGTGTGTTTTTATTATGGTTTACGTTTTTGCATTAGCTTTCGTGTTTGTTACTGGTAAGCTAAAGAAGATTTCTGCGGGAGGGTAGGGATCGCAATGTGTAAACTGATAATCTTCATTTGTTGAAATAATCCGCGTCACTTTGTTGAATCTGATAAGTGCACAGTTTAAATGTTTTCCTCTCTGCAATAGGCTGTTAGCTACTGGGATAGAGCTCTTTATTTTATTTACTGAATTGATGTAATAATGGTGGAACGGGGCCGGGACCCCGTCAGGCCGTTTTCGCCTTTAGCCCTGATCTCCCGTTAGACACGTACACTGTTTAAGAAATAAATAGCTAAAAAAACAAATTAAGACAAACCATATGTAAATCACTGGCAGAAACGATCTTGAAATATCGTACTATCCTGTATCTTTCCTGAGCAGATCATAAACAACAATGTGTAAATGTAGTAATTGTTGTTTGTTTATTTTGTATTTTCTTTATTAGGCTGAGTACAACTACAGCAGGCAAAACAGAATAATTAACATAATAGCAAATGCTAATGCCTCTGGTACAGAGTTTCAAGTTGAAAAAATGGAGGATAACCATTTTTACTTATGTATGCTTCAGGTGTGCCAGATGTTTTGGTGCTCGGTACTAACATATTATTTCTGCAACCAGTTCGAAGTACCTTTTAAGGAAAGCAGAACGCAAAGAAAAACAAAGGTTCCTGAAGCCGCGAGTGTAAATAAACTACGGACAAAAATTAGGAAACATTACGTGACAGAATTTGTTAATGCTCTTGAAAACGATTTGTATCATATCAAAACACGAAGGAAAATGTTTAGCAAAATTCGAGAATATTGTGTCTCAGGGACCGTATATTGGGGAAGAATGGTACAGTAATTCTTCGTTATAACGAATTCAGTGGGACTGCAAAAACTTTTGTTATAAACGGTATTTCGATGTAAGCGACCACTAGAGGAAGCCTAAAGTAGTTGAGCTTTAATTGCTCCACAACGGCGAAGAATAAAAACAATGTATTCAGTGAAGCAAAACTTCATTCAGGTGCAAAAAAAGCAGTGGGCTTTAGCTCTAGCCCGGCCCGAGCAACCCCTGCTGTAATTTGACAAAGCAGTATTTGGCATCGGAACGCATCGCAGACTGCGCAGCGAATGAGGAGTGGAAGGCAGTGGCCACTTTTATAGACGGGGGTGGCGGGGGGTGGTGCGGTCGCCAGAGAACGCTACGAGAGTTTCGCGGGGGAAGCACCGCAAACTCCGTTGCTCTACTCTGAGGTTGTGTTTGTTCAGCTCAGAAAACAATTAATCGCTCATTGTGGGTGCACAATGCAATCATGAAAACTGACCGGTTTTGCACACGGGGCTTTGCGTGATCACTCAGCAATGTTTTCCCGAGTTTTGCAGCCCTGAAGTTTGCAAAACAAGAGTTTTTTCTCGCCCCACTGTTGACGACAGTGCCAATTCTGCGCTTCGAATGTCAAGTGTTCGTGCACCATCGCCATTGATCAATCTCTAGGAACAAAATTCATTCACCGTACCAGGCATTTCGACCTTTGTCGGAAGTAGGATGGCGCGAGTCGAGCGTGACCGGCTTGAGAAAATCGCCCAGGAAACACTAGCGTGTTAACCCGCCATGTTGACCACATGACTCACCGCTGGGTCGCCGCCGCTCTGTGACGCCTCCGCTCGCCACTTCGCTCTAAGAGGGTCCAGAACTTCGTGTTCTTGTAGTAATGCGGCTTCAAATGCAAGTGTTTAGGTTTCGACCAGAAGAAATTGTGAATAAAGCGATATTTCGTGTAAAGCGATTTCGTTATAACCAGGGAATGCTGTATATATTTGTGCTGTCGACAAGGACGCTTTTGCAGTTTGCGTTGTGCTCAGTGCATAATTCTCGTATGTGACTTTCGAGAAACAAGTATTTGTCATGTTAAACTTTGGAAGTGTGCTTATTCTATTTTGTTTGTTTATACCAACTGCCTGAGAGCCAACAAGGATTCGGTGCTTAGGCAGACCGGTATTCTGGAGTTCAACTGACTTCAATTCAATCAATTCATCTTTTATTCCCAGAAAAAGGTTGTCTGGATGGTCGCCAGGAGTCAAAGCTCAAAACGAACAGCTTGACTGTGCCCAGGAGACCACCCGACGGGCATTTTTTCTCCACTTTCTTTCAGTATTTTCATATTTGTCTGTTTCAATGACCTACACAATTCTCCCCTTTGCTTTCGAAGTTTTCTTGTCTTCCAAGCATTATTTATGTCTTATTTCAACCAGACCCTCATTTCCTATTTTGATTCACTAGATGCATAGCGAAGGCCTCAGTTCTGGCAGTCTTGGTGCCACAGGAAGCTTAGTAGAGTTTAACGCTGGTCGACCCCTCTCGACTTGTCGTATACACTCGAGTCACGACCCGGGGGGAAAAATAAGGCCCCTTCACTCCGAGTAGTCCGAGTGGCACTGGCTACCACCCCCAAGCACAGGAAACAAAAAAAAAATACCTCAACATAAATGCACCGGAAAGAGGAGGGGAAATCGCCCCGCCGGTAGCATAGTGGTTATCGCACCAGACCGGTATTATGGAGGTCGTGTGTTCAGATCCCTCCGGGCGGGAATTTTTCCTCCACTTTCTTTCTGTCTTTCCAAATCCTTTATTTGTTTTATTGACCTACCACATTCCACCTTTGCATTCCGAGGTTTTATTGACTGCCATCTATTATTTCTGTGTTATTTAAACGAACCCCTCATTTCGTATTCTGATTCGCTATACAGGGTGTCCCAGCTTTCATGCACCAAGATTTAAAAAAGTGTAAGGGCGTACCTCGAAGAAAACGTAGTGCATTATGTTTGCAGTACGGTAGAGAAGCGGGGTGCATTTTTTCGTTAATGAGACAAGTAAATGTTGTACTTAATTGAAAAGTACTGTCCTCTAGGCTAAACTTCCGATGAGGCACTTGTAGGTACACACAAGGGGCATCTAACTGCGTCATTTTCAGCGACAAACTAATTGCGCACTCATTTATTCTCACTGATAAATTAAACCAGCGAAATAAGAAAGATACCACTTGACGGTGCCGAAGCGTGCCTCGTAAAGCAACGCCCTCAAACAGGCTGCCTCTGCGTTAGCCAGAATAAAATAAACAAAATAAAGGACGAAGAAATCCCGACCGATTTTGTTCCTTAACTGCACACGCGCCCCGCGAATCGTGCTGTTGCTGCTGTTTCCATGCGTGCCATCATCAAGGTGATGCGCTGTTTCTTCGGGCGGCTGACAAGGGAAGCAGTTGCTTTCAGTAGGCGTATTTGGGGTTGCTGCTTTACAATGCGTGCGGAAGCACCATCACTGGGTATTTTTTTATATTTCGTTGGTTTTCTTTATCAGTCGGAATATTTGAGTACGCAATGAGTTTGTCGCTGAAAATACCGCAGTTAGATGCCCTTTATTGACACTTCAGTGATTAGGACAGTAATTCGCGATTTAGGTAATTAATAGCAAATAATTAGTAAAGTTTTATTAACGAAAAAAATTACTGTCCGCCTGTCCAAAGTACTCCAAACATTGGCACTGGGTTTTGGTTGAGTAATGCCATTAGCTTTTTTTTAAATCTTGGTGAATGATAGCTGCGACACGCTGTATATATGTAAGTGTATATAATATATATATATATATATATATATATATATATATATATATATATATATATATATATATATATATTTATATGAATATACATATGAGCTTTAGGAACGACGTCTTGTTGTCTACTAAAATAGGGAAATAGGGTTGAAAATGGCCCAATTCTTGCTTTGTGACAGATTACACCTAAACGGCATTAAATTTGTGAATAAATTGAAGCGTAAATGAGTTAGCTTATGTTTCAAAGCCGCGCAGTCAGCCAGTCAGGCAATAAAATTTTTCAAGTAATGAAGCAGTCAGGCAATAAAATTTGTGAGGAGCACGGCTGTAACTTTTTGTTACAACTGGCCACTCCTGAGAAAAATGGAGACAAAAAAAATAAGGCGCAGAGACAGTTTGTGCTTGTGTACATTCGGGAAACACTGTGAAGGAACAGGCGTTTGTTTTTAATTGGAAGAGAAAACTGGTGGGTGATCAGATCAACTGCTTTGTTAAACGAGAAGAAATGGGTTTCCTTAGTACCAAAACGTGTGGAAGACGAAGCCTAGGTTGCTACGATGACCAGGATAGCAAAGGACGTATGCCGGGAAAAATAGGATAATTTTGAGACAAACTTCAATTAACATGAACACTAGGAGGCGGATAGAGATAATCAAGAAGATTGACCCCAACTGCCTCTTCCACGCAATGTGTGCCGATTTGTGAACACTCCGTGGGTAATAGATACGTAAACCACAATCTCAAATAACTTCACCACTCCCGTAACATAATATCCCTTTGACAAAAACCACGGCCTAAACGTTCCACGTAAATGTGCCTTTCTTATCTCAGCATTTGTGAACGCTCAAGGTTTACACGAGCGTATAATATCAAAACTTAGTAAGTTTATTTTGAGAACTTTTATCTGTGATGCAATTCTTTGGCGGCATCATCATCAGGGTTTCTAGACTTTGAATTACTTTTTCTAGTTCTAGATTCCCGCTAGAGGGCGAAGAAAGTTGAGATGCACTCGCAGCGTCCTCCGGTGAATTTCACTTTTCCGATGGTCTAATTTCAATTCGGGCTTATGTACGTGTTATTTATGAGTGCGCGGTTATCTAGTGCACACCTCGAAACGGAATTCCGGACGTTTCACGTGACTAGACTCTCCACCGGGCAACGCCTAGCCCACTCGGTGGGTCAGGCCTACGAGCTTCGCCAGCTGTTGGAGTCACGGGAACAGCGCGTTGAGGTGGCCCCATCCTCGACGGCACGAGCCTCGCGCCCGACGGCACATGCCCCATGCTGGATAGTGCGAGTGATGCGGCGGCTGTGGCCGCTAGGGCGCAACACGACCAGCATTCGAAGCAACTGGCTTTTCGAAGCAACTGGCTTTTCGAAGCAACTGGCCTTTCGAGGCAACTGGTTTTCGAAGAAACTTGACCCATGGCACCCCCGATGAGCCGAGACCGATGCGACTCCACGACGAGTGCGACGTGGACATCTCTGGTGACGACGATGGCTGGACCTTCTGGCAATGAACACGGAAGAACAAAGCCGCACCCCGCAGCAGAAACGGGTGAGTCTGCCCCGCTACCAAGTCCTTCTTCGCACTACCGATGGTATGGCTGCGACCGATATACCAAACCTCACACTAGAGAAGATTTTTGAGCGAACGATACCTCGATGCGACCTCGCTGCGTAAAAAACGTCAAAGCACACTCTATTGTTATTACGGTGTACGACAAAGAGCAAGCCAATCGGCTCTGCATTATGACTCGCCTAACCGTGGCACAAGGTCCGAACCCAAAGCACGTTTCTGTGGAAATGACCCGCTTCAGCCATAACAGCTCGACGAGTCACGGACGGATAGGTATTTCGCCGAACGAAATGAATGACCAGCTGATGTCCTGCCTTCACAGCGAGCTGGTCAACATATTAGACGTCAAAAGGCTCGGACGCAGCACCAAGGCGCTGATCGCGTTTAATTCCGCGAAAACCCGCCACACCGTGAAATATCACTACGAGATCCTTGCCGTGGCCCCATGCAAACCCAAATCACTTGTATGTTTGAAATATCATAAGGAAGGGCATATGGTGCGCCACTGCCCTGACAAAGAAGTATGTGAAGAATGCGGCATATTGCATGCCTTGAAAGAGCAAACGCTTGCTACTGCTTCGTATTCAAAAAAACAGGCCACCTGGCCACTAGTAATAGCTGCCCAAACCGGAGAAAGCAGAAAACAACAAAACAATCACCCGACCGACGCGCCAACCGAGCCTGGAGCCACTCGCGTTACGGGTCACGTTCGCGATCCCGAAGGAAGACCCGCAAGGATATGGCAAACAGTGCCAAGAACTCTAAGGCATGGACCTAAATGCCTCACAAAATGGTCCGACGTCGTCTCTAACCAGCAGGCAGTTAAGTAGCGACTACGCGACAGGGAAAAACGCCTCCAAGAGCTGACCCGTATGATTGATGACCTGCAAAAGACATTAGAAACTGCGAGGCAGGAAATGACATCACTCACGACGGAAATTAACCTTGAACGCAACCGCCAGGTGCGAATAGTCCCCCCACCAGGGTGTCGGAGTGAAAAGTCCAAACAACGTTCCCACACCAACTCGGCAGCGCCAAATAAACAGTCAACGTTAGCTACGAAAACAGATCTCCTTCAAAAATAAGAACAAGTTCTCCACGAAACTTCCAAGGAAACTCACAAAAAATGCAATCCCCGAACGCGAAACTCGACAACAGTACGCAGATCCACCGAACCGAAACGGATGCCTACCAAAAGAGAATAAACAGCATCGCAATGAAAGTTATTGACATCGCTGGAGCAATCAGCAACCTCAACACCATGACCACGGCACTGCAGGAGAGAATGGAATCGCTAGTACCTTTGAATCGAACGCCGAGTCAAGTAAAGGCCCCTTTCACTCATCGCGCTCCAAATCGATCCGGTCCATACCCACGCTTGATTGGGACGTAATTACCCACACATTTTGCAATGGAATTGCCGCAGCCTCACATCAAACGGCACAGACTTGAAAACTCGGCCAACGGAACACTTTTCTTATGCGAAACGCTCCATCGCTATTCTTCTGCATGAGACAGGAACAGGCAAGTTTCACATACCTGGATACATCAGCCACTTTCTTCCCAGGATTATACCTGGGGCAACAGAAAAGCCTGCTGGACAGAATGGGATATTCATTCGCCCCGACAAAGTATACACCGTCATCGACACCACCAAGTACTGCACCTGCATGCAGGAGATCATCACAGCACGAATACAGCTGGCCACCGGCTCAAGAAACTTTTGGAAGTACCTATAGTATCGCCCTACTACCGCCCTGAAACCAGCAAGAGCCCAAAGGGGTACTTAGAGTGGGCCGGAGAGTTGCGAATGTTCTACCCAACAGACCACATTATCATAGGTGGGGATTTTAACGCCAAGCACACCAATGGAAACTACAATACAAACTCCCCTCGCGGTAACGGGCTGCAGGCGACGAGGGAAGCATATGGTTTCTACCTACAGAATAACATTGCTACCCCAACCAGAATCGGTTTGCACGTTAAACAAAGGGCAGGGCACTAACCCAGATTTGACTTGGGCAGACAGCCCCCTCGTCCATGACTGGCACGTGGCAGCAGATCCTTGTGGCAGCGATCACTACCCATTCTTGTTTCGACTAAAACGGTCTCAACTCCGGCAGGGCGATCGGCGAATTACCACCAAAAACTGGGAAGCCTATCGATCCAGCTCCATCTACCCAAGCGGTCGACATAACTAGCCTCGGTAACAAAACACAGCGCGCTTATCAAGCTTATCAAACACAAAGAAATTAAGCGATACGGAAAACATCTACATTTCTTCGTTGGACAAATTACTGCGATAGCTTCACCAAAGACACCTCTACTAAAAAGCTGTGGCACATATTTCGATACCTTAACGGCAAGAAAAAGACTGGTATCTGTATTGCCAAGATTGCTCCGAACAGTGGGTGTTCTATCGAAACAATTGAACAAGAGGCGGCTTACAACTTCTTCCCCAACACCAGCCTTACGACTCCACCTCCTCACCGTCGCGTGACAGTTACGTACAAAGACAACGATGAATCTCCGTTCAATAGGGCGTAAATGGACACTGCCCTCCACCAGGTAAACAATCGCAGTACTCCTTGGTAAAGATGGTATCCCGTGGACTATGCTTCAAAATTTAAACGATCAAAACCTAGAACTCGTCCTCAACTCCTGAACGATGTTTGGAAATCTGGCTCCATCCCTGCCTCAACGAAACATTCGGTTATACAACCGATCCCCAAACAATGGAAACCAATGAAGCACGTCCGTAACATCCGACCAGTGGCTCTAACATCTAGGGTAGATAAACTTTTGGAAAGGATATCCGCTCATCTCCTCACTTATCACTTTGAACAAATGCCCAACCACTTTCACCCTGGCCAGACTGGTTTCCGACCCAACATGAGGCTCATGACAGTCTGTGGCTTCTCAGACAGCTCATCAACTCAGCTTGACCAGGCGTAACACCAGGACAACGAGGCCACCAGTTGATCTGCAGAAGGCCTTCGACACGGGGTCGCACGAAGCCATGCTGGCCGAAATAGAGAACCATTATCCGGGCAAGCGGATGTACAATTACGTTGCCAGTTTTCTAGAAAATAGAACGTTCGAGATCCGAATGGGCAATGACCTTCCGAAGACGTACTACGATGACCGCGGTGTACCGCAAGGCTCCATAATATTATCCCTGCTCTTCAATTTAGTGATGAGAAAGGTGGTAATAGACGTGCACAAAACCAGCGGTGCGCGGATCACCGTATATGCGGATGATATCACGCTGTGGATTGAGCGAGACGATTATCCTATCACCAAGGAGGCGTGCATAGTCCTTCAAGGAGCCATTTTTGCGCTATAAAACGCCATCCAGACATCAAGAATGCGGCCATCACCGGAAAAGTCAACTGTACTGCTTTTGGTGGGCAAAGGACAAGAAAGGCAAAAAGTCCATCTTTACCTTGATATTCAGGAGATTCCGCGATCCTCGCAAAGTTGGATCCGCGTTCTTGGCGTTCCAATCAGTCACAAAGGCAACGCCACAGAATGGCTCAAGCAGGTCCGACAGGTCTTGGATGCTATAACCCATCTGATCCACAGACTCGGCACAAAATTAGGTGGCGCAGGCACCGCCCTCATCCGGAACATCGGTAGAGCCATTCTAACTTCCCGGCTAACATATGGTGAGACCTGCCTCAACCTGACGCAAACCCAACTAAATAAATTTTGAACTTTACATCACAAACTCCTTCGAGTTATCACCGGACTCCCTCGGCACACCAAAGTAAATGACCTGTATACTTTTGCATCGCTGCCACCGATTGAAGCAACACTAGAAGCAACGCGCGACAACCATTCCGACCGTCGAGAGCTTAGCGTTCAGGGCCCTCATCTTATCGCCTACGATGAGGCACCAACCTTCACACTGGGTCCGTCTGCAGACCCTTCTTTGACCCGAAACCCGCCTTGGCAATGGACACAACCGTTAAATCACAAACCAAGGTCGTCAAAAGAGCGCAAAAAGCACAAGCATCAAAGAAACACCCTATCTTGCTTCCAACATCTATTAAAACCTGGCCCGTGTACCATCTACACTGACGCCGCTTTAGGATCTGACTGATGTACGTGCGGCATACGCCGCGTCAACGACCCGAGCTTGACAGAGTACGTGACGTTCTCTACGGAATCAGAAATAGATCCACTCACAGTATAACATAAAGCCATCCTACTGGCCACCGCCTTGCTAAGAAGGGATCTCCCGTCCATCAAGAGAAAACACAATCCCTCTAAATTCGTGATATATGCTGACAATGCAGAGGCAATCAGCACAATGCACTCTCCAGATCCTGATGTTTATATCTGCAATGCGATTAGATGAACCATCGACAACCTCGCCGAAATAATGACATCACAATTCTTATAGAATGGAACCCCGGCTACCAGTCCAACCCAAGGAACGAGACGCCCCATCGCATGGCATCTGTGTCACTTCGTACCTGCCAGAACTCTCATGCGAGGCCCGCCCCGCTTCCGCTTTAGTGCCCTGAAGAATCCAGTCGTTCAGCGCCGTATCCAAAACATGCAGCGACGCCGTCTCATCACGAAAACGACCCCAAGGCCAGACCCACCAGTTCCCGAGGGCATCCCGCGAGGCCTCCAGGTCATTCTACGCAAGGCCCGCTCCGGCAGAGCGGTCACTCCTGACGTCCGCGACTGATGGACGTGGTACCAGCGTGTCGGCAGAAAGAGAACACATGGCTCCACACCTGTTCCCCCTCCTACCCTTCCCTGCCCCATGTGCAGTGCCGACCAACCCACAATACACCACCTTCTCTGGGACTGTGCCGGAGTCTCTGAGGAACGCCGTAGGTGCCTATCTGCTCACGTCACGTCCCTTCAAGAATGGATAACGCATTGGAGCGACGTGAACAAACTTTTACAACAACATGGACGTTTGCTGGACGTACAGGTATGGTGAAAATGTGAAGTGGTTCATGTGCGGGGCAGACACGTGTTGTAAGTGAACCCCATTCCCCGCTGGTGTATTTCCCCTCCTCTTCGTCCCCTTCTTCTGCACGAGGCATTCGAAGTCTCCCTTCTAAATAAATTAAATCATTCATTCATTTCTAGTTCAATGTTTGGCCATTGCGCTGCCTGTATATACAATTCTGAATCTAGCATGGCCAATTCTCTGCGCCAGTTCACAAGTTTCTTTAAAATTTGTATTTGTGGGTAGAGATGGCTGAACGCTTATAAAAATGTCTGCGGCGTAGCAACACTAACGTTGGATATGCAACGTAAACGCTCGTATTAGCCTGAATAGGGCTTGGTTTCGCTTGCTTAACCTTTGGCGTAGCCGTGTTGCCGACGACGGCTGAAACCTGCTAGGACCCCTGCAAGGCTCACAGGAAAAGGTGTGCCTTCGCTTTCATTCCCGGCGAACGCGTTGTTCCTCTTCGCCGGGCGGAAGAGGAGTCCGGTTGCCCGAGATGACCCAGCTCCGCATGCGTGGGATGCGGCGGGGTTGGCCGGCTGCCGATTAGCTGCGCGCCCGCCTTCGTGGTGGCTGCCGACGCTTGTTGCGAAAAACAACGGAAAACCAGGCCTTGTGTGCAGTGCCGAAAGTGGGCCCGGCAAATCACGCGATGCATTCCGAGGGGTGTGTCGCTGAGGGTGTCAGTGGTCAAAAGGTGAACTTGCGTATTCGCGGCTAAACCACTGGATGAAAGTTCAAAAGCTTTGCATTAAAAGCACCTCGCGGGCATGATCGACAGGCATTATATCGATTAGATAAAGTGGCGTTCAGGTACGGGTGATGGAATTTCTTAATCGCGTTGTGTAAACGGTTCTGACATGTCGCGGAATCCGCAGCTCCAAATTATTTGTAAAACTCATTGCTTGGAAGCGGAGCACAGTATTTCGTGGGTTCGCTTCTTGCTAATGACACATACGCTTTCATCGATGCCCAACCTAATATGCTCTAAGATAAACAAAAAAGAATTATAATTGTGGAGTCGCGATTGTTTTCAGTGAACTTTTTACCTGTACTAAAGTTCTTTGGGTGCCCAAGCACCTTCGTCACCTGTTTCTTCAAACTCAAATGCCAGAAAAACGACACCACTGTTTCGAAGCAACTGCTCATCAAGGCTGCCTACGCACTGCCAATGGCGCAATGGCGGAAATACTAGGCCCTAAGGACCGCGTAGTTTTGCAGTTTTGTAAGCTGACAAAGGTAATGGAATTCACCCAGTCACATCGGTTTCACATTATCTAATTATTAGGCGTCACACAAAAGGCTGCGAATTCGCAAGATATACACCAAAAGATAGAAATAATAGGCACCCAGAACAACACCGTGAAACTACATAACACTGCAAAACTGGATCGGTCCAAATCTAAAATTCTCAATGAGCCACATATTATTGCCGAGTATCGGGCATCTAGGAATGTGTACGCACCTGCATTTTCATAAATGCAGATTTTCTGAAAGTTTCACCTGTTCTCGTTATAAAAGCGTAAATGGAGATAACTTCTCGAACAGAATTTTGAGAAACCAAAAAATAAAATATAGATAAACACACCAGCAAGTGACGAACCCATGTAACGCCCTGCATTTCCTCAACAATAACAATTTGGCGGAAGTTCCACCTGTAATCGTTATAATACCCTAAATGGAGGTAATTGGTTCCATAAAATTACAAAAAACCAAGAACTAAGAAAAAAGGGGGGAAATAGTGAGGAGTAGGGAACCGTGTAACACCTTGCATTTCCACAGAATTGCACATTTTCCGCAATCTCTAATTGCTATAACAGCGTCAATGGAAATATTTGGCGAACAGAATTTCGGAAAAACCACAACATAGGAAAAAGAGAATAACGTGCCGCGTTTCTGTTCCTTTGTTGGAAATGTCGACGAAAGACGACAGTCGACTGGCGCCCGTGCCACGTAAATGCCTCCCGTGTCGTTCCGCGCAAGATCACATGCTACAGTTTTGCTCTAGTCCATTTTAATTTACCAAGTTCCACTGCTCCTAGTCGGGTGCCTCCATCACAGCGCTCCCGTAAAGCGGAGATACGTGTGATTCAAGGCACCCTACTACAACGCTTCAAGCTGAACGGGAGACCACTCTAGTGGAACCTTTTGCTACGTTTGCTGTTTCATTATTAAATGACAGAAGGAGCTACGGTAGCGCGGGTTTTTGCAGGCGACAGTATTCTGTAGTTGATGTAGTATTTCATTTGCTATCACAAAAACCAAGCATCCATAAATTTTAAAAAAGGACTGCTAATATCACTTAGGTAATAATTTTGTCCATATACTTGCGTAATGTCTTGTTCTTGTTCAATATTGTGGACAGGCATGAACTTTGAAACCGGGCTTGGACGTTTCAGTCTGGCATTGGGTATATGAAACTATTGCGCAGCATCTGTTTCACTTCGCTCGGCTGGGTGAATCGAGTCACAAACAGACAGACAGAACAAAACTTCTGCATTTAAGTAGCCCAATAAAGGATATCGCATTAAAAAAACCCGGGCCAGCTCTGCTAAATTTAAACTGTGAGGGGCGAAGCATGTACTGTAGAATTGTATTCTTGGCACCTTGGAAATTTCGCTAACGGAAACGAAACCGTTCGGCCGTAGAGCTATACAGCTTTTCATAAAAATTATCCAGCCTTTCAAGCACGAAGCGTTCCAGGGGATGCGTAAGCGAGTGTCGCGATGTTTTTTAGTACGCGTTAGTAAGCGTGCCAGTGCGAGACGTAAAATAGTGACTCGGTGTTTTTTACTCCTCCTTACGGTGACTCACGAGGCGTAAACGATGGTGCCAGTATTTCAGCGCCGTGACAACATGAGACGACGGTTACGACTACGACAATAGACGCTGACGGCCCGAGCACCTTAGCGGCTTCGCCCTTAATAGCGAAATGTGGCGAACCGTGCAAAGCCCTTCATTCCACCAAAAAAGCAGGTCTGGCGGAAATTCAGCCCCTAATCGCTGAAATAAGGTAATTAGAAATTAGTCGAACAGAGTTTATATTTAAAATAAAGAAAAAAAGGAAAAGATGCGCAAATTGCGGAACCGTGTGAAGCCATGCATTTCTAAAAAATGCAGATTTGGCGGATGTTCTACCTCGAATAGTTAAAACCGCGTAAATTAAGATATTAGGAGTGGGTTCAGACAAGGGCAGCTAAAGTTGTACCATGACCATTTTTTGTTGGAGGGGAAACTTTATTATGATGTAGAAGGTTGTATCCTCACCATGGAACTGGCAATATTTTAGTGATAAACAGTGTAGTTTGTTTTAAAAATATGTAAAACCCGATCGGGCAGAGCTATTTTCCTCATTGCTTGGTGTGACCATTTCGGGGACTTGTAAAACAAAGCGAATATTTTTCTTTATGGTCCTAGTATTTGGACCAATATTTGCAGTTTTTCTGCCTAATTCGAAAAAATTGAAGACGTCATGTTTATATTTTTAAGAATATTCCTCTCTTTGTAGCGAGAGCAACTCTATTCAAAAGTCGGGATCCTAAAAACTTTTCTTTACACATCGGCGTAAAGGCAAAACTGTGTCATTTTTGATAAACTTTACCGGGCGCTCTAAACACTTCATTCAATGCTCATTGCTCTATAAAAGAAGCTTTTCGAAATATTGCTTCGCAAATTGGGGACAAAGCAACAAAATTTGTAAAAAAGGGGCCACCTTTCAAAGTCAGTAAAAACAATGTTTATCACTTTTAGGGATATTTCCAGTCAATGGCGCTCAATAACTGAGTATTCTAGAAAGATAAAAATGTATTGCATTATTTCTGTATGAACGTAGAAAAAGTAGGTCACATTCAACTCAATTTTTTAACTTCCCATGTACAGTGGTGTAGCAGTTCACATTCAAAAAAGACAAATAATTACTGCTGTTTTTGCAGAGTATACATCAATAAAGCAACTAGCAACTGACAAAACTTCATCACAGTGATCATGTTTACCCATTGTTCAACTTGTTAGTGGCGGAAGGCATTAAAATAATTGCTAGGTTTTTAAGCTTGTCTCTTCTACCAGAGTAAGGTTGTCATTTCAACAATTCTCCGTCATTGCCTTGCCTTAGCTGTGTAAGAAACTCGTATGTTTTGTCCGTTACGCTGCTTGACTGCACTGTATAATTTGCGCCATTTACAAATAAGTTACAATTCGGAAATGGAGATAAAAGTGATGACCAACAAAGCGCTGTCTGATCAAAATGCTTGGGACTCAGTAAATTCTTCAAAATAAATTCTTCGAAAACATATGTTACCTTGTACAAGAATAAAAGAAGAACTCTGAAAAGAAGCTGAATTTATTTCTGGTATCTCAGCAGGTAGTGATGGAGGATTCAGTTACTACTCCTGTCGTAGAGTTCTCGAAGCACCTTACACATACAATACTGTGTTTTCATGGGATGCTCATACAAAATGGTAGAACGCGGCAAAGGCCAGTGTTTCGTCTTCGGCGGTAACGAGACACCGTATATTAACCTTTCCTCCGAAAGGAAGGTAACGTATCTCTAGCAAGGCAATATAGGTTCTAAGAAAGGGAATCTAAACTCACTCCTAAATTTCTGGGTACGTTTCCGCCGACAGTGATCAAAGATAATATTTACGCGGATGTTTCCTGGCTACCGATCTCGTAGCTTTCACAATTCCTCCGTAACACTACGCGAACCGCCTAACAAGAATCAAGTTGTCCGAACATCCTTGTGACTGTTTCTGGAGTAAGAAGTTCGGACTTTTGACAAGAGAGTAGATTGACCTGTTAAACTGCTAAGCCCGCCATTAGGCATCAATCGCCGCTGTATATCTTATGGTTTACAAAAACATTCCACACCTGAATAAATGAAATTCAACGCATACTAATAATGAATATTGTACATAAAAAGTGACTGCGTTGCACTTCAAACCTTTTCCAATACCTTGAACGTGTCATGAGTTTAGAAATGTCATAGGAACAAAAAATGTATGCACAGACAATGGACGGGGAGCAACTATTTCCGGCAGCTGTTTAGTATCTAATACCGTTCAAAACGTTACTTCTAGGAGGAGAAAGTGTCATGCGATTGCTAAAATCCTTTGCTAAATCTTTCCGCAGTCGCCAAAATTGGCGCGCCCCATGATGATTTTCACGGAAGTGTCAAAAGTGTTTATTGCATTATTCCCTTGCAATAATTTCTGGCGTACAATGTACAGGAACGTTGTCACAGATAATGCGTCAGAAGTCTTGTTGCTTGCCCGTTTTCGGATTTAATGCCCTTGTTAGTCAGTGCCTTCGTTTTTTAGTTCTTTCTTCAGGGTGCTGCGTCGGTACGCGGCCGGTATCGTCATGGTTGTCGTCGCCTCTGTGCTCCTTTTCGTGGGACTTCTACTAGGCTCTCCGAAAGACAACGACATTCCCGAGCGCAACCAGTCAACAACAATTGAAGATAATAGCACAGACTCGGCCCTGATTTCTACACTCGAAGGATGACTTCGCCAACAATAACTTAGAAAATGAATACGTGCTTGCAATAAAAATTTAATATATCGCTTTTTGTTACCGAAGAGCATCGCATTAACTTGAAGATCTACGCAAATAACTGAAGAATAAATTGTTCACGAGGCGCATATATGCTACTTGTTGCAGATTTTGGGGTATATCTTTCAAAATGTGCACTGGCATCGGCATATTTCTTTCTTAATATCCTCTTCAACGATAGCATAGGTTTCCTATCGTAAGAGAAAAACGTAGGGTGTGTTATAGGGTCAGCATTTTTGAAGTCTTTTCTTCGTCCGAGTGCGTAAGTCGAATTTCCCCACTAATCAGAGACTTGTTCTCTACGGTCAGCTTACTGTGTAGTCGAAGCTTACCTTTCGTAGATTTTTCACAAAAGCACCGTTTATTCCCGTATTGGGGACGTTCACGCTAATCGTTTGTACAGAAATTGCCTAAAAACCATGCTCTTCTACGATAAATAACTGCGTGCTTGCAGCTTGATTATTCTATATCGGCGTGCTTCTGGAGGGACTGTCGATAGCAAATAACTTTACAGCTAGGCTCAACTCTCCACTTTTTTGGTCACAATTTCACCACGAGGTGTTTGTTTTAGGTTCGCTGGCTGCGACTGTCCACAATACCTCCTAGGTAACTTGCGCCGTTGGGACCAGTCTGTCGTGGTCTGTAGAAGGAGGAAAAAAACTAATCTGCCTCCGAGAAAGAGTGCCTGGCTATCATGAGGGCCATTTCAAAATTTCTCCCATACGTGTATGGCAGACCGTTTCATGTTGCGACAGACCACCATGCGCTGTGTTGGGTCGCCAATTTAAAGGACCCCTCTGGCCGCCTTGGTAGATAGAGCTTGCGCATGCAGTAATTCGACGTTACAATTGTCTACAAATCCGGCAGAAAACACTCCGGCACCGACTGCCTGTCTCGCGCCCCCTGTCGACCTACCACTACAAGAATCTGACGACGACAGCGCATTCTTCGGAGTCGCTACGGAGAGCGACCTAGCCGCCCAGCAGCGTGCCGACCCCGACTTGAGCGTCATGATCGACTACCTGGAAGGACGCAACGTCGCCGTGCCTAGGGCGTTCAAACGAAACTTACCAGCATTCAGCCTCAAATCTCAGTCCTCGTGAAGAAAAATTTCAGCCCCAGAGCGAGAACAAATTACCGTCTTGTCATCCCGGCAGATCTTTGTGATGAAATTTTGGAAGCATGTCATGACGACCCGTCTTCCGCACATCTCGGCACAGCTCGCACAATTGGAAAAATCAACGCGAGGTACTACTTGCCCCGCCTTACATCCGACGTCACACACTACGTCCGGAGCTGCCGTGACTGCTAGCGACGAAAAACGCCGCCGACGAGACCCGCCGGACATCTGCAGCCGATCGCAGTCCAATTGAGGCCTTTCTCGCAGATTGGAATGGACTTTTTGGGCCCGTTCCCTACGCCATGATCCGAGAACAAGTGGATTGTCGTAGCGACAGATTACATGACGCGCTACGCAGAGACCACTGCTCTTCCGAGGGGGACTGCCCAAGAAGTCGAAACGTTCGTTATAAGTCAAGTTGTTCTGCGACATGGAGCCACTGAAGTTCTAATTACGGACCGCGGTACGGCCTTTACTGCCGAGCTGATGCAAGGAATCTTACGCTACAGCAACACGGATCGCCAAAGAACGACGGCCTACCACCCCCAAATGAACGGACTAACGGAACGTTTGAACAAGACGATGGCGGATATGCTGTCCACGTACGTCGATGTTGAACATACCACCTGGGACGAAATGCTCCCATATATCACATTTGCCTACAACGCGGCTATCCAACAAATTACGCAGATGACACCGTTCGAGCTTGTCTACGGAAGGTGGCCGACTACGATGCTTCACGCCATGCTTCCGCAGGTAGAAGACGACGACCTCAACGCTGACGTCCAAGGATACCTTCAGCGTGAGGAGGAGGCGCGCCAGCTCGCTCGAGTTCGTACAAGGGACCAGCACCTGGTGGATGCCGGCCGCTACAACCTCCGACGCCGAGATGCCGACTACCACCCAGGGGATTGTGTGTGGGTTTGGACTCCCATCCGACGACGCGGACTGAGTGAGAACCTTCTACTACGGTTTTCGGACCCTACCAAATTCTACTACGTGTTGGCAAACTTACCTACGAAGTGATCCCCGATGGTGATTCCGGCACATCACGGTGACGCATGCGACCCGAAGTCGTTCACGTGGTTCGCTTAAAACCTTTCTACGCACGATGACGGACTTTTATTTTTCGTTGTTCGGACTGTCGCTTATGTTAGCAGCGGGTCGATGCACTCTTAGAGGGGGGGGGGGGTATTGCCATGAACCATGTATTGGGTTTGTTTATTTTTGTTTCGCATTTCCCGGCCGGCTGCGCCGGTCTGTGTTATCTGTGTGTGAAGAGAAGCGTGTGTTTCATTCTTTCTTTCTATGTCGCATGTGTTCTCTCTTCTGATAGGGAGAGCTTTCCGAACTACCGTGAACAGCCTAGATCAATCTTTGTTCTGGATGTAAATCGACGGTTCGAGAAAGAGTCCCGCCTAAAGATAAAACGCCTGCAGAGCAGACGCCGCGGCATTCCATTCCACTCTCCGACGCTCGCCGACGCACGTCACTTTCTTGACTGCTGTCTCACCACCTGTGTATACTTTGAGTTGTTAGGGGAGCAGAAGTTTGCTCCAAGAAACTCGTTTCCTTTGAAGACAGCTCCGTCGTCTTTGACTTCGTGACAATATATTTCGCCATTGCTCCTTTGATTTATGGCCCACCAATCTGCATCTGTACCATCAGTTCTTCTCTCACTGCCGCTTCTTTTTGTATTCGATGCTCAACGATATCTTGCACTCCTAGGTGTTGTGCTTTTATGACTTGCAAACGAAGCACTCGTTTCGTTTGGGCATTGCGTCTTAGGCGAGGCGTCCTGCTCCGTGACGTCTAGCCGTGACGTCTTGCTCCCCAGAAGAATATGATACCGCGGCCATTGATTTTGCTTGGAGGCGGACGTGTCGGTGAAACACTACCATCATCTCTTTTGGTTATGGCTCCTGCAACCCGTTCCGGCACCGTATACCGTGGAGCGGCCACCTCTTTGCGGATGGGCCGCCAGGGTACTGAGCTTTGAGACCCCTTCATTGGAGATGACACACTGATTTCCAATGAAGATGACAGGCGCGCGCACGATGTGCCAGGAGCTACGTCTTCCTTGGCTATGCAATTCCCAGCAGTAGTGTTTGAAAGGGTTTCGTTGCACTGTTAGATAGCACGCCTTCACTTGATATCGCCCACACTCGATGTACGGCTGTTCAATTGTGCCGCTGTAGGCGATTTCACAGTTTTCTCCGCAATGTCTTCAGTGTTTTTTGGCGTTGCTAAGTGAACCAGTGCTAGGTGAAACACAAAAACTGCGAAAAGCAGTTCCCAGAAACAAATCATTGTGTCACCGAATTTGTGTGAGAATGTGCAAAGCGAGTGAGTGAACAAAACCTAGCACAGTTGCAGCTCAAACGCCATCAATACAAGAGAGATCCTTCCGTTGTGCGCGTGGCTCTGCAGCATGTCTCGAAGATGGCGAGTGGGTACGTTCACCATTTTAGCGTTTAAAGTGGTATGTTTTAGCGTTAGTATTTCATGAGGTCATCCAAAGTCACTGGCAAGCGCGCATAGTCTAGGTTACCTCGCCCTCTGGTGGTAGTGGTGGTGGTGGTTGTTGTGGGATCAGGCGGCGTTAGCCATCAGGCGGCGTTAGCCAGCTCCGTCGTCTTTGACTTTGTGGTGGTGGTGGTTGTTGTGGGATCAGGCGGCGTTAGCCTGGCTGGATATGCCGGCAATTTCTCCGCCCAAGCTCCTCCTAATTATCCAATGGTAGTGTCCTTTTACCACTAGTTTGCCAGCTTCGTCTCCTGAAGGAAGCTTAGGAGAAGGCGTAACACGTCTCTTCGCAGCATCCAATGTCCCCTTGGAAAGACGATGTGGTCCAGAGTGCTGTGTGGGTCTGCCAGCTTTCGAATCGCTGAGAGCATTGCCGTCCGGTCGACATCATGCTCTGGGCAACACATGACGTAGTGCTGTACATCCCCTATAACTGCATATGACGTACACAGAGGCGGTCCACCTTGAATAGCCACGCTGAGGTCTTCGCTGAGCCCGTTCGGATGCGGTACAGCAATGTCACCTCCGATCTTGTAAACCGCTTTGTGGTTTAAGTGCGAGCTGTTCATTTTAGAAAGCATAAGTTTGCAAACTTATGCCTGTGAGGAGCGAATGACAATGAACACGAATACAGCAATTCATCGCGATGTTGAAACTCTTGCGTTGTAAACTTTGTACTGAGCCAGCGACACAGCCCTATGGCGATGAGGATTGTGACGATGATGGGGAGGGAATATAATGACAGTTATGTAGAAAAGGCGATAAATTCGGGATAGTTGTTTATTTTCTGACTGCATTTAACAAGCGATAAAATAGAGGAGCGCGAAGAAGACGCAAAGAGGATACTCGCTCGCGACGGGAGGCCACCTGGATCCCAGTGTTCGATGACGCACCTGTGTTGTGGTGTAGAATCAACCAAACCAGTGGGGAAATTTACGAGGCCTGTCATATCTATTGGCAAGTAGACAATTTTTGTAAGTACGTCTTTTCTTGCCCTTGCAGGAAAGGAGCTACTTTTTTTACGAGGGAGCATGAGTGATACGTAGGTTTTCTAATGGTCAGTGGTGAGTAGATGTGGCAGGAATAGGTGTAGTTTCAACCGCGGAAAGGTCTTCGCTGAGACCGCGGCACATAGCTCAATGTAATGAAAGATGGTATGATTGGGGGCTAAGTGCCGCGGATGCACTTCATTTTCCTCCCACTGACATTTTATTTTGGCACTGTGAACGAACGCCCCGCGATATTTTGGAAGTGTTGCGCATAGCAGAAAGAGTATACAAGTGTGTCTGCCAAACAAGCGTCTGTCTTCATCCCACAGATATTGCATATCTGCGTTGACCTGGAGTGTTGCCGGTGTCTTTATAGTTGCCTTCTTACTCTGTCTTTTGTAAACTCGTTTCGCTCAGGCGCTTTGTTTTTTTATTGTTTGGTATTAAGTGTTTAAATCCGCGTTTCTTGATAATAAACTTTTGTTTTTATACCTGCACCTATCCTTGCGTTCTACCTCCTTTGACTTTGTTTAGGTTCGCGCTGGTTTCATCCAAGAATAAGCGTACATCTCCCCTGTCGAATATCTATTCCCGTCATTGGGCCGCTGCTTCATGCTGGGCGTTTGAAGAAAGATGTTTGGTTTGACCTCTAGCGCTCAACGCCCAACCTGATCTTCCCGGCAAGACTGCCAGAGGTAGCGTAGTGTAGCTTGCGCTACAAAACCATCCACTATAGAGAGCTTCGTCGATCAACAGCAGTGAAGAGCGACAGAAAATAAAGCAAACAACTCTGTAAAGTTGTTGTTGCTGCTATTCCTTGCCCCGTACCCCGTGCTCAATAAGCGGATTGGCGCGTACATGGGTGATTTGATGAGCTAACCTGCTAAAAGGAGCCAAAATTCATCTCCCTAGGTGTGAACAGTAAAAGTTGCAAAATAGGGCGTCCCGCGTGACACTTTAACGCGATGGCACGGGAGTAGGACAGGTGTATACCAGCCTCACAGAATCCACTATCTAGGCAGGCTGTGGCGTATGGCAGTCTGCTTAGTGACGTAGCCCATTAAGAAACGAAAAATGAATAAAATAACGCAAACGCGGAATAGCAGAAAAAAAGCCAGTTTAAGTTTTTCGCCCCAAACGACAAAGAAATAAAAGCTAATGAAAAGACGCAAGTACAATGTAAAAAAGCTCTTAGTAAGTATCGCCAAGCTTTAGCCTTCAAATCACGTAAGCAGACTTTAGTGCACCATGGAATGTGTTGTGCTATAATAAACCTCCTCGCAGAGCTCCTCAGATCAAGCCTGTTCTCGTAAAGCTCATCTGCACAACTCACGACATCTTAACGCACATTTTTTTCATCTCCGATACTCTGATGAAGACACACTCCGGAAATAAATACCGGTGCTTTGGAACACGGCGTTCTATGACACCACCTCACTTTGCCCACTCACTTTAGTACAATATTTATACAATAATTTAGTACACTTTAGTACAATAATTAGGACGTATCCGTGCCCGGGTACTCTCTCTGGGAATGCATGTCGGAAAAGAATGCACGGAGTAAAGAGAGACAGCTTCACCGGAAAACACACTGACCTGTTGGTGTCGACAGGCATTTGTTTTCAAAAAACTCTTCTGAGGATGCGTGCTTTGAACGCAGGAAAGAAGTTGCATTCAGAGATGCCGATCTGGCGATTGTCTCAGTAATACCAAATGCAAGAACGGCAAATACATGTATAATGTGAGAATGGAAACAGCTACTTTCGAATAGCTGATAGTTGTTCAGCAGCATTACTGCTCCCCATTACCTGGTGCACTGCTTCCATGGAACTAGGCATTGAGCTTAGGGGGGCGCAATTAGCGCTGCTTCGACGACTTTGGTGAAATAAACATTAAAATGCCGCGGACATCTCTCAACAGCTCCGAAGCTCGTATCCGCTGCTGGAATTATAATGGTGCATTCTTCGGGTACGCTATATTATCACATAGTTACCCTTCCTTCACCCAGAAACACTATGCACTTGAAATACCCCCTCACAACATACCACCCAGTCAATTTCTGCCCACAAAACTACGCCGTTCTCCGGCTCTTCACTCAAGCACTTTAAGGTCACGCAGATCAATTTGGTGCCGTAAAATAACTTAGCCCTGGTGAGCTCGCTGGCTTGCGCTTTCCCAAACCTAAGAGGATAAACTTCCCTCTGTGTTACTCGTTCACGCCAAATAAATGTATTTCTAGCTCTCTTTCACACTTTATTATCCATTACTGCTCCAGGGTGAATGCAGCTGCACGTTGAGCAACTGTTAATTGTACGTCTTGCCTCTTACAATCGGGACAATGTTGCAACAAGCAATGATTTGAATAGGCAGTACAAAATCAATGAATAAAATACACTTTGCCGTATTTCTGGGTCCTATCTCTTCAAGCAAGAGCTTTCACGCGATCATATATACGAAGCTGTTTCGGTTGGCCTTTTGGTTATTACCACTTTAGACGGCCTACTGTGTCGTTCGGTCATGTTTCTGCGAACTTCCTTCTGTCCGCACTAACACTTGAAAATGATTGCGACCATAAAATTTCCTCGACTGTATTCTCCGTTTTGTCTACAGTATGATCTCGAGCCTGAACGATTTGTATCCATACGTAAATAATTTGTACAATACGTTTTTATAGGGTTAAGACGTTCACCAATCAAGGGAAATTATACGAACAGAAAAAGAGTTCCTTGCAGCCACATAGAATAAAAACCGTAAGGCTACAACTTTTGAAAACTGTAGCCTTTTTGAAAAGTAGTAGATGTGCATGGGGACAAACACACAAAGAATCGAAATATCCTGACCACGATACGAGACCTACAAATTGAAGGATTCAAAATTCGCATTGTTTGGACTCCGGGACATAATTCCGGCGCACAAGGCAACCGCATGGCTCACGACGCAGCCAGGGAGAGGCTACTATCACTTCCCATGGTGCCCGCCACGCCCGTCCCCTCTCTCCAAGCAGATTGGCAACTGCGGCTACGTCTCCTCAAAAAACAAAGCAGTAAGCGTTTGCCAGCTGAAACTCCGGTTGGCATCCTTGCGCCTCTCAAGCCCTTTTCACGTTCGGGCGAGGTATTTGCCAATAAAGTGTATGCAAATGCAGCGTACACACCACACATTGTACATAAGTGGTCAGCCCCGGGAGGCTCTCAACTGCACCGATGTCCCCACTGCAATAGTAATGCCATACCAAATCTATTCCACTTAATTTGGGTCTGTCCTATATTCGCCCGTAACCGCCGTCAACTGCTAACTGTGGGTCCTGCACCCACGACTGAACTTGAGCATGTTAGTCGCGTCCGTGAAGACCCCGCTACTCTAGAAATAGTTACCCAGTACGCGCTTGAAAACTGTCTGTACAAGGTGGTAAAGCGGTCTGACAGACTTTCCCGGACTGGCACCCGCCGCGGTGGCTCAGTGGCTAAGGCGTTGCGCTGCTGAGCACAAGGTCGCGGGTTCGATTCCCGGCCGTGGCGGCCGCTTTTCTGATGGAGGCGAAAAGCAAAAACGCCCGTGTGTACGATATTTCGGCGCACGTTAAAGATCCCCAGGTGGTCAAAATTAATCCGGAGCCCTCCACTACGGCGCGCCTCATCGCCTGCGTTGCGTCGGCACGTTAAACCCTACAATCAATCAAATCAATCCCGGACGGGCCATTCCCATCCACGACCAATATCAACAGTGCAAACTGTGCATTTTGGTGCCACTGACAGAGTGAAATGTGCATCTTGTGAATAGGACCTTACAACTAGAAGTGTGTACACTGTGTGAATTGTGATGAATTGTGACCTCTCCCTTTCTGCTCCCCCTCCGCCATCCTCGCTTCCCCACAGGGCCTCATGGCCTCTCGTCCTTAATAAAGTATTTCACTCACTCACTCTTAGAAAAAAACCCATTTATTCTATTGTGGTCCACAGCGTGGCAACATAACTAATTTCGTTGTTTGAATTGACACTAAGTTATACGAAATGCTCACACAGATTTTTGGTCACACATAGCGGTGTAATATTACTACAATTTATCAAACACACTTTCTTGATTCTTCAGACAGCGACGCAAGTTTATAACAGGCGCCTAAATTATGCGCAGCGTGAAATGTTCCAAAGCAATCAAATCCAGAACGGCTTTGAACCTCCTCTCGAAGCCTCGTTATTTCGACAGGTATCTGAAATAGTCCTTTTTTGTTCCCTCTGCACATGTAGCTGTAATAACAATTCGACGGAGATTTCGAGGAGCTGTTCCACGAGCGACAGAGCTCAGTGAGGCCGCTATGTTCGAGTAAGCTTGCAGGGAATTCTGAAGGAGGCGTGGGGCCGTGACATGGCGTGGGAACTTCTTGGTCGGTGGAAGTGGCCACTGCAGAGTGGAAGATGTAGCACACAGACCTTCTACACTTGAACGCCATTTGTATGCGCTTGGATGTGAGCACATGTTTCTTGTTCGGAAACCCAGAAGTGGCTGGGTACAATAGTATGGACCAAGGGACATTCAGAAATCCTTCTAACAGCCGCAGACGTTTCACGTACCCCGCTTGCGTCACTTCTGGGTGGGGAAAAAAGAATCCGAGAGTGCAATTTCGTTTCCGTAGCCTCGCCGCCAATTCTCTAATAGCGTTGAGTAGAGGCAGGGCGAGTACTTTGCTCTCGAAATCATGCAACCAGAAACGAATGCCTGCATAGTGGTTCCTTCGTGCCTTGCGCAGTGCGTCTCGAATAAATACACTGGTAGCTCTGGGGCCGTGTTCAAGAAGCCCGCGGAACGTCGAGTACCTCGAATGAACTATGAGGAGCAACGTGCCGGGGCTATACTGTGACACATTGCATTTTTTTAGCAGTTCTAGCTGTAACGGCTTCGCATTGTCATGGCTGTGTAGCAGCGGGTCTTCCAGAGTGAGCCTCATGTCGTCACCAAGAAGGGCGCAACATTCGACCAATACGTCACAGCCCTTATCGAGGCCCTGTCCAGGTGAAGCGTGGTTGGCATTGTTGGTGTCGCTTTTTTCCAGGTGGGTGTACATGCAGACGTTGCTTAACGGGGGAGAATGACTGCTGCTGTATTGTGGCAGGTGGAGCAGCTCTTGGGTGGCAGGAAATGGCAAGAAGTCAGGATTGGTGGTGCTTCTGGTCTCGAAGCCGGCATGATTGTCTGCATAAGACAAACGTAGTATATTGGTAAGGAAATCGGAATCTACGAAATGACAACTTCGAATGTTAAGATGTAATGTGAAATAGAATAAGAAACATTGCAGATTATCCCCCTAAGGAAGTCTGCCTACGTTTATGCCTCAGCAAATAAAAAGTAATTTTTCCTTCCGGATCAAAACATGGGTACAGTATACAAGTATTGTGTCCACGTTTGGATGCTCTCATTATTGTTTTATTGTTTATTGACAAAAACAATGTTCAATAGTGGTGTGTCTTGGTGCCAAGGGAAGAGGCGGCATTGAAAGCCACCTGACTGGGCCTTCGACACCAGACAGTACACGCAGCAGACAAGATGAGCACAACATACGGCAGCAGCAGTTGCGGCGGAGGGGCCACGCTTCTAAGCTTCACTGTCGCTTTTGCAGGAACCTGATGGCCTGTGCTCACGACTGAAGTAAATCTTCGTCGCATCACTGGAGAGCCCTCCACGTGCCGCTACCCCCTTGCCCGGTGGCCTGAACCACCTAAGTCATCGACAGACGGCCAGACTGCGCGGGTAACCTGCGTGCCCCCACTGCGCAGACATCTGCGCGTCTCGAGTCGGGAAGGCAATCGGCTGCTACTAGGAGGATAAAGCCACGGCTGTAGCGTTCCCGCATCACTCGGCAGCAGCAGTTGCGGCGGAGGGGCCACGCTTCTAAGCTTCACTGTCGCTTTTGCAGGTTAGTGTAACATAAAACTTTCTTGCATCTTATAGGCCTTTTTCGCAACTGCTGCTGCTGGTTCTTGAAGTGTTATAGTGCACTGTTATTGCTTAGAGCTACCCTACAGGCTGCCTAGTAACGCGGAACTCGCTAAACGCATTGAACAGCTTGAGGCTGCATCAGCGCCTGATCTAGATGACCTTGTCGAAATACTGTTCGAGAAATTGAAATCAAAGATGCCGTCCTCGGAACCGGCAGAAGGAGCTGTAGAGGCTGAATTGGCTGAGCTGGTCTCGAGCGTCGAGATGCTCAATGGGATCGTTGAGCAAACAAAGGCCGAAAACGCCCGTCTTGTTGAGGCTAACAAGGCGCTGCAGGCAAGAAACGAGGGCTTGAGCAAACGCGTCTCCGAGCTTGAGCAGTATTCTCGCCTGAATAACGTTGAGCTAAGGGGGATTCCTTGCACACATGGTGAGCAGTGCGACGAGATCGTCAAGAAAGTCGGATCTACAATCGGCTGCTCAGTTGCTGACAGCGACATTGACGTAGCTCACCGCGTTCCTACAAAGTCCCCGCAAAACCAAAACATCATCATCCGCTTCTGCTCTCGGGCAAAGAAACAAGATTTCATTGCAAAGGCGCGAAAGGCTAAGCTGAATACAAAGGATCTTGGATTTGCTGGAGCACAGATCTACCCGGTTTTTGCAAATGAACACTTGACGCCGGATAACAAAAGACTGTTTGCCAAGGCTCTCGCTCTGAAAAAGGAGAAAGGATGGCAATTCCTTTGGACCAGCAACTGCCACATCAAGGCTAGACAGGCTGAGGACGGCAAGGTGTTCCGCATTGCTAGTGACCGAGACCTAGCCGTATTTGGATAAAGAGGGCATGCTCTGTGATGCCGTTTTGGGTTTACCCCCAAAATGACTGCCTACCTGTCAGCCGATCACCTAAATCAATACTTCAAAGATTCATCTTCATCAGCCATGCATTTCAATGCGTGCAGCCTCAGAAAACATCAACAGGATATACTGTCACTCTTATCAAGGATAAACCATAGGTTTTCATTTATCTGCATCTCTGAGACCTGGCTATCAAATGATGATAAAAACTTGTTCGGCATTCCGACTTATGCATCTGAGTACAGTAACCGGGACGGAAACAACCACGGCGGTGCCGCAATTTTCGTATATTCGCCCATTAAATACACGCGAAGAACGGATCTAAATATTTCAATTGCAAATTGCGAATCTGTCTGGATCAAAATTGATGAGCAATTCACTTCACCTCGGGGCAATAAAACCATCCTGGGCTGCGTCTATCGGTCGCCATCATCATCAGTATCGGAATTCTGCATAAAACTTAATGAACTACTAGCAACAGTATCGCTCGAAAATAAAAAGGTGGTCATAATGGGTGACATCAACATCAACCTTTTAGACAATGACAGCCCTGCCACTATAGAATGCACTAACTGCTTTCTTGGTTATGGTTTTGAATCCTTAATTTCTTCTCCTACGAAGTTTTCATCAGGCAGCACAAGAACACTCATTGACCATATATTATCTAACTCAATCCGGCCCCAAGATTGTGGAATCCTCAAAAGCGACATAACTGATCATTACCCAATCTTTCTTCGTCTACACTGTCATGCTCCTAATCATATCCGTTCGTTTTATAGGTCTGTATTAAACAAGATAAGTTTATCGAATTCGTCGGCAATGCTGACTGGTCGCGTCCTGCGCTAATGACCGACGCAGACGCCGCATATAGTGCATTCATTTCTATTATTCAAAACCTTTCTACTGCGCAAGTTAAATGCCACAAGAAATACGCAGCTCTCCACAATCCCTGGCTTACAGATAGCTTACTGTCATGTATGCGTAAAAGAGATAACTTGTACAAAAAAACAAAACAGCGTCCTTTTAACATTCCTTTAAAAAATAGGTACAAAGCCTACAGTCACACCCTTAACAAGCTACTAAAAGAATGTAGGCGCCGGTATTACGAGTCTAAGATTACCTCGGCAGGTAGCGATGCTAAACAACAGTGGAAAATAATAAACTCCTTTCTGAACAGAGACTACCAAGCCGTATCGATAAATGAAATTCACTCCTCTGGAAAAGTATACTGTTCTCCCTTGGAAATCGCGAACACCCTTAACGATCATTTTTCCTTTGATAATAATGACCCTGTTCTGACCGATATAGATTCCTTCCAACGCCTCCCGCACTCCTTTTTTCTCTTCCCAACAAGCCCTGATGAAGTAGTTTCGATAATCAAGCATATCAAAGTAACTAGTGCTGGCCTCGACAACATTTCCGCGCTTCAAATCAAGTGGGTTTGTGAGATAATTGCTCATCCGCTATGTGAGGTTATAAATAGAATATTCAAATCAGGTATCTTCCCATCTCACCTTAAACTATCCAAAATCGTGCCGATTTACAAAAAGGGAGACAGAACATTAATTATTAATTATAGACCTGTCGCTATATTATCATTCTTCAGCAAAGTAATAGAAAAATGCTTTACAACGCGTCTGACTAAGTATTTAACAAAATTTAATGTTTTGTCGCCTAATCAGTTTGGTTTCCGTGCTGGATACTCCACTAACCTTGCCCTCGTGTCATTTACTGATAAAATTAAAACCATGATCGATACCGGAAGATACGCCGGATCCCTTTTTATAGACCTCACCAAAGCATTTGATTCTATTAATCATGGTATCTTACTAGCTAAACTTGAATCAATAGACGTCGCAGGTCCAGGCCTGGCATTTATAAAAAGTTACTTGCTTAATAGATCGCAAGCCGTTTCTTTAAGTAACACACTGTCTAACTTTAAAACAGTTAATAAAGGCGTGCCGCAGGGTTCCATTTTCGGTCCCATTTTATTTCTGATATACATTAAAGACTTACCTAAAAGCCTTAACTATTGCGAGCCCTTTCTTTACGCCGATGATACAACGTTACTAGCTGACGACACCTCCATTCATAATTTAACCGCAAAATTGACCTGCGACCTTAAAAATGTGTTGCATTGGTGCGAACGTAACTGTCTGCAAATTAACGCGTCTAAAACAGCTTTTATGGTCTTAACTTCTAGCCACAAACGTCTTACTTTTGACCCGCTCTTACACAATTATAATGTATCCATTCATAGAGTAAACGAATTCAAATTTCTAGGAGTGGTACTCGACTCAAATCTAAAATACACCAGCCATGTATCGCATATCAAACGAAAAGTGTCTTATGGTATCCGCATACTAATTAAAGCTCGTGCATGTTTTAGTTTATCAACCTTAATATCGCTTTATTATGCATTCATTCACTCTCACCTCACGTACTGCATTGCATCATGGGGTAATACCTATCACGCCCATACCGCTCCTATTCAGCACATCCAAAATCAAGCGATACGAATAATTACATATAGTCCGTATAACAGCAGCGGCGCTCAGCTACTCAAAGATAATAGATTACTAACAATAGGCAATCTTTTCAAATACAGTCTTAGTATCCTTATGTACCAATCAGTTAATAAACTGATACCTTCGATCATATTCCACCCCGAAACACTAATGAATAACAACTGTACCCGGTTTGCCTCAAAAAATAACTTTTTACTGCCAAATGTGAACACTAACTATGGCACTGCTTATTGTGAACATTAACTACACACTGCTTATTTTGCTGCAATTTCAATCTGCAATAGTCTTCCTAGTGAAATTAAAACACGACCATTTATAAATTCCTTCAAAACTGCACTTTCTTCTTCTCTTCATGACATTTAGCATTGTATAAACACTTTTGACGACTCTTTTCATTCAGTAATTCCCCTTGTTGTTGCTTTGTGTACTGCTCTACTTGTATTTTATTGTTGTCAAAGTAGCTGCTTTGATCTTTTTGCATTTTCTGTATGTACTTACTCACAGGAGGTCCCCTTACAGCCTAGTGCTATGGGACCTCCTTCTGTATATTCACTTATGTACACAGTTTATGAACGCACAATAAACATTATTCTTATTCTTATTCTTATTCTTATACTTCAAACCAGATAGCTGGATCTCAAACGCTCAAAACACGCTATATCAAACATTACATTGAATAAAATATAAAATGTTCAAACGCATTGCAAATGATCAAGCGCATACAATAAAAATCACATACAGAGTATCAAACACGATAAGGCAATATAGGTGAAAAAAAAATGACAGAATTTGTGGTCAACACATACATCACCAACATGACACGTAACCATTGAGGCCAAAGGAAGAACATGTTCTTTGGGACTGAAAAACAACATGTACAGAAAAATCACGATTGTTCGAGGAAATAGGTTTTACTCAGTTTTCTGAAGGCAAGCAAGGAGGGAGAACTGTCTATTGTATCCAGAAATGATGGATAACAATTCAGAAGGTTCGGAATTTGCCATTTTATTAATTGCATGCCATATTTATTTCAAGTCTTAATTTGGACAAAGCTTTTATTTCTGAAATGATATGGTGTCTCCGTATTTCTATATGTGTCAAAGAAGAGCTCACGATTTGCTTTGAATTCAAGAAAAACCATTTCCAGCAAAAGCTCTTTGTACAACTTTTCTATATGAAGGATCCGGTTCTGGGAAATGTATGGGAATGTGTGATCACGACTAGATAAATTTTGAATGAATCGTATACCCTTTTCTGCAATATATATAGTCGTTCCAGATGATACTTCGATGTAACCCCCCAGACTAATAAGCAATATTGTATTCGGGAAGGCACTGTACTAAAATAAAGAAATAAAGTTGCCGTTTTATTTGTATTGGCAAAAACGTCCGAAATCTATTTAGCATACCAAGTGATTTAGTAATGATACCTTTTATTAGGTTAACGTGACTTGTCCACCGAAGATTTTCATGAAATAGTACCCCTAAAAACTCCTAAAAACTTGTATGCTGAAGTCTATTCTTGCTGGCATGAGTTAAACGTTATAGAGGCATTAAGGTGAATTGGTTTATTATGGCGGAGAAGACAATGTACTTGGTTTTCTTAACATTCAATAAGAGCCTATGTGCGTCTAACCAGCAGGGCAAATTTTGAAGCCACGGATTGGCAGTAGGAATGAGAGAGGAAATGTTATTAGACGTGAAAAAGACATTAATATCATCGGCGTAAAGGACAATGTCTGAAGTGAGTGGGATGTTGACGATATCGTTTCTATACAGTAAAAATATTGGTGGTCCTAATATAGATCCCCGCGTAACTCCATAAATTATTAACTCAGTATCCGACTGCAGATTATTAATCACAACGAACTCTGTACGATTAGTCAGGTAGCTATGCAGTGATTTAAGTGGAACTATTCTTATTCCATAGTACGGTAACTTTGCAAACAGTATTCAATGTTTATTAGAATCAAAAGCTTTGTTAAAATCTAAAAAGATACCTATTGTGTACAGTTGATTTTCTATATTAGTATCAATTTTCTCTCTATATTACTAATAATATATGGTACTACTCCGCGGATATAGCCCTAAAACCTAACCAGATTACGCCAGGCAACTTTGGAGTGACCTGTGTTGATATTTGCAGAATAAAGGGTATATAGGACAGTTGTGTTTCGCAAAAAGCCTCGAATATCTTTTAGGTTTTCCTCTTAGAATGCCCATGCGTAGCAAAGGGCTCTTGTTCAGCTTCATGGCTTTTGGAGCGACATTCTTGACGGTTTTTTTTAGGTCTCAGCACGTGCATATTACCATCTGCCGCTTTATGCTTTACGTGATGCGAGATGGACGGAGGGAGGGGCGTGCAAGAGCAGCTAATCTTCGTGCCCTCACCGCTGACAT
Source organism: Haemaphysalis longicornis (assembly GCF_048455015.1). Taxonomy (NCBI): domain Eukaryota; kingdom Metazoa; phylum Arthropoda; class Arachnida; order Ixodida; family Ixodidae; genus Haemaphysalis; species Haemaphysalis longicornis. The sequence continues at coordinate 217,523,829 of NW_027526361.1, forward strand.
TGCTCATGCGCTGATTGGAGATAATAACTTGGAGGTTTCATGACTGAAAGCGTCCCGTCTCCTATCTTCCAAGGTTGAGTGCTTCAGGTCGGTGTGTTACATATAAATTAAGCGGCGTTCGAAGTTGAATAAAAGCTATCAGAACTATTTCGTCCGCTAGAAAATAGGTCGAGTCCCTGATAAATCGGGTAGGAAGTATGCTCAATCAAAAATGGCAAACCATCGTGTTTTGTTTTATGCAGCCTATGAAGTGGACATCGTCTAGCTTTTTTGGTCATCCTTCCTCACAGAGTGGAAGGGCATTGCTTTTAAGTTTTTATTAACCTAAGAGGCAAATGCGTACTTGGTTTGGTGAACAAACGGTAAATTGATGAGAAAAAAACTTCACACCTGTGGTGGTCGTGCAGTATCTGCACAAAGTATAGCAATCACAGGGTTACAACACCAGAATCCTAAAATTCCACGTGTGCACATGGAATTGTAGCTAACCTAAGAGGGCATATGGTTTTAAAGGAAATTTTTCAACCTCTACCAGGCAACAGTACTTTTGTGGCGTGCGGGTCAAGAAACTCCTAACACGGCTGCGGACCGAAGGGCAGTTTTCCCTCCCGGAGCGCAGTGTACATGGCGCGGCGAATTTCCCCAGCATTCCTCGCGCCCTCACGCCGGTGGGCGCACGGCGCGACCTGGCTCGGTCGTCTGTTTAGCAACCGTTCTTTTTGGCCTGTTTATATGCAGCTTCTCCTCCATTGCGCGCTTTCTTCGCCACGGCTTGAATAAATTGTTCCACAGCACCTCCTGGGTAACCCGGACACGACGGGATTATATGGTCGTACGGCAAAGATACGCTAATAATTGTCTTGGAGGGCACGAAAACGAAATGTAGAGACCACATACAGACATCTGGCCGCTAAACAAGTAGTATCTTTGGCGCAATGCTTGCCACGAATGGGATTCCCTTTTTTGAAAATGGCGAATACCAATTCGATTGTGCTTTCCAGGTATTACAACAGGCGAAAGGAGCAACTGGTTCCGATTATTAGGGATTATAAGAGTTCTCTCAGCTCTCTAACAATTTTCATACTTACAACACTAACTAGTTTAAATCGGTATAAATGGAAATCACTAACCTAACATGCCTAATTGTTTAGGTGTCCGCGCTTGTGTTGCGGGGTGGTGTAGCCCCGAGCTAGCACATAAGGAGGGCTAGGATCCGCTATACCACCATTGGAATGACGCTGCTCGCCGTTTTCTTTCTGCCGACGCACAACCGAACGACAGCGGCTGCTCCCGCCACTCTAGCCCGGCCGTGACCGACGGTTCTGTCCTCGGGACTCCGACCCTACGAATTCTAGGTAACTGCAGGCAGAGACTCTGGTTTGACTCTTTGTGGAACCAGGTGTGTGAAGTCAAGTGACGTCGCATGGGCAATTGTTGTGGGTGTCGTTTATTTTTTTTCTTTCCCACCACCCCGATAACGTGGATTGGAGTTAATTTTTTTCTTGTGTCCTCCGTCACACGTAAGCGGCAAGTTCACGCAGTACTTTGCCACCCCAACTTCGCATCAGCCTTAAAGGGGTTCTTCAAAGACGTCTTGAGCCCAATAAATGAACTAGCGCAATCGTTAGTTTGGGTGGTCAACGTCACCTCCGCCTGCTCGCCTCCGCCATGACTGAATAGTCACATGTTTTTGTTTGTGCACGCACCAACACCGCACAGGTGCAAATACACCGCCCTCATACCAGCTGTACCTTCTCTATTTTTTCCGCAGACGGTGAGAACAAGAACAACAAAAAAGGCAAAAATCTATTTGAATTGGTTCCATCTCGTAGCAGGTTTGCTTATTGCACACAAGACAACCATGTTTTGTCAAAATAGTGTCTACATGGTCATAAAACAAAAAAATAACAGAAAACAGGCGTTTAACGTTTGCGGAGTCCCGAGTCCTGACTAGATGTTCTTTTGTTCCCGCCGCAGTATCACCCTTACACCCAGCAGGTCAATCTGTGACACGAACGTTGTGAACAAAATTTTTTCAAAAACATGCAAAATGGAAATGCGGTGTTGTAAGCGCTCCCTTTAATAGCATGTGCCTTTATAATGCGCCTTTCATATGAGGCAGCTGATCATTTCAAGGATTAGAAACAATACATTAACGGGAATCAATGACGTGTAGTCATATTTCTTGTAAGCCTCCGTTTTTCTGCCGTCCATGAAACCCGGATGTGCAAAGTGGGAACACGTGAAGAAGGTAGCAAAAAAGAGAAAAATGCTCTCTAACAAGTTGCAAAGCTGTCACTTGGACCACAAAAAGACGGCAGCCGACGACCGCCCAAGAGCACGTTTCCTCCCGTGAAACCGCCTGGGCACTCGGCTGTTCGAGCGGCGTGTAGCAGACGACAAAGGCCGGCAAAAATAGACCGAGTAGCTATTATACGTGTAAGCCGAACTTGCTTGACACGTGCTAACATGCACGCTTTCATAAGTCGAAAGAAAATTTTACCGGACCTCATCGCAGCACGAGAAATGCAGCACGCGCGCTGCCTTAAAACCACGTGCCAAAGCAGCGGCAGCCCCCGCGTACTCCTGCGGAGGGTAAAGTTCCAGGACCTCTAGTGGAGGGCAGTGTGCAGCGCCCTCCAATGATCATTCCGTAGACTATTGGCGACGCCGGCGCCTCCTTCCCGCCCTCTTCGAGGGTCTTTTTGGGGAACAACTTGTTTTTCGGCTGACTCCTGGGATTAGTCCTGGCGGCGTTGCCGTCTGCTCGCTCGTGGGGCTCTTTTCCTCTGTCTTTTAAAAGGACGGGGTGGGGGGAGGACGGTTCCCTTCTTTCCCTCGTCTGTGAAAACTCTCGCCGTACGCATCTTTGGAAAATAAACAGTCTTGTCTTGAAACTGCAAACCAGCTCCACGTCTGCTTTCTCGCTTCCTCCAGCAGCCGACATTCCGGGCTGCTACAAAATTGATGACCCTACCAACGCTTCAACGAACACGCCACGATGACCTCCGACGACAACACTGCTGCCTCCATGCCTGCAGTCTTCGCCACAGAACTAAATCTACCCAATCCTAAAAATCCAAGCGTTTGATTCAGCGAAGTGGAGGCCCGTTTTCAGCTCCGGCCCATCACCTCGCAGTCGACGAAGTACCTTCATGTCGTCGCAGCCCTGCCCCCAGAAATCGCCGAGGCTATCGACGACATTTTGGTTTCACCCCCCACACAAGCAGAATACGACACCCTCAAAAAGACGGTGCTGGACCGCCTCGTGGCCGCTGAAGAAAGCATACGTAGCATCTCCTATGTCAGGAAGAACTGGGCGATCAACGACCTTCCCAACTGCTGCACCGGATGCGGCAACTACTCGGTGTGCACGCGCGTCAGGACGACCAGCTCCCACTTCTTCGTGAACTTTTTCTGCAACGGCTGCCGAAGTCGTTGCGCGTGGTCCTCGCTGGTTCACATGAGGCGTCCCTTGTTCAACTGGCGCAACTGGCCGATCGCATCACGAAATACTCTACTCCAAACTTCACGCCCATAGCTGCATGAACACACGAACAACCAGATCGACTGTCGGGGCTTTTGAGGTGAAAGTGCAACAACTGACCGACACCATGCAGCAACTTTTGCTGTCTGCTGCTCCTCAACACGTACAGCAACAACACAACCGATCCCCTTCAAGGCAGCCAAGCTCTTCCAAGAGAAGGCAGTCACGAGATAGACAGGATAGAGTTTGCTGGTACCGCCGTCGTTTCGGCACGGGTGCTAGCCTCTGCACTCAACCTTGCTCGTTTCCGGGAAACGCTCCGGACAGTGGTTTACGGTGGCTTACGACATCGGCCCTCCACCCAGCCACCTGTTCTTCGTAGTCGACCGCGTCAGCAGGCCGCGCCAGCTAGTCGACACGGGAGTCGAAATCCCTATTGTCCCGGCAACCTCTGAGGATCGCTGACAAAGCAAGAACATACCGTCGCTGCATGCGGTGAACAACACTGCCATCGCTAAGTATGGTTTCCGCACCCTCACAATAGGCATCGGACTCAGGCGCCTGTTTCACTGAGTGTTCGTGCTAGCGGACGTTAATTACGCCATACTTGAAGCCGACTTTCTGAGCCACTTCCTCCTGGATGTGAGCGTACGTGAGCGTTGCCTCAAGGATAACTCATCATTCACAGTACGTGGTTTGGAGTCAAACATCTGCTCATCTGGAATCTGCGACTGCCAGCCAATATCTGCCTGCCACCACGTCCTGGCTGAATTACCTTCTCTTACCAAGCCCGCAACACGGAACAGCCGGTGAAACATAACGTGACTAACCACATCATCACCCCCAGGCCTCCAGTCACCGACCGGCCACGACGGCTGTCCATCAACAGGCTTCAAGCTGCACGCAGTGAGTTCGAGCATATGCTGAAGCTGGGAATTGTTTGCCCTTCGTCTAGCAACCATTCATCGCAGCTGCGCATGGTGCATAAAGACGAGGGGGCGACTGGCGCCCGTGCGGTGAATACAGAGCCCTGAACGCATCGACAATGCTGGACCAGTATCCTATGCCACACTTTCACGATTTTAGTGCGCGGCTGGTAGGTACGGAAAGATACAGCAAGATCGACCTCGTACCGGCATACCACTAAATCCTCGTCGAACCGGAGGCATACCAAAAACAGCCATAACAACCCCATTCGGCTAGTTTGAGTTTGTCAGTATGCCCTACGGCTTGAAAATTGCAGCACATACCTTTCAAAGGTTCATGGATGAGGTCACCCAAGGTCGTCTTTTCATCTTTGTCTATCTGGATGACATTTTGGTGGCCAGCAGAACTCCTAGCGAGCACGAACAGCTCCTCCGCCACCTCTTTCAGCGTCTGGATGAGCACCGTCTAGTGTTGAAACCTCAAAAGTGCGTATTTGGTGTCGAGGCTCTCAACTTCCTCGGCGACCACATCACTGCCCAAGGCATTACGCTGTTTGAACCGAGGGTAGAATCCGTCAATAAGTTTCCTGCTCCAACATCTTTCCGCAAGCTGGGAGAGTTCCTCGGGCTCTCAAACTTCCACCGGCGGTTCATTCCGTCTTGTGCTCAAGTACTCCTGCCCTTGACCGACCTGATGCGCCGAGACGACCAAAAGGCACTAGAATTTTGTGTGTCTCGCAAACACCAGAACGCTTTCCAGAAGCGTAAAGACGAGCTGGACGCGGCTACCCTTCTCATTTATCCACTGCCTGAAACTCCTACACGCCTCATGGTGGACGCCTTCTCTACATCGGTCGGAGCAGTGCTGCAGCAACAGGAGGGTGCACAGTGGAAGCGACTGGGCTTCTTTTCGAAACGCCTGAATCCTGCAGATGTACGGTACAGCACGTTTGGAAGAGAGATGTCCGCAATCTATTGTTCCATTAAGCATTTCCGGTACTTCCTAGTAGGTTGTTAGTTCTACATCTTGACAGACCACAAGCCCCTCACCTAGGTATTCAACAACTACAGTTCCTCCTACTCAGAACGGGAAATTCGTCAGCTCCAATTCATGTCCGAGTTTTCTACAGACATGCGCCACGTTTCCGGGGACGAAAACGAAGCAGCGGACGGCTTGTCTCGTGTCAACGCTTCCGGCAAAAAAGTCCTCGATATCGAGACGATGACCGCGGCTCAGCGGGAGGACACTGAGTTGACGAGACTGAAAGTTGGGGGAAATTCACTCGTGATTTCGGAGTTTGCACTTCCCTACGTCCAGGGCACGATAACCTGCGATACCTCCTAGGCAACCTCACGACCTTTCGAACCACTGAATTTTCGCCGAGTGGTATTCAACACTTTCCACTCCATGAGCCACCTTTGTGTCCGTGCCACACAGCGGCTGATAACAGAACGTTACGTTTGGCATGGCGTAAGCACGGACGTCCGACGTTGGGTTCGGACATGTGAAACGTCTCACCAAGTGAAGGTGACTCACCACACTCGGGCTGCACTACAAGAATTTCGGATTCCTGAGTCGCGGTTTGACCACGTTCACCTCGACCTGGTAGGACCGTTACCGCCCTGCGAAGGTTTCAGGTATCTGCTCACATGCATCGACAGATATAGCTGATGGCTCGAAGCTATAGCGATTGCGATCATATCAGCTGAGCCCGTCGCGCAGGCCTTTATTTAGACATGGGTGTCCCGCTTTGGCTGCCCCGGCCACATAACAACTGACCGTCGACGGCAGTTCCAGAGCAATCTCTTTTCCGCACTTTCGACCCTCCTCGGGACGAGGCTGCAGCATACAACCATCTGCCATCCCGCCAGCAACGAAATGGTGGAGCGCTTGCACAGGGAACTCAAAGCTGCACTTATAACGAACCTTGATCGCCAGCAATGCGTGGAAAACCTCCCGCTCGTTCTTCTTGGCCTAGGATCTACGGTAAAGGAAGACCTCGGCTTCAGCGCAGCGGGAATGGTATACGGGCTCAAGAGTGCGCCTTCCGGGACAATTCCTCTACTACGAGACACTTTCCGCCCCATTAGCCTCCGACCACATCGAGAAGCTGCGCGCGTAGCTTTCGAAACTCAGGCCAACAGCACCTCGCATCGCCCGCAATAGAAAGGTTTTCACTTTTCCCGACATGGACTCAGCTATACATGTGTTCGTGCGACACGACACAACAAAGACGCCCCTCACTCCGCCGTACGACGGCCCTTTCAAAGTTTTGGGACGTAATTACAAGACCGTCACAATCGACGTGCGGGGAAAACGAGAAGTCGTCGACGTCGACACCGCCAAGCCTGCTCATGTTGACGTTTCTGTTCATGGAGCCTCTCACATACGCTTCAGTGATAACCAGTAAACTCTGACCTTTCGCCATTCAGCAGGGGGTCTGTGCCTTTCTTTAAAAGCTCCGCAATCTAGTGGTGAAGCCACAGTATCGAACGCCGCTTGGCACCGCCGCGGAAGCATTCCTTCCTCTGCGGTCTGCAGCCGGCCTGTCGACAGTGCGCCTTTTGGAAAGACACGTATTACGACACCGGCGGCTGTTCGCCGCCCTGTTCAAGGGTCGCCTTTCGGGGAACAACTTGTTGTCCGGCCGAGTCCTGGGGATTGTCCTGGCGGCGTTGCCATCTGCTCGATCGGGGGGCCCTTTTCCTCTCTCTTTAGAGTGACGCTGGGGTTTCCCTTCTTTTTCTCGTCGGGAGAAACTGTAACCGTACCGTTCTTAGGAAAATTAAACAGTCTTGTTTTAAAACTGCATACCAGCTCCACGTCTGCTTTCTCGCCTCCTCCAGCAGCGGACATTCCGGGCTTCTACAGCTTCTTCCTTTGCAGTGATACAGGCGACTGCACCACATGTGCCCTAAACCTGACCCTATTATCAACCACCCATGCCAAACGTGTGCTGCCGTCATCGTCACTTCTGTACACCTCAGTAACAGGTGTGCATCCTAGAACACCTTTCTGCCAGCCTTGAATGCCGTAAGAAACTAAAGCCACCACTTCCAAACCGGTCCAAAACATTATAAACAACGTGCAAAGCCTCTAACAGCAGTTGAATCATTATTATGATGATTATGAATATTCTAGGTTTCCTGCCGAAAAGCCAGCATCTGTTGCGACGTGGCCCTCCAACAGCTCTAACAACTGTTGCTACGTTGCCTTGCCCCGCATAATGTTTGGATTACGCCCCCTACCACATTTACCAGAAGGGCATCCTCTTCAACAAAGAAGGAGGCGTAACTGCTCACGTTACCACTGTTACCAAAAGCTCCATCCAGGGGACTACAGTATAAAATTTCGTCACTTTCGTGGACTGCATGGTGTGGCGAAACAAGGAAATGACACCTTCTACTAGTTCAGTATGCTGGGGATGCTGTGAATTCTGGAGAGGTACCCGCTACGCGAGGAATCAAACCTTTGTGGCGTGCACGTTACCAGACTCAAGAGATTTGGCGGCGGAGATAAAGTTGTAATTGCTGTGAGAGCTTCGCTGGTCTGTGCACGCAGTTCCGCAGCACGCTATGCGCGGAGTGTTAACTCGGATATATGAAGCAAGCCCCTCGGTCATCGCCCTACTGACCATGGAAAGATCGCTATTCTCATACCCCCGTAAAGCCTTTGCGCGTTTTCTCCACCGAGGGCTGGTTTGCCCATGAATATTAGAAACGTTCGCCACACACCTTGGGATGGCTCATTGGCCAGATGATGGCCGTGAGTGACAGCTCTCTGTGCGTACTTCATTCACTGCACTGCGCACGTACAGAAGCTTGAGAGACGTCCCCAAGATAGAGAGAGAGATCCCGAGTCTTTACCAAGCCGAACATTCCGGACAAGCGTACGTTTATCAGCAGTCGAGATAGGCAGATCATGCAAATACGTGGGTTCCCCGATATTGCTTTCTGAGTTATATAGTCTTTGTCAATATTTTCTAGGCCAATTCTAAAGCCCGCAGGCAGCGAAACATTCAATGTGCAAGCTTAAGTATGGTGCAAGGCTGAAAATTTTTATGCGGTATTGATGAATAAAAATTTTCTTTCTTACTTTAATAAAATATTTTTCACATTCAAAGGTAAAGCTTATTCTTTGAAATCTTTGTGGCCAGGTAGGCGTAGGAGATTGGCTTAGAACGGTATAACTGGAATGTAATCGGAGTTTGAGGCGCTCAGGTGGCTTGTACCAACTTGAAGCTACAGTTAGCAGTTAACCTTCTTTTTATTACTTTGTAAGAGGTGAATAATTGTATAAAGTTTGACTTGACCTCATCGCGTCAACTACGTTGCGATTTGTCAATTAATTTTATGTTGAGAAGCTAACAATCGCCCTGCTGAGCCACCTACCACACGAACCCTTGCAGAAAGGATTGGGTTTCTCATTACAACCGTACTACGTAGAACGATCCAATCTCCAGGCGATCAGCGGTGGAAGGGTTAGGGTCAACAACGCGGAGCATTAACGGCTATTCTTAGAAAACCTAACCAAACTGGGTCTAGGCCGCAGGACGTACGATTACGTTAGCAACTTTCCTTCGGACCGCACGGCTACACTCACCGTAGGGGGTATTCAATCAAACACGCAGGAACCGGGGAGCAGGGGGACGCCGCAAGGCTCTGTCCTCTCTTCGTTCCTGTTCAACGTAGCCATGATTGGCTTCCCCGAACTCCTGGATAACATTCACGGCTTGCAATACAGCCTGTATGCAGATGACCTCCCGCTGTGGGATCCGGGTGGCAGTCACGGACAGATACAAGACACACTACAAAGGGAAATAGAGGTAATCGAGTCTTACGTGATCCCTCGTGGCCTGAACTGCTCTCCAGAGAAATCAGAGCTTCTACTCTATCGCCCGACTAGCAGGGGAGGCCAGACAGACTCAGTAACTCCGGAAATTCAGCTATTTACTTGTGGAGGCCAACGCATCCGGACAGTTTCAGTATCGCAGTCCTGGGCCGCCGCATCCAGGCCAACGGACACAATTCAGAGACCATACACACTATCCAAAAGAGCGTACACCAAACAACTCGCCTGATCTCACGAATAGCCAATCGACACCACGGGATGAAAGAACACAACCTGGTGAGATTGGTACAAGCCTTCGTCATTAGTAGAGTAACATATGTCGCCCCATTCCTGTGCCTGAAACGCGATGAAGAAGCCAAGCTAAATGCCATGATAAGGCGGGCTTATAAACAGGCCAAAGGGATCCCGTTAACAGCCCCAACCGAACGGTTCGAGACACTCGGGCTTCACAATACCCTCAGCGAGATTATCGAAGCTCAAAGGCTGTAACAGCGGGAGCGGCTTATCCAGAGTCTCATTGGCAGACAGATCCTGAAAGCGCTTGACATTTTTCCCGCAGGGATACCCCGAACCAAAATAGACCTACCAGCGGAAATAGGGGATCGCGTGTACATACCACCGCTACCGAAAAATATGCACCCCGTACATAACCAAGAGCGGCGACAGGCCAGGGTCAAAGCCCTACACAAAAGGTATGAAAAATCTGACGACGTGCTATACGTAGACGCCGCTGGTTGCATTGCTCCCGACGCCATGGCCCTCGCAGTGGTAAATTTCCGTGGGGATTCAATTGCCTCATGCTCGGTCCGCACGACGGACACAGAGGTGGGCGAAGAGGCGGCCATCGCCCTGGCGATGACAGCTTCTGCAAAAATTAAATTCATTATTAGCGACTCTAAGTCGGCTATTTTAAATTATTTGAGAGGGCGAATTTCACCCAAGGCGTCCGAAATCCTAAAATCTCGGTCCCATGACGAGCGGAACGGCAAGATATACTTGATATGGGCACCGGACCACTCAGGCCTGGCCGGAAACGAGTGTGCGCACGATGCGGCTGGAGGCTTTACCGACCGAGCTGGCGTCGACACTTCTGACCCAGACGCTCACTCGCTTCGCTGGACGGGCAGAGACAGGCTTGGGTCTTACAGGGAGCTGACTACTGATTACCGGCTTGAACGCGCCCGCTTACCCCCCCGCCCTTCCCTCCCCCCCGCTCACCCATCCCTAAGTAAAAGGCAATCTGTGGTTTGGCGGCTTCTTCAGACGAACTCGTACCTGAACCCCGTCAAGTATAGTCATTGTTATCCTGGACAGTTTACAGATAAATGTCGGAGATGCGAGGAACGGGCCGATCTTGCACATATATTATGGGCATGTCCTCAGGCGACTCCTCAGAGCCGCAAAATTAGCAGTAATGAGCAGTGAGAGACCGTACTGCTCAGCTCAGACCCGGCGGATCAAGTCTGGGCCATCCAGTTAGCCGAAGACACTGCTAGGACCCAAAAGCTCCTGGCCGACGCCTAGGGTGGAGGTCTAGCTCTCCTCTACAAACTGGAGAAATGAAAGTTACTTTTCTCTCTCTCTCTCTCTCTCTCTCTCTCTCTCTCTCTCTCTCTCTCTCTCTCTATCTATCTATCTATCTATCTATCTATCTATCTATCTATCTATCTATCTATCTATCTATCTATCTATCTATCTATCTATCTATCTATCTATCTATCTATCTCTCTCTCTCTCTCTCTCTCTCTCTCTCTCTTTCTCCCTCGCAGTTTAAATGCTTTATTCAAATGTAGCGAGTACAGAATCGCTAACCACTACAGGAAACGAAACATCTGCGGCTTAATCGTATTTACAACTACTTGAGGCTGTTTTACAACACTCTCTCCCTACGCCGGGGCAAGGAACTCTGCCCCAGGAAAGGAGCCAATTATTGTTTTAGTATTCGGATAAATTTTTCTGCGTTTCCAAGCTGGTCCCTGGTCGGCATCGTTTTTTATTATTACGCAACAAATACATGCTTGTTTTTTTAAGCATATATTATTACACCTAAAAGCTCATAGAACAAGCTGAATTCCTTCTTTACATAAAACAGATGTTCCACAGGAAACATCTCGTTCAAGTTTTACCGACAGCGAACTTAAGGTTTCATATAAATTATTCCGGTTTTATAGAAATAATTAAGGATTAACCTCATGAGTTACAGTAAATATATCAATAAACATTTATACCCCGTGCCCTAAGTACAGGCATGGTTTGGCATGCTTGAGATATGCCAGCACGAGGATGCGCTAAGTTCTACCCGAGGCAAAATTGCGTACACCGAAATCGTTCTTTCTAAAAAAGTATTTCTGATTTAAATGTTTTGATTGGTAGCAACTACTGAAACTTTTTTTGTCTACCCGCTTTTTCAGGCTTTCGCAAATCACCTCTGCTATAGTGCTTCGCTAAACGCATGCGCATTAGCTCCGAAGGCTTCTATAAGCCATTAAGTCAATGTAGGGCACTGCCAGCATAATACAAAACTCAGTAATTCTAGGCACCACGTACGATTCCACAAAACAAATTAAAATCACAAAAACGCCCCTTCGTGACTCCTACCGTTCGGCTCCGTGTTCTCCGCAATGTCGTAAACTGAACTGGAGTCGCCATCGAAAGACCCGAGCGTCGCTTGCGCGGTTCTTGTCTGGCGGAATGCACCAAACCGCCCCGGTTCCTCGTCGCTTTCAGACGCTCCTTGTTCCAAGAACTTCCAGATCCAAAGCGTCAGCAACACTGTTAGCAGCAGCAGCAGGGAAGAAAGGCAGATGGCCAGGCACAGGGAGCGGCGGGACCACTTCCCGGTCTGCTCTCCAACACCGGGTTCCACCAGCGGGACGGGGCCAGGAAGTGGTGCACTCGCCGGGGGGGTAGTCCAATGGGTGTGGCCGAACGACCTCACTAAGGGTTCCTCAGTCCACGCGATTCGGCGGTCTGAACGTGGCGGTCCTTGGCGCTGGCTGGAATGATGAAATAAACGAATTGAGATCAAAGTGACTTTAAAATACAAATTCTGTGGAAAGCACAGTAAAGCCCCCCAAAATACTCGTACGAAAAACATTGTACCAAAATAACACTACTTGGCCTCCCTGGCTTTAGATGCGATGGCGCAAAAATCTCCAGTAGCAACACTCCATGTTTCTAACTTCAGTTATGGGGAACTCTGCGGTCATCATTGTCGTATATTCTCACCTCAATAAAGACATTTGAGGGCGCAGCGTTCATCCGTGGGCGTCGCTGCGCCGTAACGGAGTAAAATACATTTTTCACCGGGGAACAGGTAATACCTCAAAACCATAGAAATGACAAGGATAAACAACATATCTTAAGGCCTTCACATTCTGTGAGGCGAGAGACCAACATAGTCGACCAGCAAAACTCAAAAGTACCGGTCGTGTTTTCTTAAGGTTAAACACATTAAACACTAAAGGGAGTCTGAATTGTGTTACGAAATTTCGACTCAAATTAGGCGAGTGGTTAGCGCAGAAAGGAAGAGATGCACACGTTGGCCTTGGTTTACCGCAATGCTAATGTAAAGGCTGCCGGTCCGGCTACGCAAAATCACATTCTCGGGACGGGCAACACTATCGGCCCGACGTTGACGCTTGCGGTCGGGGTAGTGTGCTTGATCTTCCATAGTATTGGGGCACGGTGGCGGTGCGGGGATTTTCGGCGGTGTTCGCGACTGCGTTCATCCGGTGCGACGTTATTTCTCCACTTACTCCTTCACACTGGGTGTTCGGGCATTTCCGCAGGCTCCGTTACGTCTAACCCATGCTGTCGAACAACTGTTCCTTCCGTTTCCTCTTGCTTCCTCACACTTGCGCGTGCGCACTCCCATCCAAAGCTGCGAGAGATTATGGACGTCCCGAACGCATGTTACAGTGAAGTGAGAGACCAAAACATCAACTACCCTCTAGCTCCTTTCTCCTCTTCGAGTGGGGCAAGCGATCAGAGAGTATGGCGGAACTTGCGCGCCAGCTGCTGAAGGCCATGGCGACGTAATGAATGACGTCGAAAGTTCTTTAATTCGACCATTTCTAGGCATAGAAAAATTCGGTTGAAAGGACTAGGATGGTTCTACAGCTGCACCTGTGACGTAAATGGCGCGTAGCCTTAGTCGAGAAGAAATGGGAAACCAAAGTATGACGTTCGCTATCGGCGAAACATGGCGTCACACTCTTCGTGAAACTAACCTTGAATATAAAATCTGAATTTGGTATTAGAATGAATGGGATACACTTGGCAGTTTTTTTAATCTTTCCAAAGGCTTGCCATACAAACTTGTAACCGAATACAAAATGCAAGGCCTCGTTTATCACTCACAGTGAGCGATAGTTTCCAACGTCGAACGCAGGCAACTTGCACTGAAGCTACAAATCGCAAGGCAACTCTGACATCGCCTCGTTTATACGGGAATTTCAATAAGCCATCGTACCTGGAGTGCCCGCTGGTGTTATGCCCAGTATTCTTGAATACCTGGCATCGATCGCATGCAATGTCAACGCAGATCTATTTTTAAAACTTCACTCTGGTGACAGCAAACGATCAAGACAGTAAGTGCGCCTAAATATTCGCCACACCGAAAATAGTATTTTTGTGAAATGTGCTTGCTAAGATCATTTTGTGTGAAATAAAGAACAGTCCTTTTCCGCGTCTGTAGCCGACAATTAATATGCTTATTTTACTTGGGAAGAGTACAAACGTGCGAATTACTCTCGGCTAATAAGGTTCGTTACAAATTATGCGCTATGACAAATTTCATGAATTACAAACATTTGCGTGTGCGTCTCCATGCGTATTCAAACTGAATAAAAAGTGTGATTATACTTCTTCTTCCAATAACTCTTTGTATACGGCCACCGTAATTCAATCTCAGTCTATGGTAGTACTGCGAGTACAATATCATTGGTTATTCTTTCCTTACCTACCTGAAGTCAGGTACTGAAGATCGCGAGAAAATGGCGCTTTTAACACCGCCAGCAGCATCAATTTTTTTTACCAACGCCTGTGGAATCTTAACGGCGCCTAGAACCCACGTTCCTCAAACGGACGCAATCCTTGTATGTCTTATATGATCCTAAGTTTCCTCAAAGCTCCACTTGTGATTGGTTGCAAGAAAATTTGTGTAGCCTAGTTTTGCAGACCGAGTAGTGTTTAACGAGTCCTGCTGCTTTACAATTCAGGGAGCAAGGAATGAATTGCACCACGAAATGAGCACAATAAATGTGCTCATCGAATGTGCTACAGGGCGTTTGTGGCCGCGAAGTATCGTGTTTATGCGGTGCGTATATCTACTTCAAATAGATTAACTCTTTTAAAACAACACCACAGAGATACTTAACACTCGGCAATAACGCCCGAGCCAAGTGAAAGCCATACCTCTGGATAAGAATTGTGCGCCTCACGGTGTTGTCGGCGGAGGGAGGGTGGACCTCGATAATCGGCACTATGGCCTCAGCAATGGTGCCACCTTCTGTTTGGATGAAGCCCGAGTAGAAGTACTTGTAGCGCGGATCCCAGTACACATCCGTTGGCGTCAGGTTATGGACGCGTTACTTAGCCGTGGGCGGTGGAGGGGGTTTCTGTAGATCCGGGGTTTGGCTCCCATCCGTAGACTTACGACGACCAGAAATTGGAGGTCTCGGATCCATATCCGTGGCTTGTTTCGTCCCGCATTCTTTTTCTTCGCTGAACGCGACAAAGCACGAGTTAGCTGACGCAACGATCCCAACAATATCTCAATACCCAAAAAGAAACATATCATTGTGCTTCAACTTCTAAAAAAAAATTCAAGAAATTTAGGAAACGGAGCATGTTCGAAAGAGACATCGTATTAGATATTTTCGGCAAATTTGAAGTACCCTAAAACTGTGTTGCTGCACGTTTCTAAGAAATTTTTTTACTCGCTGCTACGATTTCTTTTCGTGCAAAATGTTTTCACGAATTCGAATTTTATTGAGAAACGTTAAAATAGAAACTATAAAAATAACGGAAGTTTGTGGTAGATGTTCGCTGCGAAGAAGAAGACGAAGTGTTTCTTTTTCCACTGTCAAATTCCTCTGCAATTGTTTGCAGAAATTCTATTGTCACATTCCGGGCCGTTTACCTAAAATGCCATCCTGGTAAAACTTAGGGCGTTAACCTCTCGGTGTTATCCTTCCTTTCGTAGTCTTCTTATTTCTATGTCTCTTATCACTAATCAAATTAATATGGGTGTTCACAATTATGACCGTGAAATATAAGTATTTTTATGTTATAGACTGCTGCTCTGGTCGGTAGAGGGTGGACAGCACCGTAGAGGAAACCAGTGTCGCAGTAATGTGTGATGCTTTAAAGACGCGTTAGGGTGCAAGGTAATATCGGCTTATGTTAACTTTTGTTACTACGTAATCGCCTACCTGCTGTGGTTTCGACCGCCACCGTCTCAATCGACGGGGGATATGACACGCGATGATTACAAAGTGGATGGTAGCGCATAGCCCTTTGGTTGTTTTCCAGACGAAGAAAAGGACGGGGCCGGCACGCAGCCTCGACTGGATTGCCGTCACCACTTGTAAATAGTTCTCATCGCCTTTGTGATACATCCGCCCTGCACCATATGCTATAGTTTGGCCCACCTTCATGCTGCCGCCAGTTGACAATCAAAATAGTCTTTATTTCCATCAATTCATGTGGTGGAGGAGATGAGACTAAAAACAAATATCGCTTGACCGAGCTACCACCACCCCTACAGCTGGAGCGAAAGCAAACCACAATTAAGTGGAGTGTTTGACATTGTACTACGGTCTGCATAGTCAAAAGACAAAAAAGAGAAAAAAAAACACGACATTCTACTACGTCATACGTAGTGAAAAAGAAAAAAATAAAAAAAATCACATTCTACTACGCTCCGCGTGCGTAGTGGATTACAAAAAGCACAAATCAAACAGAAAAAAAATACGCACAAACAATTGAAGGCTACTCAAAAACAAATTCATAAAACAACTGCAGCTTTTTTTGCTAAACAGGCACTCCAAGTTAAATAGCACTGATCTCAATATTAACAAAAACAATCCATTCATAAGAATTTGGGTTGTCGGCAAGATAGCTGCATTAAAATGGCCGTGAAAAATTATCAATACCGATACCCTCATCAGTGAGTGTGTTTAATGTGGTGGTTAGTGGATATGATAGGAGTTTATGACCATAGTTTCTATGGATGGGGGTCAATGCGCAAGGGGGTTAATGGCGCTGTGGATATAATGTCGTACAATGTAGGCTTGCTAGACTGGAAAGCACAGTTAGACCTCTTGTTTTTTCGGGTTTGTAGTTCCGGATGAAGCCGTATTCGTACAAATTGAATATGTTTATTATGTCATGTTTTCGAAATAAATCTTGTGTTATATGTCTGTAGGGCAAGTCAAGAACAATGTGCAGCACAATACTTTCAAGAATGACTAGTTCGTCTAGATTTTAAGTTGTAGTTGTTGCCCATAAAAGTATGAAATAGTTGAAGTAAGAGCAGAAAAGTGCCCGGTGCACTAGTAGTTTGACGTTTTGTGGCAAGATGTACTTGTGGCGAAGAATAAATCCCAGACATCGAAGCTTTTAGCGTTATGTGGTGAATGTGATCATCCCAGAGCATATTTTCTCAGAAAAAAGTTTCTGAGAAAAGTCATCTGAAGTTTCATTGAAGTGCACACTTGCGTCGTAGCGGGCTTGGGGAAGCATTTACACCCTAAAGGGCACTAAATGCGTCATGACCGTAGGTGTGCCACGAGAACCATCGACAGATGTTGCAGTTGTTCCGCCACAAAAGCGAGAAGTTCCTTGGTCGTAAGGTGAGAGGAATCATGAGATACTTGGAGAAATGGCGCTGAAGTGGCAGGTGGAGGAGAAGGCGCATAGTGGTTCTGTGCTCGTTGCAAAAGGGTTGCGCGACGTTGCAGTGATGCGGCAGGTGTTGAAACAGCTGTGTTCATGTGCTTCGACCGCTGGGCTAAGATTGTATGACGCTGCTGGATACACTTGGTTTTCAATTCTAACTGCGCCAGTCAGTGGTTCATAGCAGCCACGCTATCGGTGCGATCTATTGTTGAGGCGGTGGTTTCTTGCGGGTATTACCGTTTGACGTCAGCGCTGTACCGCAATTGCGAAGGTGTGATCGCCGAGTGGATTATTCCCATTTGGCGCTGTCGATTCGTCACAGTCCTGGTCTTCGGCTAACAGTTCAAACCTCTTCCACGGTGCTACCGTAGTGCCAGTGTATGCGATAGCCTTGTTTTCGCGTGTTTGTCGAAAGGTCTCCCGCAGTTTCTCTGTTGCGAAGCACATTGTTGGGCACTTCGCAGACGTTGTAGTGATCGCTGCTGCGACACAATGACCAGCGATATGCTTGCGTTACCGGGCTTCCCTGTCCGCGTCCTTTGGAGGAATAGGACAAGAGGTCTTCATATGTCCAGGATGTTAGCGCTTGGTACCAGAATATCGCGGACGGCAGTACGGCCGAACTCGAAGGATGCACCCAATTTCAGCTTGTCGATTTCAGAAGGTCGTTCCCAGAAACGGGGGGGGGGGAGGGGGGGAAAGAGAGGAGACGAACGGCGGGTGAAAAACCTGAGTTCAATCTCATGGTATGTTCAGCGACGGTACACGTAACCCGCTTCCCCGCAATGGTAGCATAGTAGTGTTTGGTCTGCTGTACGCCATAAGCTGATCTTGCGTATCGGTGGCGGAAAGATAGGCTCCGTTCGGGACCATGTGTCACAAGGCGCCTTTTGTTGCGTTGGGAAAGCGGAGAGTGCAGACGATGGACCACCCAGTACATCCGCATAGCTTACTTGTAAAACTTCTTGGCTTGGTTCGAGTAGGACAATCGCTTGACGGATCTCTTCGCCGACAACTTAAGCGGTAATAGCAATGGCTGGCTGCGAAGAACTCGTGGTAAGCTTTTTCTATTCTTGGTGGACAATGCTCCCTATAAGGTCACTCAGCGAATTTTCATTGGCTAGTCAGAAAATGGCGGCGTACGCCGAAGTTGCGTTGTCCAGTCTGTTGTATTGGAGGCAGCGATCCCGCAGCGCTTGTTCGATGACGGTATCTTCTTTTATAAACGGCGGCAAAGTCTTGGGCGGGTGTCGCACTAGTCCAGAGAAACGCTGAGCCTTCACGCCGTGCATAAGGTACTGGAGCTTTTCAGTTCGGACATGTCGGGATCGGGTCGGCGAAAAGACGTGTCATGTCCTCAGCGAACACTGCCACGCTTTAGTTTGGCTTCAGGATGCGCGATTCGAAGAGTCGCAATGCGTGGTCCGGACGATTTGTGTTCAAGAATGCCTCGCGCAGCTTTTTACGGTAGCCGCCCCGTGTTAAAAAGCTCGCTCCATGGTTCATAAACCATGTACGGGCACCGTCCTCTAGCGAGAAGTAGGCGTTTCTTACTGTTTGGTTGGCCTTCCAGAAATTGTATGAAGTGACTCATTCATTCTGGTCTAGCCAGTAGTCGACGTCTTCGAACACGTCACCATGGAAGCTGGTTGGCTGCCGAGGTTGTTGAAGAGTTACCTGTGAGTTGTTGGACTCTCCATGGTTTGCGTTCCGCCAGCTTGACGCGTCTGAGGGTTTCCGGGCATGAGGCCAAATTCAGGGGTTATGCATAGAAGCTGACGTCTGCTGTGGTGGACAGGCGTGCAGATGAGAGGAGGCCTTCTGGGGCTAGACGAATGCCTACCAGTAAGACTGCTGGACATACCCCGCACCTCCATCAGTATTCCGTTGCAGGAAGTGCGGCAGGCGATGTTGGGGGCACAGACAAACTGAGGTTTATTTAGGCGAACATGTGCCTCTACAGAGAGGGGCACCAAAAATACATGGTCTCATGCTAAGCGCCGCTCAAGCAAATCACCGTTCTATATCATGAGCCGTTCCCCGAACTCTACTACACGCGTCACGCGGAGAAACGTTCACTAACCCAAATTTGACAAGCAAGTCTGGACATTATGTTCTGGGTAGAAGGCTGCGGTACCATTGTTAGCTTTGGTACTCTCACCTTGTAATCGATTTGTGCACACAAACGTGTGTGATTGCTTTCCTCTCCCCTTCCTTTTTTGTATTGCTGTTTTGTAATATTCTTTCCTTACCGCCTCGGCGTCCCCTGAACTGGTACCATGTGCCGACCAAATGTGTACAGCCAGGCGCGCGTCATACGGGTGCACCTACCTTCTGTTATCTTAATTTTCATGACTTGCTTGACTGTGTCTTCTTTTCCCCTTTTCTTTTTTCCTGCTTTTTTCTGCGCTTTGTATACGAATGTACACTCATTTCCTGTCAAAAATGCCTGTCTTAGTACTGTTGGGCGCGCCCCTTACCTCCCACCAACGGAAGCCAAGTATAGTACTCTCATGTTTCAAAAACCTGACTCTGATTCTTAGAACGGGTGTGTATGGCCAGATGTGCGCATTTCACGGGCTTTGGCATATCTTCTTTAGACCCCTCTCATGCCCCCCGTTGCCACTTGACACTGAAAATACCAATTTCCTTGTTAATTTTTCTTCCGTCGTACTTTTTCTCATGTTCGTACCAGGCGACTGTGAGTTCGTTGTTATATCTTTATGCCCATGCCAAATGCGCGCAAGGGTATATCTTGTTTTTACCCCTCTCTTTCCTCCCTATTGCCTGAAAGGTTAATTACCTTTTAAAAAGTAATTTCTCGCTCAGTTTTTTATTATTTTTGAGTTGTTGTTTTCTGAAGTTCGTTCCCTGTGACTGTAATTTTTTTGCCAATGACAACTGCGTGTATGGGCATTTCTTGTTTTGACCCCTCTTTCACCCATGATGCCACGGGGGAAGGGGGAATTACCTTGTTATTTTTTCTTTCTGTTTCTTTTCTTGTTTGGTTTTTTTTCTCATGTTCCTACCGTGTGACTGTGGGTTCTTGTTATCCTTTTTTTCCCCTCTCGCACTTCTCCAATTTTTTTGCTGCCCACCAACGATGATCCCGTTGTACAAACTCTCCTTTCCCTTTCCCTGTCCTCGCCCTTGCTACATTTTCTGTATATCTACAACAATGAAACCGACTTATTCTGTACTCTGAAGAAAGGAAGTCCTCTTCCTGAACCATCTGTGAACTTCTATTTTTGTGTTTCTTAAATGTTTGTCTCATGTGTCTCTGTCTCTACTTACCTTATTTTTGTGGGCTCTGTGTGAGTTTTTTTGTTTCCAGACGAAATATATATATATATATATATATATATATATATATATATATATATATATATATATATATATATATATATATATATATATATATATATATATATATATATATATATGTAAAGCAAAGGGGAGGATGTGGGAGGTAATTGAAACAGATAAAGAAATTGGAAAGAAAGAAAGAAAGTGGAGAAAAAATGCCCGCCAGGTGGGATCCGCACCGACGACCTCCAGAATACTGGTCTGGTCTGATAACCACTACGCTACCGGCGGGGCGATTTTCCCCTCCACTTTCTGGGGTATTTATGTTTAGGTATTTTTGTTGTTGCGCGTGCTTGGGGGTGGTAGCCAGCGCCACTCGGACTACTCGGGGTGAAGGGGAGCTTCTTTTTAACCACACTGGGCCGTGACTCCAGTGTCTACGACATGTCGGGGGTGGTCGACCAGCGTTGAACCCTCTTATTTATTTATTTATTTATTTATTTATTTATTTATTTATGAAATACTGCAGGCCATAAATATGGCCCAAGTAGGAGTGGGAGGAGGTACAACGATAATGATATGACCAATTACACAGTCGTACAGGTGTAGAGAGAAAAAAAGAAAAAAAACGGAAAAAACAGACAGGTATACAAAATATTCACAAGTAACATAAATCACACTTCAAAGTAATTTTTCAAAGATTTTAGTACATTTCCAGACTCAAAAATATGGTGCGGCAGTTCGTTCCAGCCGGTTATTGTGCGAGGGAAACAAGAGTACTTGAAGTTACTAGTGCGTGCAAAGATAGGTGTTAATTTGTAAGAATGGTGTCCTCTAGTAGGACGTGAAGATAACGGAGTGAGGACGTGCGAAAGGTCCATGATGCCGTTTTTCCTGGATAGTTGAAAAAGAAATTTAAGTCTCGCTAGTTTCCTTCGGGATTCTAAAGTTGGAATTTTGTTATTAATTATTAGTTCTGTCGGGCAGTCAGACTGGCGGAAGCGATTGTAAATAAACCGAACAGCTAATCTTTGGACTCTATCAAGATTGTTAATATCTTTTTTAGTGTGCGGATCCCAGACTTCAGACGCGTACTCTAGACAAGGCCGGATTATTGTGTTAAATGCGAGGAGTTTAGTTTTAGCGGGAGAGCTTTTGAGGGTGTGCCTTAGTAACCCTAACTTTCAACGAGCAGATGAGCAAATCTTTTCAATATTTCAATGTGGTAGGACCAAGTTAAATTGTTGGTGATTGTGACGCCAAGATATTTATAACTTTGTGTAAGTAAAATGGGAGTTCCTTTTATACTGTACGAGTAAATTAGTGGTTGCTTTTTGTTAGTAATGCGCATAGATACAGTTTTCTCGGGGTTTATGTGCATGTCCCAGCACTCACACCAGTTATTAACTGCATCAATACTTTGGTTCAATAACACTTGATCATCTGTGGATTTGACTGAACAAAACAGAAGGCAATCATCGGGAAACAGTCGCATTTCAACACCATGTGTGGCACAGGATGTAATATCATTGATGTAGATTAAAAACAGTAGTGGTCCCAGGACGCTACCCTGGGGAACTCCGGAATCAGCAGGAAGAGGATTGGAGTAGGTACCATTTATATCAACAAACTGTGTGCGAGAAGATAGATACGATGTTACCCATTTCACAATGGTCGAGGGAAAACCAAGCAAGTTAAGTGCGTGAATAAATTTGGAGTGGGGTATTTTATCAAATGCCTTGCTGAAGTCAAGGAAGATAACATCAGTTTGCCCGGATTTTTCTAGGACTCAGGAGAAAGAATGTATACAGGAAACTAATTGGGTTGTAGTGGATAGACCTTTACGAAAACCGCGCTGGAATGGTGATAGTACGTTGCGCTCGTCTAGAAAAGTAATCATATAGTTAGAAATTATGTGCTCTAGAAGTTTACAGCAAGTGCTAGTTAGGGATATTGGTCTGTAGTTAGACAAAAAAGTGGTATTTCCTTTTTTAAGAACGGGAATTACTCGAGCAATGCGCTAGTCGGAGGGAACAATGCCTCGGGATAACGATAACCGAAATATTACTACAAGGAAACGGGAAAGCGACTCGGCGTAACGACGTAAAAAAGCATTTGGCAGGTTGTCCGGACCACAAGAAGATTTTGTTTTAAGGTTCAGAAGCATAAAAAAGACACCTTCAAATGTTATGAAGTCAGGATCAATTTCTACAGAATTACTACCAACGGCACTATTAAATGAGCATGGATTGGAAACAACAGAGTGAAAGTAAGGGTTAAACTCTGTGGCTATTTGTTTCTCATCTTGAATATTTTGATCGCCAAGCACAATGCAATCTGCAGCTTTCTGTTGATTAACTTTGATGGGGCGTCAAAACTTGGCTGGATTTAAGGAATTGGGGTAATTTACCAGAATAAAAGACGTAAGACGTTTTTGCTGGACCGTATTTTTTCTGAAAGCGCCCTCTTTAATTTCTGAAATGGCAATCCTTTTGAGTTGCGCTTTATCATACGCTTCATTTTTCGTGCAATTTGAATGATTTCTCTAGTTATCCATGGATTTTTGGAATGTTGCTTTTTAGTTTTGTTTGGAATACAATTGTCGAGGCAATAGCCACAGAGTGACGGGAAGATATTCCAAAGATAGTTTACATCATCACCAGAAAACCGATCGAAGGCTACATCAAGACAATCTAGAATTGTCTCGTCATGGGCTCTAAAAAAATTTTTAAACACTTTTTGTTTCCCGTGCATATTGTCAGATTGATTACCAAGACGGCATGTAAAGAGAACCAACTTGTGATCAGATAGGCCATCGTCAACCGATACATGTGCGTCAGAAACGCATTTGCTATGAAACACGAGATCTAATATCGACGATGTGTGATCCTGCACCCTTGTCGGCACATTCACAGCTTGCTCAAGGTCGCATGCGAGCATTAAATCAAAAACAACCTGATCACTTGAGGAGGAAGAGCTTAGTTTGGACCAATTATTATTAGGTAAATTAAAATTCCCTGTTAGTATTAGGCGGCTTCCAGAATATTCTACACAGAAATCATAGATTTTGGACAAAAAATTGCCATCTGAGGTCGGAGAGCGGTAGGCCCCTACTAAAATAAAAGAATTTCCAAACACGTTTAGTTTCAAACATAAGCTTTCATGGTCTTCCATTTGTTTCAATGGCGTAACCATCACATGAGTGCTCAAAATAACGGCGACACCTCCGTCACGCGACGGTCTGTCCCTTCTATAAACTGTAAAGTTGCGAGGAACAATTTCAGCATCACTGACACCTTCGTGCAGCCAAGTTTCAGTCAAGACCGTGATGTGAGGAGAGTATGCTAACAATGCGCTCTCTAGTTCAACGACTGTTGATAATGCTTCGCGCGTTCATATTAAGAAGACGCAAGGTTTGATTACGTGGAGGCGGGATTTGTCAGGCATTTTCCGGGGGCTTAAGTGCCGGTGATGAACTTAGACGGGTAATGGTTGGAACCTTTACGCGGCAATCGGTGCTGTCATCCCACATGAACTTGTCGTCATCGATACGGAGTTTATCGTGCAAAAGATAGGGTTTCTTGCCGTTTGCCTTATCAATTTTAGCACTGTCCCACAGCAGTTTACGCCTGCGGAGCGTGCAGCGGGAGTAATCATTTTGGATAAAAATTTCGGTGCCTTTAAGCTTCTTGGCGTTCGTTAGTATTTCTTGTTTTTCGTCAGTATTTGTTGTTTGTTAGTATTTGTTGTATTTCTTGTTATGCTTCCTTTGGCACTAAGACTTGCAGAACAGAGGCCATCACTTTGCACGTAGCAAATCAGAATAGGAAATGAGGGGCTCGTTGCAAATAACACAGAAAGAAGGGTTGGCAGTCAAGAAAACCTCGGAAAGCAAAGGGGGGATGTCGTAGTTCACTGAAAGAGATAAAGAATTTCGAAACAAAGAATGAAAGTGGAGAAAAAATGAAGGAAACCTTTCCGAGGTTTTCTTGACTGCCAACCCTTATATATATATATATATATATATAGAAAAAATAAAAACTCACACAGAGCGCGAAAAAAATAAGGTTAGTAGAGACAGAGACAAACGAGAAAGACTTAGAAAATAAAAATAAGTTTACTGACGTTTCAGGGAGAGGACTCCCTTTCTTCAGAGTACCAAGAAAGGGAGTCCTCTCCCTGAAACGTCAGTAAACTTATTTTTATTTTCGAAGTCTTTCTCGTTTGTCTCTGTCTCTACTAACCTTATATATATATATATATATATATATATATATATATATATATATATATATATATATATATATATATATATATATATATATATATATATATATATATATATATATATATATGCACAAAGTAGAAGTACGCTCTTCGGAGACTTTATTTCCTTTTATATATATATATATATATATATATATATATATATATATATATATATATATATATATATATATATATATATATATATATATATATATATATACATATATATATATAGGAAATGAGGCAGAAATAGGGGTTGGCAGTCAAGAAAACCTCGCAAAACAAAGGAGAGGTTATGGTAGGTCATTGAAATAGATAAAGCATTTGGAAAGAAAGCAAGTGAAGAAAAAATGCCCGCCAGGTGGGATCAGAACCCACGACCTCCAGAATCGCACCAGACCGGTATTCTGGAGGTCGTGGGTTCGGATACCACCTGGCGGGCATTTTTTTCTTCACTTTCTTTCTTTCCAAATTCTTTATCTATTTCAATGACCTTCCATATCCTCCCCTTTGTTTTCGGAGGTTTTCTTGACTGCCAACCCTTATTTCTGCCGTATATATATATATATCTATATATATATAGAGAGAGAGAGAGAGAGCGAATGAGAAAATGGGAAATGAGGGGCTCGGTGAAAAAGGACAGAAAATAAGGGTTGGCAGTCAAGAAAACCTCGTAAAGCAAAGGGGAGGTTGTGGTGGGTTACATAAACAGATGAAGAATTTTTTGAATAAGAACGAAAGTGGTGAAAAAATGCCCGCAGGGTGGGATCCGAAGCCACGACCTCCAGAATACCGGTCTGGTGCGATAACCCTGGTTATCGCTCAAGACGAACGCAAGTCTATATAGCATATAAATATATATATATATATATATATATATATATATCTACGTATCGAAAGCAAGTCTCTTTGCTAAAACATTGGCAACAATCGTGCTTTTACCTTCTTCCAAGTTTTCTTATATATATGTGACGTCCCGCAGACGGATGGTGCAGGGCAGTTGGCCGGAATGGGAGATTAGCCACCAAGAGACGGTGCGGTGCGATAGTGGTGGACGAGGAAGAAGAAGTTGTTAATAAAAGGGGTGGTTTGACGGACGCCATGTCTCCTGCGTTACACTAGCCGACAGGATTTACCGTGCAACCCCGCATCATGACAACATCCAAGAAAGCCATCACCATCCCCAAGTACTCGGGAGCAAGCGACGATGTTCCCTTTGACAAGTGGCTCCGACTCTTCGAGGTGAAGACTGCGGCCGCTGCATGGACCGAGCGAGACAAGTTGTTGAATTTCTCCGATTACCTTGAAGGTGAGGCCTTCCGCTGGTACCTTACCGAGGTGTTTGACACTGGCACAGCTTGGGAGGACCTCGTTGCATGCATGACCGAACGGTTCGCAAGCGCCATCGCGGATCCATTCCGTCAGTTCATCCATTGCCGCCTGAAATCGGGCCAGAGCCTCAAGGACTATTATGATGAAAAAATGTGTCTGGGACGCCTCGCTGAACGAAAGGACGCAAACCTTATATCAGGGCTCATCGACGGCCTTCCTGCTGAAATGGAAATGGCTCTTGCCGGGCTTACTCCACCCACCCCAGCAGCGTGGCTTTCAGCTGCGCTTAGAGTAGAGGCTGCTATGAACCGAGCTAAGTCGCACCGCGTTCCACCAGGTCGACACGCACAGATCAATGCACCGAGCGGCAATTCCCATCAGCGTCCGCCTAATACGCCGGGCCGAGCACCCATGTCCGAATGCAGGCATTCCGCCATGGCCGGCTTGCCACGACAGATGCACTGGCACAATGAATGCCCACGACGCGCAAGCATTTCCGCCCTCGCTACCAATACCAACCAGAGAAACGAGGAGCGCGACCCAAAGCTATGTTAATTCACTTTGATGCACTCATTAACGGGCACCCAGTCAGCGCTACTCTTGATACCGGAGCCACAATTACCTGTATCAGCGAAGCAGTGCTGACAGCCCTTCGCCTACAAATAATGAGAGATTCATGCATCACTGTAGATCAAGTGACATCATCTACCAAAACTTTGGGTCGCGTCAATATAAAAGTACGAATCGGAAAAATCACCAAGGAAATAGAAGCGCACGTTCTGCAAGGAATGAAGAGCAATCTACTTCTTGGCTTGGACAGCGCCTGCCTCTTCAACTTGTTTCTAGACCTCGACACCCTGACCCTACGCCAAGGAAATGATGTCCTCCACTCCCAACGCCCACAAGTCCGTTACGCGGCTGACAAAAACGCTTGTGTACAGGAACCTCAAGCTTCCGATTTGGTCCACCTAAATGAAACTCAGAGGTCTGCACTTATGCAACTTCTCCACAAGTATGAGAACATTTTTTCCAAATCACAAACTGACATTGGGTGTATCAGTAGCGAGATGCATCGCATTCCCGTCACAAACAACGTCCCCATCCGAAGGGCTCCCTATCGATGCTCAGAAGCCGATAGCGTCGAAATGGATAGACAAGTCAGCGACCTTCTCACGCAAGGCGTAATACGGCTGTCTACGTCTCCATACGCTGCCCCGGCACTTCTGGCAGAGAAAAAGGGAGAAGGGCGCACACGTTTCAGCATAGATTGCCGCAAACTGAACGCAGTGACGGTTCCCGACTACCAACCCATCTCTCGCATTGACGACGTTCTAGACTCTCTCGGGAAATCGACGTACTTTTCAACGTTAGACATCACGTCGGGTTACTGGCACGTCAAGATGCACCCGGAAGAGATTCCGAAAACAGCCTTTGTGACACGTACCGGTCACTACGAATGGCTTGTTATGCCTTTCGGTCTCCGTAACGCCCCAGCCACTTTTGAGCGGGCTGTCAAGTCCATCCTAGCAAAAGACCGCTTAGCACACGTCACGAACTACTTCGATGATATTGTGGTGTACTCTGACATGTTTTCTGACCATCTGAAGCATCTCGACGCCGTTTTAAACGCTTTTAAAAGCGAATGCGTCAGGCTCAAAACGAAGAAATGCCAGTTCGCACAAACATCCATTGCGTACCTGGGACACAGGGTTTCAAATAGCGCAGTCACTCCGAAACGAAGCAACGTGGAGGCAATTTTGCGGTTTCCCACACCATCGCGCCCGAAAGAGCTGCAGCGGTTCTCTGTACCGTGAACGTTTACCGTCGGTACATCGCTCACTTCAGTGAAATTGCCCATCCACTGACGTGCCTCCTCAGCAAAGACGCTACGTGGAACTGGGATTCTGACTGCCAACTGGCTTTCACAAAGCTGAATAAATGTGTCACGGAAGAGCCGGTTCTTGCCATCTACGATGCCTCCAAACCTTGTGTGCTGTACTGTGATGCATCCAGCAAAGGTATCGGCGCCGTTTTGAAGCAGGCTGATGAAGAAGGCCGGGAGCACCCAGTTGCATACCACTCACGCAAGCTGCTCAAGCATGAAGTCAATTACGCCATCACAGAGCTTGAATGCTTGGCAATTATTGACGCTATTGACAAATGGCACTGCTATCTACATGGAAAACCTTTTACGGTGGTCACCGATCACGCTGCGCTACAGTGGCTTAAGAACATCAAGAATCCGCGAGGCCGTCTGTTTCCATGGTCCTTGAAACTCTCCATGTACGATGTAAACATCAAGCACCAAAAGGGCGCTGAAAACATTGAAGCTGATGCACTATCGCGAAACCCGATTATTCAGCTCCTATCAGCTGACCAACTGCAAGAGCATCCCAACGACAAACCGCCTTGCAATCACGTCATTGAGAACGGAATGGCCATAGTGACTCACAGAGGGATTCGAAAAGTCTACGTTCCTGCTCCTCTGCGACCTTCTCTTCTTCAGAAGGCTCATGACGCTTTTGGTCACGTTAGAGTCAAGAAGACATTGCGACTTCTGTCTCCACAATATTATTGGCCTGACATCATCACCGATGTCTCAAAATATATTCGCCACTGTGACACTTGCCAGCGCTGCAAGAAGACGAAGACCAAGCGTTTCGGATCTTTGGAGTCACTACCACCAGCTGAACAACCATTTGATCTTCTGGCCATGGACACCATCGGAGGTTTTGCGAACTACGGTTCTCCAAAAAGGTTCATTCACTTGGCCGTTGACCATGCCACTCGTTACGTGTGGGCTTTTGCGCACCGAAATGAGACCTGCGATGCGTACATTTCCTGCCTGAAGAGCATCTTCGTCGCTGGAAAGCCTCGGAAGTTCCTTTCCGACCGCGGAACAGGATTCACCGCAGGCAAATTCAAGCAGTTCCGCAAACACAACAACATTCATTAGCTTTTCACAAGTTCTCAACGCCCGCAGTGTAATGGCCTAAACGAGCGCACTAATCAGTCCATAGTTACTCGCCTCCGCTGCAAAATCAACGACGAACCGCGAAAACCATGGACACGCCTTCTTCCAGAGGTTTCGATGAGTACAACAAGACACCTCATGAAGTCACCGGCTACCCACCATGTTTTCTTATGTATGGCACACCATCATACCCCTGCCTCCTCTCCAACACTGCCGAAACCCTGCAACAAGCTCGCGCAAACGCAGTCCGCAATTCCCTGGCGTATCACGAGAAGAATAAGCTCATCTACGACAAGAAGTTTCTTCCGTCAGAGCTCCAGGTGGGAGACTGTGTGTTATATGAGTCACCCTGGAATCCCAACCGCGGCAAACTCTGCGCGATAATGCAAGGGCCGTATACTGTCCTACGCAAGATCTCTGCGGTAAACTACGAGATCGACCGCAGCGTGGCTCCACTCGGTCGTCAGACTGACATTGTCCATGTGGGGAGGCTAAGACGATATTATCCGCCCCTACACCAAACACTCTCTCGGGGGGAGGGGGAAGCGTGTGACGTCCCGCAGATGGATGGTGCAGGGCAGTTGGCCGGAATGGGAGATTAGCCACCAAGAGACGGTGGGGTGCGATAGTGGTGGACGAGGAAGAAGAAGTTGTTAATAAAAGGGGTGGTTCGACGGACGCCATGTCTCCTGCGTTACATATATATATATATATATATATATCCGGTGTCTCCGGGAGGGGAAAAACTACAAAGCACACGCCGCCACGAGCAGTGAGTTTACATGCGTGTCACCGGTAACAAGGATCCGGATGTTTTTGGGCCTTTCGCCACCCGTGAACTCGTCGCATTTTCTGTTATCCCCACAACCCGCGTTCATGCAGAGTGTTCCTCCTTGCCTCTTTCTTGCCTCCTCCTTGCCACCTTGTTCCTCCCTCTTCCTTTCGGCTTTTTTTTTTGAAGGCTCTTTTTCGCCTGCCTTTGGCAGAATAAGCTCTGTATGCTGTGTGTGGTCGTTTGTGTGTTTGTTTCCCATGTGGCTTGTGTTTCGGGGCGCCGCCCCCACTCTGAGTCCGTACGATTTTACCTTCATTCCTGAGGTAGACCTGTCTCAGGTCGAAACGTTGGAAATAAAGTCTCCGAAGAGCGTACTTCTACTTTGTGCATATATATATATATATATATATATATATATATATATATACATTTATATATATATCTTTATACATTTATATATATATATATATATATTTATACATATATAGAGAGAGAAAGATAACACCCACAAAGCGCGCAGATGCCCGGCAAGATCAATCACAAAGAATTTACTTACGTAGCGGCAATGGAACTTGCCTTGATCAGAGCACAGTTACATGATTTTGAAGGTGCAGCAAAATCATGTAACTGTACTCTAATGAAGGCAAGTCTGTCTGTCTCTCTTTCTGTCTGTCGTTCTGTCTGTCTGTCTGTCTGTCTGTCTGTCTGTCTGTCTGTCTGTCTGTCTGTCTGTCTATCTATCTATCTATCTATCTATCTATCTATCTATCTATATATCTATCTATCTATCTATCTATCTATCTATCTATCTATCTATCTATCTATCTATCTATCTATCTATCTATCTATCTATCTATCTATCTATCTATCTATCTATCTATCTATCTATCTATCTATCTATCTATCTATCTATCCATCTATCTATCTATCTATCTACGTGTGTGTGTGTGTGTGTGCGTGTCCGTGTAAATGAGAGCTCAAAATAGCTGGTTCTGCAAAAGGGGTATAAACCCGAAACGGTCAACGCTACATCCGCGATTATAAAACAGATTTCATGCACGTGTGTACTACCTGCCCGCAAACCTAACGAATACCTTGTGGTTTAAAGTAATCCAGTGTCCTCCGTTCCGGTTTCTCCGATAACCAAAATAAATCTTTAGCACACGAGGAATTAGTTTCAGCAAATTCAGAAACGGGAGGGAACTGGCAACGGGAGGGAACGGGGTAGCACTGGCGGCAAAAGCAGATTTCTTTTTCAGAGAAGAGACCAAGTGCGCCTTAAGTCGTATTTAACGAAGCTACCACACGGCTACATCAGCCGCAGTAGTGGGGTGCTGATGTCAAAATTTAGACTGTCCTGATTAAAGTACCTTAGTATGCTTGGAAACGCTGGCAGTCACGCGTTCTGGTTGTGGCGACCGTCATAAAACTCAACAGTACGGCCAACATGCATCCTGTCTACTCATGGTCAGCAGACCAACAGCTTAGTCCCAGAGCTTTCCCTATGAGTGAGCAGGTTAGAGCAAATGAAGTACTCCTTATCGCAATCGCCAAGGGGAGCGCCATGCTCTCGCAGCCCAGTGAACTTCTGGAGGGAATGTATTTTAAAAACAGGACATCAATTATTCGTACCTGCCAAAAGTGGCGGCTGTCTTGTATAGGGCATTGTATTTCTTATTGCAAAAAAATACTACTCAATGCAAACATTGTTAATCGACCAGGTTTAGAAGACATCCCCTAGGTGGACCAAGTTTCATGAAAGAAAGTTTGACATCCACCTGAGTGCAGCCGCACGGCTACAAAGGAAAGCTATACGGCTTTCTCAGGACAGCTATACGGCTGAGAAAGCCGCATAGATTTTCCTTGTATCCGTGTGGCTGCACTCACGCGGATGTCAAACTTTCCTTAATGCAAACGCTGAAGGAAAAGCGAACACTTTTAACAGCCTTATATGGTATACTTGCTCTAATAACTTCGGCTCACACCAGAATTATTTTCAAAGCAGCGAAAACAATAAACACAAAAAAACTGCTTCACAATGTTAGAGGTCGGTAGCACCACTGCCGTTGCGCTAACTGCGATTTTTTTTTGCTGGAGTTGTTCTCAAATTTTTGATTGCGACAAAGTCTCTTTAAAAATTCACATAGGCACACTGTGCGTGCTGATGTGCTAAGCACATATTGAATTTGCAAATTGGGTATGCTGGGGCAGCATTATTACAAAGCAAAAAATATTTAATGCAAAAGAAAAATAAGTCATGACCATTTTGTCTAACAGAAGCCGATGGCCACTATGCGGTTGTCCATAGCACACCAAACACACGATAAAGGCAGCTGACGTCAAGAAATCAAAAGTAACAGGAATTTATTCTCTGAAAACCATTAAGAGGTTTGAGAGTGTTCAATATCGAACGCTCACATAGGCTCGACCACAACCTGCGTCATATTTAAGCAACCA
Organism: Haemaphysalis longicornis; assembly: GCF_048455015.1. Classification (NCBI taxonomy): domain Eukaryota; kingdom Metazoa; phylum Arthropoda; class Arachnida; order Ixodida; family Ixodidae; genus Haemaphysalis; species Haemaphysalis longicornis. The sequence goes on from NW_027526361.1 coordinate 217,556,112, forward strand.
GAAAAGCAGATGCACTTTACAATAAAAGCTGTCCTCAGAAATAAGGAGGCACTTTCTATGTGCGTGTATCCAATGCCCAGTTTTTAGTACTTTTCGAACTCAAGTTGCTACACACTCGGTATAAGGCTGCATTTACGCTTTATAGATAAGTACGATAGGCTAGTTGATTCCCCGTATTTTCAGAGTGCTGGTTTTCGAGTGGGCTTCTGGGGAACGGTACTAAACCAACACGAGATAAGCGCTTTTCTGCTCAGCTTGTGATTTAGCTATCAGCTCCTTGAACGCGGGTTCATTTAAGGATTCAGCATTATCTATATCATCATCTCGAATTGCAGCGGTTGTCTGAACTGGTGGAACTACTTCCCGGTTTTGTGCAACGCCTTTAAAGAGTATCAGTTGCGAGTTGCGGCTGGAATAATCAGTTACACTGTCGGTTCCTGGTGCACACGCACTCCACCTTCTGATGTCCCTTCAAGGGCGTCATCCGCACACGGCAAAGTCAAATATTCTGAGGTGGATAATGATATCAACTTCAACATTGAGTGATTTCCTTGACTGCTCGTGAACTACTTAGCGTTGGCCTCAATCTCTGCAAACTTCTACAAATACCCTAAAGTCAGAGGCGCGTGTAGTATTCAAATTATTCCAGGCCTCACCTAACTTATGATGTTTGAAATGGCGAATTCTGGAGTATGTGTTTGCTTAACCTTCGCAATCAATGCTTAAGTTCGAAAGCAGAGACCCACATAGGGAGGGATCGATGTATAGACGGTGCTGCGTACGGACAGAGAGAGTGCACTCGACTGTTCCAGCCGCTTTCACAAGGAAATGTGAAACGTTTAAAAATAGCTATGGAATAATGCTGATGGCAGCTGAAAACAGTTGTGTATATATATATATATATATATATATATATATATATATATATATATATATATATATATATATATGCCGGCAGTCTACAACGCCAAAGAAGGCATGGGGGAAGGTTAGACTATTTTTTTACCGTTAGTGACGTTACATAATATTAATTTTTATTAATTCCGTGAGAAAGAAAGAAAAACACGCGCCCAGAGTGGGGACCGAACCCACGCCTTTCGATTCGATCTCGAATGCCTTACCAATTCGGCTATCTGGGCGACTGTGTTCTGCTTCACTTTCTGGGGTATTTATATTTACTACAACTGTATCTGACGCTTGAGGGTGGTAGCCAGCGCCACTCAGACTACACGGAGAGAAGGGGACCTTCTTTTTCAACCCCCGGGGCGTGACGCGAACGTCTACAGCCTGTCATGAGCGGTCAACTGGCGGGAAACCCTCTTATGCTACCTTGGCATCAAGGCTGCCAGAACCGAGGCCCTCGCTAAGCTTTCGCGCGATAATAGGGTTTGGAAATGAGGGGCTCGTTAGGAAATACAGAAAGAAATGCCGGCAGTCTACAACGCCAAAGAAGGCATAGGGGAAGGTTAGACTATTTTTTTACCGTTAGTGACGTTACATTATTATTAATTTTTATTAATTACGTGAGAAAGAAAAAAAAAACACGCGCCCAGAGTGGGGACCGAACCCACGCCTTTCGATTAGATCTCGAATGCCTTTCCAATTCGGCTATCTGGGCGACTGTGTTCTGCTTCACTTTCTGGGGTATTTATATTTACTTCAACTGTATCTGACGCTTGAGGGTGGTAGCCAGCGCCACTGAGACTACACGGAGAGAAGGGGACCTACTTTGTCAACCCCCGGGGCGTGACGCGAACGTCTACAGCCTGTCATAAGCGGTTAACTGGCGGGAAACCCTCTTATGCTACCTTGGCATCAAGGCTGCCAGAACCGAGGCCCTCGCTAAGCTTTCGCGCGATAATAGGGTTTGGAAATGAGGAATATATATATATATATATATATATATATATATATATATATATATATATATATATATATATATATAAAAGGAATAATAGGTCAGCAGTCTACAACGCCAAAGGAAGCATAGGGGTGTGGTTAGGCTCTTTTCTTTTTCACTACGGTTAATTAGGTAAACATTTTTTTTAATTATACAGAAGAAAGAAAATGAAGAAAAACACGCGCCCAGAGTGGGGACCGAACCCACGCCTTTCGATTACATGTCGAATGCCTTACCAATTCGGCTATCTGGGCGACTGTGTTCTCCCTCACTTTCTGGGCTATTTATATTTACTAGAAGTGTATCTGACGCTTGAGGGTGGTAGCCAGCCCCACTCTGACTACACGGGGAGAAGGGGACCTTCTTTTCAACCCCCGGGGCGTGACTCAAACGTCTACAGCCAGTCATGAGCGGGTTACTGGCGGGAATCCCTCTTATGCTACTTAGGCATCAAGGCTGCCACAACCGAGACCCTCGCTAGGCTTTCGCAGAATAATATAGGAAGGAAATGAGGGGCTCGTTGAGGAAATACAGAATAATAGGTCAGCAGTCTACAACGCCAAAGGAAGCATAGGGGTGTGGTTAGGCTCTTTTCTTTTTCACTACGGTTAATTAAGTAAACATTTTTTTCTAATTATACAGAAGAAAGAAAATGAAGAAAAACACGCGCCCAGAGTGGGGACCGAACCCACGCCTTTCGATTACATGTCGAATGCCTTACCAATTCGGCTACCTGGGCGACTGTGTTCTCCCTCACTTTCTGGGCTATTTATATTTACTAGAAGTGTATCTGACGCTTGAGGGTGGTAGCCAGCGCCACTCTGACTACACGGGGAGAAGGGGACCTTCTTTTCAACCCCCGGGGCGTGACTCAAACGTCTACAGCCAGTCATGAGCGGGTTACTGGCGGGAAGCCCTCTTATGCTACCTAGGCATCAAGGCTGCCAGAACCGAGACCCTCGCTAAGCTTTCGCGCGATAATAGGGTTTGGAAATGAGGGGCTCGTTAGGAAATACAGAAAGAAATGCCGGCAGTCTACAACGCCAAAGAAGGCATAGGGGAAGGTTAGACTATTTTTTTACCGTTAGTGACGTTACATTATTATTAATTTTTATTAATTACGTGAGAAAGAAAAAAAAACACGCGCCCAGAGTGGGGACCGAACCCACGCCTTTCGATTAGATCTCGAATGCCTTTCCAATTCGGCTATCTGGGCGACTGTGTTCTGCTTCACTTTCTGGGGTATTTATATTTACTTCAACTGTATCTGACGCTTGAGGGTGGTAGCCAGCGCCACTCAGACTACACGGAGAGAAGGGGACCTACTTTGTCAACCCCCGGGGCGTGACGCGAACGTCTACAGCCTGTCATAAGCGGTTAACTGGCGGGAAACCCTCTTATGCTACCTTGGCATCAAGGCTGCCAGAACCGAGGCCCTCGCTAAGCTTTCGCGCGATAATAGGGTTTGGAAATGAGGAATATATATATATATATATATATATATATATAAATATATATATATATATATATATATATATATATATATATATATATAAAAGGAATAATAGGTCAGCAGTCTACAACGCCAAAGGAAGCATAGGGGTGTGGTTAGGCTCTTTTCTTTTTCACTACGGTTAATTAGGTAAACATTTTTTTTAATTATACAGAAGAAAGAAAATGAAGAAAAACACGCGCCCAGAGTGGGGACCGAACCCACGCCTTTCGATTACATGTCGAATGCCTTACCAATTCGGCTATCTGGGCGACTGTGTTCTCCCTCACTTTCTGGGTTATTTATATTTACTAGAAGTGTATCTGACGCTTGAGGGTGGTAGCCAGCGCCACTCTGACTACACGGGGAGAAGGGGACCTTCTTTTCAACCCCCGGGGCGTGACTCAAACGTCTACAGCCAGTCATGAGCGGGTTACTGGCGGGAATCCCTCTTATGCTACTTAGGCATCAAGGCTGCCACAACCGAGACCCTCGCTAGGCTTTCGCAGAATAATATAGGAAGGAAATGAGGGGCTCGTTGAGGAAATACAGAATAATAGGTCAGCAGTCTACAACGCCAAAGGAAGCATAGGGGTGTGGTTAGGCTCTTTTCTTTTTCACTACGGTTAATTAAGTAAACATTTTTTTCTAATTATACAGAAGAAAGAAAATGAAGAAAAACACGCGCCCAGAGTGGGGACCGAACCCACGCCTTTCGATTACATGTCGAATGCCTTACCAATTCGGCTACCTGGGCGACTGTGTTCTCCCTCACTTTCTGGGCTATTTATATTTACTAGAAGTGTATCTGACGCTTGAGGGTGGTAGCCAGCGCCACTCTGACTACACGGGGAGAAGGGGACCTTCTTTTCAACCCCCGGGGCGTGACTCAAACGTCTACAGCCAGTCATGAGCGGGTTACTGGCGGGAAGCCCTCTTATGCTACCTAGGCATCAAGGCTGCCAGAACCGAGACCCTCGCTAGGCTTTCGCAGAATAATATAGGAAGGAAATGAGGGGCTCGTTGAGGAAATACAGAATAATAGGTCAGCAGTCTACAACGCGAAAGGAAGCATAGGGGTGTGGTTAGGCTCTTTTCTTTTTCACTACGGTTAATTAAGTAAACATTTTTTTCTAATTATACAGAAGAAAGAAAATGAAGAAAAACACGCGCCCAGAGTGGGGACCGAACCCACGCCTTTCGATTACATGTCGAATGCCTTACCAATTCGGCTACCTGGGCGACTGTGTTCTCCCTCACTTTCTGGGCTATTTATATTTACTAGAAGTGTATCTGACGCTTGAGGGTGGTAGCCAACGCCACTCTGACTACACGGGGAGAAGGGGACCTTCTTTTCAACCCCCGGGGCGTGACTCAAACGTCTACAGCCAGTCATGAGCGGGTTACTGGCGGGAAGCCCTCTTATGCTATCTAGGCATCAAGGCTGCCAGAACCGAGACCCTCGCTAGGCTTTCGCAGAATAATATAGGAAGGAAATGAGGGGCTCGTTGAGGAAATACAGAATAATAGGTCAGCAGTCTACAACGCCAAAGGAAGCATAGGGGTGTGGTTAGGCTCTTTTCTTTTTCACTACGGTTAATTAAGTAAACATTTTTTTTAATTATACAGAAGAAAGAAAATGAAGAAAAACACGCGCCCAGAGTGGGGACCGAACCCACGCCTTTCGATTACATGTCGAATGCCTTACCAATTCGGCTATCTGGGCGACTGTGTTCTCCCTCACTTTCTGGGCTATTTATATTTACTAGAAGTGTATCTGACGCTTGAGGGTGGTAGCCAGCGCCACTCTGACTACACGGGGAGAAGGGGACCTTCTTTTCAACCCCCGGGGCGTGACTCAAACGTCTACAGCCAGTCATGAGCGGGTTACTGGCGGGAATCCCTTTTATGCTACTTAGGCATCAAGGCTGCCACAACCGAGACCCTCGCTAGGCTTTCGCAGAATAATATAGGAAGGAAATGAGGGGCTCGTTGAGGAAATACAGAATAATAGGTCAGCAGTCTACAACGCCAAAGGAAGCATAGGGGTGTGGTTAGGCTCTTTTCTTTTTCACTACGGTTAATTAAGTAAACATTTTTTTTAATTATACAGAAGAAAGAAAATGAAGAAAAACACGCGCCCAGAGTGGGGACCGAACCCACGCCTTTCGATTACATGTCTAATGCCTTACCAATTCGGCTACCTGGGCGACTGTGTTCTCCCTCACATTCTGGGCTATTTATATTTACTAGAAGTGTATCTGACGCTTGAGGGTGGTAGCCAGCACCACTCTGACTACACGGGGAGAAGGGGACCTTCTTTTCAACCCCCGGGGCGTGACTCAAACGTCTACAGCCAGTCATGAGCGGGTTACTGGCGGGAAGCCCTCTTTTGCTACCTAGGCATCAAGGCTGCCAGAACCGAGACCCTCGCTAGGCTTTCGCAGAATAATATAGGAAGGAAATGAGGGGCTCGTTGAGGAAATACAGAATAATAGGTCAGCAGTCTACAACGCCAAAGGAAGCATAGGGGTGTGGTTAGGCTCTTTTCTTTTTCACTACGGTTAATTAAGTAAACATTTTTTTTTAATTATACAGAAGAAAGAAAATGAAGAAAAACACACGCCCAGAGTGGGGACCGAACCCACGCCTTTCGATTACATGTCGAATGCCTTACCAATTCGGCTACCTGGGCGACTGTGTTCTCCCTCACTTTCTGGGCTATTTATATTTACTAGAAGTGTATCTGACGCTTGAGGGTGGTAGCCAGCGCCACTCTGACTACACGGGGAGAAGGGGACCTTCTTTTCAACCCCCGGGGCGTGACTCAAACGTCTACAGCCAGTCATGAGCGGGTTACTGGCGGGAAGCCCTCTTATGCTATCTAGGCATCAAGGCTGCCAGAACCGAGACCCTCGCTAGGCTTTCGCAGAATAATATAGGAAGGAAATGAGGGGCTCGTTGAGGAAATACAGAATAATAGGTCAGCAGTCTACAACGCCAAAGGAAGCATAGGGGTGTGGTTAGGCTCTTTTCTTTTTCACTACGGTTAATTAAGTAAACATTTTTTTTAACTATACAGAAGAAAGAAAATGAAGAAAAACACGCGCCCAGAGTGGGGACCGAACCCACGCCTTTCGATTACATGTCGAATGCCTTACCAATTCGGCTATCTGGGCGACTGTGTTCTCCCTCACTTTCTGGGCTATTTATATTTACTAGAAGAGTATCTGACGCTTGAGGGTGGTAGCCAGCGCCACTCTGACTACACGGGGAGAAGGGGACCTTCTTTTCAACCCCCGGGGCGTGACTCAAACGTCTACAGCCAGTCATGAGCGGGTTACTGGCGGGAATCCCTTTTATGCTACTTAGGCATCAAGGCTGCCACAACCGAGACCCTCGCTAGGCTTTCGCAGAATAATATAGGAAGGAAATGAGGGGCTCGTTGAGGAAATACAGAATAATAGGTCAGCAGTCTACAACGCCAAAGGAAGCATAGGGGTGTGGTTAGGCTCTTTTCTTTTTCACTACGGTTAATTAAGTAAACATTTTTTTTAATTATACAGAAGAAAGAAAATGAAGAAAAACACGCGCCCAGAGTGGGGACCGAACCCACGCCTTTCGATTACATGTCTAATGCCTTACCAATTCGGCTACCTGGGCGACTGTGTTCTCCCTCACTTTCTGGGCTATTTATATTTACTAGAAGTGTATCTGACGCTTGAGGGTGGTAGCCAGCACCACTCTGACTACACGGGGAGAAGGGGACCTTCTTTTCAACCCCCGGGGCGTGACTCAAACGTCTACAGCCAGTCATGAGCGGGTTACTGGCGGGAAGCCCTCTTTTGCTACCTAGGCATCAAGGCTGCCAGAACCGAGACCCTCGCTAGGCTTTCGCAGAATAATATAGGAAGGAAATGAGGGGCTCGTTGAGGAAATACAGAATAATAGGTCAGCAGTCTACAACGCCAAAGTAAGCATAGGGGTGTGGTTAGGCTCTTTTCTTTTTCACTACGGTTAATTAAGTAAACATTTTTTTTTAATTATACAGAAGAAAGAAAATGAAGAAAAACACACGCCCAGAGTGGGGACCGAACCCACGCCTTTCGATTACATGTTGAATGCCTTACCGATTCGGCTACCTGGGCGACTGTGTTCTCCCTCACTTTCTGGGCTATTTATATTTACTAGAAGTGTATCTGACGCTTGAGGGTGGTAGCCAGCGCCACTCTGGCTACACGGGGAGAAGGGGACCTTCTTTTCAACCCCCGGGGCGTGACTCAAACGTCTACAGCCAGTCATGAGCGGGTTACTGGCGGGAAGCCCTCTTATGCTACCTAGGCATCAAGGCTGCCAGAACCGAGACCCTCGCTAGGTTTTCGCAGAATAATACAGGAAGGAAATGAGGGGCTCGTTTTGGAAATACAGAATAATAGGTCAGCAGTCTACAACGCCAAAGGAAGCATAGGGGTGTGGTTAGGCTCTTTTCTTTTTCACTACGGTTAATTAAGTAAACATTTTTTTCTAATTATACAGAAGAAAGAAAATGAAGAAAAACACGCGCCCAGAGTGGGGACCGAACCCACGCCTTTCGATTACATGTCGAATGCCTTACCAATTCGGCTACCTGGGCGACTGTGTTCTCCCTCACTTTCTGGGCTATTTATATTTACTAGAAGTGTATCTGACGCTTGAGGGTGGTAGCCAGCGCCACTCTGACTACACGGGGAGAAGGGGACCTTCTTTTCAACCCCCGGGGCGTGACTCAAACGTCTACAGCCAGTCATGAGCGGGTTACTGGCGGGAAGCCCTCTTATGCTACCTAGGCATCAAGGCTGCCAGAACCGAGACCCTCGCTAGGCTTTCGCAGAATAATATAGGAAGGAAATGAGGGGCTCGTTGAGGAAATACAGAATAATAGGTCAGCAGTCTACAACGCCAAAGGAAGCATAGGGGTGTGGTTAGGCTCTTTTCTTTTTCACTACGGTTAATTAAGTAAACATTTTTTTCTAATTATACAGAAGAAAGAAAATGAAGAAAAACACGCGCCCAGAGTGGGGACCGAACCCACGCCATTCGATTACATGTCGAATGCCTTACCAATTCGGCTACCTGGGCGACTGTGTTCTCCCTCACTTTCTGGGCTATTTATATTTACTAGAAGTGTATCTGACGCTTGAGGGTGGTAGCCAGCGCCACTCTGACTACACGGGGAGAAGGGGACCTTCTTTTCAACCCCCGGGGCGTGACTCAAACGTCTACAGCCAGTCATGAGCGGGTTACTGGTGGGAAGCCCTCTTATGCTACCTAGGCATCAAGGCTGCCAGAACCGAGACCCTCGCTAGGCTTTCGCAGAATAATATAGGAAGGAAATGAGGGGCTCGTTGAGGAAATACAGAATAATAGGTCAGCAGTCTACAACGCCAAAGGAAGCATAGGGGTGTGGTTAGGCTCTTTTCTTTTTCACTACGGTTAATTAAGTAAACATTTTTTTCTAATTATACAGAAGAAGGAAAATGAAGAAAAACACGCGCCCAGAGTGGGGACCGAACCCACGCCTTTCGATTACATGTCGAATGCCTTACCAATTCGGCTACCTGGGCGACTGTGTTCTCCCTCACTTTCTGGGCTATTTATATTTACTAGAAGTGTATCTGACGCTTGAGGGTGGTAGCCAGCGCCACTCTGACTACACGGGGAGAAGGGGACCTTCTTTTCAACCCCCGGGGCGTGACTCAAACGTCTACAGCCAGTCATGAGCGGGTTACTGGCGGGAAGCCCTCTTATGCTACCTAGGCATCAAGGCTGCCAGAACCGAGACCCTCGCTAGGCTTTCGCAGAATAATATAGGAAGGAAATGAGGGGCTCGTTGAGGAAATACAGAATAATAGGTCAGCAGTCTACAACGCCAAAGGAAGCATAGGGGTGTGGTTAGGCTCTTTTCTTTTTCACTACGGTTAATTAAGTAAACATTTTTTTCTAATTATACAGAAGAAAGAAAATGAAGAAAAACACGCGCCCAGAGTGGGGACCGAACCCACGCCTTTCGATTACATGTCGAATGCCTTACCAATTCGGCTACCTGGGCGACTGTGTTCTCCCTCACTTTCTGGGCTATTTATATTTACTAGAAGTGTATCTGACGCTTGAGGGTGGTAGCCAGCGCCACTCTGACTGCACGGGGAGAAGGGGACCTTCTTTTCAACCCCCGAAGCGTGACTCAAACGTCTATAGCCAGTCATGAGCGGGTTACTGGCGGGAAGCCCTCTTATGCTACCTAGGCATCAAGGCTGCCAGAACCGAGACCCTTGCTAGGCTTTCGCAGAATAATATAGGAAGGAAATGAGGGGCTCGTTGAGGAAATACAGAATAATAGGTCAGCAGTCTACAACGCCAAAGGAAGCATAGGGGTGTGGTTAGGCTCTTTTCTTTTTCACTACGGGTTATTAAGTAAACATTTTTTTTAATTATACAGAAGAAAGAAAATGAAGAAAAACACGTGCCCAGAGTGGGGACCGAACCCACGCCTTTCGATTACATGTCGAATGCCTTACCAATTCGGCTACCTGGGCGACTGTGTTCTCCCTCACTTGCTGGGCTATTTATATTTACTAGAAGTGTATCTGACGCTTGAGGGTGGTAGCCAGCGCCACTCTGACTACACGGGGAGAAGGGGACCTTGTTTTCAACAACCCCCGGGGCGTGACTCAAACGTCTACAGCCAGTCATGAGCGGGTTACTGGCGGGAAGCCCTCTTATGCTACCTAGGCATCAAGGCTGCCAGAACCGAGACCCTCGCTAGGCTTTCGCAGAATAATATAGGAAGGAAATGAGGGGCTCGTTGAGGAAATACAGAATAATAGGTCAGCAGTCTACAATGCCAAAGGAAGCATAGGGGTGTGGTTAGGCTCTTTTCTTTTTCACTACGGTTAATTAAGTAAACATTTTTTTCTAATTATACAGAAGAAAGAAAATGAAGAAAAACACGCGCCCAGAGTGGGGACCGAACCCACGCCTTTCGATTACATGTCGAATGCCTTACCAATTCGGCTACCTGGGCGACTGTGTTCTCCCTCACTTTCTGGGCTATTTATATTTACTAGAAGTGTATCTGACGCTTGAGGGTGGTAGCCAGCGCCACTCTGACTACACGGGGAGAAGGGGACCTTCTTTTCAACCCCCGAAGCGTGACTCAAACGTCTATAGCCAGTCATGAGCGGGTTACTGGCGGGAAGCCCTCTTATGCTACCTAGGCATCAAGGCTGCCAGAACCGAGACCCTCGCTAGGCTTTCGCAGAATAATATAGGAAGGAAATGAGGGGCTCGTTGAGGAAATACAGAATAATAGGTCAGCAGTCTACAACGCCAAAGGAAGCATAGGGGTGTGGTTAGGCTCTTTTCTTTTTCACTACGGTTAATTAAGTAAACATTTTTTTCTAATTATACAGAAGAAAGAAAATGAAGAAAAACACGCGCCCAGAGTGGGGACCGAACCCACGCCTTTCGATTACATGTCGAATGCCTTACCAATTCGGCTACCTGGGCGACTGTGGTCTCCCTCACTTTCTGGGCTATTTATATTTACTAGAAGTGTATCTGACGCTTGAGGGTGGTAGCCAGCGCCACTCTGACTACACGGGGAGAAGGGGACCTTCTTTTCAACCCCCGAAGCGTGACTCAAACGTCTATAGCCAGTCATGAGCGGGTTACTGGCGGGAAGCCCTCTTATGCTACCTAGGCATCAAGGCTGCCAGAACCGGGACCCTCGCTAGGCTTTCGCAGAATAATATAGGAAGGAAATGAGGGGCTCGTTGAGGAAATACAGAATAATAGGTCAGCAGTCTACAACGCCAAAGGAAGCATAGGGGTGTGGTTAGGCTCTTTTCTTTTTCACTACGGTTAATTAAGTAAACATTTTTTTTAATTATACAGAAGAAAGAAAATGAAGAAAAACACGCGCCCAGAGTGGGGACCGAACCCACGCCTTTCGATTACATGTCGAATGCCTTACCAATTCGGCTACCTGGGCGACTGTGTTCTCCCTCACTTTCTGGGCTATTTATATTTACTAGAAGTGTATCTGACGCTTGAGGGTGGTAGCCAGCGCCACTCTGACTACACGGGGAGAAGGGGACCTTGTTTTCAACAACCCCCGGGGCGTGACTCAAACGTCTACAGCCAGTCATGAGCGGGTTACTGGCGGGAAGCCCTCTTATGCTACCTAGGCATCAAGGCTGCCAGAACCGAGACCCTCGCTAGGCTTTCGCAGAATAATATAGGAAGGAAATGAGGGGCTCGTTGAGGAAATACAGAATAATAGGTCAGCAGTCTACAACGCCAAAGGAAGCATAGGGGTGTGGTTAGGCTCTTTTCTTTTTCACTACGGTTAATTAAGTAAACATTTTTTTCTAATTATACAGAAGAAAGAAAATGAAGAAAAACACGCGCCCAGAGTGGGGACCGAACCCACGCCTTTCGATTACATGTCGAATGCCTTACCAATTCGGCTACCTGGGCGACTGTGTTCTCCCTCACTTTCTGGGCTATTTATATTTACTAGAAGTGTATCTGACGCTTGAGGGTGGTAGCCAGCGCCACTCTGACTACACGGGGAGAAGGGGACCTTCTTTTCAACCCCCGAAGCGTGACTCAAACGTCTATAGCCAGTCATGAGCGGGTTACTGGCGGGAAGCCCTCTTATGCTACCTAGGCATCAAGGCTGCCAGAACCGAGACCCTCGCTAGGCTTTCGCAGAATAATATAGGAAGGAAATGAGGGGCTCGTTGAGGAAATACAGAATAATAGGTCAGCAGTCTACAACGCCAAAGGAAGCATAGGGGTGTGGTTAGGCTCTTTTCTTTTTCACTACGGTTAATTAAGTAAACATTTTTTTAATTATACAGAAGAAAGAAAATGAAGAAAAACACGCGCCCAGAGTGGGGACCGAACCCACGCCTTTCGATTACATGTCGAATGCCTTACCAATTCGGCTACCTGGGCGACTGTGTTCTCCCTCACTTTCTGGGCTATTTATATTTACTAGAAGTGTATCTGACGCTTGAGGGTGGTAGCCAGCGCCACTCTGACTACACGGGGAGAAGGGGACCTTGTTTTCAACAACCCCCGGGGCGTGACTCAAACGTCTACAGCCAGTCATGAGCGGGTTACTGGCGGGAAGCCCTCTTATGCTACCTAGGCATCAAGGCTGCCAAAACCGAGACCCTCGCTAGGCTTTCGCAGAATAATATAGGAAGGAAATGAGGGGCTCGTTGAGGAAATACAGAATAATAGGTCAGCAGTCTACAATGCCAAAGGAAGCATAGGGGTGTGGTTAGGCTCTTTTCTTTTTCACTACGGTTAATTAAGTAAACATTTTTTTCTAATTATACAGAAGAAAGAAAATGAAGAAAAACACGCGCCCAGAGTGGGGACCGAACCCACGCCTTTCGATTACATGTCGAATGCCTTACCAATTCGGCTACCTGGGCGACTGTGTTCTCCCTCACTTTCTGGGCTATTTATATTTACTAGAAGTGTATCTGACGCTTGAGGGTGGTAGCCAGCGCCACTCTGACTACACGGGGAGAAGGGGACCTTCTTTTCAACCCCCGAAGCGTGACTCAAACGTCTATAGCCAGTCATGAGCGGGTTACTGGCGGGAAGCCCTCTTATGCTACCTAGGCATCAAGGCTGCCAGAACCGAGACCCTCGCTAGGCTTTCGCAGAATAATATAGGAAGGAAATGAGGGGCTCGTTGAGGAAATACAGAATAATAGGTCAGCAGTCTACAACGCCAAAGGAAGCATAGGGGTGTGGTTAGGCTCTTTTCTTTTTCGCTACGGTTAATTAAGTAAACATTTTTTTAATTATACAGAAGAAAGAAAATGAAGAAAAACACGCGCCCAGAGTGGGGACCGAACCCACGCCTTTCGATTACATGTCGAATGCCTTACCAATTCGGCTACCTGGGCGACTGTGTTCTCCCTCACTTTCTGGGCTATTTATATTTACTAGAAGTGTATCTGACGCTTGAGGGTGGTAGCCAGCGCCACTCTGACTACACGGGGAGAAGGGGACCTTGTTTTCAACAACCCCCGGGGCGTGACTCAAACGTCTACAGCCAGTCATGAGCGGGTTACTGGCGGGAAGCCCTCTTATGCTACCTAGGCATCAAGGCTGCCAGAACCGAGATATATATATATATATATATATATATATATATATATATATATATATATTTAGAATGTAAGTAAGGGAAGGCAGTCAAGAAAACCAAGGAAAGCTAAGAGGAAAATGTGCTAGGTACCTTTTATTACCTTTGTAACAGATACAAATTTTTGAATAAACGAAAGAAATTGAAGAAAAATGTCCGCCAGGTGTGACCCGATGCCACGATCTCCAGAATACGCGTCTGGTGCAATGACAACTACACTACCCGCGGGGCTGTGCTCACCTTCACTGGGTCGGGTAGTTATGCTCAGGAATTGTTTATTGTGCTTGGGGCTGGTAACAAGCGCCACTCCGAGTGCTTGGGCTGAAGGGGACCTTCTTATTAACCCGCGGTCCGTGATTCAAGCGTCTACGAGATGTTGAGAGCGGTCAATCAGCGTTGAACCCTCTTAAGCTACCTCTGGCGCAAGACGGCCAGAAAATAGGCCCTCGAAAAGAACGTAGCGAATGAGAATGAGAAATGAGGGCTCGTAAACTTCAGACACAAATAATTATAGGCAGTCAAGAAATCGTAGGGAAGCTAAGGGGAAAATATGGTAGGTCAGTTTACGACCTTTTAAACAGACAAAGTTTTTTTAAAGAAAGGATAAAGTTGAGAAAAACAGGCCGCCGGGTGAGATTACAACCCACGACCTCCGGAATATGCGTCTGGGGCAATGACATCAACGCTACCGAAGGGGCTGTGCTCTGCTACACTTTCTCAGGTATTTTTGTTACAGTAATTGTTTCCTCAATTTGGAGGGGAGGGTAGCGCAAGACGGCCAGAAAATAGGCCCTCGAAAAGAAGGTAGCGAATGATAATGAGAAATGAGGGCTCCTAAACTTCAGACACAAATAAGGATAGGCAGTCAAGAAATCCTAGAGCAGCGAAGGGGAAAATATGGTAGGTCAGTTTACGACCTTTGAAACTGACAAAGTTTTTTTAAAGAAAGAATAAAGTTGAGAAAAACAGGCCGCCGGGTGAGATCACAACCCACAACCTCCGGAATACGCGTCTGGGGCAATGACAACAACGCTACCGAAGGGGCTGTGCTCTGCTACACTTTCTCAGGTATTTTTGTTACAGTAATTGTTTCCTCAATTTAGAGGGGAGGGGGGAGGGTAGCTGGCGCCACTCCGACTACACCGGGTGTAGTCGGAGTGGTGACACCGGGCAGTGACTGTAGCGTCTACATTTCGGGAACGGTCGACCAGCGTTTAAACCTTGTAAGGGGCCATGAAGACAAAATGCAAGTTTGGTTCATTCAAAAGATTGCCTCGTTAGAAGCCCATTGACACCACTTTTAAACTAAACTTCGCTCAGACAGACAGACCGACAATGAACTTTATCGTTTTGACAGACAATGAACTTTATTGAACTTCGCTCAGATAAGCTATATAATTAGAAAAAGGGAATGGCCATTCAACCCACTAGCTCAATTCCCGCAACAGAACCTATGGTGTCATACTAGCTAGCTCTGCGATTGGGGGAGGCCGGCAAAAGCAAAGGCAAATTAGGCAGGCCCTAAAAGCTTGGGGAACGAGCTATTTGGCTTTAAATTTAGACCACATTCATATACCAGAAAGAATTGTAGAAGAAATAGCGTTAGTTAAGAAAGCAGACGCAAACATAGAAGCGCCGATGCGTACTGCGGTTGGTACTGCCTGAACTATGCTTGGTTTAGAGGCGCAGGACTGTGGGATTTTGGGGTGTCTTAGACAATACTGCCCGCTTAACGCAAGAGGCGGTGTCTTACTTGACCATATTTCTCGAGCGAGCACCATGTTTCTGCAGGAACAAAAAAAAAGCCAGGCTTAAATACTGTCGCAGGCCAAACAAAGGCAGAAAGCACCATGCCGCTGTGTGGTGGCGCCGTGTAGGTTGACTTACAGTAAACAAGTCTCCGCTTCACACAATGTTTCGATGAAAGACCGGTTCTTGTGATGTCATTGCAAAGGTCGTTGAAACACATGTTTTAGCGCAAGAATCAAAATTTTAACTTAAATTGATAAATTTCCCAGTAAATAAAGCATTGTTTGCCTCCGCACGAGCGCTGGGGGCACTCTAAAAAACATAATATTTTGAATGCAACAAACTTGTATTCTGTCTTCGTGGCTCCTTTAGGCTACCTATGGCACCCAGACTTCCAGAACAGAGGCCCTCGCTTTGCATGTAGCGAATCAGAATGGGAAATGCAGGGCTTGTAAACTCAATGCTGAAATAAACATAGGCTGTCAAGGAACCTTAGGAAAGCAAATGGGAAAATGAAGGTCGTTTTGTTATCTTTGAAACAGACACCTTTTTTTTAAGAAAAAAAGAAAGCGCAGAAAAACATGCTCGCCGGTTTGGATCCCAATGCAGTACCTCCCGAATACGCATCTGGGGCAATGCCCTCTCCGTTACCGGTGGGGCTGCGCTACCCTCCATTTTGTCGGGTATCTATGTTACACTATTTGTTCACTGCGCTTGGGGGTAGTAGTAAGCGCCACTCTGACTACTCGGTGTGAAGGAGACCTTATTAACCCTCGGGACGTGACTCGATTGTATGCAGCATGGCCAGAGCGGCCGGCCAGCTTAGAACCCTCTAGAGCTACCTATGGCATCAAGACTGCCTACCCTTATTTCTGTCTGTGGATATATTGCCGCAGTGCTGTCATCATGCAAGCCCATTAGCGCATGTCTCATGGCAGTTTCCCTCATACAATCCCCCATTGGATATGCGCCACAGCGCCTGTACAAAAGGAACTTTAGAGGAAACAAGGACTAGGATTGGGGCGCGCTCTGCTTGTTTGACAGTGCTACTTCATCGCGGCCTAGCGTGTTCTCTGCCGGTGTAGATACGCCAATAAACCCTCTTGGTTCATTCTTCCCGTTACATTTTTGGGGGAGTGGGCTGGGCACCAACCTGTGGACTTCGACCCCGAAGAAACCGTCAACTTCAAGCCTGCCGGAATGTACACAACATTCGTCCACAATCCCAGCCGCCACCAGCGAGGCCGTGAACCTGAGTTCGGTCGCCTTACAACTCGAACTAGGGCCGTCATGACCACCACCGCCAGCCAAACCACCAAGTGCAGCGGTTGAACCTCGCCACTGGTTTTTTCACGCACCATGCACACCACAGGCGTTTCACAAGACACCTTTTCGGGCGTGGAGGACTGGCTGGACGACTTCAATCCTGTAGCCGTGTTTAACGATTTGAACGCCGATCGCAAACTCAGCCTCGTTTACTTTTCGCTGGAAGATTCCGCTCGAACGTGGTTCGTAAATCAGGAGCGCTCGGTGACAAGCTGGCCAGAGTTCCGGCGTCAGTTGCAGGAGCGCTACGGCCGGGACGAGCGGAAAGAGAAGGCAGAGCGTCGTCTTCAATCCCGGGCTCAGAAGCCAAATGAGACCGTGGGCATGTTTGTGGAAATCATGTCGCTCTCTAGTAGACGCACTGACCTCAGAATTAGTGAAGCAGTGAAGGCGCGCCACTTCATGCGTTGTGTCAAGGAACAGATTTTCCCTCGACTTGATCGAGGCCCTCCTACGATTCTAGCCGAATTTGGACGAGAGGCTTCCACCATGGAAACCTCGCTGCAGGAACGCGCCACGCAGTACGGACAAGGAATCGTGCAGCTTGCGGATCGCCTATTGACATGAGAGCCCACCGGGAACTTGTGCGTAGCGTTCAGCGCGAAGACCACACCTACTACAAGGAAGCGACAACCAGACAACCGTCGCTACCATCGCCGGTGTTATCTCTGAAGAAGTCCACCCAGCAATAAAAAGGGCCCATCTCCCCGCGAGGGGGACTCGAGTAAATGCGTCGCATAGGGGGTGGGTGTATTGCGTTAACGTTTAGTGTTTGGGTAGTTGGTGGTAGTGAATGCGTTGTATCAGCAGCTTCTTGACGTAGTTTGAATGAGTCAAGGATATAAGGCGCGTTCGTAGCCTTTCATTCGGTGTCGGTTTTGTGGCGCAGTGGGAAGAGCACCATGTACCTCGCGTTCCGCCCACAGGTAGTGAATGCGTTGTATCAGCAGCTTCTTGCCGTAGTTTGAATGAGTCAAGGATATAAGGCGCGTTCGCAGCCTTCCATTCTGTGTCAGCTTTGTGGCGCAGTGGGTAGAGCACCATGTACCTTGCGTTCCGCCCGCAGAATCGTGGGATCAAAACCAGGCGCCGGTAAGTATTATTTTTTTGTATAGTGTAGGGGGAGGGGTGCGGACCTGTTGTTGAGATCGAGGAGGGTAGCGTGATGCGGGAGAGGAGAAGTGGGGGAGAGGGCGCACCTGGAACGGCTGTTGCGGACGCCGAAGCACGCCGACAACGCCGGGTGACATCGTGAGTTAAAGAAGTGCTCTGCATTTAAAACACAGACAACTGAAGTCTAACAGCCGGTTCAAACCTACACGGATGTCCTGTGCACCCCAGCTCCTGTGACATGCCGACTAACAGCTTATACTGATGTAGTCCGCACACCTGCTGCTGCGGCGCTTGTGTTTCCGCCGGCTGCCCCACAGCCATTTAGGCGTGTCTTGAACCCTGTGACCCGTTTCGAATCAAGACGCCTGGTACGTAAAGCGTCGGTCTTACCAGAAAACCGGCGCTCTGGTACCATTGCGGAGAAGACGGTCATGTAATCCGCCACCGCCCTTATCACCGAATGGGGCTGCGTGATTTTTCGCCGGAAGAGCCGCGAACACCCTAAGGGAAACGGCTGCGGGGAATTCAGGAGTATCCGGCTTTCAACCAGGTACCCTCAACACCCCGAGTAGTGGACCAATCGAGGTCTTCCTCACCCCGACACTACTCCTAGCCTCCTCGTCCTCTCAGTTCTGAGCAGACTGAGAACAGGTCCCTGAGGCCACGTCGGGGAACCTAAAGCCTGCGACATGCGGGGGTTAGGCCGCTGCAAATCAACGTCAATTGCCTCCATTGACGTGGCGAACACCGCCGACTCACCCGACCCAAACGAGGAACACTGAAGAAAACGAAACAATTTCCGCCGACATTACAGTCTATGTCAATAATCGCTCTAGTCGACACTGGTGCCGATCATTCTGCTATAAATAGCTTCCTCCCGACAAACCTTCGGATGGTTACAACACCCTGGAATGGCTAGCCAACTGGTAAAGCAAGCGGTCACGTCGTGGTGCCGGTTGGCATGTGTACCGCGAGGATCAAAGTTCGCGGTTTGACCTTTCGCAGTTGTTTCATTTTGCTGCACGACTGCTCAAAATAGCTTTTACTCGGCCTGGACTACCTTGGCGTGTACGGCGCTGAAATAAACTTACTGAAGCTGGTCGTACTATTTTCCGCCCCACAAGCACCGTACGACGAGGACGCAAAGCCAAGACCGGCACTCCTCATTCGCGAAGGCATCCTGACACTGCCACCTACCTCAAGCCAGCATGTTTGTCTCCGTTGAATACTAGCGAGCCCCGGCAAATTGTAGCTCCGTAGAGCAAAAAGTTTCGCTACGCCTCGGTCGGCAAGTTTTCACCCCTAGTGGCCTGATGGACCTAATTAACGGACGAACCAGAATCCTCTTAAATTCAAGTGCGCAACTACAGCATCTGCCATCCCATGAAGCCGTCGCCTACTTCGTTCGAGCAAGTCAGCGACGGTCCTAAGATACACAGTATACCGGAATCATTGACGTCTACTTATTTTGCGAAAACACAAAAGGCTGCCATGATCTCCAACCTGACAGCACAACAGTTGCAGCTTCTCCAGCTTCTAGACTTTTTTAGCGATTGCTTTGCTACGTCATTAAAAGTACGACAGACCTCCACGCCAAAACATTGCATCATAACAAACAAAAACAAGCGACCCATACACCAGCGCCTTTACCGGGTTTGGTAAAGGGACAAGATAAAATTTGTCGGAAGGTGAAAGAAAAGCTCACCGACGACGTCTTAGAACCGTTAACGACCCCAGGGGATCAGCTGCGGTCATCTTAAAAAAGAAAGACTGTACTCCTTGTGTCTGGTACAGAAAACTCAACAAAAAAAAAGATTTCAAAAAAAGTCTTCTATCCCCTCGCGTGTATCGACGACTCTTTAAACCGCCTCCGCCACACTGCGGTCTTCTCATCGATTGTATTACGCAGTGGATACTGGCAAATAGAGTTCCAATAATGCGACCATGAAACAACCGCATTTATTACTCCGGGCGGGCTCTACTAATAAAGGGGCTCCGGTTCAGATGGTGTGCCGTTCCTGCCACGTTCCAAAGAATGATGGACGCTGTTGTATCCGTCCAAAAATGGCAGGCATGCCTTGTCCCTCAGGACGACGTGGCAGCATTGTTTTCATCTTTCGGAGAGCACTTAGCGTGACTCCGTCAGTTCTGGAAGCCATCCGCTGTACGCTACTTTCTTTGAAATGAGAAATGTGCCTCTTGGGGTACAAGGAACCAAAATTTTCAGGTCTTGTTGTCAGTACTGAAGACATCCGCCCCGAGCAGGAGATAACAACAGCCGTAGCAACATTTGCAATTCCAATTCACAAAGGAGCGTTCCGCCGCTCTTTGGGCTTCTGTGCATACTATCGACGCTTTGTGCCTAATGTTTGTAGAATAGCGGAGCCTTCAACTTGTTTGACAAGAAATAACACTCCCTTCAGATGGGGCCCGAATGAGTACGTGGCGTTCGACGAGCTCAAAAATTGGGTGCTGAATGCGCCTGCCTTTGGTCATTTCAATGAATACGCAGAAACAAAAACACACACAGATGCAAGCGATATCGACCTAGGAGCGGTACTTCTATAGTAGGAAGATTGTGTCTAGTGTGTGATAGCATACGCCAGCTGAACCCTCTCACACGCCCAAGTCAGCTACTCCACAACAGAAAAGCGAATGCTTGGAAGTCATGTGGGCGGTCACCCTATTCCGGCCACATTTACACGGTCGACATTTTAAACTGGCAACTTATATTCATTCCCTCTATTGGCTGGCGAATCTGACATAGCCCTCTGGGCATCTAGCCCCCTGGAGACTGCGACTGCAGGATTTCGACATCCCGATAGTGAACAAGTCGGGTCGCAGGAAGAGCGACGCTGTTTGTCACGCGCCGCAGTTGCTCAGGACTCAACCGATGCAGACGATCACGGGGGCTTCCTAGGTGCCATACCCCAGTGGCTCTCCCTCAAGAACAGCGGAATGATATAGAGCTCCGTCATCTAATTGATTACCTCCAAGGCCAAACCGCTCGGTTACCTCAAATTAGCGCACGCAGCAGTACAGCGTTTTGTCTCCTCAAAAGCGTCCTGTACAACAAAAATTTTGGTTCACAGAAGCAACGCACTTACTAGATATTTTTGCCTTCCCGGTGATGTCAAATAATGCCAGGCATGATGTCTGAACTGAGTAATATCGCTGTGTAAAGCAGATTTTTAACAATCGAATAAAAGGTAGGATGTCTTCAATCACGTGCAACTACCCTGTTAAGACATGATGATTTGCTTCCTAGGCGAGGTCGACCATTGATTAGGAGGAGCCTTTTGAACATGGCAGCTTATCTTAGTAGCTCGTTGCTTTCCCTTCTTATTTATCGGTTCTAAAGCTATTGTCTTAATCTCGACGTCCACTTTGAATTATCAACTTCCTCTTCAAGATTGTGATGACTACTTATTGATTTGGCTATGATAACATCAGAATGTGAACAGGTATAAAAACGGACAAGACGTGTTTGAGAGGCACACCGGGCGCGAGCAGGACCATCTAGTACTGCATTCTACAGGTTGGTGTCTTTCACACGCTGATGTTTCATTCTGCCTGCATTTTAACTTATCAAATGCACATTTAGAGCCTGTTTTATTACCTTGAGTTTCTGCTCGTCTAAAAAACCCTTTGAATGTTAGATTTTTAACCCCAATCTGAAATGTTGTTCATATCGGTTTGCAAACGAGTTAGATTGTGTAGATAGTTCTGGGCTCAAGTATTTGAAAACACTGTAAGAGGTACATCTTTAGCATTGCCGTGGATACAACAAATTGTAAGTAATACACTGTTTCATATAAAAGAAATACCAAACGTCGCTGCGCTGGATGAAACATTTTCGTGGCTGAGTCAGCTCTTTTCTTTTTGACGTTAAAAGTGCGTTTCTGTACCTGTCACATGTATAACTCGAAGCAACGGTGTTCCAAAAAAACTAATCATGGTGGTTTTTTCTCCGGCTACGTTTTCAGCTAAGTTCTCGGCATCTGCTTAAAGGGACCCCAAAGAAATACACAAGTTTGGTTCATTAGAAAGATTGCTTTATCGCAATAACCATGATAACAATTTTATCGCAAACACCGAAAAAATTGTGGACATAATGAAGAAACCCTAAAATAATTGCGACTCCCAGGCACTTTCTGGCAACTTTTCTATAAGGTCACAATTTTGTTTGTGCAATTCGTGGTCATCGAACTACTCCATCTCTACAAAAGACAAGACTGGGCGATTGTAGTGCACCCTGTAGTTCCGTCCGTTTGATTGATTGATTGTAGGGTTTAACGCGCCGACGCAACGCAGGCGATGAGGCGCGCCGTAGTGGAGGGCTCCGGATTAATTTTGACTACCTGGGGATCTTTATCGTGCGCCGAAATCTCGTACACACGGGCGTTTTTGCTTTTCGCCTCCATCAGAAAAGCGGCCGCCGCGGCCGGGAATCGAACCCGCGACCTCGTGCTCAGCAGCGCAACGCCTTAGCCACTGAGCCACCGCGGCGGGTGAGTTCCGTCTGATTGCCTGACTTGTACGCCAACATAAAGTTAACATTCAGAAAGTTATACCCGCCGCGGTGGCTCATTGACTGAAACCTTGCGCTGCTGAGCACGAGAACGCGGGTTTGATTCCCGGCCCTGATGGCCGCTTTTCTGATGGAGGCGAAAAGCTAAAGTTCCCGTGTGTACGAGACTCCGGCGCACGTTAAAGATCCTCAGGTGGTCAAAATTAACCTGGAGCCGTCCACTACGGCGCGTCTCATAATCTGAGTTGCGTCGGCGCGTTAAACCCTACAATCAATCAATTCGGACAGTTATGCTTTAGTGCTGGCTCACAAGAATTCACTGCTGCCCGCTACACGTCCCTGTAGCACGAAATTTGAAAGTGTTTTGATACTTGTACAGTTTTTTTGTTAAACGACGTCTTTCCTTACTGAAACAGAGGTGAGGTAAGGTACTGAAGGCAAGTTCATTGAAAATAAATAACTTGTTGTTTTGTAAGGAAATTGTGCATAATGCAGAATGCTAGTCCCTTATTTCTTGAGAGAGCTTTTATTCATTTTTTTGTGTATTACTAATACATTTATTTTTTCCGATGCTCTCACCCCAAACAGCATAGAGGAGATAAGGAGACAAGGTTATCAGAAATTATTTCAAGAGTGAGGCCAAGCAGCAAAACCATAACTATCAGCACTTCACTTACACAGACTAGACCATGCACAACATCAGGCTTATTCTGCATGTACTGGCACGGTTATTTTCTATCAGCACTTCACTTACACAGACTAGACCATGCACAACATCAGGCTTATTCTGCATGTACTGGCACGGTTATTTTTTATTTACACTTTCCTAATGTTTACCCTTCTAAAGCACCCAATCAGAGCTGATACGGAGCTGTATTAAACGATCACCCCGCATTTGTTTTCTCGCAGTGTTGTGGCCACAACTGACCAAGGCTTCAATCGAGATGTTCGGGCCGATCTCATACGCGTGGTTGCTGCTCGCTCTGGGGGGTGTCCTGGCCTTCCCCGATGGCGCACCCTCCTATGTGTGTGGCCCTCCTGCTAACCTCCGCCCCGCGCATTCCGAATCACCCACCCTGGATGCCAAGGACTCCGACTACCATCTTGTACAAGACAAGGCAGCTTTCCAACCAAACGATGTGGTCACTGGTATTCACTTTCAACTCTAACTCTGTCTTGGCTCACGTTACCAGCCATCAAGCTTATAGATGACAATATTTTTCTACAGAAGAAGCGTTAATCTTTGCAGAATGATTCTGGTGCATAAAGATTAGAAAACAAATATTAGTATCACGTGGTAGAGGTGCCTTTGTTATCGGAAGGCATTTCTGCGGGGCGTATAGGACAAAACAAGTACTCCGTAGAAAACCGGTACATTATAATTGCATAAAGACACGCTGTATAGGCGCAAAGAGCATCCGCAATCGCTGGTGAGGCAACGCACATTAACATCTTTTTTAAAATAATTTACATGTACTTGCAATCATTTATTACGGTAACACTGCGTCCACATAACGGAGCTCCGTGTAAGAGTACCGTTAGAGGCATTTGTGCGTATTCCCAAACCAATGCTTGAATTGTTTACATCAAGTTTTCTCTTGCAACAAAGCTGCCACTAATTAGATGGACGAGAACGAAAGTAAAATATTTGAAAAGAGAACGAAAATAAAACCATCATAACACGTCTACATCAACACCGTTCTGCTCCATATTGTATCTCCAGCGAATTTAGGTGCTTCATATAGATTGTCAGAAAATGCCTTACCGCTTCAAATAGGAAGAAAGCGATTCGGGCAAAGAATATCGAAAATAAAGTGCTGAGTTTCACGTCAATACACTAGTTTTAGCAAAACTGAAGCCGAAGACGGAATTTTCACGAATAACAACGCCGAGCCTGCCTTTTGGCTCCCGAATTCCGCCTGCGATGTGACACCGCGCAAAGTGCCCCAGCGTAATGCCAGCGCGCAGATCGCTATTAGCAGTCAATCGATGAGAACGTTGCTGCTATTTACCGCGTTCTCTTTGTTATACCGGCTGAATGGTTTGTTCCTAAATTTAACGACAAAATTTCCGAAGACAGTATTCGTACCATGCATATCTTGGAGGTTTGGAGTCAGAGAGAGAGTATAAATTTTTTGTTAAGCACACACTGGAGGCTCTGGGGAATCGGTACTCACTAGCTGACTGGCTAGAGTAACTTTGAGTAACCGTGTTACAGGGATACATATTGAACTGAATTGAATTGAAAACAAGTTTTATTAAACCAACATGATATGGGTAGTATATACAGGAGGAGGTCCCAAGGTTATGAAAACCGCAAGCGGCACCTCCTATACAAAGCAACAAAATGACTATAAAATTACAATGACAACACTGGTAAACAGAATACAAAACAGTACTGAACAAATATTCAAAAAATATTAAAAAAATATTGACCCCGTTAGTCCGACTATTGTTCAACGAGTCCCCATTTGCCTTTCTGATTCTCAATCTCGCTCTCTCTCACTCTCTCTCTCTCTGTCTAGAACAAAAAAAATATATAGATTTACACTATTTATTATTTTTCATATTACAATATTTACACAGAACTATTTATACATTATGCGTATATTTTGAAAAAATACTTCCACTGGGAAATATTTACTGCAACGTTAAATGCTCGAACTTTTTCGAGTGTAGCCAGCTTACCCGTTCTTTTACCTGGGCTCTGTCGTATTCGATGAGACGTAATGGGTTTAGCTTTGTACGAACTATTCTCGAGGGATTTCTAGTCGTCGTAATAGAGGATTTTTTTGTTATCGCGGTCATTCTGAGACACATCATCTATGAGGTGGTTCATGGTTCATAGGACTAAAGCAGAGAATGTGGCAGAGTTCCGCAGCAATAATGCGCGTGCAGCGTCTATTTTTATTGCTAGACGAAAATCAAATATTACACGTTGTGCAGATATCCTGTCCAACATCCACTTAGGATGGATGTTGTACAATAAAACATTTTTTTACGAAAACCTTGAACTGGTGTTGAATAAAATGAAAACTCTCAGCTGTATCATCATTGGAGAAATTATTTCAAAAAATAGGGGAACAACAGGTGGTGGAGCATGCAGTGGGAAAATTTGGACTAGGCTCTCTAAACAGCTACGGGGAAATCCTGTTTGGCTTCTCCGAAAGCAATAAACTTAACATCATAAATGCATTCTTCCGCAAAAGAAGGAACATGAAACGGACTTCAAAAGACCCGAATCGGGAAACAAGAAATGAAATAGACTTGTTTTTACTAGCACTTTACGCCTTGCACATGAAGTAGAGGTGATTGGGAGGGTCAAAATCAGTGAGCACAGGGGCCGAATTCTCTAAAAAACGGGCGTCGCTTTGAAGCGACGGGGTAGCGCGATGCAAATGCATGTGCTCTGGGGTTGGGGCCGTCGCTTTGAGGTGGTCAGCGTGAAGTATAAACTGCAAGAAAAGCAATGTGGCAAGGACGCGAAGCGACAAGTGAAATTACGGAGGGCAGTGGGTGTCGCTTCGCGTCCTTGCCACAGCGCTTTTCTCGCAGCTCATACTTCACGCTGACCACCTCAAAGCGACGGCCCCAACCCCAGAACACATGCATTTGCACGGCGCTACCCCGTCGTTTTAAAGCGACGGGCCGCCGTTTTGGAGAATTGGGCCCCAGGATCGTGAGAAGTGGCATCTACCTGGTTTTAAGAAAGGAAATAATGACGAAGTAAAGCCGAAGAAGCCTAACCTCCTCCAAGAGGAAGAAAAGTGGGGGAATATTGTTGACAACAAATTCGACGCGTTGTTTTATAAAGCGAACAATTCGGATACTGGAAACAGTTCTCTCACGAATGTGGTCATTCAGTCAGTCCTAGCTATTGTAGAAAAACAGCCCGAATGTGAAACGAAGTAGTCAAAGCAAACTAAGGGCCGTATTAAAAAGCGCCGAGCAGTCTTATTCTCCGGTGAGAACGACCGAATGGAATTCGTAGAGTTGTCCAAATTAACCGAAAATACTAATACTGCCGACGTTAATCCATTCAACGTCGCAACGGTTGCAGAAACATTGGCACGCGCACGAAGTTTGGAATTGACTTGAAAGAAACACGCCATTGGAAAAAAGAATGTGTGCACTCCAGAGTGATAATAGCCAAAGCGGAAACTACACGGATGATATAATAAAAATGGAAGAATTCTATACAAAACTCTACACTTCTGATTCTAACTCAGACACAAGCTTTGCGACCGCTGATGACTGGCAGGTTCCTCCTGGTACGAGAGATGAGGTAGCAATGGTGCTTAAAGCAATAAAGAAAGGCAAATCTGCAGGAGATGATGGCATTGTTGCCGATATATCGTGCCTTGGTAGGTACGTAGTAGTAGAAAAGCTGGGAGACCTATTCTCGCAGAGCCTAAGGACTTTAACGGCACCGAAGGCGTGTAAAATCGCAAACTTAGGAGTTCTACATAAGCAAGGTGACACCAAAGAGCCTAAAATTCTATAACTTCAAGCCTGTTGTCAGATACCTACAAGTAATTTACAAAAGTCATTCTTAACCGCATAAGTGCTACTTTACACCTTCAAAAGCCACAAGAACAGGCGAGTTTTAGGACAGGTTTGTGAACTTTAAACCGTATTCACACTATCAAACGGGTAATCAAAAAACATTCGGAATGTAATATAACATTGTATAATGCGTTTATAATGTATAAAAAAGCATTCGCTTCAGTGCCCACTTAAGCAGTAATTTGGGCGTTATATGTTCCCGGAGTCAACAAGCTGTACATTGCATTCTTCGACAATATATACGAGGAATTCACGGGAATTATTCGGTTATGCCAAGGAACTCATAACTTATACAAAACGCTCTCCGGCAAGGTGGCAAAATATCTCCGAAATATTTTCAGCCGGTGTGGAGAGTGAAAGCCTAAGTGTGGAAAATGCGAGGAGAGAATAAGTGAGGAATACTTGAGCCACGTGAGGTTTGCAGAAGACATTGTCTTGTTCAGCCAAACGAGTCGGCAATTTCAGAGCGTGCTTCGTCAATTGAGTTTCTACAGGTTGCTTGCAGGATTAAAAATAAATACAAAAAATCAAAGGTGATGTTCAATAAGCATGCCAAGGTACGCGACTTCAAGGTAGGTAACGAATTATTGGAAACCGTAAGCCATTGCGTCCATCTTTGACAAATGTGCCGACCCCAAGACTCAAAAGGAAATTACGCGCAGAATAAGTATGGGGTGAGCAGCGCCTAGTTAAAATCCTGATATCCTGCTAGTAAGCTTTTTATGTCACTCAGGAAATTGGTAAAAAATACTACGTTCTTCTAGTAAGGACGTACAGGGCAGAAACTTCCGGTCTCACGAAGCGATGTCGAAAGAAACTTAGATCGGCCCAACGAGCTATGAAAGGAATTATGCTGGGGGTAACTCGTGGGGATAAGAAAACAGCTTGGGGCTTGGGGGACTCGGGAACATACTGGCGTGAAGACATTCTAGCTCCATTTATGCGACGAAAATGGCCATGGGCGGGTCAGATCATGCACGAGAGGGATAACAAGTGGACCATTCGTTTAAAACAAAGTGGCTGCCAATGTACAGGAAACGCACTACGGGTCGGCCATGTACTCCATGTGTGGATTAGCTACGAAACACTGTTAATCAAACGAAACGAAAAGCTATTAGGGACGCTGCGTTAACAAACGACTCAGAAAACATAAAAATATGTGCAAGCAAGTTTCAGCGCCAGGGCACTTGGCTGGCCACTGCGCCAGACATGGGTGCTCTGCACAATTTGAAGGCACCACGGTTCTCTTTAATCTTTAAATCTACAGAAAAGATTAGCCGCGAGATATGGGACGCCTATGCCATTCGAAAAGAAAAAGTCTGTATCAGTTCACCATCGATTGCATTCTCGACAACAGAGGTGGAACTACTCGACAGTTCTTAGGAAAACGCATGCGCGTGACAAATACTGTTCAAAGAGATTGATTATCCCTTCATGTCACGTGATCTCAATTTTTCCCTTATAAGTTGTGTTTGTTGTAATTAATATATCAGTTGGTATTATGCACTTCACTTGCGTGTGTAAATATTTGTCCTTGACCCGCCTAGAGCCAGCAATGTTCCGATTAAAAGGCCAACTAGCCCCAATTCAAGCTCTGGTTAGCTACGAAAATTTGGCGGGACACGGTGGACTCAGGTAGCACTTTAAAGACATGGCGGAAGATCTTTAGGAAAGACCTTTCGCCTTGTTGTGGACACAACAAGAATGATGATGGTGAAGATGAAGAAAAGGATGATGAAGATGATGATATACGTCAGTTCGAGCGCGTGCTTGTCAGTGTGTGTTTCAGTCTGAACTGGAGAAGATGACGGCGGGGTATCGAGGCTATATTTTGGGCAGCGGGTTCAACCATTGAAAGATATTCTCCTATTTAACATTTTTATATTTGGTTTATTGATTGATTGATGGTGGGGTTTAATGCGCCGACGCAACGCAGGCGATGAGGCATGCCGTAGTGGAGGCCTCGGGATTAAGTTCGACCACCTGGGGATCTCTAACGTGCGCCGAAATCTCGTACACACAGGCATTTTTCTTTTTCGCATACATCAGAAAAGCGGCGGCCGCGCGTGCTCAGCAGCGCAACGCCTTATCCACTGACCCACCGCGGCGGGTTGTATTTGCTTTACCTACAAGTATATATCAGCGACAGAAGTGATGAAAAAGAAAAAAAGCCCCGGGGGATCTCTACAAACAAGACATCTCGGGGAGGCGAAGCATGCAGTGTTATATTATCATCACCAGCAGCAGCAGCCTGTCTACGCCCACTGCGGGGCAAAGGCTCTCCCATTGAATTCCAGTTATTCCGACCCTATGCTATCCGCGACGCTCGCAAACTTGTTGATCCCACCTGCCCCCTTAACTTTCTCCTGCCCCTTGCCACACTTGCCATTTCTAGAGATCCACTCTGTCACCTTTAATGACCAACGGTTATCTTGCCTTCGCATTACATGCCCTGCCCACGCCCATTTATTATTCTTAATTTCTACTAACACGTCCTTAACACGCGTTTGTTCCCCGACCCCCTCCGCTCCCACCTTGTCCCTTGTTGTTGCACCTATCATCTTCAGTTCCATTGCTGCATCTTAGAGGTACTCATATAGGGGCAGATACTTGGAGGCTCTCTAACACTGTTAAACTTAAATCGAGGATGCGGTGTATAAGTGTGCTCAAAGACTATAAGTCTTTCTCTTGCCATACGGCGCACGCTGCTTGGGCGCTGCAGAAGCTTAAGTTGGAGGAGCAGTCGCGTGCTTGCTTCAGCGGTGGCGCCCTCTCTAGCGTTGAACCGGATTTAAGAAAATAAATGAGAGATAGACTGGACGTAAGTTGTCTTCGTGTCACACACCGCAGCAAGCTACGAAGTATGCGAAGAAGTAGGCCGAGGAGTTCGAAAACAAATGCCCCGATGTGTTCTTTTAAAACGCGTTACGTTCGAGAGCGAGGCGTTGGAAAACGAGTTTAACGGTGTTTTATTACCGTGACTACATAAGAGTACGGCCACACGCCACGATGACAACCTCATGAGACGATGACGACATAAGAGGCCGACAGTCCGATCCC
The DNA here is from genome assembly GCF_048455015.1 of Haemaphysalis longicornis. Classification (NCBI taxonomy): domain Eukaryota; kingdom Metazoa; phylum Arthropoda; class Arachnida; order Ixodida; family Ixodidae; genus Haemaphysalis; species Haemaphysalis longicornis. Next base: position 217,586,062 of record NW_027526361.1, read on the forward strand.
CTAAGCTGCTTCGCCCGTGAAATTGCTGTGGCACATAGACATGACACAGCCGCTTTGGTGCCCTCTTTTGCTCTTACTGTGTGGCCAGTGGGAAGAACAAATAGAACGCGAGTGCGCTTGCGTAATGCCTACGAATCTGAATCTGAATTTACTCCTTCATACAATCATTCTGTTTCCCAGTGCGGCTGTCAACGAAGGAGCTCACCTTTAAGGGATTTGTCGTAAAGGCCGTGGACCAGCATGGAAAGGAGACCGGCCACTTTTTGCCTGGTGAGCTCTACCAGCCCCTGAAGATGTGCACGGGCGCCACCCACGTAGACCGGAAGGAGAAGAAGCTGGTGACGATGCGCTGGCAGGCCCCGACCGACACGTCCGGAGAAGTGCACTTCCTGTGAGCACTTTTGAATACTTCTTCTAGGCTTACTGGGAGATATTTTGGTGTACCACACACACATACAGGAAAGAGAACCGTGACCAATGCCTGATACACTGGCGAGGTCAGTGTCTAGTCCGCAGAGTAACGTAGGTATAATAGGACTTGATAATGGGCTTGTTCATCTATGTACATATGACTCGTTATGAGCGGCATACGGATTACCAGGCGCTGTGTCAACAGGCAGCTGTTAGCGGTCTTTTTGAGATGCACCGCAACAATGGTAAATACGCTCCGGCATTTCATATGACCACGGTTATTTTTAAATCGCAAGATAAGCAACCTTATTCATTTTGGTAGCGCTTTTCATGGCGCCAGGAGACAACGGGGAGCGCCTGAGCTCACCTTCCATTTTCTTCTTAGCAAGTCAGGAAAAGTTTTTTTTTTGGCATAAAAAGTGGATGCGTCGCATACGAATAGTGGTTGGCAAAAACAGGGCCTCATGTATACACTGTTTCCATCTTATAAACCAGCCCCAGTTTTTAGTCTGCGCGTCACTCGTTCGCGAGTTTAACTTTTTTTGTGTGAGCCCCTTCTAAGTTGAAAGAGTCCTCCATTCAGAAACGTAGCTAGCCATTCTTCGTTCTCACAAAACCAAAAAACAGACAGCCGTACGTGCATCAGCGGCTTTTAAAAGCAATTTTGCACTTTCTGCCAGGTTAAACGTATTGCTAAAAGTATCAAAGGACAAGTATTATGAATTTCAAGAAAAGAACATTCGTTTCCTCCTGCCGCACAGAAGTGACAAATGCTGCAGCAAGCCAATGTGTGCACGCGCACTTTTCTTCTATACGTAAAAAACTGCAAGGGCAGTTTTCTTCAAAACCAAAACACTCTGACGCCAATTTTAAGTCCACTGTTTGATACAGGTACTTTCGCAAAAACACAAGTGTGAGCCCCTGAGACTAGATACTTCTGCAATATCACTCTCTTTCGCTCCAACACGAGAGCCAGCTGACTATCGCCTTTCTCCGCCAAAGACGCGGCACTCAATTCGTCCCAGAGGTTTCAATATTGCTACTCTAGAACAGCGATCTGAGCAATACCCCTTGAACTTCCTTGATTCGTGCAATCATTGCAGCCAAAATCTGAACTTGAAACCGCTTCTGCTGAAAGCCCCATGGGCACCCAAATATTTTGCAAAGGCTTATTTAAATCAGGTCAGCAATATATATACCCTAGGTGCGCCAGCAGGATGCAGACGTTCTTGCACACGGTGGCTTTTTTTATGACATGATGAAAACGTATAGGGGAGAGCTCGGCATGAAAACTTGCCAATGCTTATAAAAGTTGGTGCTAAGGTTCGCGCTCGTCCACAAGCACATGGTAACTCATAGGCATTTGACAAATGAAAGATTAGAGGGAAAGCTAAAGAATCTGAACAGTCGTCAACGGCATATTAGTTCTGTGTTCTTACCTCTGATAATTCGGGAATAGGCCAAGCAAGCAGGTACGTTTGTTAAACCAAGAAAACGTTTTCGAAGTGTATACATTCTTTATGATATTTATTGGACTGGCTGAGGCTGAGATGGTACATTATATATCGAAAGATAAACAACCTCAGAAAGTTGGGTAGAGCTTGTTGGGGCGCCAAGAGAATAGGGAGAGTGCTTGATCTCCTCTCCCATTTTCTTCTTAGCAAGGGAAAACAGTTTTTTTGGCATAACAAATACATGCGAAGCATGCGTATAGTGGAGAGATGTACTGTCCGTTTTTCTTCACTCAATGAATGATTAACTCTAACATTTTAGTGGTGTGGTATTGATGTTTCTTTCTTTTTCTGTGCGAATACTATAATTTTTACAGAACCACTTCTTGTCTTTCCTGATGTCGCAGAAAACATTGTACGAATGTTGACGGTGACGCCGTGGTCCTCTAAATAAATTCCTTAACTACTGCATCTATAATAATGCCATGCCCTTTTAGGCTGCCCTAATAATTTCAAAAACGCCCCTTGGGTGGTTTTCGCCAAACATAGCATATAATATTTTGTGGTGAATAGGGTTCAAAAACTGACTTTTTATGGCTGTGTATTCAGGGCTTGTGGTTTTTGCCAAATATAGCAGATAATATTATGGAGTGAATAGGGTTCAAAAACTGACTTTTTTATTGCTGTCTATTCAGGGCTTCTGTCGTCCACAAGTACACCCAGATCTACACAGGCCTTGTGAGCGAGGTCGCTCCTATCCCTGTTGCCCATGAAGTTTCTCTGGGATAAAACTGGCTCCCCTCGAATTCATTTTCGGCCTCATGTTTGCATATGTATTAATACATCATGTAATAAAGTTGATCCACTGTAACTGATAAGATGTGCACTTTGATTTCTTCAAAAAAAAACATCGCCGTTTTTTTCCTATTCCTGTTTTGTACCATTCCTCAAATTTATCCTCGTTGAACAGCTTCTTTTAATCCCGAATATATGTGATACGGTAAAATCTTTTTTTAAATACAGTAAAGAAACCTCAATGAATAATAAGTTCGCGTCTCTCTGACGGAAATAAATTACAATGCCATGAAGCATGGACTACTGCCGGACATATCCTTGAATTAGGTCATTTATAACACACCGCAGTAACATAAATGAATACTGAGGGCTTTTTCGTCGTTTCTCCGGCAATGTTATATTCCCCTGCGACGTTCAGAACTGGTAAGTGTTATGTTTGAAACCGACATCTGAAACACAACCAGATTCCTGGCGATAAAAAGCAATGCCGGAGCTTATATTTCCGCTACGCGTTGCTCATAGGCTATCAAGTACAGGGGGTTGATCCATGATAGCGGGCGAACCTTATCCAACATAGGGTCATTCAGTAGCTGTGTTTCCGCGCCTCAGAACACATCGGGGTAAAGCTAACGCTTTTCTTGTATTAATCACGTTGGTCATAATATAAAAATGGTACCTCAACACGCATTCTATGTTCAACGAATGATTCTGGCAGTAAAAACAGAACGTGAGCAGTTATAAAAACGATGTTACATGTGAAATACGACGGGCGGTGCTATGTAGGGCTGCAACTTTCCGGTAGGTGTCATTTATACGATGCTCCTCACTTCTCCATGCGCTTCATTTATTAAATAGTTCATGAATAAGTCCTGTTAATTTCCTTGGCAAATATGCCGCAATAAAAATTACTACAGTCATATTGTGTAGGAACTAAAATTGAAGATGAATTTAAAGCTCCTAGACTGCTTGCAAATCAATGCGTTTTGCGTCAAAGTTTCTGGGATCAAGTTATTTGAATATAGTATAATCATGGGGTTTGGAAACTAAAATCAAAGATAAATTTAAAACGCCAGACTGCTGGCAAGTCAATGATTTTTGCGTCGACGTTTTTGCGATCAAGACATTTGCATATATTTATGTCGAGTTATTTGGCGTATTCATGGGAGGTTGTGGCAGTCACTACACCAGGGTGCCAATCCTTCACTGCTGAAAGAGTGCGTTACCGGCAATGATCGCCGGGGTTAGGCCGCAACACAGGACCGCCACAGTGGGCACAAAACCGGGATAATTTTAGATTCATGGGAGAGGCCTTTTTCCTGCCTTAACCCTGCAGATAGGCTGGTTATGATGATGATTTAGATCGAGTGCACCTTGGAAGATATACTACGTCACAAAAGTTGTGAGTAAAGGAAACTTTTTCTGCAAAAAATATGGTACTTTTATAAACCCGCAGTTCATTTCGGGGGATTAGTCATTTTACTTTTTTCTGACTTTACCCTACGTTGCTACCGTTGTTACCGGTAAATTGAATTCAGATCACTGCACTCAGTGTTATTATTGGCGCGATTGTTTCCTTCCCTAGTGTGAGCCATTCAACGTATGTACGGGCATGTTTGTGGACAAATTCCAGTTATATGGGTTGCATGGAAACATCTTTTGTGGCGTTGAAACAAGTAAACTGTAAACACTGTAGGATTACTTGCGCAAATTATGGTCGAGAGTTGCTTAGCCATTTTTCTATCACTGTCGGTGCATTTACGCGAATTTATACCGTAGAAAAAATGAATTAAACACAGCGTTCCTCTTCTTTCATCCTTCTTGTGGAATTTTATGACGCTTGAAATGGCACTCACTCGAGATGGCTTGGCTTGGCTGCGCTACTGAGCGGGTCGCCAACCCTCTGACAGTCAGTCAGCTGGCCGTCCGTGGGAAGTCAGACTTCCTTTGGTCAGTTGAAAACTAAGCCAAGGCACTATATGGAACAGGGAGGGTGTGCCTTTAGTTTGTAGTTTCTAGGTTGTATCAAGCTTAGTAAAGTCTATTAGGTCACTGTAGCTCCACAAAAGCACACATGTGACGCTTGGCTGGAGAATGCGCTAGTAGAAACTCAAAAGCTAATAAAAGGCCAGACAAAAACAGTGAAGTTAGTATAGGTAATATTGTATAAAAATGAAACAAATTGTTCATCGTAAAGCGTTAAATAACGGTGCCCACCGGCACTTTTTGTACTGGGTGAATTAGCACAGCCGTCAGCAGCACAAGCACACATGTCCGATCGATTATTTTCCCTTAGGAATGGAGTCCCTAAAAATAAGATATTACCCGCCGCGGTCGCTCAGCGGCTAAGGCGTTGCGCTGCTGACCAGGAGGTCGCGGGTTCGATTCCCGGCCGCGGCGGCCGCTTTTCGGATGGTGGCGAAAAGCAAAAACACTCGTGTGCACAAGACTTCGGCGCACGCTAAAGGTCCCCAGGCGGTCAAAATTACTCCGGAGCCCTCCACTACTGCGCGCCTCATCGCCTGCGCTGCGTCGGCGCGTTAAAATAGAATTAAGATACTCCTGGGAATCGGGAGGACACTTACTCCATAAGCTTAATAAAAGAAATCGTTATTGAAGCTATTGAAAATGTTGCAACTGTGAAAATTTAAACAGTCCATTGCTTTATACTTTCCATTCTCAAACAGTGTTGTTGCAATAGCCGAGGGGTGTATTTGAATGGGAGTTTATTGCAAGTAATGGTTCGTATCCCGGATGAAACTTTTTTGTTTGCAACGGGAATATTTAGTGTCCACACTGATGCCATTGTGCGCCAATACGCCCTGCATATAAGCCAACTCACTATGGGGATGATGAGGAATGATCGTGGGTGAAGTGAAAGAAAAAAACACACTTCTCGGGGCCGCAATAAACCGAGGTGCCTCGAGTTATGAAGGCGCTGTTTATCCGATTGCCCCATTTTGAAGTGGTCGAAGTGCTTTAGGAAGCAGACAACCACTAAAAAATCCGTCATGTGGAGAATGGCGTTTCTCTGCGGGCCGTTAAATCCTTGGTCAACTTTGCGATCAATCAAAAAGAAAAGGAACAGGAAAGGATAAGAAAACAGGCAAAAAATGAACAATGTACACAACAGTGAGGGTAACATGCTGATGCTGCTATCTCCGACATGCTTCGTTTAAGTATTCACGTCCCTTCTGTTGCAATGTAACAGAGGGCTGACTGACGCACGTGTCGCCCTTTTTCGCTTTTATGTAAGCCTCAAAAATTTCGCGCGTTCGTGATTCGAAGCAGTGCTTCCGAACCTTTGAGTTCTCAAAAAGAGTTGGGGTGCACCCAGAAATCTTGCAACAGGAAACCAGGTGGTTGCCGGTGCCAACACCTAAAGCATAGGCACCGGCAGCCATCTGGGTTCCCATACAAGTAAACAAGTCTGTACAAGTTGGCCAAAATCTGCAAGTTTAGAGCGCTGGCCGCGAGCATTTCACCGAAAAATTGAGCAGTCCTTGAGGTCGGTTTTTATAGACACTTTTGAAGAGGTGATTACAAACTTGGCCGTCTTCGAAACCCCGCTGCAACACCTTGAAGGAGGACGTCACAAGGGTCTCCAAGGCCAAAACAGCCTCGACTTCCGAGATACATTGAGCGGAGTGGTTAGCGTGCAGCAGAGCCTTGAGAGCCGTGGAATGCTTGGGAATGAGAAGACTCACAACATCTGGCTATGTCAATAGATGTGCCATCTCGTCGTAACTCTTACGATGACGTTGCTGCGAAGACAAGGTTGTGTTTAGCAACGCGGGACAGTTGAGAAGGTTTGGGCAGTGTCCGTTCCTGGAGTGCTCCCGCATATGACTTGTTCTGCGGTGGGCCTTGAAGCGGTGCGTCGTTCGATGATGAAGTAACCGTTGTAAAAACATTCTCTGGGTTCGACGTAGGTTTACGTCGATTGGTAGTTTTGCCCTGGATTTGCTCGACACTGAGAGCAAGAGTAGCAGCTTTTTTCTTCGGGCAAGCTCCATACGACGCGGGATGTGGGCCTCCGCAATTCGCACATTGAGGTTGGGTCCGGGAGGTGCAGTCCCTGTGCGAGTGAGCACCGAAGCATATTTTACAACGCACTCTTACTCCGCAGTTTTTGGCGATGTGACCATGTCTCTGGCATTTAAAGAATTGCTTCGCTGACCCCATACATTCTGTCACCGGAAAACTGCAGAAGCCAAGGAACATACGTTCCCGCAGGGATTAACCTAGCTTAAACTTCAGAATCACAGATTTTTGGCGAGATTCTGTAACGACGCCGTCATCATTAGGCCGGTAGAAAACTTGTTCGGACGGATATCACACCTTGGTCGCGTAGGTAGTTTCCAAGTCGTCGTCCGTATACTCGAGGAGAACACCTATGATTTTCCCGTTTTCCCTTAGGTAGACATGTAAGAGTGGGGTACCCGAACATCCACAGCCATGCCAGGGAGAGTAGAGATCTGGAAAAGGTGGCTCACGGCGGCAAGAGACGATACGGTGACAGTGAGACTGCCGCCCTTGTTCAGTCTGTGCGTTAAGACTTTCTCTTGTGCCACCGCCACGACATCCGCAGCCAAGACGTTTGGGTTGACCTTTCACAGGGTACAACCAGCTACTGTCGGTAAGAACAGGACCGGGATTCCGGTTGTTCGCTTCTTGTTGTAAGTAACCGGCGTGAACGGTACCTCGCCCATTTCAACGACGTCGGCATCAGGGTCTGCTGTGTCCGCTGGAGGTTGATCTACTGCGCACTTTTTCGGGGCTGTTGGGCTCTGTGGGTCTATAGGTGTGTAACATGATACAGCATAGGGAGAGTGATGTGGAAGGCGCCTATCGTGGTTCTCCATGATGGCAACATGGAGCACAGGGGATGGCGGCACCCCGCCGTGCCAGAGGGCCCGCTCACTGCTCCCAGCAAGCCGATTGATGCGGTGGGTCCGTTTCATGGGGATCGTGGCAATGCCAGGAGGAGATAGTGCGAAGGAATGTGACCCTGATGGGTGAACACAGACAAAAGAAACTAAGAATTTTGCGGGCGGCAACGGCAACCATCCTTCCAAACCGATCTTCTTCTTCTTCCTCATTACTTGAAGAACGTGTTGAAGAACGGATTGTATAAATAGAAGTTCTTGAGCGACAGCGGAAGCTTACCAGTCAGGATATCTGAGTTCTAACTAAACGCAGCCCACGCCATGCTTATTCTGCGGGTAATTTCCCGTTCATGATTTGGATCAGCAGCTATGACCTGCCCACGATATACGTATTCGGTGACTGTTTGCAAGATTTCATTGCCCTGGTGGAAGTAATGCGCCTTGGCGTCTTGATTCGACGTTACCTTGGATTTGTTTAATTGTTTTGAAGCCTGCAAATATACTTACGAGCCCAATTGGCAAATCATGCACTGCAACTCATGCCTGCTTTAACTGAACAAGACAATGTCGCCTCCAAGCCTTAGGGGGCTGAGAAATGCCCCATTGACACTCTGGTTTTCTTCCCCCTAAGCTTTCTGAACACACCTTTCAGGCAGGCTGTAACTGTGTGGCGATAGTGCGCCCCCTTGGCGGACCCCGATTTGTATAGGAAATACACAAGTTCTGTGATGGCGCCGTACGTCCATCGTAAATATATATTTGAATAGCGCATCGTAGGTCTCGTCACCACGTAATATGTTTATTACTGGTGAACTGGGCACTGAGTAAAATGTCTTTGTTATAATTTGTGAAGCCTATGTAAGCGGTGCATTATATTCTGAACACTTTTCCATGACTTGGTTGATGACGTGAATATGGTCTAAAATTAAGAAGCCCTTCCTGAAAGCGGCCTTTTCTCCTGGCTGTTCAACGTCCAAAGGGGCACTGATGCGGTTAAAAAATAGCTTAATAAATAATTTGTAGGTAACGGGGAGGAGGCTGATGGGCCTGTAATTTTTAAGCTCTTTGGCATTACCTTTGTTATGTCGAACAACTAAATTCGCATTTTTCCGCTGCTTTGGCCCTCTTAAACAGCATAAGCACTGCGAGAATCGGGCTGCAAGCTTTGCGAACACTACGTGGCCTCCGAGGCACAATAGATCAGACGTAATGCCACCATCTCCTCTACCATTACAAGAAGCGAATGACTTTGTAAGTGTAGTTTTATTCTTTTGCCCCTTTAATTTTGTAGGACGCCTCCCTCTAACACCTGCTAGGGACCGCGTTTTGGCGGCATTTGTGTGGCGAGGGGTGCGGCTTAGGGGGTAAGTGTGCGGGACGTTCCGCGCGGTAACGGCCCCTCTGGCTGCGGGGATGTAACAAATCGCCCTCCTCCTGTTCTTCTTTACGAGACATAAATCCATGTCAACGCAAAATTTCTGGACCATTTTACTCAGGCGGCCCGTACGAGTCTCCGCGCACTGGTGCTTCTCTTCCCTACTTCCATGTCTGTTTGCTTTTCCTATAAGATTTAATCCGTCACGTGCTGGGGATGTCGCACTTTTCGCAGGCTAACAACTCTCTCAAAGCGCAATTAACAAATGCTGTTTTTCGTTTTTTGTTAACATTTATTACACTACGCACAATTTGGCATGCTTCTCTGCGTACAGAGCCTTCTCATTCTGGCTTTGAAGCTTCGACTCTTTTTTCTGTAGACATATAGTGGCGGCAATTTATGCGCAAGCTTTCTCTTTATCAACGTCACAACTGTGGCTCGCTCCCATTACCCGCTTTTCTTCTTTCTGTCCTGTATTTTTTTCTCGCCCCACCTTGCCGAGCCTCTACTGTGTAGTTAGGAAATGTTATTGGTTACTTCGCTCTCTTTTACTCTCCCCGAGGGTTCTTCTTGGTGAGGGTGAAGAGAAAAGGAATCCCGCGCACGCATAGTGTCTATAAGAGTTTGTCTGTCAGCTGTAAGTTAACCCCCGAATAATAAAGTTCCGTCTTTTGAAATTGTTGGGAATAATAAAATCTTTGTTTTGTGTTCACCGAGTATCTGCAGCCAAACTTTGAGCTGTCACTATGGTAGTCCAAACTCGCTACCTGTATATATATGAGGAGCTCGGGTAATGCAGACAGAAAGAAGGGTAGGAAGACAAGGAAGCCAAGGAAATCACAGGGTAAATATGGTAGGCCATTTATTTTATTCAAACATACATTTTTGAAAGGTAGAAACAAAGAGGGCAAAAACATGCGCGCCGGTGGCATTCGAATTTGCGATGTCCAGAATACGCGTCTGGTGCGATGAATCATCATGAGATGATCATGCTGTTGGAGGGTCCGTTGTCTCCTCCACTTTATTGGGTATTTATATCAAGATAATTATTTCCTGTCCTTGGTGTAGTAACCAGCGCCACTCCGCCTACGCGAGGTGAAGGGGGCTTCTTTTTAATCCACGATCCGTGAGTCGAGCGTCTACGAAATGTCGGGAGCGGTCGTCCAGCGTTGAACCCTCTTAAGCTACCTATGGCACCAAGACTGCCAGAACAAAGACCTTCGCTATGCCTGTAGCGAATGATCATGGGAAATGAGGGGTTCGTTGAACAAAGAGAGACATAAGAATAGCCAGTCAAGAAAGCCAAGGAAATCATAGGGTAAAATGTGTTACGCGATTTATTCTTTTTGAAACGGAGATATTATTTTGAAAGACAGAAAGAAAGTGAAGAAAAAACAGTACCGCCGGCTGGGATCCTAATCCACGACCTCCACGTGTCTGGTGTGATCACCACTCCACTAGGGGCGGGGCATTGCAAGGGAAGAAAAACCTGCCGAGAAAAGCAAAAAGCAAGGAAAAACCACAATGCTTTGGCGGCACTCTATTATCTAAAAAAATATGTCCCGCCGTACCCCACCCGAAAAACAATGAGTGGACAATTCAGAAATGCCGCACAAGTAGCGGTAACCAAAATGTGAAATTTCGACTTCGAACAATATTAAATGAACTGGATCGGCATTCTAACATACATATATAGCCAATATCATTTACATACCTGCGTGAAATCCTCTTATAGACTTGACAGTTTGTTGCACTTTCGCCTGGTTCATTCTTTTCTTTGTGCGTGTGTTTTATTCTTACTTGCTGTTACTTCTTTTTTGTTTTATTTCGATTGCATCTTCTTTATACTTCTCACTCCTACACTACAGTTGTACTTTGACATGTGTTTACGCACTGCATGTATGTAGATATACTGGTATTGCAATTGGTGGAGACAGACCGTGCTATCATGATTGTTATAAGCGCAGAGCACTTCAGGGGCTCGCCTTTTGGTCGTGGCTTGTTCGCTGGACCGAAGTGGAGCCGGGTGGCGTTCTGTCGTCGCGGCGTAACCCAGAGGCTTCGAAAGCCAAGCGCTTTATATAGTCATAAGCGTTGAAACTCGTGAACCACTGCCGCTTGTCACGCATCTCCATGTTGCTTATCCCAAAGAAAGCTGTAGGTACATTTGAGGAAAAATATGCGTAAATAACCGGCCCCGCCTGCGTTCATTTAGGTAAAAATTCTCGTGGGGTTGGTTTTTACGATAGTAAGCCAGTCGAAAAACGCAACAGGAATTTCTGTCGCACAACAGAAATTTCTGTCGCACGACAGAAATTTCTGTTGCACGACAGGGATTTCTGTTGGGACTACAGGATGGTCTGTCGTGCGACAGGAAGTTCTGTAGTACAACTACAGAAAATCTGTCGTACGACAGGCATTTCTGTCGCACGACAGGAATTTCTGTTGGGACTACAGGGTGACCTGAATTGCGACAGAAATTTCTGTAGTACAACTACACAAAATCTGTCGTACGACCGGCATTTCTCTCGCACAACAGGAATTTCTGTTGGGAATGCAGGATGGTCTGTTGTGAGACAGGAATCTCTGCAGAATAATGACAGAATGTCTGTCGTACGACAGACATTTATGTAGTACAACAGACATATCTATCATGCGACCGACATTCTGCAGTCCCCACTACAAAAACCTTTGTAATAGAACTACAAAATTTCTGTCGCACGAGACATTTCTGTTGTACTACAGTTATTGTGCAACACCCTGTAGGCACTACACAAACTTCTGTTGGCCCACAGGCTGTCTTTCAGCCACTACATTCAGCATTCCGTAATTACCATTATTATCTGCCATGCGACAGATCATTTTGTAGTCCCTGCAGATTTTTATAGTGTGAAAGAGAAGTTTAGATCCATTGCGAAAGTGCCACATGACAGACCGTTCAGTATTGCTACAAAATATCTTGCTTACCCTGTCGGAAAACCCCGCGTTTTCCGGCATTAGGAGAGCGATGGAATAGCCCGGAAAGAACGGAATACACAGGAAAACGCCGCGCTGAACGACAGCAACGCGGGGAGGTTGCTTGAGAGCATCGAATAACATGGGGACAGGGGGGGGGGGGGCCTTTGGGGACAGGGCTTCAGCCAATGCGAAGGGGATAGCACGAACGGGATAGTACGGGATGGTATGGTGCCGCTGTTTGGCTGGACACGGGAATGCCGCGCGCCGGTTAAGGGGTGGACTGGTTGTATTCCAGCGCCGCGATCGACGCAGATGCTCCGAAACTCGGTGTTTGCGGCACGTGCGGTGCCGCAAAATCCCACTTTTTTAGCGTGCGCTGCACGGAAACAATGCTGCGTGCGAGTGACGGTCATCTCGTTCAATTGCATTGCAAGCGTCTGTTGTAATGAACGTTTGTTGCATTGCGGCCATTAGCATTCCGGCCGTGTTGGAAAAAACCATCGCTACAAATTTGCAATCAACAAAGCAACTTAGCACAAATCACACTAATGTTGGAGCATCTAAGCGTAGCCCCATAATAAAAAAAATTCCTTGGGTTCTTTGAGTGAATGGCAATTGCATATATTGTACTGTGTACAATGTTTGATAAAAGAATCAGGCAACAAGGGTAGCCCCTCGGCAAAACGGACGCTTAAAAAACAAGCAAGATGCGCTTTTTGAAGACGTGGTGTAATAATTGCAGTACACATTCTGACATGTATTTCTGGGTGTCTTTGAGAGCCCAAGTGTTTCAATCTGCATGCTGTTGTTTTATTTTTTTAGCGAGCAATTTGTTTATTTTAACGCGAAACATGTGTCCAATCAAGCCGAAATAGTTAAAATAAGATTTCAAAAACAGCGAACCAGTTGCCGCTACCTGTGTGAAAAAAAAAAGAAACGGCGCCAGTGAACTCGCTGCATTACCGAGATGTGTTAAAAAAATAAATGTAGAAAGAAAGAAAACGCGCGCCTTCCCTCTATCCCGGCCCTTCGGAAAAAGTTCGGGGAAGCATCGTCACCACTGAAGGCATGTCGCGGCGCGACAGAACTCGCGGGACGGGAAGACCACAATACGAAGAATCGAGAGGGGTGAGAAGGGGTCGCGAAACAACTTCTCGTGATCGGCCGGTTCCCTCCTTACCCTTCCTTTGTTCCCTCCTGCTTTTTGTCTCCCGGTCAAAATTTGCGGTGGCTGCGTAGCCCAGTGGCTCGTTCACATTTCACATCGGCGCTTTGCCTAGTTGAAGTTAGGCTTAAATTTTTTGTAAAAACGTGCATCGTATGTCTCCGCGGAGTGTCAGCAGCAACATTTGAAGCTTCGGAAGCTGTGGTAAAAGCAAGATCAGTGGTCCGGATTTCAAGCATCTCGATGTGAGCACTCCTCCAGCGACGACTAACCGGGGTGCTTGGGATAATTGGCACTTTAATGTGAGTGAATGCGACGAATCTCGCAGGCAGCGTGATTTGGAATACGTGCGATGTGCTTCTACAATCGACTGAACTTGCAACGATCCATGCGTGACTTCGGCAGGTATCGTGCGTGCGTACTCTTCAAGATAGTGCAGCACCACAGAGACGTGCGCTTTTCGCCACAGGATACCCTTCCACGCCTTGCTGTGCGAATGCAACGGAACAAGGTTCACAAAGGCAAGCATTCCAGCTAAAGATTGACTTTCCATTTTAATTTTCTCGCGTTCTCTCACGTTTTGCAGTGTAAAAGAAATATTTGTTCACTTGTGTTTTAGTGGCCCTAACTAATATAAGGAACGAATTTTCGAACGGTTATTGTCGATGCTCGTTTAATATTTTTTTTCTATCGGGGAGAATAAATTTGCTTTTATGAGCAGGTTGAGCGTCATTGACGGAACGCGATGATGGGACGCGATTTGGCCCTGCTTCCGAAGCACGGCCAAATCAGCTGAAAAGTGCCCAAATGAGTCTGGCTAAATTTTGTAGCGCTACTGAGGTTTCCCTGAAGGAATGACTTCTGTATTTCTTGTTAACAGCTGCGCGGGTTTGCAATTACACGGCTATTAAAGAAAAAAAGGCCGAGCGCGAGCACCGGCCAGGCTATTCGCTGGAGACGGCGTGGTCTCGGGCGTGTTCCAGCGTTACGTTCCAGCGGCTGCTAGATCCACGAGTTTCCGCGTCCGGCGTGTACCAGCGTCCAGGTTCCCGTGAATTTGCAGCAGGCGCAGTTTCGCATGACGTGCGGATGAAAGCTGTTTTGTAATAAAAGAAATTATAGTTCTAACCGTTTCCAAGTCAGCACGATCATGGAGCATACAAATAACGCGCCATATTTTGTTTTTATATTTGGCAATGAAATAAAAATTATTTGTTTGGTGTAACAGCAACATAAGAGGGCAGTAAAACCCGCTCCATGACAAAAAGTGAAGCCACGGTGGTGCCCAGGAACAGTGGTGTAAAAAGAGGAAAATAAAATGGATAAGCACCGCAAACTGCTTTTTTTTCGGACTGTGATCAGGCATGTGCAGTCTGCGTAACATCAAACTTTTGTGTTGCATGCATGAATGTACCACTAGTTGCATTGCTTAAATGCCTTTTGGTACAGCTTTCTGAAATCAGTTATTCACTGAAAACAGTTTCAAGCTTGTACCAGAAAGGCAAGAATGACCCCAAATGTTTATGTTTGTTGGCCATATTTTTATTGAAATTGTTACGCATATCCTGCATACTTCAGGTACTTAATAGAAAAAACATCACGGGAAGTAAATTTCTTATGCCAAACAAGTTGAAATTGGAGACATGACAGGATTTACTACAGACTACAGAACAGGATTTACTACAGGCTACCGGGCATAATTTACTACAGACTACAGGACATGATTTACGACAGACTACAGGACAGGATTTACTACAGACTACAGGACAGGGTTTACTACAGACTACAGGATGTCCCATTCCCTCACAGGATCATTCTGTCGTATTTTTCTGTTGTGTTTTTCGACTGGGAAGCAAAAAAATTGGCCGCGTATCTACTTATTTTGTTGCAAATGTCGTCAAAAGACGATAGACTCTGTAGACATTTGCCAAGGAAATGCCCCCATTTGCTTTTCCGCTTACCTCTCATGCTGTTCCTGTACCGTCGCGCTCATTCCAAGGTAAACACACTAAAGGTTTGCGCAAGGCGATTTGAATTTTCCGTGATCCACAGCTACAGGCCGGGTTCCTCGGTGCCAGAGCTGCAGTACGGCGGAGACGCGCGTGCATGGAGATGGCCGACTAGAAGGTTTATAGAGCTGCGTTGCCGTGCTTCACGTGCTTTCCAAGCAGAACGTAGAACTTAGCTAGTGGAACCTTTCGTTGCTGTTGGCGCGTGATTTTTCATCTTCCGCCAGGAGGCGGCGGTTTTCTGCAGTAGCTATAGAATATCATTTGCTATCGAAAAATTAAGCATCCAAGAATTTTTAAATAAAGGAACACAGTAAATATCCCTTGTGTACTAATTTCCTGTCTTATATTTGCGTAATGTCTTGTTCTTGTTCAACAAAGTTGACAAGTATGAACATATAAACCGGGCTTCGACGTTTACATGTGGCTGTGAGTATATAAGACTATTGCGCAATGTCAACTTTACTTTGGCCGGGTGGCTGAATCGAGTCGCAGAGAGACAGACGGACAGACAGACTTACACACAGACAGACATACAGACATACCAAAATTTCTGGGTTCAAGTAGCCCCAGAAAGACTACCGTCTTTTAAAAAGTGGCAGTGCGACGCCGGCACGTGCGGGAGAAAAAGCAAGCACAAATATAAAGGCATTCTACTCAATGTGAATGCTGTGAAAAGTTCAGAGCAGTGATTTGTCATTATGTGGGCGGCGCCATTATCCGCTCACTGCTAAAACCCATCAGGCTCTTCGGCGCCCTGTCACTCTCGTTTATTGATGAATATGCCACTCGAATTTCCCGCATTCGCAGTGCAGAGCGCGTCCTGCCTGAAACGGCCCCAGCGGAAGTTCTGTTCTTTTTGTGCTTGCTTTAATTTCGTATGCTGAAGCTGTTTTGCGTCATTTTGAACGGGTATTTTTTTTTTGCGTGGCTGGAGCCTTTCGGCGGCATTTCGAACGCGCCTTTTTCTTTTCTTGCGCGGCTGAATCCTCTCTGCGACATTTCGAAGACGCCATTTTTTAGCGTGGCTGGGGCCTTTCTGCGTAATTTCGAACGCGCCATTTTTTTCTTGCGGGGCCGCTTTTTTCGCCTAATATGGTAAAAACAACCCAAAAAGCGGTTCTAATTAAATGAACGTGGTGGTTGCCGGTTATATACACAGTTTTTGCCTGAAATGTACCTGCAGTTTTCTTTGCGCTAAACAACGGGGAGATGTATGAGAAGCGCCAGTGGTTCACGAGGTTCGAGCGGTTATGGCTATTGACACCGCGTGGTTGTCAAAACCTCAGCGCGACTCCCTCACGACGGCACACCAGGCTCTACTTTGGTCCGTTATCTCGCTGCGCTGCCAGATTCCGGCAGTTGCTTGACATCGACCGTTAGCGTGCCACGGCGACAAGGCGAGTCGTAAATGCTCTGAACTTAAAAAAACAGAATTTCCCATGGCACAGTATCAGGTAGGGGGCGCGCGAGCACTGTGAAGGCGGGAAATATGAAATGCGTTCAGTGGTAGCCGTGAGCGGATAACGGCGCTACAGCCCATTAGGGTGAACCACTGCTCTGCGCTTCCTACAGCTTTCACATTGAGTGGAACGGCTTTAATTTTTTGGAGCACAGTTCAGTGTCGTTCTTTTGACCATGCTGTTTGCCATTCATTTAGGCACAGGCCCTTTCAACACCTTATTGGCTTTTTGTCTGTGCTACAAACATCGTGCAAATGTTGAATAAATGGAATTGAATTGAATGGAATTGCATTAACCATTTCAGTATAGAAAGAAGGCACGCAAAAGGCACTAACCATCGTTATTTTCTATTCACATGTGGCCAGTTACCAACCGCTACGAGCTTTCGAGCACAGCTACTAAGTGGAGGCTGCAACGTGAAGAGGTATTTGATTTGTCTAGCTATTTTGGCGCCACTTTTTCATCAGGGCTGATGAGGCATTCGAACAGGGAGAACTAGAGCTAGAATGAAACATGACTGCAAATTTTGCGTACGCTACCCCGAAAGCCAGGCTCGGTATGTGAGACCCCAATGACATTTCGGCAGGGAACAATAGATTTCAGGTGCGGAGTACCTTAGGACCGCACAACGTCATTCCGCGTCCGTGCGCATAGCTTTTACAATCGCACAAATCATACAGCCACAGCCAGGATTCTAGCCTGTGCCTTGTAGACCACACAGAGTTCGTGTCTCTTGTCTTACCGATTGGGCTACGACCGTGAGTTAGTACCCGAGAGTCAAACGGCTTACTCCTTCGCCTGTAACGGTGCGGAGTACCTTAGGACCTCCCGATGTCCGCCTTTGTTCATCCGTGCGTACACCACCATCAAGTGAAAATCGAGCAAAATTCGATTTGAGCCGTGAGTTGCAGTTTCATTTAGGAAAGAATCAAGGTGCTACGCACGGCTCAAACCAAATGACGGTCGGGGAGCAAATCGGATGTCACTCTGGGTGCAACTTGGATGTCATTTCGAGTCCCTGTACTCCGCACCCTCGCCATCATCGACGGAGTGGAGATGCTGCTATATTTTTATTATCTTCCCTACGAGCACGGTAAGGCACGTTGTATCAGCTCTGACTTCTCATCCGTGCGCAGCTTGGTGGAGAGGTCCTGGGTTTTCAGAGTAGGCTAGAGTATGCGGTTCTAGATAGATTACCCCACCAAACTGGGCCCCACACATCAGACGATAAGGCTCGTCTTAGTACGGTTTACTCCACCCACTCTTCCCTACCCCATTGCGACGCGAACCTGTCGAAAAATGTTACGCTGACCGAAGCTCTGAGAACAATAAAGGTTTCGCAATTTTCGGCCTCTACTCCAAAGTATGTCTGCAGGAAGATCCCAGGGGAACAGAATTGCCAAAAAATATTTAATAACATATTGGCAAAGTGCGCATACAGAGCGACTACGTTGTTCTCGAGATTGTACGTGGCTAAAGGCTTGAGGCACGTCCGTCTCGGGACATTTTCTTCAGGATATCTTAGAACCAGAAATAAGTCACCCTGAGTTGGCGCTTATTCCACTACCCTGGGCGTCGTGTAGCTCAGTTAATCCAAAAAATGCTGCTGCACAAGGCTCTAATTACTGTTTTTTTTTTCTAGAGATGCTGGAGAGTTACAACCTGCCAATCCCCGATATGTGTCTCAGGCCCTAGCGGTGAGCCCCGCGAAACAAAGAATTCATAGAAGCTTGCACTCACGCACCTCAGTTGAATGGCGAAGCTGTTGTAGATGAGTATTGCGGGGGACAAATTGTTAAGTTTTGGTATGATTGTTTATTTCCATAGTTTCGACGCCGGTAATCGTTGTGATATGCATAGAAACGGTCGTCGTCTACTCCTCGCCGAGTGTTGGATGCAAAATTATCCTCAGCATTGCGGACTTCCACAAGCTCGACTAGCGAAGCTATCACTAACTAGCGCAAGGCTTCAACCATAGCGAACCCTGTAGGATTTCTTTATACGTGAACGCTTAGGTACACATCACCAGACGTTTCTGCAAGTTTTGAATTGTTTATTTCGCATGTTCCGGCGTTCATTTCCACTGTGCCAGTACTAGCCATCGTTATATGATCCTGATGCCAAGTATTACATGTTTGGCAAAAGCACTGAAGATTTTTTCCCCTAAAGCCACTACGCCAGCCGCGCAGCACGCGCTGACGAGCAGTCGGCATTTTTTATCTCCTCGTCGTTTTCGTTAGTTTTCATTTTTTTATTTTGCTAAAGCCACTGCGCGCACCGGGAACGCCTGGCGGTCGCTGCGTGAGGCGCCCTGGCAAGCGCTCCACATTTTCTCAGAATTGTTTTCTGCAACACCGACCATACGGCTTGTACAACAGCTCCGCAGTTAAAACTTGTGTACTTTGAAGTGAACAACGCATAGGCTCCCAGTCTGGCTCCGTTATAACATGCATTGTTTTTAAATAATGCTTAATTTAGTGGAAACTCTTTCCGCGTGATGCCTACAAAGAGCATTCAAGACAAAGGACCGGACGAGCAGACTCGCCGTGACCAGCGTGCACAAACTAGACAGGCAGAACGGCCGCCCGCACTACGCGACCGCTGAGTGCGAGGGTACGTTTTCCCTCGCCCGATGGAACGGTGTATAGGGCCTCCGTAATGTTGTGATTGCTCTGAAGGCGGAAATTAAGTGAGCGTTTGCGAAATTCATGTTGCTTGAAAGAGAAAGTCCCAAATGAGATTGACTGCGCCTTCGCGACAACAGGTGGTCGAACCATTTCTTCGTGAACCAGTATTCATAAATTATTTCTTAGCGCAGTTCTGGTTCCGGCTCACCGGTGTCAAGAAATAAAGATTTGGATTGACTTCCGGCAAGAATACAGGTTCCGTGGCGGTTTTCGGTTCGTTTCGGTTCCGGTTTGACACCATACTTAACAACAGATGGCGCGCCCGCCGTGCGAACGCGGAAGAATTTATGTGAACTCAGAAAGCCCCGTCTCCCTTATCATGGCTGAGCCGGTGCGAAATGGCGACAGCGTTAGAGGGCGGGGGGAGAGAGGACCGGCAGATGTGCGGTATCGGCAGCAGAAGACTTTGGTCTATCGATTGTGTTCACTGGCGAGGCGCGCATGCAGGGAACCGTGTGAGTGCGCCGTCACTGGTTACGTCGGGCTCCGCGGGATGGCGGTACTTGTCCGTTCTAAGCACATGACTGTATTGCACGTTAACAAACTCTACCTCTCCGAAAGCAAAGTACTGCCTCGAGTCCAACGCGAGTGCGTTTAATAACATTCCTGTTGACACCACCGGTGAGAATCTGGTTGAAATGCAGCAGACGATGCAGGCCTTTTTTTTTCTTCGGCGTGCGGGAGCAGTGGCCCATGCCGCGCCATGTCCGTGGCGCATTGGCCAGGTTCGTGTCTATTTCCAGTGTTGCCAAGCAAAGAAATTGGACGCTAAACTTTTCAATGAATACCACCAAAACACGACACTTGCGACAAAATGGGAAGTACAAAGTCAATTCTTTTGCGCACTTACCGTCAACAATACAAAACTTATACATCTTCATTGTCTGTAACAAGGTTGCAACAGCTAGAAAAAGGTCTAAACATGGTCCAGTAAGCCACATTGCTTCAATCAAAGCCCATTCTGTGGCACGCTATCACCTTTCAATGCGTTGTTGAAAAAAAATGCGGTTCTGTTTCTATGAACTGAAATTTTTCACGCGTTCTGTAGATTTTTTTTTATTTAGATTTTAACATTTCAGAGTATTTCTTGGTCGAACTACCGAGGAAAGGTATGTCCAACCGTTTGGCTCTTCCTCGATTCAGCCACTCGGACAAACCCTTTGGAATTTTTGAACGAGACGTTTGTATAGCCAAACAATTCCGAAATACTAAATCTGTTAATACATTTCAAAATTGTCGATATTGTTCAGTAAAAAAGGCATAGTTCAAGAAAAACAAACGCATGACTGGTGGCACTGTTTCATTCGTACAAATAGTAGGCGGTGTATTTTTTGGGACAGCGAACGTACCGTGTGAAAAAAAATATTTTTGTCACAGAATACAAAAATGCTCGCGCTGAAACCTGGGACAAGTAACTCTAGCGACAACCACAACATTAACACAGTTTCCAACTGATGATGCACCAGCAGAGCGAACCGGGAAGATTGAATTGAATAGCAGTCTCCATTGCAATTACATTGGGAGGACCCTAACAGAAAAGGAGCAGTGTGAGAGGTTGACGACGACGAGGACAGTGGTCCACTAGAGTACAAGTTAAACTGCAACGAAACTTGCCTCTGTGCCCCATCACCGCAGCCGGAAGTTACTCCGAAGGGCGCAAGTAGTGCGTTATTGGAACTATCTTGATCATGGCGCGAGCCATTTTCGTGATTTTTTGCGCCTTATGTGCTTGTAAACTACTCCTGCGACGACAGGCAGACTACGCAGAAAAGGCAGACGATGTCACGCATTCGAAGGATCTCCTTTCAAAACGCGCGCGCCCCTTAACATCCGGGTTCGTCGCTTAGGCAGAGTGATACCGTGCGTGAACTATTACCGCTCTTAAGTAGTTCCCGAGCATAGGTGGCAGAAGTCTCGTCTTTCGACGTCCTTTGCAGCAAAACGAGCGGATAATTGTCCGATTTTTTTTTCACAAGGTAGGTTTTTGCAGCCTCCGCGATATTGAAATTGGGGTGAGTGACAGAGAAAACTTCTTTCTACAAATATCGAGACGCTCGAGCGCAGCATCAAGAACGTTTGGTGTGGAATGACCTAAAGCAAGAAATGTGGAGTTTTTGGTCCTCGTGCAAAGGCGAAAACTAAGGGTAAATAAAACCTTCGAACTGCGGTACGCCTGCGGAAAAGTTCATGGGGGCCGTTATAGGTGCTCTAACAGGTCATTTTGTGCTAGATCGCCTAAATGTGAAGCTAGGTTTTATGCTGGGTTGCGCGGTAACGTGTGGCATTCACCGGGTTTCGCACAAAGGCCGAGGTTTTTAGGGTTTGCGCCCACACTTAGCTTCATCTAGGGCCTGCAAAGTGAAACCTGCGGCATCGCCTAGTGCAGGAAAGCTCTGAAAGGAGGCAGCTCTGAAACGAGGACCATCGCGGTGATCGCGGGGCTGCATTGGAAACCAAGCGCCATACCGCGTCCGAGAAGTCAAACTACCGGTCGATAGCACATGGTGCAAACAAAAGAGGGCAGCACCCCTCAGTCGTGGTGAAAACACACGCCTGGCCGGCGACTTTCGCTAGGTTCGTTTTCGGATACCTCGATCCTAGCGGCAAGGTTCTGTGGCATGGATTTCGTTTCAACTACCCTTAGCATTTATCTCTTTCAACAGCGCCCGTGCTTACGCGCCTCCTCATGCATGCCCAAAGCACACCGTTGCCCTTTTAATCAGTTGTATTCATGCCGAGTACCCCACTAGCTACGACCGTGTAACGCCCTGCAGTATCACAATAATGCACATTTCGTGAAAGCTCAGCGTGTAATCGTTAAAATAGCGTAAATGGAAATGATTGGTAGAAAAGAATTTTGGAAAACTAAAAATAAGAAAAATATAGCACATCACTTAAAATGGCAACCTGCATAACTAACTGCATTTTAATCATAATGCAAATTTCGTGGAAATTCTACCTGTAGTCCTTAAAACAGCAGAAATAGAGATGACTGTCTTAACAAAATTTTGAAAACATAAAACAACAGCAGAAATATAAAAAATACGGAAAAAGGCGAACCCTGTAACGCCCTCGATTTCCACAATATTACAGATATCGCGACAGTTACAACGGAAATGGTTATATTAGCATAAATTGAGATGACTGGTGGAACGAAATCTTTAAAAACTAAGAAATATTCATATTACCACAAAATAAAATTTAATATTGTTATAGACTTAGCGCAAGGTAATTGTTTAGAGTAAAAAAAAGGGCTTCAAGGTTAAGTTAGAGAAAAAGCTTTTGGCAGAATCATTGAAAAAACCAGTAACGCGGTTGCGCGTTTCCTAAATCTGCAGCCTTATTTATTGATTGATTGTATGGTTTAACGCGCCGACGCAACGCAGGCGATGAGGCGCGCCGTAGTGGAGGGCTCCGGATTAATTTTGACCACCTGGAGATCTTTAACGTGCGCCGAAATCTCGTACACACGGGCATTTTTGCTTTTAGCCTCCATCAGAAAAGCGACCGCCGCGGCCGGGAATCGAACCCGCGACCTCGTGCTCAGCAGCGCAACGCCTTAGCCACTGAGCCACCGCGGCGGGTAGCCTTATTTATTGCCGTTATATCTGTTTTCATTGCCTTTCTCATTTCCGCCGCATTAAGATAAATATTAATTACTGTTTCCCCATGTTTCTTCAATGAAAAGGCCTCACATGAACCGTCTGATCGCCTATTTTGCCCGATCAGTGCAGTATTTATTTATTTATTTATTTATTTATTTATTTATTTATTTATTGCCCACAGCACCCCGATGGCATTACATTGGGCGGGAGAAACAAAGTAGCAAACAATTGAAATACAGAAGGTTTCCATTTGTAACAACCGTACGCAATCACTCAACTGGAAGCAAGAAAAATACAGCACTGTCACAGTTTACAAGAGTATAGGTACGTATGATTTAATACTTCAGGAGTTTAAATCGGTCCAACAGCGCATTTCTCTGCCTGGGCACTTTTCCAGTCCAAGGCAGCATAAAAAAACTCATTCTGACATGCACGGAAACCACAGAAACACAATGCAAAAAAAAACATACCACCTCACAATCACCCTGTCACACTCAACATTTATTTCATGTTCATAGCGCAGTTTTGGTCAATGCATCGAAAACGAATCTCTTCCTATGCTTAAAACAGCTGCCGACGATCACCAATTCCCCTGCCTGAATGTTTTGAGAAAAAGAACTTGCAATGTCAGCAGTGTTTCATCGGTTATTTTGTACTTGTAGGCGTGCTCCACACGTGCTGACAGGTAATGTGGTGCTTCTATGTAAACTTGCCGTGGCACATCTGTTCGGGAAAAGTACATTTCATGGAATATTTTAAACAAAGTTTTCTTCGGCCGTGTTATGATATATCTCAGTAATGTTTGCTATAAAATTGTTTTCCTGAATTCTCTGCTTCTCACATGTTTCCCTAACACAAACAGAGTCGCAAGGTTCTGAACTCTTTCTACTTTTTGATGGTCAATCACATTACAAGGGTCCCACACCGTACATGCATATCCTAACAAAGAGCGCGCATTTGATTTGTGCAGTGGTGTGCCCGCTTAGGGTGAACACGGGAGCGCGTAACCGTCGGTAGTATCAGAAGAGCCTACCGTGTGATGCGTGAAGCAGCACGCATGCGCTGTGCGTGTCCAGCGAGGCCACGCTTTCAGCGCCCGCATCGCGTCATCGGAGCGTCTGAGCATCGTCTGTAAATTCATCTTGCACGTAGCGGTGGAGCAATCGGCCGCTGTATAAATGTCTGTAAACTGGAATCCGCAAGAAATGTGTTTCTGAGTCCGCGGTTATTCGTTCATTAGCTTGATTTCCACGCAATCGGTTGGTCACATCGCAAGTCGACATCTTGCTTCAAGAATATTCGATAAAAAGATGATTGCCATTATATTAGCACTTTATTTCATAAGTGGTTGCCACTGAAACCGAAGGGGCACATAAGCACAGTGTTTATCAGAAACAAATTGAGAGCAGGAAGTTACCTCGGGCTCTACAACCTCGATTGAATTTATGGCGAAAAGCAGCTTTGTGATTTTTATTAGGCATGTTCATACAATGATCGCGGATTCTCGGTTCAAAGCAAGACACCATTCGGAGATGACGCGCCACATAGCAGAAGATGAGAAGGCGATCCGCTGACGCGATGCGTGGGCTGAAAGGAAAATCTGGCTCGATATGCACAGCGCATGCGTGAGGCGTCGCGCAGCCTGCGGTGGGCTGCTCTGAAAGTACCTTCGGCCACCCGCTTCCCTAAGCGAGCTCACCGCTGTACCACAATTCTTTTTCAGCCAGCGGAAAATAATGGGTATTCCGACGCAGGAATCCTACGGCATCCATAGCCTTAGCTACTGTGTAGTCCACCTGCTGATGCCAACTCAATGACGGTGCGAAGCACACGCGTAAGTACTTGTACTCTCTAACCGGTGAAAAGGTAGCAACGTTGAGTGCCTACGAAAGACGGGTTGCTTCTTTTTTAGTAAACGTCATACACTCAGTTTTGTCAAGGTTCAACTTCATTTCCCACTTTTCGCACCATGCATGAATAGTTTGTAATTCACTCTGAATATGAAAAACATCCTTTTTACAGGTTATTCCTCTACACAATATGCAATCATCTGCAAACATTTTCATACACGACTTAAACCATTCAGTGATACTGTTTACATATAGCGAAAAAAGTAAACGCCACGACACGGACCCATTACGAACACCCGACGACACCTTCACAAAATTCATCTCTTTACCGCTTAAAAGAACATACTGCTTTCTTGGCCTTACATACTGGGAAGCCCATTTGATGATTTCAACATTATTTTTGTAACGTGACAGTTTTTGTACCGATAAACCGTGTAGGTCAAAATCGAAGGCTTTTCTTTTACCCAACCAAATACAATCAATATATCCGCGGTTTCTAATGCCTTCGCAGCATCATGAGGAAACTGTGTTAACTGCGTAACGGTGGATAGTCGTACGCGGAAATTATGTTGGTTTAGATTCAACTCGGAATGGTCTTTTATATGTTCAAATGAGGCTGTGTACTAATTGTGCCCGAGGGTTTTACAACAGACGCTGGTGAAGGAAACTGTCTGATAATTTGAGACGACGCTTCGGGGTTCTGATTTGTGAATTGGGGCTGCAGGTGCTAATTTCGAATCCCCGGGTAGCAAGAATTTGGATAATATATGCGCGCTAGGTTTTCATAAAATCTTCGGAAATGCATCCGGTCCAGCAGCTTTAGCAGTGCGTTGACCCTAAAGTAAGGCTTCTCTGCCATTTCCTTCGAAGATAATGTCGTTCATTTCAAACACGTTGCCCACTAAACACCACTCCCCTGCATCTATTTGTGTTTTTACAGCCGAAAACACCGACGTAAAATAAAAGTTGAAACATTCGGCCTTTCTGTTATCTCTATAAAACGGTAGTTGTTCCTACAAGGGGAGGTATTGACGACGTGTACTTTAGGTTCCTCCTGGAATTTTGGCACATGTCTTTACGATTTTACTTAATTTTACTTTTTAAAAAGCAACGTAGTTCGATTTAGCAAACACTATTGCACTTTTCACACCAGTTGTTACATTTCTTAGGTTGTCACCTCTCGCTGCTGTAGGATTCCGCTACAACGTTCGTGAAACTATATATTTGTTTGTTTTGCGTAATTAAGCGCATTTGTTTAGTATACCATGGTCTCGTCCTACTTATTCTATTGGTTAGCCATCAACGTGGAATGTAACGGTCGCGAAGTTTCAAAATGTTTCTTTAAAAATTGGCCCAGGCTCTTCTAGAGACCAACATTCAGAATGTGCATGGAGAACAACAAAGCACACCTGAAAGGCGCAATTTCTTTAAGAAATATTTGGTTTTTCATAATTGTAGACACGTCGATTTCCATTACTTGTACTTCTAAAGAATGTAGGTTCATTTCATAATTAACCGATCCATGATCGCTAATTCCCAGTATTACTCGAGGGGACTGCATCAGATCTTGTTAAGTTGTCAACATAGGTTAAGTTCATGGTTTCCTCTAGATGGTACAATAACTGTGTGAGCGCAAACAAAATTACCTACATTCATTATTCAAACGTTTATTCCACTGGTTGCTCCATGAAAAAGGGGCTAGTTGCTCCAGCTTATATTGGGTAGGTTAAAATCACCAGCTATAGCAGTGCAGTTTGTTTTAATGGCTTCAATCTTGTGGGCTGCTTCTTGAAATACATCGGCAGGGTCTGAAGGGGGTCGGTAAAAAGAACACACAGGTAAGGATTTGGAGTTGGCACCACACCGCCTCCAAGTAATTGTTCTGGGTATCCATTTCGCGTGATGTAGTATTTTCGTCCACTAAGATGGGCACGCCCGTTCTCGTTTGCTCCTATCTTTTTGCTGGCCTGAAAAGTGTTCTGGAAACACTTTCGTGCTTGCAATATTTTCGTATAGCCAGCACTGCGTACCCATAGCAACTGATGGCTGCGTCGCATCTGCAAAGCCGTTAGATTTGCAATTTCATTATTGATACGCCTATAATTTATAATAAAGACGGCTACGACAGCAGGTGGCTTGCAGTATGTGACGTGATTTACACTACTCAGGTTAAGCTGTTATCATAGGTATATGCGACATTGTGTAAGCAACGAGTGTCACACCTTGAGTTCCCCTTAGTGTCATAATTTTTTCAGGTGTTGTAGTTGCTTAGTTTTGGGCAGCAGGAATCACAGTGTCGTGCAAACCGTGTCCTACCCAAAGTAACAAGCTCTTATGTTATGCATCGCAGTGAACTTCTCTACCTCGAAATAAATGTATCATCTTGTAAACCAGCAGACACGAAAGTCGGACAAGGCGTCCAACTCAATCGAAAAATCTTAATCCGAGACACACATGATTTAGTGGCCTCTTTGTTTTCGCTTTTGTGGCGTTTGCGCGTCTAAGCTATGCTTGGATGTGAGGCGTGCCGTGCGGAGGGATCCCGAATACGCCGTAACACGTTTCACCGCCTGGGATTCTTTAACGTGCGCCCAAATCTTGACACGGGTGCACCTTTGCTTTTCGCCTCCATCTACAAAACAGCCGCCGTGGCCGGTATAGAACCCGCCCCCGGGGGCTCTGCAGCCGAGAGCCTTTGCCATTAGGCCCGCGAGGTGGTTAAAGTTAGTCTAATATTCTGATACCAGATTTAGTGGCCAGAAGACGCACTCTGCCTATATGCGTCACGGCTGCGTCGCGTGTCAGTGGTTCACCGGTTCTCGGGCACGACTCAAGACGACCGTCTTGATGACTGCGATAAGATTCGCGGCCTGGCGGCTGCGGTTTTTCAAGAACCCTTGAGAAACGGAAGCCGCCACCTGAGACCACCCAAACGCTCACATTATCAACTCGTCTGAGCTCTGCAGTCCTACATCATCACGTGGTTTGAGTCACAGCGAGATTGTGGCAGAGGCCGCACTGTTTCGGAGGGGTATTTCCTGCGTCGTCGGTCGTAGGTTAGCTCACATATCCTTCTTCAACGGCTCCTAGGAGCCGGGGGTGGTGAAGCTCTTGCAGCAGGCAACGGGGCTACCCGTACACACGACAGCCATGAAGCTCACGGTAAGCTATATGCCAGGGTTTTACACCCAAAATGTATAGCCTGAATTTTTGACTTGAGGAAAAAATGGACTCACCTCATTAGCCTTCGGCTTGTTTCACTGCGTTTGAAATTTGTACGTGCAAAATTGAGGGGCTTGAAAACATTTTCGATCTAACTACTTCTTGAAGCAATTACTTCCACAATAGTATTGTGGCAAGGCACGTCATCGACAGAGAGGCGAAAACCCACACTGACGAACGACGCCCGGGATTGTTTATTTCAAATTGGATTAATTTGCTTGGTTTGCTGTTTCCACCTTTGTCGTTGGAAATGCAATTTTCAGGATCCAAAATGGAGTACAAAATGTTCTCACATTATAGCGTTTGCTGTAACTGCTGCACGCGTGTAGCGGCGTGTTCGCGTCATGTAGCTTTCTTGATTTTCTTAATTGAGAACTATAAAACGCCACATCGCTCGAACCGAATGGCAACACCTGTGAAAAAAAAGGGAATGTACGTTCGCGACATATGAAGAGTGCTGTTGGTTATTCGAGTACTTTTCGCATGTGTCAGTGTTGGCTCTTTTAGTAGTAGAAGGTGATGCAAATATATATAAAAAAATGTTTTTCTTCAGTACATTAACGCTTGCTTGTCAGTACCACAACTATAGTCCCCCATTTTGAGCCGCCACTCACTTAAGTGATGTATACACCAAGCATTCAAAGCGAAGCTTTTTGCGTCTCCCTGGTGTCAGCTGTAGCCCACAGAAAACGTATTGCAGTAAAGCCAACTTTCTCTGTCGTTTAGGGTGACCGTGAGTTTAGCGAAGAATAATTAGACCGCTTGTCATGATCGGAACCGAACCTGGGTGCCTCGCGCTATGAAGCCGAATTCTTTCCGATTGCGCTATTTCTGCATGTTCGAACAAGTTTGGATTTATATCCGGATGCATGGACGTGCAAAATTAGACATAAAATTCACCTCTTTGTCTGACAACGATAATTGAAGGCTAGAGAAAGCCATGGAATGCCCATATCAGTAAAGCAATGTACGGCGCAAGCGCAGGGCAGTAAACAGTCCCAATCAGAAACAGGTATTAGCACAACAGCGCCAACTGTGTGACGTCATACTTTTTTGCTGTTGGACTTGATTTCGTAAAGCTTCGCGTTCACACATAGTTGTCATTTCTACCGAGCGGTAGTTCACTTTACATTCTAATCCAAAAAAAGGTGTGGTACAGCTCGGTTGAGAGTGGAGGGAGGGCCTTACGCGAAACTTCTTTAGTTTCCTACGCCATCATGCAAATACATAAATGAATTGTATTTAGTTTTTGTAGCGAGGAGACTGGTTACCGAGTTCCCAACTTCTATTCGGTTTTTTGAGGGTATTGGAAGCATGTGAAAGGGCTATTCAGTCGCCAATTTATTAAGGGAATGTATGAAATTAGAGCCGAAATAAGGTACAACCCACCGACCCACCAACTCATGGAAATGTTTAATGGCGCTACCATTACCGCGAATTTTCTTGTGTACACAAAATATTTTGTTTTCTGAATATTTTGCAATATCAGGGGCATTGTTTACGCATCTGAAGAGATTCGCGGAGAAAAGTGTGCCTTTGTAATACGTTCTGCACCCTGGTGAATGCCTTTTACCCGCATCAAAAAGTATTCGGTGTGTTAAGTAGTCTAAAAAAGGTACATTTTCTTGAGTCACACGACTTTTTCTTTAACCAGGGACGTTCCTTACGCTGCCACGCCGTAGCTCCAGACTCACCTTATGGTGCAAAAATCGCACATAATGATTTCCGGCATGTACAGAACCATCTCAGAAATTGACATAAACAAATTGGCGTGCTTTATGCGTTCGCAAAGGATTTGATGTACTAAACTAAGCTCCGTCGGTGAGCTATAGTTTCCGCAATTGTATTGTAACCACTTTATGTTCCATTTCGTTTCGCTGCAGTTTTAAATTACCAAGAGGATACCTTTTTACAACTACGGTTACCAGCTATTTAGTCATGACCGCTCAGCAGACAAAGCCCCCGTTTTCTTCTGTTTAATTGTTTTTAGTTGCTTTGGTGGGAGAGGTGAAGGGTCGACTTAAAGTGATCGTAAACTTTATAAATACAGCACGGGAAAATTCCAATTAATCACCATGCGGTGGCACTCATGTAGAGATTAAAATTTTAGTCCCTCTATACGTGCTTTCTTCCTTCGAGCCATGCAGTTTGAAATTGTTGCTTAGGTTATAATTTCTTACCAGGACTTTCAATAGGGCTTGACGATCACTAGCAATTACCCCCACTTTGGAGAATTAAGGCTGACGTCGATGCAGCAAAATGTCAGGGAATAGGCGGCGAACGACGCCGGGCGGTGGCCGCTCCGCCGCCGGCGTCATGAAGACGGCCGTTCACCGGCCATATACGCGGGCTAGATATCAGACGCGCGGCGGTGAACACGACCGGAAGCGTCGAAGTGTATTTTGAAGCTGCAGCCAACCATATCTTTCTACTTCCTGTCTGCGCAGAGCGCCTGCCCACTCAGAAGCCAAAAACTCCTTTCGCGACTTTTTTTTCGTGTACGGCTCTTTGCTCATGGACACGGCGTCCAGGAAACTGTCAGAAAAGTGTCACAGCAGCGCGGTGGGTAAAAGTGTAGCCGAAATGGAACAATTCCTGGTCATTGCAGTGAAATTCAGCCCACAAAACTTGATTGTAGTGTTTAACGCGCCAACGCAACGCAGGCGATGAGGCGCGCCGTAGTGGAGGGCTCCGGATTGATTTTGACCAACTGGAGATCTTTAACGTGTGCCAAATCTCGTACACTAAGGCGTTTTTGCTTTTCGCCTCCAAGCCCACAAAACTTAAAGGTAGGTGGAAAGATACCAAGCTAACGCAAAACACGAACATTTTAACTCATCGTTGCCATTTGGTAATGTCTTTGTGCTAACTATGACGCCAATTTAAAAAAACACCGCCCTCACAATTAACAAATAAATAAATATTAGTTACGTCATATATCAAGTTTTATTAGTTAATAGTTACTTTTTATTGAAGACAACTTGAAATCAGGGATATGGTCCCGCGCAACTTGTTTTGACTTGACATCTCGCAACCTTGATGCAAGAAGCACGCTCTGCCGGTGGCGTTCGCTGCTTCATTGGCTTTACGTTGCATGGAGGTTTTGTCGATGGAAATTGCGTGGTGCGTGGCGGCCCCTGCGAGAACATCGACGTCGAATTTCGCTGCATGGAGGTTAGCTTTTAGACTGTCTGAAACTATCTATTTCTCCACGTATATGTTATCAAACCATACGCATTAGCAATAAATCCACTGCTAATAGTCTTATTACGCTAATATGAGCCAATGCATCACATGTTTCTCTTAGAGGCCTGTGTCGTATCCCAACGGTGTGGGTTTAAAATACTGCGGCTCAAAAAACTATGACCTATTTTTAGAAATCAGGATTTGAAACGCCGCAAATTCGTGGCTCGGAATAAACAGGAGATGAGGATAAAGCATGCTGGTGGGATTAAAAGTATCGGCTGACCGATTTGTCGATCAAAGTCATGAAGCCCGTGAAGTTCGACAAGACACGTTGCTTGACCTGGTTCTCGTGGCGGCCTAAGTTGAAGCGAAGGGACAAGACAGATTGCCAATGTACGCATTACCGGAATAGAAGGTTCTAAATGTGCCTCTGTTGCAGAACGAGATATACCCAGAAGCATAATATAAAAGTTCGCGTCCCATTCTTATCGAATAATAAAGGCCAGAGAGCGGGTGGGTACGGTTGGAGGGAAATTTGTGGGTTGGAACTCTTACGGCTGTTCGGTGTAATTAAGAAACAAAGGATTATTGGCGATCTTGTATTAGGTTCCATGAGATTTATACAAGCGAGAAACCAGGAAATAGAACAAGGAATCGAGCAAAACGGAAAGAAAGGGAGGAGGGTGTTAACTCCAATACCGGCCCACGTTTGGACAAGTCAGCGGGAAACGACAGAGCTCCACAACGAAAGCTTGTTCCTTGGGGCTAATGAGCGGATAATCGATCTATCTTGTGAGTAAGCTAGTCTGGAAGCTCGAGTAGGCGCAGTGTTGTAATCTACGAATGAATGGCGAACAAGAAAACCAGAAATATAGCATAATGAAGCTGACGTTGTGGTTCGCACATACCAAATAACTGCCCTGTACGGATACTCGAAGGTTGTGTATTAAAGGGCCCCTGAAAGAGTTTTTGCGGATGCCTAGGTGTTCACGTTTCCCGGTAAACATATTTCCTAGAATCACCTCCTTCAGGAATTTTTCAAGCCGGCTAGTATTAGTGGAGTTATTGCAAATCAAAACATCGCATTTTAGCCCGCCCTGCGATTCCGCCTCGTTTCTTCCACCTCCTCGCATCAAGCGAGTGTGACTGTCCATGATGCCCCACTTCTCGGTGACGTCTGGAAGAACATCCGGTTACAGATGTCGTCTGCTAGATATTCTGCACTGCAGCAGCGCTCTGAAACGGGGCCGTATGACTCTGTGCTTTCAGTTTCGGCCCTTTCTTTTAGTTTTTGTCAGGCGCGTGCTCAGGCACTTGTAGAATTCCATTACGTTATTCCTACCGGTTCCAAACATTCACACTCGTAACAAAAATGCAGGCGAACGGTTACACGGCACGGCCCAAGGACATTTTTTAGAGAGCGTCGTGCATTACTTCCCCCCGACCGCATTTTTTACGGAAAACTTCTACACCCCTGTGTTTATCAATTACAAGACAAGTACCCCGAAACGGATACAGTGAAACCTCGATATATCGAACAGCGCGGTGCCCGCGAAATAGTTCGATATAACCAGAATTCGATATATATAATCACTTAGAAAACGCGTCATAAACTGGTAGAAATCAATAAATGAACGAATTGTGCAGTAAATACTCACTTGGTGCTTCAAAGTATTTATTCTTTTGGCTTAAAGTACTGCAGCAGGGTAGCCTGGCGTGTTATACACGACTTCCTCAACGTAGTCCAAACGTTCCACAAGCGACATGCCGGTGCCTCTTATACAGCTGCAGTAGCGGCGCGGTTGGGCCACAACCGCTGAAGCCTGGGTCGAAGTCGGGAGCGGGGCACTATCAGCGCTTGCGGGTACAACCTCAGCAGCGCCTTCGTTTGTGCGCTCAGTAGTAACCTCCGCTAGGATCTCCACACCCGTCAACTCCGCCGTCGTACCGGTGCTGTCGTCACCGCCAACTAAGTCATCAATGCACATGCTTCGTGGCTCAGCCCCAACAAAGCGCTCCAGCTGGCTCAGGTTTCTTCAAGCTCGCTTTCTTCTTTTGCACCGTCTAATTCAGCTTCGGTGCAACCGATGAGCAGCAGTCGGGAACGCCCATCGCGCCACTGCTATCATCGAGGGTACTGCGGGATAGCCCGCCGCCTGTCAACAGAGCGCGAGCGGCCTGGGCAGTCTGGGGTGGCGGAGTTCGATATACCCATTTCATGTCCGTCCCAGTTCGAAATAAAAAATTAAAAATGCATGTGATTTCCCGCGTGATATAGAAAGTGTTCGATATAGGCAATAATTCGATATAGCCGTGTTCGATATATCGAGGTTTGACTGTATTACGAACGGTAGCGGAGGAGTGGTGTAAGTTTTGTGGCCGTCCGCGCCCGTCTGTGTGTTCGATAGTTATGATTCCAAAAAACAATTATTCTACCCTCGCTTTTCCTCTGATGGTCTGGAACCCGTTTTCTCTCTATAAAGGCTGTTCGTTCATTTTAACGTGCTCGGTGCTGCCAATTGCACTATGTGAAGGGTTTCATTGCCGGCCTCCGCCCTATATTTCCCCCTCCCGCCCATGCCTACCTCGTGTCTCGTTTCAGTGGTTGGGAGGAAACTACGTTTACTCTATATAAAAATACACCACTTTTTCAAAATACCCACATCAGTATTCCGTCTTCTGAAAGTACAATTTCCCTTTCATATATACAAAGCACGAGTGACAACTGAACAGATCGTGCATATGACTTAACCGACGCATTGACGTTCGGTATGGCAGTTACGGAGTTCAACCAAAATATTTAGTTCTGAATTCGCGAATACGGTTCGTAAACCATGCCATTTAAAAGACACCCTGCCGCGATTTGAACCCGCGACGTAGGTTGTGCGGGTTCATGGCTTCAGTCCACTGCGCAACGTATAGACCGGAGGTTTCGTGGAAATAATGTTTAGGCTACATTGAGACCCATCATTTTAGATGCGAAGCATCTTATGCTTGGGGCTGTGTCCTTCCCTTCGTTGTTGTTGTCCGCCGCCCGCACTCTACTGCCCATGCGCGTCTCTTCAGCCCCGTCAGCGTTTGGCCTGATGTCAGCGCAGTCCACTATAAATAAAAGAAATACTTACGCGGCGCACGGTTTCGAACCCACGACACTCTGGCCGCAACGAGAGGTACCTGGCGCTCTTCCCACTTCGCTACAAACCAAGACGGGAGCATGTGCTACGAACGAGCCTTATGTCCTTCACTCATTCAAACTGCGTCAAGAAACTACGGATACAACGAAGGAACGCGAAGCTGAACGTGAACCGAAACGACGAAATGCAAACTTTAGAGGAGGACGGTGAATTCCCGGGGGAAAGCGGAGGGGTGGGGGGAGGGAAAGCGCTACGCGCCTCGCAACTCAACCAGAGAAGAGGACGAAGAGGGCGGGCAGCGGGGTAGGAGCGCGACCACGCAATAAATAAAGACGAGAACCACGAGGTGTTCGTTCAGGTAACGCGGGTGTCGGTTTCTTTGCTGCCTCTACATTTCTTTGCATTTTTCTGTCTCTACATTGGGGTTCACACTACGTTCCCATTCGTGTTCTGATAACTGAAATAACATAACGGCAACACAATGGAACCTACACGGAACCAACATGATGCTTCGCATCCTCCTCATGGTGCCCAACGGGAAGATGGTGTAATTTTTTTATCGCATCACTGTTTCCTGCCTGATTTTAAGGATTCATGACTTGTTACCTGAATATTTCTTGAACAACAAATGCGCAGTAAGGTTTTAAAAGCCCCCACAATAGTTGATTTCCAGCTGCAGCCCTTTTTACGCTGCGACTGCGATGTCGCCAGGCGATAACAGAGCACACCGTACTTGTTTTGCCATTCACGCTAAAAATTTGGTAGATATTGATAATTATTAACTAATAAACATTCCGTAACTCCTCTTCTGCCATTAACTGCGCTTCTATTTTCTACAAGCGTTGCTGGTTGCACACCAGTGTGCCGTTTGGAACTCCGGGAAACGAGTTGTCACTAAAGCGAGCGGCCCAAACGTCGGAAAAGCCGAAATACAGATCGCATTAGCGCTAGTGTTCAGTTGTATGAACCTCGTGGGCCTTACTATATGTTTCTTACACTCTAAAAACTAACAGAACAGAGCGGCATTTCTTACGTAACGAATGCTGTCGGTGCGCAGTTTTCGCTTCTCGATCGATTATTGGCGACCGTTAGGCCGAATATTATTGTCGGCATTTTCGATCGGCGAGCGAGTAACAACAAGCGGGCTTTCTTTCTCCGACGTGTTCGTGTTGCCGTCATCGTCGTGGGACAAGGCGTTCTTTTAACTCGGAAGTCGGTATCGCCATCGTGTCGTCCTCGTGTCGGCATAGCCAACGCGCCTTAACGAGGAGCGTGGTAATACAGTTAGAAAAATCAACATGGACGAAAACGATAGCGTTAAGCCGGCTGCAGGAAGCGCTAATTAACCAAAAGTGCCGCCGCAAGATGTCGACGCTGAGCACAAGGCGCATCTCTTCGCCGGAAGTGAGAGAAAAAAGCCGTCCAATTGCAAGATTTTTGCTTCGTGACGCACATGTAGGTATAGATGACGTGTACGCGGGAAGATGGCGGAGCCCAGAAAGACGCAGGAAAGGGTGGAAATGCGGCAGCAAACTTTGCAACGAAAGTGCGTGCGTTCCGCTAAACGTAAAAATGCCATACTTCGCAAATATCCCATCTATCGGTGAACCTAACAATTGTGCTAGTTAATTTAGTGTACTCAAAACGCCTTCTAGGGAATTTTTAGGCGCATTTCCTTTTGGATAGAAAAATGTCGATGAGGGTAGTTTACGTAGAAAGAAGGCCTGGGATTTTTTTATTTTTTTTATTTTTTGTGTGTCATTGGTGAACGGTTTTTACGCACACGCAAAGGCCCGCGTGTGTTTAAGCATCGCAAGTGGAAATGTAACTTGATAAAGGTATATATTTTTGGGGGGGACAAAGTGAGACACGGAAAAGGCGAGAGATATTTCGATGCCGGCGATCCAGAACACGCGATCCAAACCACGACATTGTGCTTGATTGATTGTAGGGTTTTAACGCGCCGACGCAACACAGGCGATGAAGCGCGCCGTAGTGGATGCCTCCGGATTAATTTTGACCACCTGGGGATCTTTAACGCGCTCCGAAATCTCGAACACACGGGCGTTTTTGCTTTTCGCCTTCATCAGAAAAGCGGCCGCCGCGGCCGGGAATCGAACCCGCGACCTCGTGCTCAGCAGCGCAACCCCTTAGCCAATGAGCCACCGCGGCGGAAAAAAAATTTTAAATCTACTTAGCCGCTCCGCATCGTAGGCCGTACAATACAAGCCGACGGTAAAATGACTCCCTGCCTCCGCACCTAAAAAAGACCACGGACCAAGTCATGCACATGTTTCGCCGGGTTTCAAATAGGCACAGTGGGAGGAAAGAACGCGATACGGTGAAGGTGGTGCAAGAATTTGTCCTGTGACGTATTACTTACGCATCCCAATATGTGTCTAAATAACACAGGACGTGACCAAATAGACGTATCAATCCGTAAGGCCCTCAAGCAAGCGTTGAGGTTGCCGATGAGCACCTCAACCGAAAAAACTCAAGATGATACTGCACAATATCGCTGACGAGCTCGTGGAAGTACACCGGTCGAACCAACGAGTGACATTAGAGCTGACCCATGGCAGCCCAAAGCTCCCCCAGAAGCTTCAATAGACTTTACAGAACAAAAACCCACCTGAGGAGCCCATTAAAGAAGTGCTGGAGCTGATACGGATACGCCCTGTACCACGAAACATGCATCGGGAGCACCATAACGACAGACGGGCGGTGAGAACAAAAGCGCTCAACAAATTGTACGGCGGCAAACCCGCAGTCGTGCAAACCGATGCAGCCAACCATAGCCCCAAGAGAGCCTTGGTGGCGGTTGTGAGTGGCGAAAGCAAGCACGTAGTTAACGTTACAGCCCCACGCACCACAACGCGAGAGGCTGAGGAGCTAGCTGGCTATAGCTCTAGCGCTGACTCAGACAGATGCCTCCAATGTGGTTGCTGACTTTCAAGGGGTTTGCTGAAGTGTCACGTCCGGTATAGTCGCCCCAGCAGCAGTTCGTATCCTGCAAAGCAAACCCCGAAGCGTAAGGTCGAGAGTTTCTGGACCCTGGCCCACTCCTTCATGAAAGCCAAGGAGTTTGCCCTTCTTATGGTCCCAGCCCAAGCCCACCGTTCCACAGAGAAAGAACCGGAGCAGAGCCACCCAACAACCTACCGTTAAATCAGAGGAGACTACTGGCTATGCAGGGTAAACTCTGCGAGCCCCACACATACAGCTGACAAAAACGGGGAACCACCCTTAGGCGGCTTCTAACAAATACTTTCCCACAACCCATTAGAATGAATCTACCACTTCCCACCCAGTACGGTCCACTAAACAAATTCTTCGGGCAACCAGGCACAGTCCCTGACATCGTCTCCAAGTGCAAGGACACGCCAGATCTACTCCCCTCCGTGCTCTTCTTCCGAGCCGTGGGAGATCATGCTGTCTAGCTCAGCACCTGCGTGGCCAGACTTTTCTGGTAGAGAGAGCTGCGCTGACGAAGACGGCGCTTGGTCTCCTGAACCGAGGAGCCACTCCTGCCTTGAACACGTTCAAAAAAAGTTTTTTCCTCCTGCTTCTCCTCCTCGCCCTCTAGTGTAGAAAACATGTTTGTTTAAAAAGCTGACGAAAGCAAATACACATAATAGAACCCGCATTTTCAAAATATCAGAGACGTGTATGTCTGGCTATCTCCTCCACAAATACATTTAAAATTTCTTCACACCACGCTAATTTGAATGTATTCACTGTTGGCATTCTCACTCCGAAGGAGTAATGCTCGGCCTACAATTTTTACCGTACAATTTGTCCCGCCTGCACTGCAACGGTAAAAAGCCGAACGGATTGTGAGCACAATTTTCGCAAAAAAGGTAAATTACGAAACGAATAAATATATGTAATATCATTCGTGTCTAAGGTGTGAAAGCAAGCCACTAGTAACTTTGCATCGGCAATAACCTGAACACCACATGTTTTTCAATGATTTCCAAATGACAAACCGGGATGCCATTGCGATACACCTATGTCTCGAAATTTCATATCTTCCATCGCAGGCTCAGTGCGCTCATCATTTCTCAGAAATCAATAGGCTTCTCCTGTTGCAGTACCGCGGCTGTGTCCTCGGTTTACAAGCACTTAGTACAGCTCAGCAGGCCGCCTTCCTCTTTTTTTATTAGACTAGCGTAAAGAAAAGTAACCATACATACGGAAAGAAGAAAATGAGTCCTTTATGCGCTTTTCAAATATTTTATGTTCACTTATCTGTACGTTGTTCGTATCGCGAAGCGCAAATACCTGTTTTTTTCTCTCTTTTTCTCAAAAAAGAATATAACAATGAGCATTGCAATATTGTGAAAGGTTTTCAGTTTCAGGCATTGCTAAAACAAAAGTTAACTTTCCTTTTCAAGGTACTTTATCAGCCTAAATAAAAAAAATGTTTGTTAACATATGCCTAAATATTCACGAAGAGTGAAAAGGCAGCTGTTGGTAACTTGATTAAAGCCCGAATTCCGCAACATGTATCATCACTTTAGCTTCGCAATTGCTTGAGAAAGTTGAAATACCATAAGAGAATCATTCAAGCGTCTTTGGTGGTCGTGAAAAAAGTTATAATGAATTTTGTTGTATTTAAAACAAATCTAACAAAATATAGCTCCACTTTTTTATCGTTCACTCTTGAGGCGCCTGGTCTTAAAACCACTTTATTGCAGCATCTCCACAGCACTTCGGATAGTGTGCGAGAAAAGCGTTCGCGTTTGCGTGGCAAGTAATATTCTGGCTTGCGCTCGAACGTCGAAATTTTGATATTGTTTCGCCTCAACTATGTTTCGCCAATTTAAACCCAGTCCCTCAAAACTTCGGCTGCTTCGCTTACTTGCCCTTTATAGGTTGTGCTCGATGCGTACAACAACGTTGCAGGTATATAAATTAGTTTGTGGTTGCTGCATATGCGTATCAAAGTGCATTACTAGTTCGGCTTCTACCCCTTTTTACATTGCCGCACTACCTCATTATATGGCAAGAATTTCCACGAAGAGACGGGCTTCTCGAGCGCATGATTCGTCGTCTTTGTCGTGGAGTGTGTTTCTGTGTGGCTTGGCGAAGGACTTATTATTTTCGTGACTAGAAGACTCCCCTTATCAA
Organism: Haemaphysalis longicornis; assembly: GCF_048455015.1. NCBI lineage: Eukaryota > Metazoa > Arthropoda > Arachnida > Ixodida > Ixodidae > Haemaphysalis > Haemaphysalis longicornis. Next base: position 217,625,392 of record NW_027526361.1, read on the forward strand.
GATATCGTGTTGGTTTCCGTACCAGCGAATTGCCTCAAGGGTGCTGACTGCAAGGGTTCACGAAGGCTAGGCTTTTTTATCAGTATGTTTAGGTTGGAGAGTTCCCGAGGGAAAATGCCTGCGGTAACACTTCTGAGCAATTTGCGTAAGGAAAGGGCGCAGTCTTTGGTCATAATGATGAGTTAGCTGCAGAAATACAGCCCCAGATGCGGCTTTGCGGTACCCCGCAGTTCTTTAACGAGGTATTATTCTGATGGTATCGGGCGCCGTGCCAAGTTTTTTCGTATAGCTTAAAAAAGGCGAAAGCATGCATTTTGCGGAGCATCGTGTTCAGCACTTTGCTCTACCGTGTTCCAGGGATAGGGCAACGATTATCTTTAAATTCATGCGGAGAAACTATGTACGGAAAAATAAACAAAACCTGTCAGGATTTCTGCGATGCCTCCTCACAGTTTTCATATCGAAGTCAAATCATTGCATGCGCTTTCTGAAATATTACTTTTCTGCTTTATTCTTCCCACGGTCTTACATGTCATCGTCTTTATTAGGAAGTATGGGAATTCCAGTGTACAATCTCATATTCGCAAGGATCGGCAATTAACCGTGGGTGTAATATTTCTCTGCTACATGCACAGCCCGTCCAATACCATGTCTTATCCCTTGCATCCAGCCTCTTCCAGTCAGCGCGTAGTCGCTTACTCTTTCCATTGGAAATATTTGGCCTGGTCATTTTCCGAAGCCGAATTCTTCAGCACGATCAAACGTTAGATATCTGCGAACGTTGCAAATGCTACATATATTTCGTCGGTCTTGTCAATTTTGCAATTTATTAGATACTGCTTAGAATCAACAAATAATAAAAAAGCACGACAGACAACCTGCAACGACGTTGCATGAGTTTGGAGAAAGACGTCGAGGAAAGATTTCCCACACGTGTGACTGCCGATAAGCTCCAGTTGCAGAGGACAGGGTCGAGTGATAAGAACCCTTGAAGGCTGTAGCAGCCAAGCCGGCGAAAAATAAACAACAAAAACTGGACTTCCTCAGCAGCTCTTTAACATACGACCACCTCTCCATGGCAGGCTGCACACGCAAAAGACGGAAAAGCAACTGGAGGTTATATCACAAAACAATTTTCTCTCATTTTCTTCCCTCGGGTAACTGGCGGAGGGGAGACGGAAAGTAGTGGCAAAAACCATCGAACATTAGTCATTTTGCCACCGCGTACGTCGCAATTGATTCGGTGCTCAGTCAGTGAAGTTGCATGATTTCTTATGAATTTATATTCCACGGCTGTTGCAGAATCTTTTGAGGCGAAATATCTGCGTTATTCTTTCATCAAAATCATGCGCCCCTTCATTTCCTTATTTTCCATTCGGAAACTATTAAGCCACCGAAAAATGTTTTTTGGCTCACTTTTCTACAGCGCCGACATCATTCGAGTAGAAAATTAGGTATTAACGCGCACGTTGCGTCAAATGAGTAAACCATGCTGATGAAAAACTGACGACGCAAAAAGGGGCTAAACGATTCACCATAGTGAATCTTAACGTGGAGCATGCGCATTTCACGTTGTGGCTGCAGGTTGGCAACTAAAGGTGCCGATGAGGACGTCCGGATACACTACAGGGTCCTAACTCCTAATTACTGGCTAATTTCTACTACAGAGTTTTTAAAAGGACGATACACGTTCAGTAACTTTTCTTCGGTCCTCCGTGGGTGCAGCGCCAAGGACGGCGACGCAGTTAAAATGAGATTGAGAGGCCTCTTCTGAGATCGCCCATTTCTTTTTCTAGAACCAAGTAGGGTGGGGTCTTTGTTTAGGCTGTGGCCGGCGAGTGGCTACTCGAAACATTTAAAATCCCGTATATGTTCGGAATATCATGATGTAAAGAGTGCGAAAAACAAGAGACAAGTCGAAGCCTACGAGATGGACGTTAACAACCACCTTGGGTTTATTTGATGACACCACCGAGTGCACGACGTCTACTTTTGTTTGTACTTGAGCACAATTCTAACAACGCAGCTTGAGAATCAATCTGTCAATTTATGTAAATTTTGCTAACCCCTGAACTCCGCGCTAAATTCCAGACGTTCGCTTTTGAAATAAACATAGTACGCGCCATTTTTCTGTTGCGGCGATGAAACGGAAGTTCGTTGCTTCTTCTGTTATTACAAGCGAATAGAATTGCTAAATGTGTAAAATTTTCGGTCTGCAGGTGATTTCTACCGAATGCTGTAAACAACATCCTCATAAAATATAGAAATTACACCTGGCATTTACAAAACGCTGAAGGGAGAGGCACATGTAATATCATTCAGCTGATCCCTCTTCGCCCTTAGAAGACGGGCGATTTCCCTGTAATATACTTGAGTTGTGCTTCACAGATATTTGCTGCGGCAACGATTGAAGTCTGTGCGCCTATAAAACCAGCGACATGCAGTAAATGACATCACCTCTGGGCTGAAGCCAAACTCGAGAATTCGAATGGAGCCTAACGTAGAACTAATCGACAAAAGTGAGGCTTATCAGCTATGAATACCTGAAGTCTAGTAAGTTGGAGTGATGCTTGATACTGCAGCAGGGAGGACACTGCAAGAAATGAGCTCGTTGTACGCTTCCCACTTCGCACTCCTGTGGTTCAATGACTAGGTGCCGGGTATAGGGTTTGCAAAGTTCCTGTAGTGTGATCTCGATGCTCAGGGGCGGACTTGTTTTCTTATGAGTACATAAGTTTGGCCACGGTGATGTAGTTTTTCATCATGGATCTTATTGAAGCGTATTATATGAGCCCTTACAGTTGCCGCCGCGCTTCGTACGGTGCCTCTTCTGCTACCGTTGGCTTGGGTGCCGGGCTGCACAAAAAGAGGCCTTTTGTTCTGCTGTTACCGTTTCTTTATTATTCCTCCTAAAACGCTGCAGTTTTATAGGACATAGAACAAATCTGGAGTTATTGATTTAGCAGGAGTTGACTACGCGCCGTAGGCGGCCAACTGCATGGCAGCCTAGTTGTTCAGTAGATGGTGGCAGAATCGGCACCCTTTTGTTAGTAACTCAAATAGTATCCGAGACCCGTTTTCCTATCTGACAAGACACTACCATAATTACTGTATTCTCGAGTTCAATATATATTTAATGAAAATTACACGCAAACGAAAAAAATAGATATTTTGAAACAATTGCCAGAACCTTAAATAAGACCAACCAAAGGCATTGCATCATATTATCAAGACCCTACTAAAATGTTTTAGGTGAGCACTCACGAAAACGAACAGTCCTGAATTCGACTGGACTTCCGAAATCAAAATACTGTTTTCCTCCGTAAAAGTTGTCATAACGATTGAAAGGAATAGTCCTCAGTTTTTGTTATAACAACGTAAATAAATATCGCTCTTCTTCGCTAGAGTATCGTCAATGACGGATTTTGTAAAAACAAGCAGTCGATAATCTACATTTACATCTACGGAGCAGTTAAAGAAACGGGCTATTAACAACAAAATTTTCCGTTCTTTGCGCTTTACAGACTTTTCGCGGAAACGACTTCACTGAATAAAAATATTTTTTTATACCATGTATACTCGTTTATGTGTGTTTCTCATTTCCGGACGAAAACTATAAAAGTGATATTCCAGATCGCATTCCGAAACTGTAGGCCTAGATGCTCTTATTATGCACGAGATGCTTTTAGCAATACCCACTTTTTCTAGGAGTCTTCGCGCTTGCATGTGTGCACAAAATTTACAGGACTTTCAAAACGAAGGCGCACTGGCGGTATTTATCGGAGTACCATCGATTGCCAAGAATAAATCATACCTGCTCAGTCACCACCCGCTTGCTGTTAGGAGAAGATAAACTTGATTCCCCAAAGATAACTTTGTTGACGGTATTAACTTCAGTGGTGTGTAGCTGTAAAATTTTAATATACTTTCTAGCTCAGTATGTGAAAAAAAACCACGTGCTTGGATTTGTGTGATCCAGAATATTCGTCGTAGCTCGTGGTTAGCCCAAAACTACTCTAGCAGTATACATGCTTAGGACGAAAAATGGTACAGCTTTGGATCAGTTATATGCAGTGCAAAATTACGAATATAAGGACCTAACATCAAAGCGCTGGTGCGGTCGATCTCCTAAGAAGAAAGCCTTCGGAGCACAATTCTGCGAAAAGTAGTTCTTGTCATTGTTTTTGTTGTATTTGTTGCGCGGGCAACGCACTATCCCCAGCTTTAAAGAGTATATAAAAACGTTGTGTGGTCCCATTGGTTTCAACCTCAGGGTTACGCAACAGCCCAAAGTGCTCTCGCAGGGCTACCAAATCACGTTTTGAGCGGGTAACCAAAATTGTTTATGCCGTTTTTTTTTCTACGTACTACATACCCGCAAGACATATTGTCTAAGAATAAAAAGCTTCGAAGGGCTAATGTGCCCGATTAATAAAATTCACTTAACTGTAAATTCACTGCGCAAAATTTGAAGAATAATGCGCTTCGTGTGAAACCTGAATGTGATGGCACGTGTGTAGAGCAGGTGTAAACCAACCGAGCAGATCTCTGATTTTGCGGACGCTGCTCCGTGTGCCCCTTTTCTTGTTGACGTTGTTCGTTACGTAAAACAAAGAAACAATGACGAAGATGATGATGACGAACAGCCTTAATTCTTTCCACAACTCTGAAAGGCAGGAGAAGGAGTAGGGGGTCCCAGAAACGTCTCCCCTCTTCAGACGGCTGCCCGTAGACCTTGAGGACAGGCTACGGGCCAGGCTAGCTGGACGAGAGCTTTGTTTATGTCGACATATGAACCTAGCAGCCATGTCTCCTACTGCTAAAGTGAAGGTGAAGGAAGAGACGGTAACATGCTTTAGCCGAAAAGAGGCCCTCTGAAGTATCCCGCCGAGGTCGCGTGTTCGATTCCCGGCCGCGGCGGCCGCTTTTCTGATGGAGGCGAAAAGCAAAAACGCCCGTGTGTACGAGATTTCGGCGCACGATAAAGATCCCCAGGTGGTCAAAATTAATCCGGAGCCCTCCACTACGGCGCGCCTCATCGCCTGCATTGCGTCGGCGCGTTAAACCCCACAATCATCATCATCATCATCTAAAGTATCCCGCGCCAAACAAATGAAATGCAAAATCGAATAAAGAGATGCAAATACATCACAGCGCTCGAGAAGGTAAACATCACCAGTATCTTCTGATCAATTCTAAGAGGCTTAGTCATCGTTGCAGGTCTTTAAGTTCCAATCAATTCAAAGGACTTTTGAACGATCATATTGGAGACTTCACCGAGCTTATCTAACGTAATATGTCAGTTTTGCCCCAAAGAAGTAGAATCATGGCTTCTTTTCATCGTTTTAATAGCAGAGAGGTACGTGACACTGAAAAAGGGTGATTATTTTATAGTCTTTGTAGGGCAGTCTTCGCTGGGTGACCAGTTTTGCCCTTGATGGCTATGGGTAAAAGCACACACCCTTTCGCAAGCGTCCGGCACGAAGCTCCAGCTCGATAACGGGTGGCAGGGGAGCGATAGCTCCAGTTAGGCGGCAGGGGAGAGATAGTCAAGGAGGCAAAGGAGACGTGCGCGGGACGCGTGCGCGGGCCGTGGCAGAGGAAGGCCAGGAGGCCGCCGCCGCAGAGATAATCACGCGCCACGAAGGAATGTCACGGGGCCACATGCGGCGCAGAATCGTGTGCGATAGTCCATCGTTCAGCGGCGAGTCTTATAAGACTCGCCGCTGAACGAATGGCGCCGTGAAGCGGAAAAGAGGGAAAACGCTACTTTTGCGTACAGCTTCGCTACCTCCATGTCTTACGCATTAGTGTGAGCTTAATTGATTTTTGAACACTCTGTACCACGTATATGCCTTACATGTAGTGTCCCGAATCGTGATTGGCACTAAGGGCAGAGAAAAAGTACGACATATCACTGTCAACGTTCATGCCCAATGCATAGCTGTGATAACAGCACTGTCGATTTGTTGCGCGCGAGCTAATTGAACGTTGTAGCCCCTTATTATTTTCGGAGTGCGTGGTAAATAGTTTGTCGGGAACCGCGGGGTAGCAGTGCAGCGCAAGAGAGAGAGTACCAGCGTGGCAGGCTTTTGGAATTGTTGTTGTTGTTGTTGTTCCTTTCTAATTGTGGCGCGTACCCATTTGGGGGATTGGCCAGGATCGGGAGATATATTGGGGCCAATGTGCCCGATTTAGGAGACCAAATTTTGGAGAAAAAAAATTGTTGATCAGAATAATTGCACAACAAATACAGGAATTTGTAGAATGAAAGGGTGCACTATGCAGGGATTTGCAATAGAACTGCCAGTGCGTGCTCATGCACCAAGTACGCGCAGCTAGTCTCTTTATTGTCGTCGTCTTTAATAGCCAGCACCTTGGCGCCGGATAAGAGCGCTGACAAAAGGGCGCTACAGGGCCCCCCGCCCAGACGGAATGTCGAACCTCACGTGACGGCGAGGCAGATGAGCGTTGTATTTGGGGGCGAGGAGTTGAGTGTCTATGCCTGTGATGTCTGAGCGGAGTTCGTTGGGTGGCGTCTAGAGGTAAGCCGGTTTGAGGCGGTCCAACGAGACGACTTCTCGGCCATTCAACAGTATGGTGACGGACTTCTGGGTCTTGTTAAGGACACGGTACGGCCCGTCATAGGAGGGAGTAAGAGGCGCCTTTACAGCGTCTCGCCTGAGGAAAACGTGTGTCGAAGACGCCAAGTCGGGATGCACAAAGATGCGGTGGTCAGAAGACCGAGGCGGGACTGGTCGCAGGTGCTGCATGCAGTCCTGTAGGCGTTGGAGGTACTCAAGCGGCTGGGGCGAGGAGGCCGAAGGGACGAACAAGTCCCCAGAAAGCCGCAGGGGTGCGCCGTAGACAAGTTCAGCAGTTGAAAAGCCGAGGTCGCGACGAAGGACGGCACGCAGGCCAAGAAGCACTACGGGAAGGTGATCGACCCAGTGTTGTCGATCCAGACGCGCAGTGAGGGCACTTTTTAGCTGGCGATGGAGCCGCTCAACGATGCCGTTGGCACATGGATGGTACGCCGTGGTATGGCAGTGTTTTGTGCCAAGCAAGCGGCTGAGGGAAGTAAAGAGAGTACATTCAAACTGCCTGCCTCGATCCGTGGTAACAATGCCGGGGCATTCGAAACGGCAAACCCATGCCGAAACGAAGGCTTTTGCGACCGTTTCTGCCGTAATGTCCGGAATCGGTACGGCTTCGGTCCAACGGGTGAAGCGGTCAATCATTGTCAGAATGTAGCGGCAATCACGAGAGAGAGGAAATGGCCCGACCAAATCCAGATGCACGGGGTCAAAGCGACAGCTAGGTGGCAAAAAAGGCTGCGCGGGAGTCTTCGTGTGGCGGGTCACCTTGGCTGTCTGACAAGCGAGGCACGAACGGGCCCACTGGCGGACATCCGCATTGATGCTCAGCCAGACGTACCGCTGTGTAACGAGGCGCTGAGTGGCTCGGATGCGGGGTGGCAGATGTCGTGGAGCGAGTGAAAAACAGCACGACGAAAGGCAGCCGGAACGAAGGGTCTAGGCGCCGCCGCTGACATGTCACACCACAGTGAGCCAGGAACGAACGGATGAGGCATAAGTTGTAGACGGAAGGAACCCGGGTGGTCCCGGAGTGCTTTCAGCTCAGGGTCTTCAATTTGAGCCTGAGCTAGACGTTCCCAGTCCACAGCAGATGCAGCACTGCCGATGGAGGTAATGCGTGAAAGTGCGTCAGCAGCCTCGTTGTCGGTACCTTTGATGTGCCGAATGTCCGTCGTGAATTCCGAAATATAGGCGAGCTGACGGAGCTCCCGTGCGACGTATTTGGGGGAGTTCGTACGGAAAACGTACGCCAGAGGCTTATGGTCCGTGAGAACGTGAAAGGGCTGGCCCTCCAAAAGGTGCCGGAAGTGCTGGATGGTGGCGTAAATGGCGAGCAGCACACGACCAAAAACGCTGTAGCGCGTCTCGGCAGGTTGGAGCTTCCAAGAGAAGAAACCCAGCGGGTGCCACTCGGAGTCGATTCTCTGCTGGAGAACAGCGCCAATTGCAATGCTGGAAGCATCCACCATGATGCGAGAGGGGACAACGATTCTAGGGTGGATGAGAAGCACCGAATCGGCGACGGCTTGTTTAGCAGCGTTGAAAGCCGACTGAGCTTCGGGAGACCAGGAAATCGCGGATGAGGAGCTCTTAGTTGTGCGCAGAAGCTCAGTCAGTGGATGCAGAAGTTCGGCACAGTGGTGTATAAAGCATCGCGAGAAATTCACCAGGCCCAGGAACTCACGAAGCTGGCGGAGGCTGGTAGGTTCGGGGAAGTCCTTCACGGCTTGAACGTGAGATGGTAAAGGGCGAAGTCCTTGCTCCGAGATGTGATGGCCCAGGAAATCGAGCTCGGAAGCCCCGAAGATGCATTTCTGGGCGATGACAACCAGACCAAATTGTTGGAGGCGTTCAAAGAGTTCTCGGAGGTGACGCTCGGGGTCTTGGGGAGTGCGACTCGCGACGAGGATGTCGTCAATGTACGCAAATACAGCCGGAAGGCCGCGCGTCACCTTGGCAATGAACCTTTGAAATGTTTGAGCTGCGTTGCGTAACCCAAAGGGCATGCGCACATACTCAAACAAGCCGAAAGGTGTAGTGATGGCCGTCTTCGGGATATCGGCAGGCTCGACGGGGATTTGGTGATACGCCTTGACAAGGTCCACTTTGCTAAAGATTGTGCACCCTTCCAAGTGGCTGGTTTAATCCTGGATGTGGGGTAAGGGGTAGCTGTCGTGGACAGTCTGAGCGTTGAGCGCCCGGTAATCGCCGCACGGGCGCCAGTCTCCACTTTTCTTTGGAACCATATGCAGTGGAGACGCGTGGTTGCTGGACGATGGGCGGATAATACCGAGTTCCAGCATGTGCTCGAATTCACGTTTAGCAGTCGCCAGACACTCACCGAACAGGCGGCGCGGCCGAGCTGCGACTGGTGGACCACGCGTGACGATGTGGTGTGTAACGCTGTGCTTGGGCGGCTGCTTTAAGTTGCAAGGTCTCGTAACGTCAGGGAAGTCTTCAAGGATTCCTGCGTACGGGCATGAGGGAAGCAGCGTGCGGATGCCAGTTGGAGCGACAGTAGACAGTACGCCCAGGATGGAAAGGCGTGTCTTGCTGTCAATCAGGCGATGGTGACGCATGCTGACGTCGAGGTCAAAATGGGTGAGGAAATCGGAGCCGAGGATGGGCTGATTGACGTCGGCTACTACGAAGACCAACCGGAAGGCGCGCCGCAACCCGAGGTCGAGGGTGAGGGACCGCAGACCATACGTGGCGATAGAGGTAGAGTTCGCTGCACGAAGCGTACGTCCAGGTGACTTAGAAGTACGATCATCCTTGGTGGCTGGTAATACACTGACCTCAGCAGCCGTGTCCATAAGGAAGCGCCAACCAGAAATGCGATCCGTGACCAGAAAAAGGCGGCCAGGTTGTACGGCGAGGTCACATGCCGTCATCAGTGATCTCGCGTCGCGTTTCCCGACCACCTGCATGGGGAAGTGCAGTGACGGGCGCGGTGCTACAAAGTGCGATGGTACCAGCAGATAGACGACCTTCGAGGGCGGCGCGAGAAAGAACCGCCTGGGGAAGACGAAGGACGGCTAGGACGTGGGGAGGAGCCGCATCGGCGATCAGGGGATGTCCGAAGCGCTTCAATGAAAGCGGCAAGTTGATCGATCCGAGACTCTAAGCGGGACACGGCCGATAACCCTGCTGTCGAAGCGAGGCTGGCGACGGAGGGAGAAGTCGCGTCGTGAACTCTATCAGCAAGCTCGGCGGCGCGGTCGAGGCTCAAGTCCCCTGCAGCAGCTAAACCGATGCGAGTGGACTGTGGCAAGCGCTGCAGAAAGAGCTCCTTTAAAAGCACACCGTTCGAGTCCACGTTGCCCGCGCCCACGAGCTCTCGCATGGTGTTGAGTAGTTGGGAAGGGCGGCGATCTCCAAGCTCTTCGTGGGTGAGCAGGAGCCGGAGGCGCGCGCTCTCGGACCCCGTAGTTCGGTCCAGAATACTCTGCTTGAGCCGCTGGTACGGAGCCTCGTTCAAAAGTGCACCGATGACGTCTGCCACTTCATCAGCCACCTCAGGAGGCAGGTTGCAAAGCAAGTGGCGAAACCTAGTAGTCTCCGAGGTGACGCGGTGCAGATCGAAGACGGCTTCGACCTGGGCGAACCAAACGTGCGGGTTCTTGCGCACGAAAGTGGGTAGACGGAGCTGTAAGACTGCGACGTCCGGCGGCCGCGAGAAAGCGTTCGGCCAACGAGGGCCCGATGGCGCGAGGTTACTGGGGTCGGTCATGTCTTAGTCCGGGTCACCACTGTCGGGAACCGCGGGGTAGCAGTGCAGCGCAAGAGCGTGGTACCAGCGTGGCAGGCTTTTGGAATCGAACTGTCAGTGCGTGCTCATGCACCAAGCACGCGCAGCTCGTCTCTTTCTTGTCGTCGTCTTTAACAGCCAGCACCTTGGCGCCGGATAAGAGCGCTGACAAAAGGGCGCTACAAGTTTATATTGTGAGTATCTTAGGACGTTAAGCTTTACCAATGAACAAAGTTTAAATGGACTCCATACAAGGCAGTCGACCCTAACGTGCCGCCGTTGAAAATATGCCCTCACACCGTCTTATCTTTTATTGCAGTTATGGCTCTGCTTCACCTTTTTCTTGGGCGCAGCATCCGGATACAGCATCTTCCACAGGCGCTCAAGATTTTGGACGAGATTCATCCCAGATGGGGTAATGCCATCTTATCCTTACGATGACCGAAGCAATGGAAATTTCCCTTACGACTCAAGCTCTGAAGAGCAGCCAGGGGAGTTTGCTGCAGCTGGCGACCGGACACTGGGCTTTCCCCGACGTGACTTCTTTCTTGGTCGTGCTGCATTCGGTGACCCCTTTCGTCGGTATCCCCACGGCTTTGGTGACATACCAAGGGGCTATGGAGGCGGTGGTGGATTCGGGGGTGGCTATGGTGGTGGATACGGAGGCAGCTACGGTGGTTACGGTGGTGGGGGTGGTGGCGGCGGTGGTATAACCGGCGCTGAAGGAGGTGGTGGCGGTTACGGAGGCAGTGATGGTGACCGGTACGGAAGCGGAAGCGTATTGGACTACCGTGGCCGAAGTCGCAGCAGTAGATACAATTCTCGCCGCGGATATGGCCGCAAGGACGGATCTGCGCGGCTCCCCTCTTCATGCCTGGGAAGCCAAGACTGCCCTAGTGAGACAGATCAGATGATAACGGAGCGCCCTGCTGTACGACCATCACACCTGCAGCCAGAATCCGACAAGGACGGCGGTCAGAAATCTCTCGATCGATCTCACCTGCCGGCTACTACTAACAGCAGCGACGCTCGGCACGTCACTGAAAGCGATGAGCTCTTTCCGGATGAGTGATCCTGCCAGTCAGCTGTGCTCATGTGAAATCCGGCAAGTGGCCGTGATATAAGAGTGAACAAGAGCAATACATAAATTTGTGGCAAGATGAACGCCGCATTGTATATTTTAATGTCGTTTAATAAAGAGCTGATGTCATGATTTCATTCAACCTGTGTGGTTTGGCTGAGTTTTATGTAAGGTATGTATGCATGCGGGAATCGACGTAAAGCAAAGCTTTCATTTCTGTTTACATTGTTATTGGTGTCATTGTTCTGAACTGAACCATGAAGTTTAAATGCCACTATTTGAAGTGCTGCACGGGCATCGTGGTGTAACAAGGCAGAAACGAAGCTATGCATGCCATTTTTGTTCTGAATGCCAATTGTGGGACTCTGGGCCGCTCCTGGGTACGACGCTGATGTGTTCAATTGCCGCCACTGGCTGTTGCGTGCACTGACGCGTTCCAGCCAGCATACCCAGCATAAATTCACCGTCAGTTCTGCGTTTCGCTGATAGCGGATATCTTTCATTTCAGTGTAAACCTTTTGACACCAGAATTGTTGAAGCTTGAGCTTGTCCGGTGGTGAGCGCAAAAAATTGCCAACACAAAATTGCTAGCGCACGCGAATGTTGCCGTTGTGGGGAGAGCTCGACATCGTCCAAGGTTGCGCAGGGGCTTGCGCCACGTGAGCAACTCGCGAAAAAGTGCCAAGAAAAAATACCGAGCGCACGTGAGCGTGCGCCTCGTGAGTAGCGCCTGGCGTCATTCAGCTCGACCTTCGAGAACACTGCTAACGTTAGAGGCGTTAAACCTCGCGTGTTCTTCTTCTTGCCAGTGCACGTGCTTTAGCGCCTGAAGTAGGGAGCACACACAGATACGCTGCAGACACGGAGTTCGGAGAGAGAGAGAGAGAGAAAACTTTATTATTTGCAGTAGGTTTAAGGGGTCGGGGTGGCCGCAGGCTCCAGCCTGGCGGCGACTAGCGTAGCCCTGTCCACGAGGGAGAGTTGTGTCCCTAGGTCAGAGCTACCCAGCGCCCCCTCCCACTGCTCGTCGGAGGAAATTAGAGGGAAAGGGTCTTTAGGGCAGCCCCACATGGAGTGGGGTACAGTGGAGCGTGTGCCACAGGCAGGACAATTGGGGGAAGGGTAAAGGGAGGGGTGGATGTGGTGAAGTACCGCTCGGCAAGGGAGAGTGTAAGTCTGGAGGAGTCGCCATGTGCGTTCCTGCGCGTGGGTGAGCTGGGAATGGGCAGGGGGGCATTTGCGGCGGGCGAGGCGGTAATGACTGACAATGTCGTGGTAAGTAGTCAGTCTGTCCCTGGCAGATCTGGCCCCATGGTAGGGAACGAGGCTGGGGCCCGCTCGGATTGTAAGTCCTCGAGCGACGACGTGGGCTGCCTCATTTCCTCCGAGGCCGGCATGAGCCGGGGTCCAAATTAGTTCTACCGGGGAGGTTGGGGAATTTTGAGCCAGAATTTTGAGGGCGAGTGGCGAAATAAGGCCACGAGCGAAATTTCGAACGGCCGTTTGAGAATCTGAGATTATAATTGCGGGGGTCGGCCTGTGTGACAGCGCTAGCGCTATTGCCGCCTCCTCCGCCTCTCCGGGATGAGGGGTGTTCACCGTGAGGGAGTTAATGGGAGGGGTGTCGGGCCTGTTGATCACGGCTATCGCATATGCGTCATGATGGCGATATTCAGCAGCGTCCACGTAGTGGATATCTTGGCGGATTGGAAGACGCCTCTCGAGTGCTCGTGCCCTCTGTGTTCTTCGGCCCACGTTATATGTTGGATGCATATTGCGGGGTAGTGGCCGAACTATGAGTTGAGCGTGGGTGGTATGCGGAATGGAGACTTTCCGGTCTAAGCCTGCCGGGATATTAAGGCCAACTCTTTCAAGAATGTGCAATCCTGTAGGGGTAGTCGCTAGACGGGCTATTTGAGCAGAAAGGTGCGCTTCTACTAGCTCTTCTGCCGTGTTGTGCACCCCTAGATGTTCGAATCTGGCAGTGGATGTGTGCAGGGGCAGTTGAAGTGCCGCTTTGTAAGCTTTTCGAATGAGGCAGTTGATTTTTTCCAGTTCAGTAGCGCTGACGTGGAGGTACGGCAGAGAGTACGTGATCCTGCTCACGACGAAGGCTTGGATCAAGCGTATCCTCTCATTTTCTCGTAAGCCCTGACGCCGAGTCGCTATACGTCTTATCAGTCCGATAGTCTGTGTGACGTGCTTGCTAAGCTGCGTGAGGAATTGTGTGTTTGCCCTATTTTGTTGTATGAGTAGTCCGAGTATCTTTAGAGTGTGTACCTCTGGGATCGGGTGATTATCAATGGAGATTCTAATATTGGGTGGCGTTTTAGTGCCACGTTTTGGTGACATGAGTAGTAGTTCTGATTTGGTAGGTGAACAGGTCAGTCCAGCAACCTTGGCTTCGTCCGCGACTGTCTGGGCTCCAAGTTGGAGGGTTTCTTCAATGAGAGCGTCACTACCTCCTGCGACCCAGAGGGTAATATCGTCTGCGTATAGACTGAATTTCAGGTGGGGGATCTGTTCGAGCTTTCTCGGAATGTTTATTATGGCAAGATTGAAAAGCAATGGTGATAGCACCGCACCTTGTGGTGTTCCTATGGATGAAAGAGGGATTACATTTGATGTAACATCACCAATCTGAATGAAAGCCTTGCGATCTGTCAAAAAATCACGGATGTAGTTGTACATGCGTTCGCCTGGATTGATAGATGCTAACCCCTGAAGTATTGCTGTGTGCGAGACCCTGTCGAACGCCTTGGTTAAGTCAAGGGCCAGAATTGCTGCTGTGTCTAATGCATGAGGAGGAGTTATAATTTCCCGGGATAATTGAAGGAGGATGTCTTGGGTCGATAGTCCAGGTCGGAAGCCTATCATGGAATGCGGTAGTGCGCATGATGAATTTAGATGAGACGTGAGGCGAGACAGTAGGATGTGTTCCAAGACTTTCCCCATGCATGAAGTTAAGGAAATGGGTCTGAGGTGCTCGATGGACATTGGTTTTCCGGGCTTGGGAATCAGGGTAATTTTGGCGTACTTCCAGGACGAGGGCAATGAGCCGCGCTGCCAGAAGTAGTTAAAATACGCTGTGAGAGTCGAAATAGAATTGTCATCAAGATTTCGGAGCATTTTGTTTGTTACTCCATCTGGCCCAGGCGCTGACCCAGGGCGAAGTCTGAGGAGGGCTCCTCTTACTTCCGCCTCTGTGATGTCAGCGTCGAGGTCTACGTTCTTGGGACCTTTGTACGGTGGGAGAGGAAAGTTGGCTCCCGTGGGGATGTAAAAGAAGCTGAGTTTGTCTTCGGAAAGCGGGATGCCGCTGGATCTAGCGCGTGCTAAAGCGGTCCACATCGGAGAGCTGTGAAAGACTGAGGAAATACTGTGCGAGCCTGCCAGTCATGGAGTACTTTAAGCGGGAATTGCGATAATCCATGTGAGGTGTGCAGCAACAGGGTCTCTGGCGAAGGAAGAGGCGCCGCTAGCTCTGCTCTTTCTCCAGCCTTGCACCACGAGCACAGCTGTGCCTTTTCTGTCCTCCATGTTGTGTACGCTACAGAAATGGTTTCTAGCACTTTTTCAGGAGTGTATTCACTTGCCCTTTTGCATATGCTTCCAGCACGCTCTTTCGTCGCCGGGCACGGCAACGCAGAAACTCGCAAAAGCTCCGCGGTTCCGCGGCTTCCGTAAACTGCCGCGTCGGTGGCGACGACCGATGATCGCGGAGCCACCCGCCAGGTGGTGATTTTGTGAGAAATCCAGGATGCTCTCCCCCGCCTCCAGAGGGGATGGCGCAGAACAGCCCCCTGGTATCCAGCGGGACATACCGCCAAAGAACAGCAGCAGCCCCTCAAAAATTCACGCCAGTGGCAAATAAAGCCTCAATTTGAATCACAAAACCAGCGAGACCATCTCGTGGCGCCTCTTGAACGCCCACCCATACCTGCATAGCGCGCAGGGGAAGCCGTCAGTTTACCTCTCCCAACCTACTATTTCCCAACCCGCCTCGCGCCAACCATTCAATAAGCTATCCATATATTACGGCTCCTTTTCGTTCACCCCCTGCTCCTTCTCCAACTACAACAACAACAACAACAACAACAACTACGACTACTACTACTACTACTACTACTACTACTACTACTACTACTACTACTACTACTACTACAACTACTTTTACTACCGTTGCTAAGTGTACATAAGTGTACCCGGAAATGCTTACAGACGGTAGCCTTCACTGGGCTACACAAACGCGAGATTTCTAGTATGTCTCTTTGTCTTATATCACTAGTTCATCCACCCGTCGAAAAGTTGACATAAACATTTCACGAGAAGTATACACAGGAAAAACGCGCGAGAACTATCACGCGCTTCCGCATAAGGGCCACATCTCACCCTCATGCAGCCCCAAAGATTCCTCAGGCATGGTTAATGCAAGACAACTTATCTGAAAGACAACGTTCTATTAATCGACACTACGACTTTGATTTGTTTCTGTGGTATTAAAGGGGGAGGGGAAAGAACGCATTAACAATGTTGGCAATTTTTGTGCTTTCCCAGAAATATTGAAATATCGGCACGAGCGCGGGAAAATTGAATATTCTTGAGAAAATTGGTATCGCATTCAAGGAAGAGGAGTAGAGTGGAAGAGTCTGGAGGTTTAGAGGGGTAGAGAGGAGAGCATGGAAAGTTGCAGAAGCGGCGGAAGGCTACGCTTTTTGGATAGCATTTTCACTGGAACAAGCACGCACGCGGAAATTTTTCACAAATAATTCTTGCCTCTAATACCAACAAAAGCAAGCTATGCGCCATTTATTACAAGCTTTGTTCAAGTCAAAAGAAGTGAAATCTACTGTGCCAATTTAGTATAAAAAAAGGAGCAGGAAACGTCATCATGAATTTTAATATTTGGGTTTCGCTTCCTGAATGCATGTTTGACCCGTGCAAGAAACACGACGACTCAGGGAATCTTGTTGCTTGTGAAGGTGTCATACGCGCTATCATAGCCATATACTTCTTGTTCAACTGGAACCATTTTACCATATCGGCCTGTCCTCGAGTAGAAAACCAGTCCTCAGAAACTGTTCCCTACGGGAAAACCGGCTTACACGCACTTCATATCCCAACATTCGGTAAAATCTACTAACAGGAAGTATTTGCACAAAAGCCTTATACACAACTGACAAAAAGTAGTTAAGCAACTACTCATAGAATTTTCTTAAAAGCACACAAAAAAAAGTGCGTCACGATGTCGATAGCCTCCCATGAGAAGGGCACCTCAATATAGGCAGTGCCGCTAATGTGGTATACGAAGGGAATAGATAAAAAATGCAGTGATCCGTGCATAAACGAGAACCGCTAGTGCGGTATAATGTAGGGCGGTCAAGGATTCCCACCGACCACTAAAACTTACGCTTGTTCACGTACAGACTGTAGCCGCTTTATAAGAACACTGTGCTAGTACAATCAGTGCAAGCGTTGGAACATAGGGTGTGGGATGAGTTCTGACATTACAAATTTAAAGTGTGCCAAAAAAGCTCACTGCGTGTGTACATTAGCTGGTTGGGCCGTAACTACAAACATAAGGGTGCTTGTAATTGGTTCACGGACTGAAGTACATTACACAAGACATTAAGCTTCGAAACATCCTCACATAGTATGGTTCATAGTATGGAGCAGGCGTGAAGCACAGAGCCCACTATTCATGTAAAGCAAAAAAAAACAAAATAAGTATCTAAACCGCATGATGTATGATAAGGCGCCGGTAAACAAGTTGAATCCCCCCCCCCCCCTGTGTTCGGTAAAGATTAGTTTTGTAGGTGCTCTCTAAAGGGGACGGGGTTGAAATCATTTGAGGGCTAGCGAATTCGTCAGGCTAGGCAGGACCAAGCTGTTCTCGTCCAATACACCGAGCCCATGCGCCAGAACCCAGCATTTGCCACCAGAGAAGCGGAGTGCAAGCGACAAGCCCTTCTAGGCAACGAGGGACATTATAATCCTCCCCCACGAGCACGTGTAGTGGTTTACAACAGCTTCGCTGGACATCAACTTTTGCATGGCGGGTTCCGAGGTTCTTAGGCCGAAATCGTTTAACTTACATTCTGGGCCCATGGATTGGTGGAATTTGTAAGCCCTGCTCTCAATATGAGGGCGGGCTGTATTAACGCCCGTGTGTTCGAGATATCGGCGCACGTTTAATATCCTCAAGCGATCGAAACTAACATAGAGCCCTCCATTGCATGGTGACTCATAACCGAGATGTAGCTTCGCTGCGTTTAACCCCCCCCCCCCCCCCTCTATTTTCACATTTCTCAGGAAAAGCAAATATATTACTTAAACGAGTGAAGATACTCGAGGAGAGATCCATAGAAAACCGCAATTTACTTTTGAATACAGATTTGTCCAATAGTTAGGCTATCGAGGAATCTTGAAACATCATTTTAAACGCTTCAGCTATTACATATACCACTCAAAATCAGTTCGATATTGCAACGCGCGCGCGATAGAATTACGGTATAAAGAAACATGATTCCCCTTTTTCCGCTCCATTATGAGTGTCATCATCATCATCACCACCGGCCTATTTACGCCCACTGCAGGGTAAAGGCCTTTCCCATTATTCTCCAATTATCCCGGTGCTGTGTTATCTGGGACCAATTTATCCCCGCAAACTTCTTGATCTCATCTGCCCATCTAACCTTCTGCCACCCCTTGCCACGCTTGCCTTCTCTAGGGATCCACTCCTTTACCCTTAATGACCAACGGTTGTCTTGCCTTCACATTACATGCGCTGCCAACACCCACTTATCCTTCTTAATTTCTGCTAATATGTCTTTAAAATGCGTTTAATCCCTGACCCACTGGGCTCTCTTCGTGTCCCTTAATGTTGCACCTATAACCTTCCATTCTATTGCTGCTGAGTTATGAGTGTAATTTTCAACAAACCTGCTTTATAATCAGCCCCTACACCGTGATGTACCTTCGAAAATTCAAGTCTGTTGTTCCCGGACTTTATTCTCGGCATTGATGAAGCAGTTGGTATGTCGGTCTGGCACTTTTCTTTTAAAGATATAGATTTGAATTGCCGGTGTGCTCACATCAGCACAGTGCATACGATTTCGGTAAAAATCAAAGTAATTAGCACGCAATTTCGAAAGCGTCGGGTAATCTCCGCATACCGAAACGGCAACCCTTCTATCAGAAGCCGGTGAACTTCCGAAGTGTTGCCTACGGATGGGGAAGAGTGGACGGGATATGCCGTGGGGCTATATCTGCTGAATCTCACGATGTAAGTGCATAATATACCTGTGGATATGATAGCGACTACTGAAACATAACTGACACGAATATTGTTTAGGCTACGTCGTTTAAACAAGTCACATAAGAGGACCTTTAAGCTTCCGGCTACGAAGATTCCACCACCTCCTGCAACTGACGCAGCGTCGGCTCTAGGCTCAACCACCGCCAACGTCTCTTGCCAGGGTGAACCAATTAAAAGTCGGTGCCCACCTGCAAGCTCCAAGCGGTGTTTCTTAAGTTATGGCAGAAAAACTGCGCTCGGGCATACATCACGGATAACATTATATCGCAAAAAACATAATGATATCCTGAAACTCACTCACTCAAGTGTCAGCTCAATCAACATACCTGGAACAACGCAGCCTTGGATGTGAATTGTTCAGTTGAGGAGCTTCGTTTACGTTAAGCTCATGCTGATTGTAACTCATTTTTGTGACCTTGAGTTGGAATTATCGGCAGTAGACTGCAGCAATAGAATAGCCTGCGGCTCATAGAACAGAAAAGTTCAACCGGATCCTGGAATGGAGACTTCCCCCCACAAAATCCCTTTACGCCAAGTCATCCTGGTTTGGGGAGTGCGACTTCAGCTCAGAAAATCCACCCCTCCTCCATCCCCCCACCCCCTCTTTTAGAGAGCAATGGGAGATTTTGGTGTCCAGCTCCTCACTGGCGACCCAGCTAGCGCTGGTCGACCGGGCGCAGACGGCCATGACATCATATGGGCTCCAGTGAATAAGGAACCACTCCCAATTTAGACGCTAAATAAATGTATTCTCTCTCTCTCTCTCTCTCTCTCTCCCTTTACGCCAATAAAGTTAGCTCTCCCTCTCTTCGCGGGAGCTGCACCTGTACCCAGCACTCCCCTTTCATTCATTCCTCAGTTTGTTTTTCTGCCCTTTTTCTTTGTGCTTGGGGGACATGTATCACACAAAGCACGAACGTAGCACTGCACAGTGCGCAGTCCTTCTCTTAAACGCACCGCCATATAGTCGAAGTTCGATATCTACGCAACGCCGTTTAGCTGGTGTTAGTGAAAGGGGTTTCGCAGTGAGAAATTATTCGGCGCACAACCAAGAATTTGAACCAGTTTTCGCATATGCATCTTTGTAACAATACAGTCTTCCGAACAACACAGTAACCAGGAGGCCGCCTTTTTATTTTTCCAAACACATCGGCGCCTTCCCTTGACTTATTTATCTGGCCTTCTCCACACAAGGAGACGGACCTGCTGATATAGCCAGCAATTTTTGCCCGAATAATCGCTTCCACACGCTGTTGTGCGCCTCTCTCTCGCTTTCGTGCGATCCAGACTCCCCCTATAGGTCTTACGGTAAATATGCTGCCGTCTAGCGGCTACAAATACCCCTACTGCATGTTCAAGGTTTGAACCGGTAAGCGGAGTAGCTAACCGCAGCGAATGTTGGGCGATCTGATGTGGGCTGTCGTCCAGGGTGGCCACGTTGTGTGCCATGCTGCACACAAAGTGGGAAAAAGAAATATTAAGGGACTAAGGGAAGAACTCTCGAAGTGAACGTATTATTCATTGTGTTATAGCAGGAACGCCATGAAAGTGGGCGGGGCTACCTTATATTGTATGCATATCGCGGGCGCTTGTCTTGTTACACAACTTTTGTTGCGTAACAGTGACAAAAAATTGTGCCCGTGTAACATGAAAAGATGTTAGCAGGAACCGCCTGCTTGCCTCAAATGTTCCAGTTACTTAGAGCTAACGCAGCGGCGACTGCGGGGTACAGTCGCGTACGATTTGAAGGTAATCGCGCGAGCTTCGACCGATAAAGACGATGACGCCCCCGCGCGGCATTTTTCGGTGCGCCTGGGACATAGTTTGTGCATTCTCCTCTCCCTCGGTCGCTGTTCCTTCCAGTAGTCGTCACTCCCGCGGCTAGTTAACCACCTTTTCCGCTTTGTGGTGATTTTGTGTGGTTGTAATCACGTGTGCGCTTTCGTCTTGGTTATCGTGAGCAGTGATGGCACCCACAGTTACAAATGCCCGGTGTTTCCTGACATAGTGTTTGTGCGCACCTTTTCCAGAACTGCTGTAAGATACGACAAGTGGGACGTCGTCCCTGCGTGCGCGATAAAAAAATAAGGGGTTATTGGTTTTGCCGAGGGAGTGGTGGCTGCTTGAATAAACAGCGAGTGAGAGAGAGAAGAATGCGTAAACTAGGAACCAGGCGCCGTGAAACAAGCCGCGCGGGGGAGTTCTCGTCGCGGTCGGTCAATGTTCGCCCGATTACCTTCAAATCGCACGCGACTGTACTACTGCGGTGACCGGCGCAAACGAGACGGAGGCTCTAAAACAATTTAAAGCGAATAATAAATGGAACGTCTATGTGCGGTGCTTGAAACTGTTATGTTGGCGTTCCTTTTTGATCGTTCGGTGCTTGGAAATATTTCATCCTTGGTAAGGCAAATATGTCAACTGACGTTTCAACGGAGCGACTCCTACATCTGCGTTGACAAACGAGGTGATAATGATGACTGTTTGGTGTTTCTGACGAACGGCCAGCTAGGGCAAAGAGCGCCAAACACCATGCGTTGACAACCATGCTTAGTAAGCTCGATCATAGCATACTTAGTTGCTACTATTAGGGTACATTAAGTTCTTTATGTATTGTTTTGAAGAATCAGTTTTTTACCTGCCAAACACGAAGAGAATTTCTCGTAGAAAGTGTATCCAGGGTTGTAAGCGGTCTCTGCTCGCGCCAGATGGCATGCATAATGCCCTTGGCAGTCCCGTGAATGAACTCGGAGCCGAACTCTAACTATTGCTTGATCTGTGATTGTTCTGGCGTTGAATTGCCATTCAGTTGCACCATTACACAAAAAAGCGCACAAACCACACCGAGCGCAAAAAAAAAATCACGCCATATCCACGGAATGAATGATGATAAGTGGGGTGAAGCTCGAGAGGGGGAGATCATCGGTAACCGTAACTCTCCCGTGAAAGTTCGCCCATTACATCATTAAGAAAGACGTAAGACTGTGTGCGTACATTGTACAAATCATCTTTTATTTTGTTCTTTTGTTTTGTTCTTGTTCGTTTCTTGTTGTTGTTGTAGGGTTCGTGAGGCTGCAAGCAAGCGCTCGTACCAGCAGGCAAACCCCGATGCAGTGAGAGCTCGCGAGGCGGCTGCAACGCATCAAGCGAGCTCAGCCCGAAGCTGCCGACGCGCGGTTTAAGCGCGACTTTCTAGACGAGATGCTTCGGCCTTACTTTCGCGCACGGCGGGATCCTGTCGGCGAGCGCGCGCTCTGCCTGCGCGCCCTCCGCTCCGCAGCCTTGTCAACAAGTTCAACCACCTCCTCCATCCGGTGACTCGTTGCGAAAGAGGAAGCGCGTCAATCAGTCACGTGCGAGTGACGTCATCATGACGTCACTCACACCAGCGCCACCTGCGAATGAGTAATCGAACTAGGCGGTCATGTAGCGCCACCTGCGAGTGAGTCATCGAACTAGGCGGTCACGTAGCGCCACCTGCGAGTGAGTCATCGAACTAGGCGGTCACGTACCACGAGGCACAAGGGATGGACAGACCCACGGCTTTAGGAGCTTCGCCCCTATAACAAAAAGAAAAGAAAACACGCCGAGCAAACGTGCCCTACAGGAAAAATAGGGACATGAATAAAGGTGCAGTTTGGGTAAATTTACACGCGAGTAAGTTTGGATGCCTACATTTGGCCACTGGCGCACATCATTCTTGAACAACGCTTATAGCTCTGTGCTGAGGAGGTAGCAAAAAAAAGTGGCCGCGTATCTGCTTCTTTCATTGCAAATGCCGACAAAAGACAACAGTCTGTCGATATTTGCCAAGTAAATGCCTCCCTTTGCTTTCCCGGTCACCTCTCATGTTTTTCTTCTTGCGTCGCGCTCCTCCCAAGGGAAACACGCTAAAGGTTTACTTACTCAAATTAAAATTTACCCCGTTCCACTGCTACAGGCCGGGTGCCTTCATTCCATCACTGCCGTACGGCGGCGACCCGCGTGAATCGAGATACCCTACTTCAATGTTTATAGAACCGCGTTGCCCTATTCAACGTGCGTTTAAAGCAGAACGTGGAACCTATCTAGTGGAACCTTTCATAGCTGTTGCCGCTGGATTTTTTTTTTTAATGTCGCCAGGAGCTATGGTGGCGCGGGCGACAGCAGGCGATGGTGTGATTTTTTTTCGCAGTGGATGTAGTATGTCATTTCGCAAAAATTAAGCATGTATGAATTTTTTCATTGAGAAACACTGTAAATATCGCTAATACATTATATTGTGCCTTATATTTATGTAATGTCTTGTTCTTTTTCAACAATGCTGAATCGCGTGAAGATGTAAAGCGGATTTAGACGTTTAGATTTCGCTGTGAATATATAAGACAATTGCGCAGGCTTCGTTTCACTTTAGCAGGTTGGCTTAATCGAGTCATAGACACAGAGGCAGATCGACGAAAATTTGTGGGTATAAGTAGCCCAACAAAGACTACCGTCTTTAAAAGAAGCAGGCGAAGATGGCGTGGCGGTTTCTTTGACTATGTTCAACAGCGTGGTAACTCCTGTAATACCCCATTATTTTATGAAGAATTCCTCAACACATGCTTCATTGAACGCCCTATCATACTGTATTTCCGATTACAAGCTATCACAAATTTATAGTAAGGAAAACAGGTAAAAGAGACTAGTTTTTGCCCTCTTATAACAATCATCCCGTGATGTCATTTTTCTAGGTGTCATTCCACTGCATTCCTAATGAACAAGTACATATGGAATGGTGGATTTCTATGAATACAGATATCCCATTTACACCAGCACAGCCTGAGTTTGGTCACAGAACTTCACCTTTGATTTGGTGGCAACCTTGTAACTTCGCTCTTAGTGCCGCTGCGATTGCTTTTTGGATGCATATACGTCTTCACAAAGCAGTACAGGAACCGGATCAACATTCCCGTGGATCCGGGAAATGGATCACAAACCATTTCTCAGTAATTTTGTACGATCAAACAGCACGAGACAAACAGAAAATTAGCGCGACACAAAAAAAAAACGACTTTGCCCCGCGCACGGCCGTGCCTCGAGCATCAGCGACCGTCGCTACCCTTTACCAAGGCGTTGGAAGTGGGGTTCGCTTCGCCTCCGACAGGGGGAAGCAGTTTTGCATGAGGTCTCTACAGTGAGGCGTGACACAACCAATTCATGTCCGCCGGCCTGCTTTTACCGTTTAGAGACGCAAGAGATGCCAATCCCACCGCCTGGATGCAACGTCGCACTGCACATAGCGGCAGGTAAGCATTTATGACGTCTTGTGCGAAACCTGTCTTCAGCGAAGTGCGTTCTGTTGCACCTCAAGGCTTACCTTCCTTTCGACACAACCAGCTATAGGGAGGGATCTATTAGCAGCAGCCTTTGGTGCGTTCCTCTGTCTTCACTCATCCTGTCTAGCGGAGATATCGCAGCTGCTACTCTTCCCATAATCAAATCTTACTGCACGCTGTCAATACACAACGCACTTGTCACTGCGTTGCGCCGTCTTCCCGCTGATTCGGGGTTTGGGTAGAACGCGGACGCGCCCATCGACCAAGAATGCCATGAGGTTTAGTTTTGACTGTGAGCTCGTCCTCGCCAAACAAACTCCTATTCCACTTTACTTCCACTCTTCTTGCGCCCCAAAGCACTAACCGACTTTTATTTCATTGTTCTTTGCCACACTGGCATTCCCTTACCCAAAAAACTATGGTTGATTCCTCTGTCATAGGATTCGGTAAAATACGAAAGGGAAATGTGCAGTGAAATCTGCTGCGGTAATGCGCATGATTTGCGAGTCGGGGGCAGTCTTGTGGGTGTGCTTGGCGAGAACCGTCCGGGAATCGGGTAACTTCGGCAAAGTTGTGCTGGCGTCATTTCGGTGACGGATATGACGCCAGGGAAATCTTGGTGTATCCCGGCATAAAACACTGTTGTGGTGAAGTATGAAACCCAATACGAACGGCCTAAGTTCAACGCACGCTTTAGTAATAAAGGTTGCTTTTCTGCAAGAAGACCCTGTGGGCAGGGGTTCACCCTTTCGAGCCCGCTTGCTTCGTTGTACTGGCGTCATTTCCGTGACGGATATGACGCCAGTCAAATCTTTGTGTATACAGGCATAAAACACTTTCGTGTTAAAATCTGCGCTCATCCACCGTTACGGCTTCCACAACCGTAATCTGGTTCCGGTTCTTGTATTCGAAGCAACCTTCGCTTACGTTTCCCAGTCTTGTTTCCTTAGGGGTCTCCGAAACGGGTGACACTTGGGCGGGTGAGTTTCAACTACCCCTCAGGCACATGCCTTGTGGCCCATTTAACCCAACGTCGTACGTCAAAGGTCACCGATGTGCAAAAATGTCAAGCGGAAATCTCGGCCATGATTGCCTGGATACGTACAGCTGAAGGAGAATTAGGGGACGGATGAAGTACGCCACTTGACTCTTCACCTCAGCGTGTGGCTGCTTAGATGCCATTCAATCGCGCATTTTATCTTCATTGGGTTTTACCCATCTCGCGCCCCCACCAAGCTGGCCTGCTTGTTCAAGCATCTCCTCAAACCCTTTACCCTGATGCTCATTTATTGCAAACATATCTGTATACCATTGGGAAACCTTTGGTGGCGCTCGTTAAAGGATGCCCCCAGAATGAGTAGCTCATAGAGCGAATTGTTGTCCTGTTCTCTCTGCGGAAACTCGGTCTAGTGATCGTAGTATCCGCTTGTCATCAGCGCCCGACCCGAATCCTATCCACGGTGCACTGAAAACTTTAAAGAAATGCCTCCTAGATGTCGACATCATTTTCAGCGTCTTATGGGAGGAGCCTTTCCATTGCAGCCTTTAGCTTTGCCACTTCGGCACTGGCTCAATTCGATAGCACACCGTTAAGAAGGCAATTATCTATGGAAAATAATAATTTTGGCCCCCGAAAGTAACCATCGAGGTTGCCTCTCGAGAAGGTTGATGGGATTCAGGCAGGGGCCGCTGACATATCCCACGCCTGAATTAATTGTTCATGGCGCTTTGCATAGAATGCGCTGAATCTATTTGTTACGTACCCATTATCGCTATGGTTGTCCTGCTTGTTCCGGTTAAAGTTCATTCGCATTCTTCACGCGTCTCTTCAAGTGGCAATTCTCTCTGTGTTTCGGCTTCTTCTTGCGCACGCTCTATTTCTTTCTCAGCCTTCTCCGCCGATCTTTTGCCCTCCTGAAGCAAAACTGTCGCTGTTTGTCTGTGTGTTCACGGGCACTCTATTTACTTGGCCTCCTTCTCAGTCGCAGACCCTCGACGTTTCCCGCTCGATCTGTTTCTTCTAGGGCTTCATACAAAAAATACCTGCATGATATGTACAAACTCGACCGTAGCGGAATACGATCGTTCACCCAAGCCCACCGCAGATAAAATAAGGAAGTCGCGCAGTAAAAACAAAATGGCGCAGCATGCACTATGGTTGTAGGGCTGGAGAAACAGCAGAGATGCCGGACGCAATCCCTTCATCAGAGACCCGGCTGTTGCCCCTCAAAGTGATTTCCGAGATTATCGGTGAAATTTCTCCATGACTGGCAGGCCCGGATCGTTTCATCCGCAGGCTCTCACATCCCACACGATGTGGAGCGCACTCTACGCGCTAGAAGCCACGGCCAATTCCAAAGCCAACGCCCGCGCTGCGATACCAAAGGAAATTCTCTGCGCCGAGAATGCGACTCAATGGCCGCCGAGGCAGTAATTCTGCGAGAACGTCAGGATCGTAGAAGTATGGAAGGCCCAGCCGTGTGTACCAGACTGGCATTTGGAGGTGGAAAAATTATTGAACAGCAGCGTTTTTAATTAGGCTACGCTACCAACCGCGGCGTTAGCTGTTTTATCCTTGTTGTTGATGTCGAAATCCCGCACTAAAGAAAGAAAGATGATAGGTCAATCGGATAGACGCTGGTTTCATAACGCGCGTGACCGAGGTTCGATGTCGACCACAGGAGGCGTATTTTTCTGTAGCGAAAGCTACACTACGCTACCTCGTGCAGTATTCGCGGGGTGACCAGTTTGGTCTTAAGAGCTAGAGGTCAAACCCCGCACCCTTGCGCAAGCGCTGGTCACGGAGCAGCGGCCCGATGGCGGGGAGACATTGGCGACGAGGGAACAGAGACGTGCGCGGGACGCGTGTCTCCGCCTGGCCGAGGAAGGCACGGAGGCCGCCTCCGCCGCCCCCGCGATAAGCGCGTGCTACGAAGGAAGGCGAGCAGGGCACGCGCGGAGCAAAGCCCTGCGCGATGGACGCAGACGAACATCCAGCAGTGGCCGCTCGTACAGCGGCGAGGTCTAAACAACGCCGTGAGGCTAAAAAGAGGAAACACGCTACTGAAACTCCAGGCGAGCGCGAGGAAAGGCCGTCCCTTTATCTCTTCTGCGGAACAGCTGTTAGCTAGAAGTAGCCGTGTTTAGAAGTAGCCGGAAATGTTAGCTAGAAGTAGCCGTGTTTCTTTCGTCCTCTTTCGTCCTCTTTCGTCCTTCGTCTAACTTTTCGGCTGTAAACATCTGCGACGAATATCGGAGATGCCTCACTGCAGTGTATTTTATTTATTAGCCTGCAACTATCTACATCATTTCCCCATATACTAGGTACACGGCCTATTGTACCATTTTACTTTGTTCTGAGAATGATTATTTTGAGGTTCTGGGAATAGGGCGTATTCTTCCCAGCAAGATAAAAAGTATTGAATTTCGGATCTTCAGAGATAACGTCAGTTACTGCCTTGTTTCTAAAGTAGACTTGTGAGGCTGGTATAGCGGTTTTTGGCAACAATGGGAAAGCATACTGTAGGGGTAGGGATCGGCGGCTGCATAACATTTATTGTTGTGCTCACTGTGTTTTCACATTGGTAAAATGTTTTAAACCAGTAAATATAATACTTGGACCTGCCAACATTGTTGAGCTAAAAAGCAATAGTCAAATTTGATGAAAAGCATGAATATATATGTAGCCATTGGAATGTTGGTTTGATTAAAAATACATAGGTGATACATGCAACTTGATATTCCCGATAACAATAAAAACCACGAGAGGAAACCACATTTGGCCCCAAAATAGAAGAGCTTACGCCCAAGCCTGAACTTCGTGGTGGCATTCAAGTACAACGTTAACGAAAGGTTCCAACGGATGGCATGCGAGCAGTGGAACGTGGTAAAAGTGAAATAACCTGAGTGAACCTCCACTCTGTTTATCATGGGAGGAGTAATACGGGAGATTACGAGTGTGAGAGGTGGAAGGGGTAGAGAATAGAGACGTTTATGTGGCAGGGTGAGGAAAGGATTATAGTTTTTCGACGAAATTTGAGTGAAGTGAACAGTAACCCAGTATTTTTTTTGATGAAGATGACACCCAATGATTTTGTCATATTAGACAAAACACGATTTGAATAGGAACTGCTCTTGCACAAATAATTCCAAATTTGCCCCAGCATTGCCACAGCAGGCCGACGCACCTCGTACAACAAGGAAACCGCCACAACTACCGAGGAACTACGAGCAGATGTAGCCTACATACACCCACGACAGGATAGTTATTCACGCTTCTGGACGACCTGCAATAAATAAAATATTCTGGCTTTTTGATTACACATCAAACTGCATGTTATAAACCAAGAAAGGTCTGCTTACCTTCACTACGTCATTTATTCAACAACCACTCAGACTATTCCAACGTTTTTCAGCGGACGTCTGTATCGTGTTTCCTTAGCCACAATGTCTACCTAAGTGTTCCTTCACTGCAGCGTCACCGAGGGTGAACAAAACTATCTGGTACTTGTGGTATATTGCGCGTACCACCGAACTCTCAAAACATGCGATACTGTGTGACAGGTTTTATATAAATGCTTGAAGAATGGCAGCACTAAATGTTAGAAGTGAGCATTTGTTGATATACCAAGAACATTATGTGATGGTGAGTATATTAATTGGCTTTACTCCAATTTGATTAAGCCTAATCCATGCCATCAGAACGAAATTATGTTTCTTCATTCTGGTAGGAGCCCTTTAATACCGAGACCGCAGTTGATGCGTTGTAATCGCTTGCCACAAAGATATTCTACTCTGCCCGCGAAAACCAACTTCGAGACGAGTTGAAAGTTCGTCATGTTTTCGACAAAAACATGTTATGCTTCCGAGCCTCAGCTGTAATTCTTGTTCAAATCAAAATTCTCTGAACCGAACTAAGTCCCGCGTGGTGGCAATGATAAATTGCAATCATTCTCATAAATCTCATTAATTGCAATAAATCTCATTATTGCAATATTTGATTAGGCGATCTTGTCGCACCGAAAGTGCATTTCATCGCAATGTAGAGACAACGTCGCTCTTTCACAATTCTAGTAAGTGGGATGCGTCTGCCATTTTATCGAGTAAGACCGGTTTCTGTTGTTCTAACGAAAGTTCTTTAGAGTAAATAGATGACGTGAATATATAAAAATTTCATTAGTGTCATTACGGCTGCGGTACGTGTGTCTATTGGAATTCCTAAAATGACACCTGTATCGTTCTATTACTTATCATCTAATACACTCATAGGTCGTTTCAAAGAATCTGAACTTATTTGAAAGAATTTGCAAGAATTAAGCTTCCGTTTTTTAATAAATACGAGCGTTCGATTTGGTTAGCGAGCCTCGAAGAGTTATCGTGGGAATGCTATGCTCAATAAACTGCTCTATCTTAACTAAACCAATATTTAGGAATCACGCAAAAACTGGTTAATTAAGACCATTTTTGTTGAAGTAAAATAGGGCACAGAAATACTACAACACGGGTATGTATCTCTCTGAGCCGTGTTTCAGGTGATTCGAAGCATGTCACTCTTTTATCGCGGAAAGGCTCCGTGAACGATCTTCAGCCTCGTGTGATAAGGACTGCTTACGTGGTTGAACTATATAACTACTCGACTATTACCAGCATGCCTTTGCGTAAAAGCTCGCTTGACCAAGCGTGCCAGAGCACCCAAGCAGCCAAAACCAATTGAAGGACACCACAACAGGAGGTGTACTATGAAACCACCGCTCAGGGTGAAATCAACGCTAGCCAAACTGGCGTTCGCCTCATGAGTAATGCGCGCCAGCCGCGCCCTTTTGGCTTTATTTTGGCAGAGTTAAATGCCAACCCCATGTAATCCTAAAACACAATCCTTATTTACTTCTTACAAAATCGCCGATTGTTACTCGCGTCCTTCCAGTCGAAGGTGTATTTTATTGTGACAGGAATAAATTGCCTATATTGGGCGAAAAAGCCGTCATATGGAGCAGGGTTACTTTTCGGAGATTTTGAGAACAAAGTGCAGGTAGCGGGAAGAGAAAGAAACGATTGACAAAAAGAGTGCTTCAATTCATGCTGGGAAGGTAGTTGTAAAGCAATGCTGTAAACGACACCCACAAAACCTGCCCCTACGACGAAGCTTGAATTCACACACGTACCTCTATAAAGAGTGAAACCAGAGATTCTACCAGCAGCTACTTGGGGTTCGCGCCAAAAGGCGTCCTCCTTCTGCCACGCAATCAAAACCAGCGTTTGGCTCCCCGTGTCCACGTGTTGGTGTAGCGTAGTCGCTAAGACGACGGGCTGGCGATCCGCTTCTCTTCAGGCGCAGGTTCTACCTGGGGTTCGCGGGGGCGACATCGCGAACGCAGCAGCGCCGGCCACGGCCGGACTAAAGCGGCGGAAGCCGCCGGTCTTGCCCGGCTTTGCGTCGCAGACAAGAAATATTAGAGCATCTTTCGAAGGGTGAAAAGGAGGGTGGCACGCGTGGCTACTGTGTCATGCCTCTGCATGCCTCCCCTCACTGTTGTTTCATGTGTCGCCTTCAAACAGCGCACTCCCACTCCTCAGCCGCTTAATCACAACCAGCGTCTGTCTCCCCCATCTCCACGTGTGAGCGTAGCTGACTCGCTCAGAGTATGGGCTCTCACTCCGCTTCGATTCTGACCCACGTTCGTTCCCTGGCAGTGCCAGTTGTTTCATTCAGACTGGTTCGGAGTTTCTTGTTGCACACACGACAAAAGTGTTGCCTGGTAGAGGTAGAAAGCTATGCTTTATGAAAAATGAGGCGTGTTGCTGGGTGGATGGTGAATTGGAGAGGGGAAGTATAAGAGAAAGGGGAACAGGAGCGATGCTCGATGAGCAAGAAGAGAGGCAGGGAAGGACGTTAGTGTGTCGAAGGGTAGACATGGGAGAGATGTGGCTTTGGGGGAAAGATAGGAGCGACAGAGGGTGTGGAAGGAGAGAGACCTGCGTCAGCAGGAAGAGCTAAAGAAGTGGAGCATGACAAAGACAATGAAGAAGAGTGGGAGTTCAGGGAGAAGGAGGATCAAAAGTGAAGGGAGCGAAATATTAAGAGAAACGTAGGAAAAACGGCGGTAGTACGAAGATAGAAGAGGGAGAGAGATGACGGCGTGAAGGAGCTGGCGCGACAAAAAGAAAGGCTTTTCTAGATCTGATTTGGAGGGAAGCAGGTGGATACGCGGCAATCTTTTTCTTAACATGAGAAGATGGGATCCACGCGCTCCAACCATAGCAAAACAGCGTGGGCGATAAACACGTGCGACCTCCCATTCTGCTGGTTATCTTCGTTTTACTTCCATGTGGTAAAAAATGTGAAACGGACGCATGCAGGTTAACAAAAATAGATATGCCGATGTTAACAGAACGATTGTTTTATCTTGTGCTCACAACTGGGAAAGCTAAAAGTGGTTTCTCACTTTCGCGAAAAGTGCACGTCAACCTTCTGGGCCATTTCTTCATTCTCAAGCAGTGTTGGAGAATGTTTGTACAAAGAACAAATTTGGAAGATAGGAATGTGGAAATTATCCGCTGTTTCATCGCAGGCGCACTATTGTTTGCCGTTGAATGATGCAAACGCATATGTCTAAATTGCATTAGATTGCCATCATTTCTCGCTTCGCAATTGAGCCCATGAGCAATGACATCTCCCGTGAATGGCCAAGCACGTACCAGTAAACCCACACCAGGGATCGTCTCGGTTAGAACTAATAGCGGGAGATAAAAAACAAGGAAAATGTGTTAACATTAACGATGTCGTTAACCTATAGTTTGACTATAATTGGCCATAGGACAGTCCCTTGAGGCACACCACAGTTAAACCGTAAAAATGATGAGCGCTAGTCGGAAGTACAATTAAACTGATGTCTTTCCGCTTTATAGGATGATGGCGCAAAAAGAAGAAAGAAGACTAGCGCCGTGTAGAACCTTTTAGGGCGGCTAAGACTCACAGAAAAAGAACAATAGAATAAAAGTTTAAGTAAATGGAGGTAGAATCGAGGTAGAGAGAAGAGGGAAACAGGAATAGGATGACGAAGGGGAGTAGGCAAATGTACTACATTAAGGTTGGAAGTGGAAAAGGAAGACAGATACACAGTGGTGAAGAGAACTGGAGGAAGGGGTGGGATATGAGGGAGAGTATATCCAAAATAAAAAGGAGAAAGCCAGAGGGAAACCAAACTACTGAAGAAGAAAAGAAATAGAAAGATAGATTTGGAATAGGAGAGAGAGTAATATTCGCAGAGAACTGAGATAGAGGGCCAAGAAAAGGAAATTTATGAGAGAGAGGAAAGGAAGGTGGGGAAATTTTTAAAGAGGAGGGGAGGAAACTTCGAACAGGTAAAGGTAGGAGTAAAAGACGGCTGGCAATAGTGAACCTCTAACACAGGAGGGGAATGCGAAGAGGAGGAGGAATAGAGGGATCGCTTTTAAGTTCAGAAGAAACCAGGTAAACGTGGAAACAAAGAACTAAGTGTTAGCAAAAAGTGAAGGGAACACAGCCGGACTAGCAACTGAACGTTTATTACAAAGGTCAAACATATATACGGGATGTCAATGCTTATCACATATGAAAATATAAACAACTTGCTGCGTTTCTTGGCACATGTACTGCTTTTCCGTTTCGGTCAGCAGTACCGACGGGCTGCTCACGCACACGCTGCCTTTTGCTGCCTTTTGCGTCTACCATAACGGCTTCCATTATTTCTCTCAACAGCTTGTTTTTGTTTTTTTCTGTGATAGCAATATCAAACAGCTTTTCGATGCATCCGCAGTGTCGGCAACGCATACTCAGATTTCCTGACTTGGTCGTCGTATTCAAAATTGCTGCGTGTTCTCTGGCCCCATCGTTCGCGCACCGGCCTGTTTCTCCCACATATTCTGTTCTACAGGGTCTTAGCGGTATGCTTTAAACAACGCCTTCAACGCACTCACAATATCTTGTCTGGTGATTCGTCTTGCATATTCGCTCCTCTGAGGCGTTGTTTACTTGGCGGCACATGGTGTATGCTTTAATGGGGGCTGAGCACTCCACCTTCACACCCTGTCTTGCCGCTATTTTCTTTATATTGTGGGACAGGCCGTGCACATATATAATCACGGCGACATTGTTTCTTTCCTCAGTGGTGTTCGTCGAGTCTTCTGCCCTGCTCTCGTGCTTTAGTCTTTGCAGAATGGAATCGTACACTGCTGTGATCACTTCTTCGGGATATCCTGCCTGCCTTAATCGGGCCAATCGCTTGCCGAAGCTGGCGCGCATCTGGTGGTGACAGGACCTTTGAACGGCTGACTTGAGGGCCGTGAAAACTAGTCCCCTCTTCATGTTCTTAGAATGGTCTGAATCACACGGAAAAAACCATTTACTTGAGCGGGTTTCGTATTGCCAACAGACATGCTCAGGCCTATTGGCAATACGCAGCACGTTGTTTATATTTTCATATGTGATAAGCATTCAGATCCCCCTTATGTGTTGGACCTTTGTAATAAACGTTCAGTTGATAGTCCAGCAGTGTTCTTGTCACTTTTTGTTAACCCTGAGTCCTTTGATTCCATGTTCAAGGGGTTTATTCTAAGCCTAATATGCACCAACTAGCCCAGCAACAAGCTCTCCTGGACCGCCTTCAGCTTCCGTAGTCTCCCTTAGTTTCCTGTCCCCTGTGCCACATTACCCCTTATTCAGTGGCACCCTCCTTAACCCAACCACTCAACCTTCACCCCTTCGATGTCACTCCACCCGTATTAAAAGCACTAATTTTTTCAAATAAATTAATTTGTCGCGCTTTCGCCTTTCTCGCGCCATCTGTTTATACGGCGATGTTTTATTTCGGCCGTTGTCGGTGTGGTACGGGGTTAAAGAACAGGTTAAAACCCGATCTTTCTTGTGTTTTTATTCCAGACTCCTATCTAAAATGTATTCTTTAGAAGGTGATATTATCGGTCGTGCTCAAATGTATTTTGCCTCAGAACTTCCTTAGGTTGTCTTTGTACATAAAATTGTGTTCATATCTGAGACTTGACAACAGTTCGTTTGAAATGAAGCGCGTAAATACAGGGCACTTTCCTGGTCTTGGAAGAAGTAGCTGAACTAAATGCGAAACAGGCGGACAGACCGATCAAAAGTTCCGCAAGTTGTAGCCCAAGAAAGACTATCGCTGAAAACACGCTCACGTACGCAGGCGCCGCATCTGAGAGACCGGGTCTACTAATCCTTCTATTTCTTGTGTCGCCGAAATGGTCCTCCCTTGTAGTATCGGGGTTGCCAACGTGTCGTTTGGCCCGCAACCATCGAATTTTCTTTTTTTAACTACACCTCCGCAAATAGCAAGGTGCCTCTAGGCACTCCGCAGTAACTTGTCTTTTGCGATTTTGCCCAAAGGGGGAGACGCAACGTTGGAACGCCGCCCCTATGCTGCACGTGCCGTGAGTCTCTTGGGAAAATTAAGACGTCCCTTTGTAGAGTGCCAATAAAATTAATACGATGGAACGGTGGTCTTCTTTTTAACAGTTTGCGGATGCTTTGCAAGCGGGAAATATTGCACCGCACTTTGTGTCAATAATCCAGCACGTAGCCTGCCATATCATCAGCCAACCGAAATCAGCATCCTGTGTTTCGACGGGTTTTGAGTACATAAAAGCTCGCAGAATATTTCTTTCGCAACTGTTACTCGCCGTGTCGCAGACTATGTGGACGAGAATAACCAAGGTTAAGGTTTTAATCTGCAGTTTATCCTTCGAAATGAATTCTGAATGTTTGTCGCGACCACGTTTTTCGCGAGAATGCGTGTTTCTCTATCCAAACGAAATAGTTGCAAAAGAAAAAAACTGTTACTTGCTACAAAGCACGCCGTCGTTCGCAATTTAGCAGGCAAAAGATTACGCAAGCGCGTGCGGTTGCTGCAAAGCACTGAAAATGACGATACGCGCGTATATTTCGAACTAATCCCTTTTATGGTCGGTGGAACGACGTCGTGATTATTTGCGAAACGTGGGTGCGCTGAAAACCCACCTGAAAAGTCCCCGATCATAATTCAACAAAACGAATGAACCCACCGGCGGAAGCAGTGAATATTCAGCTGAGGAATTCGCTCGCCCACTTTCTCAGCGGCCAATACAGAAATTTTAGCTTTAACACAGAGCACGCTCTAATTCATCGACGGCATTTTAATCTGCCGGACGGGACGGAATAAACCTGGTGCTTCAGTGCAGGTGTATCGGCCTTCCAGGTAGTGATTAAAAGTTGTGTAAATCAAGCCGAAATTATTCGATTGCACCAAATTGCAGGTAGCAATTATTGCTTCTCTGAAAGCACGTTATTGGACATTTTGCGATGTTTGTATGTATAGCAATAGCGTGGAACTTGAGAAATGGGATGTGTAGTTGTAAAAGAATTGTATAATTGGACGTGTAAAGGGCACAAGCTGAAACCACATTTCACATGGGTTTGTTAGCAAAAAAGGCGCAGAAACAGCGCCGCCGAAAAAGATGACGGCATGTGGCGCTGTTTTTTTAACCCGGAGAAGTTTAGGGCTATCTTCTAAAATAAGAAGGTGTGCACCCACGACGTGTTCTGCACTTGCAGAACGTATTATGCGCCATACCATAAAAGAGCGATGCTGAGAGTTGTGCAAAGCAATACTACAAACTTTGTGATTAACGGCCAAACGGAAATGCGTGTTTTTATTCAAAAGTGTGCAGTGACGTTCATGATACTCTGGACCAATTGGACGCCACATTTTCACTGCCTAAAACAAATGCCCCTTCTTACTTAATCGTCGGCAGGGACGCTTTTGATACGTTTCCAGATTTCAACACCCCCGTTTCGCATGCTTGTTTGATATCCACCGCGTAATATACGTGTCTTGTACCGTGTGCACATTAATTCTTTTTCCAACAGAGCTTGAGAAAGTAGTTTATTGGGAAATTTTGTAGTCTTGTGAGGTATTTACTGAAATAACGTTAGTGTGGATTGTCAAAAAAGCGAAGTTTAATTTCTTTTCAACGAGCTACATGCAGCTATCCCATAAAAGCATTGGTACCTCAATAAATGTTCCTTTTTTTCTACTGCCCGACATGTCTTACTCTTTAAAATTTCACCGTATGATTTCCATTTTAGGAAATATTGTAGTGATTTCTGTAGTTCCGGCGTGTGCCGCCGATGAATGAACGACTAGACAACTTGAGTGCCCATCGGAACAAAAGACCCTTTATTCCAAGTTGCGCATGCTTATATACCTAAACAACACTGTCGCCACCTGCGGCAGTGAATCACGGAACCGAAACCATAGAGACAAATATACAACACATTCCCTTCCTTAAAAACAGCTATATGGATTAGTAATGTAGTAGGTTAGTAGGTTAGTACATATGCAAAAATACTATACAAAAATACAAACTACAATGAACATAGCTAAATACCAATACAAGATCACATTTACTAAAGAAATCCACCACAATGAATATGTCAGTTCCTTTCGCTTTCCCACAACTTCGCGCACTAGTTGTAGCCATAACGCTGTGGTGGTAGTCTCTTTCTTGGTGGTTGCACCCTTCGTTGCTGGGTGACTGCTCCGGGAGACTCGGCCGACTGCGTAACAGCAGGCGACCTGGACGCCTGCGCAGCCGAAGGAGACCTGGACGCCAGCGCAGCCGAAGGAGACCTGGACGCCAGCGCAGCCGAAGGAGACCTGGACGCCAGCGCAGCCGAAGGAGACATGGGCACCTGCGCAGCCGAAGGAGACATGGGCACCTGCGCAGCCGAAGGAGACATGGGCACCTGCGCAGCCGAAGGAGACATGGGCACCTGCGCAGCCGAAGGAGACATGGGCACCTGCGCAGCCGAAGGAGACATGGGCACCTGCGCAGCCGAAGGACACATGGGCACCTGCGCAGCCGAAGGACACATGGGCACCTGCGCAGCCGAAGGACACATGGGCACCTGCGCAGCCGAAGGACACATGGGCACCTGCGCAGCTGAAGGACACATGGGCACCTGCGCAGCCGAAGAAGTCCTCGTCGTTAATTCTGGGGTAGGGCCCTCACATGTAGGCGGAGACCCTCTTTCACTAGCTGTACTGCTTCTTCTCCACGTATAAAGAGCAGGAGAGGCTCGCGGAACCTTTGAGAACTTCGACGCATTCCAGGTTTTACCGTCATCCAGGCGGAAAGAGGCTGGTCCCTTTCTGCTGATCACCTCTCTTGGGCGGCTGAATTCCAGGTCGCCTTTAAATCTAATTGTGGGTTTCTTCACTCTGACGAAGTCACCAACGTCAACTCTGGTTTCTCTTGCAGCCCTCCGAACATCCGTGTATCGTTTGCTGTCCTGTTGTTTTTGCTTCACCCGCTCCCGTAAACGCCGGAGTTCCAACCCAGGATCGTCAAAGAAGGTGCCCGACGGATGCCCGACGACATCCAACCGAGTTCTTGGCAGCCGTCCGTGTAGCAGAAGCGCTGGAGCTTTTGCCGTTGTAGCATGCGGTGTGCATCGGTAGACACCCAGGTACTCTGTTACCGCCTGGCGCAAGGGTCGCTGCTCAAGAACCGCCACTTGAATGAAGCTTTTTAGTACTCTATTAAATCTCTCCACTTGGCCGTTTGCTTGTGGGTGGTACACGGACGAATGCCTCAAGCGAATGCCGCGATCTTGCAGAAACGCCTGGAATTCCCGGGATACAAACTGTGGGCCGTTATCGCAAATAATCTCATCTGGGTAGCCTTCGCGCGCGAACACAGACACCAAAAACCGCGTTACTGCGCTGGTTGTTGTGTCACCACAGAAGTGTACTTCGGGCCACTTGGAATGATAGTCGACCAGCGTGATTGCATATCTGCAATCGTAAGGCGCCCGCTCAAATGGACCGACAATGTCCATGCCCAGCTTCTGCCACGGCTGATCTGGAAATGGGACCGGTTGCAATGGTGCAGCTCTGACTTTTGTACTTTTGTCTGCTTCCTGGCATATGCTGCACCTCTGAATAGCTAGCTCGACTTGGCGGTCCATGCCCGGCCACCAATTGGATTGGATTGATTAAACTTTATTTAGGCCGGCAGAACGAAACTTTTCTCGCAGCCGCGCTTTTCTTCGCACCACTCCGGGATGCGACTCATGTGCTGATTACCTGCTGCGTGAGTGACGTGGGAACCACAAGCCGTTCGCCACGCAAGATCAGATTGTCTACCACAGAAAGTTCGTCACGCACTTGGAAGAAAGGCTGAAGCTCGGCCGATAAGGATTTGTGTGCCGGCCACGACGATTGCACATAGATTTTGCTTTGTTGCAGTGTGCTATCTTGCAACTGGGACTGCTCAAACTGTTCTCTGGTAATGCAGGAAGGAATTTCGAGAACTGATACAACCTCGTCAAACAGCGTTTCTTCTTCCTGGAAAGACGACGCGGGCAAGCGTGAGAGTGCGTCCGCCACTTGGTTTTGCGACCCCTTGCGGTACTCGACGGTATAGTTGTACCGTAGTAGGCGTTCTGTCCATCGCGCTACCCGCAAGGGGCGCCTTCCTGTTCCTTGTGTTGAAAGCAATGCCACCAAGGCTTGATGATCAGTGAGCAACGTGAAGGGGCGTCCCCACAAGTACACGTGCCACCGCTCGCACGCCCAAACACAGGCCAGCGCTTCCCGTTCTCCTACCGAATATTAAGTGCGAATGCACTTTATAAGCGACCCCAAACCATCCACCGCCGGCGGCGGCGGCTTCGGCGTCCGCAGTGCTCCTCTATATTTAAAAAAGAAACAGCATCCGGCGCCAGGTTTCGATCCGAGGACTTTGCGGCCGCAGCGCGACGCTCTACCGACCAAGCCACAGACGCGACGGTGATATCAGTGTTAGTGACGCGCCTTATATCTTTAACGCATTCAAACTACGTCGTCAGCGGCGTGCGTTGGCGACTCAGCGGCGTTATAGCGGCTTGATAACTGCGTGGTGTACACGTGAAACTACAAACCCGATGGAAGAGATGGAAGAGAAGGCGGCGAGGCGGTGGGCTGCGGGGGCCGAGCGCAAGCGCCGCAAGCGGGCCGACAACCGTGCATTCGCACTTTCACATTCTCCCCCTCGGGGAAATGCGAGGGAATTTTTTCCTCTCAGCTGGCGAAAGAACTCGAGACGCGAAAGCGACAGTGTGCAGTTTATGTCCGTCCACCTGCTGTAGGACCGCTCCAAGTCCGCACTCTGATGCGTCCGTCGACGCTAAGACTGGAAGAGATTCATCGAACATTCTCAGTATAGTGCTAGATGCCAGCGCGTCTTTGGTCTTTCTGAAACTAGCGTCTATCTCGTCAGACCAAACGAATCGCTGCCCCTTTCTTAGCAGGACACGCATTGGTTCAACCATGTCAGCGAAGTTGGCAATAAACCTAGAATAATATTCGACCAATCCCAGAAATGATCGAAGGCTGGCCGGATCAGTGGGCGCTGGAGTGTCTCGGATGGAAGCAACCTTTTCCTTCAACGGCACAGTACCGTTTGCAGTGATCCTGTGGCCCAAGAACGCCAGCTCCGGCGTATCGATGACGCATTTTGTGTTCAGTTTGAGTCCTGCCTCTTTTATGCGCCTCAGAACTGCGGTAAGATTCGCCATGTGCTCCTCTCTCCCCTTCCCAAACACAATGATGTCATCGATATAGAACAGGACACCGCTGCAACCCTGCAGAATTTTCGACATCATACTTTGAAAAGCAGATGGTGCTGAAGCGAGCCCAAAACACACGCGCTTAAAACGGAAGAGGCCGTTGTGTGTTATAAAAGCCGTTAAATCGCGGCTCTCGGGGTGAAGCATGACCTGATGGTACGCTGATGCAAGGTCAAGCTTGGAAAAGTGGGTTGCCCCCCCTAGACTATGCAATAGCTCTTCTGTATGAGGGAGGGGAAAGCTATCTGCTACGACGGCTTTGTTTACCTGTCGAAGATCTACACAAATGCGGATACCTCCATCTTTCTTTTCCACCACGACAATGGGGGACACCCACTCGGATGCCTCTATTCGCTCTATCACGTCCATTTTTTCCAAGCGGCGGAGTTCTTCCGAGACTCGTGGCCGGAGTGAGAGCGGAAGACGCCTGAGTTTTGAAGCAACTGGCTGAACTGTGGACCGTGTCTTGACGCGGTGAACAAAACCCTTCGCGATGCCAGGTCCTGGATCGAAAATAGCACCAAACTCTTCAACTAATTCTGATGGAAGGTGAATGGACTCCTCCGTCCCTGCCTTGACTGCGGTGTGCTCCGTTCGAGCGCTAGTACGCACCGCTGTCGTTTCAAGGCACTGTAGTGACGAGCCATCAATCTGCAGACCGAGCGCCCTGATGGCATCAATACCCAAAAGCGAGGTGCCTTGTTCAACGACATAAAAAAGAACTGTTGTGCAGTTATTGTACGTGACATCAGCAAAGAAGCAACCACGCACTGGAATTGGTTTCTTCGAATAATTCAGTAGTCTAGTTCGAGCAGCTGAAAGCGTCTGTCCTTCAAAATGCTGCCTAAATAGGTCATGCGACAAAATCGAAACTGACGACCCTGAATCCACGAGGAAAGTTAACTTCGTTTCACCAACTGCTACTGATATGCAGATTGCGGGACGAGTGGATGTCGTCACAGCCAGAATGCTTAATACTTCTTCAGTTATCGAATTTTCGCCGTCAAGTTCACGAACCGGAGCGGCGTTTCTGTTGCAGACCGAGCGAAAATGACCCATAATACCGCAACCATGACACCGCTTGTTTTTGGCGGGGCAGCGGAATGAAGCTGCGTTGTGCCGAGGGGAACCGCAGCGGTAACAATGTGCCTGCTGGTTGCGAAAACGCTTCGAGGGACCGGCGGAAGTAGGTGCGGAAGGCGGAGTGTTTGCACGAGCATTTATGCGCTGCACATCTGCAGTGAAAAATTCTTGGAGGTCATTGGTGGCCTGTTCTAACGGCGTCGCCATAAGTACAGCTCGAGCGAACGAGAGGGAAGACCCTTCAAGAAGCAACCGCTCGCGCAAATTGCGAGATGATACACCCGCAACGAACTGGTCACGCAAGGAATCTTCTTGAGAAGGAAAAGAGCACGTAGCTGAAAGCTCACGTAACGCGGTAACGTACTCATTGATTGCTTCACCGACTTGCTGCACGCGCCTTCCGAAACGGTGCCGTTCGACCACAACATTGATTGTTGTCGTGAAGTGCGCAGGCAGCGCTGCGACAGCGATATCGTATGACGACGCTTCATGCTTTGTCTGAGTAGTGTCCTTGATAACTCCTGATTCTGTATCAGTAGTTGATTGCTCACCGGGCTTAGCGTTGGCCAAGGATGGAAGCGGCAGAGTGTGAAATATGCGCTGGCCTTCGACACCGAGGCTGTGCAGTAGAAGAGCCTTGCGACGGTCCGGCGCGCACTCCGAAGCACCCGATGCGAGCAGAAAATTCTCGAAGATGCGGATCCATTGCGGCCAGGGTACAGCAGGACGGCCAGGCGTGGGCAGGAACGGGGGCGGTGGTGCCAGTCCGGAAACACTCATGGCGGAGAAAACAGTTGGCGAAAATCACGAAAATCACGCCCCCTCCTAAACGAGCATCCTCGTCGCCAATGTAGTGGCGGCGTGTGCCGCCGATGAATGAACGACTAGACAACTTGAGTGCCCATCGGAACAAAAGACCCTTTATTACAAGTTGCGCATGCTTATATACCTAAACAACACTGGCGCCACCTGCGGCAGTGAATCACGGAACCGAAACCAAAGAGACAAATATACAACAATTTCGCCAACATTTGGTTTTCTTATAGCTTATCTTATTTTTTGTTTGGTGTTTACTAATATTAAGAGTATACGGCGTCGACATACCTATCAACGCGCTCTTTGCGGATACCAGGTGATTGATTGATTGTGGGGTTTAACCCGCCGACGCAACGCAGGCGATAAGGCGCGCCGTAGTGGAGGGCTCCGGATTAATTTTGACCACCTGGGTATCTTTAACGTGCACCCTAATCTCGTACACACGGGCGTTTTTTGCTTTTCGCCTCAATCAGAAAAGCGGCTGGCACGGCCGGGAATCGAACCCCCGACCTCGTGCTCAGCAGCACAACGCCTTATCCTCTGAGCCACCGCGGCGGGTGGGTACAAAATCCATACATAGTACAGAAACAATGTGTGAAACACTTGAGATGCTCTCCCAAGAATGGGTCGTGGGTGGGAATTTAGCCTTTTCAAACCGGGACCTTTTTTAGGATATATGTCTTGCTAATATTTCTATTAAAAATCAATTTACTAGCTTTACGGGGCTAAGAATCTCATGGCGTTGAAGGGAATGTATTAATCAAACTTCTTTGGTGCACTAATTCCAGAAATGTTCGACTGTTGGTTTAGTCGAAGACAATACGTTAGCATTGAAAGAGTCTACTCAGCATAGTAAAGCACAGCAAGAACGCTATCACGCTCTGTGCCTCGCGTTTGAGCGCTAACGTAATGTCTTCAGTGTCAAATAACCACCTAGCCCAACGTTTCCTTCCCAATCGATTTAGCTGTATCCGAAAGCAATGTTTATCTGCAAAAAAGAACATAAACCAACGTGTTGTGTATATAATGAAAGAATTGTGGAATCGTGTCATAGCATTCTGACATCATTGTGGTGGAAATGTGGGAAAATTCATTTTTTAGTGGTGGAATTACCCAAAAAAGGTTTCGGAATTTCAACTCTTCGCGCTCGGTAACTTGGGCGTTGTGATTCAAGCATCGGCCAACCTAGGCGTTGAGACATGTTGCCATCGAGACAACTAGCTGGCGTGCATTCCAGATAGCTAGATTGCCAATATACTTTCTAGAGTACACTGGCTTGCGTCACCAGCGGAGTGGTTTTCCAATGAGCGGAGATGGCAGCGCCGACGATGTCTTGCAACTTTGGCCGGCAGGGCACTGCTTGTCGTGCACCTGATGTCAGGGAGGTTTTCTGACTGGCTTGGCTGTGTTTTCTTTTGTCACTTGAGAATTCCTTTCATCGCGTTGTTTTTAAGCACCACGTTTTTCTGTGTGTGTACACTGTGCTCTGATTTTTCACGTGGTGATTCTAGACCTTGAAAGTTCAAGTTTGACAGAACATTTATAGTAAGCCCAAATCAACAGGGCAGAGAGAAAACATGCTACGTTTTTTAAAAGCGTCCTACATAGCCATGACTATGCGTAATTTTCCTTTGCGCTAGCACGAGCCCCTGGCGGCAAAGCAAACCTTATTTAAAATTCTCAATGGAGAGTCGTTGTAACTTGTTTCATAAAAACTTCTCCACAACAACTACATCCCAATTCGCTGTTATGACAGCCATATTAATACTGAGAGTTCCATATAGCTGCCACAATTTCACGATGACCCTATAATTACTCAGTGTTGCATATACGCGTCTCAATTAGTTTACAGTGAAGTTAAGCTGTTATCGTCCGTTCCTAATAGATGGACACCAACAGGAGGGGTATGGATACTAAAAATGGCTATAACTCTCGTGTTACATAAGCTTTTCCAACACATTTTACAAGGCTATTGTGCGCCATGATGATTATAACATTACGCCAAATTTTATTTACTTGCCGCAATTAGTTAAAAGTGGTTTTAAACGATACAAAGCTTCTGTTTGATGTCAATGAGTTTACACTAAGGGCTGCAAAAATGGGGTGTGAATTTGGTTTACCGAAGCTTTTTAACAAAATTTGATTTAAAAGTTCCCGCTAGGATGAATCTACCATTATTTAAAGGTATATGTACTTGTATTATATTACCCGCCGCGGTGGCTCGGTGGCTAAGGCGTTACGCTGCTGAGGACGAGATCGCGGGTTCAATTCCCGGCCGCGGCGGCCGCTTTTCTGATGGAGGCGTAAAGCAAAAACACCCGTGTGTACCGGATTTCCGCACGCGTAAATATCTCCAGGTGTTCAAGATTAATCCGGAGCGCTCCACTACGGCGCGCCTAATCGCCTGCGTTGCTTCAGTGCGTTAAACCCTACAATCAATCAATCGCTTGTATTATATTCATTCCTATGAACCAAATTCCACGTCACGTATGTGTTGTATGCTACACAGCTTCCCTCTTCATTTTTTTTCGCAGAGTGAAACAGCTTATAATTTTTCTCTTGCCTTCCCTGACGGTGCGGCTAGTTTCACTAGATAAGGTTACAAGTATCGGCACTCTGTTCTGTATTGTTCCGTAAAGCCGCCGTTATCATTTGTCAGTTAGCACTCACGTCACATTTCTTTACACTGCAACGGTTCGTGGTCACCGCCATTTTGTTGTTTATGAGCTTTTTTGTCTGTCAACTGTGGTCATCTGATGTGGTTCTCCCTGCTGTGCGGCTGCGCACGACTGGCGTCATTCCGGAGACGAATCAAACATAACGCTCTGCGCAGCACTGCAGCACCAGAAGTGTGTCCGATGATGCCGTGTTGCTGAGTCTTCGGCAGTGCTGTTTACAAAGACCTCGTCAAAGTTAGTGGGGAGGGCGCAAAGCGGCAATCTGGCAACACTGATGCACACCAAAATTAAACCGTTCCTCACTTGCCTGCCTCAGTGACGGTACTCTGCGTTTTCTCTAGTGACACTAGGTGCGGTCACGTGCTCAAGGTCAGCAGGTTTTATGCAGCACTGTTTTTAAGTCGGGCTGCACACGAGCAATTTAAACGTTTTTGCTGGCGCAATGTATGTTTGGGTGTCTGTGCGGATATCTGATGTCTGTGTGGATGTCTGTGTGAATGTTCATCTGTGTTGGTATTCTTCAGTGATGCTTGGTACTTGGCAGTGATCCGCTTGTCAATGAAAT
This sequence comes from Haemaphysalis longicornis, assembly GCF_048455015.1. Lineage (NCBI taxonomy): Eukaryota > Metazoa > Arthropoda > Arachnida > Ixodida > Ixodidae > Haemaphysalis > Haemaphysalis longicornis. The sequence continues at coordinate 217,670,238 of NW_027526361.1, forward strand.
CATTTCAGGAACTTTCATCGATTCATTTTATTTATTAGCAAGCTGAAAGTTTGTGAATTGGCATTGACCTAAATATGTCTTAGAAATCCTTGTAACTTGCTTTTTGCGGTACATTTGGTTAATTACTCATTGTTATCTTTGGATTGGCGTGTGTTCTATACATACTTTTTCGTTTGGTATGTAAGTAATGAAAGAATGTTTTCTTGTCTCGAGATATTTTGTTGTTAGGATCCTAATAGGTTCATTTTCATGGTATACTCTCATAAACAGGTAGTACTGACTTCAAAAATGTTTACTTGTCTTTTTGTGTTCAGCAAAAAGAATCCGGTGATTCAAAGGTTCAAAGATTCAAAGGTGATTCAGCATGATGGCATACCAGTGCCTACGGTTGTAATGCGTGAGTCCTCGTCGAATGGACTGATAAAAACCAGTATTGAAAGTTTCCATTTAGTACAGCGGCAAATTCTATTCTGATTTAATCGTCAATTCGACTTGCGTTATTGCGGCAAAAGTGTCGTTTTTCACTGCTTGTCTTAGTTTTATATCTTCGTCGTATTAGGCATTATATAAAGTTTAGGTTCATGGCTTCAGCATTCACCACGAAAAACAAAATAACAATGAGCAGAGTGGATCTGTAGTGCTTGTTAAACATTTTGTCGCTGTTGTGGAGTCATTTCAGTTGACAATTGTCTGTACGCAGGTCTACGGTGATACTTTTGGTTTTAAAAAAGAAAGTGCATATGTGAAAGTGCACTGGAATGAAGGTGAAAGACAGGTTTTGGAGCTAACAGCGTGTCAACCGAGCTCATGGGCGCTCGGCTAGGTGCGAGGAAGAAGCAAGTTAGCAAATCACAGATCCGTCGTGCGATGGCTATGGCAAGGCAACACCGCGGTCCCCACGTGAAAGAAACGCACTTGGCAGACTAGCTAAGGTATTGTAGGAACCATAGTGTCAGAATTCGCTTGTGGTCACCCGGGCCTGCTTGCAGTTTTAGAGCAAAGCTTTATAGAGCTAGGTTAGATGAAAATCCTTCAGTCTCGTGTACGCAAAAACATGCGCCGCTCAACCCTATGTGCATGCACGAAAAACGACGGTATAAAGATGGCTTAAAAGTAACGAGAGAGAGATTGGCTGGAATGATAGATGACGTAGCTACACTATCTCATCTAGCGATACTGGTAATTGGGAACGGAGCATCGGAGAGAGCCGCTCCATTCGATGCTTCTTCTCGCTCTTGAAGTTTCCTCTCAGCGATAAGAATGAGGTTCTCTCGCAGGAGAGCCCGCACCCCGCAGGCAAGTGCACGTAGTGAATACAACGGGCGGTGGCACTGCGGGCGGAGGAACATCAACGACCATGGAATGCGCCTAGCATCACTGGTCATTTTGCTCATTTTCAGGCACAAATTTTGCAGGCTCATTTTGCATGCACAAAACGCTTATTTTGCAGGCACAAATAAATTGTTTCTTAGTCACAATCTTTTGGGAATAACGGAATGTGAAATTGTGATTTTGTTCCTATTTACGGAGTAAAAATAAACTAACGCTTTATCACTGGGCGGGAAAACAGGCTGATCTTTGGGTTCCTCAAAATAACTTAGTCAGAGGGTAAAATCAATTTACAATATTACCAAGAGGAAGGGATGAAGAAGTGAACAATTACACATGCCGCCATGTTTGCCCACCTTCGAAGAAGCTGAAGCACATCGTGAGACATAGCCGTGTCCGCGCCAAATGGCTTACGCCCACTAAATTATTGCTTCATGAATCATTGTTCTCCTCATCCTTATTCCGCCCCGTAATATTTTGGTGGAGTGTCCGGGGTACTTCATACTCGCCCCAGCTTCGCACCTTGTCGGCCTGACCGCGATCGCCGACAGTACGCGGGCCATGTCGGACAGCCTCAGCCCCGCCGCGACCAGCACCGAACGACCACATCCCCCGCTCCGTGTTCCCAGCCAGTGACGAGCCCATGAAGACCACCTGCCGCGAGTTGAGACCACACGAGACGAGCCGATGACGCCGTGTCCTCAGCCCCATCGTCAGACGTGGTTCCGGATACACATGACTATTCTCCGCTGCCTTCAGGACATCGCCGGGCCAGGCATCATCCACTAAATCATCGTGCAGCATGGCGTCAAGTACCTCACTGTTCAATGAATCGCATCGCTTACTTTCATCACATTCTTCACGTACCCGCGGCCTCGACCAGGACGGTCGTCCTTGACGGGGGGGGGGGGCAGGAGGGGGGAAATGACACGAGGAAGAGACGAAGAAGTGGGCAATTACACATGCCACCATGTTTACCCACCTTCGAAGAAGATGAAGTACATCATGCGACATGCCCGTGTAGGCGCCAAGATGGCTGACGCCCAATAAATCATTGCTTCATCAATCATAGTTTGCCTGATGGTTATTACGCCACGTAATAATATATTCAGGGAAGCTATGCTAGGCATGGTAATGCGATAGATGAGGAAGCGCCGACGTTAAGATCAATATGGACATCGAAAAAAAAACGCAATCTCATAGCACGAGCAGTCGTGGTTACAAAATTTGAGATGTCCTGGCGACACTAGGCAGTATAAAAATGGGCTGATATGTACTTTAATTGCGTTTTAGCAGCCGCATCTCTCTATTTCGTGTGGGAACACTAGAATTTTCCGCCAGAAATGCAAACAATTTGGGCCCCCAATCTTGTCTATATTTGCTACTCACCATTACGAATGATAGATATGCCGAGCTAGATCAATCTAGAAGCATTGCAGGAAAGAGTCGATCACTCTTCTTCCACTCGCAGTGTGCGCTCAAAACACGTCCCTCTTGAAAGAAAGTATTCTTACTGCTCTTATCATACTATCTCCTGCTGTTAGGACAAAAGAAATAAATTTGCAATGTCGGCCTAAGGCAACGCTTTTCCGCTATTGCCACAATCAACTGGCGACTGAGTGTTTAAACTTGAAACAGTTTCGATTTGCCTGGATTTGCCTATTCAACTGTTACATCTGCTTATAGGTCCCCAGCATTGGTTTTATTAAGGCCGAAACTGTATACGATCTCATCAATTAAAATTCTAGGGTGTTCCAATTCATATGGGTTAAAAAGACCCTCGTGCTGCTTGCGGAATTTAACCCCAAAAATCATGGTAAAGACACCGTAACAACTAGCGCTCCTCTTGGCTTCCTACTACGGGCTTTAGAAAACTGATACTTCGGGTTTTTGTCTAATTCTTCGTTTCTCTTTCTTCTCCCTAGTTGCTTACAAGCCCGCACACCGTTACGAACGCCATGCTGACAAGGTGGAAACATGTGTTACCTTAGCTTCATAAAGCAGCAAGACACACACGTCGTATTCAGTAAAGTGGTCTTTGATATGTACCGCCTGGGTGAGCCGAAGTGCTTTCGAATTAAAAGCACGCGTGGAGTTATACGTGCACCAATGAATTTTTATCAGATTCTTTCAAAACTCAAAGTGTATTAGTGGCCCTGTGAGTGGATTTTCCAGATTAAACGCGGGTAGGAACGAAAAAGATAACGGTAATACCATAGGCGGCAAAATTCAACGGCCTTATTTGACATGAAACTTCTCGCGAGTTACCATGTGCTCTGCTTAATCAGTGTAGCCTGCAGTAAAACCAAGGAAAACAAGAGCTATGCCTTTTTAAAGGGGTTGCAGATGCCCCTCCTTCGTATCTTATTTTTCTTCCCGTGTTGTACAGCGGAAGTTTTTTTAGGTATTTTATCCTTTGATGAAACAGAAGCAGTGCCCCTTAGTCGTGATCCCTAAGAACCTGTCAGAAAACTAACAGAAGGGCTTTTATCATACGGCTTTTATAAAGCGTAGGAGCCAAAGGAGGACTAAATTGAGGATTTACGGGTAAGTCCCAGTAAGCACTACTGGCTCTAGAAAGTACTAAGCTGCGGCAGTGTTTAATAGCGCAGATAATCCCTTGGAGCTTATGAGACGTTCAGGGCTGTTGTACGCACGTGGGCGAAATATCGTCTTTCAATTTCACAAACTGCTCATCTCGATTTAGCATTTGGTACGAGCATGCCTTGAAAATAAATTTGCTTTATCGCTAACGCCATTATCGCTCTGAGTCGTGAACTGGCCAAATGCTTTTTGCCTAAGTTTATTTGGTGTTCAGTGCTAACACTCCCTAAGGGTCTTCAAGCCTCAAGGTTGCATCGTATTAGCCATATTTACAACAGAGAAATAAAAGACACACGTTTACGCTGTGTAACAGGAGTGTATTGCTTCTAAGACCTTCTTTGTCTTTCTGCCGCTCACTCCAATGAAATTTATTCATTTTGTATCTATGAATAACGCCATTTTCTACTCTTCCCTCGTGGTAATGTACCAACAAGTGCAGCAAAAGAAACGCTAGTAAAACACTTACGTTATGAATTTGAGGCGAAACTGTAATTTTTCTGCAGTGAACCACATGGTTAAAAAAAAACAATGGCTATCTCATCGTCACCGCTTGAGCACATCCAACCATAAACAATTTGCGATGGCCGGAACAGTTAAATGGAGGGGAAAATGCAACAGGGAGTTATTCATAACGGATATTATTCCGGTCTACCAACAACATCTGTAGACGCTAGTTTGAGGTGCTTTACTCCGCCCTATATACCAAGGCATAACTCCTAAATATAATTTCTCCACAATTTTAACATTTAGGCTTGTATTTCCCTCCGTTTGGTGTTTTGTCTACATTTGTTTCTAGAGCGCCGCCATTTACCTCTGGCCTCTATGTACATTCGGCATAACACTTTTTTGTAACAGCGAATTCAAGTCAAACGAGTTGCATCTGAGCATAGCCTTTACAAACAGGTTAAAAAGAAAAGGGGTTGACTTATACTTCAGAACGCCGGGGTAGTTTTTTTTTAAATCCATCTCAGGCGAGGCAAAATAGGGGTGAAAGAACGAAAGCTGTGTTATAGACGAGCTTTTTGCCGAATGCATATCCCCGGCATGAGTTCCCAAAGAGGGAGGCGGTGTATTCTCGGGCGGTATATACGTCCACATCCAGTACATGGCGCGCGGGCAGGAGGGCTTTCTTTGAGTGGGGCGTAAAGGGTTAGGAGAAAAGGTGTGCCACTGGCACTTGTGCATGTCGCCAGCGCTTCTGTGGCAATTCCATCACGCGCTTTAGACGATTCTGTCTTGCTGCAACAGCGATTGCAGCAGATGCATAAAACATGCGGTTACCGTGGCGGCGCTTATTTCGGAGGACTGACTTGGTGCTTTTGTACGATGGCGCCATACACGGTACATATAAGCCTGGAAGAAGGGCTTTACAGCACACTGCGAAAAACCTGCGACGGCGAGTCGCACGAGATGCCGGATAAAGAATATGCATTGTATATCCCTGTAGCAGGTGTAACGGTTTTCAAATATCTTCGCTGGCGTCCACTTTGACGGGGCAGAAATGACGAGTCCTTTTTTTCGACATTGAAAACAGGTGCCACACACGGTCTGATCACACCCGTACATGGTTTCTTTCCTCCACCATTCAGTGCCAGGCACGCTTCCCTGACGCGTGGGCGCCAAGCAAATGGGAGGGCCGAGAACTACCGTCTTGGTTCGGCAACGGTTTTCGGGCGATGCGGGAAAGCGTGTGCACCAAAGAAAGAGCACACTGAGCTTGCTGCATTGCGATATCAAGTAATGAGGTCTTGAGTTTTGGTAAGTGATTCTGGCTGCGCCTATCACTCCCTGAAGTTCACCGACTGACGCAAAATACATTTGAAGTTGGCTCGATTGCCCTGAGTAGTTTTTTTCCTTTTGCAGCGACCTACAAGGACAAGTAGTGTTAGTTATAATGTCCTTCAAATGTACTAGTCACAATGGAAAAGATCTTCGTAGCAGTAAGTTGTAATTTGATACTTCTCCACAGTTGTTATCCAATTATACTTTTGTTTAAAGGGCCCCTAATTTATTAAAGCACTCACCAGTCTGTCTCACGGAGTCAGTGAGTCAGTCAGTCAGTCGGTCGGTCAGTCAGTCAGTAAGTCAGTCACTCAGTAAGTAGTCACGGGAGTGCGGTCGTCGCTTCGGGGCTCAATGGGCGTGTTTTTTTGCACTCCTCTGCTTCGGAGGGACTTCGGCGCCCGGGATTTGGATATCGCCCGGCTTTCGCTCTGCTGGAGTGGGTTGTCGAGTTCCAGCTCCCGCTCATCAGTAACCGTCTGTCGGCCACACTCCATTCCAGCGAACTCTGCAAGGGGTCGGAACCGCACCAGACTCCGCTCTACGTCACAGGAAGCCCACCTCTGCTTCACGTTTCCTTTCCGTCGAGCCTTCTTGTCTCTAGAACGCAGAACGACGGCAGCCAGCAGTGTTTAGGTTGTGTTGTGTGCGACGGAATCGGCCACAGTGGCTCTACGCCTCTGTAATCTTTCCTGCTTTTTCTAAACTTTAGTTTTCACTATGCTGTCTTAATCATCCCACTATTACCACCCCTTGACTGGGTTGAATGCAGATGAGCACCTATGAGAGCTCAGTAAAATCCCCTGACCATTTCTTGTCCTTTTTCCTTTACAAACGAATCATGTCCCCTCTTCGCCCCGACCGCCTAGGATGCGTCAGCTGAAAGTCTCTTTGTGCTTCGTTGGGGTACACACGAGTGCAACGGCCTCGTATGGGCTCCCGATTCTTCTCTGGAAATCAGCGGATCGCCTCAATCGAGGACTCAACCTGTACCACCAACGGATTGCTAACGTCCAGCGGCCTCGCATAACACCTTGCCGACCGTTCTCCTTATCGCATGGTTCTCATAACTGGAAGGTCCATGATGGCTAAAAAAAGCTTCTGTGTTGCACCTCATAGTCGGATTCAGCTGAGCATATCGCGCATTAGACGTATGCTTGAAAAATGCTGCGATTTAATGGGCTAAAAAGTACTGGAAACACGTGTTTTTAAAGACCACTTTAAGACAACTGTTGCATTATTCTGAAACAAATGTCATATAAAGTATGTAGTGGCGGGGCTCTTTAAACTTTGCGCCAATTCTCTTTTCTGTATGCATCCTTAAACGGACCCTGCAACACTTTGGATAAACGCTTTCACTCTTTCCTTCGCATCTGGAAGCACTTCCAAAGCTGGGTTATGGCAGGAACAGAGCGGCGCTGCTTGATTTGCTCGTCGCACCACGAACAGTTTCCGTTTCTGCTATGTTTTTGCGGATTGATTTTCAACGTTGCTATCGAAAAGCGTTCATTGCTGCAACTGAAAAAAACCGGTCAACAGCCGCTACATGACCTTAATGACGTAATTGGATTGGTCGAAGGACTTCAAGACCGGCAAAGAGGGAAAAATTGTTTTAGAGAGTTTCCGAATTAACTGATTAGCATACAGAGTTATTTTTGGCTGAGGTACTTCGCGACACCCTAATCAAAGTACTTGGTGTTTGGGGTGACTACGATCTGCGAGCATTATGGATTTCACAAAAGTAAAAAAAAGTGTTGCAGGGTCCTTTTAAAACAAGTTATATACAGCGTGGAAAAATAACGCAACGTTTTTGGTATCGTTTTGAAACTGAAATCGGACCTAACAAACAATGACGAAACAAAGCAAGTGTCGACTTTCAGTGACTGTAAGTGTAGCGCAGTCAGTACTGCTCCGAATTTTGTTCTTTTGGTGACAACACAACAACGAACAACCGAAGATTTGCTTGCTTCGCTTTTTGTTCTGCGAACCCGAGGAATCTAGTAAATGTTATTGCAATTTATGCCAGACAAACACGCTTTTTCAGGGGTGCTATAATACAAGGCTCGAGATTGAGCGCAACTCGGGAGACACGAGCATAGTAATATTTAAAGGCGGAGTTGAAGCGTTTTAAAAATGCGATTCATGCTTTTGCTGATTACTGAAGTGAAGTAACCGGTCGAAGGCAGCACGCTGCCAGAAGGCGAGACTAGGAGTGGCATATTCTTACTGCGTTCTCTTTCTCCACTTCGGCATTGGTGGCTTCTTGGGGCAAGTTAACTGCTTTACTTTATCGCGCTTTTATTTTTATTAACGTGTGATTGACTGCAAAGTTGATTTATTTATATTTATTTTAGGCGTTCACATGAGCTCTTTGTTCGCTATTTGCCATCCCAAGAAGCATCTTGTGCCCATTTTGCCTTCGGTGGCAGAGAATGCCGTCATGTGACTAAGACCGGCTGGCAAAAAAAAAGAAAAGAAAGCGGGTGATGTAAACCCTCCGGATTGAAAGTAATGGCGGCTCGCTGTTGTTATCGAAACCCTCCGTCCGCTTTTCGATACAAAATGTCTTAGGGGCGCTTTGTCTGCTTACGTGATTTGAAGACGAAGCTTGGCGATACTGAATAAGAACTGATACATTGTACTTGCGATAATTTGTAACTGATATATTGCACTTGCGTATTTCTTATCGCTTTCTTTGTCTTTCAGCATTCAATTTAGGCATTACGTTGTCCTGCTTCTTTTCTGCTATACCGTGTTTGCGTCAGCCTCTTCTCATTCATTTTGTAGCGAACGTTTCAGCAACAAGACTGGCACACACCACAGCCTCCCTATAATCACTGTTTTGCATGACTGGTGTGCACCATTCCTTCTCATGTGCCATTACGTTTACGCGTTAGGCGGCACGCATTATTCTACAACTTTTACTTTTCGAGTTCACAGCATTCTGAATTTTCAAAACCGGGACCATTAACGCCTCAAAGCTCCCAATTTCGGGCAAGACACCTAAGTGGGCATGTGCTACGAACAAAGGAATCGCAAAAACCCCAGCTTTTCAAATTTACTGTCTTTATTTCGCTTTGCTCTTCAGAGCTCTTGTTTGGCGACGCTCTCTGCAGTGGGTTTTTTTATGCAGTCCAAACCCCTCACTCTCCCGTATTCCTTCACCTTACTCCTGGCGTCACACTATTATTTTCGCTCTGAACACTCCCTATCACAAGCTTTGCATTCTCCGCTTCCTGTCAGACTACGAAGACGCTGGACAAAACCCGTTGAAATGTGTCGAGATCACCTCCAATAGAATTAGCAGTGGCTCAGCTCCGCTATGCCAGGATATACGCAGTAAGACCTAAGGTTCAGCAGTCCAATTCAATCCAATCCAATCCAGTCCAGTCTAGTCCAGTCGGCTGCAGTGCGGTTCAGTCCAGTCACTGCTCCTCGCGCGTGCAAAGAACGGCTCTCCAGGAGCCACGCGAAACGGCTATCAAACCGCTCCGGCGCAACGTCAGACTTGGCTACTGCGCAACGGAGGCGCACAGCTGGGCATGCGCCGGCGCCAGTGCGTCTGCCGCGGCTATGACTTCACTACTCTGGAATGCGCAGACCCGCGAATGCGCAGACCCAATTCTCTGCACACCCGAACTGCAATCGGATTAGATTTCCAATCCGATCCAATGCAATCCAATTTATACAACTCTAACCCAACCCTATCCTATCCAATCCAATCCAATCCAATGCTCCTCGCGCTTTCGCAGCACGGTCCTTCAGGGTCTACGCGAAACTGGTCAACCTCGCCCAGTGTAGCTTACACTACAATTAATGCACGCGGTTGATTATATTGACGCGTACAGCAAATGCGCGTTTGGAGGTGTTCGTAAGTTTACTTAGAAGAAGCTAATAGAAGAAGGGGCGGAGAGGAACGCTCTTGACCGAGAAGCGCTCGAGCTGCCAGAGCAAGCCGCTGATGATGGTGCGTTCAGGGTAGCACTCGTCCGTTATCGTCGTCTGGGCTGCAATGTCAGAAATTAAAAGTTCGTTCCAATGCATACGGATACGGGACAGTGTACCTCCCCTTCAAGGCAAGCATCGGTCCTATCCTAAGGCGGAAAGGAGAGGAAAATTTATTTTCAACTCGTAATGTCCTCGCGAAGAATGATTTCATGCGGATGATGTGGACCACCTGTGGTCGTCGACGACGGGGCATTGTTGAAACGCTGTCCACCGGCGTAACTGCATACTTGACGTCGCTAAGTCTGTAGTACTCTGTAGTGCCCGAAGTAGCGCTTCATGAGCTTCTCGCATAGCCCTCGACATCTGATCGGGCTCCATACCCATACGTTGTCACCAGGCTAGAAAGTGGCGTCCCTGTGGCGAGCATTGTAAGCAACAGCAACATGCAGCTGTCTGATTCGATGCCTTGCGAGCTGACGCCCCTATTCAGTGCGCTGGGCAAATGCTTGCGCAGTTGTGTCATCACCCCCACCATCATGAGGGAGCATGGCATCTATCATTATGGTTGCCTCACGGCCGTACCTGAGAGCGAATGGCGTAATGCGGGTGGTTTCTTGCCTAGCTGTATTGTAGGTAATTCTAGGCAATTTTAGGCTAAGCGAATATATCTACATACGCTAAATAGTGACCCCGGATCCCAATCATGAGGCGGAGGAAATTACAGGATAATAATGGGGTGGATTGCATTCGGCAGACATTCTCATAAAGGAATGGCCGCCTACCATTGTTCCCGAAAAGGGATGTGTATGACAGCTGCATCTTGCGGGTACTCAACTACGGGGCAGGAACTTGGAGGCTTGCTAGAAGGGTTCAACTTAAATTTAGGACGACTCAGCGAGCAATAGACCGGAAGATGATAGGTGTAACGTTAAGGGACAAGGAGAAAGAGAACAAACACGTGGTAAGAACATAGTCGAATATAAGAATAGATGGACGTTGGCAGAGCATGTTTTTTGAAGGCAAGATAAGAGACGGTAAGCGTGGCAGGAGGCGCGAGTAAGTTAAATGGGCTGAAGAGATCAAGAAGTTTGCTAGGATAAATTGGCCGCAGTTAGCACAGGACGGGGATACATGGAGATCCATGGGAGAGGCACTTGCCCTGCACTGGGAGTGCATAGGCTCATGATGATGATTCTAGGCAAAAGTCGTGTATGTTACAACTTGATCAAAAACTCTTGTGTTGCTCGTCGACGTATATGCTCACTGCGTCTGCGAGTGTTTTGTTCAACTTTTCGGTCAGTCCGTCTGTCTGCGGATGGTAAGCTGTCAATTTCCGGTGGGAAGTGAGGTTTATGACGGCGCGCACCAAATCTGGGTTGAATGCGGTACCTCTGTCTATAATCACAATTTTCGCAGCGCCATAGCGTAAAACAACGTCTTCAATGAAGAAGTGGGTCATGTCGAGAGCTGTGCCACGCTGTGGGGCGTTCTTTTCGGCGTATCGGCGTATAAGATAGTCAGTAGCGATAAGTATCTATTTGCTACCGGCATGAGGCTTAGGAAAGGGGCCCAAGAAGTTCATGCCGATTTGTTGAAACTCTGTTTCCAGTATTTGGACAGGTTAAAGAAAACCGGCTGGGCATCCCGGTGGCAGTTTACGTCGCTGACAGTCACGGCAGATACGAATGTATTGCTTCACTGTAGAGGGATGTTTGGGCTAGTAGCAGTTCTGTTTAATTCGGGACATCATACGTGCGTAACCAAGGTGACGAGTGGTTGGGTCGTCGTGGCAGGCGAGTAGTATTTCTTGTGTAGACTCGTGGGAACATCGACAAGACAGTATTTTCCGTGCGGGGCGAAGTTTCGTTTGTAGAGGATGTTGTTTCCTAAAAAAAACTGGAGTCTACGTATAAACAGCTTTGGCTTGTTCGTAGTTCGCCCTTCTAGACGTCTTCTTTTTGGCGATGACACAAAGTTGTGGCGTCGATGGCACCAAGAAACGCCCCGTCGTCATCATCTTCCGGTCCAGGGCACTCGACTGGAGCTCGAGACAGGCAGTCAGCATAAGGGAGTTGTTTCCCTGACTTCAAGACAGCCGTCATGTCAAACTACTGAAGTTGAAGGCTTCTCAGAGTAGGCGACCAGTAGGGGTTTTCAAGCTGGTCAACCAACAAAGGAAGTCGTCGTCACTAACAACTCTAAATGGGCTACCGTAGACGTACGGCCGGAATTTTAAGGCTGCCCACACAACATCCAGGCATTCCTTCTCTGTAGCTGAATAGTTACCGTGCGGGACAGCATTGGGCTTGCGTGAGCGACGCGTCTTTCCACGCCATCTGGCCATGGGACCAGCACTGTTTCATGACCAACGTTGCTGGCGTCTGTATGGAATGTGGTGGCCACATCTGCATCAAAACGGGCGAGAACAGGCGGCACTTGCAAGCGACGCCGCAGGTTCTCGAAAGCAGCCTGCTGCCCAGTGGTCCAAACGAAGGCGACGTCATGAAGGGTGAGGCTTGCTCGCGGAGCCACGATTTGGGGAAAGTTTGGGATGAAGCGCGGGTAATAGGAGCACATGCCTAATAATCGCCGTACGTCCTTCTCGCCGCCAGGCGTCGGGCAGTTGGACACGGCGGATACTTTGTGAGGATAGGGCTTCACGCCGGCATGGGTTACAACGTGGGCCAAGAAACAGAGTTCTTGGTACCCGAAATGACACTTTTCCGCTTTAGGAGTGAGACTAGCTGCTCAAGTATTCTTGCGTTGTTTGGAATAGCACGCGAAACACAAACTGTACGCTCAGTGACAGGGTCCAAAATAAGTTTATATCTATCTTTAACAATCGCTTCGCCACTAATAACTCAAGATCACATTCTGCATTGACGCTGGCACGATTATTCTCCAGGCGGAATAAGGCGGATCTCATTTACCTATTCAAAATTATTTATGGCTCAGCGTAGTGTATAGTGATGCTACAACATGTTCTACTCAATGTGCCGTAGAAATTGACCAGGAAACACGATGCTTTTCATAATCCTGAATCGTGAATGCGATCTACGGCGTGACTTGTTCCCTCTTTTCGAATGCATTTTTTGTAAAACCGGTACTCTGAATAATTAAATTGTAATCAACAATTGGAGCAGGGAACGGTATGGGCGGAACCATGGCCAATCTACGCGCGGGTGTGTGCTACGGACCTGCAACAGTCATCATCAGTGCCCGTCTGTGCGTCGTGCAAGGTTATCTCTGGCTTCGCCGTTTTTTGAAGAGACTGCTCTTCCTCGCCTCTCGCTTGGACAACTGATCGAATTAAACACCATTGGAAGTGGTGGAGGTGCGGTTTCAACGTCAACCAGCATGAATCCTGGAGCTTCGAAGCCGCAGGCTCCCAATGCCCACTACCCCCGTTGACGCTGTTGATCAACAAGCCCCAGCGATGCCACAGATCGTCTGCGCTGGTTCCATTCGTCACCGCGATCCCCCATTCTTCAATGGCGAGGGCGATCATGATGCTGAGGATTGGCTGTCGACATACGAGCGGGTGAGTGCTCACAACAAGTGGGATGATCCCGCCAAGTTAAGCAACGTCGAGTTCTATCTCACGCAATTGGCTCAGACGTGGTTTTTGAACAAAGCACGTGACTTCAAAATATGGGGCGATTTTAAGACTCGCTTCCTTCAAGCATTTGGCAGCCCGGCCGTACGCAGACTACAAGCAGAACAACGCCTCCGCGGAAGAGCTCAGACGCAAGGGGAGAATTTCATCAGCTACATCGAAGAAGTTGTAGATCTGTGCAGGCGCGTCGACGTGGCCATGTCTGAAGCAGATAGGGTGAAGCATATTTTAAAAGGCATCGATGATGATGCGTTCACTATGCTGCTTGCCAAGGACCCGAAGACCGTTACGGAGGTCGTGAGCCTCTGCCAAAGCTTTGATGAGCTGCGCCGGCAACGTGTGCTGGTCCGGCGATCTCTGGGGACCAATGCAGAACTCTCCGCTTTGACTTTCACTTCCGAGCACTCTTCACTTGAGACGAAGATAAAGGACTTCGTCCGCGAGGAAGTAGCACGCCAACTATCGATTGTGCCGTTCGTTCAAGAGCCACGCCAGCGGACGGAGGCACCGCCTTCATGCCTTCCTTCGTCTCTTCAGCGCACCATCCGGGAACAGGTCACCGAGGCCCTGCCAACTAATCGCCAAGTGGTAGCAGCTCCTGCTCCCCTTACTGTTTCCCAGGTAGCTACTGTTGCTCTTCCCCTGGCTTCACCGGCTGCATTAACCGGTCTCCTGACGTATGCTGAATGTGTCACACAGCCACCCCGACCGTTTACCCATTCGTTCGAACCAACCATTCCAGTGAATGTGCCGTCCAGCTATCAGCAAGTCTCCCACTTTCGACGTCCAGTGCAAGTGGTCGCGCAGCAATCCAATCCGTGGCGCACGCCGGACAATCGCCCCATATGCTACTCTTGTGGATACGCCGGACATGTCGCCCGTTACTGCCGCCGTGTGGTGCCGCATCCTGAGGTTTTCAACACTCCAGGATACACGCCTAGGCACGTTCAGCATCGAGTATCCTCGAGGCCTTCCCCAACGTCATATGAGACCGACCAGCCGACGTTCACTAGTCGCCGATCGCCTTCTCCCCGCCGCCGCTCCCTGTCACCTATGCGCCGTCAGCCTGCTCCTCCGGAAGTGGGAAACTAATACCCGCAGTTCCAGAGGCACGAACTGCGTACTCAGCGAAAATTCAAAGTCCTCGTGCCTATCCACCGAACGTTATAGATGTAGTTGTTGAAGGAGTCCCTGCCCTCGCTCTAGTCGACACCGGTGCCGCCATATCTGTTATAAGTGCTACACTCTGCCGCTCGCTGAAAAAAGTAATGACGCCGCTTTCTGGACTTTCGCTTCGGACTGCAAGTGCAGCACACGTGTCCCCGATAGCAGCCTGTACTGCTCGAGTGAGTATTCAAGGCACCTGCTATCCCATTGAATTTGTTGTCTTATCTTCGTGCTCCCATGATGTCATCCTTGGCTGGGATTTCCTCTCATGTCATCACGCTGTTATCGACTGTGCCCGAGCTGAACTGGAACTTTTTCCACAGTGTGACGTCTCTGGTGACACAAAACTCGTACTTTCCGAAGACGTCGATATTCCGCCGCGAAGTTCAGTGTTAGTGGCTCTTTCTTGTATTACCCTGCCGGATGGCCCTGTTCTATTTACGCCATCCGACCTTCTTGTTCGCCGAAAGCATTTATTTCTTCCGTTCGCCGTCCTTACGCTGCGTGCTGAACACACCACGATGTTTATTACCAACCTCACAGACAACCCTGTCAGTCTGCTTCGCAGCGAGTCGATTGGCCAAATTGAACCTACTTCCTCCATTCTCAGCTTCGACATTTGCAATGACGCGCCTACCCTGCCGCTAACCACCCTGGCGTCATCCCGTCTCACCGACCAGCTTCTATCCGACGACGTGTTCACGAAGTCTCTCGACACCGCTTTGGATTCTACCAAGCGCAAGCAGCTAGCTACTGAACCTTTTGCACGCGTTCCGTTCTTCATTTGACTGTCAACAAGCTCCCTTGGGTAGAACGTCAACGGTGGTCCACCATATCGACACTGGGACGCACGCACCTTTGAGGCAGCGACCCTACAGAGTGTCGGCGTCAGAACGCGGGATTATTAATGAACACGTCGAAGACATGCTGCAACGCGACGTCATTCGTCCATCACAAAGCCCCTGGTCGTCGCCAGTAGTTCTGGTTACAAAAAAAGATGGGTCCCTAAGGTTCTGTGTCGACTATCGACGCCTTAACAAGATTACCCGTAAAGACGTTTATCCCTTACCTCGGATCGATGACGCTCTGGATTGTCTTCACGGTGCCGAATTCTTTTCCTCCCTGGACTTGCGCTCCGGCTACTGGCAGGTGCCGGTGGCTGAGTGTGACCGGCCCAAAACGGCGTTTGTGACCCCCGATGGGCTTTTCGAATTCAACGTCATGCCCTTTGGGCTATGCAACGCGCCAGCCACCTTTGAGAGAATGATGGACAACATCTTGCGCGGCCTCAAATGGCATATCTGCCTCTGCTACTTAGATGATGTCGTTGTGTTCTCTTCTGACTTCGAAACACATCTTGCTCGTTTGCACGAAGTACTGAGCTGTCTCACTACAGCTGGACTACAGCTCAATCTCAGGAAGTGTAGCTTTGGTGCCCGTAAACTAACCATCCTGGGCCACGTTGTTTCGAAAGACGGCGTGTCACCCGATCCCGAAAAACTGCGTGCCGTTGCCAACTTCCCCAAGCCTAATTCAATGAAGACCCTCCGCAGCTTCATAGGGTTATGCTCTTATTTCCGGCGCTTCGTTCGCAATTTTGCTTCCATCGTCGCCCCACTCACGCGGCTGCTCAACGGCGACAACATTCTATCCGCGTGGTCTTCTGAGTGTGACGACGCCTTCACATCCCTGCGACGTCTACTAACCTCACCCCCTATTCTCCGCCACTACGATCCCAGCGCTCCCACTGCAGTGCACACGGACGCCAGTGGTGTTGGTATCGGTGCCGTGCTCGTTCAGCGCAAGCCCGACTGCGACGAAAATGCCGTTGCGTATGCGAGCAGAACTCTCACCAAGGCTGAGCGCAACTATAGCGTTACTGAAAAAGAATGCCTGGCGATAATTTGGGCTCTTACAAAGTTTCACCCCTACCTTTACGGCCGGCCCTTTGACGTTGTCACCGACCATCACGCCCTGTGTTGGTTGTCGTCCCTAAAGGATCCCACCGGACGACTGGCCCGTTGGGCCCTCCGCTTACAAGAATATGACATGCGTGTTATCTATCGGTCTGGACGCAAGCATTCTGATGCCGACGCACTCTCGCGCTCCCCTGTGCCTGTTCATGCTACATGCATTGACACAACGGCTCCCCTATTGTCATCGCTGACCCTCACAGACATGGCCTCCCAACAAAGGAAGGATCCATGGATTGCTGCAATCGTTGACTTCTTGTCGGCAGCTTCAAAACGAATTCCGTCTAGGCCCATCCGTCGCCAAGCTGCCCACTTCTCTATTCGAGACAACCTCCTCTACCGCCGGAACTACATGTCAGATGGTCGGAAGTGGTTGCTAGTGGTGCCACGGAGCTTACGAAAAGAGGTGTGTTTCGCCCACCATGCGGATCCGCAGAGCGCCCATGCAGGAGTCCTGAAGACTTATACTAGGCTGCGCCACAGGTATTACTGGAGGGGAATGTACGCCTTCGTGCGCAAGTACGTTCGCGCATGCCCCGAGTGTCAACAACGCAAGACAACTGCTCCGAAGCCAGCTGGCACGCTGCAGCCCTTGCCGTGCCCCGTTCGTCCATTCGAGCGAGTCGGTATCGACCTCTACGGCCCTTTACCACACACCCCTTCTGGCAATCGCTGGATCATCGTGGCTGTAGATCACCTCACGCGCTACGCTGAAACAGCCGCGTTTCCCGCTGCCGCTGCGCGCGACGTCGGGGGATTTATTCTCCGTTCCCTTGTTCTACGCCACGGTGCGCCCCGGGAACTGCTCAGTGACCGGGGGCGGGTATTCCTCTCTGAGGCTGTTAAAGCGCTTCTGACCGAATGCAACATTGTGCATCGCACCACGACCGCATATCATCCGCAAACGAACGGGCTCGCCGAAAGGTTCAACCGTACGTTGGGGGACATGCTTGCGATGTACATCGCTTCAAACCATTCGAACTGGGACGTGGTACTCCCCTTTGTGACGTATGCATACAACACGGCGGTACAGAGCACAACGCGTTTTTCACCTTTCTTTTTACTTTACGGCCGCGAACCTTCTTGTACCATGGACACTATCCTACCATACAGCCCTGACGCTTCCGAACGCCGCCATCTTTCCGAAGTGAGGCATCATGCCGAGGAATGCCGACAGCTTGCCCTTTCGTTCACGGCAAATGACCAGGGTCGTCAGAAGCAGTATCATGACCAGAGCCACTCCTCGCCCACTTTTCATGCTGGCGATCTAGTTTGCCTATGGATACCTTCTACAACGCCAGGTCTTTCTACGAAGCTGCTTTGCAATTACCACGGCCCTTACCGTGTCATCAGTTCTCCATCCCCTGTAAACTACGTGGTTGAACCGTTAACTCCGTCAGCCGATCTCCGCCGTCGTGTTCGCGAAACTGTTCATGCCAGCCGCTTAAAGCGATACTACGACCCTCTCGTCCTGGACTCGCCGTAAGTCACCAGGATGGCTCCTTCTTCGGTGGGGGGTGATTGTAATGAACAATTGGAGCAGGGAACGGTATGTGCGGAACAATGGCCAATCTACGCGCGGGTGTGTGCTACGAACCTGCAACAGTCATCATCAGTGCCCGTCTGTGCGTCGTGCAAGGTTATCTCTGGCTTCGCCGTTTTTTGAAGAGACTGCTCTTCCTCGCCTCTCGCTTGGACAACTGATCGAATTAAACACCATTGGAAAATATCTTTCATAATTTCCCGACTCTCTTTCGCAAGCATGTCCGTTAGCTTGTCATGCCATAACTGTCCGCTTTTTCATTATTGTCTTCGTGATGTACGACTGACTTTTATGCTGGTATTTCGACGTGAAGCGCTAGCAACACAAACCTTTCTCCTTCTTTCTTATTGCTTTTTTCTCGCATATTTCTGTGTATAGATTCCTTTTATGCGGGTTATCTCGAATGCAAGTCATCTAAGATCAGGCTGTTTCTGGACGGCTCGCAGTATTTTCAACCTGCACATTTAGCTTGTTGCCAGCTTGTGTGCATGCGCGATAACCGTTCGCTTTAGGCGCTGCGATTTGTATATATATATATATATATATATATATATATATATATATATATATATATATATATATATATATATATATATATATATATATATATATATATGCACAAAGTAGAATGGTATGGTCCTTTTTTGCGCGTGAGATGTGCACATCTTGGGTAGCCTGTTTCCTTTCGTTGTTACTTTTCTCGCGCGGCAGCACAGAGCCCCCACCCCTGTTTATGTGCACAATATTAAACATTTATTTATTTATTTATTTATTTATTTATTATTTGGCGCTTCCTTCAGCTCTCCCTCAAACAAAACAGCTTTCTGTGGAAGTATAACAGCGCACTTAAAGAAGATCCTAATAATTCGCTAGTCATCGTAAGACGTACCGGACATTTGTTTATTTTTAATTTACGAGTAATATATACTCAAAAGGAGCCGATCTGCCTGAAAATGTCTACCTGAACATGACATGACCTGCTGACGGCGAGTTACAATCGGCAGCAGCAACTGCGAGCACAAAGTGAATGGCATCCTTCAAGACAGTCGGTGGCGGCAGCTTCATTCATTTTGTCGGCACGTCGACAGTGTGCAAACAGCAGCACGGGGGCTGATAAGCTATTTTCGGCAAGCAACGAAGCGGCACAGTAGGGGTCATCAAGGTGTCGTAGAATGAATTTTGGAAAATTACTCACATATGACTGATGCTCCGCACCAAAAACCGGAACAGAATGTGGCGCCTCAGCTCACACCTCTTTTCGCTTTATATTTCATTTATTTTGTTTCATCAAACTTGAATGCGTGTGTGAAAGAGTATAAAACGCGTACAATACTTGGTGAATATACTCAGTTATCAACATGAAAGTTGCCTACTTCTAGTTTTGGGACCTATATTTCCGCCTGATTTATGAAAACTCTTAACCTGTATCTTCAACTACTTCTCTGGCAACAACAGCGTGGCTTTATGGCGGCACCCGTGTTTAGAACGCGTTGACGGCAAGCTTTACCCGGATGTTTTAGTGCGACTTCCGGAGGAATTCGTGCGGTTTACCGTGTTTTATGACCATTTTGAAGCGATATCTATTATTCACCGACAATGTAATGACATATGGAGCATTTTCTTCCCGGCAATTCGATTTTTAGTCCAAAAATTTGGCTTCTAGCCCCGTTCACCTATTTTGTATTGGCTTTAAACGTGCCATAGCCTTCCTGGATCTGGTATTGTTCCCCACTTGGTTTTCTTTTTCCTTGAGGGCGTAGGGGGGAACGCGGATGTTTTAAAATGTTTAAAAGAGAGCATGCTAATTGGGAAATTTTCGTTGCGCGCATGCTTGATTTTTTTTATTTTGCTTACAATTTCATTTTCCATGTACAACAGGTCGGGTACAAGCACTCCAGGTGGTCATTTGACTGCGCACTTCATTGCATTAAACGCGTGTTCGTTTTTTTGTCACCCGCATTTTATTGTGTTTTCTTGACATTTGCCATGTGCCGTGCCTGAATGAAATGGCTCCTATTTTTTGCATGGGACAGGCCTTTAAATGTGTTCGTCGTAGAAAGGAATATCTTTTTAATAGCAGCGCTGTTTATGCTCTTGGTTGCGCCGCCAATGAACAAAAAAATACCAAGAAAATGGCGAGCCCACATAACTGTTTTACTGGCTTATTCATTGGTGAGTTTGGAAGCGAATATGCCAAAGGCTGCTTCATTTCCACGAAATAACGGGTCATAGACCCTGTTAAAGAAATCACAAGTCTATGACAATTTTCGTCAGTTTTAGATGTCCATAAAATGACCCCCAGGATGGTGTTCACGGATTCACGGGGAAAGACCTATTACGTCGCATAATATCTTGACGTGATACCTGTCGATGTCAAAAACGCAGTCAAGGCACGGATAACCTTACTTTGAAGGCCAGCGTCAGGCCTGAACCTAGTAGAGATGCTAGACGCACCACATGATACATTTGAATGGCCGGTCTAATAACAAATCAAAGACTTCTTTTGCTCAGTCACACCACATGCGCAGGATGGTGAGTGTGCACAGTTTATTTTGAACAGGAACGAATTTGTGTAGGCAACGCCCAATCGCATACGATGTAACAGAGATTCCACATTTCGCGGCACCTCCACATTCAATCGGAACTGTAGGGCTGAGTCTATTGCGTACAGAAATGACCGCTTCGTGTCCTGATGAAACCTGGCTTCTTCAGACCGTTGCTCACCCAGCTTCCGTATGATGCTCCTGATATCATCGGTGAGGAGCGCGACTCTGAGCTCGTCATCTTGGTCGTGCCCCTGTTTAGCGGCCCTGCCTTCCTCATTTTCTTTCAAACCGCTATGGGTGCGTACCCACTAGAAATCTATGACATGCCCCTTATTATGGGACGTTTGAAGATGTTCGGTAATAGTAAGAGCCAATATACGGTACCTGTTTCTGTCCTGAATGTTTGATAGGGGCACAAGTTCTGGCTTCGAGTAGGAGCAGCCAACCCCCCTAGCACTTTGCGGTCTTGTTGCAGTAAACCTAACAGCCTCTCGGATTGCTCAGAGCTCCGCAGTTGTCGAGGATGTTATGTGACACAATCGGAACATGTGCTGTTCACCTTATGCAGACACTGCGAACGCGCAAGCTGAGCTACGTGCATTCCAATAACCATCCGTCTACATATACATATAGCTTGTCAACATGCGTGTTGTATATAAGCATCAGGACTAGTTGGACCAACACCAGGCAAGGAACATTCGCCTGCTTGTCGATGTCTTGTATTCCAGTAGTGAAGTTCGACTGTTGAAAAATCCAGAGAGGCCCAGGGTCAGGCAAACGTCTGAATCCAGGAAGGATTGTCCTATAGTCGTCTAGCGTAGCGGAGATGCTGGAACCAGTCCGCGTCTATTGCGTCTGCTAGTGGGTGGCAAGCGTGTTGTGTGAATATTGTGAACAAGTGATGTGTTACTTCTCTTAGCTGCACTGTCACAACAGACGACTGCCGTGCTTCTGCCATCACAGGGGGGCTTGACGTTGCTTTGGGAACCCCCAAACACATTCGGAGACTTCCCGCTAATAATAGGGGGAGTTTATCTCCGGAAGGTGATAAACCATTTGTGACTCGCAAAGAGTATCCAATAGGGGATCTAGCAAGAGCACCACGCAGTTTCGGGAGGACATACATGGAGGTTCACCTACGGGCTCGCCCTAGTGACGCTGAAGGGGGACGATTTTGTTGACCTTCGTCTCCAAAGCGTACAGATGGTGTGCCCAGGAGAGCCTCCGATGCCGAGGAATCGATGGTTTGCTGTAGAATCGATGCCCTTATCACAAGCGCCAAGGGTGTACCATCCAAACATATATTAAATTCCTTCAATTGTTTGAGTAATGCCATGTACTGCTGACTTTTCGGCTGAAAATTTCATTCGTTGTTCGGTGAGAGCCTTAGAAATTTCATCATTAGCGCTTTGCAATGTTGTTTGAATTACTTCCAGTGATGGTCCAGATGTGCAAAGGCAGATGTCGTGAATGTCAACAGAATATTGAATGCCATATGGGAGGCTTGTCGGGAACTGCGTCATTATTGCATTGAAAAGAGTGGGACCAAGAATGCTGCCTTGAGAACACCTTGGGGAGCAACATATTCCGATGCTTTTGCATCCTCCATCGGGACAAAAATTGAGTGTCATCAAGAATATGAAGCGGATAATATAATGCATATAAAGCGTAGCGTCCTCCGACGTATTTCTGAGAGCGCCAATCCTTCTCAAACCTGAACGCTGCTAGCCGTAGCATAGGCACTCATTACGTCTAGGAATATGGCTACCGCAATGTTGCCTTTGCACCTTTCGTGTTCAAGAAATATTACCAAGTCTGTGATGCTGTCTATGGTACACCGATCAATGTGGAAGCCCGATGTGTTTTCTTGTAGAACAAGTTGACTTTTTTCCAATAAATTAATCATTCATTGATCATTTCCTCCACAACTTTGGATATGCAATTTGTTTGGTTGACAGTTCTGAATGATGCTAATGCCATGGAGCTTTTCTCTGGTTTCACTGTAGCCACTAATTGTGCAAGTTTCTATAAACTTCTGTTGTATATTTCCGAGAATTGGCTTGTATCACTTCTGCGAAGATTACAAGATGCAGAAAACGTTACTCTGCCACGTCGTGGTGCAGTTCGTTGACGAATGCTTGCCTGAGCAGCTAATTATCCGTGTCGTTAGAGCACCCGACGGCAAGTACCCACGGGGATATTGTCCAGAAATCGGGTGTAAGGAGGGCTAATGCGTCAGCTACACACAACTATAAATTATAAACGTAAGCATTTGAATGAAGAAAGAGCATAAATTCACAAGCAAGAATTGGTAAAATTTCGAAAATAAATGTTTGAGCACAAGAATGAGCCTTGCGCCTTGCGCCCTGGAAACGCGCCCGGCGACATGTATCCATGTCAGAAATAGGCCAGGAATCAGGCGTAGGGGGGGGGGCTAATGCACCCGCTACACAAAACTGCCTTATAAAACTTTGAACCGCCACGGCCGCAGCGCCAGAACTTTCTCCGACTCTGTGCCGCGCACATAGGGGATGGCACACAAAAGAAGATCCGCACGCGTCAAGTAGAAGCAGCATATCAGAAAGCGCACCGTGATGCTAGGCGAGAATGCAATCACTCAGAAAAACAAAGATAAGTAGTGCAGGTGCGCACCACACGAGGTTGCTATAGAGTACAAACGCCGCCCGCTACAGGCTTCGGATATTCAGTATGAAGATTGCGTTCTTGGCTCACAGGGCCAGCTCTTCCCGTAACGAAGCAAAGACGCTGTTTCTAACTTCACAGCTTACCTCATTGAGTTCTAGTGACCAATTATTGGGACGTCATCATCATAATCACCATCAGCCTACTCTGGTCTACTGCGGGATAAGGACCCCTCCCATTGACTTCCAACCACCGCTGTTTCGGCGTGATCGAGTTCAAAGTTTACCGCCAAATTTCTTTATTTCATCCCCCCATTAGTATAATAGCATTCCCCTTCTTCTAACCCATCACTTGGTATTCACTGTTACCCTAATTATCTCTTAGATGTCGGCTAGTCTCACTACAAGGCCAGCCCAAGTCCATTTGTTTTTTTATTTCTTTATTTGAAAGATGGCATCTATAAATCTATTTTGTTCTCTAATCAAGGTACCTCGTTTCCAGACCTTCAGTGTTACTCCTAACATTATTCTTTCAATGGCCCGTTGGCCCGACCTAAGTTTGCTTCCTAGTTGTTTGGTAAGGCGCCACGTTTTAGCTGCGTATGTCATATCCGGCAGTGTGCACTAGTTGCAGATTTTGTATCTCAGTGGGAGAAGTGGCTTAATTTTCATTTTTTGAGAGTGCTTTGCGAGTGCTCCCCAACCTATATATGTATACCTATTCTGCGACGGATTACTCTGTCGTTGTTCGGGTCAGCACTAACCATTTTCTTCTTCTTCTATCTTATCTTATAGCGTTATCTTTCTTTATCTTATAGCGTTTTGTTTCCCAAGATGCAGCTGACGCTTTTGGCATGCTTCTTCCTCATTACTTTAAACCTTTTCATATTTATTTTCAGCCCCATGGCCATGATTTTCAATTGTAGTTCTTCAACAATTTCTCGCAGGTGTTCTCCAATGTCAATCAGAAAGTCTATGTTTCCGCCAATCTCAACTGGATCAAGTATTTCCCGTTTACCCTAATGCTGTGTATTTCCAGCAGAGCTTCCTAAGCACCCCCTCCAGACTTGCCTTGAATAGTTTGGCGAGATGGATCCCACTGTGTTACTGCATATATGACCGGGGATATATCGATTTGCTTTGGGAGGGTTACCCTGTTCGTGTATTCCTTATACACGTCTTCGTAGGGCCTCCACCCAGTGAGAGGCATAAGGATTCCTCTCACTGGGTGGAGGCCCTACGAACATCCTCCTGCTCACCAGTATAATAAATGTTTCTCTCTCTATGTCTCTCTATCTCTCCCTCTAGAAGTCTGGATTAGGTGTCCTCTATTCTCTGGTATTTTAGTGCATCTAGCACACTCGTGTGAGTACGGAATCAAACTCTTTCTAATAGTCTACAAATGCCACGTGAAGCAGTTTAGTGTATTCTGCGGATATTTCTATCCCTTGATTGACAACATGAATGTGATCCTTATTGGAGAACACTTTTCTCATCCCAGCCTGCTCTCTGGGTTGTTGAAAATCCAGTCTGTCACCTATACGGCTATCTGAAACCTTGGTAAATAGCTTGTAAACAACTGAGAGTCTGCAATGGGCCTGTAATTCTTGAGGTCCATGGGATCTCCCTTCTTATTAATCAGAATAATGTTGGCGTCTTTACCGTCTATGAGCAATTGTTTGTGTCTCCATGCACTCCGAAAATAGTACAGCAATCTTTTTCAGTACAATATCTCCTCCCTCCTTCAAAACCTCCACGGTTATGCCGTCGTCACCGGGAGCTTTCCTCTCTTCATGTGTTTGAGAGCCTTTCCAAATTCCTCTTTAGTTACTAGTGGGACATCGCAAGCTGAGCATGTACTCTCAGTAGTTCCCCTAGTCTAACCTCGCTGACATACAGCCTGGTGAAGAATCGTTCTGCTGCTTTTATTACCTCGTTCAAATTGTGCCTTAAGTTACCGTAGTCGTCTCTGGGTGCGTAAATCCTGTCTTTGTTGATGGCTAGATCTCTCTTAGGTGCTTTAAACCTTCCCCCTATTTGCGGCGCTTCTCGATCGATGCCATATGATAAGCACGAATTTCGTTTTTTTTTTACTTCTGTTAATCAGATTTGGCAGCTCGCGTAATGTAATCTGATCTACCGAACTTGACATTTTCATGTTCTTATGTCTGTATAGTGGTTCGTCCGTTTTCTTAGTTATTTTTTCAGTTTGTTCCCTACAGGTTTCTTCAAGCACAGCTACTGCTCATTCACTGATCGCCGAGGTTGGGTTGTCCCTTAGCCTACCGAGTTCGGCTCGTCTTGAAGAGCGATTTGTTTCGAAGACTTATTTTAAACTCCGGTGATCTGGCCCTGAGAGACTCCATGCGGGGTTTCTCAGTTTTCTAGAGATTCATCCTTTCTTTTTTGAGATTCAGTCTTAGCTTGCACTTACCCATTCTATGATCGCTTTTCCAAACCTTGCTTAGCACATCTACGTCTTGCGCAATACCTGGGTTATGACCTAAAATGAAGTCAATATTGGGTTTTGTGTTCCATCTGGACTTTTCATTGTGCATTTTGTATTCCTTCGTTTGTAACCGAATGTACTCATGAACCTGAGGTTCTGTGTCTCTGCAAATCTAACCAGTGCATTCCCGCCACTGTTGAGATTTTCGATACCGACGTTTCCCAGGGATATTTCTCCCATTTGCTCCTAACTTACCTTTGCGTTGAAATCTCGCATCACAATCGTGAACTGTGTTGTTCCCTTCTTCAATGGTGAATTGATGTCCTCGTAGAAAGCGCCCACGGCTTTATCGGAGATCACGTCATAAAAACTCCGCAGAAATCGCTGAAATAAGAATTCTCACATTTTATCTTTGTAGCCTGCACTTGCTTGTTAGAAAATTTCCCGAAAACTTGTGAACCCATATAAAACCTGGAAGCCAGCAGGTTATGTGGTAGGCAGATCGAGGAATTTTAAAGAATTCAGAAGCGAAAAACAGCCTTGCGTAAACACAAGGTAATTTGGATGATCTTATAACTTGTGGCAGAAAGGAATCACGAAAGCAACGTATGAAAACCGTTGACGGGATCGAACATCGCTACAAAGCTGGCACACAAATAAAAGTAAACGTTTTGTGAAACAGCTATACCTGGCGTCCGTAGCGCAGAGAGAAGCAAACAAATTGAAATAGCAAGAAAAGGGTGTAGGCGATAAAGTTTAAGTAGAACCAGTACAGATAATATAACTTCAGGAGTACAAGCACTCATTACAAACTAGCACAAGCTGAAATGGAAGGTGATCGTGAACGATGCAGGTAAGATATACGAAACAAAGTAAAAGGTCCACTGAGAAGTTTCAAGTTATGCCAAGAGACTGTGCAGAGGAAAGTAAGCGCTAATTTGTACTGAGAATGAATAATTTTGGGCCGCGACATAATTTACTGGCAAGGTGTAATTGCTAGTACCTTTCGCCAGAAAGGAAATGGTTATTACAAGATAATTTAGCTTCAGTAACCTAGAAATAAAAAAAAATACGAAGTTCTATTTAGGAAATGCCGACTGGAAGAAGAAAAATACCAATCCGTTAAAAAACGTGGGCAGGGGCTGAACAAATCTAATTAAGGCTTTTCGAATGCTTTGTTTTGACGGCAATTGACAGTTTATAAAGGCCATCGAAGAAACTTCAAGAAACTCTGAGTGACGCGAAGTTAAGATGAATCTAATCTATCGTAACACTTGACCTTAAGGGATCAAAGTTCGTTCATATTGATTTGTAGTAACAGTTTCGCTTCTCAGGTATTTTATGTCAGCAGTACGACCGAGGGCGTAAACGTGGTAACTGAAGGTTTGATTTTAGTATCAGTATAAAATAAATTCTTCAGTCCCCAATGCGTAAGCCACAATATTCTGGGCGCTAACTCAGCGTATATGTATTTAGGCAGCAAAAGCATATCGTTGAGGTTAGCCCTTGTTTGAAAACGAAAGTTGAACAGAGACAAATTAAACAAGCCTTAAACCATCCTAATATATAGTAAGAATTAGTTTATTGATCCATAGTGATTATTCTGTTCTTGTCGGGTCAGCCCAAGCCAGAAAGGCTTGTCCGGCTGTACCCGGCAGTCAGAGGCAGAAACAGAAGGCAATTACACCAGTGCATGGCAATCCCCGCCGGTAAGTAGAAAATCAAATAAAATAAAACGCAACTAGGGGAAGGTAAGATGAAGAAATGTTACTCCCAACATTTCGGAGAGCCTCAGTCCTGTCCAAATGGCCCCCCAAAGGCACCTGAGATAAAAAAGTGTCGAATTTCTCCAAGTGTCCTGTACGTTGCTGAAATTTTTATTGATTACTGCCGCTGCAGATTTACCAGTATTCCCAGCGAGTTTTTCATTAATGGTAGACCAACTGAGTCTGGGGCTATGCTTGTTATCTCGGAAAAGTTTAATATAGTGAGAACGGTTTTCAGCGCACAATAGAGCGGCGACCCTCTTACGTAATGGTTTGTATTCATTCTTTAGAGAAATATTATTAGGGCAGCGGTTACAGCGTGCCCAGAGCAAGTCTACAACGCTACAACGCTACAATGCTACAATTCTACAACGCTGCAGCATTTTCATACGACGCTAAACCGTTTCACACGCGGCACAAATACTTTGCAATAGGGTTAGGTGTACAAAACCTACATAAATACCCACAAAGGAAGTCCTAAAAGTAACGAAAGGGTGAAGGAAAGGCGGCTGCAGATAGCACATAGCCCTCAGTGATACAAATAATATCAGTTTAAATGACCTATTTGGCATGGGTCAACTGTGCCCTCGCTCACAGTTTGGAGCTCGTAGACAAGGGTTTGACGGTACTGGCATTAAACCAGTAGGCAGCGAGACGATGTACCACTGGTAATAAAACTGTGCAAGACGCATTTTAAAGTTGAAGCAACCTGAGTGTTCTTTTCATCTAAGAACCTTGGAATAAAATATTGATTTCAGGATAAGATAGTAACCTTATATCAGAATAAATGCACAGGAGTTGAGTTTCCGCCCTTCACAAGTAAACAGCGGAAACGCAACACCGTAAGAGTAGTACCGAGCTAGAAATGAAGTTTGAAAGTGTGGGCGCAAATTGCCCATCAGAGTTTATCCCACATGAAGTGAGGGAAGAAAAGGTTCTTAGGTTGCAGAAAACGTAAAGGTGAAAAAGTCATTGATTTTATCGTACCAACCAACCAACCAAAAAAGAAAATGGCAGGTAATACCTGTAAAGGTGGTAAGCGCAAAATGTGTGAAGAATAGTTTCATGAAAACAAAGACGGGATTGTGTAGCACCTTAATCTCCGGGCTAGATGTCTGGAAACAAAGGACATATATAAGAAAACGCATGCAAAAACATTACAATGTTACGCTAAGGCAAACACATAGAGACTACGGAATATATAGCGTTGAAACATCTAGTAAGAATGCGGTTCAAAATGCAGCGAGTGTTTAGTTTTCAAGCCATAGACCTTACGTTTAATCGAAGCGTTAATTTGAACATTATTAAGTGCCACATACAGTCTTGGTTGTAAAAGCATGCATGGTTAGTCAGAAGGCAATTCAAAGCTATGGTTACTTTGAAGAGGGGACCAAACGAAACAGTTAAATGAATAAAGTGTGCACATTACATGGCGTTTGTGGTTCCCCGTTCTTATGTGGAAAGCTATAATGACAATATTAAGCATATATACACCATTTTCCTTGCTAGAGGTGGGCGCCGCCATTTGCTTTTTCTGACCAGACGCTAGCGCCGTCTATGAAGCGACCGCCGAAACCTCCGCGCTGGGCTCTTAAGTGCTCCGTTCTTTTCGTGCGTACCCGTGCATTACCAAGTGAACCGTAGTGGTTTGACGTTAAGTTAGTGGTTGCAGTGCTTGTGTGTGTGTGTGTTCTGTTTTGTTTTCATTATCTGCGGACGTATTTTAGGTCTTAATTTGCTGCCAGAGCGGAAAATGCCGATCCCGGCTGTTGCCAGCAGCAGTAGCAGTGTGGTGGTGGTGCCGGCGGTGCTCCGCAGTTCCGCGATGCAAACGTACCGGTATGGCACCGACTGACATAGAAATCGATATCGGGGAGTAAATACGTGTTTTAAATGCCACCGTGCTTGTTATTTTCACCGAATAGTCTTGTTTACGGAAGCGCGGATGTCGAATGCGAAGCGCGCACAGCATATGTGGGTCACGGTCATCCGTGCTCGCGATGGACTTTCGACGAGGCGATTGCTACGCTGTTGACATTGCAATGTAATATAATCTTTCTTAACTAGGCTTATGACGGTTACTGACGAAACGAAATTACCTGGGCGGAAAAATAACACGACCGCACAACCAGTCAAATTACTATTCGAAGGTTGAGCAGAAGGGTCGACGTTCGGGCGAGTTAGTATTGGTTGATCATGATCGTGATCATGATTCACCTAACTCTGCGCAGCGCAGTGGCCTGTCACTCGGAGCCCACCTTTGTGAAACCGCTGCTTGCACCATAAATGCTTTACGCGACCATCAGTAACTGTTTTGTAATTGTAATTAGATTCCGTGACAACGCAAAAGGATTAGAAGCTTTTCCTTTGACCGCGTTGTGAACAGGTTGAGCTATTTTCCAAATGCAACGTTCACGCGTATCTCGAGCTGCGTTTCTACATGGGGCTGCCTGCTTATCCTGCTATCGACCAGCAGTGCGCGATGGAGAAAGTTATCCTTTCATATCGTTTGGCAGTGAAATGCGTTGGCCTCAAAAAAAGTAAACAAAACGCCGTCATTTTAAAGGTTAGATTAGATGAAAAGGGGATTGTTTAATGACAATCGGCTGTAATGACCAAACAATATATGGTATTTTAAATTGACTACAAGGAACCAGAAGTTATTGTAACGTTGTTTTGTATCGGCGCTCGTGAAAGATCCCCAGGTGGTCAAAATTAACCCGGAGCCCTCCACTACGGCGCGGCTCATCACCCTAGAAGCGTCGGGGCGTCAAACACCATAATGAATCAATTAATCAATCAACCAATCAATCAATGCTGTATTGTAAAGGATAAAGGTGCTTCTAACATTTCAGGGGGTTCAATTCCCTGTCGCAGCTTTGCGTGTGATAAATGGATTTTGCTCCATCTGCTTGCCGTTCAAGTGCACCCAGCAAACCCTGGAGTTGGTCGTCGGTACAAAGTCGTTGCGATTTATCAACAGCATCCACCAATATCTCAACTCGGTGTGTGTTGGGAAGCGATACAGCAAAAACACGATGCAACCGCACTGCATTTTCTCCAGGCAGTGTCGTACACATGCATGCTGTCAGCGACTGTTCCTCGCTTTCTCTGGTTGTTCAATACCCCACCACCGCACAGTGCTGACCGAGCGACGTTTGCGCCTTGAACGGCATCGCAGCATTTGCTAAAACAGTTGAAAGTTCCGCAAAAACTAAGCAGGCGGTGCGAAATGCCCCTGAACTACGCAGCGGAGCACACCGCGCCGAGCCAGCGCGCACAGGCAACACTGGTCGGCCGGCGAGAGAACTGGTTTGAGAGTATTTTCCTCCTTTCCAGGCTGCTTATGGAAAATGGTGTATAGGCAAAGCCAAAAAAAGGAGGGTCCCCAGGCGGCACAGAAAGTGTGCCCCAAGACCGGCCCGTCTATGGCCGCTTTCTGGCATGTCCGGCCAGCATCCAGGTTCTGGCAGCCACTGATCATGCGTTGAACGGCCAACATTCGGCAACCAGCGCTTCGATATTTTTCCGTCCGCCCTTGTCCGGACGCACAACGGCAGCTAACCGGCTGCCAGATATTCAGTTCTCTTACGGCTGCCGATGTTGAGAAAGAGAACGGCCGAAGTACGGCCTTAGGGCACCCGTTTTTTCTAGGGTAAGCGGTAATCAGCCGAAGCACGGCAAGCGACCGGCCACAGAATATGCGTATTCTTGCGGCAGTTGATGTTCGGCAGGAGACCGGCCGGAGCGCAGCTGCCGTGCATTCGTTGTTTCAACGGTGAACCGCGCGTCCGGTGGTAGAATATTCGTTTTCTCCGGGCAAGCAGTGTTAGGAAGGATACCGGCCGACGTACGGCCCCAGAATATACGTTTTTGATTCGGTTAGCTGTCCTCGGCCGAATTACGACAAGCGAATGGCCACAGAATATTTGGCAACCGGTGTTCAAGAGGAGACCGGCCTACGTAAGGTATCTGGTTACGTAATTTTTTTCGGCAAACGGCATACAGCCGAACAACGGCACGCGCCTGGGCGTTGAGAATTCATGCACAGACGTGTTTGGAAGGAGACCGACCGATTTATTCCTGGGGGGAGAAAAAGCCGTTAGGGAGCCGAACGACGGGGAGGCGTTTTTCATCCGCTCCGTGTTTCTACGTTTTAAATGAACGAACATCATTTGTCAAACAGTAATGAGTGTTCTCGGTGAACGGGCAAGGTGCAAGGACTCACTGGACATTAGCAGGGAACCTTTTAGGCCATCGAAATGGCATTTATTCATTTATGGCCACAAGAAGACTGGGCCACACCGACGGGTGAGCTAAGCCTCGCCAGTCATCGCCGCTACCACGCCTCTGCCGCCGGCTTCGTCGACGCATCAGCTAGAGGCTATTCGCCCCCTCAAGGAATGGAGAGCATTGGAGACATCGACCCGGCAGGGATGTCCTATCCGAGATGGAGATGGTTCACCAAAATGACTGCCCTTCAAGGGCGTCGAGCAAGCGGCCACCACGCAGGAGCTAAACCGCCACCATGTCAAGGACTCACCACCAAAGAAAGGGAAGTGCGATCAAAAGCACAAGTTATTCTGCTTACAATTAAACTGCGACTAGCAATGTTGCACTATGTTGTTGGTGATAAACGTAGAACAGACGCGCTCGTGCATTGGTAGGATCAACTTTATGCCCTGCACTATGTTACTTCATGGGATTATACGACTGCCTATTTAGAAAAAAAATTATTTTAAATTTGCGATAACAACAGAGCCTTGTCGCTGACGAACCATCATCAGCATCATCATCATCACCAGCCTATCTACGCCCACTGCAGGGCAAAGGCCTCTCCCATTATTCTCCAATTACCTCGCTCCTGTGCCAACTGTGACCAATTTATCCTCGCAAACTTCTTGATCTCATCTGCCCATCTAACTTTCTGCCGCCCCCTCCAACGCTTGCCTTTTCTAGGGATCCATTCGGTTGCCCTTAATGACCAGCGGTTATCTTGCCTTCGCATTACATGCCCTGCCCACGTCCATTTCTTTTTCTTAATGTCTACTAATATGTCTTTAACACCAGTTTGCTCCCTGACCCACTCCGCTCTCTTCTTGTCCCTTAATGTTACACCTATCATTTTCCGCTCCATTGCCCGCTGAGTCGTTCTCAATTTAAGTTGAACCCTCTTAGTGAGCCTCCAAGGTTCTGCCCCGTAGGTGAGTACCGGTAAGATGCAGCTGTCATACACTTTCTTCTTCAGCGACAATGGTAGGCTGCTATTCATTATCTGAGAATGTCTGCCATTAGCACCCCACCCCATTCTGATCCTTCTAATTATCTCTGCCTCATGGTTGGGATCTGGGGTCACAACTGGGCCCAAGTAGATATATTCGCTTACCACTTCCACTGCCTCGCCACCTATCTCAAACTGCCGTGCTGTCCCGAGGTTATTCTGCATATTAGTTTTCTGCATATTAATTTTCAGGCCCACGGTTCTACTCTGTTCGCCCAGTGCGGAAGGCATGCTTTGCAATTCGTCCCCCGAGTTACTTAGCAGGGCAACGTCATCAGCAAATCTGAGGTTACTGAGATATTCTCCATTAACCCTTACTCCCACCTGTTCCCAATCCAACGTTCTGAATACTTCTTGTAAGCATGCTGTGAATAACATTGGAGAGATTTTGTCTCCTTGTCTGACACCCTTCCATATAGGTATTTTACTGCTCTCCCTATGGAGGATGATGGTAGCTGTAGACCCATTGTAGATATCCTGTAGTGTTCTTACATTATGCTCATCTACTCCCTGGTTCCGTGATGCCTGAATGACTGCTGGGGTTTCGACCGAGTCAAATGCTTTCTCATAATCTATGAGGGCTATATATAGGGGTTCAGTATACTCAGCACACGTCTCTATCACCTGATTGATCGTGCGAATATGGTCCATTGTTGAATAACCTTTACGGAACCCTGCTTGTTCTTTAGGTTGACTGAAATCTAAGGTTGCAGAGATTCGGTTAGCGATTACCTTGGTAAATACCTTGTAGACGACTGACAGTACGCTGATCGGCCTGTAATTTTTCAAGTCCTTCATGTCGCCTTTCTTATGGATTAGGATGATGTTCGCGTTCTTCCAAGATTCCGGTACCATTGCAGTCATTAGGCGTTGCGTATACAGGTTTGCCAGTTTTTCAAGTACAATTTCTCCGCCATCCTTCAAGAGGTCTGCTCTTATCTGATCCTCACCAGGTGCTTTGCCCCGTTTCATTTCTTTCAAAGCCTTCCTTATTTCTTCGGTCGTTACTGGTGGGATGTCTATCTCCTCTGAACTACTGTTTCGTTCGGCATTATTCTGTATGTCCCGGCTACTGTACAGATCTCTATAGAACTCCTCGGCCACTGTGACTGTTTTATACCTATTTGTGATGACATTGCCTTGCTTATCCTTAAGTGCATGCATCTGATTTTTCCCCACGCCAAGACGTCTCTTCACTGCTTTGAGGCTACCTCCGTTCTTTACAGCGTATTCGATCTTCTCCATATTATACTTCCGTATGTCAGATGTCTTACCTTTATTGATTAACTTCGAGAGCTGGGCTAGTTCTATTCTGTCAGCTGCGGTGGAGATTCTCATGGTTTGCCGCTTCCTGATTAGATCTTTCGTCTCCTTGGAAAGTTTACCAGTATCCTGTCTAGCCATAGTGCCCCCGACTTCTACTGCACACTCCGTGATAATGCGTGTAAGGTTGTCGCTGGCTTCCTGTGTCGTAAGCTCGGCTTCCTCGTTAAGGGCGGAATATCGGTTCTGCAGCGCGATCCTGAATTCTTCTGCTTTACGTCTTACTGTTAGCTCATTTATCGGCTTCTTTCGTACTAGCTTGTTGCGGTCCCTCCTCAGATCTAGCCTAATTCGAGATCTTACCATGTAGTGGTCACTACACCTTACCCTTCCGAGCACTTCCACATCCTGCACGACGCCAGGGTTATCGCATAATATGAAGTCTATTTCATTTTTGTGCTCCCCATTCGGGCTCCTCCAGGTCCACTTCCGACTCTCCCGTTTACAGAGGAAGGTATTCATTATGCGTAGGTTATTCCGTTCTGCAAACTCAACTAGTAGGTCCCCCCTGCTATTTCTACAACCCAGACCATAGTTCCCAACTGCCTTGTCTCCAGCCTGATTCTTGCCTACTTTAGCATTGAAGTCCCCCATAACAACGGTATACTGTGTTTTTACTTTAGCCATTGCCGATTCTACATCTTCATAGAAGCGTTCCACTACTTGGTCGTCGTGGCTGGATGTGGGCGCGTAGCCCTGCACCACCTCGAGCTTGTACCTCTTGATTGATGGTTGCATTTTAATGGCGCAAGGCCAACTGGGGCAAAGAGCGCCGAAAAAAAGATTCAAAAAAGATTCAAAAAGATTCAAAAAAAGATCCACAGATTCAAGTCATACTAAAAGTGAATAGCACCAGAAGTAAAAACAAATAAAGACAATGAGGATGCCTGGTGTAGAGGGCCAGGTTGTGATTATGCACGATACGATATGAGATTCAGAAATTTAACTTCTGATAGATAATTAAAAACACGTTTGACAGTAAACATTGGTTCGTCGCCTAAGAAGTGAGATGGGTGGAGTGTTATTTGTTGTCTGTAGATTTCTGGAAAGTGTTTGCGTCATGTGGTGTGGAGTGCCTTGCATGTGATTAGTATGTGAACTACGGATAGGCCCTCTCCACACCTGCTGCACACGGGTCTCGGAGACCCAGTGAGCAAGTGTGAATGTGTTACATAAGTGTGGCCTATCCGTAGCCTGGCTAAGGCTACTTCCTTGTGTCTGTCTTGTTTGTCTGTTATGTATCTACCTAAGTGTAGCTTTATAGTGTAGAGTTTGTTCTCTGTTTGTGTGTCCCATGTTTCCTGCCAAGATTTGTGCAAGGCGCTCCGTACCAGTGGCTTCAGGTCGAGTTAGGGAACACATGGTACATCTATGCTACTGCGGAGAGCAGCTACAGTGGCACTCTGGTCAGCAATTTCGTTCCCCAGAATGCCACTGTGACCTGGAACCCAGCAAACAATTATTTTCAGTTTTGAGTGATGAGCAAAGGTTAAAGCTTTGATTAGATGCTGGAGGACAATGTTTTTTGTAGGTCTGAAGCAATGTAGGGCTGTTACCACACTTAGAGAGTCTGTAAAGATAATGGAGTGTTCTGTTCTATTTTGTGTAATGTGTTGTACTGCTAATAAGATACCATATGCTTCGGCCGTAAAAATGCTGCTATTTCTATGTAACGTCTTCGTACTGGTAAAGTTTGGGCCGTGTGCAGCGCATGCGACGGCTGAAGAAGACTTCGAAGCATCGGTGTAGAAAGTGGTGTGGGGGTATTTGTGTTGTAACTGAAGAAAGTGCTGTAGTATAAGTTCTCTAGGCGCATTTCGTTTGTTGATATGTTTAAAAGAAATATCACACGAAATTGCTGACCTCTCCCAAGGCGAAATGAGGTCAGCAATAGAACACTTCATGCTCTCCTCAAATGAAATCCCTAGTTCCTCAGAAAGGGCTCTCACTCGGATAGAGAAAGGACCGGGTATCGATGGCCGTGCTGCGAACAACGGATCGGATGAGGTGTTGCTTATGATAAAACTACATGGGTGGTTTTTTACAGAAGTCGTCTTAATAGCATACAGCAATGAAGTATACGAACGCTGATGTTCAAGGCTCCACTTATCACACTCTGCATACAGGCTTTCAATGGGACTCGTCCGAAACGCTCCACATGCAAGACGGAGACCCAAGTGCAGCACTGGATCCAACATTTTCAGAGCCGTTCTACATGCGGACCCATAGACGACACTCCCGTTGCCCAACCGTGAGCCAATAAGGCTGGTAAATACGCGGAGGAGTATTTGTTTGTCTGCTCCGTAGGAGGAATGCGAAAGGACCTTCAGAATATTCATGGTTTTGAGGCTCTTATATTTCAGGTGTTTTATATGTGGAATAAATGTCAGTTTTTCATCGAGCACCACGCCTAAAAATTTGTGTTCCTTTTTGAGAGGGATTGAGACACCTTTAAGCTTAATATTAGGATCAGCATGGATTCCGCGCCTCCTTGAAAATACAACACAGGTACACTTCTCTGGATTAAGCTTAAATCCATTCCTGTCTGCCCAGTCAGCGAGTTTGTTGACACCAAGCTGGACTTGCCTCTCGCAAACGGACAGATTACATGATTTGAAGGAGATTTGAACGTCGTCTACATATAGCGAGTAAGAAATGGTTGGTGGCAATCCTTTTCCCAGCGAGTTTATTTTTATAATAAACAGAGTGCAGCTCAAAACGGCCCCTTGAGGCACACCGTTTTCCTGGACGTGAACTCGGGAATATCTATTGCCCACTCTCACACGAAAAGTTCTCTCCGACATGTAGCTTGCAAGGATATTTAACATGTTGCCTGACAAACCAAAAGACTTAAGGTCGCTAAGAATTCCATAGCGCCATGCAGTATCACACGCTTTTTCAATATCGAAAAATACTGTCATACAATACTGTTTATGAATAAATGCATCTTTGATGTAGGATTCTAAGGCAACAAGTTGATCATGTGTAGATCGCCCTGCCCTGAAACCTGCCTGGCAGCTCTCGAGAAGTCCATTGTACTCCAGGAAGTACACAAGCCTTCGGTTAATCATCTTCTCGAAAAGCTTGCAAAGGCAGCTCGTCAGAGCAATGGGTCGATAGCTAGCGGGAAAGGAAGGATCCTTCCCCTCTTTCAGGAAAGCTACAACTATAGCCTCCCTCCAAGAGTTTGGAATGTGCCCCGAAAGCCAAATCTTGTTATATAGGTGGAGGAGTGTTAGAAGAGTGTCTGAGTGTAGGTGCTGTATCATTGTATATGTGATGTTGTCTGGGCCTGGAGCTGAGGGTTTACAGGTGCTCAGAGCGGCCCTCAGCTCATGAAGTGAAAACTCCGAGTTATAAGAGGAGGTTGACTTATCATTATCAAGTAAAGACTTCTTTTCTGGCAATTGTTTGTGTTTCATGAAAGTGCTAGTGTAGTGTGCTGAACTGGAAACGTGTTGGAAGTGTTGTGCGAGTGTGTTAGCCTGGTCTTCAAGTGTGTCCCCTGTTGTACTAACCAGGGGCAGGCTGTGTGTCTGTTGTCCTTTTATTTTGCGTATTCGTGTCCAGACTTTGCGAGAGTCAGTGTAAGAGTTTATGGATGTTACGAATGAGCGCCAACTCTCTCGTTTTGCCTCACGGCGCACACGTTTTCCCATCGCCTTAGCCCTTTTGAACAATAAAAGGTTTCCCGACGTGGGGTACCGGCGCAGGATACCCCACGCCTTGTTCTGGGCCTCTCGCGCCCGCCTGCAGTCCTCATTCCACCACGTCCTCCTCTGGTTGCGCGGGGCACCAGAGGCGTGGGGAATAGACTTTTCGGCGGCGTCGAGGATGTGCGCCGTAAGGAGTTGGGCGGCTTCATGTACGTGTAGGTGTGTTATAGATGTGTAGTGTAGTTTGGAGATTTCTGTAAATGTATTCCAGTTTGCTTTTGCTTCATTGAACCTATTATGGGAAGGTGAACAGGTAGGGCCTTTGTCAATGTATGTTAATGAAGTAGGGAAGTGGTCACTACCGTATGAATTCGTGTCCACGTCCCATTCAAGAGACGAAAGAAGTACTGCCGATCCTATAGTCAGGTCAAGGTGTGAGTAGGTGTTGTGTCCTATATTATAATATGTTGGCTGTTTCTTGTTGAAAAGGCATGCTCCCGACGATGCTAAGAATTTCTCAATGAGGCGACCCCGGGCATCGGTGCGGGAAGAGCCCCAAAGAGAATTATGTGCATTCAGGTCGCCTATCAAGATGTAAGGTTCAGGCAACTGATCTACTAGCCCTTCGAAATCCGAGCTCGAGAGCTGGAAGTCAGCCGGTATGTAAAGGGAGCACACTGTTATTAATCTATTAAATATTATTGAACGGATCGCAACAGCTTCAAGGACAGTGTTTAAGGAGATGGTATTACATGCAATGCATTTTCGAGCAACAATAGCCACACCTCCCGAGGAGTGTGTGCATCCATCTCTGTCTTTTCTAAATACCATATAATTATTCAGGAAGTTTGTGTTTTTGCTGCTCAGATGAGTTTCCTGCAGGCACATTATACTTGGCTGCTTGGTGTGCAGTATCTGATATACATCGTCAAGATTTTTGATGAGGCCTCTACAGTTCCATTGTATAATATTTTCCCTTCCCATTATTTGCAAAAGCGACTGGAAATGTGTGAGAATGAGCGTTTACGTATTGTCTTTCGGGGCTGTGACTCTTGGTTTTTTGGGCTTATCGGATGGTTTGGACGATGGTACCCGTTCCTTTCGCTGCACTGCAGACAGATAGGGTCCGACGTCCATGTCTTCGTCCGACGTCCTCGGAGTGCCCAACGGATTGGGCTCCTTGAACGTGGCACCCTTGTGGGTGCCCTTTTCTGCAACCGCCGCCACCGATGGCATCGGCACTGCCAGAAGTGCCACAGGCGGTGCGGCCGGGGCGGGAGCTGCTGCGGGATCCCCCATCTCCACCTCCATATCCGTACCCTCACTTGAGCTTTGAACAGGTGGAGAAGACATGGCGGATGCAGCAGCGCCCCCAACTGACTCAGTTGCCACCACAGCGGCTGGTGACTGAACAAGCGGTGTG
Source organism: Haemaphysalis longicornis (assembly GCF_048455015.1). Lineage (NCBI taxonomy): Eukaryota > Metazoa > Arthropoda > Arachnida > Ixodida > Ixodidae > Haemaphysalis > Haemaphysalis longicornis. Next base: position 217,709,286 of record NW_027526361.1, read on the forward strand.
GTGACGGGTTGGGCTGTCGGAGACAACCCAGTGGGGGGCTGGGGTGGGACCAGATCAGACTCACTGAACTGGGTCGCCACCGAGACCAGACGCCGCTCTGCCCCCCGGCGAGCTGCGTCGGCGTACCTTGGAGAAGCAAAGCAGGCAAACCTTTTGCGTGCTTCCGGGTACGAGATGTTTTCCGTTACCTTCAAATTAATGGTGCGTTTCTCGAGTTTGAACCTTTCACAGGTACGCGAGTACGCTGCATGGGGTCCTTCACAATTTGGGCATTTCATGCTACTGGCTTTACAATTGTCTGTAGGGTGGTCGTGATCAGAACATTTGGCACACGTCAGCTTCCCCCGACACTGTAAAGTGCCGTGCCCATAGCGCTGGCACTTGTAGCACCGACGCGGGTTGGGAACATAGCGACGGACTTCACAACGGATGAAGCCGGCATATACATATTGAGGGTGGTTGCAATGGTCGAAAGTGAGAATTACATGCTTTGTTTTTATTTCCTGGTTGTCTCTACGGATGGTGATTCGTCTGACTGCAGTAACGCCTTGCTCACGCAGGCCCTCCAGCAAGTCGGAGTCTTTTTCGTCCTTTAGGTCAAATTGAGAAATTACACCTTGGCATGTGTTTAGACTGCGGTGAGGAGTTACCTTAATTTGCAAGTCACCGATCATGCTCTGTTCGAGGAGAATTTTAGACTGTCGTTGATTCTGTATTTCCACAAGGATTTCACCACTGGTTAGCTTTTTTGCTTTGTAGTTCTTGCCCAGAATGTTTTCAAGAAACTTAGCAATGAGGAAGACTGACTTCGATGTAAGAGGTTCAGATTTTTCTGCCGATTCCATGATCAAAAACCGGGGAAAATTGCCAGGTCTGGAGAATTCTATGGTAGGTAGCGGTGGGAAATTCACTTCGGTGCGGCCCCTTTTGGGGGGCCGATCACGTTTGGGGGGGAGTTTAGAAAATGCCATATAGCATAGTATAAAAGCAGGGAGACGGGGGTACTTTCTTCTTTGACTTTACCCTGGTAGTCAAAGAGGTCCCGGAGCACCCTGCCTGGTAGACAGGCAGGGAGCCCATCGGCCGGAGCTTGACCAAGGCTCCGACAGCCACCGTTCACGGCTTCTAACCCTTCACCTTTCAACTTCTAGCCACGGTAGGTAACAGCTACAGTATGGGGGGCTCGGGGTACGCGGTGTCGCCACTCACCGTCACCAAGATTACTCAAGGTGCCCCGTGCGGGGAGCTTGTACCTCTTATTGAGCCTAATTACAAGACCTGCTGCCCTTTCGTTAATGCTATAGTGTTCTTCTATGTTGCCAGCTATGCTTTTATTGACTAGAAATCCCACGCCCGGTTTTCTTCTGTCCTCTAGACCACGGTAACATAGGACGTGTCCATTTTTCAGCACCTTAACGCCTTCGCCTGCCATCCTAACCTCGCTAAGCCCTATTACATCCCATTTAATTCCCTCGAATTCCTCGAACAACACCTCGAGGCTTGCTTCGCTAGATAAGGTTCGCGCGTTAAACGTTGCCAGGGTTCAGATTCCATTGGGGGACTGTCCGGATCCAGGGATTCTTAGCACCCTCTGCTGCGTCACAGATCTGACCGCCGCCGTGGTCAGTTGCTTCGCAGCCTCTGGGGACTGAGGGCCGAGTGTTAATTAGCGTATTCATGGGAGGTTGTGGCCGTTACTACACTAGGGTGGCCAATCCTGCTCTGGTGAGGGAGTGCATTACCGGCAATGGTCGCCGGGGTCAGGCCGCACCCCAAGCCCTACGCGGATTTTTTTTTTTAATCCGGTGGGAATTGTCCGGCCCCGGGATTCGAACCACGGTCCTTCTGCACGCGAGGCGGGTTTTCTACCTCTACGCCATCGCTGCATCGCTTGTCACTGACGACGCGTAGCTGTTAATTTAGTTCCGATGTTTGAAGGTGAGCTTAGCTACTCTGGTGATATGACTCATTTGGTTAAATACAATCGCCAGCATCCTAGCAAACCCGGATTTCGTCAGGATTTTCTTGCTCAACGCAGATTGTTGAGTTCACGCACGATTTGGCTCTTGCAATAGATAAGCTTAAAGTGGTTGACTGTATATTCTTGCACTGCAAAAAAGCAAATGATGGTGTTCCATATCACCTTCTGCGTAGTACATTTCGTCCTATGAACTGAATGATGATGATTATTGTGGGGTTTAACGCGCCGACGCAACGCAGGCGATGAGGCGCGCCGTAGTGGAGGGCTCCGGATTAATTTTGACCACCTGGGGTTCTTTATCGTGCGCCGAAATCTCGTGGAAACGGGCATTTTTGCTTTTCGCCTCCATCAGAAAAGCGGCCGCCGCGGCCGGGAATCGAACCCGCTATGAACTGAATGAATCGGTTTTTGCATTGTTGTTACTATTGGCCCTATAGCTTTGTTCAAAAGTACTGTGTAGTTTACCGGACTATAGCGAATAAACATGATTCCGTATACCTGCAGCTTTATTCGAATTTAATAACATCCTGGTGTGCTGATTCAGAAAAGGTTTTTTATGTTAAACAGTGTGTTAACGGCCCCTTTACAAGAAAAACCTTCATTTCAATTGAATACGTATACCGTAAATTATGCTGCGGTGACAACGGCCGAGGAATATAAATACCTGAGTTTATTTAGGGAGTGGTTAGAGGTTAAATAGGCAGGTTCACACCATAAAAGTTACGGCTGCATATGTTTTTGGCTTTCTGAGACGAAATTTCAGTTAACCTCCATCTAACTGAAAAGAACAACCGTATTTCACTCATGTGCGCTCAATCTTGGAGTACGCATGTGTTTTCGTGGATCCCTACACAAAAGAGCTGGTTGATACGCTCGAAAACATACAGAATATGTCAGTGCAATTCGTAATAGGTAATTGGCACGCTCAACTTAGCATGAGAGAAAGTAAAAGTAAACTGAAATGACAGGACGTGAAAGATCACAAACGAAACCACAGGTTGAACTTTTTTTGTAATATCTGTCACTGGAAAACTGGAGTAGAAGGGGACAAGTATGTCCAAGCGCCATTCTACATATCGCAAAGTGGGACAGCTAGCTTAAAGCAAATTAGTAACTTTCCTTTAAAGGTGACGCCTTGCGCGATTCATTTTATTTTACATCAATACTGCAGTGTAATTATCTTCCACGTATTATTGTATTAACTGTTTATATTGACGATTTTCAGCGCGCTTTGTAGAATTATTTTGTTATTTTGTCTCATATTTATTGCTTAGTGTTATGTATCTCCCTTCTGTAATGCATGCAAAGGCAAGCAGGCACCAAATAAATAAATAAATAAATAAAACAATGAATAAATAAATGAATAAAAATAAATAAATAAATAAATAAATAAACTTCCAGAGGCGCAAGTTTGCCTCCGACGGGTTGAGAACCCTATACGCATTCAACCTTGACCAATAAAATATTTATTGCCCATTCGTTGCAGTATATTGGTTTGAAACAAATTATGTAACTTTAATTTTACGCCTTTCCTTGCGCGAACACAGGGGGATGCAACTGCAGCCACCTGAAGCGGGGCGTCATTCGCAACGAGTCTAGAATTTTTTGAACGTAGTATGACATTAGAAGAAATTTAAGTTCTTTTGGACTATTAATTGGTGTGGACATATACTCATGAAAACAACATTAAAATAGATTGAAAATGAAAGTACCTGTTCGATCCTTCTTAGGATCAGCCCTGCGCAAGATCATCCGGAAAGTTGATCGATTAGAAAATGTCTTTGCAAGAAAAATGGGCAAAAACTGGACATACTTTTTGGTGAAGGAGTAATATTAAATGCTCCTGAGTCTTTTGTTGAGAACCAAAACGCTTCGTAAAGGCATTCACGCGGGTTTTATATACATCAAAATTGGTCAAGCAACTGTTATAAAAATAGTTTATGTAGTCATAGCATGAAAGTGTTCCGGAATATTGCCCTAAAAGAAATTGGCTAAAAGCAGTTCAATTTATCTCTCTGAAATTCAACCCACTAAAGTATGCGCCCTCCGCCGCCTCCCACCCCCCTCTTCTTTCCCCGTTTATTACAGGTAAGCCGCCCCACAGAGGATATCAGGACATGCACAATACATCTATTCAAGCTCTACACAGAACTGAATATTTTCTGTGTTCGGCAGTAAAAGAGGCACAGCAATTAAAGGAACGACAATTTGTGCGCACTGTTTAACAAATGAATTTTGCTGTCAACTGAGGCTGGTAATTAGGCAAGGCTGCGCTGAAAGCTGGACGGCTGGTGGTTGCGCGCGAGCTCACTTTGATGTGGCTGCATTGGACCCAAAATGCTGGGTTTGTGCTGCTTCTGAACTGCGCGAATTAGTCATCTGCTTGCGCGACATGCAGTACATACAGTACAGTTAACGTACTGTGGTTGAACTCTAATGCCCGTAGCACGGCCGTATTTCCAGCAGCTTTCGTCCGGCTGGAGTCCGACGACCGCATCTCGGCTGTCCTCCGGCGGCCGTTCTTCGGCCGTACACGGGTGCCTTTGGAATGGCCGGAGCCGTACGGCTGGAATCTGGCCGTATGACCGTAAGCCGGTCGACTGGCCGACGGACACTGGTCGTTGGACAGCCATGGGAGTACGGCCGTATGCGGCCAAAAGGCCCACATTTGGACATGGGCCGAACACCGGCCAAAGTACACCGGCCTGTTTTAGGCCGAACCCAGGCGGCACAGAAAGTGTGCCCCAAGACCGGCCCGTCTATGGCCGCTTTCTGGCATGTCCGGCCAGCATCCAGGTTCTGGCAGCCACTGATCATGCATTGAACGGCCAACATTCGGCAACCAGCGCTTCGGCATTTTTCCGTCCGCCCGTTTCCGGACGCACAACGGCAGCTAACCGGCTGCCAGATATTCAGTTCTCTTACGGCTGCCGATGTTGAGAAAGAGAACGGCCGAAGTGCGGCCTTAGGGCATCCGTTTTTTCTTCGGGAAGCGGTAATCGGCCGAAGCACGGCAGGCGACCGGCCACAGAATATGCGGATTCTTGCGGCAGTAGGTGTTCGAAAGGAGACCGGCCGGAACGCGGCTGCCGTGCATTCGTTGTTTCAACGGTGAACCGCTCGTCCGGCGGACTTACGGCCCCAGAATATACGTTTTGCATTCGGTTAGCTGTCCTCGGCCGAATTACGCCAAGCGAATGGCAACAGAATATTTGGCAACCGGTGTTCAAGAGGAGACCGGCCTACGTAAGGTACCTGGTTATACGTCCTTTTTCCGGCAAACGGCATACAGCCGAACAACGGCTCGCGCCTGGGCGCCGAGAATTCATGCACAGACGTGTTTGGAAGGAGACCGAATGGTTTTTTCCTGGGGGGACAAAAAGCCGTTAGGGAGCCGAACGACGGGGACGCGTTTTTCATCCGCTCCGTGTTTCTACGTTTTAAATGAACGAACATCGTTTGTAAAACAGTAAAGAGTGTTCTCGGTGAACGGGCAAGGTGCATGGACTCACTGGACATTAGCAGGGAACCTTTTAGGCCATCGAAATGTCATTTATTGCCACAAGAAGACTGTGCCACACCGACGGGTGAGCTAAGCCTCGCCAGTCATCGCCGCTACCACGCTTCTGCCGCCGGCTTCGTCGACGCATCATCTCGAGGCTATTCGCCCGCTCAAGAAATGGAGAGCATTGGAGACATCGATCCGCCAGAGATGTCCGATCCGAGATGGAGATGGTTCACCAAAATAACTGGCCTTCAAGGGCGTCGAGCAAGCGGCAACCACGCAGGAGCTAAACCGCCACCATGTCAAGGACTCCCCACCAAAGAAAGGCAAGTGGGAGCAAAAGCGCAAGTTATTCTGCTTACAATTAAACTGCGACAAGCAATGTTGCACTATGTTGTTGGTGATAAACGTAGAAGAGACTCGCTCGTGCATTGGTAGGATCAACTTCATGCCCTACACTATGTTACTTCAGGGAATTTTATGACTGCCTATTTAGAAAAAAAATTATTTTAAATTTGCGATAACAACAGAGCCTTGTCACTGACGAAGCCTAGCTGTTAATTTAGTTCTGATGTTTGAAGGTGAGCTTAGCTACTCTTGGGATATGACTCATTTGGGTAAACATAATCGCCAGCATCCTAGCAAACACGGATTTTGTCAGGATTTTCTTGCTCAACGCAGATTGTTGAGTTCACGCACGATTTGGCTCTTGAAATAGATAAGCTTAAAGTGGTTGACTGTATATTCTTGGACTGCAGAAAAGCAATGATGGCGTTGCATATCACCCTCTGCGTAGTACATTTCATCCTATGAACTGAATGAATCGGTTTTTGCATTGTTATTACTATTGGTCCTATAGCTTTGTTCAAAGTACTGTGTAGTTAACCGGACTATAGCGAATGAACGTGATTCCGTATACCTGCAGCTTTATTCCATTTAATAACATCCTGGTGTGCTGATTCAGAAAAGTTTTTGGATGTTAAACAGTCTGTTAACGGCACCTTTACAAGAAAACCTTCATTCCAATTGGATACGTATACCGTAAATTATGCTGCTGTGACAACGGCCCAGGAATATAAATACCTAGGAGTTTATTTAGGGAGTGGTTAAAGGTTAAATAGGCAGGTGCACACAGTAAAAGTTACAGCTGCATATGTTTTTGGCTTTCTGAGACGAAATTTCAGTGAACCTCCATCTAACTGAAAAGAACAACCGTATTTAACTCATGTGCGCTCAATCTTGGAGTACGCATGTGTTTTCGTGGATCCCTACACCAAAGAGCTCGTTGATACGCTCGAAAACATACAGAATATGTCAGTGCGATTCGTATTAGGTAATTGGCACGATCAACTTAGCATGAGAGAAAGTAAAAATAAACTGAAATGGCAGGACGTGAAAGATCACAGACGAAACCACAGGTTTAACTTTTTTCGTAATACTATCATTCGAAAACTGTTGTAGAAGGGGAGAAGTATGTCCACGCGCCATTCTACATATCGCAAAGTGGGACCTCTAGCTTAAAGCAAATTCTAACTTTCCTTTAAAGGTGACGCCTTGCGCGATTCATTTTATTTTACATCAATACTGCAGTGTAATTATCTTCGACGTATGATTGTATTAACTGTTTATATTGACGATTTTCAGCGCGCTTTGTAGAAATATTTTGTTATTTCGTCTCATATTTAATGCTTAGGGTTATGTATCTCCCTTCTGCAATGCATGCAAAGGCAAGCAGGCATCAAATAAATAAATAAATAAATAAATAAATAAATAAATAAATAAAACAATGAATAAATAAATGAATAATAAATAAATAAATAAATAAATAAATAAATAAATAAATAAATAAATAAAAAACAAGGAATAAATAAATCAATAAAAATAAATAAATAAATAAATTAATTAATAAAATTCCAGAGGGGCAAGTTTGCCTCCGACGGGTTGAGAACCCTACGCATTCAACCTTGACCAATAAAATATTTATTGCCCTATTCGTTGCAGTATGCAAGGTTTCCTGTATACATGCTACCATTGCTATGTTATTGGTTTGAAACAAATTATGTAACTCTAATTTTACGCCTTTCCTTGCGTGAACACAAAGGGATACAACTGCAGCCACCTGAAGCAGGGCGTCATTCGCGACGCGTCTAGAATTTTTTGAACGTAGTATGACATTAGAAGAAAATTAAGCTCTTTTGGACTATTAAGTGGTGTGGACGTATACTCATGAAAACAACATTAAAATAAATTGAAAATGAAAGTACCTGTTCGCTCCTTCTTAGGATCAGCCCTGCGCAAGATCATCAGAAAAGTTGATCGAGTAGAAAATGTCCTTGCAAGAAAAATGGGCAAAAACTGGAAATACTTTTTTGTGAAGGAGTTATATTAAATGCTCCTGAGTGTTTTGTTGAGAACCAAAACGCTTCGTAAAGGCATTCACGCCGGTTTTATATACATCAAAATTGGTCAAGCAACTGTTATAAAAATTGTTTATGTAGTCATAGCATGAAAGTGTTCCGGAATATTGCCCTAAAAGAAATTGGCTAAAAGCGGCGCAATTTATCTCTCTGAAATTCAACCCACTAAAGTATGCGCCTTCCACCCCCCCCCCCTCCTCTTTCCCCGTTTATTACAGGTAAGCCGCCCCACAGAGGATATCAGGAACTGGACAATACATCTATTCAAGCTCTACAAAGAACTGAATATTTTCTGTGTTCGGCAGTAAATGAGGCACAGCAATTAAAGGAACGACAATTTGTGAGCACAGTTTAATAAACGAATTTTTTCTGTCTACTGAGGCTGGTAATTAAGCAAAGCTGCGCTGAAAGCTTGACGTCTGGTGGTTGCGCGCGAGCTCACTTTGATGTGGCTGCATTGGACCCAAAATGCTGGGTTTGTGCGGCTTCTGCACTGCGCGAATGAGTCATCTGCTTGCGCGACATGCAGTGACCGGCCTCAGTACAGCTAATGTACTGTGGCTGAACTCCAATGCCCGTAGAACGGGCCGTATTTCCGGTAGCTGTAGTCCGGCTGGAGTCCGACGACCGCATCTCGGCTGTCCTCCGGCGGACGTACTTCGGCCGTACACGGCTGGCTTTGGAATGGCCGGAGCCCTACGGCTGGAATCTGGCCGTATGACCGTAAGCCGGTCGACTGGCCAACGGACACTGGCCGTTGGACAGCCATGGGAGTACGGCCGTATACGGCCAAAAGGCTCACATTTGCACATGGGCCGAACATGGCTGCCGGAAAATGGCTGGAGAGAAAATCACCGGCCAAAGTACACCGGCCTGTTTTAGGCCGAAAAGTCCTGTGCTGCCCGGGAACTGCCCCCCGGGCAGCACAGGACAGTTCGGCCTAAAACAGGCCGGTGTACTTTGGCCGGTGATTTTCTGTCCGGCCGTTTTCCGGCAGCCATGTTCGGCCCATGTCCAAATGTGGGCCTTTTGGCCGTATACGGCCGTACTCCCATGGCTGTCCAACGGCCAGTGTCCGTCGGCCAGTGGACCGACTTACGGTCATACGGCCAGATTCCAGCCGTAGGGCTCCGGCCATTCCAAAGCCACCCGTGTACGGCCGAAGTACGTCTGACGGAGGACAGCGGAGATGCGGTCGTCGGACTCCAGCCCGACTACAGCTACCGGAAATACGGCCGTGCTACGGTCATTGGAGTTCAGCCACAGTACGTTTGCTGTACTGAGGCCGGTCACTGCATGTCGCGCAAGCAGATGACTCATTCGCGCAGTGCAGAAGCCGCACAAACCCAGCATTTTGGGTCCAATGCAGCCACATCAAAGTGAGCTCGCGCGCAACCACCAGCCGTCAAGCTTTCAGCGCACCCTTGCTTAATAACCAGCCTCAGTAGACAGAAAAATTCGTTTATTAAACAGTGCTCACAAATTGTCGTTCCTTTAATTACTGTGCCTCATTTACTGCCGAACACAGAAAATATTCAGTTCTTTGTAGAGCTTGAATAGATGTATTTTCCAGGTCCTGATATCCTCTGTGGGGCGGCTTACCTGTAATAAACGGGGAAAGAGGAGGGGGGGCGGAAGGCGCATACTTTAGTGGGTTGAATTTCAGAGAGATAAATTGAGCCGCTTTTAGCCAATTTCTTTTAGGGCAATATTCCGGAACACTTTCATGCTATGACTACATAAACTATTTTTATAACAGTTGCTTGACCAATTTTGATGTATATAAAACCGGCGTGAATGCCTTTACGAAGCGTTTTGGTTCTCAACAGAACACTCAGGAGCATTTAATATAACTCCTTCACAAAAAAGTATGTCCAGTTTTTGCCCATTTTTCTTGCAAAGACATTTTCTAATCGATCAACTTTCCGGATGATCTTGCGCAGGGCTGATCCTAAGAAGGAGCGAACAGGTACTTTCATTTTCAATCTATTTTAATGTTGTTTTCATGAGTATACGTCCACACCACTTAATAGTCCAAAAGAGCTTAATTTTCTTCTAATGTCATACCACGTACAAAAAATTCTAGACGCGTCGCGAATGACGCCCTGCTTCAGGTGGCTGCAGTTGTATCCCTTTGTGTTCACGTAAGGAAAGGCGTAAAATTAGAGTTACATAATTTGTTTCAAACCTATAACATAGCAATGGTAGCGTGTACACAGGAAACCTTGCATACTGCAACGAATAGGGCAATAAATATTTTATTGGTCAAGTTTGAATGCGTAGGGTTCTCAACCCGTCGGAGGAAAACTTTCCCCTCTGGAATTTTATTTATTTATTTATTTATTTTTTATTTATTTATTTATTTATTTATTTATTTATTTTATTTTTATTCATTTATTTATTCATTGTTTTATTTACTTGTTTTATTTATTTATTTATTTATTTATTTATTTATTTATTTATTTATTTATTTATTTATTTATTATTATTTTTTTTTTTTATTTGATGCCTGCTTGCCTTCGCATGCATTACAGAAGGGAGATACATAACACTAAGCATTAATTATGAGACAAAATAACAAAATAATTCTACAAAGCGCGCTGAAAATCGTCAATCGTCAATATAAGCAGTTAAAGGTACACTGAAGTGATATGTAAACATTGCGGGATTACTAGCGCAAATTGTAGTCCGGAGTCCCCAGGCCACGTTTCGACCACTCTAGGCGCGTTTACGCGATTTTATTTAGTAGAAAAACTAATTCGAAAATGCTGTCCTCCTCTCTTTACGCTCGCCCATTTTCTGTGGCGTTTTCGTGTGACGTCAGGAGGGGATGAGCTGGCAATTGGCTGCGCCACGGCTGCGCTACTGCACGGCTCCCCGGCCGACAGAGTCAGTCGGCCCAGCGTTTCGTCCGCCGGCCGCCGGCGGGTCGTCGCAATCAAGGAGGTTAAAAAAAATTGCTTGGACGCAATTCGTTCGATTAGTTGAAACGAAGCCAGGACACGTTTGTGAATGGAAGAATGTGCCTTTCTTAACTTGGTTTGTTTGTACACTGTATCTAGCTCCAAGTCAAGGTCGCTTCACACAAGCGCGGCACAAGCGCACATGCGACGCTTCGCTGACTGGTACGCCAGTAGGAAAATATAAGGCCTCTTGAAGGCGGGAGAAGAGTCAGCGAAGTCAATATAGGTACTAAGGAAATAAAATCAACTGATATTTTTACCGTACAGCGTAAAACTAGGGCGCGGAAAGCACTTTTTTGCGCTGGGCGAACAAGCACAGCAATCAGCAGCACGACTACGCATCTGCGAACGCTTTTCCGTCTACGAAATGCAATTTCTAGACGTGAGCTACCGTGGAAACTCGGGCGACGCTTACTGCACGATCGCAGTACAACATATAGTCACTTAAGCTGCTTGAAATGCCAAAACTAAATAAAAGTGTAAACCGGTTGTACAATATATACCCTATATTGGCCTTCCGCATCCCGCTCCGTGGCTCAGTTGTCTGAGGAGCTAGGTATGTCACCGCAGATTTTTTGCAAGTCACGAGTTCGAATCCCCGTGGGCACGTGCTTTTTTTTTTTGTAAGTTAACTTTTTTGTTTTCCGCCGATGTTTTCTATATTGAGTTCACCTTTTCTTGGGCCGCAACGTTCCTGGCTACACGAACTAGTTCACAAAACGCGCGCAGGCTGGCACTGGCGCGCTACCGAGTTCTCGTTGGCGTGCTGTTGCCATAAGCACCGACTGCTTGCAGGCAGTGGGCACAGGCCAGAATGAACAGACCCTTGGCCTGGTGCGAACACGCTTTTTACGATACAGGCATGAGGGAGGCAAGATCCAAATATGGGGGAAAAGCGCATGACATTTGGGCGTCTGTGGGTACGCGGAGGGCGTTCATGCACTGCGTAGGTCTCGGCTAGTGAATGCTACGACTACAAGCCGTCCTGGGAGGCTTATCTTGTGCATTTTACAGCCGACAACATGGCAGAAGCGCGGTACGATGATTACTGAGATATTGAGAATGCCCATCCAACAACGCCTTTGGTTATGTTTTACAGAACAGAAACCGAAACTTGTGTGATTGCTAACCTTGGGCATCGTCCAATCACGGCGCCCCTCCTCCCAACGTCACAGCCTTAGTTGGTGCGGCCGCCGCAAACCGCGCATGGTAGTTTTTCTTCTTTCGCGCTTTGTAAAATAATTACCGATTTGTAAACCGGATAAACGATGAAAAGTGCGCTAATTTGAGCCAGTCTACGCAGTGCAAGCAAAAACGGAAGCTTGACAAATTCACTTCAGTGTCCCTTTAATACAATCATACGTCGAAAATAATTACACTGCAGTATTGATGTCAAATAAAATGAATCGCGCAAGGCGTCACCTTTAAAGGAAAGTTAGTAATTTGCTTTAAGCTAGCGGTCCCGCTTTGCGATATGTAGAATGGCGCTTGGACATACTTCTCCCCTTCTACAACAGTTTTCGAATGATAGATATTACGAAAAAAGTTAAACCTGTGATTTCGTCTGTGATCTTTCACGTCCTGCCATTTCAGTTTATTTTTACTTCCTCTCATGCTAAGTTGAGCGTGCCAATTACCTAATACGAGCTCTTTGGCGTAGGGATCCACGAAAACACATGCGTACTCCAGGATTGAGCGCACATGAGTTAAATACGGTTGTTCTTTTCAGTTAGATGGAGGTTCACTGAAATCTCGTCTCAGAAAGCCAAACACATATGCAGCTGTAACTTTTACGGTGTGCTCCTGCCTATTTAACCTCTAACCACTCCCTAAATAAACTCCTAGGTATTTATATTCCTCGGCCGTTGTCACAGCAGCATAATTTACGGTATACGTATCCAATTGGAATGAAAGTTTTCTTGTAAAGGTGCCGTTAACAGACTGTTTAACATCCAAAAACTTTTCTGAATCAGCACACCAGGATGTTATTAAATGCGAATAAAGCTGCAGGTATACGGAATCACGTTCATTCGATATAGACCGGTTAACTACACAGTACTTTTGAACAAAGCTATAGGACCAATAGTAATAACAATGCAAAAACCGATTCATCAGTTCATAGGATGAAATGTACTACGCAGAGGGTGATATGCAACACCATCATTTGCTTTTCTGCAGTCCAAGAATATACAGTCAACCACTTTAAGCTTATCTATTTCAAGAGCCAAATCATGCTTGAACTCCACAATGTGCGTTGAGCAAGAAAATCCTGACAAAATCCGTGTTTGCTAGGATGCTGGCGATTATGTTTACCCAAATGAGTCATATCCCAAGAGTAGCTAAGCTCACCTTCAAAGATCAACACTAAATTAACAGCTAGGCTTCGTCAGTGACAAGGCTCTGTTGTTATCGCAAATTTAAAATAATTTTTTTTCTAAATAGGCAGTCATAAAATCCCCTGAAGTAACATAGTGCAGGGCATGAAGTTGATCCTACCAATGCACGAGCGAGTCTCTTCTACGTTTATCACCAACAACATAGTGCAACATTGCTTGTCGCAGTTTAATTGTAAGCAGAATAACTTGCGCTTTTGCTCCCACTTGCCTTTCTTTGGTGGGGAGTCCTTGACATGGTGGCGGTTTAGCTCCTGCGTTGTTGCCGCTTGCTCGACGCCCTTGAAGGCCAGTTATTTTGGTGAACCATCTCCATCTCGGATCGGACATCTCTGGCGGATCGATGTCTCCAATGCTCTCCATTTCTTGAGCGGGCGAATAGCCTCGAGATGATGCGTCGACGAAGCCGGCGGCAGAAGCGTGGTAGCGGCGATGACTGGCGAGGCTTAGCTCACCCGTCGGTGTGGCACAGTCTTCTTGTGGCAATAAATGACATTTCGATGGCCTAAAAGGTTCCCTGCTAATGTCCAGTGAGTCCATGCACCTTGCCTGTTCACCGAGAACACTCATTACTGTTTGACAAACGATGTTCTTTCATTTAAAACGTAGAAACACGGAGCGGATGAAAAACGCGTCCCCGTCGTTCGGCTCCCTAACGGCTTTTTGTCCCCCCAGGAAAAAACCGGTCGGTCTCCTTCCAAACACGTCTGTGCATGAATTCTCGGCGCCCAGGCGCGAGCCGTTGTTCGGCTGTATGCCGTTTGCCGAAAAAAGGACGTATAACCAGGTACCTTACGTAGGCCGGTCTCCTCTTGAACACCGGTTGCCAAATATTCTGTTGCCATTCGCTTGGAGTATTGGCGTAATTCGGCCGAGGACAGCTAACCGAATGCAAAACGTATATTCTGGGGCCGTACGCCCGCCGGACGAGCGGTTCACCGTTGAAACAACGAATGCACGGCAGCCGCGCTCCGGCCGGTCTCCTTTCGAACACCAACTGCCGCAAGAATACGCATATTCTGTGGCCGGTCGCCTGCCGTGCTTCGGCTGATTACCGCTTCCCGAAGAAAAAAAAAATTCCCCCGCATTTCCCCGAGGGGGAGAATGTGAAAGTGCGAATGCACGGTTGTCGGCCCGCTTGCGGCGCTTGCGCTCGGCCCCCGCAGCCCACCCCCTCGCCGCCTTCTCTTCCATCGGGTTTGTAGTATCACGTGTACACCACGCAGTTATCAAGCCGCTATAACGCCGCTGAGTCGCCAACGCACGCCGCTGACGACGTAGTTTGAATGCGTTAAAGATATAAGGCGCGTCTAACACTGATATCACCGTCGCGTCTGTGGCTTGGTCGGTAGCGCGTCGCGCTGCGGCCCGCAAAGTCCTCGGATCGAAACCTGGCGCCGGATGCTGTTTTTTCTTTAAACAGCACTGCGGACGCCAACGCCGCCGACGCCGCCGCCGCCGCCGCCGCCGGCGGTGGATGGTTTGGGGTCGCTTATAAAGAGCATTCGCTCTTAAAACGGATGCCCTAAGGCCGTACTTCGGCCGTTCTCTTTCTCAACATCGGCAGCCGTAAGAGAACTGAATATCTGGCAGCCGGTTAGCTGCCGTTGTGCGTCCGGACACGGGCGGACGGAAAAATGCCGAAGCGCTGGTTGCCGAATGTTGGCCGTTCAATGCATGATCAGTGGCTGCCAGAACCTGGATGCTGGCCGGACATGCCAGAAAGCGGCCATAGACGGGCCGGTCCTGGGGCACACCTTCTGTGCCGCCTGGGCCTGTGCTGCCTGGGTCTAGTAAACGTACGTCTGATCCCTGGTCAAACATAACAAGGTGTTTTAGTTTTGGTTTAAAATTGTCGTGTGATTGAAACTGCTGCTTTATTCCTTTTGCTCAACATAAGAGTCAGAAAAGGCTGCGAGAATGTTCCGTGGCGTCATCCCGTTCGTTGGGAAGAAAGGGTAAGGAGAAGAATGAACAAGTGAAACGTTTCATCCCTGTCTGCCACGTGAGGACTAGCATAAAATGCTGAAACTCGAGCTCACCTTCCATAAAAACACTATGTTTCATCTCCACTTCTGGCGCATGTTGTGAGGATGTGTCAGTCACGCTAGTCACGAACATCGCGGCCGTGACGAGGACCGGCCTCAACATTCCAACAAAGCTCCCGTTCATCGCCGTTGACAGGTATAATACCTTCCCCTCCAATGTCTTCATCTGGAATTGGTTGCGTGATCTGGCTCATATCGATGTTGTGGAGTATCGGCTGCTATCGACGCTATCTTTCCAATGCATGTGCAAGCAATTCACTAAAAGCAGTCCTAACCGATGATGTGCAACATAGGGCACTTGTTATGAGGATTTGAAAAGTTTAGAATTTAATTTTTCTTTTATTAATTTTCTGCGGAAAGCGACGAGTTTTGAACATTCGTTCTCTTCGTTGACCTTGGGTGAATTGAGAAATCATTTAAAAATATTCCGTATTTCGGAATAGCTATAATCTGGAAAATGATCCACTTGTCTTCTTGCTGGGCCCACCCCTAAAAACAAGTGGTTGCACGGGAAGAAAAAATATGGAGAAGTTAGCGCCAAATATCCAACTTTCTATCGATCAATCGCTAGTGTTACATGGTAGACCGAATTTTTAAAGTTCTAGGCCTGGTTATTACCTCTCTTTGACCTCTCACTCTAGGTGGATAAACTACGTTCCATTTAGTGTTGGTGTGCACGCGCTACAGCTTTCATGAATCGAATGCCAACGGTTACCATCCCTCGGCAGCGAAAAGCATTAAAAGGTGGGTGCTGCCTCTTTTGTAACTGAAAAGTTATAGAATACTGCCTTGTGGAAATGCGGATAAACTCCAGGGGGGCACGTACCATTATATCTATCATATATTAAAAATGCAGCTCGTTTGCTTGGAATATCACTCTTTCATGTTTGATTGCCGAAGTGCCGCGTTTCTTTATCGTGTGCGCTGCGGTTGCTCCCGACATCACTTTATTGTGCAACCGTTGATACCGTCGAACGTGCACTTACGTAATAAATAATGTTTGTCTAGTACTCTGAAAGGCGAAACTCTCGCAACATATTGCCACGGGACGTGGCGGACAATCCCCGTGGTGCCATCGCCCACGACCAAGGATGGTGACGACGAAGAAGAGCTGTGTGCGCCGCGCTGCCAGGCCGGCCTCCGTTTTGGCATTATGTAAATAGTTCTTTAACCATTATGTAAATACATAGCTTCATCGCTACATGGTCCGTGTCATCTGCCGCCACGTAACATAGGCCTCCTGCGCTGGAGTTTCGGCGACATGCAGCGCCCCTAGCGGCCGACGCCTCTGGGTAGTACAAAAGCAGACGACCCTCGCCGCCCTCCATGTGTTTTCAATTACAAGCCAGAGTGAAAGTTGGTTGTGGCGCTTTGTGGCGTGTTTAAATGACTGCATACTGTATGAAATAGCCCTTAAAGTAGTTGCAGAGGCTAAACAAAATAATATCCGCTAAAAGAAGCCGATTTGTCGGCTTTCTTTTGAGCGAGCGGTCGCGGTGGTCGCGGCGTGGGACAGTATCGCCAGGTCGGGTGGTTTAACTGTTTGACGACAGTTACAGTTTTTTTCTTGCGTGCGGTCGACAAAGGAAAGTTCACGAGTAGCATAAACACGGAACGCTGCTCATCCTATATCCTGAGGTAACTGCCTAACGTTGCTTCAGCGGGAGCATGCACGCGAACGCAAGAATTGCGCAGCCGACTCACCTGACACTGCTGGCCTGGCACCGCCTTTGAAACGAGTGGAAATTTTGTTTCGTATTTTCGCAAACTAAACGATTCTTGCGTAACGTTTTAGGCCGCACGATTAACGAACGGCAGGGTACATGTGTTCTAGCGAGTAGGTGGGGCAATACGCCAAATAAACAAATTAAGCGCTATTAAAAGACGCCAAACATGCACAAATCACACGCCTGCTGCCTGCAGAGATGTGTACTTCTGTAACATCACATAACACGGCCGCATACACGGGCGGGGCCCCGAATATTTACACACGATCATCACTGACTGTGTTGGTTTTCTAATGCAGGGGTCGTCGAATCTGAACGCCGACACGGCAGTTTTGACTTCAAATGGAGTTAGACAGCGAGACAAGAACAGAGAATTGGCGTCCTCCAGTTGAATTGCCCCCCCCCCCCCTCCCCCATCTTCACACTTCGCCAAGTTATTGTCAAATATAATTAGAAATTCGCTGAATTTTTTCCCTTTGCATTCAAAGCCCCCCTCCTCCCCCCCCTTCCGGATTTGCCGTCCAGCCCTCCGCCGTGTCGGCTGCATGGAACTCGGCCGTTAGTGACCCTCATTCTAGGCTACTAAGTGCGAACTGGGAATGTATGTTGCAAGAGCGTAATTAAGTAAAGTGAGAGAAAACAAGG
Organism: Haemaphysalis longicornis; assembly: GCF_048455015.1. NCBI lineage: Eukaryota > Metazoa > Arthropoda > Arachnida > Ixodida > Ixodidae > Haemaphysalis > Haemaphysalis longicornis. The sequence continues at coordinate 217,726,965 of NW_027526361.1, forward strand.
AAAGCGAGCGGCCTCTTAGTTCGCGCGACCACTTTGTTTTACGGTCACTAATTTTGGAATCGCAAAACAGATTTCACGCTACGGTCGCGGCATTTTGTCACTGAGACACGCAACAAAACGGCAAGCTAACGCTGCACCATGTATTCGTAACGGCGACGCAAACGAGCACTGTTTAATGAAAGGGCGCGCATAGTGTGCATGTACGCAAAAGAGCGGCGCACCGCAGCAGGCGAGCCTGCGGTCCGCCGGACTCGCTGGCTTTTTAAAGCGCGATCATCGCCGATTGCGTCACTCTTCTCTTTTGATTGGCTGTTTTTGAGAAGTCTTTGTCACCTATAGTATTAGTTTAACCTAGAAATTTCACTTAAAATTGCACTTCTTACGACCATCGACCGGTGAACCTGCGAGTAGCAGACGCCGTCACGGTCCCGGCACTTTCGTCGTCGTTGTAAACGTGTTTAGCGCCGCGAAGCTTTTTCCCCTAATGCCAAGTTGATCGCTGAAATAGATCGGACGCGTCGGGGATGAGCTGGTGACCACGTCGCAAAATAATCGGGAGCGTCGAGCTCATTTTGCTTCTGTCAACACGGGATCCTATGGGACCCGCGCAGCTTTGTACTACCCGGAAGTACTGCCCGGAAGCCGCTTGCGCAGCGCCCCCTGGGCAGCGCAGGAGGCCTATTTGGTGGAGCGTGCCGGTTCGTCATCCCCATCCTGGTCCCAGCATCGCATCGCATCGGTATGGACGTTGCCGCCAGGGATATCGAAGCCGCGCCGGGCAGCCCCAGCCCAGCAGAGACCACCACACGACGATGTCCCCCGCCTCGTGTCCCCAGCCCGAAAGACCCAAGTAACGACAAGCAGAGATGAGCCGTGCTAATACAAGCCGAAGATGGATTCCCCCGCCCTTCCGTCCGACGTGGCCTTATGACCTTTGGCGCTTCGTCGCGGCTGAAGCCATTGCTGTTGCTGGGCCAGGCATCCATCAACACCATCATCGTCATTCGTGGCGGCAAGCGATTCGTCTGCATTTCTCATCGCACACTCTCGGCGTTCATTCGCCAATGGGCGTCGGCGTCGACCGGGACGGTCGTCTTCGACCGGCGGGGTGATGTCACGGGACGTGGCGGACAATCCCCGTGGCGCCATGGCCCACCACCAGGGATCGTGACGATGAAGAAGAGCTGTGTGCGCCGCGCTGCCAGGCCGGGCTCCGTTTTGGCATTATGTAAATAGTTCTTTAACCATTATGTAAATACATCGCTTATCGCTACATGGTCCGTGTCATCTGCCGCCACGTAACAATATGTGTGATACGGAGCATTTAGAATACTCTGAGAATTAATCGTACATGGTACGCAAAAAAATACACACTTTGACACCCGAAGCACAGCTACGAATCCGATTGCTTGCAAATTTATACCTTTTTACCCTGAGGAGTGTTTGAATGTGGGCTGTGAAAATTTGTATAGTTCCAGTTTCTTCGTTATATGAAGCTGATTTGAAGTTCTGTTGGTGCACCTTCAGGTTTGTGGCAGGGTGTCGTGTCGCCCTCACGCGAACTTTCGGCTCTACCCGAGCGCACGCCCTGCTGTTGCTTCAGAAGTCTACGAAAACAACGTCTCTTGCAGGTAATTCGTACACTGTGGCAGCTGTGCTTAGCACTCTAACAGACTCAGTAATCACGTGAACCCACTTCCTATGTGATATATTATCTCTGTAGCTCTTTTTTTGCCCAACGGTATTGTCCTTTTGTCGCCATCATTTGTTTTTGTTCCCCTTTGTCGCAGGCTTGATGTTACAAACTTTTGAAGCACACTCGACTTTAAACGGGTAAAAGTAGTCGCAGGAATCACAAGACCGGTCGAGTCAGCTGCAGCTGGAACGCCGCGCTTCCATTTTTCTCCGTTGAATGCAACCGGCGGACCCCAGGCTCTTGACACTTTATTACTACCTGTCGTTGCCCTCACACGTAAGGCTTTCGCGGGTGACAGAGCGAAAAGAAAAAATGAGGGGTTACCGGGAAAAGTTTTCCGTCATCTCTTCCGCAAGCAATCTCTCCCGCAAGCAATAATAATACCCAATTAATTTATTGAAATTCTTGTACCCCACGAATGCTGTAAGATCTGGTCTATCGCGGACTCCGCCACTTCTGTTTTCTACCCATAAATTAGTATTCAGTTTCGTTTTAGTCCACCATGCAACTTCCCCCCACGGAAAAATCCCCGTCTAGTCTGTCTCTGGCAAAACCATTACCATCGGTGGATCATATACATAGTCCTTTATGATTTCTGTTTCTCACGTGTCCGGCTGTCTTAAGGGTAGATATCTTTTTTGCAGCCTTTGCGATTGAAAGCGGACAATTTTCATTTTATTTATTCGATAAGCATTTTTGATGTATTGGTAGAAGCACCATCTGCAAGTTGGTTGTGGTTGTGTTGTAGGCTATCACGACAGGAAACCTTTACATACAAACTGATACGTTATAACATCTCATTGTCTTTATCAAGAACAAGAATTAAATAATACCTACCTTTCTGTGATTGAGATTATCCCAGGCTATCGTGGTCCAGTTTTCCGGTGCATGAATGTGAACTAAACACTAACTGTTTGATCGTTTCGTTTGAGGTCATGTCACCACAATGTTTGCCTCGCACTGAAAATGTACTATTTAATAAGGCTGAATATTTTTGGTAGCCACTCTTGAAAAATTCCGTCGCTTTTTTGCCCGTGCATAAACTGCGTCTGCCACCGCTAACACCGACGCATACGATGTTATCGAATACGAAACACTTAAGCGCATACCTTCCGTATAAAGTTGTAATATATGTAGTGTTATCTTACCATTACCATATATGGCTGAATTGCTCTGATTGTGGAGGCTGTTCGCATCTTTCTCGCCCCCCTCACGTCTTCCGTATCCCTGGAGCTTTTGACTCTCCTGAACTGTCTCTCCTTTCCTTGCACAATGGCGGTAGCTGCTACAACTCGTGCTACAACGAAATTCATGACAAAGCGAGAGTTTTTCAGTGGAATGCCTGCGGACTGAGACAGCTCCTCTCGGATCTACGTTAACTCGCTCTAAAGCACAAATTTCCCTTTATTGTTCTTTTGAAATCCCCATTGTTGTGCGATATACGCCTTTCCGGGTACACAGTTGTGCAGTCAAAAACTGTCGTAGAATTATCAAGAGTTTTAGTGGCCCTTAGAAACGACCTCACCACACTGGTGCATAGCTTACCACCAGACGCATCGAATGAATACGTGGCAGCAACTGTGCGGGGCGCCGGTCTGTCCTTCAAAATAATCACTGCTTACATTCTGCCTGGCGTGGCCTTATAAACAAACCACCTAGAAAGCATCATCAGCGCCACACCAGCCCAAAACATTTTTACTGGAGATTTCTACGCTCACCACCCCTCCTGGGGCAGTATAAAAATAACGGTCAAAGGCCAAAGGTATGGCATGTAAGTACATCGTCAACACTGGAGATCCGACTTTCTTCATGAGCAAGTTATCAAGTGCCCTTGACGTAGCGGTCATCTCATCGCAACTTTTTGCTAGGACGAGCTGGACCGTGGATATTGAAGGACATGGTAGTGATCACGTGCTGACCTACCTTTTAGTGGATTGTCTGGCGGGTATCCTACAAAAGCGTGCAATTCGCTGTTTAAACTGGGAAGAATTCACAACTGTGATGGAGGCGTTTGCAGACTCAGTAAGGTCATATGACTCCTTCATGGAGAAATATCAAGATCTCGTAAGCCTAGCACCAAAGTGCTGAGGTTGCCACCTAAATAAAGTACTGCTGACGCAGAGTTCGAGAGGCTTCGAGCAGTGCGTCGACGAGCCGAAAAACGAGCCCGTCGCACGGTAGCGCCTGAGCATATCCGAGCTTCCAGGCGTGCTCAGGTAGCGGTCCAGAGATAGATGGCCAAGCTTGCCAAGCGCGAATTATAGTCCTTCTGATCAAAGCTGGACCTGAGGAAGCCGATTTCCAGTATATGGCGCCTGGTTCGAATACTGCTGGCGCCACCAAGTCAACTGAACCCTTTTAGCTTCATTGCACTCAGCCCAAACACGACTGGCCTACACGTTGCTGATGCCTTCTGGAGGAAAATTACCATGGCGCCCACGCCTCTACCAACATCTCTTCGCTTCAGACCGAGGATTCGCCAGCGATGTCGTCGGCCATGGACGTGCCATTCTCAATGGCAGAACTGCTGGCTGCACTGGCCTCCATCAAGAAATACACGTGCCCAGGTCCGGATGACGTCAGCTATACAACCCTTTCGAGTTTAGGCGAAAAGGGGAAAGGCTGCCTTCTAAACGTTTTTAACAGCTCATGGTACACCGGCCGTCTAGAGCCAAAATGGAAACACGCCCGCATTGCGCTAGTTCTGAAACCAGGGAAAATTCAAACGGCCATAGTGTCTTACCGTCCCATAGCGCTCCTGAGCTGTGTCGGCAAACGGATGGAGAAGATGGTGCTTTACCGCTTGGAATGGGATCTGACAGTAACAAATGCATACCCGGCACAGATTTCTGGCGTCCGCAAGGGCCGTAGCAGAATCGATAACGCACTACGGGCTAATGCACTACGGGCTCACTGTTGGAGCTAATGTCATGCCTACATTCCCAGCAATAGGTTTCTGGGGGTGGCATTTGACAGGTCACTCACCTGGTCACCTTATGTCCGCCATCTCAAGGAGAAGCTTACATCAATCACCCGCATATTCAGTATGCTCTCCAGAAACTCCGGTGGTCGTTTCGTTAACTCTCTCCTTCGGCTCTACGAAGCGTTCTGGGTAGGCCTCATACGCTACAGAATCGCCGTTTTGGTCCCTCTTTATAAAGGAACGATCAAGGCTCTAGAGACCATGCAAGCACAGATCTTAAGGGACTTGCATTGGTGTTCCGAAAACTACGTCTACTGTTGGAACACTACGGAATGCGGACGGATGTCACCCTTGGCTCTCGGCATGCAGGAGCTTCTTCGCGTGTGTCTACGGATTCTGGAAAGACAATGTGACCGCCCTTCAGAGCCTATTTCAGTCACTGAAGTGTGCAACATCCTGCCACAGCATTACTAGCCACCAGCACTTCCTCTCCACCCGCCCTGATTGTTCCCGCCTATGAAAATAGTGACCATGGTGCCCGGAATTAGTCTCAAGGAGCGTATTCCGCCTCCGCTCGACAGTTTTTTGCTCGTGAATATATCTGCAACACATACTGTGGTCATACACATCTGTACACGGAGGTATCGGTGTCATTCATGTCATCCACTGTCGCAGTAAGAATACCTTCATCACGCACCGCCCTCAGAGCCATGCTCAGCCACATCATCTACGGCTGCTGAACTTGCACTTCTCCGGATGGCCTTGGCGCACATCATCGAGCGGCCGCCACGCGTATGGGCCATCTTCACGGACCCTCGGGCTGCACTGCAATGTTTACCGTCTTTCCCCAAAGATCACCTTGTGCTGATGTACAAGCTTTGCATATTAAAGCTCTGCAAGCGCACCATCCAATAGTACTCCAGTGGCTACCTGCCATTGCGGGATAACTGAATGTGAAGCGGACTTTGCAGCATCCACAGCGCATCATCAACGTGTATCAAAAATACCGGTGCCATTTTCTCAGGAAAATTCTTCAGCCCTTGCATCCAGGGTGGCATGGAGCATGCAGCAATCGATTTTGGAAGAAGCATCCCGTCATTACGTGCCCCTCTACTCTATATGCCCGCATCGTAATTTTAAGATGCCACCTGGGCTATCCAAGCATGACGAAGCCGTACTCCACCTTTTGCGGTTAAGTGTTGCTTACACGCGATACTCCTGCTACAAGACCCACCACTCCACCTGGCCTATGTGCCCACAGTGTGGTGTGCGTGAAGATCTGCAACCACTCATTTGTGAATTTGCTCGCTTTAGTACACAAAGAGTGCCTCTCGCAGTGTACCTGGGCCGGTCGCTCTCCGTAGGACCAGAACTGGGGGACGTATTAGGTCTTTGGAATTATTCCAAACGTACCGCTCGTGCAAGAAAAGCCTTATTGGCGTACCTTAAACACACAAGTCTTAATAGGACTTTGTAAATAGTTACAATCATATGCATTATTTTTTATCATTATAATCATCATCGTCATCGCTTTCATCTGGCGTAGCAAGCCAGGCAGCTTAGCTCGGCTGACATCGCCAGTTTTATTAAAGATCGTTCTCGCTATCTCTCTCTCTCTTGATCCAATTCCCGCATATTCTTTACATTCTTCGTAAATGTGAGCCATGGGCCATGACGTTCTTTTAGTTTAGATGTCTGTAAAAGTGATGGAAATTGTTACCTCAATAGGCCTTGTTTATAGGACATTCGCGTGCGCGTAAAATTGGACATTGTTGGCATATCGCTTCTTGTTGTTTTCATGATGTTTTCATGATGTTTTCAGCGAATCTGCAGATTGCGTCACTGCAAACTTATTATGCACGTATTTGTGCACAATGGGGAGTCCATAATTTCTGAACACAAATATACGAACAAAAAGAAAAAGTCGGAATACAGGCCAAAAAAAACCTTTTCGGGGTACATTTATCCCATGCCATTTGTGCTTGTCAACAGTACACTTCAACCATGCGCCAATGACGGCAACTGAATTAAAGGAAGCGGTAGAAAATATCTAACATTCTCGAGAAGTATAGAAAAGGTAGCGCGTTTCATCCTACTCTTTATTTGTTCGTCAGCATATAAAGCAACTTCGGGTTGCATATGACCAGTTCTATCTAGGGGGGAATAACGTAGTTTTTACGTTTTGTGGATTGCTGTTGGGATGGTCTCTTTTTATGGCAAGGTAGAGTATACAATGTTTTCTTCGTGCTTTTGCTTGAGTTTAGCAATACAGGTATGATTTCACCCTTCAGCTTCCTCGACGTTGTGTCGCTTCTGGACGAAGCGCTCCAGTTGCCCGTGACTTGAAGCCTCCCAGCTTAGATGTGATTCTTCACAAGGAGACAGCCGCACGAATTGTTGTTTTTCTGGCTGTTGTTTGCACAGTTTTGGTCTAGCATGGGTGTAATGCCCCTTTCCCATCTCCTGCGTGACGCTATATGTCTTTATTCCGCCAGGTCGGATCTGTTTTTTTTATTGAACTTTGTTTCAAATAACACAATTCACAGTGATAACGACCACTCAGCTTTTTTTACAGGTTTCTTTGTCACCTACGTTCTGCGTAGTCAACTGGCATCGCACTTGTGTACAAACAGCCGACTTAAGGAGCCTTTATTTCAGTGGAAGTAAAACATGGGTTACTCTACGCAGAAGGCGAAGGAAGGTCGAGAACAGAAATATCGCACGCCGCCGTAGGTTCCTTCTTGGGTGGGGCATACACGAGCAGACCAACTCCTACGTTCGCGCTCCACGCTAACCAAGGACCACTCCTACAGGCCGGTCACGAGTACGTGACGAAGGGTTTGGGGAGCTGATTCGGAGAATTCCGTCTCGGCTTGGGTATTCTTTTTCTTCCTGGCGTTGTGTTCCTTTCGATGACCTCCTGGAAACTCGGGACGGCGTGTGGAAGGGCTGAAAGTGTTTTCATTGAACGAATGCGCGAGGGGATGGCTGTGGCTCGATGACGGCGCCTGCCTGGGCTATCTCTCGTACTCATCGGACGCAGACGACGACTGTAACAGACAAAAACAAGAAAAGGCGATGATTAGTATGGTTAAATGGGCAGAATACAAGGTTACTGTTCTTTACACTTAAGAGCGTATGTCTAACAAGTCATCACTATTAACCACGTAGACCGTCAAGCGATTTCTCGATAACCTAAGCAACGCTAGGTAAGCAGTACCCGAGGCGATAAATCCACAAGACACTAACGAAAGTTAATAATAATGTTTTGTCTACCCCTTTTTATATAAATCAAACCAACCTAAAATTAATCTCTAAGGAAAAAAGAGTAGTAATTCAAGCGTGACGTTTGATTCATTTCCTTTCATCACATTTATCAGTGATGCAACTTAGGGGGCCTGAAAGATATTGCTGACTCCGTCAGAAAACTCTCCTTGCGGTATTTCGGAATGGGATTTCTGTGCAAAGGTGCACCGCTGCAGCTTCATCGCCCATCAGGTACGTCTTGCTGTTTTTTTTTATTCGTAGAGCAAAAAGGGTGAAGAAAAAGTTGAGCCGTTTTCCTGACAAGGGTTTCGCTCATAAAGGAGTTTCGTGCATACAAATAAACTATAGAAAAAAAGAGCTGTATATGCATAAGCTACTTACCAACTTTGTTTCTACAAAGGAAAAGCGGCAACTGCCCTTATCCTTTGCGAAAATAATTCGGCTGGAACTATCCGTATATCTATTAAACGGTACATCACAACAAGAACCTAATTATTGTTGCTTTCAATAGCATAGACGTGAAAGATCGAAAAAACGTGTTGTTGCATCCGGAGCAACCCTATACAACTACCTAACAAGGTCCCTCCTCCAAGATGATAAACAAGGAAGACTGAGCCAACTATTCGACAAAAATATTAGAGGGGGAACTGTAGTATATTGGTTACAAAAGACTGAGTTCTGACATGCCTCTCCTCGGTTTATAGAACACGCACGCACACACGCACACACACACGCACGCACACACACACACTCACACACACACACATGCACACACACGCACACGCACAAAAACGCGCGCACACCAACACGCGCACACGCGCACGTACACATGCACTCACACACACACACACACACACACACACACACACACACACACACACACACACACACACACACACAGGCGCACACGCGCACGAGCACGCGCACACACGCACACGCAGACACACACGCACACGCACACGCACGCACGCACGCACACGCACGAGCACACGCACGTGTCGGTGCGCGACTGTTGACGTTATGTTCCGTGCATAATAATACTTTATTACAAGCGTAACTACTAGAATACGATCGTAACTACTAGAAAACGCCTCAAGAACAAAAAGAAGCGCCAATATAAAACAGCTAAACTAAAAATATTGCTAGTGCTTGGGACAGGTATCACCAATCTGAGAAACTTTTCCTATCGCTTTCGGCTAAAGCTAAGCGGTCTTTCTTTCTACGTCCCTGCCCAGCATGCTACAGAATATCCCTAAACAACTCTGGAAAGCAATAAATCCGGACCATTCTAAACGGATCTGCTTGTATGACGAACATAATTGTCCGATTCCAGCGTCTGATGTTGCCCGAAAATTAAATTATACCTTTTCCTCGGCGTTCACGAAGGAGCCCGATAAATAATTACCGACCTTCCCTCTCTACGATCACCCAGTCATGCCCGGCATTACCTTTGAGGCTAACGGTATCATGAAACTGATTGAATCTCTCAAGCTCACTTCTTCATCAGGCATAGACGGCATCAATTCCAAAATCCTAAATAAAAAACTATACACACATCCAGTATAATACTCTCGCTCATTTTCCAGCAGTCGCTATCATATGGAGTGGTGCCGCAGGACTGGAAGGTGGGCAAAATCATTCCAGTGCCAAAAAAAGGTAATCCATCGTCCGAAAATAGCGACCGTCCTATCTCGCTCACTATTATATTGTGTAACCTTATGGAACATGTTATTTATTCCCACATTACAAAATTGTTAACATCCCTTAACTTTTTCCACCCCAATCAACATGGCTTTGTTAAAAGACTATCATGCGACACCCAGTTAGCTTTATTTATTAACGACATTAGTACAAGCCTCGACATGAATGTACCTGTAGACTCCTTATTTCTAGATTTCGAGAAGGCATTTGATAAAGTCCCACATAACAGATTATTTCTAAATTTATCTCTTCTAAACCTTGACACCGCTGTATTTGCTTGGTTGCAAATTTTTTAACTAACCGTAAGCAGTTTGTATTCGCCAAGTCCCACTCTTCTAGCCTATCTCCCGTTCTCTCAGGAGTGCCTCAAGGAACAGTTTAGGGACCCTTGCAATTCCTAATTTACATCAACGACTTGCCAACTAATATCCAGTCTAACATACGTCTCTTCGCTGATGATTGCGTCTTTTATCGTCCCATCTACAATAGCAATGATAATATATTTCTCCAGCGGGATCTTAATATTATTATAAATTGGTGCGATACATAGTTAATGTCATAAAACGTTACTAAAACCTCAGCAGTGTCATTCCATCGCAGGCCGGCCTACATTTCGCATTGCTATGTATTTGGTAATTCTAGTGTTTCGTCTATAAAAACCTATAAGTATCTAGGTGTAACTTTAAGCCAGGATCTTACTTGGACAACTCACATTACTGACATGACCAATGATACCAATCGCGTTCTTGTGTACTTGCGCTGAAATTTACGTTTTTGTTCTACATCCGTCAAATTCGTAATTTGTTCTAATCCATCAAATACGTTTTTGTTCTACATCCCTAAATCCTATCGAACACTCATACGACCGAAGCTTAAATACGCATGTGCAATCTGTGATCCCCACCTTCCTATGTTATCTAATACCCTTGAATCTGTACAAAACTGCGCGGCAAGGTTTATTTTTTTGGACTATTCCTCTCACACGAGCGTCACTAATCTAAAAAGCCGAGCTAATCCTTCTCTACTAGAAACAAGGCGCAAAGTTAGGCGGTTCCGCTTGTTTTATAAGTTCTATCATTATCGAACAGCTCCCAACGTGATTGAAGAAGTACATCGTCACTCTGACCGCGTCCACCACCCATTGTCTGTTTAGCCAGGAAAGACGCTCACCTTCGCCCATCAGAATTCTTTTTTTATCGAATCAGCCAAAGACTGGAATGGTCTTCCCGCCGACGCCGTGGTCCACTCCAGTCCCATCCGTTTTCACGAAGCCATCGAAGAAATTTTCTACTGACTTTCAACCACTGTATTATTATTGTATGTCCACCCCTTATGTAAAACCCGTGTACAGGGGACTTTGAGGTTTGATAAATAAATAAAATAAACAATTGGCGAAGCTTGCACTTCATTGCGCAAGGCTTCAACCATAGCAGATGGACTCTGGCCATAGCGACGCTTCAGAATTTTTTCGGCACCACTGAAGGACGCATCAACACGTATTTGCACAAATTTGAAGTTGTTTATTTACATATTTCGTCGTCGCTTTGCACTGTACTTGTAGTAGACATCGTCGTATGCATCGATGTCGTCGTGTTCCTCAAGCAAAGCAGTACATGCGTGGTTGCGCTTGGGCGCATCGGCGGCGCGTACGTGCGTGAAGCATGCGCGGCGTCCCTGGAGTCGCGTCGAGGTTCCCTAGAGCAGGCGCTGCGCCAGATTTCGCTTTGGTAGTTGCTAGGGGACGTGAGGGGCTCCTCGGGGCTTCCGCAAGTGTTTTTTGCTAAAGCCAGTGCGCGTGCCAGTACGCTTGGCGGTCGCCGCGAGGCACACGCTCACGAGCGCCTTACTTCTTGTTTTTTAACGCGTTACGTGTCAGGATTTATACCATCTACAACGGCTCTGCTGTTAAATAAGGCACACGCTGACGCTACCAAAACGTCGTCCCGTGGTCCAGCGTCGCCCCATGTCTGTTTTGTCCAGCGTCGCCCCATGTCTGTTTTTTTTTCTTCTACACTGACTATACACTACTTCAGCAATTCTTGTGCGCTTACTTATACAGCAATCATTTCGTCATGTTCTGGAGGCTTCGGCTTTCATTGTGACAAAGAGGTCCACCCGGTTTGATGCTCCCGTGCTTTCGCATATACCCACAACTATGTTGTGTCCCCACACCTCCCAGACAAGAAGCAAAGAATAAATTTATAACTAGAAAAAACTTTGCGCTGCAAGGATTGCTAGGAATATATAGGGTTGCAGTTGTAAAGTCTGACCACTTGTTAGTACAGTTTAAAAGAGTAGAAAATGAATGCTTCGCATACTGTCATTTATGAGTACTTCACATCGGCTGTGTTTGGGGAATTCTGTATAGAGTAATACTGCAAGTTGAGGTGGGAACGTTTGGTGTCTGCAGTATAGAGTTGTCTGTGTGCTCTTGAAGCTTGCGATAAAATTTTGGAAGATGGCAAAGCTTCGCCTTTAAGCGCGAAACCCTATAGGCACATTAGGCTGATGCTTGCCTAGCAAGCAGCAGCGCCGTCTTCTATATCCTGGTGGTTCGGGGGGGGGGGTAATTTCTGCTGTGAAAGATGTCCGCATATCACAAGCTCGGTTCGTAGCCTTCATATTACGTAAGTGTCGGCGCTCTGTCCCACACACAAACTGCCGGGATTATCCCGAGTCACGCACGGGCGCCCACACTAAGAATGCATCTATGTTAACGCCATGATAACAAGGCCGAGAAGAATGAACAGGTTATGTGGCCCAGGCGAAAATATACCAGTCGCTGCTATTGTAGACGACCAGTCAGATGCATTCATCACAGCCGCCTTTCTTTACATCCTGTCTCCGTGTACATAGATTGTTTGTACGGCGTGCTGAATGCAGTCGGTGATAACTGCTCCAGAAATCTGCGCTCCTGTATCGATGCCCTAGCGTGCGCTGCGGTCAACTTTAGTAGGAAAAGTGCAGCGCTCACATCGGCCTCTGTGCGGCGCAACGTGCCTGTAGTATCATTGTCCCCCATTCGCATCGCATGAACACTTTCCGAACGGCCAGAACCTTTAGCTCCTGTTCGCACGGCATCTTTCTGTCAGCCCCTTAAAGGGGCCATGTAGACAACATACAAGTTGGCTTTATTCGAAAGATTTAGAGTCTTCTAGTACCCTCCGCGCTTGTCTGGAAGCAAACAATGCTTTATTCACTGAGAAATTAAGCATTTTAGGCCAAAATGTCGTTTATCACGCTAAATTGTGTTTTCGTAACGTCGACGATGAGGCATCCAGAGTAGGGCCCTAAAAGTAAAGATTGTCTTTTCACCAGAGATACTACAATCTCACACATGGCGGTGTGGTTATTTTGTTTATTGCCCAATTTCATAGATGGCGCTGCAATACTGCTGAAGTGCCGGAGTTCGCACTTTGTCACTGGTCGGGCTTCTATACCTGCCGTATTTTTATTGGGATGCATACTAGTCGTTTCCTAAAGCGTAAGCCATGACTCTACAAACATGGTCACGTAAGGGGCTGTACCGCTTATGTCAGTTTGTCAGTGTTGTCTCACACTAGTCAAACGCGTCAGCGGCTGTATTAGGCCGTGTCAGCCGACGAAGTGACAGGCACACTAACTGGATCGGGGTTTAGGTGTTCGTTCGTAACATTAAATGTTCACTCTACCATTCTTACTACTATAAAAAGAATGTGCCCTAGATTTAAGCACAAATTGCTCTTTAGGCAAGCTTACAAGCCCTGTCTAATTTGTGTTTGCTTTTGCCAGCCTCAGTCAATCGCACAGCTGGGCATATGGCATCGTAGGTTCTGTTGCGGGGAATGAGCTAGTCGGTCGCCTGGCCATTCTTTTCTAGGAGCGAAGCCCCTTCGGGGCTGGCGATCTTGGTTTCTCCTGTCGTCGTCATAAGCGTCGTCTCATGTATTCACGGTACTAAAACACCGAGAAACTCGTGTACGCCTCGCGCTAGATAGCTTTGTGCTTCAAAGACAAGAGGCTTTTACAGCAGAGCTGTATACCTATACCCCTAAACGTTTTCATCGCCGTTGGCAGAAACGCTAAGGCGCCAAGAATACACTTATAAACTACAAGCTTCGCCTCTCCTCAGGTTTTGCGTTAGTGGAGGTGGCCCGAACTTTTTTTCCTGGGAGTTTAAAAGTATACAATACCACTCTCTACTGACTTGAATGGGCAAAATTATTGTTATCGTTTTAGACGGATGCATAAAAATATATTATTCATTTATTCTGTTGTCTCATAATTAGGCATCTCATTCATGTCTGCTGAGTGTTTTGCTTCCGTCGTTGGGACAAGAAAAAAATATCTTATTTGACTATGCCTCCATTCATAAGTTTATCGATGTTTCAGATACGTTTTCTGTATATATATTCGAAATTCTCCTATGCGGACTGGTGTCGGTCACTCTTGTCCACTCCCTTCATTTCTTTATACGACTACTGCTTGTTAAAAAGCTGGCGCATTGTTAAGGTCCATAGGCACTCTCGCAGCAATATTTCCCAATGGAATATTACCCCATTTTCTAACTTCCTTTGAAAGAAAACTGTACGAAACATAGGTTCGGGCATTGTCCGTGCTTGTGAATAAACCTAGTCTTAAATTTTTAAAGAACCATTTTTTACAGTTACCCTTTTCATTTTGAAATATTTTGGTAAATTGCGAGTGGTAGAACTAATAATATATTCCTAAATGGGCCTTGCAGACAAAACACCTCGTTGGAATCATATTGATACCACTTTAAATGTAAACTACGCTGAAATAAGCTATATCATTAGGAGATAAGGGAATGGCCATGGGACCAACTAGCGCATTGCCCACGCTATAACCTATGTGGCCTAATATGCACAGTACTGTGATTGGCTGAGGCCAGTAAAAATAAACGCAAGTTAGGGAGGACTTGTAAGCTTGCAGAACGAGCTATTTCCGCCTAAATATAATGCATACTCATTCTGTAAAATTAAGAATGTAAAATAATGTAAATTTAATGTAAATGTAATGTAATGTGATGTAAAAATCTGTAAAATTAATAAAGAAGAGTATAACGACAAGTGCGTACTGCTGTTGGCCCTGCGCGCACCATACCTGTTGTGGCTGCACAGCAGTCCGACGGTTTGGGGTTGTCTCACACTACACTAGCCGAGTGGTGTAAGCGATATCAAAGAGTTTTAGCATGGCGGCTAGCGGAGGCTCACGCTACGGCGGTGGGATACCGGGACCCAACTGCGCATCTGCGTATAGGGAGGGCGAGCAGGTAGCCCTTCAACGGAGTGAATGCGCAGGCATAGCGAGGACCGGCCCGTGGAAGTTCTCCACCCTACTAGCACGAATCCGCAACTGCCCAGTCTAGTCACGGTACCCACCGTCGTAGCGTTAACGGGCGCTACCCGCTATGCTGAAACTCTCTATTGTCTAACGCTACCCTGTTTGTCGAGCATACCCCGTCTTTCACGAAACGATTACTAGCTACCGTAACAAAATCAAGCCAGGCGCAAATACGGTCAAGAACAAAGCAAAGGCGGGGCGCGGTTTGGCGCAGTATGGTGGTGCCATCTAGGAGGACTGACGTAAAACAAGTCTCCGCAGTCCGCTGCAGGCTAAACAGCCCTTCGCTTGAAGGGCTGTTTACTTTATGTCATCACAGACGTCACGAAACACACTATTTGGCGGAAGAATCACAATTTTAACACAAATCGATCATTTTCTGAGTGAAGAAAGCGTCGTTTGCTGCCGGACAAGCGCTGGTGGCACTATAAAAACCCAATCTTTTCGAAGAAAACACATCTATATTTTGTCTGCATGGCCCTTTTAAAAATGTTCTCTATGCGATGGTATTTTGCTTTCTTAATTATTTATAATAAGAAGACCTGAGTTAGAGCAAAAATTGTTGCATTTGTTTTACTTTTTAATGAACAAATTCTTGTTTAGGTAATAATTGTTTGCTTACATTTTTCCCACAACTTTTTGCATCCTAAATGCGCGGAGTACTGTTACCTGTTTGGGGAGTCTTTTTCGAGCACTGGGTTGGTAAGTGTGTGTCCAGAAGTACCACGCGTTCAGAGAAACGTTGCCACATCCGCAAAAATATATGGAGACCCCTGCGAGGGACGTTAACAGCCCCAATTTATGTGCTGCACTCATTAAAATTACAAAAACTATCTTCGTAGAGCAACCTAAGGAGTCCCTCCCTGCAGCACAAACATAAAATAAACCGTGGAATACAACAATTATTATATGGTTTTAGCCTTATACCTTCTAGTTCTACTTTGTATCTGATGCCTCGAATCACAGGCTGGACCTATATTGAGGTTAATAAAGTTTATTTCACAATGTCACCGTAAAGTAAAAGAGGAGTTATCAATGTGATTTGCATTTCCATCGGCCATCACAGATCTTCAGTTTAGAGTAAAATCAACCACGCTTTCAAGGTTTCTAGTAAAAGTATAAAATATGAGACATCCTTATCAGTGTACACAGGAATGTATGTCTAGTATATAGCTTAGACTTTCGTCTATACACAAACACTACATCGCGGAGGAAACACTCAAAATAAAAATGTTGTTATGCATTTCCCTTTTTACTGTATACCTAAAGGTAGGACCGTCCAGCCATGAAATGTGGGGAACATTGAGAAATGTGATGCTCTTTTAACATAAACATTTTGGCAATTTGGGTTTACAGCTTTCGAATGTGAAGGCGTACACTTTCCCACAAATCATCATCATCATCATCCTCAGCCTATCCACGCCCGCTGCAGGGCAAAGGCATCTCCAATTGTTCTACAACTACCCCGGTCCTGCGCTAAGTGCGACCAATTTATCCCTGCAAACTTCTTGATCTCTGCCCTCCATCTAACTTTCTTCCGCCCCCTGCTACGCTTGCTTTCTCTAGGGATCCACTCTGCTACCCTTAATGACCAACGGTTATCTTGCCTTCGCGTTACATGCCCTGCCCACGTCCATTTCTTTTTCCTAATTTCTACTAATATGTCCTCAACACGCGTTTGTTCCCTGACCCACTCCTCTCTCTTCTTGTCCCTTAATGTTACACCTATTATCTTACGTTCTATTGCCCGCTGAGTCGTTCTCAATTCGTCGTTCTGAGTCGCCCCACAAACACATGACGGCTAAAACTAATACACGCCGCCCGTGAGTAAGACGTCACAAAAAAAATTTCGAAAGTTGTTCCACTAAGATGACAATATTCTAAAAAGGAGCATGTACCAACTGCGAGACCAATGACATTCAAAGTGCATAAAACTGCAGAAAAATGAAACTTTGGAGGCACTGGTGTCACTGTGCTGTAGTGTCATCCTAACCCACTGCAGTCGCAGTTAGCACACGGCCGAGATCATTGCAGATATATAACAGAGGCCCTTGCGCTGCAGTGGGCGCAGCTAGGCTGATGACCACGACGACGACGACGGCAATGTTGTTGTTGTTGTTATTGTTGATGTTGATGATGATGACGGTGGTGGTGGTGCTGGTGGACTCAGTACAATAAATAATATCAGGTGGAAGCTGCACTCGGCAATCGCTTCCGAGTCATCTTCACAAACCATGCGGACGCCACCCTTTTTAGTCGATGGCTAGTTGGATTGGCGATGCATGCCTACAACCCAGTAATTTAGGCCACGTGTAACGCTGTTAATTTATCCTCACCTCTTATCGAATTCTAATATGTATTTTGTTTTAACATGTTTACTGTCAATCCTCTGATGCCACAGTCTTAGTTCATCGGCCCCTTTGGAAAAACAGTCGAGTTTCTTTTTGGCCGGCTGATGTGCGTAAATGTATTCAAAGAAACTGGAGGGGAAGAGGAATCGGCACGCAAGGAAAAACCATCTCCCCTGTAAGAAAGCCGCTTATTCAGAAAACAAGCTCGTATTCATTATTTGACAGAAAAAAGAGTGCCAAGAAACGAGAATGGAGGACGAACGAACTGACAAGCTCGCCTGCCTACTTGCAACCGAAAGTTTCTTATTGCAGCATTTCTGTAGGTTAACTGCTGCCACCAGCTTTTACTTTTCTTTGCGCTGTTTTGTCGCCAAGTATTATCCCACTATCCCGGCTTGACACCTTAGTATGCATTGTCCCGCCCGTAGCCTCAGTCAGGAAAGCATCTGTTTCAACTAAAGCCACCGCGCTTCTATGGCTCGACTGATTCGTTTCGCTCGAACCGACATATTGAATTTCCGTTTGGAATGTCTATTTTCTACACAGCTTGAAATTTTCAGGAAAGCGGAGGCCAATATGTCGGCTATTGAGGTGAACGCGTGGGTTTTTATTTTTGAAATAGAGGTGTTGGCGCCGCTATGACGCTGATTTACCTACAGATGTAAATGATATTCAACTAACTAGAATGGATGGACAACCACATATTCTTTTGACCTCACGTGTGCGACCTCAACGTAAATGGGCCTCGACCTTAACACGTGAACTCGGTTCAGGAGAGTGAAGAGTGTGCCAGTTCTTTAGAAAGTGCAGTTTGCGGTTTTAACCCCAACCTCAGCGAACGAATTCGAAGTTGAATTAAAATAACTCGACACCTGCGGATCAGCTGAGATTCAGGATACCCGGTGTTAATGAACGGCCACTTTTATCTTTAAAACAACATTAATGCAAACAGGAAGGAGGAAGACGAGACCATACGTTTCGCCAGTGTGTTGTTTGCCACGACAGTAAACGGTGACAGACGTTCTGTAAACGGCGGGACTAGGTTTATGGTATTTACTCATTTTTTTAAATACCAAGCCTTGCCATGGATTCAATGTCTTCTCTTTACTGTCTTCGTTTAAGCGCTGGTTCACTATTTTAAAATAAACCAACTAGCCAGAACCCAAACGTTAGTTAGATTCAGCGTCACGAAATCGCTGAGAAAATAAGTGTGTACCCTTGTACAGGAAAGGTGCTGACAAAGTTGCCAGTTTACAAGAACCAATGCGTTTAGACTGCGCAAAAAAAGATTTCTTTGGGGTCAATATATTTATCTTTTCTTGAAAGTATTCTTCATGACCATAAAATCTTGAGTTAAGTTGCGATATCTCTCCGAGATCACTGTGATTGCAAAAAATGTTATGCTTTAAAGCTCTACTTTTCCCGGAAGTAATTGTATAAATTCTCATTGTTCTTAACCAGCTGTATGGGAACTGCATAGTTTGGAGAGAGTGTCCAAGGCTTTTCAACAATTGTCCGATGTAATGAACGATGCGTGAGAGATTGGCCAGAGAACCTTGGTTGTACCTTCTGTCGGTGTCATTGGGTACGTCTTTCATTAGGAGTTCTTAAATAGCTTACGTAAGACAAAAAAATTGAGCCGCTTATCCAGAAAGGTACTGCCACAGTTTCTGCGGAACATTTTTTTCAGCTGCACGCAGCCTGCCTGTGATTAATTCAGTTATGATTATAGCAGGCAGTCAAACAAAAAAAAATACCACTTTAGTTCAGGTTCAACTTTGGGTGGGATAATTTTTTTCCGTTTGAGTTCCGGTTGGAGTAAAAAAGTTCGTTCAGTAAGGCGAATAAGACATAGGTACGAAAAACTAACACTCTGTAGTCCAAAGGCGCCCCGAAGAAAATAAATGGTCGCCATCCCGTTATGCGAAAGTAGATTCCAGCGAAGCTGTTCTAGACCACTGCAAATGCGTATTGGGAAGGGTGTGAAATGTTTCTCGTCATCTCGGTGGGCTTGTCGCTTGCGCTCTGCTTCGCTGGCGGCAAATTCTGGGTCCTGCCTAGCCTGACGCATGCGCTCGGTGTCTTGGGCAAGAACTACTCTGTTTAGTGGACCCAGTCCTCCCTAGCCTGCAGACATAATCAGCAAAATATTTACCGGAAACACATATTTGGAGGGGGAGGGTCCTATTTTTCGCAGGTGCCTTATTCATCAAGCGGTTTCGATGCTTGTTTTGTGGTTTTTTAAAACGAATACTGAGCTGTAAAATGTATGCCTGATTAGCCTCACCCATGCGCTCGGCGTCTTAGGCGAGAACTGCTGGGTCCTGCATGGTTTTTTTGTTGAATATAAGAAATTGTCCGGCCAAGTAGAGGCTAACAGCTTTCCTGTGAAACTGCCAGTATGGTTCTCTCAATAGACGGCTTTGTTCCAGTAACACTGATTCCAGGTTTAACGCCAATATTTTGCAATTAGGCTAATTAGGCTACATAATGGGGAAAAACTTCAATTTTTGGCGGTTCGCAAGCTATTTTCTCGCCCAGCCCTTCTAACGTAACACAGGTATATACGGTAGGCATCTTTCGACCAAAGCCGCCAAGCAAAGCCACCCTATAAGAAAAATGACGGTGGGATTTTGTGACGTCTCCGAATTTGTTCGGCCGGACCACTTGAATAATAACAAGGAGTTCACGCACTTACAACTACAATGTCCAATATTACGTGACTGGGACCTGCGGTTGGTCGAAACTTGTGATTATTTAAATATTCATTAGCTTTTTTGGTGTTAACAACATCCTGCGGTGGCGGAACAGAGTTGGGAAATTTACTAAATGCTGGAGTTATTCAAGAAAGTTTTATTGTATCCTTATCGTTCTTTGAAGTCGCCAGCAGCGCCTCTAGCTGCGAGACGCAGCAGAGACATACCAGCGACCATAAGCTTAGGCGACTAAGCGTTCCCTTTACATCTCTTAAGCCCTTAAAGCAGGCCAAAAATGGTAAACAAATTCTGACAATTGTCTACTAATGTGCTGACATTCTATCCAGCTGCTCTTGTGTACTCCGAACCTTTTGGTTACTCGGCTTCACCACTATAAACAGGCGCAAATCTGGGGTGACATTGTATCAGGGGTAATTTTGGCAGTCAAATCAGAGTATCAAAACCCACGCAGCTAGCAGTCAAATTAAAGTATCAAAGCCCCACGCAGCACGTTGTATTCTTCTAAATCATAAAATGCAACATTGAAGCACGCTTCAAGTGTGAGTCGCTGATGCGCTGTGCAGCAATTGTATTACCAGCGTGCCAGTACACAGTCTTTATCCCCGAGGTATTACAAAATAAGCCATTCTCCTGCCACTAACTCGTAGCATGTTAAGCAAAAAGGAATCGCAATATTTTGATTTTTATTCAAATAGGAATTGAAACATTCCGCCGGGGAGCAAGCACCAATCCGTTCCTTATTAGATATTTTACCGTCCATTTGGTGTACACGTAGGCCTAGACACGAAGGCCTAGAAGCGCGATGTTGATGTCCATAATAGCAGCACGTTGACGAGGGTGTGATATCTAGCTTTCGGAGCCTTGACCACTAGGCGCGGTCATCAGCAATATACCATTTCCATATTCATCTTGGTCGTCGAAGCGCTCCCAACCTACCAACTAGCCTAATTGTCCGTTCCGCGGCAGAATATTTCAGTATGGGTGCATAATCCCTCCTCATGAACATGGATATGGCGTTGCTAGTGTTGGGATGGACTTGGGAGATAAAACCCAGTCGGTGATTGCGAAGTTGATGGTGTAGTGCAATCTACTGTTCAAGGGAATCGGCGAGCGCGTGGCCGCCTCGCTCCACGAAGCGCGGGCACCGAGAAGTGGGAAGAATCAGAGAAAGCCGGCATATGCGCACTGAACGTCGGAGGCGGGAGAAGCCAGCGTTGGAGAAGCCGCCCGGTCTTCTGTTATTCTGCTTTGCCGTGTCTCTCTGCACCCTGCGCGTGTGAAATTTCCCAGCTCTCGGAAGCTGAGCGGTATGGCGGAGCGTAGTAGCAGACGATAGGGCGGCTTCTTCCGCCTGGGCCGGTAAGAGCGCATGTGCCGGCTGTCTCCGATTGTCGCCACTTGTCGGCGCCGGCGCTTCGCAGAGCGCGGCGGCCACGCGCTTGCGGGCTCCCTTTAACAGTTGACCACAGTGTACGTCAAATAAAGAACCCTAAATAAAGTCAATTGCGGAATATCAGCAACCAATTGTCAAACCATACCGTCGTGAACCAGTAACCGTTTACTTTAACACGAAAGTGCTTTATGCCTGCATACACGAACGTTTCATTACGTCATAGCCGTCTCGGAAATGACTCCAGTACAACGAATCAAGCGGCCTATAACGGGTGCACCCCTTCACGCAGGATCTTCTTGCGGCGACGCATCCTTTAGTACCAAAGAGTAGTACGTTATATGCTTAAGGTTGTTCGATTTCGGGTTTTATATATTAACACGAAATTGGTTTATACCGGGATACACCAAGATTTCTCTGACGTCATATTCGTCACGGAAATGACGCCAGTACAGTTTTGCCGAAGCGACTGGCCGACGGGGCGTTTCTAGCCATGCAATCCCAGAAGAGAGTTGCCGACCGCAAATCCTACTCATTTCGCATCAGATTTCACTACACATTGCACTTTCGTGTTTTACCGATTCCTATGACACAGAAATCAACCACAGATTTTTGGTTCAATTACGGTTCCCTACCACTGAGTTTAAAAAATGTTGCGTCGGGTTCGGGGTGGGGGTCCGATTCACATGCAGCAAAATATCGGTGCGGTTGCTGTTGTCTTATTGGTTTAGACACCCTCAATGTATGGAAGATATCGACCTTCAACAGCTACGGTAGATTTCGAATACCGCCCGCTTGCAGTTCCACTGAAAATTCGTTATTTCGCGCATGTGCGGTGAAGCTGGCATAGAAAAAAACCTAAAACCACCGTAAGCTTTTCTTTTCTTCCCTGGATAGCACGTATGCAAACATTCAGCGCCGGTTTTCAAAACTTCTTCGCTGGCCGTTCACCGGGGTGTAGGAAAGAAGCAAATAAGCCGGTGGAAAGATAAATTCGACTCGCCATACGACCCGCCACTTTCCGAATCCTCACACGGCCATCGGTTGGACGCCTAAACCGACGGGGAAAAAGCAGAGGAGGAAAGGGAACTGCGCCCTCATTTTTTTTTTCACAGGTTATATAAAGAAGCCCGCAGTCAACAGCTGTGAGTGTATATGCAGCTCGGGGGTAGCTCGTTCTAGCTTTCGGACAGCGGGTCGCGGTCGAACTCATATCGCCACCTATATTGCCACTCGAAGTGCCACTCGTCGAGCTTGCATAATATAATGCCACGCGCGGTAGATGAGGGTCTCGCTCCCAATCGCAGTCTGGCCTTAACATCGGAACGGTGCGAATCGTTATGGGAGGAGTGACCTTCAAAGGGATAAGCACTTGGTCGCGCACCTTGCGTTTTAGAGGGGGATATAGAAAACGAAATTAAACTATTTTTTCTTTTGTTTGCCCCAAAACTGGCGGTTGTTTTATTATCACTGGATGGTATCGCTTTTTGAAATGCCCGTACCGCAATGAATGAATGAATGAATGAATGAACTCTTTATTAAAAACCACAGGTGCATTTGTTAGGGCACCCGCCCGGTCCGGTGGAGTGGATGCCTAGTCCGGGATATCTGGCTGCGGTTGGCTGCGCGAGCCCCTTGCACCAGGTCGAGCTGGAACGTAGGGTCATTGCTGGTCAACCGCGCCGTCCACTGTTGTATAGAGGGGTTGGGGATTGCGTGCAGGTCCGGTGTCTTTTGGCACTCCCACACCTGATGGTATAGGGTAGCGGGCGCTGGTCAGTAGTGGCAGGTGGCTGGATAGTCTGTCGGATAAATGGCATGAAGAAGGGCACGGTGTGGATACGTGTTAGTTTGAAGCCATCTGAACGTTGTTGCTTCATCCCTTGTGAGTTGGTGGTGTGGAATGGGGAAAATTTGCCGTTTCTGTCGGTAGTCCGCCAAGATATATGTGTAGCGCAATAGAGGTTGCGGATTAGGTGGAAGAGGTGGTGACTGCCCCGTGAGAGAAACGGCCCGGTGTGTGTAATCACGGGCAGGGGCGTGAGCCGCCTCATTCCCCTCAAGGGATTCGCGTCCTGGCACCCAAACTATATAAACTTCGGTAATGCTCTGTCTGGTTAAAAGAAGACGAAGTGCCGTTTTATAAATTCGACCTTGTAAGTAACATGTATAAAAGTACCCAGTAAGTGAATACATGACCATCTCATTAACCAGGCGTAGCACGTTGAAAAAAAAAAAGACTTTAGCTGCTATAGACAGATTTAAACGAATTATAGTAAATAGTTTTCAACTCCTTGGCAAGAAATTATCTAATGTAGACATTTTGTGCGATTGTCCAAGTTCTCTCGGCTGGAGGTGACTTGTACACACACACACACACACACACACACACACACACACACACACACACACACACACACACACGCACACGCACGCACACACACACACACACACACACACACACACACACGCACACGCACACGCACACGCACACGCACACGCACACACACACACATGCACACACACACACGAAAGCTATCAGAAGACTGCTTTCAAGATAACCTGACTGGTTGCACGAGGTACTGGTGAAAGGAAGATTTTCGGGCTCCGAAAAAGACTGGTGCCAATTGTACTAAAAATTGAATTGCAAATCCTATTGAATCGCAATCATCATCATCAGCTGCAGCAGCAGTAGTAGCAGCAGCAGCAGTGGTAGCAGCAGCAGCAGTAGCGCCATCACCAGCGTCGTAATAATCAGCGCCGCCATCCTTGTATGTCCACTGGAGGGCAGAGATCTCTCCCACATTCCCACAGCATTCCCGTCTTGTGATCTCCTGGTGTATTCTTTAGAGAATGTTGATTGTTATATTTTACGGTCCGTATACACCCTTGTCCATATACAACGTATCCATATATAACAGTTCTTGTACAAAATTGAATTTCTAGCGCACACTTTCTTTTGGTTCTGTACGAACAATTGTGGGCATTTTTAAACGTTTTGTCGTAATAATAACTGCAGGTTAAAGAAGAGAACTGGAGAAGTGGTGTAACAACCTATAAAAGTTTGCAGTACTCTATTGCAATAAACATGCGAACCATTGCGTTACGCCGGTAGTTTCGCACATTTCGTTCAGCCGCGTCAAATACGGTTTTGATACAGTGTCAAACAGATTACCCCGTCTCTTCAACGCCCTATACATGCACAGAATGCCGACGTGCAACAAACCCCGCTGAAACAACTTCCGTTGTTCGTTGCCTCAGCGTGACTTCCTGTTTGTTTTGGCGCATTGTGATTTGATAAGTGCCTGCTAGTACGGTCGACTGTACTTGATGTCTCCTTCTCTTTGAAGTAGATCGAACATTCTTTTAACAACTACTTCGACACGACCATTCTTTTTCATCATTTTTTTGTCGTAAGCGTTGTATTTCAGCATTGTTGGTTTTTTTGTTTTGTTTTTTCTTCTCTGCTGACATGAATCCTGACCTGCTGAGGCCTGTGCTCTACGTTGAATACGGAGGGTACCTTTTGCATAAATTCTTCTTTTTTGCTGCGGTCTCTACCAACGGCACAAATTGCGGAACATGCTTTTAATTCATCGTTTTCCCCTCCTTCCCTCCTTTTTCTTGTCATCTTGTAGCCACGTTTGCTTTGTAAGTTTTATATTTAAACATTGGTTTTTTCTTGTGAGCCCACGTCGATCCTACGATGATGATTGTGCTAAATGGCGCAGGGGCGTCTAGGCCAAAGAGCGCCAAAACAAGGGTGTGTTAATGTCGCAGGTCGATCCTGTACGTGCTGATAATGACTATATCTTTGTATAATTTTTGTTTTTTTGCGTCTGTCTGTAGCTTTTGCACGACTTGACACTTTCTGCCACTGATAAACGGGCCGACAGGCAAGTCAGGATGCTCTAGTGCAGATTTTAACAAGCTTTACCACCCATAAAGGCAAATAAACAAATCTTCAAATTGTTCAAACATTTGCATTTAGTGAATTTTTTGAAAAAAAAATGAAACACGATTAAGGCTTAGATGCTGCTGGTGGCCTAAAAAAACAGTTTGTATTGCACGGCCGTCGATGTTGGAACATACCTGAAGTTTTATGAATAAAAACGAACTAGCAGCTTACTCTTGGCAAGATATTCACCTAATTTCGGAAAACTAAATGTTTTCCCAGTAAGCTGCGGATTATTTTATGTAGTAAAGCAGCTTACATTGGTTGGCGTTTCTGTTTTCTTAGACGGCAAGACGTTCTGCAACCGCGTCATCATAATCACGTGCCTACTACTTAATCTTCTACACAAAGTACAGCGACCTTGCAATCTGTTTTGCACGCAACGACGACAAACCTAGTCATATATTTTGCACAACTATCAATAACGCAACTAGTATTGACCCAATCTTGAGGGATCGATTACTCTCCTTCCGTGCTTTTACACTTTCCTCCCACCTCTGTAAGTCGTTACCGGCTATCATATTATACCCACATTGTCGTGTAAAAAAACAAAAAGAATTCTGCCTGCAAAACACACGCTCTAAGTACTTGATTTTTGTAGCCCCGATTCTGTAGCGCACTATCGGAACGCTCAATCGATTTCTTAGACGCATTTTTGAACAAAAAAAAATCCTGAGATCAAGGTAACAAATAAAACACATAACATAGTGCTAGGAACTTGTTTGACAATGCGACCTCATAGTTATTACCCCTTAGACACGTGGCTCAGTGGGGGCCTGTTATCTGTATAACGACCCATGCGGTCGCACTTACTGAGCGTTGTTAATCAGAAAGAAAGCCGCGTGTCTCGTTCACGGACGTTCCCGTTTGCCATCGACCAGGTCGGCTCCGATGATGACCTCAGCCGGATCATTATGTCAGCGCTGATGTAGGGCCAATCGTAACCGTATTGTGGACTTTATCGCACAGTGCTTGGCCCTTGCTCGCACCGTCGGAATGGCATTGCCTAGAGAAAAGTAATGCTCGATTAGGCCCGAGTGGGCGCGGTTGAAACGAGAGATCAGGTGTGTCCACGCTGATACTGTTTAGCTCAGAGTTCTTTCCCTTGCTTCGCTGTGCTTGTAATGCGAGAATGCAGCTACGTTTGGGGTTCGCTATTATTTATCGTACTCCCGTCTCACCTTGCAGAACCTGCTGTGTTATGGTAACCTCTGCGAGTCAGGGCTTCTTTGCTTGATCGTGCCCATATAGCGGCTGCGTTATGTCAGTTCTTCCTTCTCGTGGCGTTCCCGCTTTGGTAAACATGAGGCAGTAGACGCACGGTATAAGACCCCGCACCTTTTGGGCTGCTGTGATCAAAAGGTGGTTGTGAGTCGTGCACACTGTATACATCAATAAGGTTTCAGTGTCTCTGACCTAGGTGAAGGTATTCGACTGAGCTGAGGCAGTTCTTCCTGCAGTTCCCTCGCAGAGGGCGTGGGATAGCAATGACGTCCATGGGAATACAAGACGTCGTTCGTCACATTGATCGGCCCACTTTTCCCCAGTAGGAGTGCCGAGCACCTCTGTTTACCTCTTTTTCCCGGTTTCTAGGCACTAGACTGCACTAGAGGTTAGGTTACCGCACAGAAAAGAGAGGTATCTGCCACGATTATCATAGTAAGCCTAAGGCCGCCTTATTCAATAAACTAGTCTCCCGAACACCTTGTCGGTCAAAGGTCAAAACACATATTAGGTCTAGTATGTCCAGGTAGTGGGGTGGAGGCAATAGTATAATTGGGATCACTAAACACGAACTTCACTTTCATTCGAAACATGCACCTCATATACAAGAGGTTGTTACCTGCTGTGTTATATGGAAGCGGTATAATATAACAACATCGCAATATCCCAGGTGAGGTTCAGTATATTTAGGTGCGGTCAGGGAGTTTTGTTAATGCTTTTGGCGGCAAACTTTTTTTCCAGTGCGTAGCGCTTGCTTCAATAGATAATTCTCTGCGGGTCACATGCTCTCAGAACGTGAGTACTTTATTGAAGCTATTATTTAAAGATCGGGAACGTAGAATTCTAATACACATTTTTATATGCCTATTCCACAGCGGGATATTGAATATGTTAGGACGTCTGTCTACGTCAACCACACGTAATAGTTGGAGACTATAGAATTTCACGGAGGCTGAAGTAATATTTTTACTAACATTTTCCTGCTTACTGCTTGAGTTTGCCTCAGCACAAAGCGTGAACAAAATTGCCCATGCCTTTTACCCGTTAAGTTGCCTAAACAGAATGTGTATTCAGATCATCTGGCATGGCGCCTCGTGCAGAAACTAGAAGGGAAGTGCACAATATCGAAATAAAGCATCATCCTAGTTGCAAGTGACAATGAATTCCTGGTGGCTTTACGCATTTATCTTGACTGCTAAAATTTGAACGCTATTCTTCATAGTGTGCATTTCGGTTTTTGCATAGTTGTTTTCTTTTATACGTTAGTTATTTCATACGAATCTGCATACTTGTGTTACTGTGAATGCTGGGCAGTGTTACTTTTTATGCTACTTTTTATGCTGCATTTGTTAATTTTTGTCTGCTATTTGTCTCCCTGTTCCTTGTTATTCTTTGTATCTTTCATTTTGTTGGCGCAGTTTGTGTATGAAAATAGGTTTTTACCCCCCTACTGTTTGCTATTTGTTTCCCTGTTCCTTGTTATCCCTTATTGTTTTCACTTTGTTGGCCATTTCGTGTGGCAAAAATGAGTTTTTACCCCCTACTGTCTGTTATTTGTTTCGCTGTTCCTTGTTATTCTTTATACCTTTCACTTTGTTGGCGCATTTCGTGTGTGAAAATGCGTCCTTACCCCCCTTCTGTAATACCCTCTGGGCGAAATTTAGGTATGCGAATAAATAAATCAATAATAACAGATAGTTTATGCGAGTCCTTTGTATTTTGCAGAATGAGCTACATGTTCAATGGGGGCACGAGGCTATTTCCTTTTTATTATTATAGTTGTGATTTAAAAGTCGTGCGAACTTTAATGCTCTTTGGAAATGTTGAAATGAAGGTAGAGAGAACAAGTCTATGCCATGCGCAGTGACAAGCCCATTGAAAGGCGACAACCACTTGGTCACGACACATGGAAATGTACATGTGCGTCAAGAAGTAAACGGCGCACGGGTTGGAAATTTTGAGGGGATTTCTCCGTCATGTGCCTAGCCAGAAATGTTTATGTGACTTTTCAGGAATGTCATTCCAAAATATAATCAGGCCGCACATATTCTTTTCATGCTGGCAGCCGGGTAAATTAAAAATATTTCTAATTTAGCAAAGCCCTGCTTACTTTACTTTTGGGGGACCTGTACACCCCGCAGCCTTACTAGTAAATATTGATTATTGTATTACCACCCTCAAGCCCGACTTTCATACGACATCTGGAATGCGGCTCAGCCCTCGGCGTGCAGAACGGAAACGAGTCAAGGCGCTGTCAAATAAAACTTCTTGTTCCAGGGGGTATAGTAAAGAAGGCCCTGAAGCAAATCAGATTGCCAGAGTCAATAAAACCCTGATTCTAGGTGTCCTCGACAAATATACCTTCAAAGACTAACACAAAGCATTTTGAAGAATTCGCTCACATTGAGCGGAGTGCTTCTACCCAGTTGAAAAAAGTCCTCATTTTGAAAGAGTCGTCAAGGTCTAAACGCTTCTGCATATTCCTTCAGCTGCTCCCGCTCACGATCGCTGGAAACTATCTTGGGGGCGACATCCTTTATTGAAGCCAGGTATTTATGAAAACACCAATGTGGTGGTCTTTCAAATTAGCAATTGTGAGTAACATTGCCACATCTATGGCTTGCTCTGATACAACATAAATACAGCATTACCCTTCACTTTTATGCTAAGCTTTCGTCCTTTCACTGATGTCGACTGTGGTCACCAAAACGCGCTGTCGGAAAGCTAACATCTTCTCATGACGATGATAATGATGATCCTGTGCGAAGTGAAGAAAACTTAAAACGCTTTCAGTGGTCGTAATCGAACTTTGGTCTCTCGCGTTTTGAAGCCCACGTCTTCTGTATTATTGTGCCATTCGGGTACGGTCGTAGCAGTTTGGATTTTGGGAGGGACGGATTGACGTGCAAAATTACACATCAAAACTATGCACATCTCCGTCTAATGACAACGACTGTTGAACGTTGAATACATAGAAAACCCATGAAATACCCGTATAACTAAAGCAGCCGAGACAACGATCGCATTCTGTAAACCGTCCCGATAACTAATGCCTTATGTGCACGGTTAAGGTGGAATGATGTGGGTCCGCTAGCTTCTGGGTTGCTGTGTTGGATTTGATTTTAGAAACGCTTCGCGTATCCCCACGCTGCCGCTTTCACAAAGAGGTGCAGTCAAATGTCGGTACAACGAACACCAGATTATCGACTTTTCAGATTAACGAGCATTTAAGAAATCCCACGCCGACTGCTCATAGTTTTATAGTAAAACTATTTCACTACTACGTACTTCAGAATTGCGAACTTTTCAAAATAATGACCGTTTTCTTTAATTAGGTGCCATGCTAACAACGCCTCAGTACTACGAACTCATATTTTCAATGGCGGACATACTTAGATTTACGCTAAAAAATCGAGGAAATCTGAGCCGTATGCTAGCAAACGACACGACAAAGCGCAGCGCAGAAGACGACGTCTTGCAACTTGCTCCGCGGAACGCGCGAGCCGATGCGACAGAGAGATCAGATCAGATTAAACTTTATTGTTGCCACGGGTGGGACCGTTTTCAGGTCGACTTCAGTGTCCTTCCGGCGACGGCAGGATTCATGTAGATCTTTGCGGCGTCTTCAGCCACCTGGGCTAGTGAGACCTGGGTCATAGGGTCTGTGCTGAGCAGCGTGGCCTCCAACTGCTCCTCGTTCGTAATTTGTAATAAAATGGGGTGCTTTTTAATAGTTTGGAGGGGTTTTTCTTCACAGGACCAAATCACATGTGATAGGTCTGCGTATTTATGGCAAAGAGGGCATCTGTTAGAGTGTAACTCGGGGTAATAGAGTGATAGGAGGGCAGGGGTGGGAAATGTGGATGTTTGAAGTTGGCGCCATACAACAGCGTGGCGGCGGGAGAGGGAGGGGTCGGGTGGTGGGAAGCGAGCTCTGGACAGCCGGTAGTGATCGAGTACCGATCGGTAGGTCAGGAGGCGGTCCCTATCGGAGAATGGCTGAGGAGATTCTGCAGCGTCACTGGGCCAGTTTACCAGTTTACCAGTTTACCAGATTACCAGTTCTCGAGCAACCTCGTGTGCCAATTCATTTCCTGGGAGTTCGGAGTGGCCCGGTGCCCAAACAATGTACATTTTTCGTTTCGGGAATTGGCGTGCCTGCAGGAGTAGGCGTAAAGTTCGGGGGTCAACTCGCCCGTTGGAGTAATTGGTAATTGCCGATTTGGAGTCGCTTATTATAGTAGTGACCTTAGGGCTGGAAACAATGGCAAGAGCGATAGCCATTTCTTCGCCTACGGTTGGACATTGAGTAGGGAAGGAGAGGGCGGCTAGTGTTCGGAGAGATGAATCAACTACGACCGCCGCCATGGCTTCGCGTCCTGCGTATTCTGCAGCGTCCACGTAGGCTACTTGTGGGTTGGAGGAGTATTGCTTGTGTAGAGCCTGTGCTCTCGCTCGGCGCCTTTCCTCGTTATGAATCGGGTGCATGTGTTTAGGGAGGGGGTGGATTACCAGTTGGTCTCGAATGACTGTGGGAATGTCGACGTGCGTGTCAGAGATAGTGGTGTGACTGAGACCAAGACTCTGAAGAATGTGGCGTCCAGTGTCACTCCTCGTGAGTCGCTCAAATTGCGAGACCCGTTGGGCTTCGATAATTTCGCCTAATGTATTGTGTAGACCGAGCGAGAGTAGTTTGTCTGTTGAGAGTGTAACGGGGAGACCTAGGGCCTGCTTGTAAGATTTACGTATCATAGCTTCAATTTTGTGCGTTTCGCTGACTTTGAGGTTTAGGAAGGGGGTGACGTATGCTATACGACTGATGACAAAGGCTTGTACGAGACGTATTAGATTGTTTTCTTTTACTCCTCGATGTTTGGTAGCTATGCGAGAGATGAGTCGTGTAGTCTGGTAAACCCCTTTTTCTAGGGCACGAGAGTATCTACATTATATCCGTTTGCCTGTATACGGAGACCTAGAATCTTGATGCAGTCAACTATTGGGATGGGTTGGCCGTTTGAGGTAGTGATTTGGATGAGGGAGAGTGGGGAAGGTGGTTGTTTTCCTGGTCTTTTAGGTCTGTATAGAAGAAGCTCTGATTTTGTTGGGGAGCAGGACAGACCACGAGAGGCAGCATACGCTTCGATGACATCAGTTGCGGTTTGGAGGGTATCTTGAATGTGACCATCAGATCCTCTAGTAACCCACAACGTGATGTCGTCGGCGTATATGCTGTGGTGTAGGTCAGGGATGGCGTTGAGGAGCGGGGGTAGACCTCGTAGGGCCATATTAAAAAGAAAGGGGGAAAGAACCGATCCTTGGGGGTACCTTTGCTACCGAGGGGGATCGGGGGTGTAGTCACTTGTCCAAGGGTGAGTGTGGCTGTTCGACCCGTGAGGAAATTACAATTGTAGTTGTATGCTCGCGCACCGACTCCAGCCGCGGCTACTCCTTCCAGGATTGCCGAGTGGCTAACTGAGTCGAACGCTCGAGAGAGAAAAAAAAAAAGGTGAGGAGAAAGAAAAAAAATGAAGCATGGGCGGCATCCTCCATCCTAAAAGCCGTGGCCACGCAATTTGCGCCCATCCTCGAGTTTTTCTACGTTCCGCCGCTGCTCGAGTTGCTTACTGGATCTTCACGGACATCAGCGGAGCTGACCACAGAGGACAATCTTCAGAGCATGAGCGTTCAGGATGAAGGAGGCAGCGAGGACGGTATGAACGACGATGCCTTTGAGGGTGCCGTGGCAGCACTCGAAGACAGCCACCAGCACTTGACGATGGCGGATGTGCTGGACAACGTACGAAAACCGGACATTTCCGCGGAAAAACCGCGCGGCCATGGAGTCAGTCCGCAGGAATATGGAATAGAGGAGTGCTTCATGCTAGGATGCTTGTGCTGCACTCACCAGAAGAAAATTGCCGACTACTTTAAATAAAGTTACATTGTTTTGTGATCACGTGCATTTTTTTTTCTTAAAAATGACTTCAAGGATGCACAGCTCTAAAGATAGGTTGTTTTAGGCATTGCAATGTTATTTGTTGTCTTACATTTTGTAATTTTCACTACAACGACCTTTCAGAATAACGACCAATTTTTTCCGTGTTCCCCTGACGTTCGTTATATTGAGATTTTACTGTAGTTGAGTTTATTTTAAAGATCTATCTGCTTTACAATTTTCAGTCCGAGTGAGTCAGCAACAGGCCCTGTTCTCACTAAAAACCCGTAAAGGTGGAAAATTGTCAAATTCGGTGTCAAGCTAGGCCACAAAATACCGCAATGAGTGTCAAACGTTATGGGGTTGTTTATGATGTGTGATAAAATGAAACTAGTACCAGCAATTGAATTACTAAATTGTGTTCACTGACGCGAAGGCCGCTAATTGCCCCTTCAGAAAAAAGCAATAGCCGCGTATACCAACATACCACGACACCACGAGATCTGGCCCCTGCAACAAAAGCTTTTTTTATTGTCGCCTTTGCTTTTGTTTCAATTTTATATAAAGCTATGGAGTGGTTTTGTTGTTGCTGATAATATGTAGCCGACAAATAGCGGTGATATTGCTTGCGTAGTATCAATATAGGCACAAAAATGGTGCCCGAAGTTTGGCGAACACGATAATAAAACAGAGATACCTCAGGTGTTTTTTTTGTTTTGTTCACCAGCGTAGAGCCGTAAAGTTTGGTTCAGGCATTGTGACAGTGAAGCTGTATATGTTTCTGTTTTCCCTTGTAGCTCGCACACTAAGTCATCACGTAAAATGCAACTTTTTGTCACGGCCGTCTACGGATGGTGTATGCTTACAGAGTTCGGCTGTAACTCTTGCTTATAGAAATATCCCCAGAGAAATCATATCAGGCATTATTAAAAATGATGTTAGGATGGTACGTGAATGTATTTATATTTGACCAATACAGTAAGTCACCGTACATAACTCAATATAATTCTCCACCAATACACCTTCGCTGCTATTTATTCTTTACAGTAGTGGAAGAGCTGTCAAGTTTTTCGGCCATTTATTCAAAACTTTGGACGCACTCACCACGGGAAAAGCACACCAGATGTTCAACACAAAAATTAAATAATGAAGTCGTTGAGAAGCCCTTCTCTAGCTTTAGATCATAAGTATTTGTGTAATTTTTTAACTGGGGCTCAAACTTTGCAAAGTTTTTCCCAACGCCCTTAGGTCAATCGGACTGGCATCCTGCAGGGCCAGTGCTGTACTGCTTGACTTCCGGTTTACGGTGTGGGCAAAAGTATCGGGAACGATGAACGTTGGCGTGCTCGAAACTTCGGCTCAGTAGAGAACTGATAATGGTTAGGGAGGCGAAACAAATCATATGAGGAACAGATTCCTGGTACCATCCGCACACGTCGCAAATGTGCGGGTTACGAACTTACAGTGCAAGAAGAACAAGCTCATGTGGAGGGTGCCCAGGAACCAAAAGCGGCAAATACTCTAACGAATGCAGAAAAGGGAAGGCGCGTGCATATTGGGCAACTTCGCACTGAAAAACACCACATGCACCTAATATTCTGGTTTTCTATCGGGTGCAGAATTACAAAGCAAGTACTCACCACTGAGCCGCCAGAAAATCGGGCAGGAACGCTTCTTCCGAACCTGGAAAAGTGAAAGATAAAAACAAATTGTCCATTTGCTCTATTTCACAGTTTTTCAGGCATACATCTAATTTATTCATATGGGGAGATGATTTAGGTCGTTCTCAGAAGATATCTAAAATAAACAAGACCTTGAAACCACAATTGTTAGATATAAAATTTATCGTATGGGTTTCCTTAGCAATATCGATTTTCCTAACACAGAATATAAATATTTTATTGCAAATAAACTTCCTTTAAATGTTCACGCATTGACCTAATTTTTTCTGAAGTGTACGTGTACTGAGCCGCTCTATTGGTGTTTTGTTCGCATATCGCTTACCTCAAAGTATATTCATTTTAACCACGTAAGAAATGGCGTCTACGTAATTTTCGTACATTAATTGAGGCTTAACACGTCAGTGTTGCTGATTTTGAGGGCACAAGAATTAAATGTGTCCAACACACATAGCTTCGACAGGTCAGGTGTTGGAAACTGATTCATCTCCTCTCGGTTGCTCAAATAATAATTGTCGTAGTAAGCACAACTCTCTCATTGAAAAATGGTTTAGATTATGCAATGAGGTGAGCAATTAATGCACCGTGGTGTTGGAGCATTTAGCTCATCTGGGCTGTAGAACGTTTCTAAAGATAAAAAAAGGTTCAATTGCTACAAACGCTTGTGGATTCATTCTTCTTAAAACTAGCAATAAGCAACCTATTTTAATGAGGTTTTCGTGCTCAGACACATCATGAAAGTCTTGCAGCATATTGTTTGTTTTGGTTTCGTCAAGTTTCTCAAACGTTGCCTTTTTGTAGTTTGCTCGTGTATAGGGACTTCTTCCATGTTTACTTCTTCTCTGCAACTTTCATATTTTCTGTAGTAATTTTATTTCAACTAGCAACAAAGAAAGCAGTGCTCGCATAAAAAGCTATAATAAAAATAAATTGTGTACTACTGCTTTGAGCAGTTTGTACATAATGTAACGGGGCGAATTCCGAGCTATTGTACACTTATGTATTATGAATATGCGGTAGGTAGAATTGACAATCAGGTGTTTGCATTACTTTAAGCCCTGAAGTTTGTTTCCAAATGTTGCCTACCAATGTTACGTGCGTACTTGTTGTCATATATAACATTTTTTTACCAGTTGGAAAGTCAAAAGTGCCATGTCATTCCGGTCCAGGTTAGAGAAAATAAAAAACCTATTTTCGCTCTCTGACTTTGTTTATAAAGTCAATGCCTTGATTTTTCAAAAGCAAAAAGCGGCAAGTCTAAAAAACATCAAGAAAAACAATTTACTTGCAATGTGTTACGTCGGTTGCGATCATTTTACCCGAAAAACGAGCGCCGAGTGTAACCTAGTGTTTGCAATTAATACACAAAGTTGTTTTTCTTGACCCTTCTCTGCTGTAGCAAAAAGAACATTGTGAAACTAACCCACTTTTTATCAATGCAAACACGACCAGATTGCTTCCAGGATGAGAACAGGAGATGAAACAATTCAGGATGATATACACTGATTTTGCCCAAAACACTACAGGTATCCGCCTTATGGTAGCAACATAGCCTCCATGAATTATTGCCGACTGAAATAAAAACGAGTATTTCAGGGTAGCTGCTTAAGGCAGAGGATATTCGCAATACCACGAGATGCATTTTGGCCAGTAGTGACTAGAGTGGTGGCCGTACATTCGATGTGTTTAAGTTGCACCATCCAAAACATTACTCACCGCTTGTAATTTCCACAGGAAAAGAAGCTCAATATAAGTAATGTTGAAATATCTTTTAAAGCTATGTACGACAACCAAGAGGAACACCTTAACCTAATTTTTTCTTTTGTTTTTGAAATGGCATAAATTGCTGACGTGAACTTAACACTACACACGTAGGCGTGGCTTTGTTACAAAAACCCCGAGTGCACGGGGCTATCACTCTTAGTTGTAATGGATATGACAATTGGTAGTGTAAAAACTCCTTAAACGTCGGTTTAATGCGAAGATCAGACCTCCATCAAGGGTAAAGTGCAAGAATTTTTTATCAATGTTTTTAAAAGTATCTTCAGTGATGATCATCCCAACCACTTTAGGCGATAATCATTGATCTGGTAATCAGTTACCAAAATAGCGAGACCTTGCATATTTACCTTCACTTTCCTGTTAATGCCGAAAAGTAAGGAGAGACAGCAACTTAGCGATTTTGGTAAAATCAATGACCAGGCCTCGTAGGAAACTTCATGCGGAACCTTGCCAAGAGAAAATGTAGAAAGTGGAGTATGTAAACTCTAGTTTCGTTTCCTAAGTCCACGCACCCTGCTCAGCTATAATTTTTCTAGCTTACATCTCGACCGCCAAACCCAAATTTAAATTTGTATGTACGTCGTGGGTCGTTAAAATATAGGTAATATTTGGACATTTGATAATACATTGCGAGTCATTTATTCGAAATATTGCTTTACAACATGGGCAACACTCTAGGAAAAGCATCTAAACCCCTAACGTCAAAAACACAATGTAACGTACCGAGGATGAGTATTCAATCCAGATTTCAAAAGTATCAGACGTCAAGGAGAACTACACCGAGACATGGAATCACTCAAAACTCTTTGCACACGCGTGGACATGAGAATCTCAATTACTCATTTGTGTGCCAAAGCTAACGTATAGAAATGCTTTTTGATCTAGGTAAGCGCACGCAACCAACTACACGCATCATCAATCACTTGCATTGCCTGAACTGACATGGCATGTTGACATGTTAGTTTTTGTTTTCGTTTTGCTTCGGTTGGTATCTACAGCGGAGCTGTTTCAGGCTATGTTCTGATAATATCTGTGTGCGCCCACAGGTTGTGTAGAAAAGTAGCGCTGACAAAACTGAACCTCGCGGCAAAGCCAATTTTATGGTGAATGCTTTGAAGCTGTCAGTGTAACGCAAGTATTTTGAAGAAATTCGACAGAGCTTGGCCACAAGGGTAACTTCATTATTAATTGCAGTGTAATTAACTTATCATAAATATTTCACAGTGAAGGAAAATGCATAATATCTGGATGATGTGAGTACAGTCGGCCAAATCTTTATCTAGCATAAGCGAGCCGCGATTTTTCAGTCTTTTGACACTCTTCGGAAGGAACAGCCTTCCAGACGATGGGCCTGTTTGCAACTTAGCTTCCGCAATATGCCGCCGGCGCATTAAAAGCCGCCCCTCCGGAGCCCTAGTTAAAGATTTGGCAGACTGTACATGGTCGTCTACCGAGGGAGTATGGTAAGAGAAAATGGCTGTAATACTTGTTTCATAAGATTTGTCTTAATACAAATTACATTACACTTACCCGCTAAGACCAATTTAATAGCACGCCGAGTTTTACGTACTATTACGTAGTTCACAGTTAAGTTGTAATTATTGTGGAGTTCTACTCTGCTGTCAGTACAGGTGGTGTTACGGGAGGGAAATGGACAGTCGCATGTTCTTTTTTTTTGCTAGAATAAAATTCCGTTCTGTTCACGTTTTATTAAGATAATTAACTAGGTAGTATGCCCGAGGTCGAAGTAGAAACTTGTTTATTTGGGGAATTTCTTGGACAGCGCCCAACACTGCTGGTCATCCTCTTTCGCACTATGGAAGGGCACTAAATAGTTTTGCCATCGTTGTTACAGATATTTTGAATTTTTACTTCGTAATGTATTGTTTTCTTCTCCGTACAACATACTTCCTCTATACGCTTCAGCGATTTTTTGCGCATGATGTAAGCATTATATAAAACATCATTAGCGGATAGCAGTTACCTTAAATATCAGGAACTGCGTAAACTTTAGTTAAAGTGCAAAATACGGACATTTCTATTTAACATAGCAGAGATTGTATGTCTCTGTAACAGGTTTCCCATTCTATACATACTATATGACTCTCTATTTCGGGTTTTATATCTCGCTCTCTGAAACAGAATTTCATTGAACAGTCTTTAGTGTAGCGAAAAAAATGAGGATAAATGGTGACTGCGTAGGAGGACACTATGAATTTTCGCAGCGTGGTGCGCCAAGGTATTTTGCTGCCGTGGAAGCCGTACGCTTCCCAAAATATCCGAAAAGTTTTCAAATTAAGAGAGCTCTTCATTATTCACAATAAAACCAGAGGACACCTGGCTAATAAATGTCCTAAAAAATATTTTCATCAATTATTTTGTTCGCTGCTCATACGTATTCAACGCGCCGGCAGTATGAGAATAGGTACGTTTTTGAACAGAATCCGCTACCGGAATGCATCGCCCACTCACTTGGGCCTTGTCATATTAGCTAAGTGTTTTCTCTGTGCTGACGACAGCAGTTGGCAGCCTGCGTTTCACGATTTAAGCACATTTCTCTGAATGACGATACGTGCAGCCTAAAGCGGAGGAAATAGACGACGGAGAATTTTGCGACTCCGGGGCAACGCTACTCTCATCGATCACAGACTCTGTAAAAATAATATATGTTTTAGCCTCTGGTGGAGAAGAATAATGATGCGAAGAAGCTCATATCAGTATGCTGCTTGCCGAAGCTAAACCTAAGATAGTAGTCACGGGTTGATCATAGTTTTTACCGCCTGTGAGTCCGCGACATTTCTAGATTCCTGGACACCAGATCTTATTTTACTTTCACGAATCCCACAAGTGACCTTTGATTCAGTATCTCTAAGACTCAGCCACAAATTCGACGTGGGGATTTAGAAACTCCGCACCCCTTGTGCATTAGAAGGTTCTCTGGCAAAAGTGTTTTTCTAATTCCCAATACGGTGCTTATACCATAAGTACACAAAACACTACCAAAACATCGGCAATTCAAAACATATAGCAGTTTTTCAGTCAGGACAGATAAAAGCCTATTCCCGGTGACTACTTCCTGAAATAAAATCAATTTAGAAGTCAGTAATTTATTAACTATTGCTAAAGGGCTGTCGAAGACGATTCATTACAGGAAAAATTCAGTGTTTTTTCATCCTCATTCATGATGTCGTTTTCTTTCTACGACAACACTACCTTTGGCGGTCAGAGCTAATTCTAGCACGAGCAATACGACTGGTAGAGGCGGGAATATGAGCACGCAGCAGGTTTGCGTTGCGCTATAGCAAATGTATAACAGCTACATAAAGGTTTGCATATGAAGCCATGAGGCAAACAACTGCTGCTGAAGCCGCACGATTCATTTACAGAAAGACGCGAAGGTGGGAACCAGTCCAGAGGACTGCATAACGTATCTAAGCAGTGGCTCTGGCAGCCCTACTAATTCCTACTAAGAACGAACCCAATTGAACCCATTTGAACGAACAATTGATCCCAAGGTATGACAAGTAACAGCAATTAACAGAATTATTTTCGCCTTAAAATTTTCTATTGCGAATTTTCTCGGGGAACCTGGTGGAAGCTCCTTCGCATGAGTTGCAATACGTGTAAAAACAACAGAGACATTCAGTTCTGTACCCTAAACGTCACTTGGAGTGTTTTCGATTAATTATCATCAAGAGCTGCTTTTGATATTTTCAGTTTTTATTACTTACTTAAAACAGATGTGGTGGTCGTTTCCGCCTCTAGAAATAACAGACTATATAAAACTTCCCACATTCATTGAGGCCCGCCTTATAGCAAAATATCGCTTTGGGCGTAAAGCCAAGAAATGTTTTGAAACAACGGCTGCAGGCCGGTGCTGAAAACGACTGCTGTTGCATACGCATAACCTGCCATGGTAGCTTCCAGTACAGAAACCAAAACACGCAATTGCTAAACTCTGTTTGCCGGGTGAAAATATATTTTGCAAAAAAGAATTTATTTAGTTGTTGGTCGAACTTCATCGGCATGTGCGCTTATTCCGCGCACTTCTGCCACAAAAACTGCATGTTGTGTACCAGTAAAGAAACTACAACAGTTTGTTGGAAGGTCCCCCAATTTTTATTTATTTATTTAATTGACATACTGCCAATCCCATTAGGGATTCTAGCAGGAAGGGCGTGAACATAAAAATTCGAATAAATACACAATAGAAACACATTCATCGCGATAACGTACAGAATGAAACTAACAGAATCGGATCATTTACATTTTCAGATCAACGGAGGCATAAAACACTACTGTAAAGAAAAGTTGTTGGAAGAAAATAAATGCAGCGCCTTGAATAATGGTTGACACATTGGCATATCGATCAAGAAACACAACAATAACAAAATACAATATCAAGAAACTACCCTACAATATGGCGAAGTAATTAAAGTAACGGTAAATATATAATCACCCAAAACCAGAAACATATTCAAGAATCAACAGAGTTTTTTAAACTCTAGGTTAGAATAGCCGCACACAAGATAGACTCCTTTTTGCTGGTTGAAGTAGGTATAAGTAGTAGGAATAGGTAGCGGTAGCAGCTTAACTTTAGATTATTTTATTTTTAAAGCTCTTTATTTACTCCACGAGACATTTGCGTGTCAGTAGCTGCTGTTGAAAGTTAGTCCATGAGCTCATTGAAGGACCTGGGTGCGTAGAATTTATTGGGTGTGTAGAATCTACCTGATATTACTGTTTTCAACAGATTAATTTAATGACGAAGTGCTGACGTGGACATGAATTCCACCGAGTGTAAGATACATTTACGCGTTTTCGCACATGAGGCTGCGACAAGTCTGCTGTGTTACCTAATTTGTGCACACCAGTAAAAAATACTTGTAGATAGTGTATTCATTAACAGGTCGGATACTCCTCACCAATGGCGCGCACGTTGTGGTAGCTGGTTCGGCAGTGATCCTAGTATGTTTGCTACACTTGCTGAAATTTAGTAGTCTTTATCTGTGCTCGCCATGGCGTTGTTATTAGCTTCTGCACCCGCAGTTGTGCGCGTAAGCGGTATCCCGAAATTTAACAAAAACTTGTTGGGGGCTAGTTGGTTCATGATAGTTAAAAATGTTTAATCGCCACAATAATTCAGACGATACCCAAGAAAGAAGACAGGACAAGCGCTATCTTTCAACAGAATTTATCAACCGCCGGAGACAGTAAATTAGAAAAACTGGGAATGCGCAGCATGCGCCACTGTGGGGAATCAGAAGTAGGCATTTGTGCTACTCACAGAAAACGCTAGAACACAAAGCTGTTTAGCTCCTAAAAATTTTTAGAGCGTTTTGTTTTTATTTTAGCTTACATGCGCACATGGGATTCCGCACAGTAGCAAAAGCCGCGCTAGCCCCGGTTTTTCTATGTGTTCTGGCTCCGCCGGTGAATACATTCAGTCAAAAATAAGCGCTAGTCCTGTCTTCTTTCTTGTGTGTCGCCCTAATTATTTTTGCGCTCGAGCTTATCTAGGCGGTATGGACGTTTAGAAAGCTGCATATTGTTATTCAGTCAAATAACAAAAGACTGTGGCTTAAAGCACCATTTACAGAAACTCTGTTCACGTTTTACTGGTGCATTTTTCTTACAAAATGAGAAAACACAGAAAAAAGACCCAAGAATAAATTCTGAAGAAATCTTCTCGATTGTATCTCGGTGAATTTATGCGCTGAAAAAAAATGCACACAAACCGTGAGCAGTGATTCAACTAATTTTAAAATCCACATTCACAGTCTCCGCCTTTGTATTCTCTTGCCCAATAAGTTGGTTCTTCGTTTGTACATTCTACGTGCTCAGATAAATTAGTGCAATCAATGTAACAATAGCTTCAACCAGATTACGACAGCAGCGAGCACGTGTAATCGCAAACGGGGTCACTAATATATGTAAGGCCAATCTCAAATTCCGCCGCTCTTCAGGACGAACGCTTAATAAACGGTTCGCAATAAATATCGACTGGCTGGAAATGTACCTAATATAATCCCTAACGCTTATTTAAAGGTCCTGCTGCAAGCGAATCGATAGAATACTTCTATTGTAGATGAACACTAAGTTTCCTTAATATTTTACAATATATTGCTGTAGTTAAAAAAAAAGCTGAGAGCAAATTTCGCAGCATTAGGTAATCTTGCTGGAGCCGTATAACTCGAACATAAAAAAGAGAGCACGTTAATTTTACACCGGTTACAGTTACTTGCAGTCCGTGTAAGTAACTGGAACAAGAATTTTTCAAATATAACAGTTTTTTACAAGCCCTTTTCCTGCGTTTAACTAATCTGAGCACCGGAACTTCTGGCTCTGCCACCGATTCAGATAAAAAGACACACAAGAAATTTTCCAGCGTTCGCTTTCTTGCACAAAAACTGAATGGCAAAAACCAGTGTCCCAGATTAGAAACAAATTTGGGTGTTGCGCAAAACTACCTAGCATACTATGCGCTTGAAGACAGACTACGTAAACACGTCCGCATTGTGTGCTTACAGGTTGTAACAGGCACAACCCAGCGCCTTCAAGCTCAAAAGAGGCTGAAACTTTGCACGGGTTGTTCTTCGCTCTTCGTGGTATAATAAGCATACGGAGGAACTAAGTTTCTCAGGATACAGCGCTGGGACGCCGCTGATGTGGCATGCGGAACGCGACTGTTTCCCGTTACGTGCAGCACCTAGACATAAATCAAGCACATTCCTGCGGCAAGACAAAGAAACCCATAATTTGTTCTCGTCCTGAAGGACGAGAACAAATGCATCATGGATTTCTAACAAGGAGTAATTTGTTTGGGGTTACGTCGAGCGTTTGTGACTGATGGAAGTGGCTTTTGACTATGCGTTTTCACGGGTTGCCTTTTGGGACAATGTTTTCTTTTTGTTTAATGCCTACAGCACTTTAATACAGCATAGATCGGCGAACAGATCACAAACAATCTAATTGTAAAATGGAAAGAACCCCCGGGGAATATTTAAAGCTGACTGAGGCTAAACTGATCAAAAATTTTGTATTAGTTTACTGGTAATAAATTAGCGTCGTCAAAGTGGGAAGTTGCCCTATTATATATTTAGCGGCGCAATACAACTGACATTTGGTTGTTACATAGCTAGGAAGTATAACGTTCACTTCCCCTCCGCTTTACACGGCTGCATGTGAGCCAAGCACTGAGCTGAAAAGGATCGGAATATGCATTTTTATAAATATTCCGCTCGCGTGGGTTTTGCCAACACTGAAAAGCCGAAAAACGTTTTTTTTCTTCAAACGAATTGACAGGAATGCTGGTAGCGGAGGTAATATAAGGACTGGAATCTCTAAATCCCAGCTTAGCAATCTTAACGATAGAAAAAGAGACCAAACCTTTTTTTTTTCTAAGTTGCATAGCTCCATGAAAAACAGCCAGAAATATCTAAGGGCGTAAGTTGTGACTGGTTAATTTGGATAAGAACCTTTACAACATGGCAATCTAATTAGCCTTAAAAATGGCATCTTTTGTGAAAAGGGCACCGTGGATGAAAAAACTGTAACATAAGCGGAAACGTTGACTTCAAATCAATTTTTGGGTGTATAGCAGATTGTTCATTTCTTCACTAGGGTGGGAGGCAAGAACAGCTGTAATAGTGCTTCGAAAAAGAATTCTGCCTCAGCAATATTCGACGTGGTTTTTTAGGTACGCTCAAAATAGAATGTACGAAGTATTACACTCATAGAAACCGTCTGTTCTCCGCACGGTTGTTTCTTGGTTCGCCTGCTTGACCAGCGCTGTACTTGGCGGGAAAGTCATATTTTTATTATGTCTAACCCGGTTAACGAGAAAGTTAGGCGGCTTTTGCATGCGTGATGTTGCAATATTTGTGCCCACTACGGGAGCGCACATCATTGTGAATTAAACCATCCCAATTTTAAACGTATAGATCCTTCTTTTCTCTAGGTAATAGAGCTATGCGGAAAGAGGCCAATCAGCCGACAAATCATTGTTTTATCAACACCAATTATCAAACAAACAGCAGCTTCACAAGGTGCGGCCGAAATCATTGCCGCTTTTTTATATTTTAGTATGTTACTGTCACAAGGTACAGCTGCAAGCGCATTAATTTCGATGCACACAGCATCTGTCGTTATGGCGAAAATAACACCAACAAAAATTGAATCCTGTGATTCATGCAGAAGTGGTACTCGGATGGCAACAGAATTATCGTTAACTTTACGGATGATCAGCACCGAATCTACTTTTTTAAGTGCGAATGCACTTCTTAAGCGAGCCTGGATCGTCCGCCGCCGTAGTCCGCATAGCAATAGCTGCGGGTGCGCGCGCTCCTCGTCTTCCT
Organism: Haemaphysalis longicornis; assembly: GCF_048455015.1. Lineage (NCBI taxonomy): Eukaryota > Metazoa > Arthropoda > Arachnida > Ixodida > Ixodidae > Haemaphysalis > Haemaphysalis longicornis. The sequence goes on from NW_027526361.1 coordinate 217,771,285, forward strand.
TAGCAACGGGGGGAGATGGGCGCGCGCTGCCTGGCCGCTGACATGGCACATACCCACGTGGGGGATTGGCCAGGAATCGGGCGTGAGGAGGGCTAATGCACCCGCTTAAAGGAGTACTGACACGAAATTTCAAAGATGGTCGCGCGCTGCCTGGCCGCTGACATGACACATACCCACGTGGGGGATTGGCCAGGAATCGGGCGTGAGAAGGGCTAATGCACCCGCTTAAAGGAGTACTGACACGAAATTTCAAAGCTGAGATCCGCTCTAGCAACCAAGTACAACGACAACACAAATAGGTGTCTGTGAATAAATGCATCTTTCTTTCTTTGTAGTTGTGTGTGTGTGTGTGATCTCTCTTTCGCGAACATTACCGAACCGCGCAAATTCAACTCGTGCATTCGCACTTTCACATTCTTCCCCTCGGGGAAATGCGGGGAATTTTTTTTTAATCCTTGTCCAAAGTATGCCTGGGATTAGAGTATGATTGGAAGGTGCTTACTTTTGACTGTTTAATGGGCACTGAAACACTCGTTTTCACCATTTTTCCTTAATCTGAAGCGCTCGCAACGCACAGTTTTCAAAGGCATCCTGTAGTTCGAAAGGTGGGTCACCAAGAACTCCAGCCAAGAATTTCCGCTCTACGCTCATGAGCCAAGGCGGCACAGAAAGTGTGCCCCAAGACCGGCCCGTCTATGGCCGCTTTCTGGCATGTCCGGCCAGAATCCAGGTTCTGGCAGCCACTGATCATGCGTTGAACGGCCAACATTCGGCAACCAGCGCTTCGGCATTTTTCCGTCTGCCCGTGTCCGGACGCACAACGGCAGCTAACCGGCTGCCAGATATTCAGTTCTCTTACGGCTGCCGATGTTGATAAAGAGAACGGCCGAACTATGGCCTTAGGGCATCCGTTTTTTTCTTCGGGAAGCGGTAATCGGCCGAAGCACGGCAAGCGACCGGCCACAGAATATGCGTATTCTTGCGGCAGTTGGTGTTCGAAAGGAGACCGGCCGGAGCGCGGCTGCCGTGCATTCGTTGTTTCAACGGTGAACCGCGCGTCCGGCGGACGTACGGCCCCAGAATATACGTTTTTCATTCGGTTAGCTGTCCTCGGCCGAATTACGGCAAGCGAATGACCACAGAATATTTGGCAACCGGTGTTCAAGAGGAGACCGGCCTATGTAAGGTATCTGGTTATACGTCATTTTTTCGGCAAACGGCATACAGCCGAACAACGGCTCGCTCCTGGGCGCCGAGAATTCATGTACAGACGTGTTTGGAAGGAGACCGACCGTTTTTTTTCCTGGGGGGAGAAAAAGCCGTTAGAGAGCCGAACGACAGGGACGCGTTTTTCATCCGTTCCGTGTTTCTACGTTTTAAATGAACGAACATCGTTTGTCAAACAGTAATGAGTGTTCTCGGTGAACGGGCAAGGTGCAAGGACTCACTGGACATTAGCAGGGAACCTTTTAGGCCATCGAAATGTCATTTATTGCCACAAGAAGACTGTGCCACACCGACGGGTGAGCTAAGCCTCGCCAGTCATCGCCGCTACCACGCCTCTGCCGCCGGCTTCGTCGACGTATCAGCTCGAGGCTATTCGCCCGCTCAAGAAATGGAGAGCATTGGAGACATCGACCCGCCAGAGATGTCCGAACTGAGATGGAGATGGTTCACCAAAATAACTGGCCTTCAAGGGCGTCGAGCAAGCGGCCACCACGCAGGAGCTAAACCGCCACCATGTCAAGGACTCCCCACCAAAAAAAGGCAAGTGCGAGCAAAAGCGCAAGTTATTCTGCTTACAATTAAACTGCGACAAGCAATGTTGCACTATGTTGTTGGTGATAAACGTAGAAGAGACTCGCTCGTGCATTGGTAGGATCAACTTCATGCCCTGCACTATGTTAGTTCATGGGAATTTACGACTGCCTATTTAGAAAAAAAAATTATTTTAAATTTGCGATAACAACAGAGCCTTGTCACTGACGAAGCCTAGCTGTTTATTTAGTTCGGATGTTTGAAGGTGAGCTTAGCTACTCTCGGGATATGACTCATTTGGTTAAACATAATCGCCAACATCCTAGCAAACACGGATTTTATCAGGATTTTCTTGCTCAACGCAGATTGTTGAGTTCACGCACGATTTGGCTCTTGCAATAGATAAGCTTAAAGTGGTTGACTGTATATTCTTGGACTGCAAAAAAGCAAATGATGGTGTTGCATATCACCTTCTGCGTAGTACATTTCATCCTATGGACTGAATGAATCGGTTTTCGCATTGTTATTACTATTGGCCCTATAGCTTTGTTAAAAAGTACTGTGTAGTTAACCGGACTATAGCGAATGAACGTGATTCCGTATACCTGCAGCTTTATTCGAATTTAATACCATCCTGGTGTGCTGATTCACAAACGTTTTTGGATGTTAAACAGTGTGTTAACGCCACCTTCACAAGAAAACCTTCATTCCAATTGGATACGTATACCGTAAATTATGCTGCTGTGACAACGGCCGAGGAATATAAATACCTAGGAGTTTATTTAGGGAGTGGTTAGAGGTTAAATAGGCAGGTTCACACCATAAAAGTTACGGCTGCATATGTTTTTGGCTTTCTGAGACGAAATTTCAGTGAACCTCCATCTAACTGAAAAGAACAACCGTATTTCACTCATGTGCGCTCAATCTTGGAGTACGCATGTGTTTTCGTGGATCCCTACACCAAAGATCTCGTTGATACGCTCGAAAACATACAGAATATGTCAGTGCGATCGGTATGGGTAATTGGCACGCTCAACTTAGCATGAGAGAAAGTAAAAGTAAACTGCAATGGCAGGACGTGAAAGATCACAGACGAAACCACAGGTTGAACTTTTTTCGTAATATCTATCATTCGAAAACTGTTGTAGAAGGGGAGAAGTATGTCCAAGCGCCATTCTACATATCGCAAAGTGGGACCGCTAGCTTAAAGCAAATATATTAACTTTCCTTTAAAGGTGACCCCTTGCGCGATTCATTTTATTTTACATCAATACTGCAGTGTAATTATCTTCGACGTATGATTGCATTAACTGTTTATATCGACGATTTTCAGCGCGCTTTGTAGAATTATTTTATTATTTTGTCTCATGTTTAATGCTTAGCGTTATGTATCTCCCTTCTGTAATGCATGCAAAGGCAAGCAGGCATCAAATAAATAAATAAATATAACAATGACTAAATAAATGAAAAAATAAATAAATAAACAAATAAAATAAATAAATAAATAAATAAATGAACTTCCAGAGGCGCAAGTTTGCCTCCGACGGGTTGAGAACCCTACGCATTCAATCTTGACCAATAAAATATTTATTGCACTATTCGTTGCAGTATGCAAGGTTTCCTGTATGTATGCTACCATTGCTATGTTATTGGTTTGAAACAAATTATGTAACTCTAATTTTACGCCTTTCCTTGCGTGAACACAAAGGGATACAACTGCAGCCACCTGAAGCAGGGCGTCATTCGCGACGCGTCTAGAATGTTTTGAACGTAGTATGACATTAGAAGAAAATTAAGCTCTTTTGGACAATTAAGTGGTGTGGACGTATACTCATGAAAACAACATTAAAATAGATTGAAAATGAAAGTACTTGTTCGCTCCTTCTTAGGATCAGCCCTGCGCAAGATCATCAGAAAAGCAGATCGAGTAGAAAATGTCTTTGCAAGAAAAATGGGCAAAAACTGGACATACTTTTTTGTGAAGGAGTTATATTAAATGCTCCTGAGTGTTTTGTTGAGAACCAAAACGCTTCGTAAAGGCATTCACGCCGGTTTTATATACATCAAAATTGGTCAAGCAACTGTTATAAAAATAGTTTATGTAGTCATAGCATGAAAGTGTTCCGGAATATTGCCCTAAAAGAAATTGGCTAAAAGCGGCGCAATTTATCTCTCTGAAATTCAACCCACTAAAGTATGCGCCCTCCGCCCCCCCCCCACCCCTCCTCTTTCCCCGTTTATTACAGGTAAGCCGCCCCACAGAGGATATCAGGACCTGGAAAATTCATCTATTCAAGCTCTACAAAGAACTGAATATTTTCTGTGTTCGGCAGTAAATGAGGCACAGCAATTAAAGGAACGACAATTTGTGAGCACTGTTTAATAAATGAATTTTGCTGTCAACTGAGGCTGGTAATTAAGCAAGGCTGCGATGAAAGCTTGACTGCTGGTGGTTGCGCGCGAGCTCACTTTGATGTGGCTGCATTGGACCCAAAATGCTGGGTTTGTGCTGCTTCTGCACTGCGCGAATGAGTCATGTGCTTGCACGACATGCAGTGACCGGCCTGAGTACAGCTAACGCACTGTGGCTGAACTGCAATGCCCGTAGCACGGCCGTATTTCCGGTAGCTGTAGTCCGGCTGGAGTCCGACGACCGCATCTCGGCTGTCCTCTGGCGGACGTGCTTCGGCCGTACACGGGTGGCTTTGGAATGGCCGGAGCCCTACGGCTGGAATCTGGCCGTATGACCGTAAGCCGGTCGACTGGCCGACGGACACTGGCCGTTGGACAGCCATGGGAGTACGGCCGTATACGGCCAAAAGGCCCACATTTGGACATGGGCCGAACATGGCTGCCGGAAAACGGCGGGAAAGAAAATCACCGGCCAAAGTACACCGGCCTGTTTTAGGCCGAACAGTCCTGTGCTACCTGGGAGTTGAAAACTTCCATAAAACATTTTTCCCTCCTTCCTGATCCCGACCTGAAAATATTGCGTGGAGCAATCTCGCAGGTACTGACCGGGTTCCTTTCAGTTGCAGAAATGAATGCATTCAACAGCGATCTCAAAAAAAAAAAAAAAAATTGGCCGCGTATCTTCTCCTTTTGTTGCAAATGTCGCTGAAGACGATAGCCGACTGGCGCCCCTGCCCAGTAAATGCCTCCCATCTCTTTCCGCTCAGCTGTCATGCTGTTTCTCTACCGTCTCGTTCCTCCCAAAATAACACGCTAGAGGTTTGCTGAAGTAAATTCAAATTTACCGCGTTCCACTGCTCCAAATCGGGTGCATCAATGCTCCCGCACGGTGGAGACGCGCGTGAATCGAGGCACCCTACTACAACGTTTATAGAACCACTTTGCCCTATTCTAGAAACCTTTCAAACGGAACGTGGAACCTATCAAGTGTAACCTCTCGCCTCTGTGGCCATTTGGTTTATTAAATGCCGCATGGAGCTATATAAATATAGTGCCACGGGCAGCAGCAGGCGACGGTTTTCTGGAGTGGATGTAGTATTTAATTTTTATAGCAAAAACAAAGTCCCTATAATTTTTAAATAAAGGAACACGGCAAATATCACCTATGTATTGAGTTTCTGCCTTCTATTTGCGTAATTTCCTGTTGTTGTTAAACAATGTTGACAAGTGCGATCATTGACATCGTACTTGGACATTTAGATTAGGCTGCGGGTATATAAGAATATTGCACAGCTTCTGTTTCTCTTTGGCCGGGTGGCTGAATCGAAACACCTAAAGACGGACATACATAGAGATACCGAAATTTCTGCGTTGAAGTAGCCCAAGAAAGGCTACCGTCTTTTAAAAAATAACAAAAGCAAGCCAGAGTCTGGAAGAGATATCTGCTGCGACGAGCAAATCACGCCGCAGTGTCGCTCTGTGCTGGTGATAACTATAGCTTTTGCAGCGCTACCAGACATGTAGAAAAGCAAGATAAACGTTTATCGGAAGTAGTGCGACACCCGTATATACAACAAAAATCATTTTTGCTCCGTATGAATTCTCTTACTCCAAGGAGTACCGCATTTCTAAAACCAGCAACCATAACCTCGTCATAACACTATATATTCTTTCACTTTAGATTTGTTTGCAGTACTGGCGCGAATCATTCACGCGGAGAAAAACTTTTCTGTTATGTATTCTTCCTTTCGTCGCTAAAAATGGCGGGGGCTTCGGTTCGACCGACGTATCAGACTGCAGCTCCGGTGAACGACGGTAGCATAATGTAAAAAAGAGTATACATGAAGCTGAATTCTGGCCCTAAATTGCGCGGAGTTCTTCCTTTTGCGCATGCATAATGGCATTTCCTTTGAAGTGCTCCTGCAACAGCGTCATGCTTTGCGTGAACTCTGATGCCGTCTAGCGCGTTTAATCTATCTAGCTCAAACACGGGAGTTTTATTTTCGTGTGTTCGAAGCTACAACCTCTCGAAGGCAACGTGTCGAACAGCGAAACGCCCGCCATACTGCGTGGGCGAACACTTACTCCGGAGTTTTCGGTATAGTCCGAGCCAGGAAATGCACAATGGGTTATATACTCACCGCACGTGGAAGCCTGTATTTTTTGTTTTTTTTTTTTGACACGGGACTCCCTGCACGCCGCAAGATTGCAATGTGATTGCACCAGGAATTCTTCTGTTTCTGCGCTGCAGGGACATGTGAACCCGGTTTTTCGAAAGCTTGGCGTTGGTGCAAGCGTAGGCGTCACGACTTCAACATGCACCCTCAGGTTCATGTTATAGCAGGTTGACGTTTCTTGGACATTATTAGGCTCAACTATAAGACTAGGAAGCCTATGGTGCATATTTATAGAGCTGTATCACCACCCCCAAATTTAGTAGTACTTGTAAACGTTGCTATGCTCGTCGTTTGCCTCAACTTGAAAGCTACACGTAGTTAAGCCTAAAGAGAGCCATCCCACTTCCCCGAAACGCTTGGCATCGTGTTTTGAAAGCGAGAGAGAGAGAGAGAAAGAGAGTGAATTAAATGGTATAAGTGAGGTTAGCCGGGCCATATCTCTTCTAATGCTGTGCCACATGATGGAACAAATACATGAAGGCCTGTAAGACTTATATATGCCCCATTCTGCGGAAAACCATAGTTCACCGTTCAAGAAAATGGCCTTCGATTTAAAGAGTAAATACATTATATTCACGTATGCCTGATGTCACGGGATTTTAGCTCAGGTGTCTACAGTAGCAGCTAGGTGTTTTACAACTGTACTCTGTCTGCAGGTTGCAAGTGGTTGGACAAAAGGTATGTCACTGCGCCATTCTTCGTGGCCCATACTCGCTCAGGGATAAGCCAAGAATTAGGAACTTCGAGAGTATAATCTTCCCACTTCGCGGAATTCACAATACTCTGAATTGGAAATCTAAATTTTATAGAAAAGTGCCTTCGTGTGCTGTCTGAATGCACTTCGCGACTAGGGGAAAGGAATTCGGCCAAAGCATATCGCACCAAAATAAGTTACAAGACAGCAAATGCCATACAGAAGTAAAATAATTGTCAACATTTCCAACACTCTCTCGACTGCAATGCCCGTAAAGAGTCTTAGGTGTCCCGAAGAATTTTAGTTTTGTGGAGTTTTAATTTTTACACAGTCCTATATGTTCACAGAAGCGCACGTACCCACCGAGAAGTATAGTGCCTTCATAACCCTAGGGATTTTTTTTGCGAATTCCAGAAAAAGCCCACCGGTACGTTGACACTCGACAGAGAAGAGATGCCGAAATGTGCACGCCAACAATTTGTCAGGAATGTTTCGCTTCCGGTGAGTCAAGACTCTCACTCAACGTAGACAACGCCGCACTTGGTGTACTTATGTTATTACAAACCATACTTGTGGCTTACGGTGTTAAAACACTTTCAGAGCGCGGAGCTTCTTCAAATCTTCTTTTATTCAAAATACAATAAATGAGCTTCTGAAAATCTCGTGCACGATATTTGCTTTCCGTTACCTCCCCGCAGGCATGCGCTCTTAAATGTCCCCTGTCAATATCACACTGGCTAATTGCGAATGATGGCTTCGTAAGAAATGTTAGATTAATTTTTCAGGTTTTTATGTACCGGGTTCTATAACTCATACCCTTTCACAGTAATATGAATAAAGTGTCCCTTTTCACTACTACAGAGAGAAGGATAGTCGGTTTTCTCTTTCAGCTGCTACTCGCAGCACCATAACTTTATTGATCACAGTAGCATAACTTGTCCTGAAAGTATGTCATTCAAAGTATCATTAGAATTGCCAGCCACCATACGCGAACGTGTCTGCACCGTCGCTACGTTAAAATAAACTACCACATAATTACACGACTTTCAACATTATAATCATCATCACCACCGTCACCATCATCATCCCCATCAGCGTGGTTGTGTCCGCTGCAGAGAGAAAGCCTACCCAAATATTTTCAGCCATGTCAATCTAGCGGCAGCTGAGTCCACCCTCTCCCCACGAATTTTCGTAGTTCATCGGTCTATCGTGTCCTTGGCCGACCCCTATTGCGTTTATGGTCTATTGGAAGCTACTCTGTTAAATGGATGGTCCACCTGTTTCCCCTCATGCAACTAATCTGAGCTAGATCTTCTTCCACATAAGTGTGTTCCTTAATCCATACAGCTGTTTCTTTATCCCATATCGTCACCCCTGGCATTCTTTCTATAGCCCGTAGGGCTGATCTAAATTTCCTTTTGAGTCACTTAGTGGGACCGGAAGTTTCTGCCCCATTACGTGATTACTGGAAGAACGCTTCATTTACCTTGGATGTCTTTTTTGTTTTTATCCCTACGCAATCGTCAATTTAATCTTTTTTGCAATTAGTGCGTTTGAACGACCCTTCTTCAGTCCAGGCAGCATTTCCTGCAGCTGTATTTGGCCGTGAAAGTACTCCTACCCTGGTTTAGAGAATTGTCCATAACAAAAGTTATTTATTACCTATAATTAGGCCAGTCTACTGCGGGCTATAAAAGAGCACCACATCTCTTCTTCCCCAGTTCGCCCCATATAACCACATACCCGACACGAAAACCAACAAGCAGGCATAGGATAAGCGCTCTTATGCGCTCAGTTACGCAGTCGAAAACAGCTGTGTGTGATGTAAGTGAATAGTTTTTCACTAATAGATATGAAGGCGCCTTTACCGGTAGTATGAGCTCGTGCCTATAAATAAGGTAGCAAGCCCTTATTGTTCTCCATTCGTGGATAATATTGTTCCTGGGCCACAACGGCGACGTTATTAGAACCCGCATAACTTTGTCGCAGCAGTCATTTAGGTATCAATTCGTAATCTGATTATTTTATGCCTTTCTCTGGCACTTTTAGGCCCCCGTAATAATGACGCTTCATTAGGTATAATATTGTTGATGCTGGATGAGAAAGACCAGGGGCGCATAGCATGACAAGCACTCATAACGAACTTCCTAGTTTATTTTTCCACTTTAACTGTTGGTTTGCTGGCGTTTCTTAATATGGCGTCATTACATGTTACTGCACCGCGACAATTACTACCTTAGGGGCGACGTCTCACCCCTCCTGGAAGCATAACTGAGTGTCCAAATATAACGCACCATGGTGTAGAAAGAGCCTGCTTGTAAAGTGCTCTGCTCAAGAGAAAAAAATGAGTGGATAGAGGTATTGTCGAGAGATGATCTTTCAGTGTATAGACACAGAAGGCTTTAATATGTCGGCTGCGTGGAAAATATTGCGTTAAAAACCAAGCAGTAGTGCTATAACCCCGCTTCCCTATATCAGCAAAGAATGTCTAGTTGCCGGCACGTCAAAACAATTTGTCTGATTCAAGTGGATGGCCGACGAAGAAGTTGAGATAACCAAAGAAAATAAAAGATATCTTTTTGGCAGACGCATACATGAAATTTTCAAGACATATGGCTTCTGTCGACCGTAACAATGACTTTATGTCCATGTGGTGCACTGCGATTACTTCGGCCTCAACACGCCACAGAAGTTTAGCAAGCACAAATTTTAGGCAGGTCAATCTGGAGTGTGATGGCTATATCAGGGGCATTATAACATTTGTAGAGACGGTGTTAATAAAATGTTGAAAGTCCGTAACCACATATTGTCTGCCTTAGGCATCGGTACATTAAGCGCACCAACAATATTGACACTTCACTGTTTGCTGAATCGAGGCCATAATTTTACTAACGCGGTTTACTGTATAGTTTATTGTGCTATTGCCTTCCATTCGTTTTTGATATTGGCCAGTTTTTTTTACTTTTTTCGCCTTATTTACAGCAATATCTTATTTTTTTCTGCTGTTTTTATTTGTTGCATTCATTTTCGTGTTATGCATTTATTACTTTAAAAGAGGATTCGCCCTCATTTCACGCCACTACACCAAAATCGGCGTTCTCCTCAGACATAATCAGGCGCTTTTTCTGCCCACGGATGCTATGAAAATTTCCGACTGCCGAGAGACCAATGGCAGTGCAGCGCATATCGCCCTTCTTTTGTATGTATCATGAAAAATGCGATTTGCAGGCGATGTGTCGTGGATACGTCGCTGAAATGTCGCTGAACTCGTTGTTAGGAAGCCTTCGTTCGTGCACAAAAGCGCGTAGTGCAACCGTTTTAAATCGCTCTGCAGACGCCGTAACGAACCATGCGTGGGGACGTAATCTGTGCGAACGCATCAACTCGCGCGACACGAGAGGACGGCGGCGCTCGTATTTGCGTAACGCTTCCGTGTTTGGTAGCGGACAGCGAACTATCTGTTTAAAACGATGCGGCGCTGATCTGCGCGCAGGCGCAATACCCACCTTGAGGTGTTGCGAGCTCCTATTGAGGAGGGAAGTTCCGCACGCCACATTGCAATCTCGACTGCAGCCACTGAGAGGCTTTGATGTTCGTAACACAGGTATTTGACGTGCGATGCATCGTTCATTTGCTTCTTCTCAGGACGAATGAGTCGCACTTGCAAAAAAAACCTGGTTTTGACTATTAACTGAACTAAACATTAGTGACCATCTCAATATGTTTAATTTACGTGTTTTTCCGCCACGGCATTCAGCCGAGCTTCACGAATCAAAGAGTTTCAGTGATCTCGTTCAATAGTCGTATCTAACCTAACCTCGACAAAAGAGAAAACTTGTAGTGTGTCTGTAGGGAAAACCTACGGCAGAAGCTTCCATAAAAACCTAAGATTTCATAAAATATATGCTTGAGCAGAAACGAGCGGCTGCCATTGCGTTCATCGAACTCCGTTCGCATGAACGACGGCTCATCTAATCGCGTTTTAGTAAAGCTCCTTTACAGGGATTCCAATAATTGATGTTGGGTTATACATATACTTGAAAATCAGGATTTATTACCTTCATTTCCATTGTCACCTGTTCCTTTATTGAAATTTTACCACGCAAATCAGGTGGTCTAATGTCGAAGATTTTGTAATGTCATTTTTAGCCATCGCTACAACGATAGTACATAAGAGTACTTTGCTATATCACAGGCACAGATTTTTTCCGCTCAATCCTCGTAATTTTTCGTTCTAAGTATTTGATTGATAGATTCATCCATCACCTCTTGCCACGCCCCCAGAGTTTCAAGCATAATGCGCTGCAGCAGTGCAATTTCCTGTTCATAAAGCATTATTCAATACCAGACTACACGTATCGGCAGCACTGTGGCAATGCTTAACTTTGCTAGTATAACAGAAGCAACTGTTGTTATTTTTCGGCATGTCTGAACTTTACCTAACACTTCGCTGTGTGGTATTAGGACATTTATTAGTACCCGCAGGCACCCGCCGTGGTGGCTCAGTGGCTAAGGCGTTGCGCTGCTGGGCACGAGGTCGCGGGTTCGATTCCCGGCCGCGGCGGCCGCTTTTCTGATGGAGGCGAAAAGCAAAAACGCCCGTGTGTACGAGATTTCGGCGCACGTTAAAGATCCCCAGGTGGTCAAAATTAATCCGGAGCCCTCCACTACGGCGCGTTAAACCCTACAATCAATCAATCGTACCCGCAGGCATCACTAAGTTGACCACAACGAGTACCTTTTAGGACGAAAGCCATGGGTATTGATTCTGCGATAAACCGTCGTTGTGGTTGTTTTAATTGTCGGGTCGACAAAATAGCCACCTATATAAAGCGTAATAAAAAAACACGTGTGATCGTATAGAATTTCAATCCGTGTCTGCATACTAGCAGTGCCGGGCTCTAACAATTCTGCTATTTCTGCTTTTGTTTTCTTTTTTGATTGGAATACTCGCACTAAAAGCCTTAAAATAACACTTTATCTAGAATAAAAGCACGTATACTGGCACATGTTTTAAAAGTCAGCAGACCCGCACTCCTCAAAAGATACAACCAGTTTGGCGGCGGCGATACTGCCGTCTAGACACTATACATTAGCGCTTATTGTTCCCTAAAAAATAACTTAGTTCTTCAAAAATCCCCCGCATTTCAACTTATCTTTCGCCACTCCCAAAGGATAAATATTCCGATAGACACAAAAAGGTGGTAGGGCACCGAACAACTTTTTGTTACTCGCAAAAATTGAATACTACAAAGGGGGGATGGCGAGGTCCTTTTGAAGACTCAGCTGCAGAACATCCCAAACAAAAAATGCAGCTTCGTGGCACAAAACAAAGCAGTAATCAATTTTATCGGGTTGGTTACGCAAGCGACGTTGAACCTGCAAGGGAACATTAGCACCTTTGCTATTGAGTCATGTTTGACAGGCAACGTAGATGTGCGCAACTTAAAAAATCAGCTTTTTCTAGCCACCTGGAAGCACATTCACTTTCCTCAGTGCATCACAGTATTGTCTAAAAACCTTAGATAAGGTTAGCGGTAAAGGGGCACCGGAAATCAACATTCAAATGAAGCACACGTCAATTTCTTCCAGGATAGACTGTACAAATATTTGGGGTAAAACCGCGCAGTAAAAAAATTAAATGTGCGAGCAACCTTTCTAGCATCTAGGTGGTTCACGATTGTCGGGGTAGGTAGGGAGGAATAAACGGGCCAATGATCACTCAATACATGCTGAAAGAAAATACGTAAAAATGTATGATCACCCGTTGCACCAAACGGACACTACAACTCCTTGACAGGAGATAAAGGTTATCGCGGTGCATTGGCTCCCACTTGGACCTCAATACCAAGGTAGCCAGCACTCTATGAAATGCTGGAACCATGTTTGCTCGCCGCTAAGGATCTGCGTAATATAAACAACTTTTGAAACGAGAAATACATTACAAAGTGGTGCCCGCGGAAATATAGAGCGCTCCCGCACCATCCCAGTCGTCGTTAAAGCGCTTCACAACGGTAAGCGCGGAAGACCATTGAGGTCCGCTGTTTTGAATCTGGTAAATAGCAGCCGCAAGGTACTGCATTGTTTCATAATCCCATTTTATACCCCCGGATTGACGCGGTTGCGAACCCCACCTGCCCTTCCAAACCTCTTCATTTTGCAAACTTTCAAGAAGAAAATGAAGGAAAGAACGAATGTACTGTAAGGCATGGAAAGCAATTGGTTGATTGTATAAAAGATGTCGTGTATCGGATACCTATGACGTGCGCTCAAGTATTTGTCGGGCAGAACGGCAGGTGTATAAATATAAGACTCAGAGAGCACGTGTCTAGTTTAAAAGAACGCCCGTGCAGGCCTTTGACCTTACACTGCAACACGTGTGGATGTACAGTGCGCAACACCCTTGTCTGTAACACTGAGTTCAACTTCAACTGGTTACCTCTCAAAACTGCGGACTCAAACTTGTCACAAAAAACGTTGAGGTCAAAATATATGTTCAAGACTTCAGAATGACACAATAGCTTTTTTCTGATGTTTTTAGGCCGAGGCAAGATAAGGCTATAAGTACGAAACCTGTGTTATAGACAAGGCTGTTGCCCTCTGTACACCCTGCTTCGACAACACTGTAATTTTGTTCAAGCACCACAATAAAACGTCAAGAGAAATGGTTGAGGCATTCCCTATTTCCCATCAAAAAGAAGATGAGGGTTGGCTTACACGTGTAAGCTTTCGCCTTGCACGCCTTACAAGGAACTTTCTGTAGAAAGTTCCTCATCTACAGATAAGGATCTTTCGCTACTATCCTCGTTGGTGTGAATTGTTAAGTGTACACGTTTTTGCTATGTGCGCCGTCGAGGGGTTCCTGAACTGGTGTGCGCAGTGTTGTAGGGTAGAAAGCCTGTTTTTAGATTAAATCACTCAGTTGATAGCAGGCGACTGTCTGTGTGTTCCTTTCTTTGTCCCCGTCTCTGTGCTCTAAACCTTCTAAATAAATTGATATTTCAAGGTTCTCCTCAGCTCCGCTTACATCGCAAAATGGCTGTGTCAGCGTGATTACCTCTAACACACTTTCTATCTCCGCACGTTGCCAGCGCATAACAAACGTTAAAAGTTGTGGTCGGTGTTGCTGTTCCTTTTTTCGTGACAAACACTCGGAGGATCGGCCACGATTTGGGATCTTTCAGGCATAGCCCTCGCTCTTTACAAAATCCTCAAAATGTGAATTTTAAACGTAAAAGTCGTAAAATTCCGCGTGCCGCACGACTCGTCGTCGTGATTTCAAGTAAGTGAACAGGTGCGCACCGGCAGCGAAGTAGCTGAATTACAGGGAAGCAGTGGCGTGTGCCTGTCTGCTTGCTGACGCAATTCACGCCGTCAGACAGAAAACCCACAGGGGCGATGAGACGCACACAAAGTGGAGGAGAAAATAAGCCAGCCAATGCAATTTGGGGCGAAAAACAAACAAACAAATCCGGAGAAAGGGGTGTAAGTACGATGTAGGATGTTGTTAATAACTGTCACCAGGCTTTCGCCTTCTACGCATGTAAGCACACTTAATTGCCCCAAGAATGTTTATGCAGTCAGCGCTGGCCGACTATGCTCTACTTCAATGTTGGAGACAGGTCTAACATGTAATATCTAGGCCTAACGCTATGTAACCCAGATGTTGAGCCGTAGGACATACGAAGCGACGTCCTACTCATTCTACGTGCCTGTACCGTAGCGACGTTGGACCTCAAAGCTCAACTTTAGGCCTAACGCCGGGTCTTCACATACAGGTGTCGTACTCTCCCTGTTCTGGGCATCAACCTTAGCGCAAGCCAGATATGAACTATAAAATACGAAATGCTTCCACTCTGCTCGTACGTGAGAACCTTCATCGATGTTTCTGACATTTTTCATGGCCCTCTGATTTTGTGCTGCGAACGCGATGTGTTCCTAAACTCGTACATTTCTTCAGCCGTTTTAATCTTGGCACTCTGAAAAATCAACGTACCTTTCTAGAGAGAAGTAATTGGGAACTGCGGGGAATCTAGGGCATGAAGGGACTGGCCCCATGGTAAGTAACGGCGGCATACTGCGAACGTAACCGATCACTGACTCTGTGCCGGTTGGGCCAATGTTGAGTTTGCCACTTGTTTGCATGACTTGTAGACAACTTTTGGGGACCATTTACAATGCTCATTTGTAGTTGTCGTAACGAACCACGACGACCAAACTCGCTCAAAGAATTAAACGAACTGCTTTTACTAGTAGCATGGACACGGAGTTACTGTAAATTAAAAGTTCAGAGCGACACATAAGATTGATTGCCTGTGGTACTGCCAAAGAAACACATTTTATTTTATTCAGTGCGATCCTGTTTGTAAAATGGTATGTCTCTCCTTATTGTCCCCTTTTTTGTAACAGTCTTTTCGTCACCAGGAAGGATATATGTCTGGCGTGTTGTCCTCGCGCTGCAACTGTTCCATCGGTGTTGGCTGTTGGTGGTTTTACCTGTACTGACCACCTGCTTGTTTGCTCGCACTGCAGCATTTTTTCCCTTTCACCTTCTCTTGGAGCGTGCTTCAGTGGATGAGCGTGTTTTGCGGCTGCCGATGAGGTAAGTGCCTCACAGTACGTCGCAGTAGACACAGCACAGTCAACAGAGTTGTGTCCAGTGGTGGTAACGTGTTCTCCTGATATAATCCTCATGATCAGTTCTCAGTGTGCGTTGTTTTCCTTTTTTGTCTGCTGCCCAACAAGCTTATACCTGAAGGATAGGCTGTACTGAGGACGTCCCTTCGAACTTGTGAACGGTTCCGCCATCCCAGTTTTGCAACAAATAAATTTTTATTCCTCCTTTCGTCTGTTACTTTGACTGAAATTTTTAGCTCATCACCCTGGTCAGTACTATTGGCGTAAAAACACGTTCTGCTAATTTCATACTTAACATACTTAGTACGCTACAGTCGAGCGATTGTGTCCTCTCCATGCCATGTTCATTGGGCTTTTCTCTCTCGGTTCTTGTTGTTTGCTTTCTCGTTTCTTTGTTTTTCTCTTTTAGTTTATTGGTCCGTACCGCGAAGGTGGATATTTTCTTCCTTTTTTGTCGTCTTCTTCTTGGAGTTTTAAGGTCTGCATAACTGGCCGGCTGATAACATAAATTTTCTATTCTACTTGTGCAGTTAGGATATTTGAAATACCCTTGTTGGCTTCAATACACGTCTCTAACACCCATTTATACGTCGAAAGCCCGGCTTTTGTCTTTTAAAGCAGAGGCGCGCGGTGCGCGTGTGGGAGTCGTATTCCGTATAATCCTGGTTTGACTCCCTATTCCTCCAAATTCACTTCTCCTTCATCTTTTCTCCTGCCGGCCATATTTTGGACGATGTGTAGGCCACACTGACGCGAGACGAGGTACTTTCTTTTGTTGTGCCATTTGATACTTTCATGTTAAAAGTCGAGATTTTAAGCACTGCAGACGAAGGATTTCTGACCAACTAGCCACTTTCTTAGCCAGTAATTATGACGTCCCGCAAATGTTTTTCACCGATTGGCGGCCCCATACCAAGGCCACCACCAACAAGCATGACAGCGCGATTGTATTAACGGCTTCTAGTTATGGTTCAGTGGCAGACATGAATGTTAACATAAAATAATAAATTCTAGTACAGCATTCGAAGGTGATACATTATTTGTTGCCTTGTCTTTGCAGAAATAGCATTTTTGGTCCGGGAGCGCCGTTGGGTTAGTCACCAAATGGGACTGTTTTCACCTTCACTACCAATGTATTTCAGCTGCATGGTCGTTTTAAGTAGGCCTGTTTTTATTCTATCATCAATAAAACCGCTAGCCAAACACCAAACAAATCATGTCGTGCTGTGCATCCTTCCTGATACTGCACAAGACTGTGTATGAGTTGGCTATTGTTAACGTTGTTGAATAGAGTGCCAGTAGACGTTGTCAGCAGAATTGCAACCTTGCTTTCCCTTTTTCACCAATAAGCGCGCACTAATTTTGCCCCTTTACACACTGCAAAAAGAAGTCCCCGAGAGCGTTGAGCTGCCCTTGTGGGGCGGAAAATGCAATTATGTCTTGTATAAATGTGCGTTTATCTTCCCCCAACTCCATTCCGAAAATATCCTGAAAATAATTGTTGCGAAGCCTCGGGGAGGCACCCTCCGGCTCCTGTCTTCACGCGGCCATTCATCCTGGCGGTATACAAAGGCACTTGTAGAGATGCAATACCCTCCGTCTAGTCTTTCCAGGACTGTAGGCGATGGATGATTTATATCGGAATCCTGTGTAGGAGTACCGGGGCTTGTCCTCCACCCTCGTAGTAAACAGCCTAACGGCTCTAACCCGCTGACATATTATCTGGCAGGTAATTTTCACGTTTGTTTCATTATCGTTCAGCAATAGAGCGCAGTTTCGCTGCTAATACAAAGCTGAAAAGAAGGGCAAATGTGTTTCTGGGCGAATGGTATTTTTTTCCTTTGTGTCGTATACACGTACCGCCATACTCCACAGGATCCAATTACGTTTCATCGTATGTTTTCTAGCCATTGATATAAGACGCAGCAAAGCTCTTGGATTCGCTCAGCACCCCTTTGATCATAACTGTACCTCATGACTTAAAATGTTCCCGAGAAACATGTCTTGCTTCAACATTATAACGTGTGTCACGTGATGGGCATACAATATGTGCAAAGAGCAAGCACATACCACCCTGCTATAGGCGGTAGGTCCTGTCAAAGGAATGAGAACCTCAGTGATCTAATTTACAAACACAAACGCGCTGGTTAGATTTTGTTTGCTCATTTGATGTGAACAAATATAGCGTCCAGGCTGGATAGCGTAGACTGTGCGGAAGAGTAGGAATCGGAGTTTCCTGCGCGTTTTGTCCTAACAAAAACTGCAACAGCCAAACTAACTTGGAATCTCCCGCCCTCATAGGACTCGCACTCTGTGTGGAAGGGAATAACTGGTCAACTAAAACGACTTTTTTCAGGCTACGTTCACGCGTTCATGATTTAAAGCGCCCTGTGTTTTATTTTCTTGTCGTGGTTACGGTGCCACCTAGAGAGAATAATTTATGGTATCACGACGGAAATGTATTGCCGCGTCAGACTGTACGACTCGGAAAACGAAGCAATTATCCCGCGTAAGCCGGATAAAAACAACCCCAAAACCACCGGCGGCGCAGATGAAAGGCTTTGTGAGGTTGTCTTGGGGGCTTATGGCTGTGAAAAAAAAGAACTTTAGATAATTGAATCCGCTAAAATATATTCTGTATGTGTTACGCATTTGTGCCTTGGGTGTCATAGCGGGATAAACATTAGTTGAAGCTGCAATATGTCAAATCTCAAGACGAACTTTTTTTTTTTTTGCAGAAACACTGCTTCCACATATCTGGTCCCGCATTTCTTTAGAACCCATAGGGGGAAGCGGGGGAGTGGTCAAGAATAAAGCGTTTGATTTTCTAGCGTAGGAGCCTACAGTTGGACCCTAATTTGTAGAGAAAACAACAGGGGCACGTAATACGATAAAGCGCACTGTGATGAAATCCCCGACTACCCTAGTAAAATGGCTTCCTTAGCAATTCAATTCACTTGCCACAGAATGTTAGCTTGAATAGCATTATGAATCTTTTTTTACGTCCAGAGATTGGGGGCAACCAAAGACAGAATAAGTGGCACAGAAAGAATTAGTTCTATACAAGAAATCTCCAACTCCAAAAGAACCCGCCTAGCTGTTGAGAAGTGGCGCAAACAGAAATAAATGTTCAACCAATTCCGCATTTAGCACGGTGCATGTAGCCGAGTAGCAGAAACCTTTGATAGGAAGGATATAAATTAATCCATGGAAACTGACTACGAATATGAGTGAATGTTACTTCGCTATGGAGCAAAGGCCGAATGTGAGCACTCCAATTATCGTGGCTCTTTTCCAACTGCATCATTGTTTTATATTCCCTTGCATATTATGACTCGGAACATCCCCGCGTTCGCATATCCAAGCCAAGAAAACATGTAGCCGGAAAGTACTTTGCCAGCCATCCACATGCTGCTTATTAACAATAAGCCCAATTTAGTCGTGTATGCATCAGTACATGTATCAGGCACGATCAAAGGTTTACGGATCAGGAAGATGGCAATTTTAGGTTATTTCTCTTCCGGTAGAAGCCCTACAAACTGCCGTGTGTATTTGAGGTTTTGTATAGTTACTGAAGTAATGAAGAATACGGGACTTACTACCCCGGGCTGCCGCGCGGCGGAGAAATAACCCGAAATTGCTGCTGTCATGGTACGTAAACTTTTTATCTTGGGTGTACATACGTTCCTCTGTCGAAGGCCAAAACGCATTCATTCGGTTCACCCGTAGTCAGATGTAATAATCTATCTGCAGTGGTGTTGGCAATGCGTTCCCCACTAAACATTCGGAAGCCTAAGTTCGCATTTTGAGATGAAAAGTTATCCGGTATTTTTCTTCTCAATTCTACCCTACTTTGCGATTGGTTGCTTCCACAAAAAATTTATTTAGCGCCATTTTGAGCATTTGTACTGGTGTTTATTTTTTGCCCTTGGCCATTTTCGTACCACCGAGCTGTACTTTTATGCCCCATGCGTCGGCCTTTTTCAGAGCCATCTCTTAATACCGCCGCATTAAAAGAAATGGTGTTTCTTGACAAATGTTTCTTAACTGGTATTTCTTAACTTAAGCTTAACCTATGTACTTAACAACAGCACAACAGAGGGCGGCTGTTTTGGATGAATGTGCGACCATTCAACGAATGACCTATCGCTGTAAGCGTAAGATATAATAACACAATAATGCTACTGTACTTACAGCCCCATTTCACGGTTCGAGCCCAATAAAGTAGATGATAGGAACATAAAAAAACATCCACAATAGTACGCACTCAAAAACTGTGTATAGGAAGGCCATCATATTGATTTTCGTATGAAGCTCACCGAAATATTTGCATAGTAAATGTCCTATATATGGTCAATGATAGAATTGTAGAGATTACAGGGAAGGTTTGCCTCGACAACAGGTTGCCCACGAAGTCATGTACTGAACAGGCGGGTTTGCCCGTCGGCGCTCGCTCTCCACATTTCAGGATTGTCCCGTCCAATGTCGCTTTTGCATAATAATGGGCACGGAGTGGCTCCTCACTCTTCCAAGCTTCATTATTATTGAACTTTAGAGGTGTTGGTCATTTCGTGCAGCTTCCCCCACATCGGACAGTGATGTTTCGCAGGGTTCTACTATCTCGTGGAAGCAGCACCCACCCCACAAAACGACGGCCTCGTCTCGAAACAGCGGGCAGCGGGTAACTTTTCTTGCTCCGTTTTGCATATTTACCCTTTTATAGGGAATGTTTATGAGCTCATTTGGTCCCTCCCGCGCGTATGATTTCATCGAGGCTTGTGTATAAACAGAACTAAAGAGCGAGTAGAATTACGCCGCCTGAAGGAAGCTATTGCCACTTGGTATTGTAGCTACAATCATAGGCATAATGACTATTAAGTACTTCCAAAGTAGCATCGTTACAACAAGTATCACTGAGGGTCACCTTTACGGTGAGGAGAAGGTGGCAAAGCAGAGTAACAAGAAAACTGCTATGCTACAGCTCCGCAGATAATTACGACGAGAATTAATGGTCACTTGCTACATAAGGCTGCGCAGCTGCGAGGAAAGCCAAGCAGGATGTTACCATTTCATGTCGCGTATTCCTCTGAGCGTGTTTCAGCGTTCGTCTTTGAATTATTACCCTCGATGAGCGTACATTAGCGCTTCCTTTTGCTCGTGATCATGGAGCAAAATGTTTGCAGCGAAGCTACTTCAGTCGCCGACGGAACACGGGTAATTACGCAACACAGAAAGCTGAGCAGCACGTATCTCTTGGCATAATTATTACGTCCTCGAGCATTCATTTCAGTGAAATATAAACAACTTATGCTTGCATGTCTATATAGCAGAAAATTGTACAGTACGTACATTTCTCCGAGCAGACAGCTACTTTAACACTAACAGCTGCAGTTCTCGCTAAGCAGCTTCATAATTATAGGCCACGTCCCGCTAATTGCACCGAAACGGCCAAGGCGTGGAGGCAGAACTTCGAAGGATCGTTGGTTTCAGCACCAAGAACTTAGTGACACTCGTGTTATTCCTAAAACATTTGGTCAGGCTGGAAGTAATCCGTCTAGTCTTTCTAGCAGCCAAGGTACGAATTTAAGATGTGCAAGCATACTAATCCCGTCGGTTATTTTTGGTCTTTGCAGAATGTCGTCAAAAATGTAGTGCTCCTAAACTTCATTTTTTTAGACTTCTCTGGAACAGATTTAATTCGCTCGGCAGAGCGGGATGTGCTGCGCACGATAGTACCTGTCAACATCATGGTGCAGTGATAATGAATTGGGACCAAATTTTGCACCGGCAATCAGCAAATACATGTCCTGTATAACCTGATAAATATTTTCTACGAAATGGATACTACGTTAAATGTCTTGACTGGAAACACGAGGTAATTTAGCTTCTGCGCAGTATGAAGTGTGCCACCCTAATTACACGCGTTTTAAACAATCCTTACAAAAGCCAACGGCTGCTCCATAATCGGGAGGCGAACTTTGCTATATTTCGCACGTCACCTGAGAATATTGTTGCCTGAATCGGGATGAAGCTTTTTTAAGAAAGAATCGCTCGCTGTTGGGAGCCTGATACGCTGCTACTGCAGCTTAGTAGCGCAATACTGATTCCCCCTCCCGACATATAACCTCCAATACCATATTGAGACATGGCTGCGGAAGCACCGTTCGCAATAAATTGTATTAACGGTAAATACAAACAAGCCATAGCTAGGGAAGCTCTAATGTCTGAGGTGCCATGGGGGTCTTTTTTTTTTAATGCGATAGTATACTTCTTGGCATAAGGTCCTGCAGGTACAAGTTGAAAACCGTTACGCACAGCTCACGGCGTCGTGTCGTCGTCGTCCTTTTCTAAGACTATACACCAGATTCGCTTCCGATCACTGGGGTGTCGCGTATCCCTGGAGGAGCAATTGGCGAGAACTGAACGCGTCGTTATACTTGGCTACGTCCTTGCAGTTCTCCAACAAGAACCCGTGACGATATATATCTGGAAAGGACCCACAACCTAGCCCATCTACCCTTCTCCATCCCTTCGTTTTCTGAGCTGTGAGAGACAGTTCATCAGCCGTCGACTGGAACCGCACTTCTGGTGACCCCGGCTAAGCGGGCGAGCGCCCAAGATGGATTTCCCGGCGAGGCGTCCACTTCAACACTCCGCATCCAAATGTTTTATCTCTTGTTCTGTCCCAATTCTAACGCTGCTGGGGAGCTGCACATTCCTGGGTTAGGGAGGACGAGACCGGGGTGATGACGATTATGAAAGAGCCTGTTGTTAGGCGAGTTGGATGAATCTGAAAATGACGGTTTAGCGCGGATAAGACAAGAGTGGTACCGCTGTACCACCTCGTCGCTGTTATTGCCTGTACCGTCTCGTAACTGTCAATATCTTCTTCGCGCTAAAACTTCATATCTATCATGATGACCCTCCGAAACATGCCTACTTACACTGGAAGAATTGTTTCCATTGAGCCAGGTGTGCAGCTCATTTTCGCAATATAAATTCAATACTTCTTAATAATGGAGCCCACATTTTCAAAGCTGAAATGCTGACACCCATTATCGTTGCTTGTCGCAACGACAGATCAAGGACTTCAGATTTCTCAAACCAGCACACGGAAAGCGCTGTTTCCCTCAGTTGAGAAACTTTTTTTATACCGGTATTCACTCGCACGACCTTTGTGATTGGTCATGCCGCTTTCTCACGACCCAGTATAAGCCCTGACTCAAACAGCCGTTTTTCACCCCGTCACGTCACCGTCTTCCGTCATGGGCGACGGTTTCTCTGCCGATTTCTCGCTGAAAACGGTGCGACGGGGACGGGAAGCCGAGCTTTACGTTTCCGTTCCGTCAAAGCGACGGGACCACGCCCGTGGTAAACGAGCCAATCAGAAAACAAATTTTCAGGGCTAAATTTATGAAAAGTGAGCACACCTAAAAATCTAAGCTATTTTGTTTACTTTTTCGATTAAGCGCGCTCGATTCTAGGCTAAATCGATCATTAGGCAGACGACCCTGTACTCTGACGGAGAGCTACAGTACGAACGCTACTCTGTTTACGTCTCTGTCGCGGTTTTTTGACGTGATGGTGCCGTGACAGAGAAGGTGACGGCTATGTGAATGAGGGCTAAGACGGCCTTCGAGGCCAGGCGGTAGTCCGTTTTTAGTACCAGGCGCTTTAAACTATGAATGCGTGACACAATGCATGGTGCTTCTTACCGTAGTTAACATCCTCTGTGTTACTGACACTCCCGTGTTCTAGCGAATCGGATCGGATGAACAAACCCAAAATAACCACCGAAGACTCAGCGAATAGATACACCAAAACTTCTATGCAGGCGACTTCTCACTATTAAAAAAACACTGCTAAAGGTCTTACTCTTACTTTGCAGACACTATTGTGCCATTCACGACACAGGTAGGCTCCACGTAGCGATGCATAAACGTTAACATTCGGAAAACCTAGACACAAAATACCCACGCCTAAACAAAGGCTCCGTTGAGGCGTAATGCACCTTGGACGCAGAAATTTAGTACAAGCGGGCGACTCAGCCCCAACCGTGCCTACCGCTATTTACATCCCTGAAGCCTCTTTTTTGCGGCCCTAGGCATAGGAACAATCGGCTGGTTCAATTTTCACTCGCATGCGTGATCCCGGATTAAAACATACATTGTTGACTTGCCCTCAAAGAAATTCGCCTCGTACAATGTCGTTCAGGATAAACGCCGCGTTCCTAGGCTCACCACAGAAAAATAACCAAAAGTCAAACTGTGACATATTTACCAGTGATATAGCACTGAAAGAAAGATATCAACTGTGTACGGCAGGCAGGATATATTACAGGGAAGTCTGAAGGGCGAAGCGAGCGCTTTGTTCGGTGTCCACGCACCCACGTGGCTCTATTTGATTATTTTGTGCACAACAGCGTACGGAAGGAAATTTAATGCGTATATAGAGTAATTAAAGCGTTTTCCGGGATCGTGAGTAACAAAGGAACGTGTTTGGTTTTAAATATATTTTATAGATTCTTACAGCGTTTCTATCTTATTCTTGTGCGTGAAAACTCGAAATCAATATTCTTTTCCTGGAGAAACAGGAAGCCTGCCCAGATAACTAAATCTCCATGAAAGATCAAAACAGCAGACTCAACAAAAATGCCAAGCATGCAAAACATACAAGGGTTTCGCTGGCTGCAATTGCTATTCATAGGTCAGACTCTCACGGCGATAACAAAGAGTGATGATTCCTGTAGTAGTAATAGAGGGTAAAGGAACAGCCATGATTCATAAAATTATGTAATTAAACCGCCAGGTACAAGTTAGTCGCTAACAGACACGGTCGATCCTCGCGTGTACTGTGTGTTCTTTTCTAGCTCATATTCCAACTTTCCATCCTTGATGGCAAGCCAAACAAATGGGCTAGGGACGAAAAAAACGGAATTATTACGAAAAATCATTTACGAGAAAGAAGCCTTTTTGCCACGAACTTTACACTCAATCACAGTTATTACCCACTGATTTTGTAATAGTCATTACGCTTAGCTATAACACCTGAAACTACAAATCAAAATCATAAAAAACGCGAGAAAAAACTTTCAAGTCGGCGATTTGCCCACATTAGCAACGCCTGAACAATAAGCTTTACCGTACTGAGAAGATAATTACTGAAATAAACCACGTGATTTCATATTTGTTACGTAGCCAATGCTGCAGCGTGTGCTGCCTGTTCAAGGTGAGAGTTGTAAGCATGAAAAAGCCCCTTTATCGTCATGACTACGGAATTCCCTTTCTTAAAGTGGCCGCCACACCTTTTGTATTCTCAGTACAAACCATTTTTTTTTTCAAGATGCCCAAGCTACTGTCCGAATTTGGCTAGACGTTCTAACAAAACCTTTATCTCGGTAGCGTCACTTATTCGTGCAAAATACTTCGCACTTCGAAGGTAATAGTACACACATTAAGCTCGTAAACGTTGGTAAATTGCGTTATCGGGGGCGATAGCGGTCACCGCACTCGTCGTAAAGTTAGCTCATCTCGGCAAGCTGCCTTTTATGAAATTTGGCGGTGAATCCGCTCACTTCCCAGAAAATATCCTCGAAAGACAATGGTGTTCCGCCGCCCCGGCCACGTAAATGCGCCTTCTCTTCCCCTTCATCGGTCACACACTTCCCGTTCGGTTCAAGTTTGGATGTGATCGACATCCAAAGTTGACCCCAATCCCGAATCCAAGTCTAGCATCCTGAGAGGCAAGTCTGGCTGACCCCAGCGCTGCTACACCCCTCCTGCTGACGCCCAGAGCGGAGGAA
Source organism: Haemaphysalis longicornis (assembly GCF_048455015.1). Taxonomy (NCBI): domain Eukaryota; kingdom Metazoa; phylum Arthropoda; class Arachnida; order Ixodida; family Ixodidae; genus Haemaphysalis; species Haemaphysalis longicornis. The sequence goes on from NW_027526361.1 coordinate 217,796,765, forward strand.
CCCATGGCCACGGCTTCCCAAGACGGCGCCCTGGACTAAGCGTGCTCAGGAAAATAAAGTTTACTTCCTTCCTTCCTTCCGTTCGGTTTGCCTTCTCGCACAATGAGCACGGAAATGTGCGACAGTCAATCCAACTTTCGTGATCTCAATTCCTCACGCGCTACCTAAGGGAACCTTCCTTTACTGTTGATCTTGTAACGTATTCACGTGGTCCAGACCCGTCGCATACTCTTTGAATTTTTGGGGCAGAATGTTCTTTCCAGCGCGAGTTTCCTCTTTTTATCGCTAAAATTATGCAGCCATCAGTATTTTTTAAAAGAACTCTGAAATACCACGTATATATGCATGTCTTTCCTCGAATATGCCTAATGTTGACTGACTGACTGACTGACTGATTGATGGATTGATTGATTGATTGATTGATTGATTGATTGATTGATTGATTGATTGATTGATTGATTGATTGATTGATTGATTGATTGATTGATTGATTGATTGATTGATTGATTGATTGTACGGTTTACGGCCGCGGCGGCCGCTTTTCTGATGGAGGCGAAAAGCAAAAACGCCCGTGTGTACGAGATTTCGGCGCACGTTAAAGATGCCCAGGCGGTCAAAATTAATCCGGAGCCCTCCACTACGGCGCGCCTCATCGTCTGCGTTGCGTCGGCGCGTTAAACCCTACAATCAATCAATCATTGTACGGTTTAACGCACCGACGCAACGCAGGCGATGAGGCGTGCCGTAGCGGAGGGCTCCGTATTAATTTTGACCACCTGGGTATCTTTCACATGAGTCGAAATCGCGTACACACGGGCGTTTTTGCTTTTCGCTTCCATCAAAACAGCCACCGCCACGGCCAGGAATCGAACCCGTGTCATCGTGCTCAAGAGCACAACGCCTTAGCCACTGAGCCACCGCGGCGGCCAAATATGCCTAATGTTGTATTTTACTTGAACAATGTAAACCAGTATATGAGTGTGTTTCCATATTTTGTAGTTTTAAAAAGTGTCACCTTTATAAACCACTCGTTCAAGCATTGTTTTAACTTTTGGGCGGAAGGCTGACTCGATGGACATATATGCATGCATACCTGCATCCATCCATCCACCCATCCATCATACATACATACATACATACATACGTACATACATACATACATACATTTTTTATTATTTATTTATTTACAAATACTGCTGGCCAGAGGCCAAAGCAGGAGGGGCAAGGTAATACAGTTATTATGCACAACATTTCAATTACAACATCAAGAAAGGAATGAAGAAAATAGAAAGCGGAAAGCGTAACATTTTTATACAAAGTCAATGAAAGGTAAGAGTGGGGAGGGAAACGCGGAACAGTTGCAATAGTTAGAAAAACAATTTCAAATTTCGGCGTAAATAAGCTCAGGAGAGTGTAAACTGCTTGCAGGCAAACCGTTCCACTCTTCAATGGTACGAGGAAAAAAAGAAAATTTGAACAAGTTAGTACGAGCAAAATATGGTGTTAAAGAAAGTGCGTGTGAATGCCGGGTCTGACGTGTTCTTAGTGGTGTGAGGTAGGGGTCAGGGTTCAGAGCAAGCTTGCGGTTTGAAAGGAGGTACAAAAATTTTAGGCGCAAGAATCTGCGTCTTGACTGCAAAGATGGAATACCATTTGAAAGCATAACATTAGTGACAGAAATACCAGGCTTATAGAGAGAATAAATGAAACGAACTGCCCTCCGCTGAATTTTTTCTAATGCATCAATGTTAGTTTTAGTATAAGGATCCCATGCAACGCAAGCATATTCTAATTTCGGGAGTATCAAAGATTGGTAAGCTAAGTGTTTCACTTTTGAAGGAGCATCCTTAAGTTTGTGTCTTAGCATGCATAATTTCCGGAAGGCTGCGGAAGAAACTTGTTTGATGTGAGAATTCCAGCTTAAATTATTGGTTAGAGTGACACCAAGATACTTGTATTCCTTAACTTCATGAAGAGGTTGGTTAGAGAGCGTGTATTGAGTTAGAAAGGGCTTTTTCTTGTTAGTGACACGGAGCAGAACTGATTTATCCAAGTTCAGTTTCATCCCCCATTGGTTGCACCATAGACATATATTGTTTAGAGTGGACTGTAGTGCTGCTTGGGCATCAGGATTAGCTATCGAGTTAAACAGAATACAATCATCCGCAAAAAGACGAACATTAACAGGTGGGTTTACACAATTTACTACATCATTACAGTATATCAAAAATAGTAGGGGACCGAGTACACTCCCCTGTGGAACACCTGAAGTAACAGGCAGAAGAATTGAATTTTTATCCTTAATGCATACAAATTGGGAGCGATCAGACAAGTAGTTAGAAATCCAGGCTAATAGAAAATTGGGAAGTCCAATAAGCTGTAATTTAACCATGAGTTTATCATGCGGGATGCAGTCAAAAGCTTTGCAGAAGTCTAAAAATATGACGTCGACTTGGCCGCCCTTATCAATCACAGATGCAAGAGAATGAATGACTGTACATAACTGAGTTGCTGTTGAGAACCCTTTTCGAAAACCATGCTGGTACGGAGATAAAATGTTATGCTCATCTAGGTGTTTAGATATGAATGTTGTGACAATGTGTTCTAACATTTTGCTACATGGCGATATAATCGAAATTGGCCGATAATTAGAGACAAGAAGGGGGTCTCCCTTTTTGGGAATTGGCTTGACACGAGCCATTTTCAATTCCTTAGGTAATGTTGCAGTACGGATTGAAGCCTCAAAAATTGTAACAAGGTATTTGGACAAGGGCTCGGCGTACCTTCGGAAAAATTCATTCGGAATGCCCTCTGGCCCACCGGAAGATTTTGCTTTTATTCGAAGAACCATGTTTAGAACTCCTTCATATGAAATTAAATTTCCTGGTGGAATATTTGGATCATGTTCAAAAGCTACAGGGTGCGAAGACTGACAGAAAACACTATGAAAAAAGGAGTTAAAATGATCAGCAATCGTTTTCGCATCCGATATCAGAGAACCATTCACTGAAATTTGTTCTATGTTCTTTTTTCGATCGCTAATGTAGGCCCAGAACTTCTGCGGATCATCTGTAATAAAATTAGCCAATGTGGTATTGAAATAAAAGCTTTTCTCGCGTTCAATCGCTTCATGTAAAGCAGACCGAACTTCACTTAGGTGGTGGGAAGCTGCCCTATTTTTCCTGAGACGTTCAGCCTTTCGTTTTAACTGAAGTATATGTCTTGTGACCCACGGAGTGAACTTAGTGCGTTTTTTTAGTTTGTTGGGAATGAATGTATCTAAACAAAAGTTACAGATGTTCTTGAATTTCTTCCAAAGGTGTTCCACATTGTCGCCACAAAACTCGGCCACATGATCATCTAAAAACTCAAAAATTCGCGAATCTTGAGCGCGCGCAAAATTTTTAACAGATTTTGTGGCATGCGTATCCTTAGAGCGGTTTACATGCAAGGGAAACGAAACACTAACCAAACTGTGATCCGATATGCCAGTGATTACGGACACGTCGTACTGGACAATTGATCGATGTAAAAATACCAGATCAAGCAATGAAGATGTTGACTCTGTCACACGTGTAGGCTCAACCACAACTTGCGTAAGATTGTGGTCAATCATAATGTCAAACATGCAAGAAATATTGACAGAGTCAGAGCTGGCCTCTAATCTTTCCCAGTCAATACCAGGAAGATTAAAATCTCCTGCTAATATAACTTTTCGGTCGCTGAATTGTAGCATGTGAGCATGCAATTTTGTCAGATAATCGCTAGTTGAATCAGGAGCCCGGTAATACATACATACATACATACATACATACATACATACATACATACATACATACATACATACATACATACATACATACATGCATGCATGCATACATACATACATACGTACATACGTACGTACATACATACATACATACATACATACATACATACATACATACATACATACATACATACATACATACATACATACATACATACATACATACATACATACATACATACCAACAGACAGACAGACCAAACTTTTCGTGTGAAGTAGCTCAAGAAAGGCTATCTTCGATAAAACTAGTTATCTCCCAGGAATATAAACCCGCTGTCCGTTTACGATTGTCCAAAAGCTTCTCTTTAGCCACTTGCGTCCATTTGCGCTGCCACTCACCGAGTGGGCCAGAGCAGCGGCAGGCGCGCGAGTGCCGTTTCAATCCATGTTACAACCCTCGATCTTCGCAAAATTGGCAGCTTTTTCATTCGAACTAAAATGTCTTGCTTCCCTCCCTCACAATCCTCCGTTCTCCTCATACTGACCTTCTGAAGAATAAAATAAACGTAATTGTGTTAGGCTAATTGTATGCAGTGCGGAATTAGTTTTGCACAGAAAACACGTTATTGCAAAATTGGTACAAGCGTTTTTCAGGTGAAAACGCACGTTGTTGATAGTGCTGTACGTGTGGTTAGGTATGTATGTTTGCGATTAATTTAAGCATAGTATCTGTTACCTCTCGAGTTAGTGTGAGTTTCGTCAGAAGTGAGGTCGTTGAGAGCGTTTACTTATAGCTTAGATTTGGGATGGTCATGTTGCAACTGTAAAATTGCGTGCGAAATTTGGAGAGTAGAGTAACTAGGCATAAAATTACAAGAGCGTGTAGGGTTGCAGCCCGATTTAATTGTTAGAATTGTAAACGCCCTTGAGAGCTCGCTTTGCGGTCAATGTGAAAATTTATTGGGGAGCTGCAATAGACCTGGGCCGGGCAATTGCAGTCGCCGCGCAATCTTCCGGAACAATTGAGAACAAGTTCATAAGCTTGGCTTTCCGATTTGTTTCAGCAGTGTAGATGTACTTTAAGAAAAAAACCTACGTCTGTTTTTTGTTGTTGTTGACATGTTCAAATGTTTATCAGAAGTACGCTCGGCGGAAAACAGGGTTACAGCTTCGAACTGCGAAGAAAAACTGCGATTTAGTCACGTTGGTATGTCACCTTAGGAAAATAACACTGCGCAAACGGAGGGGGCAAACTAAGAGCCACTACACAAGCTCCGTGTTGTGCGGTGCGTGTGTTTTGACTCTTCTATTTTGTCCCGTCCGTTTGCACGATGTTAGTTTACTAAAGTGAACTTCGAACAAACTTTCTGACGCTCTTTCCAGTACCATCATTCTGCATGCTGTCGTCTTTACTGACGACAGGAAATCTGGCTTTATAAGAATTCTGTGTTTCTGTCCTCCGTCTGGTGCTGCGCTTCGATACTTCTCTGCGGGCACGTCATGGCAAATACCTATGAGTAATCAGAAAACAATTGTTTTGGTAGTAACCAATAAAAACTGGTTCACTGCCCTTGTATTTGTGACTATAAGTATAAAACTTTGCTCCGTACAATGCTGCGACATAGACTATTTTTGAGACACAGCACCCCAGTAGAACAAAGGAAACACTTAGCCCTAATTACACACTGCTTGAATAGCTAAAAAGTAGAAAAAATGGCGTGGAAGCACAAATATAGCTGTTTTTCAAGATGGTGAGACATCTCTTTCAGGTAGGGTTGTGTTTTCATGTCCCTGTGTTGTTAAATAAACTGGACATGTAACCACCGGGCAGGCTAGAATGGTGTTCCGTTCCAAAATTGTCATGTTCCAATTCTAATGAAACAACCATAAAAAAACCCTGCAAACTGCTTGTGAAAAATAATGCTCTACTACACTCTGTGAGGGTGCATTACTAGCAAAGATTTCTAGCACAGGGCAGACAGGTGACACAAATTTTAGATATAAACTTGCCGTGGTTCAAAGTAGTTAAATCAAGTTTCTGAAGCAGCAGCTCAGTTTTCCCAACGACAGTATATAAAAATCACAAGATAAAACCTAGGCGCTGCTTGGAGCAGTGGGCCTGTAGGCACAAACGCGCGATGAATTTGCGTATAACCAGCGATTCTTTATATTATTTTGGTGGCACCCGCCCTATACTTTTGCTCCTAAGTCCTCTCTGCACACATGTCATTTGGCCAAACGAGCGGTTAGACACTTTCATTGAGCGACCGCACAAGGCAACAGCTTGACCTTCGATGAGCTTGAAGGTCAGAAATGACGGCACGAGGAATGAGCTGTTCTCTGGGTTTGACCTGAGAGTGAAAATCGCCACCCAAAATCAACCAAAAAGACACTTTCGCGCACATTACTGTTGTATTGAGAGCCTGTCAAAAACAGGCTGCGCAATAGGAAAGGGGCTCAAGTGTTAACACCTAAAGCAAATGTCTAATTGGAACCTAATCAAGAGGGGCACATTAAAAAAACACAACAGATCTTCAGAAGTTCCGGGTTATTACTTTTATTCATGCAAAACCCTGCAGCAAAGGCGGCTGCCCTTTGCCGTCACTGCACCTCATGTAGTCGCCTAATTTCTTTCCTGGCTTCCTAACTTCTTACATTCACGCGGCGGGAAGTCGCAACACGACACTCCCAGCAGCTCCCACTAACAGAAAAAAAAAGTTAAGCAGGTGGGAAGCACTGTGTTAAGAGTGCGTGCGTTTGCCGTACTCCAGGTGCGAAGTCTTCTAGCGCACATAAAGCTGTCGGGCTAAACGCCCGCCGCCAGACTCGCAAGCGGCACCCCAGCAAAAAAAAAGGACAAGTAAAATAATTTCGACGAAGGAGTTCACAAAATATAACAGCATCTCCTGTTTCGTTCCCGCCCGCGCTCTTTCTTCTTGCGCTAATTCGGGCGGTTCTTCGAAGTACCACGCTGGAGTAACTCTTTCTGCGCACGAGCTGTCTGGAAAGGCAAAAGAGGAGACGTGAACACATCAAGCTGCTGCATTTGTGAAGCTTCAACGGCCACGTACAGCGCTTTTGTAGGAAAGCAAATTGAACAAGACTTTTCACGTGGCTCGCGTGTTATGTGTCCTTCTATTGGTGCGATGGGAACCATTCAGCGGGAAGACGGTATTGACAGTGACGTTGAAAAGTGTTTCGTTTCTAACAAAGGTGACTCCGCGTTTGGATTCTTCTAGCTCATGGCTTTCAATTGGAAGGATCTGTCAACGCGGCGAATAAACTTTGGTAAGTGACAGTACACTTCATTGGACGACGTGTACACTCTGTAAGTTGCACTTGACGTTAACGTGGGTAAGCTGTACATGAAGATGTGACGTTGGTTTTCAATTCCAATAGAATGAGCAAAATGGCGTGAAGTCCTGATCTTTTTAAACTAGATTTGTAGGGCGCTGTGCTTACCGCCGAGACTCACAACTCTTAGTCCGTGTTTGATTTCTTTGCTACCATTGCGAGTTTGATTGTTTTATTTGTTTATATAACCAGCGTATCTACCGGTCGAAAGCCAGCAACAAATGTTAGACATTAGCTTGCAGAAACAATGTTTGAAGTTGAAAAACGAAACAGAAGAAAGAAAGAAAATGAACAATGGAGTGCGCCACCGGGTCACCTGGCTGGTCCTAATAGAAAAGGGACCGCCAGCTCTACCTTACGTTCCTGCATATCGCGTAGGGACAGAATTGCGCGTCTGATTTCCAGATGCCACAGGTTCCTTGTTCCGAAAGAAAGCTCGCTTTTAGTGCTGCGCGCCAGACATCGTTCTCAATACGTTCTGCTCTAATGAGTGGCGTCGGCTGCGGTGGCGGCGTGCGCTCAGCTAATAAGCAGCTGCCCGCAGCTGCTGGTACACGCAAGCGCTGATTCCTTCAAGCTCCTTCCACTGGCGCCGCGGCCCGGAGGCTGCTCCTGCATGCGTGACGGGCGGCTTTCGCGCACGACTTTGAAACTCAAGATGGTGGATGGACGCGCAACTCTGCTGCCCTAGAAGTACTATATACACGACGTCTAGTTCAACCGGACCCGCAAGGCCGTCTTACGGGTAACACCTTCAGCTTGTCCCCCCGGAAACGGAACTCTTGATCCCCGTAAACTCAATGGATCACTTGTGCTACCATATTGCACAACCATAGGCAAGATCCGTCCCTTATCTGCGTTCTCCCATACTCTAATCAAACAGTTCACGAACTGCGCAAGCCCTACACTGGTCGTCCAACTGTACACACAATCCAACACGGATCCACTCTTCTTGCTCGTAATGGGATCGCTGCCCATCTGGAATAAGGGCCGGGTCACATCTATCGGTATGCGGTAACCAGTCTGAATTCGATGTACGACGCCAGAGTCCTGCCACAATTCCTCCCTTGAATGACTATGCGTAGGAGCGATCTCTGTGCCCTCGCCTTCACCTTCACCGCACATGGCATGGTCGGAAGTCTCTTCCTTCGGTTATCTTCCCTGGCTACTTGGTTCTGGCTCCCACACTGCCTCTCTCTGCCTAAATGGCTAACTAGGTTTAGGCCAACGCAGCCCCTTCAACAAACGTCACTAAAAATGGCTTCCCCGTAAGGAATCATCAAGTCCTAACAGTTCCCACTGTTAGAAATCACTATTCACCACCGCGAGCACTTAATCCAGAGCTTCTCTGAGTTTTCTCTGAGCCTAACATAATCCATTCGAATGCGACTTTTCCGTGCACGCGTAATTGAAGAAGTTCTGAAAAGGTCTCCGCAAATCTCGGAGACTGAAAAAACTTGCGCCTTTGCTAAAAAGAAAAGGAATAAATAAAACGGCGCAATGTGTCCGCTTTCTTTTGCAAAGCCATGTTTTCAGTAAAGAATCCTCCAACGTTAAATTTGAAGGCAGGGCGGAAAACACAGTAATTCGAGAATGTCTTCCGTTAGCCTAGGCTGCATTAGAAAATTGTGTTTTGCGAGACTCGTCTTTTAATATTGCCGGCGTTTTTTCCACGAAAATAAAATAGAGACCATTTTTTCTGTAGCTCCTCAGCGGCGCATTAAACTTGGATTAAACGAGTATGCCTAAAATCAGCGCATTTCCACGTTCGGTTTCTGACTACTACTCCTCGCTCAGCTCCAGGTGATGATCATTTTGACATCGTAAGACCTGGGAATGTGGGCCGAGGCAAACATAAAAAATACGAGGGCGTTCATTCCATTTTTTTATTAAATCGGAGCTCTCGTGTCATCACTGATGCCGTTGTAGGCCAATACGCCTTGCAGAAAAGCCAACTTTTTCTGAAGATAATGATGAATGGTCGTGGTGAAGTGAAAGAAAAAAACGGTTCCAGTGGCCGGAAACGAACCAGTGTCTTTCGAGGTATAAAGCCGGCGTCTATCCGATTGCTCCATTTTGACACGGTCGAAGCGAGCGCCAAGATGCAGGCACTGATTCGCGCCGTACACCCCACCCCCAAACGTTAGGTCTACGGAGTGCACTCCCGAGAGTTGGTGCGGGTGTTCTAGAAAAGTGGTGCATACCTCTAGAGTAGCGCCGTGGCCTCCGCGATTTGCTGCCGGCGGCGCGCCGCGGTAGCACATACTCGCAGTGCGGGTTCGCCCAATCAAAGAATTCATTACGAGAGGGCTTCGCGTTCAATTATCGTCGGGGTTAGACGGAGGGTTGTATGATTTTTTTTTAGGCATTGGCCGCAAGTATGGCCAAACATATATTGCCCACAACTTTAGTTAGGACACTTCCCGTCACCACAGTTGACACTGGGGACGCCTCCAGAACCACTTCCCGCCATTTTGCTTTTTACCTTTCACTTTGTGCACGTAATAAGCTGGATTATAAGTCGACAAAAGTGCAGGGAGTGCTGGGCTGCATACCTGGCCTTGTAGCACCGTCTCTGGAAGTGATTTCTGCTGAAGATCGCATCCGTGAAAGCTGAGAAAACCGGCATCTAACGTCGATATTGCGTGCAGAGAAAGCTTATGACTGTACAGTAAATCAAAACTGCGGAATACGCCAAAGAGATGTCTGCAAAGGCCCCATTCTTCCCTTGAACAATTAGAAGGAAAAAATCGGCAAGGTAAAAGGGCGAATGAATAAATAAATACTATTGAATAAAAAATAACGAGGTATTAAAAGCTACCCTGAAACAGAAATCCGGTCTTCATAGAAAGAACAGCGAACCGGAAGCAGCTGCATTGCTTCGGAACGTTCCGCGTTCATACGTTATGCAGCATTCACGGATATACCGATGAGCTCCAGGATGCGCCGCGTCACTACATGCCTAATACGATTACCATAGAGCTGCTGCATATGCATAACGGGAGCCCGGAAGGAGACGGACACACGCAGTGGGCGTCAGTTCATCCCGCTGGCTCGCGGCGTATTCGATAAGTTCGCCCGGAAATAGGATCACTGGCCAAATTAGTTGCGCAGGATATTTAGTGTTTTTCAGTAAAAACCTAAAAAACCGACAGTTCGGAGTAGTATTCTCTTTGACAAGAACTTTCGAGATGCCAACGTAGCAGCAACTGGTTGCAATTCAGACGGCATCCCAAAGGTCCGGGTGGATGTTAGAGAAATAAACGATGTTGTTATACTGCATCACATTTACTAAATTCACTTTTCTCGAGACCAAGCAGTGGCCAGTATTTTTCGTTTGAGGAAACGCCACATTTTGGAATCGAAATTCCGCTTTTACACTCTAGAGTAACACTGTAGTTGAGAGTAACTCTTCCAGACGATAGGCCTGTTTGGTGAAAAGTAGGAGCTGAGCCCTGGCGAAGGCGCCATTTATTTACCTTCACCATCTGCGGCCCTTACGTGCCCACAGATCTATGCCAGCAGTCGATCTCGCTTCCTCAAGAGTTTTAATCACGAGGTCGTGAGTCTAACTCACGACCTCGTCAAGCCCCGCGGTCCAGCTGACCAGCACGGAGGGCAGAAGACTGCCCAGGTATACATTTTGGCTTTGTTCGTCGTGCTCGTACGATGACACCGACTTTGTTTCCACGTAGGACCGGAACGTTTCAGAGATATAATTGTTGTCTGGAAGTTATGATGCAATATTTAGAAGGAACCTTCTGCTTTAAAATAGAGTCCTCGGAGCTACACATGGACTTGTTTATACTCAATGGACCGATTGGCATAGATAGTCTAAAAAGACAGCGTCAGTAAAGATCTGTCCGTTCATAGGATCGTTTAGAAAATCAAAGTCAAACAAGGTAGGGAAAATGCATGTGCCGTCTTATATAGCTACAATGGCCTAGGTCATGTTCCGCGAGCCATTGGGTGGAACGCGATCAAACGCACAAAAACGTAATATGGTTTTATACCTACTTCTTTAAGTTCCTACTGTTTGCAGGTCAGTTCCTTTCTATTCGTGAGGACTTACATGGTGCGTAGCCAAGTTCAGACGATTTACTAAAGGCAATCCTAAAAATAAAAGTCTAAGAAAACGCCGAAAATGTTTTATTCTGTGCGTTTTGCTCTTTCGGCCTAAGAACTGTCATAAAAGCTTGTATTTTAGTTTTTACGACAGCACAATTTGAAGTCAGATGTAGTTGGAAATATACTGTCCTCACAGCGCACTGAAGTTTACGTTTGAACACTTTTGCTGCCTCGTTAGAATCATACTGACACAATTTTTAACGTACTCTTCGCTCAAAGAAGATTTATAATTAGGGAAAAGGGGAATGGCCATGCCACCCACTAGCTTATTTGCCGCAACAGAACCTATGGTGTCACATGAGCCCAGCTATGCGATTGGCTGAAGCCGGCAAAAGCAAAAGTAATTTAGGCAGAGCTTGTCGAACGAGCTATTAGCGCCTAAATGCAATGTATATCCATTTTTCAGCTGTAAGAATGGTGCGGTAAACAAAAAAAGTTACGAAAATACACGTAAACAGAGAAGTACCAATGCGCACTGCGGTTGGTACTGGGCGCACTATGCTTGTTTTAGCTGCACAGCAGTCCGGGGCTTTGGAGTTGTCTTATACGACGCTGGCCGATTGGCGTAAGCGACGTTGCCTTACGTGACCCTACTTGTAAAGCATACCCCATGTTTCACGAAGCGATTACTTTCTCCCGTAAAAACAAGCCAGGTGTAAATACAGTCAAAAACAAACCAACGGCAGAGTGATGAGTATGCTAGCGCCACCTGGGAGGATTGACGGCTGCAGAGCCGAATGTCGCAGTGGAAGTTTGCTTGTATGCGCGCCATTAGGACTTCATTGTAGACGTCACCAAAACAAAGAATGTGGCGGGAAAATCAAAATTTTAACCTAAATTGATTAATTTCTCAGAGAACGCGGCATCATTTCCTGCCGCGCAAGCGCTGGGGATGCTATAAAACACGAAATTTTTCAAATAAAACCAACCTATATTTTGTCTTCATAGCTCCCTTAAAGGTACACTGAAGGGAATGCGTCAAGCTCCCATTTTTGCTTCCACTGTGTACTCTGGCTCAAATTAACACACTTTTTATCGTTTATCCGGTTGACAAGTCGGTAATTATTTGATAAAGCTCAAATGAAGAAAAACTACCGTGCGAGGTCTGTGGCGGCTGCACCAACTAAAGGATGTGATGACAGGAGGAGGCGCACCGTGATTGGACGATGCCCACGATTAGCATTCAAACCAGTTTCGGTTTCGGTTCTGTAAAACAACATGCTGGACATCCGACGTTATCTGATGGGCATTTTTGATATCTCAGTAATCGTCATACCGCGCTTCTGCCATGTTGTCGGCTGTAAAATGCCTAAGATAATCCTCCCAGGACGGCTTGGAATCGTAGCAATCACTATACGAGGCCTACGCAGTGGACGAACGTCCTCCGCGTCACCGCAAACGCTCAAATGCCATGCGCTTTTCCCCCATGTTTTGATCTTACCTCCCGCATTCCTGTATCGTAAAAAGCGTGTTCGCTCCAGACCAAGGGTCTGTTGATTCTGTCCTGTGCCCGCTGCCTGCAAGCGGTCAGTGCTTATGTCAACAGCACGCCAACGCTAACTGGCTAGCGCGTCAGTGTCAGCCTAGTGCGATCTGCGAGTTCGCCCGTGCAGAAGTGAACGTTACGGCCTAAAGATGCTGAACTCAGTATAGAAGACATCATCTGAAAACGGGAAAAATCAGCTTACAGAAAAACGTACCCTCGGTTATTCGAACTTGGGACTTTTAAAATATCATACCTAGAGCTCGAGACCACTCGGCCAGCGGCTAGCGCTGGTGACGGAGTTATATAATGTATAACCAGTTTACACTTTTGTTAGTTTTAGCGTCTCAAGCAGCTTGGGTGACTATTTGTTGTACTATAGCGATTGTGCAGAAAGCGTCCCCCAAATTTCCACAATGTCTCACGTCTAGCAATTGAATTTCTTAGACGGAAAAGCGTTCGCAGATGTGTGGTCGTGCTGCTGACCGCTGTGCTTGCTCTCCCAGCGCAAAAAAGTGGTCCCTGCTCCCTAGGTTTACGCTGTGCGGTGAATGTTTCAGTTTATTTTATTTTCTTTGTACCTATATTGGCTTCGCGGACTTCTGCCGCCTTCAAGTGGCCTTAGATTTTCCTACTAGCGTATACTAGTCAGCGAAGCGTCGTGTGTGCGCTTGTGCAGCGCTTCTGTGGAGCGACCTTGGCTTGGAGTTTGATACCCTGTACAAACTAAAGAAACGCATATTCTTCCATTCACAAACATCTCGTGCCTTAGTTTCAACTGAACGAAGGAATTGCGACGACCCGTTGGCGGCCGGCAGACTAAACACTGTACTATAAACGCTCGGCCGACTGACACTGTCGGAAAGTCGGCGAGCCGTACAGTAGCGCAGTCAAGCCAAGTCATCTCCTCCTGACGTCAAACGAAAACGCAACAGAAAATGGGCGCGGATGTGGAGAGGAGGACAGCATTTTTTATTTGGTTTTTGTACAAAATAATTCGCGTACACGCACTCAGAGTGGTCGAAACATGGCCTGAGTACTCTGGACTACAATTTGCGCTAGTAATCCCGTAATGTTTACAAATAACTTCAGTGTCCCTTTAAGGCATGGCTTCAGCTCCAATGAACGCATTAAATAATTTATTTAGTTTTTTTAATAATATGCATACGCAGCTCCCCGAAATTACGTTCATCTTATAAGTGCAGTTTACCCTTTATTCGGGCGGGCATTTGATGTACTAGACAACAACGCCGCCTAAACGGCGATTGTAAGATTTCTTAGTGTGTAGTGAGGGATTACATACATCTCCACCCCTGCTATTTTCAGGCGTAGTGCAGTTCGTTTATACTGTTTGCTGGTTGCGGAGACAAAATGCACTCCGAGAATACTCTTTTATAGTAAATTCATACTATTCGGCTTCACGAAGGATAAGTTCGAGATTTATTATTTCGATTTCTCCTCACAATACGCTGTATCCATGAAACTGTAAGATTTCTTAGCTTCGTGTAACGCATGTCATTGACTGCTATCGCCCATTCTTAGTAAGAAAACCTAAGATCTATTTGCTAGACAGAACGAGGAAGGAATGAAAATTTGATGTGGCGCATACACAAAATAGCAAACAAAAGTGCAATTTCAGGAGGCGGAGAGCCTTTACCGGGGACCGCGCGTCAGGAAAGGGCCTTAGGAAAAAGAGGAAAAGCAAACAGCAGTACTGGAGAAGGGTCGGGGAAAGGCTGTGGGGGTCGCGAGCCGGGAAAGAGAAACATCAACGCCAAAAAATGGTAGGCTGCTGCCGCCACTGCAGTACAAGACGGCGTGAGAGGTCGAAGGACCGACGTGACGAACGAGATGGTCCTGGTGATAGCTGTCGAGCCTGAGGAGCTTAGAGTGCTCCTGGTGATGGCTTGCGATCGGAAGGAGCTTCGAGAGCGCTTTGAGTAGACTGTTGAAATGGCGACGGGCACAAGCGGAAAGTTCACGGGCCGATTAACAGATGGCTGAACTACGGCTCTGCCTTCAGATTCTTACAATGTCCAAAGCACTCGCTGTAACTATAGATTAATTCTTCATGAAGAAACGTGCTCTACAACTTTGTGTTTAACGTTCATTAAACGTTCGGTTAGTATTTGCTGTAAGGAGAAAGGTATACATGCTTGTATTTGAAGCACGGGTATTATGTGTTTCTGAAAATAGGTGGTCAAAAAAGTGAATTTGAGTGAGCCGGGGACCGTGCTCTAGCAAACGGAAGCAGCTGTGTGCTGAAAGGGTTGTAGGGGGGCTCTGACAAAGTGCGACGGAGTGCTTGCCGAGTAATGGCAATGTCAACTGAGCGGAACCAACTTCCGAGGGTTTCTGCACAGGGGATAGTCACGTTGTGATGGAAGTGGTCGCAAAGTTGACAGAGAGTTCGAACAGAAGATTGAGAAGAGGTTGCTACTTCACTTTCTTGGAAATTAGTTCTACGCTTTTCCGGAATATTTATGGTAACAACATATTTGTTGGGGAAATATTCTCTACACACAATTAATTTAAATACAAGGCTACGAGCAAACGAGAGACCGGTGAAAGCTCCTATTCTCAAGCGGCCTTTATTGCCAAAACCCGCGAAAATACGCATCCCCAACCCTACACATCTGTACTGGAAAAGGCAAGCATCGGCAGTGAAAATGGAAAATGTGGTGGCAAAACGTTTGGGTATGTAGTTACAACTGCTATTTCGCCTCCCTCATAGCAACAGTGACGGTTTCCTGATACGCCTTTCCACTTTGCGCTGATCTGCGATGAACGTCAGCGCCCGTACATATTTACCGGAGTACATCTTTTGCTCTGTGTATCAAGAAGCCAATTACTGTCGCTACCCGACTCGCTTTACTGACAACCGGAGATTGCTTTGTCCGTACCTTCAGCTGCATAGACATTATGACTGTATTTTATATCGGAGAAGACCGCAGTTTACAAAGGTAAGCGGTTTTTAAGAAACAAGGGAAAAAATAAAAAAAGACTGCAACTGGTTTCGATCGAGACAGCCCCCCTTCTGGGCGACATATCTTGCAACCTGCCGACTGGAAACTTAAGAAAAAACAAGAATTCGCATTTGTACGAACGATCACGCTCTTTAGAATTGAATAAGTTACTCTTGTCTCGCTTTAAAATATTTCTCTTTTTTTTTTGCGAATATGAGTTCCGATGACAAACTTCAAACCGATTAGGATTCACCGAACAAGTATAGGCTGAAATTCAACTCAACTGTTCTGACAAACAAAAAAATGGAAACCACATACGCCGATAAAAGTCGCTCGGCCACCTTTTTCTGGAGAAGTCACCGCCTGCTCGGCGGTGAGCGGCGCATCTCCACCTTGACGGGTAGTACCTATATCATTTGCACCTATAACTCACACGCGCGTGGCAGGTGTACGAAATAAGAAGATGGGGAGGTGCGCGGCAGAGCATTCCCCGTACTTCCCCATCGGGAGTGCCGTCCATGAAGCAAAAAGAAAAACGGAATTTTCGATCAGCGCCAGGAAGCCCCCCCCCCCCCCCCCCCCCCACCCCTCTCGCCCTCACCGTCCACACTTCCGCGTATAATTGCAAGAAAAAAATTACAGGAAAAAGCACTCAATGCTTTTTGAGTTTCACGTTCGCGGAAATCGCTTGACCGTTATTACCCGAACTGGCGCGTAGGGCTTACACTCCAATCCAATAAGCTCTTAGTGACGCCGAGACGCTCCCAAGATCACAGCGGGAGTCAGTTGGCAGAGAAAAGAAGTCGAATCGCGAGCTGCGCTGAAAAACCAGGTCAACCGGTTAGCTGCCAGAGGCTCTCTTCAAAAACTACTGCCGAGAGGCTTCCAACTTGTTTGCTGAAGTGAACCTTGCACTTACCTTAAGCTAAACTGCACGACGACTTCGATATGGACATTAAGATAAACGTCAGAAAAAAAGCTGACGCTGCTGGCCTTCGGGGTAAATACACGTCCCAGCAAGCGCACTTCGTAAGATAATTCAATCAAATAGTTTAACGCTTACGTTGAGATTATTTACCTCTTCGCACAACGGGACGATAGTTTTCGTGTCTTCAGCTTTTTCTGCAAACCGCGGTCTTGCATTCGCTTAGAAGATTCTTGGAAAGCATGGACGTAACACCGAAACAAAAATACGTCAACCCTGGGTACGCCAAGCCATTCAGGGCGTACTCCTGCAACTCCCGTTCGAGTAGCAAACGAGTGATTTGGCGACATGCGTTAGCTTTCTAGTGTCTTCACTAAACATAGCGAGAATTACGTTCAGGACCGGAATGTACGCAACAGTGGAAAACAGTCAGTTCTTCTATCAGTGTGATTATCGACAGAGTTTTCTTAGCAGTCGTGTAGAAGCAGCGTCATTACATTTCCTGGTCTGTAGAGAAACGGTGGCAGCAATGTCTAACTTCCTGTGCCAAAGTAGTAGGCCCTAAATATCGGCACCAATGTTAAACAAAACAGAAACAAAAGACGTGCGCTGTTCGAAGAGATGTCTTGCGGGCAGTGCGAACGCGGGAAAATTGAATCGAGGTCAAGATACATAGCCGACCGTTTTTTCCGACTCCGAAAATTGGGATTTACTGGATATTCCAGGCTTTCCCGAGAAACCGCCAGGTGTCCCATAGGAGTTATGTATTTACACGACGGATATTTCGGACAAAATGAAGCCAAAAGTTCGATTTCCTGGACATACTTTTCCGTCACAGGGCCATGGTGCGCCTCCAAGACGACGCCATTGTGAATCCTAAGCCAGCTGGCTAGCATCGGATTGGATGGGAATTGACTTGACTCCCACCGGGATAACAAACTTTGATCTTGGAAGCTATAATTTTGCATGCAAACTCTGCGTCGGAAGCAATCTAGAAAGCCGGAACCTGGTCACATGTGTAAAGTTTCTTTAGACACCACTTCTAGGTGACGCTGACATTTACGCAGCATCATCAGCTGGTTTCTCCCTGAACCATCCGCGACTTCTTCAGTCCTATTTAAATAAAATAAAGTTCTTTCTTCCGACTCGCGGATTTTTCAAACTGTTCTTTAATTTGGACAATTTTTCGTTACCCTCGAGGTCCGGAATGTGGATGAGTTATTATACTTCAATTGGGCTCGTCACGGGAGGAGTAAAAGGTAGGGGGATGAAAGCTAGGGAGGGAAGAAAGGAAAAAAAGGTGTGGCATAAGGCAACCGTTTATTGATAACGCAATCAGCCAGTGAAACCAATACGCCGCCAATTTTCAGTGTTACAAAATTAGCAGTACTCTTTTCAATGTATTTTTTAGCCTGTACCTGAGTATATTCTTGTCAGCCAGTCATTCTCGGTCAAATAACCGTGACAGGACAGGCTAAAAACATTTTTTTTTGTACTAAGCGTGTCCAGACGTTTCTTTGAAAGAAATTTTGCGCCACCGGACAAGTGTCATGTTATATGCACAGGGGCCACAGAAACACGGTGCCGCCGTGAGGCTGTATTATATGGGAACGTTCCTTCCCAATTTGCACCTCGATTCTGTGCGCACTGTGTAGACAAATATTGTTTTTTGGTGGCGTGGGCTGCCATACGGTAGCAGCAGGTTATACATCCCTTTGACAGTGTATAGCGTTTCCTATTCGTGTTCAATGGTTTCTTTGAACGTTAGGTTCTAATGAGACGACCTGATGCAAACTCGGCTAACTGTGCACCCTCTGTTAACAAGGTATTTGCCATCAAAATTAAAATGCACACTAACTAAATTGCGCGTAGCGAATGGGAGACGCCTTTCCCTTTCAGCCATACCCGAGGGATAGCGGTAACTTTAAAATTTTCTGTGGTATTTCGTTCTCCTATCAAGCCCACTATAAATCAATGGTAAAAAGTTTTCTATTGCGGCATACCTAGAAACTCTTCTCTTGACTAACGCTTGTGTCAGCAGCGTGCTTTGAGTGCGGAGTGTTTCTTGATTGAGTGAGCGACTGCGTTCCTTACGGCATACCGCGCGATTTACTCGAGCTAAAGCAGCTGGCTCTTCTGCTAACTTTTTGCTCTCTCAGGAGTGTGGGCTCCACAATCTAGCATTGTTTACTGGTTCTTGAGCATCTGTTCAAGTATAAATCCGCGTCTCTTTAGACTTTGAGAAATAAAGATGCATAGCAAGTACTTTCACAAATTTGCTGTGGACGATTTTTATAGAATATTTCTGGAGTTATTATTTTACAAAAGTACAAAAATGTCAAGATGCCTACTTACGATAATATAACGTCGCAGTATCGTAGACTCGGACTTGCGCTGGCAGAAAGAACACTGCGCTGAAACTAATAAATGCCGCGGGTTAGTCTAACACTTTTTGAAAGTACGCGTGGGGGCTGCACGAAAACAGGTTATTTTTCTTCTAGGCGCCATGTTGCAACAGCGTGACGTGCACGAGTTCAGGACCCTGGCTGGGCAGTTCACAGAGTCTCGTCTTCCGCGAACACTGTAGAGATAAGAAATGCTGCAGCTCGTCATAAACACCGGGATCGACAGGATATCAGCGGACTTTTGCTGTTGCCACTGTGTGAGAGCGTTCGCTCCGATGGGGTAGGCGAAATCTAAACAGAAAAAGGGTGAGAGCGGAGCCGTCAGGTTTGTTTTCCCCCGCTGCCCGATATGGGGCATATTGCAAAACTACGTGCGTGTTATCGCCTGCATGCGTTCGCCAGGGCACGACTTTGTTTACGTAGTATTTACGTTTACGGCGCTGACATATCCCCGTGGTATGTAAATAGGTTGCGTCCATCGTTCGCTGGTAGTGGTCGAGGCCACTACGCTAATGCACTCGAACGAGCAAAGCTCCAGGCTTG
The DNA here is from genome assembly GCF_048455015.1 of Haemaphysalis longicornis. Taxonomy (NCBI): domain Eukaryota; kingdom Metazoa; phylum Arthropoda; class Arachnida; order Ixodida; family Ixodidae; genus Haemaphysalis; species Haemaphysalis longicornis. The sequence continues at coordinate 217,816,338 of NW_027526361.1, forward strand.
GCGCCGAGGTGAGCTCATATGCCAGCTCCGAGGCCCATATGGTACGGCAAGTTTTTGGAACAATAATAGTTGCTGTAGCGATGCCCGCCAGACGCAAGTCTCGATTTATTGACCGGCGGTGTACAACACGGGAACCGTAAAGAAGGTTAAGCAGGCTGAGGGAACTAAAATATAATAACACTCCTACGTCTGGGCTGGCTGAGAGCCCTTCAGAACAAAGAAGTAGGGCCAAGTCATGGGCGAAATAAGAATAAAGACACCACAGCACATCCACCAAAGGAAATAGTATGTGTGTATATATATATGTGTATATATATTTATATATATATATATATATATATATATATATATATATATATATATATATATATATATATATATATATATATATATATATATATATATATATAAAAAAATCTAGAAAAAGATAAACTCACAAAGCGCGCAGAAATAGTATAAGTAAAGAGTCGGATACACAGCAAGAACAATAACAAACAATGTTTACTTACGTAGTGGCAACGGGACTTGCCTTCATCAGAGTAAAGTTACATGATTTTGCTGTCAAAATCATGTAACTTTACTCTGATGAAGGCAAGTCCCGTTGCCGTTACGTAAGTAAACATTGTTTGTTATTGTTCTTGCTGTGTATCCGACTCTTTACTTATACTATATATATATATATATATATACAGAAAGATAGGGCAGCAGTCTACAACGCCAAAGCAGGCATAGGGGTGTGGTTGGGCTCTTTTCTTTTTCACTACGGTTAATGAAGTAAACATTTTTTTTAATATACAGAAGAAAGAAAGAAAGAAAAACACGCGCCCAGAGTGGGGACCGAACCCACGCCTTTCGATTACATGTCGAATGCCTTACCAATTCGGCTATATCTGGGCGACTGTGTTCTCCTTCACTTCCTAAGCTATTTATATTTTACTAGAAGTGTATCTGACGCTTGAGGGTGGTAGCCAGCGCCACTCTGACTACACGGGGAGAAGGGGACCTTCTTTTCAACCCCCGGGGCGTGACTCGAGCGTCTACAGCCTGTCATGAGCGGGTAACTGGCGGGAAGCCCTCTTATGCCACCTAGGCATCAAAGCTGCCAGAACCGAGACCCTCGCTAGGCTTTCGCAGAATAATATAGTAAGGAAATGAGGGGCTCGTTGAGGAAATACAGAAAGATAGGGCAGCAGTCTACAACTCCAAAGGAGGCATAGGGGTGTGGTTGGGCTCTTTTCTTTTTCACTACGGTTAATGAAGTAAACATTTTTTTTAATATACAGAAGAAAGAAAGAAAGAAAAACACGCGCCCAGAGTGGGGACCGAACCCATGCCTTTCGATTACATGTCGAATGCCTTACCAATTCGGCTATCTGGGCGACTGTGTTCTCCTTCACTTTCTAAGCTATTTATATTTTACTAGAAGTGTATCTGACGCTTGAGGGTGGTAGCCAGCGCCACTCTGACTACACGGGGAGAAGGGGACCTTCTTTTCAACCCCCGGGGCGTGACTCGAGCGTCTACAGCCTGTCATGAGCGGGTAACTGGCGGGAAGCCCTCTTATGCCACCTAGGCATCAAGGCTGCCAGAACCGAGACCCTCGCTAGGCTTTCGCAGAATAATATAGTAAGGAAATGAGGGGCTCGTTGAGGAAATACAGAAAGATAGGGCAGCAGTCTACAACGCCAAAGGAGGCATAGGGGTGTGGTTGGGCTCTTTTCTTTTTCACTACGGTTAATGAAGTAAACAATTTTTTTAATATACAGAAGAAAGAAAGAAAGAAAAACACGCGCCCAGAGTGGGGACCGAACCCACGCCTTTCGATTACATGTCGAATGCCTTACCAATTCGGCTATCTGGGCGACTGTGTTCTCCTTCACTTTCTAAGCTATTTATATTTTACTAGAAGTGTATCTGACGCTTGAGGGTGGTAGCCAGCGCCACTCTGACTACATGGGGAGAAGGGGACCTTCTTTTCAACCCCCGGGGCGTGACTCGAGCGTCTACAGCCTGTCATGAGCGGGTAACTGGCGGGAAGCCCTCTTATGCCACCTAGGCATCAAGGCATCAAAGCAAGGCACCTAGGCATATATATATATATATATATATATATATATATATATATATATATATATATATATATATATATATATATATATATATATATATATATATATATATATATATATATATATATATTTATATTTATATTTATATTTATATATATATAACTCAGGCAGCGGGCATAAAGAGTATAAGTAAAGAGTCGGATACACAGCAAAAACCATAACAAAGAAGGTTTTCTCACGTACCGGCAATGGGACTTGCCTTTATCAAAGTACAGTTACAACCCTATTTGGGCTATTGTTCAGTTCGGAACAAATTGGGTGCTGTTAAAGATCGTCCAATATATGTTTCACTGATTCACTTATCAAATTCGTTTTTCATAATACGTGTTACTCATACAATTGCATGAAACCGACTTTGACGATTTATGCTTATGACCCCGGTACGTGGGCGAAAACCTTTTTTGTTTTTTAAAGACACGCCTAACGAGCCAAAAAGGCGTAACAGGTGATGTCTACGCCTATCCAAACTGGGGGTTCAAACGACTTTAAAATTCGGGAGCACATTGTGATTATGGTGTGCGAGCTCAATGTTACTAAAATTTCAAAAACGTCACGCCCAGGAGATAGTGAAAAGCGGTTATACAATATTCGGATAGTTATTTTTATGGCAGGCAATTAGAGATATTGAGCTGGTAGTTGTTGATATCGGTAACTTCCTCAGGTTCAACACTGAGTAAGTTACTGTGACAGCGTTCTACAACATTTTTTTTATAACACCCACCTAATAAGGACAATCAAAATTTCCGGAAAACTGGGTCTTTGTACGGATTCCTCAACAACTACACAGCCCATGGATATATACAATTGGCTTTTGTGTGAAAATGGCGTCCATAAAATTGTCGAAAAACAATTTCAGGATTTGGTCCTAACACGCGTATAAAAAGGCCAGCTGCGGGGTTTTTTTACGTTGCACCCCTCTGGACGTAGAATTCAGTTCAATTTTTTCGCGCTCGCATAGCGCTAGCCATCTGTTGGGACTTTCTGCAACGACGCGCCTCATGTAGGAGCCCGTGGTATTTATCATAAAGCTATGACTGACCAGTACCCTACATACCTACTGAGATGATACGTCCAATGGGTAAGTAGTCGTTTGAGCGTACCATGTGGGGACAATTTGTTTCGGGAGGGTTACAATACAACACCAGTTCCAGGCGTTGCCCATTACCGCACCCACCTGTTGAATTTATGTATTGACAGCCGGAGGGACTTCCTAATTGTGTAGAACTGCACGGTGAACTACCTAATAATGAAAAGTTAGAAAAATAATTGAACAATTGTCATTAGTTTAGTGTCACATCTGGGCATCGCCGGGTATTACCGCTAGTGTATATAAATATATATATATATATATATATATATATATATATATATATATTGACACGTAACAAGAATAATGACGAAATAGTCCGGGTGAGTGATGGTAATTTAATAAGGCGAACTTGTGCCTCCTAGTCACTCAGCGAAGAAGTTGCTTCCTCCGGCCCACCACGCGCTAGACTGCCGTTCTCGATCGTCCAGCTCGGTCCACGTGCTCTCGCGCGCCACTGCCAGAGACACTCTGCTCCTCCTCGTCGTCGTCGACAGTTCGACGGCACGCGCTGAAGACAGGTGGCTGGAGGCGTTCCCTTCGTCGTCGTCCTCTTTAAACTTCTTGTACACGTGACATTTGCCCCCCTCCCAAGAGAGCATCGTCCCGATGCGTAGAGTCACCGTATGGTATGCTGCGTAAATGGCGGGGTCACGTAGCGCTGAGGTCACAAAAGTCGTCATCGGGAGAAATAAGGCTTCATGCGTACCACGTGGACTACTTCAGGTTGTGGCCGGCGGCGTGCTCGAGGAGAAGGGCAGGACGGAACAACTTCATAAGTCACGTCGCTTAACTTCCTTTGCACTGTATAGGGCCCGAAAAATCGCCGGAGCAGCTTTTCCGATAAGCCCCGTCGACGAACCGGCGTCCATATCCAGACTTGGTCGCCTTCTACAAACTGCACGTGTCTATGCCTGAGATTGTAACGCGCAGCGTCAAAGTGCTGTTGTTGCCGTATCCTCTGACGCGCAATCTGCCGTGCGTCTTCGGCGCACTGGGTGAAGTCGAAGGAAGGTGCAGCGTCGTCCCTTGAATCGTGAGGGAGCATGGCGTCCAGCATGGTAGAAACCTCTCGACCGTAAAGAATTTGGAAAGGTGTCATCCGCGTCGTTTCCTGTTGTGCCGTATTATAGGCGAACGTGATGTAAGGTAGAACGACGTCCCAGGTCTTGTGCTCGGCATCCACGTACATGCTTAACATGTCGGCAATTGTTTTATTCATGCGCTCCGTAAGCCCGTTGGTTTGAGGATGGTAGGCGGTCGTTCGTCGGTGGGATGTGCCACTCAGCGTCATGATGGCGCTCACCAGCTTGGCTGTAAAGGCTGTGCCTCTGTCCGTGATAACGCAAGCAGGAGCACCGTGTCGAAGCACGATGTTTTCAACGAAAAATTGGGCTACTTCTTCTGCAGTGCCCCGCGAGACAGCCTTTGTTTCCGCATACCGGGTCAGGTAATCTGTAGCCACGATAATCCATTTGTTACCTTGCGAAGATGTTGGGAAGGGGCCAAGCAGATCCATTCCAACTTGTTCGAATGGCCTCGCAGGTATTTGAATTGGCTGGAGCAAGCCGGCAGGTCGGTTCGGGGGCATTTTGCGTCGCTGGCAATCCCTGCAGGTACGGACGTACTCCCTGACAACGCTGGACAGCCTAGGCCAGTAATAGCTTTGTTGGATCCTTGCTAATGTTCGAGTGTAGCCCAAGTGACCGGCCGAGGGTTCGTCGTGGCAGGCTTGCAAAACGTCTTCTCGCAGGGGAGTTGGAACTACAAGCAAGATGCTTCGGCCGTTGGGGGTAAAGTTTTTCTTGTACAGTACGTTATTAATCAAGCAAAAGGAGGAAAGCCCTCTGGAGAATAGCCTAGGTGCAGTCGAAGTGTGTCCCTCCAAGAAATCAATTAGCGGCCGCAGTTCCTGGTCATTCCGCTGTTGCTTTGCAACGGTTGTCGCCTGCACCGCACACACAAATGAAACGTCGTCTTCTCCACCTGCAGGCTCAACGGGGGCTCGTGAGAGACAGTCAGCATCGCTATGCTGCTTTCCAGATTTGTATTGGATAACCATGTCAAATTCCTGCAGCCTCAGACTCCAGCGTGCGAGACGTCCACAAGGGTTTTTCAAATTTGCTAGCCAGCAGAGCGAGTGGTGATCGCTCACAACACTGAATGGCCGGCCGTATATGTATGGACGGAATTTGCTTGTGGCCCAAACAACCGCTAGACATTCTTTCTCGGTTGTTGAATAGTTCATCTCCGCACGGGACAGAGACCTACTTGCGTAAGCAACCACTCTTTCGACTCCATCCTGTAGCTGTATAAGAACGGCTCCAAGTCCGACGTTGCTTGCATCGGTGTGGATGATCGTAGGAGCCTCTTCGTCAAAGTGGGCTAGGACGGGTGGTGTCTGCAGGCGATGTCGAAGTTCGTCGAAAGCGACTTGCTCCTTGTCGGTCCACTGGAACACAACGTCATCCCGGGTAAGGTGAGTAAGTGGGGCCGCTATTCGGGAAAAGTTTGCGATAAAGCGCCTGTAGTAGGAGCAGAGTCCTAAAAACCGTCGAACAGCCCTTTTATCAGCCGGCGTGGGAAACTTGGAAACAGCTGCAATTTTATCAGGATCTGGACGAACTCCATCACGGCTGACGACGTGACCTAGAAAGCGTAGTTCCTTGAATCCAAAGTGGCATTTTTCTCGCTTCAGTGTGAGTCCGGCGGACCGTATAGCCTGTAGCACTGCGGACAACCGCTTGACATGCTCGTCAAACGTCGGCGAGAATACAATCACATCATCCAGATACACCAGACATGTTTGCCATTTTAGCCCGGACAAAACAGTATCCATCATCCTTTGGAATGTTGCTGGTGCAGAGCATAGTCCGAAAGGAAGAACCTTAAATTCGTACAAACCGTCTGGCGTGATAAAGGCTGTTTTTTCGCGATCACGCTCATCCACTTCTATTTGCCAATATCCACTTTTTAGGTCCATGGATGAGAAATAGCGCGCATGGCGCAACCTGTCGAGGGAGTCATCGATCCTTGGCAAAGGGTATACGTCCTTCTTCGTTACGTGGTTCAGCTTGCGATAGTCCACGCAAAAACGGAGGCTGCCATCTTTCTTCCTGACTAGCACGACAGGTGACGCCCATGGGCTCCTTGACGGTTGGATGACGTCGTCCTTAAGCATTTGTTCGATTTGGTCCCGTATCGCCTCGCGTTCTCTTGGGGATACACGGTATGGATTCTGGTGAATAGGTCTCTCAGTTTCGTCTGTTATGATGCGGTGTTTCACTAGTGCAGTTTGACGGACGCCTGATGTCGTGGAGAAGCAGTCGGCAAACTGGTTCAGCAGCTCGTAGAGAACTTGTTGCTTATCAGGTGGCAAGTCAGGATTCACGTCAACAGCGGCAGGAGATGTACAATCGCTAGACGTATCGCTCTGTAGTGCAAAGCAGGCTTGCCCGTCGTCGATTTCTTCAAAGCAGGCCACTGCAGTTCCCTTCGGGATGCGCTGACGTTCGTTAGTGAAATTCGTGAGCAACACCTGCGCGCAGCCTTCGGTAAGGTGCACCAGACCCCGGGCAATGGCAATTCCTTGGTTGAGCAAAAGGCCGCTTATCTGCTCGGCTATGCCATCACCACTGTGCGGATTGTCACAGACGACTGAAACAAGCGCGCATGACCTAGGAGGCATTAGTACGTCGCTGCCACCTATGCGCAGGGGTACGTGAATTCGCTCTCTTTCACTTTCTGTGGACGTACCGTTTGGCGAAAAAATGACTGAACGCTCACGAATGTTTATGACGGCGCCGTGCTCCCGCAGGAAGTCCATTCCCAAGATCATGTCTCTGCAGCACTGTGGGAGCACGAGGAAGGTGGCAACGAAATCACAGTTACCGATGGCAATCCTCGCGGTGCACTTTCCAATGGGCGTCATTAGATGACCTCCTGCGGAACGGATCTGGGGTCCACTCCATGGGGTCTTTACTTTCCGCAGGCGATCTGCCAGTTTTTTGCTTAGAATTGAGTAATCTGCACCGGTATCCACTAAAGCAACTATGGGGTGCCCGTCGACACATACGGAGAGGTCCGCGCTCACCTCTTCGTGGGAATTCGTCTGTGGATCGCATCGCGGCGCTGATGGAGGGACATTAATAATTCGGCCGTCGGCAACCTTCCCTCCGGAGGTTGCTGCTTCTAGTTTCCCCGAAGGGGGCTTGCCGACCTTGGTCCTCGTGTCTCGCTGCTGCGACAGGGGGAACTGGGACGAGCCGGCGACGGAGAGCGGGACCGATAAGGGTTCGGCGCGTTGGAGGGCCTATTAGCCAGGTAATCTTCGATTGCTGCTGGTCGTTCCCCGATGCGTGGACGGCGAGCGGTAGGTGAGAATCCCGGCAGCCCTATCTCGCGGTACGGGCATCGACGGATGACATGACCTGGTTCTCCACAATGGTAACACAGGGGGCGGTTGTCCACGGTGCGCCACACGTCGGTCTTGCGGACCTGAGGACGAAAGGTAGGCCGTGGGGGAGGCATGAAGTCGGCTAGCGGCTCCTGACGTGGCACTGCAGGGACGAATTGGCGGCGACGGAGGGCCCCTGCGTAGGTTACTTGGGGCGCTTCTACACTGTGTTCCGGGGTAACAAGTGTTTGTCGGAGTTCCTCGCGTACGATTTCGGCGATCGAAGAGGCAGAAGCGATTACCGGCTCTGGGGAACTCACTTTCAATTTCCGCAGTTCTTCCTGGACGATGGTCCGAACGAGGTCACGCAGGTCCCTCTCGTTGACAGTGGACAGCATGGCAACGTTGCTCGATGCATGGTTCGTATGCCTGTTGTATTGGCGAGACCGGTCTTGAAGGGCGCGTTCAATTGCAGTGGCTTCCTTAATGAACGCCTGCACCGTCTGAGGAGGATTTCGCACCAGTCCGGCGAAAAGTTGTTCTTTCACCCCATGCATCAGGTAGCGCAACTTTTTAGCTTCGGCCATCGCAGGATCAGCCCGCTTGAACAGGCGTGCCATATCTTCGGCGAACATGGCAACACTTTCGTTCGGTTTTTGGATGCGGGAGTCGAGCAAACGCATCGCGTGGTCACACCGGTCTGTACTCGAAAACTTCTCGAGAAGCTTTTCGCGGAATTCTTCCCACGTCCGCATACTCGCCTCGTTATTTAGAAACCAGGTCTCCGCGCCGTCTTTAAGAGAGAAATAGACGTTATGCAGCTTGTTGTTGTTGTTCCACTGGTTGAATCTGGCGACACGTTCGAAGTGGTCCAACCAGTCGTCTACATCCTCGAAGGCCTCCCCATGAAAGCAGTTGGGTTCACGAGGCTGCTGGAACGTCACCTGCGCTGCATTCGCTGACGCCATCGCTTGGGGGCCACGAGCAGAGCGTGTTCCAGACAGGGCGCTGAACTCGGGAGATAAGCCTAACAGGCGCCGGCTGGAGCGATGAACTGGTGTGTCCACGAAGGTAGGCCGCTCGGGGCTGGACAGACGAGAAGCAGGAGGGGTCTTGAACATTAGGGGCTTACCCCGCACCTCCACCAATGACACGTAACAAGAATAATGACGAAATAGTCCGGGTGAGTGATGGTAATTTAATAAGGCGAACTTGTGCCTCCTAGTCACTCAGCGAAGAAGTTGCTTCCTCCGGCCCACCACGCGCTAGACTGCCGTTCTCGATCGTCCAGCTCGGTCCACGTGCTCTCGCGCGCCACTGCCAGAGACACTCTGCTCCTCCTCGTCGTCGTCGACAGTTCGACGGCACGCGCTGAAGACAGGTGGCTGGAGGCGTTCCCTTCGTCGTCGTCCTCTTTAAACTTCTTGTACACGTGACAATATATATATATATATATATATATATATATATATATATATATACAGAAGCCCAATGGACACAGGTGGTTCATCATTTATTCTGCTTGAAATAGTTGTTGAAATATTGGGAACATAGAAAGTGGAAAAAATAGTTCAAGCAGGGGCCGAATTCTCTAAAACGACGGGGCGTCGCTTTGAAACGACGGGGTGGCGCCATTGAAATGCATGTGTTCTGGGGTCGTGGGCGTCGCTTTGAGGAAGGTGTTCTCCTAGTAAGAGCTGCAGAAAAGCATTGTGGCAAGTGCGCGAAGTGACGCCGACTGCCCCCCATCGTTTCACTTGTCGCTCCGTGCCCTTGCCACAATGCTTTTCTGCTGCTCTTACTAGGAGAACACCTTCCTCAAAGCGACGCCCACGACCCCAGAACACATGCATTTCAATGGCGCCACCCCGTCGTTTCGAAGCGACGCCCGTTTTTTAGAGAATTCGGCCCCAGTTCTCCACATCGTGAAAGCTGTCGGAAGTGCAGAGCCGTGATTCACCGGACAGGCTGTCAGGCCATCGTCCGCTTCTTGCTACCATCCCTCAGGTTTTTCCCCTCGCTGTCTCAATCCTGTCTTGATGAATTGAACAGAGGTTTTGTCTTATGTAATTCAAATTTCTCGCCTTTCATTGCTTACGCGCCCTCGCACTAAAACAGCACGAGCGGTATTTCTCTTTTTGTGCTTGCTTTCAGTGCGCACGTGCCGGAGCCTTACTGCGCAGTTTCGAAAGCGTAGTTTCTTGTCTTCCGCGGCCCCTTTTTTGCTTGCTATCATAAAAACCAACCCAACGAGCGGTGCTAACTAAATGGACGCGGGGACTTGCGGTTCATTATACCAATTTTGCCTCAAATGTACCTAGCGGTTATTCTCCGCTAAATAATGGGGACACGTTTGACAAGCACCAGCGCTTCACGAGTATCGAATGGTTATGACTATAAAATCCGGTTGTTAACTCTTGCTGGTAACTCTTGGCCGGAAGGCTGAACAGAGGGGCAAGTGGGCATCATTTCGAAGCCTCTGCTTGGGTGCGAGACGCTGTGTTGGCCTGTTTGGGAGCGTGATGCTGTGTTATACCGTGACAGCCGACCGTGAGAGTGAACGAGTCACGGCCACAAGGCGGGCCCCTAAAGTATTCAGCCCTTCCAACTTGCCCCCCGGGTGGTACCAGATCCCACCACCTTCACGATACTGGTGCGATGTCATACCAACTATGATACCAGGAAGGCTGCGCTCCACACAACTTTCTTCGATATTTACCTGACTGTAATGTTTTCCTGCTCTCAGGGGTGGCAGCCGGCGCCGAATTGACCAATAGAGCTGAATGGGACCTTCTATAAACCCCTTGGTTAAAAGAAAGTAATGGCAAGTGTGTGTGTGTGTGTGTGTGTGTGTGTGTGTGTGTGTGTGTGTGTGTGTGTGTGTGTGTGTGTGTGTGTGTGTGTGTGTGTGTGTGTGTGTGTGTGTGTGTGTGTGTGTGTGTGTGTGTGTGTGTGTGTGTGTGTGTGTGTGTGTGCGTGCATGCGTGCATGCGCAATACATTAAACGTGCTACTTTTTACCGCACCTTCCTATTTATCCTAGGTACCTGCTAGCACACGGTACGCCACTTATGTGCAATTATTGCTGCATTTTACGTATTGTACCTCTGCTCATGGCATTTCTAGGTGCTTTGGACGTATCCTAACTGTGTGTACTTCCTGGTTTCTTAGCACTACCATCTTAACTGGGGTCAGAAGAATTATTCTGCTTTCATGACCTTACAACTCTCCGTTTATAGGGTTTGTTTAACTGAAGTTCGTTGTTTTCAGTTCTGAGTGTATTTCCTACTTGGTTGGGAAATTCACCCATTAGGTGTACATTAGCATCACGTGCTTATAATGTGCTTGGAAAACGAAATCAAGTATCACTGGCCGCACATGACCGTACCACGTGCTCAACAACGACTCAAATGTCTCAATTAGGGATTTTCTACCGATGTATTTAGCACGAGAATCCATGTCCGGGGCAAGTTCTATTTATATTTTTCCCGACTGAGGCCGATTACCATTTTTAATTCAGAGGCTAGTCATTATCAGGGACAGGTAATTTTGCCCTGCCTTTGCTAATGGGCAAACGCCGTTAACGAGGCTCATTACCCGCTTTTGTGCGAGAATGCAAAATGACCTTTTATGTGGAGATTTTTCGCTCCAACACTAAGGACGGGAAGAGGGCGCGATGCATTATTCCTTTGGCGCAATGAAACTAATCCAGGCTCCAGAAAGCGCAAATCTAAAAAAGACTTCTTTTGCACCCCTTCCTAAGGCCTATGTCACCCAGAATAAATCACCAATAGCCCAGGTGACCACACTGTGCTGTGTTATGAGGATGTACTTGTTATGAGGATCCGTTATGAGGATGTACTTGTGTAACTTCATTTAAGGAAATTACGGGGATTGCTCAGGAAGAAGAATTCTCCAGCAATGTTTGGGGCAGCCTGCCGAACTCATACGTTTTAAAGCGAAGCTCTAATGCCCTCCCTGATGCCGTTATACGCAAATACGCTCTGCGAGATAGCTAACTTTCTTGGGTGACGATGATGAATTACCGTGGGTGAAGTGAAAGGGAAAAATGCCTACCGTGACAGGAGTCGAAACTTGGCCCCTCGCTTTATGAAGCCGGCTTCTATCCGATTGCTCCATTTCAACATGGTCGAAGCGTACGCCAAGCAGCAGGTACCGATTCACGCCGTGCACACCAAACACAAACCTTAGACCTGTACGCAATGCACACCCCAGAGTTGCTGTTGGTATTCTAGAAAGGTATTTCCTACACCCAGAGTAGCACATACTCGCAGTGTGAGATTGGACAACCAACGAATCCATCACGAGAAAGCTTCGCGTTCAACCACCCCCGTCGTGAGACGGACAGGTGCATGATTTTTACGGGCGAAGCGCCTTAGGAGCTCGGGTAGTCGGCGTCTCATATTGTCGTCGTATTCTCATGTGGTCACAGTACTAAAACACCGGGACCCTCATTTTCCAACGCCTCGTGCTAGAACGTAACAAGTTCTTAAAGAAAACACCGGCACGTTCGATTTAAGTGCAGCGCACTTTAGGTGCTCGCCTTGTCGTCGTAGCTCCGTCGCTGGACCCAAGTAAAGCCCCGCGGCGTACCGTGTTAGCCCAGCCCCGTCGTAGCGGTGTCCCACTGAGACTTCGAAAACCAAGCGGTTTATATTGTTATGAACGTTGAAAGCTCGTGAACCGCTGGCACTTGTCATACATCTCGCCGTTGTTTAGCGCAAAAAAAAAAACTGCAGCTGCATTTCTGGCAAAATATACGTAATTAACCAAGAGTGCCCGCGTTCATTTAGTTAGGACCACTCGTTGGGTTGGTTTTTACAATGGTAAGCGAACAAAAGTAGCACTGCAACTCGAACACGTGAAGGAGGAAAAGCACGCACAAAATAAGAGAACTATCGCTGGCGCAGTTTCAGGCAGGGGGCTCGCGAGCACTGCAAAGGTGCGAAATAGAATTGCATTGGACAAGCCTTCGTTCCATGCATCAATAGAGACCAAGACAAGGCGGCGAAGAGCGTGATGGGTGGTAGCAGTGAGCAGATAACGGCGCTACAGCCCATTATGGCGAATCGCTGCTACGCACTTCCGATAGCTTTCACATGGAAGGGAACGGCTTTATTTACTTTATTTCTTGCATGTCTTCTCGCGATATCCATGTCGTCGTCATAACCATCCCACCATCTCGTGGGTGTCCACTAGAATACATTGGCCTGTATTTTCACTGTCATCCGCCTGCATCCAGTGTCAGCTCAATCCTACGTTTGCCCAGATATTTTCGCAAATTAGTTGCAATGTTGTACCTTGCCTCTGTCACTTACTCTTGTTACCCGCTATCATGCGATCTTATCAATGGCTCTCACTTTTGTCTTTTATTATAAAGGACGAGTACACCTCTATTTATATAACCTAAATCGGTCAGATTTTTATTTCTTTACTTCTCCTTTTTAGCCAACACCATTTTCATAGTAGCGAGCTAAGCTCGCTTCCAGGCTGTCTTTTCCGTATCATTCAAGATCTCCCTCGTCCTCCTCCACAAGGCAAATAAAGCGTTTGTAACTAACCCTCTCCGCACAAATGATCTTTTGTATCTTCATCGGACGCTATCAGGTACTAAAAGTGGGGAAATGTTTCATTCCCGGTGTCCCTGAACTATTGTTACAGCTCTATTCAGCTTCCCGATGCCTCCAAATGAGCTCAACACTGTAGGAAGCATGTTTGCTTTACCAGCTGCGTGAACGCGTTATTTTTCGGAGATAACTTTGCCATGCAATAAAAATCAGAACTTTGCGGTTACAGACTACCGCGCTGAAAGTGAACCACGATTTAGTCTCTACCGAGGGTTACAAATTTTTTACCATCTTCTCCGATGCCTTCCAAATTTGTTTAAGGGAACAAATATGAACATTGCTAGATAAGTTGCAAGCGAAGGAACTTTCACAACCTACTAAGCCAGCTTGCCGAAGTTCGTCCACGGCTCTCGCTTCGTAGGAAATCTAGCCAGGCGGGACTTGCTTTTATTCAATTTAAATAAAAGCCGGATATGCGTCTTTTTTGTCACGGCGGCTTACCCATAAGTCCATGATTAAGTGTTTCGGTTTCGAAAACGCTACTTCATTATTTCATGTGACGTCCGAAAATCTACGCCGAAAATCTAGGGGGGGGGGGGGGGGGGTTCACAGAGATATTCATGACAGAAAAACCAACACTGGCTTCGCATCGGAAGCAATTTTTTCTGCCGGGCCACTTCCATAATACAATCCATTAGTCGGATTTCTTCACACACTTTTTTTACAAACCTCTCGCAAACGTGCTTTCTAATTTTGCGATAAAGCATTCGTAAACTTTTGTGTCCGAGCTTCCGCAATTTATGCTAACGTGAAAATTGTCTCGTCCACGGCTTGCAACGGTGCTCAGCGCACAAATACCGCGAGAGAAATAACAGGAAGAAGCCCCAGTTTAGAAGCTTTTTTTATTTTGAAGAACGCGTTTTCTTTCCGGGGTGAACCTTAAAGCAACTTGAAGATAATACCCTATTGACATTAAGCCAGGGCGTAGCTTAAATATTTTAATCCAATTACCCGACAGGCTCTGATCGGGTAATTGATCGAAGAATTGGTTGCATTGCTTTAGCAAGAAAAATGATAAAAATAACATTTTATTTAACAGTCACAAAAATATCTAAAAATAGACACCATCAATATAGTCCTCGGCATAAGCACCGTTTTTTGTAGTGGTAAAGAACCAACCGAATAATGCTACCACGCACCAAGCTATTTGTTTAGTTTAAATCAAATCGGCTGGGTTTTCCCGAACTATCAGCTGCCTAGCCACTCCCAACCACTAAACTAAACGGTGTTTTTCATGGGACCCGTGGTCAGTATTGCCTCGTTTTTACAAAAAAGCATATTGTCTTTTTTAGACCGAGTGACGGTTGTAGTCGAAGAAACCACATTCTGTAGCACGCCACCGCACATAGCGGTGTCGTGCTACACCGTGAACAAGTGAACGAGTAGCGCCATCCGGCGGCAGCTATAGAAGACGTTGCGTACCCCAGACGTAGCATACACTCCAAAATGCTGACTTTAGCGAAATTAGGCGTTCCGTGTTTTTAGTGCAGCAAACGTACGCTGTGGGTCGTAATAAAGTGGCCACAAAGAGGATTGTAGAATGCTCACACAATTACCTTGCCGAGTATTCCGCCAGGTATTGCACCGAAACCAAAACGACCTTGTTGGTGGTTGGAGTCACTACTTCATCTATTGGCTGTGCTCACATTATTTTATTTCTAGCTTTCTTTTTCAATCTTTGACTCTAGATTACTTTGCCAAAACTTCCAGTTATGTTCTCATAAACTCGTGAAGGGGTGTTGCTAAAATATTTTTCCCGCGAATTCAACCTATTTTGTTGTACGTTGCGCGGAATAGCCAGTGGCGGCTGTACCTGTCGTTACAGTTTCGCTATTTATACCTCTTTTAAAAAAACTATGCGAATGAGTGGTATATTCGTGTTCTCTGTGAGCTAGTCTGTCCACCTAGGGCAACATATAATTTGACTTCAGTGTCCCTTCGATGCCAAGCTAGTATTATGCTCAATAAATCAATTTTTGGATAATCGCAAGAAGAGCGTATACGCACACTACAGATCCCTCCCCACACAACTCTACAAGCGGGATTCATCGCACTATATCAGTGTGGTGAAAAACGAAGCTAAGCGCAATTCCACATTTTTGAAACGGATATGCGTGCACCCTTTGGCAGGCAAAGTAAAAAAAATACCAGCTTCTAGGATGCAAAAATAAATACCGCTCCATTTGTTGCTGATGAATTTTCTAAGCAATCATGCACGTCACATTCTTAGTGGAACTCACGGAATTTTGAAGTGGTAACTATACATTCAGTGATTGCAGATCTTACCTGCCAAAATAGAAGTAGTATTCTAAGCATTTCCGAGGGAGTATAACTCAGAAGTCCGAGATTATAGTGACGGAAATTCACCCTCGTAGGTTACATCAAGTATGATGGTGAATGGCGTAGCACCAGAAGCATATTTCTGACGCGAAAGAGCCTAGATGACTGGCACGGCGCGCGACTGTGAGTAAAGGTATAGTGCGATGCTTTGTTTCAGCTGATATATAAGCTTGTATATGAAGCTCCGACTATTTAATACCAGCTTCAATTTTACATGGTCACCCATTAAACGTGCGTTACTCTAGCTCAAGCTGTGCTTCTTTCGTTTAGCTTTTTCGGTCGTCCTACTTGTTACCCTCAATTGGCCACTGCTATATGTTAGAACGGAGAGCAGGTGGGTTGGTTGGTGCCTGCTAAATTCAGTGCTACTGATGTGGCTGAGACCTCGAATAATTCGGTCTTGTAAAAATGCAGAGATTGCTCTTCGGCGAGGTGTTTCTTTAACTGCACTATTTCCAACTATCGTCGGCGCGACGGATATGTCTCCCCCTCCCTTCCGCCCATTCAATCAACAATGACTCTAGATGACATCTGTTAATATTTGGTAATCGCCACTAAAGCCTTATGCCAATGTTGCAATCATCATTGTCATCATCGTCATCATCATCGTATGATCTTACTGCTTTTGATTTTGATTTTGCACATTTTGCTATCGCCACAAAAATCAGTATGGCAGGGCCGAAAAGCGATGATTAAGGCGAAGCTTGCTACGTCTTACGGATGGCGTCCGTGTGAACGACAAAGCGCACTGCCGAAATGTCAACTTTCTCTGACGATTGGGATAATACTGGATGAAGTTAATGAAAGAAACGCTTCCCGTTGCAGCAATACAACCTGGCTTCCTCGCGTTATGAAGCCCACGTCTATCAGGTTACGCAATTACGGCACGGTAGAAGCAGTTTGTATATATAGAGAGGTGAATGGACGTAAACAATTAGACAGAAAAATTATGCCCCCTTCTGCTTAACGACGCTGATGATTAACGCGAAGTTTTCGTCGGGCGAAATGTAACGGCGAAGGGTCAAAGTCACAGCAGCCACGGTCAAAAGTCCAAGCTGCTTGCGAGTCAAAGTCAAAGATCAACGAGTCAAAGCCAAACCCTCCCCTGTCTGTCTTGCGCCAGTAAACACCAATCGTCATCATCATCAGAGTCAAAACCGTCAGAAAGTCGAAGCCCAAACTCAGACGTCAACTGAAGAGAGAGAGAGAAAACATCTTTATTTGTCCTGCAACTTGGACGCTGCCTTACGTCGTGTCCGACTGCCGCTCGTTGTCAGTCACCTACTCAGGCAACGCCTCCGGTGGAGACAGCACTTTCGGGGCGCTGACGTTTGAGGGCATCCAACACCCGCTGGACGGCCATATGTTGTGTTTCGTACTCCTTGCTCATAGCGGCACTTGTTGAATCTGTCACGAGAAAGCTTTGCGCTCAACCGTCGTCCTCGTTAGATGGTGGGGTGCATTATTTTTATACATAAACGTTTTCCTTGAAAGGGAACCTTGATGAACTACACGCATTCACGGCAAGCGGAATAATTTATTCAAAGATTTAAACTTGCAAACGTTGCCATTTGGCGCATGTAGCGTTCGCCCACGCGCACACAGCTGAAGTAGTGAGTTCATTTTTGTTCGTCCGATCTCAGAGTGCATGATTCGTTCGCTGGCACTGTAGCCGTATAACATCGCAACTACGGATACCAAGATAAAATTTTGGTTTTGTGAAAATCGCAAAGCATAAAAATAGTCGAGCACAATGAGATACGGCTCCTCAACCGCGGGCTCGGTGGAACAACCCCGAAACATGCATTACAAGCAATAAAGAAGTGTGAACGAGCAGAAAAATACCAAGTACAAAATTTTGCCAAATTCGAAGAGCGAAATATTTCCAGTCCGGCGGCCTAAAGTGTCAGAATAATCAGTGCCAGACGAAGTAGGTGATTAGGAAATCCAAATTATAAAATTAATTTATGCGACGGCTTACTGCGATGGTGTTGCAAACTATTTGGTTACGGACCATGGGTGCAGCTCTGGAACATCAAAAGCTGCGTTAAAAAGGGGCAGACAGTGTTGATCTGTTGTCCTAGGAGGCTTTCCGCAAGTAGATTACTTTGGGATGTCTCTGAGGTTGACGTAGTTAGGGAATACGAATAACTAGCAGTATTATTCCTGGTAAAAGCAACAGTTACATCTGTGTTGCTACCAACTTCAGGCTGCTGTAGAGGGGCATTAAAGGAAGGTGACGTAATGCCGCCGTTCGCAGTAATTCCTTGGAAAAATGCCGCCCAACCTCCCGCAGCCTCTACTTCACAGCATTTAGTTAATAGGCGTTAGGGTGTACGTGCAACGGGATATTGTAAGCTGTCCTCCTGCTTCTTACTGAACCTAGGAATGTATGATTCTGAAAATATCTATGGCAGATCGTTTGAGGCTTCATTTGATGTTGATGGCGACACTAGCAGCAATAGCTTATGCAGTACTAGAGATACAAAGAAATTTTACCCCTTCCATTTGATATTGACTCCCTTTCCGCCAGAAAGTTTCCAAAAACCAAAAAACGGATGCTCGTTGAAACTCGTCATATTTTACGTCAGCAGCGCCAGCAGCTAGTGATCCCTCGTTCAATCCCAGAAAGCCTGATTTATATCGGGTGGCGTCAAATGGGAAGTCTACAGAAGGGCTTACTACAGCCGATGTCACGTGCTACTAGGGGCGCCGAAGTAGCCGGCCGGGAATATATTTGTAGACAGTTTCGTGTCACTTTTATTTGGCCGGCCGAAAAAACCTTCGCTTTGCTTTTTCGAACTGGTGCGATATTATGTCTCCGGGCGTTTTTACGTCTGGTAAAACTACTGGAAGAGATATTCGCTTTGTGTCAATTTTTTTACAAAAAGCACCTGGTTCATCCAGTTACAGAGCAGCTGTTTCGCTTTCAAAAAAAAAAAGCTTTGCTTTACACACACAAGTAAACAGAATAACCCGTGTTGTACACAAGAAACTGCGGTTGATACCGCGGGGACCCTCTATGTCTAGCGTCGACGGAATGAAGCAAGACAAGCAATTCTAAACACTGTCCTGTTTAGAATTGCCTCGAAGAAAGCACGCTGAGGCCGATGGTTCATTGCATTCAATGGCTGTCAGGGCAGTTTTCTGGTGAGGAAGGACGCGAAATGCACCAACATGCATGATTTGGTATGCGGGACGCGCCGCACCTTATTTGAAACAGCCGGGAAGGGCACCCAATAATTGCGCCAATTTTTTTTTTGGGTGGGCCTATAAAAAACGAAGTAGTGAACGGAGCCTCTTCAGAGCCTTAGAAATAAACGCAAGCGTCTGTGAAGTTGTTTACCACATGAAACACAAATCCTGGCTGACAATATACCAAACGGAAGCCGGAATTAAAAACGGTCCAGAATGAAGAATGGACTCCCCTAAATCTTTCTCAGGTTCTCTTTACTATTGCTTGCTTACGCTGACAAAAGTGCTCCTAACAATTCAAAAAGCACCGAAGCTATGGGATCGACATGCTTGTTTCTTTCCAAGGATAAGAATTATGAGCTGACTGGAGCCGGAATGTTGGTGTTCTTTGTTGTAATATCTCGAAAAACCAGTGTTTAAAGGCTGTCTTCCCCTTTAATTCAATATTGTAACATTATTGAAAAATATCTATAGCTCCTGCAATCTAATACTGCTTAGCTTAGGCATAAAAGCTCTGACTTTTTATGAAGTCGCTGCTTCATCTTTGCTCGCGTATTAGTTTGCTTGCACGAACGTATACTCCGGAGTTACTCCCTCCATCAACTTTTTGTTTTTTTTTATTTTGACTTTTCCAACGGCCTCTTCAACGTACAATAAAATATTCAATTTAAGCACTATGTGGTCGTAGCCATGAAGCAATTTTGCGACAACATTCCAGATTACTGAAAGGTCATGTTTACCCATAAAATGTTTACGCCGACCGCATATCCTCGCAGTTTTGTTCTTATAAATATGGTGGGCGGTTTCATTTGCTACCTCTCGGGAATGTTCCGTGGATCCATCGAAAAATCGCCGAATTATTGGTTATCACACAGTGGCATAACCACAGCAGCCTTACATAGGGCGCAGAGGGATGTTCTTTAGTGGTCGGAACATGGGGCTCAATTCGGGGTGTAGCATGTTGGTGTGTTCTTGTTCCCGACGTATCGACAAGGGGCGCGGCGTTACAACCTGACGGTTCTACCTGGGGGAAGGAGGTTCCGCCCGCTTGGAGGAAATAGGGTTTTGTCGTCCGGGACGTGTTGCACTATAATCCACAAGTAAAACCAATCATCTTTAAGTAGCTCGGGATACCCTCAAACGACTAAACTTTGTTCCAGCTCCCACAAATTGTACAGTCTATCCCGGGTATATCGAACCCGGATACATCCAGTTATTGCATATATCGAATATTCCAAATATACACATTAAAATCCTACGTGAAATTTTAGCCTTTTCGTACGCGTTTATCAAGCTGTCCTCCCCCGTTACTTTCCAAATAACGAACGCCGCGCCGCAAGTGCCCCTACAAGTGCGCTTCTCCTGATGGAGTTGAGGGTGACGATGATATCTTCTCGCATGTTACGTACTTGGGTGGCCTTCAACACCTGCTGGGTCTGCTGAATGCGGAACCATAGGATAGCCTCATGAAAACGAGATCGCAGGGTGTGACTGGACGCGATAGGGGAAGGAGGCGGAGGAACCGATGGAAGGCATTGTGACCCAGCCATGGATCTGCAGGAGACCGGTGCGGCGGGGTGCGTGTTTTTGTTAGCGGCGGCGTGTCTTCGGAGTTCTAGTAACGAAAAAACGAAATAATTTGGATTTATCGACGAAGGCGGACATCACTAGACGTATGGAGGCCAGTGAAAGAAAGTCTCCCGTTGCAGAGACATTCGAAATTCGAAATTCCTCGCAGCACGTTTCAGCAAGGCACTGCGCCGCAAGCCGATGTAAGGCAAACGCGGCGCAGCCCGGCCGTTCTGACGCGTGTCGCGTGCGTTTTCCTGCAGCTGGTTCAGCAAAGCGGCTTCGTTACGGCTGCAGGCGAGAGGTGTTCGTATACACAAGGCCACGGCGTTAAGTGCCTCGAGAGTGAATTAGAAAGCTGTCAGCCTTTCCATGTGCCATTCCGAAAGCCGCAACAGCACATGAGTGCGGTTCACTCATTTATTTAAATATAAAAACGCGTGTCGTGAACTGCATCAAGTTTGGCAGCCTAAGAGTTCGTAGGCCGAAACATTTTTGTATTCCTATACCGAACGATTTTATTTACCAGAGTGGCTCAGCGTTAAGACAACGGCAACCAATATCAGTTTTTTTTTACAATGGAGTTGGTGTTCCTGGAGTCTTTACGTCCCCGGACAAATTACCTAACCGAGATAGCGAAGAAAGCTGGCGTTGGGGTTGTTATGTTCGCACAACTGAATCTCGCGAGGCTTCGCAGAGACACATGCCCATGGGAAAAAGAAAATTCTGGCTGTAGCGTGGGGAATCACCACAAGTACGTCGAATCAGATGCCGGCGTCGTGTAGCGTTTTCCGTTAGCCTGTGGAAGGGTATATGTAGGACAGACGGCAGCATAAGACCATCAGGCCATACGAACTTCAGGTTACGCGAACATCACAATCACGTACAGAAAAAAAAATGGGAACTTGTCAACTAACTGCGATAAATTCCACGGGTGTGAGCAGTACTTTCAAAATTCAGGCATCTTGTTTGAGGGTTATGATCAGCGCACACGTGAGATAGTAAAGGCAGCTGTAACGCAAACAGCCTTTTTGAAAAAGGAGGCAGCGTTCTTGAAACAGAACTGATCATTGTAGTGTCTGACGCCTGTTGGACAGCGCCAAATGTTTTCGTTATTCTAGTCTTGTGAACATTTGTAGCGTTTTCTCTATTTCTCGTCTTTTCAGTGGTATATATTTTATTTAGTAAGGTAGACTTCTGAGATAGTTGGTTCAACATGTTTACTATACAGCGCAATAAACACAACACAAGTATGGGTAAGGGACATACGCAGCGCTGGTTTAGTCTGGTTCAATATTTTAGTCTGGTTCAATAAAATACAGTTGAAAGCAGCGCTCATCCTTGTCTTGTGTGTCCGTGCTTTTTTTTGCACTTAAGATGAACGTTATAAAACTGACTAACATTGAAAATACGGGCATGCCAATTACGTTTTTACCAAACGGCAATTGACGAACCAGCAAGTGAAAAACATTCATGCACAGGATGAAGGAACTACACTGATGCGGGAACGATTATCAATCATATCTTTTGTTGTGAGGAAGCACTCTGTCTCCTCTACACCTCTCTAGTGTGGGATGAGGTGGATCAGAAGCTAAATCTTTATTCCGTTGCTCATACTTAAAGGAGACGCTCCCATGGGCGTAGACACGTAATCGTTTCACCATAAAAAATGGTCCTACTTTCTTTTGAAATATACATAACTTAATCTGTATTACGGACCCTTATGAGGACATCGGACGATATCCAGCTAAGAGAGTTCGTCGTAATAGAGTTTCTTTTCTAAACTGAGGAATCATCAATAGCATCATATTGTGGGTATCAGTCCAATCGTTTGTTTAGAAAAACCGAGATATAAAAAGGTCTTTGGGACTGTTCCGTTGTACAAGTCGTTTCAACCACTCGAACACATTTTATAAAAGACTACGCGGAATTAAATATTTTATTTTGTTGAAGTCGATATAGAAATGTGTTTCCAGACTTCTACAATGGCTTAGTAAAGCTGAACAGGTATTTTATGACGCACAGTAGCGCCATCGCAACCTGTTTATATCATAAAAGCCATAACCGATGAACATCGTCATTGCACGAGGATCTCTTCCATGACTAAAATGGTCTATTCCCTTCCCCGCCCGCCATAAAAATAGTGTGATGAAAAAGAACTTGAACTTGACAAATGTCTGACCCAAACATCCCTATTTTTTAGTAACAACGGTAATTACGCCCAACTATCTCGCCTTATACTACCGTTATCGGTAAAAGCAAAAAAAAAAAAACCGAGCATCACAAACCAGCGTCCTGTAGAAAAAATGTCACGGTACGGGACAATCGCCGTTGCGCGATGGCCCACCACGAAGGATGACGACGAGAAAGAGCTGTGGGCGCGGTACAGCCAGGCCGGACTCTGTTATGGCTTGATGTAAATAGTTCTCCACCATTGTGTAAATACATCATTTCATCACTACATGGCTCGTGTTATGTGCCGCCACGTTACATTTGGTGGAGTTTGCGGGTTGTAAAACATTTCCTCTAGTTATTCGCATATACGATCGTTTCACAATATGCAGAATTTTGAGCCTTAACTGGGTCATTGATCCATACCTGCGGACGCATTAAGGAGGGCGCCGAAAGGCGGCAGACGAATTTGTGATGGCTGGGACGCGTGCCGGAGCATGTGTCTCGGAAAAAAAAAGACTCAACGAAAACGGCTATGCCCCCGGTGACTTCTTATAATGTGCCACAGAAAACGGAAACACAAAAGAAAATGCGCCCAGCCGCAATCCTCACAAATGCCTCCAGACCGCCGCTCACAGAAGACGCAACAAAATACATTTTGAATCTTCTACATCCTCAGGTTCGCCAGCTTCGACATGAAGAGGTTCCAAACGCGACCGAGCGGGACAATTCACGACCGAAGAGTTGCGAGGCCGAATAAATGCGGCGGAAGGAGCCACGAGAGCGGAAGAACCCAAGAAACGTGTCTTGAAATCCGCAATGCCAAAGAATGTGGAAGGTGCCACGACGAAGCTTATCGAGCGGCATGAATACGAGAAGCCGGTCGAACCGAAGAAGAAGCCGCGAGGAGGACGCGAACGCATTCGAACTCACATTATAAGAGCGCAGGCGTGCGCGTAGTTTTTTATACCTCCTATCTGAAGCAACACCCAAGGCAGATGGGACGCATGGGCGGCAGATATAGTTGGGGATTATCGCCAGGAGCGAATGGGTTTTTTTTTTTTCTAGCGGGAAATTCGAGATTTATTCCGGAGAAAGCGAATCCTGACGGAAACAGGTGGCAGGGGAGTTTTTTCGCACCATTCCAGCAGTGAAAACAATACCACAAGGGGATGGTATTGTTAGCTTTCACGTAAACCTAGGAGAAACACGTTTTCTGAGCACTCAAGGATAAGTGGTTGTAAATTGCACGCAGACCACCAGAAAGGACGAACCCGCCCAGTGCGCTATAGAAGAAAAAAAACAAGTCTTGCTTCAGAGCCAGCAAAAACTCTGACCGGGAAATTATTTACTCAAGAACAGCGCCATGGTTTGGGTTAAGCCTGAACACAGATGATGCTCTGTATTCCCAATAATTTCTTCTTGCTCCTGCTCCTTCTAGCGAACGCATTACTTTTGCTGCAAGATCAACACCGCCTTGGTTACGGCTTGAACTTGTTTGTCTGCGATCGCAAGCATTGCTGAAGCACATCAGGTGCCACCATTTCTACAACAAGCCTTTTTAAATTATTATTTTTCTTATTTTTATTATTCCTACTAATTTTTTGTGTTTAAATTGTCTCCGTATGTAACGCTTTCTCTGATGCTATTATTGCACATCACACGCGATATTCGATATCGGCCGAAGCGGGGTTTCTTCGTCCCTCTTTGAACTTCCCCTTTTCATTGAGCTCTATTTATTATTTCTGAAGCGTTAAATGACCGGTTTAAAACCTGCGGGAGAAAGGCTCCCGTGGGAGACCGGCTTCCAGGTATCCGACAAGCACACAAGTATCGCATTCCCGCAGAATTGTATTGGCCAATGCCTCCTCTGTACCATTCGGAAGCTAGGCTTAATGTGAAGCTTTCAGGTTCTTCGACTTTGCCAAATATCTTCATCTTGCCGTCTAATTAATGCGGGAGCGGTCAGCACATCATTAGGCTTTGCATTTGCGGCACTTAAAATTAGGGCACCTAAAATAGCGGTAGCACATAAGCACTGATGTATATTTGCCAACGCGTTCCTGGGATTTTCTGGACATTAGGAATAATATTGCGCTTTGAAGCCAAACGACGTTAACAAGTGGAAACACGTTGACGCACAAGTTTTGCATTCCTTTGCAAACCGTCACGCTCAAACCAAGGGCTACGAAACTTCAAACCAAACAAAAACGGCAGCGTAAACAAGCAGAAGTGTACTGGCCAACGCTGTACTGGGAGTTCGCTGACATTATGCCAAACAAGAAGTTAACGAGATTGTATGGACCACAAGCGGTCATCTGCAGTACGTGTAACAACATGTGCGTCTTTTTTAGGCTTCCATTGGGGGGTGGGGGGGATTGGTAGGCACGATGTTCAGCATGACGCTCCTTGATATTATCGAGCATAAAATATATAACGAAGCCTCCATATAATGCAGCATTGTATGTGCGTATATTAAAAGAAATGAGGCGGAGAGCCTGAGAAGCCAACGGTCTTCTAAGCGCTCATCTACAGTACGCGTGTGAGCGTGCGCGGCTTCCATATGGTTTCATTGCGATAGCTACAAATTCGGTTCAACCAGATATTAGAAGCATTTAGGCCTAGATATTATTTCGTGGAACAATGACAGCTATCATTCATTCTCTCGGCAAACAACCGCATTCGGTAAAAGGTAGATCGTTCAGTTATGTTTCCCGGACCCGGATGCGTAAAATCCGGTAAAGTAGTATTGTACATCACGTTGTTTGGCTAGTTGGAGCGGCATTTTAGGAGTAGAATAAATTTGCTCCAGAGTCGAGACCAGTACAAAGGGGCGCACGTCCTGTCCTTTTCGCACTAGTCCTGTCTTTGACACGCAGTTTTTTTCTACTCTCTTTAAAAAAGCAAAGTATAGCCTCACTGTTTGCCGGGGACGCTACACCAATTGGAAGCAATTATGCTGCCAATGTTCTCTGGGGTCTCAAAGAGCATTCACTACTCATAACAACGTTGGCCCCCTCGTGGCTATATAAATGTTGTTTGGGTCATTTCTGTGTATTTTATGGAGAGCTTCAGCCCAGTTGTTTGCCCTGCCTGTGTAAAGTTCTGGATGCATGTTAAAAAAAATAATATATACATCTGCATTCACAACCTTACCAATCAGTCGGTTAAACTTTGGCTAATTGAAAACGAGCGACATTTCCTGGCCTTTACAGCGTTTCCCGTCTTTCACCAATGGCAACATCGACTAGTTCCCAGCGAAACTTTGTTCCTTTCCTGCCCTGATATGGATGATGCCACCAGAAAAAGATGATGTGACTGAGTAAAAACAGATATTTTCGACCAGAAGATTACTAAAAACTTCGGAATAAGTTCTGTCAGCTCAGCTTACCCTTAACGCCTAACGTTGAAGCAGACATATATTGAGCGAGTGATGCCCTCACCCCTTTGGGGAAGAAATAGCTGGTCTTCTTCTTTCGCACTTGTGCAGAGTTTGGCTCTGGACATGCGAGTTACGAGCGCATGGTGACGCACCAATAGACAGCGATATCTTTTGTACCAGGGTGCGTTGTTGCTGAAAATCCCTGCCTAAATAAAGGCCGTACTGGCTATTACGAAGGTTGGAACTCTGCTTGACAGGCTTTTTTTGTGCTTGACAATTACGGGTGGGATGAAACAGGTTGGTTTCGTTAGTGGTGCGGATTCTATAGGGAAACGAGTAAAAAGTACAATAACAGCTTTGCCTCAAGCAAAGATGGTTCGTATCTTTCGACTGCTTGTTCCGGCTAGGCAGTAGTTCCAATTAAACGTCTTTTTAAGAAAGGTAGTTGATCCATTCTGGCATCTCACTTCTGTAGAAAACTCCTGATGTGATCCCCAAGACGGGCTCCTAGAACGGGAGATACGCTGAGCTCGCCCTTTCGGAGTTCTAATGATCTGTCATGGGAGTTTGGAGTTTCCTAACAACCTTCGGGTCGGTGTGCCCAAAAACAATCACTTGGGGAAAGTCTCACACTCCTTGCTTGCGGATTCACTGGCTGCTTTGACACTTATGCCTGCCGTCTACTCCGAATCATTAGTCACGTCCGTGAACAAATCCCGGCAAATCGTTAACCTGGGCTTAACACAATCCTACAACAAGAATATGTCCATCAGAGTGACATGTTTTATTTTTATAAAGGAGGCCTTGTTCGCACCAAGGAGATATTCCGGCGTTAGGATCTGTCCACGGCGCTTCAGCAATTACCGCTTTTTTTCGTAATACCGGCGTGAAGCTTTCAAAAAATTCTGCTATGCTGACAAAGCATACAATGTCTGGCGACAAAGAGCTGTCCATCGGAAGTTGCATTAAAATAACAAAAGTTAGGAAACAAGTTCGAAGTTACGCCATTATTATAGAATACAACCCTGTAAAATCCCAGCTACAAGCTTCGTATGGGGGCCATTTTAGTATGTTTACATGTGTCTTGGGTTTACGGTATATTTATGTTACTACTACTCCCGGATATTTTCCCTGCATTGAACATGAATTTTTACGCTGCATCCTGGACTTCTGGTTTGATTAATGTTTTCCGACATAAGACAGCACCCGGAGGAAAACCACCCCTATACAACTAATTGATATTCAATAAAAGTGAGCCATTGTATTTGGCACACGTCAAGACAGGTAGAAAAATTGCGATCTAGTATACGCGTCCGTATTGCCCTGAAAAAAAGAACCAATTAAATATGCATGTGGCTGAGGAAATATCTAACACAAGGTTTTTTTCCGTGTATCGCAGTTTTGTTCGCACTGAAAAGAAAACCCAACACCTGCATACAGCGGTGCTTAATTATCCGTGTACATATAGCCCGGTCACTGCCGCAGTACTTAGTTTTGTCTTGGCACTCTCTTTTTCAAACACATGTTCGCGGAAGAACTTTATAACATTTCTGCTGTTTTAAGTAAAGAGCCGGTGCAAGAGTGCTTTTGAACGCTATTTACACCGTGCAACATAAGAGGTGAACTGAATTTTGTTTAAAAGGATAAAACATTGCATTCTACTTGCAAGCGAACGAACAACTTTTCTTTCCCTACCTCGTGCGAAGACGTTTTTAAAGCGAAATTCTAGTGTTCTCACTGATGGCGTCTGTAAAGCAAAAACGGGTGAGGTGAAAGAAAAACAAACGCTTCCGGTGGCGAGAATCGAATCAAACCTGGGACCTCCTTCGCGTTATAAAGACGGTGTCTATCCGATTGCTCCATTTCGACATGGTCGAAGCGGTTTGGATTTGGAGAGGGGGGCATAAACTTGTAAAATTAGGAAACTCCTGCACCTCACCATGTAGACACGACGATGATTCGTCACTACAAAGCTTCATTATCTACCATCGTTATCGTTAGGCCGAGGGGTGCCTGATTTTTTCGCTTTGTCAACACTGAGCTTTAGTGTAGGCCCGGCATATGTGTAGACGAGCTTCTTCGGTATCAGATGGCCCACTAAAGAATTAATCGGCCTTGGCTAGCACAATAGCTTATTCCCCTCACGAGTTTATTCAGAAATCGGTACTGCCCTTGGCGAGATTTTTAGGCCGGATGAAGTAGCAACTTTATTTACAGACAATGAATTTTCACTCCTCCGACTTTCAGTTCAAGCAGCGCAAGTAAGCAACGCTCCTACTGCATGTATTATAGGGTGCAGCAGCTAGACAACATTTTGCCTAAACATAGTGACTAAGGGCAGTGCGCACTCTACTGCTTTTTACCGAATAATTTATACTCCCGTATAATAATTACATGCGTCAAAAGCTTTTCGATCATGAATACCTCTATTCCTTTTCAGTACACCCC
The DNA here is from genome assembly GCF_048455015.1 of Haemaphysalis longicornis. NCBI lineage: Eukaryota > Metazoa > Arthropoda > Arachnida > Ixodida > Ixodidae > Haemaphysalis > Haemaphysalis longicornis. Next base: position 217,844,703 of record NW_027526361.1, read on the forward strand.
TTGTTTATTCGACCACGGGAGACACCCGCAGTGCTAAAAAGCTTTTTGGCCCTTTGTGCTCCTTTGTTAGAGCTGCTACATGGCAATTTGTTCGATGCCCTGAGTGCCGACTGGAAGAAAAATGTTGCTGGCTCAAAGCAGAGCAGGCTAAGCCTTTTTATCGATGATTATGCTCAAGTCGCTGACAAATACAGGCCACTTACAATACATATTTTATTGTCATTGTTAGACACAAGCCTTTATTACTCATTGCAACTCCTTAAAAGCACAATAGAGTCGGTCAAGAAACCTCACGCCTCGATGCCAAGAGAAATGTCGCCCACGCTACGTATTCTATCTTCAAAAAGAATCTGCGACGAAGCTCTGTGCCCAACATGGCGTCCTTGTTATTCTACAGGAGAATTTGTTGTTTCGAGGCTGAAAATGATTGTTTTCTTTCTCCACTTCGTGTACCATTTTCTCAATAAATCAATAGTGTGCTTTGATAATGCCTCTATTTGCATAGAGAAGCTTCCTGATATGGCATGAATGGGCACTCGTTATAAATAGCCATATCTCTGACAGCATTCCGGTGCTTATTCTAATATCGTTGCTAAGACGTATTGATTTTCTTTTGTCACAAAGCGCACTATGCTAACGGCACCTATAAGGGAGTATTAAACTTACTTCGTGGGACCGGTAATGTCCTTTGTGCAACAGCTAAACTGCCGACAGGACAAAGAATCCTAAACAATGCTGATCTCAACAATACTCTCGTTCATCCGCTTTTTATTTGGGGACATCGGTTACCCGATAAACTGACCATGGCGACTAATATTTGCACATAAATATGGAGCGCAAATGCATTGCAGAAAAATCAGAAACAGGAGGCGACGTCTTTTATTATGCACATTAAACTCAAAGAACAGGCCTTGCGATGATTTGTTATAACGATCGCTGTTATCCCGTGACTTTGAGTTAAACTTTGAAGATTTCAAACTGGTTTTTAAATTTTATTCACGGTGAATCCCGGAAAAATAAGTGGCCTTTCTTAAGAAGTAGATGAAGAAAGTGCATATTCGAAGGACAATAATACGGTTAAAGAAAAAAAGCTTCGAGGCATGCAATTCGCAGCATTCACCGCGTTAGAGTTTTCCGAAATAGAATATCAAAAAATACTGGTTACCGCACCTACACATTTTGATATTAGATAAAATAAAACCGTGGAAGGCAGTGAGCATTTGTAAAATTAGGTTTTTTTCTGCACAAATTCTTCGGGAACTTCACTTCAAATTCTTGTTGACATAATAAAGAACGAGTTCACGAATCTTGCGGTTCCGTGCGGCGATACAAAACATGCGTTGAAGTATTACTACGGCATTAGGTAAGTAGGCGGGTTCTGGTGTAATTACCATATTACAGCGAATAAAAACGTTTCTTAGCAAGTTCTAGGCGGGGACTGAGTGGAGTAAAGTTGGTGCGTCTTATTTATAAGTGACAATAGTGGATGCGGACCAATCTATGCATGCGACAGTAACTGCGAGTCTTAGAATAGATTCTAAATTATTGATTAGGAACCTTTATAAGGGCCGTAACCGCTGAGGCGTACTTTGATTTTGGGTGAATGAAGGGGGTATCAACCCAGTGTTTGAGCTTTGCGGGGCATGTTTTACAGTCCGTTGCAAATAGCCAAGGTATTTTCGTGCCAGGGAAGAAAGGTGACCAATATTAGGAGACAAGAAAGTTTATTAGTTATACTAATTTCTAAACACGTTAAGATGCATTTGTCTAATTCTTTTAAAAGTGGGGTACTAGGTGTATAGTACCTACGAACTTTGCATTCGGTTATGTTGGGGTACCGTTGCCTATGTTTTACCCAGCTTTCCACCATTAAAAAGAGGCATTATCATTACAGGTGGTGAGGCGCACTATTATATTTCTGAGAACATTGCGCAATCGTCTAATAATAGGCGAATGTAGCTAGTGATATTACCAGGTTAAACGTTGATACACGTTAAATAAAGGAGACACCTTCATCACAAACCGTAAAAAATAGGGCACATGTCTCGAAACGAGTTGTTAACTTGCACAAACTGATTTATATCAGTGAAGAAAGCGCTCGAGCATGGCAAGGCGTTGGAGTGTGAATAAAGGTGAACTAGCCAGTTCTTTAGGCAGTCGTAGCATACCTTTTCGAATTGCTTCACAAAAACTACAAATGTGGCATCTGGCCTTCTATTATCGTCGATGTTATTCTGAGGCCATGTTTAAATGCGTCTGGTTTTTTTTTCACAATGTAGACCCTTTCGGTATTCATGTTACGAACAGTAAAAGGGATGGTTACCCTCAAGGTAATAGATGATACTTGTGAATGAATTTATCATTTTAGACAGGACGCTTCTACTCCTATGGTGTAAAAATATTGAATGCTGTACTTCCAGTTTTACGTATTGGGGTGTTCTTCAGGTTTTCCAGGCAATGGGAACATTTCCCAGAAAATGTTATTGCACAAGCAGCAAAGCTACCACTCTACTCGCTATTTCTCTGGCGTCTTCCGGCCATAGTAATGTGAAATCCATAAACCTAGGGGGCTGATAACGCTAATATATTCGCCTTAAAATAATAGACAAAATAGACCGATCTAGTAGCGCGAAACTGAGTCGAGGACACTTAAAAATATAAATAAATACTTTCGGAGCAAATAAAACACTCGACGCTCGTAGGCAAAACAATAGTACCTATATAAGAGGTAAGACCTGTTCAATACAACTGCACATTTTTTGTCAAATAATGAAGAGAATAGGTTTAGCTAAGTGTCCGAAAGGGCGCGCCACGCTCCATCCCGATTGGCCAGCGTCACATAGTGGAAAGGCGGGTTGTATTTGTCGGCATAGCGCCGCGCTTCAGTCGAATGGTCACTACGGAGGCGCCCTAAATGTAGTGTCGGTTAGAACATCTCCCTAAAATATTTGTTGCTCCCCTAGTAATGTTATTTAAGTCTTTCCCAGCGAAATTCAACGAAGCTATGCAGTACTTCAGGAACCTTCCAACCATAAAATTGGCTGTCTTCTCAGTTGTGCTTAACTCTGGGGTCAACGCTACCGTTATGTGCTCTGTGATACCGTGAATGCCATGGTAACGTAGGCTTGCCGAAATGAACTAGTCAATCCAGATGTTTGCACTCCTCCTCGAAGTTACACTCTGGTCCATACCACTGGTTTACACTTTGTCGTAAACGCTGAGCGTAAGTAAAGTGCAAGTTGTCTGATCCGATCGCTGCTTTATTGCTGACCACTGCTTTTGTATATTGCGGTACGAATTGCCAAGGGTTTCGTCTGCTGAAAATGTTATCCCAGAGTAAAAGTAACAATACTAGCTGCAGGAATCCAGGAAGGAGGATCTTTTTTTGCTCTTGTCAGTGGCCATTTAAAAATGGACGTGCTGAAAAACAACTTAGGAAAGCTGGTCCCTGCGATTATATTTACAGATCCTTGAAAACGAGCAAAACTTTAGAATACCTACTTCTGGATTGGCTTATTATGATAGCAAATAGAAATGCGAAAATATTTGCAAAAAATCGCTCGGGTGAGGTATACTTGTCACTTGTTTTACCGGGTTCGTTCAGTGTGGCTCTGACCAGAAACGGTGAGTTTCAAGTGGATCAAAACATCGTCAGTTTTGGCAGCCGCCTGCCAAAATCTCCTGCAGCGGTATTCGAGAAGCTTTTCCTCTTATCTTTTTCAGCGCTTGCCTCAGATCCAATAAGTCGTTTTGTCCCATTTTATTAACAATATTCCATGTGTTTAACGTAGGAGAGCTGAGAAAAACAGATTTGTTGTAAAAAGTAGAAATTCAGCTTCCAAAAATTGTCTCAGCAAGGCTTGCGCCACAATGTTAGAGATTAATGTTAAAATTGTGCGGTCTCGCACTATATATTTCATTGATATGCGTAGTTCATGGTGGTAGAGAATCGGGTGTAGGATATTTAAATAAAACATACAGGTTTCACTGACTGAATTCCGTCTCTCTTTTTTCGTAGATATTTTTGTCCAGTCGTGCGTTCATGCAACCTATTTAATTCACTGAGTTTTTTTGTGCATTTTTAATGGCAAAAGAAACCTCACACGTTTAGGGACCATTTTCGACCATAAGAACGCAAATTACTTTAGCTTAATTAATAAAGAAAACCAGTTATTTTAAGATAGGTTATGTGGTGCATTAAGTGTGGGATGTACTGCTTTGCATAGCTTGTTTGGGTTTATTAGAGCAAATGTAAGCCGTACAGTCTCTCTGTGTGTTTTATTTGTAATGGGAACAAGCCCATTCATGCCCTCTAAGAAACTTACCCAAGTAGGCTTTACCACAGCGCTTTCGAAGGACCAATCAGCATGGCCAAATGTGAAAGTGTGGCGCATAATGACGAGGTCAGGCTTGCGATTCGAATGACAAATTTAATCTGCGCGGGTAGAACACCCCATCTGCGCCTCTTGCACTGTGTTCCCTGCGCGGGTTTTATTTTTGCTCAAATCGCATGATGGGCTTCGTCATTCGCCGAATTCGCACATTTCGCCACGATGATTGGTCCTTCTGAAGCGTTGCGGTGAAGACCGCTTTCGCGATTTCTAAGAGAGTACAGTCGTCCACCTTCTTAGTTGGAGCAACGCATTACACACACCTCGTTTTTTCCTACTTTCCTACCTCCTATAAGGTAATTGTTTCGCAACTGCGGTAATGCCCTGAAGGCTCACCGGGCTCAGAAGCCCTCCAAATTCGTTTGAACAGATTTTCAAGATATGGCATGTTTTTGGCAAGATATGCATATGGCCAAAATATGCAATATGCATGTCAAGATATGTTATTGTTTTTTAGTGTAGCTGTTAGCATCTCATTGTTGAGAAAATGTCGTGTCGCAAACAAAAATATCTGGCAAGACCCAGCAGTTCTCGCCCTACAGACCGATCGGGCGCGTCAGGTAATGAGGCGTGGAGCATGGAGCTCACTGTTCGTTAAAAGGAAAAAAAATCCGAAAATAAGCATCAAAACCTAATGGTCGATGACAAGGCGCCGGTGAACAGTGGATTCCCCAATGTGTTCTGGTAAACATAAGGTTAATGAGAGCTTCCGTCGGCGCTAGTTCTGCGCTCAGTTTGCATTGACGATGACGAAGAATGGCGGCACAAGATTCATACATGCGCAAGAGAATAGGTATGTGTGCATCTTGTGTCTTACCGTCCTTCGTCTTCGTCAATGTCTACTTAGTGGAGTGTTTTATAAGAAGTTTAGGTTTGCAGCTGCTCTCACAAGAGGGAGGTGTTAACGTCATTGGAGGGCTATTGCCTGGGTGAGGCTTGGCAGGAGCCAGCAGTTCTCGCCCAAGACGTCGAGCGCATGCGTCAGGTCCCAGCATTTGCAACCAGAGAAGCCGAGTGCAAGTGACAAGCCTCCCGTGACAACGTGGAACATTTCATAACCTCCTTCATCAGCATGTGCAGTGGTTCAAAATAGCTGCGCTGGCCATCTGTTTTCGCAGGGCGGGACGGCGTCCATTTTTATGTATACCATGGTTTAGTCCAATCTGCTGCTCCAGGTAAGCGTGCGGACGGCTTTACACTAGAACGAAAACATCTGCCAGCAGCTTGGCACAGCAGATAAAAAGAATCCACCAAGCCATGCCCCTTATTCACATCTTCGTCACGAAGGCCTTGCTGCGCACCACGCGGCTCTAATGCTTCAAATCCATCCCGCTTGCAATTTAGATCAAACTATTTGGTTCCTTTGGTTATCATCATTTTGTCACTTCTATGAGCAGCTATGCCCAGCACTTTTATCATGAGCGCTTAGTGCTTCCGCGGGCTACCTGTCACTTCTTTCACGCATTTTTCCGTCGGGCATGTACGTGGGGCGGAATGGATTCCGCAGCCCACTGATTTTCTCCTTAGCGGCCATTCATGCATGGATGAAAACAAGCCACAGAGAAGAGCCCTAGAGACCAAGGGCTAAGGCGTGGGTTTGAAGAATGATAAAAAGAAAACTGAAATTACGTTCAACTTCTTTTACTGTTCCTTTTATTCCCCTCCTGTATATCTATGGATGCTTGGTTCTAATGCCCCGCAGAAACCAGCTGCTGTACAAGCACACTTGCTCAGCTTCCTCCAAGAAGCAAGTGGGAGAGAGCAGCGTTTTTTTGGCAAAAGTGTAAAGTTATCCCTGGGTAACCGCACAGTTTCTTACGCCTGGCTGGGTGGCTATAATGAGATGGGGTGATTAGGGCATGTTTGGGTGGCCGGAGTGAGGCAGAAAAAGAAGACGATGAAAAATAAAAGAACTTTGCCGGAGACAAATACAGAAAAGCCTGGAGAGCCCCTTATCTGAGCAAGCTTGTTCTCATAACATTTTGCGTACTTCCTGTAGGTTCTTTTTTGCTAGAAAATGTTCCGAATACCGGGCCTGTCTTTTCTCGTGGCCTGCCTTGCTTTTGCCGCTTGATTCATGGAAAGCAGGAGCGTCGTTTCTGCTTTCAAGATTTGTTTTTTAGATAGGATAATATTTATTGGCTTTCCACTAAGCAGTTTTCTGCTCAAATATCCACAAAACAGTTCTGTTAATGCGTAGCGACAGCCGTTTACGTGCCTAATCTATTACACGTCTATAATTTCTGATCTAAAATTAAACTTTTTTACAAGTCTACCCGTAGATCGAACGAAACCTTTTGTCGGTGCGAGTGCCAGATAATGGGCTGCACGCACCTATACATTTTTTCTAGGCGTTTGTGAGCATCTGCTCAAAGTGCATCTGCATGCTATCCTCGCTTACCATCGTCACCGCCCAGCCACAACTGGTCACCTTTATCTTTTGGGTAGATAAACGGCGCGTAAAAGACAGGACGGGCACAGTCCTGTCCTTTCTCCAAATCTCTTTTCCCCTCCGGGGTGCGGGTTGACGACCCAAAAAAAAAATGTGCGCCACAAAATCATCCCAGGCAGTGCGTGCAATGTCAGTGTGGCCGGACATCTGTGACACATGCACCTTTCATGGTATTAAGCTATGGGACGTGTGGACACCTTGACCGATGAGTGTAGTCTGGGGTCATTATCAGACAACCGCTCACCCTCGTTTCATAGTCTTTAGAAATATGGCTAGTCTGCCATGCGAGGACCCTAGCGAGGTCCATTTTAGGATGAAAGCTCCGGGCAGACTGCACACCAGTTGACTGCCGCGCCCTCTCAGTAAACTGGCTCTTTTTGCTTCTGACACGTTTTTCTAAATGGTGAATAGTTCTTGTGATACCTTTCCCTGGCAGTATTGATTTTTTTGCGTCTTTTTTCTGGTCTGAGTAAATTTATTTAGGAGTTTTTAAACTGTGAATGGCACAGTTGACGCCTGTGATCGTTTGCTCACAGCAGAGTGCACACGACCGCAGCGCTAAAAGCGGCGGGCAAGCAGACGACGCTAATTTTATCCGTGTGATTTTTAGAAAAAAATAAATTAGGCGAAAGAAGTACGCAAACAACTAATTTTACTAAAAAGTATTATATCGGCAATCTGATTCTTCATGTTGCCTCATTGGAAAACTCGGTGAGTCCGCTACAAGATGCACTGATAGGTGGCACGGTTGACCAGTGTGCTGTTTTTAGCGCGCTTTCATCGCTGCGGCGACACACCGTTGTAAAGTGAAATTGGAGAACAGGGTAGACTAGGCAAACTTCTAGGGACTACACTCGTGTAGTCAGCGCGAACCGGGATTGTTGCAAAAGGGAGACGGACGGGAAGTAACTTCACACGACAGGACACCATAAATAGCCTGCAATTCAAATAGGATGTGGGTGCTGCAGAGGTGCTGTAATTACGTTTTTCTAATGTTGCGTAACTAGGGCTGGTCTACGAGGAAATTTTGTGCACGCGGCATTGGTTTAGAAGGCGCGCATATCTTCTGAAACATGGCATTAGGGGTCGAAAGAACGATTCCGGCCCTCCTATGCCCGCTTTTTCTGAGAATGACATGGCTTATTAGTGGTGATCATCGTACATCCCCATGGTAAAAGCTTTCGGATGATTAAAGATACGGCGTTAAAGTGATCGCCCAGTGTGGGGTCATTTTGAGAACAATAATATGTTGTCATTGGCGACGCTCTGTGTTCCGTAATGATGTCGTCAATTATGGAGAGCGGAGCTTGTTTATATGAAGCACCGGTATCTGTTTAATGCGAGGGAGACCTGTGAATGCCCGCATTGCTTCCCGATTGATGCCTTCCAGTTTTGCCTGTTTCAAAACAATGAGGCGGTGACACTTTGTTTGAACTAGATTCTTGTGTTTACCAGTGTTCACGTGTTTACGTTCAGGAACCGCCGCCGTAGTTAATCAATGGATGAGGCGTTGCACTGCTGAGCAGGACGCTGAAAGCCGGACGTAACGGAAAACTCAATGTTCGTGCGTGCGAATGCTTCGGCCTAATACCTCGGGGTAAGAATACACCACGCGCTTCTTGTTTTGTTCAGATGTAGTCCACTGGCTTAATATTCACACTTCTCGCGGATGTCCATTGCAACGGCTAATAACTTGCTTGTTCGCGTTAATATGTCGAAAAAGTTTTAATGAGTCAGTGATGTTGAGGTAGATTACCCGTTGATCATACTGTATTCAATGAGTAGTGCGGGCCTGCGCCTCTTTTCAGAATCTGCTTCGAGGTGATCACGCCCAGGCATGCGTATTTCCTGGAAAGTCATTTAGCTTTCGCGGTTCCAAAGTTACGTGCGAAACCAAATACATATCGTCGGGCACATGAAAATCAATAGAACATATAGCGGACGAAAAGTACGTCCGAGACTCATGCACCAACCAGCCTGTACACGCACATCCTCTGTGAGCCGGGTTCGATATCAGGCTCCCTTCATTTGCCTTCATTAGGGTAGAAAACGGCCAGACCTCTCATTACTCTCGATAAACGTAATCCCGAGCGCTTTCTTTTCATTCCCGTCTGTGAAGCATTTTAACGGCTTGAAATAAGCTGGGTTATGTTTCCGTGATGCCGACTGGAACGAATGACGCCAATAGCAGATGCTACTTGCGAATGCCAGTCTATTTACACGTTTCTCCTACGAGAAATAGAGTGAATGTTTTAGTAAACGAACGGGGTAATCATTGCAAACTGCTTCACTTGCAGCGTTAGAACATTCAGCTGAGCACCACTCAAAATCATGTCAGCTACCACAAACTCGGTTCTCCGGATAAGCCGAATGATCGTGAAATTGTACAAAACCACCTCAGATATTCTGGGAAGCATTTAAAATGTGTATGCTCTGTCATTTTTCTGTTGTTGCAAATGTAGATAGATTTTTTCGCGCATTCTATTTATATACTGTGTTTGAAACCTCTGCTCATGAGGCACTAAGACACACGAACAAAAATATCGCCAATAAAACTTACCTGTGGCTCAAAGCAACCAAGATGCATTCACACTTCAGAATTTGTTTTTACACGAAGTATGCATAACATGTGAAACCTATGAAGAAGGAGGTTCTCTAATCCGTGACTTTGAGGGCACCTAGGATTCGAAGGGGCCTGGCTGTCCGATTGAGAATAGTGGTCACCTGTTCACACGCAGTTGGCTTCACGTAACTTCGCGGTATAGCAGTAACAATGAGCTGGTTATGGGACCATGTTATTGTGGCAGTGCATCGGGCTTACCAGGACGCGTTGTAGGCTACGAGCAGTTTATTTTGGCACTTAAAATTTGCGCTAATATACCCATTCCATCTTTCCCCCAACAACCTTGCCAGCTTAACAATGGTTAGGCCGCTTAATGTCTCTTTCGCAGCTAGATATGCGGGAGTTGTATACGCTTATTATTCGTCAGTTGGCTCACGCTCAAAACAGTATTCTTTGCTGTAGATATGTCGTATCCGGACAGGAGAGCAAAACCCCAAAAAACACCGTTTTGCTGCCGTTTTCGTCGTCTTCACACTTCGTGCGGTTAGAGCAGCCATGAAAACAAAACACAATTGGTTCGTTAAAAAACTGCGTTGTCCCGATTACAATGATACTAATTTTATCGCAAACTTCAAAAAATAGTCGAAATACAATGAAAACAGGTGAAGCAGTTTCAATTCTTAACACACTTTCCCGCCAGTTCTCTTTCACTGCGCGGAATCTTGTTTATTGCGATCGGCAGCCACCTACATATATGTCCCCGCTGGGAAACGTGACATGGATATTTTAGTGGGGCATCTATTGCATCACTTGAATGTTATCGTGCAGTTAACCCGCTCCACGATAACGCATTTCTGGCATGATTTGTGCCGTTAGCACGTCAGTGTAAAGGCGAAGTATATGTATCAATATTTCTTCCATTTTTTTGCCTAAAAATAACGCTCATGGCTAGGACGGCGCTGAGTGAGTTACCAAAGATTGGTTCTTTAAAATTAAACAAACTTGTATTCGTCTTTATGGCCCCTTCCAAGCTTACAAAGATATTTTCAACACAATTGTAGACTTACAATGTGTGTACACAATTGAAATTTCTCATTTTCTTCAAACATATTCTCTGAATAAAGTCTTTTTGCACTGCAGTATGCGCTGGAACGCCGTCGCTTACATATATGTGCACGCCGGGTGTCTGCCTAGAAGTTCGGACTTTATTTCTATGCGTGTATTAAACCACTCAATGCGCAAACGTATCGCTTCCCCATCATCTTTAAAAACATCAAGAACAAAACTTTTAGTCGTTCTAAACCCAGTGTGAGGTGAATTCTAGATGGCCTTCACGTGTACCTTAAGACTCAACCTGCCGAAATCATCACCTGCGGTGAACTCCAAATAAATTTCGGCAAAGTGTTTTTTATAAAATTAGAAGGAAATTTTATAAGGTATTTTGCTGTAATTATGGCGTACCTCTACCGTGTTGATCGCACAAATACAAAACAGATTTGACATATGTTCCAAATACATTTGTAGCATATTGCTATGCTTCAGCATTTATGCAAGGTATTATAACACCATTGCTCAAAATGTATTAAGGCTAGTGAGCTTTTATGCTATTTATTGCGCATTAACTCCCCCCTGTTCATTTCATGAAAACAAAAATCATTTTCAATATATTCTGAATATCTTATGCGTACATGGGTACATTTCTGTACTTTATGAAAGTACTTGGACAGTGTTAGCATGTACTGTATTTCCCCCACATTTGAAAAAAAAAATGTATTTTTAATATTTAGTACCAAGTGCAAAATACAATTTTGCTGTATTTGAGTTGCATCTACAAACAAACCAAATGCTAAGCGCAATTATTATATACTTTTATGTATTTCAAGCGTATCACTTTTCGCTAAGGATGTAGCCACCTTATGAACTGGAAACTTTGTTATACCTGGCCCAAATACTAAACTTAACTCTTTCGTTACCACGTCTTCTCAAATCCATCACCGGTGATCGATGATTTATATTGCCTATTTCGACATGTTGTACTCGTTTCTCGTACACCTAACGCCGCCAGTGGTTAGTCTAGGCACTGCACTTAGAATCAGTTTAAATTTTCCCCCTGCGGCGATATTCAGATTTTTGACAGCGTTTTTTGCAAGCTGAGGTGCGTGTGTTTTTGAGGAAGGGGGCGTGACTGCTGCACTTGACACAAACGCACGCCGCTCGTTGTTAGGGTGCATTACCATAATTGTTTTTTGTCAAAAGGCCCCTGGCAAGTCAATTAGGTGCCCAATAATGTTGTCAGCTTTATAATCCTACAGCATTGAGAGGTGATAATTACTTGAAAATGACACTAGCTATTCACTAGAGATCTTTGTTTAGGAGAAAGGATAGCTTTATTCTGCCAAAGCTTATTTCTGTTGGTTTCACGCATGCCTAGCAAGTGTGCCTGGCATTTTCAGCCAGTTTCCAACAGTTTCGGTTTCGGTTTTGCATTGCGAAATGCATATTTGGCGCTACTATGCAGTTACCAACATACACGCTCATTGGCCATGGCGCCTCCGTTGCCCACTACTGTGCCTCGAAACAAGCGTGCCGCTCGTGGTTCCACTTAACCCACGCCTTACGTCTGCCATTACAGCTTCAGGTGAAAGTCTAAAGATAACACCGAGTCGGGGGATATCAGTTCAGACGAGGAGAACGCTACAAATCGGCCTTGAACACCGCCAGCTGCTCACCGGCCAGTTTCGGTTTTGTCTGAGGGTATTTCCGGAAGTCTAGTGTCGCTTTTTAGTAAAGCTGTTTATTCTGACAGTCTCCAACAGCCTTGTAATTGTTTCTTTTCAAAATTGTTAGGTAGCGCGGCAATGTAGTAGGCTTGCAAGGCTGAATTCACTTCGTACCACGATGGCGGCTTGGTGAAAGCTTCCTGGGCACGATTCTAGCGCATCGTACTTTATTCCAGCACGCAGGGCTACCACATCGAGTCAGAACATGATAATAAACCGCAACGTAAAGTTCTGACTGATAAGCGATGATCAGAACGTTAACACAGATCCATCACAGAGTTTGGTTTTCAACTCCAAGCGGAGTTTTCGCATAGCTTGCTCGCCTTCAATATTGTGTTGGTCACAATCATTGACAAGGCTTTTATACATGACGTGAAGGCTAATTGGGGTTTTTAATGATGTAAAACCACGAGATTGCGTTCAGAGAACCATCCAAAATAGCACAATATGAAATAAAAATTGGGCTTCACCTCAAAGCACGGGCACCACGCATGCTGACATTTTCTTTTGTATCTGAGAAATTGTACCGCGGAACGCAGTCGTTTTTCTAGGACGTGTGTTTGAAATGTTTACCTACAACATGTATATTATTAATTTTTTCAACTGCTTGTGGTTTATTATACACAACTTTCTATTTTTTTATTTTCTTCGACGCCTGGACAAAAATTTCGAATTTGGTAATTTTTTTCGCAATCATTATTAATGAAAACATTATTAAACCTGGTGTCGTTGGAAAGCGCGTGGAATCGTCTGCACTTTATGTCACTGCAATGTGTGCCTAACCAATATGTATAGCACAGAAAAAAATTAGTGTTAGACCCCTCACAATTGGTCAATTTCCCGCGGTAACGAAGGAGTTAAGCTATCTGTACATTTGTCTGGTTACAATTGCTATTGCTATTGCCATTAGAAAAATAGGGCGTTCTTACAACGCAAATCCAAGCAGGTTTTTTAGCATTGCTTTGCGGCGCCTCTTGCACATCAAGCATAAATCTTCTGTAGCGGAATACTAACCAACTTCTAATAGTTTTTGGTGCGCACTTGCACACGCGTGCATGAAAGTACATTTCTAGCATATAATGAAATGCATACAGTATCAGGGGCAACAATTGGTAAAATTGATATTCCGACTATGTGATAGCAAACTATATGTGGCCCTTGTTAAAAGTGCCTGCATCATAACTACATGGCAGAATTTTGAAACTTCTTCGGTGCTCAAAGATACCAGAACCCGTGTAAATTAAAATTCTCACATTTTGCCGTATAGTTTCAAATATATGGTTCTTAACAGGGGTTTAACTGGGGTATAAAAAAGTGTAACTGAAGCTAACGCTTCTAAAGCGCGTACATTGCTAAAAATTGTCTGGAGTTTATCACTCTATAGCGATGCGAGATTTCGTTTTTATATCTATTCATGGCCAGTTTATCTATAAATGTAAAAACATTTAGGATCTCTTTTCCTTTACCATACTCGAACACACGCCTTCGTATGGCTTGTCAGAACCATATGTCAAAAACAGGCACCATATGTGTTTGGATGATTGCCATTTGGACCTAATTCTGCGGTTTCTTTCATGCACAGTTTTTAGGCATTCTTTGCAATAAACACATAGCTACCCCAATTAGAAGCAGACCAGTGTGTTCAGTCTGTCAACGCAACGCTTCAGACAGTCCATCCTCCATTGGCTCCTAAGGATAGTCTGAATCATAAATTCCCGACGTGAAACATATGTCAACCAGGGGTTGCACCATTTAGTTCTCACGGCACGCTCTTGCGAGGCCCAGCTTTCTGGCTCACTCAGCAAGGCGATCGGCTCCTAATCGCGGCGTTTTGGTTTTGAGTCACTGAACTTGACCGTTGTATTGATAAATTGAACAGAAAAGAAGTCCCAAATACAGACGAGTTAAATCTAACATGCCAGATTCGGCTCTTTCCGGGATCACCAAGCCGGTCCAGATGACGCGTTAGCACTTCGCTATGCAAAGCTCAATAACGTCAAAAAGCTTGCTTGTATAAAACCGCATTTTGACTGTGCACACGGCAGTGCAACAACCATTATGCGTCTCCCATTAGCGACACAGAGTTTCATGTTTGTCCCCATGACTCTCGTGCCCCCCCGGCAACCATTTAATCTCTTTTTTTCGGCACTAGAGCAGGTAGGGCATCTAATAATGCTGTTTACAAGCTCGTTTTCCCGTCCTTTATTGCCGCAATAGCCTACACACACGCACGCTAATGCATATGACCTATGCCCCAGTTGGCGAGCTTTTTCCTCACTCCTAATAGAGACGAGTGTGAGCCCGCTCGCAAGATTAGTATCTCCGTTGAATGTTGTGCGTCCTCATCACCTATATTCCTTTGAGCGGATTTTTGGAGCCAATTAGAGATATGAAGAAAGTTCTTTCTGAAGTCACTTTGTAAGAAACATTTCGAGCTTTTTGCAAATTTTATATCCTCAATTGCTAGAGATGGAATATTTCGAGCTTCATTTACGAGCTTTCAATGTAATTTTGAATATTTTATTCATTTTGAACGTTAAAGGCACTGCAAGGTATTAAGTTTGTTGGAGGGTATACCATTCTTTGATGTATACGTCATCATACGCAATAGTATACTACACACGGCAGTTGGGAACTTATCAGTGTCTGATAGACAGCTTGAAAAAAAATGAGAGACAAAGAGAATATAGGGGCAATTCACATTTGTAGTACATGGCAACGCTGAAAAGGTGGACGCGGGGGTCTGGTTTTGGAATAATACACTGCTTGAGAGAAGACATCACAGGGCTTGACAAAATTTCAGTTGTACATCATGCACATTTAATAAAGTACCCAAAGCGGTATACAACACAGGCGGTTAAGTAATTCACACAATATCGCGAGCTAACACGCTACACACCTCTATTGACAACACCATAGGGCAATTCTAATTTTCTTTGGTCCCGGGAAACATGGCTACAACATGTGAATACACACAAAAAAACTCGTTTTAGTATCGCGGAACAGGCGTTTTCGACAAATCACTTTTTTATCTCTCCACGCTAGAACGCAATTCAAACGGCAAAGATGCACATCGAATGTGTCATATCTCCTACGATCTGTTTTAAACAAGGGTCACTCTCAGCAAACTCCCCCAACTAGCCGTTCCTCTGCAATAAAAAAAAGCGGATTTTTATGGCGGAAGTCAAAGACTGCGTACTGCTCTTTCGCCGATTATTTTCTCATGAAAGCCGACATCAAGGGATTTAGTCGCAAAGTCGCTCAATATACAGAGGAAACGCCTGGAGTGTAGAACTAAGAGAAACTGTCAATCTTTAACGTGTATTTTTTAAGAGAATGACAGCAGTTCGAGATTCACCAACTAAACCGGGACACCGTATAGAACTTCGCACCAATTTTAAACGTTCGTCTAATGCTTCCGAAAACATTCAGCTTCACGGAATTTCTCAATTTCTTTCCTTTTTAAAGTACCGCTCAGGTATCGGTACTTGTCGACTCAGGTATCGGTACTTGTCCCGAAGACCATTTTCTCACCAGCGCTGCCAAATCATCGCAAGGTGTATACAGTTATTGAACATTGGTCACTTTGTTATTAGTATTGTTGTTTGACACGCTTTTTTACGGATGCTACTGCAAGTACACTGATGCATCCACCTTATGTAATGTAAGTAGGGCTATGAGGTGGAAATAAAAAAATAAAAAATAAACAAAATAAATAAATAAATAAATAAATAAATAAATAAATAAATAAATAAATAAATAAATAAATAAATAAATAAATAAATAAATAAAAATTAATAAATAAGTTGACTTGTTTAGCAGAACCCCCAAGTTTATTAAACTTCTGCCGCACAAAGTTGGTTGCTTAAGGAGCGGAATTCGCCTTAAGCTTCAAATGTTACAAGACACGGTTACAACAAGACGGAGATGTGAAACAGTACCACGTGTACCCATTGTGCGCAGGCAAAGAATTGTCAAATTGGTGTCTAAATGTGTGTCAATGGAAACGCTGTTTCCAAATGAAAAACGGGTGAGCTATCACAGGGCGACAGCGCACTCGCCCTGCTAGATGTTTGTCAAGAACCCTTGGTCCCTGGCGCCGTCCTTCACTAGCTGGATGACTGCTTCCTGAGCTTACGGATAAGTGTTGAGAAGCGTGTCCCCCTGTTGCCCGATACATATGAATGATGGTTCTGTACTACGGGACTGGGGTTTCTCTGGACACGCTCTCACTGTGCGGATAAGGATTGGAGCCAGCGCACCGAAAAACTTAAATCTCTCTGTGTACATTTCTGGAAAGTATCTGTGGCACCAAACGGACGTGAGAAAGGGTTTGCGTTCTGCGCGAACTTACGGATTGTTAGCGATTGAGGGTTGGATGCGCGGCAGGCAGCTCCTGGCAAGTCATGCGGTACTGGTTAGTGATCTCTCTATATGTGACCAACCTGTCAATTCCCATATACCCCCTCCGCGTCTGAGGCGGCGAGTTGGCGGTGACCCGGAAGCAGGAGCCTTGAGCTGCCCGTGTGCTACTTCGTTTCGCAAAGGGGAAGAATGCGCCGGGGTCCATATCAGCCGAGCGGGGCTTGGAAGGGTATGAGAAGCCTGACACGCTATCTTGGATATGATGAAGGAGACCCTTCCTTGTGCGGAGTAGAGTGAGGCTTCCCGGGAGTCTGAAATGGTGACCGTGGCCTGCGTCGCTATCAAGGCGAGAGCTATAGCATCTTCTTGCCCTATTTAGGTCCCTTCCTTCACTGAAGAAAGCGAGGTGATAGTGTCGCCCTCTGGATCAATCTCCATTGCCCCCATGACCTGTCGGTAACCGTATTCCGCAGCATTGACGTTGCACACGCCCGTTCGAGACGACGCTCGTACTGATGTACCTGGTCGATATTATGCCAGAGGGGCTACAGCGAACCGAGCTTGCATGTTGTCTTTTAGCATGGCCTTACCTTCACACTGGGTTGCGTGTAAAATGGAGAGACTGCCAAAAATCGAAATGTACTGCAGTGCTGACACTGGTTCAATCGAGACACAATATGGGATCAGTAATGCGGCCTGAGTATTGTGTCCGGATTTATTTATTGTCAACACCAAAATTCGTTTATGAAAAAGTTTTTCAAAAGTTTGCGCCCAGGAAGCAGCTGAAAACCTCTAGGATGCAGCACCTAACACGTATTTGTGAAAAGATTTGCCGCCAGGGAACGAACTCAAAATTCCTAGGATATACCACCTTACGCATACATACTGTAAAGTCCCGAGCGAACGCCCAACCCCGAAACATCGCCCACCCTCTTTAGGGGCCAAATATTCAATTTACAAAAAGACCCCAAGGATCGCGCAACCCCTAAAATCAATAGTTTTCGCGCCGATGAGGGAACAAAATAAAAGCGAATCATCTATTCATGTCTAGGTGCGGCCTCTCATTTGTCCTTCCCGCACTTCAGCCGAAAGTTCCCCTGTCTGTTTTTTTTTATATAGGCGGGGCAGAGGCTTTTTTTTTTTAGTTTTTGCACCACACCCGAAAGATCGCTCATCCCGTATTTTTCAATTGATAGCTCTGTACTTTGGGTGGGCATTAGTTCGGAACTTTACGGTTTACAACAAATAGAATAACTGACACGCATGCACTGAAACCTCTTAGGCAACACTAGCAACAATTGATTCGTGCTACACACCGGAGTGAAGAGCATATCTCCACGTAAGACAAAGAGGTTATTTCTTGTCTGCCTAAATTCTTAGACGGCTTTTTCGCTTCTATGGGCTCCAAGGAAGACAGGCAAGTGCTGCCTGCTTTCTACGTAGTGACCTTGGCTGACTAGAAGAGTGCATTAGCCGCAATGAAGCTCTGAGGGCAAGAGTTGCAATCTTGCTCATAGCCTTCCTACGAAACGAATTAAACTAAGCGGGTGGAAGGGCTGAATCCTGCAAGGAGCTTGCCACACAAACAATAGCAACAAGCTTTTTTTAGTTTGTAAAGTAGGTGGCATACACTAACCTCCAACCTTGCCTCATCGCTGATGCGTACCTCCGAAGTTCACATCTCATTTTGAAGTTCCATCAACGGTGAAGTTTCTGGACACCATCAGCTTTACCAGGGTCAATTTGGAATATTTGGGGCTACTGAGTATCTTCTAAGGATTAAAAAACAGTATTCGATACCGACGGTAATCACTTGACGTTGAACTCGGGCGGCTTAAAATCCGTATTAGCGAACACAAGCTGCAGATATTTCAAGGTATGAATTTTTAACGTAACGTATGGCCATTTTTTTATCAAGTTCCTTTTGAAAAGAACCGCAATTAAAAGGTTTGTTTTAACGGGAAGTCAACCGTTCCGACGTCTTCAACCTCAAATCCAACACTGTATAATCGGAGGGACATGACAGCCGGTGCCGTTAAATAGTCGGCTTAAACACATGAGTTGGCGTATTTGAGAACACGGTTACCGCAACGCATGTTCAAAGCCGCTTCGTACAACCTGGGTTCCGAAATCCGTCGACCTAACACCCGGCTAAAAAAAATCCATGTCTTCGTTCCACCAACATTGGCCGCGCAAATAGACAAAACTCGTCAGGCATTTCATATTGGTAATGTACCGAGCTTCCCATTGAGAGGCAAAACCCGGGGTTGCGCCGGCGTTGTCAAAGTGTCACACGCGTTCAACTACACACCAGCGCATTCGCATTCCGAATCTTTGCGTGCTTAGGTTTCCTGGGACTTTTTGTTAGAGGTTGCTGAGTGTATAAACTTGAAAAATGACAATTTGCGGGCAGTCTCACTAGGACCGATGCTATTAAAACAGCAGCTCACCAGCAAACACCTACTGCGCAAGGAGTTTCGGATTACCATGCTTAGGCGTCTAAGTCTAAGTGCCTCTATGGGCAACAGCCAACGCTATTTGAATATTGGGCGCTGCGCTACCCGATGGCTGCACTCGCCTTTGAGAACCGAAAAATGAAGGTCGCCGTACGACCTCGGCATTGTAAAGCGAATCTTAAGTGTTTTCACTTAGGGCGTCTGTAACGCGAGAAGGCCCTGCGGGAAAGCCACCTTCCTCTGACGATATGAATAATTTTCAGCGAAGTGAAAGAAAAAAAAAACGCTTCCGTGGCCGGAATCGAATCTGGGTCTCCCGCATTATGGAGCCGGCGTCTTTCCGGTTACTCCATTTTGATGTGGTCGAACGGTTTGAATTTCGAGAGGGGTGCATGGAATTTAGATGACAACCAATGAATCCGTTACGAGAAAGCTCCGCGTTCAACATCGTCGTCGTTAGCTGAAAGGGCGCACACTTTTTTGGTCTCAGCAAGTTTCTAGCACAGCATATTTTTCTACTAGTACTTCCGTATGCACGGCGATACGAAAAGCAAGATGTGGCAATGCATTAACACACTTCATAGGTAATAAACACATCAGAATTAAAGATGAACCTTTGAAGGAATTTTGATGAATATCACACAACTTTCCAACGAATGTATTCGGCCTGCTAGTCGTTCAATAATATGTACTCCGGGAAAATATGTTTATACCAAACATATACCGCTGGCAGGCATCAACTTTATTTCATTATGTGGTTTCTCTGTCAGAACGCTATTATAAATACACCGCGTGCGTTTTTCGACAAACACGGCGCTGTGTCAATTTTGAACTTCGTTTCATTTCGCAGATTCGAAGTTATTACTGCCAATATTTGAACTTCTTGCTTTAAGTTGCAAAATACGGGCACAGGTTACGGATACGGGCACCGTGAGTATTTAGGTCTCCTCACCGTATACAAAAAAGAAGTCATTTTCGTTCGGAGTTCGCTTGTCGAGTGGACTCCCTTACGGTCGCTGCTCTTTGAAGTTAAGAAACGGTAACCGGACAAATTTATAACTGAAGATCAAAGGCTGCGATGGCTGATATTTCTTGCCGTTTTTCGCCACTTCTTTGGGCATTTGCCGTCTCACCATTACCTGAAGACATATTGCGTAGCTTTACTTTAGTTGTTTTTATCCTTGAATGGGCTATTTGAGCTCCGGTTCAAAGCATACATAAGTCGCTAGTTCGGCCTGATTCGCAATAAATTACGGCGCTAGTACACTATGGTGTCTGAACCCTGTTCTGGCGCATTTATCTAAATATTGGGTCTATCCTGTACTATAATTATTCTGGGCAAGGGTCCTTACTTGTGTACGACAAAACGAATTATTTGAACGTTTCACCTAAAGCGAAGCACATTTAACCCATTTTCAACTACCATGACTCGGCGACATCCAATTTGGTTGCTCATTTGCTAAGGCTGAGATTAGCGTCACTGCCTAGATTCCCAGAGGAGCCAGATGTCCTTTCAATTATGCAGGAAAGGAATTAGGTGGCGATTACGACACTCCTTATTGCAATGTTTGGGAACTGCTGTTTAGCTGTTCTGACTGTGCAAAATACTTTGAGGCAAAAAGTTCTAGATCGACATATTTGTAGGGTTACCGAAAACTTTTCTTTCCAGTGGTTGACGAAGCACAAACACCGGTTGCCTCGCTCATTGTTCAGCCCTCACTCTAGGTTCTGGCGTCGGCGGTGCTCAGCCTCAGCTCTACCAGCTCGTTTAGATGCAGCGGCTGACGAAGCACACGACCGCTTGCCCCACCCGCAGTTTAGTGCTCAGTCCTTTGTGCTGCCGTGCGCTAAGGCAGGACTGACTCGTGGGTTCTCTCGGTGGCAGGTATGGTGAACCTCTGCGTCGGCGGCGTGAAGTGCGTCGCAGAAAGGGACCGCGACCCTCGTCTTAGGAAGCGAAACCACACCATCGTCTAACGCATGCGCTCACGGTTTCGCAAGCGTCGCGCGACGAGCATCTCGTGCGGGCACAGTATACTGCCCCTCACCCACCGCACACTTTCGGTGAGCGCTCGCGACGCCATGGCGAACCACCCTTCCGTCAAAATTTCGCGAAACTTTCCTCCTTTACGTTTTTCGCTCGTCGGTCTTCCTATCGTTCGCTCGGTTACGACGACGGTGACGCCGCGAAAATCCAAATGCGGCCGCCAAAGGCTGCGGATAAAACGGCAACCACCTTTTACCGCATGGTGGTCTAAATCACGCCGTAACCGTCGCGCTTTCCACTCCGGATGGCCCAGGAACAGCTCCTTCGTGTAAAGCAGCTTTTAGCCTAAAGGAACGTAAGGTGAGTTCTAAACATTATTTAGCGTATTATAAAAATGAATAAAATGCATAAACCACAGTCCAAGTTCGAAGATCTTTCGGCAAACTTGCACTATTCTGAAACCAGAAAAGTAGGCTTACACAAGTTGTCTCCCCCGCAGCAAACGTCAGGAATGAGTACATGCTGGAATATCTTGAGTGCTGATTTCTGTCATTAGTTAGCACGTTCAACCTGCACAACCCAGGCTTAAAGACGCGACATGTTTGTATTAGGTATAAAACGACAAAACACTGACACTTATAAAACACAGATATCATATTAAACATTACAAACAAGTATGATCTCATCACAGTTTTAGGCGCCGTATGAAGTTTTCAGTTGCGCAGCCTACTGAATGTCAATTAGGACCGACTTCCTGTCTATTTTCAAGCAGTGAATACGGTAGGTTGAACTACCAAATCTTCAAGAAAGTGCATTACGATAAAGTTACTTCTGCTTCTGTATTAATCTTTAGCAAATCAGTAATGCGCGGAATGACAATTTTTTTTGCATTTTTTTACGACATCTGCAGTTTTTTGTACCCCACAAGGAAAGGACGCAACGCTAAACTTCCCAGTTTAGGTTTTTACAAGAAATACCGGTCCTAAATCCTTAACAAGAGAATTGGCGGACAAAAGGCTACTGTGGCTGGCTTTATTTAAATACGAAACCACCCAAGTGGTATTTTTTCTTTTTGCATACTTCGTACTATTTACTAGATGCGTGCCCAGGGTTCCTTCAAGAGGTGCGAGGGAAAAACAATCCGGGTTTTGGGACGCAATTATTCTGCTAGTGCGCACCTTGAAAACATATTTGCGTAAAAGACAGTGCTGGGCTTCAGCTTGTCTTTACTATTGCATACAAAGAACTTTTTTTCGGGAAGGCAACAGTTCTCTATTGTTAGAAACTGATTTTTTGAAAACAAAAAATTCACGTTTAGTTGAGAAATATGAGGCAAGAAGTGTGTACAAGTCACTTTCGGTGGGAGGCCGCAAAACAGTCCTTGTTTCTCTGCAGGCACAAGGGAACACTGCACGTGTCACACAGCCATGTCGGTCTTGAAGGCTGTGATTTTGTACTGCACATACCGCATCTGCACATACTCCAAATCCGTACATGCATTGTGGGCACTTTAGGCGATCACCAAATTCCGTGACACCACCCTCTGTACTAATTGATTCAGTTTTCTAATACCAATTGAATCAATTTATTCAGCACTTCAGTTTTAGTTTACTGATTATGAGCTACTTCTAAACATGTTGTCCCACTCTATCCACTCAGCAGGAATATGATTTTAAGAGAAAAAAATCAAAAGGTGGTTATCTGGTGTGATCACAGAGGCTTCGGAAAAGTTAGCTATTCAGTATGAAGGTTGTCCCATTCCCTTGAACAATTTTCCACAGCCCAAGTAATCTCCAACTGTTGTAGCATGGGGACTTGCTACAAGCTGGTCAAAAATAATCGCATTTTTTTTACAGGTGCTATATAGAAAATCTCACCAAATTTTAAATCCAATACGTCTTTCATGGGATTTTTTTCTTTAGCGCGCCAAGTGCTTTACTCCGAGTTTCATTTTCTTGCTTTGTGCACTTCCCCTGTTTTCGATAACACCCTCTTGCGGAGCTCACACCGCTTTCATTTTGTTTTTGGTTGCAGGTACACACAAAATTTTGCGTTTTTTTTTGTAGGGCCGATTTTAGCAAACGTGAGCTCCAGTTTATGCCAAGGTCTCTTCTTTTCGAAGCAAACTGTATAACAAAATAAATTAGTTCAGGTCCGAAATCCAGTCAGCAATATTTACCGTAAACTTCTGGGCAGAAATAGGAATATTTTTGAGCAGACTTCTTGAACCAGCCAGAAAGTCACCATGACGCGGTCGTAATTTCGGCTGCTTCTACACCGCGGTCGAAACAAAGAGGCTTGCTGGGTAGTGAAATTTAAAAAATCCGTCGGTGCACTTACGGGCCTTGCGGGCGAAAGCTTGTAAATAACTAACAACTTCTGCATTTCTGCATATATATCGCGCTTTTTAAAGCGGAAGCTTGCCTTGTGGGACCGATGGCATGCTGTCAAAAAATTAATGCATATCCCCATAGATCGAATGGTCGAACGAAAAGCTCCGATAAGCTCTCTCGACCCAAGGCGCGCTTGTGAAACTGGACTTCCACGGTGTCAGGACGGTTTCTAGAAAACCGCGAAAAACGAACTGTTCTAGATAAGACAGCACACGCGCCAATCATGAATAGCGAGTACAATATTATACTTTTAGTTCGTGAACAACTACCGGTATACATTTGGATAATCGAAGACATGTTTAATTAGAGCCCAAAAAATCACCCCATGGGGTCGTTCTTCCTTTACGATTTGGGTCTTTGAAGCTTTGACGATCGCTTGGGTGCCGTTTCAGGGAAAGTTTCACGCACTTTTATCGCCTTTTGTGACGAAGTTTCGATGTCAGATATTTTTCGCGCTGCATAAACTTTGTTGATGAAGGGGGTGGTGAAGTTTTTTCACGTCTTTTGTTTCTTTCTCTTTTGGCGGAAAATAATTTGACCTGCTTATTTTCTTCTACTTCCGTGACAACACGTTCAGGTGTCACACGGCACGCACAACTCGAGAACTTTTACCGTTCCAGTTCATAGTTAAATGAATTTTGTGGAGCGGGCATATTAGCACCTGATAGCTCCCGATAGCTGGCTAGTTCCTTAAGTGGATGTGTGCCCGGAAGAAAAGAACGACAACGTCAACAACGTTACCGGCACCATTTAGGTTGTGTATTTTGCGCAACGAGATTGGGGTATGCAGAAAGAGATATATACAATTGCACTAAATATTTCCTTTGTGCCTCAGGTCGCTTCAATTGCTGATTTGCATGAAATAATAAAAAAATGGGTTTTCATCATAGCGAAGTTTCATTTTACAGCCTCTGTCTTTCAGGAAATAGATTAGTATTTTGAGGTCCTCACGAATTTCAACAAGTGAGTTGGCCCTGGCCAGTTTCCGCTTGTGTGTACGTTTCAAAAACTTTTAGGGCATTAACAAGATCATCAATAACAACATCATTTCTTCTGTTGACGATGTGCGAAGATCGCCCAACGGAAACGCGCCAGGCCACTGCTGGGGACACTCGGAAGTAAATCCCATTGTATCAACACTGCGGTTTTGTATTCGTTTGCTCTTGAGAGCCGCGGCCAATTGTCTTGACCTGACAATAACGACGGCTTTATGCCGAATGGGACACTTTGCTATTTCGCTTTATAACAAATGGAACGTTTGTGCAAAGCTTCCCGCACTAGAGAAGGCTGATATGGCCGTTGATTGTATGCTCTTATTACCTCAGGCTTTTGTAGTAACACAATATCGCGATAAGTAATGGAACTATGAAAGCCACAATACGACAGGTCAAAACGAGAAGTCTTGTCACGTTAGACTTGAGCCACTGTTGGCGTTGTGAACAGCCGTCGAGATATCCACAGTGGCGGTATTTTAAATGGGGCCCAAATGTGTCTAGGGGCGACGCAGTTTTGCGGCCGTTTTCAAAGTTCTGTTTTTATTACCATGATTAAACTCTGTGGGGCTTTACGGTCGCCTTAGCGGGTAAACGCCTCAGGCTGTTCTTCACTAAGTCAGTTTAAGACCCGTTTTATAACACAACTAACGAAGCCAGCGCGGACAGCGAGAAAGCCGTGCCTTTTCAGTGCTCTTAAAACCTATATTTAAGAATGGGATGGGTCATGAATGGCATGAAACTCGTAAGTTTGATACGGGTTAGTTAAATGAAAATTGTGGCGTAAAGTTAATCGAGGTCCCACAAACAGAAGGTGAGTTTCAGCCATTTTACACCGCTGTACATTTTCCTTAAAATCTCGGATATTTGAAAATATACCAGGTCCCTCATTCTCGAGCGTTTTTCCCAAATACGTGCATTTGGCAAGTATATAGAGCTCCAGGAAATAGTTGAACCAAGCATTTTCAGAGTGTACCTGCGTAAAAGAGAGGGTTTTAGCCCTATCTTCTATCGTGTCCTTCTTTTAGAAGTCGATGTATTTGCGATAGTATATTGTGAGAGCATTTGCAACCTCACTGTGTGTTAGGTATATTACGAAAAGGAAACTTGGCGAAGTAAGCAACTTAACTCGGCGAAGAAATGTAGTAAAATGTGTTTTAGGCTAGTCCAAGCAGTGTACTAGAACGCAATTCAAGACTGGTTTAAAAATTGAGTTTTAGTATAGCGGAAAGCACCACTTTAGCGCGCCCATAGCGTTAGCGGGCGTGCTAACCATTGCGTAACGAGGCGCTATCGTTTGCGATTGCTGCGCACAAACGTTAACGCCACAGCTAAAACGCTATATTCAACTCCCTAATGTACTTCTCAAAATGGCGTATGCAAAATGGCCTGCACAAAGCATGACAGACGAAACAACAGGCGAAGGAGTTCGTTTATTCACCATTGTTTTGTTCGAAGATAAATCAAAAGAAGAAGACAACGATTGGTGGAGTTCTGATCAAGGACATTTTTTACGATGTTGTCAGTACATGTGTTGCAAGAATAAAGTAATTTTTACAACTGCGGATGTGACAAACCTAACAAAGTCAATACTAAATGTTTCTCAATCGGAGTACTATTCACCCATACTGTCAAAGCGGCGCAACTATGAAGCAAACTATAGGAAGGACGCTGACGCCAGATATCCTGCATATGTGGCGTGAAAGATGCTATATAACTTAGTCATACTGCATTTGTCTACTACAAATATAGCCTAAACAAGATCGGTGATATTGATAGCCAATTCAGGGTAAATGTCCACGAGTTTCCACTGGGACGAAGTTTTATTGTTAGGAAACGTCGGAAAAAAGTCCTTCAGCTTTGTCTCCAGACAAGGACAGTGCTATCTTGAACCAAAAACATCATCGACACTATTTGATATAGAATGCAATAACGTACGCCAATTTTTGCAATCTGATAGAATACACTCTTTACTTCAAAACATTTGTTGCAATAAATCCCCGGATAATAAAAGAATTCCTTAAGAGCACCATTGCTTTCTTCCACACAATGTTTTTTAGAACCTCATGGTGTATAAGCCGTATGCCCTGCGCGCAACCAGGCCAGAGAAAAAAATACCTGCGCTTGCAGCAGCACTTGGAGGCGCAGCTGTGGCTGCACACTTTCTTTTGTTTATTAACTGTACATACACAAGCTGGTTATTACTAAACAGCAAGTAAAGTGGTTCTGTCCACCACCATGCCGTGTTTGCTTACAGCCGGAAGAGCTGCGACGTACTGATAAACGATACTGAAGGGAAGTCGCAAGAGGATTAGAAAAAATAATTCTGTTTACAAGCTTACGGTATTGTTTCCACAAAAGTGCTGCATGCGGTGCCGACAATAATTTTTCGTCACCCAAAAGAAAAGGGATACTGGGAACTCCAAGAATCAGACCAAAGGACAGCCGCTGCTCATTACTGACCAGCCGTATACAGAAGAGAAATTCAAACAAGAGTGATTTCGAGCTTAACGTACACATCCCTTCTCAATGCATGGCTTTCAAAACGAGCGGAATGTCAAAATTGGACGATCCAACGGAAAGAAGGTGGTTGGAAAATTGCTAGGCGCAGAATGACTTGAATTTGGGGATGCGGGATAGAGCGGGGTCCCCAAACCGGATGTTTTCACAGGAAAGCCAAATACCACTTCAAGTTCATCGCCTCAGTGGCATCAGTGAAAGAGGAGCAGTGGAAAAAGATAGCACCACCAAATGCCCTCCACGACGCAAAAAGTGCAAAGATAACTCTAGGTTACCGGGCTTAAATGAATAGCAGAGGATGATTGCAACTGATGCTGCGAGCAGCAGTTACGCCTTCCCGAATAAGGCCTTACACTGTGTAAGAAGGCCGCATGGTTAAGTTAGGGTCCCGAGGTTGGCATGCCGAGCTAGAACAGAAAAGCCGGTTCCCAAACGCATAATATGGTCGATTGGGAGAGAAGGTCGCGTCACAATGTTGAGGGAAGTTCCAAATAGAGATTGTGAGCACCCTGCTTTCGTGATAAATAACGACGATGATTTTTATCTGACAGAGTGAGTAGTCCAAAAAATCAGGGCAAATTGCCACTTTGAAATAAAGAAAGACACAGTGATGCGTATACGCAAGGACGTGGGACACTCGTTCGACAGGTAATAGATCCTGGATAGAGCTATGTGCGCAGTGAGCATCGGCAACAGCAGCGAATTTTCGAAATTCCTTAAAGATGTATGGAGAGGCAGGTGCAGCTCCCACCGGTAGGGCACATTAGAAATCCGGTGCAATCGGACTGTACAAGTTGAATACTTACAAACTATCAGCCAACAAGTAGGGATTTTAAGGGCTTTCGTAGGGACAACAATTTGAAAATGTCTCCCATAACATAGAATGCCGCAACTCGTCAGCACGCTGCGGCGAATAATGCAGAAATTATGGACGCCAGTATTTCAAGTTATTTGTTGTTGATAAGGTAATATACGCGGAGATGTGCAGTTATGCAGACTATAAGTTGGATTAAAAACCTCTAGTTGCATAATTCTTATACGGTGGCATCGAGAATTCTGTCGAGTTAATTAAGGACCAAATTTTTGTTGTTCACTGTTACTTCACAATCACATTCAGGGCATGGCATAGAAGCACAGCCTGTTTAAGTATTTATTTTGTTAACTATCTTGTTATACCAGTATATACTCCTCCCCTGAGGGAAGTAATACAGGAAGCAGTCAAGGGGAGAAGTTGCTGTATTTGCCGAGTTACGAAAAAACCAATAGCTCAACAAAGTTTACGCAAATCAAAGCACGTAGATTCCACCTGATAAACAAAGATAATCAGATACAAAAATGGTGACGCTGGGGCTTTTGTTTACTTATTACCTCAGCGTTAGATCATGGTTGAGAAGCTTACTGGTTAGTAACCCACTCACCTGGGCCTGTTGACGTGCGAGTAGTACTTGTCGAGATGCTCGAGCAGGCGCAGCGCGTCGACCACGTTGCCGCCGACCTCCTCCGGGTCAGCTCTGGCCAGTACGGAGCCCATCTGAAGCACCAGCAGACCCACCAAAAAGACGACGGCCGCGCGACTCATCTTGCCTCCGGCTGCCATCGGCGTGCGAAGAACTGCTATCTCTCCTCTCTTGGTATCTAATGACTGCTTTTAACTGGAATTAACGTTTTTTTGTTATCTAATTATTCAACAAAATCTGTGCAATCGTTTTTTATAGTTCGCAGTGGCGCCTTCTTCTTCCGGCTGTAGTTTTGTTTTTCTCTCCAAGTTTACGGGCGTACTCTCGCTCCCCCTTGGCTGGTCCACCCCGCGGTTCACGCGATCTCTGCCTCACTTGTCGTACGCGTATATCGGCGCCCAATGTTGGCGTCCGTAACTTGCGCGCAGGTTAGCCGGGAAGCACTTCCCCATCACGCGCGGTTTTATAAGGCGCGCGCGCTCGCGCATACGCATGGTCACGTGGTCGAACACACGCGGCGCGAGCCAATGGGAGCGGGGCGGCCCACGAAGAGGAACCATTCAATAAACGAAGGAGCCTCGACAGCAAAGAGTGATACAAAGAAAGAGGGAGCAGTAAAAAGGGAAGAGCAGCTCCCGTCGACGCGCGGGAAAGCGGGATTTCCCGGCCGGCGGAAGGTGCGCCGACCGGAGCGGCATCCGCCGTGGGAGGGCGCTCCGGTCGCTTCCACAGAACCTCGTGCGCGACGCCGGCGCGGCGACGCAGACAAATGACGTCGCCAAGGGTGCAATCGCGTACGATTCGGCGCGAGCCATGCGTTTGTAGTAGCGGTGGCCCCCGCTATTGTGCAGATGCGCTACACAACTGCCGAACCAATATCGCTCCAAGGCTAATGCTACTGCTTTCCACGCGCGCGTATATTGCTGCCGCGTCTGGATGCAGTTGCGCCTTAGCAGTATGTTTCGCTGATCCCCCGTCATCCGAGGAGCTCTCTTTTCGGCATCTTCCAAACGGCGCGATTTTCTCAGCTGCGTTAGATTCGGAAAGAGCGGGGACAATAAGCCGAAAAAATCGACTGGCACGATGAATCCATTTGTTATTTCGTTTGTTTGTTTGTTTTCGCTGGGTAAAAATACTTGGTAGTCCTCTCGCGTTTAGTCCCGTGCGTGATGGTCAGCGGCATTGTCAACGCTATGATGTCAAAGAGCAGCGTTTCCGTGCGAAGCGGCGTTTAGCCCAGGTGTGTCGCAGATAGCCCTGCTTTGTTTTGGTGAATTGTAAACAATGGAAACTGTACCTGAACAAGAGCACCTCGAAATTGACTGTGGTTGTTTGAACACAACTCTACGTGAACTTCGTATTCTTTTATGTCAAATTTAAACAGAGGGTTAGGGGCTACTGCGAAATCGCACAGTGGGTATTCTTAGAGTTCCTTTCCTGTGAAAAGTGGCAAGCTCACGTGAGAAAGTTGTGACAGCTTACCTGAATAGCGGTGGTACCGTCAAGGGCGAGAAAGATGCTGGACACCGTCTCAGATGCAGTTAGTTGCATGCTTTTCCGACATGGGTTTGTGGTTTGCATCAATATATATCCCAAAGCTCATACCACTGCACCCGGGACACGTCGTTTCTCCGCCTGCGAAGTACAAAACATCCCACGGCTGTAAACCATGTTCGCTCAAAGCAGCTGTTGCGAAATTAGTGCAAGTATTATATAGCGCTTTCAGGAATTTCAAGCGGTCGAGTGGTCCCGTTCGAACGTTTATATTCTTGGCATTCTGTATAAAAGGAGTGCCACGCAAAGACCACAACGCTTGCTCAGTTTTTTCCTAAATTACTAGAAAGCAGTCATGAGTTTGGTTTACTAAACGTTGCGTGTGCTTTTTAAAAAAACTTCGGCTGTTTTTAAAGCTTGCAACTAATCCAACTGGGTTTTAAGGATTTGGAGAAAAAACATGCTTCCACAAAAAACGGTAAAAAAAAACCTGGAGCAGTATCTTTTTCTTCCTCAGAACTACTACATTGTCACCCGAGCACCAACGCGGCAACAAATTCTTATATTATTCGTTTTTTTTTTGTTTTTGTTTGTTCTTGGTCTTCCATTTTAACCCTTATTAGTATTTTTTGCATTTTCAATATTTCAAACTTCTTTTTTTTTGTTGCAAAGGGTGGACCAATCACAGAAAGCTGCTGTCTCAAGCAGCTTGACTAGGTGGCTAGCCCTGTACCGGCAGCAAAGATATCGGCGCATTTGACAGAAAATTGAGGTTACACATACTCAAACGCCTTATGCATTTTTATTCGTGTAACCTATTACAACACACACATAACAAAAAGGGCACACAATTGAACTCCCACACACCAAAATAAAAAGACACCCGTTATCGTCACATTCAGGATAGCAAAATAAAAAAAACGATCCCCTCTTTGCAACTTCGCCTTGTACATTTATGAAGATATGTTGAAGAAAAAACGCTTAGCGCGTAGCGTTAAGATATTGTCAAAGCCTTTATAACATCCACCTTTACTTTGAGCGCTGTCGGTAACAACACACCTGTAATCGAAGATTGTAAACTATTCGTGATTGCGGTAATGTTAACGCGAGCTGTTTTTGAAAATAATTGTGTTTTGAAGCAAACGACATTACTGCCAGGGTGAGACGTGTAACAGCTACGCCCATTTATGTTCACTCTTGCAAAAACTTCAGTTGATATAATGCTGATCCAAATTAAGTAACCGGGCACGCCGATCATCGCATACCGGTCTACACACTTTGTAACTCCGTAGCGACCAACCAGATTGTTTTTTTTTCAAAGAAAAGTCTGGCACAGATTCGGGAAACTTGAGCTTTCTCGTGACTAACGCTTGAAATCGTTCAGCAAGAGAAGCTTTTGTAAGACTAGGCATAAGGTAGACTTTTGTGAGGCGAATCTATACTTGGGGTATGGCACGGGTCGTAGGGGAAGGGCCCCGAATAAATTTTACCGACTCGAGATTCTTCCCGTGGCCTCAATCTTGACACACAGGTCGTTTATGTTTTTGGTCTCCACAAGAAAAACGGCTACCTAGGGTGAAGAGGTGATGACTGCTGGCAGCATGCTTACTTTTTCTTGAAGTGCCATAAATTTCAATCACGTCAACATTTGAAAAAGGAAGTTCTTATCATAGCACACACGTACAAAAAGGTATTCTATGGTTAACAAATCCGTGGTGACGCAGTATTGCTGATTTGAAATGGCTTTTTTGAATTTATTTTTCTATCATGATTGTTCCACTGATTATGTGGATTCCCATAAAAGTTTTCTGAGGAAACGTGAAAGTTCGCCAGGCAGCAATGTGACCTGGTAGACGAGAATTAGAAGAAAACTTACCCCGAACTCACGCCGGGAATTCCCATTGCGGGCACTCCCACCGCATGTCGGCGGTTGATATTAAACGATTAAAATACATTTTGCCACAAGAAAACTAACTGAAGATAAAAAGCAATAAATAAAGCATACTAACATTACCATACGGCAGTTCTCAAGCATGTCCACCCTTAAAATGCGTACGCACCTTATTAACTTCGGACGAGCTTGCTGCGCCGCCACTGTGTCGTCAGACACCGCGGCGCTTGTTCTCTACATACATATGAAAGTTCATAGTTCGGGCCAGAAAAATCTACATTAGGCTTAGCCTCCCAAACGATTTTAAACAGTCGCAAGGAAGGTCAGGTATTCCGTAGTAGGGCTAGAATGTGCCGCGGCGAAGTGATGTAAGGGGCCTCCAAGTTGTTACAAGAATGTATTAACTGGTTTGCAAAGATCAGCATGCCCAGTCATTTAATTTGCAGCGGCACTGCAGCAGTGGTGGCCGTTATCATGCGATGTGTGTGCCACCGTGAATGTAATCGGGCGTTGAAGTTTTGTACCTCCTCTTGGCTAGCCAAGGGGAGTCGTAATCTACGGAACAAAATTCTTGCCTGCATTCTTAATACCCTTACTCTTATCGGCGATATATTATATCTCGGGGTGAGGCAGGGTGAGACTTTTGCGAGCCCAAACCACCGTTCTAACGCAGTGAGGCATGTGTTGTTGCGGAAAGCTGCTAGCTATAAGTATCCGTTCATCTACTTCTAAACTTTCTGTTGAGCTTTGCGGCCGCACGTCTCACCACTTGAAGAGCCTCCTGAACAGCGCACTGCGAAATTCATTCCGCTCCCTAGCTTTGCCAGGAGCCTCCTGCTGATGTTGTGTTGGACTTCTGGTTAAACATTGGGGCTTGGTCCATCACCGCATCCATCACCTCCCCATGGACAGCGCCTTCCGGGACTCCTTCTTTTAATGCGTAGCATTCTTTGCAGAGTACCCACCCAGCCATGACTGTGTAACGCCCAGCATCTCCACAAAAATGAAGATATCGCGGAAGTTCCACCTGTAGTCATTATAATAACGTAAATGCAGTTAACAGGTCGGACGAAATTTTGAAAAACTATAAAATTAAGAAAAATATAAAATATTTACTCACACCCGCGATCCATGTAAGGCCGTGTATTTCCACAATAATGCAGATTGGCGAAATTTCCAAATGTACCCATTAGAATAACGTAAATGAAGATAATATTTCAGTCCAAATTTTGAAAAACCAGAATATATGAAAAATATTTAAAAATTACGGAAATGGGCAGAACGTATAAGGCTTGGGATTTCCACACTACTGCAGACTCTGTGGAACTTCTACCTATGATCATTGTATTTGTGTGAATGAGATAATTGGTAGAAATATATTTTGAAACACTAGGAAATTAGGAAAAAATATTCTAGAAAATATGGAAAATTGAGAAGCTGCAACGCCTTGCATTTCCACAATACAGCAGATTTGGCGAAAGTTCTGTTTCTAATCGTTATAATAGCGTATATGGCGATAAACCGTTGGACAGGATTTAGAAAAACCAGCAAAATTTGGCTGGAAAAACTCACACTCAAGACAAGTGGCATAAGAATGTTACGCATTAGTAGATAATTCTCTGAATTTCTGCAGAATTTTTTCCCTAGCCATCGCCGTGAGAATCCTGTTCACCACAGTCGCTACCTTAATCTCTGGCAGCGGCTCATATCCAACGTACGGCAGCGGCCGCCCCTCTTTTGGCACAGGTGTTTCCCTTTCCCGGTGCGCGCTGCGTCGCACTTTCTCAGCGCCCTCCTTCGGCACTCTTCCCAAACCGCTATCTCACATTCCTAGCACGCGATCACAGGCTCATGGTCCCCGACAAGTATAACTTCAACTTTTTTAGACGATTCTGTGTACCTCCCGATGACGATTTGTACCTCACGGGTTCCACAAATTATTGCGATGAGAGGCCTTGAGACACATACAGGCACGTTGGAAAGAACCAGCATATTTGGTGTACGTTTTGCGAGCTCCTGCGAAAGTGTAAGGCGACAAGACATTCGCTCTAACCCAAATATATGCTCCATGGCGCTTCTTGTTGGGAAACGGTTTCTCCACATCATACAAATGGGCGTTAATCGCTTGGATTGCTGCGTTTTTTCTATTGACTGCGCCCATTGTGGCTTTCAAATGACGCAAGCAGTTGTTGTAGGACGGTTACACACTTCCGCCATTTATGGCACTGCAATTGAAAAGAAGGCATTCGCATGCGACATGTATGTATATGAATACGCTAAAACTATATACATTGCTACACTGCATGGGTTGCGCTAAGCATCGGGAAGCTTTTGCAGGCAGCAATCTTCGAGAAACCGAGCAGGACCTCACTCCTAGCTTTCTGTCCAAGAGAAACGATTATTTGCAGGCATGTCATCGCAGGCCTCATTATATTGCGTTAGTCCATTCATCATCTTTGTTTTTCCAGTTTTTAAGTTTTATGTTCACAATTTTTTTAGCGCAAACTTCCGGGAGCAAGCGACCAAACGGGAAACCTATAGAAAAATAAGTTTCTTTGGCTGCCTAGGCGGTCTTGAAAATCAAATATAATGGCTAACTTCTCATGACGAAAAGAGGAAAACTACAGTAAAGAATCACGTTACTCGTGCATTAGATAGTGGGTGAACAGTGTGGCTACGGAACGAATTGACGAGAAATATGAAATGCGGGAACTAAAGCTGCAAATGTAACAGGACCTTATTCAGTGGGGGTGGCCAGGAGGAGCTCTATAACTCACTAATGAGAGAGGCATTTTGCAGACGACCGAGTGCTCATTATATTTTGCGTATTCGTTATGAGAATACTGCGCATATTTTCTCCTCTTTCCTCTTGTAATATTCCTGACTGAGTTTTTCCGAATATTCTTTTTGACATTCCATTTCTTGCGCTCTTTACGACGGAATAGGAATGTTTTTTTTTTTCGCAACATTTGAAACGCGAAGGCAATAATTTTGCGCCACAAGGGTGCTTCTTGAGGACCAACTAACAGGTGGAAATAATGTGTTGGGGAGTTTTGTTTTTCGCGGTTTCAGGGGCGCGAAGTATATGCCGAGTTATTTGAGATAGTGAAACGACGCGTCCACACATTTCACGCGCAATCGTAAGCCGCACCAAACTCCTCTTTTGATAAATCGTCCGAGACGGCTAAATTAAGTCGTAGGCTGCCGCGCTCATAAATGGAAATGAGCGCCGGACGAATGCAACGTTCTAAGGTAGAAGGGAGAAGTGCGAGACGAAGCGGGTGATAAAAAAGTATACACCCGCCGCTCAATGTCGCCCCGCACGTTTTTTGCTAAAAACGTTGGCGCAGCTTGCACTATTAGCGCAAGGCGGGAGAAACACCAGGGGCGGTATTCTCGTAACTGCCCCTTTTGAAAACGTCCCTTTTGAGTCCCTTTCATCGTGACGTACTTCCGGTTAAGCAATGGGCGTTGGCAGTAGGTTTGTTGCGCTCGCGTTACGTCACTTCCGGTTGTTTGCTTTTAGCCAATCAGGGCTCGCCAAAAGGGACATTTTTGAAAGGGACGCAAAAGGGACAAAACTCGAGAATACCGCCCCAGAGCTGGCTGTTCCTCTCCCTTCATCGGAGTCCCGGCTCTTGCACATCGCATTTATCTCGAACTTGCAGCTGAACGTTCTTCATGACTGGCATGCCGGGATCGTTTTGTCCGCAGCCTTTCACATCTCTCCCAAAGTGGACCGCGTTAGCGTGTGCCAGAACCTGCGGGAACTGGCTCTACGAACTCGGCGTCTGTGTTCGCCACTTCAGGCTCGAACGCACGGGAACTGGCTAGGGTGACTTCACCCGAGGTATCACGCTCCAAATGCAATCGAATAGAAGCAGGTTTCATAATGCCATTGACCGAGGTTAGATTCCGACCCCGTGAAGCGTTTCTCTCGATAGTTGGTGTCGTTAGGTTTCATACGGCGGCGGTCTTTTTATTTTATTCTAGCGCTTAATTTGGGGGGGGGGGGTAGGTTATCAATTTTTTGTTATTGTATTATGGTTATTATCTTTTCTTATTCTTTTATTATAAACCTATGTGTACATTTGCCATCCCGTCTAGTATTGAGGCGGCCTCGTAAAGCGCGTTGGAATGGTTTTTGCAAGCTATGGACGCCTGAATTTGTTTTTATGTGTATGTATTTTTTCCCATTCGAAGTTATACCGTCTGGCTCTACTCGCTGTGCAAATTCCTACCTGGCCTTTTTTCCTTGTGAGTATTAAATACTGCGTGCCAATACAACCGTTCTTTTTTTTCTTTCCAATTGGCTGCATACGTTATTGCTTCCCATTGCTGAAACCCCGTACCCCTCGGGCCTTTGGGGTGTCCCAGTGGTTTGGTTGACGGATCTACGGTGTAGAGGACCTGGGAGCGATTCCCAGGACCCTCATAACCACATCATTTGTCTAAAGACGCGCAATCTAGGCTCTTGACCCTGGGCAACTTGCCTCCTTACCACTTTCTCTCTGACTGCTTTGCCTAGCATTATCACGCTCTCCAACTCGCGAATGATGATAGTTTTCTGGTAACGCTGCACGGTGGAACTAAAAGCGTGAACAGCTGTGCTGTTAACCATAGGACTCATCCTGTCTGCTTCCTTCTTCTAGTGTATTTGTTAAGACGCGCTGTTTCGCCGCTATGTTAGGTGACCAACTCATCCGACTATGCCATCTTTCTGTAATGTTTTAAAGATGATAGTCTTTCTTGGGCTACTTAAACGCAAAAATTTTCGTCTGTCTGTCTGTCGTTCTGTCTGTCTTTCTGTGACTTGATTCAGCCAACCGGGCAACGTCAAACGAAAACTGCGCAATCGTCTTATATACCCACCACCAAATCTAAACGTCCAAGTCCGGTGCAATGTTCATTTTAGTCAATATTGTCGAACAAGAACAAGATAATATGCAAATATGTGGCATCAAATTATTATTGTCTGGTTTTTGCGATAACAAATAAAATACTACATCAACAACAGAAAACCGTGGCTTGCTGTTGCCCGCACTACCTGGCGGCATTTAAAAAAATCAAACGGCAACCGGAACGAAAGGTTGCACAAGGCAGGCTTCACGGTCCGCTTGGAACGTTCGTGGAGTAGGGCAACGTGGTTCTATAAACGTCTTAGTAGGTTGCCTCGATAGAGGCGCATCTCCGCCGTACTTCAGCGCTGGCATTGGAACACCCTACCTGGAGCAGTGGAACGCGATATTGTTAAATTGACTTGAGCAAAACTCTACCGTGTTATCTTGGAAGGAACGAGACTGGACAGGAGCAGCATGAGATGTCAGCGGGAAAGAGAAGGGATACATTTACTTGGCAAGGGCGCCAGTCGACTATCGTCTTCCGTGGACATTTTAACAAAAGGAGCAGATACGCGGCCATATATTTATGCTTGCGTTGATTCTTTCGTAAGATATCGTGCCCCGCCATTTATCTTTGAAGCACATTTGCATCTCTTCATTTTTCTCACACCGTATAATTTCTGGCGCATTCATGCCTAGAAAACAATGCCTTCGCCCCGGAATTTTTTTATTCACTTTGTAATGCGGATCGTACAATTTGGAGAGGATAGTGCCAGGTAAATCAACGTACTCGGCATTTTGAAATTACTTCTTCTGGTGACACACGCGAAGTTCTTGGTGACTCGCTTTTTTAGGGAAATGTGGGCTAGTAAAATAGTAACATTTTTTCTATCTCTAGGTGAAGAGCTCATAACTGTTCCGCAATTTGCTTTGTGCTTTTTTCGTCGCGTTCCAGCTTTTTTCTGTGAAAACACTGTGCGTATATGTCGTTACGAAACGAAGACTTCAGGCGATACAAATGCTCCAATGAGGGCTTACGTACCACAAATACCCAAATACCCCATCAAAAAAGGAATCGCTCAGTCCAGTTTAAAAGCGGCAGTGACGCTACATCCAGTGGGGCACAGCGCACGCAGCTGCTTGTGGCAGATTATGTTCCTAGCTATTTTGTTTCCACCGCCGCGGGCAAACATGGCACAAAAGGTTTTTCCCGTGTAAGGACACGTGGAGAAATATTTTTTCTGTTCTATTGCGGTATAAAAGGCACTCTCTAAGCCTATTTGTTATGTCTCTTTGTCTAAGCTACTAAGCTTTACCCACCTTCGGCCTCCGAAACACGCTGCGTTTGCACAAAGTCTGTTGCTTCGCACCACGTGGTCAGAACTTCAAAAGACTCGATCGCGGGGAAAGAGGAGAAAGGCGCAAAGTAGATCGAATGAAGATAAAGGCGGCGTTCACGGCGGTGGAAGCTTCGCTGAGTGACACCTTCTTTATAAAATCCCACCTCTGCAGCAAGTGACATTTGTGTTACAGGAACAGCGTCGCTTTTTGTCTTTTGGAACAGATTTCGCATAAATCTCAGGCTAATCGCAAAACCTACTGCCCGGGCAATAGAATAACTTTAGCCATTTCGTGCTGGGTTACAAACAGTTCCAAAAGCAAGTTTGCTCGAAGGACGAGGCTTTGTGCCTTGTCAAAAGACGTACGTCTCCTGGACTAGGAGGGAAGAGTGGTTGGACAATTCTACAGCGAAGGTAAAAGAAGGGTGGAACAGGTGGCGCTGCGGCATCAGCTGTGATGTCTCCCAGGCTTGTGTCCTGTATAATGTTAGGGACGTACCTGAAAACCTCACTGTTGAGGACGTCTGGTCAAATCGGCTTATGTGAACAATACTTGCCTGCAATCCCAATCACAAGGCGGTTTTTGTAAGGGTCTATTGAATAAACAGCAGGCAACGAAGCTTAGGCTATACTGGTTGTCTTTTGAAGCCTGCATCTTTAGCGCCTAAAAGGCTAATGCCGCCTGATTTTGGTCGCAGCTCACGGACG
Source organism: Haemaphysalis longicornis (assembly GCF_048455015.1). Taxonomy (NCBI): domain Eukaryota; kingdom Metazoa; phylum Arthropoda; class Arachnida; order Ixodida; family Ixodidae; genus Haemaphysalis; species Haemaphysalis longicornis. Next base: position 217,883,333 of record NW_027526361.1, read on the forward strand.
AATCTTGGGAATCGCAAAAATTATTTGTGGGAGAATGTTGGCCTGATGCTCAATTGAGTAACCATCTGGAAAAGGGATTCCCAGGCTGATACCGTTTTGGTAGATTAATTAGACGGGATAGTTTTTCTTGGGCTGCTTTAACGAAACGTTTTGGTCAGTCTCTCTGCACGTCTGTGTGTCTTCCCCTCGATTCAGCCTCCAGGACAAGAGTTCAAAGGAGTTCTGGAGTGACACGTGTTTATAGGCAAATCTTTTCCGAAGCACGAAATCTAGAAACACACTTTATACTTGTGAACATTGCTCAGCAAAACTAAGCATCAAGCAGATTCCAGGCCAAATAGAAATACATGAGGGCTTTTTGAAGCTTTCTATTCAGTAAAAACACATAGGAGTTTCATCTTGCCATAACAAATAAAATAACACGCATTGGAACAATGTTTTTTACTCTAAAATACAAATAGTGCTCTCGAAGACAAGAGACTATCGATGGTATTCTAAGAAGTCCAAGAGTAACTAAAGGTTCTAATTGATGGCTTGAATTGACGTGAGCAAGCTTCCACCGCGTTTATCTTGGGTTGACCGAGGCTGGATAACAAGAGCGTGAGAGGTTGACGGTAAAAAGAGGAGAGGCATCTACGAGGCAGGGGCACCAGAAGGCTGTCGTACTTTTAGGCGACATTTGGTGTAGTCTACAGATACGCGGTCGCTTTTTTCCTCTAGGCAGCTTTGCGGAAGTGTTTAAAGGAAGGCACTGCTCTGAATTCATCAGCTAGGCAGATCTACCTTTGTACAGAGACTCCATATAAATTTCCACCCTTTTGACTGGTGCAAACGATTTACAATAGTAGCATTCCTGCTCACCTTATGCAGCGTGTGAAGAAGAAGAAGAAGAAGAAGAATAAGATGATGATGATAATAATAATAATAGTAACAATCTTCAACATCACCGTAATCTTCATCATCATCATGAAAAGTAGCAGAAGCACAGATTTATTTATGGCCGTGTCTAGAGTGCCGTCCAACGGTATTAAAAGCACTCCACTATATCGACATCCCCCGGCGTTTTGCAGCAAAATTGCCGCGTCTGACACTACATCGCTCTAGATAACCTAAAGCTAGGCAACCTGACCTAAACATAACAAAACATGACCTAACGCACACAAAGAAATCATTTAAAACACCAAAACTAGCTTAAGCCATGAAAATTATAGTTCAATATAAAGCTGAAAACAAAACAACCGAAGCAAAAGCCGGTCTCGAACTACCGTCCCTGGGAACAAGAAGCTAATACGGATCGTCTACACTACAACGACAAACTATTCGGCTGGTGCTAGCCTAGTATTTAATATTCGAAAGTCGTCGGACGGCACACTAACCATGCCGGCAGCGATAAGGTAGTGTTCCGTCGAACGGCACTGTAGAAACTGCGTTTATTTATTCCAAATGCAGCAGGAGGGCCTTTCCCTACAACGCCTTTCTCCTCCTTTTTCGGGGATACGATACTTACGCTATAATCTTTTATCTTATTCATGAAGAGAATTCTATGGCTCCCCTACATTTGTACAGTCTCTTTGCAGCCATTCTATTGATTGCATGGTCCGGCAATTATTGCCCGCCCGACCCAATTTCACCTCCTACTTGAAAGAAACAACGCAGAAACTTGACGTGTGGAGGAAGAGATAAGCGGCACTCGTTTTGCCTCGTCATTACTGCCAGTACCTAGTGGTGGAATACAGTTTTTTTAGTGAGAAATAGACTTCTTTTATTACAAGAAACTGCTCGGTGAGTTCACTCCAGCGCGTAATATCTGTACGTATGATATTTGTCTCCATGTTAATATCGACGTTTAAAAGTTGTCCGAGACTATTCCATAACGTAGGCTAAAATCATGCCTTCTACGGGTTAATTCGAACTCCTTTTGAATTATTAAAACTCATGTTTATCCCAACAGCTAAACTTTCTAAAAATAGCTGCAGCAGAACTATTTTTGCAGGTATTCCCCCGAATCCCTAAACAAGTTGTCGTTATCCGCACATATCCGCTGGCTTCGATATTCTTCATTGATACATACCTCCACCTTGTGCCAATCCGGCTTCATAAATTTCTCTTGTAGACATGCTGTAAATAATTTCGGTGAGATGTTGTCCCCTTGTCTGACGCCCTTACTAATGGAGCTCGTCCAACTCATCCCACGGCGGATTATCGCGCCCTTAATACCCCCCAATGTGTCTCCACAGAGAACAACATAGGTCTACGGCACACGCCGGTCGTTCAATGCTTCCACTACTTCTGCCGTCTATACGGTGCCTTTCGCCCCTTATGAATGTATTATAAACGAACTTACTGCTCTTCTATTACCTAGATGTAGGCATGAATACGATGAATTATTTAGCAGCCTTTTCTAAATCCTGCCTGTCGCCGCGCAGTTCCAAAAGTAGGGTGTCGTTTATTATATACGAGAAACTATTACCTTTGGAAACAAGGCTCCTTTAAGAGAGAGTACGCAGATGAGTATGACATTGTTAACCTTTTTAGGTTCACATTTTTTGGTATTCAGAGTTAGGTAGGCGCTTTTGTAGACTTGTCGCACTTAAGTCCTAACGTTTCCTGAGAAGGATGTAACGTTGTTGCAGTACGATGTTTCCTGTTCGCTTAAATATGTATGAAGCGCTTCTCCTGTTTCCTGCCGTTTCCCTCTTTGATACCTTTTAGAGTCTCCTCCATCTGTCCTAAGTTGGTGTTTGAGCATTGCGAACCAACCAAGTTCTTTTTCTGTTCATTGTTTTCACACCACTAGCGTCACATTTACTCAGGTGCTTTTGCGGTTCTTTCAGTATTTCGTTTACGTACACATTCGACATAGGTTCGCGTGCATAGAGCGCCGCTCTTCCAACAGGAAGCTTTTTCTTTGTACGTTTTAAGCTTTCAACATTTCAATGCAGCTTGTGCATCTGCTACGTACTTGGCAGGCATGTTAATAATCTTGCTTGCGGTTTGGAAACTACTCTTTGCCAATTTGACTCGCGCCATCATTTCTGATGCTTTCATATTTCTGCGTTTCAGATTAAGTTCGTTCGTTTTTTTTACGCAGCATAGTAGTCTTTTTTAGGTTCTTTTCGAGGTAGAGTCACACCTGATTTTGTAAACATTCGAATTTAATTGTCCTATTTATAGGTTTGCGCTCTTTGCCATCTCCGCGTGAACAAGGGAATTCGTTCTTTAGCACAATTCTAAAATACGTCACCAATCTCCCGTACTCTCACCAAGTATTATTTTCCTCGGTTTACAATTTCGGTATTTTGCTTCACAGACCCGGCTTAATGCTTCTGCTTACCGTCATGGCATCAGAAATCACGCCTTCGTCTAGAAATACCTGCAATAAAGAGGTGGATAGAGTCAATTCAATTTGATTTTAAAGATGGGTTCTTTCATGCGTATTTTCTGTCTTTCATTTTGCTAATTAATGCATACTGAATTCCGTTGTTGCCCCTCCGACCATCTTATCAAGAATGTCACCCAAGCTAGTCCGACTGCCAAATTCGCTGTTTCACGCAGCACGTTCGCTTACCTGCTTCCCCCTCGTATTCTTCGTTAGTCCCCTATCCCTATCTGTGCACTCAACAGTTCGCATAATAATTGTCTGTCAAACATTCACGTAGTGTGTGAAAAATCGAATCTCTGCTTGCGCATTAAAAAGTAGGTCACGTTCACCCCGAGTAGTCGGAGTGCCGCTGAATACAACTCGTAAGCGCTGGATGAAGTTACAACAATGTAAGTACCCGAGAAAGGGGCGGAGAATGCAGCTGGCAAGGTGTCCTAGCTGGTAAGACATCGGAAGGGCGACCAAAGTGTCCTACGTTCGCGCCCCGAGCTGTCTGTTTTTTTTTAACTCAAGAAAAATGTTCATTTTTCTCGCCCTCACGCTGCACATATAACTGCCTGGACTGCCAAGCCCCCGCCACCACTTTGCACCCCGTTTAGATAAGCCTTCAACGTCCGGTCCTCTCTATATCCCTACCCCCGAACAGTGCAAATGCGCGTTCACTAGCAAGTCGCTCCATCCGAGCACCGCCGGCACGCGGCTTTTGTAACTAAGGAGGCCATCAGCATTTATTATCTTTGAAAATTTTTGGTTGAACAAACGTTTTGCCTGTCCACCTTCCATGTAAAAATGGAAGTGCTTCCCCTGCACCCACCGTGGTGTTTGACAGCGAAGCTGTATATTCCACGGGTTCCACATACAGCGTGCCTGAAGAGATCGGCGTAGAACGGCAGTATTTCGCATTCAAGAGCTAGAGCGTTGTGTTTTCTTGTTGAAGGACTCCAGATGGGACGTTTTTGGCGGTGTGTTATCGTGCCCCTTGAAGTACTTTCAGCGCGACATTTTGGCTTGTGTCAATCTCGTCCAAGCCCACTCACATCACCGGGTGCCCGTTTATGCGTGAAAGCGTGGGAGCAGAGGTGGAGGGGCGGGAACGTCCACACGCAGGTAGGCTTCATGCTCTCATCGATGGCTTGCCCGCTGTACTGGTGTGAGATTTCAACGTGGACTTTTTACACCCCGATGCGCCCTGATGGCGTCTCTCCGTCGTTGAGTGGCTTGCGTTGATGTGTTATACAATCACGAAGATTCACATGAAGTGGGAATGAAACTTAAAGTCCCATTTTTCTGCGGAAGAATAAAACTTTACTTCTTCAGATTTATTTTAACTAATTAACCACGGAGCATACTCAGTTGCAATTTACAATTCGAGGGCTCCCAGCTTCTGTGGTCGCTGAAAGGGCGCTGATTTTTTTAGAGCCGGCATTCCCGTGTTCACTCAACAATCCCGATATTTTAATTCTGCAATGCTGCGTACACAAGGAGGTCTTGATTATGGCAGCCATTGTGTCCAAGGAGCTCGAAGGTTTCCCGCAAGTCGACTGCTCTTGACAGCCTGTAAGACGCACGTGCCTCGGCTTAGGGTAAAAAAAAAGGTCCCCTTCACTTCGAAGCGTTGGAGGGGCGCTGTCTTCCAGCACTGAACTAGGGTACGGTCTAGCATAAACACATCGAAAATGTCAACAGAAAATCTTAGTTTCTGGCCCAATCCGTGGCCCATATTCTTCTTTACCTTCCCACTGTATTTTTTTCATACATTCCCCAACTTCAAATTTTGCACGGCAAATAATGAGGTACAACTTTCTATAAGCCATCCTGTGGGTTCTGACGGCTGCATTTTCTTTCTGTGTTGATTGACGGAACGTCAAATTCCTAATTTTGTCAAGCTACCCGAATAGTTCGTGTTAGGCTTGAAGTGGCTTTGGTAGTTTCTGACCTCTCATTGGTGTTTTGCCTGTAATAGCATGCATGAACGCTGTTACTGCAAATTTGAAATAGAAATTAGACATTTAGGTAATTTTGGGAGCACTGTCACCGAGGCTGCCATGTAGCACCAAAGGGGCAATTGCGCAAATCTCGGCGATGAACATTCTGCTTCTTTTTCACCAGCCTTGACTACTGGGAATAAAACTCATGCTATACAGCTTACAAAGGTAGAATCATAGCAGTTGAAGCCATTCTTGTATCATATAGTTTGGAGGAAGATGCTGTATATTTATATTTAATAGGTTCTTACGAAACCTGCGATAATTCAGTCTAGCAGTTTCCTTCTTCCGCAAGGAAAGGATGATCATTAAATGGGACCACTTATTTATACAGTTCATTTCAGAAGCCGCGTGCAGCGCTGTGGCGACTACATTGCTGTCGAGAGTCCTCCCACTGAGAGCGCCTAACTCACCATGAAGGAAAATGACAATAGGTGTCCGGGGCTTGCCGTCCCACCGGCCCAGAGGAGAGTCGTAAACGTTCCTTGAAGGCCACCCTCACGATGTGCTAGGTGAGCTCAGCGGGCGGACTGTTGACAACAATTTAAACTCTACAGCTCTAAATCCAGCTGTTGAAATCAACTATACAGAAGATCTATGTGAAGTATTGAGCAGTTATTGATGTGCAGAAAGCTATTTACTGCCCGCGATCGCATGGCCAGTTATTGTACACATCAATGGGGGCATTTAACCTTGAATGAATTGCTGCTATGGGTAACGTCGTAGGAACAAGGTTTGGTTTTCTTTTGCGCTCGAAATATTTCTTGGTGTCGTTATTCGTTTCAAATTTGCTTCTCTATTTGGCGCTTTTTCCGAAGTCCCCAGAAGTACAGTGGCGTGCGCATACCGGACTGACAAGATTTTTCAGTGTTTCGGTAGTCTTCTTTTTTTGAGAATTTCTCCATCCGGTTACTAGCCCATCAAGGCGCCGTGAAGACAACATACAAGATTAGAAGATGTGGTGTGTTATAGAGCCCCTAGACCTTGTCCGGCAGCAAAAGTTGCTTTATGTACTGAAAAAAAAACCTAATTCGACTCTCCCTCTGAATCGTTCGTTTCTTGACATTTGAGATGACCTGTTCAGGGCTGGTACTTTTTTAGATGCGACTGCATCTCATTCACTCGACTTGTTCCTCCATACGGCGTTGTTGTTGTCCGTCCACACCCCTCCCTCCCCCATTCTCCTCGCCGCGCGAGCTGCGCTCTCCGCCGCTCACCCCCTCTCCTCTACGATAGCGAACACTCTCTCGCGAGGGTCATCGGATTGGATTCGAGTGGATTGGATTGGCTTGGCTTGGCTTGGATTGGATTGGATTTGGATTGGATTATATTAAAGTGGATTGTGTTGGACTGTGTTGCGTCATAGCCCCGCCACGTTGCGTCATAGCCGCGGTCGTTCCGACACCGGCGTTCCGATTTCCATCGATGCGTTGAATGGAGCCTAACAATTCTGCTATCGCCCGCGCAACCGTAACAAGCACCGATCACTGTGATAACAGGAATGCTAGCACCACTGAAGAAAAGGCTGCGAAGCAGCGTGAACGTGATGCTGAACGCAAACGTTTGAAGCGAGCAGCCGATTCCGAACTTCGTAAACGTGATACCGAACGCAAACGGTTGAAGCGAGCAGTCGATGCTGAACTTCGTTACTTTACTATCCACTACCCGTACACTTCAGCGACCACAAGGCCGTCATCGTTAACGTTACGCCGCGTGTTAATTAAAGAATACATCATACGCGTTCCTCCCACATTTCACGCAATTAGAGAATCAACCCAACGGAAACACCAAGTGAACCCCCAAGATGCACCGCATCTCCACAATGTTCCCCTCGCGGGAAGGTGGGGTAATTTTTTATTGCCCCATTTTTCCACAGGGCGTAAGTAACAGTGAAACAATGGACAATACAGGACGGAAGTACCACTCATAAGGGAAAAAAAACACAGAATGCTTCGGGTGCACTACAGGAAGCTATAGAGTTCAGTTTCGGGAATTCATTCCAACAGTTTCTTGCAAAGGGGGCCGTGCGTCCACTTAACTGAACATTAGTATGCTGACTAGGGCTCAGCGGACGGCGAAACCCCTTCAATACGGTCTGCCCTCCTAGATGGCGGTAATATGCCGCTCAGGACCGCTGCCCGCACTCAATTTGTATTTGAGGAGATTTGTACCTGAGTAATTTTTTAAGGTTGATAGTAAGACTTTCGCGAAACACTGGTTATACTCGACAAACAGAGTCCCAAGACACGATGTCCCTTATGCCGGTAGGGCAGTGTAAGCTCAACTCGCCCGACGGCAGTGCAGCCATAACCGGCACAGTGCCCGTGGTACCCGCTGGTGCTTCTAGGTTTACATGTGCGTTGGGAACTTTATTATGTACTCTACTATTCTTACTGTTAAAAAACATGCTCGAAATTGAAGCGCAAAGAGGTCGTTCTGCAAGCTTATAATAGCTCTTCAATTTGCGCTGGATTTTGCCGGCCTCAGCTAATCGCAACTATCTCCCCATAATACGTCATAAAGTAGTGCGGGCAAGCAGGATTTTAAAGCTTTATTTTTAACACTTCGTAATACTTGTTTTAAGTTTAACTATTATACGCGTAAACACCCAATTATCTTTTTTTCCTCACATATTTATTACCGTAAACACTTTTCGAAGCCGATAGCGTGTTCCTCCAAAAAAATGTTCGTAGCCACCCGCTAAAAACTGTTTCTTACCAAAGCCACATTTCTTTACCGCAATTTTGCTAGTTTCTCTACTTCACAAAAGTGTGCCTTTTGCACTGACATTTTTTAATGAAATGCATAGACAGAACGAAAGAATGCCGCACGAGCCAGACAGAGCGTTGACTAAGGTCCCTAAAATTACTAAGGTAGCGCCAACTGCTCCCTCCTTCTCGGCTGCCCTCCTCTTTTTTCTTTCCCCTCACCCGCGGCGCCGCGGTCCCTTTAACTCCGTGCCGGTGCCGCCATATTTGTTGGCCACTTGAGAGCAGACGCCCTCGCTACGCTTCAGGGCGCTCGCTGCAGTTTGCTCTTGTTTTCGCGCCGAAATCGCTCTTTGGTAGCATTTATAGGATTTATAGAGTCCTGTTTTACCAACACGCACTTAGTGATAGTGTTTTGTTTTATATTTTTGTCTGCAAGGGGATATTTGCGCGGCGGATGCCGCTGGCGCATACGCACAGCGCGGTTTTTGTTTACGTGTGCGGCATTCTGTAACACCTCAGGATAGCTCGTGAATGCGAAAGGATCGAACGTGGACATTTCAAACTGCTCTGTTACGGTAGTTCCGTTCTAGCATTCGCGTGACCGTGGTCGTGCAATCACTGCACAGAGGTCTTGCGCACGGTTCGCGGCAGTATACAGAGCGCTTCATTCGCAAATGCCGTAGTTCGAGCGCTGCGCTGGCGTCCTTGCACTCGCCTTTCTTGCGATAATTGTGAATCCTCAGCGGCGTTCACTCTGCGCCCGCTTTTACTAACGACCTACATCCACCTTAATTCCGCGCAGTTTAGAGTGCTTTGCCGTTTTTGTAGAAATGTTTCCTTCACCTTCATGTCGTTATAGGCTCCTGTGAGTAGATTAAAAAGATACACATGCTGTTGTGCGTGTGTGCACGTACAGCGACGTGAAAAGCCCCTGCTTCCCCGACTTCGCAGCCGGATACACTAAGCTGCACTCGCGGCCGTACGTTCATGTGCGAACCGAGTGAAAAACGCAGACTTGTAAGTCTGGGAATACGCGCCAGAGAAGACTGCGATCAATCGATCGGGTAAACTGAAATTACATATTTGTGGCCTCTTATTTCTCATACGAACCAGAGATCGAGTCCCTCTAGGTACAAATTATGTAACTAGTTACTGCAGTTAATTAATCATGCAATACGTTTTTTCACCGGGCGCGGTCGTTTACAGCCGTTATTAATGGAGGCGCCTGGACAGAATTGTTTTGTGCTGGGATATATTCTGGCATATTTGTACATTGCACTAACACAGGGATACACCCGAAAGAAATTCAGAAGAGGACCAATGTCACGATGATTATCAAGAGAAAACAATAAATCACAAAAATGAATTGGTGCCACCAAATAGATATTTTATTGGAACAAACGTCCGTAATGACGTCGTGCAGGTGGCTTGTGCTGCTGACGTGGCTTCCCCAGGAGAAAAAAATGTTGGGAGTGGCATTTCGGTTTAGTTTTTTTAACGCCAAGCCTCTCCAATATCCGTTGCTCAAATTGATCCGTGAAATAATCCTATTGGGAAGGGAAAAAAATGTCGCCACCGAGTTTGAGATGCGCCACAAACACTCCGCAAATACAGGCAATAATGCATTGCAGAAGGGAGTTAGTGACCGTTCTACCGTAGCATGGTCAAATTCGTGTTCGCGCATCTGCTCAGTGCCGCGTCCGCTCAACTCGCTACACTAAACCCGTTTAGCAAGCGCTTTGCTGGACAAAAATACGTCTGCTGAAAATAATATAGTCGCCCAGTGTGTTTTGGTTCAAATCGCAATGACTGGATACGCTGCGCCATTGACTACTAAGATGAAGTAAGCGCGCACACTGCAAATGTACGGCATCACGTGTAATGCAAACGCAAATAGTAATTAACGTTCCTCTGTGCATACACGGAAGAAAGGGCGTACAGCCGTTACGGTGCGAATATGCATTTGAAGTGCTCATTCAAACGTGCGCGAATTTAGTAAAGCGATAACAGAAATTGCGAATCAAACGTACGTCAACGGCGCGGTCACTATATTAGCTGGCCTTAAATTGTTTTACCTAGCCGCAATTTTTTTTTTCTCGCAACAGCCTCAATTTGCGCCGCACCGACCAAGCTCATATTACGCAGCAAATCACTCCAATGTCATAACAACGGGATTATAATACCACCCGGGTCGCTAACACACAAAACATGACTTCACGCCAAAAAGAGCGTACACGCACTCGGAACGCACACGATACATGGTCACACGCAAGCTGCCGTCGGCCAAAACAAGCATGAATTCAGGTGAACAATTCTCGCGTCACGGAAACCTTACGACAAGTGACTGAACATGCTACGCCGCTGATATTGATGCTGGAAGTTAAGCGCGCACATGACAAATACACGGCCTCTTATCCAAAGCAAAGCTTACGACGGGACGAACTCGGCGCTGCGCGCAATGCCTACTCAGAACAAAGCGTGGACGACGGTCGCGAAGGGAATACGCATTTCTTCGTAAGTGGCCGCTCAAGCTCGCGCAGAATTTAAAGGGACACTGAAGTGAATTTGTCCAGCTCCCGTTTTTGCTTGCACTGTGTAGACTGGCTCAAATTAGCACACTTTTCATCGTTTTTACGATTGACAAATCGGTAATTATTTTACAAAGCGCGAAAGAAGAAAAACTACCATGCGCGGTTTGCGGCGGCCGCACCAACTAAAGCTGTGACGTTAGGAGGAGCGGGCACCGTGATTGGACGATGCCCAAGGTGAGCAACCAAACAAGTTTCGTTTCCGGTTTCGGTTCTGTAAAACACAACCGGTGGCGTTGTTGGATGGGCATTCTCAATGACTCAATAATCATCGTACCGCGCTTCTGCCATGTTATCAGCTGTAAAAATGCATAAAGATAAGCCTCCTAGGACGGCTTGGAATCGTAGCATTCACTAGCCGAAACCTACGCAGTGCATGAACGCCCTCCGCGTACCCGTAGACGCCTAAATGTCATGCGCTTTTCCCCCATAATTGGAGCTTGCCTCCCTCATGCCTGTATCGTAAAAAGCGTGTTCGCACCAGGCCAAGGGTCTGTTCATTCTGGCCTGTGCCCACTGCCTGCAAGCAGTCGGTGCTTATGGCAACAGCACGCCAACTAGAACTCGCTAGCGCGCCATGCATGTGCTTGCCTGCGCGCGTTTTGTGAACTAGTTCGTGTAGCCATGAACGTTGCGGCCCAAAAAAAGGTGAACTCAATATAGAAAACATCGGCGGAAAACAAAAAAGTTAACTTACAAAAAAAAAAAGCACGTACCCGCGGGGATTCGAACTCGTGACTTGCAAAACATTTGCGGTGACATACCCAGCGCCCCAGACTACTGAGCCACGGAGCGGGACGCGAAGGTCTTGCTAATATAGGGTATATATTGTACAACCAGTTTACACTTTTATTTAGTTTTGGCATTTCAAGCAGCTTAGGTGACTATTTGTTGTACTGCGATCGTGCAGTAAGCGTCGCCCGAGTTTCCACAGTAGCTCACGTCTAGCAATTGCATTTCGTAGACGGAAAAGCGTTCGCAGATGCGTAGTCGTGCTGCTGACCGCTGTGCTTGTTCGCCCAGCGCAAAAAAGTGCTTCCCGCGCCCTAGTTTTACACTGTACGGTAAAAATATCAGTTGATTTTATTTCCTTAGTAACTATATTGACTTCGCTGACTCTTCTCCCGCCTTCAAGAGGCCTTATATTTTCCTACTGGCATACCAGTCAGCGAAGCGTCGCATGTGCGCTCGTGCAGCACTTGTGTCAAGCGAACTTGACTTGGAGCTAGATACAGTGTACAAACAAACCAAGTAAAGAAAGGCACATTCTTCCATTCACAAACGTGTCCTGGCTTCGTTTCAACTAAGCGAACGAATTGCGACCAAGCAATTTTTTTTTTTAACCTCCTTGATTGCGACGACCTGCCGGCGGCCGGCGGACGAAACGCTGGGCCGACTGACTCTGTCGGCCGGGGAGCCGTGCAGTAGCGCAGCCGTGGCGCAGCCAATTGCCAGCTCATCCCCTCCTGACGTCACACGAAAACGCCGCAGAAAATGGGCGAGCGTAAAGAGAGGAGGACAGCATTTTCGAATTAGTTTTTCTACTAAATAAAATCGCGTAAACGCGCCTAGAGTGGTCGAAACATGGCCTGGGGACTCCGGACTACAATTTGCGCTAGTAATCCCGCAATGTTTACATATCACTTCAGTGTCCCTTTAACAGAGAAAGAACAAAAATTCAGAAACTTACCTCGCTAAAGAGTGATGGCAGCGTCGGCCTGGAGTATGCCTGTTCAAATCTATGCAACCAAACTTTTCTCCTTTCTGCTTCGCGTTTCCCGGACGGAATAACGAAGTCTTGTGCCCTGTCTGACGATATTCGCGCTGCCTAAGGCACAACACATCGGCACCGAGAAGCAACATAAAACGACACCGGCCCGACGTTTTTTCGAAACGAGCAGCTAATTCGCGCGCCTACGATAAAGCCGGTACTGAAGCTCGGTGGCTCGGAAGCCAGCAATGGCGTCGCAGCGGCGGCGTTGCGCAATGTCCCAGCCGGCGAGGCGACCCGGCGGCGGAGCAAAAAAAAACCACGTGACTTTTCCCTTGGCCAATGGCGCGCGGCGTTCGCCGGCGAAAAAGAAAATGGCAAAAAACGAAGTAGGAAAGGAGCGCGGGGGAGGGTGAAAGGCGGCGAGATCTAAAGATGGCGCTACCTTAGTAATTTCAGGGACCTTAGCGTTGACAGGCAATGCACGCCGTGCAGCGGTCTGCCTCGTCGTCTGCCGCTGTATTTTACCGCCGCCATTGCCTATCTCTTCCCCATTAGTACGTCTACTTCGAACAAGTAGCGGCTTCTTCAAATAACATGCAAGGTACAGCGACGCCTCAGTGTGCCAAGAGAGAGCTCAACATCTGCGTAGGATGCACATGCGAGGAATTTGTGGAAGAGGTTAGATAGATCCTTCCATGTTCCGTCTTGCGTTAGCCTATCCGTGCGTTCTGTAGTTCATTGTCTCTGTATACTTTAACATCTCTGAATATATTAAGAAAGTTAGGGCCAAACACTTCGGCCGACGTCCATTCTTACCGTCGTGCTCGTTGAGCTGTACAGCGTCGACGATACCGAGGTGAACGACTGCCTTTCACCTCGAAGCGAAGGATAAATGAACTGAAAAGACGAAAAGGCAACCAGGAACAACTTGAGCAACATCCACTGGAGCGCTGCCACTCGCATGAACCTTAGTGAAACGACCTTCAATTCCTGCTTGGTGCTAATGGCCGTCATTTCTCTTCATTTTGGTCGCGTTTACACGCGGAAGGCTTGATTAATTTGGCGGTCACAAAAATCAAACGTATTGGCTCGCAAAAGACGTAATTAAGTTAATTAGCCGTTACCTGCTGGGATTCCCGGCCGCGGCTGCCGCTTTTCCGATGGAGGCGAAAAGTAAAAAACGACCCTGTGTACGAGATTTTGGCGCACGTTAAGGATCTCCAGGCGGTCAAAATTAATCCGGAGCGCTTCACTGCAGCTCGCCTCATCGCCTGCGTTACATCGGCGTGTTAAACCCTACAATCAAACAAAATGAATCAAAGTTACCTGCTTGCTCATTACTTTACCCGATTATCCTTTTTAATCTTCTTTTTTTTTGTGTGGTGGTTACCGGAAGTGATTCGGCGTCTATTTAAGGCCTGCCTAAATGTGTTTTTAATGTAAATGAGGCGCTATTTTTTCTTTAATTTTTCGCAAATGCATAAATTTTCTGTTCCAGTGATGGCGACAAACGCGATCGTTCATTGTGTTTCGGCCTAATTGGCTGACATTTCAACCAAGTAACTTGTGATCTTTGAAACCCCTGTGTTGAGTGGAGTGTAGCATAGTTTTTAGTTTCAATGTACCTTTTATTACAGCAAACGAAGTTATGTCGGCATTCCTCGTAAGTGTCATAATATTTGTTATTGCCATAATTTCTTTTATATGTTCTTTAGGCAGTATCTAATAAACGCTCATGTGTACTACATGAAGCACTGCAAGCCGTGAAAAAAAGTGGAGTCATATGTAATTTTCTGCCGGAACACCCCTAATGAACAGGACGTGATTGAGTACTTAAATATTTACATAGGGGCGGCCGCATGAGAAGTAGCTGTTACAGTTTGAATCTCTTGCTTATATATCAGGCAGAAGGCACTTATCACTGGTTTGAACTTTTCACCGTGATTGGAAATAGGAAATACGCGACGACATTGTCAAACATGCGATGCATTTTTAACGAACACAAGAGCTATTACCCTGCACTGAAAATAGGCGACACTCGTTGGCCTATATATAGCCGCGAGAGGAAAATGGACACTTTATAAAACTACAGATTTCCTTTTATTCTGAAACACCTAAAAACCAAGATAGATGGGTTCCTTTCGGCTTGAAGAAGTCATACTACAACTTTTAAACCGAACAGGGGAATTCTGTTACGTCTATACCGCAATTTTTCTCACCATTTCAGTACAAGGATTCGAATTGCGGCGTAACGAGGAGAAGCTACAAATAAGCAGTACGGACTGCTGGTGGTAACATTAGTCTTCGCAAATGTTTGATATCGGAAACAACACTGCGCTAGACCAAATATTGTTGGTAATAAGTGCGGTGTTTTAATAGTGAAGATTGCATTTATATTTTGGTGATACTAAAATTATTTATCTTCATTTATGCTTCAGGGGACATGATTTCAACCTAACACCAAAGGTACGTGTACCCGGACTTGCCAGATTAAAATCCCTGAACCGGTCCTGGTGTTGTTAAAAATATCGCGGTAATAACTTGTCGTAAAAAAATGTCATTTTAGCTTGCATAATACAATTAGGGGTCAAGCAAGCGGAAACGGTAAAGCAATCCAAGAACAAACTTCGGTTCCGATGGTTCAAAGTTCAAACTCTACTCTCACAGTTTCGATAGGCCCTCGTTCGAATTTGTATATGTTCAAAATGGAGGGTGTTAGAAGGTGAAGGGTAAAGTCCACTGAAAGTCTATGCACTGGGGAGCGTTCTTTTTGTTTGCTGTTACTGTGGTCACGAGAGTGAAATGTACTCGGGGGAAGTAAATTTTGCTTGATATCGCGGCTGCCAGATTCTTTTGGAACTGGCGAGCAATCGCTGAAATTCCATAAGAGATAACAATTCTCTGCCATAGGAAGTTTTCTTTCTATTATAGGTGCCACCATGAACGACAGGGCGGCCGATATTCCTTATAAACAATAACTGAGCCTGGCCGAGTTGCGTAATATTTGTCTCCAGTACCGAGACCGCACAAAGTCCGAGCATGGTATACACGTTCTAGGCTTCGTGGTGGCAAGATGATTTCAATATGTTGCCACTCAATAAAACCGTCAATACGTTTATATAAGTGAAAATAACAACATAGATGAAATCGTACGAAAGCAGCCCATATTACTAATTCGAAAGCGTTGTTCAAAGCGCCGCTGTATGTATGTTCTTCTCGGTATGTTCCCATTTTCTTGACTACTAACTGCAAATGTGGGGTATGCAGCGATATTTGGCCTAAGCCCAACGACTTTAACTGGCGCCAGCAGCTCTAAGTACAACTATCAGAACCATCTGCCGGGTATGCCGAGGATTTTAGGTTTAAAATTGTTACTCTGGGAATGTTTTTAGGTTGAACATTGTTACTCTCGAAACGGTGAAGCTTTCTGAAAGGAAGCTTCACCAAATATTAATCATTTCTAACCAGCGAAATCTGTCGGCTAGAGTAACAGTGCTTTGGCACATAAATGTTGAGATATCGCAAAAACGTTTCAGATATTTGTTAACAAAATAGCGTGGCCAGTTTGATTACGCATCTAAGAAAGAACGGAGCATAATCAGCATTATCTCAATAGTTTGGTTTATAATTGTAAACACTGTTGAGTATTTTAATAATTGTGCCTGCACATCAGCCAGGACATAAAGAAAAAACTAGGTGCATTTTTACGTCTGCAATACGTTTTTATGGAGTAAGGGTTAATGGAGAATACCTGAGTAACCTTAGATTTGCTGATGACGTTGCCTTGTTAAGTAACGCGGTGGAGGAATTGCAAAGCATGCTTACCGCACTGGACAAACAGAGTAGAACCGTGCGCATGAAAATAATATGCAGAAAACTAAAGTAATAATCAATAACCTCGTGACAGCACAGCGGTTTGAAATAGGTGGCGAGGCCATGGAAGTAGTCAGCGAACATATATACTTTAGGCCAAGTTGTGACCCCGGATACCAACCATGATGCCGAGATAATTCGAAGGATAAGAAGGGGGTGGAGTGAATTGGGCAGGCATTCTCAGATAATGAATGGCAGCCTACCATTGTCCCTTAAGAAGAAAGTGTATGACAGCTGCATCTTACCGGTACTCACCTACAGGGCAGAAACTTGGAGGATCACTAAGAAGGTTCAACTTAAGTTGAGGACACATCAGCGCGCAATGGAACGGAAGATGATAGGTGTAACATTAAAGGACAAGAAGAGAGCGGAGTGGGTCAGGGAACAAACGCGTGTTCAGGACATATTAGTAGAAATTAAGAAGAAGAAATGGACGTGGGCAGGGCATGTAATGCGAAGGCAAGATAACCGTTGGTCATTGAAGGTAACAGAGTGGATCTCTAGAGAAGGCAAGCGATGCAGGGGGCGGCAGAAAGTTAGATGGGCAGAGGAGATCAAGAAGTTTGCGGGAATAAATTGGTCGCAGTTAGCGCAGGACCGGGGTAATTGGAGAATAATGGGAGATGCCTTTGCCCTGCAGTGGGCGTAGATAGGCTGGTGATGATGATGATGATGATGATGATGATGATGATTTTTACGTCAACAGCGCGCACAATATTGAAACGAAGCTGAAAGCAAGCGTCGGTGCCACTCCCTTTATAATGCAGAAGCACAAAAATGAAAAACCATTGTCGTTTAGGAAACGAAGGAAAAAGTGATGGCCTGGAAACGACAAGGAACCGCAGCCTAATACGAGGATCATTTGGGATGATTCAGTAATAGCGTCATCTAAATAAGAGCCATCGCCACCGGAAGGAACCTAAGGCTTTACCCTCTTTTATCGCCGCACTTTCTCATTTTTGAATAAGGAATTTTAAAGAAGCCCGAAATTGCGTGTTCTAACACTGTGCGTACAGAGAAACGCTAACGTCTTCCACTTTCTCCAACTTGAGGGCGCGCACTGTCAGGTGATGTGATGGAGGCGTTGCGCACAACGTCTGTTCTAAGAAAAGAGAGTAATGGGCTAAGGGCCGCGAAAATAAATACGCAGAGGAGGAATGGAGAGGCGCTCGTCGGAAACGTCAATTAGTGCAGGACGCCGGGTCACTATGGCAGTTTAGCTGGATAGAATGACTTCTGGGTACTCGGATCCAGTGCATAATTTAAAGGAGGACGGCGAAGAAACCTAATAAAGAAAAACTTGCTATTTTTCACGTGATAAGCCCTGCAATAAAAGTAACCTTGTGTGCTTGCTCTTTTGAATCACCAGTTTAGCACTAAAATAATGTAACCATTAACAACACGAGGTGCAGCTGAGGTCAGACACAAGAAAAAAAAAAATCAGAAACCGCTGCCTGCTTGTCCGTAGGATGTTTTAGCTTACGCGCATGGTGAGTTCGCAGCGCCGTCTACCGAACGTAGAATTAACGTGAAGGGCGGGGTAATGGTACCGCGTCGGCTTAGCACTGCTATACTGGCTTTGACCCGTTGTGGATTCGACCACTCCGTGTCTTCGACACTGCAACGTAGGCGGAAGACAACAAGGACAGTGCAATACTGACGGCGAGGGACATAGTGCAGAAGCACCGTAGGACTGTAAAGGGTGATCAAAGTTAAGTCGACAGGTTTTCTTAAAATTAGGCACTTAGATTTACGCGAAGACCACCTCTACATTGAGGGTATGCGACCAGGGGGACACCGAATTAGGGTGTAACTATTGATGTCGGTGGCATAATAAACTAAAATTGAAAAATTAAGTATTTAGTGGCTGCAGTAAGCAGGCATGTTTATATTGGGAACTTGAACGCAATCGTGTTTCGACACAGTTTCATTTGGCAGAATTCTTCTAGCGCGTCCCTACTCCGAGATATCGAACTGCGAAGTTTAATTGCCGTTCGCGTGATTACGCATGCAAGACAGTGATGACCCGCGCAAAGCTCCTCCCTTTGGCTCTGAGTTCCGATAGCGGTTCCGAGCACTGCGGATTGTGATAACGCCAGCCAAGACTAAAAGGGTGTCAGTTGTCACTTTTGCCTATGCCTCCACCCTCGCCGTCAAACTAAACACCGTACAGAGAAGGCACGTCACAAAAGGGAGGAGCTTTGCGCCGGTCCTCACTGTCTTGCATGTGGAATTATGCGAACGGCAATTAAACTTCGCCGTTCGATGTCTCGGAGTACAGAACCGCTAGAAGAATTCTACAAAATGAAACTGCGTCGAAATACGATTGCGTCCAACTTTTCAATACAAACGTGCCTGCTCACTCCAGCCACAAAAAGTTAATTATTTGATTTCAGTTAATAAGGCCACCGATATCAATAAAAACCAGCCAATTCTGTGTCTCCCTGGGAGAAAAACCTGACTGCAGAGGTGGACTTCAAGTAAATCTAAGCGCCTAATTTAAAAAAAAAAATTCCCGCCCTTCCCGCGAGGGGAACACGAGTAAATGCAGAGCATTGGGGCCTCAGTACCGATTGAAGGCAGTGTTGCTTCCATCGCTTCTTCCGTGATGCTGGAGTAGCAGACACGAGTAAACGTGGGCACGAGCGTCAACCAATGAAGGAAGGAGCAACGCAGTGACTGAAACACGAGCGACCGCTAGCCGCTATATTTGCAGTGCGCGCAGTAGAGGGAGAGCAGTACGGGGGGGAGAGCGCGCATGCGCAAGCAGCGCGCTCTTCCCCCCCCCCCCCTTGTACGCACCTGTTACGCCGAGACCGCGACGGAGCGAACGGGCTGACTACGACGCATGCGCGCGCCAGCTGCTGTTTAGATAGAGGAGGGAAGGAGAGGCGCACCTGCTGCGGACGCGGAACTGTTGACACCGTCCGACGCAGGAACAGGCGAGGCTAAGAAATGCTCTGCATATAAAACCCGTCTACCTATTTTGATAACCCTGTATATACACGGCAACAGCGCAGAAGATTTTTGTCCAAGGCGTCGAACCTCGCTTGTACGTTTATAGAGAGCGTCGCTCCAAAAGACAATATTATGGCCTGGGAAGGCTTGTGGCCCAGCAGAATGAAGGATAGCTGTAGATACACAATGATCATTTTAAAACGTTGGTCATACATTATTATTTCTGTATTTGTGATTTATACAAATGGCACAAGATAGCCACAGTGTAAATACCATATAAACTGTTCCACTGTTCAGAGCAGCGCTTACGAGCTGTTAGTGGGAAGGCGACTGCCCTTGTGGCGATCAATGTGGAAGTAGAGGTCGCACTAGGAAAGAAGCAGGGGTCGTTTGATCAGAAATCATTTACCAAATGCATCATTCGTCACGTTACTGCTCCCATAGTGCTTCTTACAACCTACGCTAGAGAGGAACCTGGCGCTAGCGTATATGTGGCGTATATTTGAAAGCCGTCTGTGTAGTCATGGAACGCTTTTACATCATGCTCTAGCCTTAGTTTCATCATTGGCCCTGATTGAAACGTTTTAGTGACCGCAAATACAAACAAAGTGCCACAAAAACTCGAAAAATGATATGCAAATATATAAGTGGAAAATAAAACAGGCTGTTTTAAAACTAAGGAAAAAGGAAGTTAAGCGTATATTGGCCGTAACGGTTGTGCCCGCGATTCTGCAGGCCAAGGTTGTAGTTACGAACAATGTTAATATTTGGGTTGGGGGGGGGGACTCATACGCAACTTATTTTATTGATTTTACCCTTATTTCAAATTATCAGTTGCTGGAAGAGTTTGGAAAGTTTTTTGAGCGTGCCTATAAAAACATCGCCTTCGTGGTTAACCGATGCACGGTCTGTCAGCTACAGTTTTAAAGACCTTGTTGCTCAGCGAGTTGGTTCATACTTAAAGAAAAAAGAAAACGTTGCGTTCAACAGTCGCGGACGAAGAGAAGATAGGACAGATACGGGCGCCCGTATCTCTCGTATCTTGTTTTCGTCGAAGTACGTTTCGGTCATTTCTTTTTCGTCAGCTACAACTTTCGCGGCGGCATTTTACCCGCTCAGTCACACGTCCTTCGACTGCGGCATGACCAACGTCAGGTACGATCCGCACTGCCTGCTGTTTCACCGAACACGGCTACCACAGAACAGGGAGGATTTTGGCTTCCTCGTATCTCGTAGACGTGTTAATGCATAGTGAAGAAAGCAAATCCCAAAAACCGTTTAAGAATACAATTGTCATGCCAAGCCCAAGCCAAAAGCGAAGGTCTTCGCATAAACCCCCACGACAACATGAATTACCAGGCGCAGTTTCCTCTCTAGTATACTTACTAAGAAACTATGACTGCTCCTATGGGCGAAGGTCGTGGCCAAAAAAACATTCAAGCGTTTGAGGAGTATAATGTTTTTCAATTTGGTACTTAGGAGAGTTGCGCTACACAGAGGTATGTGGTAAGGAGCACGCGATGATAACAAACTAGCCCTACAGGTAAAAGAAGGAACGGCTGTGAATTCTGCCACACAAATGTGGAAACGCAGCTGATTCCGTTTCTCTCGGCGGCACTTGGTATTCACCTAAATGATAGGCCTACATTTTTGCAGTGTACAAGCAAGGGCAGCAGGGCTTTGTATCTATACCCCTACTATTAAATCTATACCAATAGTAAGTTAATGAAATTAATATTCCTACTATTGTTTGCCGTCCATTTATCACGATACTCACGATATGAACCGACACCTCCTTCATTACATAAATCCGTCCAGCGTTCCCATGGACATCTGCATTCTATAAAAGAGCGGGAATGCTTTTTTGTACTGCAGAATTTGTTTTCCCAACTAAATCATAATAACACTTTCTAAACAAGAACACTAACAAACTCTCCCAATATATGTCTAAAATATGCAAAACGTGGGTTGTTATATTCCTCTTAACAAAGATAGAACAAATATTCGTGCTTGCGGGGTGATGCAGTTGTTGAGAACTGTTACTTTCACAGTGGAAAACACGTGTTTGCGAAAGTGTGGCTGCGTCATATGAAGCGCAAATGATTTACCACTATTGCGCACTTGTCGCGCTTCTCGCGCTCACGGGAGCAATAGTAGGTTTAGGTATACAAGACGCTCTCAGTCGGTGATGAGTAGAGGCCGGATTTCTAGGCACTAAAAAAAGCTCGTCCTAGACGCCAAAAATAGGCAGGCAAAACAAGGTTTTAGGCCTCCAGCGTCGCAAATACAGCCACCATAAATATCTACATGAATGCAAATCTTTTCAAATGAAGACGTGCGCGACCTGTGTCTACGACATGAAAACAAGATATATATTGTTTGTGATGTCACAAAGGCGACAAGAGTAGAACCTAGGCGTTCAAGTGTCCCATAAGGCTGCTGAATTAATGCCGATTTAAAGTGGTTATTCAACAAGTATACGCTCGCATTCACGTTGAACGCCAACTGTCGCTTGCTCCAGCGTCACGAATAGTGAAACAGGCGGGAAAAAGAATTCTCGAAAGCTTGCAATACGGAATGAAAATGGTCCTACTTGATGTCGGATTGGCGCAAATAAATTACGAAACAACAAAGCAGGCACAAACAGAAAACATCAGGGGTGTCCACTATTTATTAAGAGGCTTACACGAGTTCTTACATGAGGGCTATTATGTATAACTTTGGCAATTGTTTCATATCCAATGATATTGGAATTGTACAGTCCGGCATGCCACTTTCATACATTTGTGGAGCATTTTGGAAAATGTGTTTCGCAGCCGAACAAATTTTTGTTGGAAAGGCGAATCTTGAGGCCGTCGGAGGTGTACGTTTTAAGGTTTAACGTAAATGAATCAGCGCAGGCATGTTTCGGCATTGGCTGTTCAATATGGAAGTGATTTGTTAACAAAGATATGTTCAATGCCCAGTCGTCATGTTGAAAATAAAGTTGGATTTAAGTATGCTTCTAGACACGAGGATGCGACTGCACACGTTCGAAGAAATCTGTGTGGATAGCACGCGGAACGTAATCTAACAATTCCTGGGAAAATCATGCATACAATAGCAGACTACATTATCTCCAGATTTTTGGGATTCAAACTTGTACGTCTTGTTACTGCGAACGAGTGCCCCGTTTAACTTCTTCTACCTGTTGTTTTTCAGGAGATGGTTGGACTAAGATGAACCCTATAGAGTTCAGAACAGTCAGTTTGTTCCGGTAACATGAGTATCAATCTGTAAGTGCACTTAAAAGCGAAACCTGATGCTACATAGTGTCCATATAGGGGCCCATTTTGAAAATGGGAATTTATAGGCACTGATAGGCATTTAGGCTCAAACGCCACTATAGGCATTTATAGCCACTATAAAGACACCACAAAAGACCTTCTTAACATCTACTTCATGCTCATAAATCAGAATGGGGTGATAGGAGCACAAGGAAAAAAATAGGCATTTGCCTAAAATCCGGTATCGAGTAATGAGTAATCTGATACAATTTACAAAAATATTTACGTGCTTTAAAAGGTGAGACTTAAGAGGTGAGCCCAATTTCAACGACATCTTGCTCACAGTAACTACATTTCGTGATGGAATTAAACTTTTTTGAACATCTGAAAGGATCCGCACCACTAAGAGCACCATGCGGGTATTGATTACTCCCACTCTGCTGTTTTGGGTTATTGGTAAGCTACTTTAACAAGAAATTAGCACTAAATATACGACGATGAGTTAGGTAGGACGTGTGGAAGACGCTATGGTCCTGCGTGTGTTTGACTGCATACGTTTTTTCTTCGTCTCGTCTTCTTTGAACTGTTGTTTTTGTCTTTATGACGCAGATTTGAAGTTTGGGTCACCGTTCAATGATTGCATCAAGAATACCACTTTAGCGCTCCTCGTGTAAGGTCTCCACTACGGAGGCACTTGATGTATAAAAAGAAATAATAAACAAAAAACAAAATAAAAATGAATATATGTATTATTTCCCTGGGCTTGACGCTATTTGCTCGATTCGATCATTATGGTCTTCATTATGAAGCTTTCTTCGCGTTGGTGCAGGAATTTGGGGGTGGCTATAATTACAAGAACCGGCCGCAAAACAGCCAACGGGGAGCGATTTTTACAGGAAAGTATAAACTCCTGAAGCGGATGGCGGACCTAAAATTCGGTTCCTATAAAGAATGTTTATAACTTCAGTTCTACGTCACGCCGTTGGCCAGTTTCGTTCTGAGGCGTTCGCCGTCACGAAGCGGAGCCCAAATAAAGCACTTGCTTGCGCTAGCAACTTAGCTCAAAGCGAAATAGGCACGGCGGTGGGGATATAAGTAATTTGTTGGGAAAAGCGCGAACAATTCTTGGACAACAAATAAGACAGGACGGAGCGCTTACGTAGCCCTCCGTCCTGTCTTCTTCTATTGGCGTATTGGGTATTGGGCGTATTGGGTACCTACCACAGACACTCCTACCATCCCACCCGCCCTCCCTGAGGACTCAACCACCCTCACAGGCCAGCACTGATGCAGACAGCAAGAGTGCTCTCGCACAGGCCTCAAATAAAGCACGTCTTTCTCTCTCTCTCTCTCTCTCTCTCTGTCTTCTTCTATGTGCAAGCATCGTTCGCGCTTTTCCCAGCATGAACATTTACCAACACACCCACCTCGCCATTCATCTTGATATAAGAAAGGTATGTTAGCAAAGTTGCCAGTGTATGTTGGGGAGGGGAGTAAGGCTGCACACTTAGCTGTCTCTATTCAAAACCCGGACATCTGTTAGCTGCAGTTATATGTGCTTCGAGAAAGCTGCTTTCTGTCTACCGTATTCTGCGTTGTTTTGCGAAACTTTCGCCGATGTACAGGGTAGTTTGCATGCCTCCAATGCTGACATGGCAGCGCCATTTGGCGGACGACCGTAAAAACGACTATATTCTATTGTTCGCTAAAGCAAGAGGGAGGGAGGTGTGGTTCGCTGGACGAGCCACTGATGGAGAGGAGCCGAAGTAGTGTGAGAAATGGACTGGCGCATCGTCTGGGGAAAAGCCCCCAACACGTCACTGACAAATTTTTATTAGGACGAAGTGTGCGAACAGCACAAAATCCTTTTCAAAATTACCAAGGTGCCATGAGGATGCGCTGCGAAGATAGGTACTAGGCACGCTGTTTCGCGCCTGCAATTTTTCGGTGCGTACAAGGTGATGCACGGTGCATGTTTTCGCTACGCCTCTGGAGGTAATATATATATATTATTTCAAGGCACGTTGGTTCACCTATTGGTGAACATAGGGATGAGCGAGGCCTTCTCAAACACCTCCAGTGAAGCAATAATGACGGTGCGTTCATCTTACCATACTTGTGTGGGTTTAAATATCGCGCTTTACAATATTATGCTTTAATTATTGTGGTGTACAGTACTTATGTACAGTCATAAGCGAATATTTATGGACTACAAAAATGGCACTTTTCGCCTATTTTTCTTTCGGTAGCAGCCTGGTATGCATGTGAGATGTCGTGTAATTACTGAAGTATTGCACAAATACCGCAAATAATACCCCGGGGCTGTTGTGTGGCAAAAGAACAATCTAGAATTGCTGCTTTCGTGGTCCGTAAGCTTTTGCTTTTGACGGTAGAAATCTTATGTGTATAATTATTTGCCAGTCGATAACCCGTATATTAAAATCACATCCCAGAAGCAAATGTTTTGTTTTAAGCCCAAGCGATAAAAAAAAAATAAAAGCCGTTCCACTCAACGTGAAAGCTGTCGTAAATGCAGAGCAGTGATTCGGCATAACGGCCTGTGGCACCGTTATCCGCTTACTGCTACTACCCATCACGCTCTTCACCTCCCTGTCTCCCTTCTCTCTTGATGAATTGAACGGAGGTTTGTCCAAAGCAGTTCAAATTTCCCGCCTTCGCAGTGCTCGCGCGCCCCCTGCCTGGAACGAACAGCGCGAGCGGTTCTCGCACGTGCCGGCACCTTACTGCGCAGTCCACAACGCGTTGTTTTTGGCGGTCCCATCTCCCCGCGAGGGGGACTCGAGTAAATGCGTCGCATAGGGGGTGGGTGTATTGCGTTAACGTCTAGTGTTTGGGGAGTTGGTGGTAGTGAATGCGTTGTATCAGCAGCTTCTTGACGTAGTTTGAATGAGTCAAGGATATAAGGCGCGTTCGTAATGTCCCATTCTGTGTCGGATTTGTGACGCAGTGGGTAGAGCATTATGTACATTGCGTTCCGCCCGCAGGGTCGAGGGATCGAAACCAGGCGTCGGATAGTATTTTTTTTAATATAGTGTAGGGGGAGGTGTGCGGACAACGACGGTGCGGACTACGACGGACGTCAATGCGGGTGACATCGTGAGTTACTGAAATGCTCTGCATTTAAAAAGAGGCGGGCGATACGCTGTACGGAGTGTCAGCAACACAGAGCCGATCCCCAAACCGCACTTGTTCTCATATTGAATAATCTGGTAGTTTTTATCACCGGTGACCACACAGGCGTAAGAGCAGTTAAGCTACTGAAATCTCTACCCTTGACTGGAAAGGATGATAGGTTCTACCTAATTACCGGTAACTTTGTCCAGAGAGGACAGTCCAATGAGTAGTTACTATTTTGTAGCACGCCATGTGTTTCATTGGCTCACAGAAGAATGCGGCAACTTTTAAAGTCAGTTTCAATCTAGCAGCACACATAGAGACTCACGAACTCACATTTTAGCGCTTGTCCCCTCTTACCATGGTGTTCTTCCTGTGAACACCCTGTGCTTTTACTACGATGCCCGAACTCACCCGAAGTAGTTTTCTAATTACGTAGGACACGCGCCGTCTCTTTTCGAATATTTTCGTGAAACAATATTTCTGACCCAGCGTCGATACTCTATCACAATAATTAGGTCAGGAGGTTTCTTGTTGAAAGCGTGGACTTACAAAGGCGGGTGCGTCAGGACCCCGTAGTCCCTGCTAGGGCTAAATTACGCTCTGAGCGCAGAATTAGGGCACCAAAACGACAGTGGCACGCTACTGCCCGAGCGTGTGAGGCAATAAAACTGCAGCATCCGCCACCGCCTTTCAACATACACCTACGAGTACTCTGGACACGACCACGTGGCCGCCTCTCGTTTACTTAATGAGAGGCTTGATAATCCTAGGGGCGCTCTCAAGCGAACTTTCTTTCTACGAGAACGTTTCATGTTGGACCCCAAAATTCTGATTAACAAGGTTACACGCTTTTACTGGTTGGAGCCTACGTTGATAAGCTTGCTGGATCAATTCCTGTGTCCCATTTCTCTCAGGTTTTCTTGCGCCGTCGACTAAATTTGTTAACTGAAGCGCCTATCCGAGCGCTTACTTTCGTCGGTTGCTCGGGAGCTCAAAGCTTCCGAATTCATTATGCTTGATTAGACGGGAAGAGGATGGGGTTAATTACGCTGCTTGTGTGAAAGTACGTGGAACGTTTTTACCCCTTGTCATATTAATTTCGACCGGTATTTAGTAAGAATTTCGGCTAGATAAAAGTGTGTTCGTTAAACGATTCTCAATGAAAATGCTCAACGCACTGCTCGGGATCAAAAAACTTATGTGCTTTGTAGCCCCCAACATCACAGACATGTTTGCATCTGAGGCCTGCGCAGAATGCGGGGCCTCACTCACACAAATCCTCCACACGTTAACCTCCTGAATTGATTTGTCAAGTCAGAGAAGTTGTCCAAATGCTGTGTCACCTTTGGAACGAAGCGTGTACTATTGTTTAGAGGAATGCGCCAAACGTTTGTCGGTAAACTCAAAACGGAAGTTTGTAGTAACATAAGCAGGCATCGGAATTGGGTTCATTGGCAAATTTGCGTCTCTTATTCGTTGGGCCGGTTTTTGTTCAAAAATAAACTATGCGCAACGAACCTGCAAACAACCTGCTCCTCAATACAGTTGTTTCTTTGCGCAAACATTTGTACAGTCTCTTTTTTTGTGCAAAACCAGGCTGTTGTATAAAACGTTACCTCGGTTTTGCGGAAAAACAATTAGGAGTGGTTTTGTGCGCTGCAGTTGCTGAGATATTATATCGTAGCATTGTTTGCCAACACGCTCGCATATAGTAGGGATTATTGTTAGCATGTTAAACAACAATACGAACGAACTGCTGCGAGGTCCTCTAACAACTGCGCAATTTTTTTAACTGCATACCGCTAATTGCAGCTCCCGGCCTAGCTATGAACAAAGACTGTTCTGCATTTGGCCCTTTTTTGACGTTTTGCAGTCCTTTACAACAGACAGACTGCAATATTCTTATCGAGCCTTTTGTTATATAGGCATTCATTCGATAGTCTACAGGTAGTAGCCATTGGCTCACAAATCTTTCTTCCACTTGCAAATAAGCGACAAAGGGCTTGCCGTTATTACGACATAAAGGGAAAGGGGTGGTGGCATTCGGAGCAACAGTATTTAACATATTCATATGTCATCGTTGCGATGTGCCGCAGCATGCAGGCCTTGCTAATTATCGTCAAAGCGTAGTTATTTACGTGCTATTGCGGAATCCGGAATGGCGCATTGAAATGTGTGACAGCTCTCTAATTCATTCTCGAGGCAGTCAACGCCATGCTCTTGCGTGTCCGAACCCCCTTCGCCTGAAGCCTCAACGAAGCTGCTTTGCTGAACCAACTGCAGGAACGCGCACACGACACGTTCCAGAGCGACCGGGCTGCGTAGCCTTCGCTTTACGTCAACTTGCGGCACAGTGCCCTTTTCAAACGTGCTGCGAGGAATACCGAATTTCAAATGCCTGTGCAACCGACGGCTACTTTTTCATTGTTTTCCAACCGTTTAAGGACGTCGCTTTTGTCGCTGGATGAAAATGTTTTCGTTCTTCTGACGACCACGGATCTGAGGACACGCCGCCGCGAACAGAACACACATGCACCACGCTGCACCAGTCTGCGCTGCACCGCTGCGTCACAACGCCTCCCGTCGGTTTACCCATCCCCGTTCCCATGTAATCACACCCTACGTTCTTATTGTCAGAGGTTATTCCCATGCTACCGCATCGAGCAGGTCGAGTTGCGCATAGAGTTTTTTTGTACGCATTAGAGGCCACCCAAATGACGCAACGCAAAAGTCAACATCACCGCCCACAACTCCATCAGCAGAAGTGCAGATTTAGGGCACCTGCAGCGTGGTGTTCGATATACGGATTCGATTGCGAACACGAGTTCAATACAACCCCACAAAAATGCTATAGTTTTGCCTTGGAATTCCAAAGGCATTTTTTTGCCGTTCGATATATGTAATATATTGATATACTCGGCCTCGATATACCCGGGATCGGCTGTATGTCTTACCATTTAGTGCCACGTTGCTTCAGGTTACATTGGTTGCGGTAAAGTTCACGGGAAGTTGGAATCCGTTTGCCTAAAACTAATACTTTCATTAAATTTTTATACGAACTTCGGGTAAAAATGTACGCCCTTTTTTCTGGCCTGCACGGCGGGGCAGCGTCAAGAAACTAGAACCGCGGTTGACGCACGTTCGCAATCTATACGTCTATAAGCGGTCCCGGTTTACTAAAAAGTGAAATATTAGAGTGAAAAAATTGCTTGAGTCGAAGTAGCGCAATATTTCACTCCTTGTCGGTCTCGCGAAGTTAAAATTTAATCTCCAAGTAAGCAAAGTGTTCTTCCAGTGAAATATGGTGTCAGACGAGAAGCTATAGAGGGTAATGAGTGCTAGTCACAGGATATTTATGGTTGTACGTCAGGGATTGCCCATTGCGAAGTCGAATAGGCGCCCTCAGTGCGGAGGCCATCACTGCAGTTCTCTTAAATCGGGAAGCACTCGGGAAGCGCAGGTTCCGCCCACTATCTCTCATCGCACAACATGTGTGCGTCCGGCCATGGTGCTTGTTCCGAAGAGATAAACTAGGTCAACGTCTACAGGGGTAATTCTTGGAGCTGTAGGATATATTTTGTAGTTTTGCAGGTTGACTTTACCACACTACTGCGCTGTGCGGTTCATCAATCATACACGGGCAAGCGCTCTTCATCGATGGCGCATCGATTTTTTTAAAAAGTATGCTGTGTTCTCCTAGGATACTGAAGTCAGAATGAAGGAGCCGCTCTATTTTGTTTAGTTGCTGCTGTTTTTCAGGGGGCCGCAACTGAGTACCACCATTCTGCCTCATTTACCCTATTTGATTTAACATTCTAGAAGCAGCCAGGATTCTAAGCGTAATCAAACAAGAGATATTTCGACTGCCACTGAAGAAATTTTATTTATTGTTCAAGCGAAATCAAGCTACCGTTAGGATATAGTTTTTGTGCTACCTCTGTTTGTCCGGACTATCAGGGATTCGTATCTCCGCTGTAAGATATTCACTCTTCTGGCCGCATTCGCATAGGAACGGGTGTGCCGGAGATTGTCATTGACAAGTTGATTCAGCATTTGGTATTGCTAATTTCCGGCGTTACGATATGCTTACCTGGAAAATTGAGAATATGGCAACGGAGTGAGCACGCGCCCATTTTTCTACTCTTTTTCGAAGTACATGGTGTGCCTAATCTATTCGTGAGAAATTCTTTGTCAAACCCTATTGCAGAAACTGCACCGATCTCGAGCCGTGTTCATTATCTCAATTCTGTTTGTTAAGAATTAAGAATTACCTGAAGAATTACCTGAAAAAAAAAATTCAAGACGACATACCTCCGAGCCAGGCACTACTAAACCAGCTTACAAATGTATTCTGCACCTATGATTTGAACGTTTATAGCAAGTAGGTAAACTGTATGTATCGAGTACTGAATTGAGTAATTAAACGTTTCAGCATTTGTATATGCTCTCTATAAACACTTCAATGTTCACACCATAAAATTGACAATACACCTCAACACAGTCTCCCCATGTGTGTAGAGGACGAGAATCGGGTACATTTCCACTGTTCGTGCCACCATATGTTAAACATAAAATGCATTCAATAACAGATTACGTTTAGCCGTATGATATCACTGAAATAATCCACCAATCACGATTTCAACATTTTGTGTTTTGCCAGTGCAGCACTTCTCGGCGCAGCAGTGTTTCGATTTAATTGCAGCTTTACATAGCCTTGCGTGCAATAAAATTAAGTAATTCATATTTATTGCGAAGCGTCACTAAAATTTTAAGTGAATTAACAGATTAAGCATAAGAGAGCTAAGAAATCATTTAGGTTTTCCCTTCGCCTCCTTGAAGATGCATTAAAGTGACCTTTTCAACATTGTGATTTGATGCTGCATATTGCACTTTAACTTGTATGATCTATAATCCGACAGTTTAACGAAAGCTCACACCCTTATTTCTCTTTCATAAGACAGCAGTGGAAGCGCCGCGCGGCGAACGTCACGCTTGTCTGCAGTGTGCTTTCTTGCGTCTACTGCTCCCAAAATATTGGTTTGCACCCTTTATCTTGCCCTAACATTGACGTTTTTCTTGTTCAAGCAGAGAGTACACTGGGTAAACAGGTCAGAAGTCCTCTTAATTTAGCCCTGTCCCAGTGCGTCGCTATAGCAAACGTATATAAGGCAATCGGTGGCAAGGGGATGGCGTTGTCGCGACGGGGAATACTGAAGTCGTGGTGGAGTGCGGGGAACGAGTCCTAAGAAATCCTGGTCACGTACGTTGACAGCTTGAAAAGAGGGAGTTAGGACGAAAGCATTTGGACACGCCTTCGAGGAAGAGTCAACGAACTCTTGTATCGTCGCAACACTTGTTGCAGATATGGTGCTTATGTTTCCAGATCTTTACTAACACAAAACTATTGCCCATGTTCGGGATAACGTTATGTTAGAGTAGCTGGACACCGGCTGTTTTAAAATATGGGGCTGGAAATACTGTTAGTTTCCTGAGGAGTGGGAAAGTTTCCGATACAATGATAAGAGCACAAACAATGAAGTATCCGCTGAGCTGATTCATTTAGAAAAAGTACATTTAGAAAACATATAATATCCGTTAAACACATACAATCATACATGCTATACCCTGCCATGTGTTACTCCGGTGGCCTCGACGCCTGGTGACGTGGGCCGCGGATAACGTTTCGTTCATGCGCCCACAGTTATTCACCGACTCTTTCTCCGCCTTCTTGATCGGTGATACCATATTTAAATGAAATCATAAGCTCCACAGGGAAATCTGTCGCAAACAAGGATGGTGAAGTTTCGACAAGGCGCTTTCGTCTGCCTGTTGCACGTAAAATAATTGCCATGCAGCCCATTTTCGTCAAAGCTGTTCGTTTTTACAGCGAAGCTTTATTTATTTATTTATTTATTGTGTTTATTTATTTATTGTTTATTTATTTATTTATTTTTATTTGTTTGTTTGTTTATTTATTTATTTTTCACATACTGCTAGCCTAACAAAGGTTTTGGCAGGAAAGGGTACAGTATTGAAAGGTCAACAGTGTACATGATCGTTCACACATAGTTCAAGAGTAGCCAGAGGCCTTTGCCTCGGTTGACGCAATCGTAACGATAAGACTCATGGTCCGACAAACACAATGCGACATCTTCACGAGAAGAAAATTCAAAAGCAAAAAAAAACAAGCCTACATTATTACCTAGAAAAAAAGTAATGATTAGACAACCCGGACAGAAAGGAGTCAAGGGACGTGCAATCAACAGGTTCTTGGGGTAACATATTTCATTCTCTGACAGCTTGCGGAAATCTGTGTTCTCACTGATGGCGTCTGTACCATGAAAACGCCGAGTAAGAGAAAAAAAATCGCTCACCGTTCCCGAAATCAAACCTGTGTCCGTACATCAGGAAGACGGTGTATATCCGACAGCTCTATTTCGGCGTGGCCGAAGCGGTTTAGAAAATTTTGACCCCAACCAAAAAACCTGTCACAAGAAATTTTCGCGTTCAACCATCGTCGTCGTTCGACGGATGGGCGCTTGATTTGTATTCTCGTTTCGTTTTTTTTTTCCTCATATCGTGATATGTGCCGACTCGTACTTCGTACTTACCAGGATGTATTATTATCTCGATCTTGCAAGATGCATTTCTCATTTAGATTTTTTTCCCCTGGAGCTGTTTATAATAATTCGTGTATGCTCGTGCCACTCCTTTTATTCAGCCTGAAAGGTACGGTGACAAAATTGGTACTTGCTTTATAAATGCATATAGCAGCACAAATTGAGCCGAAATATGGCCCCCTTTAGGATGACCGATACCCCGAAAACCTACGCAATTCCCACTTTTCGTTCATCATGCCCCAACTCCGAACTTTGACATCTCTCCAAATAGCCTGTGGAACTTTTGTACTGTTCATCCACCTCGAGCAATGGTAATATCATACAAATATTTTAGTTCAAGGTCAATTTTATTCTACCTAGTATTGATAGACTAGTTGGTAGTTGAACATTGCTTAGGAATTGCGCACTTTCCGCAGGGCCCACCAGAGGGACGCGGACTGGGCGCTGCTTGCGCGTCCATTTTAGCTGCATGCGTCAAGTGCATTGCGCCAAGAAACATACTGATTTATTTTTAATTAATGCTATCTATATTTTTTCTGGTTAAGCTTCAGTTCCACCGCCCTAAGAGAAAAAGAACAGTCTCTGGAGACATGTAGTAAAGAAAGCTAATTCGCCCGTAATGTTTTCTCGTGGTGACATTTGACATTATTTTAAGAGCATTTATCCTGATTCATTGCACGGTTTATCGCGCCGACGCAACGCGGGTGATAAGGCGCCCCGTAGTGGATGGCTCCGCGTTAATTTCGACTACCTGGGGATCTTTAACGTGCGCTGAAATCTCGTACGCACGGGCGTTTTTGATTGTCGCCTAACATCAGAAAAGCGGCCGCCGCGGCCGGGAATCGAACCCGCGACCTCGTGCTGAGGAGCAGCGCAACGCCTTAGCCACTGAGCCACGGCGGTGGGTGCGTTTATCTTTCCACACGGCATAGATAAGGGGTATGAGTTGATGACGAAAGGCAATTAGGTGAACATGAAAATGTTCGCTTCGCGAGAAAAGCCTAAGAGGAATCAATGATGGGCCCATGTATCCATGAGGTTTATGCCGGTGCATCCTCTACGCGGAGGCCCGTCGCCGCGAGATGCCGCAGTCTCGTCGGACACTAGTTACAGTTATACTCAGCCATAGAGCTTGAGTGCGAATGAGTGAGGGAGAAGGAATAATTCACGCTAAAATGAGAGTGCTGTTTGAATATCGCGACAAGGTACGTGGTGCTAATGTCAATATTTGTGCCGCAAAAAAGTCCTTATGAAACAAGCAAATCGATAATGCCTAGAATAAGGCTGTTCACAAATTACGCAGATTAAAGCAAATTAGGCAACTTTGGCAAAGTAAGGAGTTTATTTTTTGCATATTTATTGGGGTTATGGTTCATTTTAAATGCAACACTTTGTAATGATTTCCAGGATTATTGGTTTAACACAATGAACAAAACAAATCACAAAATGTATACACAGCGTCCTCTTAAAAAGGCACTGACGTGTATTTGTCAAGCTCCTCTTTTGCTTGCACTGCGTAGACTGGCTCCTATGAACACACTTTTTATCGTTTATCCGGGCGATAAGGCAGTGTTTATTTTGAAAAGCCTGAGAGAAGAAAAACTACCATGCGCGGTTTGCAGCAACTCCACCAACTAACCACAGTGACGTCAGGTAAAGGTGGTACGTGATTGTACGATGTCCAAGACTAGTATTCAAACAAGTTTCGGTTTCGGTTCTGTGAAACGACATGCTTGACATCAGGCGTTATCGTTGAATGGGTATTATTGATATCTCAATAATCGCCATACCGCGCTACTGTCCAGTTGTCGGCTGTAAAATGCCTCATATAAGCCTACCAGGACGGCTTGGAATCGTAACAGTCACTAGCCGAGGCCTACGCAGTGAATGAATGCCCTCCGCGTCACCGCAGATGCTCAAATGCCACGTGCGCTTTCCCATTTTCGGAGCTTGCCTCACTCGTGCCTGTATCGTAAAAAGTGTGTCCTCACCAGGCCAAGCTTGTGGTTATTCTGGCCGGCGCCCACTGCGCAGAAGCAGTTAGTACTTATGGCAACAGCACGCAGACGAGAACTCGTTAGCGCGTCAGTGTCAGTCTGCGGGCGTTCTGCGAACTCGCTTGGGGAGCAATGAAAGTCACGGCCAAAAAAATGGTTAATTAAGTATAGAAAACGTCGGCCGAAAACGAAAAAAATCGACTTACGAAAAAAAGATGTAACCTCAGGGATTCGAACTTGCGACTTGCAAAATAGCATACTCAGCGCTCCAGACCACTCGGCCAGAAGTAAGCGGTGCTGCGGGGGAAAATATAAGGTACGTAATGTATAAGCACCTTACATTTTTGTTGAGGTTTAGCATTTCAAGCAGCCTAGATGACTATTTGTTGTATAGCGCTTGTGCAGTAAGCGTCCCCCAAAATGCCACAAACCTCACGTCTAGCAATTGCATTTCTTAGACGGAATAGCGTTAGCAGATGTGTGGTCGTGCTAATGACCGCTGTTCGTGTTCACCCAGCGCAAAAATGTGCTTTCTGCACCCTGATGTTGCGCTGTACGGTAAAAGTTTCAGTTTATATTATTTCCTTATCACCTATATTAACTTCGCTGACACTTTTCCCGCCTTCAATTGGCCATATATTTTCCTACTAGCGTACCAATCAGCGAAGCGTCGTATCTGCCCTTGTGCAGCATTGTGTGGAGCGACCTGGCTTGATATAGTGTACAAACTCTGGGCTACGCCGTGAACAATAGCATTACCCCAGAACGGAGACTTGGTGCTCTGCACTTAAAGTCCGCGAAAGAACGTTCGCAATACAAACAAAAAGTACCAAAAACAGCGAATCGTGTAACGTCCTGCCTTTTGACAAAATCTGCCATTTTGCGGAAGGAGCACCGTAAATTCTTATACTAGCGTAAATGGAGATAATGGGTGCAATAGAACAGAAATTTGAAAAACGGAAAATCCAGAAATCGAAAAAAAATTTCACAAAAATAAAGTGAAAAATTCAAATACATGCAACTTATACATCTCCCCCCAAGACCGAAGTATAGAAAAAAAGTCTGCAAAAACAAACTACAAATTAAAAAAAATACTGAGTGCAGAACTGTTTAACGCCCTGCACATTCACAAAAATACAAATTTTGTGGAAGTAACACCTTTCATTGTTATAATAGCGTAATTGGAGATAATAGGGATTACGAAATTGTGAAAATCCAAAAGTTAAAGAACCGAAAAAATCAAATTTTCACAAAAATGACCTCCCAAAATGTAAAGTCTGCATTACACATCTCCCCCCAAACCTGAGGAATAAATGAAAAAACTGAGCAAGAGAAAGTTCAAACTAGATATAAACAAAGACTAAAAGGGCGAAAGGTGTAACATACTGCATTTCCACAATTTCATGACACTAATTTAGCTCCGCTGGCTGCCAGTGTGAGCTTGGGAGGGGGAGGGTCGAGACAGGCATCGTCAAGGCCTATCTTTCAGGAATA
Organism: Haemaphysalis longicornis; assembly: GCF_048455015.1. NCBI lineage: Eukaryota > Metazoa > Arthropoda > Arachnida > Ixodida > Ixodidae > Haemaphysalis > Haemaphysalis longicornis. The sequence goes on from NW_027526361.1 coordinate 217,919,059, forward strand.
GAAGCGGGCAATACAATTGGCAACAGCGATGAAGTGGAGTTGTGAGTATTGGAACAAACGAGAGAATTTGTAGGGATTGAACGACTGAAGCAAAGATCCGCATATTGATCCTGCATTTCTAACTAGCATTTATCTACTTGAAGAAAATGTAGTTGTGCCCAATGTCAGCTGAAAACTTCTAACAGCCGAGACACAGTCATATCGGCGTCTCGGCGACGTTCCTATAAACGTATGAAAGAGCTGTGTTTGTGCCGGGTATCTTCAGTCCGCCTCGAAGAGTGGAACCCGTGCGTGGGCCAACGAATGCGAAACAAACAAACGGCGTTGGTTGTGGCGCTGAGTTCGCGTGGTAACTCAACAATTTACCTTTACCGTTGTTCATAACATATATGTCTGTGAGTTGTAATTCGTCTTTTTGTAGTTGTTTCTGTGATGTACTTTTGCAAGTGAAAATATTTGTCGTCTGCTGTTTGGTTCGTTGAAGGCATGGTAACACGTCCTTAAAAAATTGATACATTTCATTGCATTCTTTAGAGAACGGCCAAAAATTACTAACCCCCAGTAAAAGTATATTGATGTTCCCCCTCCTCGGTACCTCCTCCTTCGCTGACTGTGCACCCGACACAGTGGGGTTCTTTTTTAAAATTCCTATTTATTCATCGTTGATTGTATTGAATTTATTGTCAGCCCTATTCGCCGTAGTTTTGAGTGCTTCCGCACAAACAATGAACACAGTGAGCACTACTAAATGCACAAGCTTGTAATGTAACAGCAACGATGCTGCAGCAAAGTTGGAGTGTCTTGCATGCCAGAGATACAAGAAAACCCACTTTTCTCGGCATCTCGTTTTGTACATCCGGGTTTGGGACACCACCGCTGCCACATTTCACGACAAAAAAAAAAAAAACTCCGCTAGCAATAACGGTCCCGCCGGGTGTGCAATGCGTATTAAAAATATATGAGTGCTTTTTCAGGACTCCAGAACCGGCCGGTTTTTCCGAGTGTGTTGGCAGCATAACGTTGCAATAGTAATGCCTGAAATTCGAGATTCGTTACTGTGCGAGTACTTTATTAAACGTTTTAAAGAGACGTTACGTCGCGAGGTTTTCGCCCGCTTGGCGCTTCTCGCACTGGCGGCTTTCAGAATGTGCATGTATGCAGGAAGGCAGGCTTGCGCCCATTCCCTTGTGAACAAATACATAGTGACTCCAGAGGAAACCAAGATGGGCCCACAAGGAAGAGGACGACACAGCAGTGACCTTGCCATTTTGTTTGTGCCCATTTTTCTCTCCAGTCACTATGGGTTTCAGTCAGAGACTCCCAGCTTAACACACTAGTGTTGGATCGATACTTTTCGATTATCTTAATGAAGGAAGTTTGGCAACATCTAGCGTACCAAAGGGCTAATTCTCAATAAGAACTGAAGCAGCCTGGGTGGCAGCAGTGGCACATACAGGGCGCTTTAATGTTAATCATGGTTCACATCGATCAACAGTTAAATTACCCCTGTGACTGCGGTATTACCGGCAACGTTTCAAAGCCTCCCCTGAAACCGTATTTTACTTTGCAGGCCCAAAATTCAAAGGTCCAACCATACCACGTGCACTGTCTCATTCCGGGTCTTACCGCGAGAGCGAAGTTGTAATCTACCAACTGCCACAGGGTAAAGTGCAGTGCACCACATGATGGCGGATGGAGTGCGCTGCTCCTTAATCGAAAATGTGAGCGAGGATGCAATTACTCGTTTCCAATTACGGTGCAACATTTTAGGTATTGTACCCTCAGAGTGCAGCAGCATTCATTACACTCCCCATTTCTTTTGCTCTCACCTTTGGGTGTTCATCATTTGTTATTTAAGTACCACTTGCAGCGGCACTTTGCAGACGACATTGTTTTGTTCAGTCAGACCACTCGGATATTTCACAGCATGCTTCACCAATTGTGCTCAGAAAGTTTTGTTTCAGGCCTAAAAATAAAGACAAAATCAAAAGCTATGTTCAATAAGCATGCCCAGAAGCGTGACTTTGATGTCGGTAACCAAGTCTTGGAAACAGCAAGCGATTATGTCTATCATGAGCAAGTGATCGGAGCTGATTCAAATAACAGAAAAGAAGTTACCTTGAGAATAAGCATGGGGTTGGCTGCTTTTGGTAGACATTTTCATATCCTGAATAGTAGGCTTCCTCTGTTACTCAAAAAGCTGGTGTATTGTATAACCAATGCGTTCTTCCAGTAATAACGTATGGTGTAGAAACGTGGGGCTCTACCCCGTACGAAAAGCGACTTGGAACTTACATCGGCCCAACGGACGGTGTAAAGAACAATGCTTGCGTGACGTTCCGCTGAGTGATAGCAAAACAGCCTCCTGGATTAGCGCACAGACTATGGAGGAATATATTCAAGTTCACATTAAGCGGAGGAAATGGGCATGGGTTGGTAACGTCATGCAGATCAGGAACAACAGGTGGACCATCCGTTTAATGGAGTGGCAAAATACTGTAAACGCAATAGGAAACGGCCAAGGACTCGATGGAGGAATGAACTACGAAATTTTGACGGAAGGAGGGGACGCAGCTTGCAATCGATAGGCATGGCTAGAGATATTTAGGAGGAGGCCTTTCGTCCTGCTGTGGACAAAACAAGGCAAGTGATGATAATAATGATTGTTACTCCGTGTGGCGAATTTTTAATTACCTCTTCAGATTTACAAAAGTTAGGGTGGTCTGCTCGCTACTGAATGACCACTGGCGGGGTATTAATCATTGAGGTGGGCTCAATCTGCGTTGACTTTTAGGCGCCTCACTCACCGGTGGCTACTTGGGGCGGCCGGAGGTCATGCAAGACTTTGTTTGGAAGATTAAACGGACGACGACAAAAAATACAATGTTCTTTAGTATTAAAGAACTGGGTTCAGGAAATTCTCTCAAGTTCTTATCATAACCGAAACCTGTATTTTTAGCAAAAAAAAATTTCGAAGAACTCAAAGGTCTTACGACAAGTTGTCGCTGTGACGCAGTTAGAGGAATATCTAAACACTCGGAGCGATTCAATTTGCCAAGGTGTGTGGCCGGCGAAACAGTAAACGCTGCCCCAGTGATGGGCGAGGACACATATATAGGTCGCTCGTGTAAGAATTCTTTCCTTTTTGAGATGAGTGTGATGATGGCTTTGTGGTGACTGGGGTACCTCACATGGACACATACCTTGAAGCTTGCCACTTCCTCATTCTCGAAGGACAGGAACAATACTCCAAGCTGCTCATCTATTCGTTGCTTCATGTCGTAGAGTTTCAGTTTTTGTATAATTATTTACGTACGAGAGTCAATCGCAAACTCTGCACCTGTATCTAAGTGTTTGGTTACAAACTGCTTCGCCATGACCGAAATCTTGGTTAAAGCTTATTTGTGTGGCTCTTGTGACTTTTTGCATTGTTCCCTTCTTTGCGAAGAACTTCATCACTTTGTTCGGCTTAGCGCCTACAATCGCCTTTTTGTGTAAAATTGATTTTATCCAGCCTGTCTTGACAACTGTGCCAGCTTTTTGGGCGTGTGGAGCTTTCTGATTTCAAATATTCACATCATGTCCTACTTAACGCATGCGTTGAGAATATCCCGAGCCCTCGTCTCTTGGTGCAGCCATCCTACGACTCTGTTCACATTGCTCTTTCTTTTCTTGTTTTTTAATGGCATCTTTGTTGAGCTGATCTAAGAAACAATACCAACAATACTTCCAAAGGCAGCCAATGACCGGTGTTTGGCCACTTCTCATAGGCCCATTGCTCCTCAAAACACGTAATTTTATGTGGTCTTCGGGTAGCACTAGTAGAGCGCTCATGGCCTGCTAGGTTCTTCACAGCCGAGGTAGATTGCCCATTGTTCTGTAATGTGTCACATGTCGTATGTCATTATGACACTGATTTTGTGACTTTACTGTGAATGTCTTAAAGCAAGACATGTAAAAGTTCATCTAGTTTGTGTGGGAAGCGCAAATCTAAAGGGGGCCGAAATTTATATCATGGTGCAAAGGGGCATTTTAAATTCATGCCGATTCCCCACAAGCGCAAGTTGCATACGTTGTTTTAAGATCATCATCATCACCACCACCACCATCGTGGTCATCATCATCATCACGAACCTATGTACGCCCACTGCGGGGCAAATGCCTCTCGCATTAATCTCCAAATATCCCGGTCCTGTGCTAACTGCGACCAATTTATCCCCGAAAACCTCTTGATCTCATTTGGCCACCTAACGTTCTGCCACCCCCTCCCACGCTTGCCTTCTCTAGGTATCCACCCTGTCACCATTAATGACCAATTGTTATCTTGCCTTCGCAGTACGTGCCCTTCGAACGTCCATTTCTTCTTAATTTTTATTAATATACCCAAAACAAGCGTTTGCTCCCTGACCCACTCTGCTCTCTTTTTGTCCCTTAATGTTTCACCTATCCCCTCCCGTTCCATCGCGCGCTAAGTCGTGCTCAATTTCACTTAAACCCTTTTAGTGAGCCTCCAAGTTTCTGCCCCGAAGGTGAGTACCGGTGAGATTGAGCTGTCTTACACTTTGTTCTTCAGGGACAATGGCAGGCTGCCATTCATTATATGAGAATGCCTGCCGAATGCACTCCACCCGGCCGTGATCGTATAGTGGTTAGTACCTTGCGTTGTGCTTTAAGATAAACGCCGTTTTTTGTTGGGGTATGCAATACAGAAAAATCTAGCGATCTCGTGATGTGATTTTTCGCTCGATAATAGTTTGCATTGTGCAACTTTGCGCCTCACACAAAAATGGGTAATAAGCACCTATGGAAAAATATATGGGGGGCTATCACCGCCTATGGGCCCCTATGACCACCCATAAAAGGGCATAACATAGGATATAGCCAGTTATTGAAATATTTATGTGTGGTAGGCCATGGCGTCTAAAACGTAAAGTTCTCCATAGACGTCTATAAAACATATTATTATGTTTGAGCTGCAAAGCCAGCGATATCCAGGTTGTTTAACCAAGCTAAACAAATATGTACGTCTTAGGTTCCATAGACCAGCCGTGCCAAAGCATTTGCGCTGGCTATAGAACGTTGTTTAGCTTTCCGTTTATAGAATTGGAACCATTTACCTGTCCTTGGCCAACTATTGGAAAGAATTGGCCCTGAAACTAAAGACACGCAGCCATAAAAAGCTCCTGAAGCTGGTTATGGAGCAATATATGACGGCTAGAATTTAGGCATACGGCCATTTATTAACATTTAGCTTGGCTTTAGAAAAGTGTTTTGTAAAGAACCTACAAACCCACAACCATAAAAGCTTCCTAACTCGGCGAATCTAACCGTTTATTAAAAAGTGTTGTCCCATAGAGCTATAAATATCGTAACCATGAAAGCGTATTCAGCGGATATTAAAACGATTTATGTGGCGAAATATATATATTCATAGTTTACCCACATCCACGGTGTAAGATATATTATTAGGTGTGGACACAGGTTACAAAACGAACGTGTGCTCTTTGTTTTGATAAAGTCGCCAAACTGGCGCCGCTGAGACCGTTGATTGCAGCGCCCTCTAGCGGCAGAGAAAAGAAGCTGCCCGAGCGCCGCCCACTCGGAGGTGTTCGGATCTCTTCGGCTACTTCTCGGCCCTCCTCGCCAGCTTCCGTAACCGGTCGTCTCCTCGATTTCCGCTCGCCGCAGCTTGGCTGGTTCCGCCGACCGAGGGTGCAGACGATAATTGGAAGAAAGCCGTGCGAAAGCCTTTGCGCTCAGCCCAGTGTTTGAACGTGTTCCAAGCATGTGTTTTGAGTCGGTAACAATCTAAAGAAGGTATAAAACACTAAACCGAAGGGAATGTGTGCCTTGGTAGCCGTTGCGCGCTCAAACAAATTAGATTTTATGGTGTGCTTTTTATAATGAAAAAATGCGCTAACAGGACGGGACTGAGGGAAGGAAACACAAAACAGAGCAGACTAGCAAACTGAGTTTATTGACCACAGCATATATACTACCACTTATCGGCACGTGGGCAATCAACAGGGAAAGATAAAACACACATCACTAAACGCACAAGCAGACACATATCGGTCAATAGTCCAGGAACGCGATTTCTTTGGTCGATAGGGATATCGACGCAACGCTTATGCAATTATCATCCGCATGCGCAATTTCTCGTGCTTCTATAATCTCCCGCGTGAGCGAGTCACGGCTCTTGGCAATCACCTCGGTTTTGTTAAAAAAGGGGTAGCAATTTCTACAATCACGGCAATGAATAGCTAGATGCCCATTGTTAGAGTTCCGGACGTTATTTCTATGTTCTCGTAGCCTATCGTTAACGCATCTGCCGGTTTGGCCGATGTATACTTTTTTACAAAAAAGAGGAATCTTGTACACTACTCCTTCGATGCAGTCATCGAACATGGTGCCGTGCTTAGTGCGACAGTCACTCTCCTTCTTGGGTCCGCAATTAATCTTCCGACAAAGCTTGGACAGCTTGTCAGGCGCTGAAAAGGCTACTTTGCCGCCGGTGCGCATGGCAATCCGCTTCAAGTTGTGGCTTAGCTGATGGATGTAGGGGATCACTGCGGTTCTTTGTTTGCGTGCAGGATCCGCCGTACCAGCTGTGCACGTGACACCACGCGCTGCCAGCTTAGCCTCCTTGAGTGCCTTTTCTGCCACCGCCACAACAAGGTGTGAGGGGTAACCTGCCTCGGATAACCGCTCTGCCTGAGCAGTTAGGCTTGCCGTCATCTTGTGCGGACAAGATTTGGAGAGGGCGTTTTTAATGCACAGGGAGGCGATGCCTCTCTTCACCAGTTTCGAGTGGGCCGACCCAAACGGGAGGAGCGGTTTATTTGCCCGAGGGGCATAGGACCAACAAACATGATTGCTGGCGAATTGGAGATCCAAGTCTAAAAAACGAATGTGGGCATCGTGGGGTAATTCGCTAGTGATACCTAAGGGCAGGAGGTGATTACGAAAAAGCGCTATGGCTCGCTCAGCGGGGTTTGTGCAACTGGGGCCGGGAGGGTCTAAAATCAAGAGGTAATCATCTACGTACCTGAACACTTTAAGCACATTCGTGTCAGCAAGGCATTCGTGAATTTCTCTGTCCAAATGTGCGAGGAATAGGTCACTTAATATAGGCGCTAAGCAAGAGCCGATGCAAACTCCGTTCCTTTGTATGAAAGTTTCATCATTAAAACAAACAAATGTGGATTTTAGGTACATGGACAAAAGTTCTAAAAAACCCCCGGCCGTCGTCCCTGCATTATTTAAAAAGGCAACACCATGTTGGTCCATACATTCCCGTACGCAGGAAAGCAGAGCGTCGTGAGGTAAAGAGTAGTAGAGGTCTTTTATGTCAATTGAGCAGGCAAAGAGGCCCCTGTCGGAGTTAAGTTTAAGAAAATCAGTAATAGGTGTAGAGTTTTTAACCTGAAACGGGTCGTCAATAGTTAACATAGCCATGCTATCTTGGAGGTACTTGGCAATTAGTTTTTGCCAGGTACCGATTTCTGAAACTATCGCCCTAAAGGGCCGGTCCACCTTATGGGTTTTAACGCTAAAAAAGACCTCGAGGTTAAGCTTCTTCGCTTTGTCTAAAGAACACCCTAGTTCTTCTAGACCAATGGAAAGGCATAGCTTTTTGGCCTTGCTTTTGACCTTCGATAGGACAACATGGTTACGCCGCTCGAACACAGAATCCAACACAGCACGGGCTTTGTCCGGGCTTTGTTTGTGGTTATGACAAAAGAGTTGTACCTAGACAAAGCCCGTGCTGTGTTGGATTCGGTGTTCGAGCGGCGTAACCATGTTGTCCTATCGAAGGTCAAAAGCAAGGCCAAAAAGCTATGCCTTTCCATTGGTCTAGAAGAACTAGGGTGTTCTTTAGACAAAGCGAAAAAGCTTAACCTCGAGGTCTTTTTTAGCGTTAAAACCCATAAGGTGGACCGGCCCTTTAGGGCGATAGTTTCAGAAATCGGTACCTGGCAAAAACTAATTGCCAAGTACCTCCAAGATAGCATGGCTATGTTAACTATTGACGACCCGTTTCAGGTTAAAAACTCTACACCTATTACTGATTTTCTTAAACTTAACTCCGACAGGGGCCTCTTTGCCTGCTCAATTGACATAAAAGACTTCTACTACTCTTTACCTCACGACGCTCTGCTTTCCTGCGTACGGGAATGTATGGACCAACATGGTGTTGCCTTTTTAAATAATGCAGGGACGACGGCCGGGGGTTTTTTAGAACTTTTGTCCATGTACCTAAAATCCACATTTGTTTGTTTTAATGATGAAACTTTCATACAAAGGAACGGAGTTTGCATCGGCTCTTGCTTAGCGCCTATATTAAGTGACCTATTCCTCGCACATTTGGACAGAGAAATTCACGAATGCCTTGCTGACACGAATGTGCTTAAAGTGTTCAGGTACGTAGATGATTACCTCTTGATTTTAGACCCTCCCGGCCCCAGTTGCACAAACCCCGCTGAGCGAGCCATAGCGCTTTTTCGTAATCACCTCCTGCCCTTAGGTATCACTAGCGAATTACCCCACGATGCCCACATTCGTTTTTTAGACTTGGATCTCCAATTCGCCAGCAATCATGTTTGTTGGTCCTATGCCCCTCGGGCAAATAAACCGCTCCTCCCGTTTGGGTCGGCCCACTCGAAACTGGTGAAGAGAGGCATCGCCTCCCTGTGCATTAAAAACGCCCTCTCCAAATCTTGTCCGCACAAGATGACGGCAAGCCTAACTGCTCAGGCAGAGCGGTTATCCGAGGCAGGTTACCCCTCACACCTTGTTGTGGCGGTGGCAGAAAAGGCACTCAAGGAGGCTAAGCTGGCAGCGCGTGGTGTCACGTGCACAGCTGGTACGGCGGATCCTGCACGCAAACAAAGAACCGCAGTGATCCCCTACATCCATCAGCTAAGCCACAACTTGAAGCGGATTGCCATGCGCACCGGCGGCAAAGTAGCCTTTTCAGCGCCTGACAAGCTGTCCAAGCTTTGTCGGAAGATTAATTGCGGACCCAAGAAGGAGAGTGACTGTCGCACTAAGCACGGCACCATGTTCGTGGACTGCATCGAAGGAGTAGTGTACAAGATTCCTCTTTTTTGTAAAAAAGTATACATCGGCCAAACCGGCAGATGCGTTAACGATAGGCTACGAGAACATAGAAATAACGTCCGGAACTCTAACAATGGGCATCTAGCTATTCATTGCCGTGATTGTAGAAATTGCTACCCCTTTTTTAACAAAACCGAGGTGATTGCCAAGAGCCGTGACTCGCTCACGCGGGAGATTATAGAAGCACGAGAAATTGCGCATGCGGGTGATAATTGCATAAGCGTTGCGTCGATATCCCTATCGACCAAAGAAATCGCGTTCCTGGACTATTGACCGATATGTGGCTGCTTGTGCGTTTAGTGATGTGTGTTTTATCTTTCCCTGTTGATTGCCCACGTGCCGATAAGTGGTAGTATATATGCTGTGGTCAATAAACTCAGTTTGCTAGTCTGCGCTGTTTTGTGTTTCCTTCCCTCAGTCCCGTCCTGTTAGCGCATTTTTTCATTATGTCAAGAAACCAACTAGCCCCCCAGATAGCTTTGGTGCTTTTTATGCTTGCGTAAAGAAAAAAATGGGGTGCAAATGTTTTATTGATTACGTTCTGAAACGGATGGCAAGAAAACGTGACAGTAATCAATGTTACCTGAGATCCTAAACGAATGAATGCGTGCTCAGCAGCCATCCCCAGCAGAAAATGATGCTACTTGCGGTCAGCATTTTTTTGAGAGTGCGGTTGCGCGAAAGGGTTCTTTTTGTTGTTTTGAGGGGATGTACTACTGAATGTGGAAGAGGTACGCGCTCGCAAACGATGCAGTGCCGTCTACTTTACCGTTGGCTACATCACCCCAAGCTACTCCATACAAGCAGCGGCAAAAGAAAGCGTCCGCTGCCTGAAAAACGCTCCGACATACAAGGAAAGTAGGCAGTTTGTGAAATTGATTAAACTGGCGGTGAGTACGCGGATGTTTCTTCGTCGTAAATGACGTTGCACAACTGGGGCTCCAGCGGAGACGCATCGATTTTGTCAAACTCACTGCCGATGTCCAATATTCTCAGGAGCTGCGCGCGCGTTTTAATGAACTTAGGACGCCCGAAATCTCGCAGCTGTTTAAACAATGCATTAAATAACGCGTTAAGATCGCGTTGTGTTAGCTCACACTGTGAGCTCAAACAATGTTGTTTTACACGCATGCCGCAGGTGCCTGCGAACCACCTGGCTTCGGGCTTGAAGCCGATTGAAGCCTCGCTTCAAGTCGCTTGAAGCCTCGGTCGCTTCGAAGCTTAGTTAGGAGTTCTGCTACGAGATGTCATTTCAATCAAAGGTCCACGCGCGGCGCCACGGCGTTACCAACTCTATTTGACAGATTTTTGGGCGGCAGTGTCCACACCTAAAAGTATATCTTACACCGTGCCCACATCTTTGAAGACAGATTTATTTCTCGGAGCCTCAAACAGGTTATAAAAAAGTGCTTGCCCATGAAGTTATAAATAGCGCAACCAAAAAAGCTCATTCAGTTGGTTTCAAAACGATTTATCACGCGAAATCCATATACTTGACATTTAAATACATCTATTAAAACAGATCGAATAAAGGTGACGATGTTGATTAGCGGGTTATATAAAAGTTGAATAGCACTTATCACTGATTAAACCAACAATACTTACGAACTCAAATTGACGGCAGCTGCTGACATTCAGGTTGCAACTTCAGACAGCGCGCGTCGTCAAAGCTCGCAAATGATTATTTAGTGCCTAGAATATACTAAGCACTAAATGAACGTCGACCCAGGGACGCAAGTTCGGAGTAATCTGCTGGTGTCTCCTCTGCAGGGGCAGGTGAAAAAGCGGCCTTCCCGGAAAACTGGGCGCTCAGCATGCCGGGAAACTAAAAATAACCTTGGTAGTGGAAATAACTTTTGCGGAGCCGGCTACCTGCGGACGCGGCTAGGAATATAGTGGCTGATGCAACGACGGGCTTAGCTCCTTTCGGGTAGACCAATTAGAGATTAGCCGCGGAGTAGGGAGAGATTGAAAGAGAGAAAACATGGTCAGCCTGCCGGTGACCATGGCAGCTCTTTCCGCGAGACTCTTCTGGGTCTGCAAGTCCAAGCTGACAAGCGCTTTCTCCCAGAGCTCGCCTCAGGGGATCAAGGGAAAGGGGTCTTGAGAGCATGCCTATATGAGATGGGCGACTGTTTCCGCACCAGTCTCAGGGTAATTGGGTGACGGATATATATTCGGGTGAATATGGTGCAGTATGGAGCGACATGGCAGCGTGTTCGTCTGTAGTAGGTGACACAGACGTTCTTCGGCATTAGTACGATCCCGATGTGCGGGCGGATACATTCGGCGGGAGAGTGGTAGTGTGCGGTAATTTCTTGATAGCTTAAAGGGGCACTGACACAAAATTTTGAAGGCGAGATAACTTCGGAGATAGATTGGTGGGAACACATATACATCATCTGCAAAATATCAACGGCGAATACAGCCTAGAACATATTTAAAGGGGCCCTGAAAGGCGTTTTGAGCACACTAAATTGACTAGCGCAATCGTTAGATTGGGTCGTCAACATCATCTGTGCCAAGTATTACTCTTTTACGCGCAGCGGAAAGCTCACACTTTTGTTGCAAAGTTTGTCGCTTTTTTCTCACCCTTTCCTTCGTGTTTTTGGACGCCGCCATCTTCACATGTCTACATCATCGATTCCCAGATGTTCGTCATGAGCTAGACATCCTGCTATTGGGCGGCTTTTTCACGCACTTCCGGCAAAGAGATGAGTCGTCTGCTCAGCGTCGGCTCGCCGGCTGATCTGCCAGCGGAGTGCCGGAGTGCTTGGACATTTTACGACAAACGAAACAAGTGTAAACAAACGCTTAACCGTTTGTACTGAATGCAACAGGGCCATAACACGACATGAATATTCTCTTAAGTACGTTCCATAAAGAAATCGTTGAAGCCCCGTGACACTTCCTTCTTGCAATCGCAGAGAACGCCCTGAGCCGAATGCCCGGGTTTGACGCATACATTTTATTCAACTTCCAAACAATCCAGAGATGCGTTTCGAACGAACACAACGTCACAACATGCGTTGCAAGTCCGAACCGTGATTAACAGACGATGGGTTGCCTCCTCCTGCCCCTCGTAAATTCGGCACTCACCTCGCGCGCGGTTGGCGGGGACGAACAGCAAGTCACTTAACTCTGGCGCACAAGCCGAGATGGCTTTTACCCACGCACACTGCACATACGCCATGCGAGGTTGAGTCGTACGCCGCTGGAGAAAGATAATGCAGACCATGGGAAGCACTGTCCACCCGCAGAAGCACAACGTCGCATTTCATCGCGAAACAAAGGCGTCCACAACACACACACCATCGCCTCCTGTAATGCCAAACGCATCTCGCACTTCCAAATGAGAGTGAGTAGTATGCCTGCAGTGCCCATATGCCGCGAGGTGGGGCCCCAAGCTGAACCGGGATCACGCAACCGTTACTGACTTCTAGAGCGGTTTGTGCCTTGTTGCCAGGGCAACCGATGTTTGATATTGTCAAAGAAATGGTGCTTTCTCCAGCGCTAGACAGCTCAGAGCCGCGGCGGAACATGTTTTGCCAACGTTGCCGCTCTCCACCACGCGTCGCCCCAAGCTGAACTGCGTTTTGTGCACGGGTTCTGTATCAGTTTAAAATGTCTTTTTCACATGCCGCCGCCAGGAATTACCACCGCCACAAAATAAGACCCTGCACCAGCGGGGCCACATCTGATACGGCGCTTTTTGGATAAACAGTGCGCTGTGCATCCAAGGGAGCGAGCGCAGGATCCTCCCCGTGCGGCTGCGAGTTCGCCGCCGATAAAGAGTCGCGTGCCGCCGATAGCAAAGTTCAGCAACGTACACCGCGAAAGGGCAAGGCCAGGCCGCCGCACACATGCGGCCAGATTTTTCGTTCGCTTTTCCAGCCTTGAGCGGAGTGCCGGATTCATGGTGTCAACAAAGCTTGCCCGTAGCAGACGGCTGTGTGAGCAGCACAATAGCGGAAGTACGTCACCGCCGAGGAGCGCAGCATCATGGGAGGGAAGGCTCGCTCACCGTCAACAGCGGAGAGTAAGTTGAAACGAGGAGGAAACGCGGCGCGACGATAATGCGCGGTTTTTGATTTACGATTTCTCAGCTAATACTTATCGCTTCAACAAAATTCTTGCGGGAGGAGATTGCTAATACATTGCTTTATTTGGTTACATGTACATCCACGCATCGGCGGAAGGTATTTCAGGACCCCTTTAAAATCAATTTTGAAGTGTGCGAAACGCAACCGAGCAGCGCCAGCAGAGGACCACGCGCAATTGTAAATAAACAACATCCAAACACGTCACGAGTTTGTGTTTGCCGCTTCCGCACTGCCGTCGCTTTTCGCCGGCTCTCCCGGCTCGCCGCTCCAATCGGAGGGCCGGAGGGCGGAGCTTCTGCTCTCGAGAACGAACGACGCGATCGTTGCCGGCGGCGGCGCCGTGAATTCGTCAGCTCATCGGGCAGCTTGTAGCGACCAAAGTTCTGCAGCGATTCCAGGCACTCTGTTTCTATTACTTTTGATTTACATCGGACGCGAAAACGCGCCGGAGGTACGAAAAGCCCACTGAGCTAGCCGCACGGTCGCTGTGCAGGCGGCGGCCACGGCCGCGAAGTGGCCCAGGCCAACGCAGGTAGCTCGAGTGATAGCTTGTTACCGCTGCACGAAATTGTCCCCAAGTCCCGACCATGGTGGCTTACATGAGAAAGGAGTTAATGATGCGATGGCGGGTTGCCTTAAAAATTGTCATCTGCACCGCTTACGAGAGCGGCACTCGAATAACCGCCGCAGTGCTGAGCCGAACACATCTGTAGGCGGACCTGTAGGCAGACCGGCCGGCTGCTCCCAGCGCGCGTCTTGCCACCCACCGTCTCGAGCGTCGCGCGTCGTTCTTCAGCCGCGGTAGCATCTGCACTCGCAGCGCCTGCGTCACATCCACGGTCGCTTTTTAATTAAGCGTCTCGCGAGATCAGTACGTGGGGGCATTCGCAGAAACTGCCGTCGATGCGGATTCGACAGTGCTACGGCAGCTCTGCTCTGTGATATCCCTCCGACGGTCACGTGGCCAGCTTTGTTCACACAAAATCCGCAAAATCCATCGTTTCGCGGCACTCGCTGAAACCGAAACTGCGACTGGCCGCATTGAAAATTCCTCTAATTAAACAACCGTCGCACGCTGAAGCAAATGAGGTTTCTACAGGTTATAAGTAGGTCACTAGCTACTTATCGCAACAAAAAAAAAACAAGATGCAAAATTTTTGTGTCAGTGCCCCTTTAATAAGCTGTCTCGGGCTGATCGGGCTCCATGTAAGGGGACGGGGCTTGGTCCTGCTCGGTTCGTGAGCTCTCTAGCTGCTTGGTTGACCGCCTCATTACCCCCAACCCTGTATGGGACGGAGTCCAGATCAATTCCACTTCTGTGTTAGGGGAAATTTTGTACGAGAATTTTGAGTGCCTGCTGGGAAATAGTCATTTTGGCGGAGAGGAACAGGACAAAAGCGATCCACTTCAGACCACTTGGGCCCTCAGCCAAGTGACAAAATCGCAGGGGTGACTCCTTTGCTTTGTGTCTTATTTTTAGATGTGTTTTTTTTGACGGCCTAATTTTTGGCGATGTGTACAAAAGAAAGATTTTGCTGGAGGAAAGGAGGAAAGGGGCCAGGGCTGTGTTAGTATCCGCGCGCAGGGCAAATAGTTACAATTTCTCTTTGTGTACTGAGAACAGATATTGTTCCTCGGATGAAGAAATCAAAATGTTAAGCAATGTTTTATTTACCAAATAAACATAATTACCAGCGAACAAGTTAGAAGGTTGAAAGATGCGTGCGTAGCTCCGCAGTATTTCCTATAGCGCCATCAAGCCCTTATACCTGCATGTGCTCACTTAGCCACATTCCGTCTCCTCGCATTTTTACGCGTGTATTGCGTGTTTTCTTGCTTTGTGCTAGGAATTTCTTATTCAACGGCAAATGGTTCGTGTAGACGATGAGACGACAAGCAAATCGCCGCTCTTCGGTGCCTTAACTGCCCAGTGTTTATGGCGTCTGTGTTTCGATTAATTCAACATGAAGTGTATCGAAAATGGGTACCTGCGATTCAGTATAATCAGCTGCGTCTGCTCTCCTGCTTTATTGACTTCGCCCACGACATCTTTTTAGGAGTTCGGGAAGTTCGGGAAGGTCAGTCTATCTCTAATAAGAAAACACTGAATTAAGAATATTGCGTACGATATTACCAAATGCCTTTTGCGTAGCTCTATTATCAGAATGCGCATTTTGCGCCGTTGCCTTAAATAGATGAGATGTTTCTTGTCTCTGTTGCTTTTTTAGCAATCGCCGCTTTTTTAGATCGTAGCAAGCTTAACTCTGCTGATTTTAGTTGTGTGCTGCCGTAGTAGGTATGCAGTCAGTTTCCATCTGAGATTAACCTCATTGTCATGAGCCTAGTCAGGCGAACCGGAGTATAAAGGCTCCTCCCATGGCCTTCGAATGGCTTGTTTTCTCCAAGTCCTGATCTATGTACGCACCACAGTATTTTGATCGCGTCTCTGCACCCAGCCAGTGGCTTCCGCAGGATCGAATTTCGATGAAGCAGGAATCGGAGACAACAGGGAACCAATAACGTGATATAAAAAAAACTGCGAAACAAGAAATCAGATTGAATTTTAAATAATAAAGCCAGCAGCAGGATTACTGTACACACCCTTGAGATAGTTTTAATTATTTTTATTTTACTTGAGGGCATTGTGAAAATAATTTATTGAAAATACGCGGAGCAGAGAACAAGCCGTTTAAGCTTTGTGCACAGCTTGCAAAAGAATCAATAGCTTCCCGCGTTGCGGTTTTTCGGGAGAAGAAGCCTTGAACCGGTACGAGCAGCTCCAGCGACATCGCTAAATCGAGCGCCGCTCCTCGCGCGGCAGCCCGAGCGACATGACGTGAAAGGCTGCACGGCCACCCGGGCGACCGAGGACACGGGGTCTCGCTGTGTGCTCACAAAATAGAATTTCCTTTGTCTTGCCGATGAACGGTCGTCCGCTCCGAGGTTCCTTTCTTTTGCCCCGACATAGCGCCCTACAATTGGTGACCCTACCGAACACGCCACCGAGCCTAATAAAGAGCCATGACCCTCGACAACCAGGACCCAACCCGTTCACGAGAAGCTTGCGAAGCAGTCTCAGCCTTGACCATTCGGAGCCGCAATTTTGGGCGCGCAACCCGACGACTTGGTTTCTGCAAGCAGATGCGCAATTCCAGCTGGCTCGGATCACCTCTCAACAAGCCAAATTTCTTCACGTCATTGGAGCCCTTCCACCGACACCCGCAGAGGAAATCGCCGACATCCTCGCCACGTTCCAGCACAACCGCCCAGCAGGGTCTCACGACCAGCTGAAGGCTGCCCCCCTGGAGCGTACAGCTGCTTCGGAACGCACTCGCATCCAGCAGCTCCTCTCGTCCGAGGAGCTCGACGACCGCAGGCCAAGTCAACTGCTACGGCACATGATGCAACTCCTTGGCACGCATTCTCACGTCATGGATGACACACTGCTGCGTGAGCTCTTCCTTCAGCGCCTACCTTCCAACTTGCAAATGGTCCTCGCCACTGCCGCAGCCATGGACCTGCAGGCACTCGCCGCGCTGGCAGACAAAGTCATGGAGGTCGCCACCCCTTTTTCTTAAGTGGCCGCGGCTGAATCGGTTAAGCCGCCGTCTCCTTCCTGCACCAGGATCCCCGCTTCAGCACCCATTGATTCCGCCGCTTCACCTAGACTCGACAGCCGTTGCGATCGTGTGGTGAAGATCATCGTTGCCGCAACACGCCGCGATAACTCGCCACAACGTTTGTGTCAGCGTCGTCGCTCGTCGTCGCAGCGACGAACGCCCACGCAGTGAGTCGGCCAACCACTGAATTTACTACTGCCACCAGCGTTTCGGCGCTGACGCCCGCCACTGCCATCTGCCCTGCGGCTGGACGGGAAACTACCTGGCCGACCGCTAACAGCGACAAGCGATCTCGGCCCAACTCAGGAAGGGCGCCTCTTTCACGTCACCGACCGCACCACTGGACAGAGGTTTCTCGTGGATACCGGCGCCCAGGTTAGCGTTTTGCCCGCTTCACGCTCGGATCCTGCTTCTCCTGCAATCTCGCATTTACAAGCAGTGAACGGCGCGCGCATACCTGTCTAGAAGCAACGCTCGCTCCTCTGAACCTGGGCCTCCGTCGAGTTTTCCGGTGGGTTTTTCTCGTCGCCGATGTTCGCACCGTCATTCTCGGCGCACACTTCTTCGCAAAGTACGGCCTTCTAGTCGACCTTAAGCGGCAGCCACTACTTGAGGCCACCACACTCCTCTCAGTGCGAGGTGTGCCAGCGGAGGCAGCTACTAATGTAGCACCATCCTGCGCTACAGTTGCCAATGAACCGTTCGCCACCTTGCTACGCACCTTCTCAACCATGACAGCTCCCCCTGACTGGATTCAGCCTGTTCATGTCCGTCCTCACATTATCACCATTGGACCTCCCGTTTTCTTTCGACCACGGTGACTCGCGCCTGACAAGTTCAATGTCGCCCGGTCGGAGTTCGAGCATATCATGGAACTGGGCATCATCCGTCCATCATCCAATAACCACGCATCACCACAGCACATGGTGCCCAAGAAAACTGGTGACTAGCGCCCCTGCGGAGACTACCGGTTTTTGAACACAAAGACCGTTCCTAACCGCTATCCGTTACCCAACCTCCAAGACTTCCCCGCCACTCTTCACGGGGCCACAATATTCTCTAAGATTGACTTAGTCCGTGCTTACCATCAGATCCCCGTGGCAGAAGAAGACATCCACAGAACTGTCATCACAACCCCATTCGGCATCTTCGAATTTCTGCGCATGCCATTTGGACTCCGCAACGCTGCACAAACCTCCCAGCGTTTCACTGATGCCGTAACACGGGGACTACCGTTCGTCTACGGCTACGTTGACGACATTCTGGTGGCCAGCACATCCCAGGAAGAGCATCTGCAGCATCTTCACATTCTCTTCGAGCGTCTGAGCTGCTCACGGCATCGTCATCAACGCCTCAAGGAGCGAGTTTGGTGCCGCTGCCCAGGATTTTCTTGGTCATCGTTTTGACGCCACTGTCATATGTCCACTCCCTCCAAGGTCCAGGCAATCATCGACTTTCTGAGGCCAGTGTCATTGACAACGCTCCATCAGTTCCTAGGGCTGGTAAATTTCTACCGACGCTTCATTCAGAACTGTGCCACGCTACTCAAACTTCTCGACAGGCTGCTTTCCACCAAACGCTTATTCACTTCACTTGATTCGGACAATGCAGCATAAAGTGCATTTACAGCCATCAAACGTGCTCTCGGCGCCGCTGCACTGCTGGCTCATCCGAATCCGAATTTTCCAATGGTACTCATGACCGACGCGTCAAGTTCTGCCATCGGAGCTGTCCTTCATCAGTGAGTTAAAGGTGCATGGAAACCGCTAGCGTTTTTGTCCAAGCGCATGACTCCGGCTCAGACACGAAATAGCGTTTTCGGCCGCGCAGTGTTAGCCATGAACCTCGCTGCTCGTCGCTTCAAACATCACCTCGAAGGACGCAAGTGCACATTCTTCACCCATCACAAGCCGCTCACGTTCGCCTTAAACCGCTCTGACACCTTCTACACTCCACGAGAGGTGCGTCAACTAGCATACCTCTCGATGCTCACGTCCGACATCCAGCCCTTCAGTGGTGTGGCTAATTCCCCCGCAGACACTCTGTGTTGCATGGACGGTGTAAATGCCATTTCACAAAACCACCTACCGACTCGCTTACAGTCCACGAACTGGCTGCGACGCAAGCCGACGACAACGAGCACTCACATCTGCGTGCAGCACCAACAGAACTTAAGCTTGAGGACATACCGTTTCGTGGTGTGACCATCGTCTTCGGCACGTCCACAGGCGTTCCTCGACCCTTCCTGCTTGCCTCACATCGTCGCCGCTTGTTTGACGCCATCCACAACACGCCCCACCCCGGAATTTAGGCATCTCAAAAACTCATTGCGTCCCTCTACGTTTGGCCACGTATGAACGCTGACACTCGAGACTGGGTACGAGCCTGCACGCCGTGACAGCGTTCAAAAGTCCAAGAACGTCACAAATACCTATAAAAATAGCGTAAGCAGACCGGCTCCGCAGAATGTCTCGCATCTTGAAACAAACAATTAGCGAATCAAAGGCACTTCATCATTAAAATGGTATAAATTGACTTGATTGGCGAAAAGAAACGAAAGGAAGCTAAAACAAAATAAAATATTCCAATGTCTTTTGCTGCTTATAACAATGTATGTCCGTAAAGAACTCACACTTAGGCAACCTATATAGGAAGTCTACGCATTACTAGACAAATCTCTCAATTTCTGGAGATTTTATAACAGCAGAGCTGTTTAGGCTGACACAAATCTGTCCGGCGGAGCCAGAAAAACCCGAGCGTATGTGAGCGCGTACCTCTCTTCGTCCGCCCGACGTCACCGGCGCGAGGCACCGGGCATGACCTTCGCGCTGTTCCTTTAGCAAAAAAAATAATACGGAGCGCACGTGAACGCGTACCTCACAGCTACCGCCCACGTTATCCAATGTGCTTGCGCGTGGGCGAACGACACATAAGGAGATCCCGCCTTCGGCGTCATCGTCGTGTGGGGACCGGCGCCGCACGTGTCCGCCGCGCTGGAGACGATGGGGACGAATCTGTCAAGCCATTCGTTCAACCCAATCAACCGTTCAATCAACCCATGGTGAGGGCCACTGGACCAGCTCAGGAAGACGTGGAGGTGTACTGAGGCGAGGACGCGCTACCAGAGGATTTGCCTTATGGGGCTGTGACGTCTGGAGGCGACTACGAAAGGGATGGCGACGATTGCAACTGAATAAAACACGTTACATACTTTAATTGTCTTTTCTTTACATAGCGCCTAAAACGGCCTTGCGCGGCCGGAACCTGGCTGCTCCTTCTCTCCTGAGATCCAGTGCCAATGCGTGGAGAAGCTAGGTCGATCCCCAGCTCTGCTGTTACTCCAGCCTTGCATGACTAGTGCAGGCTGAGCCAATTTTTTAAACTGTGAAATAAGTATGTGAAAGATGAGCTCACCTTCCCTGTTGTCCAGCATTGTGGTTTAGTTTCTCCTTCATTCACACGGCCTTCTCCTTCATGAAACCTGCATGTCACAAAAACCGGCCAGTAACGCAAAATTGCGAACTTTTGTCAACTTTGTTATATACAGGTTTAGCTTTTATTGGGTCAATAGTCTAAAAGGTATTTACTACACCATATTTTTTATTAGCTCCAGTAAGAAATCTGTCGAAATTAAGAGAAGCGTCTACTAATGGGTAACATTCTAATGCCGCTTCTCTTGAGTGTTTGTTTTTCTTTGTTTTCTTCTAATTGTTTTTTTGTTAGCCAATCTTGTTTTTTTTTTTCTAAATCTTCTCAGAACAATTATCTGCGTCTACGCTATTATAACGTTTACAGATGAATTCGCGAAATCTCCATCGTTTTTTAAATACTGGGCGTGACAAGATACGCCATTTTTCCATAATTATTTTGATTTTTCTTATTTTCTACCTTAATAAAATTTTGTTCGAACAATAATTCCATTTTCGCTATTATAACGATTACGGGTGGAACTTCCACGACAACTGCCTTAATGTGGAAGTGCGGGGCGTTACACGGTTCGCCAGTTTCCGTATTCTTATTTTTTTTTGTTTTTAGTTCGTAAAAATTTTCTTCGACGAATTCTCTCCATTTCCGCGGTTATAATGGCTACAGGTGGGGTTTCCCCGAAATCTCCCCTCTTGTGGAAATGCAGGGCATCACATGGTCCTGCCTTTCAGGGTACTCGGCAAAGAATGCGAAGCATTAAAAACGGAATGAAGATTCCTTGGTAAATCTATAGGAATGCGTTAGCATTTCGTTGCTGTCCCTCGCGAACATGTACTTCGGCCCGAATCAAATGCATTGCTTTGTCTTCCTCTTTGCCCCCATTTAATGGCAAGCGGTGGCGGGACTCACCGTACCCTAAAACCACTCGATCAAGTTTCAGAGTATCGGTACTCTTTTTTGTCCTTATTATATGCCATCGAAAGAGCCATTGGCCAAACCGCATGACGGGACATTTCTTTACCCCGGAAGACCCACGGGCACTAACATCTTGGTGCCTCTTTGTGGCCGCACGCGCGCTCTTGGATACGTCGTTATTTTGGGAGCGCTGTGGGTTTGTATGACACGTTGAGAGTGAGTTCTTAAGTCCCCAGCCAGATTAGCGATGCCGTGCTGCTCTTTACTAGGCTGTTTCTACCGGCGGGAAGGCGTAAAATGCCTGCATCGCTTCCCGCTGGGAACGGACGACAGTGGGGTAGCGTAACCTATACCCTCTTAAAAAGCGTAACTTAGTTAATGGCTCTAGCGTAACCTAAATGAGCTACGTTAGCGTAATCGAGCCTGTCCCCGTCGTACCGGCGCACTATCTCTAAATCTTCAAAAATTACACCATCTTCCCGTGGGGAACCATGAGGAGGACGTGAAGCATCATAGGGGTTCCGTGTAGGTTCCATTGTGTTGTGGTTATGTTGTTTCATTTATCGGAGCACGAATGGAACGCAGTGTGAACCCCCATGTATAGACAGAGAAATGTAGAGAACTGTAGAGACAACGAAGAGACCGACACCGGTGTTACCTGATCGAACACCTCCTGGTTCTCGTCTTTATTGCGTGCTCACGCTCCTACTCCGCTGCCCGCCCTCTTCGTCCTCTTCTCTGGTTGAGCTGCAAAGCGTGGCGCTTCCCGCCACAGCTTTCACACGGGAAATTCAACATCCTCCTCCAAAGTTTTCAGTTCATCGTTTCCGTTGACGTTCAGCTTCGCGTGCCTTCGTTGTATCAGTAGCATCGTGACGTAGTTTGAATGAGTCAAGTACATGATGCACGTTCATGGCACTTGCTTCTGTCTCGGTTTTGTAGCGCAGTGGGAAGAGCGCCACGTACCTCCCGTTGCGGACAGAGAGTCGTGGGATCGAAACCGGGCGCCGCTATTTCTTTTTTTATAGTGTAGGGGGAGAGGTGCGAACGAACGGGCGACGGACGACGGAGCTGAGAGCAAGAGATGCTTCGCATCTAAAAGTAAACACAGCTTTCATGGTTGCCAAGGAGCACCCGGACCAATTCCGCTCGTCAATGGCAGCCGTAATAGGGCGCATAAAGCTGGACAGCCTGGCGTCAGGCACACAAATGGCTGCTGGCGTGCGTCAGTGTCGTTTTGTCGTAAGCGTACCTTATTTAGTGGTTCTACCGTACCCGTCGGAATGCCGCAGATGTAGTTCACATGCCGCGCTCCTACTTGACGTCAATCCGGCGACGTCGGCTCGTACCGAAGACAGGGCTCGCCTTTTTCGTAGGCAGCTGTCTCCACGCGCTGTCTCCAGTAATTCATTTTGTTCTTTCTTGTCGCTTGCTCTGTTGACAAAATGTGACGGCTTTGCGGAGCGAAAGAAAAATTGTTCCAGTACGCAACATCTATTGCACACACAGTTATAAATTAAGTAGGCGTTACACGTTTCGGCTTGTCCCCAAAACAGGATTATTGGATGAAGCTTTCTCTTCACACCTTCTCTGTTTAACCGCATGCTAAATGGAAAATCAGTGTTAAGCCATTCCGTAATTGCACCGCACAAAACATGGCCTATGAATAAAGATCCTGGATATTTACGACGTAAGCGCGCGAAAGTTTGCATTGCTTCGGAAACAAATTTACAAAGCTTGCAGTATTGCCGATTCGTTTCGTTTTTTTGCAGTGAAAGGAACTTCAGCCCTCCCCTCACTGAAACGTGCGGCCTTGTGAAAAACCTAGCCGAAATTGACTTCAAAAGCAACATCAGGAACGTCAGGCAAAATATGCAGCTACAGGTGGTCTGTGATATGGTCTGCGAGCACATCCAGAATATTAAAAGAGTGCAGTTATTTTACACAATAAAGAAAAAATGAATTTTTTGAAACTTTTTAAGCTGTACCTATTTCCTTTTTACTCAGGAATATTTTAAACTTGGCTCCAACAGAGGGCATAAAAACGACGCTATGCAAGCGCCCCAAAACCAAAGCGGTAGATCTCAATAAGTCACTTTTTCAAATATTTTTAAATGATTACGAAGGACATTCCCCTGTTGGCATTTTGTTTTTAAACGAAAATAATTTCGTATTCGTTGCACAGGCACTCCGTTATAAAAAAGAAATTCCTAATTTCAATCAGACCCTTCACGCGTGTGCTAAGGAATCTACATTGGGCATTGCGGTATGTGAGCGCGTACAATTTGCGGCCTCTAGCTAATAAACGCAGCTGCGGGCCCTCGCGGGGCTTAGAGCACACACTTTTCCTCCGCAAAGCCGCAGCTGAACTCCTCGTACGCGGAAGTTGATAGATTTCGACCGGTACCTACACGGAAGACCAGTACGAGGAAATCGAGGCTCTACGAAAACTGCTGTGCTTCGCTCATCGCTTACGCAAAAGACCCCACCGGAGCGGGACATCAAAATTTTAATGAGCCCGCATTGCTCGCCCCGCGGCTTGCGTTTTGAAACCAAGTATCATTTTCCTGGATGAAATCAAGGACCTATTGTTTCAACCACGTGGGTACACCGAGTGGGTTCCCATCCCCACGTTGTTTCACGAAGTTGTGTTCACGGGGGCGGACATACAAATGCACACACTGGCAGAATGACTGGCGCAGACCCTTAGCACTGCTGCGGAAACAGCTAGCGCTGGCAGACGTGCATGTTGACGTTCGCCGATTCCTTAGCAGCCGGGAAATTGTTCCGACTATTCTGGGGGCCAGGGTCCCATGAATTCTTACCGTGTACTCACGCACACATACAGTCATATATATCGAATCAGAATAGGAAATGAGGGGCTCGTTGAAATAGGACAGAAAATAAGGGTTGGGAGTAAAGAAAACCTCGGAAAGTAACGGGGAGGATATGGTAGGTCATTGAAACAGATGAAGAATTTCGAAAGAAAGAAAGTGCAGAAAAAATGCCCGCCAGGTGGAATCCGAAATCACGACCTCCAGAATACCGGTCTGGTGCGATAACCACTACGCTACCGGCGGGGCTATTTTTCCCCTTCACTTTCTGGGGCATTTATGCCAATGTAATTTTTTCCTGTCCTTAGGGGTGGTAGCCAGCGCCAGTCCGAGTTCTCGGGGTGAAGGGGACCTTCTTTTTAACCCCCGGGCCGTGACTCGAGTGTCTACGACATGTCGAGAGTGGTCTTCCAACCAATGCGTTTGTGTTTATGAATGAAGCCGACTTTAGAGAACCCGACATAAGTTTGGTCTTCGTTGGCTGGCCGTCGGGACATTAAGCGAGACTGAAGACGCAAGACGTGAAGTGGCTACAATTCCGCTGAACGTTTACCCGACGCTACGGCGTGGTTTGAGCGTGAGTTCGTGGCCATTCCAAACCCCAAAAACGCCTCCAGTGGTCATCCCTCCTTACAAACTCAAAAAGCACTAAACGTTTTTTGTTTTGCTTTCTGGTGTCGATGGGCCTTCCATTGTTTCCTACCAAAGTATCCCAAGCGTAGATGGTGAAGCAGGTTTCGCTTTTTAACGTTGTTTGAGTGGGCTTTACCGGAGCAGGCGAAGATGGCGTCGCCATCGCAACAGTGTGCTCAAGTAGGGTTTAGGCGGGTGAAACGAATAGGAAATAGGCCCCTACTAAGTTATGGGACATAATTCCAGCATTAAAAAGTGTTTTCTAAAGGGAATAGTATGATAGGTTTTGAAAAACAGCCAGTGTTTGCGCCATGATATGTCAACCCACGGGCATTCTAAAAACACAGTTGTCAGTTCGTTTACCCGCACGTCAGCATTTAAGTTGTACGATCGAAACAAACTACACGCAACATTTCAGCTACATGGACATGATTCGTAGGGTGATTTCGGCTGGCAGTTGCCAATTGCAACACCAAGTCCCAGTGATACCGTATGAATCGGGTGAAAAAGTGGCTGAACGTTGGCACTGTATCTGTTGTATCTTATCTGGTTGTCATTGCTTTAAGGTATAGACCGCTGTTCAGGGGTTATCCTTGTATTTTGATTGCGAAAACGTAATTTCTGTTCTTGGGCCCTCTACAGTAGTAAACTATGAAGCTCAATACACCGGCTGGGGGCGCACCCCAATGGTAACTAGAAAGGATGCTTCTTAAAGGTACCTCCAAAGTCTATGTTGGATCTTTACGGATAAACAATGGGATTTAGGGATTACCAAGGCGCTATACCAACATGCGGTAGTGGCGTACGACGAATTTAATTTGGGGGTAGCAGAAAAATTGAGTAAAAAAGAACATAACAACTTAAGCTGGAATACTCATATAAGGAACATTTGCGATTCAGCGTTCCGTAAGTTATGTCAACTGAGGCATAAACTTAAAGATGCTCCCTCTCATGTAAATACCTGGCCTACACAACCCTCATAAGACCTAAATTAGAATATGCTTGCACAGTTTGGGATCCGCACACAAAAGTTAACATTAGCAATCTCGAAAAAATCCAAAGAAGAGCTGTACGTTTCATCTAATCCAAATATAGCCGCCTTGATTCCGTATCTCAACTAATGAACACAAATAACATCCAAACTCTTCAACTAAGGCGCAAATTTCTTCGCTTGAAGTTCCTGCAACAACTGGTTAATAAAAAGCTGGGATTAGATGGTAGTTTGTATGTGAGCCCACTCTCAACCAGATCCCGTCACACCCATGACAAATCTCTAACCCCATTTTTTGGTAGGACTGACATTGGCAAATTTTCCTTTTTTCCCTGAACTATTGACGAATGGATTGATAACCCGTTGCTGCACTTTCTACCGTTGAATCCCTCGAAGCTTATTTTAGCCCAAATGCCACTCTGCTGAGCTGATGCGTCAACCTTGTTAACTGCATTTTTTTATCTCTATGCCTTGTATTGTTCCTTACAATTGTGACTCAAGTATTCTTCTATTTTGTACGTTTCTTGTCCACTTCTGCTTGGGCTGTCAGGCCTGCAGTATTGAACAAATAAATAAAAATAAATAAATAAATAGCAGCCCTGAAAATCTTACCCGAAAAAACCATCAAATAAAAGGGTGTTGGATGTAATACATACAAATAGAACGTTTAAAACTTCAAATCCGTCAGAACAGCAGCTGGTTGGTGCATAGGTGCGACACAAAAATAACTACGGTAGTCAATATTTATGATGGGTAGCTTTACTGCGGTTGTTCGATTCCTGCTCGACTCTGCGGCTACGGGATGAAATATTTCGAGAGGTGGGTGGGAAAGGCCCTTTATGCCTTCTCCCTGCGTACTCCAATGCCAGCGGTGTAATAGGCTTTCCATTCTTATTAAATGGACATGGAGGCTGCTTATACAAAAAATGATCTTTCCGTATGATTCATGGTGTAATGTTACGTAGTTTGTGCATTGGCTTTAAGGGAAATGTGCATGGTGGTTTTCCAAGGCACCGTTCATTTACAGCGGTTTTACCGTGAAGGCATGCCCAGAAGTTGTAGTTATTCCAGGGAAATGGTAGCCGTGTCGTGAACCTCTGCCCTGTGGATGCTGGCGCTGCCGTCAGCTGCGGAGTGGTGGAACGAATCCTTCATGTGTCCAACGAAGTCTGTTGTGAACGTTCAAAGAGGAATGAACTTTAGGCTTCTAACAAAGCGAAAGGCCGCCGAAGAAAATGCTTTGTGGTATTGAAAACAGCCGTAAGCCCTGTCTGGTTAATTTTATCCTTACGTAAGCGACTTAGGGATAGTAAGAGCAATGCAAAAAGACTGGGGGTTTCCGAACAGCTTTTAAAGTTAGTGTAAAATGTGACAGCCGACAATAAAGCTTATGCGAGAAAATGGTTACTTAAGCGCTCCAAGCAGCGAATCGTAAAGTTTCGCTTTTGTAGTAAAAGGCCAATCACAAAATTTTGTTTGTTAAAGCAAAGCACAGGTGACGTGCTTTTCGTGTTTACTGCCTGCCCGTCCTTGCATGGAGAAAGATCCACATTGTGTCTAATAGGCGTAAGTGTTGCACTGAGCAGGCTTTCACTGAACGGGATTGAACATTTGTTTTTTATGGAGGCTCTATCTAACCTAAGTGCACGCTGTTGTCTTAAAAGCTTAGCGTGATCAACGTCTCCCAAGCTGAGGCTTCGAGCTTTGGTATTAACAGATGAGTTTGAAAGTAATGGGCTTTGTGACGTGGTCCGTCTCAATGAGGGAGATTGACGTTGTTTTCCGCCGCCTCCTCCAGTTGTTTTTGCCGCATGGTCCCTTCTTTAATTACACAATAATCTTCACTAGTCTTGAATGACAGTTTTCGTACATGCATCGCTAGCCGGACGTTATATTACCTAACGGCAACGGAAGCGTCTTTGAGTCTCGCCAATGTTCCACCTAGTCATGTATCTGCCTTAAGCTATGAGCTTTCATTGAGAAGCCCCGTTAAACAAGTTACCGAGGAAACGCTTTTTTAGAAGCGTAATACTGGCGCTGTGTATGGTTCCTTGTTTCGGAGAGTATACAACATCTGGTTTAACCTCTTGCAGGCCTAAAAATGAATTTCTAATATACGAATTCACTACACTATTGTGATTGTAAACCGTAAAGGTGGCCACTGAAGCAGTGTATTATATGTTACGTAGTCGACTCTAGGTCTGACAAATAAGTGTTTTGCAGGTGTTTGCTACAATATCATAGCGTATTTGCAGACGTGTATGTAGTCATGGACTTTTTAAACGTGCAAAATATTTAACCGCAAATAAGAAACGTGGCCTAGTACAATTATTAGCACAATATCAAAGTGTAATTTCGTGGTGTAGTTTATTTTTGCTTACTTCGATTATGCATACAACATCAAAGTGTAATTTCGGGGTTTAGTTTATTTTGCAGGGTGTTTCAGCTGCCAAGAAATATCACACCTAATATGCACGTGCAAAAAGAATTCATTCAATGCATTTTTGATCAAACTCGTTACGCCTGTTTCTGACCAGTACGGGCCTCTTTATGGTATCTTATGTTATGTAATGGTATGTCACGCTATGTTATGGTGTGGTATAGTAAGGTATGTCATAGTATAATACGGTATGTTATGTTATGATATGCTGGGCGTGTGTCCCATTGTGTTGTACAATGACAATGAGGAAGCATATAAAATAAATAGGTGATCAGAACTGCCCCACAGGCCCTGTGCCAACGTTACGTTCTGAAAAGAGAGAGATCGATAAAGAAAGAGAGAACCAATACAGCAGTGGGCCAGGGCTAGGCAACGACCTCCGGGTACTGTTGAGCCCTGGAGGCGACGGTGGCCTGGGTGTCGAGGGTCGAGCTCCACAGGGCGTCCTGCCAGGAGAGTAGAGTAAAAAAGAGAGCAAGGTACTTTCAGCGTAAATCAAAACTTTCTAGCTCTATCAGCCAACGGTTCTTTCGTGGCGGGCGGGACAAGAAACTTCAAATGCAGCGAAAACGGCGGCTCGGGATGAAGGGAGGGACGGAGGGTTTCACTCACAGAGCACACCACAGATGGTGCCGCGAATATACCCAGCATGCACTGTGCGGGAGTGCCTTCTCGCCGGTGGCGGCGGCGGCGACGGTGCGACTTTGCCGTCTGCTAAAGCGGCGGTTGTTTTGGGCCTGTTTTGGTGCATCTTTCTACGGTTTGGTGCCTTCGTACAGTTTCATTAACTTGTTCCACAGCACCTCCAGGGTAACCCGCACCCTACGGAATTAAGTGGTCGTACGGCAAACATACTTTAAGGAATGGTTTGCAGGGCACGAAAATAAAATGTACAAACCGCATACAGACATCTGGCCGCTAGAGAAACGCTATATTTGGCCCATTGCTGCCGCGAATGGGACTCCGTTTTCTAAATTGGTGATTACAAATTCGGTTGTGTTTTAGGGGGTATTACAAAAGGCAAAAGTAGCAACAGGTTCTCATGAATTGGAATTATAAATTTCCCTCAGCTTTCTCGCACTTCTCAAACTTACTGAACTGACTAGTTTAATTCGGTATAAACGGGAATCACTAAGCTCACATGCCGAATTGTTTCGGTGCTTGCGCTTGTGTCGCGGCGTGGTGTATCACCGAGCTAGCACATCAGGACGGCTAGGTTCCGCTGCCTCACCCTTCGGAAGGCGCTCCTCTCCGTTTTCTCTCTCTTGCCCCACGGCCGAGCTACAGGGGAGGCGACCGCCGCTCTAACCCGGCCGTGGCCGACGCCGCTGCTCCGTTCGGGAGGCTGCGCTCGCGAATTCCATGTAACAGCTGGCAGAATCTCTGGTTTTACTCTCTGTAGAGAAATGTGTGTGAATTCAAGTGACGTCGCATTTGGAATTGTTGTGGGTGTCATTTAAAGCTTTGCTTTACAACCACCTTCACAACGTGGATTGTAAGCGATTATTTTGAAGAGATTCTCAGTATAAGGTCAGCATGGTTGGGAGCCGAGGACGTGTTAAGCTCAAGGCCTCTTTGGGGGCGAAGTATAATCACGATGTCGCCTACAGTATGATATTCTCCGTTTCTGCAGGCTTCTGGGCAAAGACCTGACGTCGTAAATGTAACTGCGATTACGTATAGCCGGCTATATGCGGGAAGTTGAAGCCTGTATGGACGGAAGGCTAGCTAGACAACAACCAAGTGCGAAAAAATATTTAACTGCTTTCAGGATTGTTCAGGCTGCATGATACCGAGGTTGTCTCAGAAGAAAAAAACATGGAAAGGACGCCGGTGTCAATTATCTGCCAGCGTCTTTACCCTCACATACCGAAGTAGTACTGTGTGAAGTGTGACGCTCGTGTTGACGATTACGACGAGGACGATGCCGTGGCGGGTACGTACCCACAGAGTGCTCGTGGCGCAGTGCGGCCTGGGGGGATTGACCTGAGTGTGGTTTCGCGGAGAAGAAAGAACTGACAAGTCACATGAGGCGAAGACGTAAACCAATAAGACGCGAGAACAGAGGAGAACGCTGGGAGGAGTGGACGGAGCAGGTTCAAGGAGCGCGACGTCCAGGGTGAAGACTCGAAGCTCGTCGGGTTTTCGGAACCCGAGCTCGAGAGGCGTCTACCTCGCGCCTTGGCATCCTCGAGCCGAGGCGCGACACCTGACCCGTGGAGGCGCGCAACGTCGGCGGACTGAACCCCTCGGATGACCAACCACCTGCTGCCCGCCGGCGACCGGCAGTGCACGTTTGCATCATGCCCACTGCTACAGGGCGCCATATCGTGATCGCTGTATATGAGGAGAACAGTGCGTCTTCCTCGTCGACGCTCCGGCGTGTGTGACACCATCGTCATAGCCCCGCAACGCCACACCCTGCACCCACGACGTCCTGCGGACGGCGCCTTATCGCCATGAACGTTTGTTAGGGACTTTTTTTGCATTTTCCTTAGAACTGGTGGTTCCCAGCGTTATGTACCTTCTACAAACCTTTCAACTGTAGTTGGATTGCGGGTGTAATCTTTAGTGATTTGGTGTTTATTATGTTTTCCTAAGAATATATGTTTCTTTGTGCCGTTAGCAAGCGACCTGGTCTAATTATTGGCACTGAGGCAGGTCCCAGTCGCCACAGAATTCCTGAAAAGAACCTGCGAGGGGGTTTCCCTTCCACCGCATACTGAAAAAAGAGAGAAATGATGAACACCATGTAAACTGCACTTTCTCTCACAAGATACTGCCACCAAGGATGTGGAACAGGTCTTCAATGGATGCTTAGCCTGGATACCAGAAAAAAACGGTGAAATAACGAAGGACAACAAAATGTAAAAGAACACAAATAATTGCTAGGGAATAAGACGTCAAGGCCGAAGCGACCCAAATTACACTGAACAAGAAACACTTCTCTCGAAGCTGGTGTGACGTTTCTACAATGATTCGTTACACTCTTCTAGAAAAATACAGCGACAAAAGCACGATTTTTTTTCAAAACAGCAATTGCAGCTGGTTTTCCGCTGTCAATTTGCGAAAACATCGATTGGAGATATTTTTACTGGGAGACCAGCTTCCAAATACATAAATGTAGGTTAAAATGGGTTAAAATAGGTTAAAATGGGCGAGAATTCTTGACATTCTGTCTGACTACTATAGAGTATTCATAAGGAGTTTCATTATTAGGCACGTTGTGTCCCCTTCTATACGAATTCCTCTCCGGGGTTTCTCTAGCTGTCCGGCACAGAGATGTCCAAATACATGTCTTGCTCAACAATGTCTCATTTCATCTTTCTATCAAGTATTAGTCTTCCTGTACCTCTACTCCCAGCCTTTTTTGTTAGCCTGGCGTGGAGCGGTTGTGAATTGTCCTATTTACACGCCCAATTTACACCCTCTTTTTTCTCTTTATTTGGCTTATCTATGTATGTCAGAAAAGTTATATCTGGAACCGAAGGTATGAAGAACTTTGTTGTATTACTTGGCGTGGAGGATTTAATTAAATACAATTCACATTTCTTTGAGTTTCTTGTAACAGAACACTCATATCACCTTCTAGATACATTTTTCGGCATCTAAATGTCTGCTTCGAATATGCTCTTTATGCATAATCACAAAGATCCGAGTGTCAATCTTTGACTCTTGCACTCACAGTGCTCTTATTGACGTCTCCAGAAACCTAATCCACCTACCGACCGACCGACCGACTTACGGACCGACCGTCAGTCAGTCCATCCGTCCGTCCGTCCGTCCGTCTGTCCTTCCGTCCACCAACCAACCACCTATGCGCGGACTGACCGTAAAGAAAAGGCTCAAGGCCCTTTCACTTCAGACACCGCTGCCCCAACGAAATCGTCCCAATGTACTACGAGGACGTGTCCTGTCATTTTCGACCGACGTGCAGATCCGAGCATGGCTGAATACAAAAAGCTTCCTTAGCTGATTAGAGGTGTGAAACAGAAACTTTTACCTCGCCTTTCGCACAGTTTCCAACGTACCCAGACGGGGCTTTTTTCGGAAGAGTCGACAATGAAAAATACGATAAAACAGTGAGCCAGAAAGTAGGATCCCAATAATACTAGCTCGTCGGCTTACGCACTATTTGCTGCCTTGGGAGCCAGTCCAGATGCTTTGAGGGCGCTCAGACGCTCCGTAATAAAGGAATAGCATTACGTACCCCAACTACATCCGGTATAGCCGACGTTTGCTACATTCACGCTAGATATGGGAGTGGAATTAGGGAAAGCGCTTTAACAGCTGGTAGACCTCGACCGGCGGCCGCCCTCATGCAACTCGGCAAACTCGGTAACCTATTCTACGCTTCTGCAACAAGGCCCTACGTAGGCTGCTTCGAACGTCGCCGCCGCTAATCCCGGTGCGTAGGGTCCGTCACCTACTGGCGTCTTTACTCGTTGTCAGCTTCGAAACCCACCGGCACCGCTTCCTGGACAGCGACCAGGACGCAAGGTGAACCTGTGGCGTGCACCGGAAGGGCTGCCACTATATTTTCACTGTGGTGAAGCTGGCCGTCTGTACATGTCACGCCCATACCGCCATGTTGGTCTTCGAGGTTTCCTTCCGAATGCACTCTACCATGGTCACTGTGCAAGACAGCCGAAATTCAAGAATCCCAGTTCGAACAGTGCGCTCTGCCTACGTACACCCGCCGGGAAACCAGGCTTCGCCCTCCTCAAGTTTGCCTGTGCGCTGCTCCCCAGCCCGCTTCGGTAAACTGAAACCGATGACCTCTGGATGCGGGGCCGCTGAAGAGACAACCATTGAAGATCCTTGATCTTGTTTACGACGACGTGCAGAGGGACCGATGCATTGTCGGATTGATACACGCGAGCCTTGAGTTGTCGCCAGACCAGCAACAGCAGCTGGCAGTCGTTCTCGAGCACTTCCGCGAATGCTTCTCCAATTCGTCGAAAGTTCGGCCAACGCCTGTGTCCAAACGTCGAATCATTGTCGCTCAAACGACAAAGCCAGTCTATCCGCACCCCTACTATCTGCCCTATAAGGAAATAGAAGCCATGCGGAACCAATTTTTTAAACTGTGAAATAAATATTTGAAACATGAGCTCACCTTCACCGATGTTCAGCATTCTGGTTTCGTTTCTCTTTCATTCATACGGCCTTCTCTTTCATGAAACCTGCATGTTAGAAAAACCTGCATGTAACGCAAAATAGCGAACGCTTGTCAACTTCGTTATATACAGGTTTAGCTTTTATGGGGTCAATAGTCTGAAAGGTATTTCCTGCACAATATTTTTTATTAGCTTAAGAGAGAAATCAGCAGAAATTAAGAGAATTGTCCAATAATGGGTAACATTGAAATGCCGCTTCTCTTGAGTGTGAGGTCTTTCAAGCCACTTTTTTTTATTTTTTCTAAAGCTTTTCCCAGCAATTATCACGGTCTATGCTATTATAACGTTTAAAGATGATATTTCGGCGAAATCTGCATCATTGTGGAAATACTGAGCCTTACAGGATTCGCCATTTTTTGTAATATTTTGGTTTTTGTTGTTTTCTACCTTTTTAAGATTTTGTTCCCCACACATTCCCATTTTCGCTATTAGAACAATTACGGTTGGAACCTACACGAAATCTGCCTTTTTGTTGAAGTGCTGGGCGTTACACGGTTCGTGATTTCCCGTATCCTATTTTTTTAGTGGTTCGGAAATTTCTTTGACCAATTTTCGCAATTTCCGCTGTTTTGTCGGTTACAGGTGGACGTTCCGCGACATCTGCCCTCTTGTGGAATGCAGCGCGTCACACAGTCCTGCCTTTCAGGGTACTCGGCAAAGAATGCTACGCATTAGAAAAACGGAATGAAGATTGCTTGATTGATTGATGGTAGGGTTTAACGCGCCGACGCAACGCAGGCGATGATGCGCGCCGTAGTGGAGGGCTACGGATCAATTTTGACCACCTGGGAATCTTTAACGTGCGGCGAAATCTGGTACACATGAACGTTTTCGCTTTTTGGCTGCATCAGAAAAGCGGCTGCCGTGGCCGGGAATCGAACCCGCGACCTCGTGCTGAGCAGCGCAATGCCTTAGTTACTGAGCCACCGCGTCGGGTGGAATGAAGATTCCTTGATAAATCTATAAGAATGCGTTAGCATGTCGTTGCTGTCCCTCGCAAGCATGTACTTCAGCGCATATCACATGCATTGCTTTGTCTTCCTGTTTGCCCCCATTTAATGCCTGCACACCACGTTCTTTAGCATGGTCAAGCGGTGGCGGGAGTTACCCTACCCTAGAGCCGCTAGATCAAGTTTCAGGGTATCGGCCAAGGAGGTTATACTAGAAAGTTTAGTATAACCTCCTTGCTCTGACCCAAGGAGGTTATGTTTAACCTTCTTGCTATGACCCAAGAAGGTTTTAGTAGAACTTCCTCCTTGGTATCGGCACTCTTTTCTGTCATTTTTGCATGCCGCCGACAGCGGCCATTGGCTAAACGGCGTCACGTGACATTGGTTTACCCCAAAAGACCCACGGGTGCTGCAATTTTGGTGCCTCTGTGTTGCCGCGGGCGTTCTTGGATAAGTCGTGATTTTGGGAGCGCTGTGCGGCTGTATTAGACTTTGACAGTGACAGAGTAGCAATGCCGTGCTGAGCTTTACTTGGCTATTTCTACTGGTAGGAAGGCAGAAAATGACTGCATCGCTTCGCGCTGGGGAAGAAGTGCAGCGGCGTAGCGTAGCCTATAGATTTTTAAATAGAGTCGCTTAGTTAGTGGCTCTAGCGTAACCTAAATGAGCTACGCTAGAGCAATCGACCCTGACCCCGTCGCACCGGCGCGCTATCTCTAAATCTTCGAAAAGGAAATACAGCTTTCATGGTTGCAAAGGGGCCCCCGGAACAATTCCCCTCGTCAATGTCACCCGGATTAAGGCGAATAAAGCTGGTGACCGCGGCGTCAGGCACCAAAATGGCTGCTGCTGTGCGTCAGTGTCATTACGCGTAAGCGTAGATTATTTAGTGGTTTTACCGTACTCGTCTGAATGGCGCAGAATCAGTTGGCGCGGCGTGCTCCTACTTGACGTCAATCCGGTGACGGCGGCTGTACCAGTGGCAGGGTTCTCCTCTTTTGTAAGCAGCGGTCTCAACGCACTGTCTCCAGTCTTTCATTATGTGCTCTCTTGTCGCTTGCTGTGTTTATAATGTGACGGCTTTGCGAAGCGAGAGAAAAATTGTCCCAACACGCAAGATCTATTGCACACACAATTATAAATTAAGTAGCTGGAAAGCATTTCGCTTGTCACCGACTCTGGATTATTTCACCTTGTCACCAACCCTGCTCTGTGTAACCGCATGCTAAATCGAAAATCATTGTTAAGACATTCTGGAATTTCACCGCGCAAAACAACATTGCATCCGAGTAAAGATCAAAGACATTTACGGCGTAGCGAATGAACGTTTGCATGGCTTCACAGACAAAGTTACAAAGCTGGCCATATTGCTGATGCGTTTCGTTTTTATGTTTGCTCTGTAAGGTAGTTCAGACGTTTTCTCGCAGACACGTGCGGTTTTCAAAAACCTAGCTTAAATTGGCTTTAAAAAGCAACATCAGGAAATTCAGGCACCCAGAAAATTACATCCAGAATATTACGATAGCGCCGTCTCATCACAAAATACAGAAAACACCATTTTTTGAAGCATTTTAAAATGTACCTGTTTGTTTTCTGAAGAGACAGTGAGAAGGCTGAGCTCCTTGCTGCCAGATGCAACGTATCATGCTTTCTTTATTTCATGCTCACAGGCAATCCCCGCTGCCGGCCCACTTCGTCGTCGTCTTCTGTCGGTGTTAGAGCGCGCGGAAATTCCCGTCATGCCCTTTTCCGTTGTAAACTCAACACCTTCCTACTAAAGAAGATTTTAAACTTTTCTCTAACAGAGGGCATAAAAATGTGGCTGTGCCAGCGCCCAGAAACAAAAGCGGTAGATCGAATGAAGTCATTTGAAATATTTTTAAACGGCTACAAAGGACATTACCATGTTGGAATCCTTGTTTCAGTGAAAATATTTTCGCATTCGTTGCACAGGCAGTTGATTGTCAACATAATTCATAATTACCAAATCATAGCCTCCAGCTGGCGGCTAAGAATCTACAGTGGGAATTGCGGTGTGTGAGCTCTTAAAATTTGGAACCTCAACCTAATCAACGCAGCGGCGGGCCCTCACGGTGCTTAGAAAACGCTTTTCTTCCGGAAAGGCGCAGCTGAACTCCTCGCACGCGGAAGCTGATCGATTTCGTCCGGAACCTACACCGACGACCGGTGAGAGGAGATCGAGCCTATACGAAAAAAGCTTTGCTTAGCTCACCGCTTACGCAAAAGCGCGTACCTGAGCGAAACATCAAAATTTTAATGAGCCCGCATGTCTCCCATTTCTCCAGCTGCGGCTAGCGTTTTTATACCGAGTATCATTTTTCTGGATGAAAACATGGAGCTATTGTTTCCACCACGTGCGATACGCCGAGCGGGTTCCTTTCTCTCCGTTGTTTCATGAAGTTGGGTTCACGGGGGCGCACATACAGATACATTCCTTCGCACAATGACCTGCGTGGTAGCTTAACACTGCAGGGGAAAAAGCTAGCTTAGCAGACCTGCACGTGTATTGTTACGTTCGCTGCTCCCTTACCAGCCGGTTATTTGGCAAAGTAGTCTGAGGCCCTGGTTCCCATGATTTCTCACCCCGTGTATAGACAACCCCACACGCGCGCACCAACGCACACGTATATATGAATTATATATATATATATATATATATATATATATAAATCAAGGTTGCAGTCGTCATTGCCAGTGCTATTCGGCTTTTTTTCGAAATATATAATAGGGCCGAATGACGTGTGCTTGTCACGTTTCTTTGATTCATTGATAAATAAGCGAAAATATAAGTCGAGAAAAAATCCGCCGTTTTCCGGGAGCGGGACTCGAACCCACATCTCCGCATAACCGGTGCGGTGCGTTAACCAATTACGCTATCCCCACAGCGGCTTCTCTCTCGACTTTAAAGCGGGGGTTTATATTTACAAGAGCTCTGAGGCCGGTCAACTAGCGCCGCCCCTCGACTACCGCGGGAGACGTAAATCCGCCGTTTTCCGGGAGCGGGACTCGAACCCACATCTCCGCATAACCGGTGCGGTGCGTTAACCAATTACGCTATCCCCACAGCGGCTTCTCTCTCGACTTTAAAGCGGGGGTTTATATTTACAAGAGCTCTGAGGCCGGTCAACTAGCGCCGCCCCTCGACTACCGCGGGAGACGTTCTACGTTCTACCCCTCGACTACCGCGGGAGACGTTCTACGTCTCCCGCGGTAGTCGAGGGGCGGCGCTAGTTGACCGGCCTCAGAGCTCTTGTAAATATAAACCCCCGCTTTAAAGTCGAGAGAGAAGCCGCTGTGGGGATAGCGTAATTGGTTAACGCACCGCACCGGTTATGCGGAGATGTGGGTTCGAGTCCCGCTCCCGGGAAACGGCGGATTTTTTCTCGACTTATATTTTCGCTTATTTATCAATGAATCAAAGAAACGTGACAAGCACACGTCATTCGGCCCTATTATATATTTCGAAAAAAAGCCGAATAGCACTGGCAATGACGATTGCAACCTTGATATGTATCTTTACCGAGTCCCTCGTCCCGTATCTCTCTGTTCTGCTACATGCATTACGAGGCACTGGCTCCAGCAGTTCGGATATGCCAATTGCTAACCCCGACCTCCGACCACGTTCTACGTGGCGGCCGCTGGGAAAGAAGACGTTCTACGTCTCCCGCGGTAGTCGAGGGGCGGCGCTAGTTGACCGGCCTCAGAGCTCTTGTAAATATAAACCCCCGCTTTAAAGTCGAGAGAGAAGCCGCTGTGGGGATAGCGTAATTGGTTAACGCACCGCACCGGTTATGCGGAGATGTGGGTTCGAGTCCCGCTCCCGGAAAACGGCGGATTTTTTCTCGACTTATATTTTCGCTTATTTATCAATGAATCAAAGAAACGTGACAAGCACACGTCATTCGGCCCTATTATATATTTCGAAAAAAGCCGAATAGCACTGGCAATGACGACTGCAACCTTGATATGTATCTTTACCGAGTCCCTCGTCCCGTATCTCTCTGTTCTGCTATATATATATATATATATATATATATATATATATATAGATATATATATATATACATATATATATATATATATATGTATATATATATATATATATACTTAATATATATATATATATATATATATATATATATATATATATCTTAATTTTCTCTAAGAATGAGGCTAAGAGAGTTTTTTAATTCGGATAAACAGCACCAACCTAATATTAACGATCGCACCCTCCACTTACCTAGCACTTGGCCTCCAGGTGTAGATCAACCTCCACAATTAGATCTGTACTTAAAATCAGTATCAACCGAAATATTGACAACAACTAAGCAATCAAACAGGCGCAAGAACGTAACTCCATCGGAAGAAGTTATCCTGAATAGCCTATCAACCAGAGTCGACATAATCATAAAGCCCGCCGAAAAAGGTGGTAGCGTAGTTGCATTACCTATGAGAAAATACAAAAATGAAGCTTATAGGCAGCTCACAAACCCTTGCCACAACAAGCCCTTAGATAACGATCCTAGCCAGGAGTGCAGCCTAACAATCCTTCAGAGCCTCACAGATCTGGGATCTAGAGAATTAATAGCGACCACTGCCTTAACCTAATGAAACCGGTTAATAGAGAGCAGGACGTTTTTACCTCCTCCCAAAAGTCCACAAAGTCCCCGTTGAATTATTGTGTACTGCCGACATTCCTGGCAGACCCATATTTTCGAATAACAATACCCCAACCAATGCAATATCTCTGTTTCTGAATCATTACCTATCCCACATTCCGGATCATCTTGCTTCGTTCGTTCAGGACACCCCCCACTTCCTCCGTAAAATAGAAGAGATAAATAAGGGTGGGCGCCTACACAGTGGAACCCTCCTTGTTACTCTTGACGTTGCCGCATTTTATACAAACATCCCTTTCGTCGAAGGGATCGAAGCTATATCAAAAGCTATTCAGAGAACCCGCACCAACATGCGCAAGAAGTGTACATAACTGTGTTAAAGCTGGCCTTAAATCTCAATTATTTTGAATTTGACCCGTCTTACTTCTTCCAAGTTTTCGAAACCAGCATGGGTACTTCATTCGCACCCACCTATGCCAATATTTTGATGGGGAAACTTGAAGCCACCATATTAAACTTTTTTCGACATAAACCTCAGGTTTACCTCCGCTACATATACGATATCTTCATGATTGGGAACACGGTCGCGCGACTTTAGGAAATTCATATCTCATCTCAATTCTTCGCATACGACTATTAAATTCTCCTGCACGCATACTTAAAAAGAAGTGAACTTCCTGGATACAACCGTCATACTAGACAACGGTAAACTTAAAGGGGTCCTGAAATACCTTCCGCCAATGCATGGATGTACATGCACCCAAATAAAGCAATGTATTTGCAACCTCCTGCCGCAATAATTTTGTTGAAGCGATGAGTATTAGCTGAGAAATCGTAAATCAAAAACCGCGCATTATCGTCGCTCCGCGTTTTCTCCTCCTTTCGACTTACTCTCCGCTGTTGACGGCGCGCGAGCCTTGCCTCCCATGATGCTGCGCTCCGCAGCGGTGACGTAGTTCCGCTATTGCCCTGCTCAGACTGTCGTCTGCTACGGGCAAGCTTTGTTGACACCATGAATCCCGCTCTCCGCTCAAGGCTGGAAAAGCGAACGAAAAATCTGGCCGCATGTATGCGGCGGCCTGGCCTTGCCCTTTCCCGGTGTACGTTGCTGGCGGCACATGACTTTTTATCGGCGGCGAACTCGCAGCCAAACGGGGAGGGTCGTGCGCTCGTTCCCTTGATGCACCGCGCACTGTTTATCCAAAAAGTGCCGTATCAGATGTGGCCCCGATGGTGCCGGGTCTTATTTTGCGGCGGTCGTAATTCCTGCTGGCGGCATGTGAAAACGACATTTTAAACCGATACAGAATCCATGCACAAAACGCTTCAATCATGTGACCAGTTCAGCTTGGGGCGACGCGTGGTGGAGAGCGGCAACGTTGGCAAAACATGCTCCGGCGCGGCTCTGAGCTTTCTAGCGCTGGAGCGAGCGCCATTTCTTTGACAATCTGAAACATCGGTTGCCTTGGCAACAAGGCACAAACCGCTCCAGAAGTCAGTTACGGTTGCGTGATCCGGATTCAGTTCGCGGCCCCACCTCGCGACATGTGGGCACTGCAGGCGTACCACTCAATCCTATTGGGAAGTGCGAGATGCGTTTGATATTACAGGAGGGGATGGTGTGTGTGTTGTGGACGCCTTTGTTTCGCGACGAAATGCGACGTTGTGCTTCTGCGGGTGGATAGGGCTTCCCATGGTCTGGATTATCTTTCTCGAGTGACGTACGACTCAACCTCTCATGGGGTATGTGCAGTGTGCGTGGCTAAAAGCCATCGGATTGTGCGCCAGAGTTAAGTGACTTGCTGTTCGTCCCCGCAAAGCGCGCGCGAGGTGAGTACCGAATTTACGGCGGGCAGGAGGCAACCCATCCTCTGTCAATCGTAGTTCAGACTTTCAACGCATGTTGTGACGTTGTGTTCGTTAGAAACGCGTCTCTGGATTGCTTTGAAGTTGAATAAAATGTATGCTTCAAACCCGCGCATTCGGCTCAGGGCGTTCTCTGCGATTGCACGAAAGAAGTGCCACGGGGCTTCAACGCTTTCTTTATGGAACGTACTCAGGTAACAGAATATCCATGTCGTGTTATGGCCGTGTTGCATTCAATACAAACGGTTAAGCGTTTGTTTTACACTTGTTTCGTTTGTCGTAAAATGCCCAAGCACTCCAAAACTCCGCTGGCAGATCAGCCGGCGAGCCGACGCTGAGCAGACGACTCATCTCTTTGCCGGAAGTGCGTGAAAAAGCCGCCCAATAGCAGGATATCTAGCTGATGACGAACATCTGGGAGTCGATGATGTAGACATGTGAAGATGGCGGCGTCCAAAAACACGAAGGAAAGGGTGAGAAAAAAACGACAAACTTTGCAACAAAAGTGTGAGCTTTCCGCTGCGCGCAAAATAGTAATACTTGGCACAGAGGACGTTGACGACCCAATCTAACGGTTGCGCTAGTTCATTTAGTGTGCTCAAAATGCCTTTCAGGGTCCCTTTAAGACCACGCTTGTTATATAACGAACAGACA
Organism: Haemaphysalis longicornis; assembly: GCF_048455015.1. NCBI lineage: Eukaryota > Metazoa > Arthropoda > Arachnida > Ixodida > Ixodidae > Haemaphysalis > Haemaphysalis longicornis. Next base: position 217,960,434 of record NW_027526361.1, read on the forward strand.
GGCAACAGTATTTAGATTATAAACGGCATCACCCGAGACACTGCAAACAAGGGATCTTTGTAGGACAAGCCACCAGACGTACAAAAGTATACAGAGATGACAGCGACTACACGAAGCATCTACATGAACTCAAGTTCACCCTTATGAACAGTAACCACCCCAAAAGCTCGCTCTATCAGCCGTACCAACATGCATCTAATCTCAAAAGGGATGACGGGCTCAACAAACAGCGACAAAACGAAAGCGCCAGGCCGCCTGCCCTGAGAAGTTAATTTTCAAACGGCCTCCATAACGTAAACAATATAGTGCGGAAATACCACCCCATTTTAGCCAGTAACCAGCAACTGAAAAAGACGTTCCCGGAAGCACCAATGGTTACGTACCGGAGAATTTGGGATCTAAAAGATCTATTATTGCATGCTAAAACGTGGCCTTCAAAGCAACCAGTCATAGCCAGCTGCTCCTGTCCCAGATGCAAGACTTGCAGGCACCAGCAGACAGACTGCATTGTAAAAAGCACAGCCAGTAATTATGTTCAAAGATTAATTCAAGTTTTACTTGCACTTCATCCTACTTGTGTATATTTTAGAATGCACAATGTGTCACAAACAGTATGTAGGAGAAACAAGTATACCTATGAGCCTACGCCTTAACGGTCAACGGGAAGATACTGTTAGCAAATCCTCCATAGCTGTAGCGCAGAATTTCAACCAACCAGGCAATAATTTTGATGATCTTAAGTTGTATATACTTCAGTCAAACTTTAACTCTCCTAGGGTGAGAAAATACGGAGAATCCTATTTAATTCAGCAAGTCAACTCCATGGAACCTCCTGGAATTATTGTGTCTAGAGGCAACCTGGAATCCTCACGACACTCACAGGGAATACAGCATTAGGCACTGTCTTGCTTGAACAATATGCAAAGAATATGACTGCGCCCTCTTCTCTTTATGTGGCCACCTAATTCCTTTTGTTTTCATTCCTTAGACTCCAGTTTAGTACGCGCAGGCTGTTGTGCCAGAGCACCTGGCCCAAATGCGTTGCACGAGGCGACGCGTCGACAGCGAGGCTGAGTCACGCCTCTCCCTTTCGTCGCTGCGGCGCGGCCGAATCCCGCATCTCAGAACGCTGCGGCGCGGCCGAAACCCGCATCTCGGAACGCTGCGGCGCGGCCGAATCCCGCATCTGAGAGCGACCAAACAAGGGCATGTCGCTACGCCCGGAGGCGAGGTCACGTAGACGGCGGGGGCATCGCCCTCCCTTACCCATTGGCGGCGCAGCTGACTCACCGCTTCGCTACCATTCGTAGGAATTCAAACTTCAGGCAGCTAGAGCTCTGATTGGAGCTATTCGAACTTCTCGGGGCCCCAACGAACTTCCCGGGCTATAAAAGAAGCCCGGAGGCTCTCATCGTCGGCATTCCTCGGCGGCTTCTCTCCGGCACCAGTCTCTTCGGAAGCACCGAGTGAAAAGGGTGTTGTCGCCTCTGTGCGAGTTATGTAACCTTTGCTTACCCTGTATATACTGTATATAAATGTTACTTCAACTCTTCGTCGGCTCGAGGACTTCGTCGCTCTGCTCTGCGCCGCGTCGATAGCGGACGGAGCAAGGCAACATCGCTACACCGGTGACTGCACTCGGGTGGCCAGTCGCAACAGCGGCTGAGGCGGGATAGCTGGTTCCCAACATCGGTGACGAGCTGAAGGCGAGTCACAAGCTTGGCGACCTCCCTGGGATGCTCATTTCCAACAGTGGTGCCAGCGGTGGGATAGTCATTCTCAACAGTGGTGGCAGCGGTGGGATAGTCAGTCGCAACAGTGGCAACAGCGGTGGGATGGTCATTCCTAACCTCGGAGACGAACGGTGGGATCGTCATTTACCAACAAGGCATGCCTCCAAACGTTTCTCTGGAATTCCTTTTGATTTTTATTTTTCTCTCGTTTTTGATCCGCTTTTTTGTGCCCCGTACGTCCACCTGACTTTATCTTTTTGTTTTTCAGTTTCAGAAAAGGCCTGCTTTAGGAATGTTGCTGTTGGCGACACGTGCCATTTCAGTTGCGCGGTTCTTGCTTTTTATTTTGTGTGTGTGGTTTTTTTTTCCTTAACCTAGTTTCGTTTTCTTTCCGCTTCTCTACCTTTTCTTTTAACCTGGGGCTTTCTGAGAACCTTTCCATAGGCCGCGCAGCTGGGGCAACAAACCCCTCTCATCTTTTCTCTTCAATAATTTCTCGGAATATCAACCCCTGGCTGACTTCCCTCTTACCGACTTTGCGGCTCAAACTATACAACCTTCTTTCCCTCTCAATATCTCCACCTACATACTCCCAAACCAATCCGCTTCCTCAATTTCACTTCTTATCTCCTCTCACCTGGGGACCTACCCCATATAAACCGGGCCAGCCAGGCGAGGGTTTGCAAGTCTCTTTGCTGAAACATTGGTTTCAACAATCGTTGTTTCTACCTTGTTCGAAGTTTTCTTTTCTTATATATATTTATATATATATATATATATATATATATATTGAGTGGGCCTTGAGGTACAGGTGCACGTGGACGTTTATTAGTAAGCGTTGCAACCATCGCGGACCCGGAACCAGCCTCCGACGACGATGATCTCCCCAAGAGGAGGATTGGTCGACTGGTGATAAGGATGCTTATGAGGGGAAGAAGATGAAACACAGGATGTTGCCCACAATGTACGACCCGGTCACTGTAAATAGGACGCGATGCTCAGAACGGGCTCAGAATTTCCCCCTCCGCATGAAGGCCGTGGTACGTCCGCGGTACGTCAAGAAGAGCGACACACCAAGAGTTTGAGTCGTGAGACGTGCACTAATTCTGTACCACGGTAACGACGATCCACAGGAGCATTGCACGGAGCGACGCGGTAGTTCACGGGCGAAGTTTCTTCTAATATGGTGTACGGGCCTCTGAACCGGTGAAGAAATTTTTCGCAGAGCCCAGGTTTGCGGGTGGGCGTCCACAGTAGCTCCTCGTCACCAGGATGGAAGCGGACGGTGCTGTGAGTGGCGTCGTAGCGGTCCTTGCGTTCGCGTTGGATGGCTTCCTTGTTGAGACTAGCAAGCCGACGGCAGTAGTGGAGGCGGGAGTGTAACGGGCTGGAGTTATGCACAGGAGCACTAAATACACTGGCGTCCAGCATGAAGGAGGGATCGCGCCCGTAGACGAGCAAGAAGGGAGAGTAACGGGTAGTCTTTTGTACTGCAGTGTTGTACGCAAAAGTAACGAATGGTAGAATTGCGTCCCAGTTGGTGTGATCAGGCCGAATGTACATAGAAATCATTTCAGAAAGAGTCCGGTGGAAACGTTCAGTCAGACCGTTCGTCTAAGGATGGTAAGCAGAAGTGGTCTTATGAATTGTGTTTGCGGCACGAAGAACTTCTTCAACAGTGCTGGAGAGAAACGTCTTGCCACGATCGCTCAAAAGAACACGGGGCGCGCCATGACGCAACACTATCGCACGCAAGAAGTCTGCTACCTCGGCTGCACAACCAGAGCGAATGGGCGCTGTTTCTGCGCAATGGATTAAATGGTCTAAGGCTGTTATCATCCACCGAAAGCCAGCAGCCGTGCAAGACAAAGGTCCGTAGAGATCAATGCGAACAGTGTGGAAGGGCTTCGAAGGGCAAGGGAGCGGCTGTAGAAGTCCGGAAGGCGGAGATGTGGGCTTTTTCCGCTGCTGACAAGATAGGCATGAAGCGATGTAGCGGGCAACGTACGTGGAGAGGCCAGGCCAGAAGAAACGAGAGCGGAAGCGATCGTAAGTTTTGTGGAAGCCTAGGTGACCCGCCGAAGCATCGTCATGAAGGGCTTCTAATATCTGCTGTCGAATAGCGCTAGGTACAACGGGGACCCATCTGTTGCCCGTCGAGTGGTGGTTTGAATGCTACAAAATACCATGTAAAAACCGAAAGTGCTGAAGCTGCTGACGCGCCCAACTGTTCGGTGGTTGTATTGTGCCGGTAAGCCGGTCGATTATCGTGCGGCAGTATGTGTCTGCTCGTTTAAGTATAGGCAAAGAGACAAACCGTCATTAGGTGATGTGTGGTTGACGGGTGCGACAGGGAGGGCGGTAGCGGGTGACGATGACGCCGAAGTCGTAGATGACTCAAGAGGGCACCGAGAAAGTGCGTTTGCGTCGAGGTGCTTTTTCCGGGACTTGTAAGTGAAGGTAAAATACTCCTGAAGTCAGAGAACCCAGCGTCCGCGGCGCCTTGATAAATTTTTGAGTGTCTGCAACCAGCATAACGCATGGTGGTCAGTCACTACTGTGAAGTGGCGTCCGTAAAAGTATGGTCGAAATTTCTGGATGGCCCAAACCACAGCGAGACACTCCTGCTCAGTGATGGTTTATTTTTTCTCAGCAGTACTTAGGGAACGACTGGCGTAAGAAATAACGCGCTCTCGATCTTTGCCTTCCGACTGCAGTAGAACAGCTCCAAGTTTGTGGCCACTGGCGTCCGTGTGGAGAATTACCGTTGTGGACTCCTCAAAATGGCAGAGGACCGGCCCAGAGGTCAGCACGGTCTTCAGCTGTTGGAAAGCTGCTTCACAATCATCTGTCCAGACGAAGGGAGCTCCAGAGTTGAGGAGTACGTTGAGGGGCGAAGTTTTGGAAGCGCAATTCTGGACAAAGCGTCGAAAGTAAGACGCCAGACCAAAAAAGCTAAGCAGCGATTTTTGCTGCTGGAACCGGGAGAAGTTAACCACAGCAGCAATCTTGTCTGAGTAGAGCCGAATCCCGTCGTGGCGGACGACGTGTCCGAGACCTTTTATGCTTCGAAAGGCAAAACGGCACTTTTTGGTGTTCAGCTGAAGGCCAGCATTGGCAAGGCATGTTAGTACCTCATCCAGCCGTTTTAAGTGTTCAGAAAAGGTTGAAGAAAATATAACGATATCATCGAGATAACACAGGCACGTTTTTCATTTAAGACCCCGGAGAACAGTATCGATCATTCGCTCGAAAGTTGGAGCGTTACATAACCTAAAGGGCATCACATTAAACTCATATCGTCTCTCAGGGGTGGGAAACGCTGATTTTCTTTATCCTCCTCATGCATTGGAATTGGCCAATAACCAGTTCGAAGGTCGATACTAGAAAAAGATTCCGCTTCTTGTAAACAGTTTAAGGCATCATCGATGCGAGGCATCCGATAAACATCCTTTCGAGTGATTTGATTCCGAGCGCGGTAATCTATACAAATCGAAGAGATCCGTCTTTTTCTGCTGTAAGACAACGGGAGATGACCAAGGACTGTTTGATGAACGAATAATTTTACGCTGGAGCATGTCGGCGACGTTTTCGTTAATGACTTTTCGCTCAGAAGAAGAGACAGAGTATGGTCGGCGGCGAATGATCTTTGAACCGTCTGCTTCAAATTCGATGAGTGGTTACGGATGTTTGACCGAGTGTGATACTCTGAGAATTGAATATAGACTTGTGCCTTTTTAGGAGATTCAGCAAAGAATTGGCTTGTTCGGAGAGAGGTCGGAGCTGATAGTGGTCGATGAAGCAGTGCGTGGCGGGTTAGAGGGCGAATTCGAAACTGACGAAATACTGCAGAGGGGAACAATAAAGACAGCTTCAGATTGAGCAGTGGCACGACAGTTGTGTCTTGCCGTAAGAGGATTGCCTCAGGGCTAGTGTTCATCGCAACGAGCGCGGCAGACACTTGCGTAAAGCGCACAAGACAGGTGGCTATTACAATACCTCGTTGGAGAAGCGGAGAGCAGGGCACGTTGAGCTCGTCGCCATCAGAACACTTTCCACCGTAAACAAAAATTGTTGTCTCATATCCATGGCTCAGAAGGTAATCCGCACTAGCCACCAAGCACTGCTCTTGGACATCCGAACTTTCTATACTGTCTGTAGTGGTCATTTCAATGTCCGGGTAATGGCAGGAGAAGACAGCGTTGGCGGATGAAAGTAAGTCCCACCCTAAAATGAGTTCATGAGTGCAACTGGACAAAACCGCGCACTGTACGTGGTGCCGAAATCCCTCAATCAATACACGTACTGTACAGTATCCGGATGGTTCGAACACAACTTGGCTAGCACCGCAACAAAGTAGATCGAGTATAAGGCTTTCTCACTTTCCTGAGCTGCGAACACAAATTTTCACTAATGACTGATATACTGGCTCCAGTGTCTATGAGGGCATCAACATCAAATCCTTCAAAGTGTACGTGCAATGTATTCGACGGTTGCGCTGGAGGAGTTTTTAGGTTTTTGACGAATGCATTTTCCCCTCCAAAAACTGCAGGCTCTAGTTTTCTGGATGGTGGCCCAAAGCGTTGGACGCGGGGCGAAAAGGTGATACAGAGCGGCGATGGTCGCTGTGAAGAACGGTCACGCTGAGGCGTGTCAACAGGGACTGGAGGTGGAGAGGAGCGGCGAGGGGGTGAAACAGGCGCATTGTACCGAGTGCCATAAGAAAAGCTGACGTCGCGTTCAAATGGTGCAGATGGCCGACGTCGCCTGCAGAAACGGCAAATGTGTCCCCTAATCTCGCAGTAGTAACAGACAGGACGATCGTTCTAGAAAGCCTGGCGGCGGGGTCGCATGTGGGTGTAGTAATAGTCCCGGGACGTAAGCGCTGGAGAGATCGTCGTCAAATGTTCATGAGCCAGCGAAGCTTCTTGGGGCAAGGGTCGCTTTGATATTATCGCCGAAATCGACCGAACGGGAGTGGTAGGAAGAGAAGAAGAGGTTGGCAACAGAGTCGTCATGGATGCCAACTCCTCCTTGACAAGGTCGCGCAGCTGAGGTCCATTCTTCCGAAAGGGATCACGTGGAAGTGCAGGCTGGTCATGTAGCTGCAGCTCTTTGCGGATGATTTCGTGAATTAGAGCTCGTAATTCCAAGTCCCCATGCAGTTGAGTAGCCCGAGCATCCTGTGGCCGGCGAATTGACAGCAGTTCATCTAGGCGTTGACACGTTTCGCGTACATCGCTGACGTTTAGGATGCTGAACCGCCAATGCATTGAATGCAAATGCAGAGAAGCCTTTGAGAAAGTGGCGTACCTTGTCGACCTCTGTCATACGTTTGCCAACGCAGCGACACAGGGCAACGACGTCCTCGATGTATGAGACATACGTCTCTTCAGGGTACTGAATACGACCGGACAGCTTCTTTTTCGCCACGTCCGAACGATTGGCTGGATAGCTGAAGGCCTTATGCAGCTTCTGGGCAAAGCTGGCCCAGTCATTAATGTCGGCTTTATTGTTGAAATACCATGTTTCTGCCGTTTTTTAAGGGAAAAAGATACGTTCGGAAGCTTGGCTGTATCGTCCCAGCGGTTGAATGCACTGACCCGAACGTAAGTGTCGAGCCAGTCATCCGCGTCCTCGCCGCAGAGCCCATAAAAAAACGGTGGGTCACGCTGGCGGGTGGTCACAGCAAACGCCGGAGGCGCAGCAGCAACGCCAGTGGGGTTGTTCCCGGCTTCACGCTGCATGGCTTGTGCCAGTAAACGGTGACGGAATGGAGCTCCAGGGGTGCGATCAGAAGGCGTAGGGGACAGGATCGAGGTTGACCTCCACCACTTGAGAGGGCCTTGAGGGGCAGGTGCAAGAGGACGTTTATTAGAAAGCGTTGCAACCATCGCGGACCCGGAACCAGCCCTTGGTGATGATGATCTTCCCAAGAGGAGGATTGGTCGAATGGTGATGAGGATGATGATGATGGGAACAAGATGAAGCACGGGATGTTGCCCACAATGTACGACCCGGTCACTGTAAATAGGACGCCATGCTCAGAACAGGTTCACAAAAGATATATATATATATATAGAAGGTCGAGGGATATGCCTTCCTCAGAATGCCGGTCCCTCGGCCGAACCATTAATCCTTTTACGAGACATCACCATCAAGTCGAGATCATCATCAAGGAGGGAAAGAACAAGGAAAAAGGAAGAAGGGGAAGAAAACGCTGAGAGGGACGCGCGTGGAAGTTCGTCCCTTTGCTTGTACAGCGCTTGGTCAGTCACAGTGTGCCTTTGGTAAATACCGGACTACCGCGTATCATTTGATGGAGAAAGCTGTTGCGGTCACGTCCTCCTCTACCCACCCCTTCAGTGGCCCCGTGAGACCTGGACACGGCTGGCTCACAAGTCCTGAGAGGGACCTTCGAAACGGGCGTCATCTGCAAGGCACCACCATGGCACCGCCTTCTGCACGCCCCAGCGCCGCTATGCCGCTTGTCATCGTGAGCCACCCTCGAGACCGAGGTTTCTTTTACGGCACCAACAATATCGATGTGGAAGACTGGGTCCGTTTCTACTAGCGTGTGAGGGCCCACAACCGCTGGGATCCCACACTTATGCTGGCTAACCTTTCGTTCCACCTGAAAGGTGCACCGGAGACGTGGTACAATATCGACGGAGCTACTCTTGCTAGTTGGGACAGCTGCAAGGAAGAGATGATTAAGCTCTTTGGCAAGTAATCTGGTCGCCAGCTCGCTGCCAAAAATCAGCTTGCGTCGAAAATACAGACGTCATCTGAGCCGTACATAACCTACATCATTAATGTACTGGCCCTTTGCCGCAAAGTTGACGACCACATGTCCGAGCCGAATAAAGGTGACCACATTTTGAAAGGCATAGCAGATGATGCTTTCGATTTCCTCGTGTGCAATGACTGCTCAACTGTAAGCTCATTTTGAATGATTGCAAGGCCTTCGAAAAAGCGAAAAGCCGTCAAATCACTCAATAATTCATGCGGCTTCCCAGTACCGCTGCAACGTTGTCATGTGAGGGGGCAGTTTCACCACCACACCGACCATCGGCAGAAACCAGTGCAGACACAGTGACCCGTATCGTCCGACATGAGATCGAGGCTATGACTCCGTCAACAACAAACACTCCGTCGCTGGTGTCATCTGTCGACACTCTCCGCCATACAAGCAGTTGTGCGCGACGAAATTGCTTGCATGGACTTGCAGCCAGTCTGCCAAATGAGCCATTCTGTCGGTCGGCAATATCCCACCAACGCCGCTTCTTGCAATCATTATGGGCCAGCTCAGTCGTCCCCGACACCTTTCCACCATGAGTGTTGGCCACGGTCTTACAGGAACCCGGCTCAATGGAGAACACCCGATGACCGGCCCACATGCTTTAACCGAAGGTGGGTTGGTCATGTTTCCAGGTATTGCCAGAGCCGCTGGTTTTCTTCCGCTCGAAACACTTGGAACGACCGTGTCCCGCACTCTGCGAAGAACCGCACTCCTACCAGCAACGCAATGCCGCCGATGCCGTATACTCCGCCCCACGACTTAGCCGTTCCCTGTAACCCCTGCGCCGACAGTCTCGCTCTCCTCAGCCCCGCCGCTCTACCTCGCCGACCCACTACGGACGCCTCGACTCGGAAAACTAGCGAGTGCAGCTCCCAGAAGTGATGCTGTATTGCCGACCCCGACCAAAAATCCTCTTTTCATGCTGCCGGCGAGGGACAATTTCCTCGACGTGAAAGTTGATGGCGTGCCTGTTCGGGCATTGATTGATAGAGGGGCCTACATTTCCGATATGAGTGCTACTATACGGACCCGCTTGCGAAAAGTCCTCACACCTGCCCTTTCGCATGTTTAAGTTGCCGGCTGTGGTACACCGGCAATCGCGGGTATGTGCACCTTTCGGGTCACCATCGCCGGCCACGAGACCACTGTTGGTTTCTCTGTTTTGGACAAATGTCCTCACGATGTGATCCTTAGCTGCGATTTTTTGATGGAGCATGCATCACTCATCGATTGCTCTACAGGTCTTCTTCGTCTTGAGTTGCCGCCTACTTCCTATTCCTCCCCGCCGCACCTGTGCTCATCCAAACACATTCGCTTACCGAGTCATCCCGCCACTTATGTCCCCCTCACTACGTCTATCGCCATTCCTGACGGCGACTTCCTTGCTACTCCCATCGTGTACGTTCTATTAACGTGAAATGTTGCACTGCCCCACACTGAGGTCACCATCAAAAAGAACCGCGTTTGGTTGTCTCTCCTCCACTTTTTGCTCCATACTTAAGTACTTTCAGAAGGAATAACCGTCGCCGCTATCACCCATTTAGCGGCAGCTGAAATTTTGGCATATGCTTTACACCGTGACCCAATGCAACAACATGGATCCCACCATCGACATACATCGCCAGATAAATTTGGGCCCCTTATCAGCCCGGACCTATCTGAAGCTCAAGCAAACAAACTGCGCTGCTTTTGGCATGATTTGAAGACGTTTTCGACTTGGCTGGCACACCTCCGGGGCAAAGCACAACTGCGATGCGCCGTATGGATGCAGGTGATGCCCGGCAAATCCATCGCCGGTCGTACTGTGTTCCCCATTCCGAATGAGGAGTCGTCCAGCAAGATGTTGAAAAAATGCTCGCAAAGGACATCATTGAACCACCCCGTATTCCATGGGCTTCGCGCGTCGTGTTGGTAAAAAAGAGAGACGCCACCTTGTGCTTCTGTGTGGAGTACCGCCACTTGAGCCGGATTACCAAGAAAGATGTCTACCCTAGACCCAGTATCGAGGATGCCCTAAATTTCCTTCATGGGGCGAAATATTTCTCTTCCATTGACCTTCGCTGAGGTTATTGGCAGATTGCAGTTGATGAGCTGGACCGAGAAAAGACCTCTTTCGTCACTCCCGAAGGCCTATATCAGTTCAACGTTATGCCGTTCCGTTTTTGCGACGCGTCAGCCACGTTTGAACGCATGATGGACTCTCTCCTGCGCGGATTGAATAGGTCCACTTGCCTCTGCTATCTTGATGACGTCATCGTGTTTTCTTCTTTGTTGGAGACTCATCATCTGCACCTGCATGAGATCCTTTCTCTTTTCCGTCAGGCCAACCTGCAGCTCAAATCAGCAAAGTGCCGCCTCGCGAGGCGTGAACTAACCATTTTGGGCCACCTTGTCGACGCTCAAGGAGCACAGCCTGATCCAGAAAACATCAAGGCAGTTAAGGACTTCCCTGTGCCCCGCTCATCGAAAGACGTCCGCAGTTTTGTGGGCCTCTGCTCATATTTCCGCCGTTTTATAAGAGGCTTCCCTGAAATCGCCCGCCCTCTAACCGATCTTTTTCAAAAGGACACCATCTTTGCGTGGGCCCTGAACAGGCCAAAGCTTTACCACACTGGTCCATCTCCTCACCACATCACCCCTTTTACACCACGTTAATGTGTCTGCATCCATAGAAATCCGGACTCACGGTAGCGGCCGTCCTCGGTCAGTGCCGATCCGGCAAGGATTGCGTGATCGCCTACGCCAGGCGCCTATCTCCAGCAGAAAGAAATTAGTCCATCACAGAACGGGAGTGTCTCGGTCTTGTTTGGGCTGTGGGCATATTTCATCCAAACCTCTACGGCTGACCGTTTTTCGTTGTGACGGATCATCACGCACTCTGTTGGTTAGCATCACTGAAGGATCCAACCGGCCGCCTCGGAGTTGTGCTCTCCGCCTCCAAGAGTATTCTTATTCAGTCGCCTACAGATCGGGCCGCCTTCACCAGGACGCCGACTGTCGGTCGTGCTACCCTATCGAACCTCCTATGCCTACGTGTTCCGACGGATTTCCATCCCTTGTGGCGATTTCCTCTTTCTTCCAACTTGGTAAAGAGCAGCGCCGGGATGAAGTTTTGCACCAGATCATTGAACGCCTGAGTAGCGCCCCTATGGGCACATCAGTACGATTCTTCCAAGTTCAGGACGGTGTGCTCTATCATAAGAATGCACGCCTGGAAAGTCCCGACATCCTCCCTGTTTTGCCTGACCACCTTCGTTTGGACGTCCTGGAGCAACTGCACGACCATCCAACAGCTGGTCATTTAGGAGTTTCAAGAACATACGAAAACATCCACCGGTGTTTCGTCTGGTCGGGACTTTACCGCTCTATTCGCCGTTACGTCGGTACATGCGACAAGTTCCAACGTTGGAAAGTACCACGACGCCACCCGCTGGCCCTCTTCAGCTACTGGACACACCGGTAGAACCGTTTTTTTCACATTGGTTTAGACCTGCTTGGTCCCTTTCCTCAGTCTGCGGCAGGAAATCAGTCGATTGCAGTGGCCACTGAATATTCGACCCGTTACACAATAACACGGGCCCTTCCAACCAGCTGCGGTACCTATGTCACAAATTTCCTTCTTTACAAGGTGATTCTACATCATGGTGCTTCTCGTCAGCTATTCACTGACCGCGGACGAAACTTCCTGTCGCGAGTAGTGGACGACATCCTTCGCTCCTGTGCAACGACGCACAAACTTACGACTTCCTACCAACCGCCGACCAACGGTCTTACGGAGCGACTTAACAGAACCCTAGCGGATATGCTTTCCATGTACGTTTCGGATGACCATAGCGACTGGGCCATTGCTTTAGCTTTAATGACATTCGCATACAAATCGTCCCGTCATGATACCGACGGATTTTCGCTTTTTTACCTCCTTTTCGGTCGAGAGCCGGTCTTTCCCCTAGACGCCTTAATCGAACACAACACGCCGCATACAGGTTATGTCCAAGATGCCATTGCCCTGGCTTACTTTGTTCGCAGCATATCGCGCACCAGGCTTACGTCATCGCAGGATTCTCAAAAGTCCCGTTACGATCGACGGCACAGCACCCGCCACTTTGAGCCCGGTTTCCTTGTGCTTCTCTGGTGTCCTGCATGCCAAGCAGGGCATTCTGAGAAGCTGCTCGCCCGTTACTACCGCTCCTATCATGTCCTGCGCCAGGTGACTGCTGTAAACTATGAAATCACCACTGTTGTCCCGGCTGACTCATTGCGCCCTCCGAAAATTGACATCGTCTATGTCGTCCGTCTAAAGCCCTACCGTTCACAGCCTACAGTTTTTCACTGAGCAGCACCGAGACTGTGCTCTTACGGGAGGGGGGTTCGGTTACGACACATCACCATCAAGTCGGGATTATAAGCAAAGAGGAAAGAGGATGAAGACGCTGAGAGGGACGCGCGTAGAAGTTCGGCCTCATGCTTGGACGGCGCTTGGTCAGTCATAGTGTGCCTTCAGTAAATACCGGACTACCGCGTATCAATACTGTTCCTCTTTAGATGTGTGTATTTCTTTTTCTTGATATTTGCCTGTGTCCAAAAAACATTTATTCTTGCTTGTATATGTATATGCATATATATGTATATGTATATATGCATATACGCAATGCCTAATGACCGCAATGGTACCGGAATCTTGCAAGAACGCGAACATCATCCTAATCCATAAGAAAGGCGACATGAAGGACTTGAAAAATTACAGGCCGATCAGCTTACTGTCAGTCGTCTACAAGGTATTTACCAAGGTAATCGCTAACCGAATCTCTGCAACCTTAGATTTCAGTCAACCTAAAGAACAAGCAGGGTTCCGTAAAGGTTATACAACAATGGATCATATTCACACGATCAATCAGGTGATAGAGAAGTGCGCTGAGTATACTGAACCCCTATATATAGCCTTCATAGATTATGAGAAAGCATTTGACTCGGTCGAAACCCTAGCAGTCATTCAGGCATTACGGAACCAGGGGGTAGATGAGCATTATGTAAGAATACTAGAGGATATCTACAGTGGGTCTACAGCTACCATCATCCTCCATAGGGAGAGCAGCAAAATACCTATAAGGAAGGGTGTCAGACAAGGAGACACAATCTCTCCAATGTTATTCACAGCATGCTTACAAGAAGTATTCAGAACGTTGGATTGGGAAGAGGTGGGAGTAAGGGTTAATGGAGAATACCTCAGTAACCTCAGATTTGCTGATGACGTTGCCTTGCTAAGTAACTCGGGGGACGACTTGCAAAGCATGCTTTCCGCACTGGGCGAACAGAGTAGAACCGTGGGCCTGAAAATTAATACGCAGAAAACTAAAGTAATGATCAATAACCTAGGGACAGCACAGCAGTTTGAGATAGGTGGCGAGGCAGTGGAAGTGGTAAGCGAATATATCTACTTAGGCCAAGTTGTGACCCCGGATCCCAACCATGAGGCAGAGATAATTAGAAGGATCAGAATGGGGTGGGGTGCATATGGCAGACATTCTCAGATAATGAATAGCAGCCTACCATTGTCGCTGAAGAAGAAAGTGTATGACAGCTGCATCTTACCGGTACTCACCTACGGGGCAGAAACTTGGAGGCTCACTAAGAGGGTTCTACTTAAATTGAGAACGACTCAGCGGGCAATGGAGCGGAAAATGATAGGTGTAACATTAAGGGACAAGAAGAGGTGGAGTGGGTCAGAGAGCAAACTGGTGTTAAAGACATATTAGTAGAAATTAAGAAGAAGAAATGGACGTGGGCAGGGCATGTAATGCGAAGGCAAGATAACCGCTGGTCATTAAGGGTAACAGAGTGGATCCCTAGAGAAGGCAAGCGTTGCAGGGGGCGGCAGAAAGTTAGATCGGCAGATGAGATCAAGAAGTTTGCGGGGATAAATTGGTCACAGTTGGCACAGGACCGAGGTAATTGGAGAATAATGGGAGAGGCCTTTGCCCTGCAGTGGGCGTAGATAGGCTGGTAATGATGATGATGATGATGATGCATATATAGAGAGAGAGACAGAGAGAGAGAGAGAAAGAGGGGGGAGAGAGAGAGAGAGAAAAAAAGCTTTAAAGGACACTGAAGAGGTTAGGCCCACAAACGTGGGGGCTTGCTACTTCAGATGGGGGTGAACATAGTGAGGCGAAAAAGAAAATAGAAGGAGTACGCAGCAGCAATGAATATTAGGACGAATAAATAAAATCAGTTCGAAAACGTATAAAAAATTCACAACACTATAAGTAAAAAAATCTTAGGATCCCAATGTTGAACAACCTCAATTAATCCCGATACAGACAAAAAAGTTAAGAGCGCGTTTGTCCCTCGCACCGCGTCAGAGTTTTTTTGAACGGACCAAGAAAGTGATGCAGCTCTAAAGAGTTTCCGCGTAACAGTCGCACAAGTGTTCTTTTCGCTGTTTCGCGAGGAGTTGTATGCTTCGGGCCGTAGCACAAGACATGCCATATGTGTTCTCTCACAGAGCACACGGAGCACAATGGCGCGTCCGCCCAGCCTGTTTTAAAAATAAAACTACCAGTGAAGGCAACTTTGAGGCGTAGTCGATAAAGGACACCTGTTTGCTTTTGTGGGGCTCACGGAAAGTCGAAATTGCACAGAGGGTAGATCGCGTGGAGAGGCAATGGAGGGTATGCTATGAGTTTGCTACCAAGCTGGCATCTGCAGTTTCCATCCCATTGCATTCAGGACTGTACTTCCGTCTTGTCTGAAATAGGGGTTTCGAATAGACACAGGCAGATTGTGCGCTTCTTTCGCTACTGCGTTAGAGACACCGTTCTCCTGTATGCCGGAATGACCGGGAAGCAATACCCGTCTCGTAGCCCTTGAGTGTGCAATGCTTGTAGATCACGCAGAAGTGGGTGCAGCATGGGATGGCTTCATCAGTGTATTCAGGGGAGGCCACGAGTCAGTAAAGATCAACCTTTGCTGAGCGGGAACGAGACTGTTGGTTATGGGAAGGAGTGCCACCCAAATAGCAGTTACCTCGGGGAAGGTGGACGGTCTTGTGACTGAGGTTTTCTTTCACATTTAGTCCCACCACCGAAAGCCACACTTCAATAGCTGACGAGTCAGACCTCACAGATCTGTCTGTATACACGCGAACGTGGCAAAGATAACGCGAGCTGTTATGCCCCAGCATGAAGTATCGCAAGGCTGGCTCAGGCAGAGATGATGTCTTGCCTACACCTGGTATGGTGAGACATATATCCCATGGTGCAACTTTCCATGGCGGAAAGGCAGGCTTGATTGGGCGTTCAAAGTTGGCCTGTATTAGGTTTCGTACATGAGGGGAAGACACCTCTGCTAGAGGATTGTCAGCACACCGGGTTAAGTGACGGAAGCTGGTGCGAAAGAACTCTTGAGCTTCGAGTATCCGGGCTGACATGCACCATGCTTCGCATTGAGTTCCTTTTGTGGATGTGCACCTTGGAAGGCCCAGGAAGATGCGGAGAACTTGAGCTGTGCACGCTGTAGCACTCTAAAGTTTGTCAGCGCTGGCAGGCTGTACCGCAGAAGGCCAATAAATAGTGCCTTGTGGACTTTCAATAGTGAATACAGTGAGCAGCCTCATGTTTTTTCCTGTCAGCATACTCAAAATGGGCATACATGAGTGCACGCGTTCTATGCGGTGACGGATATGGGGGCCCAAGATAGAGATCGATCTAATGTTACTCGAAGAAATTTGTTTATGAACGTACGGTATGTCTGTGTCATTTATGACCAGAGGATAGCGGGATACATCCCGCCTCGTAAAGGCAACTGCGGCACACTTTTGGTGAAATTAGCAATCCGCAGGTACCAACGTACTTTTGAATTGCAAGAAGAGCTGTCTGCCGTTTGGATCGTATACTTCTGCCCAGACACAAATATCATCATCGTAGAGAGATATGTTGACACCTTGGGGTAGTACTTTTGTGACGCGGATTTGGCAGATGCTAAACAGGAAAGGACTTAGAACTACGCCTTGACTTGAGGGACGCCCTTTGTGATCTCAATCTCGTGCCGCCTTGTGTCGCCTTCATTGGTGGTCATATAGGCATACCGATTCTGCAAGCAGTCACAGAGGCAAGTGTACATCCGCCCTCGTAGCCCTACAAACGTCATTTCCCTTCGAATAGCTTCATGAGCAACGCTGTCAAATGCCTCCTTGATGTCTAGGTAGTCAGCTACTGTGATAGTTTTTGCAGCCTTTTGCCGATAAACATCCCTCAGCAAAGCAATAACGTCATCGACTCTACTTCTTCCTTCTCTGAACCCTGACATCTCTGGGGGATACACTTATCGGTCCTGAAGATTTCAGACGACTCGCTGCAGCACCGTTTTCTCCATTACCTTCCCTGTGCTGCTTAGTTGAGCAACAGGGTGGTAAGAGTTGATGTCAGTCGACGGTTTTCCGGGATTGAGCACCGCTACTAGGCGACCAACTTTCCAGCTTGCTTCCACGCGGCCTGTCTGCCACGACTTGTTGTAGAAGGTAAGCAGTTTCCAATGGTCGTTACTGCCGAGGTGTCGCAAAGCTAAATATGTGATGCAATCGGCGCCTGGCGAAGAGGGCAGGTTCACGGACGGTAACGCTGCGATTAGCTCGTGCACAGCGAATAATTAATCCTTGAGCGTAGCATTCGTTGTGGAGAGCCAATCATTCGGGACCTCTGAAATCACTGCAGAGCTCAGGGGAGCTGTGACCTTGGCGCAAAATTCATCAGCTATGTCCAGTTCACTGACGCTACGCTGGAGAGCTATCGATAAGAACGGATTAGCTTGACTCGGTGTTGCTCTCAGGCTGCAGAAAACGTGCCAAATGTGAGCCAGCGTTCTGCGGTGATCAAGCTTTGAACAAACGTCTCTCTAACGCTGTCTTGCGAGCTTATTCAAGTACTTCTGAATGCGCTTCTGGGCATGCCTTGAAGCTCGAATGCCATCTGGTGATATCGTTTTTCTCGCATGGCGCTCTGCTCTCCTGCGAATCGCGCGACGGCGTTCACACTCTCCTTTCACAGGTGCCCACGCCTTTGGCACCAAGCGTTACCGTGTTGACTCTGACTGAACCATGGGAATACCTTCCTCCAGCTCTCCGTGCGTAGACAATGCGTCAGCATTATCTTTCAGCTCGACTTGGAAGGTCGTCCAGTTTACAGCCGACAGTGACCGCTTGATTGTACCGCCACAGACTCCATCAATCATGGTGTACGTTGGGATGTGGTTTCTCCCGAAGCTTTCAATATCCGGATACCATGATGCGACAGGCAGCAGAGAATCGGACATCATAGTAACATCCAATACTCTTGAAGCCTTGCCACGAAGGGACGTGGGACAGCCACTGTAGAGCACTAATAGTCCTGCTTGGCTCGCCATATCGAGCAGACGGTTTCCCCTTGGTGTCGTCTTATCACGGCCCCAAGCAGGATGGTGAGTGTTGAAATCCCCTGTAAGCAAGTGCGGCGGCGGTGTATTGTCCAAAAGGGCTTGCAGGCTCTTAAATTTGAACTTTGGGTTGTGTACAATGTATCCTGTGATTATAGTGAGTCACGTCATTGTGCTTCACCGTAGCCGCGACAGCTCATTCGAGTCATCTGGCTCCACATTCTACACTAGAAAAGCTAAGTTATAACGAAGTGCAAGGAGCACTGTGCTGTTTTCTGATCTCGTCAGAGACCGATGCAGATATTATCCCGAAAGAAGAACATCCCGAATAAGTCGGGATTCCGAAATCGCGATGACTGGAACCTGTGCTTACTGATGAGTTGCCTAAAATCAGACAGCCGGGATGATAGTACGCAGGTATTCCCCTGGAACACTCTTGCCTGATTCCGAAGAGTTTGCATCGGCCCCGTAATAGCGCTCCCGCAAGAAGTTAGAGCCAGTTTCGGAGGAATGGTTTAATGTAGCAAAGTAAAGTACGAATACCACGAGTTACAAAAGACGCGAAAGGTGCAAGAACTGACCTTACGGCATCAATGACGAAGAGTACTGATGCACCAGAGTTTTTGGATGGTTGCACGCTCGGCAAGATCCCGCGGTCTTGTCTGGTACGTGTCGAGGCGCGCTGCCCCGGGGCAGCAGGAGGGGTTGCAGCTTGAGGAACTTTATCAGGCACCTGCAGTGGTAGCGGTGGTAACTCAGACAAGTCAAAATCAGTGTTGTGTCTTTGCTTCTCTTCTGTCGTTCTTTTAGTGTCGCGACGCGTAGAGCATTTCTTGGATAAGACCGCCGCCTTCGCTGCCTTGTAATCTACTTAGCTTGTGTGCATCTCACTTAATTAAGAAAGCCTGCCGGCAGTTGTACTCGCACTTCTCTTTCACAGCTGAGGTGTTATGCTTTCGCACCCTCGGTTTGTTAGGGGCGAAGCGTCTTATTGTCTCAGACTGTTGGCGTCTCATGTCGTCGCGTAACCATACTCTCATCGGAACACTCGGGACACTCATTTACGCTTCACGCTGGAACGCTTCGTAACGCGTACTAAAAAACACCGGAGCACTCGTTTACGCCTCGCGCGGAAACGCTTTGTAACGAGTACTAAAATCACCGGGGCACTCGTTTACGCCTAGCGCTAGAACGTTGCGCTTACTAAAAAAACACCGGGGCACTCATTCACGCCTCGCGATGGGGCGCTTCGTAATGCGTGCTAAAAACACAAGGGCAGCCGTTTATGCCTCAGAGCTTGAACGCTTCGTAACGCGTACTAAAACCTCACCGCAGCCCTCGTTTACGCCTCGTGTTGGAAAACGTTGTAAGAGGTACTCAAAAGCACCGGTACACTCGTTTACGCTTTGCGCTGAAACGCTTCGTAAGGCGTACTAAAATAACACCGGGGCACTCGTTTGCGCCGCGCGCTGGAGCGCTTCATAACGCGTATTAAAAAAATTGAAGCTATTGAATTTAAAGGGATGGGAAGTAATACATACAAATAAAAATTTAAAAAACTTGAAGTACGTCAGAGCAGCAACTGGTTTGGTGCATAGCTGCTACACAAAAATAGTTATCGCTAGTCAATATTTATGATGGGTAGCTTTACTGCGGTTGTCCATTTCCTGCTCCACCCCCTGCCTCCGGGATGAAATATTTGTGGAGGTGGATGGGCGCGGCCCTTTGTGCCGTCTCCTTGCGTACGCCAATGCAAGCGGTGTCAAAGGCTTTCCAGTCTTATTAAATGGACATGGAGGCTGCTTATACAAAAAATGACCTTTCCATACGATTCATTGGCCTTAACAGAAATGTGCGAGGTGGTTCTCCAAGCCACCGTTTATTTACAGCGGTTTTATCGCATGCCCAGAGGTTGTAGTTATTCCAGGGAAATGGTAATCGTGTCGTGAACTTCTACCCTACGGATACTGGCGCTGTCGTCAGCGGCCCAGTGGTGGAACGACTTCTTCATATGTCCAATGAAATCTGTTGTGCATGTACA
The DNA here is from genome assembly GCF_048455015.1 of Haemaphysalis longicornis. NCBI lineage: Eukaryota > Metazoa > Arthropoda > Arachnida > Ixodida > Ixodidae > Haemaphysalis > Haemaphysalis longicornis. Next base: position 217,980,415 of record NW_027526361.1, read on the forward strand.
CAGGACGATGTACTTTATACTTTTAACAAAGCGAAATGCCGGCGAGTAAAATGCTTTGGGGTACTGAAAACAGCCGTCAGTCCTGTCTGGTTAATCTTTCCCTTACGTAAGCGACTTAGTGATAGTAAGAACTATACGCCTCGAGCGCGGCCTGTACACTCTAAGCTGGGTAACCCTTAGTAGAGGTATACATTTTCGAATTTTTGTAACCTATAATTTATAAGGTACAAATGTAACCTATATCTTCGTAACCTTTATATACGTATACAGGTAAGGGTTACTCAGTTATGGGTTACTTTACAGCTTTCAGCATGTATACCTTTATATAAGTTACATGTACCGCCATCCAAGGCCACACCTGGAAGGTGCCATGTTGCGCGCCGGGCGCGCTTTCGCCGGCGCCGTTGTGGCGACACCCCGAAGGCGCCTTTCCCGCGTGGTAAACAAACATCGCGTTAGTGAAAGACGATATGTGCGACCATGCTGTCCATTGTACCGTCTAAACTTTTGCGTCGGGTGTCTTTTGTTCGTCCCTTGAATAAACTGCCGGCCACACGGCTAAGGCTAAAAGAGAAGTTACTTTTATAATTCATAAAATTGCGGTGCCAGAAAGCTTGAAAATGTTCTCTTAATATATATGCATTGCATTACCTGTTCGATAATCGTTACCCAGGTTGTCACCCAAAAATCTTCGTGAGTATTGGCAACGCTTAAGTCTTAAAAACAGGCATAACTAAATTTGATGTTTGCATCAGCATTGTGCCGTTTAAGAAACCAGTATCAAACACGCATGATAGGTCTTTTGGCAAATCGCGGGCATGAATTTGAGCTTTAGTTAAACAACATTAGGCTTTAGTGAAAGCAAGCCTTAGTGGAAAGGTGCACTTGATAGCATACTTCAAAATGACGCCAAAGTTGTGATAACATAGCCTTAAGCAAACATTCTTGTCTGACAACTTAGGCCATATATTATCAAAAGAGAATTGCAGTACATGCACACAAGTTTGCGCATTTAACAGGAGCACATTTCCAGAAGTTTGCATCAGTAGTTTTGAACATTCACATTTATTATTATGAAACACCTGTGGGCAATTTATTAACAAGCAAAGCTGCGAACCACCCCAATGTTATTATCGTTCCTTAATGAGTATTAGGCGAGTGCGGATTCCTGGGAGAATTGGTGTTTCCTATATTGCTTTAGACTTCCAGGTAAAATTCGGTTTATTCATATATCCTTATTTAGCCTATTTAATAATGTTGCTTGAACAGCTTCACAAACATGGCCAAATATACAGATTCTTTGCCTCAATATTTGCACGGATGTATGCAAAGTATTTCGAATTGTTTGGATACTGCCATTGAACAATTTCAGATGAATTGGAGTTTGAGCTACATTTATAAGATGGTTCTCAGAGGTGCACTTTCCCAGTACAGCGTTATTGTCATGGTTCCCCACAGAAAACACGCAGAATGTCGGAAAGTAGAAAGAACATTTATTACAAATTCACTGTTTCATACAAAGCAGTGTTTATGGCTATGTTCTCTGCATTCTCCGTTTCACTCAGAGTCTAATATTACACTTGGAATTCACTCGTCTTTACGAATCCATCGTTACACTTCCCTCTTAGGTTCCTGTTTACAGTTCCACCTGAGTTGTGATTCCCACGCCAAGTTATCGTTTTTTATGCTGCACTAACAAGTTTCTAGGCTGATTGAAATCTGTCTTTTGGACAAATGTTAAATGGGCTCTATAATTTCCCACATGAAAAAAGGCGCGTGGAAAAATTTAGAGATAAGCTTCGCAATTTACATAGTACACAAGCAGGTACAAAATCAGGGCACGCTGAAGATTTCCCGGGGTCATCTAAATAACTTGTTCCCTGCTGCCGCAGATGGAGGTATATATGTGAGGGGCCGTCACTTGGATTTCCCCACCTTGAAGAGCCATCTACAGAAAATTTCAGAAAAAGAACAAAATCCAGTGCAACCATAAGCCCCTCAGACCAAACCAGAGACATGTGAAGTACGAAAAATATATTGTACGAAAATGAAGGCGGAGACCAGAGAATGATATCAAAGGCCACACCAGAGAAGGAGTGATTTGCGGCCTTTCAAATAATTTCACATCATTTCAGTAATCGTTACACAGAGTAATTTGACCGCTTTTGTTCAGAACAACGCGAAGCCACTATAGTCATACCGGCCAACCTTCCCGAATTTTAATCGTGCCGTGCTCCAGTTTATCTCTCGAAATGTTTCTGCATGCTCACCCAGAACAGGCAGAGAGTTTGGGCTACGAGATAAACTGACATACATTTGCAACAGAGAAAACAAAAACATTTCCTCGTCTTCATGTGGAATCACTAGTACACGCAACAGAGCGAACGTCGCACTAAACCCAGGAAACGTGCTTTCATGATGCTGACACCGTCTGCGTCACATTTTTGGCTGTACTTAAACATCTCCGCGCTCCCCCCCCCCCCCTGTACTGGCAGTTTCATTTTGAACAAGGATCCCACGTGGAAGCCGAACCGTTTTTCATTTCAGTAAAATGTTCGTATCGGTGGTTTCTTCCATGGATATAAGTAAAAAGGAATCACCAACTTACATTTTTTCTTCGTCCAGAGGTGTTGTGGGAGAGGATACATCTAGAGCTTGCACCGATCTTAAAGCGGCATTCCCAGGAGGTCTGTACCTGTATTGACTCGAAGGGTTATTTGGGTTAAAATGTAATAGGCTTTAGAGCTGGGCAGTTGGCATGCATTCATAATGAAAGAACACCTCAAACTTGACAAGATGAAGAAAAACAAAGCACAAGCACTCACTAACCACTGGAGCTTACTCAAAGAGCTCTTTTCGAAAAAGAGTTCTTCTTGTTGGCTCTGCAAAACCACGCATCTTATAGGATAGCTAGAGTTGCTCAAAAACTACAAAGCTCCATGCTGAGGAAATCGTTATGTGAATTCATAACGTTCATGTAGTAACGAACTGATAGAAAGAGTCACTAAACATGAGGCAAAATAAGATACGAAATATAACATAATAACACTTAAAGAAAGACCTCGCATTTTTACAAGTGAATCATACTTTTGTCTGTGCAGGCCTGGGTGCCATCTTTACAAAGAATATGAATGAATGTGTTATATTATTGCATTTTCATACCGTTGTTCCCACTGAAATCAGACTTCATTTCAACTTGTGTCATACGCAGGGGAGTCCTGGTTGTCAGCTCAAGGAACACTGCCCAAAGAAAAACAGTAGTGTAGTGCTGATAAGCCATAGCATAGGTAGCCAGATGCAACCACACTTTTCGAACAGCCAGGAACCGATGAGGGTGCAGCACCAATTTTTACTCCTCCACCTGTCTCTGTGTAATTCGCCGGCGTGAGACACGTCCGCATCCATTGGTCGGTGGCGCCACCTCCGACCAATGGATGCGGACGTGTCTCACGCCGGCGTGTTTCTGGCGTATTTTTCGACCGTGACCAGTGAATTTGTGCACCATTCGAAGCGGATTTCGAAGCGGGACACGCCGATACAAGATTTATCTTTGGTGCGTGACCCTTTCGGAACTTATTGGAGATCTTCGAAGCGACCACGCCGAACAACCGCCAAGCCTAACGGGCTAGGCCTCACGCCGGCTAGTCGGCGGGGAAGGCCTTGTCCAGTGCATCATGCCTGAGGTAGAAATGGTGGAGGGCACGGAAATCACTCCCGAGGAAGCATGCGGGCCAGGTTGGAACGCTGCTATTGCGAGAAAGCGTAAACCGAGATCGGAATTGCAAGTTCCCGACAGAGTTGCTCACGCGGGTGCCGGCACACGGGTCAGCCGCCGCACAGCGGACCCGAGAGGGGCAATGAAACGCCTCGCTACTGCATCACGGCTTCCCCGATTACCGAGGGAACACGTCCGAATCATCGTTCGGCCGCGCAACGGCCTTGATGTGAGAAAAGTGAACCACTACGCGATCATGCAAGCGTTCGTGCGGGCTGCCGGCATTGCTCCCGAAGCAGCGAAAGCCGACATTATATGCCCCAACGTGGTGCAAAACATCCTCGTCATTTCAACGCCATCAGAGAGAAATGCCGAAGCGTACTCCAAGTTACACCACATTCATCTCGAGAGCAAGAGCTACGCGGTGGCCGCATACATTGCGGCCCCCGACAACACAAGCAAGGGAGTCGTTCGCGGTATCGACGCGAGCCTCAGCGCAACTCAACTGCAGGAACTGTTTGTGAACGAACGGAATCCGACCATCTTGGAAGTTTTGAGAATCAAGACCTCGCAGACGGTGGTACTACTATTCGACGGAATGCGAGTGCCCCGCCACGTCATGTTCGGGATCTACATGGTCCGGTGCTCGTTATTCATGAGACAGAACGACGTGTGCTACACGTGCGGTCAACCAGGTCACCGTGCAGATGTGTGCGTGAACCCCCACACCGACGCCTGCAAAAACTGCGGAATCAAATCCCCCTCAGAAGGCCACCCGTGTACTCCAAAGTGTGCGATGTGCGGAGGCGCACACCCAACGGGCAGCAAGACCTGCAAGCAACGCTTCCAGGTGCCGTACGTCGTGCGTCAACGCCGACGGCAACGCAGCTGCAGCCGGCGCAGACAACAGCAACTTGGAGGCCAGTCGCGCCATCCCAGCAGTGACGTCACCTGGCGAGACCGATCGTCCACGCCAGCTGGGCAACGCCGGAGCGCCCTCAGGAGAGAGCGCTCGCCCTCTTCCGGCAGCCGAAAACGCAGCGTCTCCAAGGGCCGCTCGCATACCCGCCAGAGCCGCGCCCAGTCCAGGAGACGGTTCCAGGCCAGCCACCGGTCCGAGTCTCGAGGAAGACCCGGGCAACAGGACCTCCAGACCTCCTCTTTGTGGGCGGACAAGGTCAAAGAGGGCACGGCGCAAGATACAAAACAGGTAACGCCAGGGCCTTTGCCAGAGCATGTAAACGACCCCAGAGTGGACCAGTTAGTAGCTGAGAATAGACAAATGTCGCAGAAACTCGATCACGTCACTCACAAGCTAGAGCAGCTTATGAAAACGTTTACTCAGGTCCAAGAGGAAAACGCTCGACTTAAGGCAGAGAATGAGGCGCTACGCGCTGAAAAAGTCTCACCCCCTACATCTCCTCAAGTAGAGGTTTCAGCTAAGGTAGCAAAGCGTAAGGCTCCCGCGCCACACGATACTCCGAAAAGCACAATCGAAGAAACGCTAACCACACTAACAGTCACTATCAAGACAATGTCCGACGACATGGCCATCATTTTCCAAAGAATATCGGCAGTTGAAAGCACTTTAGCAGCATACTCTCAGAGAACTGCAACCTTAGAAAGCGCAAAACTCACTCTTCGCCCAAGCAGCCCGATGAACCTATCCACGGAAGAACCCAGCGATCGAGCACATGCGCGAACGGGCATGACGGAAGTAACAGACCAGACCTACCATCATGCCAGTCGCCATTGAAGAACTAACAATATGGCAGTGGAACTGCGCCAGTTTCAAACAACGCAGAACCACGCTTCAGCAGTACATTGCAGCACAGACAAAGAAACCGCACGTCATTTTATTACAAGAAACCCTCTGTGACGCACCCGTCTTACCGGGCTTTCGTACTGTGGCATCGCACACACAAGATCAACGCGGCACTGCGACGCTTGTCGCTCGGCACTGTTCCTTCCAAGAACACCAGCTTAACCTGGGAAGCTCCCGTATCGAGGCAATCATGGTTGAAATTATACCGAACAGCCAGATGCGCGACCAGCTATTCATACTAAACGTCTATAGCGCACCTTCTGATTACCAACAATCTTTTAAGGCTCTCATAAACAAAGCGAGCGCCCTGGCGAAGAATAAACCGCTCATTATAGCCGGAGACTTTAATGCACCTCACGCAGCATGGGGATATCCACGACATAAATCACACAAGAAAGGGGACAGTCTCCTACAGGCAACCACAGACTGCTCTCTGCAGCTGCTCACAGATCCACAGTACCCCACGAGGATTGGAACGTCAGTCGCAAGAGACACCACCCCGGACCTTGCCTTCGCCAAGAACATCACGGGTGAAACCTGGGCTAACCTCCAGGAGAACTTGGGTAGCGACCACTACATAACCTCAGTCACGGTCTCTATTAAAACGCGCCCGAAACGGACCTTCAAAATCACAGACTGGGACGCTTTCAGACAGCTCCGCAGTGGTGATCACACAACCTACGAGGACACAGCAAGTCTGTTCGCACGACTCAAAGAGGATGTTCAGGCCGCGTCGAGATGTGTTGAGACGTGCCTAGAGGTTACCCGTATGGACGCCCGCCTAGCACACCTACTCGAGGCAAAGGAATCCATCCTCGCTCGGTGGAAAACACAGCGTTTAAACAGACGTCTCCGCAAAAAGGTAGCCGAACTTAACAGAGAAATCAACAGGCATACGGATGAGCTTGCACGGCAACAGTGGACGGAAGTGTGCGCCTTAATGGACGGGAGAATGAGGGCAGGTGGCCGATGGGACCTCCTAAAGCATCTTCTGGATGACTCAGAGAGCAAAGGGAATCAACGACTTGCAATCGACCGCATCATCCACAAGCAAAAGATGGCAGGTATCGACGATGCAGCTCTGTTACAGGATCTGGCTAATCGATATCTCCCCATGGGCCCAGCTGATGATGCAGATTACCCAGACTATCGGGGTACTGACATCACAGAACTCGAGTCCCCTTTCACGGTACAGGAGATATGGGCAGTCTTACAAGAACTAAACGGGGGGTCGGCCCCAGGGCCCGACGGCATCTCCAACAAACTACTACGCAACCTTGACAGCGCCTCGGTCGAGCTACTCACCAAAGAAGCCAACCGCGTATGGGACACGGGAGAGGTACCTGATGACTGGAAGCTGGCGTCGGTCATCCTCATTCCCAAGCCCGGAAAACCACTCTCACCCGAGAACCTCCGACCTATCTCCCTTACCTCGTGTGTGGGAAAGGTCATCGAGCATGTTATACACAACCGAATATCTCAATATATTGAGAGCAATGACCTTTTCCCATATAACATGCTGGGTTTTCGCCAAGGTCTCTCTACCCAGGATGCGATGCTAATGATCAAGCACCAAATCATCGACCGTCACACCAAGGATGTAGGAGCCATCCTTGCCCTCGACCTTACTAAGGCTTTCGATACCGTCTCACACAAGTATCTCCTGCAGGCCATATCACAGATGAACCTGGGTAAAAATTTTCACAACTATGTTCGATCTTTCCTCCGGAACAGGAAGGCCACACTGAAAATCGGGCACGTCAAGTCTGCCGAGTACACTCTGGGAGCACGAGGCACACCACAGGGGGCGGTCATCTCGCCGCTGTTATTTAACATTGCAATGAAGAAGCTGTCGGAGCAACTCGCACAGATTCCAGGGGTACACCATGTGCTCTACGCCGATGACGTCACGGTGTGGAGCAGAGGCGGGTCCGACGCCGACATCGAACAGAGGTTACAACAAGCGCTTGAGGTCACAGAGAGCTTCCTGGTAGGAACGGGACTAAAGCTCTCACCATCTAAATCTGAGCTGCTTCTCTACCGGTCCTCCCGAAAAGGCGGACGCGGCATGCCCCCGCCAGAGCACACGGACATCAACTTACCTACAAAGAATGGCCAACCCATCCCTAAAGTGGAATGTATTCGCATCCTTGGCCTCCTTATACAAGCACAGGGCAGCAATATGAAAACCATCGAGAAGCTCACCACTAAAACAGAGAACATGATTAGACTCATCATCCGTGTATCCAACCGACGTGGAGGCCTAACGGAAAGCAACCTGCTTAGATTATATCATGCTTTCCTGATGAGCCACATAAACTATGTGGCAGCGGCACTTGACTGGTCCAAAGCGGAGGAAACAAAGGTCAATACACTTATGCGCAAGAGCATTAAGAGAGTCCTGGGTATCCCCATCACGGCAAGCAACGAAAGGTTGGAACTTCTCGGGGTGCACAATACCCTGGATGAAGTTATCGAAGCACAGAGCACTGCCCAGGCACAACGTCTTCTCACAACGAGAGCGGGTCGCCAGATCCTGCGCACCCTGGGCTACAGAGCGGAAGACCTGGAAAAACATACCGTACAGCTCCCCCCACATATACGGGAAACCATACATGTTGAGCCTATCCCACGGAACGTCCATCCGCAGCATAATGAGGGAAGACGCGCAGCCAGAGCGCGAGCCCTCCTACAACACGCGGCGAAGAACCCCACAAAAACGGCGTTTGTAGACGTTGCCCAGAATGCGACCCCCGGACTTTTCACGACGGTAGTGGTGGACTTCGCAGGGACCGTTCTATCCGCGGCGACCATCAAAGCACCGACTGCAGTCATAGCCGAGCAAGTGGCGATAGCTCAAGCAATGCAAGACTTGTCACGGCCCAACGTATATACGGACTCTCGCTCCGCGGCCAGGGCCTTCCTGTTGGGGAGGATTGCGACGGACGCAGCCAAAATTCTCACCGCACGCAGCGAAGAAGCCTTCCACAACATTACATGGTTCCCCGCGCATATGGGACACACAGTACACCCAGAAATCCCCAACGTCAACGAGTTAGCTAACGACCGTGCGCGAGGTTTCACGTGCCGCGCCGGTCCTAACGCTATCCCGAGTGACAGGCTGGGCGAGTACAGAGACCCTTTACTCACTTTTCATGAAATCGTTTCCCACTATCAGCCATCCCGGAGGACACTCCCATTACCTCACCCCAAGCTCACACGACCACAATCCATAGCTTTCCGAATGCTACAGACGAATACGTTTCCGACTAGAAGCAGGTTCAGCCTTATCCTGCCTTCCATTGAACCTAATTGCCTTAACTGCTCAGAGGCTTACTGCAATCTTGAACACATGCTCTGGCAATGTCCTGCGTTACGTGCGGCCACGGACTACAGCACCGAGCATGAATGGACGAGCGCTCTCTCGAGCAACGATCTGCACAAGCAACTCATGGCTGTCCAGAGGGCCTGCGAGAGGGCGGAAGACCAAGGTCTCTCACCTCCTGCGCGGGTGTGGCCAGCGACTACCCGATGAAGACCCTTAGAGGCCATCCAGGATAGTCCTTTAGGACCTTTAATAAAGTTCTCTGTCTGTCTGTCTGTCTGTGTAATTCGCCACAATTTCCGTGTCATCAAAAAACAACAACAATCAATCAGCCTGCATGCTGGCTCATACATACCACCATTCTGTAAAGTCGCTTTACTGCACTACACTAGGATCACGCGAGACAACCATTTGCCCTGCAATACCACACGAATAAATAAACGACTGATTTGTGCGAATGAGAATAACAAACCCACTTAACATGGTGAAAATGGCCCGCTGTCTGAAAATAACTAACACCAAATTTACCCAGTCAAGGAAACGAATGACTAAAATGAAGAGTGTTGTACTGTGCGGTAGGGCAAACTTTCACAAAAAAAGAGGCTTGTGCTGGACAAAAGTGAGTTCAGAAATTTCGGGCAGCATTTAGTGGACTACTTTTCTGCAGCACACACCTTGTGTTTATCCGGATATATTGCTACAAGACCAATAAACTAGACACCATTCCGAATATATGCAGCGAGAAAAATGAACATTTCCCGACGGCTGAAACAAAATGATAATAACCAGAGAATAGCGCGGTAATATAAGACTTTAATGGGAAAAAGTTCAATTATTCAAACAGAGCTACCTGACAATTACATGGGCCAATAACTCGTCAAGTGCGCCCGATGCAGCCAACAGCGTAAACAAAACGCTCAACACGTGACGAAGGCGCGCAAGCAGAGCAGAAAGCAGGTCACGAACGCCGTTATTTGTTATAATGTACGGGCTTTCCCGATCGTCCGTCTAGTCTGACGCAACGAACGCACGCCCGTGATTTCATTCAATTGCAGTCGCGGACAACAGAAAACGTCCAGCGAAGCAACCAGTCAGATAACGAAAATCCCTCTATAATGCTGCAATTTCAAATTGAAAAGCCCCCAGCGAAAAGATACATCCAATGAAAACACGGAAACCGTTACGGGAATATACTCACCCAGTTCGCTTTCACTGGCGCCGGGGCACTGGTCCAACATGCGGACTTGATACTGGTTGTAGAAGAACGGGCCGTGTAGCGCTGCCAGTCACAAATGGGCTTGCCGCATCCTCCGCGACTCACGCCGACAAATAAGTCTTGTAACAGCAATCCTCGCTTCATCGTAAGGGTATCAGAGCGGTAAAAAGGCTCGAGTGGCGCGAAAACGCGGCCACCGGGCCTGCGGGCGCCGCCATTTCTCTATATCCCGTCATGCAACGGAGAAATCAACGGCCGCCTGGAGAGAAAGCGCGACGAGCATCTCTTATAGGTTACAGGGAGTTTTATAGGTTACAACGTAAAGGTTACATGTCAGATTTTGCTGATGTAACCTATAAATCATTAATGTAACTTATAAACCGCTTTTAACTTCACGCTTGTAACCCTTAGAATGAACTGGGATAAAGAAAACATCAAAATGGATTCATTGTAACCTTTATTTTATAGGTTACTTCCGTTTAGAAGTTACATTATGGGTTACAAGGATTAGAGTGTAGGGGCGCCACTGAAATCCCCCTAGCGGCCCGTTTCGAAAGCAGGCGCGGGAGTCGGCGTCCCGCTCCCCAGTGCCGCCGCTGGTTTTGCGTCACGTCCACGAGTGAGATTTACCGTGTGCGGGCGTTTGAAATCCATGTTTATGTGGAGCAGTCTTTCTGTTCGCAAATGAGGTGTGTTTTCGAGAGTGTAAATATTTCTGACGCGATCTTAGTGTTGTATATTCGATCTGTATAAGCGCCAGGTGTGTGTCACAGGCCAGCGTCGCGGAACCGGCGTGTGATGGAGCCGATTGTAGTTACACTGACCTGAATTTACTGGCAGTGTCTCCGTAACCACCGGTTCCTCTGATGTTCATTCTACGGCTATACACTACGATTTAAATTGGTTTTGTGCGCTTACATAATCAGCGGGGCTCTCATACCTGACAGCACGCCAGTTACGTTTGCCAATATTATAACTTTGATATTGATCACCACCATTTACAAGCCAGTCTGTGTTAATTTCGGGAATATTCAACAAAAGTACGATGGACAATGCATACGTAATTATACTCGGGGATCAGCACACGACAAAGTCTTCTTGTCGTGAGGTGAGCGCCCGCAAACATTCATCTGCTCCTCTGCGAGCAGCGCGGAGACGGGCTTAGAATATAATCCGCGTCCGCGACTAATGCTTCTTCGAAATATCGTCACATGGCACAGGGAGCCAGCAGCATAAAGCAGAAACTGAAATCAGTGGGCCTTATCACAACCACTCTCTTCCAACGACACCTTTCATCGCTTGTTAAACAGCCTACCCTGTATACTTCCAAAAATGCGGCCGCCGTATGATCAGCTGTTCGTTGAAGTAGAAAAAGAAAAGGAAAGTAAACGCGATATTTGTGTGTGTGTGTGTGATTACTAAAACGTTCATTGCCTGATTCCGCTCCGCATTTGTACACAGCGTCCCCCTCCTCCCTCCCCCCCCCCCCAATGATCAACGATGTCTTGCGAAATAGCAGTGCATTTCGCGTATAGTTGGTCTAGTGAACCCTAACTGGCTTAAGTTTCGACGAACGTCTTTAGCATGTCAGAAGCTGCACTGTTTTCTTTATTTCCGTTAGAGAATTATGTTTCTTAATTCCGCACTTGCACAGCATTTATTTTTCCGTGGTTTCATTAACTTGCCTTGGTTTGTGGGCACATATTTAACGACGCACAGCTAGGCTTGGAATATACTTAACATTTTCGCATGGTTTATATGCTTATAACAGGCATACGTTATTGTCCGGGATTTGGTAATCACATCCCCGAAACATATTTTTATGCGACGTATATATTCGAAACGAAGCCGCATTCGTTGTCGACGCTGCAAAATGAAGCCAACCTCTCATTGTGCCAGTATCAGGTCTAAACGAGGCGACAGTAGAATTCATTTGTGCTTGATGTTTTGGAGGTGACAGGGGTGATATGCTGCTACCGTCGCCGACGCCCGGAAGAGCGGCGACGAAGCACGCAGAACCGCGTCCCCGGGTAGCTCTTGCAGGCGATCGCGGGCTTTGCGAAGACGCAGCTGCTTTTTAAGTGACCTAAACGTACTCTTTGCCTATAGACGTCACCATAACAAGTTTTTTACAGGGCGCAGAAAGGCGAAAAGAAGCGAAACAGAACCTAAACACTGCACGCGGCCCTATCAGCCACGCAGCGCAAATCCCGTCAACGCCGCGGAGAAGCGGCGGCAGGCGGCGCAGCGATCGCGAAGCTCGAGGCGTATACAACAAGACTGCGGGATTTCCTAACAGCTTTTAAAATTCGTGTAAAATGTGACAGCCGAGAATACAGCTTAAGTGAAAAAATGGCTTCTTAAGCGCATAAAGCACCGAACCATAAAGTTTCGCTTTGTAGTAAAAGGCCACTAACAAAATTTTGTTTGTTAAAGCAAAACACAGGTTACGTGCCTTTTCGTGTTTTCTGCCTACCCATCCTTGTATGGAGAAAGATCCGCATTGCGACTAATAGGCGTAAGCGTTGCATTGAGCAGGCTTGCCCTGAACGGGACTCAACATTTGTTTTTTTATGGAAGCCTGTATTTAACCTAAGTGCACGTTGTCATCTTAAAAGCTTAGCGTAATCAGCTTCTCCCAAGTTGAGGCCTAGAGCCGTGGTATTAAGAGACGAGTTTGAAAATAATGAGCTTTGTTACGTGGTCCGTCTCAATGAGGGAGATTAACGTTGTTTTAGGCCGCCTCCACCTTTTTGTTTCGCCGCATGGTCCCTTCCTAGAATAAAAAATACTCTTTACTAGTTTTCAAGGCATTTTTCGTTGCGTGCATCGCTAGCCGGACGTCCAATTACCCAACGACAGTGGAAGCGTCTTTGAGTATCGACAACGTTCGGCCTAGTCATGTATCTGCTGTGAAGCTCTCAGCTTTCATTCGGAAGCACCGTTAAACAAGTTACCGAGGGAAAGCTTCTTTGGAAGCGTAATACTTGCGCGGTGTATCGTTCCTTGTTAGTGAGTTCGAGACGTATTACTAATCTTGCACCTGTACTCGTAGCTCTTTGTAGCCACTTTGTCGGCCTGGTGGTCGAGTGGTTGCCGATTCTTTCAATTACACGCCCAATTCACACCCTCTTCTTTCTCGCTAGTTGCCTTATCTATGAAATGCTAGTAAAGTTATCTCTGAAATCAAACACCCGAACAACTTTGTTCTATTACTTGGTTTAGAGGCTCTTATTTATACAATCGTCATTTCTTTGAGTTTCTAGTTACAGAGCACTTATGTCATATTCTATATACATATTTCACCACCTAAATACCTGCCTCAAATAAGCTTGTAATGGATAGTTACAGACCCCTGAAGTGCAGTATTCGACCGTTGCACTCACAGTGCTCATCTTGACGTCTTTGGACATCTAGAAGCACAAACCTGATCCACAACTCACCGATCCACCGAATAACCAACCGACCGTCTGTCCAGCCAGCCACCGACCAACCACGTATGCGCAAAAGGACCATAACCAAAACACTGAAGGCCCTTTCACTTCAGAAGCCACTGCCCCACCGAAAGCCTCGCTATGTACTACGAGGTTATGTTCTATCATTTCCGGCGTACAGCCTTTAGCACGGCTGAGGACAAAAAGCTTGGTCACCTCATTAGAGTTTTGAAACGAGATTTTATATCGCGTTATGCGACTTCTACAACCTAACGCGACGGGGTTTATTCCGGAAGCGTCGACGATGGGAACTACTCTAAAACAGCGTGCCAGAGAGTACGATACTAATCATACTGGCTCGTCGGTGGACGCACTATTTGCTGCCTTGGGGGCCAGCCCAGATGCGCTGAGGGAGCTGATCCATTCAGTAATTAAAGAATAGCATTACCTACCGCAACTGCCTCTGGTATCGCCGATATATGCTTCCCTAACATAGGTTTTGAAAGTGGAAGTACGACAAGCAGATCAACAACCCGTAGACGTCGACTGGCGCCGCCGTCATGCAACTCGGCGAACTCAGCAACATATGCCACGGATCTGCAACACGGCCCTACGTACGCTGCTTCGAACGTCACCTCCGCTGGTCCCGGTGCATGCGCTCTATCGACTACTGGCGTTTATCCGTCGTCAGCCTGGAAACCGACCACCACCACTACTTGGACAGAGAGCCGGATGCAAGACGAACCTGTTCTGCGCACCGGACGGGCTGTCAGTATATTTTCACTCTGCTGAAGCTCGCCATCTGTACAGGTCGTGCCCACACCGCCATGTTGGTCTTCGAGGTTTTCTTCCGAATGCACCCTTCCATCGTGACGGTGAAAGGCCAGCCTAAATTCAAGAATCCCAGTTCGAACAGTGCGCTCTGCCTACGTGTAGTCGCCGGCAAATTAGGCCAGCATATCGTTTCGTCATTCCCGGTCACCGACGCCTCACCCTCTTTTAGTTCTGCTGGGCGCTGCTCGCCCAGCGCGCCCAGAGTAAACTAAAACCAGTGAGCTCTGGAGGAGGCACCGCTGAAGAGACAAACAGCGAAGATTCTTGATATTGTTTACGACGACGTACAGAAGGACCGATGCATTGTCGGGTTTATCCACGTGAGCCTAGAGTTGTTGCCAGACCAGCAACAGCCGCTGGAAGTCGTTCTCGAGGATTTCCGCAAATGTTTTTTTCCAATTCATCGGAAGTTCAGCAAACGCCTGTGTCCAAACATCAAATCATTGTCGACCAAACGACCAAGCAAATCTACCGGCACCTCTATTACCGGCCGTATAAGAAAAAAAAAAGCCATGCGGAGCCAAGCAAAGGAAATATTATGGTAGCGGCGTGATCCAACCACAGAACAGCAAGTAGGCATACCATATTGTGCTGGTCGAAAATACTGACAGCACCAAACGATTTTTCTTCGATTACAAAAAGCTGAATTATGTAAAAAACGAGACGCATGCCCAATTATACGCCTAGACGACGCCTTTGACCGGCTGAGTATTTTTCATTTTAGATCTGAAAAGCCGGAACTGGAAGATGGAGGTTGACGAATGAGACAGAGAGAAGAACGCCTTTGTCACAACCTATGGGCTCGTTGAGTTCAAAGTGCTTTCGTTCGTTCTCGAATCGGTACCCGCGGCGTTCCAGCGAGAGATGGACCTTCTCCTGGCCGGTTTAAAATGGCTGTCGCGTGGGGTTTAGTCAGCAGGTGTCGGGGTGTTCTGCGCCATCTTTGATGAGCACCTACACAGGCTGGTTCTCGAAGCTATAAAGTTCGCCGTTTTGACGACAAAGCCTGAAAAGTGCAAGTTCTGCTACAAGAATCTTCGGTTCCTGGGACATGTAATTAGTGAAGAAAGTACGCCGCAGACCCTGAGAAAAACCGATAAAAAGCTGGTGCCCGGTTTTTGGGACTCTCCACCTCTTAAAGACGTTTTTAGAGAAATGTTCTGAGGGGCGGAACCACTGGAGTGGCGGACATACGACGACACACCTTTCAGATGGCAGAAATAGCTAGAGTTTACCTTCAATGATTTACCTTTAATGGTTTACTTGCGGGACCGGCTATGAAAGCGCGAGTACTGGCTTGTTTTGACTTACGTGCGTATGCAGAGATCTACACTGATGCCAATAACGTCAGCCTTGGTACAGTGCTCGTTAAGTGGCAGGACGGAACGGAATGAGTTCTAGCTTACGTCAACCGCACCCTTCCCAGAGCACAAGCAAAACACCCAACCATCAAAAAAGAGTGTCTCACTGTCGTCCGGTCCATCAATAACTTCAGGCCGTACTTTTATGACAGGCTGTCCAAAATTATCAGTCACCACCATTCGTTGTGCTGGCTGGAAAACCTGAAGCACACATGTGGATGCCTTGCTAGATGAAGTCTGCGGCTGGAGTTGTGCGGCATGACGGCAGTTTTTAAGTCCGGGGGCAAGCATAGCGATGTTGATTGCTAGTACCGAGCGCCCGTTTATTTCGGACGCCGAGGCTCTGACGAAGACTTTCCCTTCTTCGGAGCCGTCAGTCGTTTTTATGGGGCCAAAGTACAATGAGAGGACCCTCAATTGCTTCTTGTCATCTAGCCTCTGGAAGGCCTCGATGTTGAAGTTCCGTGCGCCTTTGGCCGAAACATGTCGGCTTTGAGTCTCCATAACGCAGTGTTGTACAAAATGAATTACAGAAACAGTGAGGACGCATTCCTACTCGTTTTACCATCAGCGATGTGTCAGGAAATTTCGTACGGCTGCCACGACAAAACCTCGGCGGGGCACCTGGGTATCAGCCCTAGACTGGTGAGGTTCGGACAAAAATACTTTAGTCCGAAGCTATTCCGAACAGTTCTGTACTGCGTCAAGAGCTGCTGCAAGCACCAGGGAGGAAGGTTCCCCAATTAAAAACGGCAGGGCGTGTACTTTGAACTGCCGACGACCCCTTTCCAGCAAGTCGGTGTGGACTTCCTGGGATCATTTTATACCTCCACAAAGGGCAACAAGTGGATTGTGGTGGCGACGGACTGCCTCATGCGGTATGCAGCGACGGCATCTGTCATAAGACCAGCTGCGGCTTAAGTTGCTCATTTATTTGTCCACAATATTTTCATGTGGCATGAAGCTCCCCAGTCTGTAATAACAGACGGGGGCACAACTTTCACAGCTGACCTCATGCAGTCCGCCATAATACTGAACCACACTACTCACAGGCGACAACCACTTACCTTCTTCCGACCAATGGCATGACTGAGAGACTTAACAGAAGCCTCACCAACATGCTTTCAATGTACCCCAAAGTGGAGCATTAAACGTGGAATAAGATCTTCCCATACGTTACATTCGTGAGTAACACGGCAGTTTGCGAGGCAAGAGCCATGGCTCCATTTGAGCAAGCTCATGGTAGCACGACCACTATGACTCTTGATTGCATGCTAACTGTTTACGAGGATGAAAACAGCGACGTCTACTATTTTATTCTAAAAGCAGAGGAAGTACTCTAGCTATCACAGAAGCAGAGTTCTGTTGCTGATCGCTACAACAAGCAAACGTGGGCCGCATTCTACGAACCCTGGGAGGACGCGGTGTGGGTTTGGACACCAGTACGACAGCGTGGACGATCGGAGAGACTGCTTCGTCGGTACTTCGTCACAGCCTCACTAGTCCACTCCATCACCATTTTGGAAGCCAGAGGCTGGTTTTCTGTTGCCGACACCTGGGATACGATGCACGAACGGATAACGTTTTACGGCGCAGTTCCTACGAGGCAAGCGAGCCTTGGATACCTTCGGAATGCTTTATCCTGGAAGCCTTGCCCTCAACCGCCGCCTATTTCGGCTGGTGCCCAAGCTGCCCTCGTCCTCTACGTATTCGAAACCCCATCGTTTGGCTTCGCGACTGGTGCCATTGACGCTCTTCGCAATGGCCGAGATGTTCTGTGAGCGACTGTCTCCTGGACCATGACTACCAGGACTGTTCGCAGAGCCGGATAACCTGGTAGAGCTAGCAGACGGCTGGAAAATGTGAAAGCAGGTGATCAAACAAATTGAGAGTCTATTGCCAACGATGAACCGTGGTAATAATTATTATGTCTGGTGTCAGCTGTTATTCAAGTATTTGTGATCATCGTAAACTAGAGACGAAAGAGATTTTCTGATTGTCTGCTACACCATTTGGCTTCTTCCTACCGCAAATCCCAAACGTCGGTTCCACTCTGCGTACCCAGGTGGCGCTGTCTTTCCAGGATCAGCTTGTGCTGGCTCGCCTGTCCACATCGGCCGCCATTTTGCCATATGCGAAAATTGTTTTTTTTTCTTCAGAATAAACCACAACATGCGACCTTCATCTGAAGTTTGCGCGCGAAAAGAGCAGCGGTTCACTCTGGAATTTATTTTTAAAGTGTTCCAATTATCGTTGCACCAACCTTATATAATGTACCTTTCACATCTGTATGTGCTGGCTGTAGTGAGAAAGCGTTGACCAACTAGGTGCGGAAGTAAAACGTTGTGTAGAGATGGGGCAGCCTAGTTTTAACGGTTTCTCAAGAATATGGCACCATTTTAGTGATGATCAAACACTATAGGTATTGTATTTAGTATTAACCTCCATTTATTGAAACGCCAAGAACATAGTCGTAAAAACGTAGAGTATCAAATCAAATGTAGGGTATTGATTCAACAATAATGTGCGGTGGGTTATAATTTGCAGACAAGGTTACGAAAGTCCAAGGACTGCAACGGGACCATGGATAAGTAGATGAAACGAAAGCATTCACTATGCATGGTAGGCGCAGACGTGTATGGAGGAAATAAAACACTGTTTAAATGACATTCTCGCGAAAATTGCCCAAGAATTCTCAAAGAAAGAGGCCAATAAAGCATGCAAGAAAAAATGTTGTACGGGTACAGATATTCAGTCAGTCTCAGCTAAGAAAAAAAAAACAAAGTTCATCGGCGGGGTGAAGCATAAAAAATGGTACAAGGCATGAACAAAGAGAAAAAGCAATCAGTGGTCAAGTAATCGACAAAAAAAAAATACTTGTACTGCAACAAACAAAAACGGAAACCACACACTTAACAGTGTTCGGGCTGGGTGGGGGAAAAGAATTCGAACGATGCAAAAAGAAGTACTAATAATAAACGGGACGTCACATACCGAGCAACACCCTTAATTTTTGTACCGAATGTGCTACTTACGTTAAAACGAGCTTATTAACCGAGATTTTAAAAGAAGTCATTTGCGTAGCGATTCAACAGTTCGTGGTGAAGAATTCCAGAATAAAACAGCAGCGGAGTGTGACGTTTGCTTTGCGTAATTAGAGTTAACAAGGCAATTATAAGATTTCGGTTAAGGGGAAACCTCGTGGAGTTGAGATTAAGCAGAAAGAATGAATCTATAAAACTAATGGGCAATTGAGCACTAATTGAGCAAAGGAGCACTGAAAAGCGGAAGTGATAAAATATAATTAAACATTTTCTCTACGCATAACATAGTACGCTGACGTAGGAGAATCGACACATTGGAATGAAAAGGGGATATGTGATAATACGCATGGCTTAATTTTAAACATGTTGCATGGATGACTGGTGGCATTGGTAGGTGCTGCCCCATGAGGCCATTCCAGAAAATGATGTGACTGTGTATGGAAAAAAATAGTGACATCAGTATATGGAAATCATGGAAAAAAATAATCGTGCTTTTGTGAGCGTGCGAATACCAAATGCACATTTTTTCTTTAGGTGGTTGATGCCAGAAAAGGAATTTAAGGTGACTTTCTAGTAGTACACGAAAAAATGTAACACCTTCGCAAAGAGAAGTTTGGTGAGGACCAAGTATCAGACTTGAGGGACTAAGCAGATGTGAATGGCTATAATGACAAAAGCATAGACTGGTTTTCAGCCGTGTAAAATGTAAGGCAGTTATCGTTACACCAGTTAGTTACACTAGCTTGAGAGTCGTTTAACTTTGATGTGACTGAGACTAGGGAGATTCTCGAACATGATATGGCAGTGTCATCGGCATATAAAGCACAGTAATTGTAATGCAGAATGTTTGCAAGTATGTAAATGTACAGAATAAAAAATAGAGGTCCCAGAATTGCGTCCTGAGACACTCCTTTGTTTACTGTTATTAGAATCCGAAAGAAAGCTGTCAGTAGAGATTGTATAAGTTTTTTTTCCAGCAAATAGTTCTTCAGAAAAGTCAGCGGGGGCGAGTTACACCACAAGATTCAAGTTTGTTTTATTTTTAAAATGCGATCGTTATCATCATTTTAGTTAGTTTACTTAAGCCCACCAAACAATAGGACAATAATCGATTGAATACCTAACATCCGTTAATGAAACAAGGGCCAAAGTGCTGGAACTTCCAGGACGGAAACCAAATAGATAAGGCCTAAGAATTTTAGAGTGTAGCTAGATAACCTCATACAAAAAACCGCACTCAAGACGGACAGAAAGAAAAATATTGGCCGTGTATCTGCTCCTTTCGTTGCAAATGTCGTCAAAAGACGATAGTCTTTATCGAATTTTGCCAAGTAAATGCCTCCCTTCGCTTTCCCGCTCAGCTCTCATGTTGTTCCTCTTGCGTCGCGCTCCTCCCATGGTAAAGACGCCAAAGGTTTGCTTAAATTATTTTAAATTTCCCGCGTTCCACTGCTCCAAACCGGGTGTCTCGATGCCAACGCTGCCGTACGGCGAAGACGAGCGTTAATCGAGGCGCCCTACTTCAACGTTTATAGAACCGAATTTCCCTACTCCACATGCGTTGCAAGCAGAACGTGAAACCTATCTATTGGAACCTTTCGTAACTGTTGCCGGTTGATTTCTTGAAATGGTGCCAGAAGCTATAGTGGCACGGGCGACAGCAGGCGACGGCAGAGTGAATTTTTAAGTGCGAATGCACTTCTTAAGCGAGCCTGAAGCGTCCGCCGCCGTCCGCATAGCAACAGCTGCGGGTGCGCGCGCTCCTCGTATTCCTTGGCAACGGGGGGAGATGGGCGCGCGTTGCCTGGCCGCTGACATGGCACATACCCACGTGGGGGATTGGCCAGGAATCTCCTCGTCTTCCTTGGCAACGGGGGGAGATGGGCGCGCGCTGCCTGGCCGCTGACATGGCACATACCCACGTGGGGGATTGGCCAAGAATCGGGCGTGAGACGGGCTAATGCACCCGCTTAACTGACACGAAATTTCAAAGCCGAGATCCGCTCTAGCAATCAAGTACAACGACAACACAAATAGGTGTCTGTGAATAAATGCATCTTTCTTTCTTTGTAGTTGTGTGTGTGTGTGTGTGATCTCTCTTTTGCGAACATTACCGAACCGCGGAAATTCAACTCGTGCATTCGCACTTTCACATTCTTCCCCTCGGGGAAATGCGGGGAATTTTTTTTCTGCAGTTGATGAAGTATTTAATTTCGCAATTGTCAAGCATGTATGATTGTTTATAAAGGAACACTGCAAATATCACTTCTGCATTAATTTGTTGTCTTATATTTGCGTAATGTCTTGTTCTTCTTCAACAATATTGACAAGTATGAACATTACACCGGACTTGGACGGGTACAATTAGCTGTGACTATATAAGACTATTGCGCAGGCATTGTTTTACTTTGGCCGGGTGGCTGAATCGAGTCACAGACAGACAGACGGACAGACAGACAGACATACAGACAGACAGACATACAGACAGACCGAAGTTCCTCCAACGAACCCTGAAAAAAGGCTTACCATTAACGCCTTATGGCATTCGCTTTTGCCCGTAAACAATGATGGAGGCGTGCCCTATGATATGTTCATGGCACTTAGTCTGCATTCTATATGGAAAACTCGCATGGCGGTTCAAAATGCCGAAGATGATGCTCACACAGTGCGAGAGTACTTTATTGAAAGCGTTGCTTATATAAGAGAAATTTATCGAGTCATGCCCGAAGAGCCTGAGTGGTTACCCATTCTGGATGTTCTAGCGCAATTTAAGATGATTTAAGCCACTCCCTTCAGCCGATTGGTGGCTGGAGCTAGTAATTTGTGTACTGAACAGTGCGTGTTGTGTTGTCGCCAAGCAGGCAATAAAGAAGAAAAAAAGACAGACCAAAATTTCTGGGTTTAAGTAGCCCAAGACAGACTATCGTTTTTAAAAAGCTACACACACACAGCGCTACGTGTGTGTATAGCCTCCATGTTTGTACCCCGTCTTAAACGCTGCTTTTGTATGAAGTATTAACCAATGAGCCGAAACACTTCCATTGCTTTGGATAGATAGCCGCTTAACAAAAAGCCTCTCAATATTTCTGCTTATACAGGAAAAAATGGATATCGGTCGACAATTTCTAATTAAAAGCTTCTTTCCTTTTTTAAAAACTGGAAGAATTTTCGCTCCTTTACGAACGTCGAGAAAACAGCCAGTTCTGAAGATAAATTTTCCTACAGTGCTGATACTTCCAGAATTGTTATTAGCAAGCAGTTTTATATGACGGGCACTAATTCCATCTAGACCAGAGCTGCAGTCTTTGAGATTGCAAATCGTCAAATAAACGTCATGAGGGGTGACAGGACAGAGAGAAGAAATGTTCGGGCAAACGTGACATGGTAGGTTGCGAAGTGCCTGATGTATTGTTTGAGGAAACGGAAAAGTAATTACTGACAGCGTTGACAATTTCGGAAGGCTCTTGATAGGTGATGCCATAAAAATGAATTCTTTATACTGGAGTAGGTGACGACGCTTCGTTTGAAAATTAGTTCTAGTTTCCATTGCTTCCTAGGGTTATTCCTGTTAATGGTAAATTCTATATAATATTAACGCCTTTTCGCTTGCTTTAGTAGACTGGTCAAGACATTGTAGTGAATTTTATAGCGAAGTATTATGGGAATATTGAATGGTTGTCTCTTTGTCTTTATGTATCGAGAACCTTTTTTTTCTTGTGCTCGTAATTATTGCACTAGATGTACAGTGGTTACAAGGCAGCTGTATTCCTTTTTACAATGAACGGTTTCAGCACTCTCCGAGACCACCTTCAAAAATAGCGTGGTGAATGTATTCAGCGCTGCCTCGGTATCAGTTATTGGATTGATCAATAACCAATGAATACAAAAGGTGGAATAAATGAATGTATCTTGCTGAACACGTGTGGCCGCATAAATGTCATGACAATTAATTGCATTGAAAGTGACAAAGGTGGGGTAATGACCAATGATTTATGCACACATATCGCCAGAGGCTGGTAACGAATCAACGTTATTTAAAGCATGATCCAGTAGTGAAATTCCGAAAGTGCGAATCTTGTATTAGCGTTTAGGATTGATTCCAGGCCATATCCAGAAAAACGGGGAGCGTAATCCAGTTATGAACTGGTGTTCCTATCGAGCAAATAGACGTTAAGATCACCTAAAACATTCTTGTTTTCTGGTGATAAGGCACCTAGAATGTTACCGATGGTGCAACAGATGTCTGCAATAGATGTCAATGGGGTACGATAGGCAGATCCAAGTATAATATCTTGGTCATTCTGCGCACACAGAAGGCTGCCGGGCTTAATTTCTACCAACTCACTGATAGCAGTCCTTATCCGTAAGTCGTGCCTATGGGTTAAATTATCTCATGTAGTGTAAACATTCCCGCACCGCCATACAAACTGGTTGAACGGTGACAATACTCTGCAGCGTAGGTAGAAAACCCATCTCTATCTGCACTGCAAACGCAGATTTTCGAAATGCAAATGAACAGAAAGTAATGGTCAAGAAATGTTTTAAAATGGAAGATGGCATCGCAATGCTTCCGTGAGTTGTGGGCTTTAAACTGTACTAAGGAACCATCCAGGTTATTTAGTGAGGATTTGACGTGATCAGGGGACAGTAACCACGTGTAAGTAGAAAAGCGCAGTCGCGAGTGAAGATGATACGGTCAGAAGTGGTGATTACAAGAAAACTCGCTGGTCGGATTCTGATGCGATTCGATAAACCTTGCGGTCACCAGCGCTACGAGCTTTGATCTGGCAGTTATCTCTTCACAGATATTCCCAGTTGTGTTCTTTTTCTAGAGACAGAGCTTGAGCAAACCTGGGAGCCATTTTCACCTCAAAAGCCAAGAGTGGCTTGAAAAAAAAAATGCGCTGGAGTGGCTAAGATTCGAATTAGAATTACTAGACCTGACTTTATTTATACCTGCGCTCAATTTCGCGCTCCTCCTTTTTCCCTCCCCAGGGAAACATACGTAATTACAGATATTACTTAAAGAGGAGCCATTGTATTCTGTACGAGCAGGGGGTGCATTGCTTAAGACATGTTGATGCCGGGAGGGTTTGCATATTTTCAGTACCTGTACAGGTGTTATTAGGTTGGTTCAAAGAATACGGAAAAAGTTTGGGTTCAGCGTGACCTACAATAAAAAAACCGTGTTTTGATATTTAAAGAAAAGGTTTTTAATTACTTTCTAATGACGGCTAACTAAAATCGTATTTACGACGCATAATAAGGTGTGAACCCTTAATCCTCGCCCACTTCACCATTATGTGAGCCAAAACCAGTGCTTATAACGCGTAATTACTCGGAAGCCGTGAAGGAACCAAAGTAAAAAGTCTGAACACGTTGGAACGCTAGGTGGGTGACGGAAGTTTATTGGAGGCTTCGACCGGTGTTTACAGTGTCTCGCAAGAGCAAAACGCATTACCTTGAAAGAATTTGCCTGAAGTAGGAAGACAAAAGGTAAAAGAGCTAGCTGTGGAAGCTGCTTGTTGTCTGTTCGTAAGGCAGAACAAAAAACTGGAGACTTTAGGGAGTAAATTGTGAAAATTTCAGGCGAAAAAGGATAATGCCGTACAAGCAGGCGAGTTGAAGGTAATTACTCACACGTCAATCTGTAAAACAAACATATGAAATTTTACCTGGGTGCCGTCCCTTCCGTTGCGCTGCGGCTTTTCTGCTTTCCCCTATAATTAGCCATTAAGTTTTAGAGGGTGGCTTCCGCTGTTCTCCCTGAACTTTTGCATTACTTTTGTGCTAACAACAGAGCTCTGGAAATAATGTGTATTATTCCCGCACTTCTTCCGGGTTCCTAAAGAATCTAGGAGGGCAGCTTGACAAAATGAATTTCTTGTATATATATTTCATTGTAATGAAACTGATGGTATTACAATAGTTCTCGCATTATTGCCATCTGTAATACGTTTTTTTACAAAGCAGTCCGCAATAGTAAACATTTGCGCTGCCGATTGTCTGATTCAGGGCTCGTATGTTCAGTACATGTTAGGTCTAGATAAGCCCGTTCCAATTCGCGTACGTTGATTTGCAGTGATGGGTTACCAATCCTACCCAGGCATTTAATGTGAGGTTGGGCTGGCCGAGCCAACGCTTCCAGTACAGCTCACGAAGCGCTTGCCTCCCTTCCAACATATTGTGCTTTACGTATTTGAGAACACACCCCAAAAGCATTCTGCAGGCTTTTGTTCAAGAAAAGGTGAAACTTGGAATGCGACTGCCTTTTAGTCACAAGTACTTAAAAACAACAACTGGAAATGCTATCAAGACACTTAAACGAGAGTTCCTGCGGAGCCTAATTAAAGCTGTGTAGCTTCATAGGATTCGCAAATTGCCACGAAGGGATGCGAAAGTAGGAGCATCACGCATATTGTTCTGAGATTGTGATTGTTTGTTATAAATAGTATTGAATGTAACAAACATCGGCCTGGTAATGCCGATTCTAAGGGTTGAATATATCAACAACTTCATCTGCAAATAACTGCTATCACAAAACGTGTTAAGCATAGCGATGCGACACTTTTTCCGCTCTTGGACCTCAAACATGCACCGTTTGTTTCGCGAAATTTATTAGAACGGGAATAAAGGCAGTTTTTAGGTCATAGTTTTCCTTTATTAGAATGCATTTTAATGCAACAAGCGGCCTAATATGCAACCGCGCTTGTAATTATATATTCATGAGAATGCAGCGTATCCCTCGCTGTTTCTAATTATACATTCGCCACTTAAAAACCTGGGTATTTTCTTAAAACACCAGTAGGAAGCTGTCTGCGGTGGATTTGTCAGAGGAAACTCACCCCTTAGAAGTCCTAAAAGATGACATCAATCAGAAAGATGACATTAATCAGAATCACCCATTCCAAGCCGTTACAGAGAAAGACTAATGAATCTTAAGTTGGGTGACAGACTGTATTAAAAACCTGTGCCCTATCTAACATTGTTGTGACTAAGAAACGGTAACACCGTGTTGGTGAAGCTGCAAAAGACATACACAGACACCCCCTTGCTTAGCGTGTCTGACCAAATGGCCAGTTTTTCTTAATCGACGGAAGGCGATTACAAAAGACAGCTCAAACAGGCGCATCGGCGCTTCTTGGTGAACCAAAATGTCTATTTGTCCGTATCTGTATGAATATATGCAGAGTTTTCTGAAACACTTGAGAAGCCATTACGGCGTCTTTGAAATTGCCGACACAGTCCTTAATTATCACACCCGCAAACAAGTAGCAGGAGACACGAGCACAAATTTGTAAGTTCAAACTGAAAATAAATGAAGATGTGTCTCTTCCCTGCAGAGACATCTTAACGGGAACGTGTGAATTTAAGTTTAAAAAATCAAGTGCACTTTCCGAAACCGCAATACCACACGCACCAATATTGCAATGATGCGGTAGAAAGAATGCATACTAGGAGCTTGAAAGGTGTATTTCCGCCCACTTTAGGTGCATAGTTTGAAGGCGAAGTGCACAATTTGACTGCCGTAACATAAGCATCGTAAACAATACTTCTAAAAACAAAAATGTCCACTAATAGCACGCCCAGATTTAACAAGAAAGACTGGCTCTACAAGGCGAGTAGACAAGAAAGAACTATGATAACATCATTTACACGCCGAAGTTGGTAAGCGCAATCCGACTGTGGAAATAGGTCTGACAAGTTCGACGCGGAACAGCGCACGGGTGTGTGAATGATGAGCGAAGGGGTTCCGCAAATACCAAGTGGGAACATTTTGCGTGCCTCTCCGTTCACCTAAGAACTTTTATCATACACTCCAGCAAATTTCCATGCATACCTCCTCTATAAACGTCTGTGCACAAGCATACATAGCATTTATTTAATTTTTGGTTTAGTCATTTTTTGTGTTTATTTGTGGATATGTGTTCAAAATGGTAAAAACCGCTAAGGTAAATTTTTGTTGAGTGCCCTGTAGTACGTACCATGTGCGAGAAATGTATCGGTGGGTATTTAGACGTCTTGGCCAATGATTTTTTGGCATAACAGCGGGCCCGCCGGACACCGGATTACGGCAGAACGATGTATATAACGTTTGGTGTCAAAAGAACTTTGGCCAAGTGTTTGCGATTCCTTTGATACCAGTGTGAAGGAACTCCGACCCGATGCATTCAGAAATGGCAAAAAAGGTTTACGCGATAGCCATATAATACCCGTTCTATCAAAAATTCGGCGTAGTCATACTTCGCGTTGACGGTGGTATCGAAAATCCCTGTGGCAAAGATGTCCACATACCGACATTCTCTTCTCTTTTTATGCGAACGCCGCGTGTTTATATGCGCCCGCCTACGCCTCCACTGGCTGCGACACGTCGTGCAGTCGCGAACGGGAACATGCGACGGAATAACGTCGCCTTTGGGTATGGCACAGACGGACATTAGCCGTAACGACACGCTTTGAGGTGTAACGTCATCAACCCGTACCCGCAGCATGGCCTGCCATGTGTTCGGCGTTGTTTGGTGCTTCTTTCAGCTGAACCTCAAGGTTACCTCCTCTGTCTAAACATGAAGGCCGCATATAGGCTTAGTAACCTAACAACTCAGTTGAGAGAGGAAGAGGTAGAAAAAGAAAAACGTTTATTATTTAAACAATTCTAGTGTCCGGTCCGTCGAACCACAGCTTCTTGGTTAGAAGATGGCCGACCTATGGCTCTTCAAGAGGCTGTCACTAAACCAGAAGCAGTGGTAGCCCGTAATTCTTGCACCGACCTGACGCCTGCGCCCTCACCGGGTTTCAACCACGCCACCCACTCAGTCTGTTGGACACGTTATGAGGACATCTGGGGTGAGGAGCACACGGGGTAAGTAAGGTCGCGGGTTCGATTCCCGGCCGCGCCGGCCACTTTTCTGATGGAGGCGAAAAGCAAAAACGCCCGTGTGTACGAGATTACGGCGCACGTTAAAGATCCCCAGGTGGTCAAAATTAATCCGGAGCCCTCCACTACGGCGCGCCTCATCGCCTGAGTTGCGTCGGCGCGTTAAACCCTACAATCAATACACGGGGTAAGTAGCCAGTCACACTGCGAATGGCTCCAGCGATTAGTGTCGTTATGTACCTACTTACGTACACACAACACAATTTGCCCGGACTTGAACTCTCTTTTTCTCGCCATACAATGAGGGTAATGCAGCAGCTAAAGTCAAAAGCATAGCAGGTACGTAAGGTGTTATGCTACTGCTGGCCCTTCTCATGTTTCACGTACGTGGCTAATGTACACGTTCTTTAGGAAAACCGTTTGATCATTGTCATTAATTCTGACCACCGGCCAGATTTCTTCGAAATATCTTACCCTTTATTTAGATTCAATAGCAAATATATCAAAAAAGCTTCTCATTTTTTCGGAAAAACAATGGGAACGCTCCATATTACTCGGGAAGTACGTAGGTAAACAAGGATCTTCAAACCACCACTCGTTATTTTGGCCCCTTAACAGAACCATGTGTGTTGAGATACACAACATCTTCAGTTCGATCCACGACTTACAAGCGTTCGAGCAAGAAGAAACGCGTAGTATGTTTAATATGAAATGATGTGGGGTAGCACCTCGGACATCTCAAAACGAAAGAGAGCCCACGGCTGTCCCTGGTTCACAGCTATGTTGGCCAGCGTACATCTGATGGCTTTTTAAGCAAGGGGCGAAAGCTCCGTAGAAGCCGAACCTTCGGGGTTCATAATCGCAGATGCAATCAATCCCTTTTCCTTTCTCCACGACGCTTCATTCGTACGGGTGGGTGAATTTCTGGCATGGCGTGGGTAGCATGCACGCTGGATGAAAGCTAGTGGAACTGCATCAGAGAGACTGTATCATGCCCTGAAAAAGAGCGACTTGCCTTTGTATCTACGCCCACGTAGTCATTGCCTGAACACGAAGGCAGACTTTGGGGGGCAGCAATGCATATTTTGCTCTATTGGAAGGTGGAGGTTAATTGGTGCCTCTTGATCTGCCCTTTGCCCAAGGGAAAATTGTTTCAA
This sequence comes from Haemaphysalis longicornis, assembly GCF_048455015.1. Taxonomy (NCBI): domain Eukaryota; kingdom Metazoa; phylum Arthropoda; class Arachnida; order Ixodida; family Ixodidae; genus Haemaphysalis; species Haemaphysalis longicornis. The sequence goes on from NW_027526361.1 coordinate 218,009,201, forward strand.
ATTTGCCACCCTGGGTGACCAGGAATACGAAAAACCTATGTGGACTGTGCTTGGAATGCCAGGTTTTGACGCTGGCTTTTACGTTCACTTGCGCGCAGGCTGCCACAGTGGATGGGTTGATTTTTCCTTTTTATTTTACGGCTTCGCACTTGGTGTATACGGGGGAATAACGTTAGAAGCAAAAACGATACCGAAGCCTAAAGGTCTTTCTATGCGTTAACTGTATTCAGCGGGATAAAATAAACGTAAGTTTGTGCTTTCGAGATGCTTTGACTCTTTGCGATCCAAACAATTCTCTGTCGCTCCGTCTCGGTCGCTCTCTGCATTATCCATAATTAATAAATTTGACGTCTCATGCTTGGAGTATTATTTACAAACTTTTCAAAACTATTGTTACGCCGCAGATGCGGAGTAGCGTAGCCACACTCCTGTCCAGAGTGCGTTTTCCTGTTCCTCACCCGCTTGCACCAATGCGTGGCATACTTATAGCGCTCCACAAAAAGCCGTGTTCCACCCCTCTCTTTGCTTGATCAATCGTGTACAGCCGGTAAAACGCTTGTCTATAACAGCGATTTCAACTTCAACCAGCTACATCCGAAAACTGCCAAAACATAGTCGTTCCAAACATATCGGAGGCAAAAGCGAAGGGCCAAGACTTCAGAATTCCGAGTAGTTTTATTCAAATCCCGCTCCGGCGGGGCAGGATAGGGCTGAGAGTACGAACGCTGTGTTATAGACAAGCCTTTTACCGGCTGTACATTCATATAGTACGGCGAAAACAATACGGCGCATGTTACGGCGTCTAAACCCATCGCTGTAAGTATCTTTTCTGACGTTGTGCACATATCGGGGGTACCATCATCAAGATGCGTTGCGTCCTAGATGTCAGGGTTGCCCATTGCTTCAATTTCACTTTTTGTGGCGTGAGCTACACTGGCCGAGGTTCAGCAGTTTCGTGTGACTCCTGGAGAGCCGTGTTCCGCATGCGCGAGGAGCAGTAACGTCACACGGCACAGAGAATGTTGCTCGCTTCCCGGAGTCTCATACACACCCCACGCGCCCAGCGTCTTCGCCGACCTCCGTTCCGCATGTGGTGGCCCGGTCTCTTTGATGATCATGTGAGGGGTGGCCGGGTGTGCAACCGATGTCTCGTGCGTCGCAGAAACAACGGCGTGTGCCTGTGGAACCAGCTTAGCTCTGGGGAGATTGGTGACGCTGCGCCGGAGTCGCTTGGTAAATGTACACGTGTCACATAAAACGTATAAAGTGTGTGTCATTGAAGAAACAGTAAGCATGGTAATCAAGCTGATCCTAGACAACCAGGAAAGCTGAGAATAACCAGCTGAACCTTAGCTTACGCTACGTATATTCTGGCATAACCGAGCTAAGCCACTGCTAATTTTTCTATTTGTTGACATGCTTCATTTCGGACAGGCAGAAAAGCAGCTGACTACACCCCGTAGAGAATGCATCTGGATATGTATATTTCGGAAGTTTAACATTCCGAGGCTACACTTTGGATGAGGCGCGTCACAGTGGAGTGCTCCTCCCGATTGATTTTAGCCACGGGAGATCTTTAACCTGCGCCAAAATCATGGCGGACGGGTGTTCTCGCTTCTCGCTTGCATTAGTGGCCACGGTGGTGGGAATCGACCCCGCGCCCTTGCGCTCATCAGCCTAACGCCTTGGCCAATGAGTCACCGCAGCGGGTGCATTTTAATGTGTGGGATAGAAAGGTCAGCATAGATTGTACCGTTTTCAGAAATAGCCGCAGGGAAACCGGTGTGAAACAAAACCACAGAGGTAAATGTGACAACGTGACAACGCGGAGAGGAATTACCTAGCATTAATACTGGCCGCCTAATTGCAGATGTCGTACAAGATGGACAGCTAGTTAAAGCACCGTGTGTGCTCCAGAACTACAGCTTATCGCAAAATAGACAAAGAATAGAAATTTGCGTTGCCCTAAACGCAAAAGATTATCCTGAAATGAAGATCGCTCCCCCTTCTGCACTATTAGGGAAAAGTCGATTGTTATACAAAGACGTCTTAAAGCGATATTGTAGCGTACTTCCACAACATCGCGATTTAAAGTGGACTTTGTCAGGCATAAAGTGCGTGCTGTGTTTAAAAAGAAAACTTTGGTCAATGGCCATTGAAAAGGTGTAGTTGTAAAAAGGGATGTGTGTTTGCTATCCAGCTATTTTACCCATCACAGTATTGTTTATACTGTGCCCCAGAGGGGACTGCCCCGTGATGTGGTTGATTACGGACGTGCCTTCTTCAGCAACCATACATCTGTTTACGATTTCAAAGGAAGCCTGTAGACCTTTTTTTCACTGGATGCACTGTGTTACGCAAGGACTTGGGCTTTCGCCGATACTTTCGTAGTAATTCAACTAGCCGAAAGCCTGATTTTTGCAGAATACGCTGATTGTAACCGTACGATGCACGTGGCCGTCAGGTTACTTCGTAGCCCAAATCAAGGCAGCTTTAAAGCTAAGCTTTCTACGTGTACCAGCCAAGGGTTCCTTCGCGGCGTGCGGGACAAGAAACTCCTGACGCGGCTAAAGAGGGGGAGGGCAGTTTTCACTGACGGAGCACCGTGTTGATGGGGTGGCGAACGCGCCGTATTACCCAGCATCCCCTGCGCGCCTGCGGACGCGATGGCAAGCAGCATTCCGTCGGCTTTGTTGTCTGCTTTAGCGATGGTTGTTTTGGGCCTGTTTTGGCGCAGCTTCGCTTCCGTTGCGCGCTTCTTTCGCACGGCTTGATTAACTTGTTCGACAGCGCGTCCTCGGTAACCTCGACCCGACCGAATTAAGTGGTCGTGCGGCCAAGAGACACTAAGAATTGGTTTGCAGGGCGGGAAAACAAAATTTAGAGACCGCGTACAAACATCTGGCCTCTAGAGAAACGCTAGCTTTTCCGCACCGCTTACCAAGACTTTGAATACATTTTCTAAAGTGGTGAATAGCAATTCGGGTGTGTTGTAAGAGGTATTGCAAAGGGCAAATAGCAATTCGGTTGTGTTGTAAGAGGTATTGCAAAAGGCGAAATGCGCTACTGGTTGGTATAAGTAGTGAATATAAGAGTTTCCTCAGCTTTCTCGCAATTCTGAAACTTGGTAAACTAGTTTAAATCAGCATAAATTGGAGTCACTAAGCTCACATGCTGAGTTGTTTCGGTGTCTGCGCTTGTGCTGCGCGTTGCTGTAGCTTCAAGATAGCACATTGGGATGGCTAGGTTCCGATGTCTCACCCTTCGAAATACGCTCCCTTCCGTTTCCTTTCTGCCTAAAGCGGCGGTGGCGTCCGCCGCTCTAGCCTTGCCATGACCTACGCTGCTGCGTCTGAATTCCAGGTAACGGCTTGACTCATCTCTGGTTTCGCTCTTCGTAGAGCCACGTGTGTGAGTGGCGTCGCATGGGCAGTTGTGGGTTTCGTTTAAAGCTTTGCTTTCCAACCACCTTCACAGCGTGGACTGGAGCCTTTTATAAAAAATTGCAACCAAACACAAAGATGACGCGCCGCAGTGTTTGTTGTCAGCATACAAGGTACAACATATAAGATGATTATCGTTTTCAAGTTTTGGTTCACCATCTTTTTGATGTAATTAGCGAGGCAAATGTTTTAAAGCAACCATGTTGCTCTAGTGCGCAAGCATGCGGTCATTGCATCCTTTATATCGAGCAGTTATAATGAACATTTCATAATGAGAATTTCCCACCACCTTCTCGCCTCCCAAAAAGATGCGATACCAGAATGACGGATGGAGCCGCCACGCTATATCTTGGATTTTATCATTTTGATCGCTAATTACCAATCAGAATGACTTCGGCAACCTCAGGACGGGTACAGTTCACATATATATACAGGGATGCAATTCACCATCACAGGATTTTCTACATGCAAGAGCAGCTCTGCCAAAAAAATGGGTACATCTAAGTACGACGGTCATTTTAAGATGCTTTGCAATTTTTTTTAGCGTGGCCAAACGTTTCTGTGTGACGTCATGTCCGGCAGGTACCAGCTCTTCAATATACCTCCTGCGGGGTAGCACGATGCGCTTGATAGTATTTCGGTTGGTATGTGTTCGAAGCGAGAATATCAGCCCGTATCCCAATACGGGAATGGGTCGAGTTGCCGACCTGATTAACTTTAGAGTTTAGGCGAGTAGGGACCATTAATTCAATGGAGTTCCGTTCATTCAGATACCATTTCGTTAGACATGCGAACGGATAGAAAAAAGCAAGAGCTATTTACCTACTTTCTTTAGTTTTTCTAAGCGCACTTTTTTGTAGTCAATTAAAGCAACCCAACTCCAAGTTAAGGGTGACGAAGTAATTAACCGGACCTATCTGAGAGTCATTTTCGGAGGAATGAATATAAATGCAGCCAGCCATCACCTCGACATGAAGCGTCTCCTACAAGCCCTGTTCATTTCGCCGCTGTGAACATCAAGGAAGAAAATAACAAAATATTAGGCGTGAGTGAAGAATAGCGGTGGAGATTGCCGGTGCTCTAGGGATCTCATATGCTTGCGGGTAAAAATAAAACCAAAGCCCATAGATTAACAAAATCAAACACGAATAATCACAGATAGAAACAAAATCAAAACCCATTTCTTAGAGAAAGATGGCTAAACGCTCAACTTTTATTTCATGCAAACTGAGTGAAAGTCATAGTCTAAAATCCAAATCGCTTCCACCGTGTCCGAGTGGCGCAACCGGGTAGACGTCCGAATGATAACGCGAGGGACGCAGGTTCGATTACGACTACTGGAAGCGTTATATTCTTGAGGCGCTTAACGTTTCAAATTCAACACCATAATCACAATCATAATCATCATCATCATCAACATGTGACCTTCGTGGAAACACATTGTCTAAAGTTGTCTCTCCGGGAGTGCGCTTCGGTGTTACGATCTACCGAGCAAGTCAGGGATACAATGCCTCGCTTTAAAAAAAATTACACCGTCTTCCAGTGGGGAACCCTGATGAGGATGCGAAGCATCGTGGCAGTTCCGTGCGGTTCCATTGTGTTGCCGTTATGTTGAGTGATGTGGTGTTTACTAGCGCCGGAAGGAATTCCGCGTCCGGGTCCACACCGGTGGCAAAGGCACGCAAGTACTGTTGTGTTACGGTGAGTAGGCGGTGGTTCTTGAGGCGTCCAAACTCGTCTATCATGTTCTTTTTGATGTTGTCGTCTCTATGGCAGAATCTGTAGTCTCCGCCAGCGTTGGTGAGGTAAAAGTTGTTGACATTGGTGCTCCGGCTGAGAGCAATGTACACGCCCTCCTCTTCGCAGCTTTGTCTTCTTCTTTTTCTTGTTCGGCGGTTCCCTTACGGGAAGATGACGGCGGGGGTTGAGCGCGAAGCTATTTCGTGATGGATTTTTTGGATGGCCAATCCCTAGGGGCAACCTGCCACAATCAGCATCAGAGGCGCTGCGGACGGGGCTGGTTGAGCTGCAGGGCGCGTGGCGCTTCCCGCCACAGCTTTCCCACGGGAGATTCAACATCCTCCTCTAAAGTTTTCAGTTCGTCGTTTCCTTTGATGTCCAGCCTCGCGTGCCTTCATTGTATCAGTAGCTTCTTGACGTTGTTTGAATGAGTCAAGGACATAAGGCGCGTTCGTTGCACACGCTCCCGGCTCGGTTGGTAGCGCAGTGGGAAGAGCACCACGTACCTCCCGTTGCGGCCAGAGTGTCGTGTGATCAAAACCGGGCGCCGCTAACTATTTATTTTTTTATAGTGTAGGCGGAGAGGTGCGGACAACGGACGGACGCTGGACATAGCCCCGAGCAAGACATGCTTCACATCTCAAAAATGCGGTGTGCACTACGAGCCCCGGCATTGTTGAGAATGGACCGAAAGGGCACACAAAGCGACCTTTTACGTAGTATCTGGTAACAGTTAAGCGCAATCGCCGCGCGAGTTTCCGTGGAGTAGCAATTCTCTATGAAGCCTTGCGTGACCACTAAACACCTGAAGCGAAACAGACTTAACAGGCAGTGCCAGGTAAAGCAGCTCCAAGGAAAGAGAATTGATTTTAGTGGCTAAAAATGGGTGACCAATGTCTTATTAGAGCATCCAAGGAATAATCACTTTCGACGGCTTGCTGATGGCCAAACAAAAACATTCGCGCATTATGTACTGTTATTGCACTATTTCAAGCATGACAGCAGTATAGATGAGGACGTCCCCACGGTCCGCGTTTTTGTGCGCCGAATTAAGTTTGCCTATTACGCATTTTTTCCTTCTTTGCGGAACCGCTGCCCCTCCACTCCGTACTTATCAAGTTGGTCGTGCTTTCATTTCTGCTTTTCGTACGCTGTTTACGCGTTTGCTCGTACTGCCATCGTAGTTATTTCGGCTTTGTCGGGGTCAGTTGTACTAATCTTTGCTAATTCAATTTAGAGACAGTACATGCTTGCTATGAGCTCGAGAGCGTGCTTAAAGAACAGCCGTTTTAAAAACAAAAAGGTTGCATACGTAGTTTGGTGAAATCGTACACCCGGCCGGCGTCCACACAATGCGCACTCGGATCACGTCCCCTAGGAGTGTCTTCAACTAACTGTTGGCGCGCACTGACTTCTTATTGGCTACGACACGTAGAATAACGGTGTGTACATAAGAAAAACAAGCACAAATGAGCAATTAGTGCGCTACGTTCAACGGCGTGGTAAAAAAAATTAAAGAAAAGAAACATTTGGCGAGCGGTGACGCACGTATTATATCGCGAAATTAAAGCAGACGAAAACAACCGGAGTGCGGTCGATTTCTGAGGGCTGGTGGTGTGTTCCACAGCGTGAACATAAAACGATCTGCAGAAATTCAGAGAATTGTCTCCAACGCGTAGTTTTCCTATGCTGCCTGTCTATATTGTGAGTTCGTGGCATGCATATTAAGGTATAAGTAGCCAGAGATGTTGGAATATTTTATTGCTTTCAAGCTCTGTTTCGTTTTTTTTTTCGACAATGAAGTACATTTCTACCATTAGAGCGATTATTTGCCTTTTCTCGGCCTATTATATAATTTAAAGCGTAGTGAAAGGTTGGTCTCTTCAAACTATTTTTTTGAGTTTCCAATATTTTCTTGCGGCCCATTTTCAGTTTAGTCTTCGTTTTTGGAGGAAGTGCATTACTCACGCATGTATATATATTTCGATTTCGTCAATCCATTATCGTAAAATCTTCGTTCTTTAATTTTTTGTGTTGGTTTTTTTAGAAATTGTGTCTGACCATTACCTCCATTTACGTTATTGTAAATATTAAGTTTGTTGCTTCTCCGAGGTTTGCATTTGCGGTTTGCGAATTTTGCGTATTTTTTTATATTTCGAACAATGTTTTTTTAGTTCTATTAGTTTAGTCTTCGTTCTTGAAGGAAGTGTAAAGATGCATAATATTTTTTATTTCGTCAGTTATTTTTGTAAAACGTATGTTCTATTTTTGTAATTTCTTTGTTTTACAAACTTCCTTCGATGAGTTATCTCCATTTACGCTACAATAACGATTCAATGGGTTAATTGCGTCAGTGATGCATTTTTGTGTAAATGGGGGGAGTTACATGGTCCTGGCTGTGACGGTACTCATCACGGAATGCTAAGCATTCAAAGACCCACTCAAAGATATGCATGTGAATCAGAAATCTGGCCGGGAGTCCCGGTTAGCTTTGAGCTTCTGGGGCGGCCAATTGGCTGCAACAGGGATATTGGGCAACAAACAGTTGCGATAAGCCCGATGTCGAGGTTGTAGGCTTTGGTGGATGTGGGGAAAATACTCGGCAAGAAGCCTAGCCAGAAAAAAATACTAAGACGATATTATCCCGTGGGAAGGTTTTTCCACATTCAACAAAAATCTTGTAAAAAAGATGGCAATATATATAAATACATAAAAGGGAAATACGGGTCATCGGCAACTTTTGTGCGTCGCATGTTCAGTGAACCTATTATGGTACGCGACAAAACGGGGCTGTGTGCAGCTGACAAAAATCAGCAGCCACTCTGCAAAGGCACTTTCCGTTGGCTCCCATCGCTCATGCACAGGGCTCAAAAAGGTACCCTGAAGATAAATGGAATTTTCATCGCAACCATTTGCCTGAACTGGCTATGAAACCCATTTCTGCCGTTCGTTGGTTTAGTCGGCCCCAGCGAGGTAGCTGCGACAAGCGCGGCATAGGTTAGTGTAAGGAGCCGCAACCGTTCAAAACGTTCACGTCGAGAAATGCTCCCTTGGCTATTGATCCATTTTGTTTTTCTGCAAGAATGCCGAGGCTGCTACGCAACAAATTTGCCGCGTTGGAGGTGCTTGACCCGAAATCTCTCTTGCAGTTAAATTTGGCAAGTGCGCACAAAGGGTTGTATGGGCTGATATTTCTAAAGCTGAAAGTTGGTCCCTTGTATACAACAGTAAATTCTAGGAACCACCACTAAATTTTATGCCAGCAAACCGCCGCTGGCGATGCTGAAAGAATAAAGTTGGCAACACCTGACAGAGCGCGCGTTCCCTCCCCAGCAGTTTCTCGGCGCACTGGCTCTGTGAGTTTCTAAAGCCTCTGCAGCCTGTCGTGGTTTGAGCGAAAAGCCCGGCATGGCCAAAAAAATGTACTTTTAAGTGCAGACCACTTTAGGGGCTCGCCTTGTCGTCGTAGCTCGCTCGCTGGACCCAAGTAGAGCGACACGGCGTTCTGTCTTAGCGGCTTTCGTCGCGGCGTAACCCAGAGGCTTCAAAGCCAAGCGTTTTATGTACCGTATTTACTCGCATAATGATCGCACCCTGAACTTCCTCGGCAAAATGTGTCTTTTTTATTTCCCCGCAATGATCGCACTCTGAACTTGCCCCAGCTATATGTCGTATGTGTGCCAATAGTTTCCTCCTCTTTCAAAGCGGACATGGCTACGTTATTGCCACGGTCTTGGTGATATTAGCGATATCGGCAAGCATGAGGTCATTATTGGTACGCAAGAAATACTCACTAAACGGACATAATTTACTCACAAAACATATAAAAAAAAAACTACCACCTCCTCTGGCGGGAACTCCTGTGTAGATGCGACGCATGGGGGTTCACGTTGCAGCGTTGGACAGCGGAGGAACGGCGCTGGAACGATGGAGCGGAGGGGCGCAGGCACCGCGTTTAATAGCGCGCATAACGGTGAGGGGACGCGCCGGCGCCAGTGCGTCTGCCGCGGCTATGACGCAACACAATCCAACACAATCCACTTTAATGTAATGCAATCCAAATCCAATCTAATCTCAGCCAAGCCAAGCCAAGCCAAGCCAATCCAAGCCAAACCAATCCAATCGAATCCAATCCAATGGCCCTCGCGAGAGAGGGATCGCTATCGGAGAGGAGAGGGGGTGAGCGGCGGAGAGCGCAGCTGGCGCGACGAGGAGAATGGGGGAGGGGCGGACGCTGACGACGCCGGATGCAGGGGCAAGGCGAGTGAATGAGATGTAGTCGCATCTAAAACGCGCTCGGCTTGCTGAGTCGGCAGCCGTGTCTTGATGTCCCACTATGTGACAGCAGCCACATATTGGTCGACCTGTTCTCACCTCACAGCAAACTCGTTCAGGCGCGTTCCCTAATGCCGTAATTCTGGTGCATTCCGCAATGAAAACACTGCATTTTAAATCACTCGGTGGTCATTCGGCGGTCAGTGGAGTTTTTATTATGTTTTTATTTGGTATGTTTATGATGTTCATGAGACTTATTGTGAACATCCTGAGCTGCAACTCGCGTTTTCTGCGCTGAATCTTTTTCCCGAAAAATTTACCTCGCGTAATGATCGCACCCCTAACTTGGCATCATATTTTTGGAAAAGAAAGTGCGATCATTACGCGAGTAAATACGGTAGTCATAAGCATTCGAAACTCGTGAACCGCTGGCGCTTGTCAACATCTCTGTGTTGTTCAGCGCAAAGAAAACTGTAGGTACATATAAGGCAAAATATGCGTAATTAAAGGGCAGCGCCCGCGTTAATTTAGTTATGAACGCTCTTTGGGTTGGTTTTTACAATAGTGAGCGAAGAAAGTGGCAGTGCAACAACGGTACGTGCGGGAGGAAAAACAAGTAGAAAAAGAACAGAACTCCTGCTGCCGCAGCTTCAGCCAGGGGGCGCGTGAGCACTGCGAAGGCGGGACATTTGAATTGCGTTGGGTGGTAGTAGTGAGCGGATAACGGCGCTACAGCCCATTATGGCGAATCACTGCTCTGCACTTCCGACAGCTTTCACAATGAGTGGAACGGCTTTTATTTTTTTATGACACTGCTATGGTAGGAGTAGTAAAATTGAAAAGATATTGACAACCTTTAAATATTTTCGATACGCAAAGCCACTACCTGGGTAATTCAAGAGATAACTGAAATACTACTGTTGGGCGATTGTAATAAATATCAAACGCGAGTGTGCACTCCCATTTTTTAGATTTTTTCCTCGTGTTTTCGCTCTCAACCACTTTATTTTAATCGGTTTAGCCCTTTACCTCTTACATTCAAACTTGCGAGGAAAATATTTAAAGTTGGCGCGTGATAAACGTGGTTTCCGGCATCTGCAGTTTTCTCGGCTTTGTACTCTGCCCACCGTATTGTTAAATAGTTGAGTCTAAAACTTTTTCGTCTTGGAAATGCCCCGTCTGGCAAATAAATGGCCCCAAAGGCAAATTATCAGACATTTTTCTTCCGACTATTTTGTGGACACCAGCCCCCACCCCCTTTTTTACTGAGTGCCCCTCCGTTCGGTTTTGCCTGTTCGAATACTTAAAAACCTGGCTCGGCCGCAGAGAAGGACTTTCCAGTAGCGATGCCACTATTACTCTCCATGGCGCTTCCACCGGGCGTAATAATTCCTGATTTGTTACGAAAATGGCAAGACAGGAAGCTCAAAAACTTCATTTTGATAGTTGAAGCGAATAGTCCATAGAATAGGTGTTATCTTGTTTTTGCAATTGTTCGTATACACACGCCGCAGTGCACTTTTGATCCATTTTCCTGCCTTGGCAGTCCTTTTAATGTTCGCGTTCCGAAAAAAAATTAAAATAGCGCATCCAAGCTGTGACACCATTTTTTTTTGGTAAATCCCTCCAGCATACATTTTTTCCTTGCTTCCTTATCCTTCACAAAGAGCATGAGCGGAAAAGTGGCTCCGCATGGAACTTGGCGGCGGAATTCTCCCGCATCGCGTCAGTTCAAACATTGCCTCAACCTTTAGAGAGCATAAAAAGGATTGCAAATATTTGATTACACATATGTAGACGGTTACAGTGGGGTATACGCATGCGGACACCCCAAAGTTATATAAACGATGTAGAGCTTCATGTGGGTTTGGACAAATACGTTTTATGCGTTGGCATTAGAAAATACTTAAAATTACGAACGCCTTATTTCCTTTGTGGTGCGCAGGGCGAGTACAATAAGCGTAAACGAAACATACACAATTCGTATAAATAATAAAACGAATGAATGTCAAGCTTTCCAGTGTTATGTATATAATAACGATGCAGGAAATTAATTTCGTAAATTTGGTAAACCGAAATCCTTGTTTTATGTCCTGCAAAAATACGCTTCCTCGTGTTCCTCGCTCAACCAGGACGAATTTTTAGGCAAGCCTTCCTTTAGTGTTATTTTTTCTCGTTGTTTACTACACTCGCTTTACTATACATAAATAATAAAATTATAAAGATAAAAGGCAATATAAATATAAAAGCTAAAATATTGATAACATTGAACAAAAATGATTTACTATTGGAGTGTTTCTAGATTTTAAAAAGGCTTTCGATTCTATCAAACACGATATTTTGTTTCACAAACTTGAGACATACGGAATCAGGAGAACCTGTCTCAGTCTAATCAAGAGCTACTTACATAATCGCCTTCAATACACCGAAATTGGTCACGCCAGGTCCAGCTTTGGGCAAATTAAGTATGGTGTTCCACAAGCATCTATTCTCGGCCCGCTATTATTTTTATTATATATAAATGACATTGTTACCTTGCCTTTCACCCCGGATATAATATTGTATGCAGATGATACAAACCCCTTTTTTTTCTGGCAGAGATCTGGCTCGGCTAGAGAGACAACCAAATTTAAGGCTTGAAAATTTGTCAATTTGGCTTAGCAGAAATAAACTAAATTTGAACACAAGAAAAACAAAATATATGATTTTTCGATCTTACAACAATCATTTACGGCAACAGCTTTTCGTAAATTTCAGAGGCAAATGTATTGCACAAATTAGTTCACACACATTCCTTGGCATTGTGTTCAACGAAAATTTAAGTCGGTCTCCACATATTGACAAACTTCGAGCGGATATATCCCCGTGCATTGGTATTATTTATAAGATGAAATATTTACTATCAGCTTAGTTAAAAAGACAACTGTACTACAGTCAAGTACATTCTCGCCTTAACTACTGCCTTCGAGTGTGGGGTTCAACAGAAAAAACAAACATAGAAAACCTATACCGGCTCCAAAAAAAAAGTCTTACGCATAATTGAAAAATCCCCCTACATCAGTCCCTGTTCTTTATTATTTAAGAAACATCAGGTACTGACAATTAAGAACATTCTAAATAAAAAACTCTATCCGCCCCCTTCTCTTCAATCTTCCAAAGCAGAGGGGCCTACGACAAGTGCGCGTCCAAGGACCATCCGTTTCCATTCCATTTTCCTGAAAGTGTCGTTCACAACTATTTATCACCACATAAGGATAGACCCTAATGACTTTTACAGAAAATACACGCCACGAAGACATAAATACGAGTTTAGGCAGGTAATATACACCAAGCCAAAAACTCGCACAAACTACGGGCACCAGAAATTAAGCTGCCAGATTCCCAACGTTTTAAACAGTCACTCCGGAATGTTAACCATGGCACAAGATGCTAAATGTGAACAAGGATTAAAAAAGAAATTAGACATATACCTTTTGGAATTACAGTAAAAAACCTGTATTTCAACTTTTTGTTTCATTTTTGAAACTATAAAATCTATAAAATCTTGTACTACCTCTATAAAATCTTGTACTGTAGTACCTCTATAAAATCTTGTACTGTAATTATTGTTTGTTTGAGAAAACTGAGAACTGTTTTTTGTTCTTTCTTGCTGTGAATTCTTGAATTCTAATTATTGTTTCCCGAAATCTGAGAGCTGATGTTTATGTTTTTTTTTCTTCCTAGTGGAATTTTCATTGTAATTATTGTGTCTTTCTGAAAACTGAAAGCTGATTTTTTATGTGTCAATTGTGTGCATTGTTCTGTTATTTTTATTGTCACAACGTACGTGCCATTTCCCGCAGAGTCGTGCCAAAACAGGAGGGGGGAGGGGGACGTCACCTTTTCAGGTTTTTTTTTCCTGTAGCCTTTTTGACCTGCCCCCTCGACAACTGTATAGCCATTTCTGTACATATTGTCGCAATAAACTTTGAACTTTCAACTTTCAACGTACACTTCGTTGACATGGCACCCGCCTAAATGTTACAATGAGGCTACACTGATCAATTGCATCTTACGGTATGTTTCCCTACGATGGGAGGTTGGCGATGTAGCGCTGCCTACAAATTGACCTAATTGTTTTTTTTATGCTGTCGTGTACGCTTCTTTAATCCTCCAATATTTTTTTGCCGTCAAAAGAACCCGTAAAGCCAGCCAAACGTGTAGACGACTGCCCGCCCGACCACCTTTTCTGCGCCCTGGTTTTAAAACAAGTTTCCTAACCACGGCACAGCGTTTGCTGTAATTTTGATTGTGGCAAAAGTAAACTCTTCCTACATATGCTCGTAGGCCAAAGATCAGCCTGGCAACATGGCGGAACAAATTAATTTGGAACGTAGAACGTGAAGCGACCAGCATGTGGGACTTTCGCAAACAAATCATACGCTCACAACATGAAAACGAACCGGGCACTTGAAGCAGAATACAATGCAGGTTCCCCGACTTTGGTTCACAGTATAATAAGAAACTACAGAACATTATGCTACTGACATTATGCCGCCCAATGCTATCCCCACCTTGAACTCATGGCGCACATTCATAGACCGGAAATTTAATAGCTTCATTTAAACCCTAAGAGACGTCAATAGGAAGTTTCAAACACACCCTTCCCACACTATCTAATCCAACTTTGCTCGTACTAACTCGTTCAAATTTCCTTGTTTTTCCCGCAACAGAGGAGAGTGGAGCAGTTCGCCTGCGAGCAATTTGCACTCATTCACGCAGTGGGTTGATTTCGGATTGTTACGAATTATCTGTACCGCGTTCACCTCCCTAATTTTCTTTCTCTTCTCGTTGCAGCTACATCAAAACGTTGTTTACGTTTACTGTAATGTCTGGCTCTCATGCTTCGGCATCTGATTACCGGTAATTGTAACTAACTACTCTTACTAGCTTACTACATAACTAGCTAACTAACGTACTAAATAAATAAATAAATAATTAATAAATAAATAAATAAATGTGAACTCACAGCGCGCACAAGAACGCAGCTCCTGTGCTGTGTGTCTGCAGTTTTTCAGCCCGGTAAGCAGAACTCAAGACTAGTTGATTAGAGGGGGAATGAAGAGTTAGCTAGAACGAAAGCCAGCATCTATAGCTGTACAAATGTGTCTACCTGCCTATATGAACATCTGTGATGTGAATCTAAGGGCCGTTGGACTCCTTTTAGTCGTTGGTTTGCGTTAGGCGGCAAAATTCAAGCTTTATTTAATACATTCGCAGGCAGAGCGTGAGTCGGGCAACTTTAACATTCTGTGCTCTACGTGATGTTTTCAACTATGCTATGCCAGCGCACAGAGCTGCTGCAAAGACAAGTCATTTGGCTTTGGGTATTATCGGTCCTGCTGCCATTTGTTGTTTCCATTGTGAATGGTAAAATGACTTTCTTCATCCCGTGTAAAGAAATGAAGAGCGGATTACGGTCGAAGGCCCAATACGGGAATGATATAGCTGTAGGTAATTAAAAAGTTTCGAAGCGCTACAAGTGTTTATCCACGTAAATGCTTATTCGATTCGCGTGTTGTTGCCCCGAAACCTATTTCTCCGAACAACTGCAATTTTGTATGCCTACGGGGAAACTATTAACACTCGAGCAATCCAGAAGCTCGTGCACCGCAAAAAACCCTATTAGAAAGTCTCGTCCCTGTAGAAATTAAAACACTCAACTACCATGTCAGGCTGTTTGGCAATACAGAATTCTTGGAACACGCGAAGAATTCTTGGAACACGCGTACGCATACAAGTCTTTGGCTTACTACAATGGGTGAAATGCGCCGTCTCCATGTTACTCACAGCCATATTAATATCGTTGTGTGATGAAATTTGCCACACCAGGCCCACTGAACTTAAGCATATCAATGCAGTTGTCATCGGGTGCTTCCTATCGTTCTCGTCGGTAGTGTGTTAGCGGCGAAACCAATTAATGAGGTTTTCTTTATAGGTTTGAAAACCAACCGCCGTAGTAATGGGGAAACATATATCAACCGATCAACACTGCGATTTCTCCTGAATATCGGGTGATAAATATAGTGTTTCTGTATATTAACGCACGAAAGAACGCATCATAAGACTGAAATGACGAACTCCACCTTTTTCTTCTTGAATCATCGCTGTACAGACGCTACGGCGTCAGGAGGCGGCCATTTACCTTATTAAACTACGATTTAGAGATGCGCATTGCCTCTGAACACATTGCGTCGTGAAATACGCTGACTACTGCTGTAAAGATAGATTATAAAAGGTTCTAAATTCTGGCGCTGTTTCAAAAGAGATTGTGAATTTCAAGGTATTTTGGACTTAACGTGGAGAACAGTGCTGTATCAGTGCAATCGAATTCGTTGTCATTTGCCTTTTTTCAATTTGTCGACAAAAGCTGATTGAACATAGTCTTTTGATATTTTTAGTTATATGAGTTGTCAATTAAACGAAATCTGGCTTTTCAACTGACCAGACTCTTCAAGGTTCTCTGCGACACTGCCGATAAACTATTTCTGTCTTTCCTTCGCGTCTGGAAGCACTGAGAAAGCTACAGTCATTGCCGGCCCGGAGCGGCACTGCGTGATTTGCTTGTCGCACCACATGCGCCTTCCGTTCCTGCTTTGTTTTTGTTGAATTTTGTAAAGTGGCTATTGAATACGCTTATTGTTACAACTCAAAAAGGCCGGCCAACAGCAAATACAAAGCTGTAATGACGTAATTGGGGTGCTCAATGACCGCCAAGACCGAAAAAATTACAGAATTATTTTGGGGAAGTTTCTGATTAATCTAATTGGCATAAAAGAGTCATTTCTCGCTCAGGTACTTCATGACCCTTTATTGTAAGAACTGAGTATGTTTGTCGAATGCGTTTCCAAAGCATTAAGGATATCAAAAAGCCGAGAAAACTGTTGCAGAGTGCCTACAAAACTACGACAACGGCTGTCTTATAATATTGCCACACAACGTGGGGTTGCTTTGGCATTATTTCTGCTGTCAGCTGAGACCTTGGAAGGAATGTCTGTGAGAGGAACGCGTAGGATATTCCGGAGCATTCGCTAGCCAGTCAGTGAGGGCCGGACAGTCGATGCCACAAACCACTTGAAGTGTCGTCACGTCCACGTGCCTTTAGATTAGGTGTGTGTTTGCATTTAAAACGCAGCGTTCCGTCTAAGTAAAGCAGGTGTAGTGTTTTTTTTTTCGTTTTTCCAGTGGCTCTACAGGCCACTCAACCCTTCGCACGTGACCAGAATTCTATCACAACGAAGTGTTTGTGAACAGACCGGCCGTCGTACTCGCCGAGTGGAGCCGCACGCTTCTCCGTCTTGTGCATTTGTACATGCACATTTTTACGTCTGCGTTCGTGGATGTTCAAGTGGTTGTTTTTCATTCAGCGTGTACTTGCGGCAGGGCTGAAGAAGGGGGGTAACATACGTAGGAACATCGGTTGGTTCACACCACGTTACGATCACGCCAACGCGGCTGCTCAGCATTTTTGGCTAGCAGAATTGGCCAACCGAACATGCCAGTGAGCACCTAAAGGAACCGTAATGACTGAATTAGGAATTGTTTATCCGAAATTTACCATGTTTCCTTCCCCTCTTGGCTGTAGTTGCAATGCTGACGAAGCCTTGCTTGCGCGAAACCAACATTTTAATATGCCATTTCCATCCCTTGTTTGTCTTCCGTTTTCCGCGACACTAAAAAGCCAGTTACAATGTGCACAAACTAAGATGAGGCCCGATTTTCAGCATTATTTATCTTTGCAATCTTCATGGAAGACTTCTCTCCTTCTTTTTAGTTTCGTAGCAAAGAGCAAAATGTGCAAGCTACCTTGAAGGGTTTTTTGACGTCATCTTGGTATGACGGCGCCTGGGCATAGCCGGTCATCAATCCCCGTTTCTCCATGATGACGCTTTGAAGCTTTTACCGGAGGTTCTGTCGCATCGAAGCTGGTGCATGCAGAAAATAGAAGCGTGCGATATAGCTCGATAAAGTGCCCGGCAACCTTGTTTTAAACCGCTGGCGCAATTTTCTCTGATTCTTTTTCAGCTTTTCCTTATACATCCGCGAGTGGTATGTGGTACGGTAGGCTTTCATGTTTACACGATTGCCTCGTTTGAATTCATTTGTACCCAAAGCGAAATACTTCAAGGAAAGCAACACTGAAGCAAAGCTAGCAACCTTTTCTGGAGCATCCTATTTTATCATGTTATTTCTTACTGAGGTCAGCGTCCTGTAAAAGGCGCGTCGACAAAACTTCCCCCCTTACACATATTAATTTCAGGTTTACTGAACCCTGACTCAATATTTGTTTCAGAAAACTCTTAAGTGAGCTACACAAATGAAGACCTTAATCAATCAAGATTGCTGATGTCACAAAATGCAGTGTGGAAACGTGTTTGCGGTGGCGATTTCCGTTGTGTCCATGATAAGCAACCGGTGGCGATGCATTTTTGCACAATAAACTACCGCTGCGGCTGTGAAGGGAAAATTAGTATTCGCGAATCTTTATGTATCTATAGGCCATCTGCCGCTTCAAGCTCTAAAGTTTAAAGACGTTTAATTTTATGCTAAGTAATTTGTAGACATGCTTTTTGACATTCCTTTACTTTCCCAGCTGCGTAGTGTTTGATATTTTCAGGACTTGCGGCGACATAGAGAAACCACCGCCAGCAACAACGGATAGGCCCCACACATGTATCACACTCGCACCTGCTCACTGGATCTCCAGGACTCCTGTGTAGCAGGTGTTTGAAGGGCCTGTCCGTGATACACATCCTCAATCAATGCAAGGCACTTAAAATTATACGACGCAAACACTTCAGAGAACTCTACAGACAACATATTCCATTACACCTATCATACTTTATGAGACGCTGCCATGTTTTCTGTTCTGCGCACCTTTCAGTTTCTGTCAGAGGTGCACTTCTTACAGCTGATTTCATACCATGCATAGTTTTACCCCTGGTTTCATACACCAGCCACCTTATTTATAATTAAATGCTCTTGGTCTTCATCCTGGCCTTGTACACCAGCCGTACTCATAGTCTTTATTTGATTTTATTCGTGTTCACACTAACAAATTTTAGCAGTCACCTATTCATCAAAACACTTTCATGGCGCTTTTTGCCCTAGTTGGCCTTGCGCTATTATTGGCCTTCCGCCGTTAACATTAAAACATCATCATCATCATCAAGTTGGAGTAGGAAGTAGGGTTCTAGTTCAGGAGCATTTTCATGCATGCTCTTGCAGCGATAGAGTGTTTTTTGTGCGGTCTTGGCCCTAAAGCGGATGAAATACGACATCAGCGATGTACGCATGGGGGAAGCGCCAGGTTACATGACCTTGAAATTAAAAAAAACTTCCTTTTTGACACAAGGCAAACAGTTGCCGTTTCATTCAATGTGTTGTCTTCAGCCGGAAGTTTCTCAATTTTGAGGTAGTCCCGAAGATCCAAACCTCATTGTACGTCATAGTAAACAGTGCGTCAACATAAATATTTGTTGGGGTTACTTGCTGCATATATGAGCGATTGACACGTCGTCATTGTAATTTCCCCTGTCGTGATGCGGAAATCTCTGGGTGAAGGACGCTTCCGATTGCGCCCATAACAGAGGTTTGTATAAAAAAATGACGAAACCATGTTGCGTAAATTCTGCGTTCAAGCATACACCGATAAGCGATTGCTGTGCTATGCGGAGGAAAATGATAGAATGAGATCATGGTGAGCCCTCTAATTGAAGACTACACTTGAGCATGACCCCTATTTTTACCAAAACTGCGGAAGCCAAATCTTGCCGCATTTATTTTGTTGTTGTTTTTTCCCCGCCAGTGTTGCTAATTCTTTGCCATGGGGATGTTGGAATCGTTTCTTTTATACTTAAACAATGCCAAAGCATGTTTGATGTTGCCTCGCCCCGATAAGTTCGGCAAAACTACAGCTTTCTCTTATGAAGTCATTCCGTTGTCACGTATACATTCCGGTTCATCGAATGCGTATATTGCAGGTTTCATGTACATCGCCTTCTTGGCAACGCACCGGTTAATCCCGGTGAAGCAAAAAACATGTGCTAACTTATTCGCATTAAACCTATACAAAACGGCGTCTAATTCTGGCAACAAACACTGAGGTCAATAAAGGAAGGTAAAGTACAACGTATTACATTAATAAAAAATTCCTCAAACGCAGGCCAAGCAAAAATAAAATTGTTACGGTTTTTTTTAATATATTGGACAGAACAAGAAATGAGTCTACCAATTCTCGTTCCTAAAACATGCGAACTACCGGAGTCCACAATAAAGTGTGCTCTTCTTCAGTGACGCCTAGTACGACAGGGTTGAGGAAAGCTTTTCAACGTAACAAGGGCGACGAAGAAGAAATACAAGTCAAGATTATTTTAAAAAGCTTTATTGGCCAAGTTACAATAATGATAAATTTAAATAATTATTCCCGATACTTAGTTTTATATTAAGGAACAAGTGACGGATAACCAGCCACAATCTCGGTGGTCTTTATGACGTCGCAGATGATTGCTTGGTTGGCCGCCGCCGATTATATCCACGCCAGGAAACATGACTGGACAGTATTAACGGTGACTAATTTTGCCTGGTCGTAACGCGGATGCAACTGGGCACTTAAGACAAACTCTGTCCCAAATATTTGCCATATTATGTCGCCGACGATTTCGTTTGATAAGAATTAGATTTTGATATGGAGTTTTTGACTTGGTGTGCAGAATTTATTTTTAAAAATTCCTTTGAAAAAAAACCTTGTATTTCGATTTCTTTGTGACACCTTTAGCGCTCGATAAAAACATCAAGTCAGTGGAACGCAAAAAGTTAATATCAGAAGCTTTGTAACGTACACACAATTTAGGCCATATTCCTGTGCGAAGTTATTTTTTCCTCTTTTATGGGTCTCAATGGCTTGGATGACGGTCTGGGTTTCTTCTCTTCCATAATAGTACACAGACAGAAACGTTTTTCTGAGCTACTTGTACTAGTTACACGTTTCGTCTATACCAACGTTAGTAAGTACAAAAAAAATTCACCACATGTACAGGTCGAGCACATGTCGAACACTTCCGGCGGAAAAATAAGCCGGTACACATGTGCGCTTGGCCAAATGAATCACCGCGCCTTCTGACGTTGCACTTCTGGCGTCGGGACATCGATGTGCGCGTGCGCGTCCTACCACGCTAACCAACCTGCCTTTGCCTTTACTTAAAGCGCCAAATCTGATTACATTCAGCGTCTGGCGACAAGGGTCAATTTCTTTGGTATCCTGCGTCACTCGCGCACGTGGTGAATTGTTCGCTGCTCGCTCTGCTCCCATTCTACAGGCAACATATCTTCCTCGTCTCGGGGCGAACATGTGCCACATATATTTCATCGCGTCTTTTATTTTTTGCTAGAACATGCACCTTGGTGGTACCTAAAAATTAGCACGACAAAATGAAAAAGAATTAATTAAAGATATAGTTTACGTGAATAAAGTGTGATCAGAGGTCACGTTGTAGACGTACTAAGACAGGTATTCACAGAAAAAATACGCGAGCAGAGATTGCGTGGTCGTGGGTTTGACAAAAAACAACAAGAATGAAAATATGTTATAATATGCTTTCAGTTGATTGACGCCGACACAAACAAAAATTTTGCGTTTAAACCAGCAAACACAGGCTATCGTCCTTGCAACTAAAATATTTAAATCTTGTTGCAGCGTCCTTTGTCAGAGCCAGGCAGACAGAGCAAAGCAGGCTTCACCCTCGACGTTCGCCGCTGAAGCGTGTGCAAGCGGGACGTGTTGAGCATATTGTTGGGAATGGCCATCCAACCGCTGCCACCAATATTGGGACTGGCCTTCCCGGTGCTGTCATTACTGTTGGGAATCAGCAATCCGGACGCTGTCAGCACTGTTGCGAATGGGCGATCCCAGTGCTGTCACCACTGTTCCGACTGGCCATCCGAGTGCTGTCACCGGTGTGGCGAGGTTGCTTCGCTCCGTCCGCTATCGACCCGGCGCAGAGCAGAGCGATGAAATTCTCGAGCCGACGAGAAGTTGAAGCAACAATTACTATATACAGTACGTACAAGGGTAACAAAGGCGTTACATGGCTCGCACAAAGGCAACAGCACCTCTCTACTCTGTGCCTCCGAAAAGTGCCCCCGATAAGTGCCGCGCTCGCTGTGCCTCCAGGCGGGTTTTGTAACCCCAGGAGTCTGTTGCAGCCGCGAGAGATTTGTATCGGTCCAATCAGGACTCTCGCTGGCCGAGGTTTGAAATCTCATGAATGGAGGCGAAGCGGTTGCGTCAGCCGAACCGCCTGGACGGGAAAAGGGAAGGCGACGCCTTCGCCGTCTCGGCCGTCGGAGCCGTCTCCGGGCACGTAGCGGCATGTCTGCCGCAGGCCGTTCGCCCGATGCGTGATTCCGTTGAGCCGCCATGACGGGAAAAGGAGAGGCGGCTCTGCGGCGATGCAAGTTTGGGCCTGTCGACCATGGGCGGTTTGGTAGAGGCGTGAATCGGCCCCGCTGTCGGCGAGTCGCCCCGAGCAGGGAATTTGTGCTGGGCGCTCTGGCACAACAACATAAAGTTATCTCTAGTGCCAAACGCTTAGTGATATCAGCTTTGCCGCCTAAAAGCCAAGGAAAATACAAGGTAGTATACAGGGGTTAGACGAGCACGCGCACATTGGCGTGTGCGCGTGCTCCAAACAAAACTTCAAACATCAAAGATGTTGTGTTACACGCCATAGGGCCAAGCTGTATCGTTCACGACACGAGCAAAACTCTAACGTAAAAATCTGAAGAAAAAACAAATGTCTCGGGTCGCGGAAGAAAAGCGGAGCAGAAGGCCCGGCACTACTGCAACGAAGTACCTCGCTAGCGGTTCCACGATCAACAGTAGATGACTAATCAGCCCATTAAATGCTTATATGTAATTCCGGTATAAAGGCTGCATACCTGGGGGTCCAGAAAGTTTAGCGAACGCCGTTTTATCGAACGCCGTTTTACCATGGTCGTTTTATAGCAACTGTTTTATTGATATTGTTTTTCCCATACTTTCCTTGTAAAAAATTTAAAGTAGGTGTTTTTCAGTTTGCTCGGTGTATGTAATTAGCAGAGCTTGCCTCCACATCAGGTCTTTATAACTAAACAAAATTTGGTGTATTTGTACTAGTTGTCTTCTATTTTCTGCGTGCCTTTCATTTTTCTCATGCGGAAAGTTTGCTCAATTTTGTGTTGTATTTATTTTGCAGGCGGAACTGCTATAACAAACATTCTTGTCTCTCTAGTCCTTCCTTTAATCCCAAGTATATCACGGCTTTGTGGCGTATATGCTAGAATGTCGCCATATGCTTCGCAAGTGTTTCCAGACTCCGTTTGTCGCTTCGACTGAAATTTCTAAATACTTTGCCGTGTATTTTCAACATAAGTAAGCCACTTGTTGGCGCTTGTGGGTCCAATACCAAGAACCTAACTGGAAAGCTATCGAAAGTCTCCTCTTACTTCTGCATTCTCAATTCTTAATGCACAGTGAGTTTAGTTGCTAGGGGCTTGCCAAGCCTTTTTCGTGTTGTTCTCACAATTCTGCTCAGAACTAAAAAAATAGTTACAAAAGTTATTCACGATACTGCAGGTTGATTTGTTTTGAACACATCTTCTGCACCCCACCATACCACGTGTTCTCAGCCCACATGCTTTCTTTCTTTAGTTTTCTCAGGGGAAGCTCCGGCCAACTGTTTTTTTTAAAGCAGTGATATATATATATTCGCGGTGCTGTCACTGCTCGTACGCCTATGTTACAACTGTCATTCCAGAGCTGGTTTACAGGCGAGATTTCGGGGAAATCACCTTGGTGGAGTAAGTTTCGGCAACGAAAATTTGAAATCCACCTCAGCGCAGCCGTTTCGCGTTACGGTTGCGCTGAGGTGGATGACCATTTTTCTTTCCCGATTTTCCCGAAATCTTCTCGATTAACAAGTGGCGTTCACTTCTAGTTGTTGATCAGTTCATTCTCGCGCTATAAATCACTAGCCTTCCGGTTTGCTCAGTTGGTAAGGCGACTGGCCTAGACAGGTGGAGGTCCCGGATTCAAATCGTCGACCAGGACAATATTTTCTTCAACTGCGAAATTTCAGAGCAAGCTGAACAGCTTTCCCTTGTCGCCGTACGGTTGCGTTTAGGTGGATATCAAGATTTCCTTCGCAGACGCGGCTCCATAGGGTAGATACAAGTTTGGAGATATAGTCCTCTCCTGTTCTTGTGATCTGGTTTCCTCCCAGTTTCTTTTGGTTCCACTTACTCTACCATTTCAACCCATTTCTGGTGTTGGAGGAGCTTACTAAGAAGGTTTCAGATGAACCGCACAATATCGCCGCCTGAATAAAGAGTTCTGGCAAAAGGCTAGCGGTGGCCACGCAGTAATAGCCTACGGCTATTCGGGGCAGAGGGGACGGCGGCTACAAAACAAAAAAATGCTCATGTCCTCGACACGTCTGTCAGCGCCTCCATTTCACGGCCGGAAAGCGAGAGAGAGAGAGAGAGGGGGAGAGAGAGAGACAGAGGGCGAGAGATAGATAGATAGATAGATAGATAGATAGATAGATAGATAGATAGATAGATAGATAGATAGATAGATAGATAGATAGATAGATAGATAGATAGATAGATAGATAGATAGATAGATGGATAGATGGATAGATGGATAGATAGATAGATGGATAGATAGATAGATAGATAGATAGATAGATAGATAGATAGATAGATAGATAGATAGATAGATAGATAGATAGATAGATAGATAGATAGATAGATAGATAGATAGATAGATAGATAGATCGATAGATAGATAGATAGATCGATAGATAGATAGATAGTGTAGAAAAAGAGGTAGAGGAATAAAGAGAAGAAGAAGAAACTGCTCGGAACGGTGGCCTGCTGCCTCTCTGCTTCTCTTCGCCCGCCCCTTTCTTAACATTTGGTGCCGAAAACCCCGTGCGGCAACGATTGACTTCAACGCACGACCTCAAGGGCCCGTCTTTCATCTGCTCCGCCCCTTCGCGCTGCGAGTGGGGGAGGAATCGTTTAACGAAGTGGTCCTGGAACGTCACGGCTGGGGGGACAATTAGGTGCAGCCTACCGCGTAATGGAGCGACTGAAGAGCAAGATTTCTCCGCGAAGAGCCAAGAATACGAGGCTTATAAAGGAAGCTCGCTCATTGCTCGACGCTGGATGTCAAGACATCGCCAAGCTCACGGGCTTGCAAGATCGACTCATGGCCAACCACGCCGAGCTCTTGAAGATCAGCGAGGAGCTCGAGGCCTTCCTTACGGCGGAGGAACAAGACATCGAGTATCAAGCGGCCGAGGAATACAATGATAGGACCCTCGACACGTTGGCGGAAATTCGATGCAAGATCGACTTTCTTGAACGAGCCGCTCAGAACGCCCCACATTCGCCGGCTGTTAACGAAATGGTCCCGTTCAGACAGGAAAGTGCGGCCACGACCTCGGGACCTCGGCTTCCGCCGCTGGACGTACCGGTCTTTCGAGGTGAGCTTCAGCTTTGGACGGGTTTCTGGGAGCAGTTCGAGCAAACCATCCACAACAACAACGCTCTGACGCCCACGTCGAAGTTTTATTATCTGCGCCGTTACGTGATGGGGGAGGCGGCTGCAGCAATCGCAGGCTTACCGACCACAGACGCCTGTTATGCGGATGCTATAGAAATCCTCAAGCAGCGATACGGGAACAAGCGAAGGATTCAGCAGCATCATCTTTCCGCACTGAGGAATCTGTCGCCGGTAAAATCGTCTGCTGACATACGGGGGCTCAGGCAGCTCTACGATGCGGTGCAGCTGCATAGCCGCTGCTTGAACTCTCTGAAGGTGCCCACCTGCAGCTTCTCTGCCATGCTCGTAGATATATTGCAGCACGCGCTCCCACACGATATTGTGCTGAATTTTACTAAAGAGAAGCGGCATCGAGAGCTGACCTCCTCCCCAGGGTACGGCCCTCCTCCAGCCAATTCATCGGGAGAGCTGAACCCTTCCCCAGCAGACGAGGCACTCCCAGCCCGCTCATTGGCAGTGACA
The DNA here is from genome assembly GCF_048455015.1 of Haemaphysalis longicornis. Lineage (NCBI taxonomy): Eukaryota > Metazoa > Arthropoda > Arachnida > Ixodida > Ixodidae > Haemaphysalis > Haemaphysalis longicornis. Next base: position 218,034,770 of record NW_027526361.1, read on the forward strand.
GCTGAAGCGGACGATGAATTGAAAGAGCTGCTCACCTTTGTGAGGATGGAGCTAGAGAGCCGCGAGCAGTGCTGCGAGTTGCCCCAGCGACAAGTTGTTGGCAACCGACCAGAGAAGCAGCGAAGTTGCCCCTTCACGGCGTCGGCATTACACGTCACTGCCCGCAAAGACCGAAAGGAGGAGTGCTTCTTTTGCCATTCCCAGAAGCACAGCACGCGTACATGAACCGCCTACCTCTCGCTGGCAACAGGCGCTAGGGACAGAAGATGTTTTAGGTGCACGACCAAGGGTCACCAAGCGAGAAACTGCAGGGCCAGATTGAGTTGCGCGTCGTGCCACGGGAGGCATGCAACCACCATGTGCGACCCTTCGTTCAAAGGCAATAACGCAACCGAGGGTGCACCGGGAACAACGGTCTGCGTATCGGCCCCGGTTCAAGCGTCTGGAGAGAGCAGCAACGAACAGTCGAACGATCGTTCTAAAGACAATGGGGTGTACCTTCAGACGTTCCGAGCATGGTTGAGCCACGACGGGAGGAGCCGACTCGTTCGAGGTATACTCGACGGCGGAAGCCAGAGGTCGTTCATCACCGAAGACCTCGCAACCAAGCTGCGTTTGAAGGTTGTGAACGAGACGACGGTCGCATTCAACACGTTCGGCAATGCTTCTACTCCGTGTGCGCAGAAGCGAAAAGTCGTTCAAGTTCCCCTTCGGAGCCAACACGCTACAGATGTCCACTCCATCGAAGCGATAGTGGTACCTGTCATCTGCCAAGATGTATCAGCACCATCAGCTGATATCTCTTTCGTAGAAGATCTGCGAAGGCAGGGCAAGGTCTTTGCTGACCAGCAGATGTTCATAGGAGTAGATTCAGAGCCCGGCCTCGGTCTGCTCATTGGATCCGACTACCTTTGGCGTTTGCTAACGGGAGAAGTTATTCGGAGCCCGGATATCGAAGGCCTGGCGGCGATAAACACTATTTTTGGGTGGACGCTTCAAGGTCCGTCTCGGCAGAAGGCATTCCTAGATGGGGGAACTCACCTCATGGTCTGCGTTCTGAGGGTGAGCAGCGTCACGGAGGACGAATCCGCGTCAGAGCTCTTGCAGGCTTTCTGGCAACTGGAATCAATGGGCATACCGGACTCAAGCGAACAATCTACTGATTGCCGGGTACAGTTTAAACAAACAATTAAGAAGAACAACAGAAGGTACACTGTTGCACTCCCCTGGAAAGAAGGCTGGAAGAATTCCTTGACGGACAATCGTGACATCGCACTGAACCGGCTGCAGAGATTAGTAGAGCGACTTTCTCACCAAGAAGGGCTGCTACAGAGGTACGACACAGTGATCAGGCAGTATTTGTTGCTCAACCATGCTGAAGTCGTACCCAAAGTAGTCCCTGACGATCGGGTGGTTTACTACATGCCGCATCGCGAGGTCGTGCGCGAGGAGTCACTGACAACCAAGCTGCGAGTTGTTTTTGACGCGTCCTCGCATTCACAAGATGTAGCATCCCTCAATGACTGTCTCGACAAAGGAACGAACCTCAACCCAGAGTTACTTCAGGTTCTGCTGCGGTTCAGGTGGTATCCCATAGCTATAAACTCGGACATAGAAAAGGCATTCCTTCAAATCGAAGTGCAAGAAACGGATCGGGACGCTTTCAGATTTCTCTGGTTTGAGAACATTCCCACCAGTTCCACGGAAAAGATGGCCGAATGGAGAATGACGAGAGTGCCATTCGGCTCAACCTCAAGTCCCTTTCTGCTCATGGCCACTATCCACCATAATCTGGATACGGTGAGCGAGGACGACCATGACTTCGCCAGAAAACTGAAGAAGTCGTTTTACGTGGATGACTTACTCATAGGAGCGGACACATACAACGAAGGATTGGACGTTTACGAGAGATCGAAATCTATAATGAGTAAAGCTGCTATGAATCTTCGTAAATGGAAAACTAATAACAAGCAGCTTCAGAAGTTTTTTGACCAGAAAGAGGAAAACGTTGACGGAGCATCAACTTCTGGGACCGTACTGGGAATGCTTGGGAATACAGAGCATGATTGTTTTGACTTATCGCCCAAAGCAGTAACCCAGTACTTGGCTTCGGTCACATCTAACTCGAAGCGTTCTTTGCTGAAGACGGCGGCCAGGATCTTCGATCCACTTGGAGTTCTCGCGCCATTTACTGTCACAGCTAAGATCCTGTTTCAACAATTGTGGACGAGGCAGGTGTCATGGGATGCTGAGCTACCCACCGATGTAGCTACGTTGTGGAAAGCCTGGTGCGCCGATTTACTCCAGCTGGTTTCGATTAGGATCCCACGGTGCGTGAGACATGGGCTTGACACAATAGTGAAAGCTGCTGACATTCATGTTTTCGTAGACGCCAGCTTGAAAGCATATGGAGCGTGCGCATACCTCAAGGCTTCAGACACCAATGATCATGTTGTCACTTCCTTGATTATGGCCAAATCTCGAGTGGCACCGATGAAAGCCTTGACTCTTCCGAAACTGGAACTGATGGGCGCAGTGGTAGGAACGAGAATGGTGAAATACCTGCGAACATCGTGGGATACGTTGTCGCTGAGCGTTGTCATGTGGACGGATTCTACAACCGTACTCAACTGGATCCGAGGGCATCTGAACAAACAAAACCAGTTTGTCCGGAACCGAATACTTGAAATTACAACTGTAACCAAACCAGAGGACTGGATATATTGCCCAGGTGAAGATAACCCTGCAGATTTGTTGACGAGAGGTGTGTCGGCGACTACTCTACGTGAGAGTCGAATATGGTGGAGAGGCCCAGAATGGCTGCCGAAACCGCGTTCTGACTGGCCTACTGACCCAAGCAGATTGAAAGACGCTTGCGGGGAGCAGATGGGGCCCCCACAGCCAGGTGATAAGGTCTCTCAGTTTGCAGGGGTGCTTCTTCAGACACAGGGAAATTCAGAGCCCATTTTATGCCTCGAGAGATTTAGCAGTCTGCAAAAGCTGCTGCGTATCACAGCACAGGTCTTCAGGTTCATGGAACGTTGTCGACGTACGCAAAGGTCGTTTCCTGCGTCGATCACCGCCGAGGAGATGGACAGGGCCGAGAGTTTCTGGATACGGCATACCCAAAATGAAGTTTTCGACCGAGAGATCGGGCAACTTCGATGTGGCCATTGTGTCGACAAATAATCTGTCCTGCATAACCTCCACCCATTTTTTGACAACAACCGAGTTCTTCGTCTAAGTGGTCGTCTTCAGGGAATGAAAGCTGCCTACGAGGAAAAGCATCCGGTCGTACTACCCAAGCGGCATGCCTTCACAAGGTTAATGGTTGTTGAAGCCCACTGTCGTGTATTTCATGGTGGCGTAGCGAGCACTATGGCCCAGTTACGACAACGTTTTTGGGTTGTTCATGCTCGGCAGGAGGCGAAGAAGGTGATTCGTGCTTGCTTCCTCTGTAAACGATTCAGCAGCATACCTGTTAACGTACAACATGCTCCGCTGCCTGAGGACAGACTACTGGCTTCCAAACCATTTTAGGTAACTGGACTCGACTTCGCTGGTCCACTTTACGTGAAAAACACCCCTGGCGCAACTACTTCAAAGACTTATGTATTGCTGTTCACGTGCTCTACCACAAGAGCTGTGCACCTGGAGTTAACAACCGGACTCTCTTCGGACGCTTTCCTTCTCGCTTTTCGTCGGTTCCTGGCGCGCCGAGGGGTACCGTGCACTTTGTACTCCGACAACGCGCTCGCATTCAGAAGAGCTTCAAGAGATATCAAAGAGGCACGGAGGATAATGGGCACCTCTCCATTATCCTCATTTCTCGCCACCAACCGGATTAAGTGGAAATTCATAGTCCCAGCAGCGCCGTGGTGGGGAGGTTGGTGGGAGAGGCTGATTCGCTCCGTAAAGTCAGCCTTGCGGAAGGTGCTTGGAAAGGAGAGCCTGAGCGCAGAGGAGCTGACCACGCTTCTTACAGATGTAGAAGCTGTCATCAATTCAAGGCCTCTTACTTATACGTACACCAGTGCGGAGGAGCCCTCGCCTATATGCCCTGCGCACTTTCTCATTGGAACTTCCTTGCTGAGCATACCTGGCCCAGGCAATGAGGACGGCTCCTACATCAACCAGGTGACACGTGAAACCACAATTAGCAAGCTTCGGTACCGGCAGAAGCTTTTGGACCACTTGTGGAATCGCTGGAGAAGAGAGTATATCCTTGAGCTGAGGTCCTTTCATCATCATCCAAGTGCGTCCAACCGAAGTTTACAAGTTGGGGACGTGGTCTTGGTGGAGGCAACTGGCACCCCCAGGAGCCTTTGGTTGCTGGGCCTTGTTACAGAAGTTTTTCCTGGACGAGACGGGCTCACTCGGTCCTGTAGCTTGAAGACGCAGGATGGGAAGATAATTAAGAGACCGGTGCAGACACTTCATTTTCTAGAAATGGGACCTCCATCTTCTCGTGGGGGAGAATGTAGAAAAAGAGGTAGAGGAATAAAGAGAAGAAGAAGAAACTGCTCGGAACGGTGGCCTCCTGCCTCTCTGCTTCTCTTCGCCCGCCCCTTTCTTAACAGATAGATAGATAGATAGATAGATAGATAGATAGATAGATAGATAGATAGATAGATAGATAGATAGATAGATAGATAGATAGATAGATAGATAGATAGATAGATAGATAGATAGATAGATAGATAGATAGATAGATAGATAGATAGATAGATAGATAGATAGATAGATAGATAGATAGATAGATAGATAGATAGATAGATAGATAGATAGATAGATAGATAGATAGATAGATAGATAGATAGATAGATAGATAGATAGATAGATAGATAGATAGAGGGAGGGATAGATAGATAGATGTAGAGAGTGAGAGAGAGAGAGAGAGAAAGAGAAACGTTTATTTAAGCTTTCTGAAGTGGGAGTGGTTGCCTAGTCCGGGAATCCATGAGGGGAGCAGAGAGCCTTCGCTCTGGATGCCAGAAGTTCTTGTACATCCAGATGGCCGCTGGTCACCAGGTTCTCCCACAGCTCAGGGCTGCGAAGAGCGAATGGGAGAGATGGAACTTTCGGATTGCGCCCACACTGTAATAAAATATCAGGTAGAGTTCCGGGTTTTGAAACAACACGACGGCCAGAACCGCCCCCCCCCCGTCGCTTTCCATTCACATAGCGCTACGCTTTCAATGTTTTTAGAAATTTATTTCTCCAACATGCAAAGAAGGCCACCACATGGCCAGAGTAGGAATTGCGTGCAAGCCGCGTCACTAAAAAATATTGGGAGAGGTCAATACTTTAGGTAAGGTCATAATGAAGAGTGTCGTAAGGGATAAATTTGGCAAAACAAGCCTTAATACATCGATACACACCTACGCAATATTGACACGTAGTTAGGGTTGGTAACATAGTATCACAATGTGTAATAAAAAACATAGGAACATTTATTCTTGAGTGCTATCAATGAATACGCAAAGAAATAAAATTCATAATAAAAAAGGGATCGAAACAACAAAAACGCGGTAAAGACACGTCAACCTATAAAAAAGGCAGGCTCTAGCGTGAATCCAAGCTAGAGACAATGTCGAATTAAGCTATGTGCTGATTAGGGTAGTGCAAAGGCCAGTGGAAGAAAAAACAACCTGAAAATGACAATTAAAGCAGCAAAACGACACTTTCGATAAAACAGACGAAGGTGGTTCGATAGAATGGCATTCAATTAAAAAATGGCCGCGTATCTGCTCCTTTCGTTGCAAATGTGAGCGAAAGACGATAGTCGACTGGCACCCCTGCCATTTAAACGCCTCCCTTCTCTTTCCCGCTCCCCTCTCATGCTGTTTCTCCCCGTCTCGTTCCTCCCAAGATAACACGCTAGACGTTTTCTCAAGTCAGTTTAAACATACCCCATTCTGATACTCCAGGCCGGGTGACTCGATCCCAGCCCCGCCGTAGGGCGGAGACGCACGTGATTCGAGGTACCCTACTACAGTGTTTTTTAACCAGGTTGTCCTGCTCCACATGCATGCGAAGCGGAACATGGACCCTATCTGGCGGAACCGTTCGTTACTGTTGCATTTTGATATCTTGAATTTACGCGAGCACCTGTTCGTGGCGCGGGCAACGGCAGGCGACAATTTTCTGCATTTGAGGTAGCATTTCACTTGATATCGCAAGAACCAAGCATCCAATAGTTGTTTAAATAAAGGAACACTGCAAATATCACTTATGTATTGACTTTATGCCTTAAATTTGCGTAAAAATTTGTTCGACAATGTTGACAATTATGAAGATTGCCACTGGACTTAGACGTTTATGTTTGGCTGTGGGTATATAAGACTATTGCACACATTCAGGTTCACTCGAGCCGGGTGGTTCGTTCAGTCGAGTCACAGACAGACAGATGGGAACCTCATCTTCAACTGATATATGCGATAAATTGGCTATCGGGAAGTTGGATGACCGGGAAAAAGGAAGTACCGCGGGGAATGCTGGCAACCGTTAAAGTCAGCGGTGCTTCCTGCAGACGTTCGTGATTTCGGGTGGCTGCGCGGCTGGAGAGCCCTGCCGACACGTGGCCGAATTGCAGGATTTGGTGTGGTTCACTCTGCCCGGTGCCCGCAATGCGGACGCACTGCGTCTCTAGAGCATGCTCCTTTTGACTGTCGTGTATTCGCCACATTCTGGGTTCTACTCAGCAGGATGTTTGAGCTTAGGCTGGGAGCCCACGCGAAATCAAGAGATCCGTTCGTACGCTTTCTGCTGCGTGTGGGTGCCTTTGTTGTTTCGCGCCAGCGAGGTGTAGCCGCCTTGCAGGCACGACCTCAGCGTGCCACGTACCCCCTGTTGTGGCGTCTTCGCAAAATGGCCATAGAGCACCTGCAGCATGCGCTGGTGGCGCAGGTGGAAGAGTCTTTCCTCCTTCCTGCCTTGTCGACTCGCTTCATCAAGGTCACCAATAACACCATGAAATGATGTATAGTGCCTTATTAATAAGCTAGAACACCTGCGTGTTGTCTAGAGATGGGAGTGGTACGTTCACAGGCCAAGGTGCAGTTTAGGCACCCTGGCTGAGCATGCCTCTCTGTACGGAAGTCGACATAAGTAGTGAGTAGAACTGACGGTACGAACTATTGTGGTTTTTATGTTGACTCCCATGCGTTTAATGTGGTGTCTGGACTTTGTGCCGTGGACATTATTCTAAAGAGCCTTCGGTGCTGTGCACGCTGTTTCTTTATGAACTTGTGTGATGTTCACTTCGTTTCCTCTTTAGCACATTGCGTATATCCTGTGACCTGTCGACCCATGTAGTAGCTAACTAGAGCGGGTCCTGGCTGTAACTAGCTTTAACAAATTCTGTTTTCGACAGACAGACAGACAAACAGGTATACAGGCAGACTGAAATTTCTACGTTTAAGCAGCCCAAGAAAGACTACCATCTGTAAAAAAAGAAGGAGGCTCACACTAACGTGTAAGACATGAATGTAACGACGCTCTTCGAAACCTTCACGACCATGACGATGGTTTAAGTCCACAATCAAGGCCGATTTGCTTGTTCTTTCCTGCTGCAACGGCCATTACATCATCCCTGTGACTGAGCCGGCGCACTTCTAGGACGGGCAATTGTACTAACACCTAGCACATGCTATTTATGATAGCCCTGCGCTATATTGTGGGCAAAGCCATAACTAACGATTGACGTGAGCAGGTTTATTGCGATAGCGAAAGTGTCGCCACGATCCACGGAGAACTCTGGAGGTTTTTTTTTTCGCCCGGTCTTGGCCAACCTACCTAAGTGGATATGTTTAGCTTGACAACGTCAGCCGGGGACGCTGGCGGACGCCGCGGGGCACCCACACACGTGCGCTCACCATTTTCTTGTTTTTTTTTACTGCGGACACGCATTGGAACAATTTGATAAACAGCTTCACCGTTGAAACGCCGCTCTATACAGGGTAATTTCCTTGATAAAACAGGGTCCGATAAAACGGCGTTCAAAAAAGTGTTCGGGATCCGTTTACCTGTGTTTTCTGCATCCTGCAAGTGCTCTTAGATACGCCTAACAGCTGGCCTTAGACACATGCACGCACACTCACACGCACGCGCGCACGCACGCACACCCACACCGCGGTGGCCCGGTGGTTAAGGCGTTGTCCTGCTGAGCACAAAGATGCGGGTTCGCTTCCCGGCCGCGGCGGCCGCTTTTCTGTTGTAGGCGAAAAGCAAAAACAGCCATGTGTGCGAGATTCCGGCCCACGTTAAAAATCTCAATGTGGTAAAAGATGATCTGTAACCCTCCTCTACAGCGCGCCTCATCGCGTGCGTTGAGTCGGCGCGTAAACTCTACAATCAACACACACACACACAAACGCATGCACAAGCGCTTCACACGCGCTTTACAGGCACGCACGGACGCACCCGCACACATCCACACGCACACGCACACACGTATGACGCTAATACTTCCAAACTAAAAGAATGTTTTGCACTTAACGAAAGATTTTGCCGATGAATTTTTTTCGACATTGTTGTTTTCCCTGTAGCGAGCCGTGGACCACGTTGCATGATGAAAAACATCGACTTGCCGAACAACGCGTACACCAGGAGAACCCCGCGCACATGAGAATCAGGAGTCCTGCAATGTATTGGCTGAGCGGAAGACTATGCCTCTTGGCTTCAGCCACTACGCAATCAGGCCAGGCATCTGGTAAAGAGAAAATTTAACCTGAAGCCACGTCAGGGACATTTATAAGTAGGTAAGGACTATTTTTTACTATACCCAAAAAAGCAACACAATCTGGTATAAAATAATGTTCTGCTTCTCCGAAACGTCTATATAGGGCACCGTGTTTTTGAAAGTCCCCATACAGTATCAAGAATAGTGTTATCTAGTTCACAAAAAAACTGTTGGAACACTTACATGAAACGGGGGCCGTATGCCACCAGTTAATATACCTGCGGGACCAAATCCATCAATTTGTAAAGGACAGCCACTTTCAGCATGGCGAGCGCTAACAAAGTTACAAAGCTTGGTAAACAGCACTGACGTTAGGTACTCTGGTGAAATGAAGCTGAGCTCCTTTTCAACCTCGCGTAGTGTATTCCTTTCATCTTTTTTTAATCTTCAGAGCTTTCTCCCAACCATCGCTTACAACTTGAAAGTGAGTCCGTTAGGGACCGCAGCAAAGAGTGTTTTTTTTTCTTTTTCTGCCATCTTTATCTCTGAGCCCTCTTCATCGACGCCCATATAAACGTTATAAATATGATGCAAGCCCGCATTCTACATGGATCCTAAATGTAGCCTTTACAAGCATACTATGATGGTGTCGGCCCTTTCATCAGCTTTATTGGTTTGTTTTTCTTTGGAAACAATTTTTTATCATTTCTGCTGGAAAAAAGCTTAATACCGACGCAATCCCCCTTATCCATGCGCGAACAGAACTTAGTGTGGGGTGAGGCAGGCGGATTCTGTATTCTGTGTATCGCGCGAACTCTTATAACTCCACTTTCGTCCCGTACCTGTAAAACTAGAAGTTAGCCTAGTCGCTTGTTTAAAATTGTGAGAATAATCAAGTCTTTCAACTAATAATTATCGGGGAAACTTTGTCATTTTCGTTATAAGCGGATCGAATGATAATCTTGAAAGAAAAGGTGTGCGAAACATCAAAAAGCATAAGTGCAGCTGCGTCGTAATGGCTGTTCAGGGCCATGCTAAGACTCCACAGAGATTAAGCAACAAGTAGTGCCACATACGAAAAGACAATGTCTGAAAATAGAAACGCTTAAGAGAGGAACCTTTTTAGTAAGTTTTCCTTAAGAACGAATAATTTAGGAAGTTGTGCTAACCACCGTGGTTATTACAGCAGGGTTGAAGCAGGCCGAATCGCGCACTTACAAACTGGTAGAGGCAAAGGTGGAAAAACTGCTGTAATTCTTCTACTATGTCGCACGTTGGAGGATGTTTTTACTTCAATTAAAGGATAGTAAAAATAGTCATATAGCCCATACAAAAATATTCCTATCTTCTTTTATTAAATCTCGTTACTTACAAAAAGCGCTCCGCAAATGAAAGGAAAAGTCTTCATCTTCTCAAGTTTCAAATTTCCATTATTGCGCTGATCATCAGCTCGAGAGTTTGTGACGCCGAAAGTGGCTCCTGACGCACAATAAAGGTATGGTTTGGGCTTGCTGCGAATGCGTCAAAATAAATTGGGCAGCTGGAATTACCAGCACCAGAAGCACAGGCACTGGCATTGTACAATACCGTTAAAACAAAGCACATATGTTGTAACAGGGAATCTACTTGAAACCCGTTTTGACCAGCATCGTTGATCGTAAACTCAAACGCCCATACTTTTTCCCCGGTATAAAAAAGAAAAACTACACGGGAAAAGTGTGCGGTACCGATAGGTAAAAAACAATGATTTTTAATTTAGTAGGAAGTGGTGCAGGTGGGCTGCGAAATGACTGGTTTGGCATTAGACAGCATTCAGACCAATTACTATCTTTAGATTACTTAAAACGGCAGCAATCGCCCACGCCGTGCTACCGCTAGAGATGTGAGCGGATGAAAAAAAATATTACGTTTTTACTTTGATTTTTGTTCAGAATAAAATTTAAAAATATATAAATATATAAATATATATATATACATATATATATATATATATAAATATATATATATATATATATATATATATATATATATATATATATATATAAATAAATATATATATATATATATATATATATATATATATATATATATATATATATATATATATATATATATATATATATATATATATATATATATATATATGTATATATATATATATATATATATATATATATATATATATATATATATATAAAAGAAAAGAAAACTGCGAACAAAGTAAAAGCACGATAGTTGCCAACGTTTCAGAAAAGAAACGTTGGCAACTATCGTGCTTTTACTTTGTTTAAAGTGTTCTTTTCTTGTGTTCTCTACCGTCTTCAACACTTCAACTGCTCCCTGTATATACATATATATATATATATATATATATATATATATATTGTCACGAGAAGACGATGAAGAGGGCAACGTAACGCGGCACGGTAACCCCAGCCTACGAGGACGACGAAGATCTGTCTGTGCGCTCGGCCTGCGCGGGCTCTGGCTTGGCCGCCATGTAAATAATCTGTAAATAGATCGTTCGACTGTCTCATCGTTCATGTCGTCTGTCCTGCCGCCACGTTACATTTTGGTGGAGTGTGCGGGTCCCTCCCCATGCTGGCCGCAGCTGCACACCTCATCGGCATCGTGGCAATCTTCGAGGGGGCGTGACCCACGTCGGCAGCCCCAACCCCGCCGCTACCAGCACTCGACGACGTTCCCTCCGCCCCGTATCCCCAGCCCGTGACCAGCCGATTCAGAACCGCCAAGACCCGAAGACGTGACCAGACGACGATGACGTGTCCCCAGCCCAGTAGTCCGACGTGGTTCCGGATACCTTCGACGTTTCGTCGGTGCCTTGAGGAGGTCGTGTCGCGGGACCAGGCATCGCCTACAGCATCATCATCCTATGTGGCGGCAAGGGCTTCATTGTACATTGTCATCTCATCTTTCGTCCTCACCACATCGCGCAATACGGCGGCGTCGACCGGGACGGTCGCTTTCAACCGGAGGGTCATGTCACGAGAAGACGATGAAGAGGGCAACGTAACGCGGCACGGTAACCCCAGCCTACGAGGACGACGAAGATCTGTCTGTGCGCTCGGCCTGCGCGGGCTCTGGCTTGGCCGCCATGTAAATAATCTGTAAATAGATCGTTCGACTGTCTCATCGTTCATGTCGTCTGTCCTGCCGCCACGTTACAATATATATATATATATATATATATATATATATATATATATATATATATATATATATATATATATATATATATATATATATATATATATATATATGTTGTAAGCGCTGGTTAGTGCCCCGACACCAGAGGAATGTGCGTCCGGACAATCCCCCGGTAGTTGTACACAAACGGTATGTGCGAACTACTAGCAGAAGGGTATGCGCCAGTGGACTCGTACTCCGGAGGCCTGTCTTCCACATGCAATCATGCTTCATCATCGTCATCAGTTGTCTATCATTATCAACGCCCGTCTTGGTTGTTCTCTGGAGCTCGCTCCCTGTCACGTAGGACAAGGCTCACCTAATAAAGACGTTCCCCAAGACTACTGGTGCGCGCCTTACAGTATATATATATATTCGCAAAATTTTGTGCTGATGCGACTTCCTTCTAGACATATAGAAACTTCTCTAACGATGCCGAGTACGCAGCCAGCAAGAGAATTTTCGCAACGGAAGGCGTTTGGGAGATTTCCAAGCTCTTGAATCGACCCACTCGACGGCTAAGACTTTGCTTCAGCAAGCCCTTGAAACCCCTTACCGGTCGTGTATTGCGAATTTCCCTGTTTCGGCTGCATGTTACAGAAATTTGTCCCAGTGTCGAAATGTGCATACCAAGGTACGCAAAGCACTGGCACGGGGTCGTGTCGACAAGCTTGTGTACGTGCAATCGAACTTTAACGTCAAGAAGACATCCGCTGCACAGCTAAGGATTGACTTGACAAGCCAGAATTAAAAGAACACGGATTCATGTGAACGTCCGTCTTGACTGCCTTGACTGCAAGTCGTGTTGATATTTCAAAAGCGGAAGCTCTGGTGGGGTTTTCGTGATGCAGTTATGTAAAAATTATGCTGTGTTTAGGGATAGCAACAGTGTCAAGTGCCGGCAGAGCAAAGGACAAAGCAATTGCCGAATAAATGATCTATTTACAGGTCCTTTGCCAGGCTGCGCGCTCCACTCTCAGCTTCGTCGAAGTCATCGGTCTTGGTTGATCGGTTGGTGCTAAGAGAATCGCTCATGCCCACTCAGGTGGCTTGGCCAGGAAATCGGCGCTAACTGAGAGAACAAAACTGGGCTTGGGATTAAAAGAACTATAATGAATACTCTTGAACTACTCATCTCTGCGATCGTAAGTGTGACTGGCGTCTTCGTCGTCTTCTCGTCCTATGACCTATACTCCCCTAGAAGACGACCATCGCGGTCGAGGTCATGTTAAAAGAAATGTTGCAGTGAAATTATAAAATGAGCGCGATAAAGAGTACACCAGGCTCTGCCCACATTATGGGTGACTATGGGCTCGGTGAGCAGTGTCTTCGCAACAGTGATGCCCGTCGACAATACGAAAAAAACGTCCATAACGTTTCGATACACACCGGAGCACTGGGCAAGGGATGAGCAGGGTCGTCTGGGCAGGTTGCGGCTGGTCATGTGGGTTGGTGTCGTCGTTTCACAAACTAAAGATACGGGGCTGTGGATTGGGCGTGTCTATTGCTCACCGGGGCTAGGGCCGCATACCTGGTCCAACAGCGTTGGAGCGATCACTCCAAGAGACGACACTAGTCTAAGCGGGAGAAGGGGCAGGATGTAGAAGCACCTAGCAAATTCACCAATGCTTTTACGTGTCGGCACGAAAAATGGCCGGAGTAATAACGGATGAGATAATCTAATTACAGGCGGTCATGGCCGCCTTTGCCGGGATGCGCACCCCGCACACAGCCTCGTCACAGTCCGCGATCTTGGTTAATGAGGGTACGTGCACCTGCCGTCTTTGTAGTCTTTCCGTCCCGTGATAATATTAACGCGATGAGTTCATCCTAGCTCCGTGCATAATCGCCATTTATATTCAATTTTTTGTGTTTTCTCAATGAAACAGGAACAACGCTTGTTTTGTTCACGTCCCTAAAAATTTCATAAAATATTACATCTCTGGCTTGAATAGGCTTAGGAATGCTTCATATGATTCAGGATACGCTGAGGGACTCTCCTTACGGGCTCTGTTTAGTTGCTGTCCTTCCGCAATAACATACTTACTTAGTTGATGTCATTTTGTTGCCTCACTTTTAAAATATATCTCTTTCTTGCCTGTTTATTTTTTTCGTGCACCCGTAAATGTCTCTGTGATGTCGCGTTAGTTTTGACTCGCTCTACTTATAACTGTTTTTAAGTGATGTCTTCTGTGTAAGTTTTAACATGAGCTATTGTAATTTATTTTAGCGGCATTTTTGGTTTTATTTACATATATGCACTGCACTATGATTCATCCATGTGACATTCACCCTATGTAATACCCGCCCAGGAGGGCCTCTAAGGTAATTGAGAAATTAACAAAAAATAATAAAGCCTTCACAATTTACCAATAATAGAGGTTTTTGTGTAAGCTTAGGTTACAAATTATTCAGAATTTTTACCCATGTCTGTTGAACATATCGTTTCAATCAACCACGAAAACGTCAAAATTGATGCTAGCGACCTACAAAAACGGAGCCAAATATTCCGATAAATTTTCGCCGTGATCTCTCTAAGGGAGCAGACGCTCCTCTTCCATCCCCATACCAATGTTTTTTCCTGTTTTGTAATTTATTTTTTAGGAGAATGCTTCCCGGCATGCATATGAGTTCTAACAAAAACAGCCTTATAACCTATCATACATCGCTATTGAAACAGCTGCAGACGTAATAACAGATCGTTTTACCTTGTATTTTGTTGCCAGAAGAGGGGACGCACATCCATTTTCAAGAATGCTTTTTTGCCATGCTCGTTTCATAGGCAACGGAAAGGTCGCCGAAGGATGCTGCAGTCGCCCTTCTCCGGGAGTATGCGGATGCGCCGCACCTTGGGAACCTGCGTTTTCCGCTGCGCGTGCTGCATTTCTTGCGGTAGAATGAGGTCCGGGTAAAAATTTCTTTCGACTTATAAAACCATACGCTCAGCTCGTGTCTAGTTCATTTCATTTATTACCACCTTGAAGGCACACGGGCATTACATAAGGACTTTTGGCCGAAGTATACAGCGTATGAACAGTAAGCGCTACATCGCTTACACCGTAAGAACGTCGTAAGAACAGCAAACGTTAGTTCGGTTTACACGTAGAGTCGCTACTGATTTCATGTTTTAGGGCGCTTGTCTCGTCGTCTGCTTGAGAAGCGTCGTCTGCTCCGTTCTGCTCGACCAGCTGAGTGCCCGCGGATGAAACGAGTTGTTGCGCGATCGTGAGCTCCCGTCTTTTCGTCGCTAAGGCGACAACTCCTCAATTTCTCACACGGCATTTTTTTATTGTTTCCTACTTCCTTCCCGTCTTCGAGCTTCGGGCATCTTGATTTTGTGGACTGCAGAAGCACTGAGGCAAGACATGCGAGATAAAAATGTGTGATAATGGTCAATATGGCATTTCTGATCTTTTAAACAATCAGCTGTCTCATAATAAAGACTCGTTAAAATGGCACATGTAATTAAAGGAGCCATGAAGAGAAAATGCAAGTTGGTTTTATTCGAAAGATTTCATGTTTGTAGTGCCCCCAGCTCTTGTCCGGATACAAACGGTGCTTTATTCACTGAGAAATTCAACAAGTTAGGTTAAAATTTTGATTTTCCCGCTCAATCATGCGTTTTCGTGGTCCCAAGTGACATCACTGGAACCGACCGCTCTGCAGCCTAGAATACCTTCATTCACGCATCCGCCGTACAGGGTAGAGACACGTAGACGCTGGCGCCGCCATTTTCGGTTGCTCGCTCGCCGCCGAAGCAAGTCATTGTGTCAAAACCGCGCTAAAATAATCGCCGCAACGCGGTTTACTGAAGAAGTTTGAATCATATTGTCTGTTTCACGTTGCTAGGTCTCGTGGGAAACGAAAAGAATAACGCTGAGCCCGTTGGCCCAATTGCGGTGGCACGGGACCGTTCAAAGGTTGTCTCCACCCTGTTCAGCGGTGTTGGTTTGTTCCCGCGTTTCTTTACGTTTCGTAACCTAGATGGCGCCACCATACCGTGGCAAGCATTTGGTTTGTTTTTGCCCGCATTTAAACCTGGCTTGTTTTTGTTCTGGGCGAAAGTATTCGTTCCCTGAAACAGTGCTCGCTCGACAAATGGGGTCACGTAAGACACCGTTGCTTGCGTCAATCGGCCAGTGTCGTCTGAGACAACCCCAAGCCCCGTAGTGCTGTGCAGCTAAACCAAGCATGCTGTGCACAGTACGAACAGCAAAACGCATCAGTACTTCTATGTTTACATGTGCTTTCGTAACTTCCACTGTTTGTCCCATCATTCTTATTGCTTTGTAAAGAATTTGCCCTAAATTTAAGCGCAAATCGCTCGTTCGTCTAGTTTGTAAGTTCTACCTAATTTGCGTCTGCTTCTGCCAGCCTTCGCCAATCGCAGAGCTTAGCTCATGTGACGACTTAGGTTCTGTTGCGGGAAATGAGCTGGTAGGTCGCATGACCATTCCCGTTTTTCCTAATTATGTAGCTTATTTGACGACGTTTACGTTAAAAGTGGTGTCAGTATGATTCTAACGAGACAATCTTTTGAATGAACCAAACTTGTGTTTTCTCTTCATGGCTCCTTTAAAGAGGTGCACTGAACAACGCCGCCATTCTATTTCGCTTGTCGTTGAAGGAATATTTCGCAACGTTTATCACACAAATTCACCCGCTTGGAGAACAAGTATGGGTTAGCGTGATAGCGCGGCGGGAACAACAGAACATCTTGTCAGGAGTCGGGACTCCGGCGCGTTCCACGCCTGCTATTTTTCTTTTTTATCACCTTGCAGACGCTGCTGCGACAAAGCGTGGTTGCCTTGTCGTGCAGTTGGCGGTGAGCGCGACCACAGGTGGCGCGGCGAAGCGCGCCTCGGTGAAGTCGGCTTAGGGATTCTCGCATTTGTCGTGTGCTTTAGTCGGGCTCGCTCTCCCTGCTGATTCTTTGCGCTCGGTTGACGTCTGATGCTTGTCCGCACCAGATTTTGCGTGTGCGTAACTTTTTATCATAATAATATGCTTAAAATCGCAAACAATAGCTGAATGCGTGAGTTAATGTATAGCTTTGGATACCGCTACTGAAGAAAGATTACCGGCGTCAGCCAATTCCTTGCAAAACCGGTCCTGTGCAAACCGCTAAGAGTCGGACGTGGGCGTAAGCCTACGTATTCAGCAATATTTCGAACAAAGGGAGCAGCCAACTGCTAGTAACGGAAAACAGCAAAAATGCAAGGTCAAAACAAATTCCCGGCCTTCGGGGCTGTCAGCTCTGACAGAAAAAATTACGATTCCCTGCAATCGTATGCAAAGTAAAACAGTTTTTTTTAACCTTACAGAACGCTCGAAAGTCTTGTATCACATCCCTTGTCATGGCATGAAAGTATGCCGACGTGCGCTATGGGCGGCGAAAAATGTCAGTTCGGTTCCAAATATCCTACTGTATGCACAGGCCCGTGTTGCTTTTATACCAGATTTCTAACCAGTACGCGAGCCTTATCCAGCAAAACTAGTCGCATGTACGATACAATTGCAGTAACAGTGTGTTTGTTCATACCTGGAGGTATATTTGGGTGCATTTCCCACATCCATATATTCCCAATATTCAGGTATGCGCTATAGGTAACCTGCACTCAAAAGGACTTGGAGGAGGAGCAGGAGGAAACTTTATTTTGCAGTAAAATTGAGTTGTTTAGTGGACCGGGTATTGCGTTTACGACAAGAGAGTAAGAGTAATTTTCTTCATTTCATAGAATGCCATCTTGAGTAGACCAGGATTTGTTCCTTACGCCTGGAATTGTTGGAAAACAATAAAGAGCTGCTTGGAAATAGTCATCGGTTTCGACTCTCGTAATATATGCACTTATTATATTTATTGCGTTCGTTAGCGATTACATCAGGCCTTCAACACAGTAATCATGTAATGAATGTTCGGGTTGAGTGTCAGGAATTTCTTGTGATAACGCTGGCTACGATAGAAATTCGGAGCACAGAAGCTGCTTTCGAGTACTCTGGACAACATTGTCTGCGGCGACATCGCCGTGGCGTAGCAGAAACCAATTCTTATTGTATTTGCATGTCAATAAACAACGCACCCTGCGGATATGCACCTTATTGCACGCAGCTGTAACAAAAGTCAATTTCTGAAGAAGGGGATGTATGCCACACACTGTGAAGAAAATATCCACACGATATATAATACAAGTCTGCTTATCTGATCTGATAACCTGACGTCAGAGCCAGGGGGCGCCACTCAAACATTTCACCGCCAATAACGCGAAACTTCTACCGGGGAGGTGGCCTCAGATGAATTAAGGTGGGCTGAGAAACAGTGAAGGGAACGGAAGAAAGATCTGCCGTTGAATCCGAGTGTTTTCAATGCTAAAGGCGCGACAGGAAAATTTTTTGCCTGTTTTTTCCGTCTTTTTTTGCTCTCATCGTCTGCAAAACGAAAAAGAGAACGGCAGAGGGATTACCCTTCGCTTTTAGTTTTAACATCTTGGAAGTCGTGAAACGACTACGGGGAGCGTCTACTGAACGCTATTCCCGCACCCGCAAGGCTTTCTAACTGAATGAGACGACCCCTGCTCATCCACCCCCTCCTTCCCCCCCCCCCCCCCGGCCCGACTGAAAACAGCTTGTGCTGGCGATCTGCACGCGCTAGCAGCCCCCGAGTCCCCTCCGCCACCCCGTACCGCCGGCGGCACTATTCTCGTCAACTCTCGAGTACGCACAATGGGGCCATCCGGCTGCACGTCAGCTCATTGTTACATGTCCCAAGCGCGGCGGCCACCCATCTCACTCCCGGGAGGAGACGTGGCCGCCGCTTGCAAGAAAACGGCGCTGCACCCTCAGAGCAAACTTCAGCGTCGCCTCCATATATTCTCTACCGTTCCACCTTGCGACTTCTATCGGCTAGTAGTGTAAATTGAAACATAGAGGTGTTCTTCCGACCATGGCGTAACACAAAACAAAACTCTTGTTTGTTTTGTGTTTGGCTGTGTAGTATTGCAAAACGAGGTTTATTGTTAATGTAATATTGCAGACGAAGTCTATGTAATGTTGCAAAACGAGGCCCGATACATATTTGAGAACAAAAATAGGCTGATAATTATCCTTGTCGGGAATGACTGCACGCTTTATCAGCTATCAAATCATTTTGGTGAGGATGAGTCAAAATGAGCCGGTATGTTTTCTTCGTTTTCCAATTTGGGAAAGAATACAAGACACGTTGAGAGATAATCATCACAAGTTCTCACAACACGCAGCACCTGCTGCGGAGGTACTGCAACGCGACAGTAGCGATCCAACGAGAAACATATTTGTGGTGCGTCCTGATGTTGCTACCTACAATGAAGGTTAAAATACCCAGGACGGCTCTGTGCCGCATGGGCAAGATATTTCGGCGTTGACTTGGAAAATGGCCGTCATTACATACAGCGTTGTATTTGCCACCTTTGTCAGTTGTCTTCGCGGCTACGTATTCCATGTCATGAACGCGTCAGCATGGTTCCAAATTAGCAATGGTATATATCTCAGGAGTTACTCTTATTGTGACATAAAATTTCTTTATTTGTGATAGAATGCATTCAGCCAAAATAGGGGGAAATGTAACTGAATAATGCACCATATTCCCAATGAGCTTGAGCCAGAATGTGACTATCTGACGCCTGTATGGGTCTTGTTTCTTCGATATTTAACATTGCTATGCGGCATCGTTAGAAAAATTAAAATATTGTTTCAATTCACGGGTCAAAAGTGTTTATTTCATACCACTTTGAAGCACACACCGCATATGAGGTCGAATTTCCCGGATTTACGAATTCATAACCTAATAATGAAAACAAGACAGAAGCAGCGCTCACACTAGCATGTTACAAAGATCAAATAATAAAGCCTCAATATGTACAGGACGTCGCTTACATGACTTTTAATTGTCTCAGTTCTCGGTAATATTTGAGTCATGTGCTATTTGAAATCATGAGGCATACATATAAAAAGGCTAGATACGCTGAGTATCCAGATGAAGTTAGCACTCTTTTTGCCTTGATTCTCGTGGTAATGCATCCCGACTGTTTTAAAGGCAATATAACATCGTGTCATTCAATTTTATGTGATCGTGGATCTGTAACGGCACTTCAAGCATATTTTCCGAATCCCAATGTATTTGTTTTTATTGAAGAAATGGCTGTGTGTGTTTCCTAGGAAAGAGGTTTTTGCTGAATCTATGGCATTTTTTTCTGTAAAGCCAGAATTCCTTCGCGATTAGTTTTTGCCATATTGCCCCACACTCCAATAAAGTCAAGTAACCACGGATTAACGATTGCGTAATACAGGAGTCGCTTTAACGTTAGAGATACTACGCGTAATACAGGAGTCGCTTTAACGTTAGAGATAGAACATAACTAAGCCTGTTCAGCTATAATTCTAATTGTCTTCTAATTCTGCATACGCAAGTAATCAGGGTGCTCTGAGAAGGCTAAATATTTGGGCAAATAAATGCGAGAATATTTGTGTGATGTAACTTGCTGTATTGTCCATTTTCAAATACCAATTTATGCCAGCAATCAAACTATCTGCTTCTCAAGCCGGACATATTATCACTTGGCTTATCTATGTCAAGAGTAACTCACTCAGAGGCAGCCAGCAGGAAGGCCTTTCATCAACTTAAATGCCTGATTCAATACAATATGAAGATCGATAACACAAAAGCAAACGTTTTCATCGTCGGTACATACATCTATACCTTTAATACTATCTTCTTGTGTATTCCCTAATGACACGCAAATTGCCTGTGTAACTCTAATTTACAAATGTGGCGGCAAACATTATACAAATAGTTACAGGCCAGTATTTATTTTACTGAGTGTTTCGAATGGAATTAAAAATGATTGCGTACTCGCCTGTTATCGTACCTTGATGAACACAACTTACTCCACGGCTTTCAACAGGGCATCAGAAAGCACCGATCAATAGAGACGATTTTCCTAACGCGAAAACAAAACACCATCGAATAATTCAGAAACGAAACAATCATTGCAGGCGTCTATACTGACTTTTCTAAAGCCCTCAATCTCAATATTCATAATATTTACAGTTCAAAATGAATTATTATGACATTCGAGGGACCCCGCCAACTCTACTTGAATCATACTTGTCCCACACGGAGCAATGTTTCAATGTTGATAACGCTACGTCGGCTGCTGAACCGATCCGTGCAGGCGTCCCAGAAGGCAGCATTTTGGGACCACTTCTGTTGTTGATGCATATTAATGATATAGCACGAGTTGTTAAAATTGCAGAGATGGTTTCCTATGATGACGGCACCACTGCTTTCGTGACTGGCGTATCTGAGAGATAGATGGAGGAAAAGGTGAATAACGTCCTATTTTAAATAAATAACTGGGCAGATGCAAACCGCTTGAGAATAAATAGCAATAAAAGAAAAGTGGTCCTATGCCTACCAAGGGGAAAACACTGAGAGACATCAATGTTGATTTGGACAATATTACAACCAAATATTAAAAATTCCGGACAATGTTAAGACACCGAGGGTTAGTTTTTTCTAGAAAGATAACTTGGAATGACCATATCGATTATCAAAATTAAAATGCTTGCAGCGGCTGGTGTAGTGCATATTATGCCCCATAATCTTCCAAAGGAAGTCTACATACTTCCCTGTGACGCATTCGCGTAATCCATTCTTCAATACTGCAACTTACTGTGGCGTGCGACAGGAATCACTAACTTTACTAAGTTACACCTGCTTCAAAAGAGAGCTGTCCGGTGCATTTCATCTGTACCCTTTCTTTCGTCTACCTGCCAGCTTTTCTAATATATGACATTCTCCCCAGGTATTCATTATATAATCAACAGCTTTGAATAGCGCATACATCGTTCAGTAATAAAAATGACGTCTTCATTCCACGTTTACCAAAATTAATATATTACCGCCCAACTCGCCTACGAGGCATGGAGAAAATAGTTTGTACCCGATCCCCGAACCAGTGAAGACACCCAATCATTAAACTATTGGTTACCGGCCCTGCGTTACAAGCTTAACTCAGAAAATTTTTATATAGCTTGCCATCTCAACTCACAGACTAGAATAATTGTGTTGGCAGCAATCGTGTAGCACCATCTGAGTTCATGTGTCCTTTGGCATCTGATTTCTCATTGCGATGTTCAATACCTCTTTAGTACAAAGAAAGTACTTACCCTTTTTTGTTAAACAAAGAGTGTTTAATACGCCTTTGTTTGCACAAGATTTTGGTATTTTGTGAGAAACATTATCTATTGTTCTAGAACAGTTGTACGCACCTCTGTTATAAGTATAATGACTTTTTGTGCTTATGTTGATATCTCCATAACTACGGGCGCACTGCCTAAACTGATGGCACTGTATACGGGCTGGAGCCTTTGTCAGGCTGTATCCACAGCTTCTAACTCCAGCCCCCTCTTCCCAAAGCAAAATAAAGAAGTGATTGGTTGATTGAAACTGGTAGGCCTTTAGTACCCGCATTAGTACGCCCTTATCAATGCATCAAAAGAAAAATTGGGCGACATCAACTGAAGCCGTGTGACGCATATATTTTGTTTATTTATACTCGACTCCTCAACGTTAAACGGGAGAAACTAAAAACCATTTTGCTTGCATCTGTTTAATAAATCCAGCGCAATATCACGAATGCCCCATTGTCCAAAACATCAAAGTGAATGCAATGTTTCGTCAAATCAAACGCCATTATGAAATTTTACACTACCCTAATCATGTACAGCTGACTCTCCACATTTGTGACGTTTTATTTTTTAACGTAGAGCAGAGCATTTTGGAAAGATTTGTTTTGAAACCCCTTTTGCTGTTCTGCCATAGGGCTATTTTTTTTCAAGCAAACTAGTAAGCCATTTCAAATTACAAGTTCTGGGTTCTCTAACAAAACATCAATACCGTTTTCTTACGAGAAAAATGGTTAAAACGCAAACTTTTCTCCTAAGCAATCTGTGTCAAAGTCCAAATTCGAAATTTTTTGACCGTGTTGGATGGCGCGATCAGATAGACGGCGGCTTCATGATGCGAGTGATCCCTGTTCGGTTACCACCAAAAAAATCTTTTTTTTTTGGCTCTGTCTAGGGTGACCTCCGACGGTATTATAAGCAGCCCACTAAAGCGACGTCGTTCGGCGCTTCTATATAAAACTCTCACCTGTGGCACTACTTTGCCCCCATTAACTGTAACGTGACGTAAACTAAACATAACATGACCTAAGGAACTGAAAACAAATAATTTAAAACATCGAAAGCTAACCTAAGCCATAAATTTATAATTAAAACTTAAGATGTGAAAAAAGGGGTTGCAGGAGCCGGACTCGAACAACCGGCCTAAGTAACGGGAAGCTAAGACAAAACCTCAGAACGCCTACGGCAGACGCTCTGGCGCGTGTCTGCGCTGTATTAGAAATTAGAATATCGCCGGACGGCACACTAGCCATGGCTGTAGCGACGAGCTGGAGTGCTGTCGGAAAGAACTGTAGACACCGTGTTTTTTTTTTTTTTTGCTGCGCTTGACGTGCCTTCACTAATCACTAAAAGAGATAGTTCTCCGGGGCATTGAAAATAAACCGCTAACACTCGGCCTCTTTGTGGATTTTAGCAACGCGTTCGACTGCCTCAACCAGACCACTCTCGCAAAGAGGCTTGAACATTATGGTTTCAGGGGTAATTTCTAGACTCACTCAGTAGTTCGATGAAATTTTGTCGCCACACGGTAATTATGAATGGTCAAATGCCTCACGGGATAAGTATACCATGTGGTTTACAGAAAAGAAGTATTCTTGGTACACTCTTATTTAATATGTGCACAAACATTCTCGTTGTAATTGACCATTCTACCAAGTATGTAATCTATGCGGATGACACTACATTGCTTTTCTGTTCGAATGACGCTACAAGCCTTCTTGTTCATGTAATGATGTATTACATGAACTAAAGACGTGGAGGACGTTTAACTCCATAACTATTAACTCTAGTAAAACCAAGGGAGTACTTTTGGAACTAAAAAACCATACTGTGAATGTTGTTGTTGGCCTTACCATTACATCGTCTGCAGTAAAAATTGTGAGCGCATTTCGAATTCTTGGAGTGGTTTTGATCAACGGTTTTTTCGCTCGCCAACACACTTGCGCAGACTTTCGGGGCCCTCGCTAAGTGGTGCTGTCTACTCGCCACCAATATAAAGCTACTTATGTGCAAATATCTTTTATTTTCGCATTTCAACTACTTCTTGCTGGTCTGAGTAAATACAGCTATGCAAATATTAATAAACTAGACTTATTTTAAAAGAAAGCCATAGGTGCTACCTGCAATTACTCATATAATACTCGATCACACAGAACCACTTCTCCAAAAACTGGGTATTCGGACTGATCCGGATATAATGTTAGAATAATGTTAAAGATATAATGTTAGAATAAAACATAATGACACTTTTATCTCGAAACTATCTAACTTAACTCGATAGCATCACCGCTATGAGACACGCCATAATGAAACTTCGTACATACATCTACGCACGTACTAATTATGGTGCCGACATGTTGAGCTACACGCTACTGTAATACTAAATTTTCTATATAACTTGTAACGCAGGGACTTCACCTTTACCTCTAGGAACCTCACCTGTATTTCCGATCCGGCAATTTCTCTTTGTGTTGCAGCGCATTATGATATTCTACTCATCTGATTTGAATTATGTAAGAAATTGGTTGGAACAATTTTGCAATGCTCCAGTATTGCATTGCCCTGTGTACAGGTCTGAGCAGAACTAAACGCAGCACGGGAGCACGGAACACGGCGCCGCGCATGGGCGCCAACGGCAACCAAGGAGGACCGGTCTAAGAGTGTGTTCGCACTGCCCCGCCGCCCTATCTGATACGTTTTATCGCCGCTGTGCTGGCGTGTCATACTGGGCGTGACGGTTTTCGAAAGGCCGCGCTGAGTTATAGAGGGGTGCTGGTTGCATTGCCCCTCGCAGACATCCGCGGCGACCGAAGCCGCCGCTGTTGAATTAAATAAGCTACGCGCGCTCGGAAATTTACCTTGTTGCGCTCGAAATTATAGGCCGCAGTGGTTCGCCATAGCATGTGTTTGCGATATAATTAATTGTAATAATACAATATTGCCCTGGACAATATAGAAAGCACATTCACAGAAATGTTTTTAATTAGGAAAAAAGAAATCCCGCTCATAACACTCCCTTCAGGTCTGCTCTGAAGTACGGAAAACGCAAACGCGGTGGAAATTTTCTGTGTTAAAAGACGCTGTAAAGAATACGTACAATCGTCGTCTTCTTTTACAACGGGCCTCATTGGGGCCTTTTTAATTTTGCATTAAAACCGACATTGTTATTTTTCACGAGGACCTTCTACTAGTTAGGGAAATGTCGCAGCTTTGATTTAAACCCTGTGGCGGTGTTATGCCGGTGGTAAGGTAAAGAAAATATTAATTAGCCGATACTCCGACACGGGTCGTTAAAATATTCAGTGCCCTTCCACTATGTGAAGGATGGCCAGTAGATCTGTGGCGCGTAATGTTGGAGTCGTCTTAGCGATTCGTTGTCATATAATTTATTTCCCCATAGTTGCGGTAAAGCAACTGTTACAACCGTTTTCTGTAACCAAACTACCTTCGTGGATGACCAGGTATTGGCAGCAGGCAGTATTTCTATATCGTTTACCTAAGTGTTAAATCAATAACACCAAATTTAGAGTCGTTTTCTGTAATCATTCTATCTCCATAAATGGTCATGCTTCACTGCGCAAAAGGCAATGTGAATAGGAAGTTTACAATAACCAGGCTTACACCGATTTGTTGTTAGTTGGCTTCACCTCTAAGGAAAAATGCGTTGCTACAAGGCCTTTCTGCAGGGGAAATAGAAGCCTTCCTAAAATATGAAGATCCCAGTACCTTTCTTGATGTTTTTATCAGGTTTATTTATTTGTTCATACTGGGAACTGGCTTTTTCGGGGCAGAAAAACCTGCTCCGAATGCGCGCGACGCGATACCACACCCAGCTGTAACAAAGCGCATCCATATAACAACTCTGCTGTTAAAAACACGTTGTATAACACTCTAGCAGAGCGAAAGTAGTTGCAATCAGGTTTGTATTCTGAAGAGTGTATGAGCATAAATGGGCAACGTCGGATCTTCACTGTCCGATTAAATTATGTCTTCAATGCTTGAAAATAATTTGCATGTTTTGAATCAAAACTTACATGAAAAATTCTTATGTGTAAGTAGTTTACATGTTGCAAAAAAAGTTATGTTCAACTCACACGTTCAATAACAAATGAAGGCGCCTTCCACCTTAATAGCTTCATGAATCCTGCGTGGCAGTGAGGCGTACAGTTCCCCAGCGTGGCCTGGCGTCTCGCGGAGGGCTTCCCATTCCGCCTCTACAGCCGGCCACATACAGTCGGCGGTCCCCGTGGTGAAGTTGAGATTAGCAAAATTATACTTTGTTACTCCCCAAATGTTCCCTATTGGGTTGCAGGTCGGCCCCATTCGGAGGCCACTGAAACAGCCGCACACCACGCTGTTCCAGTAGCCGATAAACGGCTAGGAAAGTGCAGGAGGGGCTTGGTCCTTTTAAGATGTCGCACATGTTTTTTGAAGGGCCCTTTCGGGCGTTGGAGATGAGCCCGTTGTCCATGACGTGGCAGAATGCGGGCGAGTTGAAAAGGCGTGGAAGCCTAATGAGGGGTCCAAGGCAGTCCCTCGTTATGGTCCTCGGCACATTCATGGAACACCGATCGCCCCTGAGGACCTGAGGAACATCGTCCCTCTGATACAGAATCGTCTGTCAGCTGATTGCCATATATATTGTTTTCGTATAGTTTTGATAAAACAAGAGTGACAGCCGTTCAGTAACCAAAGTCCCCCCGTGAAAATTTCCGTTCTGCGCCGATTTTTCCGTCCACTCCAAACAAGGAAACCAAGAAATATCCAACTTCGCTGTCAAACAGGGAAATCCCATTTTCATTTGGAGAGAAATAATACTGCCCATATGGTCTACATATTGATTAGTCTACATTTTGTGGGCCGAAATTTAGTCTTCAATAATAAATCTTTTGGCTGTATGACGAAACTGGCCGTGCGTGAGCTCCGAAGAGTAGCCCCTTCACATACGCACCCATTCGAAGGGGCAAACATCTCAAACGGGCCTCTACGGGGGCAGACAACGCTTCCGCATTGTGTGGTTCCAACAGATTGTGACAGTAGAAAGGAGCTAAACAGTGCGACACGTCAACAAAGAAGCTGCACTACGCCCTCCTCGACATTTTCAACCACGGCACATGAAGCTATCACCCAAAACCGACTTCAAAGTGGCGCGCTCAAGTCCCGTTAACCTGAATTATTGGGTCGTCAATTGAGCTGCTGTAGCACTACCCGCAGAAGACGATGTCCTAGAGCGGCGGCAAAGCTTGCGATACGCAAGGAAGCTGGACGGTGACAAGCAAGGATGCCTACAGGAACTGGCCTTTGCTTGTAGGCGATATGGTGAGTGTTCATAAACCCCATTGGGACGTCACGAACTCGTCGGGGTGTGCACAAATAATGACCGAAAATGTTAAAAAAAATATACATATATATGTGCTGAACCCCTAAAACTACGTATAATGTATAATAAAAATAAAGCTCCCAAAACCAGCTATGGGAACGCAATGGTAATCTTCACCATGTGGCCGTACGTAAATAACAAAACCAATGTTATCCAGAACCGTCAAGACTTTGGGTGTTGTCCATTTCTGTTCCCGCACCCTCAGAAATATTGGCCTAATTGGCACTAGTCTCGCTCTGCTACAGGCACGGAGTTTTTAATCATTCGTTCTTCCTATTTGTTTTTTATCTCTTTTCCCATCCCCCTCTCTGTCTCTCTTTTCTATAACTCTTTTTTTCTTTCTTTCTCTGTTTCTATCTCTCTAGATGATTCCACAATGTGTTAGCAGTACACGGGCGCAGAACACTGTGAACACGCGTATCGTGTATCGCCCACTGACACCTGTATGGATTGCAGTTTCAAAATTTTTTTCTTTATTTAGTTATTTTATCCATCTGTTATTTATTTATGTTTTTGTTTAATATTTATTTGTGTAATATTTATTGATGTATTTATTTATTTGTTTATTTATTTGTGTTATAAATTCTGTAACGTTGGCATTTCTGCAGTGCGTTTTTACGTGGACGACCCATGCCATCAGTACAGCTTAAAAAGCTTTGCTTTAATAACTGGTAGAATCATTAAAAGGCGGTAATTCCCAAGATTCTTTCCACAACAAATACCCTTACTCCTGGCTGACTTGTAAGTGATATTTATTTGATCGGGACGATGCGGACGGGCTGTAATTGCTAATATGAGCACGTGGAACACCTAACATATTGGGTGCCTCATTAACAGGACCGATAACAATATCATTAGAAACGCTTTTCTACGTGTTTTTGCGTCTTTTAACACCGTTTAAGTTTCAGTTCCATAGCTCAAAAGCCCTAGTCTGATAGTGTTTCTTCTTGCACCTTGGTTAAACCATAACTGCAGTAAATTGAGGTACCTCCGGACATCAGAAAACTGTCACGTAACTTTTAGTGATACGCAATGGAAGGAAGTATTACAAATGCTCCATCTTGTGGGTTCAAGAAATGTTTATGAGGAAACACTGATTTTATAAATGCCCATATCTTCTCTGATTGTACGCAGCATATAACACGTCTATGTAGCAGGTACCATGGGTCATCTGATTTCAGCATTGGGCCTTTACCGATTGTCTAATTTCTTCAAACACAAAAATACTTTCACCTTGATCGGTTAAATCGACCAGTATTTTTTCTAGCACAGGTCGTGGAATCTATGGTTTCGTAAACTTGCGGCAGTTATTTGCTGATGTAATACAAAATGTGCCACGAGGCGCCTGTACAACTTGTACGAGAAATTTTACACATCATTAAAGTGCTATGGTTCTAGCACGCAATCGTATTTAACACGAGAAATAATACTGTGGAAATAAGCATTACCGTGATTATAAGTAAATATTAAGAAAAAATTCCCCCGCATTTCCCCGAGGGGGAGAATGTGAAAGTGCGAATGCACGGTTGTCGGCCCGCTTGCGGCGCTTGCGCTCGGCCCCCGCAGCCCACCGCCTCGCCGCCTTCTCTTCCATCTCTTCCATCGGGTTTGTAGTATCACGTGTACACCACGCAGTTATCAAGCCGCTATAACGCCGCTGAGTCGCCAACGCACGCCGCTGACGACGTAGTTTGAATGCGTTAAAGATATAAGGCGCGTTACTCACACTGATATCAGCGTGGCGTCCGTGGCTTAGTCGGTAGAGCGTCGCGCTGCGGCCGCAAAGTCCTCGGATCGAAACCTGGCGCCGGGTGCTGTTTCTTTTTTAAATATAGAGGAGCACTGCGGACGCCGCCGCCGCCGCCGGCGGTGGATGGTTTGGGGTCGTATATAAAGTACATTCGCACTTAAAACGGTACACCGCTCGACATACAAAAAAATCTTAAATGCAAAAACAGAAAACAAACATGTCACCATATTATGGTGTGAAGGCACCAGAGTTAGTAAGCAACGTAGTCACGTGAACGTGTAAGACAAAAATCATTATTAGTGTTTGGCTATCCGCCGCTGCACAAGCCGGTTAATCGGTCACGCTGAGAAGCCGCGCTGTAATATTTATTTCGGAAAAGTCTCAAAAAAGGGTCAAAGGCTAAAATGGTAATGTTGTAATTTTGAAGTACAACGACTGGTGTAGAATACGAAGACAAGTTTTGCTGTAGCTTCACAAAAAAAATCGTAAAATTATTTCTCTGTGACAGCCATTGAGCAGTAGGTTGCTATGACAACAAAAGCACGACATGGAAATGCCAGTGAGTAGTAATAATCAGAAATTGAACAGTACTCTCATATATCAGCGTGCGTAAACGCTTTTCAATGCAGGTTGCCCCACCATAAATTCTTTTTTTTATAGTGAAACAGGCACTCACACTAATGTGTATTGAATAGAAACATGCGTTTGAAACTAGAAACCAGGTTTCGGTAAATGCAATAACTGAAAATGTATGTCTCAGTGATTCAGGTGTATAATTTATTCGTGGTTATTTTGTACGCTCGAGCGGTTACGTCAAAAAAGAGACAGAGAGTCATCCAAATGCTTCACGTCAGCAAGAACAGATCTTAATGAACCTGGATATAAAACTAGCAAACTACTAACTAGTTCGGCGGCTATGAAGCTGAAAGTTGAATTGCCAACAATGAAGTTATGATATTTTTGCAATTGTCTTGCTCGCTCTTAATCTGAATGACTCGCTGGCATTGCCTTTTGCGCATTATTTTTTTTCTACGCTCCTGCCAGACATTCTCACACGCCTTCTGATTGGCTTTCCATTTTGCCAGTTGCTTTTTTTTAGCTTTCAAGTTGTCGACGTAATTATTTCCGGTTTCTTTGCTCTTTATTAGTAACCTGTGTTCTAAGCACTATTCTTTAGGTAAACCCGAGAAAAAATGAAGAAGCATGACCAACACCCTGTCAAGTACTCATGGTTACCTCTGTATGGCTTCAACCTCCCGTGTCATCAGGCCCCCATTTTCAGGTACTGCGCAGTGTTCTTTTTCCAGTGAAGTCTCATGGTCAACTTTTTCAGTTCACGTATTTGTTGGTTCTGGCTGCGGGTGTACTGTGTAACTCACTGAGTTCCATTTTCGGTTCCCTTGCCACCGTGTTGAGGTGTGTGTTTTCATATTTAGCCCCCTAGCCTTCAGTTCAACGCTTTGTTTTGTCTTCCTACTGAGCCTTCGTAAGCAAATCATCCTATCCAGAAGACGAAAACGTAACCGCCATCTAGATTCCTTGCTACATTTTCTTAAGGGACAGAAGTTTGTTCATTGGCAAGGAAACAGAAATATTCCTAATGACAGATGTTTCGGCAAGTTGCGGGAGCACCAACCAATACTACAATTGTGCAATTTTTACGGCGATGTCTTCCTCCTGCCAAGGATTTGGATTCCAGAAGGAGTGTCTCCACAAGTTTGGAAGCTTTACAAGTTGCACAGAGTCACGTTTTTCTAATATCTGTTTGCCATATAACGGGTGCTTCATCCAAACCAGAGCAGTCAAAAGTGCGTTAAGAGAGAACGCACATGGAACAAGTTTTAACATTGCTTTGAGAATGGTCGCTTTGTGGTATTTTAAGCATAAATGACATGGTGTTCAATCAGACATTCTGCAGCTCTGTGAGTTGCAGCAAGAGCAACAGCAGTCATGGTGGTCAGGGCGGCATTTATTTCGGGGCCGGGAAAAATACAAAGAAATGAAAAAGAAGCCCCGACCTGTGCCTGCTACAGTATAACGGGTAAACGTAGCACAGTGATTGAACATATATCGATCTGAAATACGTGTACAAAAGTTACGTGTACCGCAAAAAGATCCAGGATAGCCTAGAAGAACACACACCAAACTCCCATAATCATACGCCGTAGGTTCTACCCGCGAGTGCCTGGAACTGCTTCTGCTCTCCAACGTATGTAGTTTAGAAGGACTTGTTGTTGGGCGAATTGGTGCATTTTCTCAGAAGGGGGAAACTGCGCTAAGTAAGACGGTACACAGAGAGAGGTACACAAAGACCTGCGCCTGCCTTTGTGTACCTCTCTCTGTGTAGCGTCTTACTTAGCGGAGTTTACCACTCCAACATAGCTTGCTGGGCCACCGCCTTGCGTTTTTTGCAGCTCCTCTTCGCCCTGACGTTAGATAGGTTGCAGCAGAATGTCCAGAAGGCAAGCCGTCCACGCGGCACGCCACACGCGTTAGATAGGGGCCAGATGACGTCGTTGAGCAGCTTCAAAAGCAATAATGAGACGCATTAGTGTCGTCTAGTCAGCACCTGCCATCACTGCTGCGCTGCACTGTCAATGGTTCCCGCATACCAAGAAGAGAAGCGGGCTTTGATCTTCTCAACCTTACGGCTTACAAAATCGTTTGCTTTCTTATTATTTTTTCTCAAGTTCTGCATACGAATTAAGGTGGGGTTGAGGGAGATGTACACGGAAGCAGGCACCCTGACGGGATAAAGCCCCAGCAAGCTAAAATATTTGTACTGTCAATGCAGAAATTGACATTTTTGTTGCATCTACAATCTCCAGGTTTACAACGTGACTGCGCCAATTTCCGTTGAAAGCAGGTTTGCACCCAAGCTACGCTCCGCCCGGTGGGTTGTTTAACATCTACACTGGAGGAGCCTTACCTCCATTAGGAGACCTTGCTACAATCGAGCCTCCAGTATAGGAGGTCCTTGAAACCAATTTTTCCATTTTTGAGCATTGCGGAATCCTCCCCTCCACCGAGTGGAGGGAGCAGATGAAGAGGTGGAGGGTCTCAGAAAGCGGGCCTCATTTCTCTTAAACAGTAAGCTCCTTTTTCGAACGAGAAAAATGCTTTCCTTGTAAGGTCACTGAATATTCTCCTCTCTCCTCTAGGGTTCTTTCTACGACTATTCTGTGAAGTTATGAGTAGCATAAACACTTTCTTTGTTCGAACACAGAGCCAAATTTGACAGCTGCGAAAGAGGTGAACGTGCTTGTAAGACGACTTTGCTCAGAAAATAGTAACTTCCGCAAAGAAAGCTTTGAGGACCTTTGCTGCATTAAGCATTGTTCCGCAGCCGGCGTTTTAAGGGCAAAACAGTTGGCAGCCGACTGCAAAACAGGTTAAACAAAATACTGCAGCTACAAGGGAGTTGCTGCGCAAAATTGGCAAGGTATTTAACAGGGAGTGACGTTTTTTTTTCGTTTTTGAACCAATTATACCAATTGAGGTAATATTTTCTGCGGGTATAGAAAATTGATTGTACCCGTACTTGTTGGGATGCAAAGGAAATTGCAAGTTTTAAAACAGACGTTTCCAAAAAATAATGGGGAAACCAGTCACGTAAAGACATTAACCTAAAATACGCATTCTGAAAGGACAGCAGTGTACGTTGCCAAATGGACGTTCCATAGATGAGCAGTCCGGCGCTGCTGCAGGTAATGTTTTGTTGTAATTTTCTCCGGTGAAGCATTATTGTCGGCATACTGTTGAGGAACAAACGGGATTTACCGATGTTTCCATTTCTAAGAATGTATATTTCAAGGTTTCTCTCGTCAAAGGAAGGAGATGATACGCCTCGCTTTCCTCACAGCTGTGTATCGACCCACGATGACACATATCAGCGTGATGTTCCTCTAGATAAACAACACACCGTCTTACGTACGACATTCATCTCATTCGCTGCAGCGGTATTACGACTAAGATGCTTTCTGCATTCTTGGGAGCGTGGCCGTAGCCTGTCCTACTCAGTGGAACGTCCTCTGCAACGCCCGCAATTTTTTCGTCTATCCCGCGCAAAGCCCTCTCGATCGACCGTCGGCACGAGTGGATCCTGTGAGCACTCATCCAGCCTTTGCATAGCCAAACCATCAGACCCGCGTACCCTGCTTCCAAGGCTTCTTCGTGGCCATCTGTCTTGAGGGATGCAGTGTGCGGGAATGCTCACATTTGCGTACCATTGCACCAAGTTCGGGCAGTTCAGTGCAGCGTTAACCAAGTTGTGTGTACGTGTAAAAACGATGGCCTTATTATTTTTCACCCGTCACATTGTTCAAAATGAAAATACTGTACCGCATATTTTCAGTTGAAGCACTAGCACGTGGCATAATTATTATACATACTATTCGTATATACACCGGAAAATCAAAACATCCGCGAGCACAATATTCAATAATTTTCGAGATTATTTCAGTGTATACACTCTATGGTTTTCTCGAGAGAGCCACTCAATACTTTGACGAAGGCCAGGAAATGATTACAAAGTGAAGATCGCAGTGCATCATGCAGTGCGTAGTCTTGAGAATAACACGTTTGTAAAATACCACGATATGGGAAATTGCAACCGAAACTCAAAATGTACTTCTCAAAATTACGCAAGTGTGTGCTTCAAGAATACACAAATAATCAACACAACAAGCGCTACAACGCAGCAGTAGGTTCGCTATACGAGAAGGAAACCAGATACGCAATTTCTTTCATTTGTATTTACCAATGTATACTAGAGCCCGAAAAATGAACTCATTTCTTTCAACGTCACTATAATATTTTGTGTTGAAAACTGTAATTTGTACCGCAGAATATATGAGGACAAAAGCTGTGGAGGCTTAAAAGTACAATGTTGCCTGTTGCTGAAACAAGGCAGCCAGTTATATGGCTGCACACAATTATTTGGGACGTGTATGCGAACGGGGCTCTCGACACTGTGCCGTTCGCGCACGTGACGTCAAAACACAAGTTTTTCTACGTTCACTTCACCTGTTGCTGTTTTTGTTGTTTTTTGACGATGGGGAGTGTCAAGCTTTGCAGTTCTGAGTAAATGTCGACCATGAAGCCACGGCGCATTTGCATCGGTTTTAGATTCCAGAGTAGCAGAAGTTTACCTTATCCTTCATACTTACCCGCCGATATAGACACTGGATAGGCTGCATCAACTGCATGAGGCTGAGCATTCCCACCCAGCACAACTGCTTTCAAAATACATTTGCACCATTCTACATTTTCCAGTTTTTATGACGTCAGTGTCTCATAATTTCCTGCGTTCTTGCGCGGAGATGTCTTCACTTCACCATTCTTCTCGTCCAATCCTGGACTTCACTGTATTTTTTACGGTAAAAGGTAAAATACGCTCACGCCTCAGATGCCGTCGCTCGTATCGGTAATGACGCTTTTGCTGGCACTGGGCAAAATCTACAGATATTGTTAAGAAAAAACTACATACCTGGCCACTGCAGTGTGAAATTATTTTCCATCGTACTCATAACAAGAGGACGGAGGACCAAAAAATAAACTAACCCTCCGTCGAAACGACGACAATGGGGGAATGCCAAGCTTTCGGAAGACCGCCAACACCGAGCGAACCAACGCAGGAGCGAGTTGGATAATGGGGTGAGGTTTCTTTTGTGTTATTTAAAGTCTGAAGGAAGAGTTTATGCGAACACCTTTTTCTGATCGCGATAGTTTACAGCACTGCCATTGTGATCTCTAGCGATTTTCTGATACGGGCACTTCATCACTTTTTCTAGCGTTCACCCACACGCATCGTTAAGCGGAACTGTGCATTTTCTGTATAATTTTGCACGTCAATGCAAAAGTCTCCAAATCCAGACTGCTTCGGCGCTGTAGAATTGCGAGGTTGGATACATGATGGCTTCATAACGCAAGAAACCCAGCCTCGATTCCGACCGCGGGAGCGTTTTTTGCTGCAGTTCACCCACGATCATCATCATTGTGCCCCAATATTTGCTTTCGCGCAGTGTGTTTGGAAGGGACTACAGACGACATCGTTAAGAGGCAGAAAGCTTCGCTTTAGGTGTCGCGTTTGGCCAACAAAGCAACAATAAAGCAAAAACTGTCGGACCCGTCCTGATTCAGACGTTCTAGGAACTACAACTCCTGGACAAATCACATCAACAATATTCGTGTAAAGGTAGCACGATCGGTCGGCATGCTACGCCGTCTTTATAGTTTTTTACCTGGTTGGTTTAGGGTGCAGCTATATTACTCTATTATACACTCACATTTTGCATATTGTGTGCTGTTATGGGGTATCGGTAACAAATGTGATATTGATAATCTTTCTGTGTGTCAGCGCCGAGCCATTCACTTACTAAACCAGTCAAACAAATATATTAACTCGGGGAATCTTATGATGCAGTACAATATACCAGATATAAAAGAAACCTTTTTGCTCGAACTTGCTGTGTTTGTTTAAAAGCAAGCCTCCTTCAACTACGATGTATTCTTCAATAAATTCTTAAACAGAACTAATGGGTATTCGCTACGTCACACATATGTTGTTGTAGACAGGCCACGTACAAATTACGGTATGCAGATGATGGAATATTTCATAATGAAGCTTTGCAATGACTACCCTGATGTTATTTCAATTGCCAAGAGTTGCCGGAATGTTCGCAACTTCAAAAGTACTGCTCGAATCTTGTTTCTTTCCGCGAATAAGTTATCATTACAATGATGCGAAATTGTATGTTAAGTACTTGAAGTGCCATCTTTGTCCTCGTGTTTCATTGTATTGGTTTATGTTGCCTGAGCTGATGTGGGCTCTTAGTAAAAATTATGACGTGATTGCTATATATTACGTTATTCTACGGGCATTGTAGTGAATTTTTTTTTCCTTTCTTCATATGTCTGAAGACTATTTGTATATTGTATGCTGTTTTGTGCACTACAGCTGCTTGTGTTGC
This sequence comes from Haemaphysalis longicornis, assembly GCF_048455015.1. Lineage (NCBI taxonomy): Eukaryota > Metazoa > Arthropoda > Arachnida > Ixodida > Ixodidae > Haemaphysalis > Haemaphysalis longicornis. Next base: position 218,070,982 of record NW_027526361.1, read on the forward strand.
TGCTCAAGCGGGGTGAAGCCTAGTCAGGAGGGTATACCTCCTTTTGCTTTGCCTCGCCGTCATTTCTGTATTGTACTGCCCAAACGAACAATAAACACAATACAATAAATACAATACAATACAATACAATACAATACAATACAATTATGCCTGAAATGTGAAGTATTCAAAAAATGGGAGAAGCCCAATTTCTACTTACAGCTGTATGCAGAAACACAGCACAGTACTAATCAAAGTGGTATTTCGTTCCTACATACAGCTGAAGGTATACAAAAACGGCTGCCTCACTAATAATGGCCGGAATTATTGTTTCTGCTTCGATTTGGGTTATATATTTTACCTTTGTGCACAAGTACTGCCTAAATAATGGGAGGGAAGGCGAGAGCTACTGCAGCTTTCTCATTTAACCGTACAGGTAACCTACAGACAAACGACTATTAGAGCATAGACCCATTAGTGGGAATAACTGCTCACCATGCCGGTGAACTAGCGGCACTTTTTAATATACCCGTAAGTACCACACGCAGGCTTTTGTAGTGCTAGCTTGTGATTGGCTTTTTAGGCCGCCAAAATGACTGAAAGCGCAGACGTTTGGGTAAGCAATATGTGATTGGCAAGCGTAGTCGTTGTAAACCGTGTTGTAGGAGCCCTATTTGGAAACTTTAGTGGATGAAAAATAGCTATTGTATGCTTCGTCACTTGTGGCCTGCAAAACCTGTGTTACAATTCTTACCAGGCGGACTATTGTCTGTCTCGTGCACATGGAACACCTATTATATTGAGCTATAGCTTACAACGTTAAAGGGCTTACAACGTGAAGAGGCTTTATGTACAAAGATAAGATACAAATTTACGAGGAGAACAGCGCGAGAGACGATTCAAGAAAAATGGGGATCATATTTTATATAAATATATACGTAATAGCAAAGGACGTGCTTGTCCTAAAAAATCTGGAATCAGTGTAAGTGACACATAGATCAAAAGCACCCGGTGTGCATGATTGGGCCATCGTCGTCTTTTTACACCATAGTCTAGTAACAATTACCTGTGGTCTCCAGATGCGATACGAATTTTCCCGTACGGTGGGAGGTCTAAGCAAATGACCAACATTCAACCGGTTGTCCGGTTTCTCAGTCCCTGGATTTCACTTTTGATTAACACCAACTTCATAAAATAATCCCTGAGAAAAGGGAAGGGAAAAAATCGCGGACATAGCTATCTGAGTTAGTGCTGGTTTCACCTAATGACATAGTGCAGTGATTTTTAGACTACATTGCAAGCTGTTCTTGGAGAAAAGACATTGAATACTTTGAAAAATGCAGTATTTTCGCAGTACCTGCAACAGGATGCGCACAATATACACATAAACATTGTTCGGTGCTTCTCTTCACCTGCCTGCGAGACGCTAAGAGTGAAGAGCGCGTGGGAAAACCGAAAAGGAGGACGTCTAAACAGCAATTTCTCTAGCTGGCCCATCCTTTGTTAATTTTATGCGCTTTCCGCCGGGTTGTCCTTGAAAATGTTCCACACGGAGGGAAAACTACTTGGTTTCTTTGTTTTTGAACCCGTTTTATTGGCGCCATTTTTAATTCTAAGAAGTATCCGCGGACGTTAAGAGGGACTGTTTTAGCTTGCGGTAGTTCTCAGCTTCGTCCCATCACAATGCTATGTTTATATTGGAGAGCGAAGAATTCATAAGAGCCCGCGCTAGCGAAAACGAAGCCGACGTAATATGCTATGTGAACACCACCTGATCCACTTTCTTGTGACCAATAATTTTTTCGGTGATTTTATTCTATGCATAGAAAGATGTGAAGGGTACGACTGTTGTCGGAAACTGCTTATTTCAGCCTGTGCCTTTCCTCTTGTGCTTCAGAAAAAAACAGTGCATAGGAAAAGGTAGACTTGACCCATAGAACTGTAGATAGTTATACTACAGCTATCCTACAATACGTTCTCACAAGCACCTGTAGATGGTTATTTCATAAAAAGGTGTCTTCCTAGGCTGTGTTGTGAAGCTTGTGCATTATAAAGAGTTTGCTCTTTACGACAAAAGCGAAGTCTGGGGACTGAAGGTCTGTGAAAAACTCGGGCTACAAAAAGGCTTTGGTGTTTGTGCGATCACAGGTGAAATGGTAACAAGGCAAAAGCGAGCTAGCCTAAAATCTCCTCTCACAGTTTATTGTAGGCGGTTGTGTAAGGTACGTTAAGGCGGTACAAGTACAATGAGGGGAACAGTTCTCCAAGCCCAGAGGATAGGAAATGGCGAAGAGTATGTCGAGAAGGGGCGCGATCTTAAATGGGCCCAACGCTCACTATGACACATCCTCTCGTTCTTCCCTTCTTTCCTTTATCAGAGTGTTTGGTTTTAGACCACATCAAGTCTGATATGAACCTATTCTGGAAGCGCCAAAATCCTAACAGTGGTATTACTTTCTTATCATTCTGGGGTCCGGTTTGTCTGTGATAGCGACGAAGTACTGTGGTATTTGGGAAGTAATAACTGCCGACTACAGATACAAACATGTCGCCAGACTGTAGACTGAAACGGTGCCCAAGTTCAGCCCTGATGAGCTATCAGAATAAAAGCCCTTCAAATTCGGGAACATTCACGAATGGGCAGTCTAAACCGAAGATCCGCAATGGTGAATTTCCCAAGGGTACGGAAAAGGGGTGGGCTTAGGACTGTTAGTGTAGAATTGAAATAATGAGATACAAATTTAAATACGTGTATTGGCAGTGTTTAAAGAATATGCCGAATAAACAGTGCCGAAAGATGCACCACGGCAAGGAAGAATATATACTCGCTACAGCACTGACTGGAAGGTGAATTTTATTGAGACCTACGCGTACATTACATTCCAACAACCCAGCACGCATGCGACGAGGCACCGCAGTGATGCAGAAACCATACGCCCACAGCCGAAAAATGTGCCAATAAATTATTATGCGTGCAGCTGCCAGAAATGTAGCAAGGATAACAACAAAAGCGTTCGCAAATTTATTAAAGATCCCTTCAGCCAATGAACCCAGCCAATTCGCAGCAGGCGTAATCCGTTCGTTTACACACCTAACCGGAACACTGTAGGCACTTTTTGAGGTGTGCGTCTGCAACATATCAACAAGAAATTTTTGTACCACTAGATATTTCATTGATTGATCGATTGATTGATTGATTGATTGATTGATGGGTTGGTTGGTTGGTTGATTGATTGATTGATTGATTGATTGATTGATTGATTGATTGATTGATTGACTGACTGATTGATTGATTGATGGGTTGATTGATTGATTGAGGGATTGACTGATTGATTGATTGATTGATCGATTGATTGATAGATTGATTGATCGATCGATCGATCGATCGATTGATTGATTGATTGATTGATTGATTGATTGATTGATTGATTCATTGATTGATTCATTGATTGATTGATTGATTGATTGATTGATTGATTGATTGATTGATTGATTGATTGATTGATTGATTGATTGATTGATTGATTGATTGATTGATTGAGAGTTTAACGCGCCGACGTCCCACAGTCGATGAGGCGTGCCGTAGTGGAAGGCTCCAAATTAATTTTGGCCACCTGTGCATCTTTAACGTGCGCCGAAATGAACACATGGGCGCTTTCGCTTTTTGCATCACCAGGAAAGCGGTCGCCGCGGACCGCGAAAGTGACCATCGTCGTGGCCTGCACGAAAAGTACCAAAACTCAGTCCCTTGACCTCAGCGGCAGGAACGGTGCGAATAAGAAAGGTTGTGGCATGCTACCGCAGTTGCTCGGCTATCGCATACGCTTACTGCTGCTCGGAATGCGGGTGTTTCTTTTTGATAGTACAGGGCAAGCGCCTAACAAGGAACTGCGCAGTGGAAGAGCGTGATGGTGCAAAGAGTGTCAGGTCACGTTGATTGAGAACAGACGACGCGTGACTAGATCTAATGTCAATCACATTACGTGTATACACGCATTGTGCGAAGAATCGAACCCGTTGCCTTACAAGTCTGTGCCAGGACTCGAACCTAAGATGCTCGATGTGAAGTGTGGGCGTCAAAGACCATGGAAGTCGGAATGCACTGCTAAATAAAACAAAGACTGACTTTATACGCACGACGTCGTGTGGTCTGGCGGAAGCCACTATACGCACGACGCGAGTGACGCGCGAACGCGGCAGCCAAAGCAACCGGCGCCGCGCTGTTTCCAAGCGGCTTTATCGCCCTTTTCCGTCGCACCACGGGTCGCGAAGCCGACGGTTCAAATGACACCGTACAATGCTCCTCGAAATGGGTTTTAAATGCAGAGCATTTCAGTAACTCACGATGTCACCCGCGTTGACGTCCGTAGTCCACACGCTCACTGCGCATGCGCGTCGAGTCGAGGCGATAGCGAACTCTCTCGCGAGGGGCATTGGATTGGATTCGAACACTCTCTCGCGAGGGGCATTGGATTGGCTTGGATTGGCTTGGCTTGGATTGGATTAAAGTGGATTGTGGTGGATTGTGTTGCGTCATAGCCGCGGCAGACGCGCTGGGGCCGGCGCATGTGCAGTACTCTCTCTTCCGCGGTTTCCTCTCCTTCGGGTGCGCTGCGCATATAACCGGTGTGCCGTTCTCCGGCGAAGCAACATCCGCGCTTGGCTCAAACACCTAGAGTCCACGCCGCTTTACAAGTACGCCAACGTCGTCGACTGGGACCGGCTTATTCGTTTAGCTTTTGCGCTCCGTATCGCAATAAAAAAAAAGCACAGCTGATGGTATGGATGCAAAGCACGACATAGAACCGGATAATGCATTTATTTCACCTACGATTGCAGCTATGCGACTTATTTAACATGCTCTGTGCCACATTACGTCCTTGACAGACCGACCATATTCCCAATTACCGATGGGAAATTTGGGGCTCTTAAATAACGTTCAGCTCCCTAAAAATAACGTAGGTTATAATTTTCACTCATTTTTTATCTCGGCTTAAAATCTGCATAGTCAATGCAGTTCAGAAGCGCTCGGGTTGCGATCGCATCGAACCCTAACGGATGGCGGTGCCCTTATCCAGCCTCCGAATTAATACTGCGGGGTGGAAGCACCTGTCCGATATTTAGAATTAACACGTATATGGAGGATTACGTTGACCGATAGCTTAAACAACGCGGCAAATTGTTCTACTCATGCGCGTTAAGAAAGTTACAGGTTCAAGTTCAGTTGCAACAAATTATTAAAAAACGAAGTCAGATGCAGCCCCATTTCATTTTATTCTTAAACGGATTTCAGTGACCACATGCAAGCCAATTTTCACCATTTAGAAATGAATACCCACGACATTTCATTTCAAGCACATCCACATGTGTGGAGCAATGCTAACAGCTTTCATGTTTGCTTTGGTCATTAGCCATTTACGTACACTAAAAGACTGAACGACAAGAACTGCTTGGTTTATGTATACGTCGTGAGGGAACTTCCTTCACGTGCGAAGGGTTCGCGAGCCTGACCCCCCTCGACGATATGACGCCGGCACGCAAGAAACAGAAAGAGGCAGTTTATTCCGGACAATAAAACAAAACGGCATGCTTAGAAGTATCAGCGTGTAACATAACAGTCATGCGAGCAACCGCGACACTCAACAACAAATTGCACCGATCGTTCACCACCAGTGTTAGCGCCGCTGAATTGTCAGTGTTGTCCGCCTTTTTGCAAAGGGTCTATAGGGCGCTTTAATTAACACTCACGGCGATTTCCGAGTCTATTGTCCGATTCTGTTATCGTGATATCAGAGTCTGTTGTCGCGTTTGTGTACTTCAGTTTCTTTTGCAGTCGTTCAAGTCGTACACTTAGCCGCGAATGGACGACGTCCACTGTTTTTGTAGCTTTCACTACGAAAAAGGCGTTGTTCCGGAGTCTCAAAGGCGGGATCGAAATCGCTAAAGCAACTAAATCGTGCCCCAGCTTCGAATGCCATGCCGCCTCCGTCGAAGCCGCCAAGGGGCTTGGGGAACCCGCCAACTCAGCAGTGATGAGGGCGCTTTCAGTTTTCAGCAACTGCCGCGTTGGCGCCATAGTCGCGTCGTGCGTATATTGGCTTCCGCCAGACTACACGACGTCGTGCGTATAAAGTCAGTCTAAAACAAAATCGACGTCGAAACAGTCTAAGGCATCAAAATACGCCAAATTGTAAAGAATCTACATCGTCACACTACGCCGCCCTCCAAACGGTCTAGTCACTCACTCCCGCGTGCGCTCGCCCATCTCCGGTGAACCTATGAGGGCTGATTTAGGCAGGACACAACTCTTTTGTGCCTGCTCACGGCTTGACAAGAATACAGAATGACTGTTTTATTGCGTGATCAGAAACTTGTTTTATTTTTGCCATACGAATATTCTTGGTCATTTGCAGTGTCGAGATACTTTCGAACGAATCCCCTCAGCCGACTGGCCGCCACTGCTTTCCGGTCTTCGGTAGTCTAAACGCAATGTGAGCTTGAGGGTGGAACGGCCATGCTCGTCAATTCCACGTAAGCTCACCTGCATCATCGAATTACAGTTGCCTGTAAATTTATGCAAAAAGCAAACGTCCGCTACTGACCTAGCCTTTGGAATGCCCCCACAGCCCGCCTCATAAAGGGCACGACAAATCAGAGACGTACAACAGAAACAGTGTGTCTCCTACGTTCCAAGGGCACTTTATTGCCGCAAAACAAGTGCGTGAACGATTCACCGTAGAACTATAAGTATACATTTCCCCAAAGAACAATATAAACGTAAAAAAGCAAGCTCAACAAAGAATCGTGGTCGTTGAAAATAATACACGACACATTACGTGCTCGCTTGCATTTAACCCATGTAACGTACAACACAATATTTTCCGAAGAGGGTTAACTGTTAAATTTAGCTATAGTACGATCTGTCGGCTTCGGCTGTCGCTTATATAATGTGTTATGCAATCTCTTATATAATCATTTGCATAGTCCAATATTGAGTACTAGAAAATATAATTTTTAATGGCTTTTTTTCTGTGTCTGCAAGTTAAACCTGCCTTCCCGCATCTTCGTTTTGTTCTACATTGTACCAGGAATAACCAGACAAGCGGGAAGCTAAATTTCTTGCCAGACTAACGGCGGGCATTTGGCAAATGCGTACCATTCTCTTTCAGGCAGGCCTACAAAGCTGGACAAAATTTTAATATAAATGCGAACAGACTAGCGAGCATGGGTATTTAGGTTCCTAACTCTTGGTCTACTTACAAACCACTTAGGGTTGTGACGTTAAACCGGGTGATTTTCCCGAGCACTGATTATGGTGATTGACGTGCAGTGTTCCCAACGCTAAAGCCGAATAATCCTTTGCCTCATTACCCTTAAGCTATATAACCTCATGAGGTGGTACTTGTACGTACGTCATGTTTTACAGCCTTCAGGAAAATATTTCTGATTCGTTGCGCAAGTACAGATGCCACAATTACAATATAGGCTTAAGGGTAAATGACGCAACGCAGGTTACCCCATAGCATTTGCCAGATCGGTAAATCAGTCTAACATTCTTAACCTGAACGGCACCATTGAAAAGAAGAAGGGAAGATTATCTTCCCAATAAAATCTTCAGCGTAACCCAATGTTACCTGTTCTTTATAACAGCAAATCGAACGAATAATGAAAAAGATATTTTTTCTAATTATTTTTTAACCTTCAAAATGCTAATTTGCAGCGCCGTGTCATTTCGGGGATTAGGTTCTACGAAGCGTTGAGAAAACTTGTCAAACTAGTTATGCTAAACGTGTAAGGAGCGTAATGAAAACGATTGTTTATACTCCCACACTTAACTAATCTTCAAGGCGGCGATTTTTAACCTTCGTTAACGTTTGAGTGTAGTGTTCGGTATGCAGAATGGCCGTCCCTCGAGCAGGGGCGGGAATTGGAGGGGGCATAGAAATAGGACAATTACCTCTGCAGCAAATCAGTTTCTTCTGTCGATGAGCACGTGCACCACGCTTGGAAAAAAGCCGAATATTTTCCGCTAGTAATCTTTCCGAAAAAAAAAAACCGGCAAATATTCACACCTTTTTCGAAAGAATATTGCATAGCAATAAGCTGCTCGGCCAAAATTTGGTCCCACAACAGACAGGTAAAGTAGAAGACATTTCCGGCTTTCGAAAAACCTTAGCATTTTTCCTTTACATTGAACCTACAGCGTATGACAAAAACGTGCGCATTGAAATCTGCAAATTAATAATAAAAGAAGGAGAAACCCTTGTGAGTTTCCATACATCAGACCTGAACTTGACAATAGGCCTTTTTACTGGGCTCGAACAGACGCGTTTCCAAATTGAATTTATTATGCGCAGCCATTTCCACCGCCGCTCGACCAAGGCGACTGCAGAAGTGTCGAAAAGGCTTGCTGCATTTGAATTTTCCTGAGTTGCCTGCGGAGGGAGAATTCCGGTAGATTTTGTTATAGTGAAAATTACGAGCTAAGCCACCAATTGTGAACTATTTTCTTTTCGAAAGAAAAACGCTTTGTGTAGCTTACGACAGCCGGAGTACCTTTTTCCGATCTTCGGGCGAGTGGCACTCTACCGAAACGCATATATTTCTATTTACGGGAAAGTTCCCCTAAGTAGTATGTTGAGAGATAATTTGGGGCCCGGTACTTTGTGAAAGCACAACACTCACAATAACTCCCGGGGCTGAAGGCCACAAACAGTAACTAAAATCGGTGAACGCCACTGCAGTGTGATCGCAGGAGTGCCATTTAGTTTCATTTTGACTTTTCACGCGTTCTTGCATCACTCAGAAATCGGAGAAAAACGCTTAGGTGCAATTAGAACGCTATGGTAAGTACAAAAGAGGCCATATTTCTAGAATTATGAAAAAAAATAACGCGTGCTTCAGCGAAAACTACATATTTCAACCTTCTAACAATGTTACGTATACATTTAGACTGGGAGCCACAATCACCGGCTGATGGAAGAACGGACACTGTCACATCTGTTTGGGTGACACAGATAATTTGCGGACACTTCTTATGGGCTCCGCAAGATTTGTTCACCGAGGGGATACAGGGGAGCAGCGGAGATTCTACTACGCTGTACGCATAGTCAACAAATTTCTCCACAGCAGTTCATGCGACGGGCTGCACTCAGGTGCGGCCCGTTACATGAACTGGTTAACTGACATGCATTGGCGAAAGTATTGGCTAACGTTGTCAAATGCCGTCTTGTGATTAAGGGGCTAAACGTGCTTATTTACGGATTAGCGTCGGTGTCCTACGAGACCATAAAAGTGCACGAATGCTGAAAATAAATGCAGCTACATAAATTTGCAGCGTTTTATGAAATGCGCGCACCACATAAAAGAATGTCCGCATCTTACTGTATTGACTAAACACGATGCGCCCATGTGGTTCTCGTCGTTTCTGAGGGAGATCAATATAGGCAACTTTTCCGCCTGTGCTGTTGTTTAGCATTTCCTTGCGTAGTACTGACCGAACAATTCGATTTATAAAAACTGGTACAGTTCACTTCGAAAAAGATTCTGAGGTGTTTTTATGCGATTATGGCGTAAAACGTCTCCCGGAACCAATGTTTCAAATAGGTAACAGTCCTGAAGTTTCGAGAGCTCTGGAAACGGCGCGGACTGAAGCCTTTGGGACATAAAAGCCGCTTAGTAGTCGGCCAAACTTCCAGTGGCTTGTCCCTTCTCTCTCAGCGAGGGACACGCACGTAAGAGAGTTTTAGCATAGCGGGTGGTGTACGCTATACGCTGTGGCTGGTGCCTGACCCGTCCGGGAATACGTGTTTTCGCTCGGTAAGAGGTGGCCCGCCTCTGCGTTGGCACGCGCGCATGCGTAGTACCCACCGCCGTCACCCTTATACACCATCGCTATCGTAGTATACGCTGCCAGCTATGCAACAACTCTCTATTACTGTCAAACAAACCACAAGCACAGGAACGGGAATAATATAACCAAAATAAACTACTGGGCGCACCTTGTGGCGTCTTTTCTCCAATTTATCCCCACCGGCCACAGCTCTCGGAAACCGGCTGAGTGCGGAGGGACTAATGTTTAATTGACCTATAGAGGAATCGGGGTCGTCAATGGTTGCTTTGACTCCTCTTGAAGAAAAAAGACCTGGACACCGACCACAAGTTATTTCGAGTGAAATTAAAGAAATTAACGTTTGACTACGCTTGAAGTCAAAGACAAGAGTGGGGGCTTTCTTGGACATAAAAAAATTTCCGCGCCTTCCCGCGAGGAGAACACGAGTAAATGCAGAGCGTTGGGAGTCGTTAACGCCGCGTAAAGTCGCGTTAGGGTGGGTAGTTGGGTCGTAGTTGCTTTGGTGTTGGTTTGGGGTAGAGAGAGGAGAGTAAAGTCGCGTTAGGGTGGAGCGAGCGTCAACCAAGGAAGGAAGGAGCAACGCAGTGACTGAAGCACGAGCGACCGCTAGCCGCTTTATATTTGCAGCGCGCGCAGTAGAGGGAGAGCAGTACGGGGTGGGAGAGCGCGCATGCGCAAGCAGCGCGCGCCCTTCCACGCCCCACCGCGCTGCTATCACGCACCTGTTACGCCGAGACCGCGACGGAGCGAACGGGCTGACTACGACAAATGCGCGCGCCAGCTGCTGTTGAGAGATAGGAGGGAAGGAGGAGAGGCGCACCTGCTGCGGACGCGTAGCTGTGGACGCCGTCCGACGCAGGAAGAGGCGAGGCTAAGAAATGCTCTGCATTTAAAATGTGACGTCGGGTAGTCGCAGAACCCCTGGCACTTGCCGCCACGTTCTGTGATGGTGAAACCGTGACTCATTCCATAAATGGAGCTGTAATTCATAACCCACAGCACGTTGGCAACTCTTAGTTCGTGAAGTATATTTCACGAGATAGGGCGGACACGTTTCAACAAAAACAGTGCAAGGCACAAATTTGGTTTGAATGCTGCTTTAAGCCAAACGACGGGTAGGTAGAAGCGGGCAATCCTATTGCCGTCAGGATAAAAAAAGCCGAATAACATCTGTACTTGCGTAATGCCGTGTTAAATATAACAACGCCCACGTGCTTTCGGTTTTGTGCTGATAGGAAAAGAAAACTGAGCCGATGGTGGGGGAGCCTGCTTGCCCGACTACAGAAATACGTGGCGCTAGTCGGGCAGGAGAGCGCAAAGACAAAGGCACTCTTACTGAGGGCGCAAAACGCCATCGCGTGCACGTTTAGCGTCTTTTGCGAACACTTCAGGTTGGCCGCGTGTATTTGCGCCTCGGCCGAACAGAGCGGTAAAGGGGCTGCAAGCTCACCAAGAAATAATGGCCTTCGATGCAAGCCAACCAAGAAGCTTACGTTTGCAAATCCGAGTGAGTGGCTGCGATGCAAGTGGCAATAGAAAAATTTGCTTTGTGAGTGGCCTCGTTTTGATACACTCAGCGGAAGAAGTTAACTGATTGATTGATTGTGGGGTTTAACGCACCGACGCAACGCAGGCGATGAGGCGCGCCGTAGTGGAGGGCTCCGGATTAATCTTGACCACGTGGGGATCTTTCACGTGCGCCGAAATATCGTGCACTCGGGCGTTTTTGCTTTTCGCTTCCATCAGAAAAGCGGCCACCGCGGCCGGGACGGAACAAGTAAACTCATTTTTCTACATAATGCCCGGCAAGGCTGAAGACGACCTTTCTCCCTAAAGTAGGCAAATGAAGAATAAAAAGCTACAGCAATGTATAGCGGGAATTCAGACACATTTCTTCGTGAAATGTTTAATCGCGTTTGGAAGAGGGATGTTGTGAATAACAACGGGATGGACGAGGTGTTGAATAGTTCGTCACTGGAAGATATCCGATGGCCACGTTTGGCATTTTCAGATAATTACATGACGATATACCGTATTTACTCTATCCTAAGCACTCCCGTTTTCCCACTATCGCGCGGCCTAACGTGAGGGGGGGGGGGGTGTTTAGATCCCTCAAACCTAAATTACCCCTTTCGGCCCAGCCTCCGCATTTTTTTTTTTGCAGCTGTATCTCAATGAGACGGGCGCAAGGAATAATGTTTTATTTGGCCAACTTTCAAAAGAAAATAGGTAAACAGAACCTACCGGTTTAGTCTGATACTCACTCGACCTCACTGCCGTTCGGGTCCGTTGTGCCGCTTTGGCCACCGCTCCAAGTATTCCCAAGCGAATCGTCTTCTGTTCTGTTGAAGTGGCTTGTCATTGCAAAGTTCATAAATGACGACAACAAAGTCAACTTGAGCCCGACCCCAGGCGTCATAAATCCACCCTGTTACGATCGCTTAAAAAAAGGGGTGGTTAGATTCCCTTGCAAATTTTTTCAATTTTTTTCCCAAAAGGAAGGAAGGGGGCTTAGAATTGGGGGGTGCATAGAATCACAAATATACGGTGATTCCGGACCTAGTAATATAACATAAGTGTTAACATAAGTGTTAACACTAACATAAGTGTTAGTGATAGTTCGGTGGTATTGTGCAAAGCTGAGGGGCGGGTTTTAGATACATTCTTGTAAAAATGTACGTTGCTGTCGTTGCTATAAAACTGTTGGAAGTGTAGCGCCTGTCCGTGGCTTCTTTCTTGTGTTTTGTGTATTTGCGCCACTCAGTATGTTCGTACTACGCTGTACGCCTGTAGCGAAAAAAATCAACAGGGTAGGCTTGACCTCTGAACCAAGCGTACCTCCACGAAAGCCAAAGGCGCCGCCAATGCGAGCTAGCAAGCCGCCTGAATACGAAGAAAATCAGTGTACAGTCTTTGTCAAAACTTTGTTGGCCAAGCCGCGAACGCGCAGCTGCAAGAAATTTCATGTACAAGCTAAGGTCCCGAGCGAGGCTGAATCTTTTTATGCAGAAAAGGTCTAGAGAGCACTTTTTTTTCGTACTTACTTAAAATATTTTGTTATATTTAAAGGCAACTCCGAATATTTGAATTCGTTGCGGTCGATAAGGCTCAGGATTGGCACACAATATTTTGACAAAGGTAGTACTTCCAGGGTGCAATGAATGCACCTCAGAACGGCGTAAACTGGCATACTTTGTTTGCCGGCGAAATCTTAAATATCCACAAATTTACAATTGCAGCCTAACATATACATGCAGATTCTCTCTGTTGCAACAAAATTTGAAGTCACTGCGCCACTCGGTTCTCTAAGAAGACCTGAAACATGCATCTAGCACCATTCCAGTGCTGTTAGTTTTACTAACAGTTGGAAAGTAAGCTAAAAACGGGGGCGAAGCTAACGCAATAAACGCATTGTTGTACGTAAAATACAAGAATGGCCAAAGCTCATCTCATAACGTTCATAATGTCATTGACCAGTAAGCCTTACGAACTGCTTTGTTGAAAACGTGTTTTAAAATGGCCATTTTCTTGCAGTTGAAGTTGTCTATATATTGTAATCCTGTAACGTGCGCAAAGTTTCGAAATGTTTGATTTTATGGTATGTATGCTTTGCTATTTGACTACGGTCGATTTTGATCTTACGGGTTGCTCTTGCTGGCCCTTTATACATAACCCTGTTGCAGTACTAACTTATTTGCGTTCATACATGCCCTGTTAAACAAAAAAGACACGAAGAACAACGATCAATGATGGATGTATTCTGCATGTCACTCCTCGTTCAACTGTGAAATAGTGTTGTCTTTGTATTTAACCCCTTCCCCTCCTATGTAATGCCATCATGGGCCCTTAGTGTACTAAAAAAATAAAAAATAAAAAAGTAAATATGTGTTTTATTGAGCTTGACCTCGGAAAGTGTTGTTTCGTTAAACCTGTTATTGTTTTATATGTTTAAATTACCGTTGCTTTTTGTATTTCTTCTTTTGGGGTATACTGTGAAACTTTGGCCTTGAAACCTTGGAGAGCTGACGAGGGGGGGCTCGAAAAAGGAGGAGAGCGAATGAGAGAAAATGACGTTGGGAGGGGGGCGTGGTTACTGTTATAAGGTAATGTCGCAGATGGTTCGTTGGCACAAAAATAGAATGAAATATAAGTCTGTGGAAAGGTTTCAGGAGGCACAGATTCCCCAAGTATCATAAAAACGTCCTTAGTGAGACTAGCCGATCTGATGGCTACCGGGTCATTGACATCATCTTCACACCCCGACGCCGTATGTCGGAATTACTATCTTGTCAAAATAACTTTCTCTAAGGGCGACATGTCTGCTTCCCTCTTAGAACATAAGAATTAGTGCAACGTTGTGGCTTGTATGGTGAGCTTGCTGTATAGGCTACAGAGTGTAGGTACAAGTTATAGCTGTGTACTGCTCTTACATTCAAATGTTTTATGACGCTGCCCTTTTGGCGGCTGTCTCTGGCAGAGCCGCGTGGTCGGCGTAACCGAATGAACGATGATAGAACCGGCGAATGAAAGAAAAAAAATCACAGCATATCCACGGGGTGAATGATGATGAGTGGGCGAAGCTCCTGAGGGGAAATCATCGGTAAAACCGTGACTCTTCAGTGAAAGTTCGCCCACTACATCTGTGTCCGAACGTAACGTCGAGAAAGTCTCGCTTAAACCGCGCGTCGGCACCTTGGGGCTGAGCTCGCCTGATGCGTTTTGCAGACGCCTCACGAGCTCTCACTGCATCGGGGTCTGCCTGCCGATACGCGCGCTTTCTCGCCGCTTCCCGTTCTCTGACGTTTTGGAGATCCTCTTCGCGCCGCAGCAATGCCGCTTCGCGTACGGCAGGGTCCTCGCGCCGTTGCCGTGACGCTTGGGCCTCTCGTTCTCGAACGCTGGTATCTTGGCGGCGTCGTCGCGCAGCCAGACGACACGCTTCGGCCTCCCGCTCTCGTACGGCAGGATCTTGGCGGCGGCGTCGCGCAGCTTCACGGAGCGCTTCTGCCTCGCGGGCTCGCACATCTGCAGCCTTATCCATCGGGCGACTCCGAGCGCGCGCCAACAGCGAACGGATTTTATTACAACGCTCCCCGCCATCTAGTAAACAATCCAAGAACTAAACTAGAGGTAGCCACGCCATCTAGTAAACAATCCAAGCGCATCTTTTCATCATATACAAGTACCGGCATCTAGGAAACAATCCAAGAACTAAACTAGAGGTAGCCACGTCATCTAGTAAACAATCCAAGAACTAAACTAGAGGTGGCTACATACATACGTCGAGGATGGACAGACCCACGCCTTAAGGAGCTTCGCCCCTAAACGTCAACCATGAAAGAAAGCAAAGGAGGAGAGTGTCGCGAGACTGGGAGGGGAGGGCGGTTCGCCGTGGTGGCGCGATCCAGCGCTCTCCGAAGTGTGCGCTGCGGGGCGCTCTACGGGGCACCGCACGAGGCGCTCTAAGGCGCAATGCTTGGCGAAAACATGTGGGAGGCGTGCGCGTGACTATGATGTCCGTTGACTATGAGGTCCCCTCCCTGAGACGCACTTCGTGCCGCCGACGCCGAGGCTCATCATCACTGCCGTCGAAAAAACTAACGAGTGAGTGCTGCCTCAACGCACTGCTACTGCGCTCAAACATCGCATTACGGAGTACCGTAATCGCGAGAAATTTGTTTTGACTGGCAACGATTGTGGGGCAGCTTTGCCCATCATCTACTGCTGCCAGCTTTCTACCACGGCATGTGTACGCAAACCCTGAGCGAAGGCACAGCAGCAACGCCTGCTCTGTCGGGCAAGACATCAATCAAGCGTCCTGGAGTTGAATGGGTTCTCCCAGCTTTCTTTGGTTCCAAACGGGCGACCGTGAGGAGGCCCGGCGCTGCTCGGTTTACGGCAGCCCAAGTACCACGAAGGCACGGGCTGCTCGGTCGATGTAAAACTCTCACGCCCCGTCGTCAGCCTTCGCGTTGCCCTGGGTGCTCAATGCGCCCCAGTGCGCAGCTACCAGCCACAGTTCCTCTTCCGTGTTGTAGCTGACTTTCTGGATGAGTAGCAACGCACATGTGGTGCAGTGCCATGACACAAAGGCTTAAAAACGAGCCTTATAGTATGTTTTTTACGCATATTGTAACGGTCGTTGTGACTAATGACGCACATTCCATGACTCAGACCAGGCGACAGCTCAAAATATCTAGATCAGGTTGTGTATTTCGCGGTCTCTTCAATGAGGGGGCTTTTGTTACAGCAAGGAGGTTGTGTTTGGCATTAGAGGGATCCACAACTATACTTCAATTTAAGCACTCCGCCTAGTGAAGGCAGTGAGACGATGCGGATGGTGCAGTCATATGTTTTTCGCAATTGGGTTAGGCTCCACTATTGCGATGTACGCCATGGGGAGGAGGGGGGATAGCCTGTTCGGAGGTCGGAGTCATCAATAAAACTTCCCACCCTATGGCGGAAAGTAGAGTGACTTCTACGCATGCTTGAGCCTAGCCTGAGCAGCTTCAATTGTGTTGCACATGGGTGGATAGTGTTCCTGTGCTCGTGTGTCTGTCAGCTTCCTCGTAAACTTGAAGTGCCTTAAGGTAAGATGTCTGGGGCACGCCAATTTACAAGCGGTGTGGGATGCCAGCGGTCATACGTTTAAGCAACCGTGACGTTTCAAAAAAGAGCGTGTTAGGAAAATCATTCTTCGAAACAGGGGCATACCATACACCATGTATCAAGCCACACGTTGGCGTAACGCATTTTGTATATGGACCGATCGAGCCCTCTTACGGCGTCGTTGGAATGTCGTAAAAGTGGCCGTTCAACGGTAGCTGTACGCCACAGACCTCCGCATCAGCGTCACGCGTAGGAACATTACGTAGCCCTTTCACGTGAAGAGTACGTGAGTGATGAGGGTAAAACACTCATGAATGCGATATAAAGTGCCTTCTATCTATTCTTTTTGACGTGCCATGGGTAGTGAGTCGGTTCATAAAGTCGCATTATCGGCGTGGATGGGACATTTAAGGTCTCGAATATCATCAAGTTAACGGCGAACTGCTTCATCGTGTTCTTTGAGTGCCAGTAGAGAACTGGAGGCCCATCCCGCGTACTTGTGACCGCTGTGGTGAACTATGCGATGAACCTGTATTTCACTTTTTATTTCTTATTCCACAGATAGACGGAAAAATGGGACGAACAAAAGAGCGGCAACTTGGGACGTCTGCTACTATAACATGCTGAACCAGAAGTAAAAGAAGCACACACAAATTGCTAATAACTGCATGTCAAACACAATTGAGGTTCTACCCAGCGAATGTTTTCTACATAAAGCAAACTTCCATACAAACAAAAGTAGTTTTAACTGGTGATATAAACAGTGATCTTCTAGGAAAACTAATGCCAGATAGCAATGCTGACATTTAGACGTAACATGTTTAGCTGAAATCATGATTTGGTATCTCGCTCCTCTTTTTCGACACATATATATGGATGCAAAAGTTTCCTGCCGGACGTAATACACAACAGGTGAATCTTCCAAAAATATGACACAGAGTTATAGATGAGGATGGGTGTGAGGCAAGGAGACGCTCTCGCTAAATGGTTCACTTCCCGTTGGAGGCGCAATTCATAGAGCTAGATTTGGAGAACTGAAAGATGTCAAACAACGAAAGACACTTAAGCAACTTGAGATTTCTGGGCGAAGCCATTTTGTTAAGTTGTTTAGGAGAACAGTTAAACGTGACCTCCGCCGCGGTGTCTCAATGGCTATCGCGTTGTGCTGCTGAGCACAATGACGGTGGCCCGATTCCCGACCGCCGCGGCCGCTTTTCTAATAGAGACGAAGAGCAAAATCGCCCGTGTGTTCGAGATTTCGACGTACGATTATATTCCCAAATGAATTAGATTTTTCCGCAGCCTCCCAATACGGCGCGCCGCATGGCCTGTGTAGTGTCCGCGTGTTAAATCCCACAATCAATCAATCAATCAATCAATCAATCAATCAATCAATCAATCAATCAATCAATCAATCAATCAATCAATCAATCAATCAATCAATCAATCAATCAATCAATCAATCAATCAATCAATCGATCAATCAATCAATCAATCAAGTAAGCGTAACACAAAAATAGCATTTCAACCGGGCATGGCCGCAACTGCAAAAGTTGCAGCAGGTAAATATTAGTGCGTCGGATTTGATAAATCATAGCATAAGGAACTATTAACAAATGTTTCCAGCAAGTTTAGCAGTGCCTTGTCACCCTCTATTAGGCAGGCTATCATTTTCGTACATCAAGGGTAAAAGTGCTTTATTTTAGCGCTTTTCACTGCCACATACCCCAGTGCGTGCATACACTATATAGGCAATGTTTGTTGTTCACATGTCGACTTGGGACCCCATTCTTGATTGCGTGAATTCGCCGTGACCATTTACAGGAATGTTGTTTAATTGTAGTGGCAGTTTTGTCGCACAGTTTAGTCTGAAAACGTAATTGTTTGTTTTGTCGTCACTCGGACGTTTTATGACGTTTAACGGCAAATTCAAAGGTTAACTTCTTTCCTCGCCACTGAAGCTGCATAGTTCTTAGTGGCCTTAAAAATCTACACTAAAATAAATAAACAAAAATTATGCTGTTTTTGCTAATATACAAATACCCGTTTTTTCTGCAGGTCAGGTGTCCTTTGTGATTGCCGAAAAAACTGGCGCATTGCAAACAGTGGCGGGAACGTGAACGTCACACGTTGGCGACTTCGGCCTGGTCAAAAGGCATGTGAATTTAATTAAGAGTTTGCGTACGGCTCTTGCCGCGGCCTAAATACGGGGCAAAGAATTTTAATGTACCTTAAGTGACGTGCTTATTTGAAAAGTTTCTGCAGGTACAACTTCTCAGGAGGCGCGTTTAAAATGTAGCGAAAAAAAATATGACTGCCGTAAAGTTCCGAGCGAACGCCCACCCCCGAACATCACCCGCCTATCTTTGGGAGCGGAATATTCAAATTACAAAAGACCCCAAACATCGCCCACCCCCTAAAATTGATGGCACTAGCGCCGATTAGTGAGCGAAATAAACACGAATCATTTATTCATGTGTTGATGCGGTCACTTATTTGGCCTTTCCGCACTTCAGCCTAACGTTCGCCTATCTGGTATTTTTCTTTTTGATATCTCGGCAGTATTGCTTGCCTGTGCGGTGACTTTTTTCTAGTTTTTCTTACCTGACCCAAAAGATCGGCCATCCCGCATTTGTGCCTTGATATCTGTGCACTTTGGGTGGGCGTTCTTTCGGAACTTTACGGTACTTCGAAATCGCCGATAGCAAAACGCGCAAAATAGCCTCTCATGTTCTGGTTTTACGAACGGCAATAAAGTATTAGTTACTGGTTGAGTACACCTGCACAATACGGGGGCCGTACCTGCCTTTCCGTCTCAAAAAACTCCACGTGGAGGATTTTCCCATACGGTGTCAAAGCTTGGGAATGGCCTGATTGAATACGAGTGAAAAATACAAAAATCAAAGTAAATCTTTTATTCATTACTTTGAAGGTCGAGATCAAGCATCAGCAAATTGGCGGCCCAAACAAGGGTCTACTTTGTCAGTCACACAGCATTGCAGAGCCAAGAGTGACAACGTTTTTTTTCTTTTTTTATGGCCCAACAGCGGGCGCCATGACAGGTCAATGCACCTTGTCGTCAATGATGGCAGTGAAATTGATAAAGCAAAATAAAGTTTCCAACTTAAATAACAGACCGTAAACGATGTTACCAAAAGCGGGTAAAAAAAAACAGATAGACACAAAAACTACTCTGGGGCGTTTTTGATTTGAACACGTGTATTGAACCCATGTATTCAGTGTCGCTAGATTAATTTCCCGTATTTGCGCACTTTTAACCAAAGAAATTGTGTTCATTCCACTAGGGCTCACTTGCGTCTCAATTTTTATAACGGTAGTAAAACACTAAAAACGCCTTTTGGGAACCACCACGCATAGTCTGGTGGTTCGTTTTGCAAGGTGAACGTCAAATTACCATTTCGCCAGAGCTATCCTCGCCACGTCAATGGTTTTTACATGACTTCTCAGCAAATAGGCCGGTTTGGAAGCAAAAGCCGTGGAAGAACAGTTTGCCAACCAAACGATCTGGCTGGTCGAAGGTTCCGTGCTGCAACAACTAACTACTGCTGTTTCGTCGGTTTCCGAAGCCGTCGTCAAAGCAGTTGTCAAAACACTACTACCTCTAACGCTCGTCGCTGTCGTATTTCTGCATCCTTCTTCCTGCTCTTAGCCTGCCGAAGTCCCCGTTCTTCGCTAGTTTTCGCCTGCAGCGTTGCCCATTCTTACTCAGGTTTCGTTTATACCTTTTTGACGAGCCGAGCGACGTCTGCAGGATGGCTCAACGCAGCTTGCTGCTTCTGTTACTGAAACCATGCAAACAACAGAACTTCGGACTGATGGACCAGCATCCTCGCTTCATTCGTCACGCTGCGGCTGCACCCACCGTCCTGGTCCCTTTCGCTGTCCTCTTTACCTCACTCTCCCTTCTTCACGCCGCGGCAGCGAAATGAGGGAGGAATGGAGGGAATCACCGCGACGCGAATCGCGTGGTATCCCTGCATGGACAACCTCTCCCGCGCGGGGAAACTCGCTGCATCAGGCAATGTGGCTTTCACCATAAAATCACCACGAAAAGTATAGAACCGCAAGTATCACATTGCTAAAACAGGTGCTGAGAATTGTGAAGTTTTCCGCATGCCTGTATTACTCGGCACCATTCTTTCAACAGTCAGCATTAGTCTTTCGTACAGGTTATTATGAATTTGCTTGTATTAGTGGGAACATCTCATGGAACAATAACCTTTTACCGCACTCAGTATTGTCGCGTAGGAAAGGACTACGCAGTTGTCTTGAAGAAAAAAAAACAATTTTGGTGGAGCGAACTTGTGCTTCCCTGACAACTCGAAGAATACACCGGCGGCGAAGCAGCGGTCACAAAGTGACGTGCGCAGGCGAGGGTCACCAATTCAAAACACTACGGCGGCTGCTTCCGGAGTATTTATCTTTCGGCGCAGTTGTTTCTCGAAACGTCGAATTACAACGACAACACAGCAGAACAAAGAAAATTATTCTAGGCTAGTGACTTCAGAGCCGAACACTTTCCGGTTAAAATCAGATAGCCCGCGCGCCTTTAAAAGAAAGGAGAGGATACATGCTGCTTGCTTGAAACACTGATAACACGGCGGGGCGCCGCCAGATGGTAAAACCAAAACAGAAGTATACGAACAGAATGCATGGTTCGCGGCAATATTTGTAACACTGGCCAGAAATGCATTACCTTGGAGAACAATTAAATCGGCCCATGGTACTTTACTTCTGCGGTAAGTGTGTTCTGGAGTACGCAAGAAATAAAATACGGGTCTATGATACCTTGTCACAACAAACAAAGTCAATGTTTACGTGCGGAGTCCCTCAGGACCGCACAATGTCCGATCCGCGTCGGTACGCATAGCTTTTACAATTGCAAAAAATCACACAGACACCGGCAGGATTCGAGCCTGTGTCTGGTAGACCAGACAGAGTTAGCGTCAGTCGTCTTACCCATGGGGCTGCGACCGTGAGTTAGTACACGAGAGTCGAACGGCTTACTCCCTCACCTGTAACGGTGCGGAGTACCTTAGCACCTCCCAATGTCCGTCCGCGTCCATCCGCACGCACACCAACATCAAGCGAAAATCAAGCGAAATTTGATTTGAGCCGTGAGTTGCAGTTTCATTTAGGGAATAATCAAGGTGCAACTCACGGCTCAAATCGTGACGGTCGGGGCGGAAATTGGATGTCACTCTGGGCGCAACTTAGATGTCATTTCGAGTCCCCGTACTCGGCACCCGTGCCAACTAAACATAAAATACAGCGATTTTGTACTAGTTGACTTTTGAATCGCTACTTTTGTAGTCAGCTCTGTACACGCCAAATACGTTTTCTTCATAACATAATCCCTGTGATATGTCGGACCCTATAACTACTGCACTCATTTTATAATAAACTCTGCGCGCGTGCAAGGTGCGTGTTTTGTTGATTAGTATTGTCTTTGTTGTGCGTTCTTGAGCAAACCGTTGTATTTTGCGATTTATATATTGTGCTTGTTAAAGAAAAACACTGTTTTTACAAGCATTTCCATGCTCCTCTAAATTAATAGCCAATCAACTTGGTACTCCAGAAAAGCGGTGTCTACTATCCCTTTGACTGGGGTGTAAAGTGGCTGTTAGAACACCGAGCATCGCCAAGAAAAGGCCATAAAGGGGACGAATGCTTGCCACATCTCTTATACAAATGATGTCAAATGGTGCTAAAAAAGATTACATCTTATTTTCGAACTAATGCACCCCGTCGTCCCACACTGTAAACGCAAACTAGCCGGAAATGGAGTTTTAATCAAGTAATGTGCCCTGAAAAGTACCTATAGCAAAAAATGTACTCCCTAGGCATGATCTAAAGAAGTGGACGAACCTCCATGGTAGTACCGTTGCCCATCCGGGTAGCAAAAGGGAGGATTTAGAACGACTTAACACCATTTGTGAGATGGCGTTCGGTTCCTTGTATACTACCACGTCCACAATAAACGCCCTATCTGAGGCAATCATCTCAAGCGGGCGGTCGCCATGTTAGTCTTCTGTTGTCTCCGTGCACCGGCACTTCAACCGTGGCCTAATGCTAATTAAAACGAGTAAGCAGGACGCGACGGTTGCACGCAGCTACAAAACCAATACCGTACGTATACCCGTATAGATGCTTCAACCAGCGCGATCACAGGCAGAGAGCGCGGCCGTGTTGTCTCAATCTGTTTATTTTGGCGATAGGTGTTGTCAAACTCTGCTGCTAACGAAGAGGCAGTTCTCGCCGTTGCAAACAATTGCAATGTTCATCTGCTTCGCTTGCTTGCGCATACATAGACGATTTAAATTCTCGTGCCAGCGCGCCAACGCACCCGACTGCAGCGACTCAACTTGTCCTGGCGGCACGACTGGCTGCCCGGATGTAAACAACCTCTGTGCTATCAACGCAGCGCGGCCGGTGACTCGGCGCGGCCGGAGCTTCAAGCCTCGCCTTGGGCCGTCGTTTTTTCTTATTTGTGAAGGAATAGTAGTGCCATTTGGTGGAAAGATTTTCATGTGCCCCTGTCACACGAGGAACGGCCGCAAACAGCATTTGGATACGGCGACAGGTGTGGACAGCTCGCTGGTAAGTGGTCTTTCATCAGTCGATGCGTTTGTCAAACGTTTGGATAGGGTTAACAGCGAAGTACCCGGGTACCCGTGCCGCTCACAGCTCGTACACGCACGGGCAAAGAAAAAAGCGCACACTCGTATTATTTTACTTTTTGGGGGTTTTGGGGTATGCGTTCGCATTCTTTTGTAGGCCGGTTTGTAACAGGGCTTTCGAGGTAAAATCGTTTGTCGCGCGCGGCGTCGTTTCAAAGCAACGTGACGGTTACTTCGTGCTGGCGAAAATCAGCGCAGTCTGACGAAAGCGGGAAGGAAGGTAGAGAGATCAGGAAAGAGGGCGCTAATATATAAAAGAAAGCGTAATGCAAGATGAGGAATATAACACAACCCGCCTGCATTTCTCCGAACTTCAGGACAGAGCCGCACACGGGTACGTTGTCACAAACTCGAGCGTACGACGTCTAAAAGTACCGTATATATTTTTTTTTTCATTTTTCAACGTGACCTGAGCCACTTATCTTCTCATTGCCGCGCATGCAGACCTGATTGTGTCCCTGTGTTTGAGCGCACAGCCATCCTTTTGCGACATAAGAACCAGCAAACGCGAGAAATTGTAGAAGCCAGCCACATCAGAAAAGCTGGTTCCGAATGTATCAGTCATCCCTCTATCGCCCTGCTTAATCGAGAAGGCGCATATTTAGACGCACATTGAGCGCTATTTCGGTGCTTCTTCTGGGAATGCGTGTTGGGGGTGGGAGGGGGGTCTTAATCCATGTATTATGCGGTTATCTTTGCTGATTTTTCGCCTTTCGTGCGCCTCAAAGTTCGTTTTGTGGTTTTGTTGTTACGGTTTTTTAGTATTTTCGGCTGAGTGCGCCGAGAACTGTGACGCATTGGGGGCGCGGCAATTGGGCGCTTGGGCATATAAAGCTTTGAATTGTGCAATAATAAACTAGTTGCGAGTGTGCGCTTGTGCCGTCTTCATGTGTTCTTGTCCTCTTTAATTTGCGCGCAGTTTATTTTTCGCAATGCATAATTACCAACTCGCCCAACTCGCAACCCTTTTACAGATCCTATACTCCGTAAAAATGAGTTGCCTGTCCTTTTAGGTACGGCAAAATCTCGCGCAGCGCATCATTCTGCCAGGGGGCCATATCCTAATGTCAATGCACACACTATGAAAGCAGCTTGCACTTAATGCGTCACATTGTCTGCTGATAAGCATTTTAGATTCGCCCCTCTCATCATCATTCATTTCGTGGAGATGGCGGGATTTTCTTTCATAGCTTGTTGTCACTGCAGTAATTAATAGCAGAATCAGTCCTACAAATCACAGAAACGGTTCGTTTCACGTTGAAAATAATCACAGTAACACACTTTGCACCACACGGAGGAACAATCGGTTGCAGTGATGAGGCATAAGGGTAACTTGTTGTTAAAGGGTCATTGAAGACAACCAGCAAGTTGATTTCAAACGGAAGTCGGACCTCCGCATAGCCATTTCAGCATTTATTTAGTGCCAAGATGCCTTAAGTGCTGAGAAATCGCTGTTCAACTGCTCATCAAACGTGACGCAAACACGACTGCAGTCGCTGTTTGCATCAGTATAAACCGGAAGCAAGTGAAGCAGCGGTGATTAATAGCGGTATACAAGCAACTGAATACAACATTCCCACGTACCAAGCAGTTTGGTCAGTTCCGGTCAAATCGCTCATGCTTCCTTAAACTCCCCTGTCATTTGCCGTTCGAGACCACTAAGCAAAATGTTTCTCCATTGGACCTGTGATCAGTATTTACGCTTCACTGAAGAAAAACATTGGCCTTTTGAGGCCTCGCAAGTTTTGGCGTCGAACGATTTTCTCATGCGTAGCTCGCATGCTCCCTTGGAAAGCGGTACTGCCACCCCAAGTATGGATGAGTAGCACCATCCAGCGGCAGCCAAGAAAGAAGTTGTGCGCGTCAGGCCACTTAAGCCCTTCCGGTGAAAACGTGTTTTTGCTAGTTTCAACCTTATTTAAAAAAAATGCCAGGTGTAAGAGGGTATAATAGTGTCCTCCGTGAGCTAATCTATCAACATAGAGAGACTTGCATTTTAACTTCACTGTCATTTAAAGTTGTGCTCGAGTATATTGTGCGGAAGTAATATCTTTTTTATTGCTGCAAAAGCCACGATGGTTAATGTACTGGCACTTGGTTTTATGAAGCCTTTGCATTCCTAATTTAAGTACTGAAATTCGCAGGGAACCTGGCATAACAATTTTATTACTGTACCGAATTATTAAGTTCATTTAACCATAGTGTCTGTTTTGAATTTTACATGTGGGGCATTTTTTTTTCTTTTTTGCTTTTTCAGGTAGATGTTCCTTCGACTCCCTGCGTGCATTCCGCGAAAATTAGCCTCCGCATCGATGGCCAGAGTGTCTTGACTGCATCATCTTTACTGGGAGTACTGTGTAGTCTGTTTGCATCGTTCTGGGTTTTCAACATTCAATATCCCAAGAAGGCACACAGAGCTCTACCGTTTGTGGAACATGCCTTTTTGGACCTTGCCAGCACCAAACCACGTGTAAAGGATTTAGAACTAATTAACTTTTATCGCATCAATATCCCTCACCAATATTTTATTTGTTTTCAATCCTGTAATCATTGGATAGTAGTTTAAAGAATTTCGTATTATGTTTCTGACGTTTTCTTTTTTTTTACTGAACAGGGGATATTTGATTGGCCCTTCTGTATGCTTATAATACAGCTATCTTTTAGTGGATCAATAATATTAACCAACTAATATAACTTGAAACAATTATCTAAATAATGTTGGCAACTGGTGCCAAATGAATCAACTCAAAATTATCGGAAAAACACGAATTACATGGCTTTTTCTTCTCACTCTGAAGAAGCTGTCGCGATACCACCCATTCTGTTCTATATCCTTGCAATTAACCCAGACTGGGTCACGTTTCTTGGCGCATTTGTGTCTTTATCAAAACGCACTGGTATTTTCCGCAGCATATTTCTCGTTCTTTATATTACTCATTTATCAATAGCCATCTCGTTGCTGTCTGTCTCCTCATCATTTATCTCTTGTGCCTTTACCATCTACAAAATGCTCGTTACCTTTCAATATCAAATCGTTACACAGCTCTGGCTCATTTCACCACCAATTGAAAAATTTTTTTGTTGTTGTAAACCACTGCAACCATTTTTTTCACTTTGTGTAGTGAGTACTGATGCGTACTGATAAGTACTCACGCGTTCTCAATCCTCTAGTATTATATAATGATGTCACTTACCATGCCGTTGTGTTTGTGCCTACATGTTTTTCGCGTATTTCCAGTTCTTGTAGTAATATTGTTTCTACAGTTTGTTCAACTAGCACACAGATCGCTCATTTCACCACCAACTGAAATTTTTTTGTTGTTGTAAACCAGTGCAACCATTTTTTTTCACTTTGTGTACTGAGTGCTGATGCGTTCTGATAAGTACTGACGCGTTCTCGATCCGCTATTATTATATAATGATTTCACTTACCATGTGGTTGTGTTTGCACCTATCTTTGTTTTTCGCGTATTTCCAGTTCTTGTAGTAATATTAATTCTACGGTTTGTTCAACTAGCATTCTATTGCTGTCTTCCATTCCTAACTGGCGTGTTTTTAGCAATTTACCATTTTTGCTTTCTTATAGGAGGTCGCCCTAAGTTTTTATTTCGGAGCCTCCTTGTGTACACCATGTACCATGTAAACTTGTATGCGAAAGTTCGTTTGAAATAAACCTGAAACCGAGCAAAACCGTGTGAAATCAGTACTCCCGCAGGGAACTAGAAACTCTCCCTTGTGGCCTTGAAAAAACTCCTTTCGGAAGGCCTACAAAACCGCCCCAACTTTGCAAAACTCCATTCAAAAGAAATATATGCTTCCCTTGAACCTCCTAAAAACTCCCCTCGCGAGGCCCACAAAACGTAAAACTCCATGCAAAAGAAGTAAATGCTTCCCTTGAACCTCCTCAAAACGCCCCTAAAATAACATAAGTACTTCCCAAGGGAGCCATAATAGGCTCCTATTCAACCGCCTAAAAAGTCCATAAACATCACTTAAAAACGCCTTGAGGAAGTAAAGAATACTCCATTTTGATCTCCTTAAATTCTCCCTAACATTTCTTAACACTCCCTAACTACCTCCTTTCTATCACCTAAAAACACCCTGTTTTGAGGAGGTAAACAAAACCTCCCTGTTCCATGTAGTAAAAAAACTCCTACAAGGAGGATCACTAGAGAAAAGGCGAAAAAGAACCTCTAGGGAGTATATGGGTGGAAAAAAAGTTTAGAGTGCAATGGAGGAAGTGAATCGAGATATGTATGCAGCATCTTGCGGCTGCAACAGCCATGGTCTTCCTATCCATAAATTGCGAAAAGACTCAGAGGAAGCTTCACGAACACCAGGATGAGCAATGCAGAATTCATTGTGACAGTTCGCTAAAATTAAACAACAAAACGAAACAGACTAATTGATAGTGAGGTTTAACAAGCTGAAGCTATACAGGCGATGAGGCGCGCCGTAGTGGAAGGCTCCGGATTAATTTTGACCACCAGGGGATCTTTAACGTGCGCCCAAATCTCCAACACGTGTTTCTTTTTTTTTTTTTGCTTTCCGCCTCCATAAGAAAAGCGGCGGCCGCGTCCGGAAATCGAACCAGCGTCCTCGTGCTCAGCAGCAGAACGCCTTAGCCAATGAGCCACCGCGGCCGGTCAAACGAAACAGATGAGAGAAGGGAGCAATTCCTGCAGCCAACATGTAGGAAAAGCAACGTATTCATTCAATCATGACAACAGAGTTTCAAGGCAAACATAACACAGTATTCGTCAATATCAAGCTTGTGATGATTGCGGAAATATAAATCGACTTTGGCTCCCTCCAAAGACTAAAAGAAACGACTTTTAGTAGTTACTTCGTGAGAAGGGCGACAGCAAATGGGCGTACGCTCTAACCTATCATATAAGAGCAGGTTAAGGCTAGTTGGTGCCATGTATCTATAGCTTTGTACAGCGCAAAGAACGCACAACCAAAGAAAGCTGTAATATTCACAAGCGCTAACTTTCAACCGAATTTTATTGTCACATACAGGGATATATAAACGTAGGTAAAACATTATAGTACCCAAAAAGAAAAGACAGAATCCCCGCTTTGAGTGCTGTAAAATGATTTCTCGGCACGCGAATTGAAAATACCAGAGAAATAATTCATGTGGCTGATCTGGACATTCGACGCTTAATTTCCTATGTCAACCGTTTTCTGTGCATATTTCATGGTCCTTCGCTTTCGATTTTCGGTTTCTTCTGTTTTTTTACGATATAGTCACGCCTGCGTGTTTAAATTTGTGCTTCTGTCGATGAAACTCAGTTGGAAGTTATAGTTTAGGCCGTACGTGCTTTCTTCTTTGTCCATTTTTTCCGTTATACGAAGCTATGTAACCTCTCAATTGTAAAATGTTGTTTCACTAAGTGTTGCCGTTTGTCTAATTTCTTTCGCCTAGCGGACATAAAAACGCTGATTGAAGAGCTGCCCACGCAGCTCTTACGCCACATCTGCGGGACAGTTGTTGGTGAAATGCGAATGGCAAATGACAAACCGGGCGGTGACCGCGGCTAAGCATTAACGTCCGGACATTACCGTCCCATCACCGCCCGTGACGGCATAGAGTGTGTGATTAGGCTTGCTCCGGGGCATATTCGCTGGAGTTGCGAGAGCCGTGCGTTGAAGGTCTAAAAATTTCAAGGCAGCATCAGTGCCTCTTGCACAAGCAACTGGGATCGTTTGTGAAAGGACGAGTCCATTAGTGCATAGATGCGTGTGCGCAGTCCTTATACTTATAAGGTGTATAGTAGTGTTTTAAATTGGTATGTTAATTGTGCAGATGCGCGGAGCTCCGCAAAAAAATCGCGCCAATCCACCCCGAGAATGTGGTTGGTAAGCAAAGCTGTAAACGGCACCCATAACGATCACCCATGCGACGTCACTTAAATTCACTCACATCGCTCTACAAATAGCAAAACCAGAAAGAACTGAAATACGCTTAACCACACCATTTATTCCTTAACATTTAACATCTTTATTTGCCTGCTAAAAGGTCACGGTGGCTCTCACTTCCTCGCTAGGAGGGGCGTGCCGGCCGCGACTGCTGGCGTACTTCAAAGAGATATTCTTGTTAAGGTTAAATCAATGTATGAAGCATGAACGGTGTTTGGTTGAGTTGTATTGGTGTAGCACAAGTGTGGAAACTTTTTCTACAAAATTATAAAGTAAGCTCCAACCCAGTGTTAGACGATCTGTGTTCTCCGTCTCTGCTCCGCGGATGGAGGCGACGAGATTTGCGCTATAGAAGGAGAAGGAGGAAGAAATACTTCTGTTCCGATTTCTGAAAGGCCCAGAGTGCAGCAATGGGGAGTGATTCCTCTTTCTTTGGGGCCCATATGCAGTCCGCGCGGCCTGTTTTCTGTCCACCCGCTGAAGCTGGGTAGGTAGAGAGGGCCTTGACAGCAGCATCTCCCTTTCCTCTTGTTGGGTAGTTGACGGAAAGAGAGGAGGGTGCTCAGGGCCAAAGTCGCACACACAGATTACGGGGCCGAGTGTTCCTACTTCTGAGCAAAATTTACATTCAGCGTCGTAGCGATTCGGATGCATTAAGTGAAGACGCGTAGGCTGTGGGAAGGAGCCCGGATTGTATGAGCCGTAGGGTAGTTTGTTGTTCCCTGGAAAGGTCAGGATAACAAGGTACGGTCTGTATCAGAAGGCGATAATGCTGCGTTATCTCCCTGACCGTGACAAGCGGGGGACTGTCCTCGTGCAGCTCCATAGCACGGGAGGTAAAAGCGCAGGCTTGTCGGGTGGGCATATTTGTTGCCCTCCATTGAAGCGTGAGGGGGTGTCCAGATGAGCTGAATGGAACCGTTTGGGGAGTAGTTTTTAGCACGCGCAGTGAAGGTCAGGACACCCAACCCCACTGGTGATTCCAGTAGGCTTGCTGGGAATCGATGACTACCCTCCGAACCTCTGGTTGAGCGAGAGCCAAGGTGATGGCTGCCTCTTCTGCTGCCGTCATTTCTTGGGTCCTAAGCGAGGTACACGCAAGGAGGTTGGTTCTGGAGGTAGCCACGATAATGGCGTATTGCTGCCCTCCATGTTCGGAGGCGTCTGTGTAGATAACTTCATGATTCCCATCGCGGGTGGTGTTTAGCGCTTGAGCCCGTGCTTTTCGGTGACCCTCGTCATGTGAGGAGTTCATATTTCTAAGCAAAGGGAGCATCTTTAGTTTTAGTCGCCAAGAGTCTGGAAGTAAGTCAAGTGGAGTGACATTCTGGGCTGCCCAGCCAATCTCGTGAAGCATGCGATTACCCATCGCAATTCTGAGTCGGACCTTCTGGTTAGAAATATGGCCATCTATCAGCTCTTCCACCGTGTGTGGAGCCCCGTGCTAAGCAGCCTCTGTGTGGACGCACTCATGAGAAGACCAATGGCCTGCTCGACCACCTTTCTAATCGTTATATAAAGCATCTCTATGTCTTCCTTGTCTAGAAGAAGACAGGGGGTTGACGTAAGTTACTCTCGGGAGGACAAAAGCTTCCATTAATCGACAGGAACCGGATTCCTTTAGGCCTCACTTCTTGGTGGCAACTCGCCTGATGATGTGTATGATTTGATTACTGCTGTTTTTGAGGCGCTGCAAGGAGACGTCACTCTTGGTGTTAGCCTCGAGATGTAGGCCCAGGATCTTGATGCTAGGGCTTGGAGTGATGGCCTGGCCATCAGGGAGTATTTGAATGTATTCCTTGGTTTGACGTGAGGGCGGACGACAAGGAGCTATGATTGTTTACGTGAACAGTGGAGGCCACAGGCTTTAGCACATTGGCGTACTAGAAGTGAGATGTCATGCATTGGTGTGAGCTTCCTATAATTTTCGTAAATCTTAGCACATGAGCAACGTGCGCAGAGGGCCGCTAGACAGGCGTGAGTGGTCGCGGGACGCTTCACTTGGCATTCAGCGAGAACGCAGGGGTTAAACCTGTAGATGTGCTTGGTGAGTACACGACCTGTCTTCGCAGTCTTCGCGTGAGAGCGAGCCCTACTGGCCTGGCGTGCGCAAGCTCGGGAGCTGCGTGAGAAAGCGAATAAATGGAGAGCCAATGGTTTGTCTATGTTTGCTAAGGCAACCGTGTGCAACATTTTTCTGGCTAGCAAATTATGGTATGTTATGCAAGCGCTGCATTGTTCTCGGGTGAATATACAACGACTTCACCGCGTGTTCGCTGTATTTGTGTGGGCTTCTACTTGGGAGAGGACTAGTCGAATGAATTTGTTTCGACGAACCCGCGATGGTGGCTTAGGGCTGACGCACCTTTTTGTAAGACAGCTTTTAAATCGATTTCTGTTTTTGCGGGACGTTCAAGACCCTTTTCTGCGCACAGTACTTCAAGTGCGGCTAATGCGGGCTTTGCCCGATTTCATGGTTTCTACGAGTAGTATGGCAGGGGGCATCTATGGATACTTTAAAGAGATTGTTGTGTCATCCCCTTTTTTGTTTGCTCGATTTTCGATGCACTATTTGGCTAATGTCACGCGGAAAAAATTATATAAGGATGTATGCGATGTGGTCATACCTGTACCAATGTATAGAGTTTTATACTGTGCAGGCCCAGGACAAGATGTTCTAAAAAGGGTTAAGCGAATGGAAGTATCACCAGGAGCGAAGTCTTTCTTCTTTAAACTACACACGGGCACGCTTTCAGTTGCAACATGGATGGAGGGTAAGGGGATTTCTATGCCATGGGGAACTGACTGCTTTATTTGCAAACAACCGAAAACGGTGGAGCATGTCTTTCTCCGTTGTTGAGCAGCAGTGTTTCTATGGGATGTCCTCCAAAGGACACTGCGAAAGGACTTTCCACTGAACCCCCATGGAATACGGTTTTTATGTATCGAGAGAGAAGATGGGGTGCCGTACGATCTCGTCATGTTGTTGGGCCTGCACAGTATTTGGCGGTCGCGCATGGCATGGCTCAACTGTGATGTAGACGCGCGGCCGACGCGACAATATTTCCGCGAAACTGTTTCCAAGTTCATTGAAATTCAGAGAGCGAAGTTTTTTGTTCCTGAGTGGTTGCCAAGGGTGGAACCCCTCGCCATGCTTAAGGAATTTTAAATGACAACGCCAGTCCACCATGGCATGGCGGCCTTTTTGTAGATTGTGTGTTTTGTCTCGCTTTGTTAGTCTATAAGTTCCAGGTTCGATTCCCGGCGGTGCCTGTAAATTCTTTTTTTTGTTCGCTGGAGTTTTCTGGTGACACCAACGGTCGCGAAAGAACCCTTGGGGGGTAGAGGTAAAAAGGTTTGCTTTAAAATAAGAGCGGACTCTCAAGTCCGCAGAAACAATGTATTGCCTTAATTTGGTTCGCAGAAACCATCCGACGTGGGCAAGAATGTTCAAAGACGCCTTTTGGGGCACGGTTTTATTCGCGTGCTCGGGCACTAGATCGACGGAAAATCAGTAAACAGCTCGTACTAAACAACCCATCACTGTTTCTGAAACAGCTCAGTTCTGCGAGCCTCTGAAACCGATATCAGAAGCGCGGCCGGAAATAAACTGAAGGTTAACCGGAAAACACAAGAAGGGCAATGATACCAAATCGCAAAGCTCTAGGGCGACGCTAGCGCGTGCCAGCAACCGCCAGTTGTCGACTGCGACGTACTGCATTGAAACGGTATCCTGCTGTAAGTGGAGACACTGCAGTTCGTCAGGCCTTCAACAGATTGTGGCTGCATCAGCCATCATTCACAGGTTTTAAAGAGCGAGAGCCGTTAAAGCAACAAGGGAACCACGCCCTTGATGATGTCATCTACCCGGTATCGTTCCATCTTGTGTCTGTCGACGTGGCTGCACAAAAGCCAGAAAATAATAGATAGGAGAAATGTATGTTTTAACGATTCAGTTGCACACGTCTCTACAGCACATTATTTCCGCCGTAGGAGCCAGCTGCAGTATAGTCCTCATTCAGGAACAGCTTTGTATGGAAGTCACACGGCCCTGTGATTGCGTCTTCCAAGCAGATGAACCACGCTTTGGACACGTCCGAGATAGTAGGAAATCTATTTTTTTTTCGTGAAAAAATTATAGATAGGCGGGAAATATCTCTCACATCAAAACGGCGTCAAAAGTGCGTCCACATTTTCGCTTAAACTGTATCCAACATTCGCTGAAAAAGCATCCAATCTATCGTATGACCTTTAAATTCGCAAATCTCAAACGAAGAGCGAACCCATGCGACCATTTTCGCGCACGAAGTAAACGCATCTACGAACGATTTTAATATACACTGTTACGTGTGAGATAAATGTATACTATCGTATTCCCCCTTCATATTCGGTGCGTGTATTGACTTATCTAGAGGCGTTCCTTTATCTCGATTTTGAAGACCATTCTAACACAAGGGAAGCCACATTTCAGGCACGCGCCAGGCACATATGTCGGGAGATCTGATCAGAGTTTTTCGGTCAACCAACCAGTCTATGGGAAAATTGATTAGTTTTTGATTGGACGTTATCAGCCCCACTAAGAAAGCTTTTCAATTTAAAATTAAAATTGCTTAGCTTTGTATGCAAGTATACGGGACGAGCGGCGCAACTGTACAGCTATGATTTCCCGGCTTCACCGGGAAGCCCGGTGAATATTAAAGGTAGCGCCAGTGGCTGGCGCAAAGTAGGATCAAGACACGAGGGGTAACGTGGCTATCTGGGGCGGCCAGATAACGTCAGGAGCGGTCAGCCTACATTGAGCTACCGGCATCCCTTGCGGGTGAAGAAACTGGGCGTCCTCTGTAATCGGCATACCGCCGCACGGCCACGTAATGAATTGTGGCCGCTATCACTCCCCCCAATGAGATGCCACCATCACCTTCTTCGCTGAGGCAGTTGCATAGCTTTGTCGTCGGCGTTTGTTGTCGTTCTAAGGATTTATTGCAGCTTAACTGCACCCGCCACATTGGGTATTTTAGCTGATCTATATATATATATATATATATATATATATATATATATATATATATATATATATATATATATATATATATATATATATATATATATATATATATATATATATATATATATATATAAAACTAGAGAAAGATAAACTCACAAAGCGCGCAGAAATAGTATAAGAGTCGGATACACAGCAAGACCGCCCTCCTGAATAAAAAATACCCGGCAAAAGTTATCGACGACGCTATTGTGCGTGCCAACCAATTAGACCGTAACGAAATCTTTAAGAAAAAAGCCCCGAACGGGAACCCGCAAACTAACTTAGTTTTAACCCACTCATCCTCCGCTCCAAGAGTGTCAACCGTGCTAAAAAAACATCACAATATCCTAATGCAAACTGACCGCTTAAAAAGCATATTCCCCGAACCTCCACGCGTTGTCTACCGGCGTAATAAGAATTTAGGTGACTTTCTTACTAACTCTCGTATCATCCGACCGGCAACTACTGGCCGCAATAAACCCCGATGTAAAGTATGCCCACACATGACCACTACACAGCGCGCCACCAGCATGGCTTCAGACTACTACGTAAATATAAAAGGTAACTTTAACTGTGACTCCGCTAATGTCGAGTGCACTGTTTGTAGACAACAATATATCGGCCAAACTGAAACGCCCTTCCGAATGCGGTTCAATAATCACCGCTCTCATGCAAAAAGCTGCCCTTATTTGCCCCTGTCAAGACATGTGAACAGTCCCGGGCATGCATTTGAACATCTTAAAGGAACGATTTTAGAATCCGCCTTCAAAACGCACCACGACCGCGAGGTTCGGGAATCTTATCTCATTTATAAGTTTGGGTCAGCCTCACTTGGAATTAATGAAAGTTACGGAAAACTAACGTGCGTATCCCTCGATTAAAATTAGCGGCTTCAGAATGTTTATAACTATGTTCATTACTCCTACCCTCGAGTTTGCCATCAGAATTCGCAGAAACTCTCCTAATACAGCATCTTTATTAGCCTAATGCGGCTCAACAATGCCATTTGTCCTGGGGAAGGAGGCCTCGTTCCCACCACCACTTAAGAATGTTTAACTCTTTGTGATCTATTCATGTTTAACCTTTTGTGACCCTACCTATTTCCTGTTCAATTGCTAGCTTCTGTGAAATGCTCTTTCCTGACCCCTATCTATTCTCTTCATCCGCGGGGGGCACACCCATCTTCGCTTCCCCCCGAACCAGTCTCCCCAGACACTG
Organism: Haemaphysalis longicornis; assembly: GCF_048455015.1. Taxonomy (NCBI): domain Eukaryota; kingdom Metazoa; phylum Arthropoda; class Arachnida; order Ixodida; family Ixodidae; genus Haemaphysalis; species Haemaphysalis longicornis. Next base: position 218,106,311 of record NW_027526361.1, read on the forward strand.
AATACATTACTGTATACTCTTCCCTTTCTTTTCAAACCGCGGTTGTCCAGTTTCCCCCATTGTCTGAACTTGCAGCCCGCGCGGCATACGTTGACCCGTCATGGTGCAACCTTGAACGCTGCATTGTTAACACGACCCCTTTTTCTCTCTCTCGCTCCCCCCCCCCCCTTTTTATTTGTTATTATTTTTTTTGTTTGTTTGTTGATGTTGTAACATAGGTGTAGCCTGACTGTAGGCACACTCTCCATTTCCGAAACGTTTTCCGCTCCTTCTCACAGTTTTATGCAAACCTATCTAAGAAATGTGTCCAAAATGTTTGCGACAGGAAAAATCATGTAACTTTAGTCTGATGAAGGCGAGTCCCGTTGCCGCTACGTAAGTAAACATTGTTTGTTATTGTTCTTGCTGTGTATCCTACTCTTTACTTATATATATGTACATATATATATATATATATATATGTTCATTTTTCACCACTTTCTTTTCGACTCAAAAAATTCTTCATCTATTTCTATGACCCACCACAGCCTCCCCTTTGCTTTCCGAGGTTTTCTTGTCTGCCAACCCTTATTTTCTGTCTTATTTTCACGGAGCCCCTCATTTCCCATTTTCTGATTCGCTACATGATTAGCGAGGGCCTCTGTTCTGGCAGTCTTGGTGCCAAAGGGAGCTTAAGAGGGTTCAACGCTGGTCGACCACTCTCGACATGTCGTAGACACTCGAGTCACGACCCGGGGGTTAAAAAGAAGGTTCCCTTCACCCCGAGTAGTCCGAGTGGCGCTGGCTACCACCCCCAAGTGCAGGAAACAAAAATACCTTAACATAAATACCCGAGAAAGTGCTGGGGAAACAGCCCCGCCGGTAGCGTAGTGGTTATCGCACCAGACCGGTATTCTGGAGGTCGTGGGTTCGGATCCCACCCGGCGGGCATTTTTTCACCACTTTCTTTTCGACTCAAAAAATTCTTCATCTCTTACTATGACCCACCACAGCCTCCCCTTTGCTTTCCGAGGTTTTCTTGACTGCCAACCCTTATTTTCTGTCATATATATATATATATATATATATATATATATATATATATATATATATATATATATATATATATATATATATATATATATATATATATATATATATACACACACACACACACGTGTTGCACGGTGGCTAATCAGGAAACCCAATTATTGTGCCTTGCGAATGCTATATGTACACGCGAGGAGCTCAGGCTTGTAGGGCGCCGTTCTTTTTTTTTTTTTTGCATCGTTTCCATTCACTGACATTATCGCTATCCATGGCGTTACAACAAGCGTAACATTGCAAATTATGCAATTTTTTTGCGCCAATGTAGGCTGGCGTAGGGTTGGGTTCGGTATTTGACAAAATGTGTTTCATTGTTAAAAAAGCGCTAGGCAATCAAACGAAAGGAACGAATAACCCTGGTCATGAAAGGCTGGTTTGACGCGCGGATCGGTAGGTTCTTTGCTAAGCCCATGTTTTGGCGCTTTGCCTACACGTTTAGGGGAGTGCGTAAAAATAAATAGAGATCGATTTCGTCCACTGAGGCCGAATTCTCTAAAAAACGGGCGTCGCTTTGAAACGACGGGGTAGCGCCATGCAAATGCATGTGTTCTGGGGTTGGGGCCGTCGCTTTGGGGTTCGCGGCAGGGGCGTGAGCCACAGAAAAGCGCTGTGCCAAGGGCGCGAAGCGACAAGTGAAACGACGGGGGGGCAGTGGGTGTCGCTTCGCGCCCTTGGTACAGCGCTTTTCTGCGGCTCACGCCCCTGCCGGGAACCCCAAAGCGACAGCCCCAACCCCAGAACACATGCATTTGCATGGCGCTACCCCGTCGTTTCAAAGCGACGCCCCGTCGTTTTATACACTCTAGTTCAGCAAAAACTGGCAGATAATAAAATATGGCGTGCACAACCGAGCCCCCCACACAAAACCAGAATTAAGACAGATAAATTTCTATGCCAACGTTGCTTGTTTTTAACATTTTTGGGCTTACCAGAATCAGCGTATTTTTGCTCCATCGCCAACGATAAGCTAGTTACCATTCGTCAGAGGTATTCCCCCACGACGCTACCGACCTGCTGGAACTTAAAGGGGCACTGACACAAAAATTTTGCATCTTTTTTTTTTTGTTGCGATAAGTAGCTAGTGACCTACTTATAACCTGTAGAAACCTCATTTGCTTCAGCGTGCGACGGTTGTTTATTAGAGGCATTTTCAATGCGGCCAGTCGCAGTTTCGGTTTCAGCGAGTGCCGCGAAACGATGGATTTTGTGGATTTTGTGTGAACAAAGCTGACCACGTGACCGTCGGAGGGATATCACAGAGCAGAGCCGCCGTAGCACTGTCGAATCCGCATCGACGGCAGTTTCTGCGAATGCCCCCACGTACTGATCTCGTGAGGCGCTTAATTAAAAAGCGACCGTGGATGTGATGCAGGCGCTGCGAGTGCGAATGCTACCGCGGCTGAAGAACGACGCGCGACGCTCGAGACGGTGGGTGGCAAGGCGCGCGCTGGGAGCAGCCGGCCGGTCTGCCTACAGGTCCGCCTACAGATGTGTTCGGCTTAGCACAGCGGCGGATATTCGCGTGCCGCTCTTGTAAGCGGTGCAGATGACAATTTTTAATGCAACCCGCCATCGCATCATTAACTCCTTTCTCATGTAAGCCACCATGGTCGGGACTTGGGGACAATTTCGTGCAGCGGTAACAAGCTATCACTCGAGCTACCTGCGCCGGCCGCGGCCGTGGCCGCCGCCTGCACAGCGACCGTGCGGCTAGCTCAGTGGTCTTTTCGTGCCTCCGCCGCGTTTTCGCATCCAATGGTAATAAACAGTAATAGAAACAGAGTGCCTGGAATCGCTGTAGAACTTTGGTCGTGGCCAGCTGCCCGATGAGCTGACGAAATCACGGCGCCTCCGCCGCCAACGATCGGGTTGTTCGTTCTCGAGAGCAGAAGCTCCGCCCTCCGGCCCTCCGATTGGAGAGGCGAGCCGGGCGAGCCGGCAAAAAGCGCCGGCAGTGCGGAAGCGGCAAACACAAACTCGTGACGTGTTTGGATGTTGTTTATTTACAATTGCGCGTGGTCCTCTGCTGGCTGCTCGGTTGCGTTTCGCACACTTTAAAATTGATTTTAAATATGTTCTAGGATGTATTCGCCGCTGATATTTTGAAGATGATGTATATGTGTTCCCACCAATCTATCTCCGAAGTTATCTCGCCTTCAAAATTTTGTGTCAGTGCCCCTTTAACGCTTGGAATGGGCCCGCCGCGTAACTGTAGCTGAAGAAACAGTGAGCAAACAGTGCTTTCCCGAGCGGAAGATCAACTTCCGTGGAAGTCGGTCGGCACGACCAGTCCTTGCCCTTGTGGCAATTAGAAAAGCTCCGACGCTATCGCGAGCTAACAGCTTCCGTGGCTTCCTGCCTCCACTGGGAGCCGTCGAAATACAAAAAAAAAGAATACTTTTCCTTGCTCATTTTGTGCGTCGGGACGGATATATTGTTCAAGCCAGGCTGAAGCCGTTACTGCTCTCCTGTGGCGTGTGTCTTCGCGACTTTAGGTGTTGCAACCCCTCCGAGATACATTGCTGCTCTTTGATCAGGCTCACGCAATTTGAGGTATCAGAGTAGACATCTACGGCGTTCAGCTGGAAGGTTTGACGAAAGCGCTTTTCTGCGTCCTTCTTCGTACTTATATAGACTGGCTCGGCATGTGGATTTCTCTTGTGTGTTCATGTGTCGGAGGGGGGGGAAGGGTGTCACTCGTGTGTGCTACAGTTGGCCAGGTACGTAACGACTTACTGCGAAAATTACTTCTTGTAGCACCTGATGGCTGAGAGCCCCGTCCCAGACAATGCTTCTAGTACCGAGCGTCAGTTACAGCAATCCAAAAGTGCCAAGCAAATCTAAAAGGTAAGAGTGTTAATCTTGACGTTATATCCCGTGTATTGCTCCCAGGTCTTACTTGTGGCAAATGAGCCCTGCAAATGATTGTATCTTTGCAAACTCAATAGAGATGGCAAAGCTAGCCCAAAATGTGTTCAGTATTTCACATTGAAACATCTTTGGCCTAAGTAAAGAAACAAATCTGAGAACGTTCGCAGAAAAGAACCATTGTCTCCGAGTTGTAGCGGTGTAAGTATTGAAAGTGGTCCTACACCGGCATAATCTATCGTTCAAGGAAGCAAAAGAATGTTAGCTGCGACTTAGAATGTCACTGTCACTAACGTTGTCCTACAACAGGAAACAAAGTTGAACACACAGAAATCTTGCGACAAACCTCTCAAATTTTTAAAGTATTTCAAGACGGAAGTACCTTTCGCTGTGAGAATTGTTAAGGAAGCTTACTGTGAAGCTTATGCTGTAATTTTTGTGCGCCATATGTTTATTCATTTTATGTACCAAAAACCTCGGATTTTTAGAGGACAGTGCTTTCACACGAAAAAAAGAAATTACGCCGGAGAAATGCTTTGAAGCAGGACATCGCCTCTTTACACCTCTAGAAATTGACTTCAGTGCGCCAAAGTTCTTCCACTATACAGAAAAAAAATGTAAAATGAAATTCAGTCACATTTAAAATATCATCAGTCATTATAAGTTAATGCATATGCCTTCCGTATACACGGGCTTGTTTTTTACTCCGGCGCATAAGAAAGCTTTTTGATCATAATTAGAACGTTTAAGGGAAAATGCATTGTTATTGGCGGAGAATGATGATCACGTTTACTTCAAAACTTAGCCCGCTTGTGCTGCAGGAAGAAAGAATCGTAAAAAGAAATCTCAGAGAGCGCCTAAGAAATTCTTGTGAGTTATGAAAGCGCAAGCATTGCGGTCCAATTGAATGCCGCATAGAGCTCCTTCGGATGGTCGTGTTGACGTCGCAGCAAACGGGAATGGTGAATCGGCCGTGAAGATCTGCTGGCAGCTGTCATCCGTACTGGAAAATTCCTCACAGAGGGTATGTCACGATTGTGGATGGACAGGCGGACCTTGCGGCCTAGCAAGATTGTATTATTTGAAAAACGTATCCGCGCATACGCACCCAGCCTGCGCCTTTTCCTTGCGTCGTACCACAAGGATCTCAGAAATGATAAAACATGTTGGTGTGTAAACCACCCTTAAATATAGTGAAACATTCCATTTTCCAGACATGCGTAGAGTGTACCTATGAGGTCATTTTGCAATTACAAATTACGAATCTTGGCGAACAATACATGAATGGATCCTGCAACACTTTTTTCGACGCTATTCTACATCCAAATGCTTTCAGAACGTAGTAAACAAACACACTCAGGACTTCAAATAGGGGGTCACAAAGTACCTAATTCAAAATTTACTGCTCTAAGATCATAAAATGACTTAAAAACTTGCTCAAATGAATTTTCTCTTCTTCCCGGACTTCGCGTTCTTCGAGTCCTCCAATTACTTCATTACAGCGATGTAGCGCTTATTGGCTGGCTTTGTTTCAGGTACCGCAATTAGGCGTTCGATAGCGGCTTAACAAATTCCAACAAAAGAAAAGCAAGATCAGAACGCACATTGTTTCGACGATCAAACCAAGCAGTGCCGCTCCGGGCTTGCGAAATCTGTAGCTTTCGCAGTGCTTCCGGAAGCGATGGAAAGAATGCCAGCGTTTATCGGCAGTGTCGCAGAGTCCCAAAACTTTCTGGGTCTCGGACCGAGGCCATTCGGGTAACCACCCTCCGAACACGGGCTCTGCACCTACACTACAGGGAACGAATAGCGTATCTGTATAAACAGTTACTCGTTCTAAGTCATCCTACAAAAGTGTGGTTGAAAACTGTCCGTTTCAAATGCACGCTCCTCTGAAAGTGAACCATTCCTTCCGCGCAATAAAATTGTTGCTTAATAATGGGATATCCCATCTTTCAAAGGAAGCGATATCTAAGGCGTCAGTTCCGTGAGCGCTACTAAACAACGTTTCTTTTGTGAAAATACTTCTGTGGCTTTGGGTGACATTCCAGAATAAACCTTTCCACGCCTCTCCGATAGGAAGGCCATGGCACGAAAGGAAACGGGTACAGTATATTTGCGAACAATATCAAGGTTTCCGGCACGTAACTTTCAGAATTATTTTCACCCATCAAGCTGGAGCTGAAACGAATTTTGTTCACATTCCACAAACCACCCAACCGCGTGTAAGTGCCTTCTGCATACGGCCGCACTTCCCTGTGCATTGACAGTTTGGGTCAAAGCAATCCGCCGGCGGTAGCGGTTGGCCATATTGGGAGTTCTCAAAATGAATATGAAGCTCGTAAATATTCCACAATTGCGCTATACGTGTCGTATTAGGAAAATAACGTCGTAGTCATATAGCACCGCCATTCAACCTGGTGATCGTGAGGGTATGAAACTCATTGGTCAAATTTGCACTTTGTAATCGAACATTGGTTGGGCCTGTTTAAATCTTCACGTAGAATAATAATTTTTCGTTTCCCCTGAGTACTGGTTTGGAACTATTTTGTTATAAACATCACCAGCAATGTTTCCTTGTATTTAGCAGCCACGCGAAAGATTGCACATGGAACTTTGATTTTTAATCAGTATCGGTATACATAGTCTTGCACTGAGCCTTGTTTTTCACGTAAAAGAACGAACGCATTAGATTATTCTAAGGTGAACGGTTTTGGTGCCCCGTTGTGCCAAAAACAGTCTTTGTCGTATTTGTCCCGGACTGAACACGGCTTCCGATGTAAAGAGCAAATACACAACGCATTTTAGTACTTATCGGATCTGAATCCAACGTCTCCAGAGTCAAAGCGCAGAGCGCTGCCATTGCGCTGGCCCCGAACGTTCGCACATTATTCAATGCAATTCGAAATGCCTCTTCTCAAAACGTATATTTACAAAAGTAAACTGAAGGTCGGGATAGCGGGACCCACAGAAAGCCCCAAATTTTATCAACAGGTTACCAGCGGTAGAAGAAAAGTTAAACGAGTGTGCCCCACGTTACATGTGGACAGGAAGGAATGTCAGAAAAACAGGTGCACCCCATCTGCGTAGAGTTCTGACCCTGGGGAAGCTCTGGCATGTGCCACAAGTCTGCCTGTTATAGCATTTGGCTCCAAACGACGAATAAACTGAAGTTAAGAAAGAGATGCACACAGGGAATTTCCGTTCGAAGCCGTTCGAAGTAGTTTGGGCCAAACTGCGAGGAACCACAAGCGTAGAAACAGGTGAAAACACGGCGTAGCTGCAGGAAGTCTTAAGAATCACCGAGCATTCGCATTAAAAGAAATTTTGTTGCTTGACAGTAGCAGGTGTTTCTACCACGTAACTCGTTTCCCGTAACAAGGTAATGAACTGAACTTCTACGAACTGCGCTAGCCTCTGCTATGGCTTCTCACAGTAGAGTTTTTTTTTGTCTGATTCTGCAGGTTTGGCAACTGCTTATGTAATTATTTGGGTCTAGTTATCGGTGTTGTAGGCTTCAGCCAGTAATTTCTTCCGGGCTTCACAGAGAGTGAAGCCCGGAATTCTATCGCCTTATCTGGCAAAATAAAGGCAACACGCAGAAAATACAAGTTCAAATTGAAACTAACCCGTTGCAGTGGTTTGTGCTGTCATCTCGGAGGCAGAATGCGCCTGAGGCTGTGCCTCGTGTTCTCCCTCGTTCCGACGAGATCTAATTTAAGAGGAACCCTCTTTCGGGATGTGTCTGGAAGCAAGTTGTGTCTCCCAGAATTCTTCTTTTGCTTAGTTTTTGTTTTCTGCCGTCTTCCTGGGGCATCAAAACTGCAAATTGCATGCAGAAGTAATCTTATGATGTTATCAGTTCGTGAGATATATTGCTAACCATAATCCTGATTGTTTCATTACTAATGGGCAATTTTGATTTTGCTATTGAAATAATAAAAATCAATGTGTCAACATGTAGGCACTTGTGATAAGCTGTGAATGCAAATGCAGTTTTTTTTATATTTTAACGGCGCTGAGTGCTTATTCGGATTTTGGACTGCGAGTAACGTTGTCGACTTTCGCTTCCTGTTGTTTGCAAATTACTTGCGTGAGCGACCACATTTTGAGACTAACGAGGTTTGGCCCACCGACAATAGATGTTTCATATACCAGACCTGGCTCACTGGTAAACTTTCACCTCTAGAGGAGCTCCTCTGCGGGTGCAGAACGCTGTGTCTAGCAGGGCTAAGCGACATCCAGTAAATATGGGCGGGTAGCTTCTAGCGCAAGTGTTTGGTCTTGCGTTCGTAGTCTTAACCGTCTTGGCGCAGCGACTTTGGACCAAAGTAATTGTACGTCAAACTGCGGGTACTCCTTAACGTGCTTCTATACCACAAATTCTTACACTAGGCCTCATGTCGGGCAAATCCCGAAAAGCGTTGGTCAAAACACCTCTGCGGGTCCTGCAACGCACTTGTTTGGTTTAACGTGAGTTCGCCCAAACTTTGATGCTAACGTAGTACCAAGGAACGTCATACACTTACGACAAGCAGCGCGTGCCTGTTACGTATTTATACCCGAAAGCGTACTTCCAAACTGAATTTGAGGAAAGTCTAGGGGAAGCGTTGGTCAGTGCATTTCTGTAAGTACGGGCTACACTTCGGGCCAATGAGATTTCAGGAGAAGTTTTGCTGCTTAGGACACCGAACGCCGGTTTTTTTTCCATCAAACAGCGATGCATTGCTTTCTTATTTCAATAAGGAAATATCTTTCAATGAGAAGATATGTAACGTCAGCGTCCGACACCTAACATATAACAAGAAGTGTATGTGTAATAAGTAGCCTGGTGATACTTCCAAAAGTCAATGCGGGGTAAAGAGTACGAAAATGGAGAACGAGTAATGCCAGTAGTAGGAGAATTGATGTCGCAGAGAAACTAACGAATCCTGGCCCTAGCATTAAGGCCGCTTACCCTGCCCAAACACAACAAATCAAAGCACGAGTTTCGAATTCCTGACGAATGCATGTGCGTGGGCTGCCATGAAACCAACGCATCAGCAAAGACTACGCCGGCTGTGAGATGAAAAAGCGGAAAACTTGGAATGGCACGATCTAAAGATATAGCTTGTAAACACACTGTGGGAGAAGTTCTTTCAATAGATGGTAGGCGTCGTAACTCTGCGGCTTGATATTGAAAGAAAAAGAATAAGAAAAAGAATATACAAAACACACGAGAAATTAAGCCGTCTTTGAAGTGCCAGGGGCATTCTGTTAATGCTGAATTAGCCGCAAACTTGTGGACTAGTGCGCTGGATAATCTTTCTGGATATTACGGGATTACTGCACAGGTTTTTTGAAAGATTTCTTCATGGAAGTACAAGAAAATAGGATTATAAAATCCACTCTGTGCCTGATAATTTTTGTGGCGTTGATTGCGCACGTATGTGCTGTGCTGTTTCGAACAGTGGTAACAAAATCCTTGGTAAAAATGCGCTTATCCTCGGTGGAATACTGGTAAAGTTCAGATGCCGGGAAAGTTTTCAGCCGCTCATCACTGCTCACCTAGTACGGTAAAAAATGTTTTAACTACGTATTCTACAAAAAGTTGATGTTTTGATTGTGGGGTTTAACGCGCCAACACAACGCAGGCGATGAGGCGCGCCGTAGTGGAGGGATGCGGATTAATTTTGACCACCTGGGGATCTTTAACGTGCGCCGAAATCTCGTACACACGGGCGTTTTTGCTTTTCGCCTCCATCAGAAAAGCGGCCGCCGCGGCCGGTTCTACACAAAGTTGAGATACGTGCTTAGTAATTCGATTGAAGGCAATACATTCATGTTGAGCTCGTACAAATGTTATATACCCCTGAGACAAATAAAAGAGGTGGACCACAAAACAATTACCACGCTTTCGCTCGGTGAATTAGAGATTAGTGTTAGAGCAGGGGGCTCTCCCTTTGTGATTCTTTGTTAGCATTTGTTTACCAAGCTTAAAGCTTCAATAATGGGAATAGGGAATGAGCAAAACCATTCACTCGGGGCGCAAACTACTGGCGCAACCACAAGCTACCACTTTTTAAATATGAAACTGGTTTTGTGGTTTTTTTTATGAGAGCAAAAAAAAAAAACTAACTAAAGACGGCGCAGCAAGGCACAGCAAGGCAAATTGCGAAACGTACAGAGATCGATGTAGTGCTGTTCCAGGTATAGGCAGAAAGGAAACACAAAATAAATATCCGCGTTCTCTCACCAGATGGCGAGTGATCAGTGGAAAGGCGGGAAATTAGAATTGAACTTAACCAACAGCTATTGAATTGACCGTAAGAGACGCTACAAGGGAGACGAAGAGCGTGAGGCGAGGAATCGGAGAGCTGAGAAAGAGTTGCGTGGCAGGAGTGGGAGAATACGATTTTCTAACGACATATGAAGTGAAGCAAGCAGATTTTTGTCACGTGGCAACGTATAATTTGTGTTCATGCGTGACTGTCACAACAACAAACAAATATCTTCCTAATTAGGACAGGGCATTAGATAAAACGCCCGCGTGCCTCCGGGCGTCCAGCGTCTGCACATGCCCCTACTTGTGTACACGCATTTTTTGTGCCTACAGCCTTACTTTATAGCACGCCGTAACACAAATTTGGTTTGGCTGGCATCACGTATAAATGAATTTAAATAACAAAAGCCATAACAAACGCTCGTAGCAAAAATTAAGGAAAGCTCTGAGGCAGATTTATTGTATGGCGGAATCCAGCCTCATTTCGGTCATTTTCTTCATTCACTGGAAGAAGATAATATTGTACTACATATCTACGTAGTACTCCCTAATACTTGCAATACTTGGTAGAGCCGAAAAAAGTTTGTCTATACACAGCTTTTATACTTCCAGCATTATCCTGCCTCGCCCGAGCGGGGTTTCAAGAAAAGCGGCTTTCAGAAGTCTTAGCCCACCCTTTTGTCTCCAACATCTTTAAAAGAGTATGTTGCGGCAGTTTTCAGGTAAAACCAGTGGAAGTTGAAAGCGCAGTTAAAAGCAAGCTTCTTAGCCATTGTACTTGTACATCGGACTTGTATCTAGTATTACAAGTACATAGTACTTCTGGTACTTGTACAAGTACCGTATGCAGAACCGTACAAGTACCTGGTAGTTGTACGGTTCTGCATCGGACTTCAGATAACTTCCTGCGCATAGGAGTCTGGTCCAATATACCTCTGTGGCTATGTTCCATTGTTTGTATGTTACACTGCGGGCTTCAAACTACGCAAAGAGGCTTCCTTATCCAGCACACATTTTTTGTTCTTTACCACACTGAGGCACGGGCTAATGATTTTATTTATTTATTTATTTATTTATTTATTTATTTATTTATTTATTTATTTATTTATTTATTTATTTATTTATTGTGCAAAAGGAAATCTTTTATAGGCTTTTTTATAAAGCACTCCTCTAGGCGTCACTGGACATGCAAGGGCTTAGCAGCGCGACTTCGTTTCTTGCGGTTGACGTTTCTTGCATATTCACATCATTTATTTTAATTTTTGATTCACAAATTTCTTACACTTCCTAACTGACGGAAGTGATTGAATTGATCCACCAGAAATGGTAATCTAAGAAACTAGCCAATTCACGCCTACTTTGGTACAGCGTCATCAACGCGTTCCACAGGCAAAATGTCAACGCAATCGATTGTGGAGTGAAAACAGAACGCATTATACTTCTTCCGAAAAGTGGTAAAGAGTGCTTAAATTTAAAACCTAACCAAGACGCCAAGTTTAGAGATGTTCTTACATCCTGCATCTACGTGAGGACAAGAGTGTCGTTTCCCGTATGTATTGCCTGCAGCACTGAAATAAGTGCTGTCAGGCATCCTGTTCGGCCTCGAGGCAGTCGTAAACACTTTTGCGAAACAATATATTTATAAACGGCCTGAGACCACATGTCATTTTTGTTTACAGAAGAAAATGTCAGTATTGCACGCTTTCTGCTCACTGCTTAACGGATGCCGTCTAAGTCAAAACGACAGCCATCCATTCTCATTCCGGGGGGCTTTTGCTCCCGACTCGAACAATCCCTAGCTTCAATCCTTCGCGAGAAAAAAACAAGGTTTTTCAGCTTGTCTCTGCCAGAATCTGGCTTACAAAACAATAGGGGCGTGCAGTACACGGGATATTAGGCGCCCCGTGAAAAACCGCTTGACATTCGCAAAAGACCGCATGTAACAGCCACCAAGGCAACTGGGCGCGTAGTGTTAGAAAAGGCGTGTGGTCAGCATCATGGACGCCGGAGACACATGGGGCCGTCGACGCTTCGCCGAGCCTTCCGTCTGTAAATGCTTGGTGGGGCCACGTCGGATGTGCGTTCTCGGTTCGCAGTTCTATTTTAAGAAGAAACGTCTAATTTCCGCCTCCTCAAATCCCTACGCTGTGGGCTAGTGGGCTGACAGCTTTTCCAGATGTCTTCAACCATTTTCAGGCTGGTTTTGTGTTCTATGCTTCTCACGGCATTGTTTCCTATATGTAGAAAAATGAGCACTAGGGGTAGTGGGCATGATTCTTCACTCCTGCAGTATCAGAGGTAAATAGTACAGGCAGCCGCCATGGTTCTCTTGCAAGGGTTGTCTGCCGTGAGATTCTCACTATGGACTAACCTTCGGTGTTGCTTTCTTCTTCACCCTCGTTTTTTTCTTTTCGATGGCGGTGGCAGACACGTGGGTGTTCATGTGTTCCGGTTTTGGTAGAGCGATTTTGCCCTGGAGGAAGTGAGGTTGATTTATTGATTGCTTGATTGAAACTTATTTAGGTTTTGCACAGCAACATAAGCAAAAACAGTGTTGGACCCAAAAGCCAAAGGGTAGTTTAGGATCCACAAGCAAAATACAAAACACTGTGGTCGCAGTAAATCGTAGCTTTCTAATTATAATGTTCAACAAACATCCAGTATATATTACATCTACATAGACACACACATATATATATATATATATATATATATATATATATATATATATATATATATATATACGCACAAAGTAGAAGTACGCTCTTCGGAGACTTTATTTCCAACGTTTCGACCTGAGTCAGGTCTTCCTCAGGAATGAAGGTAAAATCGTACGGACTCAGAGTGGGGGCGGCGCCCCGAAACACAAGCCACATGGGAAACAAACACACAAACGACCACACACAGCATACAGAGCTTATTCTGCCAAAGGCAGGCGAAAAAGAGCCTTCAAAAAAAAAAAAGGCGAAAGGAAGAGGGAGGAACAAGGTGGCAAGGAGGAGGCAAGAAAGAGGCAAGGAGGAACACACTGCATGAACGCGGGTTGTGGGGATAACAGAAAATGCGACGAGTTCACGGGTGGCGAAAGGCCCAAAAACATCCGGTGTCTCCGGGAGGGAAAAACTACAAAGCACACGCCGCCACGAGCAGTGAGTTTACATGCGCGTCACCGGTAACAAGGATTAACTACTGACCGTCTTCAGCGGCATGGTCAAGAATGCAAGCGGGGCCAATTGCTGCATCTGAAGCGCAGGCAGCCTCCACGACTTTGAGGGGTCCCACAAAAGCCAATGGGGGAGCCCATTTGAGGCGTCCCCTTCTCCGCCTAAGCCTCCATTTGTACACGGCGTCGCGTCGTGTCGCGCCAGGTCAATGTACGGCCTGTTAACTGTTAGTACTCGGCTGTCGCCGGCACGCGTGGAGCCCTGGGCCCAATTCACGAAAATATGGCTGAGCGCGGCCATTTAAAAAAAAATGAAAACAAGAAGAGAGAGGCGACCGTCGGTATGTGCCGTGCCTCTGGGGCAACCAAAAAAAAGAAAAAGAAAAAGAGGGAAACAATGAAAAAGAGAAACAAAGCAAAACATGAGTGGAAAGACAGGAAGGACGCGTGCACTCCGTGAACACCAGCATTGGGGATCACAATGTGATTACAAAACACCCGAGGCATAAGCCACAACAGGCACCAAAATAAAATACTTCTTACACGCTCAGTTGGAACTAAAAGCTTCAACATTGCGTTTCACATTTCTCAAGGATAAAATGGGTATGACATATGGTGACATAAACAGGCAATGGGTACCATCTGGTTATTAATGAGACATGTTATGCTTGCTGAGCGTTGAGACAAGGAAATGAGAGAAAAAAATATAAAAATAAAAATAGCGGGGACGGGAAGGGAAGTGTTGGTAGGGGGTCGGGAGCGGACGAGATAATTGTAGTGACTGCGGAACATAATGGTAGGTTGTTGGTGTTACAATGTACAACCTCACACTTGGAGCAACAGGCTGCCCGTAAACATCAGACCGTGCAATGCCCTGCGCGGGAAGGGCCGATAGCAAAAGGACAACAAAACTACAAGGTCTCGTATGACCCGGGGTCACTATGCTTCAATGGTCATGCAGCGTACGAATTACAGTCATAGTCCCAGGACTCTCATTAAGACCCCCCTTCAGGGTATTAAATTTGTAGATTAAGTAAGACTCACATTGTTCTCGCTCCCTACAGCTAGAAAAACTGCTCTGTAGAAGCGTGACTTTAATGTCATCGAAAGAGTGATTTTGCATCGCTAGGTGTCTGGACAAGGGAAGGTTTGGGAGTGCCTTGGTGTGATAGCGGTGATTGTTAAACCGCATTCAAAAAGGTCCATCCGTCTGTCCTATGTACTGCATATTACATTCGCCACACTCCAATAGGTAAACCAAATTTGACGAGTCACAATCGAATGACCCACGTATAGAATATCGGAAGTCCGAATGTGTGCTAATTGCCACCCTCGCGGTCTGCACGTGTTTACACACCAAACATCTGTTTTTGCCACATGGTCGGCAGCCTAATTGCTGGGCGTCCCTGTCTTTGGCGTGGACAAGATAGTCCCCTATGCTTTTTGCGCGCCTGTATATTACACGCGGAGGATCACTGAAAATTTGGGAAAGTCGTTCGCTCTGCTGAAGAATGTTAAAGTGCTTTTTTAAAATTTTATTCACGTTCGGTGGGCTACTAGTAAAAGTTAAGACCAAATTAGCGCGGGAATTATTCTCATCATTCACGTGCGACCCCTGTAGCAGTGTGTTACGATTTAAACTTGCCGCCCTAGAAATGGCATCGTCAACAAGGGCCGGCGGGTAACGCTGTTTGACGAGGACGCCCCGCATTCGGCTGGCGTTCGAACGAAAGTCTTCATCCCTGGAGCAAATTCTTCTAAATCTATGTGCCTGGGAATAAGGGATAGCCGTTCTGCAATGGCGTGGGTGGCAGCTGTTGAAGTGCAGGTACTGTTGGCGGTCTGTAGGTTTCCTGTACACACTCGTCTCCAGTGACCCCGCCCGCACATGAACCTGAACGTCCAAGAAACTAATTTCGGTGCGGGAGTACTCGTATGTGAATGAGATATTAGGATGAACTGTGTTGAATTCTTCTATAAAGGCAATAAGTCGTTGCTCAGTGTCTGTCCAGATCATGAAAATGTCGTCAAGCTATCGCTTGTACAGTGCAGGTGAACTGTCTGAAGTAGAGAGGAATTTGGTTTCAATATTGTGCATGAATATGGTGGCATAATTAGGGGCCATTTTTGTTCCCATCGCAGTGCCACTTGTTTGGAGAAAGTATTTGTTTTCAAATTCAAAACTGTTGAGTTCTAATACGAGACGCGTTAATGCCTCAACAACCCTCGGGCTGGGAGAGTCTTCTTCGCGGTGTTCGTTGTACGACTGAATGAGGGCACTGATGCCATCGCTGTGCGGAATGTTGGTATAAAGGGAGGTCACGTCCAATGTTACGAGAAATGCACCGTCCGGCAGAACCATTCCCTCGATTTCTTGGAGAAAATGGTTAGTGTCCCGTAAGTATGATGGAAATTGAGGGGGTATATCGCGAATGAGGTAATCTAAATAACCTGAAATTGGCTCTGTGATGGTGCCTATTCCCGATATAATTGGGCGGCCGGGATTTCCAATTTTGTGTAATTTTGGAAGCATGTAAAAGCGGCCAACCACTGGGTGGGCCGATGTTAGTGCCCTGGCAAGTTTTCTATCAATTTCTCGGGCCCCCACAAGTTGCTCCAGCACGTTATTTACAATTTTTTGGTGTTCTTTAGTAGGGTCTGATAGAAGGGGCTTATAGAATTTCCGGTCGCCTAATTGCCGATCCCCTTTTTTGACGTAATCATTCCGGTCGAGAATAACAATCCCCCCTCCCTTGTCAGCTGGTTTGATTACAATGTCCTGTCGGTTACTCAATGCATTGAGAGCATCCTGTTCGTTTTTTGTGATGTTGTGATCACGGGTTCGGCGTGATTGGTATGCTTGGAAAACGTCTCTCTGGACGGCACGAATATACAAGTCTAGATTTTCCTCCCTTTGTGCACTGGGGGTCCAGTGGTGCTTGGCGACGAAAGAAGGTTTGGCGTTCTCCCCATCACTTCTATCGAAGAAGTACTCTCGTAAACGCAGAGTACGGGCAAAATTATCTAAATCTTTCAGGAGTGTTAATTCTGAGTACTTCCCGTTGCTCGGGCAAAATGTATATATATATATATATATATATATATATATATATATATATATATATATATATATATATATATATATATATATATATATATATATATATATATATCAACACAAAAGTCTTTTTCGACCACGTCGAAACAAGAATGCGTTTATTAACGTTTCAATCGAGGGACCAGCCTTCGTCAGATTACAGTGATGGCATTTGTGGTGCAGCTTATATATGTTTCGAAACTACAAATTATCAGCAAAAACAGCTCCGGCAGTTGAATGGGGTAACGAAAGAAACGGAAAGAGGCAAAAACAAGATACACTCGCTTGAATAAAGCATTAACTAAACGCTATGGTGCCTAGCCTTATCAACAAAGGCTTTCTGCACGATGTCCATGCTTATACAAAAGCAAGGCTATATTTGCAAGGTTGGTTATAAAAATAGCAAGAACACGAGCAAGGACCCAAAACAGCGATAACGCGAGCAATTTTCTATGAATATCCAGTGCAACAGAAGCACGCAATGTTATCACATTACTGCAGATTCAGGCAGCTTAATTTCCCTGGACTTTCTTTTAAACCAGATGCTAAGGTGTTACATTTGTAAATTAGGAATGACTTGCGAACTTCTCTGTCTTGGTGGGTGCGAACACCAGACTGAAGGATAATGGCTTTTATATGGTCAAAGGAAAAGTTCGCGAGCCATTCCTAATTTAGAAATGTAACACCTTCGCATCTGATTTAAAAGAAAGTCCGGGGCAATTAAGCTGCTTGAATCTGCAGTAATGTGATAACAGTGTGTTCTGCTGTTGCACTGGATATTCATAGCCAATTGTTCGCGTTATCGCTGTTTTGGGCCCTTGTTCATGTTTTTGGTATTTTTAAAGCTTTGCTTTTGTATAGGCATGGAAATCATGCAGAAAGCCTTTGTTGATAATGCTGGGCACCATAGCGTCTAGTTTACGCTTTAGACAAGCGCCTGTATCTCGGGTTTGCCTCTTTCCTTTCCTGCCCTTACCCCATTCAACTGCTGTAGCTGTTTTTGCTGACAATTTGTAGTTTCGAAACATGTGTAAGCTGTACGACAAATGCCATCACCGTAATCTCACCAATGCCGGTCCTTCGGCCGAAACGTTATTAAACCCATTCTTGTTTCACCGTTGTCAAGAAAAGGCTTTTGTGTGGACATATTTATATATATATAGATATATATATCGACAGAGAAAGAGAGAGAGAGAGAGGGAGAGAGAGAGGGAACAATAAAACTTCGCAGATGGTAAGAACACAAGAAAGAAAACTTCGTACAAGGTACAGACCACGATTGTTGCCAACGTTTCAGCAACGAGACATGCATTCGTCAGGGTTATGTCGGGCTATGCCTGTGGTACAACAACAAAAAGGGTTGTTCCACCACGGGCATATTCCGAGTGTATGCAGGCTCCCCCTTACAGTTTCACCCAAAGCTATATAAGAAGTGCGTTCGAAATGTTTGTAACAGCAAAAATCATGTTAATGTACTCTGAGGAAGGCAAGTTCATTGTCGCTACGTAGGTAAACGTTCTTGGTTATTGTTCTTGCGGTGTAATCCAACCCTAATAGTATTTCTGCACGCTTTGTGAGTTCTATTGGATGTTTGTTGAACATTACAATGGATCCGGTGCTATCTGTGCGACTGTATCTGCTTCACTTTATGGGGCATTTATGTTTTCCGCGACTGCATCCGACGCTTGAGCATGGTAGCCAGCGCCACTCTGACAACACGGGGACAACGGGACCTCCTTTTCAACGCGTTCGGGCGTGACTCGAACGTCTGCAGCTTGTAATGAGCAGTCAACTGGCGGGAAACCCGCTTATACTACGTCTCGAGATCCATGCTGCGAGAACCGAGGCCCTCGCTATACGTCCGCAGAATGATGTTAGAAATAAGGGGCTTGTTGGGAAAATACTGAAAGGCCGGCAGTCTTCAATGATAAAAACTTAAAAAAAAAATAAAAACTTAAAAAAAAATAAAAACTTTGGACGCGAAATTGTTACCTGCTAGTTGGGCAAAAGCCCGCACCCGGCTGGCGTCCACCGAATGCGCTTCACCAGGATATAGTCCGCAAGAAACCGTTCACAGCAGTTACAATGCGTTAACGCGTTCTATAGCGTTCCACATGTTTTATAGCACGCGTACATCATAAAGAATAAAAAAAAGGCTATTCGGTTAGTCCTACCAAACCACGGCCAGAAAACTAGGAACAATAAAAAACCTTTGCCACGCGCTCTTTCAGATAGTGCATCAAAAAAGTATCAGGAACAAAAACTCGGCAAGCTGTCAATTCCCATTAGTTTACCAGGCGTTTCATTGCACGAGTACATAAAAAGACAGAAAAACGAGCCTGTAGTCTTGGTTGGGCTTCAGCTTCCGGTGGAGGCAGTGTCGCGGCAGCATGAACAGTGATTCTGGAAAAAGTAGCTGCAGTGAGTGTGATGTGGAAGTTGTACGCTCAGCGACAGTTGACATCATCAGAACGCTTGTCAGCGAAACCCTTTCGAAAAAAAAAACATATTCTGAAAGATCCTATGCAACTTCTTGCATCAAATTTTCTGAGAAGATGGTGTACGCCACGGTATTTATTATGTTCTGCTGAGCAGGACCAGTAGAAGCATGGTCTTTTCACCAGCTTCCCATCGCCTGGTTTGGGGGGCAGTGGCTCAAAAACATTTTTCAAAGATAACGGGTATTCCCAGCGCAGGAATTGAGTCAGCATTCTTGTCAACTTTGCTACTGGTTGGGCTCGTGAGCCACTTCTAGGAAGCTCGTACAGCAGTGGCTGCAGCTGTCGGGAAAACACCGCCGCCGTTGAAGAGGTTGTCGTCGATTGGTGCTCCCTTCAATAAAAGAAAAACATTGTTTTCGCGCAACAATGACGGCGCTTCGACGCAGGGAATGGCCCTGTTGAATCTGCTTTATACACACTTTTTAAAAAAGGTCGGGGCATTCACTAATGGAACACTAACATGTTACTTGTCAAAGTATACACTAGGTACTTAGTAACTGGAGGTAGTAAATTTAGTGCTAGTCAGGGTTACAAACTGAGGCAGGCAGTAAGTACCACTACCTCCCCTGGTAAGGTCCTAGCGATAACGCTCTTCTGAGCTACATGCGTTTACTAACTGGTCATGCATAACCTAGTCACAAGCACGACCTTAATCTAGTGCTTACTACTTCCTACACTCAGTAAATTTTCTAACCAGAACCTAGTGGCAGAGCCTACGTCCAAAACCGACGGGCAGTTAGGTTCGTAAGGAGTTTGTAATTACGGGCGTTACTACCTTTTACGACGTTTTTTTATTAGGAGTGCAAGTTTAAGCCTTCTCTGGGAACGTTTTCACGCAGATCTATCAACAAGCTTCACGTAAAAAAGCTTCGCAGCGTTAAGCGAGAGTCGATATAGTTTCCGAATGTTTAAATCTCACGGGAATGAATGAAAAGTCGGGAAGTAATATATAGTAGTAGTGTAGTTTACTAGTATACGTTTAAGCGTGCGCAGCTAAGAAACAGGACTAGACTGAACCGCATATTTTCTGTGCTGGCCGGCGATATAAGTAATGATCGGTATTCGGTATTGACTAGAACGACCGCTACATTTTATGCAAGGAGACGCAGGTTGCACCTCGAGCGAAGCGAAGGTGGCGAATTTGGGGTTTACATGTAGCACTACCTGATGAAGCCCGCTGTCCCTAAGCAACAATTTTTAAATGCGAAGCATCTCATGCTCGGGGCTGTTTCCCTCCCTCACTCATTGTCGTTGTCGTTGTCCGCCGTCCGCACTCTACTGCGCATGCGCGTCTCTTCAGCCCCGTCAACTTTTGGGCTGACCTCAGGGCTGTGGACTATAAAAAGAAATAGTTTGGCGGCGCCCGGTTTCGATCCCACGACTCTCTGTCCGCAACGGGAGGTATGTGGCGCTCTTTCCACTGCGCTAAAAGACGTGACGGGAGCATGTGCTACGAACGAGCCTTATGGCCTTCACTGATTCAAACTACGTCAAGAAGCTACTGATACAACGAAGGCACGCCAAGCTGAGCGTCAACGGAAACGACGAACTGAAAACTAGTGGGAACTTCAGTCGACCCCATGGCTGCTTCGCATACTACTCAGGGTTCCCCTACGGGAATATGGTGCAATTTTTTCGTTCAGCACGATGACTTTCATTGTCGTCGGCTGCTAAGAGGAGGTCTAAAATCGGCATTTTTTTGCACAGCAAAAACCACCGTGAAAAAAGGCATCTTTAGCACACAAAAATGTTTCTCCAATCCACGGTGTGAATGTGGTTGGACCCCGAAACTGTAAATGACACCCACCACAATTACCCATGCCGCATCCCGTGTATTCTCACACGTGGCATTTCGTCTACCCAGCCCACCCCGACTCCTGGCTGTCTGCCCTTGCGCACTCGGACGCTCCGTCCGAGTACCGCCTGGTCGACAGGGCTCGGCCCCACAGAGCTGCGCTTCCGCGACTCAACCGTCCCTAATCCTGACCAGAAATAAAACGTGTTTCTCTCTATATATAAAGAGTGCAGCCAGGGACAAGTAAAATGGACTTAACTATTACTGCACAACGACATTCATGATGATGATGATGGCGATGTATTCAAAGATCTGGCACGTATCCAGATGGGGGATTGGCCAGGGGTTAATCGGTAGTTAAATACGTGGGGACTTCAAAATACTAAATTATTTCCGGAAAGAGGCTGTAAAAGGAAACTTAGTTATGAATAAAACCCGAATTACCCATTAATTAGCACCCTTCACAATTCGAACTACTTAAAGCACAAAGAAAATTTTGAATGGAATTTTATATATCCATTTTTGCAAACTCCAAAGTTGATGCGCCAATAGATAATATAAGTGGAATCAAAAAACTCTACCCTGAACTCTCAACTGGCCCCTTCAAAAGCAGTTGTCTAGCTGTTGAGAAACGGCGGCAGTCGAGAAAAATATGTTCGATTGCTTCAGGGACCTGGCACCGCACACATAGTTCTGTAGGGGAAAGTCCTGATTTGAACAGATAGAAATTGGGCCTTAGAATGCTGCAGCGCAGCTCGGTGAAGGTCCCCTCGCATTGCCGAGAACCAGAAAAATGAACATACCACTTGAACTTTAAAAGTTGGCACTCTCCAAATGATAAAAGTCAGTCTGAACGAGTAGCGTCTAAATGCCAAAATCGCCTTAATGTTGAAGATGAAAATAGAGCCAGATTAGAAATTCCGAACTGAATGGGAGCTGTGACAGTGAGATTAGTTAAATGGTCCGCTAGCTTGTTGCCCCTGATGTCCGTATGGCCAGGGACCCAAGACAAGCGTACCTCCTTCACGTGCCTAGGAACAAAAAACAATAGTGTGCATTAGAATGGAGAGCCGGAAGAGGAAGTTAATGCCGATATAACTGCCATCGAATCGGATAATATGATGATTTTTGATACATGCTGCGGTACTTTGCATAAAGCGAGACCTATTGCTGAAAATTGGGCCATTAAAATGGGTGTGTTATCCGGGATTCCTAGCAAATACCTCAAATCTAGAGATTGTGAAAAAATACGAATTCAAAACTGCTTTATTTTCTTCTTCTGGCTGTTCTTCTGGCTTCTTTACTTTCGGCGGTGTACCCAATTAAAGTAGCCTGGAATGAACTGCTGCTACACCAGTCTCCCTGTTTAGGTGACGTCCGTACGTGATTTCTATCACTGGGAGTATCATACGCAACCGTAATCTTCATCGCCGTGGCAGTCCTCCTGGGTAGGTATGTGCCTGCTGGCGTGCTTCCAAACGCTTCGCTGCAGGGCGCGCCGACGTGAGAGAGACAGAGACAAAACTTTTTTATTGAACTAAGGTGGAGTGGTCCCTCATTTCACGTAACCATGTGCCGTCCCTGCTCGACTGGCCCTCTCGACCAGCAGAAGTTGATCTTGAGGGTGGAAGCTGGACAGCAGTATCTCCCACTGCTCCGGGGTCGGGGAAAGAAAAGGGGCTGGCAGGTCTGGGTTCTTGACACACTCCCATATTATGTGCCGTAGACATGTGTGGTGTCATTGCGCCCACTATTATTTTGAGCTACCTGAAAACCAGAAAAATACTAAAAGGGGCCCGTGGTCTGGGCAGTGGGTACTGGTGCTGCCCGCCTGGTTTGGAGCCCAGCGGGTGTATTTTTTATTTTATTTTTTATTCAGACTTTTTTTCAACACAATTCTCCGTGGTTTTTTATCAATAATGGAGGTTTCGTAATTTTTAGGTCGCTTTCGGTTCGAGGCATAGCCTGTGACCGCATCTAATTACCGTTCTGCGTCACGAGAACAGATATGTCACGTGGGGCGCTTTGAAGCGAAGCGTTTTGAGTGAACGTGGTGACGGCACACGTGATTTCTATGCTGCTGGGTTCCACTAAGGGTAGCATACGCAACCATAATCTTTACCGATATGGTCAGTCCCCCTCGGGTAGGTATGTGGCAGCCTTCTTAATGATGATAGTTTGTTGCTGACATCGCAACAAAAATTTGCTTGGGTGCTTTGCAACCCAAGCAAATTAAAATTCACGAGATGCTTGCACAAATCCCGCACAACTTTTCAGAGTGGAGTTTGTCTATCAGGCTTTCCTGCTTCGGCGTAAAAATGTAATCAATGCACTAAATGCTGTAAATGATTACTATATTCTTTGCAGTACGCAATTGTATTAGACATACCGGTTAAATTAGGATATCTTGTAATGATTGTTGCTACGGCACAGTTCCTGGACTCATGATAATAATAGTGGTGTCGACAACAGCAGCCAGACACCCCGTATAACAGACAGCGCTGTAAAATGGGTGCCCTGTGTAGCTTCCTGATACTTCGAGGCAAAAAAAAAGCATTTTACACTCGTCCCTGGTCAAAGCTTTTTCTCTAAGGGTATACGTGCAGTTCGAAGGGGCTGGGGGTTGAGCCAGTTGGTTAATATTCATTTTTCTTATTATGCGGGAAAAAAAATGAAACACAAAAGAGAACTGCCTGTTTCCCCCTTTTTTGTGTCGTTTGTTTCTTGCGCTTATTCATAATGGCGGGTATAAATCATTTATTGAAAGACGCCGCTAGGTTCAATAAAATGGTTTGAATGACATCTTTACGAACAAGACGTAGAGCTCCGGGTATCTTTTTATCGCTAATTTAACATTTAGCTCAGCAGCAAAACTTAACAGCCAAGTCTTGTGGCGAATGCGCTAGGAGGTCTCAACTGCGCGTCGATAAACTGAATAGGTGCCCCGAGAAAAAATAAATTTGGCTCCAAAATGCTCACGTCGGATAAGGCCACCACATCGTGTTCTGAAGCCCTTACTTCCTGAAAGTGACACTTCCTCTGGAGATATGCTGAACAGACATGGTGCATCATTTTATATATTTTAAGCCTTCCAAAAATTCCTGAAAAGTTCTAAACATCCTAAAAACATTCTAAAGCAATCGGCATTCCTCTGTGCGCGCATCTTGGTTTTGACGGAAAAAGAAACCAGACCCAGTAAGCGATTGCACTTGGTGTAAAAACATTCGTTATTCCTAAAGCCAGGAAGTTTGGCATCGTAGCCAAGAGATGAGCCAGAAAACTTATTGGAAATTTGTCGCAAAATTTCTGACTGTTGGAAAAACCAAGAGGTAAAAGAGTACTCTGCGTTCGCCAAATTTCTCAGCGACTGCATTTTACTAGCAAAAAACGGACACGGACGAAGAAGTAACAGGCCACTCCTGTGTACTGTTAGTGTCCTGTGAACTTCTTCTCAGTCTGCGTCTGTTTTTTGCTAGTAAAATGCAGTCAGATCACCAACTAGCCCACCTTTGTGTCTTACCTGTAACACTTTTTCAGAGAAGCGTCCGTAAACGAAGTAACTTGTGTGCGTCAAAATCAGGTAAATTTGTCTGAGGAAATTGAACCAATAGCCCTCAGAATCACAAAGATCTATGCGTACCCAACACGACGGTGTGTCCACAGCTGTAGTTCAATACACGTATATTTAGTGAATGCGTTGTGATGTTTGACTTAGAAACATGTTTCTGGCACGTATTTAGGCCTACAGAAGTATTTTACCGTGCTAATTACAGAAGAAGCAAACAGGGTAGTAACAAAGCCTGTTTCCTTCAATAGCGTGTAATTAGCGTTAGCAAGGGTGATTGGGTAATCATTCCAGGTATATTAACGAAAAAAGAAGAAGCACTGAGAAAAGAATGATGGTAATGGTGAAGATGATTATTATTATTGTGATGATCATCATGAAAAGTCCAACTCCAACATTCAACGCTTGATGTTCCACTCAATAGATAGAAGGTGGCGCCACTTTACGCGCCCCACCAAAATTGTCTCTTGAAGGTGCCCGCTACCTTCCACTGGTCCAATGTTCATCAAACATTTGTGTGAGAGAAAATTGTCTTTAATTGCACTAGTAAGGTTACCCCGGCAAATGCGCTTAGCTAGCTACAGCAGATATATAAAAAAATGAAATTCATGAAATGATGATGATGACTATAATGACCATGATGCGCTCACTTACGAAGCCTTATTTAGTGAGTCTGATCAAGTCCTACACTTGAAAGAACTGTCAATAGAGCTTTTGTTCCTCGTAATGCTCGTTTAGAGCTAGATTAGGGGCCTAACACATCACTTAGTGGTACTCTACTGGGTCGCTTCATTACCTTAAATGAAAGCTGGAGTGAATCTGAGCGTACTGTTGTCGAATTTATGCGGTCTGGTGCTTACGGCGATGAACTCGACACCATCTACTTCCGCAGATGCTGCGGAGTGTGGCCTTCCACGTGAATTCATTGCCAAAGAGCAACGGGAGCCGCGCAATACGACGAAGTGCCGACGATATTTCGTTTCAAGATAGGTGCAAACCCGACAGTTCCGCCGCAATGCATAGCGTTAATTAAACGTGTTGACGAGTCACGCCGCGGATTTACACTGATCTAAAGAATACAAAGCTTCTTTATTTAGAAATATTAATCCGCAGAATTTAGCTAAGAGAATATTTTACAAGAACAAAATAATGGGTCGTAGAAAAGAACATTGATACCGCTGGAGCTCGAAGCTGGCACGTTTGTTACAAACCCCAGGATAACGCCCCTAGGCTACTGAGTCTTTTTTTCTTCATTGCAATAGAGAATACGGTCAAAGATGACAGTACGAGGACACTACATACAAAGTCAATCACGCAAAAATTACACTGCGGTTAGGAAAAACACACATACATCACAATTAAGGCGAACACGCCCAAGCGTTCAATGAAGAGAACCAGAGAACCGCGAATCAAGCTTATCACTTGCATAAAGGAATAGAAGGAGGGTTCCAAGCGAACCGGCAGGTGTGGCTGGGTACGCACAGGAAATGCTTGGCTTGTACCAACAAGGAAATCTCCCAATTGAGTGCCGAAGAACCACGATAGCGGCGCAATACAACGAAGAGAGCTAACTCACCTTTCGTTTCAGCAATCGAGAGGGAAAGATTGAGTAAACATTTATTTCGCAACCCACGTCCGCATTAGCAATCCGTAAGGTTAAGATCGAGTGATCTCCCTCCTCCTGGTGAGCAGGAGGTCAAGAATGGTAACCAAGAAGGCTAACCAAGAAGGGTAACCTTCTTGGGTAACCAAGAAGGGCAAGGGTGGTCAAGAAGGACCACCAAGGCCTCTCAGGTGGAGATGTGGTGGGGCAGTGAGCGACGTAGCGGTGTGTGGATCATTTGTAGGGTATGCAGCAGCACATAGCGACCTGTTCAGTCGCAATCTAGAAGTAATACTGTCTGTGCCACTACGTTGTCTCAGAACTGCTCAGGTTTTCTTTTTACAGTCATGTGCTCATAATGCACGCGAGTACACATATTTTGCATTAGATTCCCTTCAGGGTTGCCACGTCCTCAGACGGAGGAGTAGCTGGGAAATTGCTGAAAGTAGCCACAACAGTCGCCACCTTAAAGTGAATGTTTGAAAAGCAGCCAGAAAAGTTGCTGGTTTCAACAAGGCGATGCTAGTAAGTACTTTTGATTACCTTCTGCAAAAAATGCAGAAATTACGAAAAATAAAATATCGTTTAACAAATTTCTCTCGTTTGCTGTGGTGCGAGAAATAAGCTGCGTTTGACTACTGTCTACAAAAAACCTAACTGTGCAAGTTTAGATAAAGCATTCAAACGAAAACAAGCACTTAAAACGGACGCTCGTTGCACACATTCTTTTGCCACTTCGGCTGCCTTTTTACGTTCTCGCGCCTACTATACCTTGTCACACTTCCCGCCACTCTGTATAAAATATCATGCTCTCGTAAATTACTCCAACGGGGTTCCTTGAAGGCTTTGACGATATGGGTATGACACCAGGTGTCGGTTATTAAAAAGAGCAGCGTAAATTTCGATTTCCCCCGGTATGTAGCGCTGTACGGTGATGTGTTTGAGTGGCTGATTCATCTTGACTTTGCCAGACCGCGTTCATCTGCCTGAAAGTTTGTTCTGCTCCATTTGCTCAGTTTGTCTCGACATCTGATGTGCACTGAAAGGTCACAGGAACGGAATTATATGAAATCACCAATGCTCAAAGGAGCCAGAAATTAGCGATGTTGCCACACTCAAATTCCGTTGCCACGAGGCTCGACAAGTAGCTAGTTAGGTGGCAAATTGCCAAACCTGGCAACCCTGATTCCTTTAGCTAGTTCGCAAGTGAAGTGTTAAAACCTAATATTATGTCAATGAATGAAAACAGCCCGATGGACGGTACCCAAGAAACAAGAGACACTGCCATTGTGAAGCTGTTTGCCTCTTTTATTAAGGACCGTTGTCGCTCTTGGGGTACCGAAACGTAAAACGAGTTGGTCTGTCTGTCTGTCTGTCTGTCTGTCTGTCTGTCTGTCTGTCTGTCTGTCTGTCTGTCTGTCTGTCTGTCTGTCTGTCTGTCTGTCTGTCTGTCGGGCCGCCCATCAGTCCCTCGACTAAGCTGCCCGGCGAAAAGTTAAAATAAATTTTTGAGTGAAACGTTTTTAGGGAAAAACATTCAATCTATTTAATCTGCAAATATGCTCCGTACTTGTTCATATTCTTCCTCAAAAAAGTACCGTTAGGTTTATTCGAGGAAGTACGTCAATATACATCTGGGGTTTGCAGTGGTATTTCAATTAGAGGGAGATGTGTCCGTTTTTTGTTAGAACAAATGCAAGAACGCGATCAAAATATTGTTTTAACCACGAAATACAAACACTGCCTTCCGAGGACCACGATGCTGGTCTGACGGCTAGGTTCAAACAATCCAACACCGGGCGCAGCACTGCGAGCGCGGTAAAATTGTACTCCGCAAACCTCCAATTTGTGGACCGAGAAAGGGGGGATGGGAAACGGCGTAAGAGGTGCGGGGTTGTGACAGGCGCGGCAGTTACGTGGCACCGGCGACGGAAGGCTGCCGTCTTTCGACGTCACTTGCACCGATGGAAGCAGATGCGCGGCGAGTTTCAACCATTCCCGTTCATGGCGCGGTTTTCCAAGTACCGTGTTTACTCCATTACCTCAAGCCTCCTTTTTCTGATTGTTCTAATCGCACGTCGTTGCAGTCGAATACCGAAGTTCAAGTTGCTTGAAACGTGCAATGGTGCATCTATTTCTCATCGGCGGCTACAGTTGTGGCCATTTAGCAATGTATGTTGGCAGCCTATGCAAGCGCCAATCGGATCCGCTACAAGGCAAGGCCGGCTCTCTTCGTTTTCGTTTATTTCTGCGGTGTTTGCCGGTGTTGAGGATGCGCACAGCGCTTTGCCTTTGTTTTTATGTCGTACTATGTGGAGGCCTCGGTGGTTTTTGTTACCCTCGACTCCTATACGGCTCCCCTTGTGATGGCTAGGTGTTGTTCTCAGTATGATACCCTTTTGAAGAGACGCGCTGTTTTAATGACTGAAGAAATCGGCTATTCAGCTGCTGCCCGAAGATTCGATGTATCGACCTTACTCGAATGGTGGTTCCAGCGGGAGCGACTTTTCACGTGGGAACCTGGCCGAAAAGGTTTCCGTGGGGCTCCCTACGGCCGCGACGTCGAACTGGAGAAGCGTGTTGCTGATTCCTTCAAAGAGCAGCGCAGCCGCATATAGCGGTCACTGTTAAACTGATAAAGCTCAAAGCAACCGATCTCGCTTGACAGATGGGCACCCCGCGAACGAAGTTCTTAGCTTCACAGGTGGTTTCCTTGCCCAGTGTTTGAAAAATAAATGTACTTTTCTATGTTTCCGCTGACCTCACCTGAGTGCTTTAGCGGTTATTCATTATTTTGTATTACGCGACAAGAAATTACCCCTGGCGTTACTCTCGCGATATCACTTTTTTTTTCTAAATGCGATGAAAAGTTGCGGCCGCGTTACTTTCTCAGTCGCGTTAGAATCAAGTAAATTCAGTATATTTTTCGGCAGATTTTCAAGGGCAACCATAAAATATTGGAACTCCAATGCACGGGATACGTCGAAGAGTTCGTTCATTTGTTTTTTTTTTTTAGAAATACGCCAAGATTCTCAGCCTCGTTCTTTGAAGTAGTAAGAGATACTGATTGCGAATCATGTTAGTAGTTATAGGACGTTGTAAAATGGTGGTTCTGCTAGCCTTGATGGAGGCGAAAAGCAAAAACGCCCGTGTGTACGAGATTTCGGCGCACGATAAAGATCCCCAGGTGGTCAAAATTAATCCGGAGCCCTCCACTACGGCGCGCCTCATCGCCTGCGTTGCGTCGGCGCATTAAACCCCACAATCAACCAATCAATCAATCAAGTTCTGCTAGCTTGACCTAATGTAGTAGCTTTGGCGTTCCAAATTGATAAAAAATGTGTACATATTGCAGAAATTCACGAAGGAAAAATTGACACATGCATTGGCCAATGACGCTCCGCTTGGCTTTTTTACCTTGGATATAGCATTATTGCCTGTAATGTGCTATTTACGAAACCTGGGTACGTTTCGCCACAACTGAACAAGAAAAAAAAAGCCGCAGTTCCGGCTGCTGCACGAGAGGAGCCACGAATGTAATTTCTTGCACCGAGCGGGCAATACAATGCTGTGCATACTCACTAATGTTTCCAATGAACGGAAAACGCAGCAAATATTCAGCGGCACTTTCTCCTATAAGGTTATTGCCCCCTCACCCAATTTTTTCAAATTCAATTATGTATAAACTGGGCCAGATTTCTGCTTTTCGTCAGTCACTGAGGCTACGATTAAAAGCGCTTCCGTGAAAGAAAACACAAGAGCAAAGTCACTTTGAACTGTCACTTATCACGACAAAATGTTCTGGAACGCATCAAGAAGTGTTAAAAGTAACGGCAGCAATTACAAAGAAAAGAGTGCGAGAAGGCTCCAGGAATTTTTGATATAGCCTTTATAATTTTTTCTTCTATACCAATAGGTGGCAGCCAGCTAGACATTAGAGCAATCTAAGAGAGAAAATGGACAGCAAAGAGCACGCGGAAGCTAAGTGCAGCGTTTTAAAGCGTGTGTCGACGTTTGCGCCTGTCATGGGTTTGATACGTCTTGGGGCTGAATTTTTCTGTTGACGTCGTCCAATTGTGTATTTGAATCTGTAACAGCCCGCTTTAAAGTACTTCCGTTTGTTGAGATCATTCCTATCAGGGGCTACAGTTTAAAACAGTGGTCAGGTATGTCCCCACCCTAAAGAAAAAAACACCGACAGCGTGTTTTCGAGAGACTCATCAAAATTCGGTGTTATGACTGGCCTGTTCCCTTCCTGGGGGAATTTATGTCGTGGTGAATAGGGACGATCGTTGCAATGAAATGGAGCCTGGAGTGCCGGTGTTCTGTTGCTCAGAAAATGCCTGGGCAACCTGCAACTCAAATACGCCGTAGGTTTCTAGTGCGCCTTCGGGGACGTACACCTACTATAAGTGACGAAGCCACGACCGTCCCGACCGACTTCATTCATCGTCAATCCCTGCTTCTGAGTAGAGTCAATGCATTGCCTAAGTGTTTACTTTCAACAATTTGGCATTGTCTATTTGTATGGGGGGGGGGGGGCGCTGTGGAAAAAATTAAGAGCAATACAATATTATTAATGAAGTACAAAGCCTAATTTAAACGTAATGAAAGACTAAAACTTTGTGGAAATGTTTAAAAAATACAGAACTTGATGGCCCCAATGAACTTGAAAAAGTCAGACAAGCTTAGAATCACTGCAAATAACACGCGAAAATGATTGCTTTTGACTGCTGTGCCGAACCCACGTGTTACAAAAACACAAAATCTGAGGTAAACAATTACATAAACAAAAACTGGGGGCACATTTTGACAAGCCGGCATATTCAGAACTTAGATGTTTAAGATTATTTTATAACGTGCAAGCCATAAATTTCCACAATTCTAAAGGAACTTCTTGGGAGCGCGGGCAGTAAAATTTACGGCTGACGAGATGGCAACAAAACGCGCGCACAAGCCACGCGAAGAGAAATACTATGACACGAAACGTCTTTAACGGCCTAGTCAAAAAACAACGCGAAGTAAACTTGCATTCTCTGAACATTCTTGACTTTTCACACAGCACGTCCCCAGATTCTTTTCATCGTCTGCTCCTCGCACAATAGCAGCAACTGAGAAGCGACACTACTGAGAGGTCTGAAGTATTCATGATCATAAGGAAGACAAAGGGAAACCAAAATACATATAATAATCGATATTAAGTCATTGGACATATTGATTAGTATGCCATTCAGGAAATCCTTTAAGCAACGGATGCAGGGGTGGAACAGGGTAAATGGGTTTGGGATTAGTTCTGGGGGCAGGCAAAAGTGCCTTTTGTAGTAGGCTTTGAGCTGTCAGAAAGACCTTTTGTAGCCGGCTTCGAGCCGCCAGAAATGCCATTTGGAGCAGATGTAACACCATTCCA
Source organism: Haemaphysalis longicornis (assembly GCF_048455015.1). Classification (NCBI taxonomy): domain Eukaryota; kingdom Metazoa; phylum Arthropoda; class Arachnida; order Ixodida; family Ixodidae; genus Haemaphysalis; species Haemaphysalis longicornis. Next base: position 218,137,658 of record NW_027526361.1, read on the forward strand.
CAGCATTATGGTGCCTTCTTTATCTCCCTACAGGCCACTGTGAAAAACCCCTGCCAATTGCGTTTTATTGATCCACTATTTTAGGCGACCTACCATGCACTAGAACCTATTCTGAACCAGGAACGCAGTTCTTTTACAATATCTCGAGGTTTACAAAATGCGGAGTTTTTCTACCTTCGTACCCAGCGAGCGCACCGTGTTTTTACCGTTCAAATGCCAAACCTCCCGAGCAGAGCCAAAAGAGATGAGATAGCAGGCCTTGCTTCGGGTCAGGCAAACGGCAGTGCTTATGCAAACACAAAGCGGCATTCAGAAAGACAAGGTGTTTGCTAGCAGGTTTTCTATCGAACACTGGTTTCAGTGCGTGCGAAGCTGAACATAGCTTTGTCTAGGCCTGCCCCCGGGTTGCGAGAGTCGACGAGCTTAGGCCATAGACTACGTAACGAGAACATATTAGAAGACATGATTAATGTTGTACCATCTTAAAACTAACCAACGTTAACCCCAAAGTTCGCAGGCGAAAATGTGTAATCACCTCGCAACAACAGCAAACCGAATTAACAAGCGAGGCCAAAGCATCCAGGACCCTGTTTGTTCGATACGTGCAACTACGGAAAGTTGCGGGCAGCAACGCTTGGATCTCCAAAAATGGGTAGCTAAATTTATGTCACCCTTAAATAAACTACAATTTTGCATGCGAATGTTATTCTACCTGTTCGCGATAAGACAAAAACATTTTACTTCTGGTGATTTTTTATTGATTGTGGCGCAGTTGTCTACATCAGCAAACGAAACCGTGAAAATGTAGCACAAAGAAATGTACAGAGTCTGCGGAGAAGCGCGAAGTGCCTGCGACCTTACGGCTAAGACAAAACCAACTTCCATAGCCACCCATGACCTCGTGAAACCGACACCATAACCGCCTTGATGAAACAGAAAACACGACGTTTCAGCCAAGTTTTCGGGCGCTGGGCATCATGGCGATCGTATCTCGCGGCTCAATTCAGGCGCTGCGGCGCAGGATGGTGCCGATAAGCACGTTTGGCGCAACAAGGCGTGTTCGGCGCAGGATGGCGGAGGTAAACACGTTTGGCGCTCAATGGCCTAAATGGCGCAGCGGTTCCACCCCTGAACGAATGTGGGTTACTTTATACAAAGCTTCGCATGAATTGTCCAGCCAAGGGGTATCTTTCTACTTTCTTCCCACACGTGAATTCATCGAATTTAGTAAGCTTACCCTGAAAAACAGACTATAAGAAATTCACGAAGGATGCAAGTAAACAATTGCATCGTGTTATAAAAGCATTGGTACACCTGCAATAAACGCCTGGTTTAAAAGGGCACGGAAGTAAATTTGTCATGCTAGAGTCTCTGTTTACATTGCGTATCAACCCTCATGAAGATGGACGTTGAGTTTTAATAGACCCCTTATTGTGTTTCTATGTAGTCAATAAAAAGTCAATTAAAACTCATCGCGTAATGACTGTGCTAGTTAGAAGGCCAACAAACTTTTTATTGCACAGCCTCAACCAAATTGTATGGCATTCAAGATCTCGAGTTTTAATACGCTTCATATTGCGTTTCTATAGAGTAAACCAAATCTGCCTCCCTAAAAACAGCGGCCAATATAAAATCAATAAACCTTTTTTGCAAAAATGCAACATGCATTATATTGCCATCGGTATCTTGAGTTTTAACAGACTGTGTATTGCCTTTCTCTGGGTCGATCGAACTTCTTATGGGTGGACTGCGGTCATTAGACAGGCAATGAACATATTACGAAAACGCAGCAAGCACCTTATTGCCTTCGTCATGTTGAGTTTCAATAGACTCTGTATTGCGGTTCTATAGCCCACCCATGAAGGTCTGGAAGTTTATCCGTGCATATATGGGGGGGGGGGGGGGTGCTCTCGCACCGGCTGCCCCGCCGCACCGACAGATATCGCGCGATGGACGTCCCATCTCTTTGTCTTGAGAGAACTTGGAAGCAGTGGCGCCTGGGCGCACGGACATCACCGCCGGGCAGTCCGAGCCCCTACATAGCTGCTCTGTTAAAAAATTCCCCCGCATTTCCCCGAGGGGGAGAATGTGAAAGTGCGAATGCACGGTTGTCGGCCCGCTTGCGGCGCTTGCGCTCGGCCCCCGCAGCCCACAGCCTCGCCGCCTTCTCTTCCATCTCTTCCATCGGGTTTGTAGTATCACGTGTACACCACGCAGTTATCAAGCAGCTATAACGCCGCTGAGTCGCCAACGCACGCCGCTGACGACGTAGTTTGAATGCGTTAAAGATATAAGGCGCGTCAACACTGATATCACCGTCGCGTCCGTGGCTTGATCGGTAGAGCGTCGCGCTGCGGCCGCAAAGTCAGCGGATCGAAACCTGGCGCAGGATGCTGTTTCTTTATAGAGGAGCACTGCGGACGCCGACGCCGCCGCCGGCGGTGGATGGTTTGGGGTCGCTTATAAATTGTATTCACACTTAAAACATGTTAGAAAACCTGACTCACAGGCAACCGAATATTACGACTGTAGTCACTAAGAATTTTACATAAAGCTAATAGATATAAATACAATAAAAGTCATCAGAAATTCTATTCAGACTTAGCTCATATGCAACAGGTTGTGAGGACTGGGCACTATAAGAATTTTACAGGAATTTAATTGAGATAAATGTAATAGAAATCCATCAAAAACTATATTCAAAGCTGACTCACTCGCAACAGGAGGTTACGACGATACTGAATGATAATTTTAAGAACGCTAATTCATGCAAATTTAATAAAAAATCATTTATTATTCAAAGTTTTTTCACAAGCAACAGACTGTTGCGACTATACTCAATAACGATTCTACAAAAATATTTTGCCATAAATGTAATGAAAATCTTTCAGAAACTATATTCAAACCTGAATCACATGGAACAGGCTGTTGCGACTATACTCTATAAGAATTGCATTGAAAGCTTATTTTTTTATAAAAAACCGTTATGAAACTCATAAGAAACTACATTCAAAATTGATAAGTTCTATTGACTTGGTTCTATAGACTTTTTATTAAAGCGCGGTGGCCAAATTGTAATGGGAACTCAATAGAAATAGTCTATAAAATCTTGAAAAAATAATAATGAGATTATTTTGAGCAATCTCTATAGCAAGTTTATTAAATGTAGGAAAACATTTATTGTTTGGCACCCTACTTTCTCATTTTTGGGCGTTCTAGATATCTCATGAATCAGCATACTGCGCTCATGCCATGTTGTTGGCTGTAAAATGGGTCATTAAGGATGCCGTAACGTTCACTGTACGGAGGCACAAGCAGTGACTGAACACCCCTGTCTTCGTCGGTGACTTGCCACTTCGAGGCGCTTTTCCTATGCCTTTGGAGCTTGCCTGACTCGTTCCTGTGTCGTTAGAGGCGCGTTCGCACCGGGCCGACCGTCGGTTGATTCGGCACTGTGTCCGCAAGCAGTCGATGTTTATGTCAACACTCCGCCAACGAAAACTCGCCAGCACGCCAGCGCTTGTCTGCACGCAGTCTTTAAACTCGCCCATGGGGCAGTGAAGGTTGGAGCGCAAAATGATGAATAAAAAACAGAGAAGACGACCTAAATAAAAGACAATCACCAAACATAGAAATACGTCAAATCATGGATTAAAACCTGCTCACTGGGACGCACTACATCCAGTGACTTAACCACTCAGCCACAAACCCCACAGTAATGGGGAAGGAAATATTAGGTAGTTATATATCGTATAGGCTGTTTGTTAATGTTTCAACACTCCTAGGAGCTCAGATGAGTATCTATTGGAGAACGCTTGGGCAGTAAGCGTAGCACAATTCCCCATAAATATCGCATTTCTAGCGACTGCGTTCTTTAGGCAGAAAAAGCGATAGCGAATGTGTGGTCTTGCTGCTGACCATTATGCTAGTTCACCTGCGCAAAAAGTGCTCCGCATACCTTGTTTCTATGGTTTAGAATATATGTTTCGGTTTATGTATATTTCCCCATTACCTATGTTAAATTCGCTGACTCTCCTCGCGCCTTAAATTGCCCTTAGATTTTTTTTTGCTAGCGTGCCAGTCGCACAGGCATATGCAGCTTACAGCCCTAGCAAAGCGACGTCAGTGAAGCATCGCATGTGCGCCTGTGTGGAACTACTTTGACTTCACCTTCACCGACTTTTCTAAGCTTGATACACTCTAGAAACCAAAAAAGTGAAGCCACACTTTTCCGGGCACAAATCTTGTCATGGCTCAGTTTCAACTGAGCGAAGAAATTGTGACGAACCGCCTGGGGACGTACGACTGACTGTGGGAGCGCCAGCGAGCCGCGCAGGCGCTGCCAAGCTGAGCCTGCAAGAGTAAGTGTTATACAAAACAGCACAGTCAATCGGAAAAGGGGATACAAAGAGGAGGACAGCACGTTAGAGTTGATTTTTTGCACTAAATAAAGTCTCCGTAGAGCAGCCAGAGTGGTCGCAACAACGCCAGGTACTCCGAACTACACTTTGTGCAAGTCATACCCCACTGTATACAAATCACTTAAGTGTCTTTTAAATCAGTGAACTATTTACATCAATATGTTGGGCGTTGTAGACTAAAATCGGTCGACACGACTTTTACGCATCAGTGCCATAGATACAGTTTACAAGGGCGTTTTGGGACGTTTGCATTGGTACACGTTTTCGTGTTCTAAGACACGTCGGTATTGAAACTATTATTTCGAGAGATACCGAATGGCGTACATCAACTCAAACTGTAGAACCAGTTTCAACAAGAAACTTCCAAAGAGCAAGAGGCATCGGTACGGCAAAGGTCATGCTCCTTACGTCGAACCATTTTCGCGAAAAGGGAGTGTCTTAGTGAATCTAGTTATCTAATACTGCTAGTCATATGAGGTTGGTATCTAACGCGTTGATTTGGAATGTTTGTAATGTTTTGAGTATCACGCAACAATTTTACTGCAATACGGTAAATTTCGTCAATAAAACAAATGCGCTGGTTTTTGGCATTCAGACGCCCCTAGCAGCAAGCGTTTACATACGAGTGACATTGTCAACGAAGGCGACGTCTTATCCCGGAGTACCTTGAAGCATTAGCGGGCGAACAAAAGAGGAGACGGGATATGTGCACACGCACAGATAGGGTTGTAGGATAAAGTTCATTTTTAGAGCAAAAGCATTATTACGTAACTCCAGGAACAAAACCAGTGAACGGCTTGTATCATCGATGTGACCTTCATGCTCAGCCAAGGTCAAGAAATCGCCTGGGGCCCTTGCGCAGAGCGAAAGCGCCTAATCGCTCGGTTGTTCCACGGGGAAAGTGCGGAGAAAAGAATAGCATGAAGCAGTAAATATGTGTGCCATCATTAAAATATACGACGTGCTGGGTGCATCCAAGTTTAGTGCGCGTTCGCACCGAGAACGGCGTCTGCTCCAAGCGGCGCTTTTGCTGTATCCCGTGCTGTAATTTTGCCAGTTCACTGCGCCCGCTCGGTGCGACAACCACGCTTTGGCTCTACAAAAGTCGTTTACTCGCTTTCAACCACAGCGAAATTTTTCTCTCAAGCTGTGGCATGCAGTATTTTACCTTTACCAAAGCTTTGTTACATTATCCCGACAATATATTGTCCCGGGTTAATGCAGAGAAGCTTCATCGCATTTTTGCAATGTTTCTTTTCCACTCCCAGTTGAGAAAACAAGTCTAAATATTAATTTAGGCGCTTGCACAATGTGTTCATTCAAAACGCAATGTACAGCGTAACGGCCATCCCGAAAGTATCGGGAACCATCGGGAAGGCTGCCGCAGGTGGCACGGCATCATAGGCTGCTCAGTAGTTATCGTTCGTCGTTTTCGTAAGTCTGAGCTGAAGATTACGTAATAGTAAACATGCTTCGTTTGAACATTACTAATATTGCGTTCCAACAAAGCGCGTTTTGAAATTGAAGCATGATTTTTACACGCAATAATGGCATTGAAATGACGACATAGCCCTCGTAAATAATTCGAAGGGATCTACTGGAGAGAGGGAAACAATCGAAATGCCATACACAAATAAAAGTAAACAGTCGTTGCTATACAGCCCTCATAATGCGATGTGTTAGGTCCCGCTACCTCGCATAGAGCAGACAAAAGAGTCGCAGCCACAGGATTGAGTTTTTTTGTGCTCCATTTTGCCCCGTGAACACCGGTATCTTTCAGCTAACGCGTCTCCGACGGGAGGCCTGGTGATTAAACGGTTCCTTTTCATAGAACACAATACCTGTTCGTATTTCTGGTTCGCATTCTTCCTTTCGCGACCATCTTTAACCCCTTATGTATGCCTGAATTTCATCCCTTGTACTGTAAAATTCCGACCTGCCTTACTGGCTGTGTTACGCGAGCGCTTGCCAAGCTGTGCTGCGGGGTCTCCGAGATTACCCGTGCAGCAGCGGTATGAAGATTCGTATTGTTAGCTCTGCTAGAAATACCTGTTTCTTTACAAATACACACGGGCCGCGTTAACAAAACCCCCACTTATATAACGTAGTGTTAGTGGCTGAGAACAAATGAATTCCGAAAAATTCTCCGCAAGAGCTCCGGTACAGCATTAGAAAGTATGTGAGCTACAAGGTACAACAATGCTGGTAACCGCTTTTTTTCGTATTTTTCCATCGATAGCACGCCTGTTCTTTGTCGAAGCCCCTCGAGCTCAGATTTTCAATTGAGAATGGCTGAACAGTTTTCGGCACTATTGTCATCCGTCGTTGCGACGCGTACCTAACAATCTGAGAGCAATGCGGATGGAAAGAAAGGTCAACGCAAAATGTAGTTTGCATAGGCGCGTTGGATTGGCGCTTTTCCCCAGGCAGCTGTTGCTTGACAATTTGCCTACGATGTCGCCTGAATTCTTCCAAGAGGTATAGAAGCAGTAGATCAGACATCTATCGAAAGCACTGAATCTATACCGATACTCAAAATCGATATATGTGGCACAGTTGCACCAAAGAAATTGTCCCAGGAATTTCAGAAATATCTCCACATTTTAAGTAGGATCAAAATTAAAGATTTAGTAGTAAAGTCCAACTATGGAGTTTCATTTTTAATGGTTAAGGGTAGACATCAAATTACAGCTACCTTCAACATACATTTTCTTGTCTTTCTACGCGTGTCGGCTTGCGCTTTGGATGTGTTTTCTTATATTTATTGTAACAACGCAGTACATATGGGCACAGAAGTGCCGATCACTACACTGCGTTGTGTATAATTAAACGGCCCATGAAGATATAATGCAAGTTTGGTTCATTCCAAAGTTTGTCTCGATAAATAAAAGAGACATTACCCTTAACCTAAACTTCACACAGATAACCTGTATAAGCAGGCAAACAAAGAACAGGCGTGTGACTCACTAGCTACTTTTCCACGCACAACGTATGGCCTATTATGGGCAGCTTGTAACGGGTGGCTGAGGCAGCGCCAATACAGCGCAAATTAAATTGAATAAAGCTTGCTGAATAGTTTATCTGTGCTTGAATTTGTGGCATATTCTTTTTCCATCAGGAAGTGTGGTAACATAAACGATTAAACTTACGAATGAACCCGTAAACTTTGGGGCAGTTAGTGCGGCACAATGCTAACCGACACTGCCTAACACAGCCTTCGGGCGCGTTGGGCTTGTCTGACCCAACAATCGCCATCTGACATAGACGGCACGGCCACTTACATCACCCTGCTTTGTCTGTTTGTCTTCTTCTAACTCATGTTTCACAAAACGATTACTATCAACGGCAACAAAAATACGTCACATATCCAGCTTTCTCAATTAAAATTCCGACCTATCAAGAACCTAGCAAAACCACATTAGAAAAGTGATATTTGGCATAAAGCAAGAATTCAATGTGAAGATGAAAACACTAAAAGAACTTTCCAGGGTTCTGAATATTTTCTATGCAATTTACTGTCAGATCTTACTCACCATGCATTTTTATGGGGTAGTTTCCATGGCTCAGGAAGTTAGTCGCGCAACGTGCGAGACTTGAAACTGTGCACAAAGCAAGTCCCCCCCCCCGCCCCCCTTCGCAATATTAGCTGCGCAAAAAAATTTACATTTGGCTGAATAACTTAAGAGTAATCACTGTTGAAAGGACTGCCATGCGCGGGAAAGCTGCACATGGGCAAATTCCGGTCAAAAGCGAATTCTGTGCGGTCAGCGTTCTTTGGGCTAGAGCTCCTGTATATGCTTAGCAGAGCTACGCGTCTGATTTCCACGAGCCCCCGCGCCGCGTGTTCCTCTGTGACGGAAAATCCAGCTTTCCAGGCTGCGCAGTGAGCCCATTTTTCAGTCGTGCGCAGGACAGTGGCTGCGGCTTCCCGCGCAGTGGCTGGCTCAGCCGGACGCACATGCTCGTGCCAGCATCGCACCACAGCTGGAACTGGCGTGGTGGATCCTACAAGCATTGGGGGGAGCTTTCCCTCCAGACTTTGGAACTTAATATGGCGGGTGGAAGCGCGACTACCCTACATTAAAGGGGTCATGCAAATAATATACAAGTTTGTTTTATTCAAAAGATTCCGTGTTTTATAGCGCCCATAGAGCTAGTCCGGTAGCAAGCGATGCCGTAATCACTAAGAAATTAATCCATTTAGGTTAAAATATTGATTCTGCCGCCAAATCGTCTGCTTTCGTGGCGTTTGCCATAAAGTCACAGGGGCGGCTATTCAAACTCTCTTCCAGTCATTAGGCTCTGCATCCTTTCCTAACGTGAGTCCTTCCAGATGGCGCTACCATAGGGAGCCGCAAACCGTTGTCCGCCGTTGCTTTATTTTGTCCGCCTTTGCACCTGACTTGTTTTTGTTACGGTATACCGTAATCGCTTCGCGAAACGCGGGGTATGCTCTACAAACGGGGTCACGTAAGACAAGGTCGCTTACGCCAATCGGCCAGTGCTGTGTAAGACAACTCCAAAGCGGCGGACAGCTGTGCAGCTAAAACGGGCGTACTGTGTCCAGTACCAACAGCAGTTCGAATCGGTACTTCCGTGTTTTTCTGTAGTTTCGTAACTCTCATTGTTTACCCCAAATTTTTATGGCTCTAAAAAGAATACACATTACTTTTACAACTACAAAAAAGGGGAGGATTTAAATTCATACTAGCAAGCTGAGCGAGCGGTTAAATCAAATGTGGTATTCATCAATTTCAAAGTTGGGCATGTGTGCGTGTTATAGCGCACGCTGCGTACCATCTGACACAAAAAATTGGCTAATAAAGTTTTAACGAAAAGATACATGCACAAAATTTCTGATTTGTGGTAAAAAAACTAATATAATACCATATAGTGAAGTCTGCTCGCAACGCCTCCACTTACGACTGCACATTTTCGTCTGCATCGGCTTTAAGGCCAAAGTGTCTGTGTGCCTTAAGGGTGTCAGACCTACGTTTCAGGCCACGTTCGGCATAGGGCACCTGAGACACTGCCCAGCACTGCGGGAACGCTCTTGTTTCAAGCAATCACTCAAATTAGAAATCAAGTATACTGCGGGCAGCTAGCACTTTAGATTGTAAGAATATTTTGGAGCCATGGCTCTTATTTCGTTCAACACACTTGCCTCTATGTGACCGGTAGTTGTGCCTCTAAGCCTAGCGCTCTGAGGTGCGGTTGCATGCGCAGTGTTTCTGCCTCTGTTATTAATCTGAAAGGCACTAGTTCGATTCGAACTCCTTAATTTTTTCTTTCACATTTTCTTTATCTTCGCTGGCCGAACTTTTTTTTACCTCAATTATGGTGATCTTTGGTTCTGAAACTTGGTAACAGGGAGAGGGAATGCAGGTCTGCCGCTCGGTTCCCTCGCAGCACTGCGTGTGAGGTTTTATTTATTCGACACTTGCCTTCTGAGGTTCTGTTAGATCTTTAGCTTAAGGTGCATACAAGTAAACCACCTGCAAAAACAATACAGCAGTGCGGAAGAGAGTAAAATTTTGATTGATGGCAAAATGTAACGCCCGTACAATCGCTGGTTGCCCGTAAAAACCGCTGCTCCTCGTCTCTTTACTTACGCTGTTGAATCATGATTCCAACTGGCCCGAGTTTACCTTTTGCTGCCTGTACAATAGCGTCACTCTTCAATTTGTTACGCTTAAAAACAGTATTCTTCACATTCAAGGGTGAAATTATACCTTTTAGTTCGTTCTCCGAAACGGCATGCACAAAAACTCTGTTTATATAGCGGCAAATAACGAAGTCATGAGTATAGCCATTCCATTATGATTTCACGGCATCAGCCGTTATAAAATATGCAAAGGCGCTGCCAAAGAGTGAACCTATTTTGTGTTCAGTAAAGCTTGATGTCGGGCTACTTGTCGCAACATGGTTTTGAAGGTACATTGCGCTTGCTGTGAACACAGAGACGGGGACTGGAAAAAAAACCTAGACTGTCATGAGAAGACGGCGCACAAACAACTCATTTATTCAGAACAATGCCAAAACATATATATCGAAAACACAGAATGCAACAACTAATTCCAGATAGATGAGGAGGATGAAGTCAGACGGATGAAATATACAGATAAAAACAGATAAAAAGGTAGCGGTGGTCGAAGCGGGTCCAGGTGGGTTAGTTAGAAAGATGATTATAAAAACGTAATCTCGCGCGGGGTGAGCGCAATCAAAGGGGTACTCACGCATTCACTCTCACGTCCTGAAATCATTGAAAACGCTTCGTAAAGGCCCCGCGACAATGCATCTTTAGCGCGGAACAAAATGGTGGTTTTGTCAAATCCAACCTCACACTTTTACCTCGCACGGTGTGCCGCAAGATGTCCCACTGTGCTAACTTTTTGGAAGGCATATCTTTGTTCACACAGTCTTTCGTTGATACATCGGCATGATTGTCCGACGAAGAAACGACTGCAAGACAAAGGTATCTTATATACAACACCCGCGCGCAATTCACAAATTTTCGCACGTGCATGTTGCCTTAGATGGTCCCTTTTCTTTTCTTAACTGCAAAGCCTTACGAAGGCCAAGGAGCTTTAAAGGCGCAGTGAAAACAACTGGTACTTTATGCTTTCCCCGTACTTTTTTTAACCTGTGGGAAACGCCATGAAATTAGTGCAGGTAGGCAGGTCGAATGCGTTCTTTCACACCTCCTACTTCTACACCTTTTCCTTTGACAACACTTCTCAGGACTTCTTCTGCAACAGTAGCTAGCTACGCGTCTCAGTAACCACTTTTCTTTAGCTGGTTGACTTGGAAGCTAAGGCTTGCAGTGATACGGTGGTGGCAGGATTTTTTTACCGCGTTCGAAAAACACGAAAACGCGATTCTACGCTTGAGTAACTTTGTATGGGCAGAGTCGAAAAGGAGTAAGCCTTATTCTGACCGGGTTCGAGAGGACCAGCAAGTGTGTTCAGAACATTTTTGTAGGCTAAGATCTAAACATTGCAAGCAGGCGTTGACAGGAAGTTCATATGTAAACTGGAGACCACAGTGGGCAGCCTTAAACATCTCCAAAATCCTATAGAAGCGTCATGAACGTTGCTACTGGATGGTATACACACTAGAACATCGTCAACATAACGAAAACACTTATTCACCTGGAATGCCTTCAAAAGATCCCGCAGCTCTGTCGCCACGCGCAAGGTATAGGACACAAAGTATACTGGCACGATGCAAGGGCCAATTGGCACCCCATCCTTTGGCGAGAAAACAGACCCTTGGTGGTAAATGCACGACGAGTTTAAATACAATTTCAGTAGACGCAAGAAGTTCGGAGAGAAAAGACCCACTTCGTTGTAGAATCGCAGATTGCCATAAACATCAATACTTTACTCCACCGCTAACAAAACATTGTCTTGGGGTACGCTGTAGAATAGGTCTCGCACGTCAACTAAGAACCAGTTTAGATAGTCCTCAACTTCATCAGAGCTTCTTATGAAGAAGCATCATCAATTGGTAACTTCTTTAAATGCCTCTGAATGACTGTGGCAACATTCCTCTGCCAAGTACCTTTGTCCTCTACTATTGGCCTTAAAGGTTTACCCTCCTTGTGAGTCTTCAGAGTGAAGAAAGGGCGAAGACTCACCTGCGTGCTGCTCTTGATTGCTTTGACCAGATGGTCTAGGTGCAACTCGTTGCACCACTTTTCGGCAGACGTTTTGGCCGGGAGGTAATGAAGCGCTCTCACTGGCAGCATCGTGGGCTGCTTGGTTCCCGACCGGAAATCCGTGTGACCTGGTGTCCACACCATGAGTATAGTTAGACCATTTCGCGGAAGATGTTGAAGGAAGAGCGTAATGATGTCGGCTATAGGATGGTCTGAATGTGGTTTCTGGAGTTCCTGCTTGGCGTCATGGGAGTCGGTCAATATGAGTGCCATTTGAGGTGTATTGGCAGAGTACGTGAAATGGTCCAGGGGTGAACAGGTGTTCATCTCGAGCACTGCCGCGCCATCCAGGTGTGGTGCCTCTGGAGATCTCCATGCTACACCGATGCGTCCGTCGCGAATACTGGGGTCAGTGTAGATGTCAATTTCCCCAGAGCGTTTGCTCATATGGAGTCGTCGTTCAGCCTGCTGTCGGGCTTGGGGGTGCCTTCTCGGTACGTTCGTGTTCTGATGCATTACGACCTGAGTTGTGCGTTTTTAGGGCGGTGGGGGTGCAGCGGGACAGTGGCACTGTTGTCCCAGGCCACAAGAGCCAGGCCTTGGCTTTTGACTTCACATCTCACCGCGTTCTGGGCGATGGTGGCTTCGATTAGTGCGGGCAGCGGTGGAAGAGCCACATAATCTTCAAGCGCCACTATACGTGTGTGTCGAGGCAGGGAAGGCCAGTTATTGCGCGGCGAACCACTGAATATAGAATGTCGAGTTCTTTCATTTGGGTGGCGGTGAGGTTGTACGCCGGAGCCCCATAACATATTCGGCCCACTGACACTGCCCTTGCAACCGTACGTGTTGGCATTTGAGATGCACCACCATACTTATTCGACATACGCGACACTAAGTGTAGCATCGGTTTCCAGGTTGACTTCAGGTTCGTTTATCCATTGTTTGCTGCTGTTGCCGTCATCTCTAGATGTAACCGAGCGAACGAAGAGGACGCCGAAGGTAGACGAGATGTAGTGAGGAGGAAAAGGCATCAGGAAAGTGCGGCGAAAGTTTAAGGGGGAGAGCAGTACGCCGAGGTCACACAAGGCATGTATGGGAAAACCGCTCCTTGGCGTCTACTGGCGCACGAGGGAGGAGAAGCAAGAAGCTCAGCACGCACTGCGTGGTGCACGTACATCTGTCCTTCGTAGTCCTATTCGTTGTGCGCGTCCTTCCAACGACGTGACATTTGCGCAGGAGGTTCAAACACGATTTACAACATGCTCGGCGGCGGCGATGCTCTGCGAGTTAACGCCGGTGTTTGGCGCACCATCGTGCATTCGCTGATCACGTGGTCTCTTCTTGAGATGCAGGAGCTATGCGCCGTGACCGACAAGACTGTAGTTCGCGCTGCGCGCAAATGTCGCGTTAGGGAGTATCGGAATCGTCAGACAACTTTTTTAGCAGTTTTACTTGCGCGTGTTTTCGTGCTCTTCGGCCGCATATATATATATATATATATATATATATATATATATATATATATATATATATATATATATATATATATATATATATATATATATTCCCGCTTCCGGAAAAAACGGCGCATTTTTTCTCGACTTGAATTTTCTATTATTTATTCCTGCATAAAAAAAAGCAATCATACCTCATTCGGCACTATAAAACACTGTTAAAACGCCAAACAGCACTGGCAATAAGGACTGCAACTTTGATATATATATATATATAGCAATATCGGTTGGCAGTCAAGAAAACCTCGGACAGCAAGGCGGAGAATGTGGTAGGTCATTGAAACAGCTACAGAATTTGGACCGAAGAAAAGTGGAGAAAAATTCCCGCCGGGTGGTATCCCAACCCACGACCTGCATAATACCGGTCTGGTGCGATGACCCCTACGCTACCGGTGGGGCGATTTTCCCCTCCACCTTCTGTGGTATTTATGTTAAGGAATTTTTGTTTCCTGCGCTTGGGGGTGGTAGCCAGCACCACTAGGACTACCCGGGGGAAAGGGGACCTTCTTTTTAACCCCCGGGCCGTGACTCGAGTGTCTGCGACAAGTCGAGAGTGGTCGAAGAGCGTTGAACCCTCTTAAGCTCCCTATGGCACCAAGACTTTAATAAAACGGGCTCAAGAACTGAAACCCTTCCCGTTTCACCGAGGTATATCGGGTATGGCACCAAGACTTCCAGAACAGAGGCCCTCGCTATGCAAGTAGTGAATCGGAATATGCAAGAAGGGTCTCTTTAAAATAAGACAAATAATGGTCTGCATTCAAGAAAACAAAAATTCCTCAACATAAATACACAAGAAGGTGGAGGGGAAAATAGCCCCGCCGTTAGCGTAGTGGGCATCGCACCAGACCGGTATTTTGGAGGTCGTTGGTTCGGATACCAGGTTTTCTTGGAAACCGTTATTGCTGTCTTATTTCAACGAGCCCCTCATTTATTCATTTACTCATATATATATATATATATATATATATATATATATATATATATATATATATATATATATATATATATATATATATATATATATATATGACACATCCAATCAATTTATAACTCAATCAATTAATAAATGCGGGAATTACGCTACGTGGTGATCTGGTGCGCCACACAGGACGCTCATTCTCGATCGGATCGGTGAGGGTGATAAATCCGCCTGGTCCAACCACCGCATTCGCAGACGGCAACAGGAGCCCCAACTGCCAAGCGAAAGGCCACAAGAGGGACAGATAAAGCTTTGCTTTGAAACTGTCACAGCAACAAAAAGTAACAGAAAGAGCATTACCTCACATTTTAAGTTACAAACCCGCAGCCGAAAATTGTGATTTTACCACACGAAAGAAGCCTGCGTTACAGGCGCAATACCTACAAGATTTCACATACATGTCATCTTTACGCTCGCATAAGCAAAAGTGCGTGGTCGCCGTTCCAAAATGGCGGTGATATTAGAAGCTTTTAGCCTAGAGAAGGGTAATCACGTCGTCCGTGACCACCCCTCAAAAATGTTCCTGCTATAAAAGCCCCAAAGCCACAGAGCGGCCGTATGCACCCGCAGCAAACGAAACTCGCAAGATGTGCGAGTTAGGCAGAAAGTGCGCTCGCAAGCTCGGTTGCATAACAAAATTGAGGGAACGGCGGATCAATATTTTCTCTTCCATCCCCTAAAGAAAACCAAAATCGCAACCCCTGTACCTTTCCTTTAAAAAAACTCGGTTTCAGCCGCTAATACCAATGCTACTTCTTTCATGCGTACACCTGAATCTGAAACGCACGATAAGTGACTTGGTAGCAGGGCAGTGAGCATGCGCATCAAATGAATCACAGAAAGTTGGAAATTTTTTTTAATAGTACCTCTGAGAGTTTGGGGGACTTGAATTTTTGAAAGTTCTTTTAGGAGCCATAGCGGACGAATACGAACGGTGATGGAGCCGTAAAACAACCAACGGAAAAGGCTTATATAAAAACTTTGGGAAAGAATATTAGGTTTTGCCATTTTCACCGGCATCTCCATAGGTCATAAAATTGTTGCCGCTCTAATATTCCTGCCTGAAGTAAGAAAACGTGTTGATGGCCTGCGCACAAAAAATGCTCTCGACGCTCTTTTGCACGTATGTTGGGCTTGCGTTTTCTGAACTAGAAAGCTACTACGAACGTGCTCTGTCACTTCTCACCAGCTACACTGGGCCAAAGTTGGCAAACGTAATGACGTTTAAAAATTTCTGATGGTATCCTGAGTTCGTCCGCGTGCTGAGCTTGTAGGTAAAACAGAACAAAACACAAGTACCGCACAGACAGCACACACCACGCAAAAGCACCGTGCAAATTTGGCTCAATAGAGCCCCTGCGTGTATGTACGCCGGTGTCACCTTGATGGCACGTCGAGCCCAAATGAGCCCCGAAGAAACTACGAGGACACGTCAGCAGTTCTTGTGGCGTGGTGGATACAAAAGCATTAATGAGTGTTCCTCTTAAGCGTCAACGAAAGTCATTAAAGTAAGCCGCGTAGCAAAACTTCCGATTCCAGAGCTGATGAGGCTCAGGTCATGAAAGCTTGGGTGTTTATTCCGAGGCAGCCCCTGGAACAATCTCAAGACCAACTGACGCATGTGACTCCTTGATACGTTTTGCCTCTACCTGTTCCACTTTCGCGTCAGTGGCTATGTCAGGGCAGGTTTCTCGATTGCCACGAGCCTTTCCCTTTGCGTCGGGGCGAATAAGCACCTAATATTATGGGTTATCAGTGCGAAAGCAATAATGTCCAATGGCTCAACGAATCAACAGGACAAGGTTGAGCATTCCCCGTTGCTGGGAGGAGAATGGAACGCCGTGCTAATTCGAGTGAAACATGGCCTCAATCCGCAGCCAATGGGAATTTCTTGGGAGAGCCAGATTAAAATTTATCTATGGTGTGTTTTTTCAATGCACCACCCAGAGTTTCCCATCAAAAGGACAAGGGCGCCAGAACGGGCCCCAGCGCTACTTTCAACTCGGTCGTTCATTCTCCTCGTTAGCTGTAAGCTTGGTTGTGCCAATTAACATCCACAACGTAGGCGGCAAAAATTCCTATTCATTGTCTCCACTGTCTTGTCAGTAGTTACCGAGCTTCATTCATGTTCTTGCTTGTACGGCCACACTCCTTGGAGCTAGTTTATCACGAGCGCACTTTTTTACCGTCAAAGCATTTGACTTTTGGCGAGGAATTGTCATGAGCACGATCCGCTCGCACCCTCTATTACTTCATTCTAGGAGAAAAAAAAATACGACGTAATGTAGGGAGCTAGAACTGATGAAATAACTTTTGATGTTTTAGCAATACATCAGGAACATCAGCAAAAGATTTTGTCTTTGATCCGCGGGTACAAAGCCGCACAAAAAGAGGGAATGACGGACCTGCAGCGCTGCATTCACGCATCTGGTTTACCGTATAACGTTGGTCAGAGCCACGGAGCAAGCCGTGGTCAGGGCTTACACCAGCTATACTGTCTGTAGGCAGTACACCGCTGCGAAAATTCATCGAAATCGTACTACACACCGTAAATGAGAGTATACAGTGATGTAAAGGTTGCCCGTTGTGTCTTTGCATACTTGAAACGGTGAAAGTAATGCATAAAAAGGCATTAATCTGGTAACCTTCAGCTGTTGCGTATCCGTCTAACAAAGCTTGCCGGGAAAAATGTTGTCTAGAACATCGCGTAATTGTGTTTCTGTAGGTAGGTAAGAATTGTTATTAGGGTTTAGCACGCTATTTCCACGTAATTACAACATTATCATAGCACGTGGGTACGCTCACAAAGCGCGTGCTTGCCAGTTCAAATGTGACTGGCCACGAGTGCAAGCTGACCAATACACCAAGCGATCAGCTGACTGAAACTAAGAGGGTGCGAAAATGAATTCCAATGCATTTATATGTCATATCGCTTTTTCGCCGTCGAGGCTTGTTAGGCAAATTGATGGAAACTGTGGCTTCGGCGAATGCGTTTAGCCGAAACTGATCGGTTGGGCTTGTAGCGCCGTCATTCGATAAGCAACAAAAAAGCGCTCAATTTAAATCTTCTGGTATAGTGTAGGAACCATGTAGCGCATTTATTTCGAAATTGCCTGCAGACCGTAAGACGGTTCCGTGGTGTTCTCATACGCGCTTTCCGCACACCGTATTTTTTGCGATACTTAACGAGCAAATCTAGTACTGTAGAGAAGGGGGCAACTTCCCTAAAGGTTAAATTAGATTTCTGTGCAAAATTTTACCAGAATGCATTCATAGTTCAAACATTCATTCTCTTTTCATGCTTCACTTTCAGACTGCATTTTTGGCTAGTTTTGTAGTAACAATGAGATATAGGTGTACACTGCCCTATATTAAAAAATCGTGTTGTAGCTGATTTGTCACGCTGAAAAACATGTAGCAATACCTCTTTTGTAGGTATAACGGAGAAATAAAAAAAACAGGCAGTTCTATGCACCGCTGTTGAAGTATTCCATAAAACTTACTTTCTCAATAAAATATTTATTTATTGAAATGTACCACGACCACTGTTTAGCTTAGCCTGTCAACTTATCTCAACGCAAGCTTATCGCTGGTCACGTTTCGACCACGCATATGAAGTCGCAGACATTTTTGCCAGACCAACTAATTTTTTTCATTCTTTTTTCCCGGAAAAACTTGGACTGAATATAACCAACTTCCCTGCGTTATGGCATCAATGGCCGATTCAAATTTTTTTCGCCGATATGTGTTCCCCTTTATCGGGTATAGTGATCTTAAATAAACTTATTTCTGTTCTTGTTGTTTATTTTTATTTACATTGAAAAACTGTTTATGAGCGCATGCATTGCACAGACTTTGTGTAGTATTACGCAGCTTAGTGCACTTTTTGTACCCTGCAAATGCTTTGAACCTGCTTTTTTAGCCCCAATATGACCACAGGTCTCTTCAGAACACTCTTTGGCGCATTTTTGTATGTATTTGTGTGGCTATGCCACCAGTATATGTATTTTACCTTACTTTTTTGCCGATTTGTTATGACTATTGTGTTTAAAAACCCCGTCTCGTATTTTATACTTGTGCGATTTAGGGTACTTGAAATAGAGTAAAAAAGTAATTCGCAGCGGAATTTTTTACACAGCAAAATGTATAACTTAGGTGTCAGAGAGCCCTCTCTTGGTCATAATACATATGATGTGTTAACAGTGTGAAGCAGGTGACAAAAAAGTTGAAATTTCTTTTTTACGCGTTTTTGTAAACACAGGCGGGTACAGTAATCAGCGTTGCAGGCATGACTGCTCACTGTACGTAGCGACGCTTTTGCTTTTAAAGGTCGATTTTTTATTTTCCGGCACTTTCGAGGTAATAATACATGCATTTCTCGAACACTATAATAGATGTATACCGTATTTGTTTAGCTCAAATCACGCGATAATTCCTCACTGTGCGAGGAAATAAATATGTACCCTGTGGAGTAAATCGAGGAAAGAAGAACCAGGCTTTTTGCCATAAATAGAAAAACGACACTGAAACAGTTCAGAAACGGGCTTATGCAAATGCGGATTTTCAAATATAAGGAAAGAAAATCGAGGGCCATCTTCACTAACGTAAAATCTGGGAAGGGGCGAAGCATGCAGCGTATAAATGTATTCTTTGCGCTTTGGCGTTTTTGCCAACGGAGATGAAACCATTGCGGATAAAAGAATGCAGCTTTATTGTACAAGTCTCCTGTCTTTGAAGCACGAAGCTCTGTAGCACGAGGCGGAAACGAGTATCCCGTTGTTTCTTTAGAAGGCGTTGCGTTCTAGCCTGAGGCGTAAACTAGTTTCCTGGAGTTTTAGCACCTTGACTACATGAGACGACGATTATGACGATGACGACCGGAGACGCCAAAAGCCCCAGCACTTAAATGGCTTCGCCCCTAATAGAGAAACGCCATAATTGAAACATGGCACAAAATTGTCCTAAAACATAGAAGGCGAAAAGTGAAAAAAGGAAAGAATCAACTACGGCTCTGTCAAAAAAACAGGGTGGGGGTAACGCCCAACTTTACAGAATAAAGGCCAACACCTACGTAACCAAACCAGGTGAGAGCGGACCTTCCTTATTTTTGGTGGTTATTATGGTGGTCGTCGTATTTAAAACGAGGGCGGCATTTTCTTTTGCTAATTTTGCCGGTCAACGTGGTCCTTTCCAAGTCCAAACTGCTTCGACCATGCCGGAACGGCGCGATGGGATAGGCGTCTGCTTCATATCGCAAGGGACCGACGTCCGCTTATGCGCACGGGATGTGTTTTAATTTTTTTCATTTTACCAACGATCATTATCGTCGGCATACGAAGTTGGCTTTCCTCAGTCAGTTTTGGGTGGACTACAGATGACATCCGCGGGAGGGTAAAAGCTTCGCTTTAAAAATTCTCCCCAGCTCTTGTACAGATGGTTAACCAGTGAAAATATAACGTGCGGCCGTGTTTGCTCTGCCGTTACTCCTTGTGGTTCACTAAAGTCTTTTTTATGATACGTTGCGTGCTTGTGGAATATTTTTTCTACCACCTTTACTGCCCGCGGCGTCTAGGAAGGGCAGACATGAACAAATGAAACGGGATCACGAACATTTGAGCCAGAACACATAAACAGCGTGGTGTCTTACCATGCAGGTCGAATTGACGCGTGTATTTATTAAAGTTACAAAGTTGGGAAATGTTGCTTGCTAAATATACCAATAGCGGACCATTATTTCGCCTGTGCGAACAGCATTTTTCAGTTTTTTATGTTGTGGTTCATATTATTGTGTTCCCATTTAATTTGTGAATGACTGTACGTATGACGCCTGGTCTACCCTTTCCGAAGCAAAGCGCCGATGGTCTTCGTCATTTCCACGCTGACGGTGCTCGGCACGCCCTGCCACTCGGCCCTAACTGTTGTTGTCAATTGATTCGTGCTTCCCTCGGTAGCCGCGCGCGTGCTAGATAGGTAAACGGATCCAATCCATTTCCCTACTGCACTGAAACATTTAAAGGCGAACCTTTAGTGTCCTCACGCATGGCGTCTGTAATGCAAAACGCCCTGCAGGAAAGCCAAGTTTTTCTGGCGATGCTCATGAATGATAGTGGGTGAAGTGAAACAAAGAAACGCTTCAGGTGCCCGAATCTAACCTCGGTCCCTCGTGCTATGAAGCCGGGGTCTATCCCAGTGCTGTATTTCGACATGGTCAGAACGCAGTCCAAATCGAGAGGACCACCAATGACGTCGTCACGATAAAATTGTGCGTTAAACCACAGTTGTTGTTAGACGGAGGCGTGCATAATTTTTTTTAACGCATGCTTGTTGTGT
The DNA here is from genome assembly GCF_048455015.1 of Haemaphysalis longicornis. Classification (NCBI taxonomy): domain Eukaryota; kingdom Metazoa; phylum Arthropoda; class Arachnida; order Ixodida; family Ixodidae; genus Haemaphysalis; species Haemaphysalis longicornis. The sequence continues at coordinate 218,158,568 of NW_027526361.1, forward strand.
TTGGGATAAGGACGTTTCTTCACGCACGGGACCACCGAATTTTTATTTCGTCTAGCCATAGAAAGCTTCGACTTAAAGACAGACGCGAAGAGAAGTGGCCAGGCTCTCGTCCGTTACGGACTGTTGCAAGGACCAGACAACCTGCGCCCCCACCCCCCGTGGTGTTTCAAGCTCCCAGGAAACGCAGAGTTTTCTAATCATCTGTGAATGGCAATTGTACGTTGCCCCCATACGGGCGTTACCGGGCCCAACCTGGTGAGGCAGTGCTGATACCGTAGCAGTGCTAGTAAACCTCGAAACTGGTTAGTGCGCGGTAACGACAAAGCTCATCTTGCTGCTTGGGTGGTCCAGTCTGTGTTCCAGTTTTTACCCTGAATAAGGCGGAGAACTAAGGACGCGTAACAGCTTAGCCCTCAAGCTGTGTATAGAAGGTATTGTGTTACGGGACAACAAAAGCCTCTCACGACACTGTTGTGCACACCGTTCTATAGTCAGAAGCTTGTCTTTGCATGGCTCGTTTCGGGACCTTCTCCGTGTAAGATCGATAACGGGCGGCTATGAAGTTGCATACCCGAGCAGTCGAATGAGTGGTGATGCAGGGGAGCTTAGATTTGTGCAGACAGGATATATTTGTCTGCTTTACAGCGTTTAGTCTCGATTCGCAGATTAAAATCGCAAACTTAACATTATGTTCCAGCGACTGCAAAACGAGCCAGCCAGCAGCTTCTCGGGCCCAGGGCGCAAAAGGAGAAGGCAATTTTTTATAATTAATAAACTCTCCCCGGGCTTCTGGCTGTCAATCAGTCGGGTCTACGCCGGCCCTGCGTCCGCCCCTTCTAACAGCGGAGCTGTTGTACAAACCGTAGTTCACCGATGCAGGAAAAAATAACAAGTAAATGCCGAGTGCTCGTGAGCGCGTGCACCTGGGCCCACGGCGATCGCCGAGCGTCCTCAGCACTCGCCATGGCTTCAGCGACAACAACAACAAAAAAAAGGTGAAAAGCCAGCCTGCTTGGGAGGGGTCACCACGGCCGCCGCATTCTCTAGAAGCCAATATGCATAATTGGATATATGGCATAATTGGAGACATAGAGACAGTGCGCCACTCCTTCCAGAGACTACTTGCAGATGCCGACACCGCTGCTTCGAGTCGATGATAAATAGCTGGCGGAAGCCTACGATGCTGATGATAACTTTTCATCCACCACTCGCAGCGAAGAAGAGGACAACCTCTTCGTACTTATATTATGTAGTGGCGCTCTACTTGCCCTCGTGCACTTGGCATCTCCGGACAATAAAACCACGGCTGCGAACGAAAGTGACACGGTCCGCAAGAGGCCGATACTGCAATTTCCTGCGACCAAGGATGTCACCACAAATGCCGTCTAAAGCATGGTTGACTACAAATACCAAAGAATGCCTTTCAATAAATGTTTCCCGCCTACGCCGCTTTAGACGCGATGGCAGCGTAGCAGCTACTAGATGCGAGACCATCTCCCGAGCATATATGCGCCTCGAAGGCTGCCTGTAGGGGCACCTCTAGAATTCCCCTAGCGGCCCGTTTCCTAAGTAGCCGTGGGAGTCTCCGGCTGGCTCACCACTGTCGCCGCTGCTTTTGCGACACGTTCACAACTGAGATTTACTAATTCTATGCGTTGGAAATACACATCTATGTGAAGCAGACACTCTCTTCGCCCATGTGGCGTATTAACGCGAGTATAAAAGTTTCTGACGTGGTAGTGCGCCAGGCATGTGTCACAGACCGGTGTCGCTAAGCCGGCAGATGCATTGAGGTGATTGTATTTCCACACCCGAACATTCACTAGCAGTATCTCTGTAAGCAGTGTTCCTTTAGAAGGTCATGCTCCGCCTTTACACTGCGATGTAAAGTGGTTTTTTGTGCTTACATAATCTAGCGAAGCACTCGTACCTGACCACGCCAGTTACGCTTCATACCTCACATATTGATCACTACCCTTGGCAAGCCAGTCTGGCATAAATTTCGCGAAAATTCTACGACGTAAGTGCGATGGATAATCTGATATTATACGCTGGCATCAGCACACTGTGGCTGACCATTCTTTCACAGGAATCAGTAAAACACGAAAGTAAAATGTGCGCTCACAGGAGCATTTCAGTGTTTACTGGGCATCGATATGAACTTGCACATCGCTACTTATACTTCGTCGGTATGTCACCGTTAGACGCATCAACATTAGACACTGGATTAAACGCGCCGGAGCATTGCGTAAACCCGATTGAAACCCCAGGCACTCGCAAACCGTGCGAACCAAACCGAACAGGTTGTTAGTGAATCGTTTGAAGCCACGGTCCCCTACAGCGAAAGGAACATGATTTGGGGGTCCGCAGCAGTCTTGTGGGCGTGCTTGGCGAGCGACGTCCTGCAGGTGAGCGACGTTCTGCTGGCGGATCGCTTCGGTAAAGGTGACAGCACACTGGTCCTGCTCCGTGGCGTGTACGCCAGACGCTTGCGTTGGGGCGAGATCAGCTTGCGGAACGCGGCAGCGGCGTTCAACATAGGCGGCGGACGGATAAACACAGCAGCTTCCGCTGCTATACGCTGCCCTATCAAGGCGCCAACTATCGGCGCTCGTTATCGTCATGACGCGCTACTTCGCTTCACCTCTCCGATACGGCAGCACCATCTCAATGGAGAAGTTACAGAAAAGGACATAAGCTGCGTTCGTACAGCTATCCGGGCATGACTTTGTGGCTCAGTTGGCAGAGTGTTTCACACATACTACATGGTTTCACACCTCCCGTTGCGGCCAGACTGATCGTGGGCTCGAATCCTGGCGCCACCACGCCAATAGAACTTTTTCTGATGATGTCATTTCCGTGATGAATATGGCGTCGGTGAGGTTTGTGTACCTCGGCATAAAACACTCTCGTGTTAGACATTTAATGCTGGGTCAGCTTGTCGCGAGGTGAGCGCTCGCGATCGGTATCTGCTACATATATCTTCCGCGACTAGTGCGGATACGTGTTTATAGAGTAATCCGCGTGCGCTACTAAACGCTTCTACGAAATATTGTCATACGTCACAGGGAGCCTGCAGGATCTAGCACAAAGTGATATCAGAGGGCCTTATCATGTGCCATGCTCTTTCGACGACATCTTTATCCCTTGTAAACTTACTGTATACTGTAGAAACCCGCTCTTAAGTTCCTCAGTGCTGCGTTTTCCCGGTTGCTACGTTGTTTTCGGCTGGTCTCGGCGCAGCTCACAGAGAGTTCCTTGTATTGAAATCCTCACTTACGTCGTGGCTCAGAGTACGTTCCCGGATGATTTGTCGCAACCTGACACTTCGAACCCCCCCCCCCTCCCGGGCAACATGCGCGGACGGCCATTTTGACGTTTGACGAGCCTTGGCCAGGCTTGGCCACGGAACGGACTTCATTAAACCGTACGCGGGTGTGATTTGTTACGACTAGATGGTCCTATGTTACGTGATGCTATCACCGTCATCACTGCGTGTAGAACGAAAGTTTCACTTCGCAACGCCGGAAGTGCGTATTTGCCATAAAAGCACCCCCGCAAGAACAGCACGCGCTCTCGTCGTCATCGTGCGCTTCAAGCTTTGAGCACATCGTTGGACTTGCAACAGCGAACTTTGTCGTGCCTTGCTGGCGTCGAGAAAGCGGGAGGGGCTTTCCCTTCAGCAAAATCTTGACGCACTAAACGCAGTTGACAAGCAGCTAGCGCATAAAAGGGGCGGCATCGCTAGGGACCTTGCATTGTCACGCGCGGTGTTTTCCACTGGTCGCGAAAAACGGCAATCCTGCATTTTCGAGTTTTTAATGTTCAAAAGCCAATGTTGCAGTACTACATGGTTGCAAGTCAAAGCTCCACTGTTTTCGTTAATTTTTTAAGGTTTCCCCGCTGCTGTGTTTTTATGGTTGTTACGTTTTGTTTTCCCGGTCCGGTGAAAAACGTATGATCGGAGTTTCACTGTACTTCAAAGAATGCGTCTGCCGAGTGATCAGCTATTCCTTGAAGTGGAAAAACAAAAGAACACTGAACACGCAGCTTGTGTGTGTGATTACTAAAAACATTCGTTCCTTTATTTCGCTGCGCATTTCGCTCTGCAAGAGAACCAAAACACTACATGAGACCCTATTAGCCACACAGCGCTCCTCCCGCAAGCGCCGAGGAAAAGCGGCGGCAGGCGGCGCAGCGATCGCGAAGCTCGAGGCGTATAGCTGGCCCAAGCGCTGACGACTCTTTGAAAAAACCACTTACTGAACTTTAGCTTCCGCGCTTATAAATTCTCGGCAACAACATTTCTGTTGTTGGCCTTGAACAGGTAGGCAGACCTTGAGTGGCAATCGGCTTTCACTGGCATACGCACGCGACTCGGTGTATCACGCACGGCGCTGCCACGCAGTTGCACGCATACGTAGGCTCCGAAGTTTTTACAGTTCTGCCTAGTCGTGCGACGATTTCAACCGTGTCTGGCGATATGTAGATGGTATGTTGCTTCACGTAAGAGTATTTGGCGTCGATGTATTACTTCGTGCTCGGTGGGGCATAGTTTGGAACATAGAACAGCCCGCTGCAGTCATGTGCGACGCTTTTTCGGGCCCGAGCACGGACAAATACTGCCATCTCGCGGAGTCCGACGTAACCACTGCGGCATCGCGTTAGCAACACACACGCTTGGGCAAACGCCTAGCGGCATACGCGCTTGGACTCCAGCACGCGTGCCGCGCCAGTAAATCCAACCTGTAGGCTGTTTTTAAATCCCATTTAATTAAGCTTGTTATTGCATCACTAAGTTTTGGATTTTTTTGTTTTTGGTTTGTCCCTTTCGTAGCATAGAAGTTAATGCAAATGGTTCGAAATGTTTGAATAAATATTATTATGCGTCGGCAGCGAGAGCTGCACGTAACGGCGAAAAGAAGGTATTAGAGTGCGCACAAAAATTGCGTATCTATATTTTCACATTTTTTGTGTTAGAATATTTGTTTTCCTTTCGAGGTCAGAATGGGCTGGTACTTAGAAGCATGTAAAGAACGACGTGATCACTTAAGTCAACACATTAAAGTCTGCTTTTATAAATGTCGTAGAGTGCTTTGAAGCGATGAAACCAAGCAGAAGAGTTGACGTATCGCGTATTGTATGAGCGCATGGCTGATGTCGGAGCAATTCTTTTTTATTTTAAGAGAGCGGAGATCGTTTACAGCCTTATTCCGCGCATAAAATTATTAAACCGCTACCACTCGCAAGTTCAAAATTGTTTTGTACCGCGAAACCAACATATAAATAAGAAGGCCTCCTCAGGAACCCTACACAATGCCACAAACATAAGCGGCGGCTAACTTACCACGGAATTGTGCCCTACGTGTACACTAGTTTCCAAGATTGCATTTAAAATTTATTGTAACAAGAACACATTTGCCTCCACCATGGCGAGGAAGATTCGTTTCAACGAACGGAATAGGCAACGAACGTGCGTACCTTTGGCGAATTATCCTTTCTCCGTAGATAATTTCAGTTATTATTCAGGGGCGAGATTTGAACGATACAGAAGTTTGTTAAACATTACTCGTGAAACATTGCATGAAAATATTGACAGAGAGTTTATTTGTAAGCGTCTGCCACGTCAGCGATCATCAGCAGGTCGGATATATTCTTCCCAAAGTCCCCGAATGGAACTGCGCGCTACTACGCGGGCACCTCAGCGGTACGGGACTCCTCACGGTTTACTGCGGAAACGCTACTTGGCTACGCACAGTTCGAAGAAAATGCGTGCAAGCAGTTTTCTTTACAAGGAGAGCGCGAAATGGCACGACGTCATCCCCGATAGAAAGTGTAGACGCCCACAATACTACTACGCCCTATCGGCAATTATAAGTATTTCTTTGTACTCACTGCATCACATGAATTGCTTCGTTGTCCACAAAAATTTTATTCCGTGATAGAAAAATGAAACGGTAACCTAAATGTCTGAACAACAAGTTATGAATAGAGGGGAGGCCAACTTTCAATTATATTAAATATGATGTGTACCAGGGTAACATTCCTCGGCAAACGCTTTTATCACGCACACTAAAGATATTGTAAACAGCAACGACTAACAAATATGTTATTTGCGCAGGTAAGATGCAGGTAACACCCAACCCATTTTTGCATTCAACCGCACTAGGCTGGGTCAATTAACTCCCTCCAAAATAAAGCTGTGCTTAAAGTGTATGCGCCATTGATAAATAATACCGGAACCAAGCCAGTTTCTTTGATGGGAAAACCAGGCAAAATAAAACCAACCTGTGAATGGTGGGAAAGCTTCTATAATTCCGAATTCATAAATTATAGAAATTTGCCGCCGCAAAAAAAATACTCTTCGTATCTATCCAAAAACACATCCCGTGGACTGAAGATAATCGAAAGGTCACTAACAAGGTATTGCCCACGGTTGCGTTCATAACGAAACTGCGAACTATTCTCCTCACAGAACTAAACCCTACGTCGTACGAAGAAATTTTTTTGCCGCATTAGCCACTGTGACACTGGTCGAGTGGGCACAACGGCATTCAACGGTATTTAAACGATTCATACTACATAAAACAGCTGTAGGCGCCAGTTCTAAAACTTTATCGGATGCCCTCGCCTCACAACGTGTAATAAAATTGGCTATTCTTAACTCCTCACGTAGAACAATACTTGTTCGGAATGTCTTTATTCTTCGAAAAACGGTAAAATGCTACAAAGCACCTCACCAACTTAGTCAAAAATAACGCGAAGTATGAAATGAGCCAGAACAATCTTTTCAGAATTTTATATGCAAGCACAAATTGTGGTGCGGAAATTCTTGCACACACGTTGTTATTTTACAACATTTGTAAGTTAGGAAAATCTATTCATAGCTCTTTGAAGCTGAGGCACTGTTTATTTTATGTGTGTGTGTGAGTGATGCTTGTATTCCAGTTTCAATCTTTCTTCGTAACTTCTAGGTGTACTAATCCTGTTTTAATTCCTTTTTAACTATTCATGTTTTCAACAAATATTTCCGCATAACTAGGGGGCTTCTTTACAATCGTGTAATAGCATATTCCTGCCGTGAGCAGTGAACTGCCGTAGACACGCTGTAGAAATTTATAATAAACCTGTCATGAGGTGGTACCCACACAGTCAAGCCGACTGCGTGCGAGCTCCCAAAATTGCTAAAAACGTTGAGGAATGAAGGTTTGGATTTGACATTCAAGATCATTTTCCTTGCAGGCACAGCATGTTTGTGACACCAACGAAACGGGGATGGTTGTACAAGCTCATTGGCGCGGCCGCATGCGCGACTGCTGTGTTTTTACTCGTCGGTAAGTGATATCTCATCCTAACTGTGCCGTCTGTTTTTAGGGGCGAAGCTCCTTAAGTCATGGGTCTGTCCATCCCTTGTGTCTCGTGGTACGTGACCGCCGCATGCTTTCGGAGATGTCGCAAAGTGGGCCGCGTTGCACGCGCTAGAACCGGCTGCAACCGGCAGCGCAAACTCGGCACCGGGAGCGCGAGCTTGTCTTTGTTCGCCAACGAAGGCGCGAGCGCACGTGCACTGCGAGGGGGAGATCACGCAAGAGATCACGCCACGAACGCAGGCAATAGTTCTCGGAGATCGAACGAGACGCAAGGACCTTTGCTCGTTTCCTCTCGTCTTGTTCGGACACAAAGTTCGCCCTAAATAAAAGTTCTTTCTTTATACCGTTGTGTCCCATCCTACGTGACAAATTGTGGTGGAGGTGCGGGGTAGTCCTCGATGTCGCGGGGTCTTTCACCAGGTCTGGGCCTGGGAGCATTGACTCCGAAAATAAAAGTAGATTTGTACAATGTACGCACACAGTCTTACGTCTTTCTTAATTATGTAATGGGCGAACTTTCACGGGAGAGTTACGGTTAGCGATGATCTCCCCCTCTCGAGCTTCGCCCCACTTATCATCATTCATTCCGTGGATATGGCGTGATTTTTTTTTCAGACCCACTTCTGAATTGCTGAGGTAGCAATCATATTTTAAACAAAATACCGTCGACAGTGCTGTATCTTTGTATTCGGGTTTGATTATGTTGCAGCCTGCATCCGTTTCCAGTTTACAAATGCCCGTGTTGGCGAAGGCCCGTACAAAAGTTCACGTCGACAAAAATACTGTCGCACTCTCTCATCGTCCTGAGGAACGATCGTAGCTAGTGCTGTAGCGTTTCCAAAGGTAGTTTGACCGACGGAATACGTGACCTCGTGATGTCGTCTCCTTCTTCAGTACCGTTACAAGCGTTATATTGATCGGACCGGGTAATGGCTCCGTTTTGTATAGTCACGTTGGCTTTCCTACATTCGCGTCAATAATGATACAACCCAACTGCTGAGTGAGACCGTGATAAGGGTTTATTCCGGCGTGACCCACGGCTGCACCTCATTGGAAATAGTAGCATTTCTATGGCTCTTGCAGATACTTCAGAGCAGATTGACATGCAGAGTGCTTTCCTACTCCTTCTAAGAAACCGCGAGTGACGGGAAATACTTTTGTCCTAAACAGAGGAGCTGTGCAGAGGTTCAGACTCTCTATCTCGCCACTGGCGATGGTGATTTCCTTTTATAGGCGCGAAGAGGTTCTCTGATCTTCCTAGAAAAGGGTCCTACATCGCATCTTCAGCTGAAGCCTGTAGGATTTAATATTTTTGATAGCCAACTACTGTCTGAATCTCCTGCGTAAAAAAACATTCCCAACTGAACAACGCAACATAGGTGTGACTGTTTTGCCCCAGCCACGTACAGCCGAGGTCAAAAGATTCCAGAGCGTGGTTTCGACGTTCAAAGGTAATTTCTCTGCTGTCGATTGCTCAGCTTGCTAGTAAGCGTGCTAGTAAATCGTGCTAGTAAGCGAAGCACTAGGCTTCAGAGCATCATCACCATATGCGTTTAAAGAGATTAGGCAGCAGGCAACGGAGAAATTAACTGACATTGTTGAAATTGCGTCCTGAAAACTTTTGTTTCCGGGTGTTCACGCGTGGAGACAAACTTCCCTTGCACGTTTCTGGTCATCTTTGGATCTTTGGTGAGTGTAAATCGTGGGGTTCTACAAAGGAGACCAAATTGTGTGGGCTGCCGAAGGTAGCTGATGATAGACTTAAATCGCGCGCGAAAAATTGAAACTGCGGTGGACCACATAGGAATGCGGGTTTAGTTTATGCCGAAAAAAAAACGGTTTCTTTACCAAGGGGAAGCTACAAAACGGTGCCACTGAAAGCACTTTTGATAGCTTGAGCAATACTGGCAGTGACAAAATATTTAGATATTTTTAAGGCACGATGTACGATTCTTAATGGCTGATATCTCATTTGCAGACCTTAAGCACCACTGCAGTGACAACGCGCTGCCACGTTGTTTGAGGGTAGTCTACGGGTCGCTAGCACAAGCTTGCGCAGTACAGGTGACGTGCAAGAATTTAATACGACCTTTGAAGAGTGCCCTGGTACTTTTCTTCCCAGAATGACGCTATCGGGCGCATGCCTTAAAACTCGATGGTAGTGCTGTAAAATGAAATAGCATCCCCTCCCGTGAAAGAACTAGCAGGCGACGGTGACAAAGCGGGTAATGAAGAAGAGTGGAACGAAGCGAACAAAACGTCAGCGAGGGGCAGAGATGCGCGAATGGCAGGAGCGGAGAGCGGGCGAGTAGGGCCAGAACAGGAGCGTCAGGGAGCAAGGCGGAAGGATCGAGAATGACCGGAAAGCAGCATGCAGCCAGTCTCACAAAACCTGCCGGTGCCGGGCGCAGAATTATCGACCTCGCGGAGTTGTTCCAGAACACCCACAGCTTCCGTTCCGAAGCTGTTCCTAAAGGAGCCGATGCCTCTAAGCGAGGCCTAAGCTGGCGATAGGCTATCGCACCCGTGGCGCCAGTGGGTGACTCGGCCGTCGGAGGTAGCTACCGCACCCGCTCAAGCCGTCCAACTGCTCTACAGTATTCCGGTAAGCGAGACGTTTCCAGACCTTGAAGATGCGACGGCAGGCGCCAGACCTTTAAGATCTACGAAATCATCGCCCCATGTAACCGAAGCCGTAAGGCATGAGCGTGCCATTCGGACATGCGGCTGGCCCAACATAAACGTTGCATTACTTTCATTTGCTTTTTCCTGTCTGTATTTGTGTGTGCCCTTTTTGGGAGCCCTGCTCCGGCGCTCCTGTTTTTTTGCTCTGCGCGCAATTCGTTGCGATTTCTTAGAAGCCTTTTCCATCTCTGCTACTTCCTTTTCCTGCACGAGCTCCTGGTTGACGCTCCTAAATCTCTGTAACAATTTTTAGTGAGCGACCACTTTGGCGGCTGCAACTGTGGTTTCGCGGTGGAGATTCCGACGGCGTGGTAACCGAACGATTGAAGGCAAAAAGAAAATGGTGGAGGAAAGTGCGGCGAAAGGGTGTGGAGGAGGGCAGTATGTTGAGCCCGCATGAGACGCTCATCGCAGTGTTTGGCTATAGGGTGTGAGATCGAGGACGGCACGCGCTGCTATGGGATCACCTCTCTTACTCCCTCCCACGCCAGACGCTACACCTCCGTGCGGAATTCGCACCACTTGACATTTGCGTGAGAATTCAAACACGCTTGGCAACAACACGTTCGCCGGCGCCGGTCATGCACTGGGAGATAACGGCGAGTAGCGCGCGCCGCAGTGCATTCTCTGATCATGTGATCACTTTCTAGGACAAGAGAGAGAGAGAGAGAAACACTTTATTTGAGCCCCATGGGGGCTAGTCTAGGTGGCGGGTGACACGCGGTGGTAACCGGCCGGTGACCATTGCAGCTCGTTGGATGACCTTAGCCTGGACCTCATGGTCCGAGCTTCACAACGCTTTCACCCAGTGCTCTCCGTCTGTGAAAGGGGGGAATGGGTTTTCGGGGTACTGCCACATGCAGTGTTCTTGGGTATTGAGGGAACCGCAGTCGGGGCACAAAGGGTTGGGGTACAAAGAAGGGTAGATTAGGTGAAGTCGATATCGGCAGGGGAGTACGTGTGTCTGGGTGAGTCGCCAAGGCGTTCCTCTTCGTTGGAGAAGGTCGGAGCGGCGGGGGGTAGTTGCCGGCAGGAGAGGTGGTAGTGCGAGGTTATGTCGTGGAAGGTAACAAGTCTGTCGCGGGCTGATAGGGCTCCGTGGAAGGGCTCGAGGCCAGGATCAGCTCGGACGGTAAGCTCTCGAGCGGCCCTGTGTGCTGCCTCGTTCCCCCCCACACCCGTATGAGCCGGAGTCCATACCAGCTCGATTGGGGTGGTGGGAGAATTTTGAAGAAGGATTCTGAGGGCCAAAGGCCAGATCATTCCTTTGGCGAAATTTTGAACGGCCGTTTCGGAATCGGAGATTACAATAGAGGGGGGCGGCCTGAGGGTGAAGGCTAGGGCTACTGCAGATACGCGACGCGACAAATTTCCCATTAGGGAGTACAGTAATCGTTAGTGCATTTTTAATGCTAGAACGATACTAGGCTCACTGAGCGATTTTCTGTGTCTCCAGTCCTAGTGCTACCAGCCAAGGTCGTTAGGAACTTCCCGCAAATGAAAGAATATGTACAAAATTTGGCATGCACTCCGCCTGCACACTGAAGTAGGCGCCCCATCGTGCGCGAGACAAGCAGACGCCGGCCGTGCCCATTACTTACGCCTTTCCACTTAAGCGCCTCGATCTCCTCCGGAGCTGATGCCGGCGCCATCGTTGCATCAGCAGTCCCAGTCCTCAAGCTTGTCAGAGCTCCGATTGGGATGGAGTCCTACCGACCTATAGCGCTCACGGTGTATTTCGGGAAACTCAGAAAAGATGTGGCTCTACCGCTTTGCCTGGGATTTTAGCATCCGAACTAGATACCCGGCATAGACGCCTGGCTTCCGCAAGGGTCGCAGCAGCATAGACAGCGTCATCACATTTGCCAATAGAAGCAGACTAGCCAAATGTCAGTGGAACATTACTATTGGCGTTTTGCCATCTATATAATCAGCGTACGATTGAGTGGCGCGTGATGTTATCTGCTCGGCCAGGTAGGCTGCAGGAATCGAGGGCTGCATCTGAACGTGGTTATCGGACCAGCTCTATATGATAGTCAACGGACAGCGGTGAGCCATCGCTACGGTCACCCGAGGTGTTTCTTAGGGCGGGGCGGTTCTCACCACTCGGTCTAGGCGCGCAGGAGTTACGTTGTGCGCGTATGCTGATTGTGGGAAAGTAGGTAAGCCATCTTTTAGTGACAGGCTCGGCCAACGAACTGCGCGGCTTGAAACCTCATATACACCAACAGTTCGCTCCAGTCCTGTACACCCATCGGGGATGTATCTACCAATACATATAAAGACCGTAGTTCCCAGCACTCCGAAAAAGAAACATGCTCCGGCCACCGCTCTAAACTTCTTCACCCTTCACTGCATTTCCCAAAAATACAATGCCCAGACTCGCCTGTACACCGATGAGTCCGTATCATCCTATTATGCACCATAGGGGTGTTAAGACCGTCCGCAGACAGTGCCATGAACTCGATGTTCAGCCGCTTAACATCAACTATGGCTGAAGGACTTGCACCTGTAGTGTAGGCTTCGCCTGTATTATCGAGTAGCCTGCCCGAGAGTGGGCTATCTTCACGGACAATTGGGATGCATTTCAATTCCTTGCATGTTTACCGAGTGAGCAGTTTGCGCGTAACATACATGGCCTGGATCTATAATCGCTACATACGGATTACCACATACCACTTCATTGTTTTTTTCCTTATGGTGGGATAACTGGAAATGCGAAAGCGGGAATTGCGTGAATTCGTCGCGCACGGCCATCACGCCACCAAAATAGCGATACTATTGACTATGAAATGTGATACAGCTCTTGCATTCGGCGTTACATGTAACATGTAGGGTTCAACCTGCTATGAGGCGCTACATAACTGCGGGCCGTTGTATTCTATTGATTCACACTGCAAGTTCAAGATGCACTAGTTCTCTCCACGCTTGAAGACGAAATACCACATGGCATTTGGCTGAATGTTGCCATGAGGCTAGACTTCATCTTCAAGTTAAAACGAACCACGTCGACGCTGTGGGCACACTGCGATCGGCTCGAAAACTTCAAGCACCTTCTGTGCCAATGTACTCGATTCAGCGCGCAAACCCATGTCCTTCGAGCCTTTTATGGGGTGTCGCTTTCTGCCGGAGTCTAAGTGAGGGACCCGTTATGTTGTTGGTCATGTCGTGAACGTGGTTCCCGCGCGACAAAAGCTCTAATAGCGTACCTGGGAAACAGAAACCTTTATTTACCAAGCACTGTAAACGACTGAGCGCGACTGTGTGCACAAACTTCTTTAACATCAACACCGTCTTCATTATCATTGTAACAAGATTCATCTATCGTAGCAAACTAGGGATATCAGCTCGGCTAACCTGATAAAACTTCTTCAGAGATGGTTCTTTCTTCTTATAACTACAGAGCGTGGCCAGAATTTACGTTACTCTCAAAAAACCAATTAAATACCTGCAATGTGAATAGAAAAACAATGAAATTGTTTCATCATTAAAAATTGAACTTGGAAAAGACGCCTTAGTAACATGTGTCAAACTCATTTTTCGAATGCTCTGTGGCTTGGTCACCAGCACCAGCATTCGATGGGTAGTACCACCGTGCGGATCCGGTCTTTTCGGTACACGTCCTTTCGGTGCACAGACCTTTCGGGGCACGGGAGTTTCTGTTCAAAGACGAATTCCGGCAAGTGCTTCAGGCTGCCGGCGTTGTCGACGTGGAGGTTGCAAACACGCAATTTGTACCTATTTATTACAGATGTTCTTGTTCGCAATTCTGCGTTATTGAGGCCAGCAGTTGGTTATGTAGCCATGCAAAAAAACCCTCTGTTTTTAAATATTAGCTGGGATATTTGTAGCACATAGACAACCTTATTGTCAATTTGTAGCGACTTATTATCATCAGTGTTTTATATAACAGATCAGTGAGAGTATGATTGCGTTTTTTCGCTAATTTTTTGACGTCTTATTATCACCTTTTTTTCAGAAATCCGTCAGTGTAACAATTTTCTTTTTGCACTTGGGGGAGTGCCTACGGCAACGGCTGCGTAAATGAGCGCCACCGTCCAGGGAATGAAACCCCTGCCTTTACAACGTAATGACGAACAAAAGTGGCAATTTCTTGGCATTCTGCATTCGTTGTTGGGAATGGGCATCTCACTGCAGTCACCCATGTTGTGACTTGCATCCAGCTTGTCACCAATGTTGCGAATCAGCCATCCCGACGTCGTCACCGCTCTTGGGACTGGGCCCTCTCACCGCAGCCACCACTGCTGGGACTGGCCATCCGAGCGCAGTCACCGGTGTAGCCGCGTTGCCTTGCTCCGTCCGCTATCGACGCGGCGCAGAGCAGAGCGATGAAGTTCTCCAGCCTACGAAAAGTTGAAGCAACATTTATATGCAGTATTTATGAGGGTAACAACAGCGTTACAGGGCAAGAACCACGGAGCAAGAAATATTGAAGAGGCGCAACAGGGCTTGCTACGGCGGGGCGAGTCACGCCGCCGGGCACGCACCGACGCACCCTCTGTCGCAAGGCGCCAAACAGAAAACGCGCGCGGGGCGCTTTCCGAAAAGTCTCGCCGGTTCAAGGTCAGTCAGTGCATAGCCGGCTGCCGTTAGAGGAACACGACGCCAACGTATCCCTATCGCGACTGGACTTTCATTGGAGTCGATTTGCGTCGGAAGAAATCTTGGCGTTTCAAGATTTGCTTGTTCTGCAAGACATGTTCTGCATCGCGTCCGGTGCAGAACATGTAAACTATGGCAACGCGCTTGACGGGTTATCTGTTGTGCTGCTCCGCAAGCTGCATTTACTTCTCGCCAGGCAGTGACATTAACGCGTCGCCCACCTGCGCTGTCTCTGCCCAGCCGATTCCCCTGCTCAAATACATCTTCCTCCGTGGCTCGAACAAAGGTGACAGCACCTCTCCACTTGGTTCCTGCGAAAAATGCCGCCGAAGAATGCCCCTGTAGAAGGCCGATGATAAGTGCCTCCGGGCGGGTTTTTATACCCCCGGGAGCCCGTCATGGTCCCGAAAAGTTAGAATCGCTCCACTCACGACTCTCGCTGGCCGAAGTTTGAAATCCGACGAATGGAAGCGAAGCGGTTGCGTCAGCCGAACCGCCCCGATGGGGAAAGGGAGGGCGACGCCCACGCCGTCTTCGCGAAGCCGCCTCCAGGCTAGCAGCATGTTGGTTGCCGTTCGTTCAGCCGATGCATGTTTCGGCCTAGCCACCTGGACGAAAAAGGAGAGGCGACTCTGCGGCGCTGCAAGTCTGTGCCCGTCGGGCGCTGGTGGTTTGGTCCGGTTTGTACGAGGCGTGAATCAGCCCCGCTGTCGGCGCATTGCCCCGTGGAACGCATTTAAGGCCGAGCGCTCTGGGAAGACATTGTGGGCGTTGTTTTCTTCTGATAACACAAGTACCTAAGGCATTATTAGCAATGCATTACAGAAGGACCTATTGTATCTTGCCGCACGCTTCCGTCCCGACTTCTTCGTAGTTACCAGGGTTTGTTGCGGCGGGTTTATTGCGTTTATAAATGATAAGTTTGAAACGCTCGGTATTGACGTTCAAAGCACCCTGCAATGTTTTGTGCAGCATACAAACAGCTACTCATCTTCGCAAGGACTGCTCCTTCGGAGTTCGTAGCGTCTTGCCGCAGATTATACTTGCCATAATACGGCCGTGTTGTTATCTGAGACCAATGTCACCTGCAGCTCCCGATCAGTACTTTTTTGAGCCGCACAATATCACCAATTAAAATTATGTTCGCAGAAGCAGGTGTCGGCGCGACATTATACATTGGTGTAAAAAAATAGCAATTGCCGACTGAAACAGGCATGCTGCAGTTTGTCATGAGCCGCTGCAACTCAAATGGCGTAGAATGATGTAAGTGAACAACCCGAAGTAACACTTAAGCGCTACTTTTCCAACTGATAATTTCTTTCTGACTGAATAGTTAAACCATTTCATTCGCATTTATAAGATGCGTGTTTACTTTGTTTAACAGTACGAAAGGGCGCTAAGCGCGTAAGAAATATTTTCCGCAGCAATCATGCAAGTCAAACAGCATCGCCGAATAGGAGCGACGTTGGATTGTGGCTCATTGATATCTCCGGAGCTCACATTGGGTTCTTTTTGTGAAAAATAAACTTCGCTACCCACAAAAAAAAAAAAGCGCCGTACCTGGAAGAGCTCGGACACGTGCAAGGCGGAAAATCAACGAACAATCACTCCGTTTTATTGATGTCGCCAACAAAACCCAGCATTGGAATGCATTAACGGCCCCCTGCTCCTCAATGGTGAGATGTATGTTTCACCGGATGCGACCCCTGAAATTCTCGCCGCGCATCTGGACCGTTCGCCCGCAGCATGAGAAAGGCGAACGGTGGTGTCGGCAGTGCGCCATCTAAGCACTAAACAAAGATGTAGCCCTTTTATAACGTTGCCCTCAGTGGGATTAAATTAGTTTTTTTTCAGCTTACCAGAAGTGCATACGTTTCTTTTTCCTTAGACGTTATTGTCAAGGACAAAATGCATCCTGAGTGCTCCCGCTCAAATATACGACTGTCCAGGAACCTAGTTAGTCCGTAAGAGAAAGGTTTATTTGGCCCTGACCAAAACGTCGATTTGGATATGAAACTACGAATAGCTTTTGTGTAATTATTTGCCAAAATTTACCGGCCATACACCCAAAAGGGACAGTTTCAATAGCCCTGAAACCAGATAGCACGAGGCTCTAAACTAAGCACATAGCAAGCTTTTGCCCCCGCTATTAGCTGCGCGAAAGTTCGTTGCAACACGCTCAATAACTCCGTAGCAATCACTTCTCGAAGAACTGCGGTAAGCCAGGAAGCTGCACCTGGTCTTTCTTTATTCAGATATGTGTTCCGCAATTTTTCTGAAGGTAGGTGGCAATGAAATTATTTGTTTACAGCGAAGCTGTGTGTCGCTCACTCGTCTGCGTATCTTCTCGTGTTCTGTCAACAGGATCGTTAAGAAGAGTTAGCTTTACGACAAAGCCCGTTTATTCGGAAAACTGGTGTAACTCTAAATCTAGTGTCCACATCTCAGGAAAAAATTATGGTGCGGTCAAACGAATTTTTTTATTAGAGCGAGTTCATGCTTGTCGTAACTAGGTACTCCACTGTGAAGTGGTAAGCATTGAGAAATTCCTGTCTTTTGTCCACGTTCGGATATCTACGGGCGGAGAATCTATACAGAAAATTCCTGTAACTCTTGTTTTGCTGGAAGGACCGCGAAACATACAAATGACGTTTGACTGCTATGGCGGCTACATAATCGTGGGGATTTCCAGCTTAGGCGATGTCGCAGGTAATTAGCAGTCGCAGTTTTAATACAAACATAAAGCTGCCGCTCCTAGCGTCCTAAAGACAGCAGGAAGAAAAGAAAACTGCTTTATTTTATTTGCTGCACAGCGATGCACGCAGAATCCTACCTGCTCTCTTGCATCGTCATCGGATACGCATAACGCAACACGAACAATCATGGTGCTGTCGGCATAGCGCAATAAGGGACAGTTCGTCGTTAAATTGAAAAGCCCAGGGTACTTTCCACGTTGGCCGCAATTAGGCAGCTGTTATGTCCTAGGACGTTTCCCCTCTGGCCATACCCTCGCATTCTCCTACGGCCTTCCAAAAAGAATGTCTGTTGCTCAACAATAGTCAGAAAATGTATAGCTTGTTAATTTAGTTTTTTTTTTCTCGCGACCTAGCGCCACCACTATTTCATTTAAAAAACGCAGTGACAGTATCATCATGTTTTCGTCACAGGGTGTTTTTTTTTTAAATCAGAAGTTTTTGTTAAAAACGAGTGCCAGTAACTTTTTTGCTGCTTTCAGAAGCTCCAATAACCGCTGCTTAATTGAACGCCACCGCAGGGGCAAAGTGTGTGCGTTGCTTCCTGATTACGCAAAGCACACAATGCGTTATTAGCAATGCGTTACTGAAGGACCCTGTGTACCTCGACACACCTCCTTCTGCGAACTTCGTTTTCATGTGTGCTTGTGTGCGCTTAAAACCCTTTGGTTAATGTTGTCCTTTGACTTCTTAGAATGTCACTAGGGGTTCTGTGGGCGACCGCTTTTTTAGTTTCGATTGATTGATTGTTGGGTTTAACGCGCCGACGCAACGCTGGCGATGAGGCGCGCCGTAGTGGAGGGCTCCGGATTAATTTTGACCACCTGGGGATCTTTAACGTGCGCCGAAATCTCGAACACACGGGCGTTTTTGCTTTTCGCCTCCATCAGAAAAGCGGCCGCCGCGACCGGGAATCGAACCCGCGACCTCGTGCTCAGCAGCGCAATGCCTTAGCCACTGAGCCACCGCGGCGGGTGCTTTTGTAGTTTCCTGTGCGAATTTTTCAGAAAATTAGGCATCAGTGTATTTTTAATAGAGAACGATGCAAATTGCTGTTATGTGCAGATGTTTCGCCTCAAATATGCGTAATTATTTGTTTTGGCTGAACAATGATGTCAAGTATTGACATAGGGGAGATTGACACGGGACTCAGATGCTTGGAAATGGCTGTGGTTATATAAACGTAGCGGTAAACCTCTGCATTAACTTTGGCCACTTGGCTAAATCGAGGGACAGACAGACAGGCAGAAAAACAGACATACAGAGACACGAAAATTTCCGCGTTCAGTCAGCCCAAGAAAAACTATCGTCTTTAAAAAATACTGATGGTGGGGAGCTGCAAGTGCCATTTATCTTTGATAGGAATGAAACCCCACCAAATTATGACAACTATGATTTCTGGCAGAACTCCAGAAATCACAAGCGAACCGTCCTGGCAAAAAATATATCGATGTAGGTTGTAGAAAACATTGCAGATAGCTTTGAATATTATACAAGAGCCTTTCAAGTTGCAATTGACAAATACAGTAAACCCAGCATAGTAACTGCATCTTCGTCATTACGTTAAACAAACATATGTTTCCTTGTCCCTGCGGTGGTACTTAATTACGCAGCCGTTATTGTAGTTTCTGGAACGTGAAAAAATAGTTACGGTCGCTGATTTTTGACAATAACACAAGAACAAATACACGAGGGTGCCGCCGCTGATCTGTTTTATAAAATACTAGTGAGGGTATATCGCTAAAGAAACGAAGTAATGAGCGAGATATGCATTTTCTGGCAACTGTTGCGCAAACAGACAGGCATTTTTTGGCACGGCCGCATAAATTTTTACTGGTGTAAAATTACGCATAAATATGAGCAACAACAGCTGTAATAAACAGGTTCGATTTGCGTGGTTGTCACGCCCGTGTTAACAACGCACGGGAATTTTGCTCCCTCAAACTCTCGCCCGAATTCATTTTTGAGCCGAGCTAACCTGTACCGAACCACCCTGTACCGAAATGTCGTGTACCGAAACGCCCGTGTCCGGAAATGCCCATGTACCGAAACATCCCTGTACCGAATAGACAGTACCGAAACGTTTCGCCCTGCACCGAACCACCTTGTACCGAAAAATCGTAGACCCACCACACAGCCAAGCCCCGGCTCCACAACGTCCACCGTAGAGTACGCACTTCGAACCAAGAAAATGTATTCCCGCACAAACTCGGCAAACCTCCGCAGGCCCGCGCTCTCGCGGCCACACGTTCAGTCACACACGCGTAGGTTTCCTCTGGCTTTTAAAGCATAGATGTCCACTGCACTCTGCTACCATATTTTGGTTGCTTTTATCCCCGTTTTCACAAAGCTGCTGCTGCTGCTGGCGTTCTAGTCGGGTTTATTCCTCGTGGGGATTCATCTTGCAATACATGACGCTGGTCTTTGTGTATCGCACCCGCAGAATACAGTAACATTATGCACCCCTCCCTCGAACGACGAAGATGGATGAACGCGAAGCTTTCTCGTGAGGTGTTAATATGTTTTCGTCGGAGTTTGGAATTTCACTTGTTGAATTTCGACTTTGAGTCGCACGCAGTTCAGATTTTCGATCCCAGCGACTTTGGCTTCGATTCTTCGCCATTTCATTTCGCACGGGGGAAGCTTCGCGTTTGTTCAACCGCCGGCGTTTTACACGGAGGGCTGCGCGATTTCACTGCCATGTTTTGCACGTTAATGCAACCCTCTCCAGCGCGAGGGACGCAGGTTCGTTTCTTACCACGGGAAGCGTTTGTTCTTGAGGCGTTTCCACGGTCATCATCATCGTCAGAGAATGTTGACTTTCCTGTAGTGGGTTATCATCTCAGTTTGAATTTTGACTCACAGTCGGCTTCGGTTTTCACTTGTTCAGCTTACACTCTGACTCTCACGCAGTTCGGTCTTTTGATCGCAGGGGGTTTGACTTTGGACCTTCGCCGTTTGATGTCGCGGGAAGAAAGCTTTAGGTTCAACCGTCGTCGTCGTTATACGGAGGGAGGGGTGCATGATATTTTTGTGTGACGTTGCATGCCCATGCGCTCCTCTCCAAGTTCAAACTGTTGTGACCTTGTCGGTATTCCGCAATCAGATAGACGTCGGCTTCATAAAGCGAGAGAGCCAGATTCTTCTCCGACAACAGCGAGCGTTTTTCTTTTCTTAGAACTCTTCCACGATCATCACCATCGTCAGAGAAAGTTGGCTTTTTTGCAGTGTGTTCTTGCAAGGCATTGAACGCCTTCAGTGAGACAACAAAAGCTTCGCTTTAAAAGCTATTTGAGGGAAAGAAGGGCAAGGGGGGCGCCCAGGAAAATTGCTCCAGGTAGCGTTGGCGTGCGTGTTCAGAGTTTGAGGGGCCCCCAAAGAAGCCCACTTGCTGATTGATTGTAGGGTTTCACGCGCCGACGCTTAACAGGCGATGAGGCGCGCCATACTGGAGGGTTCAGGAATAATTTTGACCACCTCGGGGGCTTTAACGTGCGCCGAAATCTTGAACACACGGCTGATTTTGCTTTACACCTCCATCAGGAACGCGGCTGCCGCTGTCGGAAGTCGAACCCGCGTCTTTGTGCTCAGCAGCAGAACGCCTTAGCCCCTGAGCTACCGCTGCGGGTCAGCCCCACTTCCTGGGTGTTTGACGTTTTCAGCGCTTGGAGCGGCTTCCACCATCTCGATTAAGAATTGTACGTTTAACGCTTCTCGTTACGTATTTCATTAGTCGGAGCTCTCGGCACTGCTTCCTGTTCTAAAAAAATTTCACCATCTTCCCGTAGGGGACCCCTGAGTAGTATGAGAAGCAGCCATGGGGTCGACTCAAGTTCCCATTAGTTTTCAGTTCGATCGTGGCGTTGCGGGAGGACAATGAGGGTAGTGGATACGCGTGCGCGCCATTTATACCGTGCAGCTACCGTGGCGCCCCCAGCGGAGTATACAGCGGCTACCATCGCGCCTCTAACCCTAATTCCGGAGAGGAGAGGAGCTTCAGAAAGGAGAGGAGGAATGCCGGAGAGGAGAGGAGCGTCGGAGAGGAGAGGAGGAATGTCGTAGAGGAGAAGAGACGAGACAAGGAGAGGAGAGGAGGGCGAGAAGGATGCGTATGCGCAGTGGGGGTGTTGACGCCACCCAACGGGCCGCACAACGGCGGACGCACAACGGGGGAGGGAACATGCGCGACCATAAGCTGCTCCGCATCTAAAAATCTTCAACTTTCAACTACGCCAAGCCCCATAAAACTTAACAAGAATTTCCCACACAAGCTCAGTATAACAGATGTAGGCCACAATGAAATTTTTGAGTTAGGTCGCTTCCTACCTAAGTATTGTATTCACCAATCTCTTTGTATCATTCTGTGTACCTCACAATGCAACTTCAAAAAATTTTATATCTAAGACTGCTGTCTTAATGCTTTCGGGACGTTCTTTCTCAAGATTTTGGCTGCAGTTAGTGCCTATGGGTTCCTCTAAAGGAGAAAACGTAAAACGCTACACCACCCGCGGCTATTGTGTTTCAACTCGAAGTAAGGATTTTAATTACGAAAAAACATTAGGCTGCCCGGAGGGAAATCAAACCTCTATTTGAAGGAATTGTAAACTCAGCAATTTTTTTGTTTTCGCTTGACACAGCCTGTGATTAAGAAAATAGACCTGCGTGCGTATTTTCTACTGAAAGCATAGCTCTAATATTACTTGCAGTTCTGCCATGCGCGACTTAAGAGAAGGTCAAGTTTACTTGTGATCAAGCGCATAGTACGTACCTGCTATAATGTCAATAAAACATTGCAGCGCTCTCGGTTTGACACAGATATTTTGTCGTGAATCATACATTGGGTTTGCTTATTTATGTTTTGTTTTCCCGCCTGGCAGTGCCGGGCTGTGTTATATGTGTACCAAGTGACGCGCGTGTTCCCTTCTGATTTTTTTATGGCGCACGTGTTATCTTCTTGGATAAGGACAGTGCCGCGGTATTCGATTCACAGACCCCAGTCTGTGCACGTCACTTTGTTTACTGCTGTTTTGCGGCTTGTGTATTGTTTGAGTTGTTATGGCAGCGAACGTTCGCTCCAATCAACTTGCTTTTCTTTCAAGACAGCTGCGTTGTCTTTGGCTGCGGGACAATATTCTAACCAGAGAACGCTTACATTCTTCATGTTCTGTTGAATTCAAGTAGTCTATTACAGTTGACAAGATTAAAACAAGCGTTACGAGCATGATTTCGCGTTCCCCTATACGGAGCGGTCTGCTCGATTGAAAGCTAGTGCGTATTGTTCATAAGGTGCATTTACATTTTCCAGGCTTGCGAACTCGTGCCTTCCACACAAGTTTGAAGACTGCTGGATATAATGGAGGCGACCTGTTCTGGTTCTCTTCCTCACCGTCACCTCTATTGACATTGATGCCGGAGCCGACAGAGGATCCCGTTCCTACTGTGTACGTCGTGACACCCACCTATCGGCGAGCCACGCAGATACCCGACCTGCTGCGAGTCGCTCAGTCACTCATGCTTACAAGAAATGTCTTCTGGATTCTCGTCGAGGACGCCGTCCGACCCACCAAGGCGGTAATGAGCAGCTCTTAACGGTGTTTGGGGCACATTTTTAAAAGCGTATTTCGCAGTAGTATGGACTGCGAATGTCAAGGTGTGTTAGGCCACGCACGTGAGGTTGCCTAACGATTGCAAATTAATAGTTCGCTGTTGCAACTTTAGACCGGTTGGAGTTGTGAGCCGTTTTGGCTTGTTAGGGAAAATGGCTGAGCACTTTCAACGTTAGGAAGCCTGCTCACTCACTCACTCACTCACTCACTCACTCACTCACTCACTCACTCACTCACTCACTCACTCACTCACTCACTCACTCACTCACTCACTCACTCACTCACTCACTCACTCACTCGCTCACTCACTCACTCGCTCACTCACTCACTCACTCACTCAATCACTCAATCACTCCCCTCACTGCATCCCCAAGCAATTTGGGGCAGAAAGCGAGGTCTTCTTTATGGGCGTCTGCTGCTGAGGTAGGTTATTCCACCATAAAATCCGCTTTCATTTATAGTCGATTTTTTAATAACGGAATTGTATGTACGTAGCTATCCAGGTAACTCTGGAGAGAAGTTAGATATCATTTTTATAAGTGAAGGTACGTGCTGTAGTTGAAAAGGTTCTCGTTCGCATGGGACAAGTCTGCGTACTGTGCGCGCAAGCTAGAACTCTACAAAGCAATATTCAGGCACTGCGGCAGGAATACCATACCTTCTCTCTTAAAGCCGATAGTAATACAACGATCATTGAGACATTTTCTGTTGCAACTAGGTATCCACACCTTCTGAGCTTATCGGCCCTGTTTACATGCGCACGTTGGAACGACGTTATTACCTCCACCCCTTAACGCCTAGGGCGGCTGCGAGAAGCGAACACCCGTATGCAGCTGGAACATGGCCTACGGATCACTGGAGTATGTAAATTACGCCGGTAGATCTCGGGCAATAATAGTACGGGGAAGACTACAGAGCGCATACTTGATTAAGGCATACTCCTGGCCGGTGCTCTGGGGTTGAATTCCCAGCGATCTTCTCTCCGCCCGTGTTGTCACTTAGAATGAAGTCAATTCTGTTTTAGGTTGTACCATCGGGTCTTTTCTATGTCCATTTCCCAGTCTTTCGTTTGTCGTAGAATGTGTTCATTAACGTCAGGTTATTTCTCTCTGGAAATCCCACCATGGTATCGCCTCGACTGTTGCGATTGTCTATTCCGGTTTCCTAATCATCTTTCTCACATTTGCTTCCTAAATATCTTTGAGTTAAAGCCTGCCATTACAATCGTGAACTCCGTTGTTGCTTTCTTCATTACTGATTCGATGTCCTCGTAGAAGCTATCTATGGCTACAGCATCGCAGCTGGTTGTTTGTGCGTAGGCCTGTGCTATCTTTACCTCTATCACTTGTTTAGCGTTATCACAACCACCGCGAATCTCTCGCTACTGCTGAAATACTTGTCCACGTGCCCTGCTATTTCTCTGTGGATCTACAATCCTCCCCCGTGCTCTTTCTTCTTAGGGGGTCTACTGTAGCACAGAGTATGCCCGTTAATGAGCTCCATGAAGCGTTCTTCGGTACTAACTTCGCTTGACCCTATACTATACCATTTAATGTCAGAGAGCTTTTCTAGTATTACAGCCAAGCTCCTCTCGCTAGACAGAGTGCGTAAATTGAATGTTGCAAGGGTCAAAGTTTCAATGGCGGCCTGTCCGGACCCAAAGATACTTTGCACCCTTTGCTGCGTCGCTGGGCTGACCGCCGCCGTGGACACGTGCTCTACAGATGCTGGGGACTGAAGGCCGAGAGTTGATTTGGTTGGTCACGTGAGGTGGCGGCCAACTACTAAAACAGGGTGGCCAGACCCTTCTCTGGTGAGGAGTGCTGTTTGTGTCCCTAAGAGGCTTCCTGGCATGGTTGAACCTTCCTAGTGTGGCGCCTTAGATATAGCGGATGATGGTTACTTTCGGAGCAGGCAGCACTCCATACCTGCATGGGTTGGCCATAGAGAGCCAGAAAAAAAAATAGTGAGAGAGAGAGGGAAGTTTCCCACCGACGACGTTGTAGCGCAGGCCTCAGGCCTGTAGTCATACTGAGCGAGCTTTTGTCGGTTTTGCTTTTTACACGCGCGGTTCTGAAAGAGTAAGCTGACACGCTGGCTTACCAATGCGATTCAGTGACGTCTGGTCGTTAACAAAGTAAGCTACTGCTATTCTCAAGGATATAGCTATAAAAATGGCTAGTGGTGAGGTCACCTGGCCAAAAAGAAGTTGGTCAAGAGAACCTGAGCTTCTCAGCTGATGCTGAGCGGGCTAGTTTGAAGCTGAGCTAGCGCATCTCCGTCTAACCGTGTCCGCCATGGATGGAACCTTCTCCAACGTAGGGTGATTGTGTTTAAATTTCGGCTTTTGGCTGTAACTTTACTAAAAATGCGCCTAGCGAGCTGATTTATCAGTTAAACTATCGGAAGAGCAACGCGATAACGCGAGTATGGCCTTCAAAGGGTCACCTTGTCGCGGAAGTTAGGTAGGTTTGTTTTGCTTGCATGGGACCTAACGCGCCCGCCCGCCCTGGCGCAGAACAAAAATCAAACATTATTAACGGTAAAACAATTCGTGCTACGACGTTCAACTTTGGTACAAAGGTGCTCTATATTTTAATGAAAGAGGAGTGTCAAAGGACCACAACTTACATGGCAGATGTCAAAGCGAAAATGTGAAAACTCGCGCAGCTCTGTACAAACGTGTCCGCGATGAAACGGAGCTTTCTCGAAGTTATAGGGACTGTCTGTACATTTCCGCTTTTAAATGCAGAGCATTTCAGTAACTCACGATGTCAGCCGCGTTGACGTCCCTAGTCCGCACCGCACCCCTCCCTACTATATAAAAAAAAGAAATGCTATCCAGCGCCAGGTTTCGATCCCTCGACCCTGCGGGCGGAACGCAATGTACATGGTGCTCTAACCACTGCGCCACAAAGCCGACACAGAATGGGACGCTATGAACGCGCCTTATATCGTTGACTCATTCAAATTACTGCTGACGAGCGCTCTCTCGTTCGCAGTTGCCACAAGTGCAACAACATTAACGTAACGCAAACTACTTAACGTCGTGCGCCCCCGGAAATGCTCTGCATTTTTTATCGTGCCCCTCGCGAGGGGGATGTTTCACTGCGTGTTCCTATTGGCCAGTACACTCGTCGCCACCTGTCGGATGTTGTGCGAACCCTTTGCGGCTGATAGCGCGCGATTTGAAACGACATTTGCATATGATCAAACTGAAAGGCTCTCCAAGAAATAAACGTTTAATCGAGCAGTCAATGTTGTTGCGTTTGCCGCCAGGCGGGGGATTTCCTTAGTCGAGGAATCCCTGGGTCTTGGCGGCCTGTCTCGCCCTGTATACCTGATGTTGTTAGTGATTCGGGTTGGCGCTGGTAATCCGACACTCCCGCTGCTCAAATGAGAGGTTGGGATTTGGGACAAGGGATGGTGCGTGGCCGCACTCCCACACCATGTGAGGAAACTTCTTTTTTGCTCTTTCTTTACCAGAAATGAGCCTAGACAGCTGATTTAACTTGTCAAACTATCAAAACAGCCACGCGATCACACGAGTATGGCCTTCAAATTATCACCTTGTCGCGGAAGTTACCTAGGTTTGTTTTGCTTGCGGATAATTCCCCCACGCGGCCACTCTGCTAGACATATAGGTGCTAAGTAAGATTCGGAGAAGCGATCACCGGATGATTATATGCAAGCTAAGGCTGAATCTCAGAAGAGAAAGAACGCTACTCCTGTAATCTAAGAAATCCTGCATGGAATCAGTCAGAGCCAGATCGCAGGAGTTTGAAATAATTATTGTAACAAAATCTAGCTTTGGAACGAGCAGAGCGAGGTCAGTGTAGACAAGACAACCTAACATTGACACTTAGTGAATCAGCAGGAGCCTTGGGAGAAGCAGCATGAAGACAACAAACTGGAAAACGAACTAAGAAAACGAATAAACTAACTGCCAAACGTTGGAACATGAAATTGCCAAGTTCTGTGGATGGGATTGAATTTGCCTTGCAGGGAAACCTGAATCACAGAAATAAAACAAAAAATGTCCATGCATATAACATAGAAGTTGTCGGGAAAATGCTGCGAACAGAGGGAAGCTTCAAAGCAACTAAGATAAAGCTAGCCATCGGCAATGACAGGATGCACGCACTCAGAGATGAGCAGCGAAACATTATGCACACATTAGACGAGAAAATTAAGGATACAGAACGCGTCTACAACAGGCTGTATGCCAGCGACGTTAAACTACTGGAAAATACTTAGAATACAAGATCAAATTGCGATGTCACGCTACTAACTAAAGAGGAAGTTGAAAGGGCTCTCACAGGCATGAAAATATGAAAAGCTGTGGGTGTCGAAGGCATAACTGCAGATCTTTTGAAGGACGGAGGAGGCATTGTACTGGAAAAGCTTGCTGTACTATTTTCGGAACATTTGAAGACTCAAAAAGTGCCCATAGCCTGGAAGAACTCCAAA
Organism: Haemaphysalis longicornis; assembly: GCF_048455015.1. Taxonomy (NCBI): domain Eukaryota; kingdom Metazoa; phylum Arthropoda; class Arachnida; order Ixodida; family Ixodidae; genus Haemaphysalis; species Haemaphysalis longicornis. Next base: position 218,186,075 of record NW_027526361.1, read on the forward strand.
GGTATTCTGATTCATAAGAAGGCAGATCCCCCGCCGCGGTGCCTCAGTGGCTAAGGCGTTGCGCTGCTGAGCACAAGGTCACGGGTTCGATTCCCGGCCGCGGCGGTCGCTTTTCTGATGGAGGCGAAAAGCAAAAATGCCCGTGTGTACGAGATTTCGGCGCACGTTAAAGATCCCCAGGTTGTCAAAATTAATCCGGAGCCCTCCACTACGGTGCGCCTCATCGCCTGCGTTGCGTCGGCGCGCTAAGCCTTACAATCAACCAAGAAGGCAGATCCAAAGGACAGACCCACCAGCCCACTCTCATTGGATTACAAGCTGTTTACGAAAGCTATATTTAACCGCATGTGTGACAGCCTGGATTCCAATCTACCCAGAGAGAAAACTGTGTTTAGGAAAGCGTGCTCAACCATGGCTGAAATCCATGTGGTCAATCAAGTGATAGAAAAATCCGCAAAGTACAATAAACCCTTTACATGGCATTTATATAATATGAGAAAGCATTTAATTCCTTACCCACCCCAGCCGTCTTAGAAGCAATAAAGACCAGGAAGTAGAGGAAGCCTAAATAAGGCTTCTAGAAAACATATATATCAGTTGCACAGGCAGGAGAATCCTCCACAAGCAAAAAGAGAGTAGCCATCCGAGAGGGAGTTAGACAAGGCGATACCATCTCTTCAAAACTATTCACAGCATGTCTGGAGGGGGTGTTTAGAAAGCCAGTCCTGGAAAATATAAGATTAAGGATAAAAGAGGAATACTTGAGCCTTTTGAGGTTTGCGGACGACATAGTTCTGATCAGTGAGAATGCAGAACACTTGCAAACAATGCTTGAGGAACTATGATGAACCACGAGTGTGGAGCTAAAAAAAAAAGGGGGAAATCTACAGAAATGAGGAATAACCATGCCAAGAACGTCTTCTTTAGCTTAGGAAACGGAACGCTAGAAGAAGCAACAGAATATAACTACCTCGAACAGACGACAGGGAAATCTGGCGCCGAACAGGTACGGGCTGGGAAGCCCTCACAAGCACTTCCAAGTAATGAAAAGTAAGCTACCTCTGCCTCTAAAATGAAACATCTACAACCAGTGCACACTGGCAGTAATGACATATGAGCTGAAACCTGGGGCCTTACTATACAACTACAAACCAAACTTAGGTCGGCCAACGGGCCATGGAACGAATAATGTTAGGAATAACACTCAACTACACGAAACGAGCTACCTGGATAAGATAACAAACCAGAGTTAACGATATCATGCTTGAAATAAAGAAAGAGAAGTGGGCGTGTGCTGGCGATATAGTGAGACGAACAGAAAACCGGTTGATCATTGGGTAACCAAGTGGATACCAAGAGATAGGTCTAGAAGAAAGGAAAGGCCAATAACACACTGGAGGGATGAAATGCGGAACTTCGGCGATGAACTGTGGATTCGAGTGGCGCAAGACAGGAGCGGTTGGTGGTCACGTCGAGAGGACTTGTTCCTGCAGTGAATCTGAGCATCCTGCTGCTTCTGTGATGCTCTCCGCCGATGAGACACTGTTTTCGTGTGCTGCTTCAACGGAAACTCGACTCCTTTACCTAGTATACCTTGTATTAAGTGGTTGGTTTGGCATACCAATAATCTGATACCTTGTGTTAAGCCTTTTGATGGCAACTATACACCGCACCCGGTAATGAGGAAGATGTGACATCGTGAAGCCGACTAAAGAAGCGCTTTATCTAGTGCGTTCCGTAAAGAACAAAGGTTCACGGGATTACGTTGTTACCGAGATGAAGCAATATTGCACCACTGCAAATGGATGCCCTTATCACACGGTTCAGCACTCCAGGGCGAGTTCTGTGTTATGGATTTTTCACGCCTTTTTCTTGAAGCCACACATCCAGCCTCGGCAGTACCACCTTGGCTACTTGGCTAACAGGATGCCTGAACAGAGAGCCGCAAAGCTGAAAATCATTCAGGAAGGCTGTAAGTTGGTCGTGTCCCGAAAAACGCTACCAGTGACATTAGCAACAGCAAATCAGCAGTGCAACACAACGCTGTAAGAACATAATCGCCTCTGTATTTGTTATGGATGCCAATGAGCATACTACACAGCGTTTTAGCGTAGCTGGTGCATGCATGTGTCGTATGCGGGGAACATCACCTTAAATATATATCGTAACTGATATACCCCATTTGCAATACGACTTTTGAAACGTGATGTTTTTTACGGTGTCAATAAAAGCAGTCGCCATGATTTTCCTAGGTGTCTAGGCTGCTTCGGGAATCCGGACTCGAGCACGTGCACTTGCTTGGTCCGTGTCCACCTTGGCTCAGACGGCACGGTTTTGGTCGTGGCGTGTCCGCACGCCGCACTGCACTTGCGTGGCTTCAACGAAATGCCACTTTGCCAGGCGTGCTCTACTTTGCCGATGATGACAACACCTACGATCATCGCTTATTTGACGAGGTAGGCATTCGGGCATGATACTTTTACACCACAAGTGTAGAACCTTGTTTCACAACATTGGTTCGAACTCTTCGAATGTAGTACACGCTCTTTTGTGGGGCCCTTAATTAAACGCTAAAAAAGAACACGTTTTTTAGCACGTATCTAGCCGACAATAGGTTTTTGGGCAGTTAGGAAATAAAAAAAAGCAATGCTGAATCCGTGAATCCAAGTTCTCCTTTTCCCAGGATAACCGAACAACCTTCTTAAAAAGCGCTGTGACCGTTTGGTGCCTGCATACAGCATGTGGTTTACAGTCATGGACAGCTGAAAGGCGAACAGTAAAATCCGAATAAGGAGACGCAAAATTGAAAAAGAACGTTCCTTAAGGTCTAATAATGGTGCGCTATAGGTATGTTTGGAAAGCCACATTTACAGCTTCGTTTTTGTAACTCATCCACGCGCCATTTTGGCATGCATGGAAAGACCTCACGCTATTTGTGTGTTCAAGTTTATATGTTCGTGTTCACGTTTCATTTGTTCATAACTGTACGCTACATTGCGGTCACATGGGAAAATGTAACAGTTCCTGGGTCAACGCACTCTCAATGGACGCCTCCGTAATCATAACCTAACCCCGTGAGGGCCGTAATCCCCAACCTTTGTGCATACTCTAGGGATTTCGGTTGCAACCCATTGTTGAAGTAGAATTGCGTGCTTGTAAAGAAAAAGCCAATGAAGGGGGAAATAAACACAAGGGAATTAGTATGTGGCCGTGGTGACCCTTCAACGGCTTTGCTGGGGTCGCGTAACCAGGAATGGAGCATCTAGTTCTTGACCATGCATAAAATTGCCGTTGGCCCCGTGGATATTTTTTCATCTGGTATGAATGTTGCTGTGCCTACCGGCGTTCTTTTTTTTATACGGGTCGTTCTGTATTTTGTTGTCAGTTCAAAACATACATTCATTTCGGTTGCAATGTGCCTGGGAGATATTTATCGAGGTTCCCTTTCCTATTACCGCGAAAGAATTGTATGTTCTGCCTCGGTAAAAGTTCTAGTCTGCATATTTGCAGGATTTCCCTGTCGATATTGAAACCTTCTGTTCGCCGTAAATTTTTGTTAGGCTCCTAAAACTTATACGGCCAGCGCTCCTGTTTTTCGATCCTGCGTTTTCAAGAGTGATGGTAGGTCTCTTTTTTTGCCCGCTCAGAGCAGCTCTGAGCAACTCAGAGCGGCCCAAAACTGCTCCCGCCATAGAAGTTCTATGGGAAAATAAAAATACGGAGCTGCTTAGAAGCTCGTCAGAGCTGCTTTGAGCAGGCAAAAAAAAAAGAGACCAGGTACCGTTGCGAATATGGCGTCTTAGAGACAAAACGCAGTAAATGAGTTTAATGCTTTCGAGATTAAGTGAACGTAGTTTTCAAACACCGTAAAAAGTGCTACAACATCGGATGTTTAAAGGAAGGCGAGGTAATGACAAAGTTTCTATAGGGTACATTTCTCTTGACTGTACCTGTAGCTGGAAGTTACCTGATCTATTAACAACGTTGAGATTATTATTCTAGGCACTTGAGAACGGCTTGTTTTTTTGCTAATACTTTGCCATCAATCAAGGCTTTATTTACATTCCACATGTAACATATACGTGAGTAACAGCGGAAGTGAAAAAGGGAATGTTCGGGCGTTGACAGCAGCTATTGTCGCCAAACAGACGCTAAGGCACCCATGAGAAGTCCATGCTGTTGGTCAAACATGAGGTTATGTGGTTAGCCAGCGTTTACTTCCTGTTGATGGAGCACGCGGTAAACGAGACATTGAAAAAAATAGATGTTCATATTCAGGTTGTTTCCGAATCATGCGATCTGTGCTACGAAACGAGCCTCCTGCCGGAGAATGTGGCTATGCAAAATATTTCATCCGCAATTAAAAGCTGGTGCTCAGTGCAAGATGGTCACCTTGCCTGGGAAAATTTAGTTCTATAGTTGTTCGCGCTCGTTTGCTTTAATTTGAAAGTGCTTGAACCAAAATCATGGTTTTTGGAGACCTTAGATTCAATGAACAACTAATCCGTCAGTATAACAAACAATCAATAAATGCATTTATAAAAACTATCACTACAAAACCAACAAAAACATCACGCAATAAAGAAGTAAATGTACAACAAAGAACAAAGGCGCTCGTAGTTGATAAATTCTGGGGACCGATCGCATTTTCAATTCACAGCCTGCGTATTCACAGCCTGCAAGGCGTGTACCTGTCTACAAAAACATCCGCTGGAATCGCGAGGCAACCTGATCCTGTCAGCAATGCATTCCAATGTACGCATTACGCCAATGTTTTGCAGTTACCGGGGCAGTACTTGTATTTCCGAGACGCTGTAATATTATAGTGTTTAAAAGTTCAGCGGCTGCATGCTGTCCCTGTATCCCGTCTATTACTCAGATTCGGTGGACGGAAGTGGTCAGCGTTTTCCCAGTGGGAACCATCAAGGATACGGGCTTGAGCAGTCCTGTGGTTGTGAACGGCAGAGTAATCGGCTTCCACGACCCATACCTGACGCGTCGAAATTTCCCGGTAGACATGGCAGGCTTCGCCGTCAACCTGCGGCTTGTGTTGAACAACACGCACCTGAAGATGCCGCATGCAGAGGGACGACAGGAAACCGAGTTCCTCGACAGCCTGGGAATCTCTATTGAAGACCTCGAGGCACTCTGCGACAATGCCACCAAGGTATTTGAGTCTTACGTAAAAGCAAATTCACGTCGCATTTAGTCGCGCCGAGAGTGTTTTAAATCGCGTCGCGCCGAGAGTGTTTTAAAAAGAAGCTAACCAATTACCTGAACGAAAAGAGTAACCAAACCTGTTATGTCCACTTTTTTCTTACTAAAACGCTCTAAATGTTCAGGAAACTACACAGAACACCCAGTACAAATGTGCGCTCAGTTTCGTTCTTTTTGTTGCGGTGTTCTGCTAATAAAATGATCTCATCATTGCTTCAGTAAGAACCACATTTATCACGCATATTCCTCCGGAAAGATACTGTTCTGGTATTTATCAAGAGCTCACGCATGTCCCACTTTGACACGCACAAATGAAAGAGGATGCCTGAACGAAGAGTTGACGTGTTTTCAAGTCGTACGCACGGGAAACGCGGGGTCCACGATGGCTAAGCCAGCTACATGTAAATGAATAGTTAGAACACACTGAAGCGGTTTTATTTAAAAATTTTGCGATCAAAGCGCTTGGGTGTATTGATGTGTCTTTGCACGTGCAATATATCTTCCCGCAGCTACCTTCACCTCTTAATTTCTTCTGGGGGACGATGTATTTTGCGGTAAAGGTAAAGGTTAGATTACGTATTTGAGAATTCACCATAAAATATCGGTTGGTGAGGTGGAGCGTAGTGCATTTTGACGCTATTTACACCTATAGTGGCTGTTTTGTGAAGTCTAGGTAATTGCGCACTTGATTCTTATGAGCATGCTAAAGATAAAAATACCCCATCTTAACTGAACTCTTTAGCCTAACTGATCTGTGCCTCTGCCTGTCTATGTTTGTCGGCCCCTTGATTCAGCCACCCGGTCGAGTAAAAGTATAAATCTAAATCAATACGTTTTTAAATGTGACACTTTTTAAAACCTCTAAATCTGGTACCATACCTAATATTTGTTAAAATTGTTGATCAAAAAGAAAACATTACGCATAATCGAGGAAGGCGTCAAAACATAATTGATGCTAGTTAGTGTTCTGTTAATTTCAAATGAATAACGACTTTATATTTCCGATAGCAGATAAATAAATGCTCGTTGAAAGCAATGTTTTCACCCAAAAACACCAAAGCGCTGGCGTCGGATTCTAGAGCATATGGCGGCCTTTCAAGGCGAACACTAACTAAAGGTTCCAGTTGATGATGAAGTAGGGGTTAAACGGGGGAACTCTGAATTGCCTTCAGCCAATCCCCGCGGTGTTTATTCTGGGAGCAGCGAAACGGGAGGAGAAGAAGGTGAGACTAGAGTGGAAAGAGATGAGAAGCATTTACGTGGAGGGGCGGCACAATGACATTTTTAGTGAGTGGAACAGATACGCAGCCAATTTTTCATTCCGAGAGTCGATGAGTGAGTCGGTGCGGTTTATTTTTTTGGTGAAATATCCCTTGGATGATGGTATATATGAAGTTTTTAATGCAAAGCGGTATATCTCTATACTCCAAGGGTTCTGTCTTGAACGTCGGCATCAACGAAAAACTCCCGCTAACAAATAAAAAAAATTACTCGCACCGTGTCAGCTTGGGGGACGATATTAATTACAAAAGGAAATTGTAAACGAGACTAGTTGTTTATCATGCTGGAAACCCAAACAATATACACCCAATAAGGTAAAGAACAACAGAAAATTCAGAGAGAATGGGTAACGCTGACAAAACTATGCGAAATGGTAAATAGTTCGAGCTACCGCGAAACAGTCAATGTTGGGAATTGGAAAAAGTCAGAATACGTGTTCGGTGCTGGAACGGGGTTGTCCCACGCGTCCGAAAAGCAGCGCCGTGGAGTTGCAGTGTAGCGAGGTCCAGGTGACGTGTCGTGGCCGCAGCGGTAGAGCGCGCTCCGAGATCCCGTCGCGTAGTAGCAGACGCAGCTCTCTTGGGGCGTCGTGGTCCCCTACCGATGTCCGGCGAGACGTCTTCCTCGCGGAGATGTCCTGGAGGTTGCGCCTTTGGAGGGCGTCTTGGGGCCCGGCACGGGTAGGGTCACCCGACCGCCACGACTCTCGGTCACGCTCCACAATTCACAGCCTCTCTTCCCTCTCGTGTTCTTAGGATCACCTCTTCCCGCCGGTCGCTGTCGCTGGCCTGTCCCGATTGGCTGGCGGCCGGCGCGAGCTCGTGCCGTGTCCCGAGCAATCGGCGCCGTAGCTGGTTTCAATCAACTTGACGGAACATCTCGCGCGTGTCGTCTGCTTCGTAGTTTCTTTTCGTCGTCTTATTTAACCGACGTTTCTTTTTGTCCTTGCGAATTCTTCGCATGACACAATTCTTCGCATGGCACACTGCCAAGATTCCAACCTGAACCTGAATAGAGTAACGGAGCAACAACCCGCCGTCTCACCAACTCAGCTACGCCCACACAAGGAGATGGGGAGACACACGGTGCACTCAACGAGCACAGCAGCGCTTTTACCACCTGCGCTCATTCAAAGATCTTGTAAGAAGTGCAAACCGCATAAGATATGATAACGGCGTTCACGTGGTTTGAATTAGCGGCGAACTGAACAGCGTCTGGAGAGAGGAAGGCAGGGAGGGTGCTCCCTGGCGTCGATGCGTGAAGCAAGAAGTAGGGGAAGGCAGCGAGAGAGATGAAGCCAGAGCCGCGCGTGCCGTTGTACTCTTCACCCTGTGCCAGACGCTCCTTTCCGCTTTCTTTCTGCCGTCGCTGCTGCGTTCGGTCATCTCTGGTATCACTCTTTGTAGAGCAAGGTATGTCAATTCAAGTGACGTCGCACGGGTAATGGTTGTGGGTGTCGTTTCGAGCTTCGCAGTCAACTACCTTCACAGCGTGGATAGGAGCCAATTTTTTTTGTTTCCCTGGCCTTTTTAAACCGTCGCCTGACATGTTTTCGCATTCACAATTTGTACATTCCTAATACCTATTCTGGTTAACCTCCCTGCCTTTCCTGTACTATTCCTTCCTTCCTTCCTAATACCTATATATGATCTATCCGAAAAAAATGTGGTTATCACTTTTCTACACTTTAAACTACTACAGTAAAAGCTCGTTCGAACTCGAAGGGGACCATAAAATTGTTCGAATTAAGCGGAGTTGAAATTATCGGGCGGGCGCTAGAATGAATGGAAATCCCGCCACACTGCGCGGGCAGAACACAAAGAAGCCACCTTTGGACTTGTCATCGCGAATTAGGCGCTACTATACGTTTGTGGCAGGTCATTTCGTAAACAATGCATCGTAAATAATAATGTAATCCGCCGGAGCACTGGCGCCGGTGGCGCGGCGTCCTCTGTAGACGCGAAATCAGCTGTTGCAGGAGGAGAGCTTGCGCGCCGCAATGTTGTTTTTCGGTTCGGTTGTTTTGCATATCTAGTAAATTTGGTTTGGTTCGGATTTGCAACACATTGTAATCCCTCGGGGCCGACTTTTTTCGCTAGAAGTGATGGAAACGAGGGGATTATAGTTCTTATTAACCGTTCTAGATGCCGACGCGTTCGAATTATCGGAAGGTTTCCCCCATTCAAATACACAGGGCTGTGCCGGGACCAGGGCGTGAGTTCGAACTAACCGAGTTAGAATTAACGAGCTTTTACTGTATTTGTTTCACGTGGCTCTGTCCTCTTGTTTCGATGTTGCTTGTCTGTAAACTGATAAATCGATTTTCCGTCAGTGGGCACGAAATTATGCTTAAGCCTCTTTTATAGCGATTAGGTGTGGCAGACATTTCATGAAATCCATGTTTGTCGTAAGGCTGGTCACACTCATTGTTCACGGCGTCCATCACTCGCGCAACACTTTTATTGTGCAGGATTTCAAACATTGATCAATTGCCATTCCCACGAATCGGGAAATCTTCTTTACAGCCATTCTGTGTTATTCTATAGACATTACATTTTTCCGCAGGAATTCGGAGACGAGCTTCAAGTGGGCGACTGGCTCCCCCTTCATATTGAGATGTTGTGCGACCAGGCATAATAGCATTCATTCAAAAATAATTCATCCACTTGTACGTGCAGTCCGCGTATGCTCCATCTAGCTTAGCTTTGATCTGCGCAGCCAATCACTACATGGAGCTCGGCTTATGATAGTACCGTGACAGTAGCGACATTCTGGCTTCATACGTTTTTTAAGCTACACGAAACTTAAGCGTATGAGTGACATATTGCGTGAGGTATATGGAAGGGTGATATTTGCCAGCCATGGCCTCACCACAGACATCGTGGCGCTATATCATAGACGCTATCTAAAACTTGAATGCTATTCCGGTACATCGTTCAAGATTCCACATAGGAAGCAGATGGCAAAAGTAAACGTTCTTTAGAACTGTGCTTATGTAACTTGCACCAGCGGAGCTCTTGTGCCAGCTGTCAGTTCGGTGTTGCAGGAAAAAATACCGAGAAAATACTGAGCGCTCGTGAGCGCGTGTCTCGCGGCGACCGCCGAGTCCCCGTCTCTCGCAGTGCATCTAGCAAAAAAAAAATAATACCTGCAGCGCTGTCGCCACGAGCAACCTGTCACGTAATGTTTAGCATGAGGATCACGACGATATCGATGCATATTACGACGACTACTACTAGCACAGTTAAAAGCAACGACGGAACATGTGAACAAACAATCTCTAACTTGTACAAATACGTGTTGACGTGTCCTTAAGTGCTCACGTATAAAGAAATCGAAATCCTGCGGCTTCGCAATGTTTCAACGATTGCGACACTTAGTGAAAGCTATGCTATTTCGGTTTGAGGAAGTCTACAATGCTGGGGATGACTTTGCATCCAACGCTCGCCTTGGACAAGACGGTGAACTCTACGATGCATATGACGACGATTATTAGCACCGCAATCATGCAAATAAACAGTGGTACTGAACCTATTTGTCTGGCAGGGCTCACCTAAAACAGCTTCCCCCTTCAAGTATTGTGCTTCAGTGGAAGCTTCCGCGACATTTTTTGTTTTCGTTCCATGATATATAACCTTCTATGCTATCATTTGCCTCTGCAGCCTATATCTCTACTGAAGGCACTTAACAGAGACAAGGCTAACTTTTCAAACAAAATACATCTCACTGTACCCAATGACATACCAATTTTCCACTTGTTCTTTGAAATGTCCCTCATTCGCTAACTCAAGTGAAAACAAACGCACCCGCAGAATATGTATAAAACTCGGAGCAGTTGTAACTGTCATCAGTCGCCGTTAGTGCGGGGTCAATGCGCCTTTGCCGGAAGCAAGCGGCATCAGCCCATTCAAATTTAGCGCTTCAATATTACAGCTAGAACTGTAGTATAAGGTTTATGGGAGATGGCGCCACTGTATACAGTCAGGCTCACTTTGTTTCTAGCAACAGAGCGTACACCGCGCCTTCTGGAGACGCTTTGCTTAGTGAGCAGATCGCGCGTGCGTGCGCGCCTTCATAGAGGGCGCACCATTGCTTGCACGAACATTCAATTTTTTCACTTATTTACGCCCGTTGCTATGCAAGTACTTTTTTTTCGAAATGGGTGGGATCCAAAAACCGGTTCTAAGTCAGATAACACTGTATTGAAGAAAAAATATACTTTACTTTAGAAAAGCGCATGCAACTAAATACAATAATAAGCCAAAATCATTTTCCAATTGGGAGTGTGCTGTGGCGCATGATTAATATAACCAAAATGTCATCCTACTGGTCAGTTCCCGCCTCACAGTCGCACTGCGAGGCGGGGAGAAATACATAATTCAGACCCAAACAATAAATTGTTTAATTCGATTGTGGGGTTTAACGCGCCGATCCAACGAAGGCGATGAGGCGTGCCGTAGGAGGGGAGGCTCCGGATTTATTTTGACCACGTGGGGAGTGAAATTCTGCCCAGGCGAATTTGACCCAATTCGAAAAAAAAAACTTGCCTCAGTCCTGCTCACCAAGAAACGCTGAAAAGGCCTTAACCCAAGCACGAAAGAAATATAGTTTTGTTGTTATAATTTTATTCTAGTTTATACAGTCTTTTTTATAGTTTTGTTCTATATTTTTTATTTATATAGTTTCCTTGCAGCGCGCTCATTTCTTTGATTTAAAAAATTTTGTGCTTCTAAAACATAACTACATAAACAAGGTTTTGTAAACGGAAGAGCCGGTGCTTTTGAATGCCTGCCTAATTCTCGGGCCCTGGTTTCATGTAGACTGTAACAAAGTGACTTTTTGGGCGTGTTTCTTAGACACGATCAATAGAGAAGACGGCTCGTGTCTGTTTAAAGCCTTCCTTTTGTTGGTCTCCCAGATACGATGTCTTTCCTTTTGCGAGTTGACAGCGCACGGACCTATTGGTGGTTAAGCTTTAGGTAACGCTCAAGCGCGGGTAAGCACCACGAACTTGCAAATGGAAGGCCGCTGGCCAATAAAAGAACAAGGCTATATCAAAAGGTAAGAAATTGGCAACGTGCGTCCGTGCTTACTGTGGACGGCCGAAATTGGGTGAGCCACGCTTTAGCAAGCGTTCCATTATGCACTAGGTAAGAACGTTTCACTTGTACTTGGCATGGCTCATGAACCGCCTGAAGATTTTCCTGTGGCTGCAATAAGACAACATTGTTATTGAAATGACTATATAAAGTGCTTTAGCTATTTAAAAATTGGAGCTCCGAGAGATGTATTTGTCAGTAATTATTTGGAGCTTTTCGCAAGGCGAACAAGAAAAAAACTGTGGCAATTTGTGTTGATAGGGTTCCAAGATGGGGAAAGAAGCCATGCTGATGATGTAGCTGGCATGGCAGCGCCAACGACGACACACCGATTGCAACGACACCTTTCCCTCACTTACCATATTTGCATGATTCTAATGCGCCCCTGATTGTAACGCGCAGGTAAGCTTAGGTATGAAAATTTGAAAACACATTGGGCGTAGCTTGCATTAGTGGTGCGAGAGCATAGCCAAAGTATAGCTGGTCGGAACTTAGCTGGTCCTGGAATTTAGAGATTTTGCTAAGTTTTGCAAGGCTGTGCTAGCTTTTGCGGCTCGCTGTGCCGGGTCAGCTCGGCGTCGACTATTGTATTCTAGCTTAGCAGCGCGACGCGATTCCCGGCCAGCGGCTTACTCGTCGGGAGCGCAGATCTTCTTCGCCCACCCCATCGCTACTTCTGGTAAACTGCCGCTGTATGCGAGCTTTAATACCTTGTGTTGCGCAGTGACTTCACGGCTTGACGGGCGCCGGTGAGGCTCGGCGGAGCCATGCCTAGGCTGGTGAAGCTAGCGCGAAGCTATGCACCGCCGCGCCAGGGGTTGCTAGGCAACGCGAGGTGAGGTCACTGCTCCGCTAGGTTTTTTTTTTGTGTGTGTGTGTGCGGCTACGGACGGATAACACTGTGCGCAAACAGCTCGGATTTTAATAATTACGGCCATCCTGCAGCGCAGATGGCAAAGACATGACACCACGTACATCTAAGAAGACATTTAATTTGGCGCACGCCAATGTGGCCGCAGGAATCCATTGTGCTTCATAAACGTGCTTATCCAGGTCCTGCTGAGATAAAAGCAGAGAAGGGGACCATTGAAAGGCGATTTCAATTTTTAGCCCTATTAGGTCGCGCACGTACGTATTAAAGCTGCGTCTGGCGAAAAAAGGTACGAATACAGTGCATACAATTATTGCAAATACAGTATAAAAACTCCAGAAAATTCAGTATATACATGTATGACCATCCATGGTGGCGCCGACACTGGCGACGCTTCGCCACGCATGCGTGTAGAAGGCATCGTTACCTGCCCGTTTCCGCCGTAGAGCGGCGTTGGCATCCACGCACCCTACATGCGCGCCCGCTCCCAACCGAAGGGCCACCGACCGCGCTTCGGCCGTTGCCCGAATGGCGGTGGCGGTATTTCTGGGAGCGCGATTGGAGGCTTTCCGGCATCAATTAGGATTCCAAGACGGCGGGCAGACGTAAAATTCTGCTATCTCCACCACGTAACAGCAAAATAACAATACCGGGAGCAGGAAGACCGGACAATTCATGAGCCAACCATCCAAAATCCGTCGAACGAGTACGCTGATAAGTTTCCCAGCAAGCAAGCACAGGACGTTCTCGGGCTATAATAGGGCCATGAAACCGAAATGGTGCAAGCTCGCACGGTTTCCGCAAACGCAGATTAAAAAGCACCTTTCACTTCACGAATCATACAGCGAATATCAAGCTTCAGTGCTTGGGATATATAAGATTCGTAAGTATTCTAGATGTCCTTAAAGATATCTACAACTAGCAATGTCCCTTCGTGGACTCGCTGTTTCAGCCCTAACCTAGACCACTTATTTCGCAGAAAACAGATTTAGATTGGAAGACAATCGACAAAGGTATTTTCTAGGTTAACGGTTGTGAAATACCGTCCCGACATATGCCACAAAAAAGCATGCCGTTATGAATAATAATGCAAAAGGTATGTTTTTCGCTTCCTTAAATCTGTCTACGACCATGCGAGAACTAGAAAATTAATTCGTTGTCACTATTCTGTTCCGGATGAACAATGGCGGTCGCCCTTTCCTTTGTGGCCACAGTTAGATTTAACTGCGAATGGCAGCGTGGTATAATGACGTAGAACACATTGTGGAAAAGTATGATTTTATTGCTCTCACTCGGAGCGCATCTCAGCAAGTTGCCCTTGCGGTGTCTGTGCCCTGTCTTCTATGGTAGTTGAATGCGCTGTTCGAGCACTCGTGCCGACCAAAGTCCGCTTTCAAAGCACCGCCGTCGCCGAGCCAGCTCTGCCGCCGCGACGTGGCAGCGATTACTCCCACCGGTGGCTGTGTGAGGTTCTATTTTCCTCGGCCCTGCTGGTAACTACTAGCAACACGAACGCCACAAAATGATAGACATATTATTTCGGATTACCGCAATTTCCTTTAATTCTGCGCTGCAGTTTCGGAGGAGGAGGAATAGCTTGATTTTTGGAGGGGGCATGAATGCCGTGGTGCAGAAGGAGATTGACACGGAGGGAGGGAGGGAGGGAATAATCGAAAATATCACTGTTCAAGGTTCAATCACGTGAAAGCGTGGAGACCATTTTAAAGTTAAGGGTTCCGTGAAGACGTAATGTATAGATTTCTATAAAAGATAGGTGCTACGTTTATGACAAAAGTCGGCCCAAGTTATCACACCAACTTGTAGAGACCAGTAGTAGGTGAAAATTCAGTTATTTTCTCTAGCGCTGAGGGATCTAGAACGCATTGCACATGCGCGATGCTTGAACGCGTTGCTCGAACGCGTTGCATATGCGCTTCTTCATTTCGGGTGGGGAACCGAGGTCTAACAGTAGCTTACGACCAGCAGTGAAGCGTGCCCAGTGCCATATCAAATGATATAGCTTAGGGATGCACGTCTTGTCACAATACAGGCAACGTTGGATGTGCGAGCTGGCTCCGTGGGTTCATTTATGCACTACATGATAGGCTAGTACCGTGTTAGCACAGATATTATTAGCTATTAGCTCCCCCAAGCATGTGAGCGTCTTGAGCGGGCTTAGTACACCCACTGGGGTGGCGTCTTCCAGCCTATTGCAATTCTCTGCCTGATATTTCCTCAGGTAAACTTGCCAGTGTTCTGCTCAGTAAAAGTTTGCGAACTTCAACATTGTTTTTTTTTTCACTTCCAGGTTCTGGTGTGGCACACACAATCGAGGCCAGCAGTTTTCCCGAGATACTCCATGGTCAACAAGACTTTTCGACGCCTAAAGACAAACCTGGACGCTCTACTAGACTACATCAACTCCTAGCTACAAACCGTCGCCTCCCAAACTCACTCATTGAAATGAACAGGCAATCTCTAGGTGCATCGGTTACCCTGAACGTGAAGCGGGACGTCTTCTTTGACCACGTCAACTATTCCCGTTAATTTCGTGACCTTGTGGTGCTGAGACATTGAAATGGCAAGCTTGACTTCCTGTGGGCCTTGTAATACTAAAGACAAACTTCGATATTCTTCCAACCTACCTAAGGACCCAGCCACTAGTATGTACTGCTGATGCTTACCTAGTGAAGTGAGGAGACCACCTCTAAGTGTGCCGGCTTCTACTGAACACTTTGTTTTAGTTGTCTGTGGAATACTACGTGGCGTAGTAATGGCTACAACTACACCATCGATTGTGATGGATGCCTAAGGCTTACCAGCCTCTCAGGGAAGCTGTCAACATACTTCCAGAAAATAACAATGCTGTCTTTGTGCCAAATTATAAAACATAGCGCCCTCCTCTTTTGGGCAGAACCAAACGCTGTCTCCCGCCGCCACGGCGAACCGCTTTCCCCTCCCAATTTCGCGACGCTCTCATCCTTTGCTTTCTTTTATCGTTTGCTTTTAAAGTAAAACTTCACTACTTTCGTCCAGCGATTTTGTGGAGGATGCGCAAATGACCTTTTGACCGGAGACGCACCCCTGGCGACAGACAGACAGACAAATGTTTTTATTTGGGATGGCTCGAGGCCGCAGGCTTAAGGCAGGGGGTTAATAACGTCCGGCCATGGATGCCCTGGCGACGAACTCCTCGAAGTGCATCACGTGATTCGCCGGCCCCGCTGTAGGCGCCTGCGGGCGCCGACACCGGTCGCCACCACCGCTGCGGCCGAGGCGCAGAGAAGCACGCCCTCAAACACCCATGCATGCGGCGCCGGGTCGTTTCCCGCAACTTGACTCGTCTAGCGCATGGCGAAGGGAACGGTGCGTTCGCCATGAATGAACGCCGCGTTCCCGCGGCCTCCTGTGAGCGTTGCACGGGGCCGAACGGTTTTCAGAAATGATCGGCAATAGAGCTAAATCAAACGTGTTACCAAGCGCAACGAAGACTCAACCCGAGTTACAGACAGACAGACAGACAGACAGACAGACAGACAGACAGACAGACAGACAGACAGACAGACAGACAGACAGACAGACAGACAGACAGACAGACAGACAGACAGACAAATCGAGTTACAGACAGACAGACAGATAGACATACAGACAAACCAAAATTTCTGGGTTTAAGTAACCCAAGAAAGACTATCGTCGTTAATAACGAGTGAAGTGACGTCACACATAACAGGCTATGGTGCTGCGCAGCTAAGCGTTTGGAAACACACGAGCCAGAAAGCGGCCAGACGCACATGACACGGGCTAGATGGAAAGCATATCAGCCGCTGTGAAAGCTTACTGCAGAGGATCAAAGGATGGATGAAGCAAGGGACACCAAACTTGGAAAGCACAGAAGGAAATACAGGAACAGTGTCCTATGTACATTGATTCACGTGTAGCGGAAGCTGCTCGGCACCCAGCGCCAGCGGCGCCCACCGACAGGGCTTTTTCTTTCTCGCCGGTCTGCCGCCGGCTTGACGACAGTGCGCCTTTGTGGAAGACGCGTATTGCCGACGGCGTCGCCGGCTTACTTCGGGGGTCAGTCCCTCGCCCTCTTTAACGGTCACCGTCGGGGGGAAGCATAAATTGTTGTCCGGCCGACTCCTGGCATTAGTCCTGGCGCCGTTGCCGTCTGGTCGCTGGCGGGCCTTTTTCCTCTTTCTTTTGAGGGACGCGGGGGTTCCCATTCTTTCCTTCGTCGGGGACGCTCTCAGCGTACGCATCTTTTGAAAATAAACAGTCTTGTCTTGAAACTGCAATTCAGCTCGACGTCTGCTTTCTCACCTTCTTCAGCAGCCGACATTCCGGGTTGCTACAAAATTGGTCACCCGAGCAACGCTCTCACTAACACGCCGCGATGAGCTCTGACCACAACACTGCTGCCTCCACGACTGCAGTCTTCGCCACCGAACTGAAGCTACCAAATTTTTGGCCTAAAAATCACAGTTTGGTTCAGCCAAGTGGAGGCCGGTTTTCAGCTCCGGCACATCACCTCGCAGTCGACAAAGTACCTTCATGTCGTCGCAGCCCTCCCCCAGGAATCGTGGACGTTATCGACGACATTGTGGTTTCACCCCCCACACAAGGGGATTACGACACCCTCAACAAGACGGTGCTGGACCGCCTCGAGGCGCCCGAAGAAAGCAGACGTCAGCATCTCCTATGTCGGGAAGAGCTGGGCAATCAGCGACCTTCCCAACTGCTGCACCGTATGCGGCAACTACTCCGTGTGCACGCGTGGCAGGACGGCCAGCTCCAGCTTCTTCGTGAACGTTTTCTGCAACGGCTGCCCCAGTCCGCGCGCGTTGTTCTCTCGAGTTCAGATGAGACGTCCCTTGATCGACTGGCGCAACTTGCCGATTGCATAACGAAATACTCTTCTCGAAACTTTGTGCCATAGCTTCCGCTAGACACACGAACAACCAGATCGACTGTCGCACCTTGAGGAGAAAGTTCAACAACTTACCGAGACCATGCAGCAACGTTTGCTGTCTGGCGCTCCCCAACAGGGCGAGCAACGACGCAACCGATCACCTTCAAGACAGCCAAGCTCTTCCCAGAGAAGCCAGTCACGAGATAGACAAGACGGAGTTTGCCGGTACGACCGCTGTTCGGCACGGGTGCTAGCCCAGCCGCTGAACTCAACCTTGCTCGTTTCCGGGAAACGCTCCTACCAGTCGTTGACGGCGGCTTACGAAATCGGCCCTCCACCTAGCCGCCTGTTCTTCGTAGTCAACCGCGTAAGCAACTCACGCCTGCTAGTCGACACGCGAGCCGAAATCTCTATTGTTCCGGCCATCTCTGAGGATCGCCGACGTAGCAAGAGCATATCGTCGCTGCAGTTGGTGAACAACCCTGTCATCGCTACGTATGGCTTCCGCTCGCTGACAATAGACGTCGGGCTCAGGCGCCTGTTTCGCTGGTTGTTCGTGGTAGCGGACGTTAATTTCGCCATATTCGGAGCAGACGTTCTCAGCCACTTCAAACTGGTTGCGAGCGTACGTGACCGTTGCTTCAAAGATAACAACACATCCCTCAAAGTACGTGGTTTGGAGTCAAACATCTGCTCATCTGGCATCTGCGCCTTTCAGCCAGTATCTACCTACCACCACGTCCTGGCCGAATTCCCTTGTCTCCCCAAGCCCCGCAACACGGAACAGCTGGTGAAGCATAACGTGATTCACCACATCGTCACCATCAATCCCCCAGTCACCGCCCGGCCACGACGGCTGTCCAGCCACAGCCTTCAAGCTGCACGCAGTACGTTCGGTCATATGCTGCAGCTGGGAATTATTCCCCCTTCGTCTAAAAACCATTCATCGCCGCTGCACATGGTGCCTAAAGACAGCGAGGACAACTGGCGCCCGTGCGGTGACTACAGAGCCTTGAACGCATCAAAAACGCTGGACCACTATCCTGTGCCCCACATTCACTATTTTAGTGCGAGGCTGGCAGCGACAAAAGTATTCACCAAGATCGAACCCGTAGAAGCATACACCAAATCCCCGTCGAACCGGAGGACATACCAAAAACACCCATAACACCTCCATTCGGCCTGTGTGAGTTCGTCAGAAGGCCCTACGATTAGAAAAATCAGCACAGACCTTTCAAAGCTTCATGGAGTAGGTCACCCGGGGTCTTCCTTTCGTCTTTGTCTACGTGGATGACATTTCGGTGGCCAGCAGTACTCCTACCGAGCACAAACAGCACCTCCGCCAGCTCTTTCAGCGTGTGAGTGAGCACGGTCTGGCGTTGAAACCTCAAAAGTGCGTGTTTGGTGTCGAGGCTCTAAACTTTCTCGGCCACCACATCACTGCTAAATGAATTATGCCTTTGTAATCCAGGGTGGAATCCGTCAAGAAATTTCCTCCTCCAGCGTCTTTCCGCAAGCTAATATAGTTTTTCGGGCTCTTAGACATCCACGGGCGGTTCATTCCGTCTTGTACACGAGAACTCCAGCCATTGACCGACCTGCTGCGCCGAGACGACCAAAAGGCACCAGATTTTTGTTGGTATGACGATCACCGGAACGCTTTCCAGAAGGGTAAGAACGAGCTAGCCGCGCCTACCCTTCTCAATCATTCATTGCCTGACGCGCTTACACGGCTCATGGTGGACGCCTCCTCCGCATCTGTCGGAGCAGTGCTGCAGTAATAGGAGGGTGCTGCAGTAACGCCTGAAGCCTGCAGAAGTACGGTGCAGCACTTTTGGAAGGAGATTCTGGCAATCTATTGTACTATTAAGCATTTCTGCTACTTCCTCGAAGGTCGTGAGTTCAACATCTCGACAGACCACAAGCCCCTCACCAATATCATTCAACACCAACAGTTTGTGTTACCAAGAACGGGAAATTCATCAGCTCTGATTTATCTCTGAGCTTTCTACAGACATCCGCCACGTTCCCGGGGTCGAAAACGAAGCAACCGACGGCTTGTCTCGTGTCAACGGTTCCGGCACAAAAGTCCTCGATATTGAGGCGATGGCCGCGGCTCAGCGGGAGGACATTGAGTTGACGAGACTGAAAGGTGGGGGATCTTGACTCATGTTTTCGGAGGTTGCCATTCCCTACGTCCGGGGCACGATAACCTGCGATACCTCCCAGGCAACCCCACGACCTTTCGTCCACTGAACTTTCGCCGTGTGGTAGACAACCCTTTCCACTCCATCAGCCAACCAGTTGTCCGCGCCACAGAGCGGCTGATAACAGAACGCTTCGTTTGGCCAGGAGTCAACGCGGACGTGCGACGTTGGGCTCTGACATGTGAAACGTGTCAGCAAGTGAAGGTTACTCGCTCGCTACACTGGGGCTGGACTAGAGGAATTTCGGACCCCTTTATCGCGGTTTGACCACGTCCACCTCGACCTGGTGGGACCGTTACCGCCCTGCCAAGGTTTCAGGCACCTGCTCACATGCACGACAGATACAGCCGATGGCCCGAAGCTATACCGATTGCGGACATATCAGCTGAGACAGCCTCGCAGGCCTTTATTCAGACATGGGCGTCCCACTTCGGCTGTCCCGCCCGCATAACAACTGACCGGGGACAGCAATTCCAGAGGAACCTTTTTTCCGCCCTTTCTACCCTCCTCGGCACGAGGCTGCAACAGAATGGTTGAGCGCTTGCACTGGCAACTGAAACCTGCACTTACAGCGAAATTCGATCGCCAGCACTGGGTGGAAAAACTCCCGATCATTCTTCTTGGCCTACGTTCAACGGTGAAAGAAGACCTCGGCTTCAGTGCAGCGCTAATGGTGTACGGCTCAACAGTGCGTCTCCAAGGAGAAGTCTTCTCCGACCAGACACTTTCCACCCCATTAGCCTCCGACCTCATCGAGAAGCTGCGCGCATGGCTTCTGCAACTCAGGCCAACAGCACCTCGCATCGCCCGCAAAAGAAAGCTTTTCACTTTTCCCAATTTGGACTCAGCTACACATGTGTTCGTGCGACACGACGCAACGAAGAGGCCCCTCACCCCGCCGTACGACGGCCCTTTCAAAGTTTTAGGACATAATAGCAAGGCCATCACAATCGACGTGCGGGGCAAACGAGAAGTCGTCGCCGTCGACCGCGCCAAGCCTGTTCATATTGAGGTTTCTGGTCATGCAGCCTCTCGCATGCGTTTTCAGTGATAACCAGTGGACTCTGACCTTTCACCATTCAGCCGGTAACTGCTGCCTTTCTTTGAAAGCTCCGCAATCTAGGTGGGGGGGGGGGGGAAGCTTTTGTAGCGGAAGCCGCTCGGCACCCCGCGCAAGCAGCTCCGCCGACGGGGCTTTTCCTGTCTCTCCGGTCTCCCCGCCGGCTTGACGACAGTGCGCCTTTGTGAAAAAAGCGTATTGGCTAGGGTGCCTCGACGCGCGGGCGCGCATCCAGGCACCCTAGTATTGGTGACGGCACCGCCTGCTTATTTCGGGGGTCGTTCCCCCGCCCTCTTCCACGGTCGCCGTCGGGGGAGGCATTAGTTGTTGTCCGTCCGACTCCTGGCATTAGTCCTGGCTCCGTTGCCGTCTGCTCGCTTGGGGGCCTTTTTAAATGCAGAGCATTTCTTTAACTCACGATGTCACCCGGCGTTGTAGGCGTGCCTCGGAGTCCGCAACAGCCGTTCCAGGTGCGCCCTCTCCAGCACTCCTCTTCTCCCGCATCCCGCTACCCTCCTCGCTCCCAACAACAGGTCCGGACCCCTCCCCCTACACTATATAAAAAAATATACCTACCGGCGCCTGGTTTCGATCCCACGACCCTGCGGGCGGAACGCAAGGTACATGGTGCTCTAACCACTGCGCCACAAAGCCGACACAGAATGGAAGGCTAAGAACGCCCCTTATATCCTTGACTCATTCAAACTACGTCAAGAAGCTGCTGATACAACGCATTCACTACCTGTGGGCGGAACACGAGGTACATGGTGCTCTTCCCACTGCATCACAAAACCGACACAGAATGAAAGGCTACGAACGCGCCTTATATCCTTGACTCATTCAAACTACGTCAAGAAGCTGCTGATACAACGCATTCACTACCAGCAACTCCCCAAACACTAAACGTTAACGCAATACACCCACACCCTATGCGACGCATTTACTCGAGTCCCTCTCGCGGGGAGATGGGCCCTTTTCCTCTCTCTTTTGAAGGACGCGGCGGTTCCCCTTCTTCCCCTCGTCCGTAGGTGGTCTCGGCGTACGCATCTTTTGAAAATAAACAGTCTTGTCTTGAAACTGTAAACCAGCGCTACGTCTGCTTTCTCGCCTTCTGCAGCCGACATTCCGAGCTGCTACACACGTAACAGGAGAAAAAGATTTCGGCCGGGTTGGGTAAGGTCGTAGTGACGTTTCCGTAAAGATGCATTCATTCAATCAATCAATCAATCAATCAATCAATCAATCAATCAGTCAATCAATCAATCAATCAATCAATCAATCAATCAATCAATCAATCAATCAATCAATCAATCAATCAATCCATTCATCAATCAATCAATCAATCAATCAAACTATCATTCAGTCAGTCAGTCAGTCAGTCAATCAATCAATCGATCAATTGTTACGAGGAATGTTTCGCTATAAAGATGAGGCTAGATGTGCTGTGCCGAAGGGAGGTCATCATAAAAGAGGGAAAATGAAGAATGATGGTGACACGTGTGTAGTTCGGTCGTTTGCCAGCGCGGCGCTCTCTTCCACTGTCGCTTTTATACACTACAAACTCGGAATAAGTACTGTAAATTCACATCTGTATATACCGCTTTACCCCACATCAACATCAATTAGTCAATTCAATCAAGCAAGTTTTCCAATGTTCAAAAGCATGTTACCTCTTCCTTTTCAATAATCATTAGCTAATCTCATCATCACGATTGCATCTTTTTTTGCACAGCAGTAATTATATCGGTGCAGTAACGCAATCTCAGTTCTTCGAGTACCATAAGAATATAACAGGCTAAAATTTATACACACACATCCTGGGCTATTCCCCCGGCTCTTCTACAGATCACAACGCTTATAACCACCACGTGTTTCTTTTCGCACCCTAAATTTCTCTAATAGCCCACGGTAAGACACAATGCAACATTTTCTCTTGCTGCTCGGAAAGGAAAAATGCGAGCCGTTTCACACTTTTTTTGCGGTTCTATAGCATGCAGTATAGACAGTTTTCATCAGCTAATGCAATGAAGATTATGGTGAAGAGAGAAGAGGAAGATTTCTCCCGAGCTATCAGTCAACACCCTGGTGTCATTTCTCGTTCGTGGCACCACCCGGTCGCCCTTTACAGAAACGGGAACGCAACGGTAGTGGTAAGCGATCTTCTTGTATTTACCGCTCATAGTTACGAATGTTTCTTCACTCATGTAATCTTGATATTGTAGGCAACTTTTGAAGGCGTTTGTGCATCACAAATTAAAACCGCATCGATTACGTTCCAAAAACACCCTTCTTCGCCAAGGGTTGCGTGTGGTGCCCAATAATATAAACGTGCGAAGGAGTTTATCCAGCTCGTAATAACACATCCGAAAGGGAGATGGCGAAATGAGGACATGCACCCTATGCCGTTGCATTCTTCTGGGTGATAAAAAAAATACTGGGAGCAGTGCACCGCATTTCAACTGAACCAGGATGACATGGTTTGGTATAGGGTACGGCATTTAGCTCTCGTTGACGATACGCTCTGCATAAGGAGCTGCTGTTCCCGTCTCCGACACTCTGGTTTCGTAAATGATGGTCGTTATAAAGCTAGCGGTCAGAATGGTTCCTATTTACGTCACTAAAGACCTGGTTAGAAACGAATTATTTTAGCCGCAGAAAATTTCATGCTCCTTTTTATGCCAGTCTGACGTTAGTATGACAAAAGGTGATACTGCAGCTCTTGGTGAAGAAGAGATTCCTGATTTTGTACGTTCAATTTTATGAGGACAGGGAACCTGTTTGCGCTCTGTACCAGGCGTACAAGTCAAAGGGATGACGTACACCCAGCCGCTCACATATACACAGACGCAGGCGGAAAATAATAGCTAATAAGTAGCCGATAAATTTTTTTATGAGGAAACAGTATACTCGGAGTTCATTTTATTGAATCGCACGAAGGTTTTATGAGTAAAACTGTGAGCCATGGGTGGACACCCTCATCCTGTAGTCCACTCTGTCTGCAACCCGGTCACCGTAACTATAAACTACTGATCTATGAATACGACCACGGCGCTGCACGCTATCCCATTGCTGAGGGATGTGTGGGTGTGGGGTTGGCGGTTGGTGAAGTACAGCCAAAATAAATGTGTTGTAGAATTTTGGTTTGTGGGGTAGTATGGGCAGTTGGGATGGCATGAGGTTGGGGAAACCCAACGGAGTGACGTGTGGCTGTAAGTATTGGTCTGGAGTTGTCGCGAAATGTGTGCGTTGGCCACACCTAGGATGGATTTAGTGTGGATCTGTGGTGGTAGCGGCAGGGAAGGGGGATGGACGTAGGAGTATATTTGCGAGAAGGGGTGCAACACAGAAGGGACGCTGAGTGTTTCGTCTTCTTTTTTTGGAATTCTCAGTGCTTACGTTCGCGGGCAATGGCATGCGCCAACTCGTTCTCGGTTAGGAATGTACGAGCTGGGGTCGATGCAATGCGGGTATGTGGCATTTGTAGTCCTTGCTGGAGGATGGCAGCTTCACGGCCGGTACTTTTTGGCATTGTAAACCCTGCAAGTCGGCGAGGACGCTAACACGTTGCAGTTGGGGGTGTGCACCACCGGTAAGGCAATTGGCCGCTTCTTCAGCTGCAGTTGCTGAGCCGGTGAGAAATACTGCTGTTGCCAGAGGGGTGACATTCGCCAGGACTACCGTAACCATGTGTGTTTGTTAGGACCGGTGGCTTACGAAGTCTGCGTACCGGGCTTCGGGGTCAGGGGCATATCTGGATGTGGGACGCTATATCCGGAGGTGCGTGCCCAGAGCGTTGTAAGTAGTGTGTATGTCCTTTGGTACTGTAACGAGCCGTGTGGCAGCTCGTTGGGCTCTGCCATCCTCTGGGGGGTGTCTGTTGTTGGTGGGTGAGAATACCCCACAGAGCCTCAAACATATCGCCCTGTAGCTGTAGCTGAATACTTTGAGGCTGACTGTTCGTGTGGGCTACAATTATTTCAGTCAGTGTTACGCAAGCTGAGCGAGAAGATGCGGCGTGTTAATGTGGATACTAGTAGGCCAGGGATTGTTTTGTAGGCTTGATGAATCACGCCGATTTTTCTTATTTTTTTGGCCGTAAGAGTCACGTGGGATGTCCCGTAAGGGACGATACTGGGATTACAAGAAATAGGTATGCGTGCAATAATGAAGTCTGCCACTTCTTTCCCGCGAAAAAAAATTTTTGAATAATTCTCTGCGGCCACGACCACTTGAACACGTGTGTGTTCAAGATTTCGGCCCTTTAAAATATCTTGAAATGGTCAAAATAATTCCTCGCCTACAGCGCACCTCATTGCCTGTGTAGCGTCGGCGCGTTAAACACCACAATCCATGAATTCTTTTCAAAATGTTTTAGAATGTTGAACGATCAGTTTTATTCAGCTAGAAAGAAAGGGTTGGGGTAGGCAGTCTTGATCCTGGAAATAAATATTCACGAAAAGTGTGCTTCCAACATTCCGCCTTGTAGGATATTGGCGAGCGAAGTGGGCAATTCTGATTATGCGCAGACACTTGGATATTGGAAGCAAACATGCTCGAAACGATGGAAGTGTAGTCGCTAGTGCCTGCATGATTTCCACTTCCGTGGGGCATATCGGATAAAGGCCACGACGTCGTGTACGTACATTCCGACGTGTCTGCCGAAGCAGGGACCCGATTGCGCAATACAAATGAGATGACCGATTACACAATAAATCCGACCTAATTCGAAACGTTCATTTACATTTCGGTTTGATTAATTTGACTTTATTGGAGGGTTTTAGGCACCGACACTACACAGGCGATGAGGCGCGCCGTAGTGGAGGGTTCAGGACAGATATTGATCACCTGGGCATCCTTCTCGAACACACGAAAAGCGTCTGCCGCTGTCTGTTCTCGTCTGTTATATTTCGGCTACCATCCTTTACGGATTTCCGTTTTGGAAGCATGGTACACGCGTCTCATTCCCGCATTTTACGTCTTCGCAAAACGCGCAATACTATCATGTCTGCAGCTTATCACGTGAGTGCCCGTCAAGCTTTGTGCGTAAACATCAGGCGCAGGGGAAGAAGCACGGCTGCGCCCATACGCACAACGGTCGCTGTTGGATGCGCACTTGGTCAATTTTGGTACGTTTCCTAGTAACTGTGGTTCGCCGTGCGGTGATTGACGCATTGACTGTAGCCACCCAATGCCAGCTAGAAACGTGGGCCCAGCTTTCTTGCTCATCGTATTTGTCATCGACAGCAACTCAGATAAGAACTAACCGCAAAAGGCACACTTCTGTGAGTAAACATGAGGGGTATGGCGCAGAGGAGTGGATCGTGTACGGTTTGTCCAAGTGCACGGATGTTAACCGCCGCGGCGGGGATTCATTCGGCGCGGCGGAGGAACCCGCTTTTGGTTGGCAATTTTGCAGGTCGTGTTTTGCGGATGAGATGACCGTTATTTGCATGACCGTATGCAAGACCGTTATTTGCGTATTCGCCTGCAGGCGCCTCCTGGCTGTTGGGGACGCAATCTTTGAGTTGGCGCTGATGACAGATGCGGGGAGCACTCCAGGCCAAACTTTCTAATTTACACTCTCTGGCTACTGCCGAAGCTGCACGTCATCATACGGCCGATTACCGGCTTTGCGAAAAGTGGTGATGCTCGTCAGGGGCTTACCAAAGCAGAAACCTTTCTGCACGAAGAGAGCTGCCAGGTTTCTGCCGCCTCCTCCTCATGTCGGTGCACGAAGGTGGGGTGGCCGCCTCGGTGGCTCAGTGGATAAGGCGTTGCGCTGCTGAGCCTAAGTTACGCGGGTTCGATTCCGGGCCGTGACGTCAGATTTTCTGATGAAGACAAACAGCAAAAGGGTGCATGTGTTCGAGATTTTGGCGCACGTCAAAGATACTGAGGAGGTCAAAATTAACCAAGAGTCGTCCTCTACGGCGCTCCTCATAACCTGTACAGTTTCGGCACGTTGAACACCGTAATCAAACCAAATCAATCAAAGGCGTGGTGGGCAGTCACATGATACGCAACACAGTGAGGGAATGGATAGAGTTTAAGCCCGTGGGAATAACCTTTTACGGCCTGCATATCTAGCACGTTCCTCACCTTTATTTTCCGCCGTCCGCCGCTACTTCTCCCATTTCGTGCGCTGTTCTCAGCATTGCTCCTTGTACGAACCTTTCATCCATAACTCCGTCGCTTACCGAACGCTTACAGCGGTGAAACCCAGTTAGCGATGCTACCCAACCAAGAAAAAGCGGCTTTCGTTTACGTTTCCTCTTCTGTCTTTCAGTTCACAAAGAAAACACACATACGCATGAGCACTCTTTATTTATCTGGGCTTGCCAGGCTTATGGCCACGTGCAAACACCTTTGTAAAGCACCAGCGTGGATTTTTGCCCTCCGTGCCGTACAGCGACTCCTCAGTTACTTGGGCCGGCTCTAAAGCGCTTTAAAGACCCTTCCCCAAGCACCGCTGCGAGAACTGCCTCACTCCAGTATAGGCCCGCTTGTTTCCACCTTGAAAACACCAATGTTTCGGTCCATTGAGTATCACAATGCCTTCTTTACCTCACCTGCGAGTCAGGTAACCACATTTGGCACTCATCCGCAGATTTAATCTAAAAACGGTCACTACACCGAGTGAAATAAGGCATCAAGCACCAGCCTGCTTGGTGAACCTTCAGGGGTGCCAGCTGCAACTCAACGAGGGGTCCGTGCTGCCAGACCAGGCAAAGGCTCTGGAGCATTCATCGCGCCTGGCTTCGTTTGAGCCATACAATGTCACTGGTGCGTAACTAGCAGCTCCCCAACGTGTGTAATCGCGGCCTTTAGTTGACGGAGGGTGTGATTAGAGATCGGGAGCCGACTTTCGTCAACAGAAAAGCGGTGATGCTGCGAGATTCGAGGTCTGCCTTCAGTATGCTGAGGCGTAACAACCATAGCTGTTTCGCTGTGCTTACGTTTTGCCAACAAGCTGTAGAGGCTCGGCGCCAAAAACCCCGAAATCCACCCGCAGAAACTGAGTGCTCAAGTTGACATTAAGGAACTGAACAGGCGGACTGCCTGCGAGAAAGCTAATCACCCGACTACCACAAGAAAATCTGGCCCCTAAGCGTCGCGAGGTACCTAATCCGAAGGAACGTCGAAATCATACATTCTGACTCGGACTTTCATCCCGTGAGCACCCTCGCCTGCTTCCCCGTGAGCACCCTCATTGTTTCTTTAGAGGAGACAAACTCGAGTCGACCGCGCACTGCTCCTCCGTAGGCGAGTAGGGTGCCACCGCTGAGCCGTAAGAAAGAAGGTAAACGCTTAGCTTTGCTTGTTCACCCTGGCCTGTAATGGTGTTGCTCTCGTATGCACTGTGCGAATTTTCGCAACACGTTCGGGCTCGAAGTGCGCTTAGAGCGTCGCACAGAAAACTGGGAATGTGTCGACGCACCCCTTCAGACCTTCTGTTCCCGGACGCTTCCTCCTCTTTGGATCATACTGTGTTAGCCTGCCAAGATGTGCCGGTAAATGATCCGCCCGAGCTCAACCTAAGGAATCAATAACATTCAATTCAATTCAATTCAATTTATTTCTGACAGACTATGTTTGCACGCACAGTACAATAAAATACAACAGAATACACTGCTGTCTAGGTAAATGAGGCACAAGGCGATTAGCTGACGCCTGCCTGGACCTAGCTTCCCGTATGTTTCGCATTGCTATGCAAAACACACGTTGGTTACTTCACCACAAGTGCGCCTGTTCCGTATCCTCAAGTAAGCTAAGAAGTTGCGCGATGTTAGCCATATAGTTCTTCGCTGTAAACCTTTTGCGATGGAATTTCCGTAGGCAAGCACCGATAAAGGAACGCAGTAAACGACGCATGGTGCTTGCATTGCATAGTGAAAAAAGAAATGTTTTGCGTATGGTCAGTGCCCGGTGCATACTGCGTAGGGCGAATACTGAAATAAGGGGCACAGGGTATACAGATAAGGAGTCGTCCTGAGCCCCGGAAGGTTGAAGAAAAGAAATTAGCCCACCCCGGAACGGCCATCACAGGTGTGGTCTGCGTGCTTTTTAAAGTACTGTTCGCCGGTAATGGGTCCAAATATTTTCTACTTGCAACGTGCGAGCGGTGCTATCTTCTCATACAATCGTTTCATGCCGTCGCCATGGTTTCGATTACGTAGGGGCATCCATGGAGCCGGCATTCGGAGAACTGCTCTTCACATTCTCCGTAAACTTGTACAAGCAGCTGGCCAGCGGTGACGGCAACGGCAGTGCCAGAAACGTGCTGTGTTCGCCGCTCACCGTCGCTGCGGCGCTCTGCATGACACTGGCCGGAGCCCGCAACGACACGGCCAGGCAGATCAGAGCGCTGTTCGGCCGCGTGAGTTTCATTTCCAGATCTGATCTGAGAGCACACCGCAGTAGTCATCATTCCATGTCAATTTCAGCAGCCACGAGCCAGCTTCACAATGCGCGAAAACAAAATGAGCGGGTCTTGAGGGGACCCTGCAAGACATGCGATAAACGTTTTCAGTCGTTCCTTCGCGTCTCGATGTACTGCGAAAACTGTAGTTATTGCGAGCACGGAGCGGCGCTACGTGATTTGCTCGTCGCAGCAGGTACGAGTTCTGTTTCTCCTATGCTTTCGTGGCTTTATTTTTCAAGTGGCAGTTGAATGCTTAATTTCTGCAACTCAATGAAAGCCGGCAATAGCCGCTACACCACTGTAATGACGTAATTCCAGCGGTCGAAGGACGCCAAGACCAGGAAAGAAAGAAAAATGTTTTAAGTTTTTAAGGTATATGATGGGCATGGAGCAGCAATTTTTCGCCGAGGTATTTTGCGACCCCAATTTGAGTACTGGATGTGCCGGTTGACTGTGTTCTGCGAGCATTTAAGATTTGAAAAGTTGAAAAAAGCGTTGAAGACACGTTAAGTGATGACGCATAATGTACAGCAATGCTTTACTCTAGGATAAACGTGATGTCACACGCGCTTACGCGCACCTTACTGTTCCGTGGGTTCCGAAGCCAAGTACTCTACTATTTACGTGGCTGCATCACTTAGTGCCACGAGAGAAAACACTGTGTAGAGTCACCTTCATTCTGCGGTTTCGCATGCTGTAGCAGCCAACAGAGCCAACAGATCCCTTTAGTTATACAGCTCTTTGCATTAGAGCTTGAAATAAAGGCCGATATGCTTATTGGGAAGACCAGCGGTGAAAGGTAAAATAGGGGAACCGCACAATGACACATGTATGCGAAGAGGGAGCGCAAGTTTTCGACACATTTTGTTTCGCTGGGTCTTCAATATATAAAGAACCTTGAAGCACTGTAACAGCAATGAGTGAAACGCAAACGGAAAGATTTATACTAGGGAACAAAAATCTTAATTTTCTGCTTAGGGTGCCAGATTGGCATTTAGGGCAGAGTACGAAGGGTGAATCCTCCAATTAGGTCCAATTAAAATTCCAATTCTAATTAAATTTCAGTTCCAATTAAACTATGGCAAAATGTGATACGATTCTGTCCCAATTGACTATTCCGGGCCTGCGTTTCGTTTGTTGGTAACATAGATAAAAAAGGAATACGGCAAATAAATAAAGCAAAGAATTAGGGAGGTTGGAGTTTTAACAGCATGAAACTATTTCGGTGTGTGGTTGCACTGGGCTACATGAAGTCATGTAAAATATTTACTTCCTTTTTACTTATACCAGCTTTTTTGTTTTCAAGAGCAGCTTTTGCAACATTTATTACCACCTAAGACTAACTACTTGCACCTCTGCCATTTAAAAGTCATCCACCAACGCTGGTGCAAGCCAACAGGCTTGCGGGGGACGTCCCTAGTAACACCTCCAACCTGTCATTAATTATTAACAGGAACACGTAACGCAAAAACAGAACGACTGGACCAGCTTTAGGAACAAAATACGAGAGAAATGCCTGTGCATATGGAATGTCGAACATTCTTTGGTTGCCACCTCTAGTTCCTCAAAAGGCTATACTGAATTCGCCTCAAGACCTTCTCTGTAAAGTTATGGTGGTTCATTTTCGGGTTTTATATTTTGTTAAAACGGAGGGTGTAAAAATGGGGTGACATTTTCCAAACAGATAATCGAGGAGAAATCGGATTTTTGACACACTCATTCCGAAATTCGGGTACTTTCGGGTTAGTTCTACAGATGCACAAATTATTATTCCACGCACTATGTATCACAAGCTTCTTAACACTAAAGTGTTAAATTTAGTGTTTCTTTCAAGCCAGGATTTGAGGGGATATGAGGACTTCCTAGCATACTCTAAACAATGTTGCGTCCGTTTGGATACGGGTCAGTAATGATGACCGTAAACAACATTGATAACGTTTAGGAAGTAAAACAGTTTATTCAAAAAACGCTGGTCATCGATTTTTTAAATGCAGAGCATTTCTTTAACTCACGATGTCACCCGTCCTAGTTGTCCATCGTCGTTTGCACCCCTCCCCCTACACTATATAAAAATAATACTTACCGGCGCCTGGTTTCGATCCCACGACCCTGCGGGCGGAACGCAAGGTACATGGTGCTCTACCCACTGCGCCACAAAGCCGACACAGAATGGAGGGCTACGAACGCGCCTTATATACTTGACTCATTCAAACTACATCAAGAAGCTGCTGATACAACGCATTCACTGCCTGTGGGGGGAACGTCGTGCGCCCCCGAAAATGCTCTGCATTTGATCGTGCCCCTCGCGAGGGGGATGTTTAGTTTCCTGCCGCAGCAAGAACCAGGCGGCCTCCTGCGCAGTTTGTGGCGCATACCCACTTGGGGGATTGGCCAGGATCGTTTCACTTACTACATGCCGGTTACGGCAGGGTTTGACTTGATGGGGGCGAAAAGCAAAAAAGCTTGTATGTACGAGATTTCGACGCACGTTAAAGATCGCCAGGTGGTCGAAACTAATCCGGAGCCCTTCACGATGGCGCACCTCATCGCTGCGTTGCGTCGGCGCGTTAAACCTTCTAATCAATGAATTTACGTCCATAGATCACGATACGGCTCTTGCGTCGATAGTCTGAGCATAGGTTAACAAAAAAAAACCCCATCCGCTCTGCCACTAAGGACCCCGGACTGGTCCCATTGGGCCGTTCAACGTGCGCGTTTAAACCTTGCAACAGCAGAACAGACATATAATTAATCAGTACGGGCATGAAGCCTATAGCTGCATCTGCACGCCGCCCCCCTCCTCCCTCCTACTTTTACACATTTTTTTGTTTACGTATACATTATCAGCCTCTGTGCATTCAGCTGCGGTCTCCAATGAAGACCTGTCCGATTGTTAAACGTACCTCAGCTAGGAGAAAGTTCTTTGGACATCACAGCGTACGTTAGCTAGCAGAACTATTTCAGTGCAGCGTTTACCAGCCTGGAGTTGCAAGCGGTAGAGTCATGCGAATACTCCATGAGACCGAAAGTTCTGTTTGCGGCACTTGCGTCCAGCAAGTACTGGTCTAGAACCGCGGACCGTACGCCCAGTATTGTGCAGATCGCTACTTCGATAAGTTCAATTCGGTGAGAAATAGGGTTTAACTGAATGCTAGACAAACACGTTCCGGGTGTATAAATATGGTAAAATTAGTTTTACCCAGAAATGAAGAACCCTATACACAGTATGAAAAGTGACGTTCCTGAAATGTTTCCCAAAACGCCCCAGCATTGACATTTCTCCTAACTCGCGATAAATTGGCTAAGGGCTTTCTAGGTCCTCTGAAATATTATTAAACATATTTTTCGCTCAACAGAATTTCTCTCGAAGAAGAAATAATAAAAATGAAGGACGCTCACACTGACGTGCAAATCTTGAAGGTAGCGAAGCTGTACCTCACATTCCGACGGGTTAAGTCCACGATTGCAGCCTATTTTCTTCTTCGCTGCTGATGCAACAACCTTTACTTCAGGATTGTTGTTATAAGTGTGAGCTTCCCTAATTTTTTTGGAAGTGTTAATCATTCGACACAACCTTGGAATGGCGTACACGATGACGTGTCTTTCTCGTTCCGATTAAAGGTTGCCCAGATTACGGCGGACGCTGGAATTTTTTTGCGAATCTTGGACAATCTTTGTAACTGCGTATGCTTGGCTTGACAAACATAGGCCGGGAACGCCGGGCGGCAGCCGCAAGGCACGCACACACGAGCGCTCGGCATTTTCTTGTTTTTAACTGCTGGGCAATGACCACGAGGAGTGTGTCCACGTACGTGCGCTCGGCATTTTCTTGGTATTTTTAGCTGCGGATATCAAACTTTAACAATTTCCCTAGCATATTCATTGATAGAAAACCTCGTGCAATTTTCGCTTCGTTTTGGGTACTCTGATATATGAAAAATGTCACGTGGTATTATCAGGTAGCGCAGCCGCAGATTTTCCGTTATTTGCGACAATCATTTGGCAGCCATGACAATACCAAGGAACCTGCGGCATTATATTTTTCGAACCAATATGTCACGAGAACAGTACTAACTTCTACATGGTTGCTCAGAGAAAGAACCCTGAAAAAAAATCATCAAAGCTGCGTAAACTTCCAAGTGAAATTCCCCAAAACTGCATAGACCGCTCTGCTTAGCACACGACAACCTTTCCTAACCAGCGTAAACTAAAGTTATTCCTCCAGCTCCTCCTCAAAATCGCGTATACGCTCTAGCGCGGTTCAATGAATGCATTCGTAAGACCCGAGTATCCGTACGAAGCACTATGCATAGACCTGTGTGATAGTCACGGCTATACAATGAAGATTTGCTGTGGATGCATTTTAAAGCCTACATGAGAGGTCACATGAAAATATGAATCCCCTAGGGGTTTTTAAGAAATGCGTACCCAAAATATCTAATTCATTCTTATGAAACTCTTAACAAGGGGCCGTCTGAGAGTCTACGTAACTTTTGTACCGAAATTTGTTGCTGGGAAGAGATTTATCTGCAACATAAGAAGCCTGATATCAGAATATACTCGGCGAGATTGTTTTAATTATACCATGTAACTGTGGCTTAGCCAGAAATATTTTCTGGGGGGGTTATACGCCGCCGGAGAAAAAGTTACGAAGCATAGTCTGCGCTCAAACAATATCTAATTCTCCAGTCGACAGTTAAATTTATACATGCGGTACATAAACAGTATGGACGACAAAAATAACGCCGAAAGAAGAGGGGGCATGTACCAGTTATGACATTTCGGGGGCTGTTCCGACATTGCAAGACATCCGCTGCCGGGCTACGCCCTTGTCACCTAATACCCCTTCGATCCCCAAGAACCACTGCTAAACAAGCCTTTTTTGGTCAGTTTCACTTCTGTACACGGATGCACCGCTGGAAAGGCGTTTTTTTAGGGGCAATAGTAGGAGTCGGATATAAGAGAGGAAAGGCCCCACTGCCTTTTTATTAGCATTCTTGGTTACGTTGTAGCTGCGACACACCAAGTGTAACAGACGGACAGGCGGATTCCCGCGTTCAGTTCGCAGAAGAAAACCTAAAGAATTTAAAAGTGTCGGGCCAAACCTTATAAGTGCCCTAAAAATAGCCGCGAAGGAAGTCCAGTACACTACAGGCAAACTGCATACGTGAATGGACAAGTGTTCGTTCCGTGCAGCGGTTGGGTATATAAAAATCTCAAAGCGTCATTCCATAAAAAATCTGCAAGTATCAACTTTACCAAATCGTACATACGTGAAAGCAATAAAACCAACTCGTGACCTTCAGCGCAGTACCCCATGGAAGCTCACTTGTTCTCCTTCTTTCAACCAGTTGAAGCTCTTAAGTGAACCATAAAGGCACTATCATTGTAAATTAAAGCTAATCAGCAAGTAGTTACAAGTCGAGGCGCCCCCCCCCCCTTCATAAAAAAAGCAAAGCAGGAAGTCAGCCTGCACAGTGTACTGCACAGTCTACAACTAAACGCCTTTCCTGCCCAGCACGACCCTCTAAAAAGCCCGGAAGCCGTTGGTGCCCAGGCTTGGGAGGGTGATCGTGCGATCCACACCGCATTCGCTGCGATCATGGGAGGCCTCAGCAGTTTCTCTGAAAATGCCGAAGCAGCGGCGCTGGCTCCAGTAACCCTTCGGCTGGCGAACCGACTGTACCTGGGCCCCAAGGCTAGCCCGTTCCCCGAGTTCTCAGCGCTTCTCAACTCGTCATACAGCGCATCGGTGGCCAACATTGACTTTACGAGGGACCCGGAGTCTGCCCGCCGAGCCATTAACGATTGGGTGTCCGCTGAGACGGCGTCCAAGATCACCGAGCTTCTTCCCGCTGGATCGGTGGATTCTGCTACCTGCCTGGCACTTATAAATGCAGCATACTTCAGGGGTCTCTGGGAGAACCAGTTTGACCCCGAGCTGACAACAGAGGAGCCGTTTTACGAGACGCCTGACCATAGCCGCAACGTGAAGATGATGTACAAAATGGGAAAGTACGACTATGGCCATCACGAGGGGCTTGGAGTCAGCCTAATCATACTACCCTACAGGTGAGCACGCACCATCCTTTTGACGGCTAGATTCTGGCGTTATTTAGGTGGCGTTGCGGCAATGTCAATAAAGGACCGATCTTTAATAAAGCAGCCGTGCATTACAGCACAGTGTGGCTTCGTACCTCTTTCTTAAAAACGCCTCACGATAGGGAAAAGCAAAAATAGGCTTCGCGCGAAATCGTTTGAAGCGGCGAATATTTGTACTTCCGCCCGGGCCGGAATGCGAGAGACCACTTCCGTTGGGTGTTGTGAAAAACAGTTAACATTCCTTGTGCTAGAAAGCGTATTCTGTTCTTTCGGGGATATACGCATGAACGCTCCCCGAAGTAAACCTTGTTTGAAGGAAGCGCTCACCTTTCCCCTTCTCTTGTCCAGAGTCCATTTTTGCTCTGCATATACTAACAAGCGATATAACTAGCGCTACATCACAACATTTTTTTGTTCTAATGCAGACAAAGTTAATCTAGTCTGTAAAACTCTTATTGGTAAACGCTGCATTAGAAAACAAATTAATCCTGGTAGCGACGCTAAAAAACAACATTGTTCATCTCAATGCGTTCACTGTATTCGAAAGCAAGAATTAATCAACCGCACGTAAAACTCCCCCACGACAGCAAGGAACTTTTTCAGAGTTGCGAATGCGGCCGCATTAATGACCAACTGGAATCCTCGGTTTGCTCGCTCAAGTGTTGATATGCGAGTAATGAGCGCTGTTCGATGGTTTGGCTGGGGTCATCCGCTCCCTTACTACGCCTGCGCCGCACTGGCATACACAGCTAGGCATAGCGGAAAGCACGTGTGGCTGCCGCCTGGCTCTGGGCCTTGGCCGCCGTGATCCCTCTGTGCAGGTCCAGGCGTTGGCTTAGCCAATGGCGCGGTTGGCTTTGTTTGCTTTCAAAGGCATCTGACATTGAACGCGTCTCAGAAAATGGGCATCTTGAAGCAGCTCTTGAAGCCGGAGAACCCATCGTAGACACGGACTTCTTAATGCAACAGGGTTACTAGGCTGTTTGAAATATTTTCTGCAGGCACTAGACTCCCGCAGCTGCTGTGATATTCAGCCGTTATGGTCCCTTATTTCTAGGGACCATATAGCCGTGCTTATCAGTCCGAACAGAGAAATACCCGCTTCCGCAGAATATGTATCCGCCGCCTTTGCCGCCTACACAGTAGTTGAACCTCGTCGAGTAGCTGCGAATCACTGACGGATAAAGAGCAACTTGCCTGCTGGGAATGCGGACCTCACGAAATCCTTCTTGTTCAGCTAAAACGCCTGTGGGAGTCACATGTTCCTCTCGCGTCTTTAACGTCTAGGCACACGGAAATCACCCCGATTGCCAGTTCATGTGTGCGAAGGTGGGTGCAGAAAGCGTGCGGGCGCGAGCACCTGCGCTACGTGCCCTCACTGATGACACGTTCGCGGTGGATGTCTCTGAATAAGATGACGCTTTGCCTGCCAGCGTAGTGCGGGAACACTCATGACGCAAAGGAGACAGAAAACGTGGCCTGGTGCACCGGATGTCTGGGCAGCGGGACAACCTGTAGCGTACCGCCCGTTTCTCCCAGACGAGTGCGCAAGCTTCCATCCGTGCTGCTGCGTGGCGATGTTACTCGGTTACTCACTGGGAAGTCGACGTACCTTCCAAGCGTCCGTATTGCCACCTGCTCTTCACATCGGCTAAAATAGTAAATTTCCCTCTTGGCGACCGGCACGCTGACGCCGATTTCAGGAGTCACATGTTTTGTAGCGTCCAGTATCTTTATTCACATCATACGAAATCGGAATTTTATAAGGAAGAAACGTTCTATTCCTTTTGGCCTTTAAGAGCCGAATAATATGAGCTGTGACACAATAAAGGTCAATTTCTCATCGGGTTCAAAATACGGTACCTTGCAGAGGTCTGAAGGCTTCCATGGTCGTGGTGCTTCCGGACAAGCGAGACGGCCTCGCAGATTTTGAAAAGCGTGTCACGCCATCAGAGCTATCCACAATGATCGCCAATGTGAACGCCTCCGTTAAGGTAAGAATGTCCGAGTTGCCAAGATGAGATAAGTTAATGTGTTTTTCCATCATTTCGCGCTTCGACGTTCTCGGTAAACAAACAGTTTTAAAAGCCGATTTAAAAATGAAAAGCCTGTGTCGTGTGCATTCTATTGTTGTTGCAAGAATATGGCCTCCACAAAAGTGGCCACTAGTGCTTGCGAATATTCGTCATATCGGATATGCGATTGAATCGGCTTTGAGTGACTCCCCCTGTGGAAGCTGGTTATCCAGATATCCGGGTTTCAACAACAGTTAATGAGTTTATGCGGTTTCCATAACCGGCTCACCCGATAGTTAAATACTCGAACGCAACAAACAGAGGTGCTCATACGCTATTCGATTATTCCGTTCGAGCGTCTCGATATTGATATCATGTGAGAAACGCAATATTTCGCATTCTGTAAATTACGTTTAACATACAGTAAAAATATTCGTGTTGTTTAACCATTATCACCGTTTTGCACTTTTCAATATATTTGGAGTACAAAACAGAAATTCATATATCCGAGTATCCAGATACAAAACTGGTTAACAAGGTACGTAATCTAATCACTCCGGTTATGTGGTTATGCGGCTTTCAAACAGGAATTATTATTATTATTATTATTATTCTTTATTCGGAAGGGGGAACTCAAGGTCTAGTCAGGGATGGGGAAGGCGGTAAAGAAGGTGAGAGCGTCTACATTGTCTTGTGTATCCCCGTGGTACAAGCGAAAGTCCACAGGGACATAACAGTCTCTCTTGGGTGAGCCCGGCCCAGAGGAGGCGATGCAGGAATAAACGGTGATCATTCAAGCCGGATAACAGGTTTTGCCACAAAACCGGTTTGGTCTTGCCCCACTTTAAACAACAAGAGTTTTTTTCTCTAAGGAAGTTAAATGACCTGGGGCCCCACCCAATAGCGTCCGCGTACAGCAATCGGTACAGGCAGTATTCATTCCATACCAAAGCTCTTCCCCACGCAGCCAGGATAACAAACTCACGTCAGCTACCGTTGCAGTTAAGAGGGAACGTTTCACATTTAAATAGACGTAGTCCATCTGTGAAGTTGCTGTAAGAGTGTCTGAAGCCTCCAATATTTGCCCGTTTACGACTGTATTTTGCAAATGTTGATGTGAAGCCGAGGGAAGCGTGTACCGTGGTATGCCAAGGCCAGAGGTTAAGCCTAACGCCCCGCTTTGAGGCTCAGCGATGTCAACTGGCACCCGAAACTTGACCTAGAAAAAAATGGCGTTCTTTGGTAAGCTGTAAGGCACACCTTGAAGGTTTCGCCACGTTAGAAGAGGACATAAGATCTGGCGAGCTTTAAGGACTAACGTCCCCAACTGAAACGCAAGGCCAGAAGTACTGATTGCATTTAACGTACTTATAGCTGCGGATGCAGATTCATTTGGGAAGCCCTGAAAGAAAAAAAAAATATTGGGCCTATAGTTTGCTGCTCCACCTCACACCCGGTAGTTATTGCTGGTGAACTAGGAAAGTTGTACCTGTGGTAACGTATGGGACAGCTCTTTCTAGAGTAATTAATACTGCGACAAGTTGATATGGACGCGGCTGCGGCATTCACAAAGAAACCATGATCAATCAATTATT
Source organism: Haemaphysalis longicornis (assembly GCF_048455015.1). Classification (NCBI taxonomy): domain Eukaryota; kingdom Metazoa; phylum Arthropoda; class Arachnida; order Ixodida; family Ixodidae; genus Haemaphysalis; species Haemaphysalis longicornis. The sequence goes on from NW_027526361.1 coordinate 218,224,856, forward strand.
TGCTTACAAGGCAAGCGCTAGAACAGTCGACCATGAAGAATATGTGCCCACACTCGGAATCTTGTGTAAGTACTCTGAATGAAGGCTAGGGATGGCTTAAAGGGACACCGAACAACAAGCAAGTTAGGGAAGTCTGACCTTCTTATTTTCATTCTACTGTTGCTTCCATGCCGAATCGCTGATTTCGCTCTATAATTTCCCTCGCAGTGATTTCATGTGCAGCAGCCGCTGCTTGTGCCCCGATAAACTGAAAGCACGTGAGGTAGCGGTGGTGTATAGGGGTGTAGAAGTAACAAAATACAGAGATACCACGCCCCAAGCGGTTTCGTTAGCCTCGGTCAAATCAGTCGTGTTTTCCCGATCTCCCACAGAGATACCACGCCTCAAGCAGTTTCGTTAGTTTCGGTCAAATCAGTCGTGTTTTCCCCAAATCCCACGTGCTGTGCGCTTCGGACCAGTAAGCAAAATGTCTTTTAATGAGACTCCTGATCAGTAGTAAGGCTTTGTTGAAGACAACCACATTGTCCTTTTCAGGAAGCCCTACTATTGACGTCGAACGAGTTGCCTGTGGCAGCTCTTGCACGCCTCCTCGCATAGCAGTACTGTCCCAACTATGGACGATATGCGTCATTGAGCGGAAATCAGAGAAGGCGTTGCGTGCACTCAACGTTCCATACACTTGAGAACACTCACTTTAGCCAAAATATGCGCTGCCATGTTTCTTTAGCACTGCAAATGCACACAGAGGGTTATAATGAAAGTGGCTAAGTCCACAGTACTGTACAGGGGTCGCACAATATTCTAGCCGAGTATTGCAGCAGGTATTGCACCAAAGCCGAAACGAGCTTGTTGGCGTTTGGGGTCGCCGCCTGACCTATCGGCTGGGCTCTCATAATGTTGTTTCTAGCCCCTTTGTGTGTTTGAGGTTAAAATATGACACAACAAAAACATCCAGTTAGGTTTTTATGAACGTGTGATAGCGTGTTTTTACTAAATGTTTATCACGCAATTTTAAGCACTTACCGAGAAAGTTTGCTGGTAGAGCCAGTAGCGGCGACACCTCTCTTCACGTTTTCATTCTTTTCTACCCTATTTTAGAAATCCCACCTTGGCAATATTTCCATTCTCGATGAGGCAATCTATTGGTATAGAACGACTTTTTTTGTCATCAGTGTCCCTTTAAACACACGCAGGGTACAAAGCACAAGCCTTACTTGCAGTTTTAAAACGCTTTTAGAGAGGTGTAGGCTACGTCTGCACAATAATTCATGGTTGGCTGGGCCAAGGCTTCTATGCAAAGAATTGAAGAATAAAAAACACTCCAAAATTCCTTAGTGCGTTACCCGCGTTCACAAAGTAAGGCGCTTCTCTATTTTATTTGCCAACTCTAAAGTTTCAAATCTGGGCATCTGTATCGCATCAAATTGTGCCCTTTTTGATGCGAAGCAGCTTATGGTCGAGCCTGTTTTTTTCACCGTTGTGTGGGCGCCGTTGTGCGGCGTCCACAGCCCCTCTGCGCATGCCTTGCCAGCCACAGCTGATGATGATTGTGGCAGGATGCCCCTAGGGATTGAGCAACCAAAGAATCCATCACGAGGTAGCTTCGCGTTCAACCACCGTCGTGATCTTCCCGTAGGGAAACCCTGAGTACTTTGCGAGGCATTCCTCCTCTCCTCTCCGACGCTCATCTCCTCTGCGGCATTCCTCCTTTCCTCTCCGAAGTTCCTCTCCTCTCCGGGATTGTGCAACGAATGGCATCACCTGCGGCTCCCCGCGCGATAATGCGAAGCACCTTAGGGTTGGAGACGCGACGGTAGCCGCTGCATATTCCGCTGGGGGTGCCACTGTAGCTGCGCGGTATAAATGACGCGCGCACGCGCTCTGATCCCCTCATTCTCCTCCCACAACGCCGCGATCGAACTGAAAACTCAGGGCAACTTGAGTCGACCCCATGGCTACTTCGCATACTACTCAGGGTGTCCCTACGGGAAGATGGTTAATTTTTTTATCAAACCGCAATAAATCCCTAATTAGCATTAGTCTGTGTAAACAATTGCTACATATGCATTTTGCTGATAACAAAATATCCACCTGGCGTGCCTACGTGCCGCTAAGGCTAACTGGAAACGTTACAACATTTTCTTTGTTGGCGCACATGTCTGGTTTGGTAGAGGCTTATACGTGGATTGTGGTCTCAATAAAAGTTTGCTCAGGACAGACAACGAAAAGGAACAGATGGGACTGGCGATAGGCCCATCCCGGCTGTCCCACTTCTGTTTTTTTGTTATTGCGAAAACCGTGAACGTGCTATCCCAGCCGCAAGTTTTTTAAAAAATATGAATAGTTATCGAATTCAGGTCACCCTTGCTTCGCCGATTCATGAGAATACAGCTTAATTTATTATCCTAGAAAATTTATTACCTTTTCTAAAGTACTCAACGCTGTTCTGTGTCGTTCGTTTGCTGCCTCTTAACCATCGTCGACAAAAAAAAACATCGGAGCACTCCCAAAACTATCCGCCCAGCTGATGGTAGGCCCATGCATAGTGCATCGCCGCAAACTGCATATGTTCCTCAAGGTGTGGCCTTCGCTTATGCACCTAGACTGAGTGATAGTGCAGAAACTGATAACGCTACCAGTGACTGGTTAGAACTAACCAGAGACAGTACAGAGAAGTTCAATAGAAGGTATGATTCAACCTGCCTTGCGCGTGTGGTGAGAAACAGTTCGGTTTCCGAGGCTTGCCGCAGGCAGTTATGCCAAACGACATGTGGGCAGGCATTCACAGTTCCGGCGGGTAATGTTACAAAAGCGCACTGTTTATTTTCAATGTCCAGCCAATACAACATACGAGGTTTGGTTCAGTGTTCGTGACACTTCTTGCTTCGCGGGATAAATGGCAGGCCCCACTAGTGAATATGTTCGATATTCTAGGTGTAGCTTATAATTCGGGCGTGTCGCTGACATGAATCATTATGGCCATGGGAATGCTAGATGCTAAGAGTTGCTACACTTTTTTCCTTTGTGGCTTCATAAATGTGAGATGTCATGGTGCAAGAGCAAACAGACATGTTGGCCAGATAACACAACCTTCACAAAAAACCTGTTCAAATAGCGGTGCCCACATCCATGTATTCTGAGACCAGAGTCCTTGTTTCTTCGCTTCTGGTCCGTATTTCTTGAGATCTTGGTGACAGCTTCAAATTTCCGGGGACACGTAGGTTTGCTTACGTTTATTGAAGGCGAAAGTTTAGTGTAGTATTATGACGGGAGCCGTCATTTCCACATTAACCCGTCCATACAGCAGCAACTCTATTTTTCTTCATTATTTCAGCCTAATTCCAGGCTGAATCCGCCATTCTTAGTCATATTCTGCCTAGATATCTTATTCCACGCTAATGCTGACCTAAATCTACCTGAATTGATCTTACTGCACCTTAGTCTATTCTTAACCCACGTTAATCCCAGCTTAGTAATCATTACATTCAATCAATAAACAATCATTATTCTCATATTGATCTTAATCACCCTAATGTATCTTGATTAATCTTAGTCGTCCTTAATCCGCGCTAATGCCGCAATACTGCTCTCAATCACAAATGAATCAACATTCGTACACAATAAAATGTCTCCTACGCTCGCTAGCAATCTCATTCGTGCGAACAGCAAAGATGAGTGCCGTCGCTTTTTGTATTCAATTTATTGGGTTTTGACGTTTCTGTTGTTATCAATGTCTTTCGCCTTGATAGTTTTTAGTCCCCCGTTGCTCAAGTGTATTCACTCTATTCCACAAGGTCCGGCTGAGCCTGCCGCGGTTTAAGCTGTCAGCGACAACAAACTTGCGGCACCACCTGTCGGCGATGGGAGTCACCGACTTGTTCGGCCCCCGCGCCGACCTGTCCGGCATCGTAGCGCCCAGTGGGGGACCCTGCGGAACGCGCGGAGGAATCTCTGTGGCCCTCCACCGTGCGTCCATGGAGGTTACCGAGGAGGGCACGGAGGCTGCGGCAGCCTCGGTGTCCGTCATGACTCGCCGCGACTTGCACACGACGGAGTTTACTGCGGACCACCCATTCTTATTTCTTGTTCAGAGCCACAAGCCGAGCCCTACAGTGCTTTTTATCGGCAGTGTACGCAAAGTTGATGATATCGACTAGGATCCCCGCAGAGCCTTCGTCAGCGCTGGACGAACAGTGCTAAATGCTTCACTGCATGTGAAAAAACGCCCAACTTCTAAAACTCCGGATTTTTAAAGTTTAATAACAATTTAATTTTTTAGCGTCCCACTTTACGGGCACGGATTCGCGTTTCACAATACCGGTCGTATATGGATTTTTTTACGAATGGAGGATATGCGCTTGATAAGTGCCTCATTAAAATGCTGGTCGAAATGTATGGCTCAATTATTTTTCTTTGCCTCTGTAACTTGTTTTTAGATCCACATGAATGCTAACTTGCTGTAAGTAAGCATGGAGTTTCAAAGGACCCCATAAAAACCAGTGTACAAGGTGGCGCCCAGTTGGTCTAGTGTGTTCAAAATTACTTGCTAGAAAATGCCAATAACGAGGCTCTAAGATCAGATAAAGCCACCGAATCATCACCCTTTTTAAAAAGAGGGGCTACTTATCCTTCAGCCAAACCATTTATCCCCTGTACTTATGCAGTGACAGAACCGTCGTGTGCACCGCTTTAAGCTGCACAATTGTGGACCGAGGCAAGAGTTTTATTCATGCCACGTCAATATCTCCCTCTTTTCACACGGGCTTTTGTCGGCGCACAAGAACAGATCATTCAGTAATGTTTGAAAAGTTCTGACAAAGAAAGGAAAGGCCTGTACACGTGGAAATATACGAGATGCTAGTGAAGCATGTCACATAAAGGCCCATTATTTTACACGAGGATTTCACAAGAGATCGCTCCGTCGTGATCGCGTGGACTAACTAGCAGCCACCGGCGCCCTGAAGACTGGAGCCCTAGAGTAGGGGCACCCACCACGTCGGACTACCCAACGAACATAATAAAGTTATTAGTGTCTCTCTCGCGCTAGGTAAGGAGCGATATTTTGTAAAATTCTTGCGGCGTAAATATGACACATGCGGGGAAACGCTAGCTGACATCCCATCTAAACTTTCAGTATAATCGCTATCTCGGCAAATGCAAAAGCCACGTTCACCCGGTGAAAGAGGGCCCGGTCCGGAGAACTCTTTCTCGCTAAAAGGTATTTTGTATTCCCTTTAATATCGTCACAAAAATGTTTCCTTGACATCAGTATTGCACCCTCCCCCCCTATAATAAACAGATCACTAATCCACCTCTATTTCGCAGTCGGCAGCAATTCTCCTCGAATCTCTTTTTTCCAACAATGACGCTTAGCATGCATCTCTCTCCCATAGGTTATTGAGAACATAGGATTGCAAGGCTCCTATTACAAGCAAATTCAGGAAGAAGACCTCACGTTGCACGAACTTCGATCGGCCCCACAAAACTCAATTCCTGATGCTTCTGCTGGACCGGGGCATGTCACTGCACTAATGTTGACACTACTTAGGCCACACGCCTGGACATTCTTTTTGTAGGTTATGCATGCCTTCGACTACGACACTTCCTGGCAGTGCGGGAAGAGGATAGATCGGTTTTTTTGCTCAAAGACGGCTGCCTGCGGCGATACCCCTCATCCTACCCTGCTATTTCTGTCACGTCGCTCGTGGGAAACCGTTTGAAGCACGTATACTTTTTTACGTACATATAACCTTCTATACGAGCACCACTTTGGCTTCATCATCATCATCATCATCATCACCAGCCTATCTACGCCCACTGCAGGGCAAAGGCCTCTCCCATTATTCTCCAATTACCGCTGTCCTGTGCCAACTGTGTCCAATTTATCCCCGCAAACTTCTTGATCTCATCTGCCCATCTAACTTTCTGCCGCCCCCTGCAACGCTTGCCTTCTCTAGGGATCCACTCTGTTACCCTTAATGACCAGCGGTTATCTTGGCTTCGCATTACATGTCCTGCCCACGTCCATTTCTTCTTCTTAATTTCTACTAATATGTCTTTAACACCAGTTTGCTCTCTGACCCACTCCGCTCTCTTCTTGTCCCTTAATGTTACGCCTATCATTTTCCGCTCCATTGCCCGCTGAGTCGTTCTCAATTTAAGTTGAACCCTCTTAGTGAGCCTCCAAGTTTCTGCCCCCATGAATATGCCACTTTGGCTTCAAGCAGGGTCAAAGTGTAACTTCGTCTCTCTGTTTCCTCAGTGTAACGCCTGCAAACAACGCCTGATGAGGTGTCGCAGGTACCCCGAATCTCTCTTGGTTTCAGAGAAGCCGTTGATTCCATGGGCCCCCTTTCTTTACTTCTTAAGTGCTAAGAATTGTTCGTCACACCTTTACTGCCTATACATGCTTTCTGAGAGAATGGTCAGTGATATATACGAGTCGATAAAGGTGTGTGCGGAGGTAGACCACGCGAGGAAATACACACGGCTTGCCGTTGAGTCCCTTGTTCTTGTGGAAGGTGATTATTAATAAACTGCTGTTCCTACTTGTGTTGCGGTAAGTAAAGATACAGGCCTCTGTCCACAATACGGGAGTAATTGTTTCAGGCAAGACATGGATAGGTATTCAGCACGTCGCCAACGAGACGGTGTCTAGAGCTGACAGTTGGACTCGAGCCGCGAAATTACAGGCCTATCCGGCTAAATACAACTGCTTGCTTATCTCAAGATCTGCGAGTGCTGCATTTCGAATGCCAACTATAAATCTTTGTGGCCGAAGCTTAAAAAAAATGTTATAAAAAGCTATGGGTTCAGTCACCTACACTCACCTCAAACTCTTGGCTCGTTAAACATACTTAAGAGATCAAGAAGAACAGTTGCCAGCTGCCATTACTGCTTTTGCGCGGATGTACCCCTCCCTCAACCTGAAATATTCGCAATTGATGTACTACCAAGCAATCAATACGGTTGTGATATACGCCGCCCTGGAATGGTGGAGCACGCAACAGCATCACATGCTGAAAGCAAAGGTCAATTCCCATATGCAATTCCCCAACTTTGCTGTAACCAAAACCTGCACCAAAAGAACCACGTTGCTCGAAGTACTGGCCAACTCTTACCTCTATCCGTTCTCGTCGACTATTAAAAGTCGTTTACTCAACCTGAATCACCGGAAACAAGTGATTGATTTAACGACTACACGCGTTTTTTCAACACAGGTTTTTTTTACTTTGAACTGGACGTGCTGCAACGCCGCGGGTCGTTCATCGGTTCCGTACCGCAGGATTGACTCGAGCATAGTCTCCCGTCTTTGTTTGGACCCCAGCCTTCCCTCCTAAATGCACTGATAGTTTACCTCAACTGCTGCAGCAGGGGCGTTCGTCGTGTTCCATGCCCCGGAAAATATACTTGCAATGCATGCTGGCGTGTTTTGTGTTGTCTCTCCACAGTACTCGTCTACAGTTGTGTGTTTCATGTACTGCTTTTATTACGTTACTGAAAGTGTTCGGTTCAAGCGCAGCAGTGTATCAGTGACCGCCATGCCACAGTGTACCTAATTTGCATAAGTGTCACGCCTGTAGGTTTTTTCTCGTCAGTGAGTGGGCTTGTCGCACGCAATTTGTCTCAGTTCTGACCCTTGTTCATTTTTGATGAGCTGTAAACCTGCCATACGCAAGCTGGAGCTGGTTTTGTTTGCCATTTTTTAGTTTTATTTTTCGTGTAGCAACATGTAAGTTTGAGCCATGCGTAGACCAAGTGTGCGCTGCTCTAATGCAAGTGGGGAGCCGTTACGATGTATTTTTCCCATTTCTTTATCAGTAAGAAAAACTCGAGTTCGGAATTAGAACATCGCTGAAAATATCGCAGTTATATATCCCTTGTGGGTACCTACAAATGCTTTATTGACAATTGAATAGTTGGCCCAGTACTTTTCGTGTTGGATAATTAATTACGATTACTATTTAAATCGCACTTACAGAAAAATTACAGTCCGCTACTGCTCTGCACTGGAAACATTACGCATTTGGTTTTCTTCGAGTAACACCACTTGTGTCTATTCAAATCTTGCTGCATGGTAGTTGGGATGCCCTGTCTTAGGGTCGCTACCTATATTTTATTGTTGGTTAGTCCATTCTATGTGGCCGCCGATGTTTTTGGTGAAGGACAGATTCGGAGTCGTGCCTTTACAGACGCTGTTGCCAAGAATAGTAGGGCATCTCGGGGAAGTTGCTAGTGTGAGTTCAGCTGCTAGTGCGCCTTGCCAAAAAATCATACTTTGTCTGTTTTCTTGCTGTATCTCTATGCTGCGCATAGAGCTCCCCAGTGATGACAAGGGCTTGTTTCTTGGTGATTTCCAATATTCTATAAAATAGCCCAGTTAATTTATGCCTGCTCCTTGGAATGCTAAACATATTTAGCATAAGTAAACCGTTCTCTCTTCTTTTCTCGATCTGTATAATTTCTGTCGTGCCCCACGAAAACCAAGTTTGGATGAATGAAGGTTTTGATAGTAAATTTTGCGCTGTTCTCGCGTATCGTATTGTGTGCAACACCAAATGCTTCGTAATTAGGTAATTTGGGAACGGGTCCTGTTTCGTTTATGACATCTGGCTTGTCTCGATCATGTTTGGTTAGTATGTACTGGTCAAGATTTCCGCGTTTGCGACGGTATGCACTGCAGTTACATTACAGACGATGTGTTATGAGGGGCCATGTTTACTTGAATGCGCATTGTCATGCTGGGCTATGCCTATTTCGACCACAGGGGCCTTGCTTACTGTTTGGTTATTTTGATCGGGCCTATCTGCCATCCCAGTCCTTTAGTGAGTCGGCGAGCCGTACGTCGCTGCCAACAAATTTTTAGAGCGTCCGCTTTTGGCGGTGAGCGCGAATACAGGCGGCGCTGCGAAGCGCGCCTCCGTGACGTCAGCTTAGGGATTCTCGCATTTGTCGCCTGCTTCACTCAGGATTGCTCCCCTGCTGTTTCTTTGCGCTCGGTCAACGTCTGATGCTTGTCCGCACCAGAATTGGCGTGTGGGTAACTTTTTATCATAATAATAGGATTAAAATCGCATACACTAGTTCATGGTGTCAATTAAAGTATAGTTTTGGATACCACTACGGGAGAAACATTGCCGGCGCCACCCCATTCCTTGCGAAGTCGGTCCTGTGCGGAGCGCGAAGAGTCTGAGCTAGGCGTCAGTTTCTCATGTAAGCATTCGAACAAAAGGAACAGTCAGCTGCTAATAACCTACAACAGCGAAAATGGAAGACCAAAATAAATTCTAGGCCTTCAGGGCTGTCGGCTTTGGCAGAAGGCATCACGATTCCCGGTAATCATATGTAAGGTAAAACAGTTTTTGCAACCTTGCCGAACGCTCGAACGCGTTTTGTAATATCCCTTTACGTTGTCAAGGCATGAAAGTTTGCCGACATGAACTATAGACTGCAAAAACTGGAGGTTGAGTTCCAAATAACCCAGTGTGTATATACGCTCCTGCTGATTCTATACCAGGCATCTAACCAGTATGGAGGTTTATTGAGCAAAATGAGTCACGTCTTCGTTAAATTTATAGTAACACATATATGTTTGTTAAGACCTGGAGGAATATTTCGGAACTTTTTGCACAGCCATATCTTCCCGATATTCGGATATGCGTTATAGGAAAACTGCACTCAAGAGGAGGAGGAGGAATCACGGGAGGAGGAAAAAGAAGAGGAGGGGAAAACTTTCTTTAACAATTACACCGATCTGGTTAGTGGGCCGGGTCCTCAGTCCAGGAAAAGAGAGTAAAAGTAATTTTCTTCAAATCATAGAACGCCATCCCGAGTAGAATAGGATTTGTTCTTCGCGCCTGGAAGGGTTGAAAAGCAATAAAGAGCTATTTGCAATTCTTCTTCGGTTTCGAGTCTTGTAATATATGCAGGTATACTATATATTACGTTATTATATATATTATATATATCATATTATTATATATCATGCTTTCAACACCGTAATCATGTCATTATTGTTCTAGTTGAGATTCAGTTCGTAATGATAACGATATAATTACGATAGAAATTCGGAGCACAAAAGCCGCCTTCGAGTGCTGTGGACCACGTTGTTTAGGGCGCGATCGCGGTTGCGTAGCACGAACCTTCTCATTGTATTTACATGTGAATAAATAAAAAACGCTGCGGATATGCACCGTCTTGCACGCAGCCGTAATGAAAGCCAATTTGTGAAGAAGGGAATGTATGACATATAAAATAAAGGAAATATCCACACGACCTTTGTGAGGTTCCCAAACATCCCGAAACCTCCTAATTAGAAGTTGGTGACGGCGCAGAAAAATTATTGCGTTGGGCAGAAAAAAAAAGCAAGAAACATTAATCCGATACAAGACAACAACGAAAGAAACAGAAGAAAGCCGCTTTATTGCCTGCTGTGCGATGAGCGTGTAGAGCCCGCTGCTTGGTACGTAGTATTAGACTGTTGAGTCTTCATAGGAGCATCTCACAAATACTGCAGGGAAGCCTACACATTTTGAATACTTATCGAGAAGCTTTGATCGCTGATCCTCGCGAATAAGCAAGAAAGAACGACTTACACACGATCTTCTGACCGATACTCTGAAGAAAGTTGTTCTCTACCTCTTCATGTGTTGCAAATTTGTGGGGGATACAGCTTCAAATTATTCAGATGCGTCAGAAGCTGGCAAAATAACTGAGTCGCTATAAATACGCTTTTTAACGCACTACAGCAACGAAGAGGGCGATTTCTAGCCCAGGCACTGTTGCCCCTCACAAGCGGAGTGTAGCAGACGACAGTGGCGCGAATACCTAAGCCGACATCAGAGCCAGGGGGCACCACTCAAAGATCTCACCGCCATTAGGTTATCGCTAATGAATGAGCGTATGGCTTCCAGTGTACGGTCTATCTCCCCTTCCAGTATCTGTAAGCGCGTGTCGGGTACTTCCTATGTTTGTGTTTTTCGTATGCTGAGTTGTAGTTATTACTTCTTTCTGAGCGTTTCTACTTCTGGGTTCTCCTTTTTGAGTGCTGATTGCTGCGTAAGTTACAGTAAATATTCCTCAGGAAACACAGCACACTAGCGTCCGGGTGTGCCGTTTATCAAGTACGTTGTTAGTGGGAACGCTACAAAGAGGGAACCCTTATTTCGGCACCAAAAAAATCTTGTGCGGACTCAACAAAGAACGCTTTAGCGGCCCCACTGTTAATACGGTAACTCCACGCATTTACAGCTGATGGTAAGAAAAATGGAACAGAATTTGGTTGCTAAAGCTTTGTCTTTTAGTAATGCTTGTTTACTTACAAGCATCCATTACGTGAACCGAAAAAACGACAGATCTTTTCGTCATTACAGGGAATACGGCGAATTGATCCTTATATTAGTTTATCGGTGTTTTGAATGGCCTGGAAGGTTTGCCCCGATCGATTTTAATCTAGCGTTGAGTATTTGCTTAGGGAATACGTACACGTGTCGAACAATACTCTCTCATGATACCTGTGTGGATGTTTCAGGTAAGCAGGGGAGGCAATCATGAGGGAACAGACGGGAAAAAAGTAATCAGTTTGGTAACAAGTTCGTTTATTTACATTTATTTCAGGGAGTGCATGCTTGGTGATAAGGCCGCAGCACTTGGCAAGTTTCGAAACGTCTGCTTCTTTTTTATTACGGCGTTTTCACGTGCAGAATCTACTATGAGGCCCGCTGTAGTGGTGTACCCCAGATTAATGTCGACCTCGTGGGGATCTTTAACCTGCGCAAAATCACGACACACGGGCGTTTTTGCTTTTCAAATTTAGGTGAAAAGTGAGAATTGCCGTGTGTAGTGGTTTCGGCTCTCGTTTAGATATCCCGGCGGTCAAACCTGTCCCGGAGGCCACATTACGGGACGCCCGATAGCGCGTGTTGCAACTTCTGGCCGTAAAACCTCACCGTGATTGTAAATTAATAGGAAATACGGCATCTACGCCCAAATTTGGTCTCAAGTACTGTAGTTGTAATGGTTATTTTAGAATGTAATGTGTCAATGAAACTAATTTACATGGCACTTGTATAATTCTTTTTGGAGTGTCGGTAAACGTACTGCATGAGGAGATGGTGCGAGTAAACGAAAAGCTGGCATTCCGTGGCGTAAATGTTCCCGTCAGAAGACATATAATGTTCTCTGAGGCTGCTTAACTCATGAAAATGGTACTGATGAACTCGTACTTGTACATGCAAGCCAAACTATCCGAGTCGAATGTGATCATTGAACTATGCCGGAATGGATTAAAACTATTTCTGTGGATGTCTTAATCTCGGAATACGTCACTCCTATAATGAAAAAGTTGTACGCACAAGGAAGAGTAGATTTGTTACGAAATATGTCTAGTGATGCAGATCAGAACAATTTATCGTTCATGTCCGATTATTAAAATCAATTTGGTTTTTAAGGTTTTTTTTTATTTTCGCGCATACTCCGCATGCCCGGGACATTCTCCCTGTTTGGGCATGTGCCTCTTCTGGAACTTTGGGGGTGGGAAGAAGTAGATGCTAAGGTATTACCTCACCAAAGCCGTCCTAAAGCCTTCATTTCTGAATATTTTTGTAATATTCTTCTCCAACCTATCTCCAGCTCCTGCTCCTCCTCCTGCTTACTCTCCTCCTCCTCCTCCTCCTCCTCCTCCGCCTGCTCCTCCTTCTTGTTCTTCTTCTTCTTCTTCTTCTTCTTCTTCTTCTTCTTCTTCTTCTTCTTCTTCTGCTCCTACTTCATTGTCATCTTATTCTCTTCTTCTTCTTCTTCTTCTTTTCCTTCTTCTTCTCCTTCTTATTCTTATGTATTTATTTATTTGTTTATTTCCCTTTTTTGTTTTATTTTAATATTCACTAACTTGCAAACTCGATTTCTCAAACACAAGAACAAGAAAGCTTCCAAATTTTTCTAATTTTTCTCGAGTAATCTACCTAGGCAGTTATCTCTTCCGGTTAACGACTGATGTTCGCCCGATCCCCTGATTGGGCATGCGCCAATAATTGTAAGGAACAACAACTACCACTGCAGCTGTGGTTGTTCGTCAGCGTCAGTGCCGTCTATAGGTCCTCTATGCCCGGTAAACAATGTTTTTCTAAATTTATTTTTTGAAGAACCGTAAACACTGTTTGTCAAAATAAAACAACAGGACACTCGTTTTCCAACGATTCGCGCTAGAACGCTTCGTGCGTCAGACACGTTTACAGCAAAGCTGTATGCGTCTACCCCCCAACGGTTTCATCTCCGTAGGCAAGAACGCCCAAGCGCCAAGAATGCCCTTATACACTGCAAGCTTCGCCCCTCTCCAGGATTCACGTTCGTGGAGATGGCCGGTGTTTTTTATGATGTGTTTGAGATGAAGAATATTATAGCTGTACGAAGTCCCAATTCGAAAATACAAGTAATACAAACTAGAAACGTACTAGAAGACTCTCGAAAAAGCATGTCGACCAACAACTCCTGAATCATGTGTAGTAAATTTGCCGCCGTAAATCTTCCACTAAGAAATGATGAACGTCATACTAAGATAATTGTAACAACCCAAGCAGCTCACTCTAACGCGTAAGACTTGAAGGTAGTGAAGGTGTACGGTACCTTCACGACAATAACAACGGTTTAAGGGTTTGTAACTGGGCTAGTTGGTTCATTGCATGAAGTTGAACAGCGCAGGGACGGGACTAAGAGCAGAGGCGACAAACTCGGGCGCTGACTAACAACTGTTTATTTTTGGAAAGAGGGAACATTTATACGGGTACCTAAAATTAGCATGGTTATCAGAGAACGGATTGCAGAACGCGGGAAGGCATGGCAAACAGGCAGTGAAGCTCTTATCCAGCATGCGCGCGAAGATACGGGCGAAACGTGGGCTCCTCTTATCCGGCAAGATAGGCGAGTTCCTTATCCAGCAAAGCCACCGACGACGGTGCGCTGACGCATGACGATCCTCTGCTGTGAATGAGGAATGCCTCACATATTTCACGTGTGCGCTGGCCTCTATCATTTTTAGGACACGGCAGGCTTCAAAATCAGGCACGCACGGCTTGCAAGTTTTCAAATGGTGGACAAGCATACTGCCCGTCCCGGTTTTCAGCGAGTTGGCATGTTCGCGCAGCCTGTCATTGAGACATCGTCCCGTCTGGCCTATGTACGACTTTTTACAAGACAGTGGTATTGCCTTCCCGCGGTATTGCCATGCCTTCCCGCGTTCTCAAATCCGTTCTCTGATAACCATGCTAATTTTTGTACCCGTATAAATGTTCTTTCTTTCCAAAAATGAACAGTTGTTAGTCAGCGCCCGTGTTTGTCGCCTCTGCTCTTAGTCCCGTCCCTGCGCTGTTCAACTTCATGCGACGGTGTAAGTCGACGATTGCAGCCGATTTGCTTCTTCGCTGCCGCAACAACCTTTACTCTATCATTGTTGATTTAAGTGTGAGGTTCCTTCATTTTTTGGAATTGATAATCATTGTACATCACCTTGTAAAGGCGTACGCTATGACGTGTCTTTCTCGTTGCCAGCAATTGTGTTGCCCAGGTTATGGCGAACGCTGGACTTTTTCTTTCTTTTTGTTATTTGAGGGGGTGGGGGAATTTGGCGAATGTCCTTGATTGGATATTACTGGCTTGAGAAACGTCCGCCGGAGACGCTAGCCAGTCACCGCAAGGCACGCAGACACGTGCACTCGGCTTTTTCTTGGATTTTTTTATGGCCTGGCGGTTACCGCAATCTTGGCCAACCTGCGTAAGTGAGTTTTCATGGCTTCAAAAAAGTGTGCCAGGGACGCTGGGTGGTCGTCGCGAGGCGCGCACACACTAGCGCTAAGCATTTTCTATTTTGTTTCACTAACGGGCGGTCGCCGTGAGGCACGCGATCACGTGTTCGCGCCCACGTATGCGCGCTCTGGCATTTTCTTGGTATTTTTAACTGCGGACAGGAAAAATTACGGTTTGCTACAGATTTTCGCTGTTAAGAAATAAGGCTCTGGCATTGCATCCTTACAATGTGGCCAAAACCAATATGCTGTGCGTTCTGCAATTTCCCAGTTGGTGATTCTCTGATGAAAATTTATCTTGCCGAGGATCATTGCAAATTTTATCTGAGACAACCCCAGTGCACTGCTAAATTGGTAGTAAGTACGCCGTTGCGCTCCCGCATTTCCAACGATTCTAATGGTA
This sequence comes from Haemaphysalis longicornis, assembly GCF_048455015.1. Taxonomy (NCBI): domain Eukaryota; kingdom Metazoa; phylum Arthropoda; class Arachnida; order Ixodida; family Ixodidae; genus Haemaphysalis; species Haemaphysalis longicornis. The sequence continues at coordinate 218,240,054 of NW_027526361.1, forward strand.
ACAGAGAAAAGGAAAACACCAGGAGCAAAAATACAGTGCCCGTCTTCTCTGCAAAGAAGCACGCCCAGAGAAACTGGGAGTATATGAAACCAAACAAGTTTTTTTGTAATTTGTGATTTAGTGTATTTAATGGCCAATTAGCTGAAATAATTATTGACAGTTTGGAGCTTTTGTCGTAGGCACCTTACACTCTTTGTAACGCGCAAGCCGAAACCGCTCGAGCGCGGAGGACAGCAGACAGGTTGCATTGTGCCGTGAGAAGTCCAAATAACAGGCATGTCATCGATAGGTAATTAAGCCTAGCTCCACGCACACACCCTCTCTCCCTTCTTCTTCCCTCCAGCCTTCACCCCGTGCAACCGGGAACCGGCGATGTACGCGTGCTTATAATTGAAAGGCACCATAACAATGCCGCTCCGAAAGCTGTTCCAGCTGAATGAGAATTTTTCGCTCACTTTGGTGTTTCAGGCAGGCAAGTTGGTCTTCCTCCGAAAGGGGTTTGTAGCTACTCCAGGGGGCGGAACTCGTGGCGGCAACGGGGGCGGCTGCGCGTTCTGCGGTAGCGGCTTTCGGCAATGTTTTTGCACGCATTCGCGCTTGTGCGCACCGACGCTCCTTTAATTCCTGCTCTTCTTTCTCCGGGCAAACGACGCATGCCTGTTGGATACCGATATAAAAGTTTAACTACTGATAAAGGCGGTAGCCCAGTTATCATCGGATTGCTCCGCTTGAAAAGAGGCATCGGTAGTGGCGCGGGCTATAAAACCTGTGAAAGAGGTGTCAGCGGTGGCAAGGAGAAGTGGGGGTCGTGGCTAGTAAAATAGTTTCATATGAATGAAAAGTCCTGCAATTAAACAAAAAGAGGTTCTCTTTAAAAAGCTTGCAAAAAGCGTATTAGTTTGGGCTTTTCGTATGGGCTAAAGTTACAAAAAGAGCGTTGGAACAGGACAAGAAAGTGTAACAATTGACTGAACTCTATGTGTTGGTGCTGTGTGGCAAGACAGGGCAGTCCTACTTGTCCCACTTGCTTTTCGTGCTCCAGCGCTGTTCTTGTAACTGCAGTAAAAGGCTTGTAACCGCGCTCCGTGAATAAAAGGAAATACGAGCCATCTGCACGTCTGTCTCTTCCTGCAGATAAATTCTCCTGTCAATATGCCTGTCTCTTTGCTGACCGGCCTCTTCAGATGTGTATTCCTTTCCACAATATGTTCCAGCAAAAATTATTTTTTTACATTCAAGTAGTAACTGAAAGTAGCCCAGAAGCCTTACGTTCTGATTAAATCCCAACGATAGGGTACGAAAATGTTTTCTAAGTATCCAGGTGGTTTCTGCACTTCTCGTGTTACGGCGTTAACACCCTATAAAAATTCAGGCGAGCGTGGACACGATTTAGCCATCCCCTAAAAAATCGACCGAGTGCTTTATTGCGAACATAGACATCCTAATCAGTGGGTAGCCCAAAGCACAGCAAGCACTCGCCAATACCAGGAACTTCGCACTCCACTTCTATCCATCGTTAGCAGACACCGACGTCGGAATGTACCCTACGTTTCTTTTTTTTTAGGAAACTCAGCAGTTTTTCTGACATCAGGTGGCACTGCAGACTTCCCGAAAACCTATTTGCCTATACGTTATTTGGCCATACACACGCGCGGCAGGTGGCCATATTGTAACGCCAAGTAGAACATGGAGCGAACTTCTGCTCAACAAAGTGACGTACGCAGGCGAGTGTCGGCGAATTGATTACCGCGGCGTCTGCTCTGCGGGCATTTATCTCTCGGCGCTTGGGCTTCTCGAACCGTCGAATTGCATTCAGAACACTGTAGATCAAAACAGGTTACTCTCAGATGGTGAGGTTATTTCGAAGCACTCTCCGTACCAAAGGAGATAACACGTGCGGCATAAAGAATGGAACCCGCGCTTCACTTGGCACAGAGATAACACAGATAACACAGCCCGGCGTAGCCGTTGGTCAAAAACAAAACATAAATAAACAAAACCCAATGCCTTCCCGCCCACATAAATAGGTATTAACGCAGATAACTGAACTGAATAATTATAGTGGGGAGAGAGAATAAACGCGAGAATAAATGCTTTAAGGAGGCGTCCTTAGTCCAAGAAGCTTTGAGCGCGGGTGGCATCGACAGCCCCTTGGACCTGCCGAAGGTGGTCGTCGAGGCCGGTGATCGCCAAGGCAGTCTTTCAGAGCTCGGCAGTCGAAAGCTGGGGGAATCATTGGTGATTGGTCAGACCCGCCGACTATATGGCGTAGCGTTCCGGATTCTCCGCAAAATCGACAGAGCGGGAGTGCTCCAATTGGATTTTCACTTTATTAGAAAAACAAATTAAATAACATAGCATTAGTATACAGGCGGAGGCCCTATATTGAACACCATTGCAGGTGGGACCCCTGATTATCAGTACCAAAATTACAAATAGCTCCAGTTTCTGAGGAAAAATAAATGCATTACGATTATACAGTTGAAAAACAAATTATTAAGCCACCACATATCAAACCAGCGCTAATATGTTGAAGAAAAGCAGGAGTAAAGCAATGCTTACAGAGTTGGAAAAACATATAAATGAGTCTAACAGCTTAATATTTATAAGCGCAGTAACCTATTTACATATGTATGTACATGTGACGCCCCCCCCCGGTAGGGGGATACCTAGGCCCACATGCAGATGAGGAGAAAAGAAACAACACTGGTTTGGCTAATAAATAATTTATTAACAATGGGTTTGTAGCGTGATGCTACATCCCCCTATCGGGGTTGTCACATACACATGTAGTTATACACCCGTCTACAGCAGTATACATATCTATAAATATATTATGTATTTTCATCAAATAGTACAAATCTTTTCAAATACATGGCCAAATACACACACATTCATACGGTCCAGGATATCGTAAGGTGCAGTAAACGTTACTTGTTATGATACGTAAGGTGTAGAACTCAACCAGCGCCTAAATGAGCTGAGGCATCGGCATGTTTTCATGGTAAATTTAAAGTTATTCCGCTGCCTAATTGCAGCAAATTCAAAACAGGGCTTGGTATAGCTGGTCCCTATTTTTGGGAGTATAAAATTATTGTGTTCCGAAAATCGGGCGTATTTAGGGTTATCCAGATCCCGTGTACTTAAAATATTCAGGAGATTTTGGTTGTTGAACAGGCGGTGTGCCGTAATACTTATAGTATAACTGGTGAGCCTCTCTAGTCGTAAAATTACAAGTTCTTGATACTGAGGTGTGACATATGCATTGTATGGGTTACGAGTGATAATGCGAAGTGCTTGGTTCCGGATATGTCGTGCTGGATCGAAATGATATCTACGTCAGGCCTCAGGCTTCGATGCCATATCTGAGATGACTGTGAGTGAAAGCATTGTATAGTGTTAGCAGTGTCTGAGGACGAAAGTATTTGCGGGCTTCTAGAAGTACATCCTTGCCATATGCCGTCTTTTTATTTGAGTGGTATGGACATTGAATTTCAAGAGGTTGTCAAGCTCAACGGCAATGAATGTACATTTATTGCAAGGAAAGATGAGGTGCATGTCAATGTATAATGGTTCCAGGCTATCGGATTGGATCTCAGAGCAGAAGACAGTGTACATTGTTTTGGACGAATTGTTTACTAATTTGCTTTTATAAAAGAAGCTCATGAGACCACAGAGATCATTGGCTAACCCGGTCGTCACTGTTTTTCAAGATTTATGCGAAGTATAAAAGTTGTATCATCAGCATACAATACAATCAGAGACAATATATGGAGGAGGAAAGACAGGAAGGTCGTTCATCTAGACTAAACATAGCAAAGGGCCTAACTTACACACTCGTGGTAGACCAATGGGTGAAAACGCACCACAAAGACTAACTATTAAAGCTCTATTTTGCAGGTAACTGCGAAAGAGCTGTACAGGTGGTCCTACTATGCCATAAGAAGTATTAAAGCTCTATTTTGCGGGTAACTGCGAAAGAGCTGTACAGGTGGTCCTACTATGCCATAAGAAGCGAGTTGGCTGCAAAGGATGTGGTGATCAACTGAGTCAAATGCTCGAGTATATATACGGTCGGAAAACACCGACCGAACAAGTTTAAACTCGTCTATTTGTTGTTTGAATTTATCAGTAAGTGATATGATAGCTACGGTTGTCGAATATCCAGGCGAAGACCGAATTGTATTGGTGTCATAATGCGACATTTCTCGAGATAGTTAGAAAGCCGCTGTTGAATTTAGTTTTCAACCACTTTACTAAAAATGGGTGCACAAATATTTGCTGATAGTTTGTTATTCGTGTCTTGTCACCTTTTTCACATATTGCAATAACTTTGCTTTAGTTATTCATGAAAAATGCGTTTCGGAAATCATAATTGAATGATAAGGGAAAGGTTTTACTATATAGTCAATGACCTCTTTTATGTGAAAGGAATCGATACCGTCAAGGCCACAGCTAGTATTTTTCAGAATAAGAATAGTACTTCTAACCTCGAGGTACGCACAAGGGAACACAACAGATGATCACGGGACACGTGGAAATCTATCTACCTCAATTATAGAGGAGTGGTTATGCGGGGAACGAGCTCACTTGTCACAAGCCCGCTTGTCTATGAAGTACTCGTCGTAGGCAAACTCGTCACACCGGCTTTTTTGTACAATGCCATCTGGAGATAGTAACTGTGCGCAAGGTGTTTATCGTCCCATGAAATCCCCCTCACAGCGAGCGTGTGAAAAAAAGCCTGGAGGCGCTGAGCGGAAATTGGCGTTGAAAGTGGGTGTGAAGGTGTTTTCGACAATGGTAAATTAGTTACCGCTGTTTAGGACGGCGTGGGGTGGGCTGAGTTACTTGAAGTGTGTATAAAAGGGCTGTTTTTTTCTCTGGGGGGAAGGGATGGGGGTGGAGAGGTCAGCGCGACCTGCACTTCATCAAGCGCCGATCGTACAGGGGCGTTGATGTAGGGTGCTTCCGTATTTTCGCACGTATAACCCGCCTTTGCATACAACCCGCAACCCCACTTTCTGTCTACGAATAAAAAAATTACACCATCTTCCCGCGAGGGGAACCATGGGGTAGATGCGACGCATCGGGGGTTTCCGTTGCGTTTCCGTTATGTTAGCGTGTCCATTGTTATTGTGTGTTCATATTTTACGCAGCATGTTTACCCCCGATGCGTCGCATCTACCCCATGGTTCCCCTCGCGGGAAGATGGTGTACATTTTTATCGGGGTGGCCAGTGCTTGTTACGGTTGCGCCGACCAGCGAGATAGCAGGCCTGTTAGTCTCCTTTGAAATAATCGGTGGTCATCGGAGGATGTCATCGGCGGAGCGGCGGCGGAACGACTGAGTGGAGCGGCGCAGTTACCACGTTTATATGCAGCGGAATGAGAGAGCCACGCATAGCAGCCCATGCGCATGTGTTAACCGAGCGCAAGCTGCGCGCAAGCTGCGTGCTAACCCGCACCCACGCACAGCTGGCACGGTGACGGAGAGAGTACCGGCGAGCGTAACACGCAGATGGCGCTGCGGTGAGAGCGGCGCTAGCGCGCAGCTGTCGTGGCGAGGAGAATGGGGGTGGGATGCGGACTACGCCGGACGACGCCGGAGGGACAAGGTGAGTGAAAGAGATGCGTCGCATCTAAAAAATAAAAATTTGCCACGCTTGCACTAACTGGCGCAAGGCTTTAACCATAGCTCTAGTTGGAGGATTTCCTTCTGTGTAAGCACTGACAGACACACCACCACGCATTGTATTAGGTTTGAAATTGTTGGTTGATTGATTTGATTGATTGTGGGACTTGACGCGCCGACACTACACAGGCGATGATGCGCGCCGTAGTAGAGGGCTCCGGGATTTATTTGACCACCTGGGTATCTTTCTCGTGCGCCGAGATCTCAATCACTCGGGTGTTTTCGCTTTTCGCCTCCATCAGAACAGCGGCCGCCGCTTCCTGGAATCGAACCCGCGTCCTTGTATCAGCAGCACAAGCCCAGATCTACTAAGCCACCGCGGCAGGTAATTGTTTATTTACAGGTTCCATTGTCGCTTTTCACGGTGGTAGTACTAGTCATCGTCATATCTAGATGTATCGTCGTCTCCCTCATGCATGACTGGCGGGCCCGGATCGTCTTGCTCGCCAACTGTAATATTTCTCCCAAAGTGGAACACCTCAGCACGCGCTAGAATCAGCGGCAAGTTTAGTTTTATTTTTTTCTATAATTGCACACATTACCCGCTGCTTAATCCTGGTGAGAAGAAAAAGTGTTCCGAATACCTCTCGGCCATCCTGTTTGAACAGGTATCAGGTTGTGATTTATCGTCATCATCATCATCAACAACAACAACAGCCTACCGAGGCCCACTGCAGGGTGAAGACCTCTCCTATTGACTTCCATCAGCTCCTTTCCTGCACCGTTCAAGTCTAGTGTTGGCCACCGAAGTTCCGTGTTTCATCTATCAATCGTGTTATTGGCCTTACCCTTCGTCTAGACACATTCTTGGTATCCACTTTGCTATATTAAATTTCAGTAACGTAAGGTGTGGCTCTGGTAACTTCAAGCGCAGTTTACGAACATGCAAAACCCTAATTGTCCACCGGTTGTCGGTTCGTCTCACCACATGGCCAGCCCAAGTCATCTCTTTTTCTTTACTTGAACTGTGATGGCATCTACACGAGTTTGTTCCGTGATCCAAGAGGCTTCGCTTCCTGTTCCTAAGTGTTACTCCTATCATTTTTCGTTCCATGGCCCGTCTAGCCGGTATAAGTACGCTTACCCGTTGTTCAGTAAGGCGGTAAGTTTCCGCTCCGCATGTCATCACCGGCCGTATGGACTGGTTGTATATTTTCTCTAGAGTGATAGGGGTAGCTTACTTTTCATTATTTGCTAGTGCTTGCGAAGTGCTCCCCAGCCCAAACCTCTTCTGCGACAGATTTGTCTCTCGTGGTTGGGGTCAGCAGTACTCATCTGTCCAAGGTAGTTATATTCTTGTCATTCTCCTAGAAATTCGTTTCCTAAGCTGAAGAGGGCGCTTTCGGCATATACTTATTCCTCATTACTTTATTTTACACCCACGGCCTTACTTTCTGATTTTAGTTCCCCAGGCATTTTTGGCCGGTGTTCTGCAGTCTCACTCAGCTACAGTATGTCATCTGCAAACCCCAAATGACTCGAGTATTCTTCGTTTATCGTAGATCTTGTGTTGTCCCCGTCAAGCTTGCTGAATACTCCTTCCCGAAAAACTGGGAATAATTTTGGCGAGATTGTGTCTTTCTGTCTTACTCCCTTTCGTGTATGAAATTATCGCCTTTCTTGTAAAGTGCTGCCTTGCCGGTACATTCCTTATACACGTCTCCAAAGAGTCTTTGATAGGTTTCTTCTATTTCCTGTTCGTTTAATGCTTTTAGCACGGCTGCGGTTTGTACGGAGTGAAACGCTTTCTCATAGTATATATATGCCATGTAAAGTGATTTAGTGTGTTTCGCGTATTTTGCTATCACTTCATTGACAACATGGATATGATCCCTTGTCGAGTACCCTTTCATAAGCATTGGAAATACAGGCTGCACCTATGCGGCTAACTATAACTTTGGTAAACAGCCTGTTAACAACTGAGAGTGGGCTGATGATTCTGTAGTTCTTGAGTTCCTTGGGATCTGGCTTCTCATGAATAAGAATAATTTTGGCATTTTTTCAGGCTATGGGCACTTTTTGAGTGTTCAAACATTCCGAAGATAGTACAGCAAGCTTTTACAGTACTATATCTCCTCCTTCCTTCATAATATCCACGATTAGGCCGTCGTCGTCTGCAGAAATTCCTCTTTTCATGTGTTTCAGAGCCTTTTCTACTTCCTCCTTAGAACGTAGTGTGGCATAGCGACTTAAGGTTGTACAATAGTACTTCCCTCTGCTCTAACGTCGCTGGCATACAGTCGGGCGTAGAATCGCTTTGTTACATTTAGTATCTTGTCGATGTCGTGTGTAATGTTACCGTGCTCGTCTTTGAGTGCGCACATTTTGTTTTTGCCAATGGCGAGCTTCCTCTTGGTTGGTTTTATTCTTTCTCCTATTTGCAGTGTTTCCTCGATCATTGCCATGATAAATATACAAATGTCGCTTTTTTTGCTTCTGCTAATTAATTTAGCCCGCTCTGCTTAGTTATACTGATCCCCCTCACTTGACCCTTTCATGTTCTTACATATTGCAATTATTTCCTTCGTCGTCTAGCCCATTTTCCACCTCTTCGTTTGATGGCGTCTCAGCGGTTGCTCTTGCAGCTTGTCCGGCTGGGAGAGTCCGCAGCCGGAAAGGCCTTGCTCAGGCGTCTCCGCCTAAGGGTGGAATCTCGCATATACGCGGCGCTAAACACTCTCAGCATTCTCTACCCGCAACGGCGGAAGAAACAACATCGCTTGGAGCCACCGTGGTCTTTCGAGAGTTTGGAGTGTCATCTCACCATCCCGGGCATCCGCTCGAAGAGATATACACCAGTGGCGGAAGCGAGAATGTTAGCACTTGAGCACTTGGACCGGTCGTACAGAGATTTGCCCTATGTACACTTTTGCCCTAGTGTGGCAAACCAGTTTGCCCTATGTACACTTTTTCGAAGCCCAGGAGAATTTCGTAAAAAGCGTACATAGGGAAAACTGGAAGGTGTTTCAATGAGAGGGCGAGGGAGCACAACTCGACTGTTGCAAATAGTGCTGGTGGCCACCTTTCTGATCAATGAAAAAGATGCAAGTGTAGCCCCCTGCTAGGTAGGACAAAGTTTTTGCGGAGGACAAGAGGAAAGCTGGAGCGCGAAATTATTGAAGCTCATTTAATCAGACAGGCATGGGATAACTGCGTCAGTTCTGCGTCCATATCGCTGTCAGATAAAGAAATTGCCTGTTTAGAAATGTGGTGCATTTTGACGTAACAATGCTTATAGTATTTTAGTTTTGTGTATATAAGCAGCGTCTTTTTTCAATAAAATCTAGTTGGAAGTTCGGCACTGTGTTGTGTATTACATGTTTCTTCTTCGTCCCTGTTTTAGCGCCGAGTAATGTTTTAGCATATTGTTCCAACTCGCCCACATCAAGCTTTTGTTACTTCAGAATCGGTAAAACACTAAAGTGAGATGTGTCTTCACAGGATCAGTTAAATATTTATTCCTCATCGATATGAACTTTCACAGCGCTGTTTATATTTCGTCGGTGTGGAACCGTTATACGCATCAACGTTACACGCTGGATTGCACGCGCCGGAGCACTGCGTAAACCCAAATGAAACCACACGCGCTCGCAAACCACGCGAACGAAACCGAACGGGTTGCCAGCGAATCCTTAGGTGAAGTCACGGTCTGCTGCAGCGGAAAAGCATGATTTGCAGGGCTTTTTAAATGCAGAGCATTTCGTAGCCTCGCCTCTTCCTGCGTCGGACGGCGTCCACAGCTCCCCGTCCGCAGCAGGTGCACCTCTCCTCCTTCCATCCTCTCTCTCAACAGCAGCTGGCGCGCGCATGCGTCGTAGTCAGCCCGTTCACTCCGTTGCGGTCTCGGCGTAACAGGTGCGTGATAGCAGCGCGGTGGGGCGTGGAAGGGCGCGCGCTGCTTGCGCGTGCGCGCTCTCCCCCCCGTACTGCTCTCCCTCTACTGCGCGCGCTGCAAATATAAAGCGGCTAGCGGTCGCTCGTGCTTCAGTCACTGCGTTGCTCCTTCCTTCCTTGGTTGACGCTCGCTCCACCCTAACGCGACTTTACTCTCTTCTCTCTACCCCAAACCAACACCAACGCCACTACGACCCAACTACCCACCCTAACGCGACTTTACGCGGCGTTAACGACCCCCAATACTCTGCATTTACTTGTGTTCCCCTCGCGGGAAGGCGCGGGAATTTTTGTGCTTGTGCTTGGCGAGCGACGACCCGCTGGCGCGTCACTTTAACAAATGTGTGACCACGGCATCCCTTCTCCATGGTGTGTACGGCAGACAGCACGTTCCAATGAACTTACCTGGCGGCAACTATCGGCGCTCATTAGTATCGTGATGCTATACTTAGGCGGCAGCACCACCTAAATAGAGCAAGCCAAAGGAAGGATATATGGCGCGTTCATACAACTGTCTTCGCTTCAGCTCACAGCGCAGTGGGTAAAGCATCTATCACCTCCTTTGCGGCGACGGAGACCCCGGCTCAAAGCCTGGCGCCGCCGCGTAAATGAAACTTATTCGGGCGATGTAATTTCCGTGACGTATATGACGTAAGTCGAAACTAGATGGATCCCGGAATAAAACACCTTCGTGTTAAAAATGTTTAAGGGGCTGCAATTTAAGAAAGCTGCTGTAGATATGTGGGGCACGCGTTATTAAGTAGATACCACTCAATGCCCGTTGAAGCGTGTGCGAAGAGGGTTGGGCACGATGTTACGATCTGGCACTTGAACAAGCGTTAGAAAAAGCAGTTAGTTACCCACAGAAACAAAGGAATTCTAGTTGCTAGTATGACTGATTGATTGATTTATTGATTGACTGACTGATTGATTGATTGATTGATTGATTGATTGATTGATTGATTGATTGATTGATTGATTGATTGATTGATTGATTGATTGATTGTGAGGTTTAACGCCCCGACGCTACGCAGGAGATGAGGCTGGCCCTGGTGGAGGGCTCCGGAATAATTTTAACCACCTGGGGTTCTTTCACGTGCGCCGAAATCTCAAACAGGCGGGCGTTTCCGCTTTTCTCCTCCATCAGAAAAGCGGCCGCCGCGGCCAGGAATCGAACCTGCATCCTTGTGCTCAGCAGCACAACGCCTTAGCCACTGCGCCACCGCGGCGGGTTAATAGCTAGTGTGTCACAGCAGACATTATTTCTCTGGTCAACGTTTCCAATGTACTGATATAAGCGCTTTATCGTTTCCGACATGCTCATAATTTAGGCCCAACGCCTGCGCCCGATCTAACGAGCTTGTGAGGGATGTTACCGTTGATTGTTTCGCTGTATCTTATGATGTTTAGTCGTCACTACAAAAAACTACTTTAACCTAATTTACCGGTACAATAACGTTGCAACGACCGCAATGAATTGAAGTCGCACTGCGGAAACGTACTTGAGCTCTTGACGTTGACTTATTCGCTCACTTGTACAGAATGGCCATAATATTTTCACTTCCCAGTTGCTTTGAAGCTTAATCCTACCGATGTAAGTCAAGAGCTAAGTGTGCGGGCTTAAATGCTAATTATATAAAATTGTAAAATGCTGCACACTTTCATCATCGGGTCATTGCCTTTTCTTACACAGGGTTCGAGTCGGCCAGAGTACCAACGCCTTTGGCGGCAGGTGGTCCAATATGATGGCCTGAGGACAGCGGCCGAGATGGTTACAAAGCCTGTCTTTGACATAGTACTCGAAGGAAAGGCTGTCTTTTTCTGCGACGACACCATGCTCTACATGACCATCGCTCGCCTCTACCCAAATGGCTTTGAGGGCGAGTTCTACATGGGCACCGACTACTTCATCAACAATCCCTTCGCTATGTTTGCTCGGCGAAGCCTCGACCCCAATATTATCACAAAAATTCACAACAGGTGATGAACCCTTTATTTGCGGAAAGCGATGTTTTCCCGAGCATGTTGTAATGATAGCTTTGTAGTTATAACTATTGTTGTTATTATTCTTTTGAAGTGGGGTTCGGGGGTATATTCTTTCGAGAAATTCTTCTTATTGACCCATTTCATGTCTGGGTATGCGCAACTTCTGTGGTAGCACATACCATCATATTTGAAATGGCCTTTGCCTAATGAAAGTGCTAATGCCGTAACCAACTTGAATTATAAAATAAAATATGAAACACCTTGACTACAAATGAAGAAGGTCATCATCATCATCATCATCATCACCAGCCTATCTACGCCCACTGCAGGGCAAAGGCCTCTCCCATTATTCTCCAATTAACTCGGTCCTGTGCCAACTGTGACCAATTTATCCCCGCAAACTTCTTGATCTCATCTGCCCATCTAACTTTCTGCCGCCCCCTGCAACGCTTGCCTTCTCTAGGGATCCACTCTGTTACCCTTAATGACCAGCGGTTATCTTGCCTTCGCATTACATGCCCTGCCCACGTCCATTTCTTCTTCTTAATTTCTACTAATATGTCTTTAACACCAGTTTGCTCCCTGACCCACTCCGCTCTCTTCTTGTCCCTTAATGTTACACCTATCATTTTCCGCTCCATTGCCCGCTGAGTCGTTCTCAATTTAAGTTGAACCCTCTTAGTGAGCCTCCAAGTTTCTGCCCCGTAGGTGAGTACCGGTAGGATGCAGCTGTCATACACTTTCTTCTTCAGCGACAATGGTAGGCTGCTATTCATTATCTGAGAATGTCTGCCATATGCACCCCACCCCATTCTGATCCTTCTAATTATCTCTGCCTCATGGTTGGGATCTGGGGCCACAACTTGGCCTAAGTATATATATTCGCTTACCACTTCCACTGCCTCGCCATCTATCTCAAACTGCTGTGCTGTCCCGAGGTTATTGATCATTACTTTAGTTTTCTGCATATTAATTTTCAGGCCCATGGTTCTACTCTGTTCGCCCAGTGCGGAAAGCATGCTTTGCAATTCGTCCCCCGAGTTACTTAGCAAGGTAACGTCATCAGCAAATCTTAGGTTTCTGAGGTATTCTCCATGAACCCTTACTCCCACCTGTTCCCAATCCAACGTCCTGAATACTTCTTGTAAGCATGCTGTGAATAACATTGGAGAGATTGTGTCCCCTTGTCTGACACCCTTCCTTATAGGTATTTTACTGCTCTCCCTATGGGGGATGATGGTGGCAGATATCCTCTAGTATTTTTACATAATGCTCATCTACCCCCTGGTTCCGCAATGCCTGAATGACGGCTAGGGTTTCGACCGAGTCAAATGCTTTCTCGTAATCTATGAAGGCTATATATAGGGGTTCAGTATACTCAGCGCACTTTTCTATCACCTGATTGATCGTGTGAATATGGTCCATTGTTGAATAACCTTTACGGAACCCTGCTTGTTCTTTAGGTTGACTGAAATCTAAGGTTGCAGAGATTCGGTTAGCGATTACCTTGGTAAATACCTTGTAGACGACTGACAGTAAGCTGATCGGCCTGTAATTTTTCAAGTCCTTCATGTCGCCTTTCTTATGGATTAGGATGATGTTAGCGTTCTTCCAAGATTCCGGTACCATTGCGGTCATTAGGCATTGCGTATACAGATTTGCCAGTTTTTCAAGTACAATTTCTCCGCCATCCTTCAAGAGGTCTGCTGTTATCTGATCCTCACCAGGTGCTTTGCCCCCTTTCATTTCTTTCAAAGCCTTCCTTACTTCTTCGGTTGTTACTGGTGGGATGTCTATCTCCTCTGAACTACTGTCTCGTTCGGCATTATCCTGTATGTCCCGGCTACTGTACAGATCCCTATAGAACTCCTCGGCCACTGTGACTATTTTATCCCTATTTGTGATGACGTTCCCTTGCTTATCCTTAAGTGCATACATCTGATTTTTCCCCACGCCAAGACGTCTCTTCACTGCTTTCAGGCTACCTCCATTCTTTACAGCGTATTCGATCCTCTCCATATTATTCTTCCGTATGTCAGCTGTCTTACGCTTATTGATTAACTTCGAGAGCTCGGCTAGTTCTATTCTGTCAGCTGCGGTAGAGATTCTCATGGTTTGCCGTTTCCTGATTAGATCTTTCGTCTCCTGAGAAAGTTTGCCAGTATCCTGTCTAGCCATAGTGCCCCCGACTTCTACTGCACACTCCGTGAGGATGCGTGTAAGGTTGTCGTTGGCTTCCTGTGTCGTAAGCTCGGCTTCCTCGTTAAGGGCGGAATATCGGTTCTGCAGCGCGATCCTGAATTCTTCTACTTTACGTCTTACTGTTAGCTCATTTATCGGCTTCTTACGTACTAGCTTGTTGCGGTCCCGCCTCAAATCTAGCCTAATTCGAGATCTTACCATACGGTGGTCACTACACCTTACCCTTCCGAGCACTTCTACATCCTGCACGACGCCAGGGTTATCGCATAATATGAGGTCTATTTCATTTTTGTGCTCCCCATTCGGGCTCCTCCAGGTCCACTTCCGACTCTCCCGTTTACAGAAGAAGGTACTCATTATGCGTAGGTTATTCCGTTCGGCAAACTCAACTAGTAGGTCCCCCCTGCTATTTCTACAGCCCAGACCATAGTTCCCAACTGCCTTGTCTCCAGCCTGATTCTTCCCTACTTTAGCATTGAAGTCCCCCATAACTACGGTATACTGCGTTTTTACTTTAACCATTGCCGATTCCACATCTTCATAGAAGCGTTCCACTGCTTGGTCGTCGTGGCTGGATGTGGGCGCGTAGCCCTGCACCACCTTGAGCTTGTACCTCTTATTGAGCCTAATTACAAGACCTGCTGCCCTTTCGTTAATGCTATAGTATTCGTCTATGTGGCCAGCTATGCTTTTATTGACTAGAAATCCCACTCCCAGTTCTCTTCTGTCCTCTAGACCACGGTAACATAGGACGTGTCCATTTTTCAGCACCGTAAGGGCTTCGCCTGCCCTCCTAACATCGCTAAGCCCTATTACATCCCATTTAATTCCCTCTAGTTCCTTGAACAACACCTCGAGACTTGCTTCGCTAGATAAGGTTCGCACGTTAAACGTTGCCAGGTTCAGATTCCATTGGCGGCCTGTCCGGATCCAGGGATTCTTAGCACCCTCTGCTGCGTCACAGGTCTGACCGCCGCCGTGGTCAGTTGCTTCGCAGCCGCTGGGGACTGAGGGCCGAGGGTTAATTGGCGTGTTCATGGGAGGTTGTGGCCGTTACTGCACCAGGGTGGCCAATCCTGCTCTGGTGAGGGAGTGCATTACCGGCAATGGTCGCCGGGGTCAGGCGGCACCCCAAGCCCCTTTGTGCTTGGGTATGACGAAGGTATGACGCCCTAAATAATAATAAGCGGAACAATAGATGAGATGTTTTAGCAAATAAACCCCTTTCATAAATGTTTTTCAGCATACAGCGAAATTTGCGTTCTTTATAGGTTTTCGGCTCCCATTTTTCTGCGGAAGGACGTAAATGATAACAAAACCACAGTCACCATCGGAATGTTGGCATTAGCCTAATAATGCTGCCGGCGGCGAAGCCTCAAGCTGAAGTACCAGTCTTGCACATACAGTTAAACCTGGATACACCGAAGTTGACAAACATTCGCAATTTTTTGTTGCATGCAGGTTTTCGTTACATGGAGGTTTCAAGTTGAGGTTCGCATGAAGGAAGCAGAAACAAAAACAAACTGCTAGACATCAATGACGGTTAACTCACCTTTAAAAAATTTCTTTCACAGTGAAAAACCGCGTGATTTGCACCTGCCAATTTCACACGACCTTAGTAATTACACCGCACTGCAAAGACGCGAGGGCACTTACCCCCGTATTTATGAACGTAATATAAGCGTCACTTTTGCCTCCTGACACTTTTTGTTTCCTTACCTGTTTGAAGGACGCAAGTTATGCCGAATGGGCGCCTTTAGCCAACTTGATGCTCTTGGTCGCCCTCAGAATTGTGGAGCGGGTGGTAGCTGGGTACTGTAACTGGCGGCAACTTTCTTCTTTCTCGCCGGCGGCGACGGCTATTAAAATTGCGAGCTTGCCTTGAAAAGACAAAGCGCCTCGTTTTCTGGCAGCAGAACGCATCACCGCCAAAGCCACACTACAAATGACAGTGGAGAGTGGACAGTGGAATGACAGACGCGCGACTACACGCCGACAAGCAGGCATATAACCTTACCGACACCTCACTGACACTGGGAAAGCACGGCAGTTGGTGGTGCGAGCGAAGTTCGTTAAATTAGTGCATTTCTCCAGCGGATTTAAAAAAAAGTGGAAAAACAATAGTTAATCAGCTGTAGCGAATTCGTTACATCAAGGTTAACCGTCGTAACGTCTTGGTTACGTATAGGTCGCGAAAACACGGGTTTCAATAGGCCTGCCAAGGCGGAATTGAAAACCTTCGTTAAATGTAGGAATTCTTTACCTAGAGGTTTGTTACTTTCATGTTTCACTGTACTCTAGTATGGTGCTCCTGTACCATAGGCTTTGACTACTGGTAAAGCCTGTACTTTAAAAAAATGTCAGGGAAACGCACGTTCATACCTTGCATGGCAGTGTATAGGCGGCGGTTGTTATTACCGAAGAACACTTTTTTCTGGGTAATGTAACTACCCACAAGTTAACTCGCTTGCGAAAATAATAAGCATAAATTTCTCTTACGGCTCATTCCACTCTCGCAGGCTACGATGGATGTGGGAAGCTGGCTTACCCCAAGAGTGGAAGCGCAAGGCCATGGCCTCGGCGCGAAGCCTTTCGGCCACGGCACAGACCGCCTTCACAGCGGAGAATATGAAGCTGACTGACATCGGCGCCATCTTTTACCTCCTGCTTCTCGGCCAGGCCTGCGCCTGCGTCGCTTTTGCAGCAGAGCTATCAGTCGGGCGTCTCTTTCCGGCTGCTTGGCGTTCGCTGCAGAGGCGCTTCCGAAGGGGCTTAGGCTCGACAGCCCTGCGCGTCCCCACAATTACAATCAGTGGCTAGCATCGAACAGAGCAGTTTGTGTGGCCTCCATTTGCTTTAAGTATAGGTCACGTGTGGAGCTATGAAGATTGCAGTGCTTTTTAGGGCAGCTGACATTGTAGGGAAGTGCAAAGTTAGCGTTCAATTGGACGCCGTAGGTTATTATTTAATCTTCAGAAGTCAAAAGGCGATGTTTGACGTTAACGCTAGGTCGGACGAATCAAACTTTTAGAAGTGCGGGGCTTGAGGTTTACGAACTGGTACCCAGTTTGATAGAATTGGAGTTTTATCAAAATTTAGGTGGGAAGTAGCCGTAGGTCTGGCTTAATAAAAAATTCCATAGTTTTGCCACAAGCGCATCGTTTGAAGTAAAAGAACTGCGACACGAGTGGACGAAAAACATAAAAATAGGTGGGCACATTCGTCCGTCTGGGTCTCCAAATGAGCATATGTTGTGGCTTGTAAAGTATGCCTTATTAAAAACATATCTTAAGCTCGAGCTTAAAGTAACAGAGGCTGATTTATTTGAACACGATCGTATGGCCATCATCGGGAGGATATCGCGAAATTCCTGGCTCGACATTTAGCCGTGCGAGCAGGCGGTGATTACTCCCATACAAACCCATGCCCGCTGTACCCTTGTATCAAACATTTTCGCAGCCCTAGAAGCTCTCCAGCAAGCCTTATCCTCGCCGCCACTATAAAGAATATCTATGAACAATTGAAGTTATTCTATGAGGTTTGGGGTGAATATATTCTCTCGTCCCAAATAAATCGCACTCGCGCTATTTTCTACTGGTTGCCCATTTTAAGGAGAAACCATGACCCCTGAATACTTAGTGTGTGGCCACGAGTATTCAACAATCGATACTCATTGAGTCTGCACCTGTCCCCGAACTTTTTTCAAGAATTCTGGTCTTTGTGACCAGCCGAACATGATTGAAAGACTTGTCAACGGAGTCCGACTTGAAGACATCTCAGAATGAGGGCAGCATATTCAAGACTGTTATCTTTGAGAAAAACGCCTTTTTCAGAGAGCCGTCCTGCGGTGGTCTTGCTGAGAGAGGGACCCGGGGGTAGAGTACCGCCAAGAGAGAATTTTTAGAGGGATCCGGGGCTGGAGAGAATTTCAAGGCTAGATTGTACGGATTGAAACGTGTTTAATAGTGTTGTGCAGGTTCAGCCGTAGCTTCGTGATCACGAGGGTTCTAGTTCAAATCCGGGGTTGTCCCATTTTCCGGTAGCTTAGCTTGAATTACAATTTTGATTAGTTGGTTTTGTTTCCCATCCTTGAAATGGTTGCTTTTTGTACGCTACGTTGGGCTATGTTACGTTAGATAAGGTTACGAGACTAAAATAGTGCCACACACCACCTCCTTCAAGAGAACCACAGTAAGCGGACGTTGCTTTCATGCATCGGACGGCGCCCCAACAGCCAATGCGTTTAAAAAGACGTTCATTCTATTTCGGTAATGTAGAGTTTAAAGTGACCGTTTTCGACAGTCTTTTCCGGCATCGGCAGCACGCTCAGCAACCGGAGCCAATGTCGTGCACGGCCAAGTGCTGCATGCATGCGCAATGGCGCTCCTATTTGCTATCAGCGTGGAGCGTACCGTGGAAAAAGAAATTCGCGGCAATCCGCCCTGTGAATGCGGTTGGAAAGCGAAGCTGTAAACGGCACTCACAACGATTACCCATGCTACGTCATTTAAATTCACTCACGTCGCTCTACAAATAGTGAGACCAGAGAGAAGTGATATGCACTTAACCACACCATTTATTACTTCAAAGGAATATTCTTGGTAACGTTAAATCAATACTTGATGAATGAAGTGTGGTTGAATTAGTTGTATTGGTGTAGCACATGAGTGGAAACTCTTTATTTATGATGTTAACGGAAGCTCAAACCCGGTGTTAGACGATCTGACTTCTCCATCTCTGCTGCCGCGGACGGAGGCGACCAGATCGGCGGCAGAGACGGAGGAGGTGGAGGAGAAGCAGGAGGAGGAAGAAATACATCTATTCAGACTTTTGAACGGCCCAGAGTGCGACCCAGGGGAGTGGTTCCTGAGCTCATATGCTGTTTGCGCCGCCTGTACTCTGTCCACCAGCTCAAGCTGGGTAGGCAGAGAGGGGCTGGACAGCAGAATCTCCCTTTGCTCTTTTTGAGTAGTTGACGGAAAAAGAGGAGGGTGCTCAGGGATAAAGTCGCACACACCGATTATGTGGCGGAGTGTTCCTACTTCTGAGCAAAAGTTACGTTCAGCGTCGTTGCGATTAGGGTGCATTAAGTGAAGGCGCGTCGGGTGTTGGAAGGAGCCGGATTGTATGAGCCGTAGGTATAGTTCTTTGTTCTCTGCAAAGGTCAGGGTAAGGCGAGGGTAGGTTCTGTCTCTGAAGTCGATAATGGTGGGTTATGTTCCTGAACGAGAGAAGCGCGCGGTGACTGTTCTCGTACAGCTCCCTTTACGGGGGATAAAGGCGCAGGCTTGTTGGTGGGCGTATTCTTTGCCCTCCATGGAAGCGTGAGCGGGTGCTAAGATGAGCTGGGTAGTGGTTTTTTAGCACACGCAGTGCAGGTCGGGACACCCAATCCGACTGGCAATTCCGGTATGCTTGTTGGGAATCGGTGACTACCTTTCGAAACCCTGGGTGAGTGATAGCCCAGGCGATGGCTGCCTCTTCTGCTGGCGTCATGTCTTGGGTCTTGAGTGAGGTACACGTAAGGAGGTTTGTTTTGGAGGTAGCCACGATGATAGCGAATTGCTGATCTCAATATTGGGAGGCGTCTGTGTAGATAACTGCATGATCGACAGCGAGGGTGGTGTTGAGGGCTTGATCCAGTGCTTGTTGGCGACCCTCGTCGTGTGAGGGGTTCATATTTCAAGGCAAAGAGAGCATTTTTAGTTCTTGTCGCCAAGAGTCTGGGAGTACATCAAGCGGAGTGACATTCTGTGCTGCCGAGCCAATCTGGTCAAGGATGCGGCGACACGTCGCAGTTCTGCTCACTCTGAGCTTCTGGTTAGAAAGATGGCCCTCGGTGAGCTCTTCCACGGTGTTGTGGAGCCCCGTGCTAAGCTGCCTGTCTGTGGACGCACTCATAGAAAGACCAATGGCCTGCTCAGCCACCATTATAATCATTGCATGAAGCATCTTTATGTCCTCCTGGCTGAGAAGAAGACAGGGGGTGGACGTAAGTGATTCTCGAGAGGACAAAAGCTTGAATTAATGGAGAGGTATCGGATTCCTTGAGGCCTCACTTCTTGGCAGCAACTCGCCTGATCATGTGTATGATTTGATTGATGCTTTGTATGAGGCGCTGCAAGGATACGTCACTCGGTGTTGG
The DNA here is from genome assembly GCF_048455015.1 of Haemaphysalis longicornis. Lineage (NCBI taxonomy): Eukaryota > Metazoa > Arthropoda > Arachnida > Ixodida > Ixodidae > Haemaphysalis > Haemaphysalis longicornis. Next base: position 218,259,972 of record NW_027526361.1, read on the forward strand.
CCTGGAGATGTATGCCCAGGATCTTGATGCTGTTGCTTGGAGTGATGGCCTGGCCATCAAGGAGTATTTGAATCTATTCCTTGATTTGCCGTTTGGCGTGAAGGCGGACGACAAGGGGCTGTGATTTTTTACGTGAACACTGGAGGCCACAGGCTTTAGCACACTTGCGTACTAGAAGTGAGATGCCATGAGCTGCCGTGAGCTTCCTTCAATTTTTGTAACTCTTAGCACGTGCGCAAGGTGGGCACAGGGCCAGTAGACGTGCCGTGGGCGGGCTGCACTGTGGCGCGAGAGGTAGCGTGACGCTATCACGTCGCATTAAGCGAGAATGCAGGGGGTAAGCCCGTTGATGTGATTGGTGAGTGCACCACCTGTCTTGCCCGTCTGCGTGGGCTCGTAGCTAAATCGTTAGAACAACGGGCTTTCGCTGTGTTATTCTATTAGTTCCAGGTTCATTCTTTTATTTGTTCGCGGGAGTTTTATGCTGACACCAACGGTCGTGAAAGAACCCTTGGAGAGCAGAGGTAAAAAGCTTTGCTTTGAAACGGTCAGATAAAACTCGCTATTGTGTGGTTGTTGCACTCCTCTCATAATTTCGTCACCACACCCAAGGCAGTCAAATGCAGCACAAAATAACCGTTTCTATTGTGTCTGTGCTAGAAAATAGACGTTTATCTTCTTTTCAGCAGTGCTCCTTCAAGTGTACAGGTGCCGTCATAAGTAACTGGAGCACGGGAAATGCGGTCGAACCGTATCGGAGCGCCGTTTAGCTGCACCGACGGTAAATGAAAGGACTAGAACACGCATGCCGGCCTGCCGACGGAGATAATCCATCTATACCTATCAAACCTCTTTTTTAACCTGTCTTCAAGCATAGAGTTTCTTAGTAAGTATACTAGAGAGGAAACTGCGCTTCGTAAGCCATGTCGTCATGGGGGTTCATGGGAAGACCCCCTGTTCGTCTTGGGCTTGGCATGACAATTGGATTCTTAAGCGGTTTTGGGGATTTGCTTTCTTCACTATGCATTAACGAGTTTACGAGCTACAAGGAAGCCGAAATCCTCCCGTTTCCGTGGTAGCCGTGTTCAGTGAAACAGCAGGCAATGCGTGATCGCACCTGACGTTGCTCATGCCGCAGTCGAATGCCCTATGACTAAGCGGGTAATATGCCACCGCGAAATTTGTAGCCGACGAAAAGAAGAAACAAAACGTACTTCGACAAAGACAAGATACGACAGATACGGGCGCTTGTATGTGTGATATCTAGTCATCGTCCACGACTGTTTAACGCCACATTTTCTTTTTTCTTGTTATACTAGCTAGCGGTTGGTGCACCGGTTCACCACGAAGGCAGCGTTTTCATAGGCATGCTCAAAAAACTTTCGAAACTCTTCAAACAACCTATTATTTGAAATAATCGTAAAATTAATAAAATCACAGTCTCTAGTGAGTTACCCCCCAAATATTAACATTGTTCATAACTAAAATCTTGGCCTGCGGAATAGCAACAACCATTCCGGCAAAAATACGCTTTACTTCTTTTTTCCTTAGCTTTAAAACAGCCTGTTTTTATTTTTCACTTACATAATTGCACACTATTCTTTGCGTTTTTGTGGCACTTTGTTTAAATTTGCGTTCACTAAAACATTTCAATCCAAGCCAATGACGAAACTAAGGCGAGCGCGATGTATATTTGCGACCCATGACGACACAGACGACCTTGATGTGAGCCGCATAGACGCTAGCGCCAAATTCCTCTCTAGTGTATACTGTGAGAAACTCTATGGCTTCAAGCATAGAGTTTGCTTCAAGCATTGTTCGCAACATGCTGGTCTCGGTGACGGCGCTGATAGCGGAGACGCATCTGGCAGCGTTTCTGGCACACGTCCATTGAATGCTAGCTCCCGGAGAAGCGGCGGGCTATCACGGGAATCTGCAGTGAGTTTTTTTTCCAATTATTTTTAGGTGTGTACGCTATCAGCGTCATCGCTGAGACCAGTATGCTGCGAACAATGCTCGAATCCAGGTTAAAAAAGGTGGTTTTAGAGTTACAGATGAGCTATCGCCGTCGTCAGGCGCGCATGTGTGTTCTCATCCTTTGATTTACCGCCGGTGCAGCGACACGGCGCTTCGATGCGGTTCGGCCACAGCTCCCGTGCTCCAATTACTTATGACGGCACCTGTACCTAATAGCGCCCACCTGCCCTTACCTCTACTATTTGTCGAGCTTTGCTGGCATCATAACAGACCGGAAGAATTGAAACTGTTATTATTTCCGTCATTCCTGTAAACTGAATGTTGTAGAACATTTGCTCACTTGGCACAATACCACGAGTTTATGAGTAAACCACTTGTGTCTTCGCCTACTTAAGGATAAGCTGTCTTGGGCAGTTCCCATAGTATGTATCATGATCACGCCTGCAGTCGCAGCTGCTATGGTTGTTTAATTTAATTATACCTACAAGTTTGCGGGATGTGACCTATGAAACACAGGGCAATAAAAATGGCGAGCAATAAAAACGACAGAATATCTCAGAACTGCCTACTAATGCACACGATTTTTTATGGTGTTTCTCCGTTTCTGTAGCACCACGTTTCTGTTACTGACTTCAATAAATGTGTCAACCTGGAACCACACCTTACTTATTTTTTCTTGCTTTTTGGACTTAGGGGCGGAATGGCCTTTATTAATACCCTAATATGATGTCGTTGCTTTCTTTATTTTCCAACGAAGTTGATGATGGCTACGGCTCCGCAGCAGTAGTAGTAATAAACAATTATTGTCGCAAGGTTTAGGATTGGAGGGCGAGATTTTTTCTCTAGCGCCGAGATAAATAGCTCCAGTCACGTCTTTAGCCTCACGTCAAGACTTTCCTGCGAAAGGAAAAACAACGTCCCGTATATATGCTGTCAGTCCGCTTTGACCAACCAAATCACGTGCTGGTTAAATCAGAATTTTAACCTTCTGCCCATACGTCTCATTACTCAGATATGCCTTTTCAGTAGATTAGTTAACAATGGGCATCATTTTAATGATCAGGTAGCTCTTTCACAGGTACTAAAGGTTTCTCAAAGACCGCGCTAAACAAACCGCGTATACATACGTTCGCACCGCCCATGTAGGCACTCCGAACGCTTGCATGTCTGGATTCCCCAGGCTCCCCGCGGGGGTGCCTTCCCGAAAAGTGAATTTATGGTTTGGCGCTTGATTTTATCACCCTTCTGTTGTCGTAATGGGGAGTCTGTGTATATTCTGGACTACAGCTACGCAGGCCATCTAAGATTCGCTGGTCATCATTCCCCGTTGCATAGAGAAAACGTTCATTATATCTTTTTGGAATACATTATTGTTTACTGTGCTTTGGCAATCAATGAGGGTGAGAAATTTGGTAAAATTTTGCGACGGACGATGGTTTACAAAATTTGGCAGCAGCCTGGTTGGTAGATGATGATGAGCCACACTATAGATGTCGTTTTGCTTGGGTATATTCATTTAGTTATTTTTGTTATACCTTCCACCGATCCATTTATGTTCTGTGATAATAACCTGTTTTAATCTTAAAAATACAAATTCTTGTGAAGATACCAGGTGATTCACTGTTGGCGTTTTGGCCTTGGGCACAGAATGCGTTTGCGAAAATATTAGCCATAGGGAGTGTGGATGAATACGCCAAAATGTGGAGGAATGCACTAACCTTTGGGAAGGGGCATGAAGGACATCGACAAAAGTCACAACTTCGTGACTCTGTAAGCGCCTTAGGCAATAGCTTCCACCGGCACCATTTGTATACCATAAAAAGCTGCGCTCTGGGGAAAACTCCACTATTCACAATTGCCGTGCCATAAACACTTGCCTAGTCGGACACAGAATGTGACGTGTTTATTTAGGCGTACTTCTGATTTAGATGGGAGAAAGACGAAAAAATTATTTAAAACATGGTTTCCAATCGCAACCGTACGGAACCTAAAATCAGAACGGAAAGAATATTTTGATTGAAATGAACCCGAACCGTTAGTTTTTGAATCCGCTTGACTCGAACGGGAAGTTAACAGGCCCCCAGAAAATAAAGGTTACCGGTTCGAAAACGAAAATGAAAATGTTCAGCTATCCGCTTTTGATAATGCGCAGTGAACACCATTCGGAGCTTTCCTCTTTTGTGTACCATCAACTTCGCAACTTCTCACGCGCGTTCCCTCAAATCAGCCGCACACTGTCAACGCTCAATCGGTCGCTACAACAGGAGAGGTGAGGGCACCAATGGTGCAACGCCACCGCTGGTAGCGCGAGCAGGATGCAAGAGTGGACAAAAAAATGACGCACTCTCGACAGCCTGCCGGAGATATGGAACACTGCATTAGCCCTTGCTTGGCTTCTATCGCGCAAGGACAATCAAACCGAAAGATCGTTGCACTGAGCAACGGCAAAAATCTTCCCCGAAATGTGCATATGTTTCGCTGAATTTCGTAATTTGCTTTCAAAAGGTCGTACACTTCGAAAGTGTAAATACTGGCCAAGTGTAAAGCTGCTTGTTGGCTCGGCCTTTGGTTACTGATAATAAACAAGCCAATATATTTTAAGAAGTGTTTCACACGAAAACACAAAAAGTGCGCGCCAATCCACCCTGTGAATGTGGTTGGAACGCGAAGGTGTAAACGGCACCCGCAATGACTACCCATGAAACGTCACTTCAATTCACACACGTTGCTCTACAAATACTGAAACCAGAAACAAGTGAAATGCACCTAATTACACCCTTTATACTTCAAGGAGGTATTCTTTGCTAAGTTTAAATCAATGCATTAGCCATGAATGCTGGTTGGCTGAGTTGTTTTGGTGAAGCACGTGTGTGGAAACTCTCATATCGAGATATTCCGGCCCTCGACCTAAAACGGGCCTTTGACAACGTTGCTCACGCAGTGATTCTCTTCCGCTTTAATAATACTGGCTGTGCCAACAGAATGTCTCCCTACATTGCGGTCTTCCTCACAGGCCGCCAGGTTTTCTCAAAATTAGAGATATCAAATCCAAACCATCTCTCTTGGCAGTCGCGGTACACCCCAAGGTTTGGTACTGTCCTCACTACTTATGATTAACGCTTTTCTGGGTTTACCAGGAAAGCTGGAGCAGATACCGAATCTTCATCACGCACTGTATGCAAACGACATCAATCTCCGCACTGACACAGACTCTCTCGGAGGGCTGCATGACACACTGCTGCTGGCAGCCGTAGAAGGCAAAAACTGCGCTCAGGCTTGTGGCTTACATTGTTCATCGCAGAAAACAGAACTTGATATCTTCAAGTAAACACGCCCCCCCCCCCCCCACACGCACACACCACGTTAAGCCCATCAAAATATCTCTTCAGGGCCATTCGATAAAACCCAGCCAGTCACTCACGATATTCGTCTTACCGTATAAGCCAATACCCGAAACCACATTAGCTTGTCAAAAATACGTAGTATGTCTGACCAAGTCGTGCATATGATTAGACGGGTCACAAACCGGCATCAAATCACGAAAGAAAAGGACACAATGAGAATACTTGAAGCTTTTGTTGTACCTCGCCTGACCTATGCCGCCCCATACATGGCCCGAACCAAATCTGACATTGAAGCACTTAACAGGATCCTTCATTCGGGCTTGTTTAAACCAAGTTTCTTCAAATTCAAATGGGTCTTCACGACACAATTGAGCAACTCATTGAAAGTCATGTCGCAATCCAGCGCCTCCGTCTGACAGACACTTAAGCAGGCCGCTTCGTTCTGCAATGAAACAACTAGCCCTGTGCAGAACAAACTCCCCTGGTCCCTTCGCCAGACGCGTGGCGTAAACATATTTCGGTACGACGACTACCAAGGAATATAAACCCCGACCTCCATCCCAACGAAGGACTGCCCACAGACAAGCCCACGAGCGTTTATACGGCAATCATTGACGTGCCCTACACAGATGCGGCGTGCTAATCTGACAACAAAACCATTGTTGCAGTGAAAAAATCCAAAACATTTAATTCTATCCACATCCATCCGTAAGACACCCCCTCGAGGCGCTGAAGAACTCGCCATTGCTTTAGCCCTCATTCAATGCTCCAGCTGAGTCATCACTGACTCTCAAGCAGCCTCCCGCAGTTTCGATTAATTGATTGATTGATTGATTGATTGATTGATTGATTGATTGATTGATTGATTGATTGATTGATTGATTGTAGGGTTTAACGCGCCGACGCGACGCAGGCGATGAGGCGCGCCCTAGTGGATCCGGATTAATTTTGACACCTAGAGATCGTTAACGTGCGCGGATGTTTCGTACACACGGGCCTTCTTGCTTTTCGCCTCCATCAGAAAAGCGGCCGCCGCGGTCGGGAAACGAACCCGCGACCTCGTGTTCAAGAGCACAGCGCCTTCGCCACTGAGCCACCACGGTGGGTCTGCCGCAGTTTCCTTTCAGAGAGGGCAGCACCAAATACCCTACGGGTACTTCAGCGCTACAGTCCATATCACCGAGTGGCAATCGTTTGGACACCTGCCCATGCCTCTGTAACGGGCAATCTTCGCCCAACAAACAAGCTCGCAAATTGGCCCATCGAGCCCCCGAGGTCACCACAGCTCCGACGACACTTCTCACGTATCAAGAAATTGCTCAATTTTAACCTAACACCAGACGAAAATTCCCGTGCTATGACCCGTCCTTCCGCAAAACGCAGTAAGTAACTCCGACAAATACAAGCAGGGACAAACGTACACCCGGTTGGAATGAATTTATTTTTCCCCCACAGTACACCACTCTATGCAAAGTTTGTTCACAACTACGTACCCTCCAGCATATAATTGGAATGCGCTCACAACCCAAACCTACCACCCCTTTTCCCCCGTTCCTTTCCTGAGCTGTGGGACACACTGTTGACCAGCTGTCAACCGGGGGACCAGACTCTCCTGGTGACACGGGCCAAGACGGCTAGGGCAACCCATGGATTCGCGGAATGGGGTTCTACTCTCACATTTGAGCTAATTAAAACGTTTTCTCTCCGTCTTTCTTTTTATAAAATAAAGGAAGCTAAAACCCCGAGTAATATATGTCACTTCTCCTCCGTTCTTCTGCCACAGACGGAGGGGGTGAGACAGGCGGTAGACACAGAGGAAAAGTGAGATGCCATGCGTTGGTGCGAGGTTCCTTTAATTTTTAACACTCCTAACGCATGCGCAAGGCGCGCACATGGCGGCTATGCAGGCCGTGCGAGGAGCACATAGCGTCGTGCGCGACGCTATCACGTGGTATTGAGCGAAAACTTAGGAGAAAAACCTGCACATCTGCTCGGTAAGTGGCCCATATGTATCCCCCGTCCCCGCATGGGCTCTTAGCACCATCGGTAAGACAACGGGCTCTCGCTCCGTTTCTTTATTCGTTCCCTGTTCGATTCCTAGCTGTGCCAGCAACTTCTTTTATTTGTTTGCTGGGGTTTTGTGTTGACACCAAGGGTGGCGAATCAACCGTAGAGGGGTAGAAGTAAACGTTTTCGCTTTAAAAAATGCCCACCTCGTGGTTTTCAGCAATCCCGCGCCCAGTACCTATCCGAATAACTATGCTCTTTTTTCTACTTTCATCCAGAGAATACAGAAAACACACAACAAATGTTAGCGGCTTAGCTCAACTAACCTTGGATATACGAAGAAAAAGCTTGGCTTAGCCTGGTTGAGTCTTGGTTTGCTTGGTTAGCCTTTTATGTAGCTGAATTGCCGGCCGCGCTCAAAGCCGTTCGGTTCCGTGCAACACCCACCGCTGGTTGTATTCTTCGCGGCCCCTGTGTCCTCTGGGGCACCGCCCCACGAACAGCATATTTCACTCTTCAAACACTGCCGACCAATTGCGCATTCCCGCACTGAAGATCACCAACAAGATCGTAAAAGCCGCTACGACTAGACCCATCACTCTGTTCGTTTTTGTCCGGGGGACGAGGTGTTTTTTTGGACTCCCACTTACCTGGTCTGTGTGGAAAATATCTTCATGGTTTTATTGGTCCCTACCTAATACTGGAAGAAACTTTCACTGCAAACTACCGCGTTACTCCCATCAATCCTCCCAATGGCCGCCGCCGGGGTGGCATCGGAATTGCCAACGTGTCGAGAACGAAGCCCTTCAGGCGATGAAACCCCGACTGATTGGCGTACGGGCGGCCGCCTCCTCGCGCGAACGGAAATTAAGGCAAGCGTTGTTTTGTATCCTACAAATGGTGACCAGCGAGCGGAGTATAGACAGATACCAGTGCTTTATTTTCATCGGTAAATAATGATGAGTATTGGCCCGTACGCCTGTGTTTCATCATCTTCATTCGCGTGCATTTTTATTCGTGTACCATTTTAGTGCCTGGAGTTCTTTAATAAACGTCCCTTCGAACCTTGGTTTGTCATTTCTGACAAAGAAACCAGAGTAAAATGCGGAAATGACCCGTCTGTTGTAACGAGTGTGTTGGAGGGAGCTGATGTTTCTTCGGCCTTCTTATGTGGGGAGTAGAGCGCACTCTGCACCTGCGCTGGTATATAAATAGACATAAATTTTAGAATTTGATTACAAAACATTTGCTTTGAGTCCAGTTGCGGTTCTTATGTCCTCTGAATGCGTACGGCGTCTTTCTCACTGGATTTGTATATCTTCCATAACAGTTGAAAGAAAGAAAAACTGCTGAAGAAACATGACGAATTAGATGCCACGTCCCTTAGCAATGATTAGCGTAGAAAAGCAATGAAAATGTACTCTGTGGTTCAACCCCATTTCAGTGGTTCTTTTGCAGTAACTCTAGAGATGTTCGTAGTTGTTGTGTGGATGCCCTGTTCATATACGGTGACATGAACAAAACAAGAAACTGATACCGAAGAGATCCAAGGAAGCAATATGGAGGGACTCTTTCATGGCCGGTGTGTTTGCCTTTAATTTGCGGCGTATCGATTAAAAGTACAGATAAGTATTTAATGGGTGTGTTCAAGCCTTTCTAGCCGTACATTGTACGTGTGGGGTTGACGTCAGAATGTTGTGCTGAGATTAAAGGCCTCCGGGATTCTGATCTAGCAAAACTTTATTATTCCACTACAGGTAAACTTGTTTTAAAGATTAATAGATCAGTGCTCTTTTCTCTACAGAACAATAATGTTTTGTCCTGGCACTGCACCTCTGCTGGATCAGAACAAGGCTGGTTTTGAAAGGAACAAGTCATGAACGGAACATTCAGCGGCATCCTCCGCGGCTGTTTGGCAGAGGTAAGGGTTGCCTTTGGAATCCACTGAAACTAAATAGCGTTGTACCTTTCTTATTGTAATCCCACATACACTGTGGTGGTTTTCTGAACAGGTGTTTTTTAGCTATCTATAATAAAATAATGATAGCTAATAATCGCAGAGAGCAGCAAAGTGAAAATTCAATGCTCTTCCACGCATTTGTTTTGGGTTGTTTGGTGTAACTTGAAATAAACATGACTTTACTTCAGGGCGAAGTGATTTATTTGTTAAGTAACCGTTCAAATGACGACAGTGCATCTAAAGAATACCTGCTTTGTTCACAGAGAGATTCGTTCGAAATGCCGAAGCTGAAAAGCAAACTTGCATGATGTGTTCATAAAGGCCGTATTGTGCGGTCACAGAATTTGCGGAAGTGGGCCGCTTAGAAAATAGTAAAAATTAGAAAATAAGAAATTACAATAGCAGTCGAATTCTTTTTGAACGCATCCGGAAATGTAAATGCGATTTCAAACAAAAATATTGCTAATTTTCATTGTCATGCCGATAAAAAGATCAGGAGACGAGAGAAAAATGTTGTCGGCAATTTTAGTTCTTTAACAGCCGCAAGACTACCCATAGTGGCAGGAAACCTGTATATATAAAGCCAAAATCGTCTTGATGATTCGCGCGTTAGTGTACCTCCATTGTTTGTATTACCCAGCGCACTTGTGCCGATTTTCTAAAGGTTGAAAATGCCTAAGCAGAATTCCAAGGACTACTTTACACGTGGTCCTAACACAAATAGGGCTAAGCTAACTTGGCGTGTCCTAAACTGGACCACGGAGTGTCTCACCCTGTTCCGTGTTTCTGCTTTGAAACCGCAATATGTTCTCAGAATCAACCCTTTAACTATGTGCATAACGTTTCAGTGAATCGCAGTCTTCACGGTGCTCAGCGAATCTAAGGTTGTTATAGCAGCGCTGCGTTATGCAACGTAACTTATTTTCCGCTGTTTTCTCCCACTCCTCTCGCTCTTGTCTCCTCTCTGACGTCGTCTCTGAATGAAATGAGTCGAATTTGTCAAATGCAATTCAGTTTTTCTGCCTTGATGTGAAACTGCTTCGTCCCATTCGCTGGAACCACGGGCATCATCTTTTTTTATTTTGTTAAGGAACAGCACGCGCGAGTTCGGCTTTCTTGTGCTTGCGTTCATCTCGCGCAAGTTCGACCCCTTCTCCGCCAGTTTTCACGCACTGTTCTTTACACTCCCCATCTTTTAACCCAACCGAATGTGCATTTGCGGCTTAAAAACGGGAGTTATAGTCGTAAGTAATAACTTTGCCTCAAATGTGCCTCAGGTTTTTTTTTTCTCAAAATAAAGGGGACATGTATGACCAATGGCAGCAGTTTCAGCAATTTTGAGTGGTTGTGCCTACATATACATTCTTTCGACAATTTTTTCGAATTTTTTGCCGGAAGACTGAATCGAGGTAAGGCAGTCCGAATATAGACACCGAGAAATTTAGTCGTGGATTAGCATAACAAAGGACGTGTCCTCTAATTTTTCATCCATGCATAGTTGGAGGTTTATTTTAATACCAATCACGCTGCTTAGGAAGAAGCCTGACTAATAAGTAGCTTCGTTATTCCGATCTTTTGGAATAAAATGATGGCTGCGGAGTAATTAGTGCCTCAATTATACCTCTTGTACAGTATACAATAGTCACGGGGGCCAATTTGCTCTGAGAATCGTATCAAGGGGTCATTTGCAGCTTCACGCGCGGTTGTGTAAATGGCCGGGAACTTGCACTTTACTTGTTTCGAAACAAGAAGGAGTGTCCATAAAAATGGGCACGTAAACAAATCTAACACGGAGCCCTTGAAGTGTTCACTTCAAGCAGCGCAGGACAAGCACCTGACTTTTTACCCCAAATTTCAGATGCCACCCTTCACGGGGTACCGGCGGGAGCCTGACGGGACCATTGTTCCAACATTGCTGGGTGGCTATGTCTACCACTTGATTGTCAATTCAATGAATATCAAGTGAGTCTGCACGTGAATAAAATTACTACCAATTTGTGGGTAAATATTAGCATGTGCACAAAAGTATTTTTTTCTGTGTCTTTCTGAGCCAAGTAAATAAATATTCCGCTTGAGAAGACAAGGTTTACAAAATCCGGGGTTTAAGAATGCTTCAAATAATGTGTACGGTAAAACGAAACCCTTTTAATTTGATAGGTAATCGATACATGCCGGAAGCCGCTAAAAACAGGTGCCACATTGCACGAACACCGAATGACAGAACACAGTAGAAGAGAGCGTGTTTTAAAGAAGGTGACGCCACAGCGAGCCGGCAGCTGTGGCGCCATGTCCGCGCCACTTCCAACCTTTGTCTCGGTGGACGATGACTTTGAAGTCTGCTTGCCGCCTTCCGCCTTTGACATTCTTGTCACGCGACACCTCAGCATTAGATGAAGTTTAAAGCTATGGCAGTGCCGGGTACGCCAAACAAGGATAAATATCGATCATGAAAGGCGTGATGGGAACTAAATGCCGGTTCTAAACGGAGAAAATGGAACCCGTGATACGGTTAGAATGCACCCGATTATATTAAACTCAATTATATTGCAGTCGGTTTTCGCAACACCGTATGCCGATAGTAACAACGCATGCCTTTTCTGGGCTTTGGTTGTCATACTGGCCCTCATCCGAACTGTCTGGGTTCGCTTTTCTATAGCGGAAATTAAGTTGAGACCATAGGGGCGAGTACCGTACTGAAGACAAGGATGGATGTAACTCACCTTAAGGCAATTATGCACCGCAAGTAGTGGCTTAATAAATGTATAGCCGATATTTGACTACAATGTGTATTTTTCAAGACGTGCCTATAACTCAAAATATTTTAGGTTAGTTTTCCCTATTCCCTCTGCTTTTACTGTTGCGTACACCATGAGGAAATATAATTAGTTTTAAAACTCCCAATTTATACACACAAGGTCGGTTACTTGTGTTTCAAGAATACAGGGGGATCAGAATTAGGTCGACACGCTTTTTTGAACTAGGCGTTTTTATTTACGTAAAGACGACTTCTACAGAGCGGTTTTGTGCCCCGGTAGACATAGAATTAGGTAATAATTATTGATGTCGGTGGCTTAATTGGCTAAAATGGAATAATTACTTTTTGTGGCTGGAGTAAGCAGGCATGTTTGTATTGGAGAGTCGGAAGTCATTGTGTTTTGACGCAGTTTAATTAGGCAGAATTCTTCTAGCGGGTCCGTCGAACTGCGATGTTTAATTCCCGTACGCATGGTTACACACGGTACACTTTGAAGACCGGCGCAAAGCTCCTCCTTGTGTTCTGTGTTTCGATAGCGGTTCCGTGTCCTGCAGATTGGGGTAACGCCCGCCAAGATTTAAGGATGCCAGTGATCACTCCTTCCTATGCCCGCACCCCGTAGTCAAACACCGTACACAGCAGACACGTCATGAAAGGGAGGAGCTTTGCTTCCGTCTACACTGCCTTGCATGCGTAATTTATAAAACGGTAACGAAACCTTGGAGTTAGATATCTCGGATTGCAGGTGCGCTAGAAGAATTCTTGGAATTGAAACTGCGTAGAAACATGATTCCGTAAAACTTTTATATATAAATATGCCTGGTTACTGCAACCACTAAAAAGTACATTATTAAATTTTATTTAGGGCACCGCCAAAAATAATTACCCCCTCATTCTTTGTCCACCTTGACGCATAACCTCAATTAAGTGGTGGTCTTTACGTAAATCTACGTGCCTAATTTAACAGAAAACGTGTCGAAATAACATTGATCCCCCTGTAATTTAGAGAAAAAATTTCAATGGAAGAAAGGTCATGTGTGAGTTTTAAACTACAGAAAACAACGCGTATCTGTTTACAGCGTTGGAAATATTATATAAGAGCAAACCAAAAACAAAAAAAAAACTGTGCTTGATTCCTCTGTTTAGGAATCCTAAAGCCCGAAAGTAAAATATGCAGCGAAATCTGCACCGAAAGGCGCATTATTTGCGGGATGACGGCTGTCTTGTCAGTGTGCTTGGCGATGGATGTCCTGTAAGCGGGTCACTTCAGGAAAGGTGCGACCGCTTCGGTCATACTCCGCGGCGTATGCGGCAGACGGCTGCATTGCGACGAGCTCAGCTTGGGGAACGCGAAACGTAGAATTTGTAGCTTGAACCGTGAACGCGCGAACGCGTGTTACTACCCGCTTGCATTTCTCCTCGCATCAAATCAGCCGGCGTTCGCGCCATTCGCCCAGGGCGGTCGCTACGATGCAGCTTACGCCAACTGTCGGCGTTTCTTCGCATCATGATGCATTACTTCCCTTCGTATCCCTTAGGTGGCAGCACAAATTTTCGTCAATAAAGCTTTTTCTGGCGTTTCTCCTATGTTCGTTCTGCTGGCGCCAATCCCATTGCGGTAATGACGTCATCGAACGAAACATTTGTGTTTTCGGGAATACAACACTTTCGTGTTAAAATAAAAGCAAAGGCAAAAATAAAAGCAAACATTACCCCGTTAAAAATGATGCTCCGATCCGTAGCTCAGTGGAAAGGTGCACTTTTGATAGTGCACTGTACAATATTAAAACTGAGGAAGCAATAATAGGATGTATTTTCCTTTTTGTGCTACAAATCTAAAACATGGCTTCAGGTCTGGCCGCTAACATTCCCTTTCGCGCTTGATAAATTGATCAAATGTGGTAGCACATGAAGGCGGCCAAAATGCGACGCCTATCTGATAGACAGCTTGAGAACGCCACCGTATTCCTTTGAGTGTGCCCATTACCGCAGTAAAACTGAGCAGTCGCTGTAATTCGCTGTTCTTTGTTTAAAGTTGGCAGCTATTTTCTTTGTATTCAGGACATAAACGCTTTGCTTAAATTTAGAAATATTCAGAGGGTTAAGCTCCTCCACAGGTTGAACCATACTGTCCTCCAATCCAAACTGTCCTTCAACCATCTTTCAGTGGGTCAACTAACCACTGAATTAAACGAAATCCTCCAATACATTTTACGTCATGTGGTCTTAGCGCTAAATAGTGTCATTCTTGTTCCGAAACAAGTTTTCGATTTTACACATTTTGTTGTGACCGATTAAATCGTAAACTAGTAAGTTCGTTTAGCGCTGTTGAAATAAATAAAATCACATGGTATACATCACCACAAGCTCTTGAAAGTGACACATGCCCTTTTTCTCTTTTCATAATTTTGCCTAACTCATTTCACCGCTTGTACATGGCGGTTGTCATATTGGAATATATGTTGTTTCTGCGGTTCTTCTGGCTGCTTGCTCTAGGGTTTTAAACAGAGAGTGATTACTGAACCATACCGAAGTGCACACAATATTGTTCATTGTTTATATTGTTGTCTTAAAAATGGGAAAACAGGCACCAACGTTTCTGCTTTGATGCTGTTGTGTATGCTTCCTGTGTCAAGAAATGAAAATGAGTAACTGTTCTAGATTAATAAGTTAGCAGGTTGTCGTTGCTGGCGTTCAAATTGATAAAAACATTCAATTCTAAATTTTATCGCCTGTGTCACTTTGGCGCGTGGAGCGTCGTAAAAGATAAAGTCAATAAATTTAAAATGTTTCATTTCCACTTATAAAATTGAATATCTGTCCGACTCCCTTAAAAATAACTGCTCAAATTAAGCTGCTTGTTTCGCCATAGTATACAGAAATAAGGTTCTAACATTCCCAAAGCTTTCTCGCAGTTACCGATAGGCTCACCAAGAGCGCTTCGGAGCCCGTTGATAATACCGAATTGGCGGCGTACCTCGGCGTGCTGTCTCTGAATCGGCTGTTCAGTGTTTATCGTAGCACCTGCAGAGGTTAGAGCACTGGAACCTGCGCTATTTGTATCCCGTGCACTCTGTGCCCACCGTCGTCCCGTAGAAAAGTATACATTACAACAGCTTAGAGGAGCTGCCCGATGGAAGGAACTGAATATTTTTTGAACAGGCGTAGAACATGAGACCGCGACAATTGCGAAATTTTTCCAACGTACGTGGCTGCGTAACTACCATAGTAAATGGCGTGAAATGCCTCCAATACTGACGTCAACGTAATACAATAGAGAAGTGTTACCGACTACGCTTACGAAAACATCAACTGAACCCTAGGTGATTCTTCGATTGTTTAGAAATGTGTCAGGTTTTCGGAGCACGCTAATCTGAAACGCTTTCTTTGTACATGTTAAGTGTTTGAAATCCTCGTTTACTCTTAGAATATGAATGCTACTTAGATTTTAGAACATACGCCTGTCAGAGCACACGAGTGTAGGGTCAGTAACTACATGCATCTCGTGCATCTCCGTTGATATGCGCTTTATGTCCATCCCAATGCATCAATCCGCATAATTTTGTATGCGCCGGGTGCTCGTGGTCATACTCTAAATAATCCAACCCGACGGACTCCCTTTAGGATGAACGGTCTGAAAGCAAATACAAAAGTCATCTGCAAAACATAGCTCGCAATCAAAAACCTTCAGTTGCCTATTTGTGCCCGTCATTGCGGTAAGGAAATGACGTGGCTGCGGAAATTTCTGTCTTAAGCGAGGTGGAGAATTTAAAAGTAGAAGTGTCCACGTTGGACTTGTTACAGCGTGTGAATCAGAGTCTCATACCTCATCTTAACTAGGAGCCAAAAGCATCAAGTATGTTCTTGTAGTCTATATCTGCTCCTAAAGAAACTTGTGGAACCCTTTCAGGAAAATATGCATACTGCCAGCATGTGTTACGCCCCGACGAAACTTACCACGTAGCGTAACGGTAAGACAGGCCAGATGAATACCGTAACTTATATTTCAAATAATAACTGATTGATAGATAAGAAAAAAAACCTAAAAATAACATCTTGTCTGTGTGTAGTCTTTCCCGCCCGTGTGTTTTTTCTGCGCTACATATTGAACACCGGGAATTAGCAACTAGCCCAGTCTACAACTTTACTAACGTAAAGACATTCTTTTCTCACAGGCACGTGGTCTTGCTTTCGACAGACAAGATCTACGCGGGCACTTTCCCCAATGGTTCTTGGGGAGGGCCGCTCGGTATGATTGACCGCAATGTGAGAATACTTTTACTAACTGATTTTAAATGCTACAGTCAGCGGTTACGCTTCGGTTACCTTGCTATGCAGTGTTGTTTCTCTTGAAGAAGATCTCTTATCCTGACGCGTTAAACCTTCCCAAAAATTTTCCTTTAGAGGATCAAGGTTATAATAGGGTTAATGTTCAGTGTAGAGTGCACGTGGTAGAAAGAGTTTTGGAAATATTTCATAAGAGTTCAATGGTGCTCTAGTTCAGCCATTAGAAGCAACTGAATGGCAACATTCAGTTTTTAGATGCGCACCTGCGGTTGAGAGATGAGCTCATATGCTGGCCGTATGCGCCCAGCTCTAAAAAGCAGATTGTAAGTTACAGCTCCGCGCAAGGTTGATAAGGCGCAGTATAGCAATGAACAGTTTGCGGGGCTCCCTAGAGAAGTCATGTCTGCGCAGGGTTGCTGAAAGCATGGATGCGTAATTGGCCCGAATGTCTGGTTCTGGGTTTTCTCGGAACCTTGTTGCACCTGTTGCTGAAAGCCTCATTATGATGGTTAAGTCGGGCAACTGTTCTCCAACAGGAGACGGCGCAAGCCAACTCATCTTGCGGTGGGCATCAGCATCGTGCGTACACCAGCTGACGCTCCGCTTAAAAATGTGTCCAAAAATATGGCGTCAATGTTCTGGCCACTGGACGTGGGAAGCTGAAGAACATATGCCTAGCCTTCAATAAGATGAAGAGGCTAAATTGTTCAAAAAAGCCAGCCACCCGTTTTGTCACCTGCAAAGTTAGCGTCGTTTACACTATTCCGTTGCCCTGCTGGTGATGCTAAATGACCACCTGAGGGAGCACCGAACAGCAGTGTCGTCGCTTTTTGGAGGGGCACTTGGCCGACCGTTGGAAGTGGTGGCCCGAATGCGTCCCAGCATTTGATACCACACGTATTTTAGGCAGCGGGGACGAAGAAAGAGATATCTGAGGCTGATGTCATGTACAGGGAGGCGAGTAATTGTAGAAGGGTGCCTTCCATGGCTCCAACGGATAAAGAGCTAAGCTTCCTGCAATGGCGCCGGCGGGAGACGTTGCTTGGCCATCTGGTGTTTCAGGCGACTATGAAGGTGTATTTTGTTTTATATATTTTGTAGAGCTTTCATATCCGTTGCATTGCGCCAGTTCAGTAACCCATAAAAAGAAATAACAATGTTGCAAGAGAGTGGAGAAACACGTATTCCCCGTTTCCCTCAAGCAGTGTTTTTTTTTCGTCTTTCTTGGTATAACTACAAAAAGTTTGATTTCCCTCACCAAAAACACAAGAACTACATCCGCTACACCATCTTTGGCTTTCTGGACTTTTGGTTTCCCGTTTTGTCTTCTTTTTCAGCGGATCATTCCCAGTTTCATTTGAAACTTGAAGGAGTTCAGAAAGCGGTGGAGCCGGTAGCCATTGGACATAATCAGTGACTATCATTTGGACCACACTTAATTCTCTTGTCTTGTGACCCTTGATTATAAAAGTTTGGCGCTCGGAAAAAGCGTTAATAGTGCAACTTTCAGCCAATAGTGAAGTAAAAAGCACTGCTCCCAACAATCTGTTATAATAAACGCAAGCTTCAACTGAACTAGAATGGGAATTGGGAATCGGGTTGCAAGGCGCACTGACAGCTGCTGCAGCGGATAGCGTAAAAACAATATGCAGTAGGAGTACGCAAACGTAGGAGTGGCAAGATGCAATTTAAACTCCTTGTATTGTGAAAAGTTTCTTCTGCAATATTTTGTTTATGCCTCGATATGCAATTGAGAACCACGGTAACACGTGCCATGGAGGCTAATATTTGCAGTGGAAGAATATCGCTAATAGGAGCTTTGCACATCTAAGATAGAGCTGTGGTGAAGAAATATAAATACTTGAACCCAGCAGACAAGACATGCTTTTTTGTAATCCCCCTTATCTAACAGGAATGCGACCTAGCACTGGGACCTATGGTCCCGACACTCAGCCGGTTCCAAGTGGCGCAGCCACTGCCGCACTACAGCTTCGTCCGGGTCACACCATGCGGGGGCACACAGCGACTGTTCAAGACCGATGTGTTCGCCTATGTCACTGCCCTGGACCCGCAGGTGAGCGCTTTGAAGTTCTGCAAGGAAATGAATGGAATGTTAACAATGTATTATAGATTTGTCTAGGCTGCAAGGCTAGCGAAAGATTGCGAACTAGAACTAATTTTCTTTTCGCACCGCATTTAGGCGGCCAATCTGCGGACAGCAATAAGCACTTTTAGGACAGTTTTATGGAATATGAGATGCTCAGTACCGTTTGGGTATTGTGGGAGAGTGACCGCCACTGTCCCGCCTTTATTTCACCGAAACACACCGATGTGTTGCATCTTCTGCATTTCATATTTCTTCTTCAGGGCGGCTGATTTGCGCACAGGAGAATGGAGGCTTGTCGTATTGCCGGAATAAGGGTTAGCTCTACAGACAAGGAAAGACAGCTACGGGTTCAATTTTTGAGCTACACTTTCAAGTATATAGCTCACGTCAAAGTCCTGAAAGTGGGAAAATGGCTGTATGCATAAAAAACCTACTAATTACCTGCAACAGAAACTGACAATTTAACACTTTAAAAGTCTGTAATATGGCCATGTATCGCTAGAATTACTACCATCGGCTGTGTCTGTCAATTTGCTGCTAAGGATGGAACCCACACGCTCTATTAGTACAAGCACTGGGGCATTTTCACATATGCTGCTGAACCCCCTGCATCACATGTAGCGTCGTAACTTAATTCATTTACGAAAACCTGAACACTAGATGAGGGACATTCTAACCCACTTCGATAATCCAACTTGTGAGCGTAGCCGTGCAAGGAATTGCGAACATTTCTAGAAAAAGCTGACAGTCGGGCGTGCACTTATTGATGCGGCCCTTATGATGAGTACAAAGGTATGTCGGAAAAGTTTAAATTATTTTCGTTATTAAAAAGGTGCCTTATATTGCAGATACTAATAATATTGTTTGCATCGGGTATAATTGCGCACTTCCTTGTCGGAGCACTACCGCTTCTTTTTTCTTTTTCTTTATCATAGGTTTGGGCAGCGCTGTTGACAACGCTCGTATTCCTCGCTGCCCTGCTTTCCATTCCTGCTTCACGGACCAAGACACGCTTCCGAGTATTCTGGGACCAGATGCTTGAGCTCTTCGGAAACATGGTTTTTGAATGTAAGAAATTTTCGGCCTTTATTAGCGCTTTATGCCCGTTTAAAGGCTTTCTACCGCCATTTGAAAGAAATTGCTTTACACTGCGCTCTCTGCAAAAGTGTTACGTCGGCGTCATCCTGACTACGGTGTATCAAAATGAAATTGGGAGACGAGTACACGTACACACTCACAAACCTCCGTAAACTGAAGGGAAACGTGCTTGGGCCTCGTGAGCGTCCGAATTCGCTGCCATTTGACAGTACGCGCTGGCCTCACATCCCCTTTGTACGACGCGCGTCATAACGCTACGCACGAAATTAGGCCTAACGTCCTCTTTCAGGGTCGCTTTCTCAACCTATACTCGGAGCTCGACGCAAAATGGGTATGACGCCGACCTAGGGGTTATTAGGTTCATCGGCACAATTGTTTTCATTTGTGTAGGGACAAAGACAACTACCGTCATGAGCTTCTGGACGATTTCCCAATTCCCAGTTGACTTCATCGTCAACAAAACCACCCACAAT
This sequence comes from Haemaphysalis longicornis, assembly GCF_048455015.1. Taxonomy (NCBI): domain Eukaryota; kingdom Metazoa; phylum Arthropoda; class Arachnida; order Ixodida; family Ixodidae; genus Haemaphysalis; species Haemaphysalis longicornis. The sequence goes on from NW_027526361.1 coordinate 218,279,980, forward strand.
TCTTACAAGCATAGTGGGGAGACCGGCAAGTGCCGGTAACAGTAGCCGTGAGAGGCGTGTGTCCGGGACAGAAATTGCCATTGGCTGCATCGTGAACAAACTCATCTGCAACTATCACGTACTCATTCGAGATAATCGGACCGGAAGGCTACCGCCAATAGCAGATGTAGGGATGACTATAAGCGCTTTTCAATATTATTCTAACAGTCTTACTGTGGAATAATGTGTGTTCTGGTGAACTAAAAAAAGCTTTTTCTGCACTTAGCATACTTCTTGTTGAAGTCCAAACCACGTCGCTGTGATTTACGAGATGGTCGCGCTGGGGAAGTCATTGTCGTAGCATCCTTGTTACCACGAAAAACCGGACTTCTACGACTTGATTGGAACTGATAAATTTGGTAATGCTTTGCGTCTATCAGCCGATAATAAAAAGAAATACAACGTGCTTGTAACCACCACCTCCAGTTCTCTCGTTGATATATACAAACCTTACGAGTACTTGGAGTGGTGTATTTAGTTTGAGCACTCTTACGTAGAAAAGACCAACCCTTCGTCTTTTGGTGAACTCACTTTGATTGCATCTTTTGTAGACGCAATGCGACCGTACGAAAGGTTAGTTCACCATTCGGTTGGTTCGTGGGGATACTCCAAAAGGACGAGCTGAAATAAACTCCCAGAAAAAAAAGACCACAACCAGCAGGAATCGAACCACAGACCCCCGCAGCAGAATCAGAGGACTCCAATACGCTTTCCCTACCACACGCGATGTTTAAAGAAATGGCGATTTGGTAGAAAATATGTATTGATGTGTAATGCGTGCAGTACGGCGCACCACGCGACAATTCATTGTTGCTGGCGCCTGAATTTCTCGTGATCCTTACCACAACTTGACCGCAAATCTCACAACCAGTTTTTTCACGTAACAAACAAAGAACTCGTGGCCTAGTTGCCACGGGTGGCTGTGATCGTTTGACTTATTTGTTTCTGTACAACCCTACTAAAAAGTTCCGTATATACGGAATTATGGGAATACGGAGTTCATACGGAGTGTTACGCCCCCAAGCGTAATGAATGTAGCCATTAGTTCCACAAACACGGGAATTATATCAGTTTGCACAATATGAACGTTTGGCACAGTTTTCGTGTTTTTATCTTCAATAATAAGCAAAATCACGCTCCGTATGATTTCCGTATACTCCGTATATACAGAATTCATACGGACAATGATTTCGGGTTTCTATTGATCATACAGACTTAAAACAGGTGTCAAATTTTTCAATAGGCATTCACTGTTTCATTTTGATGTGCTTCTCAAAAATCTCTCTTGTATTGTGGCGGCTTTGTGTCATGCTAGGAATTTACTCCGCATTCCCATAATTCCGTATATACGAAACGTTTCAGGAGGGAAATAAGCGCGAAATAAGTACATTCGAATTTTTCACTACATATATTAATTGCTGTAGGTATCGTGGTTGAAAGCAGTGATCTGCATAAGTGTCACAATAGGAAAACAGGCCATTTTGTCCTCCACAGCCGAAACAAAATTTGGTGTTGCATAGCTGGAACTCTTCAAGTTAGCGTCGCTAGACCATCGAGACTAGGCAAGGAAGCCGGGTTTTACAGCTGTTGCTGCCTTTTCATAGCTTTGGTGCATAAAGTAACTATGTATCGAGTGTAAAACCTAACTTTACGCCGCTTAGCTGTTGCGCACATTTTAATTTTTGGTTGGCATCACGAACTAAGGCGTTTTCGTCGTCTGTTAAACATACTCATTCACCACGCTTAGAGATCAACATTTTCTATTTTCAGTAATATTTGCGTTTATGTTGACGGGTTTGAAATCGTTCATTAGCCATCATTGCTTCGCGTTAATCCTATGCAATACAGCGCATTAACATGCGCTGTGAGAAGCATGTCACGGAGAAGTGTGTGTCCATCCCGCTTTGCTGGTACTTGCCATTACCCGCCGCTTGATTTACCTTACGTGCTTTTATATTAACTAACATTATTACTTTCTCCCATGGCACTATGTAAAAAAACCCAATAACTCGAACCGCTTGTGTTCTGGACATCTAAAACTGTCTACAGACCTATGCGGAAAATGGCAATGGCGATACTATCAGCATGGATTAATTACGCAGCACACAGACTAAATCTTGTGTTTAGGCTTTCCGTTACTCTTTATAGACCGGCGGGGATGCACAATTATTACACACTTGTGCACACAGCACACACTCTGCCACAGTTACTCCACTTGAAGATGAGCGGTTGTTTGCGAAGACGGACGGCCGTATGGGGTCAGAAGTTTGGTCCCTTTTGCCTAAGAGTGAAAGGAACGGGAAGCTTTTTGGGCAATAATGCTTGGGGGAGTTTACAACTATGTGGTTAGTCTTATGTTCCAATAAACAACACTAACGAAATCAGCTCCCTGGTTTTTGGAAAAGACAGCGGTCTTTGTTTGTGACTACACCTCAGCGGACAAGGGCTTCTTTCCCTTCAAGTTATGGTCCAAAATTTAGTTTCGTTTTTCAGAAGTTGCATTTTACGAAAGCCGAATCTATGACGGAAGTATTAGGAAGGGAGGAATTGCAATGCTGCGTCCTAATAGAATTCATATAACCAGACAATGAAAATTGTTGTGTCGAGTGTTCACTGAGTGACGTTGATAATTCGATTGATTTCAATGATTGCGGGGCTTAACGCACCGACGCTGCAGAGTTGATGAGGCGCGCCAAGTGGAGGGCTCCGGATTAATTTAGACCACCTGGGCATCTTTAACGTGCGCCGAAATCATTAACACGCGGAAGTTTTTGCTTTCCAGAGCGACCGCCGTGGCCGTGAGTAGAACCCGAGTTCTTGAGATAAGTAGCACCACGACATAGCCACTCAGCCACCGCAGCGGGCAACTTTGATATCTTACCGTCACTAATGTATTTTCCGCAAAACACCTGAATATAGATTATGTGGAAAACATAATGTGGTGCACGTACGACTTAGTCACGGGAAGAAGTTTACAGTACAAAAATAGACAAAGCAAACTATACCTGAATATAGTTTATGTGAAAACTTCAATGTGGTACATGGATGACTTATTCATTGAAAAAACTTTACCAAACTTCAAAATCCGGCCTAACCAAGACTATTAGTAATTTTGAACATTGTGATTTGAAGTTTATATCGCTGGAGTAATGTCATATACAAATGCCTCTCCAAGTTCTCGAATTCGACATCCACAATGTTTCCATGCGTCTCAAGCCTGGTGCATGAGTTCACATTGATGGCTTCCTGTGTCTGGGCGACTGATTCTATTCGCACAATCACAAGCAGCAGTGGGGGGACTTGCAATTACCATGGTCTTCGCAATTAACGACCTGGTGAGTTCTTATGGTGCAAACATCCGCCTAGAGTACTAGTCGACTATGTTGACAGTGCTTTAGCTAGTTTGAGACTTAGCTATTCTATACCCCGCGCAGCAAGCTTTTCTCACTTCTTTGGTGTAGCTACTGCAAACAGGAGTTCAATTTGTACTTAGAATATTAGAATGACAGTTTGTTTTAGCTTTATTAAGGTGAGGTGTGTCTGTTTTTGAATAAATAAAATATCGAGAAAGTCCGAGAACAGGCGCGCTTTCATGAACTTTGATAAGAAAAAAAACGCTTTTATGTTAGTGGGCTGCTGCATAATTCATTATAGGCAAGAAAATAGAGCTACATGCACTGACTCTTTGTTGAAGTTGTCAGGCATACAAAACTCTGTTGTTTCTAAGTAGAAATTTCAGGCAACCCGCCTCGGTGGCTCAGTGGCTAAGGCGTTGCGCTGCTGAGCACGGATCGATTCCCGGCCGCGGCGGCCGCTTTTCTGATGGAGGCGAAAAGCAAAAACGCCCGTGTGTACGAGATTTCGGCGCACGTTAAAGATCCCCAGGTGGTCAAAATTAATCCGGAGCCCTCCACTACGGCGCGCCTCATCGCCTGCGTTGCGTCGGCGCGTTAAAACCCCACAATCAATCAAATCAAGAAATTTCAGGCATAAATTTGTCTATGCTCGTCCTGGTCCAAAGAAAAAGGTGTGCTTCACATGGAAAGTTTCGGGCGCTATATTGTTACATGCGAGGGACTTTTTTTACGCAGAAAACGTGCACATATCAATGCGTTAAATAAGAGTGCGATAATTTAGGTTAACGACCTTTTTATGCAAGAGGACTTGATTTGTAAATATTCAGTCACCTCCAATAAAATGTCAGGCAATAATAATACTGCTGCGTTTAAACATAGGTTGTGTTCTGGCAACCGTGCTTAACAAAATGTTACTTTACAGCGTCTCCGCAGCCTCAAGAGAGCTCTTACGGCCGCTGGCTGACATCTTTCTGGTGGATCGTGGTGATGGTTGTGATGACCGGATTCACGGGCATCATGAAAGCCAACATGATGGTAAAAGACCAGACAGGGCGAATCAACACCATACAGGATATAATAGCGCGCCCCAACCTGAGGGCTCTTGTTATCAGTGGAAGCACCTACGAAGGTATTTTTAAGGTGAGCATTGTGAACCTTGTGTTAATGCGTATTTAACAAAATAGCTCCGACAATTCTGTGGGCGAGGAGAGATAGAGAGAACTCTGTGAGGAACATGGTTCAGAAGAGAAGATTACCTGGAAGCGGGGCGTTTCCGCAGGAATGAATATACCGTCTTGAGCGCGGCTTCCTTCATTCTGAACACCACCTTCCACATCTCTTCTAGTGGCTTCATGGGCCCTGAGTTCACTTCTGGGTACTTCATTTTGCATTTGCAGTGCTTGGAAACCGGTTCGGGATTCGTAAAGACGTCGACGGATAGGCGCGGGCACCAGGGAAGGGCGCTGGCACAGCCTTAACTTGATTGAATAAATTATCTGGACCGGTGTTGTCCGTATGTAGCGGACCGCAGTTAATGCGGCCGCCAGCTCGGCGGACGTCATCACCCATGAACTCTGGCGTTCTATGACACTCCGTTGCTCTCTACCCCCGGTCTGAGGGAACAAAAGGGTTGCAATAATATTTGGTATAGCGAACACGATAACACTTGTATATTGACTCCACCATGACTTAGAAATGAGCACACTAGCTCTTATAGAATAGCTTTTTTTTCAAATGATTGCCTTTGTTTTGACAGAACTCCGATCGGCCAGACTACCAGCGCCTCTGGCGGCAGGTGCTCCGATGGAATGGCCTCAAGACAGCTGCCGAAATGGTATCCAAGCCAATATTCGACATAATTCTTGAAGAGAAAGCTACCTTCTTTTGCGACGACACCATGCTCTACATGACGGTCGCACGCCTCTACCCCAAAGGCTTTGAGGGCGAGTTCTACATGGGGAACGATTACTTCATCAACAATGAGTTTACTATGTTTATTAGACGCGGCCTGGATCCAAAAATTATCAACGAGATACACAAAAGGTGAGTTGCGTTTCTTTCAGAAAAGCGACGTTACGCCACAAAACTGCAACTAAGCCAATTTTAAAGTGCTAACTTCGTGCTCCAAATGGGAGGTATCACATAAGTTACACTCTTGTTCCATTTGAAAGGTCCTAATATTAAAAAATACAATCAGCATTCTATCGTGTGGCAGTAATAGAGCTATGGTTTCTCACACGTACAGTAGAGTGTTAGCGGGAAAATAAACTCAATAATGGTTTCGTACCATACTATGATATGAAAAAATGATGTTAACAAGAGGGCCGAGCTTTCAGTCTGCAAGATTGGTTGCGTTGGAAGGTAGCCAGTAACCCACTAGTGAAATCCAACTAACAATCTTAAAGGCAGAAAAACAGCGCAAAGAGTGGGACCACAAAGAACAGGACAAAGTGCTGTGGCGCTTCGTCCGGTTATTCTTTCTTGTTCCGTCCTTCGCGCTGTTTTGCTGCCTTTGAGTATGTACCAACCATCCCAACTTGTTACCTCCTTGAAGCAAAAATGCAAATTTGAGCTAGTTTTGGTTCTGTCTCTGCTCTTTGACTATTTTTTGCGTAATGCTTAACATGCGAACAATCTCTAATTCGTTTTATTCGTCAACTGTAACAGACTCCCATACATAACTCCGGTAACGAGAGTTTTAGGGCTACTCTTCCACTAAAAACAAAGCGCGACGCAGGCTGAGCTTGTATACATGAGCAAGTGTACTGCGAGTTGAAAAGAGCGCCTAATTCTGCTCCTACCAGAGGTGTGGCTTAGACTTCATGCCCCTAAGTCTACCTGTTGCACGACGGTAAGAGCATGAATGTGACTATTGGAATTTTTATGGTGCATAATGATTCGCCCGAGTTAAACGCGTGGTTCAGTTTGCAACCTTTATTGACCACAACATTGTGTTTTTTTCTAAAATGTCAAATGTCAATGTTTCTCATCGTTTGCTGCGGTCACGCAGGCTCCGGTGGGTGTGGGAAGCCGGCTTACCGCAGGAGTGGAAACGAAGAGCCATGGAGTCAGCGCGTAGCCGTTCGGCCAGTGCCCAGACAACCATCGCGGCGTCAAATATGAAGCTAACTGACGTTGGCGCCATATTTTACCTTTTGTTTTTAGGCCATGGCTGTGCCTGCCTTGGTGTCCTAGCTGAAGTTCTCAGCGGGCGACTCTTCCCAGCAGCTGCGCGCTCCCTGCAAGGGAGGATGCGTCGAAGAGCTGGTGGAGGGAACATATCTCGAATATCGCCTCTCACAGCCGCTGGATAGTAGCAAAGGCGGAAGTTTTAGTTTACTCTCCCCTTCTTAGAGACACCACTTGTTTGTTATAGAACGAAGTCCTTGTGGACATTTATAAGGTGACGACACTTAAGGTTTGAATCGATATTTTCTTTCAACCAGGCGAAAAACTTTTTTGTTTGGACGACATTGTCACCTGGCAAAACAAAGTAGAGCAATCAGCAGATTGGCAATCACTCAGGATCTTTCGTCAACTCGGCGCCCACTCGTACCGGAAATGCAATTTTTTACCAAAAGAACTTACACCTTTTTCGCAATTGCTGTACAGCCCGCCACCAAGAAAAATCTTTCTGAGAAAGGATACAACAGAAAACGCATAGCACAATTTCACCCCAAAAACTCTGGATTCAGAAATTTGTAGTGCAGTAGGCATTCCGCAAGTTCTCAGTATCCACAACAAACTTTGTTGAGGCACGTTAATACAACAAAAAGTCAGTGCCCAGGGGTGATAAATTCTTGTTTAGGATTTGGCGCGTCATATCTACAGTAAAGTCATGAGTACTGGTAAACGAAAAGGGGGTAGAAACGCTTTACTGAGAAGATGAAGAAGAAGAAGAAGAAAAAGAAGAAAGTTTATCAACATAAGGATGACGACTGAATAATTAGAGGTGGGTGGGAATAAAGTTGTCCCGACTTCATTGAGGAAGTTGGGACAAGTTTACATTCGAGAATGAACGCCGGCGGCGAGAGCGAAGTCCCACAATGAGGCAACACCTGCTTGGCTGTGGCTGCCGGTGGGTAAAGCCAGTAGTGCAAACACGTGACGCTGCTTGCTTTGCCGGTATGCGCTGTCCTTGCAGTCCCGTGCACGTCCAGAGCAAATGATCAATGTTTGCTTTGTCTCCTGAACAGCACGTCACTCACGTGGGTGGTGTCGCTGCCGGAGAGGGTGAATTGATAGCTATATTTTCAGTGAGAATGGGTCACCCCCTTTCTTGGGAATGTAAGAGCGCCACTAGAAGCGGATGTCCTCTATAAGCACCGCCGTAGCACGAGCCTTATAGACGAGAATATGGAGGTCACGTGGCAGGCCTTGAGGTAAAAAAATCAGTAAATGGTAGGGATGTGGCTGCGGAGTCCAGCTCTAGCACATCGCTGGTAGGTGGCACGGGCTTCAAGCGGTCCAAACTGTGGTCGTTAGGAAGGGAAGCTGCGTGAGAGCGGGTGCAAATAACATCACTCGCCAACAACCTCTTTGAAAGAGTTAATGCAGTGTCCTAGCACCCAGCCTACCTGAATGTGTATTCCTTCAGTATGATGTAACTTCCTGGCAAGCATCTTGATAGAACGCAAATGGAATTCTGATGACGCACCCAGCCTTGTGCGCGGAATGCCTCCTGGATCGCTGTGAAAATAGTTGCATGAGGCTGGTTGGCAGTGGAGCCGGAAAATTTCAAGTTGCCGGTAAGCGAGTAATATTGCTTCGAGTTGAAGGTGGGCAGATGAAGGCGCTGTTTGATATTCTTGTTGACATGTGGCACGAAGGTTCGAGGGACTTGCCACTGATCCTGCAGTATTTATTGTTGGGTGCCAAGTAGCATCGGTATAAACAAGGCTACGTAGAATCCGCTCCGTCATTTCAGTCGTGCGACTGTGTTTGGTGGTATGCAAAAGCTGAGGATCGTTGGACGGGAGTGGCGTCTGGTTCAGGACGATGGAGTCGTCCCAGGGCTGAAGCTGCAAAGAAGTCCAATGTTGCTGGGCGCTGATATGTGGGAAAAGCCATGAAGCGCACGGTCGCTGAAAGGAATGCTCGTCGGAAGTCCTGGTTTTTGTGACGGGTTCTAATGATTGCTGTAAGACGATGTAGTTGGGCGTATATTGCATAGCCCCCCAATCTTTGTATGCTTGGGAAGGCCAGTAATACATGTTAGGATTTCGCGATGTAACACCCCCTGTTGCTGCAACTGGGTCTTACTAAAGCCGTAGCATACTGTCCAGTGAGTTACTTTGCTCGTGAGAACAGCCTGGGCTAAAGTTTGTGTTTCGGTTGTAGCCCCTTGTACTCGCTTGCTTATGCGTTTCATTAAGCGACGCTGTTGATGCAATGTTTTCTTGATTTGCTCAAGCCACAGACTGCATCCTCAATTCTCAGAAACAGGGCTGCCGAGAATTTTAACCCACCTGTCTGCGGACGGCTCAAGTTGTGAAGGATCAAATTGAAAAGCATAGGCTTGCTGGTGTTATTGTGTGCCGCCAAACACCCCATACGTGCTTTTGTCTGGAGAAGGCTGCATCCTGGTATGTTGGAGCATCCCAGTATTTTGGAGGATGTCGGCGAAAGTTTCGAGTGGAGTTTGTATGTGTACCTGCACCTGCTGTGGGGTTAGATCTGTTCAAGCAAAATCGTTCTATCGTCGGCTCCCAGAGAGCTTTGAATGTGACGTATTTGTCGCATTTACGTGGAAGTTATTGACGTGGCAACATTGAAAAGAGTTGCGAGATAATAGCAGCCTGTCGTACACCTGTGTTGTTGTGGAATATATGGAGATGCTCCTTATCCATATGGATTTCAAAAGTGGGGTAACACAGAAAGCTTTCGACAAAATTGGTGAGTGTGTGACCGAAGTTTTGTTCATTCAAAATCGCAATGATGAAGGCGTGGTAAACTGTCGAACGCTCTCCTGAGGTCAATAGTAACGAGGACTCCTGGAACTGCTGTGATGGTCTTTCGCCACTTTTTCTTTATCATTGGGAGTAATAAGATCAGGCTTTCATGAGTGGTTAGACTCCGCCGAAAACACCGTAAATGGGGTTGTTCGTCGTCTGCAGTGGATAGGTGAGATGGGTAACTATCATGAGTTCTATCAAATTTACAGGTAGTGGATGTTACTGAAATAGGGCGAAGATCGGAAATAGCAGTAGAAAGTTTTTTTTGGCTTTGGAAGTGGATGTACGATGCAGTGCTTCGATTGAAATGGCAGCATGGCAGATTCCTATATTTTGTTATTGCGCTGGTTTTTCGGGATTCTCGTAGAGTTTGAGGAGTATTTTCTAAGTAATTTGTCTTTCCCGAGAGCGTTCTTGACATTAAGGGCCTCAAGCGCCTTGTGCACTTCTTGAATGGTAAATCATATGCCTCCAGGCTTTAGCTGATCACCGTAGATTGGGCGTAGACAGTCGACTCGTGAGAGGTATCTTAAGGAAAGAACTTTTTTTGCTGCAACTGGTTCTAATTTGTCTTCGTCTACTGACTGAGCGAGTAGGAAGCAAGAAAAGAGAAAAAAAAAGAGTTGGCTGCGGCCTTACCTAAGGAGAGCCGCGCCCTGCCGCAGCCCAGATCGCCCTTTTGAGCAGGCGTCGCTGGTCCTCCGATAGCGAAATGGCCATTGCGCAGTCCCACCTTTCAGTGGATCGGGAGGGAATGGGATTGTTATGTAGTGGGCCGAACTATACAAGATGTGCTGTATTGGGGCCGATATTCCAAACGTGGCAAGTTAGGAGAAGGTGATTTGACGTGATTAGACTGTGGTGATTGAGACCAGCAATAGTGGAGGGCTCCAGATTAGTTTGGACCCCCCGGGAATTTTTTACGTACCCCCAAATCTCGCACAACGGCGTTTTCGTTTCTCGCCTTAATCTGAAAAAGAGCCACCGTGGCCGGGATGGAACCCGCACCTTTGGGCTCAGCAGCACAACTCCTTCGCAACTGAAGTACCGTAACGGGAAGGTAGGAGAAGGTTGCGAATAAGATGTACAAGTAGGGTGCAGTTTAAATTCGTGCCGGCATGTAATCTGCGCCATGCTGCGACCTCGACAGCAGTAAGCGACGGACGAGGATAGGGGTAGTAGAAGCGACTGCGGCTGTAGTGAGCAAGAAGGTCAGTATATCTGAGGAAGCAGTCGCGGAGAGGTGGTGTGAATGCCGAGTCGTCAGTCGTGGGACGTGAAGCCAGAAAGTTGGGTTCGCGGTCGGCGGTACACGCACCTAATTCCCTAGGAGGGGGCCGTGCCCATGTGTCCACGTTGGCGTGGAGGAAGTAGTAGTGAGGGATTGGAGGTTCTTGAGAGTCTCGTGAGGATGCTGCCGAGGGGGCAGTAGCGGCAGACCTGCTAATAGTGCATTAGAATAGTGTGGTGGCCCCCACTCGTAGATGTAGAGACCGCCATCTATAGGGTAATTGCTTCTGCTTGTGTAGTTGTGGGAATAATAAAGTGGCCGAGGCGATATGGTCGACATGCACTCTCTGACTACTAGGGTGGCACAAATAGTGGGACTGGTGTGAGCGGTAACCAACCAGACTCGTAAACGTATTGAATTTTGCAGTTTTATGCATAGCGAACATGACCTGATTTACGGTTACGCACACTAAGAAACGTCAATGAACACACAGCGGCTCGCAGGAAAAGAGAGATACATGCCTCGAATATGCCCCTTAAACCCTAGACTGCATGAGGGAATGCAATGCTTTATTACCTATAGCAGTCGGTTTCAGCGTCTTGGCCGTCAGTGTGGAACTATGTGACGACGTCTGACATCGCCTGTTATCCAGTGAAAATCCTTTGGCTACAATTCTGCTCGATACCAAATCATAAAATCTGTAGGAACTTATAGAGTGCAATGTCCCCTTGTACTTTCGGGTTATTCGATATACACGATTACAGTCGCTGGCGATTACCACTGGCGTGTCCTATTCTTCTTTGACACAGGGAAAATTTTTCTCCGTAAAATGATCAATCTTTATTTTGAAGACTTATGTTGGGCCCCGTGTGTTACTTTGGGGACTCAAACTAAACTGAAAAACCAGATGTAAGCGGCAATATGTACAACTGCGTGAGTTGTTACAAGCTTAGATGAGCAAAAAATGAGAAATTGGGCACCACACATTTAGCCGTTAACGGTGATTCTCAGACGGAACGGTTTCTAGTACACTTTCCCAGGCTTCGTCCACATGTTCACTAACAGAAACAACGCTCCCTCACCCTTGTCAGAGCGTGACGTCGTCGCGCCATTAAAACAGGCAGGCAAAAAGGCTGGACAAGTAAAAATCGACGAAAGGGCAGTGTCATTTCCATGTTTTTTCCTCCGAAATGAACAGTGCTGAAAATTGCTTAAAACAATACAATAAGAAAAATCTTAGCCGACGAGAAAGTAACACTTTCACTGCTGGTTGTTCGGCAACGTTCAGCGTTCTCACTAGAAAAGTCGAATTACCCTTTTTTAAAGAATTGCTGGTGATCTGGTGGGTCGGATAGCTCTACTTCACTTTTACATACAGGTTATGCCCGCATTTAGGTACCACATGTTTGACCCCAATATAAAGATACGCAAGAAAATACCGCAAGATGAACCAATCGGTGTGCAAGGACGTGGCCGATCACCAGTGAATGATTTTATTAGGTCACGCTCGTTTTAGAATATTCGATCACCAACCTATAGGTGAGTAAAATGAGTGGTGAGTCGCCATTGTCACGGTGCTCCCGTGCGGACTGAAAACTGGACTCTAGAATTATTTTCTGGTAGTTGGCTTCTTGTCATTGCGACTTTTAGGCCGTAAATAGGGAACCGGTACGCCGCGTAGCTTTGTCAGCAAAGCACAACTCGGTGATTGTCATGAAACACCACGGTTTTCTATTTCCATTCTTGCACTCCCCGTGGAACGTCCGTGTGGAGTCCGAGGACACTGCTCGCCGTGAAATCACGTTTGAAAAAGTAATACGGTCTGTGCCCCTGTCAATCTATTGTTACTCCGAGACTGACAATGTAAGGGTTCCGTTCTGACACGTTGGCAATAATGTTGATCCGCTTATGTGATTTTGTCATGGTGACTTAAGGAACATCACCGGAGGAAGGTGCCATGTCGTACTATTCATGCACGGGAAGTATATTCGGTAATAGTGTCGTGAATAAAGGGTCTCTTCGGTTCCATAATGCGCGTGTGTACCATACGCTTCGTTTAGTTCACACTTGCATGCTCTTATACAATAGGCTTTGGCACCTCTTTCCAGGATCTTTTCGGCGAAGAATATCCGTTGCAGCTTTTTCGCAGTAGGGCTATATTATTTTTTTCATAGTATGCATGGCCTCGAATATTTAAATACCTTATCCAAGAGGTATTACTAGTGAAACAATATCAGAAACAAATAAACACAGAAGGAAGGCAGATAGTATAGACAAAAAAAAACAATTCTGGAAATGTTAGATTCAATTGAAAATGTGCTCATTGTAAGCACAGAATGGCTGTTTTACTGTGCAGTCATCACGAAAAAGAAACCAACTCAGAGTTGATTACTTAACCACCTAAATTCACTGCACTGCTTGATAGTCACACGGTGAAACAATCCCACGAGCAGTAACCATTTGTGAGCTATGCATATCTTACCAGAGTGTTAATTTTTTGAAGTCTTGTAGGCTGCTCCATAAGTGCGCTATGTTACTGGTGCAGGCTTACGAAAGAAGCTGTCTACTTTGAGTGATCTTGGTGCCTTCTGGTGCAGATATGTGTGCGCCATCGTAAATTTTCGCAGGTTCCACGTATTTTATTACAGAAACGTTTTTGCCTGAGTGCACAAGGTAGCAATTATTGCCACTGACGAAGCTGTCATTTCACTGACAAGCCGTACAACATGTTTGGTGGGGTTATTATAAAACATTTACATTCTGTTAGAAAACAGGACCATGTCCACAACTCTTCAGAAAGAAACCCATAGAGTAAAATTGTTTTTGGTATAAGGATGTACTCGTGGTATCCAAAAAATTTTTGTTCCGGAAAAATGTCTCCTACCTAAGCATGAATGCCAGTCTGTTGTTCTTTGGCACAGAATTTGTATAGAGCGGTTGCCATTTTTCGGTTTTTAATAAATAAGAAATCGTGGCACTACCTTAATACGAGCTGTGCAATGCCTTTTTTTCCGCAAAAACGTGCCATTGTAGAAGTTAGAATGTTAAGTGTTATAATATCGCTTATGCAGATGGTCGTAAAAAGGCACAAAACATAAAAAAACGATGAATGTAATTAAATGAAACCAAAGGAAAAGGTTAGAATATTTGTGGGGAAAAAAATGTTTAAATTATTGTGATTTAACACATCCCAAACGTCTAGCGAAACCTGTGCGCTCAAGCAAGTACTCGAAAACAAAAGAATTTCGCAATTAAAAAGCTGGATAACAACTTAATAAATAAACCTTGGTTGCCTATTTCACTGTCCTCACGTTATGTACGACACAAATGCCCTTAAAAAACAAAACACACAAAACAAACTTTACTAAAAAGGAAAACGAGAGGCACGAAATCACAGAGATTTATAATCCAGCGCCTTCCGCCAATCAATAAAAATATTATATATGGGTTGATGTGTTCCGTCAATACTACGAAGGAACCGTCGTGTTAGTGAAACGGGAAAGCGCCGGACGAGTGCTTACGCAGCAGTCGAGAAAGCTCTAAATGTATATTTGTTTAAGGGTGACAATATCTGCCTCTCCGCTAAACTGAAGATAGGCGGAGGGCTACATTTTCTGTTAGAAATGTCGCTGGCTAGAAATTATAAAAACGGAGATTCTGGAAAAAACCCTGTAATTTTTGGACCATGGATGCTTGAGAACATTTGGGTGACATATTTTTTGGAAATCCGCGTCATGCATAGAAAGCAACTTATCTAAGCATGTGCAGTAGCAATGATCCACTGACACCTGTGAACACAAAAGTAAAGTTCAAAGGAGAATACTCGAACTAGGTGTAGGTTAAAGCCACTGCTGAACTTAACGCCTCTGCCTAGCACAATAGCACACAAAAGGAACAACGCCATCGTAAAATAGCCAAGTTCACGAAAACGGTTTAACGAGAAATTTTCAAAGAAAGTCAAGTTTCTGTCATGCATAGAAAGAATCAACTTTAAAGGTCTCAGCAAAGACAGAAGAAAGCACATAATATTACCTCGTGTTTGTAGCCCACATTCAAATATAGCAGCGACATGTTCCCGGATTCAACACAATACGAGTTGACGATGCAACGAGAGTTAGCCTTGTTCATTGTGGCCGCTATTCTTTTTCAAGCATTGTTGACGCCCTCACATGGAAGACGGTCGCATGGGAGAAGGCAAACTCGTAAATATTTTACGCCTCTTGTAACATCAATATTCGTTTCCAAGCTTCTTCAGCTGTATCCATGTGTTTTAGGCGCTAAAATCAGCGCTATGATACTATAATTACAGTACAGTTTCTTTCAAGATAGAATGAACTGTGATGATGGCCTTTATTCATTTTGTAAAAAGCAACGTCGTAAGAGAATTAAAGATAAATCACGCAAATACTGGATGGATAAAAGAAATTTGAAAATTAAACCACGCTGACTAAACGTGAGGGAGATACATTTTTGGTGTTGATTATATTTCCCCAAAAGTCGCACTCAATTTCACAAAGCAGTTAGAGCCATAGAAAGAGTTATCCTATAAACGGTATTTGTTGAAAAGTTTAGCGGTCAATTTTTTCGCTTGGAAACACTGGAAATGGCCACAGACATGGCCGATGCGCCACGGACACGGCGCAGCCTGGGCCACTGCGGCCGCACGCTGAAGAAAAAAAAAGACGCCGGCGTGCCTCATCTGCTCCGTCCTAATCCGATTATAAACTCTGGCGCCAACAGAGATGTTATTAATCGCACTCACAGTGAACTCGACGCAATACTTTGTGTTTGGTGAAGAATTCGTAACGTGAAACACAGTCATGTGTTTCACAGTCGTGCTTAGCGCGGACGAATGCCGCCATCCCGCGGAGCCCGACGTTACGAGTGACGGTGGAGTCACACGGTTGCATGGAGGAGAAGAGGGGTGCCTGATCTGCGGGCCGTGCGCACAACGTCGCCTAGCAACAGACGCTTTGCCACAGATATTGCGGCGCACACTTGGTTGCCGGCATGCATTCCACGCCATTGAATACCGAGGATAGAGAAAACTTCCCCTATACACAATGAGAAGCTCAGCGCTAAGCCTCCCATTTGGTATGCACCAACAAGCCCAACAACACGTTTTATTGAAGTTATGATATGCAGGATTGCTAATTCACGAGTATTTCAGGAAGGCGCCCTTTGCTTATCACTATAATGCAATTTTAAAAAAATGTTCAAGTTTAGTCCTACGCAATACCTTTCGCTTATTCACGCAGCTCCTAGCAGGTGTGAAATTTATATTCTTGGTGTTTTTATAAATGCTTGAATTGTTATGTACCAATTAGCCCACCAAGACATTATATTGAAGTTATAATTTGCAGGATACCTAAGTTACGAGGATTTCAGGAAGACGCCCTTTGTTTATCACTATCAATACAATATTTCTCTCGGTTTATGACTTAAGGTTGCGTCCCATATCTCATCAACAGCTGAGTATGAGAGAATGAGTAATTCCCTGAATAAAAGAACTGATAGGTGCTGTAAAAAAGTACGGCAAAATGGCCAATTTTTTAAATTTTTCCAGAATAAAAAACTAATGGGTACCGTAAAACGCACAGCAAAATGGGGAATTATTAGAGCTGAGACCTTGGAAATAATATTTTCAGCTTAGAGCCAAGTGAGAGGAGTCTCCTGATCGCTGGTTTGAAGGTAAAAGAAACACTTTGCAACTACACACTGCGGGTGAGCAGAGCCGGAAGGGTGGTGGAGAGGTCATGGGTTGCTCTTGACTCACTAACAGTGATGACGAAAATGAAGGAGTGGCGAATAGGGTCGACAAAGTGTGTTGGGAGTTTCTATTGAGATTATGAATCCCAGTTACCATTAAAACTATGGTTACGAAGGTGAAATGTCTAGTTTCAAAATGGTGCCACCTAGGTTGGCCCGTGGTTAAGGCGCCTAACTGGTGACCCCAAGAACATGGGTTCGATCTTGTTGGATGATTTCCAGGGAGAGCCGAAAAGCAGAACCGCCGGTATGTCAAGCTTTCGGTGCACGTTGAACATATCCACGGGTTCAAAATATTCCGGAGGCCTCCACTACATTACGCCCTATACCCAAGATGTAGCTTTGGCACGTTAAACCGACAAAATGTGCATGTAATCTGCGGAAGTATGAACATCCACTTCTGTCTCTTCCCTATTTCATTGCAGAACAACGTGTAATGGACGTGACCACGTAAGCCAGAGCATGCGATTTTTACTACAAGCGTATTGTTGAGACTTTCTCTAATAGAAAAAGTGTAGAGCATTGCAGCCTTAGGGTGTAGGCCGGACTCGCTAGTTTTACTGGCAGCTTTTGCGAACGTATTTCATCCGAGCAACCTCTTTCCAAAGTTCGCCAAAGCTGAAACATTTATTTTTGTTTTTTTTCTCAGGTAATTGTACCCACAGCAATATGTCCATTCCGAGAGGAGAAACGGTAAAGGTAAAAAGCAAGTGCCTTGGTATCCATTGCCCTCGAAACGGAAAAAAGAAGTATTTTCAGGGGTAAGCTTCGGTTGAAATTATTTGATTTGATGCTGTCGTCGTAGCGTCTCTATAACTACGACGATGGGCGATGATGTAGCCGAATATAGTTTCCCTGTTATGACAACAACTGGCATATACGGACCGGGCGGCCGTTGAATGGCCCCACCGTCGCTTCAGCGAACAGCGCCGCCCGTGGCGAACTGCTGATACGTGGAATGCAGGTCGCGGTCAGCGCGGCGTAGTTTTGCATGGGTTTCGGTCTTTTTGAATTGCAGACGAGGATCAATGCGCCGAGCGGGAAGCCAAGCTGGAATTGCAAGTCCGTTCCTTCGTTAAAATGTTAGGTGCGTGCATGCAGTTTATCGTATCGATGAATATGTTTCAGCTAAATGGTTTACAAGGCCGGTCTGTGCAGCCGATCTAGGAATGCTGCTGCGCTGGCCTTTGACAGTTGGTTATGAAACGGAGACGTGCACAAGCGGAATACAAAGTTTGCGAGTGCCTTCTAAGATTTACACCGAAAACAGAAATTGTGATGGACGACGTTCCGTACTTTGATTAACTTCCGTAGAAACGTGTTAGATTTCACGGAAATACACTTACTGTAATCATTTCAAATTCTTTACAGAATAAATACTGCATGATAGCGGAACGTAATTGGTTGTCGTAGAATTTACAATGCTTGCAATGGTTGCTGGCTAGTTCGACAATGGTTTTTCAAAAACAATTCGTGTGTGGGTGAAGAACGACAGACTGGAGGGTGGCAAAAACCTGTCCTCAGTTTTGCAACTGAATGCTGCGGTCATTTTACAAGCTGTCACTTATGCTTGAAAAATCACGCGCTCTTCCGTCTAACGACGATGGTGGTTTATCGCACACTTTCTCGTGTGGGCCTGATAGCCTTCTGGATTTAAACTTTGACTAGTTGAGCTTTGAATTTGACTAGCATGCGGGCTGGTCGTTTGATCGCTGCGTGTTTGACTTAGGCCTTTTCACATTCTGTTTCGCATGAAGAATTCTTCGCGTTCAACCATCGCCGTTGTTCGACGGAGGGTGGATAATTTTTCTGTTTAGTTATGCACTCCTATGACTCCTTTCCAAATACTAACTGTTTCCAGCGTATCGGAAATGCGTGTGTGCTGGAGGACGGGCTGATGCAACCCTAGTAGTCTCGCGTTTTAGGTTTCCTCGAAAGGCATTGCACAGTTTTTTTGAGGTACTCGGCCAAGATTATTTGAACAATAATAATACAGGCTGATGTAAACATTGCCACGCTGTATAAGTATCGGTGCCAGCCTTTATTCCACAAAGGTGGTTTGTAGCTTCGGCTGTTGAAGAATTTTGGCTCATGATAAAACGACTACTACAAACGCGAGAGTTCCGCTGCAGCTCTCAGGTTCCCATGCTGTCACTCACGAAATCCGAAGGCGCAAAGGTCACTGTTACAGAAGGAAAGTAGAAACTGCCGCGTCGTTTACACGGCCACATGGCAATCGATCTACTACGTAAGTGCCTTTCTCTTCAAAACACAGGAATCGAGGCATCCCATCGTTAGGTCTGGAGTGGAAACCGTATTCATTGAATCCAGTGAAGATAATTAAAGGTGGTAGAAATGAATACTAATTTAATAATTTTATTCCTACTCAGATCAAGTGGAGCCAGGCGCAGAGCGCTGCAGACGCGCTCGTGTCAAGGTAGCCCATTCCGAAGCCTAGAAGCGTCCAACAAGTTTACGTAGCCGTTAGTGCACTTAACAAGAAATGAATAATAATAAAATAGTTTTATTTATACTGAGATCGGGGGGAGCACAGCGTAGATCACTGCAAAAAGCGTTCGCGTCATTGTGCCCGTACACAACTTTAGAAGCGTCCGACGAGTTTACACAGCCGTTATTGCATTTAAGAACCCAACAGATGTGTCTAGATCTGCTGGGTTCTAGCCGAAACATTCAAACATTCAAACCACTGAAGCAAACATTGCAAAAACAACGGAAAGCTGCGCTCTTCAATGCACCGACTCATTACACTAACGAAGGAAGCGCCGAGTGGTGGCGCCACACGTCCAGCTGCCCGGTCCCTATAGCGCACTTGATCTACGAGTGTGGGATGACCGGCAAACTACCAAGGGGTAGAGAAAAGTTTATGTTAAAGTTGGCGGTTTAAGCTTAGTGAGCCATCTGTTGTCACCGTGAATTTTAACATTTGAGCTCCACTAATGCGGCTGGCCAGCGATGGACGGCATTAGAGAATTACTATGGTGCACATAAGAAATGCGCACTTTCCGCTTTGAGCCAAAATTTAAAACTACGTAGTCACAGTTGAATGAATGATACTAATAAGTCATCCCGTATACGACTATGGGTAACAACGCCTTCACAGTCAGTTTCCGAAATTTGGCCGATTTGCGATGTGGCACTTCTACTGCGCTGTCGAGCCCGGGTATATGGTGGAGTCGTCGTGCTCCGCGAAATACCGTCTTAGCAGCTGAGAAACGCCGGGAGATTAGCATGCCACATTTCGGTGTGTAACATTAAAGAGGAGGTATCCATCTTGCTCATTGGACAGGTACACTGAGGAAGGCTAAATGTCAGAAAACGGGAACGAGTAAGGCCAAGAGTGCCACCCCTAATTGTTATAAAGAACTCCCAATATGTGTTAGTGGTCATTTAGTCGACTTGATACGGCAGAGTGCTTTCGCCTCTACGTCAAGGTTCAGGCTCTTAATCTCAATACTTTTTATGACTGCTTTTTCACATGAAAAACTCGCAGAGCACCGGCGGTGCAAAAGTGGAACGGAAAGACAGTTATACTAAGTGTCATACAAGGCCTCTTTTATATTTCTTGAATAGTGTTTATTAGTGCTTAGAAAGAGGGGATTGTAACATCGAACATATACATATAGACGTATGTACCAAAGTCACGAAGCTCGTGGAGTTTTTCCTCATTGTTATGTTCGAAAAAGATGAATGTAGCTTTAATAATTATACTGCGTAGTTGCATATTGCAAAGCTGCATATTCCAGAGTACTAATGCATACAATGTGATGTTAGTGAGGCTACTCTTTAGAACTGAAGTTGCGTAAATGAGAGAGATTCTTGAGAAGTGCGTATGATGCGGAAATGAATATTTATCGGCACAAAACAAAATGAAAAAGACAATACAGTGAAAAGAGGAATACGATAATAAAATATACCATGTCACTATACCCTTAAACACAGTATTTGCGAAGGCTAGCAACTAACGATTCCGCCTTCAATTAAAAATTCCGGTATTGAATGAAACGTCACACTTGCTGTGTGACACTCGGTGCAGATGCGGGCAATTCATTTGCATGCCTACGGGCGGTTCGTTGGTGGCTTGGAACTCAGAACACAATGTCAGACAGTCTAGAGCGGAGATTGAATGCACACCACTGAACGGCTAGTAGATAAGACGTCACTGCGGCCTGCAGGGTTTCCAGACGCTCTCACCACTGTCCCAGGAGACCACGGCTGCAGCATAGCATGCACATTGAAGGCGGCATTCAGAAACGTGGTTCCTTTGGTTGCACCCTGCTTCGCCTTGGGTCACTGTTTCGTACTTCGGCGTCTCGAATTACTTTTAATGTGCCGCATTATTGTACTGTTCCATTTGCAGGGAGATGTTGCGGGACCCACACCTACACATGGTCATCTTATGCCATTACTCCCCTTAAAAGGAAGTTAAGGGTTGTGAAACCTCGCAAACTTTCAGAAAAGCACTTCGCACACAAAAAACACAAACAATAGTTCGCAATTCCTCTACCAACGGTGTGAACCCAACTGTTCCGAAGTATGTTCAGTACAAAGAACAGACTGGAAAGTCCACGCAGTGCGCGCATGTACACGCCGAAATTACAGTGGGAATCATCAAACCGAAGCTATTTGTCTGCAGTAGCACTACACTTCAGTAAGGAAGTCTGCGGCAACTTTTTCACTACGCTTAACGTAGTGCACAGAAAATGAGGGTACTTGTAAAAAGAGGCTCCACCGCAGAACACAGTTTTTGAAATGTTTCGCAGTTTACAGGGACTCTAATGCCTGGTCGTCTTTTTCGCAAAACAAAATGCTTGTGGCGCATTTACAAGGAGAGCTCCCGCAGAGCTGGTACTGGCGCTAAAGTAGCGCTAAACATATGTGATAGAGCTCGGCTATCACAGTATTGCAAAACAAAATGGTTGTCGCTCAGTTACAAGGAGACTTCCCGCAGAAACGGGACTAGCGCTAAAGTAGCGCTAAACATTTATGATACAGCTCGGCCATCCTACTATACGAGTTGAAGTTTCCCCATGATCTCTTATTGTAAGACAGCGCCCAGGTTATGGTCGGGTTCGTAAGTCCGCAGGACGAAGCTATCCAGGATATATGGCTTTCCCAATATAGGGACGGACGAAACCTTTTTCTTTGGGATGAAAAAGCTTGTTCATGGTTTTAATTCCACTTAATAGGGTTGCTTGCATCCCTACGGGTAATATCTGTAAGGAACTTGGCTAGGTCAGCGTAGTTTGGAATAAACCGGCGGTAATAATCCGGGAGTCCCAGAAATGACCTAACGAACGTCTTCGCCTGCCGTGGTGTGGAGCCACGTTTCGTTTTCAATTTTCCATCGTCTTGCCCATTGCTTCTACCCGACGGGGCTTCTATCTGGGGCCCTTATTAGAACACACTCTGGTGCCTCATCTCAGTTTCCTTAGATTTGATGGTGAGATTCGACCCTGGAATCCGTTTAAAAAAACATTGGGAAGTGGTCCAAGTTTCCCCCCCCCCGGCTTCAGTTGGAACAAGGACATCATCGATTAAGTGTTACACAATTCGGATGCCGTCGAAAATTTTCCGCCTAAGGGCAGACGACGGCAGCGCCTTTGGTTCTAAATGACACGAATATGAATTGGTATAAGCATGACTGGCATGAAAATCTGTTCTTTGCTCGGCATTCGGTAGCCATGGGTATCTGCCAGTACCTTTTTGTGAAATCAAATTTTGTTTACTACTTCTGAGGCTTTACTTGTGCTAGAATAACGTCGATCCCAGGAATCTTTTCGTTTACATCCCCGTTGTGAACGCGTAGTCGTATAGTGTTGTCTGACTCCCTCAAGGCAGCCAGTGGCTCATTCTAACGTGACATAGATTGCTCAATCACGTCAAAACATAATGGGTCTTCAACTTGCTCTTATATCAGCTGTTTGGGGGAAAAGAGATAGAGTATTGCAGTGCGTGGACGGGTGTGATGCAAATTAGTTTAAGCTGACATGCTACCAGAACCCTCTTGCCAGGCAAATCACTGAAGGTAACCTGGTAATCCTTGCAGACTAATGGAGCCGTATGGCTCTCTTATGGATACAGGCTAGGTAAGATGCAAATGCCTTCAAATGTTTGTATTGTTTGCGTGTTGGAAAGGGATCCATCCACCTTAGGTCCCATCTTCAAAGCAGCCATTGGTGTCTCGTGCTCTTCATACTCCTTAGGCATGTTGATCTGAATTAGCTTTGTCTTGTTGCTCACATCGACTTCATTTTTTCACATCGTTCCCGTTTAGGAGTACGACAGCCCGGCTTTTTTGTTACATAATCCGCTTGTTAGGGTTGCTTGGTAATAGAACCAGCACATGCTCTTAAGTCTTGAGGTGCCGCGCGAATGTTTTGCGGTCGTAGTATGCTTGTTGCTTGGTCTTCGCCTTCCACAGTTGTTCTGGAGTGGTATTGAAGGTTTTCTATCGACGATTTCGGAGTTCGAACACGCACGTGTAGGTGTTTATTACTTGCTATTCAAGCTTCTTCTCGATCCAAATAACTTTATATTCTAACATAGCATCATAGGCGTCTCGGCTGTAGGTTAGGTCACTGAGAATCCGGAGACCAGTGCCTGAGGAGACCACGGCTACCGCATACCGATCGTCTCGCAGGCAGCTTTCATAAACCTGGCTCCTGTGCATTCCCCCTGCTTTGCCACAGAGCGCGTTCTCTGTACTTTGCCTTCTCGAGTCCCTTTTATTGCTTCTTGGTTTCTAATGGTTCACTTGGGGTGCTACCTTCAAGCCCACATGCCCACACCTTGGCGATTGTCCGCCTTCAGCCAGACCAATACAGAAATCGATATTTATAACAGAATATAACAATAGACACATGAAAGTCATGATACGAAAATGTTAGGGCGTACTAAAAAGGGACAGTGAAATGAATACTACCTACAAAAAAAACCAAACATTCCCGTCAAACCACCGCAGCGTACAAAAAACGGCGGATAATTTTCAACAAATCACAAAACTGAAATGAGGGTCGGTACAGAATATAAAAGAATTCTGGGAACAATGAACAAAAGTCATCGGCCATTTTATTCAATGACGGGGTTGACCAGCCAAGCTGTATTGACAACATTACGGAAGAGCAGTACGACAAAATTTATATACCATTTTACTAAAGATGAACTTGTTGAGGCTGTAGTGCCGTCTCCGTCTCGACGCCGTCTCTCGCGCTAGGCGTCGCGCACTGGTGGCGCGACATAGGCGGCGCGACATTGACGCCGATGCTTGACACCGGGCGCCGTTCGGCATTCCGAACCGCCAGAGATGCTCGAGAACGACGCTTATATTTGATGGCATCGGCGCTTCTTCGATCTCTCGCCCAGCATCCGCGATGTAGCAGTGCAGGTCGCATTCCCATATTACCATACACGAACTAATCGAAGCCCATTGCCTGGCCCAGCTTACGCGCCTTTCCCAGACCCCGGCTGGTCGGCAGATCCTCGACCGAATTCATGCCAACCCCCCGCTTATACTAGATCCTCCAGCTCACATCCCCCGGCTTCTCCGCGGGCGTCTCCACATTAAGCCGATCCCGCGAAATATGCATCCAGCTTACCACCGCGGACGCCGTCTAGCCCGAGCCCAAGCACACCTCTCCCGCTACCCTCCCTCTGAGCATACTCTCTACGTAGACGCAGCGGCCTACTCCACCCATCCTGCCTTCGCACCCGCTGTAGTAGGCGCTTCTCCAACAATCCCTCAGGCTTCAGCTACAGTCGCCACCACCTCCTCGGTAACTGCGGAAGAGGTAGCCATTGCCCTTCCCTAACTCAATTACCTACCCCCAAGATCATTTTATCTGACTCCCAAACTGCCATACAAAATTACACAAAGGCTGTCATTTCCACAGCTGCCCTCAAAATTCTTCTTCAGAATCCCCTTGCCCACCCCGTGATGCTGCTGTGGACTCCGGCCTACACCGGCGTAGGTTGTAATGAGACGGCACACCAACACCCCCGAGCTTTGATATCCCGGGCTCCCGTTTCTTTTACGCCTACACACGGCATCCCCGAAATGTCCCACGCGTACCTACATACGTACAGGGACATAACTCGACATTACCGCCTCCTCCGCAGGAACCTACCTCCCCCGCACCCTTCACTTACTCCGCCGGCAGCGCAAAAGTGGCGGCTCCTACAAACCCGCACTTTCCCACACCGCACTCTCCTTGTGCACACTCACCCACACCAATTCACCTCTCCTCATTGCCCCTCATGTGGCGCGCTGGACACTCTCTTCCACTCGCTCTGTGAGTGTCCGTGTGACCCCTTCCCCCCTTTCCCCTCCTCTTCTCACTGGGAGCAGGCTCTGGGGAGCTCTAACCTCGCAACACAAGAAGCCGTCACGGACAGAGGCCTGGACGTCGCGGGCGCCCTTTGGGCCTCCGCCACCCCCCTACCCTGAACCCAGTGTAAAATAAAGTGGCACTACTACTACTACTACTACGCTGCTTCAAGCGGTGTGGTTTCTTGAATCAAAGCATGATTTATTTTGAGAGTGCTCTATTTCCGTTTGGAGCGCCCCAACTGCGTCGCAGACACGTAGCCTTAGCTAGTTTAGCCGCGAGAGACACCGAGGTTGCCTTTCCCTCCGTGGCTCGGCCACCCTCACGCGCGGTTCCTGTCCTGAGGGTGCACTTTCTGTTTAGGAGGGTGTTTCGCTCGCCGACATGCATAAGTTTTTACCTGCGCAAAGACAGCTTCGGTGTAAAAAGCTCCTCTGCCATTAGAAAGGGTGCCTGGGTAAAGGCCATCTCTAAATATTTCATGTATGTGTACGCCAGACCATTGAAGTGTGTACCGTAAAATCATGTGCTTTGTTCACTGGCAAATTTGAAAGATTCCTGTAGCCACATCGGCGATGAAGCCAGCCTGCACTAAGTTGACATTATCATAACCTGTAAATCCTAGACGAAATTTTGTGAAGTTAAAAAACTGCCAGGGCGAATATTTCGTAAAGTGATGACGGAAAGTTGTTCCTAGGTGGGTACTTGACACTGAAGACATTATGCTAGCGCGGAAAAATGGGACACCGGTTAAACATATTGTGGACGTACATTAGCGGTCGTCCAGTGTATTGTTATTCTGTGACCCCTGTTTCACCGCTAACATAACGTCTTCGAATTTCACAGGTTCTACGCATTATTCTACGACAATGGAAACTGTGTATAAGTTATCGAAAAGGTGCAGGTACCCGCGTTGACTTTATCTTTACAGTCTGTTGACGTAAGCACGGAAGGATACACGGAAGTGTTAGAGCCAGTTGAGAAAAGAGCCATGTCCGCAATGGGGCATTCCGCACCAATGTCGGTGCAAGCCAGGCTCTTACACCAAACAAGCGCATCTACGCTTTTGCTTTGAACACACCCGCTATTGTCTTGAAAATTTGCTAAAAATAAGTGGCCGTTCTGTCTCATGGTATCAAGGCGGAGTCCCGGGTTCTGACGCCAATGGTCTTATTTGCGGTCCCAGCAATTCTATAATTGATTGGTTTTTGTTAACTTGAAAACGTTCTACATCAATTCTTCGTGGAGTTTCGCACAAACAGGTTCTCTGGGGTAATTTATGTCTGTTAAATTGCGATGCACATTGTATTCCTGCGTTTATTTTGCGTTATGAATGGCACCAGTACTGCAGTGCTTGTATCTTTGCAGGAACAAAATTTCGCGCTGGAGATATACTATTTCAATGCAGGTCAATAGGGAAGCACAAAAAAAGTTCACCATCGAAGCAATAGTTCATCGATGGAAAACAAAGCGCAGCTGCGGCACGAAGTTCACTAGAAGTTTTAGATGAACAGGTGGGCTTAAACGATGACGAATTGGGCACCAGGACAGAGCAGACTCGGATCTCAGCACGCAGTCATTGCGGCAAAACAGCGCTACTTCTGTTGTAGATTGAATAACGACGAGGACAACTAACAACTAAATCAATTAAAGAAAACTGACATGTTATTATATACATTTTTTCATGGCTGCAGATACGCGCATGTGGCGCTGGTATGCAACAACACGTTGCGCTGTTTTTTCGCAATGGATGGCATTTACCAAATCTTCCAACTGTCCCTACTAAATAGGCTGGGAGTCTCTTCTCCTTCTCACACACTGTCCCTACTAAACGGGGGGGGGGGGAATTTTACTGCCGGCCTGCACGTGCCCCCCCCTGCGGGCGGACTGGGCTGTGTCGGTCGGTTTCGGCTGTCCTGCTTTGGTCCGTCGCAATGGCAGGAGTCAGTGGTGTGCCAGGCCCACTGTATTGGGTATTCAACGCCCATGGGAGCTTGAGCAACTCCCAGGCACTCTGAGGGCAAGTGCCTTCCAAGAACACCGATGCGTGATGCGGACGCAGGCCCGGACAGCCTGGGTGGCTACCGAGGTTGGTGCTTGGAATGGTAATTCGATCAAAATTTGCGGTCGAAAATTTCTGTGGATCAACTATGACTCTCTTTGGCCGGGGGCGGTAACGCGCTCCTGTAATCCAGTGTGGTGGAGGCCGGGGGGTCAATGTTGCGATGTGCAACTGCACCAAGCGGTACAGTTTGTGTTATAGTGGCGCACGGTTGCTAAGGCTATGTGAGCGCTACTATGAGGCCGGGGGAGTGGCGAGCCCCTGTAACCACAGCTAGGAAGGGGCCTATAAACACGAACCGATCTTCTCGCCGAGGGAGGTGACGAGCCCTTGTAACCCAAGTCAAAGGGGTACATGCGGTACAGTTCGTTTTATCGTGCCATGCTGAAGCATGGGTACACACAATGAGGCCGGGGGTGTAGCGAACCTCTGTAACCGGAGCATGGAAGGAGCCTTTAATGCGAACTGGTCTGCTGACCGAGGGAACTTGATGAGCCCTTGTAACCTTCAGTCTTGGGGGCGAGAGTGCAGAGCCACTGGGAGTTCCTCAGAGGATCCCTTGTATCCCGAAAGATGGTATTTGTGGAGCAACTATGACTCTCTTGGCTAGGGGAAGTAGCGAGCCCCTGTAATCCAGTGTGAGAGGAGGCCAAAGGCTGGGGATGGTAACGCGCCCCTGTAATCCAGCGTGAGAGGAAGCCAGCGGGTCAATGTTGCGACGTAATCACTACGCTCACGCGGTACAGTTCGCACGTAGTGTTGGCGTACCATTGCTGAAGCAATAGGTAGACTACTACCGAGCCGGGGGTGTGCACACCCCTGTAACCATAGCTTGGGGCTCGTTCTGTTGAACGTGCGAACTGGTCTGCAGGCCGGAGTTGTGACAAACCCTTGTAACCTAATGTCATAGGGGCCAGAGCGTGGAAGAACGGCAATTCCACGGGACCTCCTCGAGGAATCGGGGAGGCCGCACAATCCCTGCCCAGGGAGCGTGCAAAACGGCCGCCACTGCGGATGTTCCTGGTACAACTGGAATCAGGTCCTACGCGGAGGTTTGGCGGTCGGGTGTCAGCCCGGCACTTGGCAATGCGATTGAAGCAGGAAAGCGGGTCGAGATCGACCAACTATGACTTTCTTTGGCCGGGGGTAGTAACGCACCCCTGTAATCCAGCGTGGGAGGAGGCCGGCGAGTCAAGTTGCGAAAGTAGCAAGTGCCGCAAGCGTACAGTCGTTTGTATTGGGAATACCGATTAAATTCGGGCAACCATTACGGGCCGGGGGACTGGCGACCCTTGTAACCGCAATCTTTGGCGGCGCCAGCGACCTGATCGCAGAAAGCTGGGGGGAGTGACAGACCCCTGTAACCGAACGTCACCGGGGGCTAGATGTTGTACAGTCCGTATGAGGCCGGGGGGGGGGGGGGGTCGCGCCCCCCTGTAACTTTGCTGTGAGGGGCCTATAGACTGATCTTCTCTAGCTGAGGTCACGGCGACCTCGTCACCCGAAAATGCCGATGGGGCGCAGTGTCACGAGCTACTCGGTGTCCCGCACGGGGAAAACGAGGAAAGGTGAGGTGAGTACACCGACCGGGGAAACTCTCCTGGCTTAGTGACGGCTAGTAGGCCCGGACCGATCTCCTCTGCCGAGCCATTAACACCGCGGCAACGCCAAAAGACTCTTGTTCCATTGAGCGAAAGAGTAGTCACAGAGGAGGACATAAGTACATGGCTCTCATAACTGCTCCCGTGGGAGCCTGGCGAACGTGGATTTCAGTTAATGTTCGCATACAAACTTCCGGTGTCCGGAGACTGTGAAAAGCAAGTGTTGCAAGTACCCGTGTATAGTGGAAAGCTTCACTGGTGATTCGTGAGTACCTGGTGCGAGACAGTTGATCGAGGATGTTAGTACGCATCGGCCGCAGAGCTGGGGGTCGGGGGGGGCCCGACCGTCGCCACTAAATAGGGTACTTCCTGTCTCCGACAGTTGGGGCCCAGTTATCGGATCCTATGGGTGAGCGGTAACCCATGGCAGGGACCGCATATTTTGCAATTGGCACTGTCTGATGCCCTCGCTGAGCAATCAGTCTTGGAAGAGTGTCAGACAAAAGGATTGGAGCAAAATTGCTCCCCCCATTCCCACCCTTCTTCCCATAACCCTTCCCGTGTCCAAGTTCCCGTTCCCAGCAACCCACCCTATCCAGCTTTTTCCTAGGGGGGACAAGGGGGGTCCCCCCGGGCTCGTCCCCCTGGCGGTGGGTCGCAAGAAAGCTTTTCCCGTTAATTTCTCTCCACCTCCGGGTGGACAAAATTCTCTTTGCCGGTTGGCCCTTTTTTAGTATTGTTGCAATTGGGTATAACCGGTTATACTACGGTGGTGCCGGGGAGCTATTGACGGCTCCATTTACTCGATGTCCCTACTAAACGTAAAATAAACCGCAAAAAGCTACTCGTTGTCATGACGCCATGCGAACCAAGTGAACCTGTTGTTCACGTGCAGAAACCACCAACGAAAGTATGCCATCGAAGTGAATAGGATAAAGAACCTTCTTGATCAAAACATGGCCTGCTCGGAACCTATTTCCCGAAAGCAAACAGCGCTAAGTGGCCGAGCAAGGGGGTTT
This sequence comes from Haemaphysalis longicornis, assembly GCF_048455015.1. Taxonomy (NCBI): domain Eukaryota; kingdom Metazoa; phylum Arthropoda; class Arachnida; order Ixodida; family Ixodidae; genus Haemaphysalis; species Haemaphysalis longicornis. The sequence continues at coordinate 218,309,356 of NW_027526361.1, forward strand.
TCATGTGACGCACCGGATGTAATGCAACCTCGATATGCCGGACAAAAAGAAAAAAAAAGTAATAGGCAGCAACAACAGTATCATGAACCGAAACGTCCATGATGCAGTAAGTAGGAGCATCATCTGTACACTTATTTGGACATAAAAATAAGGAACAAGAATAAAATAAACACCCGCCTGCACCACCACTAGATTAAACTGGAAATAAAAAATTAACAATCGACCATGTGAAATAAATTTTAGTGGCCTCTGTAAAAGTAGTGTACAGGGGAAAAATCAAGACAATAATATCTTCAACAGCGTCCATTTTAGTTACGGGGGTAATGAGTTAGTGTACTGAAGTGAACCACAGTGCACGAATTACACACAAAAATGGCAAACTCATTGTACGAACAACACGGTTCCCAACTTCGTAAGTCCTTTTTGCCTAGTGACAGTGGTCTTTAATTCTGTTAATCGCACTTCTTGCGCCACAAGAAAACATTGGTTATATAACATCATCAATTGAGGATTATTTTGTCTATTTCAATTACCATGCCTGCAAAAATTAACTTATTTGTTTTTGAGTGATTAATCGGGTTGTTTTCGTGCTACTTGATAGTTATGGTAGAATGTGCTCGGGAATTCGCATACAGTATAGTGACCAAACGTATTCAATTGAGCGTCACAGCTACAACTAGTATCGTCATTTTCTCGGAATCTTTAGAAATATAATTGCAAGCCAGCATGTCCTGGTCCTGCTTGAGAAGAAACAAATTTTTTTCACAACCTTCAGAATCTTTTTTGTTTATTCTGTGCAATTGAATGCGGAACTTTTTTTCTATGTTCTTGACGTTCTTCGTTCTACTTTTGGTCATAATGAACCTATCTTTTCTGGTATATTAGTTTATTACTGTACCAAGATATCTACGGGTGATTTCCCGCCTTTTGCTAGCAATTGAGGGAGCCCGCTAACAGCAATGGCATGTCTTGAAGTTGCGTCCCGGGACACACGAGTAAGCATTTCTCATTTCTAATGAACTTACATGATCATCCCACCTAAATCACACTACCAGCGCCGCAATTCGCGCACTGGGCTTCCTACAACATAACAAAAAAAACTGGCTCCACCCACCGTCAAATTACTGCCGACTAAAGCCTTGCTCGTCTTGAGCTGGAATTCGCGTGTGCAGTCTGGGACTTACCGCAAGCTAATTTATGGTCGCCCTCGAGTACATTTAGAACCTCGCGGCCAGACGCATCTTACCGAATATTCATACCCCAGAAGCGTAACCCATCCGAAATCTAAAGCATAAAACACGCCTTATAGTCTTAAAACACGACGTATGGTAACAAGACTATGCCTCTTCCACAAATTCTGCAACATGTTATCACGTGAAAGCATCTCCATAAAAAAATGAAGGACGCTGACACTAATGCGTAATACATCAAGGTAGCCAAGCTGTACGCAACTGTATCGTTTTTCTTCTGTTTCGCATCACGGCGTTCTCTAAGCCTCGCCGCTGTAGAATGGACCATAGGTGGATGTTGGTATTCCCCTTTCGCACACGGTTCTGCGCCGCACGTGGCCTCGTTGCCTTCATCCACCATGTCCCACTCACTGGTCTCGCCCACGTCTTTTTTCCTTCCGGTCCTTTCTCTCAGCTGCCTCCTATCTCTCCCTGTTACCAGGCCGGTGCTCCATGCAAATCACCTGCGGAAGGAGGTGTGGTTTGAGAGCTAGCCCAAGGTCACCCCGCGAAGACTGCCCGTGGTAGCGTGGTGTAGCTTGCGCAACAAAACTGCTCAGCACACATCCAGTCGCATCAACAACTCAAAAGCAGTTTACCAAGTTTACCCACGTCCCTCACGCACCTAAACTCCTTAACGCCTATCATCATTCATTGCCTGTTGTGAGAGCCATCTACTGGAACGGCCTTCCAGAAAGCGTCGTAGTTCACACAAATCCAGCTGAGTTCAAAGCTTCCGTAGAAAAACTTCTGTACTGAGTGTTTCTTATGTTATCTGTGCAATTATATGTAGTAGTTTTATGTGCTTTATTGATCCGCAGTGTATGCCCTTTCTTACCATAGTGTGCTTGAAGCCTTTTGTATAGGCGATTGCTTGTTTTTTTATTGTTTTTTGTTCAGTTGATTTGAATTTTGTGCTTCACCACGCCTCATGTAAGACCTCATCCATGGGGGTCTTTGGGGTATTTTTAAATGCATAAATAAATTGCTCTACAACCACTCTCAAGGAGCTATATCCGCTCCTGCTCAGAGAGGAAAATGCAGCATAATCGATAAGTCAGAAAAGGCTAATAAGTGGTGTCGAGGATGCGAGGAAATATAATAAACAGAGGTGTTGAAAGTACAGGTATTGCATCAATACTAGAGGGCTATAAACAGCAATAACGTATGGGGCAGTAAATTATGATATGTAATCCATTACTACTCTTCGTATCCAACTTAAATTCGTCGGAGAAGATTCGCGAAATGCTGCTGAAATAGCACCCGTGTGGGTTAAAACAGGATGCATTATAACCACGAAAAAAATCACGAGATCAGACTACTGCTGGAAGTTCTTCGGAGATCACTACGACACCTCGAAAAGCAAGTTGACACGGACAAGGCTACGCTTGGACGCGTAATTCTTGTACCAGCTAAAAAAAAGAGATCACGCGCGAAAGTTTGCCACAAGTTGTGTGACTAAAAAATAATAAAACTAAGTCACAGAGCAAGTCACAACTGAGAAATGTTGGATTTCGGAAGACATAGATAAGAGATAGTTTGGCTGAAAACTGCAGAGAACACATATCTGTTGAAAACTATCCATATCAGTTGATGATGATATCTGGATTTTAATGGCGCAAGGCCAGCTAAGGGCAAAGAGCGCCAAACAAAAGTGATTTCATGACAGCGATGTGAAAGTAAAAGTAGAGGATTTCAATAAACATACACAAAACAAAACAAGCTAATGAAGATGACTGGTGTAAAGGGCAAGGTTGTCATGATGCATGATAAGAGATGAGATGTAAAAAATTGACGTCGGTGAGAAACTTAAAAACAAGCTTGGTGGAAAACATGGGCTCGTCTCCTAGAAAGTACCGTAAAAACCCGCGTATAATACGGACCCGCATATAATACGAGGTGTAATTCGGGGACATCAAAATCAGAAAAAAAGTTTTCATCCGCATATAATGCGAGGTAAAGAGCACAGAAAACATTTATTTGCACTGCAGTTTCCGTTCAGTCATTGTCAGTTTTCGGTGGTACTATCTCCCGACGTCCGTTCAGTCATAGTCAGGTTCGCTGCCGCTGTCTCCTGAAGTCGCCTTGTCGGAAATGTCTTCCCCCAGAAAGTGGTCCTCAGTGCCATCAAGGGCGTTCGAGATGCCGCATTTCTTAAAAGAGCGACTGACGAGCTCCTCTGGGATGCTGGCCCACGCATCCGCGATCCAGCCACAAAGCACCGCTGGAGAAACCCGCGTCAGCCATTCGGTAGCTGTCACTTACGGGTCTCCTCACCTCATCCACTCTTGGTAGCAGGACTTGATGCAGTCTTTGAAAGTCTTGTTGATGCAAACGTCTGGCGGTTGCAGCTGGGATGTCATTCCTCCTGGAATGACAATGAGTTCGGTGCGGCGTTCGCACTACAACTTCTTCACGGAATCGGCCAGGTGGCAGCGTTAGGCGTCCAACACGAGCACTGACGGGAATCCCCAACAGTGCTCCAGGCCGCCGACACCGCACAGACTTTATCCAGTCATGCACCAGTTCCTTTCTCCACCCACGAATGCTGCCTTCGGTGACGCCGAACTGCCGTCCTGCGGCGCAATTCCTGATGGTCTCGGCGCATAAAATAACTTTTCTTTTAATTGCAGCCGAATACTGTTTTGGTGCACCCAACATCGCGATAGACTTGCGGTGAACGTGCCGAGATCCTTCGCGTGGTCAAAACAATCAAAATGGCGCCGGCTGAGAGAAGCAGCAGCCAGCTAACGCCACCGCAAGATGGCGCACCCTCCGCTGAAACCGAAAGTGCAAATTTTAGGCTGAAAGCTTTGGGATCCACATATAATACGAGGCCCAAATTTTAGATAGTAAAATTTGGGAAAAAACCTCGTATTATACGCGGGTTTTTACGGTACAATGGGTGAAACGGAACGTGTTGTCTGTATAGTTGTGGGAAGTGTTTGCGTCGTGTTGTGTCAAGTGCCTCGCATTGGATGAGTACGTGGATTACGGATAGGCCCTCTCCACACCTGCTGCAGATGGGTCTTGGAGACCCAGTGAGCAAGTGCGAGTGTGTTGCATGTGTGTGGCCTATCCGTAACCTTGCTAGGGTCACTTCGGTGTGTCTGTTGTGTGAGTCAGTTGTGTATCGTCCCAAGTGTGGCTTTATTACATGTAGCTTGTTGTCTGACTGTTCACTCCAGTGTGTTTGCCATGTTTTACGTAGGTGTTGTCTGATGACTGGCTTCATGTCAGTGTACGGTACTGTTGCTATGTCTAGAGTGTTTCTCAGTGCAGCAGCAGCGGCCATTTCATCAGCAAACTCATTGCCCGCGATGCCAGCGTGGCCTGGAACCCAGCAGATGGTAACATTCAGACCTGACGCATACGTTGACATCAAAGATTTAAAAACCAGATTGACAATGTAATTTTTGGAAGACCTTTGGGATGATAACATGCGCACGACGCTTAGTGAATCCGTAAAAATGATGGAGTTTGCGATATTATGTTCATTGATGTGATTTAAAACAAGGAGTATACCATATGCCTCCGCTGTAAAAATGCTAGAATTCACATTCATGGTTTTACAAGCAGTGAAATTGGGTCCGTGTGCAGCACAAGACACCGCAATGATGATGGTTGGATGTTTATGGCGCAAGGCCAACTGGGGCAAAGAGCGCCAAAACAATAGTCGTATATGAGGGGTGAAACCTTAAACACTAAGAAAAGTCAGCAAAAACAAAAGTAAAATCACAAAACGACAATGAGCATGGCTGGTGTATAGGGCTAGGGAGTGATCACGCGTGGTATGAAATGAGGTCTAAAAATTGAACTTCTTCTAAATATTTAAAAACGCACTTGATAGAAAACATGGGATTGTCAGAGAGGAAAAACGCTGGGTGTAGTGGGACGTGTAGTCTGTATAGCTGTGGGAAGTGTTTGCGTCGTGTTGTGTGAAGTGCGTTGCATTGAATGAGTATGTGAACTACAGATAGGGCCTCTCCACAGCTGCCACACTGGGGTCTTGAAGACCCTGTGAGGAGATACGAGTGTGTGACATGTGTGTGCCCTATCCGTAGCCTAGCAAGGGCAACTTCTGTGTATCTGTTGCGTGTGTCAGGGGTATATGGTCCCAAGCGTGGTTTAATAACGTGTAACTTGTTATCTGTTTGTTCACTCCAGTGTGTTTGCCATGTGTTGCGAAGTTGGTGTCTGATGTGTGGCTTCATGTCTGTGTATGGCATTGTTGCTATGTCCATTGTATTCAAGAGTGTAGCTGCAGTGGCCATTCGATCTGCGGTTTCGTTCCCGGCAATTCCAGAGTGCCCTGGAACCCAACAGAAAGTTATTTGAAGGTTTGATGCATATGCAGACATGATAGCCTTAAAAACATGATTGATGACAAAGTTTTTAGAATGCTTTCCTGATGCAAGTGCTTGTACAACGCTAAGAGAGTCCGTGTACACGATGGATTTTATGATTTGATGTTGGACTATGTGATTTATTACCATTAAAATACCGTAGGCTTCCGCTGTGAATATACTGCTACAAAGGTTCATTGTTTTACTGGCGTTAAAGTTTGGCCCATGCGCAGCACAAGCCACAGCAGTTGCAGTCTTGAACGCATCGCTGTAAAACTCTTCACAGCGGTACTTATGCTGCACAAACAAGAAATGCTGCAGAATCGCAATCCTTGGTGACATGTTCTTGCTAAACTGCATAAAAGAAAGGTCACATGACACAGGGCGGAGATGCCATGGTGGAATTGAATCAATGATGGGCGTCTTGTGAATGCCTGAAAACGAGACTTCTAGCTCAGAGGCTTCTTCTCGCACTCTTAGATGAAACGGCATGGAGATTGATGGACGATTCAAAAAGAGTTGCTGTGAGGATGCATCATTAATGGTCGGAGTAAAAGGATGATTTGTCATAGACATGATTTTTGAGGCATATAAAACGTCCATGTACACCCTCTGGTGATCTAGGGACCATTTATTGCACTATACATAGAGACTTTGGACAGGGCTAGTGCGAAAAGCACCGCATGCGAGGCGTAGCCCTAAATGCTGCACCGGGTCCACCATTTTTAGTGCCATTTTTGTTGCGCACCCATATACAACACTGCCGTAGTCCAAGCGGGATCCCACTAGGGCGCTATAAACCCGAAGAAGGAGTTGCCTGTCTGCACCATATGACTGGTGGGAGAGAACTTTGAGAATATTCATAGTTTTTAGGCATTTTTGCTTAAGATGTTTCAAGTGTTGGACAAATGTTAGCTTGTTATCGAATATTATGCCTAAAAACTTGTGCTCCTTTTTGACAGGAATTGAAACGCCATTCAGAGTAATATCTGGGTCCGGATGGATCCCGCGCTTTTTGGAGAACACAACACAAGAACTTTTTCCTGGATTGAGTTTAAAACCATTCATGTCTGCCCAGCTGGCAAGTTTTTTAACACCAAGCTGGACCTGACGTTCACAGATTGACATATTACAAGATTTAAAAGATATCTGTACGTCGTTTACATACATAGAGTAAGAAATGGTAGGTGCCAATGCCTTCCCAAGAGAGTTCATTTTAATTATAAAAAGAGTACAGCTTAGAACTCCACCTTGCGGCACGTCGTTTTCTTGCACATGAATCGTTGACAGTGCGCTACCAACTCTCACGCGAAACGTTCTGTGGGACAGATAACTAGCCAGAGTGTTGAGCATATGGCCCGAAACACCGAAAGACTTCAGGTCACTGAGGATCCCGTAGCGCCAAGCGGTGTCGTAGGCCTTCTCGAGGTCGAAAAACACAGTTACGACATACTGTTTATGCACGAAGGCATCCTTAATATACGATTCAAGAGCTACGAGTTGATCATTCGTGGATCGCCCCGCCCTGAAGCCTGCCTGGCAGCCCTCGAGAAGACCGTTGTAATCAAGGAAGTACACGACCCTGCGTGTATCCATATCAGGGAAACTTGCGGCCGGAGCAACACAACCACGCAAGGACAAGTTAATAAATTGCTCGTCCGGTTGCATCTCCCTGTTTAACATGTGGCTAATAGTAGATGTGGCTATTCAAAATGATGAAAATGCTGCAAAGTGAATTGTGCAAAGAAAGTTTGGAGACGTTTCTGAAAATAAGGTAGCAATCTCTCCCAATTTTTCCCAAGCCTCCTGTAGCTTAGTTGCCCGTCTTTATGAATATGGTTTTTGTAAACGTGGACTCAAATTAGCAACGAGTCTTAGCAAAGGCAGGGTAAGTATAAAATAGCAAAGATCAATCTAGCTCCCTGTGATGCACAGAACACTCTATTTTGTAAATGTTCTAACTCAAGAATTTTGTGACTCTGTATATTTAATTTTTTTTACAGATGCGGAGTGCGAGTGCCTGTTCCCGGTTGCTTGCTTACGTTCCCCGACAATGACAGCTTCCCCGATTGTTGCGGGAAAACACTATGCTGACAATAAATACCGAACTCTCCGCTTGGTTCCTCCAGGTCTTTTTCGCTGCGTAAACAAAATTATTAATAAGAGAATGGTAACATTCTCGTTTGCGTTGAAATATTTTAGTGGCTATGAATTACCGCTGTGCGGAAAATTCGTCTATCTGTATAGCCTCGAAATCTCAAGCTTCACCCATGCTGGAACAAAATCTACACCTACCGCACTGATTTCATAAATAAAATTTCCATTCCTCCTACCAGCGTATGATAAAAATGCTCTCCAAAATGTGGCCGCATAGTGTTGAAAATGGCAAATGGTAAAGATGTTCGGTAAAACAGCGTTGATACAACTCGCTAATACCAATCCAAAGAAGGTTTATATTGCCCTAAAAATACCAAATTTTCTGAAGTCAACATTTCAAATATCTTGTGGTGTGGATCATAGATGACCTTACTGGAAGCATACACTTAGGGCAGTAACTAAAGGTATAATTCGGAAGCTGTTCCGCGTCAGGAGAATGTTGAAAATTATAGCTACTTCCAACTCCTTTAACGTATATGACGCCCTCATTATACCGACCATGAATAACGTGCATGCTATCTGGGACTGTTTCACAAAAACCAATACTAAGAAATCACGAAGATTGCAAAAGCGCCATTTGTTTATATATCCCATAATTAGGCGCACTTAAATTAGTGGCTTCAGTTACAGCATTATTCAACCTACCATCGTAAATACAAAGGAACTGATTACCTAAAAGAGGTTTAGATACAAAGAAACCGTTTTCCTATGTAAACTAATAAAGGAACATAATAAGGTGGACTTACTCAACTCCAATGTTTGGTCATGACAGTATATTTAACGAGGGAACGCTGTCAAAAACGGCCTATAATACGCACCAGAACTGCTTTAACTATTAAAATTTTACGTGAAATATAAACAAATGGCAGAAAGTAACCTAATTTTACAGCCGTTATTACAGTTATTTTTGCCTGCCACTGACGCTGGTACGTTTCCAGCACGCCGGCGTGAGCGCATTGGGCGTTGTTATCGGAGAAAGCGCAAAATGTGGAACGCAAGTGGCGAGGTATGACTAGTAACCACTTGCGGCCTCCATGGACGTAACTGCGGTGGTAAATCAGTTCAACCCAGATTGAAAAGTGGAAGGCCTGTTCGCGAACTGCCCTGGCCACGGGAGCAGGAGCTGAGTCGAAAACATATGCCAGGATGGAAGATTGCGCCGCTCGTTGGACAAAGGCAAAGCGTTTACTGCTGGGCTTGTCGACGCAGAGATGGAACTCAGCGGTACTTCACATCGGACCTCAACAGCGTACCACCCGCAGACAAACGGGCTGACTGAATGCCTCAACAAGACAATAGCAGATATGCTGAGCACGTGCACCGATGCCGAGCACAGGACGTGGTACGCCGTATTGCCATATGTCACATTCGCTTATAATACGGCTCAACAATACGGCCCGGATGACGCCGAATTGTTCCTTCTTTATGGCCGTTCCGTGACCACTATGTTGGACGCAATGCTGCCTATCGACACCAGCAACAAGAACATGCAGTATATGAGTTTAGGCAACGAGCGGTAGAGGCGCGTCAACTGGCGCGCTTACAAACAAGGCAGCGCTTACAATCAGTGCGCAACGTTCGGCTGACTGCGATAGAGAGTTAGCCCTACGCGGACGACCGCAACGGGGAAAAACGGCGGCCAGAATCACAGTCACAAAATTGGCTTTCATCGATCTACGCGCAGTGAATCTGCCCAGCAAAATGTCAGAGTGAAGCCAGACCGCAAAATATAGACAAGTTGCACCAGGTCTTACCATTAATCACGCCATCGCCTTCTGTATTCTGCAATGTCAAACCCGTCGCCGTTTCCCAATGTAAGAGATGGGACGCCTGCAGTGCTCAGATGTCGCAAGGTGGGGCCCTGATCGTCACCGGGATCACGCGACTGTAACTTTATTCGAGGGCGGCTTGTGCCTGGTTGCCAAGAAAACCGATGTTTGTGATTGGCAATATTCGCCGCGAGCTCGACATGTAGGTGGCGACAGCGTCGCGCTGCTAGTGTGGATGCTCCGCTGAGCGGCCCGTAAGAATGCACACTGTGGGCGCGCTTCGTGCCTTTTTCTCGCCGTATGTGCGCACGAAAGGTGCAAACAAGAGTGGTACGCGGTAGTGCGGTTCCTCAACGTTCAATGTATAGCATCGAAGCGGCAGTCAGTTTTCCTTACTACGCCAAAAAAAGCGACGACTCATCGGGAATCTCAGAATGGCCGTAATTGTGACAATGAACTTGTATGCTGTGGCTTGTAGCAAGCTCGATCTTTCCAGACTATGGCTTTGAGCCTTCAATAAAAGCATAAATAGAAACAGATCAGGAAGCCTCGATCTCTGAAATTCAGTTTACAACGGCAATCTCAATCGCTTTCACTGGTACCATCACGCATTCTTGCATTTGTGGGATGCCGTGAAATGGTAACACTACTTAACTGCCCCGAAATTCTGTTTAAGAGCTTGCGATATTTTTTGTGTGTTCAAAAGGCAGCACAAAATTACTCAATTTTGATCAGCGCAGAGATATAAATGTAACCGCTCTAACGGGTCTTTTAAATGAAATTTTATTGACTCTGAAGGAAGGTTTGATGAATAACGGTTTCGGATAACTTATTTACGGCTTTCGTCGCAAGTGAACTTGCGAATTGAATTCTCAACGCACGCAGTACAACCAACATCTCATGTTTAGCTAGGTTTTCGCAAAGTGACAAGCAGGTTTACAGTGTGTAAACCAAGCTTCTGGGACCTCACAGTGAGCACAAATTTTCTGTTACGGCTGCCCTGCTGACCATTTGTGTTAGATGTGTTTGCATTCTTGCGTATAAGGTCGCTTACGAACCCTAAAGATGGCAATATATGAAGCGCTGTTGCAGATGTAGTAAAACATTTCCTATTTATTTCTTGTTTCGAATCAGCGCAACGGGTTCCCGGTAACTACTTTGTTTTGTAAACTAAATATCGCCTTTGTCTTGGCAATGAATTCTTGAGGATTGGTTAAAAAATGAAATTCTGTGCATTCGTTTTTTTTTCGGGGAGGGGGTCCTGCCAATGTTGCAAGAGCAGCGAGAAGAGAACGATGTAACGCGAAAAGCCAAACTATGGTTATCAGTATTACAATCGAAACTACACTAGGCGTCGTGTTCTGAAGCGGTGAAAACGCAGTACTTTAACACGTATTTTCAAAACTGATTATCCCCCTTTGGTCCGAGATTGTCCAGGAATTGTGGCTTGCCTTTTTCAAAATTGTATTGAAAGCAAGCATTGCGGGAAAAAATTAAAAAAAAAAAAACAGGGAGTCATGGCACACACCCTCACACATGTGGGCAACAGCATGCATTATATTACGCGTTTTCTCCTCTTTCTTTAAACTTAGGTCCACCTTAAGAGGTTAAGACGTGACCATATAAGGCATTGGTTATGCTGAGTGAGACACGTTTCTGGACAAGCTGATTCATGTTGGATTTAAAAATGATATATATGAAAATGACACACGAAATGCCACATGACAGGCGCAAACTCACAACTGCTTAATTTTACCGGAAAATCCCCCCTAAACACTCTTGCGCATCCATAGAAACGTATTTTAAATAATATGTAAAATTAGCAACTCGGTACAGTTGAATAAATGCTTATTCCTCCGTAGTATAAACAACGACTGTCCAAAAATGGTATTGATTTTAGAAAAGGTACGGGAAGGACACGATCACACAGGCGCTTGCGGGTGTAAAATACGTGTCCGGTAATGTATGGGCGATAGCGCACGGGTCGTGTGCAGTGTAAATGTTTTTGTTCGTTTCTTCTTTCTATAAGGACACAACGCGATTTTACAAGGGTGTGGAATTTGCACGCGCATGCACAGGTCTTCTCGCTTCTTATCCGTTTCGCGTACTAAGCTTTTATCCTTTAAATAATCACCACGCCACCTTCAAAAAGCACCCTTAGACGTTCCCGAAACAGCAGACGACTGCACTCAACAACAAAAAAAAGTGCAATGTGTGGAAGCAATGTTTATAACACGTTTCACACTCAAGCGGTGACCACGGCGAAGATGTTTCGTGGAATTAAACCAGCGCATTAGCCCGCAACGGCCGCTGATTATTGCATTTCTAGAGGAAATGCGCAAGCAGAGGTAACTATGTCATTGCTTACTGCCAAACGAGCACACATATTGGTTGTTTTGTCGTGTGCAGCAAGCGTCTTGCGCCGCACGCAACGTGAAAAAGCAGACGACGCGAGAGCGCCATCCACACTAGGAGCGGTTCGTCCCGCCGCCGCCAGGAGCCGACTGTGTTCGCGCTCGGGCGAATAGCGATGCTTTGGCCAGCAATAAAAAATTGGCGGCATGGTGGAGCAAGTTTACGCCTACGTTACCGCTTTTTACCATGCGTCACCCGCAGATTAACCGTACGCGTGACTAAAACACTCTGAAGGCTCGACATTGAGGGAGAGTGGCCGGAGTAGCAGGTAAGGCCTTTCTTGGCCACTCGGAGCTGATGAGTTTGTTCATTAATAAGTACCGGATTCGATGGATCAAGCAAGGCTCGCGCCACACCGTTCATTACTTTGTGAGCGCTCTTTACTCGACTAGACACAACATGGCTAAAATAGCGGCGAAGCCACCGCAATTTATGTCGGACCCATGGAGGCCGGCCATTTCATGAAGGGAGTGGCCCCGCTCGTTCACAACGTTTCTTATTGCAGCAGGATTCAAACATTTCTCACCGCAACGGCAACGGGCCATTTTTATGGCCTGAAGTATTTTGTAAATAAATAAATAAAATAAACGGGCAGTTCTAAAGTCATTTTTAGGGCGAGAAGAAAATCGAATCGCTCGCATGATCGAATCAACGAAAATGACTACCTCGACCAAGGCCTCGCCGCTCACGTCGCCGTCGCGGCACCGCAACGGATCCACACCGTCCTATTTTGAAGTTTATGGCAAGAAGAGTCCAAATCGGCGATCGAGTTTGAGCTCCGTGTTCGATATGTGGGCCGACAATGCAACTTTGGCTCCAGAGAAGCCTCTTCCCTCGTCGATAAACTCATCGTGGGAGTTAGATCACTCCCGGGAACGCCTGCTGGCAGAAGGCCCGGCACTGACGTTTGACAAAGCCATTGAAGTTATCCGAGGTATTACGGCAATCGATGATTTACGTCAACATTATTGTGCAGCTCAAAAAGAAATGGTTCAAGCGATCGACGGGGCTCAATGAACTCGACCCGTTCGAATTCCACGTCGTCAATTTCTATCCACTACCTCCAGAACCAGCAACAGAAGGCCACAGACAACAACATGTGGCCGTTGTGACAGGATACAGCATCCACTTCTACGGTATCCAGCACTTGGAAAAACGTCTGTAGGTACGGCACACGAGGCCACTTCAGAAATTCCTGCCGCACGCCATATCCTGCATCCGCAAAACCGCAGTTTATTTCATCATGTCAAATGACACACACGTCGACCGGTACGAAACACCAAGGCCCCTCACGACGATAAGGAGGACATAGTCGTCGTCAATCAGCTCGGCCAACATGCAAATCCATGAGGCCAAGGATTATACGCTGATGTCAATGTGAATAGAACTTTGGTTTCCCTTTTAAAGCCACTAGAAAAGGACGCAGCAGACAAGAGGCTGCTCGCGGAAAAGACACAAGTTGAAGTCTCAAAACTAACAACTGATGCTGAATCTCTTCACAGAAACTTTGAAAACTTCTTGTCCTCACATAACGAAGCCAGACATAGTCGCAGTTGACGCTCGAGGTCCGGTTGTTGCAGCTGCAGATGAATTCAGAAATAACTAAAGTGACTTCTGAAGCCAAAGATTCTCGTAAGGAAGATCAGACTGAGTACCTCGAGGAGCGACCCGTCAGGATGTCAAGAAGCACTCATGTTGAGATCATTGATCGGTCATCGGTTACTAGATCAAACTCCTCGTCCAGAAGGAAAAACAGAAAGACGCTAACAAGCCCAAGGGATACACCGAGAAGGCCGACGAAGAGGGCAAGCCCAAGATCGGGGACGTCAAGGGTGACCGCGAGTCCGCCGAAATAGAGAAAAAAAAATAAATGGACGATAAAGAAAATAGGAAAATGAAGGTGACAGAGAGGCCGTCCAGAAATAGTGCAGTGTGTGTGCCGTGCAAGTGAAGTGCGCAATGGTGTAGTGCCGTGCACGCTATGTAAAAAAAGACTTGTTTTGTAGAGATTTACCCTGCTGGAGGGACTATACATTTTGAGTAGCTGAATTAGCTTCGCTATTGTGGCTTGTTGTTTAGTAACTATATCCCGCCTGTCACCTTAAGGGAGACCTTGTTTCAAGGGGGGAAGTATGTCGTATCCGGGGTTTTCGGTTTCGGTAGTTCTACCACCAGGGGCTGTCCTGGAGGTATATATGTGGCGTCATTCTTAATAAACGCTCTCGTTCGCTTCACTCTTCAATCAGTGCGCACGTTGTATGCTCCGCCCCTCGGGGCCGTCGCCGACGCAACACTACCAAAATCATGTAAAAAATACAAAATTATAATATATGCACTGTTCACACCTCCCCTAGAATAATAAAACAAAAATATCTCGAAAAATTAACGGAAGGAGGAGTAAAAACTGTGTTTACGGGCAAACCAGTCAAAAAATTTTATATAGGAGGGATTTTAAAGCAGTCACCGGTTCGAATAGTGGCCGTAAGGGATTTAAGTGAAAATAAAATAAAAAACACATACAGAATATAATAACAAAATTATCGAAATAAATTCCCTAAAAGAAACATTCTTCGACAACAAAGATAGAAATTTTCTGGATTAGCAGGCTGGAGCAAAAAACTAAAAAAAATATGTGAAAACCAACCGCACCAACTATGTAACGTCCACAAATTCTACAAAAAGCCTTTTTGGCGATGATTACAAATCTGAGTGCTATATGAGTGTACTTCGATATAATTGGTAGAGAAAAAAATTTAAAGTAAGCAATAACTCGAAAAAAATTGAAATCATAAGAACACCTGATGACATAAGCACAGGTATCTGATGCACCATCTTCACAAAAAGAAGGGACGAGTAAAATACCTGAAAAACAAACCGAAGTACCACCAAAATAATTGTATACATGGACCAAATTAGTAATGGGTCATTGGGCACATTACCAGATTAGTCATTATTTATAAATAATCGATATATATATAGTCAAAGGGTAGTTTAAAAAATGCCAAATGCAAAAAACTGCTATGCGTAAATGAGGAAAGGCCGAAATATGTGCTTTTAAATCGTACTGACAAAGAAAGCTAAAATTGAAGCAAGAAAGCACTAAAAAGTGCGAAGTGACAAATTGTGCAACGCCCTGTATGTTCTACAAAATGATTAATATTTGAAGGGAACATCATGTATTTGTTACAAACAACACAGATGGAGCTAACTGGGCGAAAGGACATTTATATTCTCCCTGAACACACATATAGGCGGACAATGCCCCACAGGGTTAGGTACGGCGGTTCCTCTTCACAAATCAGGTGACGTTCAATACACCCACAACTATAGGCCCATATCGTTAACAAGTATACCGTGTAAGCTCATGGAACACGTCATGTATTTCCACATAATCACTTTTTTAGAAAACAACTCCTTCCTTAGTGGTCACCAGCACGGATTCCGGAAAACGTACTCATGTGAGACCCAGCTTCTCTGCTCTACTAATGACCTATTCCTTGCCATTGACGCTTCTTCCCTTGTTGGATGTATTTTCGTCGACTTTGCTAAAGCTTTTGACACTGTATGCCATAAACTACTACTGCTAAAACTAAGCAAGCTTAATCTTGATGCTAACATATTAAAATAGATTGAATTCTTTCTAACCGACCGCTCCCAATTTGTAACTGCTAATGAATCCAACTCCCCCCTCGCACCCGTAACCTCGGGCATCCCCCAAGGATCCGTTCCTGGCCCACTACTCTTCCTAATTTACATTAACGAGTTGCCACACAACACCTCTTCTTCTATAAAGCCTATCGCCGATGATTGTGTTATTTACCGCGAAGTTAAAACCCCTTCTGTCCACCTTGCCCTTGAGTGTGACTTAGACAATGTTTTATCTTGGTGGGATACTTCGCTAATGAACCATAATGGTAATAAATGAAAGATAATGAGAGTTTCACGTAGAAAATGTAATATTTCCACTTACTGCGTACTTAATAATTCTCCCCTTACTAAAGTTAGCTCTTACAAGTACCTTCGCGTTACAATTTCTGATAACCTTTCCTGGCAGATTGGTGTCACCACAACCCTCACTGCGACTAATGCGGGTCGCCGGAAACCGTGAAGCATTTGCTGCTGCAATGCTCTGCATACATACACGCAAGATGGAGTCTTGCGCAGAAACTAGAGCGCCTCAGCCCAGGACCAATGACCTTGAAAGTACTTCTTGGTCCATGGCCATCTCCACCAGCTCAACGCAAAGTACTGGAGGTGTTGTTCGACTATCTGGACGAGATTGGCGTTAGTGCAGTGATTTAGAGTTTAGAAGGCAGACTTTGTAATTCCACTACTCACAAACTGTGTGTCATTTTCTTGTTATTTTTGTCTTCTTTTATTTCTTCTCTCTCGTCCTCTTTCTTCTGCCCTGTAATCTATGGGGCCTTTTCTTTCTTTTTCCCTCCACCTTCCCCCGCCGAGTAGCATGTCGGTGTCGCAATTCCGGCAAACATCTCGGCTTTCTTTTCTAATAAAGAGCCTTCTCTCTCTCTCTCTCTTCTCGCCGTTATGCATTCTAATGGGCACATTCGCACCTTCAGAAACATTCTTGTATAATTGACATCACATGAAGCTGTTTAGTGGCTTGCTTCCGATTGGTGGGGCATGGGAAGAGAAATTCCTTTAACACAAAATGCGGAACATCTTCCTATTGGTCCCAACCATTTTGAAATCGGCCACTACAACCAGTGGTGTATTGTGATCATAACTGACCGTGCAGAAAGCCTTACACCTTTCTGCTTAGGTAAAAAATGTGGCTTGAATTGTTCAGAATAATGCAACAGTAGCCCAGCAACATCCCTGCATTGGCAGTCGGGTTTGATTTGGGAGGTTTAACCCGCCCACGCTACACAGGCGATGCGGCGTGCCAAAATGGAGGGCTCCCGATTACTTTTGACCCCCTGGGAATCTTTACGTGTGTCTAAATGTCGAAAAGACGGCTGTTTTCGCTTATCGCCTCCATCAGAAAAGCGGACGGCGTGACCGGCGATCGAACCCACGTCTTTGGGCTTGGTAGTACAACGCCTTTGCCACTGAGCCACTGGGGCGGGCGGGAAGAGTGATTTACTAAATGGCCATGGTGCACTGTGCAGAGCTATGTTGTTTCATGGAAACCGCTTATTTATGACTCAAGTGAACGTGGTGCTCTTCTCTTGCAAGTGCGAAGAAAAAGTGCAGGCAGAGAGAAAGCGTCAGTTATTTTTCTTTGAAAAACACGTGAAGTGTACAAATGGAACTGAATCTCACGACAATAAAAGCGTGCAAGCAAAGGAGGGTGCGAAAGGGCTACCGTGCGAGCCAGCATAACAGCATGCAAAGAACCTACCAAGCCAGCAAACAGAGTTACGGGCTTATACATTGTGTACGAAGCCTTTATTTATTTTTACTAAATCTCCACGTATGCATGCGCGAAATATCGATGTGAACAAGTTTCATTGGCGATATCGATGTTAGGAAGATAAATGTGGCTTTGGAGGCTGTTATGGTGTGCCGTTCATGTGCTCGCCGAAAGCTGGGACGCCAATACTTACTTGATAAGCAGGCCACCACATGGAGGTACGTACGCCACCCTAGTGCTCTGGTAAGGCTTCTCCTTCACCGCAAGTGTACAAACAGCGAAGCAATCTGAAAAACTGATCAATCAAAAGCAAGAAATTATGATACTGTCAAAAAAATCGTCAGCTGCAGGAAGTATTCTGGCTTCTTTTCGATATATATTAGCCATGCGTTGCGAGGTAGTAGAAAAGAAACGAAGCGATCTTGATTCGTTCTCATGCATCCAATCGTTTTCCTGAAATTTGTTGCTCCCGCATCTGAATGATAAACGACAATATACTTGGAGAAACAATTGTAGGCGTTCATCTTGGTCGCTGTGGCATCTCTTTTCCGTGGCTCGGCAGTCGCTCCTCTTGATGGATGCGAATACCGCAAGGTCTATCACAGCAGCGTGTTGGGGTGGTCCGTGGTGGCTTGCTGGGTGTTGTCCAGTTTACCGTGGTCCTTGCAGGCTGTGTTTCTTCTTACGCTATCACTCTGCTTCTAACACCGTGTTTTAAGGACGGCCGCAGGTGTACCCATTAGCAAGAGACAGGCCCCGGAACTCTGCGTCACCAGTTTATTCCAAGAACGAACTGTTCTAGAATCTCTTGCGCTGCCATTTTACGCACATTGCCCGCGATGTTGCTGCGGATGCCACTCGACATTGGAGGTTGACCATACAACCCACACCACATTATTCCCAGATCTGCCAGCAAGAAAGACTTGAGATAAAAAAGGCATTTAATGCTTCGATTGTTTTACAGGCGCCACGCGGCAAGGCTCGGTACTTCTCCGGTCCTTACCAATATCGCTTTTATGAGTCTACCAGAGCAGCTAGAGCAGACAGCGAATCTTGACCACGCAATGTATGCAATCGGCATCCCCCTTTCGACTGACATGAGAATCTGTCGGAGGGCTGCAGGACACACTGAAGCTCGCATCCTAAGAATTCAATCATTAGTACCAGGCTTGTGGCTTACATTGTTCACCGCAGAAATCAGAACTCGCCCTACTCCAGCAACACCCCCCCGACATCACTTAGAGCCCATCAAAATATATCTTGAAGGCCATTCGATAAAAACAGCCAGTCACTCAAGAAATTAGTCCTAACCACCCACGTCCATACCCGAAACGGCTTTGCCTTGTCAAGGCTACGCAATGTGTCTGATCATGTCGTGCATATGATTAGGCGGGTCACTAACCAGCACCGAGGAGGGACATAAAATGACACAATAAAACTAGTTCAACCTTTTACCATATCTCGTTTAACCTATGGCGCCCCATACATGGCCCTAACCAAATATGATATTGATAGACGTAACACTATCATTCATAAAGTATTTAAACAAGCCCGCGTGCTTCTCATGAGTACATCAAAAACTAAGCTTCTTTATATGTGTCTTCAAAACACCATTGAGGAACTAATTGAAGGTCATCTCTGAAGCCAGCGCCTCCGTCTCACACACACTCAGGCACGCCGCTTTGTTCTGCAATGCAACAGACCCACTGGCCCCTTTTTCAGACGAGTGGAGTAAACATATTTTGTTACGAACCCTACCAAGGAATGTGAACACCGACCTTCATCCTGAGCGCTGGACCGCCCGCCGTCAAGCCCACATTTATATGGCAATCGCTCTGGTGTGTCGAACACAGATCCGGTGAGCTACGCTGACAACAAAACCATGGTGGCAGTGACAACATCTAAAAACCAAATAATTGCATGCGCATCTATCCGGACAACCTTCCCTTTGAGACGCCGAAGAACTCCTCATTGCCTTAGCCTTCATCCAGTGCTGCAGTAGAGTCGTCATCAGTGACTCTCAAGCAGCCTTCTGCAGTTTCTTTTCAGGGAGAGTGGCACGAATAACTCTGCGGGTACATCAATAGTACCGCCCATTTCACCGAGCGGTGGTCGTTTCAACACCTACCCGTGCCTCTGTAACGGGCAAACCCTTCGCCCACCACGAAGCTCGCGAACTGTCCCACTGAGCCCCGAGGTCACCGCAGCCCCGACGCCATTCCTCAGCTCATTATTTCATTTGCTGGACCACCACACAAAAATTCCCGTGCCCTCACCCATCCCTCAACGTTATTATTATAAAACCGACATTTAGGTAATTTGAACCCATAGCGGGGGGGGGGGGGGTGAGGGGGGGGCAAGTGGAGGGTGTGCTTAGTTCAAAATTGTCCGAGCGCTAGCTGCCAGGTTGGCCATCTGACAACCTTAAGGTCATCACCGTGGTCCGTTCTGGCTCAGCATGCCCTCCAACTGCACGGACCAAAAATCTGTATAGAAAGCGAAACAACCATTTTGGGTGGTGCACACGAGCTGCCAGATAATGTTCCAATAAAAACTAACGAGGACAACGTAGCTTCGCAAATGATACGGCAATATATTGTTGCGTCTTAGTAGACGGGGGTGCAGACAGCAGGATTGCATTGTAGCTATTTATTCGGCGTAACGCTCCTAGGAAAAGTTGAGGCAGTACGGCGAGTCTCAGCGAAGATTGTTGTTGTTGTTGTTGGTGCAAAAACAAACGGCTCGTACCCACTCAGGGGGATTGGCCAGGAAATGGGCGCTAACTGAGAGATCAGCGAGGATGGCTGAATCAGTCTGGCCCGCGAGCTCTGGAGCCACATATTTACGTCGTCGTCTTCGAAGAACTGGCTTGCCAACAAGCACGGAACGTATCCCTCACCGGGGATTGTACACTGCACGGGCGATCACGCACACCGCAAGCAGGGGATCGCGGCTTGACAAATATCCACGTGACATTTGCCCTCCCGTCGACAGATCATCGTCCCGATGCGTGGGAAGCTCTTGGAAAAAACATGAATGCACTTGCGGCATTGTCCGTCAACATGTGAAGTAGAGCTTCACACGCCCGACATGAACGACGTCAGGGCAGCGGTTACGCTGGCGTATAGAAACGGTCCCGTCATCTACAACCTCGTAGGTTACATCTCTAAGCCGGCGCAAGACTCTATAAGGGCAAAAGTAGCGTTTGAGGAGCTTTTCAGAGAGTCCTCGACATCTAACAGGTGCACATACCCAGACTCGTTAGCCGGGTTTGAAAACGGCAGTCCTGTGACGGAGGTTGTAACGGTGCGTGTTATTCGCCCCGAGCGCGAACACAATCGGCCCCTGGCGGCGGCGGGACGAACCGCTCCTAGTGTGGGTGGCGCTCTCGCGTCGTCTGCTTTTTCACGTTGCGTGCGGCGCAAGACGCTTGCTGCACACGACAAAACAACCAATATGTGTGCTCGTTTGGCAGTAAGCAATGACATAGTTACCTCTGCTTGCGCATTTCCTCTAGACATGCAATAATCAGCGGCCGTTGCGGGCTAATGCGCTGGTTTAATTCCACGAAACATCTTCGCCGTGGTCACCGCTTGAGTGTGAAACGTGTTATAAACATTGCTTCCACACATTGCACTTTTTTTTGTTGTTGAGTGCAGTCGTCTGCCGTTTCGGGAACGTCTAAGGGTGCTTTTTGAAGGTGGCGTGGTGATTATTTAAAGGATAAAAGCTTAGTACGCGAAACGGATAAGAAGCGAGAAGACCTGTGCATGCGCGTGCAAATTCCACACCCTTGTAAAATCGCGCTGTGTCCTTATAGAAAGAAGAAACGAACAAAAATATTTACACTGCACACGACCCGTGCGCTTTCGCCCATACATTACCGGACACGTATTTTACACCCGCAAGCGCCTGTGTGATCGTGTCCTTCCCGTACCTTTTCTAAAATCAATACCACTTTTGGACAGTCGTTGTTTATACTACGGAGGAGGAATAAAGATTTATTCAACTCTACCGAGTTGCTAATTTTACGTATTATTTAAAATACGTTTCTATGGATGCGCAAGAGTGTTTAGGGGGGATTTTCCGGTAAAATTAAGCAGTTGTGAGTTTGCGCCTGTCATGTGGCATTTCGTGTGTCATTTTCATATATATCATTTTCAAATCCGACATGAATCAGCTTGTCCAGAAACGTGTCTCACTCAGCATAACCAATGCCTTATATGGTCACGTCTTAACCTCTTAAGGTGGACCTAAGTTTAAAGAAAGAGGAGAAAACGCGTAATATAATGCATGCTGTTGCCCACATGTGTGAGGGGTGTGTGCCATGACTCCCTGTTTTTTTTTTAATTTTTTCCCGCAATGCTTGCTTTCAATACAATTTTGAAAAAGGCAAGCCACAATTCCTGGACAATCTCGGACCAAAGGGGGATAATCAGTTTTGAAAATACGTGTTAAAGTACTGCGTTTTCACCGCTTCAGAACACGACGCCTAGTGTAGTTTCGATTGTAATACTGATAACCATAGTTTGGCTTTTCGCGTTACATGCGTTCTCTTCTCGCTGCTCTTGCAACATTGGCAGGACCCCCTCCCCGAGAAAAAAACAAAATGCACAGAATTTCATTTTTTAACCAATCCTCAAGAATTCATTGCCAAGACAAAGGCGATATTCAGTTTACAAAACAAAGTAGTTACCGTGAACCCGTTGCGCTGATTCGAAACAAGAAATAAATAGGAAATGTTTTACTACATCTGCAACAGCGCTTCATATATTGCCATCTTTAGGGTTCGTAAGCGACCTTATACGCAAGAATGCAAACACATCTAACACAAATGGTCAACAGGGCAGCCGTAACAGAAAATTTGTGCTCACTGTGAGGTCCCAGAAGCTTGGTTTACACACTGTAAACCTGCTTGTCACTTTGCAAAAACCTAGCTAAACATGAGATGTTGGTTGTACTGCGTGCGTTGAGAATTCAATTCGCAAGTTCACTTGCGACGAAAGCCGTAAATAAGTTATCCGAAACCGTTATTCATCAAACCTTCCTTCAGAGTCAATAAAATTTCATTTAAAAGACCCGTTAGAGCGGTTACATTTATATCTCTGCGCTGATCAAAATTGAGGAATTTTATGCTGCCTTTTGAACACACAAAAAATATCGCAAGCTCTTAAACAGAATTTCGGGGCAGTTAAGTAGTGTTACCATTTCACGGCATCCCACAAATGCAAGAATGCGTCATGCTACCAGTGAAAGCGAGTGAGATTGCCGTTGTAAACTGAATTTCAGAGATCGAGGCTTCCTGATCTGTTTCTATTTATGCTTTTATTGAAGGCTCAAAGCCATAGTCTGGAAAGATCGAGCTTGGTACGAGCCACAGCATACAAGTTCATTGTCACAATTACGGCCATTCTGAGATTCCCGATGAGTCGTCGCTTTTTTTTGGGGTAGTAATGAAAACTGACTGCCGCTTCGATGCTATACATTGAACGTTGAGGAACCGAACTACCGCGTACCACTCTTGTTTGCACCTTTCGTGCGCACATACGGCGAGAAAAAGGCACGAAGCGCGCCCACAGTGTGCATTCTTACGGGCCGCTCAGCGGAGCATCCACACTAGCAGCGCGACGCTGTCGCCACCTACATGTCGAGCTCGCGGCGAATATTGCCAATCACAAACATCGGTTTTCTTGGCAACCAGGCACAAGCCGCCCTCGAATAAAGTTACAGTCGCGTGATCCCGGTGACGATCAGGGCCCCACCTTGCGACATCTGAGCACTGCAGGCGTCCCATCTCTTACATTGGGAAACGGCGACGGGTTTGACATTGCAGAATACAGAAGGCGATGGCGTGATTAATGGTAAGACCTGGTGCAACTTGTCTATATTTTGCGGTCTGGCTTCACTCTGACATTTTGCTGGGCAGATTCACTGCGCGTAGATCGATGAAAGCCAATTTTGTGACTGTGATGCTGGCCGCCGTTTTTCCCCGGTGCGGTCGTCCGCGTAGGGCTAACTCTCTATCGCAGTCAGCCGAACGTTGCGCACTGATTACGTGAAAATGAAACTTGCGGCCTGTTTGGTGGCTTACACATTATTAAAGGGCCATGCAGAAAAAACAGGAGTTTCGTTCATTTCAAAGATCGCCTCAGTAGAAAACACAGACACCACTCTTAACGCACACTTCGCTCAAATACGCTATATAATTAGAAAAAATTACGCCCACTTCCCCTCGCGGGAACCCTGGCGTTATGCAACGCATCTCATGGGGGGTTCCATTGGCGTTTTTCATCGTATTGATTACGCTTATAGCAGGGATTTTCACGCGAAGGGGAGGTGGGCGTAATTTTCCATTTTCAGCATGCAATGCACATGCAGAACACGTATGCTCAGGTACGGTCTTTATTGCAGACGAGAATGAGTGTCTTGTGGTCCGTAAAGTGCACAGTTAGGGGCTCGATGATTGCATCAAGCAATCGTCGAGCACTGCGAGAGAGTGAAAGCGTAACGCGGACGACCATCGACTGAGACTGTCGGAGCACGACATGCCGCTTTGTATTCACAGCGCCCGAAGGAGAGGAGAGCGCGGAGAGAGAGAGGACTGCATATGCGCAGCGCGCGCAGCGCCGCCCACCGGCGCCTAGCAACGGAGTGAGAGCGCGCTGCGCCAACCCGCAGCTGTTTGGGAGAGAGTGTTCGCTATCGGAGAGAGGAGAGGAGGCGAGGCGCAGCTGTGCGGACAACGCCGGACAGACGCAGGAAGTACTGAGGGGCGAGCATGAGGTGCGTTGCATCTAAAAGGGAATCGCCATGCGACATACAAAGTCATTTCCCGCAACAGAACATATGGTGCCATATACCCAGCTGTGCGATTAATTGAGGCCAGCAAAAGGAAACGCAAATTAGGTAGGGCTTATAAGCTTGTTGAACAAGCTTTTGTTGCTTGAATGTAATGCATATTTATTTTACAGAAGTAAGAATAGTGGTGTGAACAGGGAAACTAACGAAAATACACGTAAACGTAGAAGTACTGATGCCCACTGCTGTTGGTGCTCTGCCCACTATGCTTCTTGTCGCTGCACAGCAGTCCACCACTTTGGGGTTGTCTGACACGACACTGGCCGATTGGCGTAAGTGACGTTGTCTTACGTGGCCCTGTTTGTCGCGTACACCGCATATTTCACAAACGAATAATTTCTACTTTGTGGGGATCGCGACTTTCACGCGAACCCCTTTCTGACTACCTTCCCATCGCGGCGGGCGTGCACAACGCGCCTCGCTCACGCGACGGGAACCATACGGGAGGGCGCCAGCGACAGGACGGTTTGTTGTCGCCCTGGTGGAGGCGTTGACCTTTTTCCCTTCTGCTTTACCCGAGAACCAGTGCTTCCTCGATACTAGCGCCACCAAAAGGCGAGGTCTTGTGGGTTGTCGGATGGCGTGAGGACACTCTCTTGTCTTGGGGATTCGGTAGCGAGCGGGCGTTTCGGCGCGCCATTCCGGACCTGGGGAACGCGCCACAAAGGACGCATCCGGGCGAGCTCGGAGTCTGCAACCACGCTCGCACACGCAGCGCCCTGCTGCTCCGGTATGCCATCGGTGAGTCGAACCATCTCGAGCTCTAGCGTTGTTTAATGCCTCCCTCCCAGTGTTTCCGTTATGGCCTACGATTAGTCTGTATGCAGTTTATTTTATTTGCACTTTGCAATAAATGCTGCCATTGATGTTTAGCCCTCGCCGCCTCCTGCCTTTGTCTTCCTCCGCAAACAACGGACCCGTCCGCAGCCGGCGCTCGCAAGGCATGTTTGCTGTGCGCGGATGGCTGTGGGGTGGGAAATAACTAGTGTGTGAAATGTAGAATTCCACATCTGGCGCCCCAACGTGAGTCCTTGTTTGCGGAGACGAGCCGGAGGCATGGCAGCATCCTTTGTTCTGGCGTCGGACGATCCGAGCACAGTCAACAGACTTCAGGCCTAACTGATTGGAGCGAGTTATCAGCAGTGGCGAACTTTCCTGAGAGTAAGGCGAAATATTTAGTGCTGCGGCATTTTTAATTTGGTAAGCGCCGAGTTTGCAGCAATCGTGTATGTGGCAGGACATGGCTGCCAGTTAACACGTGGTCTCCGAATTTTTGTCGGGACGTTGTTGTTTATGGAAACGAGGGTTTCCGAGTTTTCATCCAAGCGAGGCCATGGAGACCGCGCCGTTGCGTCAGCCCGAAGTGTATACGGAAGCTGCAATTTGGGTCCGACTTTTTCTTTTTTTTTCCTGACTCCGGGAGTCGAGGCTCTGGGAGCCGTGTGGCCGGGACACGTGTGCCGCAAAAGGCTAGCTGGTATTGCAGACTGGCACGGGCGCTCCGATACCGCGGATTACGGTAGGCGCCGTTCGCTCATAAGCTTCTTGTGTTGCAGCGAGCGTGTAAGACCTTAACAAAGCAGATGTCTCCTCACGGCTGCACGTACGGGCACGTTCAGGGTTTCTTTCGTTTGGTCTGTTTTATTTTGGTGTGTTTTTGGATGCGGGTCGTTTGCGGAAGTGAGTGACCCGAAGGCTTTCACAGCCGGTCCTCCCGGACTAGGCACGACCTTGTGGACAAATGCGAGGGGGGCACGGCGCGCTCGCTCTCTTTTGTTGACCGCCTCGCGCGAGAGAAAGGAATCTCTCCCGACTCAGGAAAGACTGTTGCTTTGACCCCTCGCTGCTTGAAAAACTGCTTTCCGCAGCGTAGCTGTTTTTGTTGTCGCGCCACGCATGCGACGGGACTGAAGGGGGGCCTCATCCCTCTTCCACTGACGGGGAGAATTACGCGAGGAAAACTTTGCACACGCTGATTGTAACTTTGCAGGAGCCCTCTTGTTCGGCTCGAGAGACCAAGCTCCGTTCACGTAAACTAAGCGCCAGTG
Organism: Haemaphysalis longicornis; assembly: GCF_048455015.1. NCBI lineage: Eukaryota > Metazoa > Arthropoda > Arachnida > Ixodida > Ixodidae > Haemaphysalis > Haemaphysalis longicornis. Next base: position 218,335,555 of record NW_027526361.1, read on the forward strand.
TGCTGAAACGTATTTCAGCATTGTTACGCAAGCGGCGTTCATGTGTGTGATAGGGCTGTCGTTGGGAGCAAATACTGTTTCCGTTTTCATGCGCATGAATGAAGTGTTACTGATGCGAGCAAATACTGCTTTCGCATTTGTGTGGTTAAGCATCGCGCCGGGTGGTCGATGCGACCGTGTGTATTCTTTGTACCCTGTACCGTATAGGGTTAGAAAAGGTTGTAGCTCTGTTGACATTTCCAGAGCGGTTGCATTGCTGACAAACTCAGCAGCTGAACCGTCAGGTTGTGTCACGTTGTTGATGCAATCGAGTTGGTACTCCCCCTACCCTGCACGCTGCAGCGTTAGGACACTTTGGTGTGCTTTGTTGACGTTAACAAACAGGTAGTTATGCCGATTCCATGGCAATTGTGATATTCGACATCGAACCACGTGATGATTGGGATTTAAGGGCTACTGCAGCCGGTTTTTCCTGCCCTATACATTGTAGGGTTTGGGCTATTTATTGGGCTTTGTTGACATTAACAGAGCGATGGCAAAGCTGACAACTCGGCGGTTGTCGTTAGGATCGCGCCACAAAGGCCGTGCGATCGGAGAGCTATTTTTCTGCCGTACACTGAATGTGCGGGGAGTTTCTTTGTGCAGCTAAGCCACCCCGGCTTGGACCACACGACGGAGCGTGTTTACGCTGCTGTCTACTGTTCCGGGCGAGCTGCCGAGCCTGCTGAAGCGGTGCGGTGCGGCATGCCGCCACCAGCCTGGCCGAGGGAGTCTGCAGTATCTGGTCGCTTTGCGGCAACGGGCCATAACGGATGTACCACACCTGAGAAACGCTTGCTTGGGTTGGCTGGTGCGATTCTTCCCGGAGCCACCAGCCTGCAGACATCAGCGGGTGACGACCGGGCCTGCTGGTACACTACCATCGGTGGCATTGGACGAGTGAAAGCCGGCGTAGGCAACACGATGCAGTGACTAACGATTTAATCGACAAACGAACTTTCCATCGCCTCTAGCCCTGTAGTCAGCGCTCACGGGCGTACGCAAGAATTTAGGAGGGAGGGATGTGGGGATCGCGACTTTCACGCGAACCCCTTTCTGGCTAGCTTCCCATCGCGGCCCGCGTGCACAACGCGCGTCGCTCACGCGACGGGAACCATACGGGAGGGCACCAGCGACCGGACGGTTTGTTGTCGCCCTGGTTGAGGCGTTGACCCTTTTCCCCTCTGCCTTACCCGAGATACAGTTCTTCCTCGATACTAGCGCCACCAAAAAGCGAGGTCTTGTTGGTTGTCGAATGACGTGAGGACGCTCTCTTGTCTTGGGGATTCGGTAGCGAGCGGACGTTTCGGCGCGCCATTCCGGACCTGGGGAACGCGCCACAAAGGACGCGTCCGGGCGAGCTCGGAGTCTGCAACCACGCTCGCACGCGCAGCGCCTTGCTGCTCCGGTATGCCATCGGTGAGTCGAACCATCTCGATCTCTAGCATTGGTTAATTCCTCGCTCCCAGTGTTTACGTTTTGGCCTACGATTAGTCTGTATACAGTGTATTTTATTTCCACTTTGTAATTAATGCTGCCATTGATGTTTTGCCCTCGCCACCTCCTGCCTTTGTCTGCCTCCGCAAACAACGGACCCGTCCGCAGCCAGCGCTCGCAAGGCATGTTTGCTGAGCGCGGATGGCTGAGGGGTGAGAAATAACTAGTGTGTGAAATGTAGAATCCCACTATCGTAAAAGAAAACAAGTCAGGTGCAAATACGGTCAAAAACAAAGCAACGTTGGGCAACGGTCAGCCAACGGCTGAGTAGGGTAGCGCCTTCTGGGAGGACTGACGGTAAGCAAGGCTGCAGAGCCTAATGACGAACCAAAATTTGTTTTAATACCCGGCCTTGTGACTTCAAGACAGGCATCACGAAATACGGCGATTTGGAGGCAGAATAAAAATTTTAAACTAAAAAGATTACTTTCGCAGGGCATACGGCATTGTTTTCTGCAGGGGCAGCCCTAGGGCACTATAATACCCGAACTCTCTCGAATAAAAGAAGCGCATTTTGTCTGCGTGAAGTAAAGTAGAAAACCGGGCTAGTTGGTACAGATGCATCTTCGCAGCGCACAGATCACGGGACTAAGGGGACAATAAAACAGGACAAGGGCAGCACAAGTCTGCATGAGTCCGTTTATAGGGATCAGGAAGGCTTACATTTTGGCCATTCTAGAGTCGGTTGCGCCATTGTAGTGTCGCGTCGGCAACGGTCATGAAGGGCGAAGCAAACAGACAATAAGGTAGCGAATTGGGCTGGTTGGAGTGCGTTCATGATGGTCAGCGCAGACAAATACCGGACAGGATGCCCAAAGACGACACAGCGCTTGTGTCGTCCTTACTCTTCTTGTCCTGTTCTTGACCATCATGGAAACAAATAGACGTGCGCTAGGGTTGAAGAGTGAAGCCGGAGCCTTGAATTTAACAATAACTTCGTACTGTTAAAATCTATTGGCTGATTACAAGCACGGTATATTTATAAGCAGCGATTCTACTACAATTATATCCTTAAATACAGCGCTGCTACGAAGTTCATCGCGATTGTCCGCCTAATAAACGCGGCTCTAAGCCGTACGTTGGTATCCGTCGTGGGGAACTGCCGCGGTGGCATCCCCTCCTATCTCTCCCAACAACAATTTTTTACCTTGGCGGCGCCTTCGCCCCGGCTGCGAGCTATCTCCCCACGTTTCACTTTTGTTTTTTGCGTCCGGAACCGTTAGTGATCGCATCCCACCTCGACGTCATCGGGACGCTGGCGCGGTGCTTGTCTTCACTGCTAAATTCCGCATATCAGCTTACGCCCCATCTCCCTTAGCTCTCCCCCATCCTCCCCCAGGACGTCTTGCAATACCGGCCCTCCTGTCTAGACACTCGGGCGCCTTTGCCCGAAGAAGCGTCTATGAAGGCCTAAAATATTGGTTCGAGAATCCACCCGAAACAGGAGAGCCCATGTGAGAGCAACTGCGGTCCCGCCTGCGCCTGCAAGCTGCAAGCTTTGTTCCTAAACGGTTCCCACCTAACGGAAAGCGAACGCTAGCCACTTTCCCTTGCTTTCCCGACTCGCAAGGGCAGTTTCCGTTGTAAATATGACGTCAGCTGACGTGGAACGCGTGTTTTCAACGGCATCTCTTTTAATGACAGACAGCGAAGCGAAACCGGCTCTCAAACACCTCTTTTAAGAAGTTCGTTTGTCAAGCGCAACACACAGGCAGAAGGCAACGGTATTAGTTAACTTTTTTTTTTGTTTTTAGAACTGATCGTTGAAGCAGCCGTCATTTACACTTCATGTTTTCAGAACTGAACGGCGAAGCGCCCATTTGGCTCACACCATTTTGTTACGTAATTTTGATGAATGAAACAAAAAAAAACTTTATGGTAGCTTGAGACCTTTATTGCAGCACGGCAGCTTGAGACCTTTATTGCAGCATATAAAATTCACGAAGACACCTAATTGCGCCGCTGAGCACGAGGTTGCGGTTCGATTACCGGCAGCGGCGGCCGCTTTGCTGATGGAGGCGAAAAGCAAAAACGCCCGTGTGTACGAGATTTCGGCCTAAGGTGGTCAAAATTAATCCGGAGCCCTCCACTACGGCGCGCCTCATTGCCTGCGTTGCGTTGGCGCGTTAAACCCTACAATATATCAACGAGGACACCTACGCACTTTTTTCTGACGTAGGGATTTGCACAACACTAGACTGACCGGCTGCCGAACGTGTCCTTCTATTATTATCGTTATCGTTTTTCTTTACATCTTTTCTTTTGTTTGATCACCCAGACCAGAGGACACTTGGGGGAACCTTCATTGCTACTCCACTGCATGCAACTTCTCAAATTAGTTATACAGGCCCCAGTTATACAATTAGTTACGCAGGCCTTGGACTCAGTTTTGCTGAGTCCAAGGCCGCAACTCATTCTCTAAGTCCTTCTTCAGTTAGCTAGAGCCAAAGGTTGCGTGGTGCTAAAGTGTGAACAATCTCCAAATTTGTCAAAAAAAAAACAAGACGCAGATTAGTATACGAACCAATGCACTATCCCAGTATACACTAACAAGAGAAAAAAGAATTCGCCCTGCGCATTGGTTCTCATCGAGAAGCCAAAGAGAACGTTTATGCAGCATGACGTCACTGGACGGTTACCTCCTTGGTGGTAGAACCACGGAAACCGAAACCGAATAACCCTTATAGTAAATTCTCAGGTTTTATATTTCTCTGCATTTTGTTTTTACATTCTGCTTGACCGCTCGTCTTCATTACGATTATTTCGATGCTTATGCATTTTTGTTCAAATACAGACGTTTTATAGAGATGTCGTTTCCGAGCAATTCTATTCGTGTTGTGGTTAGTTTTTTGTCACTTTCGGCCTCCGTCTTGCGAACCTGATGTCAAAAAAAAGATCAGTGGTTTACTCGATTTCGCGAGCTAATTTTACAAGTTGTGCAGTTTTTGTGCGGTTGGCCCAACTACAGGGCGTATCGGTCTGGTATCGATCTGCGGGATGCTTATTCCTTGAAACTGTGTGCCAATATTTGCGCCGGCATTGAGTGACGTGGCCACCCTTTTGCAAGTGAAACAGACAGGTTTGTCATCCGCTGTTCTCCGTTCGGCAGGGTTTTGAGAATTATTTCAAGATATTTCGAGACTGACTGATCATAAGAAAGGGGCGTATGCCGGCCCAGCAACAGAGTAGACGGTTTTGAGGAACCGGCTCTCTAGTTTTTCCCGCACGACTGCTTGAATCAGCAGTATCCGGCCGAGCAGATGCTCGAAAAATTCAGCCGAAGCTATAGCTTTTATCTCTCTTGAAACTCTGCCATCAAGGTTCCCTGGAATGTCGTCCGCCTCATTAGCGGTTGCAGCACATTGTTGTGGTGCTGCGACCTACAAGTGTATGGCGGTACATGTAAACGGCTTCAATTTGTGCACAATCCGGCCACTCTTTGCTCGCTCAAATTTCCATCAGTCCTGAACGATTGAACTGACGTTCACATAGTTCTTGCAGATGAGCAGGTTATGTTGTAGTTGATGCCTTTGAGAACATGACCCAATGTATTTACCCAGCTCATTGTACCGTGGAAGCGATGGCAAAGGCTCAGACATCTAGAATTTGAGTGAAATTTCCCTTGGTTGATGTTTGAACGCGCGACGATAGCTCAAAGCAAGCTGACGACCCATCGGCTTTGCCTGTTGATGACCTTCCCAATGCCGGCGGCCAACTTGAAATCCTTCATGTGCCTAAACCAAACGCTGCCGTGCCATGCATGTAGGAACTAAGTTTGGGCAGCACGAGTGTTGGTGCAATCGCTCGTGACACCTTATCCCTGATTCACACAGCCATCACCTTCTCCGTCGCGGCACCGTCACATCAAGAAGCCGCGACGGAGACGTAAATTGAGTAGCGTTCATTCTGGATCTCTCCGTCAGAGTACAGGGTCATCTGCCTAGTGATTAGTTTAGCCTAGAATTCAGTGTGCTTAACCTGGAAATAAAAAATGGCTTAGATGATTACGCACGCTCACTTTTCGCTAATGGTAGCCGTAAATTTTATTTTCTGATTGACTGGTGTACAACGGGGCGTGGTCCGTTGCGTTGACCGAATGGAAACATAAAGCTCGGCTTCCCGTGAAGGTCGCGCCATTTTCGGCCAGAAATCGCCCGAGAAACCGTCGCCAATGACGGAATACGGTGACGTGACAGTGACGTGATGGGGTGAAAAACGGCTGTGTGAATGATGACTCACGCGTTCGTAGAAGTTGCTTCACTCTACACCACCGACGTTGTCAATTTCTCAAAATAAGCCGGAGTCACGGAGATGGCTCAAAACAACAATCGCCGCCGCTGATTCGCGGGACTGACGCATGCTGTTGCGAATAATATTGTACCCACCTCCAAGATCCGTCATCAATAGTCTCACAACCTTCTAAGCTCAAAGACGAGCCGTGGGGATGACAACGATTTGGAACCTACACCTCAATAGCACGTAGGACACGTAAACAAAAATATTGTCATGAACTAGGCGTTGGGTTTGTGTGTTTATGTTTTGGTTTTACTGCCCCGGCGTTCCTGGCTGTGTTATCTTTGTGCCAAGGGAAGCCCGTGTTCAATTCTTTATTTTCATGCCGAATGGGTTATCTCATACTGATACGGAGAGTGATTCGCCCTCACCTCACTAACATCGAATAATTTTCTTTGATCTAGAATGTTCTAGACGTAAATCGACGGTTCGAGAAACAGTTGCGCCGAAAGATAAAAGACCGTAGAGCAGACGCCGCGGTATTCCGATCGCCGACGCTCGCTTGCTTACGTCACTTTGTTGACTGCTGCTTCGCCGCCGGTGTATTCTGAGTTGTTAGGGGAGCACAAGTTCGCTCCAATAAGCTTGTTTTCCTTGAAAACATCTGCGTCGTCTTTGGTTCGTGACATCTGGTCGAGGTGCTGGATAAGCACCCTTTATGCTCCAGACGACCTCTGGAAGCCGCCAAGCCAGTCCAACAAGAGCTAGCCACCGGCTGCAAGGTCTGCCACCCGAGTTCGGTCTCCTGCCAAACGGACCCAACAGAACGACCGCTATAACCACCAACATGGTGCACGAAGCCACTCTCCCCATCGTCCTGCAACAGCCCCGGGAACCACCTTCGTTTCGCCGGGCGCTTTCCCGGGCCGCAACCAAGCCGGCAACTGACACCACGTCCCCTGTGGTTCGTCGTTCGAATCCGTCAAACATATCCGCCGCTAGCTAGCTCTTCCTCTTCCGACGCCAAGTCGTAGTGGGTGGGGTTTTCCAGGGTTCTCTCCAAGCGAGCACGACAGGTGGGATTACGAAGAAACGCAAGAAGCAAGTCTCGTGATCGCGGTTGCCGACATTGAACGCGCCCCAGGAAGATACCGTCAAGATTCCGAATCCCTTCGACGTGAATCCAGTGTTACCGCAAGAAGAACGGAAGAAATTATTGGATTTGCGTCGTTGCTACAGAAAGTTGTTTCGTCGAAATCGAAACGACGTCAGACACTTCAAGCGAAGCACAGAGTAATAGCCGAAGATTGAGTCCGACCCACCCAAAAGTCACCATACCGCGTCTCTTCACACGAATGGGAAGCCATCAGGACTCAAGGCGACACGCTCAGCGACGAGATTATACAGCCATCGAAAGGCGCCTGGGCTGTGACCGTGGTACTCGTGAAGAAAAAAGACGGCACCTTAAGGTTCTGCGTTGATTACCGGCGACTGAACAAAATCCCCAAAAAGGACGTGTACCCCCTGTCCCAAATTGACGACGCCCTCGACCACCTCTGCCACGCGAAGTACTTCTCATTCATGTATCTGAACACCGGCCGCTGGCAAATTGAAGTGGACAAGAGAGACCGAGAGAAGGCTGCATATATGCCCCGGGCGGCCTATACGAGTTCAAAGTGATGCCGTTTGGACTGTGCACAGGGCCAGCAAAATTTTACAGTGTCATGGACACGGTGCTAGCTGGCCTGAAATGGCACACCTGCCTCGTATGCCTCGAAGACGTTGTGGTATTCACCCCGACTTTCGACGAACACCTTGCAAGCTTGGAGTCTGTACTCGTTGCCATCTGTACGTCGGGGTTAACGCTGAAACCTGAAAAGTGCCGATTCGCGCGCAAGGAACAAACGTTTTTGGGCTACGTCGTCAACGCCGTGGGAGTTCCGCCTGACCCGGCAAAAACTTCAGCCATCGCGAACTTCCCAAGACCCAAAGAAAAGAAGGGCGTGCGAAGATTTTTCGGACAGTGCGCATACTACCGGCGCTTCGTCGCAAACTTCGCACGCATTGCAGAGCTACTGACACGCTTGAAGAAGGATAGCACCGCCTTCAGCTGGGAAAACGCCCAAGAAAAAAGCATTCTGCGGGCGGCAAAAACGCTTGCAAAGCCCGCCCGTACTCGCTCATTTAGACGAAGACGCCGAAACAGAAATGCACACTGACGCCAGTGATGTAGGCTTGGGTGCCGTCCTCGTCAAAAATGAAAGTGGTTGCGAGAAAATAATCGCCTATGCCAGCCGTGATCTGTCGAAGGAGGAGAAAAACTACTCAGACTCTGAGAAAGAGTGCCTCGCTATTATACGGGGAACTTCAGAATTTCCCCCATACGTGTATGGTAGACCATTCAAGGTTGTGACAAACCAGCTTCGCTGTGTTAGTTCGCCAATTTAAACGATCCCTCAGGGCGTCTTGGGCGGAGGAGCTTGCGCGTGCAAGAGTTCCACGTTAGAATCGTCTATAAATCCGACCGGAAACACTCCGGCGCCGACTGCCTGTCCCGCACCACCGTCGACCCATCACTACAAGACAGCGCGTTCTTCGGAGTAGTGACTGAGAGCGACCTGGCCACCCAGCAGCGTGGCGACGCCCACCTACGCGTCATGATCGACTACGTCCAAGGACGACACGTTGCGGTTCCCCGGGCCTTAAAACGCAATTTACCTGCATTCAGCCTGAAAAACTCCGTCCCCATGAAGAAGAATTTCAGACCCAGAACAAGAACGAATTATCTTCTTGCCGTCCCGGCAGATCTTCGTGACCAAATTATGGAAGCGCGAAGTGACGACCCGTCTTCCGGACACCTCGGCACAGCTCGAACAAGTGGAAAAATCAAGGCTACGTACTTTAGGCCCCACCTTACTTCCGACGTCACCCACTACGTCCAGAGCTGCCGTAAATACGAGCGACGAAAAACGCCGCCAACGAGACCCGCCGGACTTCTGCAGCCGATTGCCGTACCATCGAGGCCCTTCCAGCACATCGGAATGGAGCTTCTGGAGCCGTTTCTTACGTCCCGATCCGAGAACAAGTGGATTGTCGTAGCGACAGACTACACGACGTGCTACGCAGAGACCGCCAATCTTCCGAGGGGGACTGCACAAGAAGTCGCGAAGTTCTTCTTAAACCAAGTTGTGCTGCGACACGGCGCCCCTGAAGTCCTAGTCACGGACGGTGGAACGGCCTTTACTGCGGAGCTGATGCAAGGAATCTTACGCTACAGCAACACGCATTTCCGAAGAACGACGGCGTACCACCCCGAAACGAACGGACTTACGGAACGTTTGAACTAAACGATTGTGATTGCGGATACGCTGTCCATGTACGTCGAAGTTGAACATAAGACCTAGGACGAAGTGCTCCCATATGTCACGTTTGCGTACAACACGGCTATCCGCGAAACTGCGCAGATGACCCCGTTTGGAAGCTTGTCTACGGAAGACGGCTGACTACGATACTTGGCGCCATGCTTCCGCGCGTAGAAAACAACGACCTCAACGCCGACGTCCAAGGATACCTTCAAAGTTCGTTCAAGTTCGTGCAACGGACCAGAAGCTGGTGGATGCCGGACACTACAACCTCCGGCACCGAGACAACGAGTACCAGTCAGGGGATCGTGTGTGGTTTTGGACTCTTGTCCGGCGACGCGGACTCTGTGAGTAGCTTCTACGATGGTATTTTGGAACCTACCGAACTCTACGACGTGTTGGCCAACTTTCCTACGAAGTGATCCCCGATGGCGATTCCGGCTCACGACGACGACGCACGCGACCCGAAGACGTCGACGTGGTTCGCCTCAAATCTTACTGGGCAAGATTACGGACTTTGTTGTTTGTTTGGGCTGTCACTTTATTTTGTCATCGGGTCGATGCACACTTAGAGGGGAAGTAAAGCCACGAAGTAGGCATTGGGTTTGTTTATTTATCTTTTGTTTTACTGCCCGGCCGGGCCTGGCTGTGTTATCTGGGTCCCAAGGGAAGCGCGTGTTCCATTCTTCAGTTTTATGCGAGCGGGTTATCTCATTGTGATACGGAGAGCGATTCGCCCTAACGTAACTAGCCTGGGATAATCTTCTTTGATCTGCGATGTTCTAGATGTAAATCGATGGTTCTAGAAACAGTCGCGCCGAAAGATAACAGCCTGCACAGCAGATGCCGCAGTATTCCGATCGCCTTCGCTCGTTTGCGTTTCTCACGTTGGTGACTGCTCCTTCGGCGCCTGTGTATTCTAAGTTGTTAGGGCGGCACAAGTTCGCTCCAATAAACTTGTTTTTACTTGAAGGCAACTGCGTCGTCTTTGGTTCGTGATTATATATTATTTTAAAAGCATTTTTACAAATATAGAAGCGTGATGACCATGACATCAATACTGTCCACTTCAAGTTCTTCCCGCAGTGTAAAAGTGCTCCCTGCGTCATCCTTTTGGCCCGAAGCTACGACATGTTCGCAGGGCTGAGTACTAGAATCCCCTTTTCATCTGCGTCAAAGACACTGTTTTAACATATCACAATATTGTAAACCCAGCTGAATGAACTCATTTATGGCCTTAGGGCATGTAGGCCCGCGGCTCCGTCAATCTGTAAATGTATGTTACAGTATAAGAGTTGCTTGCAGATGTGTTCAATGCGCTGTACATCTGCCAACGTTGGGGTATGCCGCTTCGTCAAGCTGTTCTTCCGCAGCTTTTTCCACAGGCATCAAGCTTCATACCCCTTCTAATACTAAATAAACGTTTATATTCTATTACATGGCTGGACGGGCTAATAGACAAAACAATAAGGAAGGATGTATTTTCGCGGCCTTTGAACAGCCAGACCGCCATGTCAACAATTCTTGGGTTCTGCTATAGTTTAGTGGAGAAACACATCGGTACCGGTTTCCTGAAAGGTTTACTGGCTGTTTTTCTTTACAAAGTGAACGACCATTCACTCAAATAAGAACGGTCGCCAACTTGCGAATTGGACGGTCTTTAGCAGGTAAAGGTTCAACATGGCACGCCACGATAAATTTCTAAGGCTGAATAAAGGCAGTGCAAGCTGTCGGACAGGGGCTGCAGGCCCTTAAGCGAATGTATGATCAACGAGGAGTGGCTGTTCGGTGTACAGTACCGAGCTTCCAACGTGAGGGCGAGGCCAACATTTTTGTTCGGTTTTTATACTCCCACCGCGGAAACGTCAGGACGCTGTTACTTGGCAAGAGGGCAAATAACACATGCCTCAATCTGTCCTTCCAAAACTGGAATACCGCGCAGGCGTACGGCAGCAAGCGTTGTTAAATTGTTCTGTCCGCACGCTGTGTTTCGCCGCTGTCTTCTACGATTCGGAGTAGCACACTTGGTTGGATGAGTCAGTGGTGTTTTCGCCAACTAGATCATATAAAAATTTCAATGTAAACAGGTTTTATTGAAATATTCATAGACCTACTAGAATAAAAATGAAATCCCTAATATTGGCGCTTACTTCGACCACATATGCATACATATTGATTGAAATGTTTAAGGTCACAGTTCTGCCCACAGTAATTCACCTACTGTTAGCAAAGCAGCTCCCCGCAGCACTCTGGGTATGTATCATTGCTATGATAAACTCGAGAACACTCGCCAATTGAGTCTCGTTTTCCACACCTGAAAAATGCAATTGAAAGCACTTGTCATAGAAAAATTCTCATACATGCTAACTGATTACGCCTGGGACAATATTGTCAATATCAAAAAAGCTAATGTGCCAGATTTCCACCTGCCTCCTGCCCTTGAACAGAATTAAAAAAAAATTAAAAAACGCAAAACCGTAAATTTTCACAGAAATATCTCGACAAATCAAAAATATGCATCCTATGTATCTCCCCCGAAAAGCAAGAATAAAGAAGGTCGACAAGAAATGTTCAAAATATGAATAAATAATGGCGAAAATGGCAAAAAACAGTGTCATGCCCTTCATGTTCATAACAATATCATATTGTACAAACACAGTAATTGTTATAACAGCGTACATGTAGATAATTGGTGGAAGCAAATAAAAATAGTAAAAAAGAAAACAGAATAAGTTTTAAGAAAAATATCTCACAAAATAACAAATACTCTTCGGTGTAGATCTTCCCCAAACCCCACTAATAAACAAAAAAAGGGACTAAGAACTTTGAAAACCCAAATTAAGGAATAGCGAAAATACTGAACCCTGTAACGACCTGCACTGCATCAAAATATCAGATTTGGAAGAAACAACACCTTTAATAGTTATATTAGCGTTAACAGAGATAGTTGGTATCCCGGAAGTTTGAAAAACTAAGCAATAAGAAAACATATTCAAAATCAAATTTTCACAGACGCAGACTTTTGAAAAAAAAAATATGCGGTATACATTTCACCCAAAACCGAAGAAGCAACAAAAATCATCTAAAGAGCATTGGAAATGGGTATAAAAATAGCGTAAACGGGTCGATGATGCTGCTCTAACACTTGAATATCTGAAAATAAACATAATTAGCTAAGTAAAGACCCTTCGTCGCTATAATGGTATATATTTGATTTATTGGCGAGAATAAACAAAAGGAGACATAAAAATAATAAAATGTTCTAACGTCATTTGCTTCTCATTGCCATATGTGGCTGTAAGAAACTGACACTCCAGATAAGCGGCACAAGAATGCATATGTACACAATTCTCGGCATTTATTCAGATTTTTTACAATTTTTCACTCTTCGTGTTTTTCGAAATTCTGACCTACAAATTATCTCAATTTCCCCTATTATAAGGATTAGGCTTGTACTTCCGGCAAATACGAATTTTTGTTGATTTACAGAGCATTAAGCGGTTCGCCATTTTTGCTATTTTTGTTCGGAACTTGTACGCTCTTTTGCGAACTTTGTGAGAAAATTTTTGTGAATATCGTTTTTATTTTCAGTTATTTTGTTTTTCAACCTTTGCTTTACTGTTATGTCCATTGTGGTGATGCACTGTGCCGGTGCGTGGTGGTGTGGGGTTAACACAAACGAAAAGGGACGAGGTGTGTGCCCCTACGGAGGAACTGGAAGATGAAAAACGGCGTGCGCTCGGCTTTCTGGTGTCTGCAATCACGTCCAGGTGGGTTGCTGCGTGGTATTCCGGGTTTCTCAATTCGGACTGCCAGAGCTTCACTGTTCCCGAGCCGAGACCTGGGTCCGCGGCAAGCACCCGAGGCCTGAGGTGAGGTGTGTGCTACCCGGCAAGTGCACCAGGCCGCACGTCGTCAAGCGACCCCCGGGGAACGTCAACGGGGCCAGTGGTCACACCTCGCGGCGTAGGCCCGAGGCACCACAGGAATCACAAGCGCTCTCTGTGAGTCCATTCAGCTCACGTCACCGACATGACTGGATAGTGCGACTGACGCGGGAATTCGAACGCGGTGAGGCGATCTCTGCTTTGACTGTGTTGTTGATCAGCGAAAGCTATCTCAGTATCCCATGACTGTGTACGCTATCCACGTCTCCGGCTGCCGTTTCCCTTGTGTGTTCCCTTTGTGCGTGTTCTCGTTCTCTTTCTACTAATAAGAATAAATCTCCTCAATTTTGCGCAGCTGATGCCGTCGCTTCGTACGAAGGTCTAGTGAGAGGTGCTAGCGGGGTCCTTCATCACATCCATATATTGGGGATTGCGGCCACGCTGTTCCAGGCGCTAAGACGTGTCCTTGCTTGGTTATAGGTCTCCGTTCTACTCGTGCGTGCGGTGCCTCTGCATTGCAGTGCTGCTGCTCATCGAGATATCTGCCACGAGCCGTTCGTCGTATCCTGTATCAAATCACCCTTCACAATCTAACGCCTGGCCCTTCCGTTTTAAGTCATCGCTGAAAGAGCGCCCAGGGACACTACAAAAGGAGCGAAGCTGCCTCGACCCTTCGCGATTGCGGCCACGCTGTTCCAGGCGCTAAGACATGTGCTTGCTTGGTTATAGGTATGAATTTTTTACTAGTCTAGTCGAATATTTACGAATGTTTGGTGGCCGTTGATCCCCTGCCTTTTTTACGTCGAAAAAGTGAGAATTTCAATCTTCGTGTCTGTTGTGCTACATCGGCAGGATGGGTATTGATGTAAGCTTGTACCGCGCTAGAATTGGCACCTTTCTTGCTTGCCACAAGTTAGATGGAAATGCATCGCTCACCCTGTCGGTGCATCCAGATTGGTTTTAGCGCTTAGCCCTAAACCATGTACACTCCTTGCTTTCATGTGCATCTCCTCACTCTTGATTTGCGCTGGAGACGTTGAAACAAACCCAGGGCCAAAGATTGAGGACGTTTTGGCGCTACTTCGGGACTTTATGTCAGAAGCTAACAAGCAGCATGCAAACACGACTGCTGTTTTAAAGAAATGAAACAAGGCATTAACGACATTAAGACCCGAGTTGCTGTCATTGAAACCAATCTAGCAAGCGTACTCCAGATTGAGAAAGGTGTTACTACTGTAGGTGGTTCCGTGGAGGAGGTGAAGGTGTCTATTTCACGAGCAAATGAGGAGCTAGTTAATGCAGTGGACGACCTAAACAATCGGATGAGAAGGAACAACCTTATTATCAAGGGCTTGTCTGAAGAAGAAAAGGAGGATTATACGTCGACTGAACGTATTGTACGGGAGTTCTTCGCGACTAAGTTGGAGACGACGCTGGAGCCTAATGATATCGAGCGTGCCCATCGTGTCGGCCAGCCCCGTCCAGACTTCACACGGCCAATAATTGTCAAGTTTTTGAATTTTAAAACTAAATCTGATGCACTCCAGAATGGTCCTAAGTTAAAAGACTTGGAGCCAAAAGTATGGCTTGAAGAGGATTTCTCGCAAAAAGTTCAGTTGGAACGGAAAAAGCTGCGTGACTTTGCCAAGAGCAACCGTGCAAATAATGAGCGTTATTATATCCACTTTAACAAGCTTCAGTTGCATGGTATAACTTATCGTTACGACTCTACTTCCGGGCGGGTTGTTCAGTTGGCATCGCAGAATTCTGGTCCTTCTAATTGACGGGCACCTCAAAGGAAGCGTGGACTTGATCCTGCAGCCTTAGATAGCACAAAGTGCGAAGTTCCTGTTCTTCTGGCAAATTTCCGCAGCTTACTTCCAAAACTTGATATTGTAGAAGCAATGGCATGTGTGTGTTCAGCTGAAATCATACTTGGCACAGAAACCTGGCTCTCAGACAGCATCGAGAACAAAGAATTGTCGCTATCAAATAGTTTCACTATATTTAGGAAAGACAGGGTTGCTTCTCGAGGAGGAGGCGTAATCATAGCAGTAAAAAGTAATTATCTGCCCACTATTTTCACTTTTGACACTCCTCTTGAATTGCTTTGGGTGAAAATGAGATTTTCCGGATTAACATATGCGATTGGTGTGTGCTATCGTCCACCGTGCAGCCACTCCGATTTCGTAGATCATTTGCACGATTCACTTGAAAAATTCGGCGATAGATTTCCACAATGCATTATTATATTAGGCGGTGACTTTAATTACCCCGATATAGACTGGCAATCATCTACCCCAAGCCCACAATCTAGTCGACAGGAATGTTCCCAATTTCTTCGTACATTAAAGCTGTTCAATTTAACGCAACTTGTGCATGCCCCGACACGCGGTAACCATATTTTGGATTTGGTTTTCACAAATCAGCCTATCAATGCGAATACCTGCATTCTGGAAGAAGTGAGTGACCATTTTTTTGTGCACTGCTTGCTCTCCCTTCCGTTTCCGATAAAAACCAGAACCGCAAAGTACATTCGTAACTATCAAAAGGCCGATACCGAGAAAATGACTGGATTATTGTCCAACTTTTCATCGCATTTCCAAACAAATTTTACAAACCATACTGCCAACCAAAACTGGATAATTTTTCGTGATAACCTGAGAGAGATAGAAGAGGCTTGCATTCCCAAAACCACAATTAGAACAAGAACTAATGCTCCTTGGTTCACTGTAAGCACAAAGAGGTGCTTAAGCATAAAGAAAAGAGCGTATAGGAAGGCAAAAAGATCTAACAGACCTCAGGATTGGCAGACCTATAAGCACGTAGCGGCTTTATTCGATGCCACCTTGAAAGCAGATAAAAACCAATATTTTAATCACACTCTACCTAATTTACTACAATCCGACCCTCAAAAATTCTGGCGAACTGTTAACCCGAAAGACTCGCAAACGACTCATGTGCTCAAGCAAAGTAACGGAACTGCTCTCCCGTTGGATGAATGCGCTAATCTATTTAATGAACAATTTTGCAATGTTTTTACTCTAGAATTCCCGATGGATGAATCCTGCAACGCAGCCCACCCACTGATCATCCACCCTGCACAGCCTATCACAATTATTGTAAATGGTATTGTTCGCGCAATCGACAGATTGCCCCTGAGCTCAAGTCCAGGTCCTGACGGTATCGGAACAAAGCTTCTAAAAATAACATCTCCGTGCTCAGCCTTTTTACTTTCGCTAGTATTTCAGCAATCTCTAGACACTGGATGCATTCCAGACGATTGGAAACTTGCTAATGTAAAGCCTCTGTTTAAATCTGGCGTTAAAAATTCTCCCTCCAACTACAGACCAATTTCCTTAACTTCCATATGCTGCAAATTGCTCGAACACATCATTTACACCCATATAATGTCACATTTGAATGCGAATAACTTGCTTTTCGAAAATCAGCATGGCTTTAGGCATAAACGGTCATGTCAAACTCAGTTATTTAAATTAGTAACAGACGTTCATGAAGCCTTACATACGAAGAATTATATCGATGCAGTTTTCATTGACCTGTGCAAAGCCTTTGATCGTGTGCCTCACAACCGTCTACTCCGGAAATTGGCTGCATTGGAACTTGATGAAAGCGTAACTAGCTGGGTAAAAGAATTCTTATCAGAACGCTCCCAATCAGTAATAATAGATAACTGGGTTAAGTCCGCATGTGTCAAATCTGGCGTTCCCCAAGGCTCTGTCTTGGGTCCTTTGCTGTTCTTGGTCAACATAAATGACATTGCCACTAACATGACTTCAACTATACGGCTTTTTGCTGATGATTGTGTTTTGTACAGGCAGATATCTACCCCAGATGATGTTACTGATCTTCAGGATGACCTACCTAAGCTAACTGAGTGGTGCGAGAGATGGAAAATGCAAGTAAATACCGAAAAAACAAAACACATGACATTTTCTGTGCTTTCTAGAACCCCTACGAACTCTTATGTAGTAAACGGCGCTATTATTGAAAACGTAACTAAACTTAAATATTTGGGCATCTTCTTAACGTCTGATCTGTCATGGCGAGCTCATATAGAATCAATTACCAATAAGGCTTTCAAAAAATTAGGTTTTCTCAAACGAAGCTTATTTTTAGCCAATGCTGATACTAGACTTCATGCGTACACTACTCTGATCCGGTCATCTCTAGAATACGCATCGATAATCTGGAATCCTCATCAAGACAATTTGACTAACCTACTCGAGGCAGTCCAGAACAAGGCTGCAAGGTTTATTTTGCGTTCTTACTCTCGAGACCAAAGTGTATCGGCCCTTAAAAATTCTCTAGGTCTTCTAAACCTTAACGTGCGTCGTAAATTATCTCGTCTTGTTTATTTCCACTCACTGTAATACAACGGCTCGCATTTTCTTCAAAACATATTTTTCCAGTCCATCACATCTCGCTACGTGTTGATCATGCGCACAAGGTGTCACCAGTTTTTGCCCGGACAGAAAAATTCAAATCATCTCCCCTCGGCCTATCAATAAATGACTGGAACCATCTACCCGCCAGGATAGCATCCCTAGCGGATGCTTCTTTATTTGAGGCCGCGTTACTCGGTCACCTTCAAGCGGAAAGTGCTGTTTAATTCTTCCTGTAGCGCTTCTTTTTCCTTAGTAAATTTGGTCACACCGTTTATACTGTTCTATTTTTTTTTATCTTGCGGTGTTTTTTGGGTTCACACTTGTATCAATTGTTAATCTGTACTTTTTTGCATTCTGTTTTGTAGAAAATCCCGCCCTATGTAATGCCCTGACGGGCCCTTAGGGTACTGAAATAAATAAATAAATAAATAAATAAATAAATAAATAAATAAATAAATAAATAAATAAATAAATAAATAAATATACGTTATTATAACGATTAAAGCTGTTACTTCTGCCAGATCAACAATTTTGTGAAAATGGAGGACATTACACTGTCCAGGCTGTAGAGGAACTAAGCAAAAAACGCGACGCTTTAAAATCATAAGAGGAGTGGTTGGTCAGAATTGAGCCCAAACGATGGTGAATGCTGTATTTATTCACATCAGGCAACGTGTCCATCCCGACAATACTACTTTGCTTTCGGCATGCGGTTTTTCCATGGTTGGATTAGGGCAACGTAGAAATTTGGTTGTTTGACAAGCCAAATGTACCGCTGGGTTATCAGGCACGCCGTAGTTACCTACAGATTTATTTCAATCAGCTGGAGGTCTTAACCTGCGCTAACATTTTGACAAACGGGCGTTTTAGTTTCTCACCGCCATTACGTAAACCAGTACCGCGGCAGCCACAGTAACCTAAACATAAATACACGACATCACGGAAGGTAATTATAGCACAATAAAAACTATTTCTGGTTGCTGCTTCCGAGGGAGCTGTTCCGAGGGACCTGAAACCTAAGGAGCATCCACTGTCAGGCGGTTGTTTAAATAGCAAACGTTGCTACCCACGTTACGCAATGTCTAGCGACTCACGAAGGCCAATGGGCATGGGTTTCCACACCTCTCATTAACTAACAAAGAAATCTAAGTCCTCAGTGGAATTTCACTAAGGGAAAGCTGTGTTCCCATAGAAGCACACTTCGCTGCGAATAGTTTCTGGGGCGTCAAGCCAGAGTAATTAGTGTTCTAGTTATAACACCGTGAATACTTTCCATCGTAAACAAGGTGGTCTGCGACTTTTATTGAGGGAGTAGTACCTTGGGCCCGTCTGCAAATCTTTTACGCGCATCCGCTGCTCTGTGTAGAAAAGGAGTAGGATTGAGCAATTACTATGATCCAAAGAAAGATGACAGCCGTTCACTCGCGTGAGAGAGCTGTTCAGTGTAAGGATTCCTGGGCACGTGGAACTGGTAGGCCATGTCCAGGACGTCCTACACTGCACCCAGTAAATCAGATGTAGCTAAACCTACAAGTGGGCGGGTGTGCAATCGGCCCTACTCACACGTCTTTTGGCAAGGCAGAGAAGGGGAGGGCACTCCCACACCGCATAGGACACAGGTCAGGTAAGAGAGTGATGCATTTAGAGTGGGGATGAGAGCAAGAAAAATGGTGGCCGCCTTAGCAACGAGCGTGTGGGTTTTCTTGACCGTGACAGACAAGCGAAGACTGCCATTTGATTCAACAACTGACAGTGCGTGTGCTCGAAACAGTGCAATGGGTGTGTGAGCGGGAGTCACATTTCGTGCCCAGGTAGGCGATACGAGGTTTTCGTGGGCGTTAACAACGAATCGGAGGGATTTTTTTCGCATGTTAGAAGGGATGCGTTTGTAAAGAATAGGCCGGATCACGCGAAACGAAGGGAATGCGCTTGCTGCGACCGAGAAGACATTATATTCACAGACGTCACAAGACCGAGGTTTTAAAGCAACGACGAAAGGTTATACACGAAACATTAGAAGGTACAGTCAGCTAAGGGAAACAACCCAAGCTGCCCGCTCCACTGCCCACAACTACAAGGTCCGCGACCGTCCCCGCGTGAATGTCCCGACAGCTCCACCCGCTCAAGGTCGGTCGTATAAGGACGCGGGGGCCGCGCCCGCGTAGCGGTGCTTGTGTAGTCGGGGTTGACTCCGCAGGTTGCGACGCCGGAAGGAATTTCAGCCGAAGCAGTGGAAGGCTTGAACCCGCCCCGCGCTCGGTCACGCGCCGTTCGGCATGCCGGAGCCCGGTAGACGGTAGTCCGTGCTCGCAACGATGCCCCGGGCCGTGGCGGAGACTGGCGAAGGCCTTGCCTCACTGGTCGTCAAGTGACCCCGCGCGACGTCCAGGGGGTCAGTGGTCACTCCTCGCGGCGTAGGCCCGAGGCACCACAGCAAGCACGTAGGCCGGCACGTAGACCGGAAGTCTTACGCGACTTCTCACAGTGCCCTGCCCTGTTCGATACGCCTTGTCTCCTGGCTCGGTCTCGCTCGCTCTGACCGTGCCTCGTTCACACCTCCTATTCCTCCACCTCAGCCGCAACCGGTTGGTCCTGGAAGCTTCTTTTTGGCATAGAATATGTGGCGATTCCCCTTCACGGGTATATTTCATCAGAGCGTTGTCAAATAAATTGAAGGAAGGGTACATCTAAGTCGTCGTAAGTCAGAACGGCCGTTAGCCGTGAGCCGTTGTTGGCGATTCGCTTGTTGCAGGCGGATGTAGGATTTTCCTCCAATTGCTTGCAGATTTTAGTAGCCTCTTTTCGTTTTTTGAACTTATTCCCGTTTTTCGTGAAAATATATTTACTACTCAAGCTGTTCCCTAGTATGTTCCTTATAAGAAAATTATATAATATGAGTAGTAGTGTTACATTGCACAGCTGCAATTTTTGAAAGCGTTGTCTCGGTCCTTGTTGCCCGTTTCGTACATTCAACACTGTAAAAAATACCCAGGAGATCGCATTATGAATTGGATAAGTGCTTTTTTAGGGGCTCGACCAATACCAATGCCGTGATAAAAAATGAATCATTTTAATAATTATGGTCTAATCATACTGAATTGCGGTTCTTGTAATATTATATATATCAACTATTTTCAAAAGTGCCAGCCATTATGAATCTACCGCTTTCTTTGAGCTTCTGCACAAACGTCGTGCAACTTAATGGAGCTTTTTCGCAACAAATAATTGCTCCTTTTCCCGGCCCCGAATGGCCAACGTGCCATGAGCAGGCTTCCAAGTTTGTTTTACTGTGTACCCCGATAACCTACTCAAGAGCGTTGCGTATACCGGCGAAATGACGAAATCCCTTTACGGGGTTGATTTTGCACGCAATAGTTTTGCTTCCCTTTTTACAAAGATTCATTTTGTCCAGGGGGGGAAGGGCAAGCAACAACTGCGCCTGACTAAAGGATGTTTGTTTACTTGACAGCCAAGCCTTCGTGATGGGCAAACTTTGAATGGCGGTGATTTGTTGAGAGAGGTTATCATCCGGCGAAAGGAAGATTACCATCGTTTTAGCCCAGCCCCCTCCCCCCATCCTCACCCCGCACAAAAGAAAAATCGCTTAACCGGTGACTTGCATTTACCTTGCGACTGTGTACTGCTGTGATCGAACATAGCTGTGATCAAGAAATAAAAGCCGGCCTTTCATATAGTGGAGGGGCGCAAAGTAAAATATTTCCCGTCAAGACTAGCCACCGCACATGAGGGACCAATATTGGTCTATATGTTCACAAGCAGCAGTTTATGTAACCGCGGCTGCAGGGTGCAGGCCGTATCTGTGAAGACGAATTCCTCGAGGATGCCAGCTTGGAACACGAAACAACGCAACCATGGCTTACAAACACGGGGTAAAATAAAACCGACGTCTTCAAGCTTACTATTGGCCGCCGTGATGGTGGACTACACACCGGTTGAATTTTCCGTGGCTGAATCTGTGGTACTTTATTTCTATTGTGCGTTATAGCTGGTTCCCTGATCCATTGAAAGCAGCATGACTTGAACGAAAGATTGAAAACACTGTTATCTGAGAACACTAAGAGCGAACACGCTTAGCCACATATCGAATGGGCATCGTAGAGGGGACCATTTAGATGGCAAAAAAGTTACTGAGCAACACAAACCTGAAGCGTGATTTATCGTTAACAGAAGAATATCATGTATGTAGTTTGGTTTGAGTTATTTCCTTTTCATTCATTCATTCATTCATTCATTCATTCATTCATTCATTCATTCATTCATTCATTCATTCATTCATTCATTCATTCATTCATTCATTCATTCATTCATTTACAGTGTCAGCGTTGTTTGGCGTAATAGAAGGACCTGAGAATGACGAACAACGGAACGAACTGCAACCGGTTAAATTTCTCGGATCACAAGGCATCACTCATAGGGGGTAGGACGTGTCTCATAATAAAACAAACATTACTATAAAATAGAGAAATAATGCAAATTTTACAGTTCGTCCCCACATACACAACAGAGGGAATATAAATCAGCAATGAAACATACATAACAAACAAATTCTCAATTGGGCAATTAAAAACTACGGCGTATTTTGAACTTCAAAAAGGAGTTACTATTCTGGAGTTGGCCGCGGCAGCAGTACCCTCGACGCACCGAGTAATCACTGCCAAAATTTTCTGCCGATTAGCTATATAAAAAATTTCCAATTGTTACTATTTTGTTTTACCGTCTGACGCTGCTTCCAGATATTATTTCTCTGCCATACCTGAATAAGTGTGTGTATCCTGTACAAAACTATGCCCAATAGCCGATGCTATTGCGTGCAGAACGCGTTGCGGCATATACAATTTTGGGACGTGCTGTGATGTTCTCAAGCGATCGTTAATGTCGAAGGGGGATCTATTTCGCAAAACATGAAAGTATAAAGCTTGCAGTGACGACACAGAAACCGGAAAATGCAACCCCACATCATATATATTGTAGTGAAGCTTGACATGGTAATGCTAAGCTGGAACAACTTATTCTCTTGCCAGCAGCGGTCGTTAAAGCAGAACGCTATGTACAACGAATGTGTGATAACGCGTGATTATGTGTGATAACGAACACGCAAATAGGTTAAACTACCCAAGGAACGTCGAGATGCAGATGAAAAACCGGCAGTTGTAGAAACGCAAAAGAAAATGCAAGGTGCGGTACATGACCCTGAATAGCGGATCCGGCGTGTTAATTTGGAAGTGCATGGAATCCTTGTGACTCGTGCTGAAGTCGTGGTAAGAATTTTAAACTAAATCCTGCCCATTCTTGATGTGCCTTGCCTGTCATCAAGAGATGTAACGGCAGTCCACCGGCTTCCAGTGAAACGAGATAAGATTCCCATAACCATCAGTTTCTACAGACACCAGCTGATGACGTTGCCTTGTTACGTATCTCGGGGAACGAAGTGCAAATCATGATTAGCGCACTGGAAAAGCGGGGTAGAATCGTTGGCCCGAAACTTAATCTGCAGAAAACTTAATTAATGCTAAATAACCTCGCGAGACCACAGCGGTTTGGGATACGTGGCGACGCAGTGGAAGTGATAAACGAATATATCTATTTAGGCCAAGCAGCGACCCCGGATCACAATCATGAGGCAAAGGTAATTAAAAGATAAGAATGGAGTGGAGTGCCTTCCGTAGGCATTCTCAGATAATGAATGGCAGCCTACCATTGCCTCTGAAGAAGAAAGTTTATGATATCTGCATATTACCGGTACTCACCTACGGGGCAGAAACTTGTAGGCTGTATAAAAGGATTGAATTTGGATTGGGAGCGACTCACAGAGCAATGGAACGGAGGATGGTAAGTGTGATGTTAAAGGACAAGAACAGATAGGAGTGGCTCAGGGGACCAACGAGTGTTAAGGTTATATTAGTAGAAATTAATTAGACGAAATAGACGTGGGCAGGCTATGTAATGCGAAGGCAAGATTACCGTTGGTCATTAAGGGTAACATAGTGAATTGTTAGCGAAGGCAAGCGTGGCAGCGGGCGGCCGAAAGTTAGATGGGAGGATGTGATCAGAATGTTTGCGGGTACAAATTGGTCGCACTCAGCACAGGACCGGGATAACTGCAGATGTATCACAGAGGCACAGCTGCTGCTGCTACTGCTGCTGCTGCTGCTGGTGATGATGATGATGACAGCCACCAGTCAGACGGAGATCTGTGACTTGGTTCGCACAAGAACTTGGGTGCCACGAAATACAGCTAAGGAAACTTGCACGTTACTGTAGCCTATGCAAATTCGTAGAACATGGTAATCCCGCCACATGAATTATTGGGGATTGGAAAAACTTCTAACAATTCTTTTTCGTTTATAAACCTGAAGTGAAGTGTTATGCACATACTACGTATGAAAAATCTTGCATTTCTCTTTTGCACAGTGTTCCTGAAAACGTCAGCATCATCCTAAAGCTCTTAATACCTCCTGATATATTTAGTTCGTTTCCCTGAATTCTTTCCTGCGTGGCCGATACAAACAGACTGCTAAATTACAAAAAATATGCCTGCGAAATTCTAATTGACAAGCTTGTTCTGTTGCCGCAGTTGCCTCAACTGTCGCCACCAGCACGGCAAGATTTGGCTTGCCTATCACCAAAGGTTCTGAGCCAAGTTTTTTTTAGCAGTGTACAAAGCTAACCAATATTTTTATTCAATATCAGCATTGTGCAGTTGAACATACCGCCTCACTGAAGCCGTGCATTGCTGTACTTTTTGGCGTTGCTAATATAAATCCAGTTTACGCAGTTCATCACACGTATATTAAATGCAGAGCATTTCAGTAACTCACGATGGCACCCGCGTTGACATCCGTAGTCCGCACCCCTCCCAACTATATAAAAAAGTACTATCCGGCGCCCGGTTTCGATCCCCCGACCTTGTGGGCGGAACGCAATGTACATGGTGCTCTACCCACTGCGCCACAAAGCCCACACAGAAGGGACGCTACGAACGCGCCTTATATCGTTGACTCATTCAAATTACTGCTGACGAGCGCTCCCTCGTCAGCAGTTGCCACAAGTGCAACAACATTAACGTAACGCAAACTACTTAACGTCGTGCGCCCCGGAAATGCTCTGCATTTGATCGTGCCCCTCGCGAGGGGGATGTTTCACTGCGTCTTGTCTCGGTCGCGGGACCCGTGCCGCCATCTGGCGGAGGCGTGGCACAACTCGTAGCACTTTGAAAAGTTTCCCCGTCCTTCCTGCATTTGTCTGCTCAGTCATCTCATGCCCGCGTGCGGGCAGGAGTGCCGCGTATGTGTGAAAGACAAAAGCCGTGGAAAAAAAACCAACATATAGCAGGCTTCGCGACAACGGGCAGCAGAGTAGTTTCGAGTAGTCGAAATCGAAGAGCTCACGGCGGCGGCGCGATTTTATTTTCCTGTCGCTGAAGCGGAAGAAACAAAAAAAGAGGGGGGGAGGTGGACAGGTACAGTTGTTTAAGGACGGTGGAAGAAATCATTTTGCGGTTGTAAAAGATATCACCTGAAAGGTACAAAACATTGTCAAGTACAAACAATTGAAAGTATACACGCCGTACGAGGAAGATAACATTAAGGACCATTATACGAGAAATAGCACGGGCGGTCACAAGAAAAAAAATAAGTACGTTCAAAAGTTACCTGGCAATATTTTATCGGTCATTGTCATTTCAAGGTATTCAAGGTATTCAAATTTTTGTGCTTTGTGTACTGAAGCTACATCTGTGCCATGATATTTTTACACGTGTTTGAGCTGCTATAGTGCTCCCAACTTCCCCACTTGAGACCATTTGGAAGAACTCACAAGCCTTGTGGGCAAATACAAAGGGATTGCTAAGCTAAATCATGGAAATCTGGTGCTCCTTTGCCATTCTTTCTGAGTGGCTGCTCAAAATTGTTACGAATGCACAAGATATAACTTAAAGTTGTATACAGTACCAACAGGAAAGAAAGCGTTTATTGCGCTTCTTGCCAATATACGCCTAATGAGTGGGTATTGACTAAGTGAACGGTTATTTAGGATGTTTTATTTTCAACATTATTTGTTTTAAAATTACTTCACTTATGTTGCAGAGTCACACTTCCTAGTATCACATATATTCTTGCAAAAAAAAATATTGGCTTTTTACACATCTGCCGTCTAGCCTTACCCCAGGAGGAGAAACGGATTCAAATCGCTTCTTTGTGGCATAATTTATGGCACAAATGTAGCTTCGGCAAACTGAACCCCATATTCTTCTTTGTATATTACACCGTCGTAGATAACTTTTTCAACTGTACAAACACATGCACAATGTATAAATATTGTATTTGTTGTTTGCTGCACACGTTTATAAGGTACCTTCTTGCCCCAAGTTTTGCAGTGAAATTTCTCGCTTGTTTGCCTCGTTTTCTCAGGTTCCAAGAATAACGTATTCCCGCCCAACTTTCACCCGCACTGGATGCAGCCTACTCGGCTGTTATTAAACTCCACGTTCGGGTTTCATTTCACCTCTATTTTCAATGTATCAAATGCTGACGTCAGGCCTATGTAAAAAGCAAGTGAAGAACAATTTAAAATTGATGAGAGTTGTTACGTTGTAAATTCTTTACCAGGACTGCCAACATAATATTTATATTTTATTATAAAGAGCTTCTCAGGTTATTGTCTGTGAATATGTGTTTAACTTAACATTTTTCCTAGTGACTGAGTCAACGTTCATGGCCGACGTCTTTCAAATTTGTAATATTTTAGATTGATACTTAAATAAAAGACTTCAGCTCCTCGCATTGATGTTTATTGCATACATGCGTAGCTTACATTACAGAATCGTAGCGATTGTCTAATGCAGTCACCCATTTCCCTTTTTACTCTCTTCGTCTAATTAAATTCTTCAAGTAAAGGAACTGCCTTTCAAAAATACTGTGGCGACTCCCGTTACAGCGGTCACCGAATAGTCAACAATAACCTCTTTGTTCGTCGATATGAAGTCGCAAGGACTACGTCCTATGGAGTGCACCATACTCTTTCTGGACTCTGTCTGATTTAGACTCGGGACTCTCTTTCAGAAGGATTTAGAGGAACTCCTATTAGTCGGTTCGCGAAGCAGTAAACTGGACTTTTTGGGTTCACTGATTTGGAGTCATTGTGACTACACCCTGTCTCGACTCTTCGTGACTGTTTCGACTGTCAGTCACCAATCTCGTCTCGAGAGTCCCGGGACTCTGTTTGAAAGACCGTATGGTGACTCCCTTCCTAGGACAACAAAGGGAGACAACTGTGGGACAAGCGGATGGCTCTGAAAGTAATTGACGCAGTAGGGATTCCCTTTTTTCTTAGCTATAGCCTTTCAGCGAAGTTTTCTGTTGGCGATCCACAATGACCGAAGAAAACTTGAATAGCTCCACTGTAAAAATAATCGAGTCATATCATTCAAGACGATCTGCAGACAACTGCGGCAGTACGCCCTCCATGGCTTTGCAGAATGAAAAATTTACCGATTCAAATGACAACCTTTACTGCCCATGTTGATAACTGGATTACGCGTGGTAGGCCTTCCTGAAATTGCCACGCTTCGTTCAATATAAATTAGTTGAGAGCGCTGCGCTGTCATGTGTGTTACTCCCTCCTGAGCCTAGTTTTTTGTGCCTTGATCATTATTATGAAAATTTAGCCAACCCACCAGCTCACAGTCATCATGATCATAATCATCATAAGCCTACTCAGGTATGCTTCAGGAAAAATGCCTCTGCCATTGATCTCCAACCAATCCAGTCCTGCGCTGCTTGAGTCCACCGTTTACACCCGAAGTTCCGTATTTCATCCCTCCATCGTCGGACAGGGACAAGAATATAAACAGCACTCCCTCAACAGAGAAGGACCTGGCCATCTCGGTGCAGTAGTTGGCCGCCACCTCCAATGACTGATCAACTCAAATCTGGGCCATCAGTCCCCAGCAGCTGTAGGCACCTATCCACGGCGGCGGTCACAACAGCGATACAGCAGAGGGTGCTCAGAATCTATGGGGCTGGACAGGCGGCAGTTGTAAATTCACCCTGGCAACGTTCAACACACGCACCTTGTCTGGTGAAAGAAGCTTAGCTGCACTACTTGAGGAGCTCTCGGACACTGAGTAGGATTGATAGGGTTGCGCGAAGTTAGGAGGGCCGGAGAAGGCTTCATTGAGCCAACTAGCCGGCATATGCTTTGCTACAATGGTCCAAGAGAAGTAAGAACTTTGGTGGGATTTTTAATCAAGAAAGAAGTAGCAGGAACCATAGAAGAGCTTTACAGCATTAGCGAGAAAGTCACGGCTGTTGTGATCAAGCTAAACAAGTGGTACAGATTACAGACAATACAGGCTTGTGCGTTAACAACAAGATATCATGGTGAAGCCGCCGATAGCTTCTACGAGGACTTCGAGTCAGCAATGAAGAAGGCAAAAACTCAGTTCCCAATTGTAATTGAAGAATTTAACGCAAAGGTAGGTAAGAAGAAAATGGTAGAATGGTCAGTGGAAAACATCGGAACAGACAATCACAACAATCGACGAGACACACTGGTGGAGTATTCAGAAAGAAATAACCTCCGGTTGATGAAAACCTATTTCTTCAAATGAAATAATGGGAAGTTGATTTTGAAAAGACCCGATAGTACAACCAAAAACTAAATTTACCTAATTTCAAGAGACAACCCGGGTTACGTGCAAGACAAAGAACTGTTAAGTAATTTTCCGAGCAGAAATCATAGGATGGTTGGGTGCAAGCTAAGCCTGAATCTGAGATACAAAAAGGGAAACTCGGAAGACCCCACATGGAATCAGTCAGGGCCAGATAGCAGGAGTATAAAAGAACTCTTCAAAACAAATTCTCGATTTCGAACGAGGAGAACAAGGTCAATGAACAGGCTAAATAATGAGCGAACATCGATACTCCCTGAATGAGCAGAAGCTGTGGGAGGGGCAACATGTAGCAGCCAATCTCAAAAACTAAAAGACCGAAGCAACTTACTACCAAACCCAAGAACATGAAAGTGTCAAGCACGGGTGGATCGGATTGAATTAGCTGAGCTGTCAAAACTGATTAACGGAAGTGAAACAAACAAAATTCGCGCATATAACTTGGCAGTGATCGAAGAAACGCTGCCATTAGCGGGAAGCTTGAAAGCAACTACGAGAAAGAAACTAGCCATCGGCAAAGACAGGTTTCCTCACATGCAACCTGAGTAAATTAAAGCCGAAAATTTAAAGTACTTTTACAGTCCTAATGGCTGAGTCAGTAAATGTCCATTCATAACACGTGGGGTCCAGGTTTGTTTCCTACCACGGGAAGCGTTTTTTAATGCGCTTGACGGGCTTTTCTAAAAACCCATCGTGGAAATTGACTTTCCTGCAGTGCATTCTGGGCGCAACAAGTGGGATTTCGGGCTTTGAGTTTCAACTTCAAAGATATTGCCTTTTTACCAGAGAAAGCTTCGGGTGTCAGACATCTTTCACTTCACCCACGATCACCATCATCGTCAGAAAAAAATCACTTTCCTGAAGTGAGTTTCCGGCAACGCTACCATCAGTGAGACATAGTGCCGCCCTACCTAAATTGTTATACTTCATATCAAAATAAACTATCTTGTATGCATTTTTTTGTCCGGGAATTTTGAGTGACACCCATCGGTAGTTTTGGGAGCATCTGTTTATCAGGAACGCAATAATTTTAGACCTACCGCTTTCTCTTATGATTGTGCGGCAATTGGTAGTCGTGACGTAGGAATATTGGCTGCAATTGAAAATGAGCTTGTGCTTCGTTCCAAGTAAAGCTTTTGTCAGCTTCTCTGAATACCCTTGTTTATAATTAAGATTGGAAATGATACATTACTGTTATTATGATACAAACAGATGCTCAAGCGAGGATAAGCTGTATGAAAAAGAAGACATTTTGTCGAAAACCAAGTGATTGCCGAATATAATCAGCACACCATGTTACCTGTATTTACCTTTTGCTGCATATACCAGGTAGCGACATAATAGCGCTGGCTTAGTGCCGGCATTTTGTTTTGGCTGGAGTAACACGAAAACGCTAGTACAAAAACGATGGCCACAAATTATATCTTTTGTTTGTTCATCCGATTTTTACCTGTCAAAAAGGCAGGTTAAGAATGAATCCGGTCGGTGTTCTAAACATGGTAGCTTGAAACGCGTTCAGAGTTTTGAAATGTAACTTTGAACAATGAACAAAAATAAACTGACCTATTGCTTAGAATACTCCTCAAGCTTCATTCACAGCAATCAGGATTGCGGTATAGGTGGCGATAAAAAATAGTTCTCACCCTCGAGAATACAAGCCGAATTGTTTTTTTCTTCCTCTTATCCCGCAAAAATATTCTGCGCATTTATCAGGGTCTTTCATCGTCTTATTGATTTCTAATTTTGTATTTCCAACGACGCAGAAGTCTAGAAAAAACAAACAGGAAGAATTATTTGTGTTTTATTTGAAAATACCATTTGCTCACTCAATTTGTCGTGACCCAAAGTTGTTGCATCAACAAAATAGAACTGGTCGTGTCGTTTTGCCTAACGAAACTGTCTTTCTGCAACAGAAGGGTATCAATCATTTTGCAAGCACAATATTTACAGGCTAGTTTCATATATCGCCGAAATCCCAAACATATATGAAGAGTGTCGTTCCCCGCTTCAGTTATCTAGACATTGTATAGGTAATGCCCTTACCGAATACACGAAAACAACAAAAAAAATCGTTCTAACAGCACCGCTGTTTGTCCGGCCGGCGCACCAAAAACATCGAAGCCTCAAGAAAGCAGTTTGCTGAGGGAGGTCCCGTGAATCGAACCCGGGACCTTTAAGCCATAAAACCCTGTTTTTAACACTGGGTGGCTTTATCTAGAAGTTTATAAAGGACGGATAACGTGTTTATAATTAAAAATCAGGCTCTATTTTTAACACGAATTGTGGTCGTCCGTCGAAGGAGCTGTTTACTAACCCGCACCCGGGAACGTGCACAAGCGGAACATTTTGGCTGGCAACTTAGAGAAACCAAGGCTTCCTTGTTTCTAACCGCCGATGGGTGTATTTCTAGGTGGGCTTCATTTCAGCGAGAGCATTTAAAAAAAGCGAGGCCTTAACTGTTTCAGAACAAGCAGATGACAAATTTCGGCAGCAGCCACATATTTTCGGAAGCACTCCACGTGGAGGCGGGAGAAAAGGAGGAGGAATAAACGTGTGTCTAAAGTTGTCAGCCCTGGCGAAGAGTCCTCATTTCAGGACTTCTTGAGTCCGTTCGGCTTCTTGGGCTCGCTGCACCATCCAAAGCTGGTCGTCAGGGTCTCACGGCGATAACCCGCCGTGAGATGAGTTGGACGAGCTCTATTAGTAAGGGCGTCAGACAAGAGGACATCTCACCGAAATTATTTACAGCATGTCTGGAAGAGGAATTTATGAAGCTGGATTGGCAGAAGGCAGAGGTATGTATTGAAACTTTATTTCTCTCTTGCTGTGGTACAGTAGAGAGAGGACGCTTGGGAGAAAGCTGCAAACAACGCAGCTTGAAGACCCCATACGCCCAACCCGGTGTAAGGATACGCCTCCCCCCCGACAGTCAGATCTATTAAGTGTAAAATGCGTGTAGCCGTTTTGTTTTAAACGGCTACACGCATTTTACACTTAACAGATCTGACCATCGGGAGGGAGGCGTATCCTTACAGATTCTGAACACTGTTGTTCGAGCAGAAAGTAGCAAAGTCTCGACTAGTACGCTGGACTTTGAAATAATGACAGTTGAATGTGGCAGAAATGTATTTACTGTGATGTACTGTCCACCAGACGGCAAGCTAGATTCCTTTTTTTCCATGCTAGAAGCTCTTCTCGATCACGTGTCTATGAATCAACAAATTTTATATCTTTGTGGTGACATGAATATCGGTGTTAGTTTTTCTTCCCCCGCACAGCTTGAGCTAACCAGTTTATTAGATGCATATGGGTTTCATAATATCATTGAAGTGCCGACACGCGTCACACTGTCGACGTCAATAGTGCTTGACCTTAGCATAACGAACACGGAAAAGCAAAATGTACATGCCGGCACGGTTGTGCGCGATATAAGTGATCATCTGCCAATTTTTGCCTTTGTCAACGAAGCTAATTTAAATGCGGAGTGCGATTTGCCTAGCGCACGCTATCAACGTATTGACGTGAACACACTTGAATGCTTTAGGGATAAGATTCGAGCAACGAACTGGGAGGGAGTACTATCCCAAACCGATGCGTATAGCGTGTATGAAGCCCTCATCGACAAACTTAAATCTTCTTATAAAAACTGTTTTCCTTTCCTGTACCATCAAAAAAGAAAAGCTAAAAAACCATGGGTAACTGCGGATTTGCTACAAAAAATCAAAATAAAACTAAAAAAGTGCACAGTTTATGAAGTCTAGAGACATTAATAAATTACGTACCTTCAAGAAATATCGTAATCAATTAAATATAGAACTAAAAAAGGCGAAATTCGATTACTTTAATGGCGTTTTTCCCTCTACCACCAACAAGGACTACCGTGACTCCTCGGCTCAATTAAACTCCGTACTCAACCGCCGATCAATAGTGTCACCAAAATCAATTGATCATGATGGCACTGTTTTAAGCAGTAAAGCACTTTCAGACAAAGTCAACAACTTATTTATAAATGTAACGCGATCCTTATGCTGCTCGTCTAATTCTCCATGCGGTTACGCTTATCGGGCTCCAAGCGTCCAGGAATCTCTGTTCATGTCTCCAACCACTGAAATAGAAGTTCAAGAAATATACAAAAATCTCAAACTTAGCAAGGCTCAGGATATCGATGGTTTTAAAATTCAGCCATTCAAATATGTGATCGACCTACTATCCCCTGTGTTGGCTTCCATTTATAACCTTTTTTTTCACTGGGTACTGGGATTTTTCCAAGACAAATGCAGATTGCGAAATGTGTTGCCATACATAAAGGTGGAAGCATTTCTGATTTTTCAAATTATAGACCAGTTTCGATCCTTCTAGTATTATCAAAAGGCATAGAAAAGATCAATTACATCCGAATGAACAATTTATTATCCAAACACTCCGTGCTTTCAGAGTGTCAGTTCGGTTTTAGGAAATGCAGATCAACAGAGACTGCCCTGCTGAAACAAAAAGAAACAATAATTGAGGCATTTGAGGCAAAGCATCTTGCTCTTGGGATATATACAGATTTTTCAAAGGCATTTGATGTAATTAATCACACAATTTTGTTGGACAAACTTTTTCATTACGGCATCAGAGGCTCGGTTGCTAGTCTTATACGATCATACTTGGAATATCGCCGTCAAGTAGTAGCTCACAATAACATCTTCTCAGACATGCAACCAATCTTGTCTGGTGTACCACAAGGCAGTATTTTAGGCCCTTTGCTGTTCCTATTATATCTTAATGATATTTTTTATAGTTCATTGCCAGGTAACATGATAGCATACGCGGATGATATCACCATGATAGTTTCGGAGAGCACAGAATCAACATTATCTGTATATGGCAATCAATTTCTCGAATACCTTCGGCTATGAACTCGGCCGGCGTGGACTGACCGTCCAGAGTTGCGCGGGTCCGCCGCCGCGGCTGGCGGTGCGGTCGCCCGGAAAAGTCCAGTGGTTTGTGTTGTATTGGCGGTTAGCTCGAACATGGGCAGCGCTGCGAAGCACGTCTCTGGGACTTCGGCTTAGTGATTCCTGCATTTGACCTCTGCTTCCTACGGGCTCACTCTCCCTTCTGTTTCTTTGCGCTTGGATGACGTTTTATGCTTGTCCGTATCACATATCGCGTGTGCGTAACTTTTCATCATAACATAAAGATACTTAAAATAGCATCATCATCATCATTATCATTATCATCATCATCATCATCCTATCTATACTCACTGCAGCGCAAAGGCCTCTCCCATTAATCTCCAATTACCCCGGTCCTGTGCTAACTGCGACGAATTTATCCCCGCAAACTTCTTGATCTCATCTGCCCATCTAACTTTATGCCACCCCTGCAACGCTTGCCTTCTCAAGGAATCCACTCTGTTACCCTTAGTGACCAACGGTTATCTTGCCTACGCATTAAATGCCCTGCTCACATCGATGTCTTCTTAATTTCTACTAATATGTCCTTAACACCCGTTTGTTCCCTGACCCACTCCGCTCTCTTCTTGTCCCTTAATGTTACACCTAACATCTTCCACTCCATTGCCCGCTGAGTCGTTCTCAATTAAAAAGATGCCTCTTAGTGAGCTGCCAAGTTTCTGCCCCGTAGGAGAGTACCGGTAAGTTGCAGCTGTCATACACTTTCTTCTTCAGGGACAATGGTAGGCTGGCATTCATTATCTGACAATGTCTGCCGTATGCACTCTACCCCATTATTATCCTTCTAATTATCTCTGCCTCGTAGCTGGGGACCGGGGTCACAACTTGGCCTCGCTTTCCACTTCCAATATCTCGCCACCTATATCAAACAGCTGTGCTGTCCCGAGGTTATTGAGCATTGCTTTGGTTTTCTGCATATTAATAATAATGCCCAGGGTTCTACTCTGTTGGTCCAGTGCGGAAAGCATGCTTTGCAATTCGTCCCCCGAGTTACTTAGCAAGGCAATGTCATCAGCAAATCTGAGGTTACTGGGGTATTCTTCATTAACCGTTATTCCCGCCTGATCCCAATCCAACGTTCTGAATACTAATTGTAAACATGCTGTGAATAACATAGGAGAGATTGTGTCTTCTTGCCTG
The DNA here is from genome assembly GCF_048455015.1 of Haemaphysalis longicornis. Lineage (NCBI taxonomy): Eukaryota > Metazoa > Arthropoda > Arachnida > Ixodida > Ixodidae > Haemaphysalis > Haemaphysalis longicornis. The sequence continues at coordinate 218,369,773 of NW_027526361.1, forward strand.
ATCCACTTCCTTATAGGTATTTTACTGCTCTTTTTATGGAGGATGATGGTAGCTGTGTGCCCATTGTAGATATCCTCTAGTATTCTTACATAATGCTCATCTACCCCCTGGTTCCGTAATGCCTGAATGACTGCTGAGGTTTCGACCGAGTCAAATGCTTTCTCATAATTTATGAAGGCTGTATATAGGGTGTCGGTATACTCGGCGCACTTCTCTATCATCTGATTGATCGTGTGAATATGGTTCATTGTTGAATTGCCTTTACGAAACCCTGCTTGTTCTTTAGATTGACTGAAATCTAAGGTTGCAGAAATTCTGTTAGCGGTTACCTTGGTAAGTATCTTGTAGACGACTGACAGCAAGATGATTGGCCTGTAATTTTTCAAGTCCTTTATGTCACCTTTGTTATGAATTAGGATGATGTTCGCGTTCTTCCAAGATTCCGGAACACTTCAGGTCATTATGCATTGCGTATACAGGTTTTCCAGGTTTTCAAGCAGAATTTCTCCGCAATCCTTCAAGAGGTCTGCAGTTATCTGATCCTCATTAGGTGCTTTTCCGCCTTTCATTTTTTTTCAAAGCCTCCTGACTTCTTTGGCCGTTACTGGTGGGATGTATATCTCCTCTGAGCTACTTTCGCATTCGGCATTATCCTGGATGTCGTGGCTGCTGAACAGATCCCTATAGAACTCCTCGACTACTGTGACTATTTTCTCCCTATTTGTGATGATATTTTCGTGCTTGTCTTTAAGTGCATACGTCTGATTTTCCCCCCGCCAAGACGCCTCTTCAATGCTTTCACGCTACCTCCATTCTTTACAGCGTATTCGATCCTCTCTATATTATACTTCCGTATGCCAGCTGTCTTACGCCTATTGATTAAAATCGTATACGGTAGCTCAAGGCGTGAGTTAAAGAACAGTTTTTGATACCGCTCCGGAAGAAAGGGTGCCTGTGTCGCCCCATTCCTTTTGAAGCCGGTGTTGGGACCAACGAGCCGCGAGCTTATGTATCGAGAAATCCTTCGAACAAAGGGAAAACCCAGCCGCTAATAATGAACAACTGCGCAAATGCAAGACGAAAACTAATTCCAGGCCTTCGCGGTGCCATCTTTTTTGGAATTAGGGCACTACAATTCCAGGTAATCGTATGTAAGTAAATGGTAAAACAGTTACTGTAACCTTGCCGAACGCTCCAAAATATTGTATCACATCACTTTACGTTGTAATGGCATGAGAGTTTGCGAAATGCACTATGGGGCTTGAAAAATATAGGTTGAGTCCCAAAAAAAACCTACTGCATGTAAAGACGCCTGCTGGTTTTATACCAGGCTTTTAAACCAGTATGAATGTTTATTGAGAAAAGACGCAAATACACAGCGTATCAGTAAGGAGGTTGTTAATACGTATGGTCAAGCTATCACCATCAAAGCACGTAAAGAGACTTAAGTGCCCCAAGGAAATTTTGCGCCAGAAAGCGGATGAATGGTTTTGATAAATTAATGCCGAGCCGCAATTTACAAATGTGGAGTGTTTCCACCACCCGTTCTCTTTTCTTGCTAGACTGTCATAGTCACGTGATTGTACAGTCTGGCTCCGACGGTGAAAACTGATTCTTAAGGCGACAAATGTGTATGAACTCACTCCAAAAGGCACTGCTGCGCACAATTTTATACTCGGTCTACGTTCATAATATTCAAATCTGCTATAACTATTGTAATCTCTCACACTCCGAGCGGCAGGGTGCTAATAAACTTCCAAAGTGGGTCGATCAAAAAAGCTTCAAGATTAACCCTAAAACGAGCGCTTTTGTTTTATTCGCTAAGAAGCGTGGCCTACTGCCAGGTCCTGGTATTATTCTGAATTGTGTGGCCATTCGGGTTGAGAAAGAGCGCAAATTTATCGATGTTGTGCTACATGATTAGATAACGTTTATTCTTAGAGTATACAACTAAAGAATCTGTGCAGGGCAATGAACATACTGAAAGCCTTGAACGACCAGCAGACGAGCATATAATATGTGCCTCCTGCCACCCTTCAACAGCTGGGTGAGGTCACGCATGGAGTACGGCAGTGCATATATGGATCCGCCACTATAACAGCCTTTAAATGTTGGATCCAGTTTTGAACTTGGAGCTCCGCCTTGAGTCCTGAGCCTTTCGGACAAGCAACATCCAAGCTTTATTTGTTTAGTCCGACCAGTGGGGTTTAGAGCACCATCATTCCTTTATAGCAATAACGTATGCCCTCAAAGTGGCATCATTTATAAATAATCTACGCAATTCTATCATCACCGACACGCCAGGCAGCAATCACTGTCTTGCACGTCCATCACTCACCATGTCATTACACTCGAAAATAAGCGCGCAGGCACACAAATTCGGGGTCATCATGAACGACCTATACAAGACTGCTCCCAGCGAACTCGTTACTCCTTGAGACATGCTAATGTAGAAAAGAAACGCTGCGTGAGAAATTATTTTACAGCCTTTTAAACATTTGCAACACACGTATCTATGTGTCACGTTTTACACAATGCCTCAAAGTTCGTTAATGGTCTCTCATGCGCTGCACACAGCCCCACCTTCGCCATTACAAAGACAGTGAACAGAAACTGCAGCAGTTTTACACCAGAAGCGCCGGGAATTTTAATTATGGGAGAACACATTAGGAAACAAACAGCAGTCTATTACAACATATCCTCTCAGTGTCGTGAGAGCATTACACTTAACAAAACAAAGTAAAACTCCTGCCTTACACCGACTGATTAGGAAGATAAAGGCAGCTATGCTTCAGATATGACAATAATTGTGGGCCGGGTGGCGGGGAACATCAGCAAGTGGGGAAGCGAAATTGCCGACCAGTATGCTGCGGCGGCAGCACTTCGCGCTGGCGTGCATGAACCTCTGGTACCGTATTTAAACATGAAACCTGCTATACGACAAAAACTGCGGGAACGATGGTAGCAGGAATGGAACAGAGGATCACATAACAAACTACGCACAATAAAACCATACATGGGTAAATACCTCACTAAGAAACAAAGAAGTTTACAGAACTATGCATTAGAAGATTGGAATAGGCCACACTCATGCCACACACGCATATCTTCACGCAAAGGCACACTGCAACGAGTTTGCGACAAGTGCGGGGAAGGGCTCTCCGTGTATCACGTGTTAATTGCACGTCCGGGAATGCCGCAAGAAACCGACATTTCACTAAAATCTACGTATACAACGTTCCACTAAACCGTTCATTTTTCTGAGGAGATGAACCAATGTTTACTTGTAAATGTATTCTAACTGAACTTGGCGACACCAAATTCTTAAACTCATATCATACAGGGGGCGACTTCAGACCGTCTCATTTGTAAGGAGGTCCTAATGATTTTTTGTGTGCACAGGTAGCCTCGCTAGCGCAGCGTAATCTGAGGCTCCAGACGTGTAACGTCTCAAATAATCTCCTTCATGCGTCAATATGAGCGTATTCATGGTTTAGTCTACGGGACCTCTACACCCATATATGGAGGTCTTTACGCAGTAGAATACTCATATCATACACAGTTTAAGCCTGAACATAACGTTGAATCACGGCTTAATAAAGCATTGAAGTTTTTGTTTCTTGTAGATACCTTTGTACAAATAAACAGAGACAAACTACTACTACGAAAGATTACAAGTGTGTTATTCTACAAATCTATTTTTGTGGAAATGCAGGGCGTAATACGTTTTTTCCCATTTTCGCCATTTCGTATTAGTATTTTGAACGTTTTTCTGTGGATTTCTTTTTGTGTGTTGGGGAAGAGGTATATTACGCGTAATTGTTTGTTTAGTCATTTGATTTTTGTTTAAATTTTATTTTTCAATTTTTCCTATTTCTTGGTTTGTTTTACCTCCTTTGGAGCAAGTATCTCTATTTAGGCTATTCAATCTGTTATGGTTGTTTTTTTGCCATATCTGAGTTTTGATCACAAGCTGGGGTGACAGAAGCACGCACATTCGTGTCAGCGTGGTTCTTCTGCATCTATGGAAGCAGGTTTGGTGAGCTATGTTGCTACGCTTGGGGCGTTGGTAAGCGTAGAAAGCACAGGATGCCGCAGCAGATATCTGTCTCTTACGAGAATCAAGTGGTAGAATGTTGTTAGGGTACAAATAGTTCGTTGGGGAATTTAGACAAAGTGTGTAATATCGTGTATCTTGTAAAGAACGTGGTGTATGTTGAGGGGTAGAAGGCCACAGTTGATAGACCTGTCTCAAGTAAAGATCAATTAAAGATAATTTGAGTTGCTTTTTACTTAAAACAACAAGTAAATGTTTAATATGTTCGAATCGAACATGACCGCCCTGAATTGTTCAATGGCCAACGTGATATATCAGAAACTATTGAATGGTAAAAACGTTTCTTGCAAATATTACACTGCAACAATGA